>NC_086172.1:75566680-78066680 GCF_023053635.1 Elgaria multicarinata webbii | reverse complement strand
AGTGTGGCTCCCTTCCATGTACCCAACCAACTCTGCTTTTGTCCCTCAAGACTCTGGCCCCTTTCTCCCCACCCTGCCAGCCTGGGTCTTACCTCGAAGCACTCCTCCCAGATCTAGAGGACAACGGATCTCCTCAGTCTGAACTCATGCTGCAGAACACGGGATCTGGAGAAAGGTCCGATCCCATCTCCCTCCCCCACATCTATGGCCATCTCCCCCGCAGCAAGAGCATGCCTGGGATGCCCCAATTCAGTTCCCGTGGGAAGCAGCTCCCATGGATTGTGCCTCCTTCCCAGGGGGGCTGCTGTGTCGTGCCTGGTCCCAAGGAGTTGGCCTTCTCGGATACTGTCAGTAGTGATGCATCTCTGATTTTTCTCCCACCTTCTCTGCATCTCTGCCCTTCTGTGTCTGCCCTTCCCCTGCTTCCACTCCCCACCTCTCTCTCTCTTTCTGTCTCTTCTTTCCCTCTCCACCCCGCTCTCTCATCTTTCCCATCCCCAGATCCACCTGGTGGAGTCCGATCCCAACCACTTTGCCTCCCAGCTGGTGCAGACCTTCATCCACTATGACACCACGGACCACAGGAGGGATGAGGAGCATGCCCAGCGACTGCTGGGGCTGGTGCAGGAGCGGGGCCTGCATCTGGACGGCTGCCTGTCCTACTGGGATGACTGCATGGTCCTGACGGCACTGGTGTGTGAAGGGCTGGGCCTGCGCTGCAGCTCCCCAACCGCCATGCGGGTGGCCAAGCAGAAGAGCCGCACTCACCTGCACTTGCTGCGGCGGCGCAAAGAGGGGGCGCGCTGGCCCTCGGCGGCCCTCTACGCTGTGCCCTGCTGCCACCTGGAGAGCCATGCTGATGTGGAGCGGGCGGCCAGCCACATCAATTTCCCCGGGGTCATGAAGCTAGAGTACGGGGCAGGGGCTGTGGGGGTAAAGCTGGTGGAAGATGCGCAGCAGTGTCACCTGCACTTCGACAAGATCTCCAGGGACCTCCAGGATGACTCTGACCATCCAGGCATCGGGCTGGGCTGGGGCAACACAATGCTCCTGATGGAGTACGTCTCCGGCACTGAGCATGATGTGGATCTGGTGATTTACGAAGGGCGGATGCTGGGGGCCTTTGTGTCCGACAACGGGCCCACCCGGGTGCCCAACTTCACCGAGACGGCAGCCTGCATGCCCACCTGCCTGCCCCCCGATCGCGAGGCGCAACTCATCCGCGCCGCCTACCAGTGCTGCTTAGGCTGCGGCCTCACCGACGGCGTCTTCAACGTGGAGCTGAAGCTGACGGCGGCTGGCCCCAAGCTCATTGAGATCAACCCCCGCATGGGCGGCTTCTACCTCCGCGACTGGATCCAGGAGATCTACGGAGTTGATATCATGCTGGCTTCCGTCATGGTGGCCTGCGGGGTGGTCCCTCTGCTGCCTGCGCGCGCCCAGCCCCGCACGCACCTGGTGGGAGTGATGTGCCTGGTGTCGCAGCACCTGCAGGCCCTCAAGTCCACAGCCAACCTGGAGACGCTCCAGGCCCTCCACGAGCGCGGTGTCATCCGCCTAAACCTGCTGGATGACGAGCTAGTGTCCAGCGAGTACGAGGAGCCCTACTGCAACGTGGCCTGCGCCAGTTCTAGCCGCCAGGAGGCCTGCCTCAAGCTGCTAGGCATCTGCCAGGTGCTGGGCATCGACTCGCTGCACTACCCTGTCGCCCATTTCCTCTCTCACTTCAAATAGCCTTGGAGATACGGCTCCCTCACTCTGGAGCAGGCCCAAGCCCAGCTCCAGAGAGGGGGCCTTGCCCATCCCTCCTGTATTATCCTCCCCTTATTCCCAACTCACCCCGCACCCCTGGGGTTTGCATTACACAGACACCCTATTTCCTACAGCCTTTCTCGAGTGGCTGCCGTCTCCCTCAGGAAGGAGTGTGGCACCATCTGGGGCCATCTCTGGTAAGTGCCATGCCCACACCACTCACATCCTTGAAGGGGCTCAGCACCTCCTTTCCGTGGGGGGACCTGATTCACTACAGAATCCCAGCCTTCTTTGCCCCTCATCTCCTTTGCCTTTATTTGCAGTTCTGATTAATTTCCTCCGCCACCCCAGCTTGCTTCCTGAATTATTCCAGCCCACCACCATAAACAGAGACAAGTTCCAAACTCTTCACCTTCTCTTTCTTCTACTGGGGAAAAGCTGCTGGTTTCTGGCCAGCCAGCTCCTGCAGAGAATCTGCCTCACTCTTCCAGAATCCATGGAAGAGAGGGCTTGGCATTCAGATCTTTGACAGTCCCCCATCAGCCAATACTTCTCCAGCAATCCTACGAGAGCAAAGCAGCATGTGCTGATCCTAAGCACTAATTTTCCCCGTATGCAAACTCCATCCACTTGCAGGCAAGCCCCCCCTGCAAATTCCTCAGCCAACCTACTGTAAGAACAGCAAGACCACACGCACGCCTATGGTAACCGCTGTTTATGGAGCAGTAGAACACAAGATGTTTAACAAGCTAGTTCTGCTGACTCAGCACTTGCAAACCCCACAACGAATTAACATCCTAGCAACGCGCGATCCTTATTGGAGCTAATGAGCACGCACAACTCTGTGCTCATCAGATGACCACAGAATAACACCGGGTAGGTCTGTGGTAAACCCTAACGTGTGTGTGTCTCCCGTGGGCAGAGGCCACCACACGAGTTCTCTGTGCTTGTAAGAGCATCTTTAACTATCTCCCCACCCTGCAGTGCCCCAAGAGATCCTGTGGTAGGCTATCACTGACAGCACTTCCTGGCCACCATTTGCTAGCATACGAGGCTCTCCAGTGAAAGATCATAGCACCAGCACTCCTGATGTACCTTAAACTAAATAAACCTGCTAGTGGAACCACGATGCCCCTGAAGACCCTTACACAACTACGAAATCATAGTGCCAGCATTCCTGACCATTACTGCAATAACAAGCCACAACCTTGCCACCATTCTGAATTGTGAGGAAGTAGCAATGCTTTGTGCATAGTCCTGGCATCCCCAAATAATGTTACCTATAGAGTAGCAGCATCCTTTAAAATGCCTAGAACCAGCATAAAGAGAAAGGAGCAGAAGCAGAGTTCCGACCAGCACTATGGGAAGAGTGTCTCTGTCTTTTTAAGAGCTCACTGGCTTTCTGTTGCTTCCATGGCAAAAGGAAGAGGCTGCAGGATGGGGGTAACTGAAGGGCCTGGGTGGACTTTCCATTGCCTGGGAGGCTTAAAATGACAGATACCTTGATCCCATTTGGGGAGAGGGGAGGCAGGAATTGGGAGCTTCAGGGTGCCCATGATTGGGTGACTAACAGCAAGACCATTAGTTAAGTGTACCCGCCTAACAAGGATAGGTGACCCTGCCAGCCTTCCTGCCTGCCTATATCTATCCTTCCGCCACTTCTGTAACCAGGCAGGCGTAGTAGTTCCTCCCCCAATAAAATGCCGTGTACAAATATCTAGACTGCAGAGGTGTTATTTGCACCTGCTCTACAGCTCGGCCTCCAGCACCCAACTGCTTACTGGTGGGGTGAAGGAAAATCTGGTGGTGAAGCAAAAGGATTTTGAAGGACTTCACTCTATGGAGAAGATGCTTCCAGACGCCTTTGGACCTGTTCGCTTCAGGGAAGCTTCCTGCTGTTCCTGAAGGGGGGAAATAGTGTTCCAGAGTTTCTTATGTGAAGAACTGAAGACTGGCTTCACTTAATCCCCATAGCAGAATCTTTTTTTTTCCAGCTCTGTACTGCCTAGGGCACTGGCCCTCATAGGGTACTCTCTGGACCTAGGGGTGCTTAGAGCAGTTGGACTGTGCTTTATCCCCTCCCCCCAAATCCAGGAGGGAAGGAGGGGGGAAACAGTTCTCCCTTTCACTACCTTTGTCTCAAGTACTCTGCAGGCTTAAGGCAGATTCACTCACTTCAACTATTCTCTTTAACAAAATGACTGGTGGTTGACATTCCGCCACATGGAAGCTAAGGTAGAAGGAGCTGTCGTTTCCAGGGGCCGACCTTGGTTCTGCTTTAATCTGTCCCTGACCTGCTTGTAACCAGTGACATCATGGGAAGAACCGGTCTTCTCAGCTTCTTTGGATAAAGCCCTGACACTTTCAGGTCTCTCTCGGAACCAAAGCTTCGTTCACTGGACCAGCACCAAACATTTCCTGCCTTTTCTCCACAATACAATCTTTGTACGAAGGCCAGAGAGCCCATGAATTCTAAAGACACAAAATGCACAATGAAGAAACCAGGTTATGTGACCAGAATATATGAGGGCAAGTTGAAGGAAATTAGGCAAACTTTAATTTGCATTAACTTCTCATAATGTTGTCCTGGAATTTGCAACTCTTTGGCAGTGAGGAAGGTTGCTAGGTAATGTGAGAAAAAGAGCTTTAGCAAGCAACTATTGGAGGGTAAAACGGTAGGAGCCCTCAAAAATAAAGAGAGGAATGTTGGCAGAGGGAACGGACAGCGGAGAAAGGGAGAGGGAGAACCTGCCAAGCTACTTCTGTTCATTTGTGGAGAAAGCTGGACCCCAGGCACTGAACATCCTGTAGCTGTAACCATTTCCTTCAGAAATCCTAGGATATCTCAGAATTCATAGGATCCTGGGCTTTGAGATCCAATCCATACAAGTCCTTTCCTTAGCATAAGTGGCAGCCTGATGGGGGGGTTGGCTTATTTAACATGTCTAGCTTCATACCAGATAGAGTTTCAGCTGCAAAGCATAGACATGGAGCTCATCAAGTTAAATTATTTCCACTAGGAGTCGGGTCACATGTTAACATACAGATGAGAGGAATAAGAGGAAACTTAAATTTGTCCTTTTCCTGGGAGTTTTGCTGCCATCAGTTTATCCATTAGTTAACAGGAATTAGGCAAAAATCGAATGTGTAGCCAGGAGATCATTGCCCTCGTTACAGAAATCTGAGATTCTATTAGTCCTTGAGTTCTGAAGCTGTCTAATGTCTCTCGGATCACAATGAAGCTACTATAAAGCCCTGGTGAGTATATAGTTTTCCTGAAGGGCTACTTCAAGAAGGAAGTCATGGGCCAGAGCCCCTCTAAATTAGCCTGCCAACAGATTTCGTTGCCACAGATGCATCGCTACCCCCAGATCTAGGTTGACAATTGAAAGGCTCAGGTGCTACCTCTCAAAGGGCAAGATTTGGAGCCTCTAGTAGATGTCTCCTACTAAAATGTCAGTAGTATAAGGCCAGCTAGAACGAGGGGTAGAGTATATTTAAAACCGCCAAAATGTTTAGAACCAAACAAAATATCTGGATTACCAAACCAACAAAATGTTCATTGGGAAAGGTAACAGGCACAGAGTCACTATATTAGCCTCGGGATCTGTACTGAAGCTCACAATTAGAGGAGCTTCTACATGGCAGAAGATTTCTACCAACAGGAAAGACCACCTACCTTTGAATAAAAATAGCCCACACAAACCCCCAGAAACGGAGTGAGCTGCCCTCATGCTGCTAACTAGTCAACTGAAAATGACAGCCATCAGTTAAACTGGCCTGTTAATAAATAAGCAGCTAGTTAATTGCCAAATGCTAGCCAAACCAAGTAAGTCTTGTGGCATTTACAAAAAGCACAGAGTGAAGAAGCACTCTGACCATTCTGTAGCTTTGAGGCAATTGCACTATAGGTTCTGTTGACCGTAAATGTTCTGACTCCATAAAATGAAGACGGGTGGAGCAGAGCCTGATCTGCTGAACAAAGATGTGAAGACGACATAGGGAGAGGTGGCTCCAAAGGCATGGCAGCCCCATGCCCTGAAGGGCTTTATAAACAGCTGCCCCCAGCCCTTCAAGACCTTTTAATTGGTCTGGAAGCTGAAAGGAACACCTCTCTGTGTTCACAACAAGGAGAGCGCTGTCATTTTGTTTCCAAGTTATCCTCACAGGCCGGCCCAAAAAGCACATCACAGTGGTCCGTCCTGGAGGCTATAAAACAAGTGGGTAATTTGTGGCCCACCAGATGTTTTGGCTTACAACTCCCAGCAGCTCTAATCCACATGGCCAATGGTGAGGGATCATTGCCACTGTAGGTCAACACATCTGGAAGGTAACCAATTGCTCATCCCTGCTATTAAAGTATAGCTAAGTGTACTCCGATCCCTCCTCTTTGAACAATGGCAAGAGCCAATGTAATAAATACAGCTGGTAAAATGCTCCCACAGCCACCACTGTTCCTTGCTTATCCAAGAGTAGAGTTGGTGACAGGAAAGATCCACCTAGACTTCACATTTCTTCAGAAGGGAATACTTCTGTTCCATCACAGGCCACCCCTGGGGCCTGGGAATTCCCTACCAGCATCATTTCCAGCTTGTCTTGATTCAGCCTTTTCTTGTTTGCCCTCACCTATTCAAACACAGTTTCTGGACACTGGTTTAGGATAGAGTCAGTCATTCTTGTCATCTTTGCTAGTGTTTTTATGTGTGTGTATATACACATATGCAGGCGGGCAATACCCAACTCCAAAATTCTTCATTGCCTAGATGTTTATTAGCATAGGCAAAAGCACCAAGTCTTCTGGAAGACTGCATGCTGACTCCTAAGGGCTAACTAGCAATATCAATGAGCAAACAAAACAGCAAACCCACAGAAGAGCCAGCCCTGGAAACCAGTCATTCACATTATTCCAAAAGAATGGTGTAATCCACAGTATCCAAGGCCAATGAGTGATCCAATAAGAATAGGGAGATAATTCTCTCTCTCTTGACCTTCAGTTCAAAGCAATACACTAGGGCTACTAAAGCCATCAGCAGTCCAATTGAAAAGGGGCAGGAAAAAATATTTATCCAGAAATATTTAGTTCAAATGAAAGGAGATGATGTATGGAAACACAGTTTTCATGTATCTAAAAAGCTGTCATAAAGAAGCTGGAGAAGAATGATTTATGAGGAACACTTGAAAGTAGGACAAGAAGCAATGGGTTGGATCCAGGATCTGCCTTCTGTTGATGGCCCAGTTTTTAGGGATTCCACCCCTGCACTGTCAAGAATGATTTGGCTCGAGATAATCCTGTTGATGTGCTCTCTCCTATTATTCTCTGTGGTTATTTTTAACTTATAACTAGTTGTTTTTCCTTCCAGTATGTATTTCAATGCAGACCAATCCAAACCCTGAGCTTAGATGGCAATTCTAAATATTAACCTAGGATCAACAAAATTTGCCACAGTGCTACCAGGATTTCTTCTTTTTAATTATGATGATAGTGGGATATCCTGTTGGCCACTCACCCTAAACTGTGTATTTAGAGTGTGGCTGCTTGTTTAGGGAATGTTTGCTGTATCAACACCTGAACCATTAACCTGCCCTTTCTAGTTTTCTTCATTGGCAACCATCTTGTACATACCCTTTGGCCTTGGATGTGAGATAGAGATCTAAGTATATCTAGCAGCCTCCCCCAACCTGGTGCCCTCCAGATATGTTGGATATACCTCCCATAATTCCCAGACAGAGTGGTCATTATGGTTCCACATGTCTGGAGGCAACTAGGTTGGAGATGATTGCTTTAGACCCTCTGGCCTTCGTATCAGTTATAATTGCTGAAGGGCCTGGAAGGGTGATTCTGGGATTTATAGATCACTGGAGTTAACAGAATAGCATTTTTCCTCTTATTGATCATGTAAACAATCAGGAGGTGATCACTGCCACCTTCCACAAATGGCAACAGGTATCAGGGTTGATACAGCCAATGGAAATTCCTGTTAGTTGTGCCTTCTGCATGCAGCCATATGGAATTACTTTTCTGTGATACAATGCCAGATGGCGCCACCAGGGCAGATTGTGTGGGTCTTTCCCATGCAACTGGCACACTGGACCCAAATAACCTGCCACTTGTCCTTGCCACATGGAATCACATCACAGAAAAGTGGCTCCCATGTGGAATTCTATGAACGTTAACTCCTCTGTCTATTATCATATGTGAAAACATGTGACAACTAATATCTCTTCATGTTACATTACACCAGCACCTTACATCATGTTACCTTAAATATGACATTGGTGCTGGTCCATCAACAATGGAAGCATTTGGTAGCACATATTGGCTACTTCCTAGAAAGCATCCAGTTCTTAATTCCTCTTCTCTTGTGCAATAGATAACCCTCCACCACAGCACGGTGTACCAAATTCAAACTCCTAAATTTACTTGATCACATACCAGTCAAAAATAATCCCCACTCAGCTCCTAGCTGCAATCCCCAAATCCACACACACCATTTCAGGGCAAACACCATGTTTCCCCATTGTTTTCACAACAGTGGCCTCCCTGTTCAAACTACTTTGTACACTCGGGAGGGTTTCAAGAGCAGCTTATGATTTAGCATTGGAAGCTGCTGCAATGATACGCCCTGTGTAGACACTGTTCATTTTTGGAGATCATAGCCATTATGGATTATTCCAGAATCTAGAGTGGAGTTGTGTATCACCATAAAGCCAGTGTAAATTGCAGAAAGAAGGCAATTAGTAAGGTAGAGGCTGTAAGGCAGGGTTGGGGAATCTGGCTTTCCAGATGTGGGTGGCCTCTCAACATTGGTCAGCCCCAGGCAGGATGGTCAATGGTCAGAGGTGATGGGAGTGATAATCCAACATCTGGTGAGCCACAGGTTCCCCAGCTCCGCTGCAAGTCAAGTAGCAAGGAGGAGGTGCTTCTGAAGGCATGTGTGCCTCCAAGGCACGATACAGAACCTTGCTGAGATCATGCAGGTCTAAGTCTGGTCAGTGCCTGGATAGAAGACCATTTGACAACACTCTTTACACTGCCTTGAGCACCGTGATGGAAGCAAGGTGAGATACTAATATAATATGCTTTTAAAAGTTAATTTAGAATTGGTCACATTGCCAACTTGAACACCAGCATGCCCTGAACAAACAGTTTCCTGCTTCATGGCAACCTAATTTGGGAGACTATACTAAGACAAGTGTTTTTGAAATTGAAACCTGAAGGAATAAATTGCTCTATAAGATCTACTTGATTGCCTCTTTCTAAAAAAACAAACCAAAGCATTGCCACTAAGGCTGCAATCCTAAGCACACTTACTAGGAAGTACTTTCCACTGAACTCACTTTGGATACTTCCAGAACTATAAGATTAAGTGCAGTTAACACACTTCAGAATGTATAAACCTTTTTCTATGAGCACCTGTCACCATGTATGCTAGTGGGGATGATATAGTCATATAGGTAGGGAAGGGAGAATTCACCTGAGCAAGTCAGTATTTTTTGCCTGCTTAATTTTTTAATTGATTTTGAAGTTTGCACTATCACACAATTACTTCAGTAACTTATAAACATATTTGAAGTAGTCCAGGGCGAACTAAAAGACAGCTTTAAAAGCAAGATGGTGATAAAATGGGGAAAGGGGATAATGAAGTTGTAGACGCATGGTGATAAGTCCTCCCACTGGAAACATCACTGCATGCAACAAAACCACACATTTTTATTTGTTTTAAAGGAAGATGAGGACTAAGGTAATCTTTACCTGTGGAGATTGAACTACTGTCTGCTCTTTTCAAAAAGTTTGCGAAGTTTTTGTAGTCTGAGAAAAGAGAATTAGAACAGGCAAAATACAGGAGAATGATTAGATGACAATATGTAGGAGATTCTGGAAATATAAAAAGTCTTTCTAAACACAGTGCCAGTTAAACTATGGAATTTGCTACCACAAGATGTAGTGTTGGCCACAAATTTGGATGGCTTTAAAAAAGGGCTGGATAAATTCCTGGAGGAGAAAGTGATCAATGACCTCCCTAAAATTGCCAGGTAGGTGTGCTGTATTAGCACAAGCTTCATCACATATATCTATAAACGAAGTGGGCAGGACCAGCCTTACTCTTGGACCTTTTAAAAATAAAAAAGAGACCTGATCTTAAGTGTTGGAGAGGGTAAGCACACAGTAGGAAAACTGGGAAAAAGCTGAACTTGGTAGACATTTGAAAACGGTGTAGGTAGATAGAAGGACTTAGTGATGCGCTTTGGCAGTGAGGTCATGCCAGGCACCACCCAAAAGGTGTTACTAGTGATGCTAACACAAGCACTGTCCTCTGGCAGGGAACTGCTTGTGAACATTGCATATGTCGGGGTGAAAACAGCTGTTTTCTAAGGAAGGTGCCATGCTGATATTTCTGGTATGAAATTGAACTGCTTCTCCAATGTGAATTATGCAGGCCTTTCACCATAAAGATGTGAAGGAAATCAGTGGTGCCACACTGCATCCACAGAGACTTGTGGCCAACGGCAGCTTTTAATTTTATACCAAAGGCTCAGGCTGTGCATAACTAGTGGTCCCCTGCCCCCCTATTTCTATGGCTGAGCCTAGGTAGCTGTGGTTACTTTCAAGAACATCTGAAATAACTTCTAGTCTCCCTTCAGCTGAAATAGTTATTCTTGTTTGGATTGGTCAAGTACACAGATGAGGCAAATGCAGATCTCAGACCAAAAGAACCAAATCTGCTTTCAAATCAACCCTGGTCTCCTCCCGCTATTTTTGCCAACTGTAGTCCCCTACAAAGTCCTGCTACTTCCCCCCACCCACTTTGAGCTTACTCTGGCTATCCAAATGCTCTTTGAACTGCCATTACTGTAAATGCATTGTTACATGAGCAGATTGAGGAATTAAAAGGCAAAGATACTGGTATAAAATTAAATATATAGGGATTGGTTCCAGTCAGTATTAGTCATACTTAGAGTACTCACTTAAATCAGTCAGAAATAAGTTATTCGTTTCAGGAGGTCTATTCTAATTCTGGAACCAACCAACCCATGGTTTTCCACAGAACTGCTTCAACCTCTCAAAGTTGGTTACTAGTTTCCAGTTCCTTATTTATGTGGAAGTTCAAAACAGACCTCAATCAGTAAACTGAATAAGGACTGTATGTTGATAGGATACCGAAAATATGCTTTCGGCTACCACAAAATATATATTTCCATGTTGGGGGGACTTTTCCCTTTGAAATAAACAAGATTTCTCTCTTAAATCAAAAGTCATTTTTGTGCAGCTCACATTAATCCATGTTGAACCCAGACAACAATTAGAAATAAAGAAATTGAGGTATGAACCCCACAATAAGCTTTGGACCACCCCAAATATCACACCCATACCTGCAAGAGAGTGTTCTCTACCAGCAGCCAATGAATCATATCTGTCACAATAATTTCTTTGGGCACAGTGCACAGTCAAGAACGATCCCACCCCCTAATTTTAACAAAAATATGTAGAAAAGAATTGGGAACTTCGGCTGCACTCCTCACAATAAGCTTTGAACCACCTCAAATGATACCTACACATTTAGGAGAGCATCTTCTAAGCTAGTGAATCACATCCAGGATGAAACTTTGTGTGTGCAGGGCACTGTCAAGCATGGCTCCCCATGCCAAAGAATAAGGAACTGTAAACCCCACAATAAGCTTTCTGAGTTGCTTCTGGCCTAAATCTTTTATTAATTAATTTATTATAGCACTTTTATCCATCCCTTTAGCCAAAAAAGGCTCTCAAGGCAGCTTACAAAATATTTCTTAAAACAGTCCCTGCCCACGGCTTACAATCTAAAAAAAAAAAAAAAAAAAAGAGGAAAGGGGATTGGGAGGGAGGGGGGGGGGAAAGGAAGCAAATTCAGGCACTAGATTCTTAGTTGCAAAGTTCAGCAACTGCTTCCTTTCCCTCTCCTTCTAATAGCCTCATATATATCAAGGCACAATGGAAGGATGCCTGACTGCTACTTCCTTTCCCTCTGTGATGACCTCAGTAGTGACAGTTTTTAGCAGGAGAGAGGGGGCTTGCAGAGCATAGTACCCCCATGCCAATAACAGCCAAAATATGCAGAAAATAAGGAAATGGGAGTGTGCACCCCACAATTAACTTTGAGTCACCCCAAATCATACATCCACAATATCGGGAGAGTATCCTTTATGTCAGGAGTGGGCAACTTCAGGGGGTCCTGGAGCCACTTTCAACCACCTGGACAACCCATGAACTGTGCTTCTGCCTCCACAATACCAAATTTTATTGTAGCAGCAACAAAAACAAACAATATTTTGCCACCAAAGTTTGGCAACAAACTGTTATGGAGTGGCAGAAAAGTCAAATTTAGCTTGAGAACAAGCTAAATTTGATCTTTTTACCACTCTAGTAGTTTGCTGCCAAATTTCAGCAGTAAACTGTCTACTGTTTTACCGCTCTCCTCAATGTTTGTTTTCAGGAGGTGGGGGGGGGGATTAACATGCAAGCATCAGAAGAGTCCTGCTGGATTAGACCAAAGGCCTATTTAGTCCAGCATTTTGTTCCCACAGTAGCCAACCACACACCTATGGAAAACCCACAAGTAGGATACGAGTGCAGTAGCAGCCTCCCACTCTGGTTTTGAGAGGCATACTGTCTTTGATGCTGGAGGTAATATGAAGCTATCAACACTAGTAGTCATCAACAGCCTTTTATTCCAACGTTCACTTCTACCTGTTACAAGAAAACCCTGACCACTTGAATCTTTTGTTTGTATAAGCTAGCTCCTACTTCATAACATTATTTTGCACAAAGTCTTCCGGGGTATTAGCTATCCCACCCAATTTTGTGTCATCTGCAAATCTGATAAGCGTTCCCTGCACCTCCTCATCCAAATCATTAATAAAAATGTTGAAGAGCACTGGGCCCAGGACTGAGCCCTGAGGTACCCCAGTCAACCCAATTCCACATAAACGCAAACAACCCACATAAATGGGCTGCATCCATTTGCGGTGCCTCCTCCCACGTGCCATGTGTGGTTTCAAAATCATAACTAGATACAACTGTGTGTCTTCAAGAGGCCAAACTCTGGAAATGCTCGAAGGTACCCCATCCTGATATCGCTGTTTTCTCAGAAACTGAGAAAAGCACATGTGCAACCTTCACCCTTCCTGTGCGCATGCCCAGAAACAGACCTGACAAAGGGGGTGAGAAGTGCCCTGCCCAGCAGTGGCCCTTAAGTTCAGGCTCCTTGGTGGAGCACTTGGTGGGTGAGAAGCACAGGCTAAGGGGACCTAGGTTTATGCCTACAACTCCCAGCATGCCTTGGGTGGGAGGGAAGATTTATCAGGCTGTGGCAGCCATCATCTGGAAGTGGCTAACCATCCTGGGCCTGAACGGAGAGTGTCTGGAGAGAGAAAAGAAACTAATTTGTTTTAAATTTACCTCACAGGCCTAAGACCAGCCTACCTTGCAGAGTTATCGTGAGAGTAAGAGAAGAAAAAAAGAAATGAATTTAATTTGTTTAAAGGCTAACTCACTGGCTTAGCACTGGCCTCCTACTTTAAGATGATTACCTCACAGACATATCTTAGGCGGCCTGAACAAGAGAAATTTATTATTTATCAAATAAATTTTATCCACATTATTCTTGGATCCAAGCAACGCCGGTAATGTCAGCTAGTTAATTATAAAATAAATAAACAAAGACCATTTATGTTCTTTCTAATTTAAAACTCGTATATTGTGTTAGGGATATGAAGTGCTTGAGTTTTTAAACGTGTAAAAAATTGCCCTGCAAATGCAAAATACAATCCATAGATATTGTTCCCATATCATCAGGGGTGACGTGGAATTGTGAGACCGTGTTAAACCCCGCAATGTACACCACTGTTATTTCTATGGCAGTGGACAAGAGAATAGTTAGGACATCCCTGTAACGTAGTACGGTGTTGTTATCCCTACATTACTGGGCAGAGTTGAGGCTGAGATAGTTTACAACAACCCCGCAATGTAGTGCTGTAATTTCCATATTGCACGGAAAGGCTGAGGATGGGACAGCACAGTTTACTACAACCCGGCAATGTCGTCGTATTTTTATGTTCCTAGGAACGTCCCACACACTATAAACACCCTTCAATGTTATTACCAGATGCACTACATTTTACACCTTTTCCAGCCCGGTCGCTTGCTGTCGGTGGCTGTTCCCGATTTTTAGCGTGGAGGGAGACAACATGCCACCTACCAAACACACCTCAGATTGCAGCAAATGGTAATTCTAGCTAACCTGCACTTCCGCCCCCGATTAATCCAAACCTAGCAGTCTCAGACTCCATTCGCTTCTAGACAGACCAGCTTGAATTTTCCCTGCTCACAAGGCAAAATGGCGTCTCTCTCCCACCCCGCAACAAACAGGAAACGGGGCGGAGGGGGGGGCAAACTGATCCCCGTCAGACTGTTGGCCTACAATTCCCAGCATCCCCCCAACCTCTTATGCTCTCTGAGGCGTGCCGGGAATTGTAGGCCACGTCGTCTGAAGGGCACCAGGTTAGGGAAGGCTATGCTAGCCGCTCTTCTTTCTCTTTCTCTCTGATAAACTACGCCAAAATGGCGGAAGCGTCCGTCCCGTGACGATGTCAGAAGAGCCTCGAGGGGGAGGGAAGGAGAGCAGTGACGAAACGCGAGGAGGCGGGGCCCGGAAGGCCGCGGGGTAATCGGGGAGCCCCCGCTATGGCCGGCGTCTTCGACATCGACCTGGAAACGGAGGAGGGGAGCGACGGGGAGGAGCCTGATCTGGGGGCCTTGGTGAGGCGGGGTAGGAAATGATAGGGGTGGGCCCAGCTGGGGAGGAAGGGAGGAAGACAGGGAAGGGGGTGAGGAAGGAAGCAAGGAAGGAGGGAAGAAGGAAGCAGCAGTGCAATTGTATATGTGTCGAATCAGAAGCAAATTCCATTGAGTTCAGTAGGGCTTACTCCTAAGTAAGTGGGCGCAGGGTTGTAGTCCCAGTGCCAAACCCCCCACCCCCATACACATTCTCTGACTAGGGCGTCCCATGGCGTTCTTGAGTACGAACCAGCCTGCCCCACTTTCCCTGGCGCTTACTTCTGCTCTGTCTTTTTCCAGGAAGTGGACCTAGATTCTCGCAGCAGTGGGCCGGAGTAAGTACAATACAAAGTGTTGGATCCAGACTTATTACTATTTGGATTAGATCAATAGAAATCATTCAACTTTTAAGCCCCATTGATTTCAAGTGGGTCTCCTCTGAGTCTGGCCCTAACCCATTGTCCTCTGTTCCCTCCTTGGGAGGATGCTGCTTTGCTTGCTCCGCCACAACCAGACTCTCAGACGTGTCCATACTTGGTGTTCCCCTCCCCCCGTTACCTGAAAAATAGGCAGACAGACAAATAAGGCAAGAACAACCTTGACGGGTCAGGTCGTCAAGGGTCCATCTGTACTCCAGCTAGACAGATAGCTTTGAGAAACTCACATACACGAATGAACGTGCCCTCCCTCCCCCCTGCATGGTGTGCACATCTAAAACTTGGAGGCAGCCTCTCCATTCCTCAAATTGCAATTATATGTTGTTATCCAGTGCTATTGATGGAACATAATGGCACTTCAAAGCACCATTAAGCAAATGACAAGTCAACTTTTTGATCAAAGAGAGACAAAAGGGGGATGGGAGAAGCAACAATAAGATAATAAGGGCTATTATTGTGTCCTTGGCACTAAATTCATTCCAAACGAGAACTGCTAGATTCCCACTCACAAGCGCAGAGTTTGTTAAGATTCCCCTGTTCTATACCACCCTGATAGGGAATACAGCATCGTCGTTGCCTCGTTGTATCAGAGGCAAAGGCCCATCTTTTTCAGCATTCTGTTTCCTAAAACACTGAGTTACATCAGATGCTGCTGCATGTTGGGGCAAACCCCGCCCCCAACTTCGAGTATAACCTAATGGGATCTAAGCTGGCAGTGATGGAACAAGAAAGAGATATTTGGATTGTGGTGGACAGCTTGATGAAAATGTCAACCCAGTGTGTGGCCACTGAAAAGAAGTCAAACTCCATGTTAGGTGTTATAAGAAAAGGAATTGAGAATAAAACTGCTAGTATCATACTGCCTTTATGCAAATCTATGGTGTGACCACACTTAGAATACTGTGTACAGTTCTGGTCACCACACCTAAAAAAGGATATTATAGAGCTGGAAAAAAGGCAGAAAAGGGCAACTCAAATGATTAAGGGGCTGGAGCATCTCCCCGATGAGGAAAGGTTATAACAACTCGGATTGTTTAGCTTGGAAAAAATGAGGCTAAGGGGAAACATGATAGAGGTGTGCAAAATTATGCATGGTATGAGAATATGGATAGGGAGACATTTTTCTCCCTCTCTCAAAATACTAGAACCAGGGCTCATCTCATGAATTATTATTTATTATTATTTATTGCATTTGTATACCGCCCCATAGCCAAAGCTCTCTGGGCGGTTCACATAAGATAGCTGATTGGTGGGAAATTCAGAACAAATAAAAGGAAGTACTTCTTCACATAGCGAATAGTTAAATTATGGAACTCACTACCACAAGATGTAGTGATGGCTACCAATTTGGATGGCTTTTAAAGGGGGTTGGATAAATTCCTGGAGGCAAAGCTACCAATGGCTGCTAGCCCTGATGGTTGGTGCTATCTCCAGTATTCGAGGCAGTAAGCCTGTATGCACCTGTTGCTGGGGAACATGGGTGGGAGGGTGCTGTTGCACTATGTCCTGCTTTGTTGGTCCCTGGCTGATGGCTGGTTGGCCACTGTGTGAACAGAGTGCTGGACTAGATGGACCCTTGGTCTGATCCAGCAGGGCACTTATGTACTTAAGGCATGAAGGAGATGACCCCAGGGTTTGGCATTTACCAGACATGGAGGTTCCATTTAGCCATTCATTGAGCTATGCCCATATATGTGTTTGTCCCTTTGTTAAAAAGCTATCTAAGTCAATGGCTGTTGCCACATCTTGTGGTAAGGCATTGCATGTTAATTGCATTGTGTGTGAAGAAGAGCATCCCTTGGCAGTAGGTGCAGGATGGGCAAATCAGTGCTTTCTGATGACCCAGAGTTTCCAGGAATTAAAAAATATCTTGAAGGTGTGAACTTAGGGTTGTATCCAATGATGACTTTGCCATATCTTTGTGGAAAGCCCTTCCTCTCAAGGAGGGGGATTCATGAAAATTGGGTGCTGTCACTTGCACAAGCAGAAGCACTTTCTGCAAAGACAAAGCCACCATTGGATATTGCATTTAGAGAGCAATCTGATGGTCCTTGGGCGAGCATCCCGGGGACCATCAAGTATTTCAGATTCTCCCCTCCGAGGTTGAAGACAGGGCCAAGCCCTGTGGATAGTTCTGGATTGTCAGATTGTTATAGAAATGGTGTTTTTGCTTTTCTTTAAAATACATAGGCTTGAATTTTAAGACAACTCAAGGAAGTTCATGGAAGGAAAGTTTCCCATCACCCCCTTCTCTTCCTGGTAGCCTTCTACACCATTCAGGAGGGGGACCCACCCTCTGGAGGGGCATATTTGGGGTTCCAGGAGGAGGGGATGGGCAATTTACCTTCTGAAGTTAACTTACCTTAGGGTCCAAGTCGATGCCTTCATAGAACGCACACCACAACTCTATGCTCTCAGCCCTCTCTCCCATTTTAATAGCCTGATAATCCTCACTCCTAGGGAGCCCCCCACTCTTGCCCTGCTCCTTTATTGCCCGGCCCTCTTTTCTCCCCCCTCAGGCTGGTGCCAGGATATTATGAGGAAATTGAAATCTCTGAGAGCATCGTCAACAATGGCCCAGAGCGCATTGGGCCCCACTGCTTTGAGTTGCTGCGTGTCCTGGGCAAGGGTGGCTATGGCAAGGTAAGCAGTGGCTTGGGTGAGGTGGGGAAGTAAGATTTATTTATTTATGTCTTGCGTTTTTCCTCTTGCAAGGAACCTGAAACGACTTACATGGTCCTTCTCTCCATTTTACCATCATAACAACCCTGTGAGATAGGTCAGGCTGAGAGTCTGTGGCTGGTTCAAAGTCACCCAGTGGGCTTCATGGCCAGGTGGCACCTATAAACGAGATCGGCCGAATCCCAATACAACACTCTAACTGCTACACCACTCTGGGTCTCAGTGTTGACCCCAAGCCCACTGAAGAGGTAGATTCCTGCCGTTTTCAAGCCTTTGTAGGATAGTGGACTAATTGAACATGCATCAAGTGAATTTGGATTTCAGGATCCCTGGAGGCCTTTTTCACAGAAAGGGGCCTGCTTCTCGCTGAGGTGGTAAACCTGTGTCTTGTCTATATCACTTTGCACTGCAGGTCTGGACTCACCTGATGGAATATTTTTCCATGGGTTGTGGGGAGATTCCTCTGCATAGTAAACTAAATAAAATTAATAAAATGTTAATACTAGCATGCCAGCTAGACGGCTAGAGTCTAGAACTCTTCTCCCTGAACTCTTATGCAAAGGGAATTTGTGTGTGTCTGTGTGTTGTTACATGGAAGAACATTCACTCAACCTGTAGCCTGAAGTGGTACAGCCCAGACAGGTTTAACATCCCATCAAGAAGTAGGCCAAACCTCTGCTCTGCCAAATAGCAGGTGGACCAGAACCATCAACACAGCTGCTACAAGTTCTCCTGGTTTAAGGAGGAAGTGAGACAGGAAATAAGACAAGCAAGACAGCATATTCGCTTGACTTGTGCCAAGGTTAACCAATAAAAATACAGACTATTTTTAACGCTGTGCCGTGGTGATGACGGCATTCTTGTATTTCCATTAACTGTACGAAGGTGAATGAGCTTCTGGGTCCTCTTATGCCCAGTGTGACCATTATACCATCCGCTTTGCAGATAACTTTGCTTGGATTTTGTTCAGGCAGGGACATGAATGTTTGTGTGTAACTCCCAGTTTAAGGTCAGAATTCGAGGTGCTAAAGGACCGAGAGGTGTCCAGTTTTATTTAGACTGATTTCAATCAGTGTGGAAAGTCTGTTTAGCGATACGACAGCAAACATTTGCAATGAAGATCCTTAGCCACCTCAGAGAAGCGGGGCCTTTAACTAGATGGGATTATCTATGCATAATTAAGGACGGGTGGAAAGCCACATGGCTCAAAGAAACCCTATTTTAGGAACAAAACCTGTGTGTGGACTCTTCATCCTTCATCTATTTATCGTCCAATTTCTAAGTGTTCCTTTCAGAGGAAGTAGTCATCCTGCATCTTCGGGCATGCCTGTGGCACTATCCTGTCTTCTGGATCTCTGTTTTTCTGGATTTCAGCCTGGGCATAGCATTGAGACTGTGTTTGCGACCTTGACTAAAAATCACCTGGGGTGTTTGAACTCTGATTATTCTGTTAGGTCTTTCTGAATCTTACTATATCAATAATAATATGATGGTGGAAAGGACCGTGGGCAATGATGCTCTTGAGTCCTTTTGTTCTTATTAAGGGGGGTGTGTGTGTGTGTGTGTGTGTGTGTGTAGAATATGATAAAGGCCAGGTATATTTCACCCCCTTTCTTGAGATTCCTTTGGGGTTCCACAAGGATCTATTTCTTCCCCATCCTTCTGAACCACTAGGTTTGATCGTTAGGGTCATTGAAGTGTGCCGATGACACACCCCACTCTATTTCTGTTTTCCACGTCCTGTAATTCAGTATCTGGCTATGGTTGGGGGCTGGCTGTGAGCAGCCAGATGGAAGCTGAATCCAGTCATGACAGAGGCCCCCTTCCGGTCCACAACCAGCAACTCCTTTCCAAAAAGACCCACACAAACAGCCAGTGCAGTTGCACCCTTCTCTCTCTCACACACGCTTGTAACATGGGATTGCATTTCATGATGTGGCTCTTGCACCGCAGAGTATTCAAGGGAAGGGGTCTTTTAGTTTGGCAATTGGCAGGATTGGGTCCTCTAGTTAAGTCTCTTGGTATCCCGTGGGTTCTTGAGCACCTGGCAGGATTGCCCTTCCTCTACTCCAGGGGTGTCAGACCTTTCCACCTGAGGGCCGAATTCAATTTCAGAGAAGCTGGGGGTGGATTCCAGCGGTGGTTGGGGCCAAAGGCAAAGGGGCAGGCCAAACATGCCAGCAACTTTTCGCTTAAAGCTCTTACTGCCTGTAATGCATTTCAACGTTTTAGAAGGGGTGGGTGGGGGGCATGCCAAGAAGCCACCAAACAATCAGCAGTTGGGAGAAAGGGGTGGAGCCAGGGGAAGGAGGCCCGATCAGCTAGGGGAAGCCCCAAGAGCTGCATTTGGCCCCTGTGGGCCTGAGCATCAACACCCCTGCTCCAAGAATTCTGTAATACCTCTTGGCAGGGCGGGGGCAGAATCCTGTGAGTTACTGGCAGTAACCACATTAGATGTCTGCACTAAAAGAAGTGTGTGTGGAGTGCACAAGATCAAGACTCTGTAGTCAAGAACTGTGCAATACTGATCCGTTCTGGATTGTTGCCAACACACCACGTGATGGCCTTGCTTGTTCCCCATGCCTTTCTCTGATATACACACAACCCCTATACCAGGTTGAGGAAGCCAGATACACGATGGGGGGCTTCAGGGCTAGTGATTCCTGGCTTCCATGGCAGAGAGCAGCACACTTCTTATCTCTCTGGCTCTGCCAGATCACCCCCTGTTCCTCAGGAAGGTGCCTTGGCCTGTGGAGAGGATGCCGCTGCCATGTATTCTGTATTAGCCTGAAAATGGGTCTTATGTGGCCCTTCTCCCCCAAACTGCCCTTGTGTCCTGAACTCTCTTTCTGCTTCTGCTTCCACTGTAGGTGTTCCAGGTACGGAAGGTGCAGGGCACAAACGCAGGGAAGATCTTTGCCATGAAAGTCCTGAAGAAGGTGAGCTGCCCCTTTGCCGCTCTGTGCTGCCACGTAGCTTAGCGCGTCCTTAATTCTCTATGGGTGTCTCCTGCAGGCCAAGATTGCCTGTGATGCCAAAGACACAGCTCACACGAAGGCTGAGAGGAATATCCTGGAGGCCATCAAGCACCCTTTCATTGTGGACCTGATCTATGCCTTCCAGACCGGTGGCAAGCTCTACCTCATCCTGGAATGTCTCAGCGGTATGGAAACCTCAGCTCCGCCTCGCTCTGTGGAGCGGCTCATTCCAGCAGTCCCGTCAAGCAGCCTGGGATCCGGCCCACGTGGATTTGCGGGAAGGGCCAAGCTGCGCTGGAGCAGCCTGATGGTTCCTCTTTCTCTTGTGCTTCCTAGGTGGGGAGCTTTTCATGCAACTGGAGCGAGAAGGCATCTTCCTGGAGGATACAGCCTGGTCAGTGGAAACGCTAGCGTAGCCTGCAGGCTTTCTGTCCTGTTTCTTGCACTGGCCATAGCTGGGAAAATGGGAATGGGGCAGCTGGGAAGTGTTAGAGTGCTTCCACCTGATAGGTGAGAATAACTGGACCACCTCCTTGCAACCATATCCACTGTTATTTGCAGCGACACTCCAGAGTTTGAAGCAACTGCCATTCAAAGTCCTGCAACCCTGTGGGAAGGACCAAGCACATGAGTCCATAATGCAAAACCTGGACAGGGTGGTGGTTTTGTCCTAACAACCTTTGCAATTGGCCGTTCTTAATTGGTTGCAGGCCTTTGAACATAGGGCTCCGTACCATAGGATCAACCCACAGGAAACTTGCACGGGACAATGGTTACATTTTAAGAGGTACCTTCGTTTGAAAAACAGTTCCGTGGTGTTTACATCTCTACCTGCTGCACTGTGAAATCAGCAAGCTGCTATTTAAAAATCTGTAAGGCACATGTCGGGATAAATGCAGCTTGCAGATACAACAGAAATTCAAAAGCAATTAGGGGAAGCAAATGAGGCAGCTTTTCCCCATAGTAGACCAATGAAAGAGTTCATTGTGCTTGTGGACAGTGGCATGTTGTCACTCCTCTCCTGGGCCTGGCAGGGAGGAGCACCAAGCCTCATAAATGCATGTGGCTGTTCTCATTCTGTAGAGCCTCTTCTGTAGAGCCATGCAGAGTTTAAACTGGTGCTAGAAATGGGAGGGCAGGAGGTAATGTGGTACACTTTTGCGGAACATATTGGATTGCTGCTAAATCATCCTTCCCTGACCTGGCGTCCTCCAGATGCGTTTGACTACAACCCCCATTGTGTCTTTGTAGTCCAACACATTGGGGGGGGGGGATATCAGTTGGTGAAGGCTGTGCTAAAACATGTCCTTGAGGCACGACTAGATTACATTCACAAGAGAACCTTAGGAAATGCAAGCCCTTGATTAAAGAGCATGTAGTGCTTGCCTTGCCCCTGCTGGTTAAAATTCCAGGAATCATCACATCCTTTCCTCTTTCCCAAGCAGAAACTAACCCTGACTTACCTGCACCAAATCGGCATTCCCACCTGTACCTGAAGATACAAGATCCCAGCCAGCCAGCTCCTCTCTTGGCAGCTGGGTCCTTCATTCCCACAGATATGGATGAATCTTGCAGGCTGCAGTGCCCCTGCCAGGGCCCTTTTGATGAACTTGTGGCTTTCTCCCATTGACCTGTGTCACCTGTTATTGGGGTCCTGGAGTGGCGGCGCCTCAAATAGAGTGCTGTCAATCACATTCTTGTTAGATCAATGTTCTTTTCACCCAAGGACGAGATCCAAACAGCCCTTAAGCACGACTCCACCATTCCAGCGACAGAGGGTTCAAAAGCGCTTAATTGATTAGTAATCAAGGCCTGGTCTCTTCAAAGGGAGCAATCAGACAAAAGACATAGGGAATATGGTACAGTATTAAAACTTTCAAGGGGCAGGGCCCAGTAGCAGCATTAACCAATCAGAACATAACACTGAGGCATAGCTAATTATGCTAAACAGTCCTGTAAACAATACCTTTGGCCTGACAGTAAGTTACAGAGAGTTAACTTCGACACAGACAGCTGGAGCCAGGACTCTTGTTTATATTAGTAATCAAGGATGCAAGGACGCACACAAGGAGACATTCTCATACAGGGCATTATGACATTTTGCTTGGTGTGCAATGGATACTATACAGTTTCCTGTTAAAAATGGAGGTGGTTCTGCTAACATTCTGAACCTTGTGTTTGCGTTGTTGATTGAATCCTTTTTCTGTTCTTCCAGTTTCTATCTGAGCGAGATCACCCTGGCCCTTGGCCACCTCCACTCTAATGGCATCATCTACCGGGATCTCAAGCCGGAGAACATAATGCTAAACAGCCAAGGTATGAGGCAGCATTCCACCTTTCGAGCCAGGGTGTGGGTGGTCTACATAGAACTGAGTCTGGTCCTTCCAGCACTGTGCCCCGAACCAGGGCAGTAACAGAATCTTGCTTTTTGGATTTGCTCTTCTGCAGGGCACATTAAGCTGACGGACTTCGGCCTTTGCAAGGAATCCATCCACGATGGTGCTGTCACCCACACCTTTTGTGGCACCATAGAGTACATGTAGGTGGCGTGGGCTCCCGGGGACCTTTAGGAAATCCACACAACTCTGTCCTAGTTGGAGTTGGGTGAGGGGTGTCTGGATCAATAGGTCTCCTCTTGATCACTCTGTTTATCTCCCCCTCTACATCCAGGGCTCCAGAGATATTGATGCGCAGCGGGCACAACCGAGCTGTGGACTGGTGGAGCCTCGGTGCGCTGATGTACGACATGCTCACTGGATCGGCAAGTCTCGCTTGTGCTGTGTCTGGAGGCAGGGGTGGAAGCAATAAGAGCACAGGGTGTGGCGGAAGTGAAGCCGCACAGTGATGGGAGGGAGGGTGGGTGGGAATGATAATGAGTCAGTTATTGCAGAGAGCCTTGTGTGTGAGTCAAGTGGTTGCTATCACAGGGTAATGGGAATAATGCGCTTCTAGCATCCTCATCTAGAAACTGCACCAGTTCTGAACCAAGGCAACACCTCACTGCTAGATCTAGCAAGATGTTTTGAGGGCAATATTGAAGGAATGGTTCTTTGCCCCTCAGGGTGTTGCTTCTTTGATTGTGTGTCTTAATGTCTCTGCCCCTGGGCCCAGCAACATCCATTGGCTGAACCCTTTACTCCCAAAGGGTTCTGTTTGCACCCCTTATCACTTTGCCACCCATTGCCCTTTGCTGCACTCTTTCCCTCGCTGCCTTACTCCCACCCCGCCCCTGCTGCCTGCATTTGCTTGGGCTTCCAAGCAGATCCTTCCTTCCCCTGCGCCTGTGCTGAGCCCTTTGTGCCCATTCCTTGCAGCCTCCATTTACAGCTGAAAACCGCAAGAAGACAATTGACAAGATCCTGAAGGGAAAGTTAGTGTTTCCACCCTACTTGACGCCAGATGCCCGTGACCTGATCAAGAAGGTACAAGCCTGCTCATCATTTGCCTGCAGTTCTGGATTTTTTTACTGTCTTGTTTCTAATATTTCTACTCTACTTCCCCCTGCCCACCCTAAGGTATTTTACTATTGTTGCAAAGCAGGGATGTGGAACCTCTGGCTCACAGAGGTTCGCCCCCTGGAGGAATCTCCCCCGAAATAATCCCTGCTGTTTATCTCCAATCTGAGGTTGGAGATAACAGCGGAGATTCCCCTGCTCACCACTTGCCCTCCCAATTGGACATCCAGGGGGAATCCCTGCTGATACCTCAGATCAGAAATAACAAGAGGCATGTGGGCAGCTGGGGACTCAGCGGGCACTGGCAGTAGCGGGCACTGGCTGTGTGGCTTTGCACCCACACCCGCATAGGGACACCATGAGCCACCTAAGGCCGGGGACTCAGCCAGTCCTCCTCCCAGTGCCTGCAGAGTCCCTTTCTCCATGCTGAGAGATTCTCGGAACTCCGTACTTTTCTTGGCACAGAGAAAGGCAAATTGGGTCAAGTGATGATGTCAGTGGGTATGATCAAATCCACTGCCATCCATCTGTAGAGGGCCTGAGGCAGGCAGTTTGACACATACACACACTCCCCACAACTTGGTTCTGCTGTAAAGCTATAGGTGGACCATCTTTGTATGGATTGGGGTAGTCCCATGTAAAGGATTGGCTGATAGTCTACTACCAGACCTTCTGCACAAGGCATTCTGCTCAGGTGTTCCTAGGTGTGCTGGTATGTATCCGTTTGTAGTGCACAGCAGCACTGGTGGTAACTTGCCTCCCTTGCAGGAGGGGGGAAGGGGCCCCTGCTGTAGCGTGTGCGATGAGTGGCTTTGTGGGCACCTGTTCATGTGAAAAGGGTCACAACAGCAGTGGGAAGCGTACCTAGAATGACGTGAAGGTTATCGTGACGTCACATTTGAAAGTTTGTGACTGTGAAGCATCTGATTTTGCCCTTGAGGTTTACCCGAGACCGTATTTTTCCTCCCTGTGTTCTTTTCTCTCTCCAGTTCCTCAAAAGGAATCCTAGTCAGAGGATCGGTGGTGGGCCACGTGATGCTGCAGATGTGCAGGTAACGTTGAATTTGGAGAGGGGGTGTGCGCAGTGATGGCAAGGTTTGCTCCTGACAGATATTGTGTTCACAAAATAGGGCAAAAATTATTCTATCCCTCAGGGCTACAGAGCAGGGCTTTAAAGTGTGTGGGCATTCAAAAATGGGGGAGAGGGGTGTGGTCCTCTGCGGATGCTTTTCAAGAGGAGGGGCTTCACTGCCTTGCACAGTTGTGTCCCTCCTAGAAATGAGTAAAAGCAGAAGAGGAAGCAACTTAGTTGCAGAATTCAACTTTTCCTAGTATAAAGCAGCCTTCCCCAACTTGGTGCCCTCCAGATGTCTATCATCCCCAGCCAACAAGGGGATGGTAGGAGTTGTAATCCAAACACATCTGGAGGGCATCAGATTGGGGAAGGCTGGTATATGATTTTCCAATCTAATCTGAGGGCATAGTGAAGTGGCACAGTCCATGAAGAGCTGTACTACATTTGTTTTTTCGAAATGTGCAGGCTTGGCCCTAATTCTGAAATTAAAAAGGTCTGGTTTGGCCTACACTGGTCACCAAGGTGAAATAGTTGCTGATGGAGTTGCCCTGGGCCCAGCCACCTTTCTGCTTCTGCTTGTGGCATTCCAGCGACTGGTGCAATCGTGGTGACATTGGTTAGCACGGCCACCCTTCATGGTCGTCTGCTGCCTCACAAGCACAGCAGCCAGAGTAGGCCGAGGAGAGCCAAGGGACCACTTCTGCAAACTCTGGGTGGAATGCAGCTTTTCCACCTGGATGGTATGAGGGCAGCTTCCGCTATGAGGGCCCCTGTGTTTCAGGAACCACAGGAGGTTCTGGGTAGCACTGACTTATCTTGTCTTTTCTCTTTCAGAGGCACCCTTTCTTCCGACATATCAACTGGGATGACTTACTGGCCAGGAGAGTTGATCCGCCCTTCCGCCCATTCCTGGTACTGCCACCAACACCCTCGCTCTCCTTTCTCTGGCCTGTCTTTTCATCACCCCACATCTCAGCCCCCCTCCTGACTATATCGGGGCTTCTCAGTCCTCCGTTTTATGGGTTCTGCTCTGTAGCTTGGATAACGAGTTTACGAAGGAATGCTGAGCTGAGGCCATCCTTGCTTTCTGCACCATCCACATCTTTTCTTGACTGACTTGAAGTCATTCTGTGGATGCTCACTCCCTGTGTGCTTTGTTATCTCCCTGTACCTTCCTCCCCCTGCCCATGTTAGCTGTGTTTAGCCCAGGGGTGGGCAGCTTGAGGCCCTCCAGATGTTTCAGGTCTGCAACTCCCATGCTGGCTAGAGTTGATGGGAGTCATAGGCCAAAACATCTGGAGGGCCACAAGTTGCTCCCCTCTGGTTTTGGTGCGGTGTTGCTTTCCTCTGTGACAGTTCTCAGTGACGTATTTGTGAGCAGCTCATCACTTCGTTAGTTTAAACCTGGTTGGCAATTCCAGCCCAGTTCTCTCTAACTTTGATTAACTAATGGTGCGGCTTCAGTTACCACATATAATAAAAACTCATCCATGTGTTCATTGTTACTTGGCCAAACTAGTTGTGTAGGTCGTTGCTAAAGGGGGCTGTTTTCCCCAGTTCATCTGTGACAAGGCGGTTAAAAGGCAGCATGGGGTAATGATTCCTCTCTGAGTGATCTGGAATGTGTTTCTCAAGACAGTCCTCTAAAATGGAGTGGGTGGGGGAAATGGCACCTTTCCATCCCTTGTGTATCTGCTTACCAGCTCACCTTGCCTAAGCAGCCTATAGGGAGGTGTGGTGTGTCCTGTCTCTCCTTGGGTCCTCTTCCTCACTCAATGCTGATCTCCTTTTCCCCCTCTTTCCATCCGCAGCAATCAGAAGATGATGTCAGTCAGTTTGACACCCGCTTCACTCGCCAGACCCCTGTGGACAGTCCCGA
The DNA here is from genome assembly GCF_023053635.1 of Elgaria multicarinata webbii. Lineage (NCBI taxonomy): Eukaryota > Metazoa > Chordata > Lepidosauria > Squamata > Anguidae > Elgaria > Elgaria multicarinata. The sequence goes on along the minus strand of NC_086172.1, from coordinate 78,039,611 downwards.
CGATGGGGCCCTCAGTGAGAGTGCCAATCAGGCTTTTCTGGTAAAGCAGGAGGTCCTGTGACAGGGAAGAGGTGTAAGGGGGGGAGGGGCTTTCTAAGCCCAAGGGATGCCGTCCTTCATGGCTGTTCTTCCTGGGGCCACATGCCAACAGTGGGCAGAACCAGGCCCAGAAGTGCATGGGGCCAAAGCAAAAGTTGGCAGGACCACCTTCTCTCTCTCTCTCTCAGATAAATAGAGATGATGGCCGGTTTCAGATGACATGCTAATCAACGGTTGTTTTCCATTTTGTTTCTATAACACCCGGCCTATCTGCATGCATAAGAGCATAAGAGGAGCCATGCTGGAACAGACCAAAGGTCTATCTAGTCCAGCATTCTGTTCCCACAGTAACCAACCAGCTGCCTGTGGGACATCCACAAGCAGGACATGAGTGCAGCAGCACCCTCCTGCTCATGTTCCCCAGAAACTGGCGTACATAGATATACTGCCTCTGATACTGGAGGTAACATATAGCCATCAGGACTAGCCATTGATAGCCTTCTCCTCCATACATTTCTCCAATCCTCTTTGAATTGAGGATGACTTCTCTCTCGCTCTCTGTGTGTGAGAGACTATATATATGCCCCCCCCCCTGCAACTTTCCACAGCAAATAGGCTTGAAAATAGACTCCCACTGGAAAGCTTTTTTCATGCCTAATTGCTAGGGGATGGCCATGGCAGCGGTAGAATCTTCCCGAAAGTCACAGCACACAGGGAGGAGATGGTTAACACTTCCCTTTCCAGGGCAGGATCTACACTATTGCTTATAACGGTTTATAAGGGTTATTATTATTATTATTATTATTATTATTATTATTATTATTATTATTTATATAGCACCATCAATGTACATGGTGCTGTACAGAGTAAAACAGTAAATAGCAAGACCCTGCCGCATAGGCTTACAACTGTTCAGGCCCAGGACGCATTACATATACAGTGTCCATACTGTTTTAAAAGTGCTATATCCTGCTTGGTGTAGATCGGCCCCAGCTGTGATCTTGAATCTCAGGTAGTGGGGGTGGGGGGCATTTGAAGCATAATTGCTGTATGGCTTAGGTGGGTCCCATGGGCCAGACCTGGCTGGCAGTTCACCTGTGATGCAAATAAGCCTTCTCCAATCTTGTGCCCTCTAGGTGTTTTGGACTACAACTCCCAGGATTCCCAGCCACTGGCCGTACTGGTTGGAGCGGATGGCAGTTGAAGTCCAAAACTTTGAAGGGCATCAGATTGGTGAAGAAAGCTGCGAAAGGTTGCAGTGTGGTGCTGCCTCTGACAAGGCGGGGGGAAAGTGAACCAAATCTCGACTTGCAAGGGTAGCCAGGATCCTAGCAATGCTGATCAGGTGTTTCCTCCCACAGGGATTTACCTATGTAGCCCCATCAGTGTTGGAGAGCATCAAGGAAGGCTTTTCCTTCCAGCCCAAACTGCGATCCCCGCGGCGTCTCAACAGCAGCCCCCGCACACCTGTCAGGTAACGCTGGTGGGAGGGAACTTTGTGGGATTGGCATTAAGAAGGGGCAAAAACAGAGTCTTTCTTGCTTAGCAAAACAAAAAGCTGCCTCTGGTAACGCCCCCGTGCCCTGGAAACCTCCTGTGCTGTTTGTTGTTCTATCTGGGGCTTAGAGCCCCAGGCTTCACGGCGAGGACGGAGTTGGGGTGGGGGAGGACGGAGCGTCAGTGGTTCAGTGAGCAATTGTCTTAACGGCACCTGTGTTTTGCAGCCCATTGAAGTTCTCACCCTTTGAGGCCTTCAAGCCAAGCACGACCATGGAACTGATGGAGCTGCCAGCACCCCTGTTCATGCCTGTGCCGGACGTCACCGCCCCGCTGCCCATCAAGACCCCATTGGGCAGCAAGAAGAAAAAGAAAGGCGCCCGAGGGCGAGCCCGGTAGCCGGGGGCAGCGGGGAGCTGACTGGACCGTCTGCCTCGCGGAGCGGCGCTGCTCTCCTGTCTGGGGGCGGGGGGCGGGGGGGGCTTGAGCTGTGCCACAGGGGCTTCCAGCCCTGTCAGAAGCACATGTCTTCCCCCGCTGCAAGAGGCCACTTCCCCTCCCAGCTGCAAGAGGCTGCATGGTGTTGGTGCTTCCCCGTGTAGGGACTATCCCCCCCACAAGGTGCTTTCAATTACACACACACAGATGTATACATGTAGCTGGGAATAGGAGGAGCTCGGGATGCTGGAAAGAGCAGTCCAAAGGTTCCTGCCTGGAGCTGCATCCTGTCTTCTTTTCTTTTTTGCCGTGTGTTGCTATGAGTGTGAGCTGGAGCAGGGCTGGCCTAGGGCCTGGCTTCCCTCACTGCTATTGCCAGCATTGTGCCTGTTAACGGTTCAGGACTTGTAAAGCAAGGGCAGCAACGTTTGACAGTATGGAAAGGGTCCAGCCGTTTGTGGGTGGAGTTGTGCCCTCTCCCGGGAAGCCGCTTCCCCATCTACTTTTCCCAAGTGCCAAAAGCAGCAGCTCCTCCCTTCCGTCTCCCTATGCAGCGGCTGTTGCCGGAGAAGCCCTCCTCTCCCAGGGCGGCTCCCTCTCCAGCCTCGCTTCTTCATATCCTTGGCTGTGAATGGATCCCAGCAAACAGAATCATGATTTGGGTGCCTGCCCAGCAAAGGGGCCGTCTGCGGCAAGGAGCGACGGGTGCCCTGGAAGCACCGCTGCTACGATACCTGTGGAGCATGAATGATGCTCAGAAGTGTAATGACAGTGAGAGTGCCATGATGCACGGTCGGACACTTCAGTCACCCAGTCTCCCCTTTGCTTTATTGTCAGAGGGAAGGTACTTTTTTAAAAAAAGAAAAAAGAAGAAACAAAAATCAGCCTGCCCCTTCTGGACAGAGGCTAGAAGAAGCAAGGGCACAAGCGAAAACAAGAAGGGGGAGCGAGGCAAAGCAAGGCAAGAGCAGCCCCCGCCATGTCCGTGGGACTCAAATCTGTGGCGGTTGTCTGACGAGGCTGCAGCCGAGCACTGCTTCTGTCCAGCATGATCTCTGCGGGGAGTCCAGCAGCACCTAGAGAGCAGTGACGTGCAACTGTTTGCTGCTGTCTTCCCAGGTGGCTGTCCCAGAGAAGGAATGCAGCCCGCTAAGGAGGGCTTCTGCACTGCCCTCCGTTGCCCTCGACGCCCCATCTTCCTGCATCCCTGCCTCTTGGAGAGGCTCAAAGTCGACGCTCTCATGGATTATCACCTGCCTCTCCTCTTCCTCTTCCTCGCTGCCTGCCAGCTGCTGCTGTTTCTGCTGCTGCTGCTGCTCCTCCTCCTCCTCCATATCGTCATCACACTGCCGCTGTTGCTCCCCCAGCTCTTCATCACTCTGCATTTCATCCTGGTAGCCCTGGGACAGCTCCTCGGCACGTGCCTCCCCCCAAAGCTCCTGCCAGCGGAGGACCAGGTCCTCCATCAGGCGCCAGGGGTGGTATCTTCCTTCTGTCTCACGGTTCAGCCGCCGCCACGCTAGGAACAGCGCAAGGATAAGAAGGAGCAGCAGGCAGACCAGGAGGCTCACGGCAACATCGTCGCTGCTGTTGCCACCACTTGTCCCTGAAGCCGCTGCCAGGGCTTTCCCCGGAAACAGCAGGAACAGGGCAGAGAGCACCCAGGGGAGCCTACGCCTCTGCAAAGAGAAAGGAACCAAGGTGAATCACAGGCTTGCCCCTTTTCACACCTCAAGCATTTTACCTTTGCTGGGTGGATCATGGAGTTCTGTACAGTGTTAGTAGGGCTCTGATGCAGATTGGAAGCGGGCACCTGGATGAAGGCAGAAGGAATAGATTGGGAGCGGCCGAGGCCTTACCTGTTCCCCAGCTAGCTGCTGGGGCTGGGCTGGCTAGCCATGGGGGGGGGGGGGAAGGCCTCTTGCAGTCTCCGGGCCTTTATTGGATGCTCCTATGAACCTGACATTAGAGGCTTTACAGGATCACTCTATACCATGGGCTATACGCTACGTGCTGTAATTTAAGAGTGAGCAAAAGGGAAGAGTGATTGTGTCCTGGCACAAGCTCTAGCGTTGTAGTCATAGCCCACAATAAAGGCACCACCGTGTGCCCTCTGCACTAATGGAAAAAAAAAGTGTGCCAAGAAGAGCTTAGTTCTGTGACTATAAATTATGCAGAGAACGTTAATTTACATGCATATTCTTATTTTTGCATATTTCTCCTGCTATTTTTGCGTAACATTCTAATTTTGTTAGTCCCAGGGAGAGACCAGTTGCTCAGCAGAGCCTCGAAGTCCCACTTCAGCTGCTGGTCTGGCTTCTGCATTGCCCACATGCTTACTCACTGTTCTGATGGGGGAAGAGATGCTAAAAACTGTGCTTTTGAAAATAAATGCTGAGATTCTCAGGAAGTGGAATTCTGTGTCCAAAGGCACTCTCACTTCGGTTTTCTGCCTTCTCCATGGAATCGGAGCACAAAGTCCCAACCTGGGGTGCTGCATGGTTTGCTAGTATCTGCCACTCTGCAGCAATGTCTGAAAGCAGGGGTGGGCAAGAAATTCAGTTCAATTTTAATAAGAATTTACCCAAATTTTCAAAGTTCTCTATATTTGGGACAAAAAGAAATTGAGATTTACTTTACAAAAATGGAAAGTGGGAAAACAAAAGTTGTCCATCCAAGTCCAGGGCTTTGAGTGCTTACAAGTCTGGGTTTGAGTCCCCGTGTTTGCAACTATGTTAGTGCTTAGTTGGGGTTGCCACTCTTTTTCCTGACAGCTATAGGGCGAGCAGTTTCATCTTGGTCCTCTCCATGCTGGGAATAGCTGCATCTATTACATTGGGCTGGTAAAGATGGGTGGGAATTTCATTTCTGTTTGTTTTTGATGAGAATTTACCAGTTTGCCAAGTGCTTCATATTTGGGGGGGAAAGAACTTAAGATTTAAAAGGACTGAATGCAGAAGAAAGCTAAACTGACAGATTCGCCTACCTCTCACTGAAAGGGTCTGTCCCATTCACATCCCTACCTTCCCAAGACACCTTAAGTCTCAGCATGTCATGGAGTGAGAGGGTCTCCGCTTTTACCCCCGACATTCCCTGTGCTGTTGCTTCAGCTCAGTGCACAGGAAGTTCCTGCTTGAACAAACCCTCCACTTTCCCCTTGTCCCAAAGGGACAGATGCTGGTACTGTAGGAAGGAGAACAGTGCCAGCTGGCCTAAAAGCAGAGTGCAAGAGGATCTTGGCTCAGCCAGGAGTTCCCCTCGGTCTTTCATTGGAGACTTATTGCTTTTTTCCCTCCAAGGAACCCAGGGCGTCGTACATAATCCTCCTCTCCATGTTATCCTCACAACAACAACCCAGTGAGGTAGGCTGGGCTGAGAGTCTGTGACTGGCCCAAAGTCACCCAGTGGGTTTTCATGGGCAAGTGAGGACTAGAACCCAGATCTCCCAACTCCCAGTCGAACACCTTAGCCGCTACACCACACTTGGGCTGCTGCTTACACTGGCACAAAGGGAGTAGATGCTGGGCGGGGCTCTCTTTAGCCTTTCATCGTTGCCCTTCCATCCTTCCTAAGCAAAAGCCACTAAACTCAGCAGTGGAGCCCATGGAAAAGGCCTTTGAGGTTCATAGTCTATCCCTAACATGCCTGCTGCACTGCATGGGCAGGCTCTATTTAACTTGTTCAGCTCCCCAGCATTTTCTTGCTTTGCAGTTTTCTTTGCCTCTATTATAGCCCCTCTTTACTACTTCCTTATCTTCAGCTAGAGCTTTGGCTATGTGGCGATATATAAATTTAATAAATACAAATATCGCAGGGACCCAGTGTGATGTTGTCTCGTAGCTTGGTGCTCGAGCTTATTGGAATTTCTGTATTCTGCACCTTGGCTTAAGGCATGACCATGGAGGCAGCTTGGTTTGGCTGCCATAAAGAGGGAGACCTACATTTCCCACTATCTGTTCCAACCGTTTTGGGCTTTAGAAATAGAAATGGGTCTGGGCAAGATACCAGCTTTAACCATGGGCGCTGTCAGTTCCCACAAGTAGTGCAGCGCGAGAGCTTTTGCACATTTTGCAGCCACATACATTCTCTCAACTCTGTAAAGTAGCTGGCCATCGGCTGCAAAGTTGCTCTCCCTTCTAAGGTAACTATGGTGGCACAGCAAAGGGAGAATTAAGGGAAGAAAATGAGTGTACAAAATGTCCCCCGGTTAATGCACCAGCTCATCTAAAAATTAAGCTAAATTGCAACTCATACCCTTTCTTATACAGTGATTCTACCCTCCACCCCAGTGCAAAGCAAGGTAACAAAATGTTTGAGGCCCGTGGGCATGTACATACATATTCTGAGTAGCCCTGGATATTAGCCTTTGTCAGATCACTTCAGCATTTTCAAGAATTACCACTTTAGGAGTTGTAACAGACCACTAATAAGGACAACAGTTCTCTTAGGGACCCACTTTCAATACAGCTGGTTTAGGTCTCTGCTTTGGGCCAACTGCGATGCCTAAGGCATAAAGTGTGAGGCCTACAAGGGAGAAGCCAGGGGAGCATAAAGAGCCCACCACAGTGGTTCCACCACAGATTAAGGGAACAGCTTTGCAAACTAAGGGCTGTAGGATCTTCCTTAACAAGCCATAATTGGCCACCTGGGCTGGTCTAGCTACTCCGTGTAGCTCACAAAGGGCACCAAAGGGGCAAGCAACAGAATAGCTTAAGGCAGGTATCAGCACTGGGAGGTTCCATAGCATAAAAGGGGAAACGTCATCTTAGGAGCAGCGTAGCTTAAAGCAAAACATGATCAAGGGAGATGGGGACAGATTGCCTACACCAAGTTGTGAGTGGAAATAGGGGCTGCGGAACCAAAGTCTAAGCAGTGAAGAAAGCAGAGCTGCAGTGTCTGGTTTTATACAACCCCAAACGGAAACAGGCTGCACAGCAATGCGTTCTAAGAGTTTTGCTGCTTCCAGTGGACTTGGTGGCCTGGTTCGCATGATCACAGGGCGGATAAGCCTTGGCAGCTTCTTAACCACTGTGCTCGTGCCGGTTGCATTTACATGACTACCTTCGTCAGCGCTGCTTATCGTGTTGTGCAAAGCTGGCCAGAGTGGCTTGTTGCTGCAACAGGTTACCCAGAACCCTACAATAGCAGTGTGGCTTGTTTCTCCAGCCACGATTATGTGAACCAGGCCAAGTGCTGGAAAGAAGAGGATGTGGCACCTCAGTTAGCTTTAAAAAATTCCATACTGCCTTTCAACTTAAGAATGTGCTAGCCTAAAGCACCATTTTCTTCACCCCTTTTATGAAAAGAATGCTTAGCACAACAGGATTCTGGTGTAAAGTCCACTGCGTTTCCCCCCTAGTGGCAGGAGAATGAATAGGATGAAAGTAACTCTGACTAACCAGGGATGGGCATGTCCACCTTTGTAGACCTTAGGACAGGCATGGGCAACTTGTGGCCTGCCAGATATTTTGCCTATAACTTCCATCAGTCCTAACTGCTATAGCCAATGGTGAGAGATTGTAGGAGTTGTAGGCTAAAACATCTGGTGGGCCACAAATCGCCCACCCCTGCCATAGGAGCATTAATAAGCCAGGGAAAACAGCAGTCCTCTTATCCTTCTTTCTGCACTACAGTCCTTCTTAACCATTCTCTACCTACCCAAGGAGGAGACCGTGCCTGGACACTTCCACTTGAAGCTAGAGGAAGAGCCAGGTTGTGGGCGGACAGATGATAGACGCAGAAGCTTAGCTAGCTGCCAGTTTTGGCTCAATGGAGCTACTCATTGTTGGATGACACATTCTTCTTCTAGATGTCTTGGTCACCACTGCCTGCCCAGCTGGACTTACGAATCTCTCCCCACGTTCAGTTTCATCTCTTGGCCCAACCCAGTCGGACATGACCACTTACCATCATCAGGAGTGGAGCACTTCTCTCACTGCTGTGTTGCCTATAGCCTCAAGTCAAATGAAACATTGCAACCGCATTAGGGTGTGCGCATAAGGGGGGATGGGGGGGGAGTGCTTCCTGCCTGTACTTGTCATGTGGTCCAGGAGATTTGCTGCAAAGCTTTGCTTAGCACCATATGCACAGAGACTACCTATTTTGAGTAATACAGAAAATATTGGGGACTTCCCATTTCTCACTAATGAACTTCATGCAGATAGGCCTTTATTGGGGCAGGAGGAAAGAGAGAAAACCAGAAACAGGTCAAACCCCTACTAAACAAATTTGTTTTTCCCAACAATGCCTCTTCTGTTTAAATACAAAAAGGTATAGATTTGAAATGCACCAAATTAAGCCTTTTGGACAGCTGTCAAATGTTTGTCCCACGTTGTTTTAGACGTATGCTATGCAGTAAAGCAAACTCCTACATTTGTTTGTAGAGCCAGTGTGGTGTAGTGGTTAGTGAGTTAGACTGGGCGTCAGGAGATCTGGGTTCTACTCTCCACTTGCCCATGGAGTTCACTGGATGACTTCGGGCCAGTCACTGACACTTGGCCTAACCTACGCATTAGGGTTGTTGCAAGGATAAAACGAGAGGAGGATCATGTACACCACCTTGGACTCCTTGGGGAAAAAACGGGATATAAATGTAACAAACAGATAAATCAGTTACTTCTCTGGGCTAATAGAACAAATAAAGGTTCCTAATATTAGGATGGCCATCGTACCTGACAGCAGTACCAAAAGGAGTGTACACTTCTGGTCCTTCCTATGTTCCATAAGGGGACAAATGTAAGGTGTATACCAGTAACAGAAAGGCAGAGTGTACAGATGGTGCTAAGCAAAGATATACAGCAACAGCCCTACACCAGACAAGTTCTGGAATTTGTTTAGATGTGGAGTAGTATATAAATGTAAGTAAATACATAAGTAAATAAACACACTGAAGTACCCTCCACCACACCACACCCCCATGGTCCTTATGGTTGGTCTGTCTCTCTCTCACACACACACACCACAAGGAAAAGAAAACAATTGGCCATTTCTTTATCCCATCCGCCTTTCACATTCACAAATCGCTACAAGCCCTAGACGCGTGAGCCCTGATTGAGACGTGAAGACTTTGCACGCACGTTGCATTTGCTCTACACTGCTAGTTCCTGCAGGCTCAGGCAGCAAAGATACATCAATTTAACAGTACCAACCACAAGCTTCCTGTCACCCCCAGAACCGCTCTTGCTGCTCAGCTAAGGACAGGAAGAGCAATGCACCTGCCACCCCACCCCCACTGGTCTCTCACAGAAAACTGATGCTCAGCTGGGCCTGCAGTGTGCTCTAAAAATGATGCTGCAGAGGCCCCGTGCATTCTCTCTGCACATGAGCTGTTAGAGGAGGTTGGGGTGGGGTGTAGTTATGTGGGATAGGATGGAACCTTGCCAAATTATTTTACTTTTAAATTTATAAGCTGCATTTCAGCAAAAGGTGTACAAATCATGTAGTTTTAAACAGTAGGGAGAAAAGAGCAATGCAACACAGTAAATGGTGGGACCAGTTAAAAGCCAAATCAATTCAGCTGGAGCTCAATCAAACTAAAGGCCCACCTAAACAAAGTGGTCTTTGTCAGCTAAAAATGTTACTAAAAATGTTACAATAGATGGGGCTAAGTGAATCTCGAGAGAGAGTTGCAAAGTCAGGGTGCCACTACTGAGAAGGCCATAACCAGTGTACCTACCAATTGTACTTTAGATGGAGGAGGGACGTGGAGTGGAGTGGAGCCCCCGCCCCCAAACAGATCTCAAAAAGGGGTGCAGGAGCATCTGGGCACAAGCAGTTCTTTAAATATCCGAAACCCAACCCATTTAGGCCCCAAGCATTTGAGGACTTTGAAAATGCAAGAACCAGCACCTTGCCTTGGGCTTTGAAACACACCAGAGGCCGCTGCAGATCTAACAGCAAAGGACGGCCATGATCCACATAAACAACCTCCGCCCCATCAGCATCCTGGACCAGCTGCAGTTTCTGAACACTCTTCAAAGGCTATTTATTTATTTATTACATTTCTATACCACCCAATAGCCGAAGCTCTCTGGGCGGTTCACAAAAATTAAAACCCCAATAAAACAACCAACAATCAACAGCCAGGCACAGCACATTGAAGGCCTCAAAGCAGGATGTGGTTGAGGCAAGAGCAACAGTGGCCAGATCAGCCTTCTCCAGGGAAGGCCTCATCCAGCACCACAAACCCTGATCAGTTTTCCTGACCAGAAGGACTCGCACTCACTTTGTTAGCCTGCTTCCAGCAAATCCAGACACTGGAATATAAAGAGATAGGCATCACCCACTTACTGGCGACTCTGCATTTCCTGACGACCTCTCCTTAGCAGGAGCCCAGAACCCATGTGCGATAAACAGAGATTACAGAGAACCTTGTGGAAGACCAGAGGAAGGCATCCTAGTGCCCTCCAGATGTTGTAGATTACAACTGCCATCAGCCCCAGCTAGTATGGCCAATGGCCAGGGATTATAGTTGTAGTCCAAAACATCTAGAGGGCACCAGTCTGCCTATCCCTGCCAAAGGAGAACAGTAGCACCACCATCGGAATTAGCTAGGAATTTTATTTATAATTCATTTATATCTTGCCTTTTACTCTCCTGCAATGAACCCAAGGTGGCTTGGGTTCATTGTCCCTTCTCCATTTTCTTCCCCCAACAACCCTGTGAGGTAGGTTGGACTAGCCCAAAGTCACCCAGTGAGCTTCATGGCCAAATAGAGACTAGAACCCAGATCTCCCAAGTCCCAGTCCATCACCCCAACCACTGGCTCCCAACTGGTAGCTGTCCAGGATGAAAAAATCCAAGGGGCATTTCCCCCCAAAACGAACTAACTATGGTCTCCTTTAGAGCTATTAGAATCGTATTTATTTATTTATTTGCTCGCTTAATCAGGAAAGCTTCTCTGCCTGATATCCTGGACAGCCATTGCCCTGAGTCAGTAATATTACAATAGATGTACGAAATATTCTGACCTAGTAAGGGCAGTTTCCTGTGAAGAGATTATACATTCCTTCCACCCATTTGGGCCATTCTACCTCTAGCTGTTTTTTTTAATCAAGCCAGGATGGGCAAGGTTCCAGGAATGTTGCCCACATCCTCAGGGCGTGCAAATGGAAAGGAATCAATACTTTAAAAACAAAACACAAACATAGACAAGTAGGAACCTCAGGTACATTCACAGATTCCACAATCAACTTGGAGTCCAAATTGGAACAAGTCCAGGTGTTTTTATCTGCAAATTGTTTCACAAACTGGTCCCAGCAGGCCGCCGAGGGCTCATCCCTAGCTCTAGAAGGGCCAAGATATAATCGGCATCGATCTTGCCATTCTGAAAAGCTCTCCAGAACACACAGTGGTAGCAAAGGAATACAATTTCTTCCTCACCATCACAGCCACAGAGTAGGCGCTCTCTAGCCAGTGCTCCGTCAGATTCAGCACACATCTTGCTCCACAACACTCACTCCATCAGTACCGGTACCAGTCACACATGAAAGCCAATGTGGTAAAGTGGTTAGAGTATTTGACAGGGATTCCGGGGGATCTAGGCTCTAACCCTAATTCGGCCATGAAGCTCACTGTGTCACTTTGGGCCCATCACTGACTCTCAACTAAGCTACCTCAGATTTGTTGCGAGGATTAGAATGGAGAGGAGGATCATGTGAGCCACTTTGGGTTCTTTACACGAAGGGAAAAAGGCAGGATATAAATGTAATAAATAAATCAAAAATTGAGCTCTGACAAGTATTTATTTATTTATTACATTTATATCCCACCTTTTTTCCTCCAAGGAACCCAAGGTGGTGTACATAATCCTCCACCTCTCCATTTTATCCTCAAAACAACAACACTGTGAGGTAGGTTGGGCTGAGAGTCTGTGACTGGCCCAAAGTCACCCAGTGGGGTTCCATGGCCGAGTGGGGACTAGAACCCAGATCTCCCAACTCCCAGTCCAACACCTTAGCCACTACACCACACTGAGTGTATACTACACTCAAGAGCACATGCACTTATCTATGTCTGTAGGTACAAGCACATGTGTGCACGCATACACACAGCATGGTCTTCTTCACTTGCACATGGCTCCAAGCATGGTTGGACTACATTCAGGGGATCTCAAAGGGAGGGTCTGCTACCAGGACTGAAGAAAGCACTGTTCTCTCAGCTCTTAAGAGCCCTGGCTCTGGACAACAGCCCACGCAGATGCCAAATCAAAAGGTGGGAGTGGTAAATGACAGGCAATGGGAGTTGGAAGAGACCCCATGAAGCCTCCTTGTGAGTTTAGAAGGCTTGAGGTCCTGTAAACCAGCACCCTCTAGTGGACAGTGATGGAGAATCCTCCTTTTGGGACCCAATTTTCCCAATACAAGTAGTTAGGATCGGAAAGATTCTGGAATCCAAGGGTATCAGATCTATGGACCTTCCCGACATGGCCAAAATAAAACCCTGATTGTACTTGGCCCAGGGACAATCATACTGGGAAGTGGAAGAAACTACGACAAGCTTGACCAGGCTGTAGCTCAGTGCTTTACATGCAGACGTCCCAGGTTCAATCCCTGGCATCACCAGGTAGGTCAAGAAAAATTCCTGCCTGAAATGCTGGAGAGCCGCTGCCAGTTAATGTCAACAATACTAGGCTAGATGGACCAAAGGTGACTCCGCATAAGGGAGCTTCCTATGTTCCGAAGGCAACTTGACTAACCAAGTCCGTTAGCTGGAGAAACACTTATTCCTCCTTTAACAAGGACCTCACCAAGTAGGATTTAGCAGATTATGAGATGGTTGGACCAAGATGCTTGTTCCAAGGGGAGGCATAGTTTTACTTACATTCCTTTACCTTCCAGCTGAGTATGGCCACGTCAATTCAAATCCACAGCCTCTAGGGCATACACCTCTCACCTTACCCCCTCCCCCATTTAGAAAAGCTTGCCCTTGAAAACAAAAGTTGACATTGTCCTTTTGCCAGGGACACACATTAAGTTGTAGAACTGCCCCTGATCCATTCAAAAAAGCAAGTTTTTTTAAAAAAACTTGCTTAAATTCAGTTTAAAACTAACAAGAAATAGGTTTACCTTATCACCGAGAAACAAAAACAGACCAGCCACTGGGACAAGGCTGAATATTGACTCATTTTCAGAAAATGCAAGCCACTATGAAACAGAACATAAAACTAGAGCTAACCAAGCAATCTTCCAACGAAGGAAGTGAACGTTAGAAGGTCAGATCAGAGAACAATTATATATTTTACACACACCATTAAGTGTGTGAGACAAAATTGGAGGGGATAGCGAATACCCTGGAAGACAGAAACAAACTTCAAAGTGATCTTGATAGGCTGGAGTGCTGGGCTGAAAACAACAGGATGAAATTTAATAGGGATAAATGCCAAGTTCTACATTTAGGAAATAGAAACTAAAGGCACAGTTACAAGATGGGGGATACTTGGCTCAGAAATACTACAAACAAGAAGGATCTTGGAATTGTTGTAGATTGCAAGCTGAATATGAGCCAACAGTGTGATATGGCTGCAAGAAAGGCCAATGCTATTTTGGGCTGCATTAATAGAAGTATAGCTTCCAAATCACGTGAGGTACTGGTTCCTCTCTATTCGGCCCTGGTTAGGCCTCATCTGGAGTATTGCGTCCAGTTCTGGGCTCCACAATTCAAGAAGGACGCAGACAAGCTGGAGCGTGTTCAGAGGAGGGCAACCAGGATGATCAGGGGTCTGGAAACAAAGCCCCATGAATAGAGACTGAAGGAACTGGGCATGTTTAGCCTGGAGAAGAGAAGATTGAGGGGAGACATGATAGCACTCTTCAAATATTTAAAAGGTTGTCACACAGAGGAGGGCCAGGATCTCTTCTCGATCCTCCCAGAGTGCAGGGCACGGAATAATGGAATCAAGTTAAAGGAAGCCAGATTCCAGCTGGACATCAGGAAAAACTTCCTGACTGTTAGAGCAGTGCGACAATGGAATCAGTTACCTAGGGAGGTTGTGGGCTCTCCCACACTAGAGGCCTTCAAGAGGCAGCTGGACAAGCATCTGTCGGGGATGCTTTAGGGTGGATTCCTGCATTGAGCAGGGGGTTGGACTCGATGGCCTTGTAGGCCCCTTCCAACTCTGCTATTCTATGATTCTATGAAGTTTCCACATAAAACCTTGAATTTATCCCCACTAATTACACACACATATACACACACACTCTTTCTGCCTTTTATCTAAAGTTCAAAATTAAAATTCCAAGGAGTATTTCCTGCAAACATCCAACATGACTATGTACCTGCTGAGGTGGGAGGGAAATGGTTTCTTTGGGCAATTCTAGTTAAGCTGAAAAGCAGAAACCATTGCACGGTGTTTTGTCATGTTTTTATAACATAGGCTGGGCAACCTCAGGCCTGGAGACCAAATCCAGATTCCTGAGGTCCTAATCAGGCTCTCTGGAGTTCTCCAAACTGGTATGCTCCTTTTCACTCAACCATTTGGTGCTTTCCCAGCCTCTGTGCAATGTTTTTTCCCCATGCTACAAGGCTGAAATTCCCCTCCCAGGGGCATCCTTACAGGCAGTAAGAGCTTTGAGCTAAAATATGCTGGTATTTTGGCCCCGCCCCTTTTGCCTTCAGCCACGCCCACCACTGTGATGCAGCCCTGAGGGCTCCTCTGAAATCGCATCTGCCCCTCGGGCTGAAGGAGGTTCCCCACCCTGGAAGGAGGTGGTACCACCATCAACGGCCTGAAGGAGGCAACTCTTCCACGAAAGAGCTGGCACTTACCTTGAATTCATCTCCACGCCTGTAGGAAGAAGGGAGGCGGCAGCAGCAACAGACTTCCGCACAGAGCTGTGGCTTTATAAAGACTTTTATTTGGAATGAAAATATAGATATCGACCCTGAACCGGTTCCTCCCCCTCTCCCCCGCCCTTCTTTATTTCATCAGAACCTGCTTTGCCTTTGAGGGCTGGAGAGAAGAGTGTTCCCAGAGACAACAGGCTTAGGGCCGTGACTGGATGGCAGGTTTCTTTCACAGTCTGGCCCCCGTTGGTCATCTCCACGGTCTCTTTGCAAAAGTAAAATAAGTTCAGGCAATGAAGCAGAAGACTCCGCAACAGGATCTCAGTGGTCCTAGCAGGGAAAGTGGGAGGGGGGGGAGGAGAGGGAAGAGGCATGGCCACCCCCAGCACTGAATCATAGGAGGCACTAGCTTCTAATAACCAAACCAAACCCACCTGCCATGAGAGATTGGGAAGGGAAAGCCCCGGCTTCTCCCCAGTGGAGGGCATGGGCATACCAGACTGGGCCGTCAGCCAGTCCCGATCCCCCGACAGGGGGGACACACGGGCCAGCCCCAGCCATGGGAATGAGACAGGAGGGTGCAGGGGCCCTGACCAGCGTAAGGCAAAGGGGCAGATGTGGGAAGACCAACACATTGCCCCTGAAATCATAAGGGGGTGTAGAAATAATTGGAGTTTTGGTCCAAGACGAAACACAGGAAACCTCCTCGGTAGCAGCAAGAGAGGGCAAGTCCCTGACTCACACCACCGGGCAGGGATGAGGCAGTGTAAAGGGATTGCTGGCAGCTCAAAAAAGGTGAAGCGTGTAAGAAGATCCAGGTCGGTGAGGTCTCCTCAGTGGGGCAAAGGCCCTAGATGTCGCCGTTCTCAAGGCGGCTCAGCTGCTCCTCCAGCCGCGCAATGCGCTCGCCCTGTGCAGCCACAAGTGCCCGCAGCGATGCCACCTCACGCAGCACCTCTTCGGTAATCTGCCCGCCTTCCTGTAAGTGGGGGAAACGGTGTCTCAGCGCACTGCCGGCAGCCCCCACGATGCCAGCTGCTCGGCTCACGCCTCACCAGGGGCTAACCAAACAGGGGGAAATGAAACCCTAAAGCAAAACATTTCACTTTCTGCTTTCTTAAGCTGCTCTGACACGCTATAGGATAAGAAATATGGATTCACATCAGAGCAGCGGAGGAAGCGAGAACTGAAATGTTTTGCTTTAAGATTTCAATTTCTCTATTTTGGGAGTCGCTCTATTAAAAGGATAGCTAGACCTGGTTGTGCATACACACATTTGGGTTGAGAGAACTGAAGAAGGAAAGTGATACTGGTAAATACTTCCAAATCTGGTCAACGCAGCCATGCACACCATAGCCTACCTCAGACTTACGAAAGCCACAGGAAGAAAGCAGGCTATTAATATACCTCCAAGCAAAGAAGTCCTGGGCAGACTTGCTTGCTTCACATGATCCATGCTGCTTCCAAGAGCCTGGTGAACAAGGCACTGAAGAATTGGGTGCCAAAGAACTAGAGCGCTCAAGATGAACTTTCTGTAGGTGCCAAGGACACTAGAGGCCCACTCTGCCCACAGAAGCCCTACCCAGCCCTTCTCAAATATTTGGAATGTCATCACTTCTCCATAGCTTACGGAAGGTCTAGATACTGGCTTTTCTAAAAAGAGAGAGAGAGAGAGAGAGCTGGAAAGTTTCGACACCAAGCAAACACCAGACAGGCAGAATACACACAGCCCTGCCCTCGAAGATGCCTCTTATAAGACATCGGAACTCTCTCTGACCCCCGACTCCTTGTGCTTGGTTCTTACCGACTTCTGCCCCCAACCTCCGACCCCATCCCTCTGCAATCTTGTTAGGAAAGACAGGGAAGCGCCAATTCCACACACACACACACACACACACACACACACACACACACACACACACACAGAGGCTGTCCTTGGAATCCCCCAATCCTGCTCCCCTGTACTTACCCCACTGGCAGCGCTGACGCCAGTGGCAGGCGTGGCAGCAGACGGAGACATGGCACTGGGGTGTGTGGCACTCAGCCCGGAGCTGGGGGCAGCGGCAGGGCGGCTCTCGGGCAACAAGCTCCTTCGGTTGACCTTGAAGTCCCGCTGCTTCGTGGGCACGTAGGCTTCGCGCAGCGAGATCAGGATAGGCGCTGCCGTCTTGCCCGCCACCCAATCCTCGGCTTCCATGGCAGCTTCCGGCCCAGCTGTGTCTGGGTACAGGTCATCTTGGAACAGATCTGACTGCAAGGAGAAGGTAGCGTTAGCACTGGCCTGCACGTGGCTATTGAAAATCCAACCCCGGGAAATCACCTTAGAACCACTATCTGTTCTGAGGTTTGGAAGTTTGCATTTCTCAGTACAGTGAGAAAGGTCGTCATTTCTGTGATCTCAGAAGGAACGGGATTTTGAAACAGACGCGCCCTTCCATTTTATGCAAGGCGACCAGTTCAGAGGAAGGAGTTTTGCTGTTCCTTTGCAGTTCAGAAATGTTAGTATTGGCACAAATTCATAACGAAGGGAGAGAATTAGCTGATTCTATTGCATTGTTTTATTTATTTTTTACTCAAGCTGAACTGAAATATCGTAAGATGGTGGAATTGCTTCATAGTGGTACTAGTGCTCATGGGAAGCTACGAAGACTGAGGCAGGGAAGGCTTGCTTCATCGATGAGACCCTGGTTAGCCAAAGAAAGTGAAGCCTTTAGCTCATCCATACTTCTTCCTACTTCATCACACAGAATAACTCTTGAATGCTGAGCCATTATGTTAAAATAAAATTTGATACACACAGTCAAGACACAATTCTACATTTCAAGTTCAAATCCCAGTGATACCTGTTTTAAAAAGGGGGTGGTGGAAAATAATTCAACACACCCATTTCCAGGAAGGACAGAAAAGCTGTGACAGACAACACAGACCAATATCTTCTTTGAAGAATTAAATATCTGAATGAAAGCTGGTGCGCATCTTTGGGGGAGATGGGGGAGGGAACCCCTGTATCCTGGTGATGCAGGAGTAGCTGAGCTTGATTGGTGGTATGACCGAGAAGGAGAGAGGGGCAGAGCAGGGGATGGGGGGGGGGGGAGCTGGCAAAATTGAGAAGCAGGAAACATTTCTATGTATCAAGTTCAAACCAAACCTTAACTCCTGCACTTATTTTCAGGGGGGCGGGTGCAGTAAAGATGCAAAATAGCTTAATGCTTCAGCATCTGAAGCAAAGCCTACTGTATGCCATACTTTAGTAGTACACTAGCTAATATACCCAGCGTTGCTCAGGCCTCCTAAGATATATGTCTGTGAGGTAATCATCTTAAAGTAGCAGGGAGGTGCTAGGCCTGTGAGTTAACTTTTAAGTGAATTAAATTTGTATCTTTTTTACCTCTCTCACCCTCACAACAACCCTGCAAGGTAGGCTGGTGCTAGATCTGTGATTAACTTTAAAAAAAAATCAAATTTGTTGCTTTTCTCTCTCTCTCTCTCCCACAGTAGCAAAGAGCTTAGTCATCACTAGTTCAAATCTTGCCACAACCAAGAATTTATTACATGGCGTGAGGCAAGACAGCCAACAGATTCATGGTTGCAGGAAGATTTGAACAGAGGACTTCCAAGTCTCATTTTCCCATCTGCAGTATAGAGATAATAAGACTGGCCTATCTTACAAAACTGTTTTAACAATGTACATTAACTCTGACATGAAGCACTTTAATATGCGATGTAACTGCCAAGTATTATTATAATTAAAGCCACATAGTTACCTGGAGAGCTACAATCCTGATTCAGAATATGATGAAAACAGATATACGTATAAAGCTTGAGACCTGAATAGTGTGTGTGTGTGTGTGTGGAGGGGATGTATTTTGCTAAAATAATTCCAGCTCCATATAAAAGCCAATAGAGCACATGCACACACACACACAGCAAAGGAGCAGGGCTAGGACATCAAGATGCTGGCATATAACCCAGGGATCCTGCTGACCAACTGGAAACTGGGGTGGGTGGGACGGACGGACAGACGCTGGGTGGGAATGCCAAACTACTCCTTAAGAGAGGCATCGCAGCTTCTCCTGAGAGCCAGAAGCAAAGTGCTCATGATCTTCCTGGGCTTGTAGGGTATATGTGGTCAGACATCCTACCAAAGCACTACCTAAACAGAGCAGCAACAATGGCTTTTTCTCCATGGTTAGTGTCTCCAGGTTCTAACGTAAAACTGTCAGTCCAGCCCCCAAAATAAGTTAGCCAATTATTATGCATTATTATCATAATCATTTATTATGATTATTATTATTTCCTGCCTTTTCCCCCATTACTAGGACTCAAGGCAGCTTTACAGATTAAAACATGTACAGTTAAAACAGATAGTGTGATACGAAAATTTAAAAAAATATTAAACATACTACAATATTAAAACATTTAAAAACATTTAAAATATGAGTAATTGTAAAAAATAATAATCCATTATATAAACAACACATAAACAGGTCCAGACTACTCCCCAAAGGCCAGCTGAAACAAGAAAGTTCTAGCCCGCCTCCGGAAACACACCAGGGAGGAGCCAATCTAGCTTCCCTGGAAAGGGAGCTCCAGAGCCTCAGAGCAGCCACCGAGAAGGCCCTGTCCTGCATTCCCACCAGGCATGCCAGAGATGGTGGTGGAACTGAGAGAAGGGCCTCCCCTGAAGATCTCAGAGGACGGGCAGGCTCATAAGGGAGAATACTGTTTTTCAGATAACCTGGACCCGAGCCGTATAGGGCTTTACAGGTTGTAACCAGTTGTATGTGGCTGCTCCCAAACAGCAGCAAAGGGAGAATGAGAGGCTGAAACAGGAGCTCCTTGTAATGTAGGCAAATCCCTCTTATCAAGCACCCACCTTCCTTGGCACTGTCATGATAATGGGTTCACACTTGCGCTCATGGAGTTTGTAAAACCTGCAGAAACAGAGAGGCAAGCAACTGGGTTAGCAGGGCAGGAGGAACAGAAAGCCTGTGACCCATGGATGCTGCATTAAAATTACTTGCCCCGTAACTGCGAGCCCTTTTGTCATCCCCAGCGTATTCTGACTACCTGGCAATCTCACACTTGTTGACATCCAGAGCCCGCTTGGGCATCCATCCCATGCCGCGCTGAGGCTCTTTGCTAGTGAACGTGTTCAGGAAGTGGATGTAGGGTGCTTCTGCTGTGATCTCAAAGTATCGGATGCTCGAGTCTCCCTGGAAGGGAAGGGGACAGAAACAGGACAGAAGGATACACACAACGTTAGCTCCGAAGTCTATCATTGGTTAAGAAATTGCCTCATCTTAACAAATCCCTTAGGAATCTCCAGCCCTCCTGAGCACTTCATTTTCACAGAAATGGGGCCAGGTGATTGGGGAAAAAGGAGGAGGAGGAGGCCAAGAGAATGCCTCCCTGCCTCGGGAAGAATTAACTCCCTCTTAGGAGGGTGGAAGAGGGAAAGAGCCCATTCAGAAGACACCTTAAACCACGGCTTTAACCACAGTGAATAAGGCTTCTTGCCTTAGTCACTGTGGTTAAAGCCATGGTTTAAGGTGTCTTCTGAATGGGGCCAGTGAGGAACTGGAAAACCGGAGTTCTGGACTCTCAAAGAGAAAGCAATCTTGCCCATAACATATCTAAGAAACAGTCGTAATATACATGTATATCGCTCAATGGCTTGCAGCTATGTGTGTGAATCAACATCCTCGAACAACATGGTGTTTGAGGCAACATAGAAGTTCTGCCTGTGGAGTTTGGTCCATAACAGCTCATTCACGCAAGCCAGTCCCCACTTGATGCTGCAGGTGGGTCAGGCCCCAGGACACCGAAAACACTAACATGCTGTCCATTTCTGGCCCAACGCTTAGACACAAGGATACCATTGGGGGTAACAAAATTCACGCAGAAAACTCTGAGGTGTTATGGAACAACAAACATTTCGGTACAGAAACCTAGTTTTATTTGATAAGAATTGCAAGCTCTGGTTTTCTGTGTAATGTGACCACTGAGTTACAATGCAAGCTACTATAGAAAGGGAAACCAACATGAAACACTGTAAAGACGGATTCCATGTAATATGAACAGTCAAACTGTATCAGTTTTGGCAAGACAGCTGCAATTGTGCTTCCAGAGTACATCCCATCTGGGAACAGAATAGGACGACAGAACCAAAGAGATACTGTAGTGCATTTAAGGGGACAGCAGTAAAATGAGGACTTGGTTTGTAGAGGTGGGCTGTAGAGCAGCCTCAAAGAGAGATGCTGAAAAGTACATAAAGACTGGTCAGTTCCCTTAGATTTTGGGCCTAGCTATGATCAAACCAAGCAACACGGAGAACATGCCAACGAACAATTACCTCAGTGTCATCAATTTCTGCTCAGGAAGGGAGCCACGGGAAGTGGAAGGGAATAAGGGTGAGCAGCCAGTTTCAGATGGGGGTAGAGATGTGGGACCAATGACAGCAAATGGAGCCCCCCCCCTCCGGCCACTCCCCCCACTCCGTGAAAAAGCTTACCTTGCCACAGACGTAGATCACGTTGGTGTCAGGGTCATAGAAAGGCAGAAGGGCCCCATTGCTCGAGTCCAGCTCCTGCAATGCCATGGGCTCCTCCAGGTTCTCCTGCAAATCACACACACACACACAGATGTACACATCATTACAGCCCCCCTCAGGCATTACCCTCCACGCAATCATAACCACGTGGAGGAAGAGAGCAGGACTGTGTGCCTGCTGGCCACATCTCCCCACCGTCCAGGTTTCTGGACCACAGGAGGTGCCTACATATGTAGGGCAGGATCTCCTCCTTAGACATCCCCACTCCCACAATGCATGGATAGGTGGGCAGCGATGTGGCAGTGTGGGCAGTGCCAGGAAATCCAGCCCTGCCCTCAAATGGGATTCAATCTTTAAGCAATACCCATTTTGTTCTGGTACAGGTGCAAAGAAAACCATCCCACTCAGAGGAGCAAAAGAAGAGGAAATGGGGCCTCTTCCTTTTATTTGTTTCTTAAATTTATATCCAAGGAGCCCAAGGAAGTGCCCATGATCCCCCTTCTACTCTCCATTTTATCCTCACAACAACCCTGTGAGGTAGGCTAGGCTGGGAGTTGGTACCTAGTGCAAAGCTTCATGGCCGAGTGGGGATTTGAACCCAGGTCTCTCAAGCCTAGTCCAACACTCTGAGGGGAAGACAACGGCTTTTGATCTGGGGCCAGGCTACACCCCCAGACCTAGCCAATGGTCTGCATGACATC
Source organism: Elgaria multicarinata webbii (assembly GCF_023053635.1). Taxonomy (NCBI): domain Eukaryota; kingdom Metazoa; phylum Chordata; class Lepidosauria; order Squamata; family Anguidae; genus Elgaria; species Elgaria multicarinata. Next base: position 78,017,600 of record NC_086172.1, on the reverse strand, counting down.
CAGGGGGAAGGGCCCACCCCCTTCCTATGACATCACCCACCCCTCCCCTTTTCCCCTTGCATCCCAATCATGGTGCAAGCTGGAGGAAGGGACTCAGCCTGCACTTGCAGAAGCCGCCTCCTGAAAGCCCTAGCTGAGGGGTGAGGGGGGATCCCGTGCTTATCTCGATCGGAGGTAGGAAAAGGATTTCCCTTTGCACCAGGGATTCCTCTCCCACCAAGGGTGGGGCTTAGGGAGGGCAGAGGGAAGGGCTCAACCCTACACAGGCCAGACTGGGCCCCTTCATGGGCCAGAGGTTGCCCCCCCCTTGCACTAATCCCTACACCACACTGCCTTCTCAGGCTGGGATGGCAGGAAGGTTCCATTGCAGGGAGAAAGTCTTCCCCATACCTCTTCCTCCTCCCGCCCCCCACCCCTGCGGAATAAAGTACATCTCTCCACCACCCCAGCTCCCAGCCCACATTCCCACTCACTGGGTCCCAGAGTGCCAGCTGCCGCTCACTCATGCGACTGAAGCCTGTAGTGAAGATCTTCCCGTCGGACAAAAAAATGGCCCGCATTGGACGTGCCCCCTCGTGGGCTTTCTCCCTCTCCTGCGGAGCAAAAGGACAAGCAACAGCTGAAGCAGCGGGCGCCACAATACCCCCTTAGCCAGCAGAAATGCGCCAGCCAGGCTCAGACCAGCACTCTGCTCACACAGTGGCCAAGCAGTTGCCCATGGGAAACCCACAAGAAGGACATGAGTGCAACAGCACTCTCCCGCCCATGTTCCCCGGCAATTGGTGTACATAGGCATAGTGCCTCTGCTACCGGAGGTAGCACTTAACCATCAGGGCTAGTAGCCATTGACAGCCTTCTCCTCCAAGAATTTATCCAAACCCCTTTAAAAGCCATCCAAATTGGTGGCCATCGCTACATCGTGGGGTAGTGAATTCCGTAGTTTAACTATGTGCTGTGTGAAGAAGTCCTTCCTTGTATCTGTCCTGAGTCCTCCTCATTACCTTGCACTCCAGACTGACAGGATTGTGCCCATCAACCTTTTCTATTTATATTTTATCCTTTATTATTATTTATACAATACAAAAATTATATATACTGCCCTTCTGGTGCTTAAGCATCACTCAGGATGGTTAACAATAAAAACACGCAATACAATTCCACACATACACCTCAGAATTATACAATATAATACGGTTACTGTCTCTGAGCAATTAGCCCCTGTGCCATGTCGGACCCCACTTAGCCTCTCCTTCTGCACTTCCCACCTTGAAGATCAGTCACACTGGCAGGCACTAAAAGAAAGTGGTCACCTTGTGGCCCTCCAGATGTTTTATTTATTTATTTAGAATATTTATATACCGCTCCCCATTGAAAAATTTGTAAAATTTGAAAAACGTTTTGGCCTAAAACTCCCATTGGCCCTTGCCAGCATAGCAAATCATGAGGAATGACCGGAGCCGTAGGTCAAAGCATCTCATTGCTCATCCCTCCACTAGAGGCAGGGTCTTTTCAGGAATGGCCCCAAGGGATATATCATTGTCTCCATCAGTAATGACTTGTGAGCCTTGAAAACCCATTTACTTCAAGCTGTCTGTAGCTGAAATGCTCAACTGAATTTCAGTTTATTATTGCTACTTTTTAACAAATTATTTTCTCTTAAGTTGTTTAAAATAGTTTGATATGAGCATGTTGTCGGATTGTGAAATATTTAAAATGGCTGTTTTAAAGCAACTATTTTATTGGAATAGAGTTTCTAATCCTGCAGGGAAGATAGGAGCTGAGGCTGGGATACTGGTGGCCACCAGGGAGCAGTAAGAAAGTGGGGCAGGGCAGTCCTGTATGACAATTTGAGAACATTACCGTAGATACCCAAGGCCACAATTTAGGCACTCAGCCTGAAGGGAACTCTTGTACCTTTCCACAGCTGCACAGGCCTGAGAAATCTGGCAGGTGTAACTTCTTTCAGCCTAGTGCTGCAACAATAAAAGAGCCTACACCTGCTAAACAACTTTCTGCTGTATAGTTATTAAAAAACATAGGAGCCCCTCCCACAAAGGATCAAGAACTGGCAAGCCAATACATACCCTATCACCACTGATAGCTTCCTGACATCACCAACACACACGCATGCAAAAACCTCACGGAGGCCTAAACCAACACTTTTTCAGCCTTCCTTCTCCAGTTTCTTAAGGAATCCACTCAGCAGAGGGGGGGGGGGGGAGCAAGAGGCTCAGCCTTGAAGATTGAAACACTTTGACTTGTGAAACACTTTGACAGGCACAGCTAGAAGCCTCAGACGAAGCCTAGGAAAGCCAACCAGCCTCACTGTTTCAGATAACAGGATTCAATAGGAAATAAACGAGCCATTCCTACACAGTTGGGCTGCATTATAAACAGTCACATATGAAAACCGTGGGCTTCGCTGGAAGCATTTGGGAGTCAATGGGCCTGTTCAGACAACATGCTAAGCCATGGTTAGGCTGCTAACCCTTTTGCAGCAAATGGTTAGTGAGTGTGTTTAAACTGTGGTTATGTAGCCATGATGGCTAGGAATGGTTCACATGACACGCTAAGCCATAATGTTTCGCTCAGAACGCTTCGCCGCTGTGGCTAAGTGGATCATCTGAACAGGGTCAGCGTCTCAAAATGATGATAGAAACTCACCTGGGAAGTGTTGCTGCATAACCTAGCCCTTAATAGGTCTCTGGAAAAGCTTTATGGAGGGAGGGGGGGAGGCAGGCGGAAACAGTATTGCAAAAGACACAGAAGAATTCATAGCTTCTTATCCCTCTGCATAGATCTCCACTTCAACTCCCTTACTTACAGGCATCATACAAACTTCATGCCTCCTTCCTTCTTACATATTTTGCCATTAGTATAACATGCTTTTTATACTGTATTTTTTATTTGTGTTTTTAACCTGTTGGTTGTTTTATGATGGTTTTAATTTTTGTGAACCACCCAGAGAGCTTCGGCTATTGGGCGGTATAAAAATGTAATAAATAAATAAATAAAAATAAATAAATACCCAGCATAGCACTGATAACATTACCTTGAACTCTTGCCAATACATAGGTGTGTGTGTGTATGTACGCACACACATGCTATTACACTTTTTTGAACACATGCATTATTTATTGTGCTCAAAATCAAATTGAAAAATCTGACGGTTGGTTTGCTGCAAGTCAGCACTTCTGCCTAATAAAGCACACTCCACATACATTCTTCAGTCCCCCAGGCTCTGATTAGAACTAGGCCTCTCCGAGCACTATCCCTACAAGCTAAACCAAAAATAAGGTAAACACTGCCACGCATCAAAGCCAATCTTATTGTTTAGCTCTCTGAACAACCCACCAACATGTCAGCTACGTAAACATCAGCACTGCACAGAGGTCCTTATCACAAGAGGCAAAGTATGAACTTCAATCTGCAAGCTTAAAGTAGAGCAAGTTTGACTACAGACAAGATCCATATCCTGGTGCGGGGATAGGCAGATCTCAAGCTTATGGGATATACTTTGCTTTTTCCTAGAATCTCAAGAATGAACAACTAGACCCACATGCAAAATAATGGCTCAGAGAGAGGGGGGCAGGCAGAGAATTAAGTAACTGGGCACCCCTGGGTGCATCTCAGCCCAAGAATTTGCTTTCAGGCCCAGAATTGCACACATAATAATCCATTCCTGGTTTTCCCTCACAAGCTTTTGTAATGTCAGCAGCCGAATTTTGGGAGGAAGTTTTTGTTATTATCTACTTAGAAGACAAATCCTTGGTGACTGATTGCAAATTGCCTGGAAATCTATCAGTAGATCCAGATCTGGCAACTCCCAACCCTGACGAAGTTAGAAATGGGAAGGCACAAATCACAGAGAGATGTTGCGGCTGCTCAAATAACAAGATGAGGAAGACTCCATGAGGCCCCAATATATTCCTATTGCAGCATCCTAAAACACAAAGCAAAATCTCCCTGACTTCCAGGATCAGAATGGCCTTGTCAAAATGGCAAGAAGGAACAACGGTAACAGGGAGGGAACTCTTACATAAACACCCACTGGGTGAAGAATGACCACATCCCGAAAGACTCAAAAGAGGAAGCAACGTACCGCTACAACCTGCCCACGACGAGGGTCAATGACGCGCACACTCTTGTCCTTGCAGCTAGAGCAGAAGAGGCTGCCGTCACGGTTCCAGCTGACATTATAAATGAGGTCAGGATGCAGGTCGTCGAGGCGGTAAAGCTCTTCAGTTGTGCCCACATTCCACACGATGACGACATTATCACAGCCTGGAAAGAAACGATGCGCAAAAGAACAGGATTGTCACTGGAGTCTTGTCTCAGGCACCTCATAGCTCTAGGTCTCCGCATCACCCTACCCCACACACAAGGCTTGCAGCCAAAGCTCCTCAACTTTGCTTCCTCCTCCTCTTCCTCCACCCACCACCACAGATGGTACCTGCACTAAGAAGGACGTTGCGGGCAGTCGGATGCCAAGTGATGATACCCACACGCTTTGAGTGCCCTTCTAGGACAACCACTGGCTCAGTCAGGGGCATTGCCAGTCCATTCTCTGGGATCTGCCATACCTGAGGAGAAAGGTGGAGTAGAATGACATAACACCCAGCCACTCTGATCCTCCCTCCAGTGCCACATCCTATCACACACAGACAATTTCCCATCATAAAACATCTAATCACAATCAACCACCATGGGGGGACGGACACTCTAGCTTACTCTGCTCCATACTTTAGAGCTTACCCTCTCCTGATACTAGCCCAGTATCCCTCATTCTACCAGGTAGCCTCCTACCTTCCATAGTCTTCTCCACCTCCCAGTAGAGCAGCTTTCTCCACCCTCACACCCTCCAGGTATTTTGGACTACAACTCCCAGCATCCCTGAGCATTGGCCATGCTGGCAGGGGGTTGATGGGAGCTGAAGTCCAAAACATCTGGAGGGCTCCAGGTTGGAGGAGGATGCAGCAAAGCATTCCACTTTACACCTCCTCCACCTCCAGAAATGTCAGTTCCACTGCGTATTGCTTCCATTTTTCTTTATACAGAATTGTGCACACACCGGAATGAGGGGGCAATCAAAATCATGCACACACACACACACCCTTGGTCATTTTAGCTTGTATGTCAGGGATGGGGAACCGTTTTCAGTGGCCAAATTCCAACCTGGCAAAGGTCTTGGGGACTACATTCCATCTGTGTGTGCTTAAAAATAGAATTTTGATGTTCTCAGCATGTCAGATTGCTTGATCACAGCTGTCTCCCTCATGATAGCTTGGCTGCAGAGGAACCCCACCCATGCCCTTTCCCATCTCCCCCTCACCATAATAGTGCAATCCTCAGAGCCACTGGCAATAATCTGATCATTGTGTGGACACCAGTCGATGTCCAAAACTGGTCCCGTGTGCCCACATACTGTAGGATAGGACTTATCAATGCGCCCAGTCTGGAGGTAGGAAACAAAGGAGAAGAGTCAAGACTTAGTTAAAGTGAAAGCCCTTCCCAATCTCTTCAAAGCCAGAGTCCCTATCCCAGCATTTCCCATTTGCTTCACAAGTTTATTACCATTCCCAAGATAACCCGTGTGCCATCCTTGATTATCCATACAAAATGTGTTCACTCAGTGGTGTAGTGGAACCAGGGTTCACAGGGACGCAGCAATGGCACTTTTTTATTAGCAGGGACACTGATGTCATCTGCCATCCCCCTTAGACTTCCTTGTTCCCACTGACCTTAGCTGCACTCCCCACAACTGGACGGGGGGGGGGGGGGGGAATGGATTTTCCCAGGAACAATATATTGTACCCTGTTGTAATGTAAAGTATTTTGGGGTGGTGTAACCTAGAAGAAGCCCGTTGGCTTTACAAAAGACCTGCTCCTCCTGGAGATGAAAACAGCTAAAACTGGTTTGTTGAGTGTCATGATGAGTGCCTGCATTTCAAAATTTACCACTACACCACGGTGCTCACTAACACATAACAGAGGATGCAAGAAGAAGAAAGGAATGCAGTGTGATAGGAGTTCAGGAATTCCTTGGGTCAGGGAACTGTCAGCCCTATGTGAGTCTTCCCCACTCCTGCATCTCTAGCCACAACTCCAGGGTGCTTCGTCCCTCACCTTCTGTAGCGGGAGCACCATGAAGGCCCCTCCTCCACTGGCCTCTATAATCACAGCCACAAACTTGGGGTTGACAGCACAAAAGGTGCTGTCCCAAGTGACCCGCGACACCCGGATGTCATCGTAGCACTGGTCGTTCTTGACGGGCTGCCCAAAGACATGGCGGAATTTGCTCTGGCGCACGACCTTCCGGAATGACATGACTGGGGATACACACAGGAGAAAAACAAGGTCACACGCCTCTAATTTGCAGGCTGGTATAGAATATATAATGCTCCTTCAAGCAATGCACCAATGCATTTTGGTTTCGAGTAGGATTCTAATAAGGTTATTCAGAAATGTGGAGAAGGGATCAAAGGTATTCACTGAAAGGCTGCAGCTGACTGAAGATGTTGCAAGCCCTCCTTGCCCCAAGCACTCTTGATCAAATTTATTTGGCATCTCTCCTCCTCGGATAACCCAAATGCTTCTCTGCAGTACAGTTCTGAGCAGTTCTACATACTATATTTTTTGGCCTCTACACACAATTTTGTGTGCATCCAGTTTCCCACTTTATTTTATAACGGAAAACTAGCATTTCCTCCACATTTGCTTCAGTGTGCACCACGTGTGTGCACAGACTTAATTAGTCCACAGTTGGACTTTTTGCCAGTTGCTGCATTCACTCTCAACCGCTGTAAGCTTCTTAGCCAATATCTGGCTAGAGATGGGCGGATCTGACAATCTCATTCTCACAGACATTGCAAGATTTCCAGGATTACATTCATTTCATTCCGTTTCCACGTCAGTGCGGAAGTTTTTAAGTCCACATGTAAGTTTGCATTTTTTGCACATATTTTTCCAAATGTACACATTTTTGTGTGCATTCCACCCTGCCCTCAAGTCCTTTTCATTAATCTACTGCAATTTTGTGCATACCTTTCTCAAACATGTACATTTTGTCGATACTTCCCCTTATCCTCAACAAGCTGCTTCTCCAAGCTCCAAAAAGTGCAGATTTCAGGACCCAACTATCTCACTTCCGTATTTGTTCCGGAGGTGAAAATTTGCTAAATTCTCATTAAGAACTTGATATAACAACTTTCGCACCTCCTGTCCCTATATCTGACCTCTTTATTATGGATGCCTCTCTTTCACACTTCTGCTCTGTGGAAGTGGGGGGAAATCATACAGCAAAAGAGGGAACTGGTACCCTTCCAGTGGCTGCTGGTGCCCATTTGGATCAGTGGAGCAGAGGGCAGGGCAGATGCTCAATTGCTGGAGGATAACAGAAGATGCACATGCATGGCACTCGAAAGTTGCATGCTGTGCATTGGAGCAAATGTACCTTGTTGTGTGGGGATCTCTCTGCCACACTTGGGCGGTGGACAGATGAGTCACTACCCCATTTACCCCCAATATAGAGCTGCCTCTGTACCCTTCTCTCTAGCAAGCCCTACAGCACAACTCAGCTTCATTCCAAATATTGGCTCAGTCCATTCCTTCATAGAGGGCCACATATACCAGCATGGAAATTATGGTGGCCTACTACAGAATCTGGCACACAGACCTGATTATCTTATTTCTTTGAGTAAACGTGAAATATCAGGATTGAAAATACACTCACAAGACCACAAAAATATCCCTCCTGAACCCGTTGCCCCTGCAAGATTTTTTATTTTATTTTAAAAAAGACACAAGCAAGAGTAATAAAGAGAAGGTGCAAGATTCATCCAGGCAGACTATTTGTGGGAGGGGAAGTCAACAGTCAGCTTCAAGAGAAGACAGCTGCTCTGAACTATCCCCAGCCGACCACTGAAGTAAACAGCCACCAAAAACAAACTAAGGCCTAATGCTTTAACTACCCAAGACCAGGATCACCTGATCAGAGCCAGAAACCAGCCCAAATCCCCAAATAGAAACCTTTCAGGCTAGAGGAAAGCACTTGAAAACCCAACCACCACACAAGGTATTCAATCCTTTTCTGCATGTGGTCAAAAGACTTTGAGGGAGTTGGGCAAAGAGTCAGGTCCTCCTACAGCTTCCGTCTTCAGCCTCCTGTTCTGCAGCCCCACCCTCCTTTCAGCCGCCACCAGGTGTGACTGGGACTATAGAAGTCTCCTTTGGGTACTTCCTGTTGGAATGGCCCATCACACAGGAGAACAAGCAAGCATATTAATTCTTCCGCACAACTAGGAAACTTTGAAGGAGGACGAGGAGGGCATAGAAGAACCAGCCCCAACCTTACCCCCATGTGCCAGCAAATCAAAACTCCAAGCCTAGAACTCTTTCCTATTTTAGAGTTGAGATCATGCAGGGCAGCAGGTGGGGAACTAAGCAGAGCAGAAACTCAGGCAATTGTTCCTTTTTTGTTGTTGCTGTTTAGAAAGGAACTAGTTTCTGGAACCGTTTTCCTGCAAGGAAAAGTCCCATGGGGAAAATGCATAAATCAAAACACACAATTACTCCATTGCAGCAGCTGCCGGATGTAAAGGGGAAATTTTGCAACCAAAGTCCAGCAGTTCTGGTTGGACCCAAAAGGTGTCAGAAAAATCTCAGCCAGGCAGATCTGGACCCAGGAGTGCTTCTAGGCATCTAAGTCTTTTAATTGTTTGTCATCAGATCACAGAACATTGTTTATTGGGTAGGTTAAAAATATAACACATGAATAATAAAGTTTTTCACCACTTGTTATCATCCAGCCTCAATCATGGAATTTTACTGGTGTGTGTGTGTGTGTTCAGACCACAGAACCTTCCACTGATCACCTTCCCATGTTTTCCCACTGTTCTTCCATCATATTTTCTTATTACTTAGGAAAATCTATCAAGGCGGAATAGCTGCACAAGGCCTCAGTGGCAGTGCTAGGACTCCTCCTCCCTCTGGAAGCACCTCTGGCATTTCACTTACCCTTCTCCAAACCTCAGCATCTCTTTTTTGGGGGCCAACGCATTACATAACCTCCTCCACCCCTTCAATAGGGAATAAAGTGGTTACTGAAGTAAAGCCCCCAAATCTTTTGAATGCTGGGGGGGAGATCCGTCCCGCTAACATAGTAACAGCAAAAGGGAGCCTCTGGGCACGTGCAAAGTGCTTTCTCCCTTGCCACCAGAAACCACTGCTAAATGAGGGCTTAGAGGCTCGACACTTCTAGGTTTAGAAGGGAAATTAGCGAAGCCTTGCAATACAAGAGTGTTGCTCCCTTTCCCAAACCAGAAAGGAAAAGGCGCAGCAGGGCGGGGCTCTTGTCCACTCGTGGGGAGAAGGGGGGGGGGCAGCGGAAGGGAGACTGAACTGGATCTCGCCAAAGCCATTCTTCTAGCCAGCCTCCCGGCTTTTCCCGCCCGGGAAGCAGCCCGGGGCCCCCCGCCGCTTCTCCCTCCCTCCCCATCGCGATTCGGTCTCCGCCGCCCACCTCCACTCACCGGCTGGGGAGGAACGCAGCAGCCTCTCCCTTGCGCGCTGCCCAGGGCGGTGCAAGCGCTGGCTGGAGGGAGGGACGCAGGACCCGGACTGGGCTGGGCTCCCGGCCGCTACAGGAAGTGACAGAGGCAGCGAGGCCGACGGAGGAAGCTTTTCCTCCCCTCTCCCTGCTCCGAGGTTACCTGCTTTGCGGGAGCGGCGGGCGAGCAGAGGAAGCGAGAAGGCCCGCCCCCGGGGTCAGGAGCCGGCCACGGCAAATGCCGCACGCCAAGTGCTGCCTGCCCGGGCAAGCCTAACCAGAAACGGCGAGGAGGAGGAGGGGGAGGCAGAAAATGCTGCCGCGGTAGTAGCAGGAGCTGCCGCCCTGGGAGGAGATACAGTAGCTTGTCGTGGCGTATAATTCGAAGGCTGCAACGACGGGGCAAGAGACCCTGAGCGGCGTTCAGGCCGTAACCCGGTTTTCAGTGGCAGGACAGCCCCGCAGCCGTGGCCGTGTTAGTCGTCGTCCTCAAGAAGAGAGCCTCTAAGCATGCGCCAAGTGCATTTCCCTCCCTCCCGCGTAATGCTAAGGAGAGGCAGGAAGCTCCCAGAGGAGAAACGCGGCCGTTTGCAAGAATCTTGAGCTTGGAGCCTTCTGCCCTTACATATAAAGCTCTGGCGGGAGTGGGGTGGTACCCCAACAGTTTCCCCTAATTATGGTAAAGTTACCCTGGAGCAGGCTTGGAGATGGGTCAACGTCGCAAGCCCCGCGGGGCAGGGCCCTGTTTTCTCATTCTTCGTAATGCGTCATTAGCGTAGATGGCGTAATACAGAGTTTCCTTCACACACCGCGCCCTCCAGCACCGGGGCGCGGGTTGAAAACCTGCCTTTTGCCTTGGCTTGCGCGAGAAAAGTATCCGTCAGCCGGGGCGGGAGAGACTGTCTGAACCTTGGTCTAATCTGGCCGCGTTTAGACTAGTCTAGAACCAGGCAGTTGCTTCCGCCATTACGGCTAATCATTCATTATAGAGCCCCATCAATTAAGAGTGCAGTCCTGTGCATATTTAGACAGGAAAATGTCCTACAATTCCCAGCATTCCCCAACCAGCCTGGTGGGGTGGGTGGGAGTAAATTCCCTGTCCCAAAGAATTTAGATTCTAAATTTCGAGAGGGGAGACAGATCGGGAGTGGCAAAAGTAACCGCAATGTAGGAATTTCTAGTAGCACCTACACAACTGAGTGGCACAGAAGAAGATACTACTCGCTAGCGGATTGGCTCAGTAGCATCACGTTCACACGCTTCTGCTCCTCCGTGATAATTTAGTTCAGAAAAAGTAGTACTCCCCCCTGTGGATTACACCGCACAGACTGATCACTGGAAACATGCTTTTGAAAGAATGGGAGAAAGAACTGAATGGGTGGATATAAACAACAGCCATGGCGTGCATGTAGGAATCCGGACATCTGGCCACATAATGAAAAGAAGCTTCCTCGGCGAAAAAGAAGCCTTGGGGAGGGGTCAAGTACTCTTTGCTACTTGGCAAGGCATTAGAGAGAAGAAGTTTCTCACACTTGTTTTTAAAAGACGTTCTCATTTATAGCTGCCTATATAGTCAGAACACTTGGTCCCTCCTTCTCCAGAAGTGTTGGGCTACGACTCCCATCATCCCAAGTCAGCATGCTGGCTGGGGATGGTGAGAGTTCTAGCCCATAAGCATGATGGGGAATGAAGGCCGACACAATTGGAGGGCACCAGGTTGGGGAAGGCTAATTGGCTCTTTTAGGTTACAATCCTATACATGTTTAGACGGGTGGAGGGAGTCCTACAACTCCCAAGCCATGCTGGCTGGAGAATGCTTGGAGACCTAAGACTTTTTTCAGTCTAAACATGCATAGGAGAGCATCCATAAGGTCTCAAGAAATGGTGATTCCCAGCCCTGCTTCCTGAAGTCCTTTAGCCCAAGCTATCTGGGATTAAAACAGACCTTCTGAGTGCAAAATGTGTGCTCTTCAACTCCTGACAGTTATGTGAACACAACAGTAAGTTTCCAAGTGGTTGATAAATGCCTGTCTGTGGTAGAAACTGAATGAATGTGAATATAAATGGATGTTTATCATTTTAAACTTGTAGTGAACTTCATGACATAACCCTGAGGCATGTGGCTTTCCAAAGATAGATTTAGGAAAGGGGGTGTCCAGACAACCGGTTAAGATGGATTCGTGATCTCTTAGTGTGCTTTATCCTACATTATTATCAACTCAATGACCACTATGGCACATTGTCTCTCTGTTCATGAAAGGGAAACCTGTGAAGTTTGTGGTTGATTCATTGATTTAAATTCACATTTGTGTTTTTGAGCCTAGAACCATAAAGTATGTGAGTCATAAAATATGTGATCATAAATGGTATAAAGTTGATTCTTGATTGCAGTAGTGCCATATAATATTCTTGGTTATTCATTAATCTACGATAAGCAGTATGGGTAATATGGGATACTGACAATTATCTCAAAATCTTGAGATAAATCATTTCCAACATGCTTTAATCACTCCAGTTGTGTGTTAAAGGGATAAGAAATCTACATTCTTAAGAAGATTGCCTAAGGCTGCAATCCTATACTTGTCTACTCAATAAATTCAGTGGGGCTTACTCCCATATAAATGCTTGTAGGATTACAGCTTTATGTAATGCTAATAGCTGACAGTGATGGCTGAGGTAGAAAGCATATATTTTGATATCACTAGGTATAGCCAACCCCTTAAACAGTTCAGAATGGGAAAGTTTCCAGAGCAGTAGATAAATCACAGCAAAAATAATAAAGGCTGGGTTCAGACAACAGAATAATGCATACTCAAGGGTTGTTGTTTAACCATTGGTTGTGTTGTCTGAACCTAGCCACTGTGGGTTGTTTAGTGTACCATGATGATACAAAATGGAGCTGTTGTCTTGTGACACCTTAAAAATTAACAAAGTTGTTGGCTCAGTTTGCATGTAATGAGAATTCTCCCACACAGGACTTCTCTCATTGTGGTGGTAGTGGCTATTTTGAATATTCAAGCTGCACTAAAGACACACTGTAGTTTTTCTTTTCGTTTGAACCCAGTGAGGGTGGGTTGTTGACATGCCACCAGCAAACCTAAAACAGATCATGGTTCTGGGTCACTTGTCAACCACCCGAACAACCCACCCTCGCACATAATAATAAGCTATGGCACGCCCCTGCCGTGGCTCAAATATTCAAAATGGTGGCATGGTGTCTGCCACAACTAGGCCCCACAGGGAAATTCCTATGTGTGAACTAGGTCACTGTAAATGTGAGGATGAGCATTGATAAGTGGGATCAATGCCCATTAAGCCAGGGAGTAAGCCCGATTGAACTCAATAGGACTTATTTCTGAATAGACATGTGTAGGATTTCATTGTTATGACAACCTTTATAATTTCAATTGTAAGCCTCTAGGCAGAGTATCGCTGTTTTATTTGTATATTTTGTACAGCAGCAAGTACATTGTTGGTGCTATATAAATAAATAATAATAATAATAATAATAATAATAATAATACATTTTGAACAGACTAGAATGGAGGCAATTAGGCTTCCAAAAATGACACCAAATGGAAACTAAAATGCAGGGACTGAAGTTTAGAACAGCTGCTAAAGCATAATGAAATAGATTGAGGAAATGTATGCATGTGATACAGAGTTTATTGTAGTTACATTTATATATTTTACAATAAGCAGTGGAGCACAGATGCAAGAGATGCCGTGCAATGAGAGAAGCAGAAGTAAGTTTCGTTGCAGTCACCAGGACTTACTCCCAAGTAACTGTGCATAAGATTGTAGCCTCTTCATTTTTAAAAATGTCTTCCTCCACCCGATCTTTTCTTCTCTCTCTCTCTGGCATAAAGCCAGTACATTTATTTTTTTTGGCATAAAAACTGTACAAAGCTCTCTCAATATCTTAAGGGCTATTACCATAACATTTCAATAGAATGGCTATTTGTGGACGTTGGTCAGTTTCAAATATATGTCATTATGTTTTATGTTGTGCCATATATGCTGGTCCTGGAAAGCAATTTTAATGAGACCAACAGGTTGCGAAATGCTGATGACCTATTTAAAACGGTCTGCTTCCTATCTAACCAAGAGTAATATCTTACAGAGAAAGTTGCAAAATTTGCAGCGACTGCTCCGAAATGTAGGACGTGTGCTTTGTCAAAGCAAAGCATAGTACATTGTAAAGATAGTCATATATACTATCTTTTATATCTTGCCTTTCTGAAACTGGTTTCACTTTTGATATTAGCTGTCGACTTCTGCCCTGGTGAGTTTTGCGATGACCTTGATAGTTTAACAATAAAGCAGTAAACTTAACTGAGATTGAATTGTACACAAATCAAAAACTTGCATGCTCTTACACAAAGTGATACTGATCCATTTAAATAAAATGATTTCCCTGCTTTGTTTTCATATACTCTGATTCCCCTTTTGAGTCCAGGATAGGCTCTAAACTGGAGTCACTTTCATTTGTGAGGTACCACTGTGCCCGTAATTTTTTGAAATATAATTGCTGCTGAGGGCACACATTAATGGATATAGCACAGTATCTGCTGTGTTTACAATGCAGTCCAGTGCCACATTACAATACATAGTGTTGTAATTATGGGAGAAGTGGAGTTTGAAAGGTCAGGTTTGTTTTATCATTTATTTATAGCACATGCCACAAGCCACGTGTGTATAGTACTACAATTATGGGATAAATGGGAGGCCATGCTGCTATTTCAGTTTGAATTGTTTATTAAAAAGCCACTGACTGCATGTGCACCTTTATAGATGTGTAGGAATGTAGATTTAAAAATAAATTGCATAGCTATCCCCAGCTGCAGAGTGAAAAATAGCCACACATACAAAAATTCACAGATTTCCTGCCTGTAAATCCCTTCAAAATCAGTGTGTGGAAAAAGCAAGGAAGGAAAGGAGAAGGAGAAAGGCATGGTGAAGAAGGTGAGAAGATATGTTGCCAAAAGGTTTTACAGCTTTAAAGCCAACCCTACCCATTAGAAGATATAATACTGCTAGACTGGAAAACACATGAATTTGTGGTGGATAGAAGCTATAAGCGTAAAAAAGTCACCATAAAAGTAGTTTGGGGGAAAAAACAATATTGACAGAAGGCAGGAAACAGAACAATGGGTTGGGCAGTGCATTGTATGCCAAGTGTGTGAGCCAGACATTACAGTACCAGGATAAAATGCTGGTGTACATAGGCTCCAGTTGTTCTAGAGGGCACACACAGTGCTGTCCCTTCAATGACCAAGAGTCACTGGCAACTTCAGTGAAGTGATAGGAAGCATCACCATTTAGATGGAAATTGCCATATAACACTCTTCCCCAACCTCGTACCCTCCGAATGTGCTGGGTTGCAACTCCCATCATCCACAGAAGCATGGTTTATTTTATTGCAAAGTTGTGCTGGACTACAGCTCCCATAATCTATGGTCATTCTGGCTGTGGATAGTGGGAGTTGTAGTCCAGTGCATCTAGAGGGAAACAGGTTGGAGAAGGTGGCCATATAACATTATATCCTTGTTTTTTGTGAGATTATCCTAGCCACCGTTCATACAAGGGGGTGGGATCCCCGCCCCCTGCAAGTCCCCCTCTGGCTGCAATTCTATGTACACTTACTAGAATGGGGTGGGGTGGGGGGCTTGCTCAACCTAATTTCCAAAGCCGTCTGCAAGCAATCAGCGGGAAGGGCTGTAGCTCAGGGGTAGAGCAACTGCTTTGCATGCAGAAGATCCTGGGTTCAATCCCCAACATCTCTAGGTAGGGCTAGAAAAACTCCTGATTAAAATTCTGGAGAGACGCTGTCAGTGTAGACCATACTGTGTTAGATGAACTCATTGTCTGACTCAGTATAAGGCAGCTTTCTATGTTCCAGTTCAGACCTCTGGCAAAAGTGATCTGTCCCTCCCCTGGTAGCCCCCTGGGAGGGAGAGTGACAGAGACAGAGAGAAAGATGGCTCCACCCACTGCCAGCACATAACCCTGATAGGCTAGAAGTCAGCAGTGGGGCTGACTTCTGTGTAAACACAGGATCCTGGATTGAAAAATCAGCCACTGTGTGGAGCTAGAGGCACAGGATTGTGAGGAGGGACTGCCAATCAGGAAGGGTTACATGTATCTACTGGGCAATATTTTTCAGACATTTTGGTGGGGGGAGCGGGCACAACTCACTTTTCCGGTGAATCAAAAAAAGGATACATGAACCTTCCTGGCTGAGAAGATGTTTCAAATGTTTTAGGGATGCCCTGAATATTCAGAGGATCACCACCCTCCAAAAACACCCTACCACTCTATTAGTGTATTTAAGACGGTGGTGAGCACAACATCCAAAATCCACAAGCTGCTGATATCAGCCTTTCATTTTGGGGGGAAAATGCGCTCATACCTTAGTCTTATATAATTTGCAGTTTTCTGAGGTTTTAATATATGATGGAGCAATTTAGAAGTAAGGCAGGATTAATGAGAGTTAAATGCTCTGAAAAACTGAGTACGAGCACCTTAAGGAAGGAATAATTGCCAGTCTTGGAATTAAGGAATTGAGTAACTATATTCAGCTCCTGAAGAAGGAGACATCTCCAAAATGCTTTGGGCACAATACATTTTTCTTTTCTTTTCTTTTGAGCACTGGGGTTTGCCTTCTCTTTTGTTGCCAGTTTACAGTGCCGTTCCCTCTTTATACCTGCCTATGAGTTGTAATCCAACACACTTGGGGACACTAAACTGGGGAAGGCTGGACTATAGCGAAAAATACTTGCATTGTTTTTTACTGGATGTCTTCTCAAACCTCATCGTTATCTGATGGGTTAAGGAAAATCTGGGAAACATCTTTATTGATTAAAATGGCTTATTTCCTAAGGAGTCAACAAGATCCACAAACGATTAAATTCATACAAAAATGGTCTCTCTTCATAAACTCTTGGAATAATAACTATCATGATAGAAATTTACCATGTGTCTTTTCCTCTATGATTTACTTATTTATCTGTTGTAAAAGTTTGAACTTTAATTATTGGCTTTGTTCAAATTGTATTTATATTGTATTGTTAGTTTTTCATAAAAAAATAAACCTCAGAAATTCAAGTTATACATTGGAACATGTTAGAAGTAAGGCAAGAACTGAGCAAAACAAAAACATAGATATATTCATGAAATGTGAAGTTTTTTGGGAGGAGGGATTGTGTAAAAGATCAGCTATGGGGCAAAGCATATTTATTATTTTTAATATATTTATATTCCACCTTTTTTCTCTCTTGCAAGGAACCCAGGTGGCTTACATGGTCCTCCTCCTCTCCATTTTATCCTCACAACAACAACTCTGACTGGCCCAAAGTCATCCAGTGGCCAAGTGAGGACTAGAACCCAGATCTCCCAACTCCCAGTCTAACATTCTAACCACTAGACCACACCACATGTGAAAGAAACAGGGCACAGAATCATTCTGGGCAGAGTGAGGAGTCATATTACACTGGCCGTCCCATGGCATATGCATCTCATCTGTCCCAGCATTGTTTTCCCTGACAGGCAGTCATCTTGAGTCTAATTATTCCCTCATCTTGGCCAAAGGTGTCTGCCTGCCTTAGGCTGCTTGACAACGCTTAACTGGTGCTGACTGGCTCATGTCATGCCTGAAGCAATGTGCCTGTCAAAACACATGCTTTGACACTGGACTGCAGCCCCTCCCACATGGGAGGGGCTGCAGCCCCTCCCCTCCCTATAGAGAGGCAGGAGCTTTGTGGCAGAAGCCATGGCTGAGGACAGCTCTAAGGGGCTAAAGCCAGCACTAGTATCTCCATAATAATCCCCACTAATTGGCTTTCTTCCCCCACCCCACCCTCCTCCTCCTCCCTGGCGGTGGAGTATAAGAGGATTTCTTGACTTCTTCGTAAGTCCCCACATTCTGAGTCTTCAAGTGGTGCCCATCTCCAAGAGGCACACCTGTCCCATGCCACGCAAGCAGTCTGGGGAGGCAGAGGGCCCAGCCAAGGGCAAAGCAGAGGAAGGAGAGCAGCCCCCCAAGGAAGAAGGCGAGCCCAAGGGCAGCAAAAGTCCTGGCTCTGAATCGCGACGAAGCTCCCAGTCTGGCCACGGGCGCAAGCACAGTAAAAAGCATCAAGCCGACCCCCATGCAGCTGCCATCAAGGCCTACTCGCCTTTCCTCAACACTGTCTTTGGCAAGGTGAGACTATATCTGTAGTGGGAGGGAAGGAGGGAGCAGAGGGGAACAGTGGGGCTGAGGAAGTAAAATGTCCTGTATACCAGTGAAGACTGGTGGCTCTAATGTCACTGGGGAGGTGAACCCACTCTGGGTTTCAGTTAGAACCAATCAGAACTCTAAAGGAGCTATCCAAGGTTGCATAGCTCCTTTAGAGTTCTGGCTGCTTCTGGCTGAAACTTAGAGTGGATTTACCACCCCACTGACATCGGAGCCACCAGCCTTCAATGCTGTATGCTAATAGTGAACTTGTCTCTAGTGTGGATCCATATGTAGCCAAAACAGCAGCATCCACACCGCTATTTTTCTTAAAATGTTAGGGGGGGATGGGGCTGAGGGTGGTATCAGCAGGAATTAAGACTGCCCCCAAGGGCAGAAGCACAAACTAAGGTTAGGAAACAAAGGGTTGAACGTGGTCAGTAGCCGCAGAATGCTGCCGTGCCATCAAGAGGGAGGGGAAGCAGAAACCCAACGGGTGGAGGTGGGAACAGAATAGAATGGAGTATCCTGGAAAAGAGCACAACCAGTGAGAATCATGGACCTGGGCTCTCCACACTGCAACATTTTGTTGCGGATTCCACTTGTGGAATATCTGAAAGGGAATGGGTTGAGTGGGGAAGTAAGTGAGCTGGCAGGCTAAGGAAAGGCAGAGGTGAAACAGGGCAAGCATGGATGGGTGTGGAGTACCATAAATGAATTAAATCCCACATTTGAAAATGTAAATTAATTTTTAAAAATCCTTAATGCCAGCAAAGTATTGTGCAGATTTCCGGGGGTGGGGGGAAATGGATGCTGTTCACTCACTGTCCTCTCTAAGCTTGGGCTGTGTACAAATATAACATTAAAACAGGTGTCGCATCAGATTTGTCTCTTGGGCGATGAACATGGTTTCCACCCACCTACGTAATGTCAATGACTGGCATACATGCTAGCAACCTGAACACTAGTTCAGTATTCAATCTGGTCCCCTCTCCTACTGTGCTTCAGGCAGGCGCTCCTAATTATTATTCTTTTAAGCACCATATGTTTATCATCTTTTTCTTCCTTTTTTATAAGCACAAACAGTTATTTCAAGGGATAATGGGCTACTGGGCTTGAGACATCACAAACCCCAGCCAATCCTTTGCTGTGCGCAGCTGCTGGCTTTTGCTGCAAACCTGCAGGACCAGTTTCCACTTCGCTTTTTGATCCTGGAAAGGAAATGGTTTGTTTGAGCAGAAGGTAGCTTGAATGCACTTCTAGAGCAGCCTTGCTGCTTCAAAGACGTGGGGCACATCTACACGAAGAGTTTGCCCCGGGATGGATTTGCAGTAGCGACAGGTCATTTCAGGCAAGCACCAGAAACTCCGCTGAAAAAAAGTCGGGCACTTACCCCGACTTTTTTGGCAGTGGAGGCTTGTCACAGCCCATGATGTCCCCTGATTGGGCTGGACAGGGAAGGGGGCAGCCCCGCACCTCTGTAAAAATTAAAAAGGGGGGAGGAGAGGAATGGGGCCATTCCCCCCCCCTTTTAAATTTTATTATCAGTATCTGCACAACCAGAGGGAGGGGAGGAACAGGCAGCCAGAGGGAGGTCAGAGGTTGTTCACCCGGCATCCTTCTCCTCACGTCCTCCTCTGGCTGCCTCGTTCCTTCTCCCACACTATTTTTTTTTTTAAAAAAATTATCTGTATCTGTGCAGCTGCGCAGATACAGATAATGAAATTTAAAAAGGGGGGGGAGAACAGCCCCTGTCCTCTCCTCCCCCCCCCCACATTTTTTTTTAAAAATATTTGTACAGAGTGGGGAAAGTTCACACTTGCGTTCCTTCCCATGCAGATGCCGGGAAGGAATGCAAGTGCAGGAGCCCGGTGCCTCGCGGCACAAAAGCATTGCCATCAAGACTGGGGCCTGCTATCTGCATGAAGAGTCAGCATAGCACTCATGGGTTTATTAAGAGTTCAGTCCTATGCATGTTCAGACAGAAAAAGAGCCCCTACCATCCCCACCATTGCCCTGCCTTAAGTGAGTTCGTTATCTTCTGATCGCAAGGGCTGCATTCCCAGGGTCAAGCTGCAGATGCAATGCCTACACAGCAGGACGAGACGAAGTGGAATCTGACACATGTTTGAACCCAGAGATCTGTTGCTGAGATTGCAGCCTGAACCCTGCTTTTTCCAAAGTAGCGTCTCATTGCTGGGAAATTGGTGCCTTTCCTATATGCAGTCTCTTTTTTTTTTAAAAAAAAAGCCATGAATACACAGTATGTTTGTCGGGGGGGGGGCATGCACAAGGCTCAGAGTGGTGACTTTGCATGCACAAGGCCTCAGGTTCAGTCCTTGGCATCTCTAGTTAAAAGGATCAAGTAGCCGGCAGTGGGAAAGCCCTCCGCCTGCCAGGGGGGCTTGAGTTGCTACTGCCCATCACAACAGACAGTGCTGAGCCTCTGAGCTAGATGAGCAAATATAACCTGACCTGATGTAAGGCCACTTTCTGTGTTGGGTGACAACCCTACATCAGCCCCCTCCTTCATCTATGCTGCACCTGGCAGTTTCCTTCCCTCAATCCCCCATTATAGAGGGGGCAGCTCCCCTTCCAAAATAAAAAAACAAAAGCACAAGCTCTGAAAGGTGCCCAAAAGAAAAAGGATCTGGAGGGAATCTACACAGCGTACTGAAGGTGCACACAAGCGCCTTCAGTGCGCCCTGAAAACGCTTGTGTAGATCATACCTTCCGAGGCGCAGGAAGAGGCGGAGGAGGCGGCGTCTGGGGAACCGGCCATGTCCTTGCCGCCGCCAGCCTCCTGCTGCCGGGGTAAGAGCCACCCAGGTTGGAGAGCTTGGCGGAAGCGGAAGCCGAGCTCTCCGACCCGGGTCGCTCTTACCCCGGCAGCAGGAGGCCGGTGGGGAGGAGGAGGCGGCAGCAAGGATGCGGCCGGATTTCTCAGCCACCTCCTCCTCCGTCTCTTCTGGGCAGGTAGGCTAGGGAATCTACACCATCGTTTTGGGGGCGTACTGGAGGCGCATGCAAATGCCTTCAGCACGACGTGTAGATTCCCTCCTGGACAGACAAAGCTGGAGCATCACACACAGAGAGACACAGAGAGAGAGACCACCAAGGGAATGGGAATCTGGGCTAATTTGTATTTTAATTTGTTTGTTTGTTTTCATTTATAATAATAATACATTTATTTATTTATTACCCACCTCTCCCTCTGGATTGAGGTGGGGTACAATACAAATACAAAACACCATAAAATACTTATAATTGATTAAAATATATAAAACTAATACATTATTAAAAAGCAGCGCATTATTAAAATTTATCTTTATAACCGGCCTATCAGCCCACTAGGACCCACAAAGCCCCTTGGGGCCTTACTTCCGCTTCTCTGCCTTGCCCATTGATTATATAGCTCCAATGTGCCTATGTCCTATGCCAGGGGAATTGAATCTCTTTCAGCTCGAGGGCTGAATTCCATTTCAGAGAAGTTGTCGGGCCACATTCCTGTGGTGAGCCAGGCCAGAGGCAAAAGGGACAGGGGTAAAATAGCTGCATGTTTTAGCTTTTATTGCCAATAACTAAGACTTAAGCAGGGCTGGCCCTACCATTAAGCAGACTGAGGCGATTGCCTCAGGCTGCAGATGCTGGGAGGTGGCAGCAAGGTGTTTGGAGGAGAGAACTGTGTGCCCTGGTCCGCCTTCGTTAGCCTGCTGCCTTCATGTGTGGAAGGGGACTCTGTACCATCACTGCCAGTCTGGTCAGCTTTTGTACATTGGTGGGAGGGAGTGCCATCTTGTTCTTTGCTTTAGGAAGCAAAATCTCTTGAGCCAGTCCTGCCTTAAGAGAAGCATTTCAACCTTTGAGAATGTGTGTGGGGATGGGCTGCAGAAAAGCTAGAAAACTACCAAATGATTGGTTGTCAGGGGGAAGGGGCAAGGGGCAAGGGGGTGGAACCAGCTGGGGAACCCTGGAGGGCTGGATTGGGACCCCAGACCTGAGGTTCTGCACCCCTGCTGTAGGCAGAGCTGTCGAAAGGCAACCTGATAATTCCATGGAGGCAAGAAGTCATCAGCAGCATTGGGACAAAGGCCAACTGGGCTCCAGGAACTGGAGTGGGAATGGGAGTGATGGTGGCTGTAGGGTCCACTTGGACCCAAAGTAGGAGAGGGATGGCCCATTGCCCATGGAGGTGAACATCACCAGCCCTCCATGACATCCTTCCGGGACCCTGCTTGATTAACTCATATAAATAGCCCAGGTCTGTTGCCCTGTTGGGAGGCCAGGAAATCCTATTAGCCAGAGAAGTAGGGGAGAAAGGCTGGAGAAACAGTAGACCCTGGGGGGTTCTCAAGGCTCCCTCCTGCCTGGGAGGGGCTTCCAGATGCCTCCAGGGGGGTGCTTGCTAGGCAGGCAGCACCACAACAGGACTAGCACCTTCCAGTTTTCATTAAGATCCCTGTGAGTAGCCTGTGTCTGTTCACACAGGGATTGTTGAGAAAGGGCTTGCAGAGCTCTGCTTGACCTCCAATCCATTTAATCCAACCTTCAGCAGGTTAATTTGGGAAGAGATTTCTCACTGGGGTGGAAGTGGAGAGGGTTATTCTGAGCTCTCAGCTCATTATGCAAGCTTGCCTCCATCTTAATCAGCTTCCTACAGAGAGATGGGACTTCTCTGAGGACACTGTCAGATAATTATGCCTTTCACAGTAAGGCAAGTAAGGTCTTCACCTTCTGAAACGAGTGTTCCTGTTCAGGGTGCCAGCCAGCAAGCCATGCCCTTCTCTAGAATACTTCATTCCCTTCTATCCTCCCTCCCTCTGTCACCCCATTTTTTTTCCTGAATTGACACTCAATGAACATGCACAATAGCTCTTTTGAGGAGTTCTTTCCCCCTCCTAATTTTTTTTTTAGAAGGAGTCTTGTAACCTTGGGGTTCTCCAAGGATACTGAAACCTCCCTCTCGCCCTGTTTTGGCTCCATTTTTGTTGGGACAACACCTGAGTTCAATATTAGAAAGATTAAGATTCTAAGAATAGATATTGACCAGTAGGGTCTAGTTGGCTTAGTAGGAACCCTCAGCAATACTGCTTTATATCCAATGGGTTCCCAGTGTATTAAAATACATATCAAAACCTATTTATTTTAGACAGAAGTATTGTAATTTTTCTCTGACATTGGCTTTGTTAGTCATTTTAAGGTGTTTTAAGGAATGCTGAGAAATGCTGATGAACAGCACTATATACATAAATATGTATTAGTTTTCTTTTCCCCTGGGGCTGGTGATGGTTGGCTCAGATCCATCCTCTAGTTGACCCTGGAAAGGTGCAGTGGGGCAAGGGTTTTTTCTTCTAGGTTCAAAGTAGCTGAAGTCGGTCATGGTTTTTCATCTTGTGCTGATGAAGTCCAAAATCATGGACACCGTGAATTTCAGGTGTATGGGGTCCCCACCACCACCACTAAGCTGACTTCTTTTTTTAAAAAAATCAAATGCGAACATTTAAAATGTGGGAAATCTGTTAACATTTGAGCTTGTCTTGAGACACTATTTACATTTCACAGAGGACCAGTGTGGTGTAGTGGTTAGAGTTTTAGCCTGGGACTTGGGAGATCCAGGTTCTAGTCCCCACTCAGCCATGAAACTCAGTGGGTGATGTTGGGCCAGTCACTTGACTCTTAGCTTAACAACCCTGTGAGGATAACATGGAGAGGAGGTGGGCCATGTGGGCGGGATATAAAGGTAATAAAATAAATAAACAAATTGCTACTACCACTGTCTGAGCTGAGAAACTGTGCCCAACAAACCCGAGGACCAAAACCTTTCCTGTAGGAAAAAAAATACCACCTTCTCCCATATTAGCCTGCGCAGGGTTCCAGATCTTCAGGGGAGGCCCTTCTCTCAGTCCCGTCTCCATCAGACACCACCAGTGGTGGAACTCCCTGCTCAGGGGGGCTAGAGAGTCTTCCTCTCTGTTGTCCTTTGGGTAGCCAAAATGATGTTTTTATCCAGGCAGGCTTTTGCTTGGCATGTAAGCTGGTTTGTTTCTGAAAGGTTTTTTAGCTGTTTGGGGCTGTTTATTTCTTTTATTTTTAAGCTTTTGATTGTATTTTAAACATATTTGGTTTTATGTTTGAATTAAGATTTCGTTCTTAATCTGGATTTTATTGCGAGCTGCCTTGAACACCATTTGTGGGTGGAAAGGCGGGATATGAATTCATTCAATTCTCCTCACCCACACTTTGTGCTGTAGGGTCAGGTAGCTGCCAGTGCAACCCTAAATGTGGTCAGAGAGGAGTGAAGTAATGGTTCAGCTGCTTCACCCCAAGCCCTGCCACCTCACTCTAGCCAGATTGGAAGGTTATTTTAGATTCTTGCCACCACTGAAAGCAATGGGGGATTACATATACCAGCTCCAGACAGATCCAAAGTCAACTCCAACCTACCCCTGCCCCACCCCCGTAATGCCTGGCCCTTGGTTCCACTGGCAGTAGCACTGCTGCTGGTAGCTTTCTGTCCCCAGCACCCTCTGCAGGCACAGTGATGGAACCTCCCCACCACCAGCAATGGCGGCTGGTGAAAGGGCATCTCTCCCTAATCATAAGAGCCCTGCTTCATCAGACCACAGCTCCATCTGGTCCGGCGTTCTGTTCACACAGTGGCCCACCGAATCATAGAATAGCAGAGTTGGAAGGGGCCTACAAGGCCATCGAGTCCAACACCCTGCTCAATGCAGGAACCCACAAGCAGGACATGAGTGCAACAGCACCCTCCTGCTCATGTTCCCCAGCAACTGGTGTCTCCGCTACTGGAGGTAGCACATAGGAATCAGGACTAGTAGCCATTGACAGCTTTCTCCGACAGGAATTTATCCATTTGTCTTTTAAAGCCATCCAACTTGGTAGCTATCTCTTGTGGTAGAGAATTCCATGGTCTAACTCTGTGCTGTGTGAAGAAGTGCTTGCTTTTATCTTATCAATCAGCTTCATGGGATGACCCTGGGTTCTAGTATTATGAAAGAGGGATAAAAATGTCCCCCTATCCACACCCCGCATAATTTTGTTCACCACTATCGTGTCTTCCCTTAGCCTCCTTTTTTCAAAGCTAAATAATCCCAGCCGTTGTAACCCTCTTCTTACAGTGGTGTTGCTCCAACCTCTTGATCTAACCCCCTCTAACACATTGAATCTGGTCATCTTCCCAAAGTGATAAGAAAGAAATGTCTCTTAGGAGGTCCCCCTTCCATAGTTTCATGCATCAGCTTAACTCTGCTCATGTGGTAGTTCTGGATATGGTAAGCAGAAGCCCCGTGACAAGAACCTGGGCTCTGACTCACTCTTCTCCTTTTTCCTCCGTTTTGCCAGGAGAGGGAGCTTTCCCCAGTGGAGCTGGATGGTGAGTTTTTATTTATTTATTTATTGCATTTATATACTGCCCCATAGCCGAAGCTCTCTGGGCAGTTGGCCTTGTTGTGGGAAGATGGTGGTGGGGAATTTGGGTCCTCCTGGCTTCATGGGGCTGTGCAGGGGGAAATGCAGTACTCAGTTTCTCCATTAGGGGGCTTTGCACTGCTCTCATCTCCTTTTCCCTCAGGCGGCTTTTCAGTCTCCAATTCCGAAGAGGCTCAAATGGATTTATTTTAGAGCAGCAACAAGCAATTTTCCATATTTGTTATTCAGTCAAAGAATTGTTTGCTTATTTGTTCGTTTTCTTAAACTACACACACCTCATGAACCTCTACAAAAATTACATGGATGTGGTTTGCTCTGAGTTATTTATATTACCCCTGATTTATTACTGAGAGCTTCACCTTCATTATGATTACGACAAGAAAGATGTGTTAGGGCAATAGGTGTAAGAGGCATTTCGCTCAGTTACTTCTTACCGACTCCTTCATTTCTCAATCTTGCACCAAGGCTATGCAAAGTAGGTCTACCTATGAAATATTGACCTTCTTGACTGAATATCCAATTAAGAAGGTCAATGCCACAGACATTTTTTTTTCCCTTTTATCTCACCGCTCAATTCTTTGCTGTCAAGCAAGGGTAGCAAGATGCTGGCTCGGTAAATGATTGTTGTTATCACTTTTTGGTGCCCCCAAAGTAGGGAAGCTTCCAGATGGAGGACTCCAAGCGCTACCAAGCAGAAGGCCTTTTGCAGCAATTTCAGCTTTTTCTCCTTCATGGATTTTCCATACAGATGGAACAAGTGGCAGGGAAACACGGTATTGGATACACAGAAGCCTCCAGGTTCAGAGAGTTCCATCTCGCGAGGATGCAATCCCTAGGATTACAGCCTTAATAATTAAGATCACCAAGAGTTGGAAAACAGGCTACCAATGCTAAAATGGCTGTTATAGAACCGTGACTACAGCGAACCTCCTCATGGGTAGGGTGGCCACTCACACATCGCCGAAAAGAGGAAATGTGTCACCAAAAAAGAGGATTCCAATTTGCATATGTAACTGTATATGTATAGGTTCAAATTTAGAAATAATATACTTTAAATAGAAATGCAATATATCTCACCATAGTGGAGAAGATTGAGAAGGTGAGCTGTGTGTCTGCACAGTCTGCTGTCCAGGTGCTATCTGTGGAAGGGCAACTTCAGGAGCCCTGTTCTCCCCTGGTTCTTTGACTTTAAACCAGCCATGGACTGGACATCTTTTCAGACAGAGGACACCTTCAAAATAAAAGACTGTGCTCTGACCACTCTCAAAAATAGAGGACTGTCTTCTTTAAAGTAGCACACCTGGCCATTCAACAGGGGTCATACTTGTTCTTCTTTTTGTCCCAGTTGTCCCTTCCAATACTATGCACCTTTCCTAAGTCTCCTCCTCCCCTCACTCAATTTGAGAACGGAAGTCAAGGCAGGAATCTTTGTCTCGCAACTATAACCTGTATTTGGGACTTTCCTGGCAGAATTGCTAGATGCCTTCAAGGAGTTTGACACTGACCAAGACGGCTACATCAGTTACAAGGACCTGGGAGAGTGCATGCGGACCATGGGCTACATGCCCACCGAGATGGAACTGATTGAGATCTCCCAACACATCAAAATGCGCAGTGAGTTGGGTGTTTATGTTCTCTTTTCTCTTCCGCCAAACTCCCTCCCCCAAGACTCATACCTAAAGCCAGTCTCAGGAAGTATCACCAGATCATTCATAACCCAAAGGCTTTGGGCTTAATTGTGTTCCGTTTTCCCAGAACTGCATTGTTTTCCATGGTCCCTATTTAGCAGGAATCATCTGTTTTCTGATATTGAGTTTGGTTTGTATACAGATTTAGGTGCATGCAGTCGGGCTGGCGGAAGCAGAATTCCCTGTCCCTTCCTCCTCTAAGCGGTTTACATACAAAAATTAAAATCAAAGTTAAAAATACGTATATATAATACAATGCTAAAACATTTCAGTTTTCAACAAGTGTAAGATCAAGAGAAACAATAAAAGAGACAATAAAATGGCGCAGCAGCATGATAATTATAAGCCAAGGAAAGCTCATGTAAGCAAGGACATTTGCAGGAGGTATTTAATAATTGTGCACTGCCTGGAGAGCCTCGGCTATTGGGCAGAATAAAAATGGCAGGCAGGCAGGCAGGCAGGCAGAAAGAAGCAAGCAAGCAAGCAAGCACACCACACTTCCTGCCTCCCAAGCCCGTATGCAGGAGGATATTTCAGAGGGTGGACACCACTATGAGAAGGCCCTGCTTTTTAGATGTTACGCTCCATCACACCTACTTTTTAAATCTGTTTTTCATCCATGGTTTCCCCCTCCGTTTCCTTAGTGAGTCGAGTGCTGGGCACTTCCATGTCTGGGCATTGTTGCGCTCTTTCAGCTCCTGTATCTTTTCACCTGGAGCACTACTATGCCAGTGAAATCTCCCAGCCCGCCCTCTACGTTCTCCTTTCCCCTGCAGTTAATTTTTTATTTTTAAAAAAATATTTTTTGATTTCTGCGCAAATACAATAGTACAGCAGTCTGAAGTTGCGCAATTACGGTAAAATAATACATTATACTTTTCCTAAGATCATATTAAACAAATTCCGGTGAGAGAAGGAAGGGAGGCCGTTTGTAGTAAGCAGGAGGGAGTGCATGGGCCGAGACTGTTGCTGCCGCTTGGCTTGGGAAAGGTTTACAGGGGAGGAGGAGCGAACATGTACTGCAGCTCAGGTACCATGCTGGTGCTTCACTCCATTTCTAAAAAAAACCACAAGTCTTAACTGTGAAGCTTTTCAGTTCTTGGGAAGCACAAGGGTGAACCACCACCACCACCCCATCCCGGTGCATTTTCCACATTTCTTTTAAGGTGAAAATGTACCCCTGGTCATGCCTACTCATGAGTAAGAACATAGAGTTAAATGGGACCTCTCTCCCTCCCCCTTCACAGTTCAGTGGAGAATCGCACCACCCTCTTTTGTTAGCAAGACCACCCTTAGACACACATGCCCCCAAAGAACGCGATGTTCAGATAGAATGCAACAACAGCAATACACAGGAGGGAGGAGCTCATTTATTTCACATGGAGGGGGGAAAACAGACTTTCCCTGTTCCAAAAAGAAATGAAACATAGAGGGAAAGAAGGAAAATGAGTGCAGGACAGGAACGATGTCATGTGAGTACCTGGCTGCAAAACCGCATACCAGGCATGGTGAGTGTGCGATAAATCGCTGGTGTGATGGAGCCCGTTATGTAGTGACGTTCCGTTCATCATGGAATGGCCAACAAAGCCATTCTGTAACATATTTAACCCAAAGAATTGATTTATAAAGACATATTTATAAACCAATAAAGACATATTTGGCTATATAAAATAAAGACATAAAATAACCAAAAGAACAAACATGCACTTAGCTTTTGAATGATATGATCAGACTCATGCTATTGATTCTTTCTTTGGAGTTTGTCTGAATACAGGATGTCGGTGCTCTGCTTCATTCCTGTAAGCACTTATAGACGATAAAAGTTACTGAGGGAGAGCATTCCTATGCATGTTTAGATGGAAAAAAGTCCTACAACTCCCAGCATTTCCCAACCAGCATGGCTGGCTGGGGAATGCTTGTAAGATTTTTTTTTCTGCCTAAACATGCATAGGATTGTGCCCTGAAAGTGTTTGAGTTGCAGTCATTCTATACATAACAGGAAGCCAGATTCCAGCTGAACATCAGGAAAAACTTCCTGACTATAAGAGCAGTATGACAACAGAACCAATTAGCTATGGAGGTCATGGGCTCTCCCACACTAGAGGCCTTCAAGATGCAGCTGAACAGCCATCTCTCGGGTATGCTTTAAGGTGGATTCCTGCATTGAGCAGGGGGTTGGACTTGATGGCCTTAGAGGCCCCTTCCAACTCTACTATTCTATGATAATGCAACCAGGGCCAGATCTACACCAAGCAGGATATAACACTTTGAAAGCGGTTTGAAAATGGCATATGGAATATGTCCTGGGCCCCAACAGTTGTCAATACCATTATAAAGCAGTAGTGTAGATGCTGCGCAGACTTTCCATAAAAATTCTGTTAAATTTCCTTAAATTTCTTTCTTAAAAGTAAATTATTGTGCTAAATTCATTAAGCCCTGCCCCCATGATTCAGAAGAAGCCAGTACAGGCTAGGCTAGGAGAAGTTCTTTCAGCAATGTGGAATAGTGTGAGGGATAGGCTGTTCACGCAGTGAAATGAAAATTACATAAGAGTATCCCTACAACCATCTATGACATTTTAGAGAGCATGAAACTAGATTCAGAGCTCTTTCCTCCTACCATATATCCATGAAGCCACTTGATTACTTTGTGGAAAAGTAACATTTTTATTTATGATGATGATGATTTTATGTGGTTTTAATTATTGTGAACTGCCCAGAGAGCTTTGGCTATTGGCCAGTAGACATGTAATAAATAAATAAAATACATAAATAAATAAATTTCACCCAAAGGTGCTTCTAAGGCCATAGCTAGACCTAAGGTTTATCTCTGGATCATCCAGGGGTCAAACCTGTTCATCTAGGTGACACACAGGGGATCCAGTGCTCAGGCAGGGTCGAATCCTGGATGATCCCAGGATAAACCTTAGGTCTAGCTGTGGCCTCAGACTCCTATTCATTGGGACTTACTGCTGAATAGACGCATCTAGGATTGTACTATCAGTCTGACTACTTTCTCTTCCCATTCTTTGGGAAACTGATCCTTTCTTGTTCTCTTACCTCATAGTGGGTGGGCGTGTAGACTTTGAGGACTTTGTGGAGATGATGGGTCCAAAGCTGCGTGAGGAGACAGCTCACATGGTGGGCGTGAGAGAGCTGAAAATCGCTTTCCGTGAGGTATGGTGGGGTGAAAATGGATGGGAGGAAGCAAGGGATTTGTGATATTCCTCAAATGATATTTTATGTCATTAATTTACATCTGCACGTCATAGTTCAATAATCACCACTACTGAACTGAGTTGTAAGACACAATTTGGTCCAGAAGAGCAGAGAGGGAGTGGGTTGACTGGAGAGTGTGGGTGGGCAGGAGAAGAAGAGGTGGGGGGCGGGAGCCTGGAGAATGGGGAAGGAAAATGGTGACTGGAAAAGAAAGCTAGAAATTGGAGTGGAAGCTGTAGAGCCAGGCCCTCACATACTTCCTTCTCTCTGAAGTTTGACACAGACGGGGACGGGGCGATTAGCCAGGCAGAGCTTCGCCAGGCTGTGAACGTCCTCCTAGGGGAGGAACTCAAGGCCCATGAAGTGGATGAGATCCTGCATGACGTTGATCTCAATGGGGATGGCAGCGTGGACTTCGATGGTGAGAGAACGCAGCACATTACCTGTTCTCCCTCTTTCCCTAAATCCTGCATATACCTACCCCTGACTACAGCATCCTGCCTCCACTCTTCGAGGACTAGGGATTTATTCTCCACACATCGGACCTCCTTTATACGCACACAAATCTACTTTTCCATCACCCTCCGCTGCAGGCCCATGTCTGCTGACTGTTCAGAGCACTGTCCGTTTTGCTTCCTCTAATGTTTGCATTTTTTCAAGCACAAGTTAGTTCAGTCCTGTTTCCCCATCAGCTTGCAGATGTTTCTTTTTTCAAATTCCACATGAAAATTCACATTTTTGTACAAATGAACATGTGTGTGTGTTTTCTAGCAGTTCTCTCTGATGTGCACATGTATGTACACATTTTCTGGACTAAAAACTGTATCGCAACATTTGGAGAAGTGTGAAAAATTGTGTTCCGGTTTGTGTATTAGTTTGGGAAGTGCAAATTAGTGTATATGCATGTACAAATTAGGTTGGTTCGTATTTAAATGCAAATCAAACACCTTTTCCCCATGCCTACTCCAGCTTGGGCACTGATTCTTCTCTTTCCACCTCTTTCAGAATTTGTGATGATGCTGTCATCCAGGTAACCAGATCCGGAGGGGCGGGGGCTGCCTCATCACTTCCAGCATTACTGTCCTTTTTCAGTAGCCAAAGGGAATGGGCTGCCCTTTGATGGCTCTTCACTTCCTGAAGATAGTGGGACATCACCCACAGAAGGATGAATTCTCTTCCTCAAGTCCGGATCCTTCACAGACTTCACTGAACATCATGAAAAAACATCTACATCTTTACTTCCACCTCCATGTGGTACAAGGTATCTCTGGGGAGGTGTGGAGCTGCCAGCTCTGTCCAAGGGGAACTTACTCTGCCCTGAGGCAAATTGGCTGGGCTAGCCATAAAGAACACCACTAGAATCAGTGCAAAAGTTAATATTTCTCGCCTTCCAGGGATGTCAATATGCTCCTGAACTGAATGGTGAAATATGTATCTCTCTGGGGCAAATTTGATCAATGAATGGATTTTAGCAAGCAATGAGGCTGTTATGGGAAGAAGCAGTCTCTTAGGTACCCTGGACCCAATCCATTAGGGCTTTCAAAGTGAACACCCACACTTTGAATGGTGCCCAGAAGCCGATTGACAACCCCTGCAAATGTTGCAGGATAGGTGTCATATGATTCCATGGGTGAGCGCCTGTTAATATCATTGCTGCTGCATTCTGGACCAGGCTTGCCCAACCTGGTGCCATCCAGATGTATTGAACTACAATCTCACAGCTGGCTGGGGGCCTCCTTGGAGTTGTAGTGCAAGACATCTGGAGGGCGGTTGGAGAAGGCTGTTCTGGACCAAAGTTTCAGAAGACACTCCCAGTGGTAGAGCACATTGCAATAATCCAATCGAGACATATGTAAGGCATGCATCTCCATCATCAGGTCAGATCTCCTTAGAAAAGGGTGCAGCTGGTGCACCAGCCTAAGCTGGGCAAGCACCCCTGGCCACAGCTACACCCTTTGCACCTCTATTCAGCATCCAGGAGCAAAACCGAACCCAGGGCTACTGCTCACCCCACCATCCCTGTGAATCTGTTTCTTCAAAGAAGAAAGTGGCTGAATCCCCCAGGCCAGAGTCCATCTCTTGGCCAAACAGGAGCATCTCTGTCTATATAGCGTGTCTCTTATGCTCTACAGTAGCCTTCCTCAACTTGGAACTCCAGATCTTTTGTACTACAAGTCCAATCAGCCCCAGCCAGCATGATCAATGGTCAGAGATGATGGGCACTGTAATCAAAATCTTCTAGAAGGCCACAGGTTAGCCAGCCTTGTTCTATAGCCTTCAAGCTGTGAGCTGTTCTGCCACAAAGAACAATCCTCCAAAATAATCCTGCCTTGTCATCTTTCTTCCTTGGCAGTTGAAGAAAACTTTGGGCGAAAGCAAAGGTGGGGCATGTTATCAGGCTCTGGAATCCAGCTCATGCTAAGCTTCACAGGCACTACCATAGTCAGTGTTCCGTGCCAGAAGAACACTGTGTTGCTGTGTATATTCTTCCTGTTCACAAGACAGCCGGGCACAGATTAAGAACACAAAAAAGGAGGAGTTCACACAGTGCCAGGTGGCTTGTTCTGCTAAAAGAAGGGATAAGAAACATGTGGTACTCCAGATGGTGTTGGGCCTAGGGCTGATGGAAATTGTAGTCTAACAACATCTGGAGGACTACACATTCTTCCACACCCCAGTGCTAAAGTTTAAAAATACCTAATGATCTCTTTTGAGTCTTGGTGCTGGTGGATCCAAGCCCCAAGCTTGGTCTGCACAAACAGAGGGGATGGGCCCAGAGCAGATAGCAATGAGACATCCAGAATCATAAGCAAGTGAGTAGTCTGAGGAACCTTAGACCCTGACAAGAATATACAGCTACTTTAGAACTGAGAAAGAATTCACTCACTCACTCACATAAAGAGCAGATAGCATGATCATCTTATTTCACTGATCATTCCCAACAGTCCTGTCCTAGCCCTGTGAGGGAGACATTTTGGGTGTTGATGGAGGGAGGAATTGAGGCTAAAGAAAAATGGTTCAAGTAATCCATGGCTGGATTTCAGGATTTGAACCTAGGTCCGCACACTCAACGTTCATGCTACCAAAGCACACTGGCTTACCCAAACAACAGTTTCATCCCACAGGTATCAAAAGGCAAACCTTAAAACATGCTGAGGACCATTGCGGTACAAATTCTTTGGATGGAGACTTCAGACTACTACCGTTCTAGAGAATAATGTATCATTTTGCACAAACATGGGATAAGTCCATCTCTAACAATAAACTATGGAAGAATTAATACTATTTATTTATTTATTTGCAAGAGCAACATTCAGGGGATAAGCCGCACAACAGTGACTTTTTAGAATACATTAAAAACCTGGGTTTCAATTGTCTTCTTGTGATGTGTTGTTGGTCTGGTTCCCGCTGATAAAACAGGACTCATTTAAAACATCTTCTGCAGTGCAGGTTGGGAGAATGTGCGTTTCTCTGTCTTAATAAAGGCCACTTTCTTCTCATAGTAGGCTGCCTCATTGATGAAGACTGGGTAGGTGACGTCATCACCATCATATAGAATATCCTCCCCACTGAGCGTCTGGAAAATGGGATCCCCAGGCTTCAGGGGCTGGAAATCTTTATCCTAAGAGGGGACGGTTTGGTTAGAGCTAGGTATGGAATAGCTAGACGCCCCACCTACAGCCTGCCTTCCAATCCTTTCTCTGTAGCATCTTCTGGAGAGATTGAAGAGACAAGAGGCCCACCGACAGAAGCCGGTAGTAGCATAACATGAGTTAACCCACCACTGCAGTTATCAATACCACAGTCAGCAGAGTGCTGGGTGATGAGAAGCAGCCTTTCCCAACCTTGGGGCCCCAGATGTTGTTGGTCTACCACTCCTATCATCCTTAGCCAGCATGGCCAATGGTTAGCGGTACTGGAAGTCCAGCACCATATGGGGACCTAAGATTGCAAAAGGATGAGAACTGATGTAGCTTTAATAATTGTATGCAAGGGAATTTTGGTAGGTGCAACTTTCCTCTCCATTGCAACTCTATGGTTCAAGATGCACCTACTCAAATTCTCATTTTTATTATTGAAGCTATAGGAGCCCTAAACTCTTATATATTGGGCAGCAGCTGCAAAGATGCATACTAGAAAGATTACATACTAGGTTTCTCTACACACACATACACATATCTTCAATTCTTTCCCTCCTTCCCTCCACACTCACCTGCAGATTTGGATGTATCACAGCAGAAATCTCACCATTAGGATAGCGGGGAAAGTCCACAGGTCCAACCACCTTATATGCTTCAGTCTCAAAAGCTGGAAACAATGTGCCTGCGAAATGGGGTTGGAGGGACAACCAGTTCCCAGTTTACCTTCAAATTTCATAGTTAGAAATCCACCAGAAGGAAAGGCAACCCCCACACTCCTGCCAATGACAATCACTGCGGGGGGCTTATGTCAAATGGTGTGTGAGTATTCACCAAGTGTGAGTATTCATCAAGGGTTCATACTAAAGTTCATACCAAACCCTGACCTTGCTATAGGGGGGTACAGCAGCACAGATCGTGTGCTGGACAAAGGCATGTAGGATGGAACAGGATTTTTCTTTTTCTTTTTTCTTAAGCTTTTAAAACTTGATTTTGATCTTACTTTTATACTGTTAGTTTTACTCTACCCTGTGCCTGTTTGGTGCATTCTCTTCCCCTTTTTATTGTTTTATTATGATTCTATTAGAATGTAAGCCTATGTGGCAGGGTTTTGCTATTTTATTGTTTTATTCTGTACAGCACCATGTACACTGATGGTGCTATATAAATAAATAAATAATATATCCCCAGATTCACTGAGGGCTTGTCTATATGCCCTGTTTAGTCTGCGGTGGCTGAGAGTTGGCGCTGCTTTGTTTATATGATGCAGCTGCCAACTCGCAGCCACCATGGGCTCCCCCCCCCCGAAACTGCGCTTTTTAAAAGTCGCTGACTTACTGCTACTTTTTCCTTTACTCTGGGGTCACCACCTTCTTTGCTTTGTCTCTCGGTGGTGACCTCGTCTCGAATTGAGGCTGGGGGCGTTCCAGGGGTGGATCAAGGCCCAGGGTAAGTCAGGGGATGCGCAGATAGGCTGGACAGAGGGCAGGTGGTGGGCTCAATGAGCTGAATGTCTACCCTCCTGTGTGGAGATTTACCGCTCCTACCCTGCAGCTGCGATGCCATGGGGTTTTGAGGGAAGGTAAAATGATGTCATCAAGACACCCCTGAGTGATGTACGATGTTGGTTGGTAGGTCTCTCTCTTATATTAATGTCAGGGAGGGGGGAACCAAATCTGGCCCTCTACCACCCCCCAGATAGCCATGCCCTCTTCCCGACTCCCCTTCTCCCCCAACCACTGGTCATTTGGTGGCTTCCAGGCTTTTGTAGTTTTTTCCCCATTCAGAGTGGCTGAAATGCTCTTGCTAAGGCTTAGCGACTGGCAGTATGCGCTTTAATATAAGATTCACTGGTATTTTGGGAATTTTAGCCCCACCCACTTTGTCTTTAGCCCCACCTACCACTGTGGCCCTCAGAAGCTTTTCTGAAATGGAATTTGGCCCTTGGGATGAAAAAGGTTCTTCAACCCTGATGTATGTCAACAAATTGAAGGTTGTCAACATTCACCACCAAAACTACAAAAGCAGTGTCAGCGATCCCCAGTTTTGTTCTGCTAATCAATGTATCTAGGTCACATTCCTTAGCCCAACTCCCAGTCCCATGAAGCAGTCCCAGAATGAGGTATGATGGGATAGGTCACCTTTGTTAAACAGTTCAATGAAATCCAAAGCACAGGCCATGATGGATCTCATGTGAGCAAGCAGGTCAGCTCGTGCTACTCCCTGGGGCTGTGGACCCAGCTCCAACGCTGTAGAGGGTCACATGAAGAGGGATATGTTGGTTATATCATTGTTGGCATCATCTTGCACAGCCTTCGTCTATATTACATAAACCACTTGCTTCCTGAGAGTCTCTTACATAATAAATCATAACTGGCACAAGAAGGGTTTGATCACGTGCATTTTGCACCATTGCCTGGGGAATTCTTCTGGTATAGCATGTCATCCAATAGCTTTCCCCAGATCTTTGGGCTGAGCACTTCCTGGTCCATCTGAACCATATTTCCTTCATCCACCCACACCTGGTAACAAGTGTGGTGTCGTGTACTTACAAGTGCTGGA
The DNA here is from genome assembly GCF_023053635.1 of Elgaria multicarinata webbii. Taxonomy (NCBI): domain Eukaryota; kingdom Metazoa; phylum Chordata; class Lepidosauria; order Squamata; family Anguidae; genus Elgaria; species Elgaria multicarinata. Next base: position 77,981,280 of record NC_086172.1, on the reverse strand, counting down.
TTTTAAGTGGGGAGACCTGGGTTCAAATCCTCACCGCAGACCTTATTGCAGGGGTCTGCAGCTTTTTTCAGCTGGTGAAATTTTGAGAGTGTCATGGGCACTCTCACAAAATGGCTGCCATGGTGGGCATGGCTCATCACAAAACACCCATTTCCCAGAAGGCAAATTGGTGAGGCTTAAAGAAAAGTAACCCAATGCCCAAGAACCTATGTACAAGGCAGAAGTAGGATCTGTGCTCCAAAATTTAAAACAAAACAAAACACTGTTTTGAACCCACAACACCCATTTAACAGAAATGAAACTGATGAGGGTCAGAGACTAGTAACTTGGTGAAGAAACTGAGTACAAGGCAGAGCTGGGTACTGAGCCAAGAATGCCAAATCACATGTTTGTTCCCACAAAGCACCAGAAAATACCTGTTTCCTAGAAGGCCAACCAGTGATGCTCAGAGAAACACACACACTCAAACAAGAAACACACACACACAGGTAGGGCACCCACCTGCACCACACAGCCACACCAAACCACTCTCCAAAGAGGCAAAACATGCACACACACACACACACACACACCCCACACACAAACAAGCACTATGCACCAAAGCAACTCAGGCAAAATACACACAAACACACCAAAAACCAGGCAAAGACACAGTACTCCAACTCAACCCACCCACCTCAAACCCATGCACACACCAACCAAAATCACACCAAACATTGGACATAGCAAAGAGCAGAAAGATTTCTGCCATCAGGAATAGCCAGGCTGAAAAGTAGCCCTTACCTAACCCAGCTTTGGACACTGAACAGACAGAATAGGTCTCTTCTTCCGGCTGCTGCTGATAGAAAAGGATGGGACAACGTCTTATTCTTGAATGTTTCTGTGGAGGCAAGAAGAAAGGAGATTGCCTTTAAGGGGGAATCCCAGCCATAGGTTTTTGGGAACTCCTTGGAGCATGGCCTCACCTGAATGTAGTCACAAATATGCATGGACAAGAGGCTGTGTTCAGAGTCCACGATGAGGCAGGAACCCATGTTGGCTGTGGTGTTGTGCAGGTCAACTATAAGGTCATAGGCTTGAGATGAACCTTTCGGGCCAAAGGTCTGATTGATTTCCTGAGCTCGTTGAACTTCATACAGGTTTGTATTCTTGGAGCTGAGAAATAGACACATGTAGCAAAGATGGTGCAGACTCAGAGGCTCACACAGCGCACAGATTCCAGGACAGGAGAGACTGAGATCACATTGTGCTATGGAGGCCACTTAAGATGCCATGGATCTATAGCAGGGGTCTGGAATCTCCAGGCCAGGAGATTCCACATCCGGCCTGAGGAGCCTCCTTGGTTTTCTCCAGGGGGTGAGGCTTGGTGTTCAGTTCCCACTGTTATCTCTGATCTCAGCTTGGCAATAACGGTGTAAATGTGAGTAGCGAGTGGCCAGCACAGGGGGACCAGCTGCTCTTCCCAGCACCGGTGAGTCCTTCATGCCAACCCCATGGGGATAACGCACAACACGCAATCCCAGGAACTCAGTTGGTGAGTCCCTTTCTCTTTGCTGAGAGAGGCAGAGAACTCGGAGAAAGGCAAAGGGGTGGGGAATGATGTCTGGGAGCAGCTAAGCACGCTGATGTCATCCAGCCAGCATAGGGCCCAGGAGGTGCAATTTGGCTCCCCATCCAAGCATGATTCTGTATCCCTGGTCTATAGCCTTACACAGCAAGGTTAGTGCAGCTATGCATCCTCAGTGCTAGTGCAGGGAAATGCAAGCTCCGGCAGCTGCTGGAGAAGTGAAGCTTTTCCCTCCCTGCAAAACCTCTGCAGTGTGGTATACAGTGTGGTACTCACTTGAGAAAATCAGCAGTTAATGTGCGATTAAGATCCCTGCCAATGTAGCGTGTGCACTGCTCAATGGCACGTGGGTTGCCTAGGAAGGGTGTGGCATGGAAGGTGCCACGCTGCAACTCGGAGGGGTCCCGTAGCCAGTGCCTGACCAGGTAAACTCCAGACATCTCGTTCCCGTGGGTGCCCCCACATACTGCAACACGTCTCAGGGAGGGAAGGCGCTGTGGCTGTGTCATCGTGAGTGTTTCAGCCCCTGTTAGGAGAAAGGAGGACTGTCAGCGACCCTTCTAGAAACACTGGAGAGAGGAATGTCCCCATCTGCCGCTCCTCTGGCCAAAGCATTTTCATCACCTCTGCATTCCTCCTCAATATCCACTTCTGCAAAGCCTTTAATGCCGGGCTCAGGAACCTGTGGTTATTCATATGTTTTTGGACCTCAACTCTCTCATTCTCTCTTACTGTCAACGATGTCACGCTTACTCCGGTCAAGGAAACTCGTAGCCTTGGCTTTATATTTGATTCCTCGCTTTCCTTTATTCCTCATATCGAGGCAGTAGCTAAATCTTGTCGTTTCTTCCTGTATAATATTGCCAGGATTCGACCATTTTTGTCTGTCTCTTCTGCCAAGACTCTCGTTCACGCACTGGTTATCTCTCGGTTGGACTACTGCAACCTCCTCCTCTCTGGCCTCCCCTCATCTCACATCAGTCCGCTGGTCTCTGTCCACCACTCTGCCGCTAAGATCATCTTCCTGGCCCGCCGCTCTGACCATGTCACTCCGCTTCTGAAATCTCTTCATTGGCTCCCAATTCATTCCAGAATCCAATATAAACTTCTCCTGTTGACCTTCAAAGCTTTTCACGGTCTAGCTCCTGCCTATCTCTCCTCTCTCATCTCACACTATTGCCCCGCTCGTGCTCTTCGCTCCTCTGATGCCATGCTTCTTGCCTGCCCAAGGGTCTCTACTTCCCTTGCTCGGCTTCGTCCATTTTCCTCTGCTGCCCCTCATGCCTGGAATGCTCTTCCAGAACACCTGAGAACTACCAACTCAATCACAGCTTTTAAAACACAGCTAAAAACTTTTCTTTTCCCTATAGCTTTTAAACTTTGAGTTTGTTCTGACTCTATACTGTTAGCTTCACCCTTCCCGGTGCCTGTTTACACTTCCCTGTGCCTGTTTGCATTCTCTTTCCCTCCTTATTGTTTACTACAACTTTATTAGATTGTAAGCCTATGCGGCAGGGTCTTGCTATTTACTGTGTTATCTGTACAGCACCATGTACATTGATGGTGCTATATAAATAAATAATAATAATAATAATAACACCAGTGTCTATACTCTCCCAGCTTCCATTTCTCTGCTCATGCCTTGGCATCTCCCCTCACCCTTGTCCTGCTGGCATTACCTGTAAGCCTAGCAGCCATTTGCAGAGAATATGGTGGGGGAGGCAGTGCCCTCCATCATAACCATCCCTCAGGATTAGCCAGTTTTACATTCAGAGCAAAACTATATAAACCATGAAATGGTTTGATGTTGTTGATAAGCCCGCTAAAGGTATAAATCCTTTTGGTTTAAAAGAAATAAGAAAAATAAAAATGGCAGAAGGGGTAACACTGTAGCCGGTGCATTGCTCTAATTATTATGAGATATATAAAAATAAAATAATGGAAAGTAAGCACAACATGCTCTTAAAACACTTTGCATTCAAGTTTAGTCTTGAATGTTATGAATTTGAGCAACTGGATCATGGGGAATAGGTAATGGCCAACTGATGTACTGCCAGTTTTATCATATTCACAAAAGAATCTTTTGTGAATATGATAATGATTGGAGATTATGATAGCTGGGAATCTGCAGCATTTGGAATGCAATACCCATTAGCATTTGGGCAGGTGACATGTCTCATAACTAAGGGGAGGGCAGAGAAACCATTTGGCATCAGTTTTCCAGATTCAGCTGAGAAAGGATCAGAAACACCCAAAGGGAATATCTGGAGCTATGACCTGGTTGATAATGAAGTAGCTTAGGGTGCAAGAGTTCTCTTTGGGAATCTGTTAGCCATTCACGAGTGGCACCTACATGCCATCCTTTCAAATGTTAATAATATTGTTAGGTCCTCAATCCGTTGCATTAAAGGACATGAGCATTGATCCTTCCAGTGTTGTAATATCAGACTTTTGGCTGTCAAATGGGCATGAAAAATTATTTGTGCTAATCATTTGTTAACTTCCAAGAAGCAGGTAAATAATTTTAAAGAATGTGTACATCAGTAAATATTAAAGAGTGTTCCAATATAAAGTTTATCCGCATAATAACTTTCTTCCAAAAAAAAAAAGCCTGCTACTGGACATTTCCAAAACATATGGTTATAAGAGGCACTAGCTGTATTACACCTCTAACAATTAGCTGAGCTGGACAAAACTTTATGAAAGCGACACTGTTGCATCCAATAGACCCAAAACAGACGATTTTGCTGAATAAGACCACAGTTCCATAGGTCTTAGAGCCATAGACACCTTGGATACAAATGCTAATACCACAATCCATTGATCAGGTAAAATAGGACAATCTAATTCCCCATTTCATTCCTGCCTAATACCCTATGTGTCTTATTTTTTTATTGATAAATAAGTATTTATAAATTCAAACAGTGGATCAATATAACTGATCAGCTTCGATAAGTGTTTCCAATATCACAGGGGACTCTGAAGCTGTAAAAGCAGCAGGAATGATACTTGCAAGTACTGCATCTGCAAACATTACCATTCAGCTGTAGCAGGCAGACCTATATTTGTCTTGCAAAGCTGAAAATAACAAAAATTCATCGTCATCACTCAGTAACTGATCCAAAGTAAACAAAAACAAAAAACACTTATCTATACAAGTCCACCACAAAAACATTTTCTTTCCAATATTTAAATTTAGCTTTCCCCATAAAGTCAATTTAGCATAAGAAAATAAATCAAACTGTAATTGACATGACATTATACACCAAATGTTTCTAACCTCCGAAATTGTGGGAGGAACCATATTCGTTCTAATATGCTGGAAATTTAGTGCCATGCATTTGGAGAGGTTCCAGGCAGGAAGATTCCAAGACTGACCAAGGTAGAAAAACCTAGTCTAACTAGAAAAGACCAACATTTAGTACTGATCAACAAATAGGCCAGGTGATATATAGCAAGGTCCAGAAAGCCAAATCCACCTTCTTTAATTGGAAGTTGCAGCCTTTTTAAAGATATTCATGGTAAGGAGGAAACCCACCCACCCCAAATTTACCAAAAAATCATAAAATTTCTTGAAATGTTTCTTGAAATAAACAATCCATGGTATAATATTTATCTTAAATGTATTAACCTTGCCCCACAAACTCAACTTTAAGGCTGTCCATGTATCTATAACCTGTGAAATCTCATTAATCGATTTGATTATGTATAATTTAATCCTTTGAGATATGTCTCTGGGAATACTTATTCCCAAATAGATAATAAAAGCTGGGCACAATCAAAATTGTCAGTTAACTAATGCACTAGGATATACAATATCTCCAGCATAAGTTCAGACTTTGGGCAATTAATCAAATAGCCGGAAAATTCACCAAAAGAATTATTCCAAACTCAATTGGAAACTCATCCAGCCAGGGGATTTCTCAGTATTCATTTTTGCATTAATTTTCAAAATTTCCTCCAGGTGCAAAGGAGCCAGGAAAAGCTGTTGTTGTGTAGACTCTAAACATGGGAGATTAACATAGGAAAAATGGATTCTGTATCCTGGTCTGATATTTAACCTCTGGCACCATTCAAATCCATGTAAAACTTTAAAAATTGTAACTTTATATGTGTTGTAGAGGTGTGTAATCTATCATTCTCATCTCTAATAGCTGAAATAACATTTCAATGTTTTTGCTGTTTAAGGCGATGTGCCAGGATCTTACTGGGATGTTCACCATTTTCCCAGTATGCCTGTCATAAACAGGTCAAGGAAATTTCAGCCTGCTGTGGAAGAATATTATTCAACTCATTTTTAACATTCTGTACTCCCAATAAAGTTGTGCATTGGGGGAAATAGCAACTGAGTTATAAGAGATTTTAACTTCCTACTTGAAGACATATGTTGCATTAAAAAAAATCTCATAGGAAATGTAGGCTATAATTTGTGCCTGTGTAAAAGCTTTACTGGCCCTCCCACTCATTGGTGTGAGAACCAGATGTGCCCCCATTGATTTTAAAATTCAAGTAATTCAGCATAAATCTGAGTTTTAAACATCCCATAATTAAAAAGAAGAACATTAAGGAGCCAGAGACCAAGAGGCCTTTGCATATCTGAAAATTGCAACTCCAAGCATATTGGGGTGTGGTCTGACACTGCCAATATGTCAATCTTTACACACTTTTATTTGATGCAGCAATGATGTAGAAACCAAAAAAAAAGTCTGGTCAAAAGCAGTTATGATGAACTGGTGAAATAAAAGTATATTCTCTATCATTGGGATGCAAAATTTTCCAAGCATCAATCAAACGAAATTCAACCATATAAGCTTGAAGGGGCTGTCAATACATTTTAAATGCCCTGCGGTGGCTGCACAGTGGCGCTGTGTCGGTTATACGATGCAGCATCCACCTCGCAACCACACCGGGGCTTTCCCGCAAAGCTGCGAATAAAAAAAGTTGGGAACTTACCCTGACTATTTTGGCAGGAGCAAGGTGAATAAGGCCCTTCTGCTGTCTAACCTCTCCAGCTTTGCTGTGAAGGCATTCACTGGCTGAAGGCATTCTCTAGTACCTAGATGACAGTTGGAAACCCCGCGCACCCTCCTTGCCATGGGGATCACCCAGTGCTACCCCACAGTAGCAAAAGTGTGGAGCTTAGGTGGAACACAGAGCCAACACAGCTCCATCAAGGATGTCCCTAGATCTCACAGCCATTTGGCTCTTAGAGGCAGATGCTGCAGGACCAAAGCCTCATGAAAATCTCCAACCACAATCAAATAATCATAGACAATATCAACCAGTTTTCTAAAACATTTGTGAAACACAGCTGAGAAATCATTATTCGGCCCATATAAATTTATCATAGCACAAACTTCATCCATGTATTTCCGAAAGAGAATCAAAAAAACATCCATCAGGATCAATAACCACCTGTTCAATTGGTGAGTCGTTTTCAAATCAGAATCACAACCCCATAACACCAAGTAGAAGTGTTTGTTACATAAACCTCACCAACCCAGTCTTAGTCTTTTCTTGACAAATATTCATCTGCAGCCATCAGATGGGTTTCTTGTAAAAAGGGGGGGGGGGCAGGTCAACATTAAGCTCTTTTAACTTAGAACTTCCTCTTTCCTGCATATTTAAATTCCACAACCTCTTAACATTCCATGAAGTCACACTAAACGCTAAGTTACACCATAAAAACACAGTCAAAAGCTTTAGCAGGTACTTACAAATGCCAGTTCTGTTTCACTGAAAAACCCAGGCAGCCTGCCCACCATTCAACTGTTTTCTCAAAGTCTCTCCTGCTAGCACAAGCTTTGATACTATTGCTACCCATAGAAGAGGAATCAACCTAAAATGTTTCTCTTAAGAGAGTGCCTGGCAAGTTTAACACCGGCTAGTAGAGAAGTAGAAGCTACCCTGTGCCTTATGCCAAGATCATGCAAAGCAAAGCACAGCTTCAGACTCAGATGGAGCAAAACTTAGCCTAGAGATTTGAAGGAGAATATGGGTGTTTCCAGAGGAGGCTATTATTGTGCAATCGCCTTGCCTTAAACACAGGATTTTACATGGAGGTAAAATTCCACTTGTAACCCTCCCATGTTTTCTCACCACTTCCTTGGTCTTTTTTCTTAACAGAAAAAAATAAATCTGTCATGCAGGAAAGAGATAGTATAGCTGCATGCTACCTTTTGACTGGTAATGATAGGAGCCATCCATCTGGAAGCACCCTATGAAATAATCTTCCCCAGGTCAAGAAGTATCACAGGATGATGATGGAACGCAAAATATAGTAGCATTGCTGAGCTTTGAAGGCTGCAGCTAAGAGGGAAAGCGCCATCGGGAGGAGGGGTTGCTTCCTGCCTTGCCTTCTCGCCTCCAAGCTGTTTCACCACCCATGGGGGGAAGCTCTTTTTCCCTGCAGGGAGAAAAGCAGCTTGGCGGGTGGGTGATTTTGAATGGACAAATGATTGAAAGGGTAGGGGTGAAGCAATCCCTCCACTCTGCAACTCCACCACTCTTAGCAGCAGTTTCCAAACTGCCTTTCAGTTCCAAAAAACAAAACAAAAAAACGCTGTTGGGAAAAAGAGACGTGCAACTGCATGTATTTTGTCCTGGAGAAGTCAAATAAAGAAGAACATTTCTGGCTTGTCTGGATTCCAGCTCATTGTTGGTTTGGAAGTTTCTGGCTGGAGTTGTTTCCCCTCAAGCTTGTCCCAGCAGGTGGCATCAGTGGTCACAAGACCAGAGCTCTGCCAGTTACATCAACAATGAAAAGAAGGGTGCAGGGCAGGTCTCTTGGCTAACAGGATAAGCCTGAGGAGGAGGACACAAGGCATTCTCTGCTCTGAAGGCATGGAAGAGCAGAGGACACTCGAATAGGAAACAGGAGCACTGCAGAATGCAAAAAGTGGATCACTGATGAGGTGCTGCAGATCTTCTACAGTAATTTAGAGCTTTTTCAGACAGGGGCAGAAATCGCATTTCCCTACCGTCACTTTGCCTCCTGCTTCTCTCCCACAATAGGGACGAGTTGCTTCCTTTTTTCTTCACACGGGGAAGAAAGAGGAAGCAATTCAGTGGGCATTTTTATAGCGCAGTTTTTCCCGCACACAGCAAGAAATAGCGCCTATTATTGTCAAAGCAAAGAAGAAATGGATTTTCTGGGTCACAGTTTGTAGCGTGAAAAACAGCAGATGAAGCGGGAGATGCTCAGGAGGATTGTTGTGTCATCAAATTGACCCGCAAAAATCCGGGAGTGTGCGATAAAACTCTCGTCTACAGATGCTCCAAATGCCATGTACTGGTGGCGCATTTCTGCAGGAGAGGAACTTAAATCTTGTTCATGTTGTGCTGGCAAGTGTGGTAGGGGGACCAATTAAACTCGCCAAAACATAAGTTATGCATTACCAAAAAAAAGAGGGAATTAAGCAATTTCAACAGAAATTCAGTACATCTCACCATTGTGTGGAAGACTGTGACCATGGGGCTGTCTATACACACTCAAAGCCCTGCAGTGGCTGCAAATCTGTGCTGCATCAGTTATATAACACAGCTGCAGATTTGCAGCCACCATGGGGCTTTCCCATAAAGCTGCACACTAAAACAGTCAGGGACTTAGTCCAATGTTTTTGGTGGGAGCGAGGTCACTCCAGGCCAGGACACATTACATATACCGTTTTCAAAGTGTTATATCCTGCTCAGTGTAGATCTGGCTGGGAAACAGGAGCACTGCAGAATGCAAAAAGTAGATCACTGAGGTGCTGCAGATCTTCTACAGACCTTAAGAGGGTTTTCAGACGGGGGTGGAAATGCGTTTCCCTACTGTTGATTTGCCTCCTGCTTCTCTCTCACAAGACACTCTAAATGCCCTGAAGTGGTGGTGGCACATTTCTGCAGGAGAGGAAGTTAAACCTTGTTCATGTTGTCATCCTGTTTTAATTTTATTTTAAAATAGGGGTGGGGAACCTTTTTCAGTCCAAGAGCCAAATCCCAATCTGGGAAAGGTCTTGGGGGCTGCATTCCATCTGTAGGCATGGGGCCAAAGTCAAAGCGGGTGTGGCCAAATATGATTACAAGACTACTCAGAAATAAACAAGATAAGACTTCTGCATGTCTACTCAAAAGCAAACGAGACTGAATCACTCAGCAACACTTCAATAGCATCCCAAATACCAAGCCTCTGCATGTCTACTCAGAAGTAAGCATGAGCACTATGTCTACCCACAAGTAAGCAGGACAAGCCACAGAAGTACACAGGACTGAATCACTCAGCAGCTTTCTTCCCAGCCCCTGTCCTGACACCATTGCACAGAAAGGCTCTTATGTCCGTTCAACAGAGATAAGAGCTTTCCCCTGCTGCACAGTGGCAAAAGCTCTTTTTCTCACTGCATAGCAGGGAAAATCTCTGATCACCTGTTGATCAGATATAGAAGCTTTTCCCTGCAGGGAAGAGGGGCCTGCGAAATAAGCTGTTCTGCTGGATAGGGAGCCCCTTTTGCTTGTATGCAGGCCGCAGACCAAAGGTTCCCCATCCCTGTTTTAAAAGGCTACATGTGTACTCATGCAATAGAGTTAAGAAGTGTCCCACTGGAGAAGCCCTACAAAAATTAAAAGAAAATTAAGCCAAAATTTGTGTTGGCATTGGGGCATCTCTTGCTTGCAATAATATCACTCTAATGCCTATAATGCCAATCTTGTAATTGTAACTCATTGGTTCTGGTTCTCCCTTTTAGAATAACAGAAAACAAATTTGCTCCACCATCTGCGTCATCATTTATGTTGTGATGGTGAAGTCTCTGAAACTGATTGGCTGAGGAGATGCAATAGTTCAGAATCTTTTCTTGTCCACAGAACAAAGCTGCTGGCAGTCTAGTTTCTCTGAGGGAAGGTTACGTTGTCCATTTGGCTGGGATTAGTAGGTTGAAGCCTGGCCTGAGAAGTGGTCCCTACAGGTAGAGAAACCAAGGGACATGGACTGCCCAGAGGCAAAGAGCCTGAAGGACGGTAACAGAGTGGGCAATGGCCTGAGAAAGAGGAATCTGAAGGAAGATTAGGCAATGAATGAGATTTGAGGAAAAGACAGAGGAGAGAGGAAACTGGTGCAAAGAGCGACTAATCAGAAATGGGGCTCTGAAGAAATGACACTCTGCTTATCAGGGGAGGTTTTATGTTATAAGTGGGGGAAGAAAATACAAAGGAGGCTGGTCACATGGCAGCATGATTAAAGCAGAGGTAGGCAACCAAATGTTTTGGCCTACAACTCCCATCATCCTTCACTATTGGCTATGTTAGCTAGGACTGACAGAGTTAGGGTGACCATATGGAAAGGAGGACAGAGATTCTGCATCTTTAACAGTTGCACTGAAAAGAAATTTCAACAGGTGCCATTTGTATGCAGGCAGCACCTGGTGAAATTCCCTCTTCATCACAGCAGTTAAAACTGCAGGAACCCTGCCCTCTTGACCAGATACAAAAGAGGGCAGGGCTCCTGCAGCTTTAACTTGTGGCCAAAACATTTGGAAAGCCTCAAGTTGCTCACCTCTGAACTAAAGGAAATGGAACAAAACAGGCTGTTACCTGAAAAGCAGGAGCAAAGCTATGCATAGGATCTACCAATAACAAGGGCAGTGCATTGTTGGCGGGTAGGAAGTAGGCAAGCAAGGCGGCTTTGCAGACTGGAACTGTGGATCCAGAAGCCAAGGAGGCACAGGAGTGTCAGGAATCAAGTCCAGAGTGGTCAAGGCTGCTATACTCTAAGAATTACATAGAAAAGCAACTCTGCCAGTTATGGCTTCAGCTATCCCTGAAACAAGCACTACAAAGCAGGACTAGGGGCAGGGGCTGAATGATTGATTTGAACTAACCAGCCAGTTGTTTGGCTGCCGTTTGTACACATACTCACTGCTGGAGAGTCCCACTATTTGCACATAGCTTGTGGAGACTCTACATATCTGTAGCTGGAGAAAGGGCAGTTCTAAGGACCTGCAGGGATATCAGGAACAAGTGCTTATGATGAGAGAGGAACAGGAAACATTCATTCCCCTGTATAGATGAAGATTGGGTTTACCAAAGTTTAGGACAAACATAAATGAACACAGTCCTGCCATCCAGAATAAACTCTTGACCCCTATGACATTCAGTGGCATGGCAATGCGCAGAGAGTGGGAACACTTACCAGTCAGAACCTCCAGCTGCCTTTGAAGGGGGTTCAAATTGGGATCCCGTCTGCCAGCTCAGAGCACTAGAGAAACAAAACCACAAAATCTGGAAAGTGGACGTTTAACCTTTACCTCTTGCTGTCTGGAGTTTGGTGAATGATTTTCTTGTTGCAATTCCCCAATGACCTATGGACCATACTGGATCTGTACCAAAATACTGCCATGTCTTAGCAGGGCTCTGACTGAGCTTAAAGTGGCTAGGATTAAGGAGAGGACATAAATAGATCACATCCTGAAGAGGAAGAGCAACATATAAACGACATTAAAGTCATGCAAGGGAGTCTGTATCTATTGACATTTAGGTTTATCACAACATCCTCCCATATAGTCAAAGCACACTTTGTCCTCTTCTCCCCTTTATGTATCTAGGCAGTTCTCCTGTCTTGGAATTCTGCTGTAGCAGCTTTGTTTACTATTATGTCCTATACTTCAGCAAAGGGGATACACCAGTCAGCTGAAGAGTGAATACCACTACTTGGTGTGGACAGCAGGGAGGGGGGTTCCATACTGAACCCCTAGCAATTATTACTCTTCATTTCTTGCCTAGCTGAATCAGACATCTGAATGCCTGTGTTCCACTTCTGATCCTCCAAGAACATAGACAGAAAACTAGAAAAGTGATAGGTTCTAATGGGCAGAGAACCCTGGAATATATTACATTCACCTGCCTGCAGACTGTTCATGCTAGGATGCCTCCATCTGGTAGTACCCTATGTAGTGATTGATATAATTTAGAGGCCCATCCTTACAGGAAATATAGGGAAGGGAGTTTGGAGATAATCCATGGAGCTGGGGGGCAGACTGAGAGAAGCTGTTCCTACATCGAGCCCCTAACTTATTACACTCCATGTATCTGATTGAGGTTTTCTGCAGTCATTCAGGCTTCTCTGCTACAGCAAGGCTACAACAACTATCAGTTTCTGCAGGATTTTCTCCCCTGGGATTTAGCTCCTGGACTGTAAATTTTAAAGGGTTACCCCTTCAGGGATTTCGCTTTTTCTGGGGCCTTGGTTTTGGCTTCAGCTGGTCATTTATAAATTAAATGATGACCTAAGGGAATTAAATCAATAAATGGGTAGCACTCACCTTCACCTTGCATGGGTGCTTAATTCACATGTGCATTTCACTTCTTTTTACCTTGATGCTTTGTCACTAATGCTGAGATGCTTCATTGTTACTCGAAGAAAGTTCCTGCCAGTGAAAAAGAAGCTCAATCCAACCCCTAAGATCCCATTGAGTCAGAGATGATGAATGTGTGGCCCTGCAGATGTTGATGGAACACAGCTCCAATCATCCCTCATCCTTGTCTATATTGACTAGGGTTGACTGTAGTTGCAGCCCACCAATGCCTGGAGTATCACATGTTCCCCACCCCTGCATTGAAGAAACATCACCCAACTATCCTGAGCTACTAAACAACACAATCTCACTAGCAAAAGAATGGTCTGCCAGCCGCGGTGAGAATACCAGGCGATACCAGGCTTTTTTTTACTTGGGGCATTTATTGTACACAGTCTCTACTCACTGTTGTTTCCATTTGGTGGAAGTGGGAGCACAAAATTATGTAGTAGGAGCTAACCATGTAGGGTAACAGTGCAATGTGGGAGAGAGCTAGTCTGCTGTAATGGTGAGAGTGTTGGATTAGGACTGTTGAGACCCAAGCCATTTAGCCATGAAGCTCATTGGGTGACCATGAGCCAGTCAGTCACTGGCTGAGTTTGGACGACATGCTAATCAACTGGGGGGGGGGTAATAGGAACAGAATGGGAAACAACCGTTGATTAGCGTGTTGTCCGAACTCAACCACTATCTCTTACCTTAACCAACTACTGAGGGTTGTTGTGCAGATACAATGGAGGGGGAGACTATGTAGGTTGCCCTGAGTGCCTTAAATGAAACACAGAGTATAAATGTAATAAATAAATAATCCCATTCCTTTTCAGTCTGACATCCACATGTCTCCTTCTGTTCCCCCTGCCAGCACAAAACAGCAAAATGATACTTACCATCATCCCACCACCAATTGTTCTTTAGAATACTTGCCCTCACTTGGAATTAATTTATTACAAGCACTGTATCAATATTTTTAGGATTGCACAGAAAATCTTTATTTTAAAATTGAATTCAGATGCTGATCTGTTCCTATTACAGTTGATTAGCATGCCGTCCAAACTGTCAGCCCTTCGAACAGAGGACTCTCCTCTGTAAAAGAGGCTGCACAGTCACCCTGAGGGGAATGTGCCAGTTAAGCTGAAATATACCAGTGAGTTGAATCATGCTGTGAATCTTGTCCCCCCACTCGTGAAATTCCTCCCTCCCCTGATCATGAAACCTGAAATAGCACACCTTAACCTGGGTACTGCCCAGTTGTAGATGTTTGGTTTAAATCTATGCAGATGAACAGTGTCATACTGTTCATGTCTACTTCGACGTAAGCCCTAGTGAATTCAGTATACCTTCCTCCCAGGGAAGTGCGTATACTATACAGCATGGGATTACAGCCTAAATTGACCAGAGGTGACAGATGGTATTCAAAAGCAGTCGATTAGCTCTAACACTGGTAGACCATGGCGCAGTTCTGCACAATACTTCACAGGATATGATACGAACCCAGGAGAAACCATCTTTTGGGTCTGTGATGCATATAATCCATTCAGACTTTTGTGTTTGTTTCTCTCTCCAGCTCCTTGTAAAATACCTCCACAAGGGCTTCTTTTTGACTTAGTGACTCCCAGTGATTTGTTCTCTTTCCTGCTTCCACTGGTAATGGTCGTCGTCCCCCCACTCCTGCTGATAGCACCAGCTCCTCGCTCCCATGCCAGACCTAACCTTCCCATTGCCGTGGGGGCATCCTTCTCTGCTGCCCATTTATCTCCTTCTGTCACCAGCAGTGGCAGCTCTAATAACTCCCAGGCAGGTATTGAGCGGCAAGATGAGGAGGTGTGAGAAAGCGCAAGTCGCAACTGTCACTGGCTTGGCAGGAAGAAGATGGATGGAGAGGCAAGAAAAGCCATGCCCTGGAGCTTACGGGCTGAGCGCGGAGCAGAAGAAAGGGAGGCAAGATGGCTCCTGCACTCCTCATGTTATTAGTGGTGCACTTGATTTGGAAAGGCTGTTTCACACATGCAAGCCAACCTGTGATGTTGCATGCATGTGTGGGTTCACCTAGTGTCAACTCCAGATGTGGATGGTGGGCCCTCGGGCAACATTTTATTTATTTATATATTTATTTTAAAAAATCTAACCTGCCCTGTATCAATAGGTCTCAGAGCAGGATGATGATGATGACAACCAATTCAACATAAAACCACAACGATATAAAATCAGCATTAATAACGCAAGCAACCAAATCAAAACTGAGCTGCAGTCAACAAGGCCCAAAGACTTGGGTAAATAGCCAGATCTTCACTTGGCACTGAAATGAAACCAGTGTCGGCACCTTCTGGGCCTCTGAGAGGAGGGCATTCCATAATGGGGGTGCCACAACCAAGAAGGTCATCTCTCTTTCTCTGTCTCTCTCATCGCCACATAATGTTCAGCTCTCAACAGTGGGAGGCAGAGAACTCCTTGGCAGATCTTCAGGTATATATGGGCCTCAGTGGGACCCTGTCCCTGAGTGAGCCCCTCTCCTTGCCACTGTCAACATGGCCCATTCACTTATCTCCCACTCGGCCCAAACCGCACCACATCCAATGTTGCTGCCACTCTTTCTTCTTGCTCTTGTAGCTACTTATAAGGAAGACAAACAGGCAGCAATGCTAAAGAGGAGGGGGCAGAGAGCTCTGGAAGTGCTTGTATGTGCAGGTCATACCAGAGTATGGCTCATTGGGGAAGTTACTGGCTCAAAGCGTCTCTACATTAAGGGAAAACCTGCGCACCCGTACCATTTTGACTATGCATTGACTACAGCTCCTTTATCCAGCCTAATTGAAAACTTCCCCTCTTGGCAATGCTCCATAAAGTTAAATGAAGCAGGGCTATATCCCATGATAATTTTAAATAGTGCATACTCTCTGATCTTTGTTAAAATAAGCTTTCCGGGCGGAGGTGCAGCAAATGTCCTGGAGGTTGACAGCGTCTTGTAAAGCACCCACAAACGTCTGTGAGTGGCCAATCATGAGCGCTCATGTAGAGAAGCTTTCAGTTGCCATTTTGTATCTGGCACTTCCCTCCTCCTAATTAATACATTGCACCCAGCTCCGGATTGTGGAGCCTGAAGGACGCGTGCTTCTGGACCAAGAAAATGGACCTCATGTAACGTTCCACGCATGAATTTAATTTTGAAAAGAAACTTCTGAATGCGGGGGAGATGATGCAGGCCAATAATAAAACATACATATTTATGGCCATCTAAAAGTGTATTTTCATTTCAGGGAAATGTCAACATTTCAGTGGGATGTATATCATCAGGCACTGTGAAAATGGCTCACTTATTCGATTTACTGTGTGTCATAATATCAGATCCCTATTAATGGCATGTAAAACCAGTGTACTAATGTAGATATATGTTGAAGGGCATGAAGGAGGAAAAGGAAACCCAGCCGTGCAGAACTTGAGACCGTGAATCAGGGTAATTGTAGCTCCCTTTGTTTTAAGAGAGGCTTGTAAATATGCGAGCCTTCAGTGGGATGGGGGTGCTCTCCCTTTTGTCTGGAAGAGCTTTACATTTCTATGGTGTCACTGCACTTCCCAGCAATCACACAGATCATTGGGGTTGTTGTTAGGTGCTCTGTGTGTGTGTGTGTTGTTGTTAGATGCCCCAGGCAACAAAAAAGAACACTACGCCAAAGCCCCTTCCTTTCATAGTGCACTTGGAAGAGAGATTGGCTTAAACACCCTTCTGCTAGGATGAGATCAGGTGCCTTTTAATAGTTAGCTGTGTGGAAGAGGGACTTTGCATGGAATTCACCACATTATTTAAAAGCTGCAGCAGGTAAGAAAAGCTGCCCTTGCCAAAATGTGCTCGTCTACATTACATAGAATGGCCTTCAGAAGTCAAACGTTGACCTGGAGCCCTGTCTTCTCTCATCTCTATGCCACAGACTTGCCGTCTTCTGTCAAGGCCGCCACCACTGTCTCTATAGGGATCACCAAGAAGTACCAACAACAAATTAAAGCTACTGCACCCACTATCCCTTGAAGGGAGTTCTTAGCCCTCCGGCTTTAGCAATATTGTCTCGGACCCAGATGTGGTCTCAGGGCTGCTGCCCCTGGCCACCTGCTCATCCTACTCATTAATTGCAGTGTATTTGCTGCATATATGTGTATGCCCAAATGGCTCCAGCACCGTGCACTGATGATCTCACCATATCACCCAACCAAGTGTCTTCCCGATTCCCCTGTTTCCCTGTCTTGTGTCTCATTGGAGGGAGCAGAAGTCTCTCCTGATATGGGTCCACCTCCTGCCCACCCACCCCCCAAACCCTATGAAGAAAAATATAATCGTTCACACCATCCCAGAGATCCAGTTCAGAACATTTCAGAAGGGGATGTGGCAAGACTGAGACGGGAGCCGAACTGAACAAGCCGGAGTCATCCCAGTGCCTTTCTGCTGCCTACCATGTCAGGTAAAGCCTACTGGGGACTACAGGAGCCAGGTATGCGCTCATCAGTGCTCTGGACCCTGGCAGTTTTCTCTTCAGGCATCTTATTTCTTCTAAATAGGTATACGGGGGAGACATGATAGAGGTGGACAAAATTATGCATGGTGTGGAGAATGTGGACAGGGAGACATTTCTCTTCTTCTCCCATAATACTAGAACCCGGGGTCATCCCATGGGAGATTCAGGAGGATAAAAGGAAGGACTTCTTCACACAGCACATAGTTAAGCTATATAATTCACTACCACAAGCCGTAGTGATGACCAATAATTTGGATGGCTTTAAAAGTGGGTTGGATAAATTCCTGGAGGAGAAAGCTATCAATTGCCACTAGCCCTGATGGCTACGTGCTATGTCCAGTATCAGAGGCATTATGCCTATGTACACCAATTGGTGGGGAACATGGGCAGGGCGGTGCTGTTGCACTCATGTCTTGCTTGCGGCTTTCCCGTGGTCAGCTATTTGGCCACTGTGTGAACAAACTGCTGGACTAAATGGACCCTTGGTTTTATCCAACATGGGTCTCCTTATGTTCACTCCATTCCATGCTGTTTTACATCCATGACCTCCTGGTTTTGCCTTGGCATTCAAGGGTAACTGCTGAGTAGACCCTGAGAGCTGCACCCTTCCCCAGCTAACATCCCATGTGCTGCACACCAACAACGTCTTTATAGGCTGAGCTTGATAGAGAATTTATTGCCCGGTGCAGAGATTTCATTCATTCCTCATGAGTATCTTGTTGTGATGCTACTACTATGGGAAATGAGACATTGAGCCAGATGGACTATGTATGGCAGGGGTGGGAAATCTTTTTTTATAACAAGGGTCATTGACCCATAGAGGGGGGAAACAATTGGGGGACACACAATTATTAACTAATAAATTGTATCAATTAATTATATGTTCTTAACTGTATTACATGTATCATAAATAAATACAAATCTCGTAATGCCTAGAAAGTAGTCCTGGGGTGCTGCCATCTCCTGATGTTTGGCTTACTTAGGTTGGGATCCACTAAAGCTGTCTAAAGCTATACCTGGAGAGGGAGGCAGGTGAACACACACCTAATGCTTTTATTAGGAAATACTTCTGCCCGAGAAGGAGGGTGAGGGGGCACTGGACATCCCTGTTGGAAGGAGAGCCCTCCAGCAGTGGCATCCAACTTACCAGCTCTTCTTCAAACTGCATTCTTATGCACCCTAACCTGGAATAAATCAGTGGAACATCATGGGACTTCCACCCTGACCCAATCCTGCCTTGCTCTTGGTGGGACGAACAGGGTTGATTTATTGCCCATACTTTTGCTTGGAAAGAAGAAGGAAACATATCAGGTTGGATCCAGATATACGGGGCATTGAACTGGGCTGGCTGAAGCAGACCTCCTTCCCACATCCTCTCTACAGCAGTCCCTCCAGCCCCCTGAGCCTGCTGCACAGAAGGTCAGGGACCCTGGAGAATGGGGTGAGCTGTGGTGCGGGGGTAAATGGGACCCTTCAAAATTGGGTGGAGGCACCAACCATGAGTGGAGCCCTTCCACCCAGGGAAGGCAGAGACTGGATCCAACCCGTATTCAAGCAAATCGAGAAAGAGATAGACCACTGTAAAGCTCTTACTTTGGTAAGAATAATAAAAGAATCCTTACTTTGGGCCTGTAGCAAGACAGGGATGCTATTAAAGAGATGGCTATATTGGGGAATTAGTTCTTAGTGATGTACAGTGTGTAAAAAGGGGTAATTTGGAATATGGTGACTATGGGGCTGTTTAAATGTGTTCAAAGCCCCACAATGGCTGTGAATCTGCACTGCGTCAGTTATATGACGTAGCCACAGATTTGCAGCCACTGCGGGGCTTTTCCATGAAGCTGCGAGAGTACTCCTAGGAGCAGTGATATTTGCATAGGAAGGATCATTCATCCCAACCAGGGGTTTTTTTTTCATATGCATGGACAGATTTCTAGAGTTGTGTGGGATTAAGCTACAGGAAAGTAGGTCCCTATGTCACTGCAGTGAAATGTGTATTTCTCCTGAGATCCTGTTCAGAAGACCTTCCTCATCTTTCTCAAGAGAAACTCATGCTTTTGCACTGATGGAACTGCACAATGGAATGGGAAATCCAGTGCACCCAGGAATACTGCTTATATCTAAGTATGCATACATTACTCTAGATTGGGCTTTCTGTTCAGAAAATCAGATCATGTTTGCTGTTTGTCAACGAGGGAGCTGTTGTCCTAATAGTGCTGCATTTCAATATTCAGGATTGAATGGTCCATCTAGAAGTTTAGGCCTTAGCTAGACCTAGGGTTTATCCCGGGATTATCCCTGGGTCATCCCTGTTCATGTAAATGACACATAGGATATCCCGGGAACAGGCAGGAACAATCCTGGGATGGACCTTAGGTCTAGCTAAGGCCTCAGTGTTGGGCTTTTGAAAACTGGATATATTGATGTAGCTGTGAATAGAATGAAATGGAATGACATGAGAAAATAAGACAAATGAAATCTTTGGTGGATTTTAATGAGCGCAATTTACTGCAACCTATCTTTTCCTAATTTATATTTTGTCTATTAGTTCTAATATGGTCTTTGCTAGGCCATTGCTCTGTTAATCCCATTTTTTAAAAAGTTCAGTAAAGGGTCAGTTGCCTAGAAAATCACATTTGGATTCTTTTTCCAATCTTGGAAAAAGAACCAAGTTGCTTGATCTAAAGATATTATAATATTTGTCCAACAGATCTTCTCTTTCTAATTAAAATTGCAATAAAATGTTCATTGGCATTTTTCATGGATTAAAGTATCATTTTTAGAGCTTAGTCATGTGCCTGAAAATAGAACTTCTTTTAAAGAAGTGTGCATTATGGAAATTTCAGAATGTAGAGTTAACATTCTTATACATTTCAGAATGTAGAGTTAACATCCGTTCTTATTCTCCTTGATCTAACTTCAGCCTTTGAAACGGTTGATCATGATCTTCTTTTAGATTCCCTTCATGACCTTGGATTTTGTGGCTCCGTCTATAACTGGTTTGCCTCCTATCTAGCGGGTCGCTCTTTCAGCGTGTTGGCTAATGGCAGCTCGTCTTCTTCTTTTCCCCTTTCTGTAGGGGTTCCCCAAGGCTCGGTGCTTGGTCCGCTGTTGTTTTCTTTATACATGTTGCCCTTGGGTAATCTTATTCAATCTCATGGCCTCCAATATCATCTGTATGCAGATGATACACAATTATATCTTTCTTCTCTGGATCTTTCTCCTGATGTTCACGATCGTATCTCGGCATGTCTTTCAGATATCTCAGCTTGGTTGCTTCATCGTCGTTTGAAACTTAATATGGCAAAGACTGAATTGCTTGTTTTTCCTCCTAAACCTTCTCCTCATCTCTCATTCTCTCTTACTGTCAATGATGTTACACTTACTCCAGTCAAGGAAGCTCGTAGTCTTGGCTTTATATTTGATTCCTCGCTCTCCTTTATTCCTCATATTGAGGCAGTAGCTAAATCCTGTCATTTTTTCCTGTATAATATTGCCAGGATTCGATCATTTTTGTCTGTCTCTTCTGCCAAGACTCTTGTTCATGCATTGGTTATTTCTCGGTTGGACTACTGCAGCCTTCTTCTCACATCAGTCCGTTGGTTTCTGTTCACCACTCTGCTGCTAAGATCATCTTCTTGGCTCGCCGCTCTGACCATGTTACTCCACTGCTGAAATCTCTTCATTGGCTTCCAATTCACTTCAGAATCCAATATAAACTTCTCCTGTTGACCTTCAAAGCTTTTCACGGTCTAGCTCCTTCCTATCTCTCCTCTCTCATCTCACACTATTGCCCCGCTCGTGCTCTTCGCTCCTCTGATGCCATGTTACTCACCTGCCCAAGGGTCTCTAATTCCCTTGCTCTCCACCCCGCCTTCTTCCGCCGAGTTCTCCAACCTGGCTGGATTGGAGGTAGGTGGGTGGCGGCGGCGGCAAGGACGCCTCTTCCTCGTCGCTTCTCCAGGCAAGTTACACGATTGCTTTGGGGTCGCACTGGGGCCGCATGGAAGCGGCCTCAGTACGGCATGTGGAATCCCCCCAGATAAGGGGGGTGGGGAAACTTGGTTGGAATGTTTCTCCCCTGAAGCAACACCTCCCAAACTTCAGCTCCAGCCTTGCTTTTAAAGTCTCCAGGTGGGGTGGGTGGGAAGGGCAGGTGGAATTGCTCACCCTTGGTGGAACAGCGTTTCTCCCCCTGACACATCCCTCACCTCACCTGGGATTGCACTCTTCTTTGGCCTTACCTAACCTTCCACCAGCCTGACTAATTAAATGGACCTCCTAGATTAAGGAGAAGAGAGAGAGAGGAACCTTATAGCTACCTAGTCAACAGCAGAAATCCAAAGGACAGACAGTGCTGGGAGGTCAGATGAAAGTTGAGGAAATCAATCCAAGGGCAGCATCCAGGAAAGTCCAGATAGAAAATTAATCCAAATGGAAGTTGAAAGGAAAATGTTTAAAAATAAAGTCGTGATGTCTGAGCCCCACCAAGAAGTGGATTTTTTTTTAAAAAAAGATAAAATAAAAATAAAGTAAAATGACTTTATAAAAGGGGGGAGGGGAGAGAAAGCCTGGAGAAAATCTGAATCTATTCCAAGCTGTTCAAGATGCCAAGTATCCAGTCCTGAAAAACTAGCTCAGGAAAATCAGCCAAGAATGGCCTCAAGAGTGAAGTAGGAACATGTTCAGAGGAAGAAATCCATTCTTCTCTCAAAGAGGAGGCAAAAAACAAGCTAGGATCCAAAAAAGCCCCAAATAAGCAAAAAGATACTAGCAAAAGTAGAGCTATGCAGAGTGAAATTGAATAAAGTAGAAAAAGTGAGCTTCAGTACTGAGGTGCCTTTCTGCCCACTTTTCTCAATTCAAATTAAGTTCTGTCTTAGCCATTGAATAAAAAATCAAGGAACAGAACACTACAAAGCATTTCCCATTGTTTGAGGGGGTGTTGACATAACACTAGGTCTTATCCGGGTACAGGGGAGATACTGGGCTCATGGTGTTGTCAGCCTCAGGGAGTAACAAACCTTGCAACTTCTTCTCCCACTACTCTGTTTTGTCATGGCTTGACAGAAGCTGTGCCAGTGTAACTGTCTTTTTCCTGCATGTCAGCCTCCAAGCAGAGTGAGATCTCCACCCTGAAAAAAAGGCAGGCTTGCTTTTTGAATCAAAGTTTGCTCCCATTCTGTTCCGTGACTCTCTTGTAAACCCTCTGTGCCCAACACACCTGAATTCCCCACAAGTAACCAGGGCTAGAGGCAGGGCCGGTGCCAGACTATTTTGTGCCCTAGGCAAGGTGAGCTACTTTCACCCCCTCCCAAAAAATGCCAACTTTGATTTTTAAGAACAAATGTTTCCTGGAAAAAATAAGAAGCACAAAACTTGAAACTGCTAAATTTATTTTAAAGTGCAAGAAATACGTCATGCCAATTATAGCAAACAAATTGGAAAGGAACGTCTATGGGTCTAAAATGCATTATTTAATAGGAATATCACCTCCAAATCATCCCCCCCCCAACTTACACGTTGCACACACACACACTCAGCATCACTCACTCCAAACAAATACACGCATGAACACATGCATTCACTCAAAGACCCCATGCACCCTATGCACCTCTACATTCTCTCTCCCTTCCGGGCGCGTTCCGGAAGTCCGAATGTGGAGCCGCCCCACCCCCACCCCAGCATCCCTGGCTTAGCTTCGGCTGGGCGAGCACAGGGTGCCATCTTGCCCGCCCAGCTCCCAGCCAACGCACGTGAGTGCTGCACTGCGCCCGGCACCCCTCTTACCTTGCCGCTCTAGGCGGCTGCCTGAGTGGCCTCTATGGTAGCACCAGCCCTGGCTAGAGGGCTGTTGCTAGGCCAGGGTCTGGGTCTGTTCCCCATGGCTCGGAGGCTTACAGATACAATGCAAAAGGAAAAAAGTAATGTGGAGGAAAGCAAGTATTGGCGGCTGATGGGTGGGGATTCCCCATCACGATGATATCCTGCCTGGGAGCAGGGGGTGAAACCTCCCAGTGATCTTTGCTTTTCTGGCTCTAAGCCAAGAGCAGGCTGTTCCGTAGCATAATGAAGCGGTCTTCGAGCATTTCTACAGGAGGCTTTTATTGCATGCTCGTGATTATTCGGTCACAGAGGTTTGTGGGTCCTTTACATGACATCGTCAGCTTCCAGAGCTTTTCCTGGACTTTTTGAGTGTGGTGTAGTGGTTAGAGTGTTGGACTGGGAGATCCAGGTTCTAGTCCCCACTCGGCCATGGAAGCCTGCTGGGTGACTTTGGGCCAATCACAGACTCTCAGCCCAACCTACTTCACAGGGCTGTTATTGTGAAGATAAAATGGAGAGGAGGAGGATTATGTATGCCGCCTTGGGTTCCTTAAGGAGGAAATAAGGTGGGATATAAATGCAATAAACATAAATAAATAGTTTTATCCTACATTTTAAAAGATCAGAAATAAGATGAAAAACAAATGTTAATGTGAGATAGAATCATAGAATAGCAGAGTTGGAAGGGGTCTAAAAGGCCATCGAGTCCAACCCCCTGCTCAATGCAGGAATCCACCCTAAAGCACCCCTGACAGATGGTTGTCCAGCTGCCTCTTGAATGCCTCTATTGTGGGAGAGCCTACAACCTCCCTAGGTAACTGATTATATTGTCGTACTGCTCTAACAGTCAGGAAGTTTTTCCTGATGTCCAGCTGGAATCTGGCTTCCTTTAACTTGAGCCCATTATTCCACATCCTGCACTCTGGGAGGCTCGAGAAATGATCCTGGCCCTCCTTTGTGTGACAACCTTTCAAGTATTTGAAGAGTGCTATCATGTCTCCCCTCAATCTTCTCTTCTCCAGGCTAAACATGCCCAGTTCTTTCAGTCTCTCTTCATAGGGCTTTGTTTCCAAACCCCTGATCATCCTGGTTGCTCTCCTCTGAACACACTCCAGCTTGTACTGGATGACCTTGTGCTATACTGTAATACAGCCACTAGATGGCACTGTATACTCAAATTAACCGAAACGTTGCCAAGAAAAAAAGTTTTCAATCCAAATCTCATGTCCGCTATTTAAAGTAGCCCATCGTAATCCTGCAAAGAAACTGGAAACAGAAAGCCCCAGTGAGGATGCAGGATTTCAGCTTGGTGTGGTGAAACCCTTCTTTTACAATTGGTTTGTTTCATCATCCTTTGAAGAAGTGACATGATAATTTGGAGAAATATCTTTTATTGTTCTTTCACATATAAGAGAGCATACAGGGAGAGGGCATCAGTTTGGAGAGAATCTGAGTTAGCTTTGCACATGTTACGGAGGCACAGTCTCAGCCAATGCACTCATTCTGCCTGCAGGGATCAGAAGGATGAAACATGAAACCCCTCCCTCATTCTGCAAAGTTAATTTACAGTTTTGAGTAACTTGGGGATCCACAAAGGTAGGCAGACCCTCTACGAGCTTTTCTACAAGAGGCTATTAATCCAATGTATCTGTTTTCAGTTTCGTGGCAGAATTGAGATCTGAGCACTACACGAAGAGCATTTCTTTTCCTAGTTTTCCATTACATAACCTCTAGGTGGCACTGAGATATAGCAGAATAGCACAAATACACAAGAGGAAATCACGCTTTCTTTCGCTTTCACAATTAAATGCCTCATTTTCCCCTGCCCTAAAAAATATAAGTGGATGGACACAGAAATGGAACTGGAGGGGCCATGTTGTTGTCTAAAGAACCTGTAAACAATCATGAGTACAGACTGACAAGTTCCTGAGAAATACCTCATGTAGAAAATGATCTCTTCATCAGTTATGTGGGGCAGTACATGAAAGGGGCCCCTATTACGGGCTGTTGGTTTAATAGAAGCCCACATTTAACTGGTGTGTAGACCATGTGGGGGTAGCATGTTCAGAATGTGACCTTGACCTCCCCATATCACAATGTTGCCCTAGTGGCAAGGGGGTTCGTTCCCTGGAGGACCATGCCAATTTATCCTTCAGAGTAGAATCAGACGCGCAGACCTTCGGCGGATACAACCCAGTTTTTATTTCTTGAGAAAGGCAAGAAACCAGCAAGCTAACGCCCTGCAGGATCTGTGCCTGAACAATCTAAAGGTATTTCCTTATATTAGCATACAAACAATGGAGATGAGTCACAATCATGTGAGGTTACTTCAGAGTCACGCGTTTAAACGCCACATCGCTGTTGCTGGGCAGAGTTTGCATTCGGCATCCAAAGTTTGCACCCTGCCCACTGTTTTTTCACTCCTTACGCCGGAGCTGACAGTCCTTATATGGCCATTCTTTGCACTCAGAACACAAAACTTTGCTCCCAGCCAGTAGGCATTTAACCTTAGGCGCGGCTGTGTATACAGGGTCTTAGCTAATTCAAGCAGGCATTTTGCAATTTATTCAACAATTTCCCTCCTCAAAAGCATTTTTAAAATGAAGCACACTTTGAACAAAGCAGGTTACATGGGGGATCATATAGCTCAAATTCAGGTATGGGGATCCAGCAACTAGTAGACCAAGGTCTCTCATCAGAGATCCAATAGTACCGTCGATTTCCAGGTGTAATCACTTCTCCACATTCTGAGTATGGCCTTACAATGACTTCTTGGTCCCCATACTGAAAGAGCTGATCCCAATTCTTCTTTTGACACATTTGGAGGGCAAAGACATCACCTACATCGGTGGAAGTAAAGTACTTAGATAACAACAACCAGTCCAGTCCGCTGGCAAAACTTTATAAGCATATTGCCTACATACCCACCATAAAAATCCTGGGTTCTATGAAGCTGAGCAATCATTGTAACTAAAGTGATACTGCTCAGACTGCTTTTCAGATTTATTCTATTCTTTTTCCCAGGTACGAAGATTTTGCTGGTACTGCATCAATCTTAAGATACAGCAGTGTAATTATCACAATTCTATGTTCCTTCTTGTGGGGCTATAAGTTGTGTGCTCCAGATTTCATGGCAAACAGAAGATCTCATATTTATACTGCTTTGAAAGCTGCAGGCCGTCTGATAGGGCCGGTTAGACACAGGCATATGGCTAGCAGGTAAATGCCAGCCACAAATATGCCCTGGAACTTTTTCATGACTTCTTAAACTCTGGGGCTTCCAAAAAGTTGCTAATTCACAGTACAAGGATTTCCGGAATAGTAAGTTCTTTTTGGGAATTTCCCCACCATTTCCCTAGAATTAGACGTGCCCACACTTATCAGAGTAGTCTGGAAGATACAAAGACAAGTTAACAAGTTAGCAAGTTACAATCACTTTTCTTCTTAAATTTCAACTTTAGTGGATCAATTTGATGGACATATTCCACCTCACACTGTGGAGCTAGTTTGTAATAACCCACTTTCATAAAGTCTGGCCAACTATTAAAGGCTTCATCAGCACAGTTCGGATTGTTGATCCTATTCCACTATTCAAACAAATTATGCAATTTTGAGAAATCACTAAAGTCTTGGTTACAGTTGTGGGGAAGAACCTGTTCCTTCTCTGCTTATTTTTCTGGCCCTGCTTCGTCCGTGGGGTCCGTAGAAGGGCTTAGCGGTGCCTTGGTGGCGAGAAGTCCTCAGTTTCATCCCCCCTCTTTCTACTTTCAGGGCAGTGTGGGTGGTCAGCAGCACCTGATGAGGTCTGATCCACTGGTCTTGGGGTTTCTCAGCAGTAGGATTCTTTATATAAACCATCTCTGGGTTGAAAAGAATGTGCAGTAACATCAAGGAGTAAGGCTTGAGTGTCTCCGACGTACCTCTGGATTTTCTGGTATTGCACCTGGAACTTGATAACATAAACTTAGATCTTCATCCCCCCATCCCCATCAGAGCCACATAGGGCCTTGCGTATTCTCTTCTTACTGGGGGGTGGGGCTACCAAACAAAATTTCATAAGGAAATAGGCTTAAAGGCTGCCTGGGAGTTGTCCTAATAGATTGGAAGACTAAAGGCCAGGCAGTAGGCCAACTCAGGTTGGTTGACTTACAAATCTTAATTAAACTTCTTTTTAACAGATTCAAAAGAGAGCTGAACTCATGGCTTGGGAACTTAGAGTTTTGCATGTTCTTTTATGCAGTGCTCGCACAACTGTACAATGTGTTTAACTATCTGGTGAACACTTAGGACAAACCACTTTCTTGCAATTGTTCATGCCCGCCCCATAGCCCCCACATAACCTGTAAAGGATGTTGTTGCACAACGATTCTTAGGCAGCAGCAATCTCTCATCCGGCATCGCCTACTTTCATCAATATACCACTCTGCACCGGCTTGCTTTCATATCTTTCTCTCTGCTGGAGGGGCCAAGTCCCACCACGATTGGAGTTTGGTCAGCTCAGAGGCAACATCAATAATCAGTTTTCAAGCAGCTGTGATTATGCCATGCTCTTTCCAAAGTGACACACTCCAAGAGGCATGTCTGCTGTGAGGGACCTGTCTTTGGCATGGAGATAAGCTTGAGTGAGAGCAACCAGCTCAATAACTCTGAAACAATAACTCTAGTTAATGAAACAACAGCAAAACCAGTCTTCCGGGTTCCCTCAACCGTCTTAGAAGACTTATCCACAAACCAGATGAGTCCGGAATCAGGTAAAGGAATGTCTCTCAAGTCATCTCGAGGTATTTGAACTTTTCTAATAAGAGATTCACAATCATGAGGCAGTTCATCATCCTGTTCTGATAACAAGGCAACAGGGTTTAACACATCTCAAAATAGTCAATTTTGGTCTTTGCATTAACACAGTTTCATACTTGATATATCTGGCATTGGTAAAATGTTGAGTGTTCTTCTGAGTGAGTAAAACCGCAACTGCATGGGGTATTCATAATTGAAGAGGATAACCTAACACAATGTCCCGTACTTTCTCTATTATCAGTACTGCTGCAGCTACGGTCTGGAGGCTTTTAACTTGCTCCCAGATTTGGGAATCAAGTTTTGTCCGTACAATTTCTTCTGGGGCTTTTCTTGGGATTGGTGACTGTGTTACTTAGGGGAGCCATATCTGCACGGACCACAGACTTTAAAAGCCTTATTTGCTCAGAATCTTCTGCTCAGTACACAGATGGCCCCTGCTGCAGTTTCTGGAGGCAAATTTTCTTCATATTCACCCATAAAACTAACAATTTGTAACAGATATAAACACATAAACACTACCAATACTACATTATATATTTACATTTAGTTTTGGTAACAACTCTTCACACAAAGTTTACAGGGCTTTAGACATAATGAAAGAGTGATCACATTGTAGAGGGCTGATTTTTTACTCTCACAAGTTTACTCAAGGGAGTGTAGGGTTTCCCCCCCTTTTTTCCTAACCTCTGGATTGCCTTATTAAACAGAGGGGCTGAAGGTATTACGGATTGATCTGGCTCCTGTACCCTTACTTTTTGTTAGGGATGGGTAGATTGGGCTCAAAAGTGGAGGCATTGGCATTCTGCTTCCTCCTCCCTGGCCCGACGCTCCTCCTGCGGTGAGTAGGGGAGCCCTAGGCCAACTGATGGATACAAATTCCATCAGGTCACGGTGGTGGGAGGAAGACAACTGATTTCTCCTCCTGACGCAACTGGAGTCCCTTTTTTGCGCTCGCGAGCATTATTTTACACATCTGACCTTTACATTTTACCAACCAAGGGGGATTCAAATTAGTCTAGGGTGACCAACTGTCAGGATTTCCCCGGATTTGTCCTGGTTTTTGTTCTTTCCATGGTGTCAGGGGGGATTTTCTATAATTTTCAATAATGTCCTGGAATGACACACCTTCCTCTTTAAGGCTGCCATTAGCATGGCAGGAGGGAGTGACATACTTTCTTGAGGCACATCATTCCCCCACCCTGAGCTCCAATTGAGGTCTTAAAGGGGAAAGTGGGTCATTCGTGGACATTATAGAAAAGGCCCCAATTGGAGTGGATGGTGGTGGTGCAGAATGAAATCCTTTCCCCTCCTCCACTCCAATCGGGTTCTTTAAGGTGGCGGGGGAATAACGTACTTTCTGCAGGACTCAGAAAGTTGCTTCCCCCCCACACACACACTAGGTGTCCTCTTTTTTTGTTTCCCAAATATGGTCACCCTAAATTAGTCCAATTCAACGATGGGTCTATGTAGGGGATTTGATCGTAATGTCCTCCTAAAGTAACCTTAGTGTGCACTTTTCTCACCATCCTGACGTCATAATTCCCTTCCCTGGGCCATAGAGGTTCCAACACATGGGCCACTCCCGTTGACACAATACAATTAACTTGTTCTTGGTCATTTTAACCCCAAAATCCATTTTAAACCTTGCCCAGTTCCTTAACACCCATCCTAACGGAGTTTCTTCCCTTTCTATTTCAGTTGAGGGGCCACTCCCCATTTTCAACCGGTACAGGCACGTAGATAAGAGAATACTTACTCCGGCCAGTTGCGTCCGATGGCTCCCAGTCTGCTAGGTCTGGTCTGATTCTCCCTTCTCTGGAGCACACGTCCCTTAGCCTCTGGCTTCTCTCACGTCCACAAGACTGGCCGGTGGCTCCAAATGGACCCGGTGATCACTTCCGAGCGTAGAATCGGGCGTTCTTGAGAGCGCAGGTGGTCCAGGACTGGGGCTCCTGGCTGGCTCGCCAGAATTGTTGCCCAAGTGGCAAGGGGGTTCATTCCCTGGAGGACCGTGCCAATTTATCCTTCAGAGTAGAATCAGACGCGCAGACCTTCGGCGGATACAACCCAGTTTTTATTTCTCAAGAAAGGCAAGAAACCAGCAAGCTAACGCCCTGCAGGATCTGGCCCCGAACAATCTAAAGGTATTTCCTTGTATTAGCATACAAACAATGGAGATGAGTCACAATCATGTGAGGTTACTTCAGAGTCACGCGTTTAAACGCCACATCGCTGTTGCTGGGCAGAGTTTGCACTCGGCACCCAAAGTTTGTGCCCTGCCCACTGTTTTTTCACTCCTTACGCCAGAGCTGACAGTCCTTACATGACCATTCTTTGCACTCAGAACACAAAACTTTGCTCCCGGCCTACTACCTTAGGCGCGGCTGTGTATACCGGGTCTTAGCTAATTCAAGCAGGCATTTTGCAATTTATTCAACAACAAGGCCTCTCTCCTAATCCCATCTATCCAGATTTGCTGTCCCAGGAATGCTGGTCCCTGCTTGGCATGGCTGGGGCTGATGAGGGTGGTTCTTCTTCTCTCCTTTCTTAGCATTCATTGCAGCCAGCCTGAGTGTGCTGACGTCCGATGGCTGCCCCTTCTCGCCCAGCCCGGTGGGGGCGCCGTGTCTGCTGGGGGCAACCCCAGAGTTTGAACAGTATGAAGCGGAGGGAGGAGTGAAGCAAGGAGGCAGCTCCCTGATGGCCAGGAAAAACCAGTGTGTGTCTGGGGTCACCGTGCAACTGGAGATGAGGAACCTCTGGGAGGAGTTCAACTGCCTGGGCACCGAGATGATCGTCACCAAGGCAGGCCGGTAGGTATCATGTTCTTTGGCCCCAAAACAGACAAGAAAGCCAGGAGGGCTGGAAAACACAATAACCCAGAGAGTGACTGAACCGGAAGCACCGTGAGCCTCTCCCAGTCTAACAAGCCCCAAGTGAAGATTAGGGATTAACACCAAATTCCAATGCTCTGAATAATGTTAATAGCTGCCCCCATATTGAGGCACTGGGGAGGCAGGCAACTACCACCGCGGGGCAATAGAGCCTGACACAATTCCGGCAGAGCAGCCTTCCCCAACGTGATGCCCTCCAGATGTTTTGGACTACAGCTCCCACCAGCCCCAGCCAGCATGGCCAATGGTCAGGGATGGCAGGAGTGGCAGTCCAGAACATCTCAAAGGCCCCATGCTGGGGACCGATGCAGCAATGTACGTCTGTGTATGTGTGTCTGCCTGGCATGGGTGGCATGCCAGAGGGAACACAGGGTTCTTTCTATGGACCAAGCTAGGCCTTATGCTACATCTCCTAAATGCCCATGTCCCACAGCTCCTTGTGTGCAATGGGGGAAATGTTCCAGGGGTGGGCAGGCCCCCTTTTATTTATTTATTTATTTATGTATTTATTTATGGCATTTTTATACCACCCAATAGCCGAAGCTCTCTGGGCGGTAGGGCAAGACGTGAAGTGGGCTGTCTACCACAGTGGGCAAGAGACCTGCCTCTTCCCTGGCAAGAGCTTGATGCTCATTCCATTCTGTGATCCTTAATCTGGTCATGGTGCTGGCTTTCTGAGCACCAAGACTGGTGAAGATACAGTACCTGAGAGAGCGTCTTCTCCCCTACCAACCTGCACGGTCACTGAGGTCATCCGAGGGCATGCCCCTGCTGGTTCCACATAGACCCATCCTCCGATTGGAGTCCACCAGGGGAAGAGCCTTCAGCGTGGTAATCCCCCTCCTATGAAATTCACTGCCTCTGGAAGTCAGGCAGGTAGCAACTTTATATTCCTTTTGGCGCCTCCTGAAAACGTCATTGTTCCGGGAAGGTTTTCTCTAATGACCAGCCACGGTTCACTTTTCATTTTGCTTTTTTAAAAATCTATTTTAAAGTGTTTTATTCTGTCTTTATTTTATTTTATCTTGTGCACCACTCCAAAATTTAGAATGGGGAGCAGTATATAAATATTGTAAATAAATAAATGGGTTGTTGGGACAAGTCCGGAGCTCAGCTCAGGAAACCCTTTCCAAGGAGCTGAGGCCAAGTGGCCTGAGCTTTCTGACTGCCAGTGCCAGCTATGAGCCATCCTTCTGAGAGCTGCAGCCCACCCCTTTCCTTGCCTAGCTAGGCTCCCATAGCTTGTTGGGGGAAGGCCCAAGTCCCTTCCCCGTGTAATGTGGGGGCATAGGAAAGCAGAATCATCTTGCAAACTCCTTTCTCCCTGTGGCAGGAGGATGTTTCCCACCTTCCAGGTGAAGATATCAGGCATGGACCCCTTGGCTGACTATGTGCTGCTCATGGACTTTGTGCCTTTGGATGACAAGAGATACCGGTATGGGCCCGACTCTGGGACAGTGAGTTTGGAGCTGTTTGTGCCAACCATCAGTTAGCCAGCGAGAGCGAGCAAGTCTCAGAACTAGGGTGGCCAGGTGTCCTCCTTTACAGAGAGTAGTCCTCTATTTGAAAGGCTGCCAGAGGACCATCCTCTCTTTGAAGGGCTGTCCTGTCAAAGTTCAGATTAAAGGTAATAAAGAACCGTCGGAATGGGGAAGCAGGGCCTTGAAATAGCCCATCAGTAGCCCCTGGACAGCAGACTAAAAAGGCAGACAACACAGCCGGTCACAATTTTCCCCACTCTGGTGCCATGTATTGTATTTCTATTTAAATTATAGTTATTATTTCTAAAGTTGTGTCGATACATGTTAATTAGCATATGCAAATGTCATGCACATTTGTGTCCTCTTTCTTGCCTATATGTAAGTGGCCACCTGTTAGAAATATGGCAGGTTCTTGTCCCTGACCTCAGGTACGAAAGACGAGCATAGAAAAACACTGCAGAGGACACCACGTATCAGTATACTGAGGTGCGACTCGAACAGGGTCGGACCCCGATCGGAGCTTGCACACCACTTTTATTCACATAGGGTCAGCTGACAATGAAAAAGGGGAGTGGGATGAAGGGGGGTGGGATACATTTACACAACCTGTGTACGAGAGGAGTGGGATACATTTCTAAACAGGATACCTTTACCTAGTCCCATCCCCCTTCCCTGCCATTCCACATCTCTCTGGGATGTGTGAGTCAGCTACTTCCTCTTGCAGGGTCTACAGAAAGCACAAAGGGCATCTTAAAACTCAATTAACCCTTTCATTTCCTACACCACCCTACTCAGAAGGCCAGGCAGGACAGAAGGGCAGCTGGGTCTGCTGCTGAATGGTAGTGGAAGAGCATGGGTGCTCCCAGAGGAGGCTTTTCTCCTACAAATGTCCTGTCCCAGTCACAGAACATTACCTTGTGCGTGTGTGTCCCCAAAGGATGGCCATCTTTCATTTGTAACCCTCCCATGCTTTCCCCTCTGCAGAAAATCCATTAAGGAGGAAAGACTGGAATAGCTGCACAATGTCTTTTAAGTGGTGGCTCTAGAAGCCCTCTGACTGGAAGTACCCGATCTGTAACTTCTAGCAGAGCTCAGTGATCACAAGTGAGAAATGTTGCAGCATTGGTTTGTGCTGTTCAGGATTCCAGCCCCTCCATTCTATTCCCCCTTGTTTTGTCCTCCCCCCTTCTCAATAGTCAACATTCTTGGCCTTTTTGAGCATGTTCAGTTCTCATTTGGGCTCATTGATTGATTGATTGCATTTCTGTACTGCCCATTAGCCAAAGGTCTCTGAGCAGTTCACAAAAACAAAACTTAAAATCATAACATACAATAATATAGTAAAATATAAAATCCTTACATTTAAAAAAGAACGGGACCAAAGCAAAAACCAAGATAAAAGTCAGCAAACATGTGCAGAGATCCTTCTGCAAAGCCTAGGGTTCCTCCAACTCATGTGATGACTCCCTCTTGTGCACAGGTGCCCATTTGGGTTACATAAGGACTGGCCCTCAAAGAGTGGCGATCGCTCAGTTTATACTGTGTTACGCCCCTCTTCATCGGGTGACCATATGGAAAGGAGGACAGGGCTCTTGTATCTTTAACAGTTATATAGAAAGGGGAAATTCACCAGGTGTCATTTCTATGCATGCAGCGCATGGTGAAATCCCCTCTTCATGACAACTGAAAACTGCAGGAGCCCTGCCCTCTTGACCAAATACAAAAGGGGCAGGGCTCCTGCAGCTTTAGCTGTTGTGACGAAGAGGGAATTTCACCAGGTGCTGCATGCATAGAAATGACACCTGCTGAAATCCCCCTTTCTAGACAACTGTTAAAGATACAGGAGCCCTGTCCTCCTTTCCATATGGTCACCCGATGAAGAGGGGTGTAACACAGTATATATTGAGCGATCGCCACTCTTTGAGGGCCAGTCCTTTCCATATGGCCACCCTACCTCTGCACACCAATCCTTGGAGTGGCTGAGAACTCCCAGAGTGCAGATTATTTCCCCTAAATTTGGTTTCCTTGGAAGTAGGTCACTGGAGGCATGATGAGAGCATTTCTGTGACATAAGGTTTATTTCTATACATATATGTATTGCTAATAATAGGATATAGGCTGAGCATAAAATGGGGGGGGTATGTGTCACAGCATTAATACCCCAACTGATTCTTGCTCCCCATCAGATTTCAAGGAGACTAGACCTAAGGTTTATCCTGGGATCGTCCTGGGGCCGTCCCTGCCTGCTCCCGGGATATCCTGTGTGTCATTTACATGAACCAGGACGATCCCAGGATAAACCTTAGGTCTAGCTAAGGCATCATAGTACCATAGGATTTCTTGCAGAGGGGAAGTTAGGCCCTTGTAGATCTATAGGATGAGTCATCTTCCATTATGATAACTCTCCGGAAAGATGCAGCCAAAGAACATTCCTTAGGGGACGTGGGGAAGAGGTTTCCCACTAAAATCCTGAATCCTTTTGAAATCAGAGGCTGTAAGGGACCCCTAAAGGGGTACTGAAACCAACTCCAAATCCATAACAATATGATAATGGTGAACTGAAGTACCTTGAAAACCTGTGACCACTTGCTAAAAGGATTACCTGAATTTGAGCTGGGCTACTGTATCAGAATCTAGTTTCAGTTCTCAGGTGTGGAAGATGGAATGTAGCAATAATGGGGGAAAATAGTCTTTTTGATCTTGAGTGGAAAGCAGCCCCCCCCCCCATCACTGAGTAACCAGAGCCCAGGCCCATTTCTTTGGGATCAGGGTCAAGGCTTCTGAGTTTTGGGGAAATGCTTCCTAGTGGGGCTCAAGTAGTAGTTATGTTACAAGCTATCTATTATCCTTGAAGGAAAGCAAGTCCTATTTAGGCTCTTTTCAAGGGGGTGGAGAGGAGCCTAATAATGGGATATAGCCCAGGGGGTGACCGTTCCACCCATGTATTTCTGAGGATAAAAACATCACAGCACTTTTCTGCGCTGCTTAGGATTGTAGGAGGGCATGGGAAACACAGAAAGCGTACAAGGAAAGGACCGGTGTACAAATATTACACATGAAATCACTGTATTAGTGTGTATAGCACGGGGTCAGTAACTGGCAACTCCTGGTTCAAATCTGGATGGCCCAATTGCTAGCCCCAGAGGGATAGTGTGTGTGTAAGAGTAGCAAATGTGACAGTAAGAGTTGGCATCAAGATATTTTGGGATGAGGACCATACAGCTTTGTCCCCCACCTCACCCCCCTTTGCCCTGTCAATTGTGGCATTCTGCCAATGTTACATTGTTTGCTGTGCATGAATTCCTGCCTCTGTTTTGATCTTATAGTTGATAGCCCTGTAAAATATGTTTGAATTCTATATAGAAGAGGAAGCCAAAGAGAGTTTTCAAAATAAATGCATTAATGTATTTAGAAGATTTATATGGAAGGCTTTCGATCCAATGATCCTCAGCTCAGCTTACAAGAGATTGTAATAACACACACTTATGCAAATCCAGAACCCACCCAATCCAGGATAAATTGACCTCTGCCCGATGGGTGGGGGATGATTGTGCCTGACCTCCCTTGTGGCACTTGGAGCTGAATGTTCTTTCTGGCAGGGTGAAGCAAGTGCCCTGCATTTATTCCTTTACCAGTCTTCCCCTTGCCATGATGTTCCTCCTGGGATGCAGGAGATGGTGGGACTGCACAGCAAAAGCAAGCATAATGGATTCATTCAAAATCCATGCTCTCACACATCCTCTGTCAAGCCGGGATCGGGAAGGGCTTGGCTCAACATAGTATTTCTCCCATACAGATATGCATTCCATAGCTCTGCTTGGCTGGTAGCTGGCAAGGCAGACCCTGCTACACCGGGCCGGGTTCACTTCCACCCTGACTCCCCAGCCAAGGGAGGCCAGTGGATGAGGCAAATCGTCTCCTTCGACAAGCTCAAGCTCACCAACAACTTGATGGATGACAACGGCCATGTAAGTTAGTTGGGGACTACTGTGTGGATAGTGTCATTATACAGTTTAGTCACTAGGTGGCACTGGAATTCTTTGTATCAGGTGGAAGTCCCGAGTTTTGTTACTGTTCTTCTGTTCTTCTTTAAGAGACACATGAAGTTGTTGTCTAGAAGTCTTCCAAGACAACAGCCAACAAGGGTTAATGTTATGGAGAAATAAGGAGCCTGGACAGCTTAAAGTATGAAAATGCAACCATTTTAAACAAAAATAGCAAACTCATGTCAAACTGTCCTGCTGACATGCAACTCTCCCACCTCATTGGTAGATTCAGAGGAGAAGACCATTATTATTAATTTTATTATTAATATTTATTTATATAGTGCCATCAAGTTCTTCAATGGGATGACATTCCTAACATCCCTCATTTTTGGCTGGCTAAAGAGGCCAGAATAGGGGTGCAATCCTATGCATGTATAGACAGGGGGGAAATCCTACATTTCCCAGCATTCCCCAGCCACTATGGCTGGCTGGAGGAATGTTGTGAGTTGTAGGACTTTTCTTCTGTCTAAACATGCATAGGATTGTGCCTTAAATGACTAGCAAGGTTGGACTGTCAACACAGCCCTGGCCTAGAAATCCAACCTTTAATATCCATAGACTGCAGTCATGACATATGGAGAGAGCCTGAGTTGATGAGTTCTTCAGTAAACTAGTCAACAGATGCATTATTTGAAATATAATACATTTAGTCCGGTGGTTTTATACAACTTTTTTTTCACATGTAGTTACATAACACATACAATGAAAACAACTTAAGTATATGTATAAGGGTTTCTCACTGATCTGTGGGCCCAGCCCACAGCAGATTCTTAACCCTCATAGGGGATACATTGACATGTGGTACAGTGAAGGGTAAAGGTGGCTTGATGCTGCCAGATGAATAAACGAAAAATGTTAAATGGGTGCCAATGTACTTACGCCTGGCTGAAAGACATCTTCTCCTGATCGTCTAGATCATCCTAAACTCCATGCACAGATACCAGCCCCGTTTCCACGTGGTGGTGGTAGATCCACGTCCGGACAGTGAGCGTTACGCCCAGGAGAATTTCAAATCATTTATCTTCACCGAGACGCAGTTCATGGCAGTGACAGCCTATCAGAACCACCGGGTGAGTGCACCACACTCCAAGGGTGTGGGTCAATATCACACAGGAGAGGGTCCTCGGGATTGGTGCGGTACAGTGTGTGACTGGAGACTGGCAGATTGAGCCACATGATCATACCCTCTGCTATGACAATCCAAGCGGTGCAGTGTTCCTAATGCATTTGTCATGGTGCTCTGCTGACTGTAACAACAACTAGGTTTAGCTTTTAGGGGTGTGTTTTTTTAATGCAGTGCAATGGATAGAGATCAACATGGACTAGGTGGTGGTGGCCTGATCTACTTCACAGAACTGTTGCAAGTGTAGAATGGTATAACACCTATGCATGTCACCTAAGCTCCTTTGAGAAAAAGTGAGCTACACCTCTGCTAAATAGATAGCTGTTAAGTGGGTGCCCTGCCCTGCTTTCAAAGAGCTTGGAGCAGTGTGCTCTAGCATCATAACATTGTGGCATTGACTGATGTGTTCCACAACTGGCGTTACCTCCTCAGGGGGTAGTGAAAGCAACCTATCCAGCACAGCAAGGGAAGGGCCAGCCGGGAAGATGCCGTGTACTTAACGAATCCCTCACTCTCTTGGCAGATCACACAGCTGAAAATTGCTAGCAACCCATTTGCAAAAGGGTTCCGGGAATGTGAGCCAGAAGACTGGTAAGTGTGCTGACAAATCACTGCCCTCGCAAATGTGGGTGGAAGGGGAAGCCTCTCCTGTGATATGGCTGCAAATAAGTCAAACACAGTCCTCACAGTGCAATCCTAGGAATGTCTACTCAGGAGCAAACACCACTGAGTTCAATGGGAGTTACCCTCAGGTAAACCGGAGTATAGGATTGTACTTTTTACATGTACTGAGGGACAGGGAAGGATGGTACAAGGCACTGGTGAAGCTGCATCTGGACAACCCTGAATTCTTTTGCTTTATCCTGATGGCCTGGGCATCTCACATCCATCTCTGCTCAAAGCCAGGACTCCCAAGTGTCCAGCTCTCCTCTCTCTATTATTATTATTATTATTATTATTATTATTATTATTATTATTATTATTATTATTTTATTTATATAGCACCATCAATGTACATGGTGCTGTACAGAGTAAAACAGTAAATAGCAAGACCCTGCCGCATAGGCTTAGCATTTCCTTCCCTCTGTCCCAATAACACCAACAATGGAATGTTCATATTGCCAACCATCTTTATCCACTGTCTGGCAATTCTGAGCCTTTCATTTGTAACGTTTAATGTTACAACACCTTGTTTTGCCAATTTGTGTTGGGAAGGGGTTCTGTCAGCAACCTCTGTACCATCCTAGTAGCTAAGCAGAACAGGTGGACTCAGGAGCAACAGTGGTTTTAATAGGAACAGAAGGAGCAGGGTCTAGGCAGCTTCCTCTACAGCAGGGGTGGGCAGAAAATAGGGCAGCAGCTCTCTAGATGTTTTGGATTTCATCTCCCAGAAGCCCCTGCCAGCATAGCCGATTATCAGGAATGCTGGAAGTTGGAAGTGCAAAACATCTGGAGATCTACTTTCTGCCTACTCCTGCTCTACAGTAGGGTTGGTCAACTTGGGGCCATCCAGATGTTTTGGCCTAAAGCTCCCCTCACCATTGGCTATGCTTGTTAGGGTTGATGGGACTTCTAGGCCAAAACCTCTGGAGGAGGCACAAGTTGCCCTACAGCACTGCTTGAGAACACACACACACCCGTTTTTCTTCCCAAAGGCCATCACCCGTCAAGCTGGAGTCTTTATTCTGCCCCTCTTTCTTGTGTAGGCCGGGGTCGCCAGGGCAACTGTTAGGCTGCTTATCTCGGAATGGGGGTCCGGCTACCTTAGCCCAACTGCAGGAAATGCCAGAGAAAGGTAAGATGGAGATGCAAACGATAAGCCTTGCCCACGCACAACTGCACTGGAAGACTCAGTCCTTAACTGAATGCATGATGGAAGAACCATCAATCCAGTGCTATGGATATGCTGGAGGGTCTACACCTATCTGAATAGGAACTTAATCAACTGAACCGAGGCTGTGTTGGGCTTCTCTCTCTGTGTGTGTTGCACTAGAGGTAAGATGTGGTCCATCACCAGATTCTTGCTAAAATCTAGTGCAGTCTCGTTTCTCAGGTTTAGTCATAATCGCGTCTGTGTGTATTCCAGATAATTGCTCAAGCATAAAATTTAGTATTGGATGCAGAATTTAGTTGAGAAGCTTGTTTTACTTTTTGGCAAGTTTTGGGCCATTATGGATGCAAAAATAACTAAGGAGCAGCATCTTTATGTCCTGCTTATCTCGTTAGCCTACCCTATGATTAGTATAATTTAGGTAGATTTACATAATTTGGCTTTTCTTGATGTAGTTTGATTTTTCATTTTTTTCAAACTGCAGTGTAAACAACCCTGCCTGTATTTATGTGATGCTTTTGAAGGGTGCAAGTGAGCTCATAGGCCCGATTCGTGATGCCATGACATGGAACCTGCCATTGTGATCCATGTAGGCCTCTGTGGCACAGCAGTAAAACATGCCACGCTAGCAATCACGTCATTCACCCAGATTGCATGATTTCATTCTACCCCAGCCCTGCATTTCCAGAGGCCACTAGTATGTACAATCTGTTGTGCATACATTGTGGCCTCCATTGATGCACGACTGGTACATACATCGGTTACTACTGCAATGTGGAGCTGCAACCCCCTAAACGTGTTTGTTCAACAGCCAGTGTGGTCAAGTGCAAATCAGGTCATGGTCTTCTGAGATCCTGAGGCTTAGTGAGATCACAGGGAGATTAACTCCCAAGTGCAAGCTTAGACAAGATTTCTCAGGGGTTGAGTGTCTCACCTTCACTACTCCATTCAGTAGGGGCATTATCCATGGAAGAACAGGCTGGATCAGAAGAGAGAGAGAATTCTGAAGGAAATCATGATGCATAGGGATGAGCTTGGGTAAGAGCCTCAGCTCTCTACAGCTGCTTCTGTCTTTCTAGGGTTTTCCAGCAGCAGCCATAATCTCCCTCCTTCCCTCCTCAAAGACGCCTCCCAGCTCCAGCACCTGCCCATGGTGACACCAGCCAGCCTCCCAGATATGTGCATTGCCCGACGGCCCTTGAGTGAAGCATCGGGGGCCCTGCCCTACAAGCACCTTTCCTATCACAGTATCTATGTGGGAGCCCGGTCACGGGCAGCACCGTATGCCCTCCCCAGCGGCCGAGGCACCAGCTTCCACGCTCTCAACATCTACACAGCTGGTGGCTATGAACAATGAAGGACAGAGATGTGGTGGGCACACCGGAGACTTCCCTGCGCTTGCCCCTCCCTTCCCTCCTAAACTGGGCTTACTGAAAGGTGTCATCCCAGGCCCACTCCCTAGGCCCTCCTGCTGTATATATCATTGCACTGCCTGCTAAGGAGGTCCACCTATTCCACAACTTGCTTTCCACTGAAGACACTCTGTGGAAGGTACCTTCAAGCCAAGCTGACACAGGCACCCTCTGTCCCTCCCAGGACAAATAGTTACTTTCTTCCTCATTGTTCCCTTGCGTATGGACATTAAACACTGTACAGGGCCTAGTCCAGAGTCAGTCTCATTTCTGAGGTGTGAGAGAGCCCAAGCTAAGGCACGCAGGGAGCAAGAAGCATACTTCGTTAAGGCGCTGTCCTCCAGTTCCTGACAAAGACCACTTTTTGTCTCTTTGAAATACACTACAGCAGGGGCAGGTAACCTTTTTGCGCTTGGGGGTACATTTGGCCATTTGAGAAACTGTCCTGGGCACTACCACAAAACGGCTGCTGTGGGAGGTGTGGCAAAGGACAAGTAAGCTGCGCAAAAGACTGAGTACGAGGCAGAGCTGCAGTCTGAGCCCCAAGACACTAAACAACCCCTTTGAACCCACAGTTTTCAGCATCAACAGAAATCCCAGCTGCCGATAAGAAAACATGTTGTTGTCGTCGTCGTCGTCGTTTTAAAGAGTGGGTACTTTGGTGTGTGCCATGAAAGGTGTCTGGAGGTGCATTGGTGCCCATGGGTGCCACGTTGCCTACCTCTGCTCTACACAGTTTTAAAGGAATCCAACTCCATTCGCACAACTGGCATACGCGTGTCCACCCTAAACCCAACTTTGCAAAGCAGAAGCCTCAAACGGGCTTTGCATCAAAATAAACCCGAGAGGCAAATATAAAAATGCAGCAAGGGTTATGCTTTTATTTCAGAATTTAGTGGTTACAGTGATAAGAGAGTGAGTGGCTTTTAAAACACCGAATTCTAAGCAATCTGCTTATGTCACATTGCCCTCTCGTTAAAACACGGGACTCCTCAGGGGGAGCCAGGGGTGCTGCTATGACCTTCTTGCCCTCAAGATGAAGTTTGTTCTGCAATTCAGGGCAGGAGTGGCTCTCTTGCCCTTGGCAACGTTTGTCTGCAAGTCTGACCTGTACAGGACTGCTATTATTTGCCCTCCCCCACACCCAGGACCTACGGAAAGGGCAGGCACGGCCACATCAACCCCCTTCCAGATCTTTCTGCACCAGGATGTCGGCCACTTCACTAGCACAAGCAGATGTTCCTTCAAATCAGGCGAGAGGAGAGGGCTTGAAACTCACCTGCAGCAACATAGGATGCCCAGCCTGATGCAGGGTCTCAACCCCAGGCTCCTTACCAGGGAAACAAAGCTCTTTGAGAGAGGCATACAGATGTAGAAATTAGCACCCATTAAAAATCTAGTGCAGGCTTTCAAAATGTGGGCAGCTTCCTCCCTGGTCTCTCCCTTGTCCTTAGATGTGAATAAGCAAAGCTGCATCTTCACAGACAGGAATGAGCAATAAAGACGGAAGTTGCCATCTGCAAAAACCTACATATGGACCTATCCCTATTCTGGTGTCCTTTCCATTCCTTCCCAGCAGCATCACAAGGCAGGTTGGTTCAGCTGCAAGTCCTGTGGATCAAGGGCTAGAAGGAAGGTGTCACAGCACAGGACACGGGTTCTGTAAACTCTTTCCTTAACTCCAGAATTTCTTCGCAAATACTGTTATTCCAACAACGAGGCATAGGACCTCACCTGAAGCATGGCAGAGGGGAGAACGCAAGTGGTTTCCTTCCCCAAGAGAGGGATGGAGGTTAAGAAGCTCTGTCACACCTTCTGGGGGGACAGGAGGCACGACTGGCAGAAAGGGGGAAGAAGCAAGAGTCAGCGGCTCGAGTAAGAAAATGCAGCATCAGCCAATCCAGTTCCCCATTGGCTCAAGAGGGCGCACAGCGCATCTGCTCTCAGAAGAGAAGTCCTCTTTCTCTTAGTCCCAGACGTGGGTAATGAAGCTGAAGGGGTTGAACCGGTACCCGGCACCGGCATAGAACTTGTTCTGAAATTCCACCCTGAAAGATGTAAGAGTGGTTGTTTCAGGTCTCGCAGGAACGGCTCTCAGCTTGCAACTCCCTACTAGCCCTGCCTCGATGATCACACAGCCCCTGAAACAGGCACGTCCCAACTAGACATGTCAGAGGGATCTGTCTGGGGATGCAGGGTGAAGCTTTTGCTGAGCTTTCAGCAGCTCGTCCCCACCCCCAGACTCCAGCTCACTTACCCAACTCAATCGGTTGGGCCAGCGTGCAGATTTTGGGGTGTGTTATTTATTTATTTATTATTTACAATATTTATATACCACTCCCCATTGAAAATTTTGGAGTGGTGTATACAAGATTTTTATCCCTTAAATCACTATTTATGCACATTACAGCTGCAATTTGCACAAAATTACACACATTATAGCTGCAATTTGTGCAAATTACACAAATTGCAGCTGCAATTTGCAAAAATTGTGACGAAAGAAAGAAAGAAAGAAAGAAAGAAAGAAAGAAAGAAAGAAAGAAAGAAAGAAAGAAAACCAGGGAAGTTCCCAGATTTCAGGGAAAAGCCTGCAACTTGGCTCGCAAATGCAAGCCAAGCCGGGGGTTCCAAGGAAATCTGGCGAGTCCAAAACGGGCCGGATTTCCGCAAAACAGCCATCCCTAGTCCCAACCCACTCTGCTATTCAAGGCCCTTCTGCCTCCCCCAAAATAGCAGTCCTGGCCTTCTGAGGAGCACTTCTCTTGTGCCCCGCCTCCCCAACTCCAGCTGGGCCTCAGTCCACAGAACAGAGGCACCCGGCCAACCAAGCCAAGCGAGGCAGTTGCTCTCACGCGGGAGAGGCTCCTGCCTCGCCGACAGAAACAGTGCCTCACCAGTGCAGACGCAGGGCGTGCAAGAAAGCCGAAAGTCCCTCCATCACCAGCAGGATTGCCACCGTCAATACTGCGAAGAAGGCGAAGACCGGCACAAGGAATACCCCACCCCGGTAGCCTTGCATGTGGAAGCCATTCCTCATCACCATGGTCCACAGGACCTCTGAGAGCTCTGCGGGTAGGGATAGAGATGTCAAGATACTGGGGGAGGGGGACCGGGAAGCAGGGGGGACAGAAAAAAACTGGGCTTTCCCCTCAAGGACCTTTATTGTTGTTGTTGTTGTTGTTGTTCATAAAAATTGAAAAAATGTAGTTTTGGATTGTGGAATATTTTCTTTCAGAACTGAAGACATGGTGTTTATATTAGTGCTGGGCCAAATGCTGCCTCCTATTTATGGGAACATTTTCTTTCCCTGCGAAAGAGGCTTTGTTTCTTCTTCCTCTTTCACAGGGAGGGGGAGAGTTTTCCCCTTGGGGAGGGGGACAGGATTTCCACATACCTTTTTAAAGTGTAGCCAGTTGTTGAGGGGGTCTTCTTTCTATTTCTTTTTTTAAAAAACAGAACAAAATACCCCAGCACTTAGAGGAGCCCGGCAGTTCTTCCTGTATGCCTATTTGAGACCGTGTGACCTTGCCCTCTCCAACCAGGCATTCAAGAAGAACTGGGCTCCTGCAAGTGCCTGGGGTGTTTTTTAAAAAATAAAAAATAGAAAGAAGACCCCTCACCAACTGCCTACATTTAAAAAGGTATGTGGAAACCCTGTCCCCATCCCCAAGGAGAAAAATTCGCCAAAATTCTCACC
This sequence comes from Elgaria multicarinata webbii, assembly GCF_023053635.1. Lineage (NCBI taxonomy): Eukaryota > Metazoa > Chordata > Lepidosauria > Squamata > Anguidae > Elgaria > Elgaria multicarinata. The sequence continues at coordinate 77,936,777 of NC_086172.1, read as the reverse complement.
TCTCTCAGCCAATTTTTCCAGAGTTTTCGTTTTTCCGCCACCCACGAAATACCAAAAATGGAATAATAGAAATTTTCACCACAGCACTAGTTTATACATTGTTATGCAATCATTACTCCCACAAATGATTTCTAAAAACTATGGAAATTGAAGACTTTTATAGAAAGACTAAAGATGCAAAACATCTGGAAATAATGAAGCCATGGGGGGAAATTGGTTTTTTTTAAAATTCTTTTATAAGATTCCCAATGAAGTTATTTCTTCCATTCCTTATTAGAAATTATTGATCTTTTACTGATAGACATTTAGGGACCCTCCAAGCAATGCTCAGTTTTCCAACATGTCAGTAGAACCACCATATCATAATATGGAAGGTAATGTGCATTCTTGATAATTTGTGCTTTGTTCTACAGGGTCCTATGGTTCTGGATAGATGCTGTAGCAGTCAATTAATGTAGTCCTAATTGAAAACCCACATGTGGGGTGTGGGGGAGAAAAACTGTAGGTTATCCCGCTGCTGTCATCAGATGTCATAGAACAGCATATGGGTTATCCCACCTATGTTTTTCTTATTTTTAATTAACTTTGAAGCTTGGGTCTATGGAACTCACTGCCAAAGTTTTTAATAAAATTCCCAGTTAGACCTCATTGTTACTGCCTCAGTTATAAAACTGTTAACTGCTGCCATCAGAACAAACAGGAACAGGTTTAGAAAGTTGCTTAAACTTCCTCACAAAGAGTAACAGATGCAGCAAACCAATCTTCCTCTGCCTCCAGTTCTTCCTGCTTCTTCTGGCATTTAGGATGATCCAAATGTTTCAGGGACTACTTGTTGAAGTTCCCTCTGGTCAGATATAAAATAGGAACCTAAAATATGTTATGTATAACTTGGTTTACTCATAAAATTATCGTGCCTGGTATATTAAATTCAAAAGGACAGTTTATTCAGACAATAATTAGAAATTTACTGAGTTTATTTTTAAAACTTTTAAACTGTAATGATAATGTTATGAGCAAACCAAGTTATACATATCTTCCTAAGGCATCCATCCTCAACCTGGCGCCCTCCAGATGTTTTGGATGACAGTGGGCACTGTCATCCAAACCTGACCTTTGGCCCTGCTGCTTGAGGCCAATGGGAGCTGAAGTTCAAAATATCTGGACAGCAGCAGGTTGGGGAAGGCTAGCCTAAAGCAACAAAGTGAGTTTAGATCTGTAAAGTATGCTATAAAATATATTGCTTATTTTTCCATTTCTCCCCCAAAAAACCTGGAAAAAATCCCCCTCCCCCCACAATGGCTTCAAAATTTTGTCCATGTCTAGGTAGGGAAGAGTAAGTGCACTTATTAGGGACTAGTGGAGCAATTGGACAGCCTTTCCCCTCCTCTCCTGCTCAGGAGCCAGGAACCAGTCAGAGACCTGGCACTGAAGTGAAGGCACTTTCTCATACAGCCTTTCCCAAAGGCTTCAGAGGCACCCAACAGCCAAAATGCCTGCCTCCCACTCGCCCACAGAGTGTCCCAAAGCCCTCACCCCGCCTCATATTCCCCGCCCTTCACCTCCCACCTCTGGAAATTTAAACTCACGTGCGTGGGCCAAGCTGAGAGCCCACAGGCGCAGGTAGGAGGCTGTGTTCGAGATGCAGCCCAGGCAGTACTCGATGGTGTGGATGGCCTGATGCATGAACACCTCGGAGAAGTCAAACTGAAGGAGAGTCGGACAAAGAATCAGATTAGTACAACACTCTGAACCACTGTTGTGGGAACGAGACGTGGAGCTCCATCACGCCTGCTATCATGGCGCAATCCATGCAAAAGACTCCCATGATGGCCACTTCATAGTCTGCTATTGCGACGATGGACTCGAATGACGTCGCCCATGTCCTGCCCTGATTACGCTTTTTCCCGCCGAAAACGTGCCCCCAGAAGAACCACGGAAAGTCTGGTTCTTCTGGGACTCCGAACGGCCACTGGGGGCTCAGGGCTTTCAGAGCTGGTGGAGGCACGAGCCTCATGATGAGGAGCAGCCCCCGCTTCCCCACGAGGCAAGGACTGACAGCTCACAGCCAGGCTCTCTCGCCGCGCAAGGCCTGGGCAGGATTGAACGCCCCCCCCCATTCTCATCCTCCCTTTTCTCTCCCCCCTTCCTGCTGAGAAGCTGGAAGGGGGCAGGGGTGGGAGAGAGCACTGCAGAGCCTGAAGCCGAGGCAAGGAGCACGAACAAAGGGAAACTATTTCTAGGAGAGGACCTGTTTTGTTCCTTAAGGGTGGGTGGGGTAAAAGTGGCGGGGAACTCTCCGCCCTCACAGTGCCTGGCATGGTGGCGGTGGCGGCGGCGGCGACTACTACTGCTGCTACTACTACTTTCTGGAGGTGTTGCCTTCCCCACCCGCCTGCCTGCCCACCCACACCTGCCCTTCCCGGAGCACGGAGGCTTCATAGCAGGAGAGTAGAGCGCATGACAAGCGCAGGAATTGGGGAAAGTTCTGTAGAGTTTGCCCTGGTTGTTGAAAGTGCGGAGATGGTCTAAGGCAGGTGTGATGGAGCTCTTAACAACAATAGCAGCTTTCAGACGCTATGGAGACGAAGTGCGATAATTCGAGGAAAAACAGGTAGGTGTGATGAAGCTCTGGTCAGGGAAACCAAAAGAAAGTCCCCTGAAGCTGCTACCAGGATCTAAGCTAAAGGGCTTGGGGCAAGCGGAGAGCATATGATGTCCCTAAGAAAAGGAGAGGAGTCTTCCTGCACAAACATATCTGTATGGAAGACAGAACCATGCAGAAGACCAATAAAGCCAGATCATGAGGCTATCCTTTGAAGACATTATTTTTACTTTTTTGCACAGCAGCCTGTGCCACCTTGTGCCTTCTCTATACACTCAAAAGAGCCCCCCCCCAAAACAGCTCCCCAAATGGGGAGCTCTATCCCTTCTATTTCATCCGAGCTTCCCAATTCTAGAGAAGTGCTGATGAACTTAAAGGCACTTCTGACTGATGGGAATCTCTGACGCAATAAAATGCTGGACGTCTTCAGCTGCATTTAGTTATTCAGCATCTTAGAAACAGCAAGTAAAGGAGCAGAAATCATACAACCTGCCCTATTTGCTCACGGCCCCACTAAGAGGCTAACCTCCAGCAGCTGTCTTGGCCCACTAGGGCTGGGCAACCTCTGGCCCATCACATGTTGGGCACCATCAGCCCAAATCAGCATAGCCAGACACCAGGGATGATGGGAGCTGCACAGTCCAACAACATCTTCAGAAGCCTTCAGGCTGCTCATCCCTATAGCACACAATCCAAGCTCCGGTAATCTGCTTTAGCACTATGCAGTCTCTCCCAATAAGAGGAGCTAAGAATGTATAATGACATGGCTTCTCGTGAGTAGCTCTTGTGGAACCACAAGATTTTAAGTCTTGGAACATTTCAAGCCCTCATTCCAACCTTGGCTGCAGCTGGAAATTCAGAAGGAGATCTGGATAGACCTCTTAGAAAGGACCAGAACTATTTCCTTTTAGGGCACAATTTTATGTATGTTAAGACAGGGAAAAATACTACAATTCCCAGCATGCTGGGAGTTGTAGGATTTTTTTCTGTTTCAAAATGCATAGGCTTGCACCTTTAGTCCTTTCCCGGCAGGGCTTTTATTTTTTCCACTGTCAGTCCTCAAAGGCTGTGGAACGATTAAAAAGGAGGGAAGGGCTCCTGATCATGTGAAGAGTGTAATTTTCTCATCACTAACTAATTACAGCCATCTCTCATACATCTGGGAAATAGGGAGCAAGGCTTTCAGATCAGGAGGCACAGCCTCTAGGTACTTGTAAAACCCTGCCGCTCTCTTTTTAGAAATTAATTTTTTAAATTAAATTAAACATCTTAAAAAATTTTTAGAAGCAGTAAGCCTATATAAACTAGTTGCTGGGAAACACAGGTAGGAGGATGCTGTTGCACTCATGTCCTGCTTGTGGGCTTCCATGTTGACAGCTGGTTGGCCCCTGTGTGAATGGAGTGCTGGACTAGATGGATCCTCGGCCTGATCCAGCACGGCTCTTCCTATGTTCTTACGCACACAGCTCCAGCACAACATGCGTATTGCCTCAGTTATTCCACACATTTCAACCGGCCTTCTTTACCCAGGCCAGTCTTTGACAAATGCTTCAAAACAAAGCAAAAAGGAAACATTCAAACTAAGTGGCCAACCGGTATAATTTATTTTGACATTCGAATCAGGAGGATTTGGGTGAATCCCACCATTCTGACCAACTGCATCCCTCCGGGGCCGAGGTCTTACCTCCAACTCCTGTTTGGAATTAGCACGATCCACATCATCCTCTGCGACGTTCACGGATCTGCTCGGCTCCTGTGAGTTCAGCAGAGGCTGGCGCTCCTCTGCGCTGGAGGGGTTGAGCTGCAAGCATCCCAGTACACATCACCCATCAGGGAGGAAGGGACAACACACACCAGCACAGAAAAGTCCCCCTGTCTCTGGCCCCTTTTCCTCAACCACTGATCTTTGGGTGGTTTCCAGGCTTCCATGCAGGGGTTCCCCCCCTCCCATTCGAAAAGTTTATAAGGCTTAGTTACTGGAAGTAAGAGCGTTAATCCACAACATGCTGACATTCTTTTAACTTTAGGACCTGCCCCTTTCACTCTGCCCACCACTGGAATGCAGCACACGAGAGCTTCTCTGAAATTAAATTAGTCCCCAGCCCTGACATATGCCTTCACTTCGGTCACTAGATGGCCATAGAGACCACTCCTAGACTCAGGCCAGATCTACACCAAGCAGGATATAACACTATGAAAGTGGTTTGAAAACGGTATAGGCAACGTGTCTTGGGCCCCAACAGTTGTCAGTGCACTTCAGTACCATTATAAAGCAGTAGTGTAGATCCTGCCTCAGTCTCAATGGCTCCACGCCAGGAAATCCATGCAGCTGCACTGACCCCAACCTGCCAAGGTGGAGGGGTAGAGAGCCAGGTTTGGACAGAAGCCCCAGGCTCAGGCACAGGGGTGTGTGTGTGTCTTACCCTGGGCCGAGAGGCCCGGCGCGGACGCTGGCACCAGAGGTACAAGGGCGACCCCAGTAACAGGACAGGTACAGAGATCAGGGCCACCACCACCAGCACCTTCTGCACTATGTCCTGCAGAGAGAGAGAGAGAGAGAGAGATGATGATGATGATGCAATCTCTTTAGTCCTAACTCAAGGCGGCCAGAGCCAAGGTAGGATGGAGTGGCTGGCTGCTGCCAAGAGTTCTCCCACGACAAAAAGGAAATAATGAAGGCTTGATCTTTAACAAGACAATTGGGCATAGGTCTGAGTGCAATGTCCTCTCCTCCCTCCATCTCATGCTCTACATCAACCCCTAGCCTGTGGGGCATGGATGGCGTGGGTCCTTCCTGCATCCCCATAAAGTTACAATTGAACAAAACAACATGTTACACCCCCGAGCGTCTTGCTAGCTAGAGGAAACCAAGGGGGCAAACCCAGTATGGACCCCCAAGGTGTCACCTTTCCCACCACCCACCCCAAATAAGATGCCAGGACCAGCAATACTGCAACTTGGGATGGGGCAGAAGGGAAGGAACAGCTGGGGAGTTGGAGGAGTGAGTGTTTGCTAGGTAGGGAGTTGAGCAGACAGGGTACAATGCCACAAGCAGTTAGTTACCTGCTGTTCAAAGAGTGGGAGGTTACCCTCAGTCTCTGAGAACAGGAACATATTAATGAAGTGGATGAGGATACTGGGTGCCCACCGGGAACGAGCAGCGTCGTACATCACCCATTTGTAAAAGATCAAGACCACAAGGTAGCCAAAAAGTGCCAGCAGGAAGGTGATCTCCGGAAGGAAAACCAGTAGAAGCTTGTAACGCTGCCTGAAGTGGCTGCAAGTCAGACAGAGGAGAGTAGCCATCAGCAACAGGAGAGGATCTAGAGAACCATCAGGAACATAAAAAGAGCCCTGCTGGATCAGACCAAAGGCCTCTCTAGTCCAGCATCTGTTTTCCCATAAGGGACAACCAGATGCCCCTTGGGAAGCAATAGCTCTCTTCTGCTGGTGTATCCCAGCAACTGGTGTTGAGATCCTTTGATCCTGGAGGTAATAAATAGCCATCATGACTAGCAGCCATTGACAGCTTGATCCTCCCCGAATTTATTCAATCCCCTTTTAAAGCCCACTATAAAGACTCTAAGAGAGATGGGATTCTCCCAGTAGCGTATAACCAGGCTGGAGTGGAGCCAGGGGGTTCTCTAGCCACCACCACCACCCCTTCCACAGGAACAGCAGGCGGGGGATGAGCTGGGCACTTACATGTGGTTGAAGATGCCAAGGCACACGCCAATGCTCATGTGCACAATGCCCAAGATCACAGACATCTTCATCTTGAAGGAGTTTAAGAAGGTGAGATGGTTGACGGCCAGGCTCCAGATCTGACTCACAAGAGTGGAGAGGAATGACACACATAAAATAGGCAAGAGTGTGAAACTCTTTCGGAAGCGGAGGAGGAAGAGAACAAAAACGCAAGCAAGAGGGAAACCCACATGCTTTAAACCTGATAAGATGAGAGGAGCCTTGTCCTAAAACACATCTGAACACATCTACACGCCTGTATTTTTAAGGCAGCTTTTTCCAACTGGGTGCTCTCCAGAAGTGTTGGACTACAACTCCTATAAATCCCCAGTCCAACATATCTGGAAGGCACCAGGTTGGGAAAGGCTGCTTTAAAAAGTGAAGCGGGGCAGAACATTTTCCAAAATGGATTTCTTTTCTGGTGCTTTACTTTCCCGCAGAAAATTTTCTAAAAAAACCTGGTCCATAAAATTCATTAGTAACAACGAACAGATACAATACCATATTATCTACAATTCATGTTTTTCAGGTGGACACAATAGATAAACAAATGAATGCACCACTAGACTTATTCCTATTTCTCAAATCTCTTGTTTCTAGAACAGGCGTGGGCAACTTGCAGCCTGCCAGATTTTTTTTGGGCATACAACTCCCATGATCCCTCACCACTGGCTATGCTGGCTAGGGCTGATGGGAGTTGTAGGCAAAAACATCGGGAGGACTAGAAGTAGCTCACCCCTTTTCTAGAGAATGAGTTGCAAGCACAATAAGTGAAAAGATTAAATGTGATAAGTTGCACTTGGCCATAGATTCAATGACGAAACTGTCCTTTAGCAAAGGGTAATAGGTTCAGGTAGTTCTGAACAATGTACCATCTCAATGTATTTTGGCACCCTGGGCAAGGTAGTATCTTCTGTTTTTCTCCCCCACCTCCCTTAGTGCAGCTGCCACCACTGCCGCCACCACTACCCTTCTCCCTTCTCCCCACCAGCTGCTGCCACCACCCACCCACCTACCCCTTGGCCTCCTCCTCTTCGTTTCTTTCCTTTCTCCCCATCTGCTTTGGCAACAACCGTCCTCAGCTTTTCCACTCACCCCCCCCCCCCCAGCCACTGCCACCTACTGTCTCACTCACTGTGAATGGTCCTTCCTAACAAGGAATTCTGGGTGAGGTGGCCCTGGAGTCTGTTTGTTAGCCATGGCACAGGCAATCTCCAAGGCCATTTCAATGCCTCACTATGAGGAAGGACCCCTCACAGTGAGGCATTTGGGCTGCTGCCACCAAGTGGGCTTTTGAAGAACCTCGCGAACCGCTTTTCTGCTACAGAATTTGCCTCAGCAGGGAAGCAGCTGGTTGGACTTCCCAGAGAGCCTATCCCACCATGTCTCACACTGAGGGATTCTCAAGAGTTAGGGAGGACGCTGGTGGTGCTCCAGAGCATTGTGCCAGGCATTGTCCAGCAGGAGAGTGCTTGGCTCAGCTCTCTGAAGCACCAGGCAGGCCAATGCCTCACTCTGAAAACCCCTCAGAGCATGCACTCGCTCACCACTCCATGCACAGTCCCCCTAGCTGAGGAGGAAACCAAGGAAATGGCCCTGGTTGTGAATCAGATCCGCCTCAATCTGAAATGGATCAAAGAAGCAGTGCAAGTGGTTTAACAGACAGTGACAGTGAAACTGGAGGTGCCCCAATTATCTTAATGGAAGTGAGTTCAACTCTGTTGAAAGCAGTGAGTGGACAGCAGTGCCATCTCAGCATGCACAGTTCTTTGGGTGTGCCAGAATTACCATGTCAACAGTCTTCAGTGCCTTCATTTTTCTTAAATTTAAACTAACAACATAAAGGAACGATATGCTATTGTCATTTATTTTTAAACGAGCATTAAAAGCAAAAAAAAAAAAGAACAAGAACATGTCCACATAGTATTTTGAATTTGTTTGAATGCAACTTTAAACCACACTGTTTGCTTTATTTAATATTTTCCCCAAGCAAATATTTCCCTTCAAAGGCTTTTGGGACATAACATACGTTACCTGAATGATTGATTTTTTAAGCATTGTTTATTAAATATAGGCTAAATGAACACTGTAAAATAGATCATGCTCTATTTGGCACATCAAAAGTTTTTCCCAGTCCAAACTTTTCTGAATTGCTGCTTTTAAGCCAGTTGAAAGGCAATGGCTTCCCACAAGAAATAGAAAGAACTGCATTTTTGCTCAGAATGACTCATCTTAGCCTTATACATCACTTGCACATCTCACAGCAATGACCAAGGTTCCTCAAACTATTAAATTAGCTTATTTCAGCACTGATTTGTTCCTTCAGCACTTACCGGGTCGATCCCAAAAGGGTAGGGGCCCTTAAAGACTCCTGTGATGTTGGGGTTCATGGTGAGAACAGGGTTATGATTTATATCCTCCGGGCTGTAAGAAGAAGGAGGGCTTCAGTGTATGAATGCAGCACAGGACGAGGGCAGAAAGGAAGAAGAGGCCGGCCCTGGTTTGGGGCGTTGGGCTGGTTAGTACCTCCATTCAGAGGAGTTGGCCATGGCGGCGACGCTCCAGGCAGATGGGAAGATGTTGGTGGCCTTGCTGAAGCATTCGTTGTAGATGAAGCCGGTGTATATCGAGAAGGCACCCATCAGGAGGATGAGGTAGCGGCCCTCAAAGAAAGTCTGCCAGATCTGCGGGGACGGGGGAGCAAGAAATGAATACAAATGTGTCTGTGGGGTGTCTGTGTGCAAGATCTCTGAGAGTCAGCATGATGGAGTGGTTAGAGGGTCTGATTGAGACCTGGAATCTCCACTCAGTCTTGAAGCTCAAAATGATATGGGGCCATTCACCGCCTCTCAGCCTAACACATCTTACAAGGTTCTTGTGAGGATAAGGTGGAGTTGGAGGAACATATCCTTGGAGGAACATATCCCAAACATATGGCCCTCTAGATGTTGTTGGACTACAACCCCCATCTTTCCTCCCCATCGGCTATGCGGCTAGGGCTGATGGGAGTTCCAGTTCAACCACATCTGGAGGGCCACATGTTTCCCCACACCTCTGTTCTATGTGATCTCAAGGGAGGCTGCAGAGGTAGGGGATCCTCCTTCCCCACTCCTCTGGAAGGGCCCCTTCCTCCACCTGGGGCTCACCTCGTTTTCCACCTTCTTCATGGCCGGGCGGTTCTCAGCCAGCACCATCCAAAGGGCGAAGAGGAACATCAGCAGTCCATGGCCCACATCCCCAAACATGACGGCAAAGAGGAATGGGAAGGTGATGATGGTGTAGGGAGCTGCAAAACAGAGCTAGCCTCAGGCAGGGAGCCCAGGGAAACGACCCCGCCCTTTCACCTCACCGAGACCCACTTCAACCCCACCTTTCCCTTTCTTTGGAACTGTAAAGGATCTGGAGATCAGGTAGGATATAATTCCAATGGACTACCAGGTCACATCTCCTCTCTGCTTAGCTCGTAGCAAACATAATGCCACCTAAAATAGCCATCCCAGTTTTCCTCTACTTTCTCCTCTGTCTCTGAGCCCAGCTAGATCAGACCAAGGGCCTCCCCAGTCCCAACATCCTGTCCGCATGCTCAGTGGTGCAGCTATGCTTAGACCTGGGGGCTGAACTCTGGCAGCCCTGGGTCCTCCAAATTATCACCCAGAGAGGGGCATGAGGTGATAATTTGGAGATGAGGGCAGCAGAAGTGACCTCGACTTTACTCCTGCAGCCATGCTGCTGCTTCGACTTAAGGGAGTCCCAAAATGCAAAACTGCACTTGCCCAGGTATTTATTTATTCTTGTTAAGGCTCGGCAAACAGTTTTGGTGTTGTTATTGTTCTAACGTATCAGGAATATAGAAGCAGCTGTAAAGCACGGAGTAGCAACTGCAGTGGGGTGGGACGTGTCAGGAGAGAAATGTGGGTGCTTCATCACAGCAGTAATACACATGGCCATCAAAAGGGGGGACACCCCATAAGATCAAGTCTGGGGTCTAAAGTTACCTCTCTGCACCACTGCTCATGCTGGCCAAGCAGATACCTATGGGAAGCGCACAAGCAGGACGTGAGCTCAACAGCACCTTCCCACTTGTGTTCCCCAGCAACTGGCATTGAGAGGCAGACTGCCTCCCATGCTGGAGGTAATATATAGCCATCATGACTAATAGCCACCTACGGCCTTCTCTTCCATGCACTCCCCTCGTCATGACAAGGATATTCCCCTGTGCCATCAGGCTGGCCTCTGAGGGGAAGTCAAGAAGTCAGCGCTACGACTCTCCTCACCTGGGTTCACCTCCTGGTAGCTGGCCACCCCGTAGGCATCGACAATGTTCTGGAAGCCGGCAGTGAACTTGTTGGTGCGGATGAGGGTGGGTGGGGGCTCAGTGCAGGAGATCCGATGGGCAAAGCACTCCACTGCAGAACCACTGCGGTGCTACAAGGGCAAAAGGGGATCGGGCCGGGCCGTTTAGGAGCTTGAAGCCCCCTGATAAGCCCAGTAGCCCTTAAAAAGACACACAGACACACATTCCAGTCTGACATGGCACGGGGTATTTTTCTCTCTTCCACTCTCAGAGGTGCCTAGCAGGCTATGGGAGCCTCTCAGCTCCCAGAATGCAGTGCAGTTTTCCATTCAAGTACTCGCCCATGGGCAATGGCTACCCGCCCCAGGCGGATAGGCAAATAGTAAACTACAAGCCTTGGATAATGAAAGGGTGCGATCCCAGACCTGCAAGACTGACATGACACCATATGAAATCAGCTCCCTCTTTTTAGAAGCTTCTAGCTCAGCCTTAGGTCTTTTAAAACAGAATTTCTAATCTCCATGATTACAAAGAGAAATGGGCAGGATATGCCTGTTGAAGTCTCACAAACCAAAAAAATTCCAGTTGCCGGGAACGGCATTACAAAGCCCTGCACAGCTCTATCCTTCCATTATTACTATTTGCTGTGCAAATTGTGGTTGCAAACTGCATAATTATGCAAATTCCGATGACAATTTGAACATATATATATATATTTCTCCAATTATTTTTTTAAAATATTAAAAGTCCCTGGATTTGGGGGAAAACACATGGCTCAGCTCGCCAACGCGAGCCCAGCCAGGCACGCCGCAGAAGTCAGCCACGCCACCGAAGTCCGCTGAACCCCAAAAGGGCAGGATTTCCCAGCAGCAGACATCCCTAGTTGCAGTCCACAACATCTGGAGGGCACCAGGCTGCCTATCCCTGAGATAAGGTGAACTCCATTATTCAAGTGCCAGTCCTTATATATCCAAAGTGGCACCCTCCACACACAAGAGGGAGCTATCAGCCAGCTCGGGGGGGGGGGGGATCCCAAAGGTTTGCAGAAGTACAAAAAATCTTTAGGAAAAAACCCTCATGGAGACAACACCAACACCCCTCTGAAACACCCTAATGACTGAGCATGCCCAGAGGTCGTGGAATACTGACTGGTGGTGGTGGTGGTGGTAGGGAATTTCCTGAAAGAGGACAGAGTTCCAGCCAGCCATGAACAGGACCTCTCCCACTGCAACATTCTGTTGCAGGTCCTGCTTGTCAATCTGTAATCCAAAGCCAGTCATCCTTTAGTCAGAGAGACGGGCAGTGCTGAATAAGGAGTTACGGGGTGAAGGGGAGCGATTCTGTGGCACCTACCGATCCCTCGCGCAGGGCCTGCTGCACAGCAGGAAGATCGCGGACAGGGCACCAGACTTCACCAATGAGGCACTTGTCCGTGATGTTGAAGCTGCACTGGTTGAGGATGAAGAAGATGGCCTTCATCTTCTGTATCCGCACTTGCCAAGCAGGCAACACCATCAGCACTTTTTGCAGCACCTGGTTCAGATATTGCTCCGTCTTGCCTAATACCTATGTGCAGGAGGGATTTGGGACAGAACGGAGTGAGATCAAGGACATCAAGAAAAAGGGAGATTTAGGGTTATACAATTTCTTGCTATAAAAAGAGCAGCTTAGCAATGGAACGAGGTGCTAAGAATGGTTCTCAAATAGGTCTGTGGATATGGCTGGGCCTGGGGTCACAGAACATGCACAGAGGGTGTAGTTCTAAAAAAACCTGAGTTTTTGTTTTTGTATAATTACAATTTTAAAAAGCATTGAGGTGGGGAAGACTTGCAGCAAAATATTTTCGATCATGGCATCAAAAGGGTGTTTTTTCTCACTGACACCTCCTCCTTTTCTTCCACATAAGTCAGAAGCACAGGGTGTGGGGTGGGTGGGTAACTCTTCCCCTTGAAAATGTCCTAAGTGCTTTCTCTGCATGTCAAAAGAACACGCACAAGGATATCAGTTGGTACAGCTCGAGGATGTGGACAAGGTGCTTGGACAGGTCCGCGCGACCACCTCCGTACTGGATCCTTGCCCCTCTTGGCTAATAAAAGCTAGTAGGGATGGAACAGCCGGCTGGGCCAAGGAGGTGATTAATGCCTCTCTATGAGAGGGAGTGGTCCCAGACCGTCTGAAAGAGGCAGTAGTGAGACCACTCCTGAAGAAAACTTCCTTGAACCCGGAAAATCTTAGTAACTACAGGCCGGTAGCAAATGTTCCATTCCTGGGCAAGGTCCTTGAGCGGGTGGTGGCGGGCCAGCTCCAGACACTCTTGGATGAGACTGATTATCTGGATCCATTTCAGTTGGGTTTCAGGCCTGGTTTTGGCACGGAAACAGCCTTGGTCGCCCTGTATGATGACCTATGTCGGGAGAAAGACACGGGGAGTGTGACTCTGTTGATTCTCCTTGATCTCTCAGCGGCTTTCGATACCATCGACCATGGTATCCTTCTGGAACGTCTGGCTGAGTTGGGAGTGGGGGGCACTGCATTGCAGTGGTTCCGCTCCTACTTAGCAGGATGGCTCCAGAAGGTGGTGCTTGGGGGACATTGCTCGGCCCCGTGGACTCTCCAGTATGGGGTTCTGCAGGGGTCAGTCTTGTCCCCCCATGCTGTTTAACATGTACATGAAACCGTTGGGTGCAGTCATCCAGAGTTTTGGAGTGCGCTGTCATCAGTACGCTGACGACACGCAGCTCTACTGCTCCTTTTCATCCTCATCAGGTGTGGCTCTGGATGTGCTGAACTGGTGCTTGGCTGCGACAATGGACTGGATGAGGGCTAATAAACTGAAACTCAATCCAGACAAGACTGAGATGCTGTTGGTGGGTGGTTCCTCTGATTGGATGGGGGGTGTTCAACCGGTTCTGAATGGGGTTGCACTCTCCCTGAAGGAGCAGGTTCATAGCTTGGGGGTTCTCCTAGAACCATCTTTGTCACTTGAGGCTCAGGTGGCCTCGGTGGCACGGAGTGCTTTCTACCAACTTCGGTTGGTGGCCCAGCTACGCCCCTATCTGGACAGGGATAACCTAGCTTCAGTTGTCCATACTCTGGTAACTTCCAAATTAGATTACTGCAATGCCCTCTACATGGGGCAGCCTTTGAAGACGGTCCGGAAGCTGCAGCTTGTGCAAAATGCAGCGGCCAGATTGATAGCTGGAACAGGGAGGTTTGAGCATATAACACCGATTCTGGCCTGCTTGCATTGGCTGCCTATATGTTTCCGAGCCCAATTCAAGGTGCTGGTCTTAACCTATAAAGCCCTACATGGCTTGGGACCACAATACCTGATGGAATGCCTCTCCCGACATGAACCTACCCGTACACTACGCTCAACATCTAAGGTCCTCCTCCGAGTGCCTACTCCAAGGGAAGCTCGGAGTGTGGCAACAAGGGAGAGGGCCTTTTCAGTGGTGGCCCCCCAACTGTGGAATGATCTCCCCGATGAGGCTCGCCTGGCACCAACATTGTTATCTTTTTGGCGCCAGGTCAAGACTTTTCTCTTCTCCCAGGCATTTTAACAGCATTTAACAACGTTAAGTTTGTTTTTAATGGACCCCAGAATTGTTGTTTTTTAATGGATACTGTTGTTTTTATATTGTTTTTATGTTTTTTAAATTTTTGTATACTTTTAATGTTTACTATTTTTAATTGTTGTAAACCGCCCAGGGAGCTACGGCTGTGGGGCGGTATATAAATGTAATAAAATAAAATAAAATATCCTTGGCAAGGGAAGAGACACTGGGCCCCACCAGCTCAGACCCTGGGGGACACAGGATCTGGGGTTGGATGGAAGGTCGAGATTCTCAAGGCAACACCAACCAAAGAAAAATGCAACATTTACAACCATATACAACGTTAATCCCCCATCCGTGTAACGATGCTTGTTACTTTTCACTCCCACGGAACTCTCTTCCTCCACCAGCTCCCTCGGAATCTTCACCCCCTTCCTTCCTCGGCAGGACGGATGCTGGTGCACTGGGATTGCAGGGGGGCTCAGGTAACACGGGTTACCTTACATCGCAGCCCCGGAGATGTGTTGGGCTGCAACTCCCATGTTGGCTGGGAATGACATGAGTTGCATTCCAACACATCTGGAAGGGGATAGGCTGAGTTTCCCTTTACTCTAAATTTCTACAGCGCACAACCCCAAGCAGATCCCATTCTCTTACCGTGGTCAGATCTTCAATCTGAGTGCCCAGCTTATGCAGTGTCTCCCCGCGCTCAGCCTCTGAATCGGCATATGGATACAGGTGGCAGTGAAAGCTGGGGAGGGACACAACACAGAATGAACACCGATGCACCACACAGGGGCTATTCACACAACACAGCAACTCACACTCAACGGTTGAGTGGGCACTGTTGAACCATGGGTTAGCGTGTTGTCTGAACCTAGGACATTTTCTGCAGGAGCTGTTCATACAGGGGCTGTTTACACAACACGCTAGCCCACACTCAATGGTGGAGTGGGAGCTGTTGTTGAACTGTGGGTTAGCCGTGTCTGAACCTAGGACATTTTCCGTAGGGTGTCTTGTTAACCATGTGGTGCGGCCTATTAACCACCCTGAACAACAACAGCAAGGTGGTTTGATCAAGAAAAATAAACCACACTGCATGGTCAACAAGCCACCCGGTGGAAAATGTCCTGGGTTCAGACAACACGCTAAACTGCAGTTCAATAAACAACCCACTCTCAACCACTGAGTGTGGATTAGCATGTTGTACAAACCCAGTCACAAAGTAAAGATGGGGAAGGAGAAGGCAGAGGCCCAGACAGGGCATTTTCTTGAAGAAGAGCCACTAGCTTGGCCAGTTGTATGAAGATGGGAGAAGCTGATGTGAACTTTATGGAAGAGAGTTAGTGTTGCACTACCACCCGAGCCCTTGTCACATATCAATGGAGCAGCACACCACAGGAACTACTTGAGACTGGGGCCCCTTGAGTAGGAAAGAAGGCACCTCATGTGTCAAACAAGGGGAAAAGTGAGCGTGAAGGACTCATGAGTAGGGTGAGGGAGGGGAGTTGTCTTTGGGCTGGGGACAGCACCACAGGAGGAGAAGCACCTTGCACAGAAAGAGAAGCACAGTGCCAAAGGAGACCACAGCAAGAGAGGAGGGCAATGTTCAATGTCAACAGACATCAGAGGGAAGATGCAGTACCCACAACACTCACCAGTTGGCAATCTTGCGGATTTTCTGCCCAATCTGTTCACCCCAGTAGGAGATGAGGAAGATGACCCAGGTGACACTCTCACCCTACAGAGGAAAGGAGAGGTTGCCCAGAGGCCTCTGCATTGAGAGGTACAGGAGAAGCAGCCTTGGGGCCTTCTTCCTGAGCCAGACCAAAGAAGATCCTTGCAGCCTCCTGAGCTGCATCTCACCCTGCTCCATCCACACACAGTCTTGAATCCCACCCTCAGCCAGGCCCTCTGTGCTGTCTGCCACCCCTCACCCTATAACCCCTCATCTTCCCTCCCTGCCCCCTATGTATCTTCTTTATTCCATCTCACCGTGGACGGGTTTTCCATCGGCTCTGCCATCTCTATGAAGTGGGCCACAAGATAGCCACGGCACGCGCGCCACAGCAGCCGTTCAAAGGAATTCACCCGAGACGGGTGGATCACACCAGCCACAAAGCTTGGGGAGGGGAGGGTGTAGGGGAGAAAAACACAAAATGTACATTGAGACTGCACAAGGCAGGCTGGGTACACCGTAGCCTATGGCAACGAAGCCAACACTTAGCAGGTATACAGTACATTTTAAGTGTACAAATGGCTGTCACATACATTACTACAGTAACCCTTATGACGGTAGGCAAGCATGATCCCCACATAGCTGATGGGGGCTGGAAGAGTAGTGGCTTTCCTAAAGCCACATAGAGAGTTCATGGCTGAGGAGAGAGATGAACTGCAGATTCCTCACCTCCCGTGCTTAACCACTAGGCTATACCACCTCCCATCCAGGGGCAGTGGCTTTGGTTTGCCCTGCAAGCTTTGTATCTCCCACAGAAACATTACCCTGCCTACTCCAATGTGCACTTCCTCACAGCTCACTTTATTTTGAGGTCCAGTCTCTGTGCCATGGATGGGTCAAGCAGGGGTTCTCTGTCAGAGAAGGCCCGTGGGCGGGCGGGCGATCCTAACGGCACCTGCTGGCAGGAAGAGAGTCGGTCAGAGAAGGACTCAGGAATTCCCACTTCCAAGTCCCAGGGCCCCCTACCTTCATTCATCATCATCTTTTGCTTACAGCTGGCAGCCTGCAATAGGAAAACGTCAGGGGGAAAGAATTTCCTAGGGTCAACTCAGATGTCGCAGGGGCAGTGAGATTTGCTGTTCATGTGTCTCCGCCACTGATGGCGGGGTGGAGGAGTCTAATTTTTGCAAGAAAATGTTCATGCAGCTGACAGGAGCCGAAGGATTTGCCTCTGCTCCCCAGCTGTATCGAACCACACTTCAAACATTTTTTAGTTCAGCTCTTGTTACCAGATCTAAGCTGGGAGAAAACTGCTGAAAGCTTTAACATTAGGAGAACAATAAAAAAGGTTGGATCCAGGTTTATGCTGAATCAACCACCCTAGTGGAAGTGGACTTCCTCATCCCTTTCTTCCTACAGCAGCCACTCTGCCCCCCCCCCCCAATGCCACACAGAGGGTCAGGAGAAGCTGCTGAGTGAGCTGTAGTGTTGCAGGGAGGGGGAAACCCCTAAAAATTGGGGGAGGGCACCTTCCATGAGCTTCCTCTTGTGCAAGACAGACACTGAATCCAACCCTTAGGTAATAAACCCCAGGTTTGATACCTATGCCAATCACAACAACTGTTATCAGCACAGGTATCAACTGCAAGTGATAATTACAGTGCCAATTACAGCTGTACTGTAATAAACTTTTTCTTTCATTAAGGGCAGCTGTCGACTGTAATTAATTTTTGCTTTCATTTTTATTCTACGCCGCCCCCAAGAAGCTCAAGGCTTATTTAAATTGTGGTCTGTGCAAGGCGCAATTTGAATAATCAGCACCCGGGTGCAGCTGGTTATGTCTTCCGAACCTACGTGGCCTAGCTTGTTGGAGAGGCAAACAAAGATAGCTTATTTTGGTCATGCAAACTGGTGCAGTGTGCAACTAGTCTAACATACACTTAACAAACTTCAAGGCTGAGTATTTGAACCCACGGCCTCCCTCATCCTACAACACTCTATCCACGTTGCCACTGAGAACTACTTGTGTTCTTGTTGAGCACCTGCTACAATTTCAGGTATCTTCAAGGGAAGCAGTTTTGCCATGCTCCTTATTAGCCCCTGAATACTGCAGGGCTGGGGACAACCTGCCCTCATTCCTGTCCTTCCTAAGAAATGCCACTATAATGAAATAAAAATGATATGCTCACACCTACACAGTGGCATTCTTGGAATATCTGACAATATTTGACTGCGGTCAAAGTAACAGGCAATCAGTTGATAACATCTGACCCGTTAATTGACCAGTGTGCCAACCCCAAATAGCGTTCCATTCCCCTCACCGATGCACACTTTTTGTTGCAAAATAAGATTCCCATACACTTTGCTTTAAGATATGAACTGGGAAGATACACAAACAAACCCAGCTGCCCTTGACATACTTAATGTTTACTTTTAAGATTCATCACAACACCCTGGCTGTGTTCAGAAATTGCACTAAACCAGTTTATTGTGAAAAGAACAAGCTGCAGCATGGCCACGAGAAGCTATCCAGAAGCTTTCGCTTATTTATTTTTGGTGTTATTTTTATTGTGTTCTGTTTTTCTGTTTTAAGTTGCTGTGAACCACCTTGATGGCTTTTTAGCAAATAAGGCTGTATATAAATATTATTAATAAATAAATGGCTTTGATTAACCATGGATTATCATGTCATCCAAACCTGACAAAGTCTGGTTATCTTAACTATGGGTTGTTTGGAACAAGTGAACTTCAAACCATGGATTACAAAACTGGCTTGTTTGGACAACATACTATACTACGGTTAATTGAAATCAGAAGCAAATGCTTCCTGTCTTCTTCACATGGCTGTGCTGGAGGAAAGTGGAAGTGGGAAAGTACTTGAGCCCAAGGTTTGCTGTGGCTCATTCTTCTGACATCTGACAGGAATGCAAGAGAGGAACTTTTTGGTAGTTGCTCTCAGGCTCTGGACTCGTGTGGCGCAGAGCGGTAAAGCAGCAGTTACTGCAGCCAAAACTCTCCCCATGGCCTGAGTTCAATCCCAGCGGAAGCTGGTTTCAGGCAGCCAGCTCGGGTCGACCCAGCCTTCCATCCTTCCGAGGTTGGTAAAATGAGTACCCAGCTAGCTGGCGGAAAGGTAACTGCGACTGGGGAAGGCAATGGCAAACCACCCCACTATAAGGCCTGCCAAGAAAACGTCAGCGAAAGCTGGCATCCCTCCAAGAGTCAGTAATGACTCAGTGCTTGCACGAGAGGTTCCTTTCCTTTTCCCCCAGGCTCTGGAACTCCCTACTGGGGGAGGCCAAGTTAGCTGCATCGCTATTGTCCATCTGCCAACAGACAAATACATTTTTATTCAAACAAGCTTTTGGATTTTGAGAAGGTACTTCCTTTTATCTGTCCTGAATCTCCCACCAATTAGTTTCATGGGATGACCCTGGGTTCTAGTGTTATGGAAGAGGGAGAAAAATGTCTCCCTAAACCCATTCTCCACACCATGCTTAATTTTGTACACTTCTAACATGTCTCCCTTTAGCCTCCTTTTTTCCAAGCTAAACAATCCCAGCTATTGTAACCTTCCTTCATAGGGGAGATGCCCCAGGCCTTGATCATTTTAGTTGCCCTTTCTTGCATGGTTCTTCTTCATAGTGCTCTTATCCTCCTTCACCGCCACCCCTGCAGTGCCCTCTTTCACCATGTTACATAGGACTTCTTCCCCTCTATACCAAGCCTCCCTGGGCACTCAGTGGCAGAATGCTTTCTACCCTCAAAGCTTTCAAGGTCGCTCTTTGAAGTAGATGCTTCTGCTTCACCCAGAGCCACAGTTAAATCCCTTTCTCCCCCAAGCATGACGACGACTCTGGACAGCCAGAGAATTGGACAAGAAATCAGAAATGGGGCGGGTTGTGGGGTCACTTACCAGTTGCCCAGTGAAGTGCTGCCCCTGCTGCAACACCTGAATATGCTCCCGCATCTCCTGCAGCCGACCAACCAGCTTCTCCCGGTTGTGGCTCACCTCCCGCAGCTCCTGCGCCAGCGTCTCCGACTCATCCTGGATACGCAGGGCATCGCGGGACTGTGGAGCTGGCAGGTTCTCCTGGGGGGGCGTCAGCGAAAGTCCGGCCTTCCGCACTTCCTGTGCCAAGTAAGCTGAAGAGGGAGAAGTGAGCAGTGAGGAGCACCTGAGATTGCCGCCTCCTTTGAAGGTCACAGAAGATCAGGGTCACATCATTTGCCATTCAGCAAGCTCACCGGGCACGTATGGCAGCCCCAAAGAGGCTTTGCAAACCTCCCATTCTTGCTGACTGCATGGGACTGCACAAACAGGGGGACCTTGTTGGGCATCCAGGAAGCTAAACTTCATAAATTGTGTGTGGGCTGCATGTGCCCCCGTACTGATTTTTTTAAAATAAAAAACAAACAAAATGGCACTCTACAGTGGCATGGGAATTCTAAGAGGGTCAAATTTTATTTGTTTTCAGGATACATTTGTCCATTGTAGTCCTCCACAGCCTCTATGGAAGCTAAAAGGGTCAAATTTAGCTTGCAGACTGGCTACATTTAACCCTTTTAGTGCTACCAAGCACTACAAAGCAGTTTGCTGAATTTCAGCAGCAAACAGGAGGATAGACAGGCCTGTCAAAGTCACAACAGAAAATATTCTTAGGCTTTTGCAAGGATTGTGAAAGTTAAGGATTTCTTAAAAGCTTCTAAAAATTCCAAGAATTACAACATTACGAAATTATGAAAGCTTCCCTTTGCAAGAAAGTAGTCCATTTCTACCTCTTCTAAATTGAGTAGCAAAGTTCAGAAAGAATCACTATCCTTTCTGTTGGCTGTAACTGAATCTAGGAACCTCTGCAGGGGACCAGAGCATCTACTTTTAACACTACAAAGAACAAGTACAGTATTCTCTACTCAGTGGTGTGGGGCCAAATGTTTTTGCAAAAGAAAAATGTTTCCACTAGTAGATTTTCATTGCTAAAAAGGAATAGCTAAAAACAGATTGCCAAAACAGTAAGTAACAGAATAAATAGATACAATACCAGGCCAAATTGCCAGTTTCAAAAGTTGTAATTTAATTACTATCCCTGAAACACTGATCATAGGTTGCATCACCTTAAATTCCAATGTAGGGAAGTGGGTGCTATTAACTTGTCATGTCTTAATATACTTACAAGTATTCCAATAAAAATAATTTATAGAGAGGTAGGTGTGTTAGTCTGTTGCAGAAAAAAAAACGAGAGCATGGCAGCACTTTAAATACTAACACATTTATAACAACATACATTTTTATGGACTAGAATCATCTTCATCAGATTCCAGAGAGGTAGCTGCATTAGTTTGTGCAGCAAAAACAACAACGACTAGCAAATTATTGTTGCGTAAACTTTCATGGACTTCAGTAGTCCATAAAAGCTTATGTCATAAGACATGTGTTCATCTTTAAGGCAGGGCGAGGCAGAAGGTAAATCTCCAGATGTTTTGGATTTCAACTCCCAGAAGCCCTTGACACATGGCCAATGGTCAACGATGCTAGTTGAAGCCCAAAACATCTGACATTCCACTTTCTGCCCACCCGCTTTAAGGTGCTGTAAGACTTGATTTTCCAATAAAATAATTCCTAGGTAAAGTTTGGAGTTGTTTCAATATATTTAAACTACACTGCAGCTGGTGTAGCACAGCAGCAAAGGGACTGAGGTCCAAATCAGAAAGTTCCCAACTTGAATCTTGCCTCTGTTATGAACTCACTAAGTGGCTTAGCTACTCTCTCAGCCTCAGTCCTTTCAACTGCAAAAGTGAGGGATAATACTTACTGGGATTTACAGGGTTGTTGTCGGAATTACAGCTAGATGGTGCATTTGAGGTCCTTTGAACACTTGAAAGTGCCATACAAAAGGAATTATTATTATTATTATTATTATTATTATTATTATTATTATTATTATTATATGGTCAACATGGTCAGTGGTCTGAGATAATAGTAGTCCAAAACATCTGCAGGGTACGGGAAGGCTGTCCTAATCAAATATGTCATGGCAACTTCTTTTGACTATTTGAAAAACTTGAGTCATCAAGTCAAAGTAACACAGCAGTTTTTATAAAAGAAAAGGTTTCAATAACCAAATATACGTCACATGCTAAATGAGATCCCAAGCATGCTAAACGAGATTCAAAGAACTCAAGGCACTAGATTCCACCCCCCACCCCCCGCCGCCAAGAAAATGTGCACTCTGAAGATATCCTTAAAAATTACAGTTGAATGATAAGGGAAGAGGAAACAAGAAACTTCAAGACAGGAAGTATTAATTACAGCAGCCAGCAACTTCGATGGCTAATGTACCAATTGCCTAACCCCTTCCACATTTATTGAGATGCTTCATTTTGAAGGACAATAAAAAGCAGGCTGTGTGAGGAAGTGCAACTACCATTAGCCATAAACCAAAAATTTCATCAAGACTCTAAAATGTGGCATTGTTCATTAAAAAAAAAAAGTCTCACGATTTACTAATGCAGTTTTGTTATGAGGGAGGGCCTGACTCCAAATTTCAAACAGTTGGAGTCTGGAAATCTTGCATGGCCTTCTAACTGCTCTTGGATGTTCAAAACAGGTTATGGTAACAGGGCCAGTATGCTGAGCTCAGGAGGTTTAATTGCCAACCCCATGGGAATCCCAACATTCAAATCACCATGGCAGAAGGGCAGCGCCCCTCCTCCGCCCACTTCCCCCATGCACAAGTGCCACTCACTGAAGGTCTTCTCCATATCTTCACATCGTCGCACCTCCCCCACAAAACGTCGTTGGAAGGCATTGACATGGGGGTTCAACTGAAAGTAAAAGGAGCACATGGCTAGTGAAGGGCCTACCAAGGATGGAACAGATAATACTGCCCTGCTTTCACCCTGGAAACCCGGCACTCCCCACTGCTTGTTCACCCCATACCCTTTTCCTTTTAGGGTGGCCCATTCTGCAGGAATAAGACACCAGCTTTTGTACCTCACCCAATGCTATCCTCTCCTCTGAACGTCCTTGCTCATTTTGCCAGGGCCTAATATAAATGAGGCATAAGTGTTGTTCCACACCAAACTTTTTTCAAAACATGGTGGTGTGTGGTGGTCAGGGGGGAAATCATCTCTATAGTCAGAAATGTTCTTTGTACTCAAGCATATGAAAATATCTATGAGGAAAAAAGACAATACCTGTCAAACTGCTGGTGGGCACTCATCAAAAAAGTAATTCCTTGCCCTTTCTTCCTCAAAATTGGCATGGACCATCCTCAAACCCACTTCGCCTAGACTGCCAAGTTTCAGATCAGTTTCTTGAGCCATTTTTTTCACTATACACTATAGAACCCACTCCCCCCTTCCCCCACACCTGGAATTCTGGTCATAATTCTGATTCAGCTGACTTGCCCTTAACATAGAGCCATTACAGTGGCCCTATAATTAGCCATTCTTTTCTGCCCCTGCATACACAAATCCTTATACAATATACAGTAGGCAAATTTTGTTCAAGTTGCTAGTCCTCATGGTTGTAGTGGAATGATATACTTAACGTTTAAAATAGAGGGCAATCGTATGAGGAAGAGAACAGCTACAGCCATCAGTTATAGCCGCTCACCTACCAAATCACCACCACATATAAAATCACATCTTCTGCGTATCTTTGGGCAAGGTCTTGTCCTATGCAAAGATACACAGCCACCACAACAGGCTTGTTTTGGTCTCCCCGCAGAGTGGTTCCCCCCATGCCCCCACTGCACGTACATCACGGAACTCCACAAGTGCCCGCTCGCCTAATTCGCTGACACAAGCGTAGGCTGAAGCTGTCTGCATGAAGAGTTGGGCCAGGCAAATCTCTTCGCTGCGGAACAAGGAACCCATGTTGCTAGTGGAGACAAAGAGAGAGAATCAGTTGGGGAGGTTGGGGAGCCCCAAGTATGCAACAACTCAACGACAGGCCAGCAATAATTCATATGGGGCAGGGAGGAGGTGTTTTTTGCTGACTGCTGTCCTGCTAAGACAATCCGACATGAGGAAGATGATGAATCTGTTCCTGATCTCCATCAGGAACTGGGATATGCAGAGAAAATAAGTGGCAACATGCAGAGGCAGGGGACAGACTGCCCATTGGAGGGGCAGCAATAGGCTGAAAGGAAGAGCAAACAGGTCTTCTGTGTATGTTCCTGCTAACTTTGGAAGACTCATTGCTAAGAAAAATCCCTGGGCAAAGAGGACTGGGACATCCCCAAAACAGGAATGCTACACATCACTTTAACGTTGCATCAACTTGAGATTTAGTGGCTGCACTGGCCCGTTAGGTCTAGTTATCAAAGGAGGTTCACACTTACCTCTGGTGCCCCTCAAAGTGCAAGGAAGCAGGAAGGAGGGCTTTATCTTGCAGGTGCTGGCCAAGACGCAGCCCCAAAGCAGCGTCTGTGCTGCTCTAACAGCTTCCCACAACTGGTGCTCAGGCTCTGCTGACTCACGTGGGGTAGGGTTTTTTCCCCCCTTAGCTCTGGGATTGCAACAGAGTTTCCAGGCTGAGCCACGACCACCCGTTTCACAACATGCGCCTGACTCAGGGCTCCTTGTCGCTCGCCATGGGATTTAAAAAAATGTCCTGAGGTGGCAGATTGGAAGACCCGGGTCGGACCCAGCAACGAAGAGGTTCTTGCGGCCCTCAGCTCGTCAGGTTAAGAGGAAGCAGACCAAGGAGAGAGACAGGCAAGGCCCAGCAATCTGTCAAAAACAGAAAACAAATTCTCAGATCTACTTCCTCTCCCAAATCACTCCCCTCCACAATGCAAAAGGTGCCTTACTTGCAACTCAGTGGTAGAGATCCAGGGGCAAAGAGGCATGAATAGCTCAAGAGGGGCCCCTCTCACAGCTCTCTGCTAGACTGGGAAAACCTCCGCATCTTAGAAACAGCCACAAGAACCACAGAGATCACACAAACAAAGTCATGAATCTGGACTAGACAGGCATGGCTGCAAGTTGACTCTTACAGATAACACCTGATTTTCCAGATTACCATAGCTCTGCAGGCCATTTTCTGTTGCAGAAATTACACATGAGGAGAAGGACACCCTGCCACCCTATCAAAAGACCGCCTCCAACGTGTGCAGGTCTAGCTCCAAGCACACAGCTGCTACTTCAAGGATCACCCTGATGTGATTCCTGGGCAGATGCCAAAGCGGAGACACCCTAGATTAGGGCTTGCCATATCCCATTCAGAACAGGGCTTCTGTTCCTTGACAAGGACTGAACGAGGTTGAAGTGCCATAGGTGCACTTCTCTCATCACAATTCTGGAGTGACAATGGAGAACACACCTGATGCCTTGCTTCAGAGCTGTCAAAATGACAAAACTCCTGTCCCACAGGGGATCAATTAATACACTGGCAGAGTAGCTGAACACTTTCCTGCTGTGGAATGGGCCCTGAGGTCTTGTACTGAATGCCCAGAACTGTCCAAAGAACACTTTTGTCTCTCTTAATGCGAACACTGGGATCTCACACTGTGCTGAAAAACAGAAATGCAACACTGTGGCACAAATCACGAGTTAAAATAATGGAATTTTAGTCCGCAAAAGCCAAATGGCTTCGCTAAAATCCTAATAGGAGATCTCAGATTGTTGATTCCTTCCCTGCCTACAAAACATTTCTCTTACTGACAGTCTGAAAATAGGCAACACTCGAGTAAGGTAAATTCAATGGAACTCCCAAACCCCAAGATTTTCAATGAGAAAAATAACTCAAACCAAAATTGTCTACTAAGACAGACTCTGGATATGCATCATCATGAGTATGCAGAAAGCACCAAGATCAATGTTGTAATGCAGCCTTCCCCAATCTGTTGGCCTCCAGATGTGTTGTACGACAACTCCCATTATCCCCAACCAGTATGGCCAATGGCTATGCCAGCTGGGATGCTGAAAGTTGAAGTCCAACATATCTGCAGCCCAACACACCTGGAGGCTACCAGGAGGAGGGCCTTTTCTGCTGTGGCACCCAGGCTATGGAAAGAGCTCCCTAGAGAGGTTTGCTTGGCACTTAGCCAAGTGTTCAGCCATGATACTGATCAGTGACTGAGAAAGAGGGGAGCTATAAATCCCTACCTGTTCCACCCTCAAAATGGTGGTGCACATTTTAAGTGTTAAAAAACTTTTCCCAGTTGTCCTGAAAAGGAAAAAAAGCCAGCATCCTGTCAGTTTAATTAATAGTGTGTCTCCTGTATGAAGGGGATAAAGTGAGGGGACATCACAGCAGATACGACTACCAAACCAAACCTTCAGATACAACAAAAATGATGTATTTTATTAGACTAATATGGAAGTGGACAAGGTTTTTCTCCAAGTAGTAAGTACATTAAAAGTTCTACCGGCACCAGGGGAAAAAAGAGGGGAAGGGATTAAAATAGCAGCAATCTTTTTTGGTCATATCTTTATTATGATCTTCCTCCTGGGAGAGTGTGTTCCATAAAACGGAGTAAGACTCTATCACCGTTGCTAAGTGGAATGTTAACACACCCTTAGCACCAGCAGAAATTAGTCTAAATAAAAGACACCTCGGGCACAATCCTGCGTATGTTTAGACAGAAAAAAGTCCTACAACGTTCTCCCATGCACCCTTTACCTACTCCTTGTGGGGGAGGTGGTTGTAGCGGTCATGGTTGCATGGGGAGGGCGGGGATGTCTTGCTGTCTGACACCTCTGAGTTGTGCTTCTAATCTCCACCGAGCTGATCCAGCCAACCAATATCACCGTAGATTACACTCCAGGTTCAATCTCGAGCGCTAAGGAACGGGTGGGGGAGAGGGCCTGGAAGCTCCTCAATGCAGCGACAGCAGTCCTTTTATTTACAAGTAAGTGGCAGAGGGGATCGCCCACCACCGCTCATGTGAGCAGCACCCATGCCTCCACACGTTTAACGCAGCCTCTCAAGTACGGCCATTATTCTGAAGGCAAGACTGCATTCCGGGAAGAGCACCGTCTCCTGTCCAGAAGTGTAAAGGCACGTGGGGCGTCCGGGAAAGCCCGGCTGTAAAACGAGCGCCACAATTACGCTCCAGGAAGCAGAAAGAAAACGGCCCCCCCGGAACTCGTTCAAAGCATCGCAGGAGCAGGCCAAGCGATCGCCTCCAGCAGCATCCATAAACTCGCTTTGCAGCAGCAACCCTCCCCGTCCCCCATCCCCCACCCCGGTATCAACAGCAACAACCAATGGACACGCGCCCCTCTCCGCTCTGCAATCACTGCAAACAAGCGAGCAGACTGCAGCGCCATTAGCTCCAGATCCGGGCTCGGGGTGCACGAGTCGGATCCATGCAGGGAAGCCCCCCCCAAACAGAGCGTTCCTTCCCGGCCACCCGCTTTCGCCTAACGCAGGGAGGAGGGGTTAGCCGCGGGGAAAGGAGGCGCAACTAGAGCAGCAGACGAGGGGGTCCGGCCGCCAGTTCTCAGGTGCCTTGCGAGGAGGGAGGGAAGCGCGGAGCCTGGACGCGAAGAGAAAAGCGAAGAGCCGAGCCCCGCAGCGAAGTGCAGAGTGCCGCAAAAAGGAAAAGAGGACTGGGGATCTTGGGAGGAGCCGGCGCCAAAGCGGAGGGCGCCGAGGCTGGGGCTCGGACGGATGGCGGAATGAGGGCGCGGGCGGGTGAAACGTGTACCGACCTTGCGATACCGCCGCAGCCGGCGCCTGTCTCGGCGCGGGGCTCTGAGCGCAGAGCAGTGGCTTCCTCTTTGCCAGGAAGAGCCTAGTCGAAAAGAGGGCTGAGCTGTCCCGCCCCGAGAGAATTCCCCGCGCGCCGCTCCGAGGCACTTCCTGCTCGTCCCAGCGAGGCCGGCGGCTGGGAGAGCGACAGTGGGAGAGGCCCCGGGGATCTTACCTGCCTGGTCAGAGACGGAGGGAAACGTGTCCAGAGTTGGTCGAACTTCAGTCCCATCCGTTTCAATGGGTTTTTTCAAAGTAGGATTAACATTGGATACAACCTATTCGCTACCTTTTCACAGAATGCAGGCTGGTCTTCCCTCTTCCATTAGTTGTCCCACGTACGGCGCGAACCTATACATGCTTGGTCGGGATGGAAGGCCCGTTTTACTCCCGAGTAAGTTTTCAGGGTGGTTCCCAACGGATCATGAGCTTTCCTTGGCTGGACAAGCAATACCATCAGGATGTCGTTACAATATAAGGAAGTACAGCGTTTGGGGGTGGGAGATGGTCTGACTAGGATGCCACCCCACGCATGGGATTAATATGGCACCAAAGTGGGATGCCCACTCTTTGCCACGGGTTTGGTTCGGTTCAGAGGTGGCTCTATATTTGGAATGAATGGAGCTGCGACCCTCTGCTTCTTCCCCACCCACCTGTAACAGAGAAATCCCACCTCAGATTCATTTGTTCCCATGCATGGCATGCAGCTGCTGATTGCCACGCATGATCTTTTTCTGTCTTCCTCTGACAATCTCAGTAGAATTGAGTACTAGCCCTGCCCTCTGCCCCATTGGGCACCACCAGTCTCTACTGATTAGGTTACCATGCCCCAGGGATGGTCAGTCTGCAGCACCGCTACTACAATGGATGCAGGCAGCAGAAATGTGTGGCCTGCCAGGACTGGAGTGCTTGCAGGCTTGACTGGCATCATGTGAGGCCTATAGGCTTTTCTGTCTGCCTAGTAGGCGCTGCAAAGTTACTGCAAAGAACTAAAAATGTCAGTCTCTCTTTAAAGCTATGTGATACAATGTACTGCTGCTACAATCAACTTCACAAGCCCATCTGCATTTCCCCAAAACACCAAACCAGAAGTCTGGATAATACTGGACTACACTGCAAACTGTCTTACATTACTCTAACCCCCGCACCACTCCCACAAAATGAGAACAACAACACCACGGGTTTGCAAGACTGGTGAAACCCACACTTTCTCAGCCACAGCCCTGCCTCTTACAATAGGGATATAATAATGATGAACCTTAGCTGTACATATTGTCAGGGCATTTTTAAAAAACATGTATACACACTGTAGACCTGAATTAGAAAGAACATGAACTTGATTGCTGCTACATTTTGTTTTTGGGTAGACTACTGCCCATACTCAGTAGACTACCTGAATTTCTAAATTGTTCTTTATGAGGCTGCAATTATTTCCTAACAGGGAAGACACCCAGAAAGATTAACATACCCAGATAGTGGGTGTGTTAACCATTGCTATGACTTCATTCATTGACTAAAAACACTGAAAGGCAGAGGCAGGCTAGTTCCTCACAAATGAATGGGAGCAGCTGCACATTTTTGCCTCATATTTTGGGTTCTGTAAGGGCTAGAGACTTGTTTTTTGAAAAAACAAGAGCTAGGAATCTGGAGATTATGGCTCATCCAGTGATGGGCAGGCAAATGCATCCCTTTGCGCCTTCCTGTAGACACCCATGAACAAGACATATCCTCAACTTGGTCTTTGCCCAAGGCTGGGGTGTGTGTCTGGATTTAGGAAGGGTAGTAATAACCACATTGTGACAGTTTGGTCTCATGGCATTTGTTCCTCCCTGCAGAAGTAGGAGACCCACTGAAATGGTCCACTCTCTGTGACTTGTGGAATCTTCATAGATTCCTGAATGCTCTGGGGGATTTTACAGTAACTAGAGCTGTTGACTGTTAGATTGAGGAGATGCTCCTAAGTGCCTTCCCTGACACTGTGGAATTCAGGTGGCCACTTGGTTTTCAGAACTCAAAGCAATGAAACAGGCTGGACTACTGCTAGAATGCTAGTGGTGTAAGACTTGCTGAAAAGCTGGTTGAACACAAGAGTGCATAATCACACCTGCCTTGTGGCAGTGGGGGCAGCAAAATAAGCTTACATCTTTGAGTAGCTGCCCATCAGTTATTCCAGGTGGTTTGGGGATTATTAACAATTACCCTGTGAATGGTGTTATGTTCGAGGCCCACTGTAACAATTTTGCAAGGCACTTTGAGGTGGTGGGGGGTGGGAATACTTGCTTTCGTAAAGATTTTAACAGTACTATTATTACAGGTCCTGTTGGTGTCCAATGCTCTATCTTGTTCCCTTGGGATCAGTTCCAGCTATTGCAGGAAAGTGTACACCCCAAAGACATTTGGAGAAGGATAGCATGTTTATGCGTTTCTGTGCTAATGCTAGAAGCCTCCAAGACAAGATGGAGAAGTTGAAATGCTTGGTTTCAAAAGAGAATATAGATTTAATGGACATAAAATGGAGAATACCAGTGTGACAAGACTATCTCTGGAAACAAATTTGATAGGTAGGCCACAAAAGTGCTTTGATGGCAGTATTAACCTATATGAACAGCCCAGAGAGTTTTGGCTATTGGGCGGCATAAAAATGTAATAAATAAATACATTGGAGAAAATCAAAATAGAAATCCCCAAAGGGGCAGACTTTTCTACAGAAATCACTACAAGTGACAATACCAGTCCACAAAATAATTTAACACTGAGGGCATATCTTCATCTCCCTGCTCCAAATCCTTTGATCAAGAATAAAACCAGGGAGGCATCCAAAGTAGAATTGTAGTAATAGGCAGCTATGATTACTCTCACATAGGTTAGTTAAATGCATATTCCAGTCACAACAAAGAGATAAAATTAATAGATACCCTAATGATTGTGCCCTAGAACATAGTCATGGAACTGACCAGAGGGCAGTTGTTCCTAGAGTTAATCTTAAGTGGCGCCTAGGAAATAGCAACCACAATACCACCAAATTCAAAATATATGGGAGTGAACAATTGCCAAGGTGTTCCAACACCATAACATTAGTGTTCAAAAGAGGAAACTTCTTAAGATTAAGGAGACTAGTAAAAATAAAGGTAAAAGAGAAAGTCAAGAGGGTCATATCTCTCCAGGCTTGGTAGTTCTCCAATACAGAACAAAAGCTGAGCTAGAATATGTGTGTGTGTGTGTGTGTATACACACGCACGCACACACACACACACACAGAGCAGATTAGGAAAGGCACCACTAAGTCCAAGAGTATGCCAGCCTGGTTAACAAGCACTCAAGAAAGTTTTCTTCAGAAAATAAGCCTTGCCCAATGTCTAGCCCAAATGAGAAAAGGGAACACAAACTTTGGCTAAAGAAACACAGAGACAATAAGGGGCACACACAAAAGAATGGGAAGCGTATCACACAAAGTGAGGACATCAATCAAACCCTCTTCCATGCTTAGAATCATTCCCAACCAGAAACGGGAGTAGCTTAGATCTCTTGGGTAATCCTTATACACTCACTGCAGCTCTTCTGTATCAGTGTGAATAATAATAATAATTATTATTATTATTATTATATTTATTTGTATCCCGCCTTTTGCCTAATACTGGGCCTCAAGGTGGTCTTACAAAGTTTAAAACATACATTGTAAAACCTAGGAAAAGAAATGTAAAAATAATAAATAATAATAAAACGTTTAAAATACACAACAGAATTATAAGTCATTAACATAGGTGGAGGACCAAATTACTCTCCAAAGGCCTGTTGGAACAAACAAGTTTTAGCCTGCTTTCGAAAGCCCATCAAGGAGGGAACCAGTCTAGCTTCCCCAGGAAGAGTTCCAAAGCACTGGAGCAGCCACCGAGAAGGCCCTCTCCCATGTTCCCACCAAGCGCGCCTGTGATGATGGTGGGACTGAAAGAAGGGCTTCTCCAGATCTTGAAGCACGGGCAGGCTCATAAGGGAGAATACAGTCTTTCAAATAACCTGGACCTGAGCCATATAGGGCTTTATAGGTCATAACCAGTTTTACAATAATCAGATGCCTGAAGTTGTTTGTTATGTAGTGTGTAGAACCAAACCACGTGCTCTATTGAACTGGGGTAGCCTTTATCCTCCTTTATAGAGGAACATTTTATGCATGTTAACCAAATTAGTTCATTTGGAACTAATATAATTTCACTCAGAAATTATATACATATGGTAATTTTGATCCAAACATGTATGAAACCACCAATTTGCTTGGGAGATCAATCTAGTAACAACTATGACAAGTTTAATTTTTTCTGCCCAAAGAGTATTTTGACACACTTTTACTTCCTTTTTCCCCATATGTCTCAGATGCTATTTTAGTACATTGATTATCCTGATTCATTCTCACTAAAAATGTATCAGTGGGAGAAGGAACATGTAATAACAGAAGTTAATCACTGGGCTTCCCATATTTCTGGAGGAACATAACCACCATCTTATATTCTGTCTAGCGCTTTCTTGCAGCTAACTTTCCTGCACTCATAACTCCTCCACCTTTTAGTCTCCCTCCCCACTCTAGGTCAAATTTCAGTGAAGCTTCCTGTTATTTGCAAGGCAGGGGTACATACCAAGGATAGCAAACATATAGCGGAAGAACCTTGAGTTTTGCGGATTACCACAGCTAGTGAGCTAACAGGTCAGACCTGGGTAGAGGATAGAATTGATTGAAAATCCCATAAAATCTTGATGCAGATAGGCCATAGTCCTCTCTTAAAATACTAGAACCTGGGTTCATCCCATGAAGCTGATTGGTGGGAGATTCAGTACAGATAAAAGGAAACACTTCTTCACACAGCTCAGAGTTAAACTATGGAACCCTCTACCACAAGATGTAGGATGGCTTTAAAAGATTAAATAAATCCCTGGAGTTGGTTATCAATGGCTACTAGTGTTGAGGGCTACATGCTAACTCCAGTACCAGAGACAGTAAGCCTATGTACACCAGTTGCTAGGGAACATGGGCAGGAGGGTGCTTTTGCACCGTGTCCTGCTTGTGGGTTCCTGGTTGACAGCTGGTTAGCCACTGCCTAAACAGAATGCTGGTCTCATCCAGCATTGTGGGTGGGAGGACACTATTGTAAACTTACTTTAATCCTACTGATAAGGGTTTAGTCATACTGATAAAGGTTTAGTCAAAGTACATTGAGATATGTATATCATGTTCTTGTTTTCTTTAAAGTAGTATTGCTTTATTCTGAAATTCCTCATACCGAGTCTTATACATATCTTAAAACCATCTGCACTGAAAAAGAAAGGGTGGCCATCAGAAGAAAGTGCTACAGTCCTGCAGTCAGTGAATCCTAATAGAGCCCAGAGCCTCCAAAGTTTTGAGCAAATGCTTTGCTAGAACAGAAAGATAAGCTACATGACACAATCAGAAATGGGTGCAACACGAGAGGCCAAGCCATGCTGGTTTCACAATGCAGCACTGCTACTCAGATCCTTTTCAAAAGCATACAAAATTACCTCCGTCACATTCTTAAATGTGGAGGCTGGGAAGAAGAGCTGTACAACCTATCTCCTGAGAAGTCCCATTGATGCCAACAATGCAGTATAACTCAGTAGTACAAGACACTAACATGAAGAAAAGGAAATCCCACCTGACTCAAGAGCTACATTTTGTATCACAGAACAGTGTACAATATGTGAGAGACAGATAGTTCTCCCTTGCTTGGACCGTGAGTGGATAAACAGCTGAAGAGGGTCTGTGCCCATTTTTCAAAGCAGGACTTGTTACATAAGCTGAACACCAGACTTTTCTTTACACATTCAAGTCTTTTTTATATACACACACATATACACTCCTGGCAAAACTTTCATTGCAGAATACATAAGATTCTTATCTTAGTTCTAAGGGATTCTTATCTTCGTGCTAAAGCAGCCCTTTAAATTCTATTCAAAGCCAATTTAAACACTCCCCTGCAAAAGGCATGTGGCATAGGCTTCTCACAACTGTTACCAATAAGAATGCAGTTGGTGTGGGTGTGTCTGTGAGACAGAGAACTTGCCTGTTCGAGTTCTCTCTTATGTCAAAACATTTCCTGTGTGAGGAAAGTTAAAGTAACAGGGAGAAAGATTCTAGTCTAGCCTTCTCTCAATGGGCTAGTTTTCCAAATGAAGTGCTTTTTCTGACTTGACAAGAGTCTTCTGAATGGTACTAGTAATCCCAGGAAGACTCTTAACATGTTTTGCTGAATCCTTGAATTGACTCCCTAATAGAAAACAAACAGGATACTAGTTCCACGAGAGTCCTTTTCAATAATAATTTAAAAAGCTGCTGACCAAGGGGGATACAGAATAAGAGAAATGGATCCCCCCCATTTACCTCTCACTCTCAACTATCACCACTTCCCAAACCAATACCCTTACATTATCCCTTAGGTTTCCTCAACGGTACAACAATCAGAACTCTCAAGTTAAAGGAAAAGATGGATAGTGGGGCTTGTCCCCCAACCTGCAAGGGCTGTGCATCCTACAACATCCCCAGAAAGTTTGCCTACAACTTCTCCCTCATCCTCAAGACACAGGGAAACAAGCAATGAGTGCATGTCCTTTATTAGAGGCTTGGCTTCGGTTGAGCTGGCTGGTTAGGATGTGTGAAGAGGGGTCCGGGTAAGTGCCCCATCACCGGTACAAGTAGTCCGCTTGTATATTAGCAGAAATCTCAGCTTCCCACTTGTCACCGTTGTTGAGTAGCTTCTCTTTGTTGTACAGAAGCTCTTCGTGTGTCTCAGTGGAGAACTCAAAGTTGGGGCCCTGCAGAACACAGAACAAAGTCAGATCAACTCATATGCACCCATACACACCAACACTAAATCTAGGGGCCTTGCGTACTCTGAGTAGCTCCACCTCCTAGATGAAACAGTGGCTCAGTTCAGACAACACGTTTCTCAACGGTGGTTTGAGAATTCCACACCACCATTGAGAAATGCGGTCTGGTGGAAAAATTCCACACAACGGTGGAGGTTTCTTTTGGAAAACACTCCATGCAGAATATCCACACTGTGCAGAGGAGAATTCCTGCACAACCATTGCGGTGCGTGTTGTGTGGAGGGCTCCGTAGAGTTTTGTGTTGCGTTACATTGACTTTTCCCACTGGCTACAGAGTTCCCTGGCAGGAGCAGCAAAAGGAGTGAGTGCCGGTCTGGGAGAGCCACCGGGATTGTTTTTTTGCAGCAGTGGCTGATGGGATACCATTGGGAGGACCAAGGGAGAGAGGGTGGAGGAATTGTCAAACATCGCAATGGATTTTACTCAACTCCACAGTAATCCACAGTCACACAACGGTGAAGTTAGAACATGTTGTTGAGTGGCGTTTTCACACTGCATTGATTAATTTGCTGTCTGAACTGAGCCAGTCTTACTCAATCTGAAAACATCCCCCACCCTCCTGGCCACTCACCTCCACAATGGCATCAACGGGACATGCTTCCTGGCAGAATCCACAATAGATGCACTTGGTCATGTCAATGTCATAGCGAGTAGTCCTGCGGCTGCCATCAGCACGGGGCTCTGCCTCAATAGTGATGGCCTGCAAGAGAGAAAGAAGCATAATTTACTAGTCTGTCACATTCAACAAACCTCCGCTGCAGCAGCCTGGATAATCCACACTGAAGTGGAGGAGTGAATAGAAAATTTATCCATGCTGCAATGAAGGCAGCTCATTAGGAATATGGAGGGCTGGGGAAGAAAAGACACCGCTGGATTTATCAGGGTTACAGAGACTGGGACACAGCTGCATGTATGTCATAGTAAAGAACAGAAGGGATGCCATAAACAACAGAACTCTGCCAGCAGAAGGGAACAGCTGCTGAAGAAGCACCTGGCCCAAAGGGACAGCACTGCTTTAAGCATCAGCTCAGCAACTGGGTGGGGGAGCAGAATCAGGTCACCTACCACACAATGATAGATACCATTAGGGAAGGAGCTCAGCACCGAGCAGGGGCAAAATCTTTCATTTCTTGCCACTAGCTGCATGCAACTGGAAACTTGCCAGTCAACTGGGACACAGGCACACCCTCTCAGATGAAGTACATCGTACTCTTTCCAGTGCCAAGGGAACACCTTTTTATTTTTCCAGGGCTTTAGCATTTTACCAGCCTAGTCTTTTAACTCTGCTTTTTTAAAATCTGAATTTTAAATCTATGCATTGCTCTTTGGGGTTTTTTTCTTCTGGTTTCACTTTCATATTGCGGTTTAAGTTTCCATATTTATACTTTAAGCTGCAATTTATGGTTTTAATTTTTGTGAACTGCCCAGAGAGCTTCAGCTATTGGGTGGTATAGAAATGAAATGAAATGAAATAAATAGGTAAATCCCACTGAAGTCATGAGACCTACTCACAAGTAGATTTGGACAAGACTGCTTCTAAGCCCCATTGAACTCAGTGGTACCAATCTTATCCTGATGGGCATGCAAGAGTGTGTATCCTCAGAGATTTGCAAGCTTCCATACTCTTACAACGTTTGCCTGCAAGATGCAACCAGTAGCCAGAAATATTTTGTTTGGGGTTTTTTTGCACTGAACACCTGCACTATATGGAGAAATCTCTACTATGAAGACACCATATCAAGGAAGAAAGGAAGAGGTGACAACATGGGCCTCACCTGAGCAGGGCATACGGCCTCACAGAGCTTGCAAGCAATGCACCTCTCCTCTCCAGATGGGTATCTGCGCAAGGCATGCTCCCCGCGGAAACGAGGACTTAGGGGACCCTTCTCAAAGGGATAGTTGATTGTGGCAGGTTCCCTGAACAAGTAGCTCATGGTCATAGCCAAGCCTGAGGAGGTGGGCCAAAACAAAAGATATTATTCATTTAAATACACAATTCACTTTATCGCCAAAGTTCAGGGTCAACAACAGATATCAAAATGTAGGTTATCTAGCTAATATTTAAATAAAACAGCTAGAATCAAATAGATTTAATAATGTTCCAACTGCATTCCACAGCATACTGCAGTGCTGCAATTTGCCACTTGCCTGCTCACCTAGGAAGAGTTGCAATTTCCATCAGGTGACCAGTTCAATGGTGAACTATACCCTATACGTATTTCCTTCACACCCATTGCTAATGTAGGCAGAAGGTGGAGCAGGTGGGACCACCGCAATGCCCTCGCAACTCTCCGTTTCTCCATCTCCCAAGTTCGAAAGAAAATACTGAATGACAGCAAATACATACAACTGCCACAGCATAGCATGACCTGAGAGTTGACAGCTCGAGATCTTTTGGGGAGAAACTAGAGAAAGCAATGAGCATGGCCGCTATTTAGTTGGGTTGTATTTTCCCTGCTGCAGACACGCGCAACAGCACTAAAAAAAAACCATCCTGTCTAGTTTTAAAAGACTGGGCTCCTAGGATACTGCCACATTGCCAGAGGGAGAACAAAAGCAGTAGCAGGGCTGAGGCTATAGTACAGGTGAGTGGAGAGAGGCTACCTGTATCACTTCCACTTTAATCTCAGGCCCTGCAGTGGTATTGATAAATTATTAGTTGTACTCAGCCATGGCAAGGACACAGTCCTACTCCTGAGAGTTAGAGAGAGAACTGCTGCATTGGGGGTAGGAGGTGCATGGATAGAGGAGATTGCCAGCTTTCTCTGGGCAACCCATACTATGATGGCACATGAGACTCTTCCCCTTCAGCCAATCTGCAGAAAGCCGCAGAGTTAGGGCCCTCTCTACCCTCAATGTTCCAACCATCACCCTGATCCCACCACTGTCCTCACCTCGGATAAGTTCAGTCCACAGGAGGGTCTGTGCAGCCTTGTCAGTGACAGATCTCAGGTCTGTTGGCTCCTCCCTGAGATTCACATATTCTGTAGCCACACAAACACACACAAAAAAAGAAGTCTATGTTGCTGCTCTCCAGAAGTCCCAAACACTTCATCGTATAACCGGAGAACGCGTTCCAATGAAAAATACTCATGGGTTAAAAACACACATTTATTTATTACATTTTTATACCGCCCAATAGCTGAAGCTCTCTGGGCGGTTCACAAAAATTAAAACCATGAAGAGCATAAAAACAACCAACAAATTTAAAACACAAATACAAAATACAATATAAAAAGCACAACCAGAATAAAACCACACAGCAAAAAATTAATATAGGTTAAAATATGAGATTAAAACAACAAAGTTTTAATTTAACTTAATTTAAATTTAAGTTAATTTAAATTTAAGTTAACTTAATGCCTGGTAACGGTAATGAACTGGATGAAGACTAATAAACTCAGACTCAATCCAGACAAGATGGAAGTACTGTTAGCGGGTGGTTCATCTGTCCGGCGAGGTTATGTTTGCCCTGTCCTGGATGGGGTTGCACTCTCCCTAAAGGATCGGGTCCATAGTTTGGGGGTGCTCTTGGATCCAGAACTGTCACTTGAAGCACAGGTGAACTCAGTGGCAAAGAGCACCTTTTATCATCTGAGGCTGATATACCAACTATGCCCTTATTTGGACAGAGATAGCCTAGCTACAGTTATTCATGCTCTGATAAACACTTGTTTGGATTACTGCAATGCGTTACACGTGGGGCTGCCTTTGAAAACGGTCCGGAAACTTCAACTGATACAAAACAGGGCAGCACGTTTACTAACAGGGACTGGCCGACGAGACCACATCACGCCAGTCCTTTTCCAGCTTCATTGGCTGCCAGTCCAGGTCCGGGCCCGATTCAAAGTGCTGGTATTAACATTTAAAGCCCTAAACAGCTTGGGACCAGGCTATATGAAGGAACGCCTCCTCCCGTATGTACCTGCCCAGACCCTAAGGGGGTCCTTCTCCATGGGCCCCTGCCAAAGGAAGTGAGGCAGGTGGCTACCAGGAGGAGGGCTTTCTCTGCTGTGGCACCCCGACTGTGGAATGAGCTCCCTAAGGAGGTCCGCTTGGCACCTACATTATATGTTTTTAGACGCCAGGTGAAGACCTTTTTATTCTCCCAGCATTTTAACAGTCTATAAATAAATTTTAACTTGGTGTTTTAAATTTGTAATTTTGCATTGCTGCTGTTTTTATCTGGTTGAGCTTTTATATTGTGTTTTATACTGTTGTTTTATACTTTGAACGTTTTTAATTTTTGTGAACCGCCCAGAGAGCTCCGGCTATTGGGCGGCATAGAAATTAAATAAATAAATAAATAATTTAGGTGTTAAAATACTGAGAAAATAAAAAGGTTTTCAGCTGGCGACAAAAAGAAAACAATGTAGGTGCCAAGCGAACCTCTCTGGGGAGCTCATTCCACAACCAGGGTGCCACAGCAGAGAAAGCCCTCCTCCTAGTAGCCACCTGCCTCACTTCCTTTGGCAGGGGCTCACGGAGAAGGGCCCCTGTGGATGATCTTAAGGTCCAGGCAGGCACATATGGGAGGCGTTGTTCCTTCAAATAACCTGGCCCCAAACCATTTAGGGCTTTGAATGTTAATACCAGCACCTTGAATCGGGCCCGGACCTGGACTGGCAGCCAATGAAGTTGTAGAAGGACTGGCTTGATATGATCTCGCCGGCCAGTCCCTGTTAGTAGGCAGGCTGCCCTGTTTTGTACCAACTGAAGTTTCCGGACCATTTTCAAAGGCAGCCCCACGTATAACGCATTGCAGTAATCCAAACAGGAGGTTATCAGAGCATGGATAACTGTAGCTAGGCTATCTCTGTCCAAATAAGGGCATAGTTGGTATATCAACCTAAGCTGATAAAAGGTGCTCTTTGCCACTGAGTTCACCTGTGCCTCAAGTGACAGCTCTGGATCCAAGAGCACCCCCAAACTATGGACCCGATCCTTTAGGGAGAGTGCAACCCCATCCAGGACAGGGTAAACATCACCTTGCCGGACAGATGAACCACCCGCTAACAGTACCTCCGACTTGTCTGGATTGAGTCTCAGTTTGTTAGCCCTCATCCAGTCCATTACCGTGCCCCAAGATCTACCACACAAACAGTGTAGTCAAAGACACTGCATATCAATGTTTCTGGAAACATAAACATCTTTTGAAACAAAGAAAATGTCCATAACCATGAGCACTGGTGGACAATTCCTTTGAATACACCATTCACAGAAGAATCCATGAGTTTTCATAAGAATGATGCCCCGATGAGTTACACAGGCACAGTGACATTTTCTGGGAGACATAGATGGCATTGACGGGTCCAGACTGATTTCTGTGTCCCCACAAGAAGAATTTCTAAGAGAAGCTCTTGTATCTTTGGACTAAAAGAGAGCAAAATGACTCAAGCCATCTTCAATGCTAGCAGCTACTACATTCTTAGAGAGAACCTTCAGCAAGGCAGATGGACTCTGTTATGCACTTACTGTAGGAAGCTTTTGGAGCTGTGTTGCTGAGATGCCGAGTAAGGCTCAGGCACAATGGAGTCCCTGAGGAATAACAGAAAAATTTAGCAACATTTGAGAGAAAAACAGAGACCCCAGTCTCAATATGCCCCAAACAGCACAAAGAATATGGAGACTGTTCAATCCATGGCTCTCCTGGCACAGCTTCTTTGAGCCTTGACCCAAGTCCTTTCTAGAGCAGCCTTGCATTTAAACAATAGCCTGGCAGCCACAGGCAACAAGGAATTTTATGCAGTCAAGTATACAGGTTGGCACTCAGCATCCAACCAAGAAGGCTGCCTGATGAAGGAAGCCTCCTCCTCCTTTGCTCCCAGCATAGAAATGCAGCAGGCCGCTGGGGAATATAAGGGGTTCTCCTCCCTTCTTCTGCCGGCTCCATGCAGGCTGGTATTTATTGTTATTATTATTATTGTGGTTTACAAGGGTGTTCTAAAGGATCACTCCCAAACTATTAGCATTAAAACTACTACACACCACCAAGCGGCTCAGTAGAATCTCTGAAAGATGATCAGTCAACAGTGCCAGGCAACAGAAACCGGAACCTAAGCTGGAATGTTATATGGAGGAAACGTATGTGCCTGCCCATTCTCTCTACCAAGGATAAACAGCAGCTGGTTAAAGCCAAATATCTGTACAAGTCAAACTGCCACAGATGAAGAGGAGAAACTTTTTTCCTGTGGTTTTCAGTCACTGACCAAGAGTGAAGGTCAGTTTGCGGGGGGGGGGGGGAGGGGAGAGAGAGCGAGCAATTTCTGTTTCCTGGCATGCCTGCATCAACCTAGCTTTAAGACTATAGGAACATAGGAAGCTGCTTCATACTGGATGAGGCCATTGGTCTACCTAGACCAATACTGACTGGCAGTGCCTCTCCAGGATCTCAGGACAAGAACCTTCCCATCACCTCTAACTTGATCTTCTTAAATGAAGATGCCAGGGATAGAACCCAAGACTTCTTGCATGCAAAGCATGTGCTGTCCCACTGGTTTATGGTCCCATTCCTAAGGCACAGCCTTGTTCTCCTCCTCCTCAAGGGCATGTCTAGGATTTGAAACCAGGCCTTCTCACACCTGAAGTGGGAATCATTTCACTAGGCCAGGCAAGGGGAACTTCTGGCCCTCCAAATATCTGGTCTACAACTCCCATCAGACCTAGTTAGTATAGCTAGTTATGAAGGATCATGAGAGTTATAGCCCAAAACACCGGGGGGGGGCACCCCTACAGTAAATTCAGGACAAAAAGAAGTGCGTCTTCACACACACTGCATAATTATTTTAGGAAATTCAGTACAAGATATAATTAATACTGGCTGGCTTAAAATGCATTAAACAACTTTATGGCAAGGAGACCTATCAATGGCAATTAGCCATGATGAATATATTGGGCCTCCAGGTTCGGAGGCAATCTACCTCTGAATACCAGGAGCTGAGACAAGCATCAAGGGGTGGGTGTTACTTCCACGCCCTGATTCTGGCCATCTTAGAAGCATGTAGCCAGCCACTTTTGAAAACAGGATACTGGGCTGAACACTGCCCCTGATCCCTCGATCTGATCTAGCAGAACTCCTCTAGTATTCTTCCGCTCCTCTAGTATTCTTCCGCTCCTCTAGTATTCTTCCGCTCCTCTAGTATTCTTCCTTTCAACATCAGAACAGATTCCTTGAAGTTGCCTGCCCCTGACATAGAACCTTCAACATGACCTGTGCTTTAAGAGCCTCAATCCCAAGACAATAGTTCAATATTGTTCCCATTTTACCAAAGGGAAATGTAACCAACAAGTAACAAATTGCCACAGCCATTAAAGCAAGTTGATAAAATGGGTATTGAACCTAGAACAGATCAAAAGACAACACTGAATCCAAGTGTCATTCTCCTGCAGCCTACCTGTCCGGGAAGCTTGACGCATAATCCAGAGTACAGGCATTTTCAGCTTGAGTTAGGGTCTCCTCTGCAAAAGGGGCAAGAAGAGAGACATGCAGGTTGCTGCGTCAGTTAGGTCTATTATTTTTTTAAAAGTCTAAATGTAATGTAGTGTTTAATATGACCAACTAAAACTTCACAAAATAGCAAACACACTTTTCAGTTTGGCAGATGTCAAGCAAGTTAGATGTTAAATAAAGTTTTCC
Organism: Elgaria multicarinata webbii; assembly: GCF_023053635.1. Lineage (NCBI taxonomy): Eukaryota > Metazoa > Chordata > Lepidosauria > Squamata > Anguidae > Elgaria > Elgaria multicarinata. Next base: position 77,894,668 of record NC_086172.1, on the reverse strand, counting down.
AAAGTGTGTGTGGGGGAGGAGGAAAAACATGTTTTAGGCATAATGAAAAAGCCCCCACCTGCAGTTTGCAATGATCTTAAAGTACAGAAAAGGAGGCATCATGCAAACATAGCATGCAATCTTATAACACTTTCCTGGGAGTAAATCCCATTGAACATGGTGGGTCTGACTTGCAAGTATACTTGCATACGATTTCTCTGCACAGCTTCAATCCTACACTTATACACGCAAGAGTATGCCTTACTAAACACAGTGGGCTTAAATGAGTAAACATGCATAGGACAGCACTATGTACTACAAGGAGGTGCAGAACCCCTTTCAGCCGGAGGGGAAAATTCCATCTCAGAGCTTTCAGGGTCGCATTGCACTGGTGGGGGAGGTCAAAGGGGCAGACTGAAGACAAAATGGTTGGGGGAAACCTGTTGGACTGCAACCCCCATCATTGGGAGTTGATAGGACTTGCAGTCCAACATATCTGGAGGGCACCAGGTTTGGGAAGGCTAGGATACACCTCCCAGAGTCTACACCCTCATTCTAGTACAACACCCACCAGGAGGCAGCCCACTCACTCTGCAGGAGCCAATTAGACAGGGCCGACGAGATTGCCTTATGCAGGGCGTTGCTTACGCTCCATCAGGCAACACCAAAGGCGCAACGTGAGACGAAGAGCTCAGGCAGTAGAGAAGGGACGCAGGGAAAGTGGTGGGGGATGTCCCGGCTTCTACAAAGCAACAACGCTCATGCGCACTTCCCTACGACTCCTCCTACTCGCCCTCAAAACCCCGCCAGGCGCCTGCGCCGTTAGCAACCAAGCAGGCCTTGCGCATGCGCATTTCTATGTCCTCTGATGTCCCGGTGAAGGTCCCCGCGACCAGGTGCCCCTGCAGCCTTCCCACCACCACCACCGTCTTCGCACGGGGAGAATTTCCAGCAGTCTGACAAGTCAAGCGCGTGCCCGGGGTAGCGTCACAGAGAGTCGACAAGGACTCACCCGCGACAACGGCGATAGGGACCACCGCTCTGCTCCGAGCCGCCGGCGAGCGGGACTAACAACTGGAACGAATTGCCAGTGAGCTCAGCATTCATTGGTTCAAGATGCCCTTCAAGAGGCGGGACCTTCTCTCTGGTTGGATAGAACTATGGGAAAAGGCGGGATGTTTTGAGAGGAAGGGACGGGATGAGAGCTGATGACGCCAACAATACCAATCGGTGATTGGATGAGAGGGAGCTTAAAGTTCACGTGGATTGGCAGAGATTTGTGGAATTCTGGCTCTATGTTGTCGGGGGCTGCGCGTGACCGTGTTTTACCCGCGCCGGGTGCTGGTAGCCTCCGCTCTTATACGAGTCTGGCGTTGGCGCTACAGCTTGACGTGTCTCCCCGCTGGTGTCTCTTCTGCTAAGCAGTCGGAATGCAGTGTATTTAAAACCTGCAAGCTAGGCCATGTTCGCGGGAATAGAGGTGGGCCCTTTTACGTCAATGTCAAATGCAGGGCTGCAAGGCAGTTGGTCAGTGGATGCAATCCTGCTTCCTTTGCATTGGTGAATGTGTGGTGGCCAATGGTGGTGTTTGAACATGCCTGTGATAAAGGACTATTCTGCTATGTAAAGGTTACCAAGAAAGCTATGCTGTCTTGCTGTCTCTCAAACAGAAGAACACAGACCACAATCCCATTGTTTCTTGTTGAGTACTGCTGTTAGGGCTACAGCCATAGTCAGCAATGTCACAGGCACCCAGAAAAGTGCAGAACCACATTTCAGAGTGCACTCCAAACTGCAATGGTCTGGTTCAGACAACACACTAAACCATGCTGCTTAACCACAAAATGGTTAATTGCATTAACTGCAATTAATTGCATTCCCTTAACCATTTTGTGGTTAAGCAGCATAGTTTAGTGTGTTGTCTGAACCAGGCCATTGTCTCTGCTAACAGAGGAAGGAACAGCATTTTCTCAAGAATAGATTGCAGTTTTAATTCTGTTTGAATATGAAAACTGTGTAAATACTTCCTCAAGAGAACATATTTGACTCCTGTGCCCTGACTGAGAAACAGTTGCACATTTGCTACTCTTTAAACCAATCATTTGGAAGGGCCTGAACAGGCGTGGACACAGCCAGTTATGCTTGTTTGGATTGCCAAAATGTTGCCTTGTTATGAAGTGTGCATATCTGTGTGGATATATAAGTGGTAAGTTGGGTGTACTATCTGGCAACCATTTTTCGATTGCTTTGCTCAAGAAAGGCTGATTCGCTTTCCAGTGTCTAGCTGCCCTTGGGTTTTATCCCTTAATTTTGTTTTCCAACCCTTTGTTCTCTTATCACTTATAAATATATTTCTGTGCAGTCTTTTTGGTTTCAATTGTTTGCCAATGTCTGGAAGACATTTTGCAATCCCTAGCAGATGCGTTTCATGATTTTAAGAAATGAATCTCAAGATTTCTTGCACTGTTGCTGAAGATGCTGAGGCATAACTAGCAGATCATGTGCTGTGCAGCTGTGCAATAAAAAAAGCCAGGGATAACCTTCCTTATGTATCAGCAAACAGGGATCAATTTTGCATATAGGAATATTTGAGACTGAGGCTTCAAGAATTGGTCCTAGTCCGATAGGAAATTAATGTATGATTAACCGAATGTGAATATTTCTAGAGGTGTAGCTGTGTTAGTCTGTTGCAGAAAAAAAGTCTTGTGGCAACCTCCAAGGCTTATAAATTCATTTTGACATAAGCTTTCATGGACACTGTCCACCATCAGATGCAGCTGAGGAATGTATTTATTTGTAACATTTCTATACTGCTGATTATAATACAATCTCTCAGCAGTTCACAAAATGATGAAGAGGACTAGAGTCCACAAAAACTTACCCCAGAATTAGGGTGTCCATATGAAAAGGAAGGCAGGGCTCCTGTATCTTTAACAGTTGTATTGAAAAGGGGATTTCTGCAGGTGTCATTTGTATGCATGCAGCACCTGGGGAAATTCCCTCTTCATTACAACAGTTAAAGCTGCAGGAGCCCTGCCCTCTTTTGTAGTGACCAGATACAAAAGAGGGTAGGACTGCTGCAGTTTAACTGGTTAACTAGAATGTAAGCCTATGCAGCAGGGTTTTGCTATTTTATTGTTTTACTCTGTACAGCACCATGTACACTGATGGTGCTATATAAATAAATAATAATAAATAACTGTTAAAACATATAAGAGCCCTGTCCTCCTTTTCATATGGTTGGTCATGGAAAATGCCCCAAGACTCTTTGTTGTTTTCCCTAACTGAATGCTGTATGATAAATGGGATGACTCAGCCACAGGGTGGATATTGCTCAGTGTCACCCAGATTGGTTTTTTTTTTAAAAAATTATTATTTCTTTACTGCAGCTGCCTTGTTTCTGTAGAGTATCTATACAAAACCAGCTATACTGGGAGTTTCCCAATACCCTTGTTTTTATATAGCTAGATATAAGAACATAAAAAGAGCCATGCTAGATCAGACCAAGGGTCCATCTAATCCATACAGTGGCCAACCAGCTACCTTTTTATATTGTATTTTGTATTCATGTTTTTAAATTGTTGGTTGTTTTTATTCTTTTCATGGTTTTAATTTTTGTGAACCGCCCAGAGAGCTTCAGGTATTGGGTGGTATAAAAATGTAATAAATAAATAAATACCTGTGGAAACCCGCAAGTAGGACATGAGTGCACCAGCACCCTCCTGTCCAAGTTCCCCAGCAACTTGCATATTCCCTAGCAACTGGTGTGATACCTTGTACAGTGTGATCCCATACATGTTTTTCAGAGTAAGTCCTAGTGCACCCAGTGAGGGCTTATCTCCAAGTAAGTGGATGTAGGATGGCAGCGTCAATTTTACATGAGCAAAAGCTTTGGAAAGTTAGGAAAACTCTGATTTCCGCTTTTACATAGAGCCAAGAGGAATCTCTCCCAGTAGGTGTGGCCATTAGTACTGTTGAATAGTTACTGTGCAACCCTTTGAGAGGGGTCAGTCTTTCAATCAATGAATCAAAGAGCTCGCCTTGCAGGTTACATGGGATGCAGCTTGCCCTCAGAACTACAGACTGTAATTTCATTGTGGGATGCAGAGTAAAACTTCAAACTTGAAGTCTTAGAGCATGCAGGGAGCCCTGAGAATGTCACTTCAATTAAAAACAAGTCATTATGATTTATAGAGAAACAAGGTAACGTACAGGTAGTTCCTGCAAAAATGAAAAGCAAATATATTCTGGGTGGAGACTCCCATCGTAGGAGCCAATTGTGACTTCACTCAGTACTGCTACTGCTTTTCTGCTTCCTGCCCCCAGCCCTGTTTGCCTTTGGAAAAGTATTGCATTATCCAAGTTTCTGTATTTCAGCCTCTCTTATCCGATTCTACCCACACAAATGTCTACAAAATTCCACATTCTATAAAAGGGGGAATGCAATTGTTATATTCGGAGTACCTTTCAGGAAAGAATGCTGTAATGCTTAGAGCAGGGACAGGAAACATGTGGCCCTCCAGATGTTGTTGGACTGCAATTCCCATCATGCCTCCAACAACATGGCCACAATGGCAACACCCAGAGTACACCCCAAAAGAGGGGAAGCTGTTACCCTTCCTCTTATCATAGAGAGATGGAAAGACTATCATACACTTCACTCAAGAACCGTGTGTGTTTGAAAACCAAGCTGTCAAAAATCCCATGGTGACTTGACCTCTACCACTGTACTATAGAATGTTTTGTGTGCAATGAATACTTCACCCACTGCCAAGCTGCTAGAACACCAAAATGCTCTCTATTTTTTAGCTGTTGTGGTAAATTATTTGTACATCACATTATTCTTCAATTCCTTCTGCTTTCTCTCTCTCATAATATCTTAATTTAGATTGTAAGCTTTTTGGTGTAAGAACTGGTTTTGGTTCATGTCACTATGGAATGTGCTATGTAAATAATACAATAACCAGTGATGTTTGGTGCCAAGATCTTTATTACACAAGCAAAACATATACCTGCAAAATGCAGGACTGTGCAATCAATGTCAGTTAAGTCTGCAGTCACAACCATCATTATTAGGAAGTAAGTCTTTGAACTTACTAAGACTTACTTCTGAGTAAACATGTTTAGGATTGCCAGCTGTAGAGATGATTGATGGGATGAGAAATATGAATTAAGAACATTACTAATGTATAGAAACGGATGTTGGAAGAAGTATTACTTATCAGAATGAGCATGTCTGAGGGACAGTGCATGTAGTTGCATGGAAAGTACGACTTGTCTGCACAACACCTTGCATGGGATTAATTTTGAATCCCTCTGAAATTGTTTTGGTTTAAGGACCCAGCCTCTACACATTCTCCTGAAAGTAGTTTAATCACTCCTTAAGTGACCATTCAGCATCTATGCTTCAACTTTTATTGCACATAGACAGTTATATTAATTAGGGTGATTGTGCCAGTGTACAAGTGGAGCAGCTTTGGTCAATCTTTACAAAAAATCTGGTACTCATAGACATGAAATCAGAATTGGCGTCATAAAACTTACTTACAAACGAGAAAGATCTTGGAATTGTTGTAGATCACAAGCTGAATATGAGCCAACAGTGTGATATGGCTGCAAGAAAGGCAAATGCTATTTTGGGCTGCATTAATAGAAGTATAGCTTCCAAATCACGTGAGGTACTGGTTCCTCTCTATTCGGCCCTGGTTAGGCCTCATCTAGAGTATTGTGTCCAGTTCTGGGCTCCACAATTCAAGAAGGACGCAGACAAGCTGGAGCGTGTTCAGAAGAGGGCAACCAGGATGATCAGAGATCTAGAAACAAAGCCCTATGAAGAGAGACTGAAAGAACTGGGCATGTTTAGCCTGGAGAAGAGAAGATTGAGGGGAGACATGATAGCACTCTTCAAATACTTAAAAGGTTGTTACACAGAGGAGGGCCAGGATCTCTTCTCGATCCTCCCAGAGTGCAGGACACGGAATAACGGGCTCTAGTTAAAGGAAGCCAGATTCCGGCTGGACATCAGGAAAAACTTCCTAACTGTTAGAGCAGTGCGACGGTGGAATCAGTTACCTAGGGAGGTTGTGGGCTCTCCCACACTAGAGGCATTCAAGAGGCAGCTGGACAACCATCTGTCAGGGATGCTTTAGGGTGGATTCCTGCATTGAGCAGGGGGTTGGACTCGATGGCCTTGTAGGCCCCTTCCAACTCTACTATTCTATGATTCTATGAAAACTGTATTAAAAGTGAAATGATTAAACTCTGATCTTTACCTAGTGCAGAGGCCTTGCACACACTCATCATTAACAAATTGAAGTAAATCAGGGGTGGGCAACCTGGTGCCCTCCAGATGTTTTGGCTGCTACTCCCATCAGCACTTGCCAGCACAGCCAATAGTGAGGGATGATTGGAGTTGTCGGCCAAAACATCTCCAACTTGCCCACCCTGGAAGTAGGTGTTCCTAAGTGGTGAAAATTCCATGTAAGAACAAAGAGTATGTTTATCAGAAGGGCCAAAAGATAAAGAAAGCAACTCAGAAGTGTTCTAACCACTACGTAAATGTTGAACATAGGCTACTACTAGGCTTACCAAGACTGCAGTAAGGAGGGGGAGGGTATATGAGGTAGTATCCAATGTCAGTCCTATCTAGAGTAGACCAGTGGTCTTCAACCGGTGGGCTGTGACCCAAAAGTGGGTTGCTAAATCAGTCCAAATGGATCGCAGCAAAGCTGCTGTTGCCACCATGTTGGGCAATTGTAAAAGTGAGTCCCATGTTGTAGGTTGGGAGTCCAAGGTGGGTCTCAGATCTGGACCAGTTGAAGCCCACTGGAGTAGACCCAATGAAATGACTGGGACATAGGTTAATTATTGCTGACTTAAGTGTCATTCATTTCAATGGTTCTACTCTTTGTAGGAATAACATTGGATACTACCCATGGTAAAGAACCAAGCCAGTAGGTGGGGCAAGGCTTCTTTGGTTTTTTAGAAAGTAGAGTTTTGGCAAAAGCCTTTTCAGGAGATGAGGCAGAATCCCAGGGCCAGCTGATGAAGGAACTATCATCCCTCTCTCCAGCAGCCAAGGTTATTCCTCACAGCTCCCGGGGGCGTAAGGCCCATACGATTGGGGGAGCTCACAACAAGGTGCACTGGCCCCTGCGCCTGACATCGAGAGCCGTCCTCAGCAGTCCCAACTTCTGTTCATTGTAGGGTGGGTAGCGTATCATGTTCAATGCCTCAAAGCCCATGCAGCGTGAGAGGCAGCCCCGCAGGTGAGTAAACGTGTCGAAGGTGAACTTGCCATGGTACTTGCCAATACCGCTCAGCCCTGCAAAGGAAGAAGGAAAAGATGCAGATCAAATTCTGCCTGCTGGCAGAAACTACCCTGGTGGGGGGGGGGGGGGAGAGGGACCATTCCTCCCCCCCTTTTAATTTTTTATTATCTATATCTGCAGAGTTCTGCAGATACAGATAATAAAAATTAAAAGAAAGGGGGGGAGGAACGGGCAGCCAGAGGGAGAAATGGTTCACCAAGTCCTTCGCACGTTTTCCTCTGCTGCAAAGACAGGGACCTAGGCAGGGTTCCAGGTATGCCCATAAAGTGCTCTCTATCCATAGCCCTTGGCATTTACTCTGCAGGCAATTTCCCAGGTTTTGTACCTTCAGGCCACTGCAAGACTGCCTCTAAGGCTAGCAGTTCCTAAAATAATCCAGAAGAAGCAACTGAGACTCTGCAGGAATAAAAACAGCCTTCCTCCAGCAAAATGGAATAGCAGCCAAATGTAGAATATATACTTAGGTGATTTGCTGAGATGTAGGGACAGTCTTCACCACTGTCTTGTCAACAGTAAAACTGACTCATGTTCCAAAAATGGCATACAGCTTTTAAAATACGAATTCTTTTCTAGCAATCTTGACAGTAATGTAAAAGAAATTAAGACTGCAATCCTACGCATACTTGCCTGGGAGGAAGCCTACTGAACAAACTGGGACATACTTCTGGGTAAATATGCATAATAAATGTGACATAACATTTATTAAGTGTGCCATATATGAATATTGGAGGGGGAAAGGAGGTTATTTTCTAGCACAGTTGGATATAAAACCACCTTTTTATGTGTGCAATATTCCTACGGGGATAGATAGTTATCCAGGGTAAATGTTGCAAAAGTATAATGTGTACATAAGCACTACTTATGACATGAATGCAAGTACTTCTCCTGGAACCTAGAGATGCTCAGACCTGCCCTGAACTGAACAGAGACTTTGGCCTTAGCTAGGCCTAAAGATTATCCCAGGCAAATGGAGGGGTCATCCCTGTCTGCTCCCGGTATCCCCTGTGTGTCATTTGGATGTACAGGGATGATCTCAGGATATAGGCTTGGTCTAGCCATGGCCTTTGTCACAGCAAGGGACTCCAAGGAATCATGGACAAAGGAGGATCATGGGCCAATACAAACTGAAATGCCCCAGAAGCAAGAAGTGACCAGCCAATTCTAATGGTTATCAGGTAAGTAAACTTTTCCCAGCACAAGCAGGAAAGGGTGCAGTTATCTATGCAGCATTCTAAGCTTGGGGTATTTAATTTCTGCCTGGGTGGTCCTTATCATCTGGTTTGCATGATTAAATAACCTATGGTTTGTTAACCATGGGTTGTTTTGGAAAAAAGAAGCATGCTGACTCTCCTGCCTGCTTCGCTAAAAAAAACCAACCCAGAGTTTTAACCTATAGTTTGTTCTTGCATTAAATCTCTGGGTCATTTCTCCCTCAACAACCCAGAGTTCAGAGTTTGAATGCCACAGAGCATAATCCAGGAACAGGCTCTCCAGGGTTGTTTAGCAAAAGAAGCCAGCTCGCTCCAACGCACTCCTCCAAACTCCTCTATTTATTTATTTTATTAAATTTCTATACTGCCCAATAGCCAAAGCTCTCTGTTAACAAACTGTGAGTTGTTTAATCATGTGGACCAGTTCAGAGTATCTTTATCAGCTAATTTTCCAGTCTCTAAAAAAAGTTGAAGCAACCTACACCATATTCTGCACGGAATCCCTCAAAAGGGACTGCGCTTCTGGGAATTGTCAGTGTCCCTGGCAAAAGAGTACTTCGTTAAATAGGTACTCGCCTCTCCCACAATAATTGTCATGATGTCTGGGCAAACATCGCAGTAGGAATCCTGCCCGCAATAAACTTGCTGCTTGAAATAGCAAGCTAGATGTCGATCCAGGGGGTTGCCTCCCTCGTAGCCTGCCACTAACATGCCATTTCAAGTGGCAAGTTGCCTAAAGCCTTCCACAGCAGTGGGCATGCTGGAGAGAGAGAGAGACAGGATTCCAGACTGCTACCAAGACCATAGTCCTACCAAGCAGCTTCTGTTCTAGTTGATCCCACTTCTAAACTTTTATTTAGAAAAAAAAACAGTGAACCTCTCTCCACTCTGCCCCCGCTTTGGGAGGTGCCATGGCTCAGTTAATAGAACACCCACTTTGCATGGAGAAAGTCCCTGGTTCAGTCCCCAGCATCTCCAAGTAGAGCTAGGAAATATCCTGCCTGAAACCCTGAAAAGCTGCCAGCCAGTGTTGACAATACTGGGCTAGATAGGCCAATGGTCTGACTCTGTATAAGGCCACTGCCTATGTTCCACTTAACAGCGACATTAATTAGACCGCAATATATCCTGCCGGATTTCTGCATGCAAATGAGCCTGCAGCTTGGCATGACGTGATGGGATAGAATTAATTCCTTTCTTGCATTTTGTGCACCTGATCTGCAAATAACATGCCAAGGGTAGTGCAGAAGCCAACAAAGACTTTGCCCCTCCTTGTCCCTGGATCAATTTTGAGGGAAGGCTGCCGCAAAGACAGCCTTACATGCTCCCAGATTAGGAGGAAAGGTGAGTGCAGAGGCAGGGGACAGAGATAACATACGAAATTGAGGCCTAGTCATACCGATGCCGCCAAATGGTAGGTTGATCAATGTGTTTTGGAGCAAGGTATCATTGCCACAAAAGTCGCCACTGCTGGTGCAAGCCAATACCCGGTCCACAACCTATGGAGAGAAAAAGATCACAAGAGTATCAGGAGCCCTGTCTGTGGTCCTCCAAGCAAAGGTTTCGACAGGTTTCCAAGTTGTAATAAGGGACATTATGTAGAATCTTCTGTAGAAAATGAGGGGCAATAATTGAGATAGTTCCAGGAGCTTCCAACAAGGTCTCCCAACAGTTTCTATTCTGCAGAGCTGTAGTGCTTTTAAAACACCTTTCAATAGGGAAAAGAATGGTAGAAACACCTTGCTCTGAGACCTAGTCACTTTGGGTTATGCCTCGAAGCTCAACTCACGTATCCAAAGTGAAATGGCATTTTCTGATGTAACTCTTTTAATTAAAGTTACAAGAAAAACCAAGATTTAATAAAATAAGTAAATTCACATTATTGAGAAAAAATTAAATATTAGCAGTCACGGAATCTCAAAAAAGTTTCCTGTTCTCTTATATTGGAGATATCTCTCTATATTAAAGTAATATTCCAATAGAGGTACAAAAAAGAGAGATGCTTTATATATCACTTGTGTAAACACACCTTGGTTACTGAGAGTGTAGAAGTTTGCAAGCTTTTGAGTTCTACAAATCTTGGATTATCAGGCAACATGGAGTTTGGTGTAATCTAAGAACTGCACCTACAAAGTTGGTCCAGTAATGTATGTTTTGAACATGTTTTGTATCTCAAAACCCAAATGGACAGTCCAGTTCATGCCACAGGCATTCCACCACTAAATGAGGCAGTATTCAATTGTCTGTTTTCTAACAATGTTGCTGGAATGCTGGCAATCTTGTCCTCTTTGTGGCAAAGTGTCCCTGGCCCAACTACAAGGTGAGGTAGTACTTGCTACGTGAAATTGAGCATCCCAGTTGATTCTCTACATTCCCACTCTGCATTCTTTGCCCCAATGGAAAGAAGGATGTGGAGAGGAGACTCATGAAAAGATTTCCCCAATTAGTATGATGAGACTTCCTACACATTGCAACCACAGCCAGGATGAGTGAGAGGTCATCTTCCGTAGCATCCCTGGTCTTGTCTATATGGCTTGTTTACCTCGACTTAAATGCGCATATTCACATTTGCAATTTACCGTGACTTTTGGATCATGTCTGAATTTGCACCACGTTATGGTTATGTGTCTTTGGGGGAGTTAAATCACATTTTGACATGTGGGCAGAGCTTTGAGGGTAGGACAACATGATTGGCCGATTTCCCACCTATCAGTTGCCTTGTTCCTTCACGCTGTTTTTAGTTTGAATTCTCTGATTCTACTGTCTTGTATATGAATCTGCGAAGCTCCGCATATACAATGTATAGCTTCCATTGTCTCTACTCCGCAGCATTGTACCATCGTATATGCGCATGTGCACATTTATAACTGCACTATAAAAAAAATCAGGAAATAAATAGCTGTTGCTGCTGCAGTGTGACACTCTTTACCTAGATTTGAATCAACGAAAATTCAGGTTTATATTTAATGAGGAGCAATCCCGTTGTCGTATAGACGGGGACTCGATGGCAATTGTGACTTATTTTCTACTCTTAAGCTCTAAGCATGGAAAATTCGACACTGAAGATACTGTATTGAATCTAAAGGAGCTACAAAAGGTGTGTGTGTTGCTGATGCACTACAGAAATTACAGTCCTCTTCCAATATACCAACCTCACACATTAACAGGGTTTGGATTCTGAGAAAGAAAATTATGCAACACAGACCTCTGGCAGATAATAAAGCTGGTGAGAAAAGAGGTTCATAAAAGAACTAAAACTCTGTCACAAAAAGTGCTACACTGGCACCATCTACTGGCCCCTGATAATAGATGAGGCAGGAACTTCTTATATTTGGGAAGCGAGCCTAGTGCCCCCAGTGGAGAACAGACACCAAGGCCTTCTTCACACAGGGCATTTTGAAGGTACAAACTCAAAAGCATCTCATGTAAAAAATGGAGTGTTGTGAATTCAGCAAACATGCATTTGCAAAAGTGCGTCTCAAACAGGCACACTTCCCACAGAGCTGGGATGAGCAAACCGTGGTTGGCAATTATGGTCATCCCACCATTTAATGTGGGTGAAGCAGAGATGAGGCTGCAGATAAGCAGCATAGCTGCCGTGAAGGCTTTGTTGTGGCTAGAAATGGAGAGGATTAAATCTGACGAATAAAACATGTACATCTGGGCATGAATTCTTGCACAGTCTGCATTCATTTCAATGAAGTTTGCAAAGGAAAACTTTCCAGGGGATTGTTCCCATGTAAAATTTAGAAGCTCTTAATTTCCTTATACCTTATAGAATCATAGAATAGTAGAGTTGGAAGGAGCCGACAAGGCCATCGAGTCCAACCCCCCGCTAAATGCAGGAATCCACCCTAAAGCATTGTAACACACCCTAAAGATTTGTAACAGCTTGTAACACACTGGTTAAGGTTCTCCCACCTGTAATCATAAGGTGTGTGTTTGTTTGTTTTTAAACAATGTAAACTGAAATTTTGAGCAAAACAATGAAGAAACCGATGGCATGTTAAAGACTAAGGCCACAGCTAGACCTAAGGTTTATCCTGTGATGATCCAGGGTTTGCCCCTGCCTGAGCACTGGATCCCCTGTGTGTCACCTAAATGAACTGGTTTGACCCCTGGACGATCCGGGGATAAACCTTAGGTCTAGCTATGGCCTAATAGATTCAGGCTGCAATCCCATGCATGGTTACCTGAAAGTAAACCTCCACTGAAGTCACTTAGACTTAATTCCATATAAGCATGCATAGGATTGTGCTGCAGTAGCCATTTTGCTACAGTTTAAGTAACAGGTGAAATACGTATTTTTGAAAAGGAGACATCTTCATGTATTCATTCAACTCAAAAGGTTTTCTAGGATTTTAAAACTTTCTAAGGCCTTTCCAGACAGAAAGTCTTCTCTTTGGCTAGTGCAGAGCACAGCCTTTTAAAACGTGTGTATGTGTGTGAACACCAGCCATGGGCAGAAGTGCACAGTCTCCAGAGGGAATTTTAAAACAAAAAGAAGCAAAATGTTGGGAATTAAAAAATAGACAGCAGGCTCAAAACGTCACAAGTAGGCTGGCTAGGGAATTATGCAGTAATGTCATAGCCACTATCCAATAAGCGCATCAAACGCTAACATAGCCACTTGCCCCACACAGTATTCCCAAGTGAATAGGACTGCCTCAAAAGACCCAAAAGACTGTCTGTCAGGGATGCTTTAAGGTGGATTCCTGCATTGAGCAGGGGGTTGGACTCGATGGCCTTATAGGCCCCTTCCAACTCTACTATTCTATGATTCTGTGAAAGAGATCCTAAGCATCTAGTTTGTAGAAATATCCTAAGAAAAAGAATTCTTTAAAAAATAATAGAAAAGCAAAGGCTATGCTACAGCTCACTGATAAGCATTCTAAAACTTCTTGATCTTTAAACATTTCACACTAAACATGGGGGGAGCAATTCTATGGCCCCTAGACAGCATCCCGGATCTGCATGTGGAAACAGTACTCCGACCTCGGCTGTGGGAACTCGTGCTTGGAGAGAGGATAAAGGAGGTATTCTGGTGGGCAGGGAGGGACGGAGACTGGATAGGCCAGGATATGAATTATCCTGAGGCTTCTCCAGCTTCCTTCCTTCCCCCTCTCCAGAGCAGGAGGATGAGAAGGTGAAGATCGTCTCTTTTCCTCCTCCCACTCTTCACTTCATGACTGTAAGCCCCTGAGATCATAAAGCCTCTGAGTAGATGTAAATAATAACTGGTAGTTGGTTGTAATTTGGTCTTTGTGGCTTTATAATTAACGTTTGTTTGTGCAACTGTGGATATCTAAAGCTGTTAATAACCTCCTCTGCACAGCAGAGAAATTCTAGGGCGGTTCAACTACACACCCTGGCTCACTTCAAATGTCACTGAGTATATACAAGGAGGAGGATATTCCACCTACCTGTGTACACTAGAGATAAGAAGCTATTACTGTTTATAGAGTTTTCAAGGAGGATAAGGCTATCAATGGCTACTAGTCACAGGGCCGGTGCCAGACTATTTTGTGCCCTAGGCAAGGCGAGCTACTTGCACACACACACCCCAAAATTGCGCAGAAGTCCAAACGTGTGCGCCGACTGGAGAGCTGGGACTGGCTCACTTCAATTTGGGACCGAGCCGTTTGGAATTCACTGGGACTTACTTCCGTGCGAACGCAACCCGCTATGCAGCCTGGCGTCCTGATCCCCTCTGCACGTTTACTCAGGGGAATAAGGCTTCCGAGTAAGGAGGCATAGGTGGATCGGGCCGCACGCTTTCTCGGATGCAAGTCCCATGATCCACGCGCGCAGGATCAGGAAGCAGGAGAGTTTGCCTTGTGAGGAGTCCACAAGTCCCTAGCTTTCCTGGGGGAAGAGAGAGGGAGTCCCGCTTGCCCGCCTGCCTGGACATCGAGGCCTGTTTGAGGAGAGAGGCGAGGCGACCCGGTGCCCTTTCCTCGGGAGTAAGGCAGAGGCTGACTTGGGCCAGGGTTGAGCGCACCACGTGCTTTTTCTTCTTGTGGTGGTTCTGGGAGGGCAGCTTCCGGGTGGCTAGAGCGGCTCTGGGAGTGTAGCTTCCAGGCAGAAGTCCGAACGTGGAGCTGCCCCACCCCCACCCCAGCGTACCAGGCTTCGCTTTGGCTGGGCGGGCGTGGGGCGCCATCTCGCCCGCCCAGGCCCAGCTGAATCCTCGGTCCGGCTCACAGCCAACGTGCGTGAGTGCTGCGCTGTGCCAGGCGCCCCTCTTAGCATGGTGCTCTAGACGGCCGCCTGAGTGGCCTCTATGGTAGCACCGGCCCTGACTAGTCATGACAGATATGCATTGCCTCTCAATGCTGGGGAACATGAGCAGGAGGATGCTATTGCTCTCATGTCCTACTTGTGGGCTTCCCACAGGCAACTAGCTGGCCGCTGTGTGAACACAATGCCAGTCTAGACAGCCCTTTCGTCTGATTCAGCATATCTTCTTATTGCGTACCTTTGGATTAAAAAAAAAGCCTCTGGTTATTTCATAGTTTATTGGAACAACCCTGGCAGAGTCCCATTTTTTGGGGTCCCATTTTTCAGATTTATCATCCACTGCTGAAGGGATCAAGTTGAAGTGGTATATAGGGATGTTTGTTCACAAATCATGAGGACATGTCCTGTTTCCAATCAGATAAGTGAAGGCAACCAGGGGTACTTTTTTCCCCATGAAATGTTTGCAAATTCCCAAATTTGCAATTATGTTTCAAAAATGCGTATTTTTTTAAAAAAAAATGTGCACTTTGAAATGTACACATTTTCACACTTCAATCAATGAGGGGAAAGTGTGCACTTTTGAAAAATATGTACAGAAATATGCACTTTTCCTGTTTGAAATGCACACTAAATGTTTGAATGAACCAGAAAACAGGTCGAAATGAAAATGGGAACGAGTTTTGAAATTATTTTTGGAGAATTTAGGCAAGCTCAAAAATTGCTAGTTCTCCCATTCCCAATAGTATATCACACTGTTTTTTTAAAACGTTCTAGTTTTCCAGCTCCAGTTACGGCTAAGTTTTCCTTTATTCAATGAACACCTTTCAATTTTAGGCTAAGTTAATGGGAAAGAGATGGGCAGAGAGTTGCCCACAGAACACGTTCTGAACTGCAAGTATATACATTATTTTTCTAACAGCTGCACACTGGGTTGGTTGTACTTAATGTGAATAGTTGTATTGCTGGTAAATAAAGAAAAGCTTTGGTGGACATGTGCTGACTGGTATATGGTCAACACATGCCCAGTAGGGTGGCCAGATGCAAAAGGGCTCTTGCACCTTGAATAGTTGTGTAGGAGAGGGAATGTTAGGAAATGTAGTTAGTCATATAAGCTACACCTGCTCAAATTCCCTTTTCCACACAACCATTCAAGGTGCAGGAGCACTGCCCTTTTTTTGCATCTGGCAATCCTATCATCTAGATTCAGGGTACAGATATAGCCTCCTCTTTTTGGCTTGGGCTGCAACCCTATGCTTCCTTCCCCGCTCAATGGGACTTACTTCTGAACAGACATGTATCAGTTTGCATTATAAGTCTCCTTTAACCAAACGGGACTTGCATTTGAATAAGCAAGCATAGGATTGTGCTATTCATTTATCACATAGACACATAAACATACACCAGACATGTAAACATATGCCCACATGTGCAACCTGCCTCTTCCTCAAAGTCTCGCTGCTGTCCTTAATGCCACTGTTGTTGGGAGCTTGCTCCATTCTAACGGAATGTCCTCCCAGTGTTGGTTGAACACAGCCCTTGCCTGAGCACATTTTGAAAGCAGCATGAGACCTTTCTCATTGTTGGCCAGCTTGAGGAGAGTTAGTGTTAATAATCATGAGCTTCCTGGATAAGGTGGGCTATAAGTCTAAAAACATACCCGGCAGTCACAGGAGAAGGCATAGGCAACCAGTGGGCGTTCCCTGCTGTTGATGAAATTGATGGCCTCATCAAAGTCTGCCACAGTCATAATGGGCAAGACGGGCCCAAAAATCTCCTCTTGCATGACTGGTTCCCACTGCTTCACATCAGCCAGCACCGTGGGGGCTGTGGGCAAAAGATCTCATCAAGACATGTTATGCTCCTGTGCCATCCTCCCATTCCATTATGGATCTGAACTTTCCCCAAGGCTACACTTCCCCATGCTCAAGCCTACAAATGCAGGGCTTCTTGCTGTCTTAATCCTCACCCACATAGACTAAGCACTTCATAGCAAGCTTCCTCAATGGCAGAGGGCCTCCCACTCTTTTACACCCCCCCATTCCCCCCCCCCCCACAGCACCAGTCCACTTACCAATGTAACGGTCATGTTCATCTGAGTCTCCACCAATGGCCACTCGGCCACACTCCAAGAAGGCTCGGACACGCTTGAAATGCTTGTCGTTGACCATGCGGGCAAAGTCAGGTGAATCTTGGGGGCAGTTCCCATAGAACTCACGGATCGCTTGGCGAAGGCAGGGCATCAGCCTCTCCTGGGTTTCAATGGTA
Source organism: Elgaria multicarinata webbii (assembly GCF_023053635.1). NCBI lineage: Eukaryota > Metazoa > Chordata > Lepidosauria > Squamata > Anguidae > Elgaria > Elgaria multicarinata. The sequence goes on along the minus strand of NC_086172.1, from coordinate 77,877,642 downwards.
CAGATCACATAGTCTGGAGCAATGCAGCTCTGGCCAGCATTGAAGAATTTCCCCCATACTATTCGGTTGGCTGCATTCTGGAAATTGCAGCAATTATCCACATAGCAGGGAGATTTGCCCCCCAACTCCAGAGTCACCGGTGTCACATTTTTGGCCGCTGCAGTCATGATAATCTTTCCTACATGGACGCTCCCTACAGAGGAATGGCAAGATTAGGGCAATCATGGTGAGATACGTAGGCTGCTACACCCAAAACGCCAATCCCACCTCTAACATCAAGGAAATAAATTCTGTGCTTAGAAAAGAATGATCAAACAGTCTATGAGTGGCACCTCGTTCCACACAGATTATCAGAAATTTATTCAAAAACTATTAACAATTGTTAGCAATGCAACTCTGCTTGGTTTTTAAAATCTATCCACGTTTACAAAGGCTTTCAAGGATAGCCTTGGATAAAGTCAAAGAAAGAACAAGCTATGATATTCTATTGATTCAAGATAAACCTTCTGGGCTATTTAAAAGGAAAGGCTGACTGGGTTCAGACAACATGATAACCCATGGGCAGTTAAATGATGTGTGATGACTCAGATTATGCACAGTAGCTTATTTGTCTGATTGTATGGGGGATAACAGTAGCTTATTTTCAAAATAAGTAGCTGTTTGTAGTTTATTAATTCATCATGGTTTAAAGTGACATCTGAGCCTGGCGGCTAAAATCACTGATTTATAACTTTCATTTATTTGCTGCTACAAGAATTTGTACTGCAGAACACTGGAAATTGACACAAATTCCTATAATCACAGACTGGTTAAAAAATGTGGGATATTGCATTAATAATAAAATTGACTTATTTTGAAGACGTTACAAGCAGATATGTCAAAATATTGTCCCCACTTATAAATTTCTTGAATAACAGTTTTCAAGATAAAGTCCAACAATTATATTATACATACAGATTCTGTTTTTACTTCATATTGTTCTTTGAAAATTGTAAATGTTGTGTGTTATGATTGGATACCATGGCCATAGCTAGACCTAAGGTTTATCCCTGGATCATCCGGGGGTCAAACCTGTTCATCTAGGTGACACACAGGGGATCCAGTGCTCAGGCAGGGGCGAACCCTGGATGATCCCAGTTTAAACCTTAGGTCTAGCTGTGGCCCATGTCTTTCAATTCCTGACACTGAATTGTGTGCCTGAGTGTGTTGTCTAAGAGGCAGGAGGAGTTGATATATGTCACTGGTACAATGAGTGATGGGGAAAATCAGCCTGCTTTTGTGAGAAACAGAGGGAGGAAGTTTGGATGCCCTGTGGTGGTGATTCCATCTGAAATAATCATGTTTCCCTGGAGCTAGCTTTAGGCATTCAGGGAATCAGGACAGGAGCCTTCCCAGGTATACACATCACCCTGTAAAATGTAGGTGCTGTTTGTGTGTGTGATATTGTTGTGACCACAACTGACAAAATTATGGTGTGCCCTGAAGATCCCATGTGTGGGACAAATGTTCCATTTGCCAAATGGGAAGGCCAGTTCCAGTGCCTTTAATATTATGAGTGATTGTGTATGTGTGTGTCATTGTTGTTGTGCATGAATGCATGTCACAGAAGGAAGCAGATCAGTTCTCTTTGTCTCCTACTCGTTTTAGGAGAACTGTCTCCTTGCATTTAGATGTATCCATTCCCACTCATTAATGCCCATCTGCTCCTATCCTAGGTACAACAAATGCTATCAAATTCTTCCACAGTTGGTTTTTAGAGATGAATTTGCAGTGCTACCCACAGTGGAAGTGCTTTGCACTGATCTAGGAAATCAGTGCAAATCCAGGTAACAAAAAACAGTGCTTACAAGGTTTTAGTAATATGAGTTTTAATAGCATTTTTCCTTCAATTAACACGTAATATTTTTGAATATTTTTATAATAAAAATATTTTACAAAATAATTAGACACAAGTAATTAGCCTGTACATATTTTGCATAACGTATTGAACTTTTCAGATTAAGGTTTCTTTTCAAGGGAAAATATGGAAATCTTACATGCTGTAAAAGACAACAAATGGGGAAAGAAAGGAAAAGGACAAGAGTTTTGGGTTCGGGAGACAGAAACTACTAGACTTGGGACAGGCAGTTCTGCACAAATGGATGTCCCCAATCCACAGACAACTGGAATCTTGACAAGTCCCCTTCTTGTTCATGAGCCTTCACCAAATATGGGTGAAAGACTTCCAAACTTTGCTCTGCCACCATGGGGATTGGAAAAATACCTTCAGGGCAGGGATAGGCAACTTTGGAGCATGCATTGCAAAGCTTAGGAGGAAGGTGTAAGAGATTCAGGATTCTACATTCCACGCTGGATTATATGCTAGTTGTTGAAACTTGCAGAGTACATACAGGCCTGCATGCGCCCCATACAGTATTTCACATGTCCAGCCATAGAAATGTTATATTAGCCTGGGACTGGCTTGGTGGTTGCTTTCTAAAATGAGAGGTGCCAGGACTCAAGCATCTAGATCTGATGGGATAAGTCACACTATGGGATCCAGAAGCCCTAAGCCACTCTTCCCCCAACATGGCACCCTCCAGATCTGTTGGACGGGAACTCCCATAATTCCCAGCCAGCCCTGGCCATGCTGGCTGGGAATCATGGGAGTTGTAATGCAACCCATCTGTAGGTTGGGGAAGGCTGTCCTCAGCCCCGTCATTAGCACAGACATGGGAAAACTCATTGTAGTTATTCACTAATAATAATAATAATAATAATAATAATAATAATAATAATAATAATAATAATTATAATTATAATTATAATTATAATAATATAAAGAACAACAACAATTATAATAATTTTAAAAGGTGATTTAAAAAGAGAGGTCACCTGTAAAGAAGATGTAATCAAACTTGTTCTCCAGTAATTTGCCTGTCTCTTCAGGGCCGCCTGTCACTACAGCAAAGGCTTCCTGTGAAACAAGGGAGAAGGTTCATGTGCAGTTAGATTGCTTGCACATGCACAGGCTGGAACCCTGCTGGTTGAAAAGGCTCTTGGAGTGCAATATGGAGCAGGGAAATATCAGGTGTGGTGGAAAAGGTTAAGTGAGCCCACCAATGACTGTCCTCCTTTCTAACTTTCCCCCTCCCGAAGCATTTTTTCATTAAATAAGGGCTCAGTGTCACATTTTTGTGGGAAAGATGTAGGCAGCCATTTATAGCACCCTTGGATGTTAAAAGGAAAGAAAATACAATGCCTGGCCTTTATTATTTATGTAAAGCAGCAGTTTCTGCAGCTGAAACTCTCCCCACGGCCTGAGTTCGATCCCAGCGGAAGCTGGTTCTCAGGCAGCCGGCTTGGGTCGACTCAGCCTTCCATCCTCCCCAGGTCGGTAAAATGAGTATTTATTTATTTATTTATTTATTTATTACATTACTATACCGCCCAATAGCCGGAGCTCTCTGGGCGGTTCACAAAAATTAAAACCATTCAAAATATAAAACAACAGTATAAAACCATAATATAAAATACAATATAAAAGCTCAACCAGATAAAAACAGCAGCAATGCAAAATTACAAATTTAAAACCATGTTATTTAAAATTTATAGATTGTTAAAATGTTGGGAGAATAAAAAGGTCTTCACCTGGCGTCTAAAAGCATATAATGTAGGTGCCAAGCGAACCTCCTTAGGGAGCTCATTCCACAGCCGGGGTGCCACAGCAGAGAAGGCCCTCCTCCTGGTAGCCACCTGCCTCACTTCCTTTGGCAGGGGCTCATGGAGAAGGACCCCTGAAGATGACCTTAGGGTCTGGGCAGGTACATACGGGAGGAGGCATTCCTTCAGATAACCTGGCCCCAAGCCATTTAGGGCTTTAAATGTTAATACCAGCACTTTGAATCGGGCCCGGACCTGGACTGGCAGCCAATGAAGCTGGAAAAGGACTGGCGTAATGTGGTCTCGTCGGCCAGTCCCTGTTAGTAAGCGTGCTGCCCTGTTTTGCACCAGTTGAAGTTTCCGGACCGTTTTCAAAGGCAGCCCCACATATAACGCATTGCAGTAATCCAAACGAGAGGTTATCAGAGCATGGATAACTGTAGCTAAGCTATCTCTGTCCAGATAAGGGCGCAGCTGGTATATCAGCCTGAGCTGATAAAACAAATCTTTAAGGAGTACCCAGTTAGCTGGGGGAAAGGTAATCATGGCCGGGGAAGGCAACGGCAAACCACCCCACTATAAGGCCTACCAAGAAAATGTCAGCAAAAGCTGGCATCCCTCCAAGAGTCAGTAATGACTCAGTGCTTGCATGAGAGGTTCCTTTCCTTTCTTCCCCATTGAAAATTTCAGAGCGGTGTACAAGATAAAATGAAAATAAAAACAGAATAAAACACTTAAAACAAAATTTAAAAGAAGCAAATACAGTGACTCAAGGCTGGATATTAAGGAAAGGCTTCCTGGAATAAAGGTGTTTTCAGGAGGTGCTGAAAGGAGTACAAAGTTGGAGGCTGCCTGACCTCCAGAGACAGGGAATTCCATAGGAGGAAATTTAAATTGCATCATCCCATAATGAACCTGTGCCCTCTACATACCGTTCACTAACCACATGCATACCAGCATGATATCAAGAATGTGACGACTTATTAATAGAGATGAATGAATTGGCAGGAATTACAACTCTACACTTGAAAATCACTGCAACTTAGAAGCCCCACTTCATCCACAGGCATGCAAAAAGGTGGTTAAGGCATGTTAAGGGACAACAAATCTTCAAGGAATGTTTTATGTGTGTGTCAAGATGGGCAGACTTCAGACTTGTGGGATCTTCTTTGTTTTTTACTAGAGCCCCAAGATCAAGCAACCTGGTGCAAAAGACATACACTTGACATTAAAGAACTTTGAACTCAGGACCAAATTCAGGCACTTTCTACACCTAAGGGTGTAGAGGGAGGGAGGGGGGAGGATCACACCCTTACCTGCTTCCTTGATCCTTCCTGGGCATCCAAATGGAAGCGAAACTCCCGGGAGGTAAGAGGGACATCGCACCCGCCATTTTTTAAAAAAATGGTGGCCTCAATTGCACTCAAGCAAAAAGTAAGTAAAACAAACAAACAAAAAACCCCGACCCTGCTCTCCTCCCACCCTTGATGTCCCTGGACTCCCCCACCCCTTTGCCCGGCTCCTTCCCTCTGCTGACCCCCGCTACTCGCGGAGAAGAGGGAAGAAACCGGGATGGGCGCCCACACCGCCCACGGTCTGAGGGATCATCCTGGGACTGCAGGAAAAATCAGGATAACTGCAAAAGCAGTTATCGTGGGAAAACAGAGGGGCCATCCCTGCCTGCTCCCAGGATCCCCTATGCATCATTTGGACACACAGAGAGGGCCCAGGGACGACCCCAGGAAAAATCCATGGTGTAGAAAGGGCCCCAGTGTCAGAGAACCTCTTTCTGGCTTGTACACACTACCAGCATATTTTATCTTGAAGCTCTTAACTATCCCTTAGGAAAGACACACCAACTTTTTAGAATGGGGTGGGGAGGCATAAAAGCCAGGAAACCACCAAATGGTCCATGGTGGCAGAATGGGAGCCACCTGGTGACATGGAGAAGGAGACATGGCAATCTGAGGAACCCTGGAGAGTAGGACCTTGGGTGAGCCAGATTTGGCCCCAGGGCCTGAGCTTCAGTACCCCTGATCTACTACAAATCACCAAGAGACCTACCAGTAGATCATGATCTACCTTCTTCCCAGCCTTGTTGCATGTGACCCCTTTGCAGGAATCACATTCATACACCTCAAATTGCAGAGTCTTCTCCCACCCGCACCCTCCTGAGAGATGGGATCAGTGCAACCCTTTACATGCTAACATCTCAACACCACCCTTAATTTCCAGGAGTAGGATTTCCCCCTTAATTTTCAGCAGTAGGAAAAAGGCAAGGAAGTGAGCATCAGCTGTGTTTGGAGTAGGTTTTGACCGAGGAACTCACCGGATCAAGATAGCAAGGCAACGTGTCAGCAAGGAGCCTTGCAGTATTGCTGCTGAGCTCTGAAGGTTTGATAATTGCACAGTTTCCTGGTGGAAGAGAAGAACACATCATCATCATCACCATCATGGTAGCAACTGATACAAACCCACCACGTGCCAGCAGGAGCCACAGTAAACAGACCAGCAGCTGAGGGTGGCAGCCCTCAGGTAGCTTCTCACTCACCAGCTGCAATTGCCCCCACCAGAGGCACCAACACAAGGTTGATGGGGAAATTATAGGCTCCAATGATGACTACCACACCATAGGGGTCCTTGCGGATGTAGGCACAGTCGAGCTTGGTAGCCTAAAAGGGGGTGGAAGCAGGAGGTCTGTGAAGCAAGTGTTGCAGAGGGAAAAATAATAATGCAAGTGGTAGAAATGAAAGCCCTTGCTCGGCCTCGAAGTATAGGCCCATTGCCAGTGTGCTTCCCAAATTAATCTTTCATTCTAGTCTTTCCTCCCCATCATGCACAGCCACCCTTTCCCCCATGTGAGGTCACATGTCCTCCCCTTTCAGCTTGACCTCCTTACTAGGTTTTTGTTCACACATTCGTCCTTCGTCCAGCAGCACAAGTTGTTAAGGGCCTCGTTCACTTCATTCCTAGTTACAGTAATCTCCGAGATCTCCGATTCAAAAGCAGGCTGTGAGGAGGACAAAAAAATGAAGGAGGCATGAGTGATGTCCACACTGGGCTCAAGAGCCTAACCATGCAATAACGGTTCCTCTGATTTGAAGGAGAGTTGAGGCCCTGTAGAACCTCTGGCTGGATGACCACCCTCACCTTGCGGAAGTCTTCATAAAGGGCATGTATGATATCCACCTTCCTCTCCTCCAGGAAGCAACCCAGCGCCTCCAGCTGCATTCTCCGATACTCAATAGGGCGTGTCTTTCCTGATAGCCAGGTGGTACGCAGGCATTCAACCTGGACCGCATAGGGGTTCGTGCTGGGGAGAAAGCAAGTGCTCAAAGAGTCAAAGGGCTGCAGAAGGGACCCCCACATGCACAAATGGGTCCTCTCCGTCTACACAATTCCAATCAGGCATGATACCCATAATGATATCAGCTCTGATGGATATCTCTTTTTGCCTTTCTTCGATTGTGTAGCCCGTGGAGCTTCATCCGTTGCTCAAGAGCTTCCCAACCCACCTACACAGCAGTAGCAAGGTACACAAACCACTATTGTACCTCAGGGAAGGGTCAATGCTGTATCCCTCCTCCCTGCCCCTTCACACCAACACTTTTGCCATTATCCTTCTCTCAGGAGCAGCTTCTCATCATGTTGGAAGCAGTCACCACACCATATTTTCCTCACAAACTCAGCTGGTAATATCCAGGTAGCTGCCAAGTATTTTCCTTCATGTCTAGCATCAAAAACTAAAACAGCAATATGTGAATACAAATGGGACCTGTAACAAAACGTTGCCGTATATCCTAACCACCTAACAGGAGTGCTCCAGTCCTTAAAGCTCCAGCCAGTGCCAGCCAGACACTCATGCCCTCCTCCAACGTACCATAAGCCATAAGGGGCTTAAGTGGACCATCCCACTGGGCCCTCCTGCCAGTTTTCTGCTTTTGTTTGTTTCCCAACTGACACTCTAGATAGGTTGGCACTCTCTCTTTTCAGCTTCAGGCAAACTGCTATGACAGCTTTGTTTCAATGAACTTTTAGTTTGTGTTTTATGTTTCAATCGTTTTACTCTCCTTTTGGTTTTATTGTATGAAATTGATTTTAGCTGTTGGATTTGTTTTACCTTCTGTGTTTGACACATTTTATGGGTTTTTTGGAAGCCACTTTGTGTTTATTTTATAAAGAAAAGTGGCTATGGATGTCTAAATCAGTAAACATTACATAGCTCCTGAAGGCCTCTGAGCATGCTCAATCCTCACTGAGGATTGTTTGGGGTTGTTATTTTTTTTTTGTACTTCTGCAAAATTTGGGGTTCCTCGCCCTGACCCAGTTAAAAAGCTGCCTACCAAATTGCAGGTTTTTATTTTCACTTTGACATTACGGTGGTTCTGTTAATCCAGGAACTTGTTTTGCAGGTCATCTTTAATTGTACCAGGCTATATTTTGGCTTCATTCTACCAGGAATGAGCCTCTCCCCACTTAACCTGCTTCTTCTGACCAGATGCACTTGATAATCTCTCTCTGAATAGAAGTAACTTCTTATGTTTAAACCAGCCCTGAGATCACAATGGGATGTATCCAATGCTAGTCCTAATTAGAGTACGCCCATTGAAATGAATGGGACTTTAGTCTAACTTTGGATACAACCCAGTATCTCCCCCGGAAGCCATTCCCAGTAATTCAAAATTGTGGTTACTCAGTAGGGATGCTGTACCTATTCAAAGGTGTTTACTAATCTATCATGTATTCCAGGGCCGAGACCTTGCCTTGATCAACAACATGGAAGTATGAAAGCAACACAGGTCTTTGCCAACTGATCAGCAGACTGAGGCATAGCAAAACTGGCTGACCAGGTCAGGTGGATGCAATGCAATTGCTGAGTAACCTGCAGGACTGGCTCCCATTATAAGAGTCTTCCTGTTATGAACCTGTGGCTGTTTAAACCCTTTGGGTTTTTCATGCTGGCTGCAGAGAAGTACAAGATGCATTGGAGGACATTATTGTGAACCATGTTGTCATGGCTATCAAAGAGAATGGTTGTGGAGGAATCCAAATAGTGTAATTGGATAGTAAGCATGGGGCCTTCTTCACTAGGGTCTTGGATGCAACCTGGTACAATGTGTGGTCAGTTTATTTATAATAGGAAGTCAACAGCCTCTCACACTTCTTGAACAGAATTGAAGAGTGGAAGTAGACAGATGAGAATGGTAAGTTAAAGAAAAAACAAGAATGTACAATGGAAATAAGTTATACACATGCGCAAATGACCTGCACTGTAGTAGAGAGACTGTTTCTCAAACTTACACAAATAAATGCAAGGCCAGGTATACATTGCTCCAGAAACTCAACATCTTGTTAAAAAGAATAGTTAAATGTGTATACCGTATTCCAGTCTGCCCCGACCAGGTGCCCTCCAGAAGTTTCACATTATCATTCCCAGTTCAGCCAGTAGCTCTGCTGGCTGGAACTGATGGGAGTTGAAGTCCGAAACATTTGGAGGGCATCAGATTGGGAAAGGCTGTTCTGACTTTAGTATTATGGCTTAGTATCCCCCCACCCCCACCCCCAGCTCCCATTTGGAATATTTTGTAATATATTAGATGGTTCAGAACAAGGAAGAGGGAAGATATTAGCTTTGACAGATGAGAAGGATGTGAACAAAGAGAAGGGAACTCTGTAAGGCACTGCGTGTACCTCTGAAAGCCCCCCATTACTTCTGTTTCATGAAACAGAATCTGCACAGCCCAGCATATATTATTGCTTTGTTAATAATTATTTAGAGTGCAATTAGATTGAATTTTTATAGTCTGATCCCAAACAGGTTTTCACAGCAGTAATTCCCACTGAGTTTAGTAGGACTTAGTTCATACTACATTTAGAATTACACCTTTAAAATGGAAGGTGCGTCTACAATTTTATATTGCTCATCCCATCCTACAAAATCAGTCATTGTCATTCTGATTTTACTGATAGGAAAGTAAGGCTGAGAGAAAGCAATGTAGCCAAAAGCTCTTTCAGTTATCGCTTAGCTGAGCAACTGTTGCTACTGTTTCTCCTGACAGAGGCTCTGTGCCTCTTCAGGCTCTGGTTTTGCCATTTTAGCCATTCACATCCCCTGAACTAAATAGAAAACAAAATAAGAGAGACCCCTCCTAACCTCAGTATCAGTTCCTTACCTGGCATTCTGCTGTTCTTGGCTTTGTTCGGGAACCTGCTGGACTTTGGGTTGTTGTCTTGTGTTCTGTTGCCCTGCAGAGCTACTTTGCCTGTTATCGCTTCGGCTGGGAAGGTCTGGAAGCTTCTGCTGTCTTCTAATGTTCTGCTTGTCTTCGTTTTGGAGGGGAACATCTTGGAATTTATGTTGTTGTGTTTGCTGCCCTACAAAGAGGCTGCCCTGCTTATCTTTGTTTTGGAGGGGAACATCCTGGAATTTCTGTTGTTGTGTTTGCTGCCCTACAAAGATGGTGCCCTGCGTGTCTTCGCTTTGGCTGGGAACTTCCAGAACTTTGCGTTTTGGCTTTAGGTCCCACTGTCCAGAGAATACACTTTGCACTATTTCTCCAGCTAGAAAGAGAGACAATAAATCAAGTACACTCTTATTGGTTTGTTGGCTACTAACTAGAAATTATTACCTCCTCCTCCCACAAAAACAAACAAACAGGGGTGACGCTGTTCTGTTCTTGCAATACTTCTGGTTCAGGTGAATCTTGGCTTCCACTAGGCTATCCTATGCCCATGGGCTCAAAATAATGCTACATTTTGTATTAAAGAGGGGAGTGCCTGTGGCCATAGCCCTGGCACATTTCAGAGCATCCTCCACCATTCACACACAATAGTATGATACACTTTAAATGACCCCGAATATTTTCTGCGCAAAGTGAGCCAGCTTAGCATGCCCTGGGAAGATTTGGGCAGAACAGGTTGTATGGAACTCAGTTAATCTGCAGTGGTGGGGCTGAGGAGAAGTGAGTCAAAATTGCAGTGTGTGCTTGGGTGGCAAAACAGCAGGGCTGTCAAGTGAACCCAAACATTATTATCATGCTGGCAAACAGACTTCCTTCTTGTGCAATGCAGAACATTTATTTTCTGCACCTCCACTGTCTCCGTTTGCAGACAATCACATTCTGCATTTGCCACTCACTCTCATTGTCACATCAACCTAACTCGGACATAATGTGCTCTTTCCTCTACTGAGCAATGTGAGGTGGCTGCTCTTGCCTGTAAATGTATTGATATGATGCCAGAGCCCTGCTGTCCTTCTCCACAGGCCAACTGGCGCCCAGTTCCAGTTGTATGACATTTCGTCAACCCAACTAAGATTGATGAAACTGTAGACATTCATCCTGGGTTGAGGGGCCAATATATAAACCAGGTCAAACCTGAAACTAGTGGTAGAAATGCGACAAGCCTATGCCAAAATGGCAGCTTTGACGCGCACAGGTGCTTAACAAGCGTTCCAGGGAAAGCCAGCCACATTCCCACACACCAGAACACTCCTGTACCCACTTCTGTGTGAACCGTTGCATTTACATGTGTTTTTCTGTCAGAATGGAACGAGCCGCCATGGGAGTGGGTCTCCACCATCTGCCCTGCAGCGGTAAGTCTTGAAATAAAATATTGGCCTCGCTTAATAGGAAACCAGCATAGTAGGCTGAGGCTTTTATTTATAGGCAAAAAAGAATGGATGAAGAGCAGTTGAAGAACAAGCTAGGAAGGCAAGACTGGCCTGCAGTTAGCAGAATGATTTGGTAGAATCGATTGTGTCACTTTAGATGGCGGGGGGGGGTGTCACATTTTTGCGTGCTCTCTTATGTTATGCTCTCTTTGTGCAGCGGGCAAAGAGCTGAGCTAGAAAAATTCTTCTTCATGTTCTTTTTGTTCTTAGATTTTCAGTGTGAGTTTGTGTTTAAATACGGGGCATCATTTGTAAGTGCCACCCCACACCTGCTGCCCGAAGTGGTACAGTCCATTCTACCACATACTTCTGATGAGTGTGAAGACAGTCAGAGGCAGCTCTGGAAGTCCAGAGTGCCTGTGTGTACTCAGAGATCTGTCTATTAAGAGCAGAGGGACTTAATCCTAGGTCAGTGTGCATAGGATTGCAACGTTAGACAAATTAACTGACCAATGTACTCTGCTGGCAGTGAGTGGAAGGGCCAGAAGAGCTCTGGTGCTGGATGTAATAAACTAAACCAGATAAAAGGCAACCTTAACTCTGTGTGAAGAACTTTGCTGCCTGGGACATATTTGGAAACAACAGGGACGGTAGTGACAGGCCTTATTGTTTTAGTAATATTTCTATACAATAGAAGAGGTGTAGGTAGAAAAACAGAATAAGTTACAGAAGCATAGGTTGTAATAGTGTTTTCATTAGTTATTATTGTGTTTAAGTTTTTCAATAACTTCAGACCTATCTGTCCATCTAATTGTATTTAGAATCATAGAATAGTAGAGTTGGAAGTGGCCTAAAAGGCCATCGAGTCCAACCCCCTGCTCAATGCAGGAATCCACCCTACCATGTCCTTCTTCCAAGGAACATAGGACGGCATGTACAGTACATACAGTAGGTGTGGTTCCATTTTATCTTCACACCAACCTTGTAAGTTAGGCTTGGCTAAGAGAAAGTGACTTACCCCAAGCCATCCAGTAAGCTTCATGTGTTGAGAGAGGATTTGAACCCACATCTCCCCAGTTCAAGTACAACACTCTAGCCACTACTTTACACTGGCTTCTGATTCCCATGGCCTTTCATTGATCTTACCTCTTTTTATATCCTGAACTAATTTAGCCTTTCTTAGTAAATCCAGCAACAGATACAAGGGCTTCTAATCATGTGGCTTGGTAGCCATCTGAAAATACTGAACTCTCTGTTCAACAGTGCTTGAGATTTTTCTATGGTATTATTTTTAGTTGGCACACAACATACCATGATTTTTATAGCATCTTTAATATTCAGGTACCTGTACAATCTCATTCATCTGCACAAGCAACCCCTGTATTGCAGATTATCTGTATCTCTATAGCTGTGATTGATTTACTCAAAGCCACCCCCAGTGAAATCAAATTGAGTAATGTTTTGATCTCAGGACCTAAGAACATTCTAGAGACAGATCTTGAGACAGATTGTGGTTAAAGCTCTTTCGAGGGATGTTGGTTTTTTGGAAAACTTTGAATGGGAAAATTTCCCAGTGTTCTAAATAGATTGAAATCTGATTTAACATGTTTGAAATACTAAACAATTCATTTCAGTTTACCCCCCTTCCCCATTTACAAATAAATTGACTGTGTGGAATTAATTACTTTTTGAGACTGCCCAATTCGACTGGATTAATATCCATTAATTACGTTATGAATTATTTTTATGAAACAATTAATTTTTAGAAATTGATTCCTCCCACCATGGAAAGATAAATTAGTGGAAATCTTCTACGCATCATTGCACTACTGAAATCAAGGCAGCTTACACCTCAACACTTTGTTTTAATATGGTAGAAATTAATCAAATGAATAATTAAATAAGAGGACACTATGAGGAATTCAATTCAGAGATAATGAGTGAGTAGCATAGAGGAGAGAAACTTAAACAAAAACAAAAAAACACGCTAAAAAAGGACAGTTGAGGAAGAAGTGGAGTCCAGATAAATAAATAATAGAGTAATAGAGTAAAACTCTAACTGAGTTTTACATGACCGCTGAAATGAACTGGTTTTCCTGGTTCTTTTTAACAACAATTCTGTTTTTTGGGGTATTTTCATAAAGAGGAATGTTAGTTTCCTTCAGAAACCAACTCTTCTCCATGGGAACTTCATAAAAAAATTGGAAGCTTGACATATTGGGTGTTTTTTTTTTTTTTTTTTTTTAAAAACAGCTCAAAAAACCAAAGGACAAGTTAATGTCCTAATTTTTGTGAACCGCCCAGAGAGTTCCGGCTATTGGGCGGTATAGAAATGTAATAAATAAATAAATAAATAAATAAATAATGAAGAGCCTATTTCTGTGTCTTCTCCTCCATCTCCCTTGACTTAAGAGCTGCTCACTGTGACCTACATTTTTAAATTTATGAAATGGCATTCTCAGCTTGCCTCTACCCTTGCAGTTTTGTTTCTACAAGATGTGTGTCTGTTATAATGTTACCCTGTTAACTGCCTCGATGACTTTATCGGAAGCGGTATACAAATTTCTGTAATAAATAAATAATAAATAAATAAATAAATAAAATGTTCACTGCTTACTAGCTAATATCAAAAGCAGTGCCTGAAAAGTTTGAACCCTACAGTGACTGAAGTAACCTGCGTGAGTCAGCATACCAGGATAATTAGAGCTAACACAGAATGTGGTGTTCTGCCCTCCACTCCCAATGGTTAGAGCAGGGAGATTCATGACTTGGCTTCTGACTCTCATCCCATAGTGGTGTTTTGTTCACTTGGCTGAATTCAGGGATCCCTGCATTATATAAGGCATGTTTTGTTTGTAGACATAAAAACAAATGTGTGAAAAGACCCTTAATGGAAGGTAGGAGATAACAGCCTGCCTGAAGAGAAGGGGAAATGATGGGCCCTTGATAAGCTCTCAGGAATCTGCTTGTGAATTGGACTCCTAACACTGTGTTTAGCCAAGGACTTGTGTGATGTGTCACACAGACGCTAGCCTAGTGACATTTTGAGATTATTATAACTATATCTGCTGTAGAACTGGCCAAACTAGTCTTGAGGCAATAAAGCACAAGCATATGAAGGAACAGCCTCGTTAGGGGAAGCTGGGTCCCTCGCCAAATTCTGGGACTTCTAAGACTCAGAAAGTGCTGTGGTTGGCCTACTCAGAGTTAGGCAACCTGATGTTTTTATTTAAACTATAATCTCTTATCATTGGCCATGCTCGCTGGGTCTTATGGGAGTTGTAGTCTAAAACATCTCGAGGGCATCAGGTTACCTACCCCAGTATGCATTCATGTAGTAGAGCTAAGCCAATGTCCCTCATTCACTAGTCTCACAAGATAGGGGTAATCTCTGTCTTCTTCCATTCCTTCTCTTTTGTGTGCAGTCACTAAATCCCATCACTTCTTCCTTTTTATATCTCCAAGATCTACTTGTTCTTCTCTGATCTACTCCTAAAGCCCTTGCTCATCCTTCTGAGACCTGACAGTTCTCAGCATATCTGCACTATACACCAGCGAGGATATTGAATGTGTGGGCCTTCAGATGTTGTTGGACTGCAACTCCTATCAACCCTAGTTATCATAGCTAATGGTGAAAGATGATACGAGTTGGAGACCAAAAACAACAGGAGGGACATACCTTCTCCATTCTTGCACCACAGCCATTAGTGGGCCTCAGTCCTACAATATCTCCCTCTTTTGGACTTGCTCCGCCTGTTCACCATTGCAACCTGCTTGCTCATCTGCCTCTTGCTTTGGCCCAGACTACACTGGTGGTGAGAAGGAGGAGCAGCAGATGCTGCAGCCAACTTGCTCACTGACTCTACACTTGTAAAACAAGCAAGTGGTAGCAGTGATGAGAAAAAAGATGAGGAGCAATGGCAGCTGAGAGTAGAGAGAAGGTAGACTCACTGAGGGAGGAGGCCCATTGAGAGTATCTTGCCCAAAGGCCCTCCAAAACCTGAAGCCAGGACCGCATATTATGAATGCCCCAGCTACAGCCGTTCCTTCTGGTTCTATGATCTCTCTTCTTAAATCTCCACCTTCACAACATTACGTCCCTGCTGTCCCACTTTTAAAACATTTATAAATGTGTGCATTTAGAAAAATGTGTATTCTGTGAAAAAATAAGTTCAAGAACATAAGTTTGTGTAGTTGTTTGGTTTTTTTTAAAAAAAATTACACATTCATGCAGAAACGGGATGGAATGGACTCACGAACACATGTGAAAATGACGTGGACTGGGGATGGACTGAGCTGTCCATCCCTACCTCTGTTTTCTTTTTGTGAGCTTCTACAAGTATTCATTTATCTGCTTTTAGAAACAGAGCCAGATGAATTTTAATCTGACCCAGCAAAGCAGTTCTCATATTTAAATGCAAGAGTCAATGAGCAATTAACATGCCTAGATGTATTAACTCCAGTCCTCTGACCTAACTATATTTCATGTCACCTTACTTATGGCTCCATCCTGTCTCATCTGCTACTATCCCCCTTTGCTTCCTTCTCATATTTCTCTGTTTTTTCTGTCATGGCGTTCCCTATGCCAGGGGTGCAGAACCTCTTTAACCCTGAGGGCTAAATTCCATTTCAGAGAAGCTCTCAGTGGCCACGTTCCAGTGTTGGGTGGGGCAAAAAGGGTGGGGCCAAATCTACCAGCATAGTTGAACTTAAAACTCTTGACTTCCAGTAACTAAGCCTTAGGAGAGGGATTTCATCCATTTAGAATTGGGGGCAGGGGGCTGCACAAAAGCTAGGAAGCCACCAAATGATCACTCATTGGCAGAAAGGGGTGTGACTTTCTGGGGAACACTGGAGGCCAGGATTGGTGTCCCGACACCTGAAGATCTACACCCCAGCTCTATACCTCTCCCCTTTCTTGCTCCAACCAATAGCAGTTTTCTAAAATCTTCAATGGAGATCTTCCTCAAGTCGTCTAACTGAGAGGGGCTTTTAACTGAAGATGCAAAGGATTGCAGCTGGAACCGTCTGCATGCAAACCAGAAAAGAGCAGTTGTTCCATAGAGGAAAGGGGAATGTGCAATATAAGAGAAAGAAAAGGCTGGTGGAGAGCCACATCAAAGCTGAAAGATGCAAGGTGCCTCCTACCAACTTGGCTTTGCTGCTTTCTAGCAATCTCAAGAAAGAATGACACTATAAGCTCCATCATACTGGGGGTTAACACACTCCCTACCTTCGCTTCTCCACCCGTGTTTATGTTCCTCAGTTACTTCCTCTTTCAAAAGAGGAAGTAAACAACCAGCAGGAGGCACATTGAGTCTGCTGCTCTAATGGCGCTGCTTCTCCTGCACACAGCAGGAGAGAGCAGTGATTCCGAGTTTAAAAAACATCGGACTTAATGGGGGGGGGGGGGGGTTGGAAGCACAAGGAAGGCCAGAAGGGGTGGGAGGCAGATAATGTCATGTGAGGGACCTGAGCAAACTCCGTGAGTGCCCAGTATCAAGCGTGCAATAAAACGCTCATTGGATATGTGTGACCTGCAGCAGAAAAAAAAGAGCAGGAAGGAACTTGGATGAAACTACTATGATCATCTTCCAGTAAGAGACAGGTTCCTACAGAGGTTGATGTTGGAGAGTTGTTTTACATCTAATTTCTAGGTGTAAACAATGTAGGTAATTACAGGGCTGTCATAATTTCCATGCCTTAAACACCTGAATTTCCCTCAGGCGCACAGCATGTGTGGTATATTTCTTGTTTTCAAGTTGGTCCCAATTAGATTTACTTGAAAGCAAATGCAGATGGATATGTTTTATGGTTTTGTTTGCGGATGTGAACTGCCTTGGGAGAGCTTTTCCCTGAAAAGCATAGTAGGAACTAAAAAAAATTAAAATAAATAAATCAGTGGAACTTCAAGTGCATTTAGGATTGCAGCCCAAGTCAAACAGCCTTCCTAGGTAATATGGGTTAGTGATGCAGACAGAATTAAGTAAATTGAGCTGTCTCTTTCTGCAGAAGCAGCAAATGTCTCCCCCTCTAGCACTGTTAGGTACCCAAACTGCCTTGTTGTGAAAGAGAACACTTTTATGGTTTGCCAGAAGTTTTGCAAAGGGTGTTTCCCATTACCCTGCCAATTGACTGTGCAGTTGATTCCCCCTTAGGAAAGAACTTAGCTCCATATTCCCAGAACACTGGAGGCTGATAGAGTTAAGATCCCCATCCTCAGTTAAAAGGCTCTATCAGCAGATTTCCAGAAGATCTCTGCCAAAGTTGTTAGAAAACTGCTACTGGCACAAGAAAGGGCCCTATCCTCAAAATGGGTTCAGCACCTTGGAAAGTTCTTTTAGGGTTCTGATTGGTTTTGACTAAAATCCATAACAGATTCACAACCCCACTGAAATACGAGTCTCCACTGATCCAGGAAATTATCGGTGGACTACTTCCGGCAGGCCTATCCAGTGGAATTTTAAGATGCTTTTAGGATGTTTTTTAGGATGTTTTTAACAATGTATATTATGTTTTAATTCAGTTTTATGTATTTTATCTTTTATTGTTGTTCCCCGCCTCGATCAAAATGGAGAGGCGAGTAAGAAATAAATTTATTATTATTATTACACTGGAGCAAAGGTTGTGCCTTGGTTAGCAGAGCAGAGGGATGCTCAGAATCAGCTTGATATGCTATTCACTCGGGCAAGTTTTATCATCCTGAGTTTGTTTTTACCAGAGTGGTTAAAAAACCAAAACTGCTACACTCTCAGTTTTAATTCTACAAAGACTCTTCTGGCACCTTAAAGACTTAATGATTTTATTATGACATAAGCTTTCGTGTTTCAGAGCCCATTGCTGTGTAAGTTAGTATATTTTAGTTACTTATTCAAACTGTGATTGTTTAAAACAATACTGTTTTGGTTTAAATTCAAGGTTAAAAAACCTAGTAGAAATGTTTAATGAACACTTAACACCGACCTCTCTATATACAACTTTATTTGATTTTTGGAAGGGGTGTGTATAGTATGTAGATGATGATGATACATGTGTATTTGTATACACATACATACAACATAATATGTTCATATTGATAGATAGATAGATAGATAGATAGATAGATAGATAGATAGAGATATAGCATATTTAATTCATTAACCAAATTCAAATTACTAGTCAACACAGTATTATCTGTATTGTTTGTTTCAGAAGTGCATTTGTAGCAGTAGTCAACAGTATTGCATATGGATTTGTTTTTAATATCGGTCATGTTACAATATAAAGTTGACCTGTTGATAAGACCTTAAAGTCCATGGATGGGCAGTTTGTGGCCCTCCAGATGTTTTGACTTACAACTCAGGCTGATGTGAATTGTAGGCCAAAACATCTGGGGGCGATTAGTTGCCCACTCCTGCCTTAGGGAAAAATCCAACGTATATCCTGTTTAGAAATCAAAAGTAAGCCATTACTAACTTAAATCCCATTCATTTCAATGGGTCTACTCTGGGTAGGATTTATGTTGGATTTTACCCTTCAATTGACAAATTACTGTTGACCCAATCAGTAAAAACTAATCAGTAAAAATCAGCTGATTAATAGGAATCTAGGTTTCTAGAAACTTAAAATTTCAATGGATTTGGTAGGTCTGAAATTGTTGCAAGTAAGCAGGTATTGCCTGTACCTAAGTACAAAATGCATTCTTATTACATCAGATATGAAGGCACACATGTATAACAACTGTCATCTTTCCACCCTAAAATACACAGAAGCTGGGACTCGGTCTGTTCCCACACTTTGCTCAAATGCAATTTAAAGGAAAATTCAGAGGTTTATATATGCATGTGCAGCAACATCAACTAGCAGCCCTCAGAGTCTTTACCATCTACATCAACTCTCAAAATGCCCATGAATTAGGTGGGCCATCTTCCATCTTTCCTGAGCTAAAAATAACAATATTGCATTTATAGTCTGTCTTTTTTCCTCAAAGGAATCCAAAATTGCATACATAATAATCATCCATTCCATTTTATCCTCATAACAACCTTGTGAGGTAAGTTGAGTGGAGAGTCTGTGACTGGCCCAAAGTCACCCACCAAGCTTCCATGGCCAGGTGGGGATTAGAATCCAGATCTGCCAACTACCAGTCCAACACTAAGCACCATACCACACTCACTCCTTGCACTTGCTAAACTCAGTTGCTAGAGTTCGTTTGTTTGTTGGCTTCTTTGTTTAAAAATATTTTCTATATGAGGAACCCAAGTGAGCACCACCCTGGTTAGCAACTAGTTTTGTTGAGGGACCATTCTCACGAGCAGCCTAAGGGAGGGCCAGAGCACAATCCTCTCCTTCCAAAAGTTGCCTCCTACCACATCCCTTTATCACTGAGGGTTCTCTTTAACACCGAGACCCCCTGTGGCATCACCCAAGGAGCCCAGTAACTACCACTTGCCTGTCCTTAGCAAAGGTTCCACTAAAACATGTTTGCGCTTTGTTTGGACTTAAAATAAGCAGCCCAGATAACTGAAAAACTGTCACAAAACTGCAATAATTTCTCTTATTATAGTCAAGAAATACTATAATGTGCTTGTTTGTTTGTTTGTTTAGTATAATTTAGTTTTCCCCATTTTCCCTGGTAAATAGCAAGCAAAAGGCAGACAAAATCCAGCAGTTGGTATCTGCTATCCGCGGCCTCTGGATATTGCTTGCAATGGGAGCCTTGCCTGATGTTGCAAACAGTGGACTTTTGATCTGGCACAAGATTTGTCCTTTGGCCTAGACAGGGACTAACAGTGCTGACCCTTGGCAGGTCTCAGGCACCATTCATCTTGGGAGCCCCAAATGCTTCACAGGCAAAGTACTCCTCCTCAGTCCCCTGGGTAAAAGGGCCACATTAATGAGAAGCTAAGGCACAGTAGCAAAAGACAGCATAGGCTGCAGTTCAAAGGCAAACAAGAAAGTCACTGTTGCTACCACCAACTAAGCAGATTTCTGAATGTCCCTTTGCTCACGTTTACCCACCACCACCATAGCCATTGTTTGCAATATGTTTCCCTGAAGTCCCTGTTTAGCCAGCCTGCAGGGTGGGGATAGCATTTTTTGAGAAGCAGTGATCCCTGGTAGAATAGGACTGGGAGGAGATCTACACGTCGTACTGAAGGCGCTTGTGTGCGCCTTCAGTGTGCCCCGGAAACGATCGTGTAGATCCTGGCTGGTAAGAGACGGAGGAAGAGGAAGAGGAGGAGGAGGCTGGGGAATCCAGCCGCGTCCTTGTCGCCGCCGCCGCCCACCTCCCCGCCGGCCTCCTGCTGCCCCCAGCCAAAGCCCCCCGAAGCGCAGCGAGGAGACCCGGGCCGGGCCGCCTCCCTCCCTCCCTCCAAGCAGCCCCTTCGCCGGCCTCCTGCTGGTAAGTAAGTTAAGCAGAGCCGCAGCGGCGGCGGCGGAGAAGGGAATGCTTGGTGCGGACCGGACCGGCGGAGCTGCTGCTGCTGCTAGGTGGAGGGAGGGAGGGAGGGAGGCGGCCCGGCCTGGTTCTCCTCGCTGCGCTTCGGGGGGCTTTGGCTGGGGGCCAGCCGCCGCCTCCTCCACCTCTTCCTGCGTCTCTTCTGGGCAGGATCTACACAATCGTTTTGGGGGCGCACTGAAGGCGCTTGCGTGCGCCTTCAGTACACTATGTAGATCCCCTGCATCCTGACACAGATCAGAGATAGGCACTTTAACCCGTCAGACACCTCCCAAGTTAAAAATTTGTAAAATCTGAGGCTGAAGTACCTGCTACCCCCAAATCAGTAGATAGGCTCCTTTGCACCTTGATATATTCCTGTGGCCTTGCCCTATGTAAAGAAACCTTTAATAGCCCATGCCGTCATTGTCAGCCATTCCAGTTCCTTTAATATAAGCTACACTTAAGGAGAAAAAAAATTGGTTAAATAAATGAACTGCCTTTGACTCTGCACATTTTGATGCCTTCTTTTCTCTGTACTTCATCCATGACAATATTAACTAGATCCTGGCCAAAAATCCTTTTAGGGCACCATTGCCCTGCCTCGTTCATGGAAATTTTCAGGGGGTCCAGAAGATAGGCTCTTCTACTCGTGATACTCCCGTGTTTTCTCACCACTTCTTCCACTTTTTCTCTGAAGGCAGAACATCCATCCAAATCCAGAAAAGCTGCACAATTCCTTGCGATTGTTGGTGCTCGAAGCCTTTGTCTGAAAGCATCCTTGGCTGGTTTTAATTCTTAAAATTATGTCTTATTTGTAACATTATTTGATCATTGTTTCATTGTGTTTTATGGCTTTAATTTTGTACACCCTCCTGGGCGTCCCCTAAAAGGCATCCCATAAATCTTTTTAAACTATAAAAAAAATGAATAATCATGTTTATCCCTAAGGCTCAAGCCATGCAACAACATTTCCTTGTGATACTCATTTTCACAACAATGCTGTAAGGCAGTTCCCATTTGACAGGCAGAAATATTCAAGGCCTTGCAGTGAATTCCAATGGTTGGAATTGGGAATGTAACCAGTCTCTCATATCCAATACAAGAGCATAAATATGCTATCCATTATTTTTGTCTGACTGACGCCTCCCGTCTGTGTCCATTTGAATCTCTTATTACATATGCAGGCAGAATTGTTTCATCTTAGAAGAGAACTATTTTTGCTAGTCTCCTTCCTTTTCAGCCTGCCAATCCCATAAACCTGTAGCTGAGCCAAAACTAGAACCCCCTAGGAAGAAAAAGCTGGCTATTCTCCAGCCTATATCCTTGTTTGGTACCTTTTTCCATTGCTGCTGTTGTTTTCCTCAGCCGTGCTTCTACTTCTTTATGCCTGCCTGGCTCTGGGTGCAACTGGAAAGTAGAAGTCTCAGCAATGTACTTGTTTCTTGGAGAACTGCCTTCACTCAGCACATTTTTGCTGCTTTGTATTCCCTGGACTTCCTCCCAGGCCACGGTGATTGGGTGCTGTCCAAAGCCATCTAGGTGCTGATTGGGGCTGAAGAAGGCAGGGAGGAGCCTCTGCCAAAACCACAAGGATAAGAAGGCATATTCAGTGCAAAGGATATGACTGGGAGGGTGGAGATAAATCCATACAGGGCACGTGGAGGCTGAGGTGTGCTCAAGGAACTGGATGGATAGAGCCAAGAAAGACTGGGGAGTTCAATGAGGCAACCCCTTCATGTTTTAGAGTATGGTTTTCTTTGTCCATTTCTCATTGTTGTCCGGGTGACAGTGCCCCTTTGGCCTAGAAGTTAATCTCTCCTTGCCATTCACTCTGCTCCTCAGAATGCCTCTCCTGCCCTACATCAGCTGGAGAGGGGAAATGTTCTTGAGCAGATACCCCCTCTGGCTTGTGGAGATGCTGGGATTATGATTATCATCCTTATGGAGATACTGGAATGAGCAGTAAACTTGAAACACTGCACTCCAAATCAAGTCTTTCATGTGATAAAGGAACCTTGCTTGCCCAACCCCTCCCCACTCCTCCAAATACCTGAAAACAATTAAGTTGCCTAAATGGTGTCATCTTTTAGCACATAATGAGAGAGTTTTAGAGCCTTCATCTTCTTGAAGAACACTCTTAATTGAGCATCCTGTGTTGGAAGGAACAGGCAGGGCTGGAAAATCTTTGACACATTTACTGGGTACAGTCACCTGTGCAGCCACAAGAATCTATCTAATGACGTTCTTAGCAATGTGTGGCACTTGGATGGAGTCTGATTGGCATGTTGTCACAAACCAAGACTATCTGCAAATTGCAGTCATGGGCTACTTCCCGATAGATGACTCCTTACACTAATGAAACATTGATTTTCCACTGTAAGCCATAAGCAGAATTTCAGGGATATTGTACTTTTCTGTCTGTTCATCCCTCTGTGTTTCTTTCACACCAGTTGGTGTGACATAGCTGCCATGAGAAGGGAAGGGGAAGAAGGTCCAGTTCACCTGAGTAGCCATTGGTGGTGGTGGGGATTTGAAGCAATCATTAAAAAAATAATTTAGTGTTATGTACTTCTTATTTTAAGCATGATTGTCCATTATTACCTATGAAATGTCAAAAACAAAGTATGTAATGTTTGCTTTGGATCAGAAGTGGAGATTGTTTAATAAGGGGGAAATCCATATTACTGGAAAGTCTCATTTGGGAACACCCTATAATTTATTTATTTATTTATTACATTTATATACCGCCCCACAACCGAAGTTCTCTGGGCGGTTCACAAAAAATGTGATTTTAAAAATAGCATTATAAGGTATTCCCAAACAAGACTTTTATCCTGCAATTGCCTTGCCTCAAACACAGCAGGGGCTTACAGGGGTTCCAGATGACATTGTCTTCCGTTTGTTACCCTCTAGTATTTTCCCAACACCTTTTCCACCTTTTGTCTTATCTCAAAAACATTGTCAGGGAGGAAAAAGATGGAATAACAGCACAATGCCTTTCCATTGGTGTTGCTAAGAGCACTCTGTCTGGAAGTACACATGGCGTTAACAGCACTATAATGCTCTTTTTTAAAACAAAAAACAAAAACACAACTTTCTGGTGACCATCCTTAAAAAAAAAACTTTCTAGTGACCATGTTTTTAATGGCAGTGGCTAGAAAAGGTTTTTAAAATACAACAAACTCCCAAACCTGTTTTAAACAAATTGACATGGTAGAGACACAGCACTCTAATATTCCTTCATTTATTGTTAAGTGGTATTTCACTAATATTTATTTTTTAGAAATTATGTCTGGAAAAGCACTTTAATGCTATTTTAAAGATCAGTTACTAAAATAAACAGGGTAATAAAATGGTGCCCACCACAAGGGGTTATAGTGAATGTGTGCTGAATGGTGAAAGGTTTACCTGGTCAATATGTCTCTGCCTACTTCAAACCCCTGCTCTTTAAGAAAGATAGAGGAATAGTGCTAAGGGCATCTTGGGGTGCTTCCAGATAAGGGTTTTATGGAGCAATCATCCTACTTCATTGTATGGAGGTTCCAGATAACAACATCACTCATAGTTCTGTGTTTTCTCACCACTTTTTCAATCTTTTTCCTTACTGCAAAAAGTCTGTTGAGAGGGGAAATATGGAACTGCCACCCTAATGCCTTCTGGTTGCTAGCACTACGAGCACTCCACCTAGAAGTACCCTTTACCAGTGGGGATTTCTCAGATCACAGAAAGTAGTGCAAAGACAAGAGCCAAAGGGAAAATACAAGGTAACAGTGATTAAATGACAGCATTAAACAGTGAGTGATCAAAGCATGGCAGTTCCACACTAAAAGCCTAGTGTGGAAGCGCCCATCCTTTCTAGACAATCTAAGGTCACCTTGGAACACAAACAAAAGAGGCTACCTTTCTCACACACAACATCCCCAAGTAGAATTTATCCAGTCCTTTAATAGCTAAGAAGCTAAAGTGTGATGGATAATGGATCAGCTCTTATGTTTATTCTTCTTAGCCACTTCCAAGCTTTTAAGAGCTAACCGTACAATAAATATCTTGAAGGAGTCCGCAGACTGAATCCCTTCAGGACACAAGAAGGTAGATTGAAAGGTTCACACTGGAGAGTTCACCCCAATAATGGGAAAACTGATTCAGTTTACAAAATTCATAGCAATGCATTCCTATGGGCATTCATAAATCAATTTGATGACATGCTTTTTACTCTGGGTTTTATTCAGGGTGCAGGATCCAACTCATCCCAATGCAATTCATTAGCCATTCAGAAAGATAATTTGGCTTGCAGGTTCAGGCTGCAGGATTTAACCCATCTTTGGTGTATTTCTGTGGGCGATGCTTTTTGTTTTGTTTGGCTATTCATGGTCCTTAATCACTGCCCTCATCTGCAACTGTTTTCTAGTCTTTCCCAGTATAAATAGTTCACTGTAATAAGCATGTATGTAGTACATAGGTACAAAGTGCATTGTGTAGGTTACTACTGCATATTTTTGTAATCAGGATGGCAAACTGGCTTGGGGGGGTCCACAAAACCACCACCACCACCCTCTGCAGAACAAATGTCATAATGTGACCCCTGGCTGAAGCACTCTGGCTGGAGTAAGCAGACTTTCCTTAGCTGGGGGGTGAGGGGGATATGGGGCAGGCAAAGCCGTTGGCGAGAGGAATCCAGTCACTGATTGGAGATAAGAGCAGGAATTCCCCTGGGTGCTGCACATCCTCCCAATTGGAGAGGCAAGCGGTGTTCAGGGCAGTCCCTGCTGTTCTCTGCAATAAATAATTAGAAATAACAGCAGGGGTTCCTCTCCCCACTCACCTTCCAAGCGGGTGCTTTGGAGAAGGGGCAGGGGCTTCAGCTCAGGCCCCGTGGCCCTAAAGGCTGGCCTGGAGGATCAAATTGGCCCACGGGCCAGAGGTTCCTTATCCCTGCTGTATATCATAAAGATGATACAAAGCTAATTGGCATTTTCTGATGACACAACATTGATCCACATTGCATTTTCCTGTGGCAAATGCAGATCTGGCCAATTTCATGCCACCTGAAAACCTTTTCCAAGCACAAAGCTATGGGATCAGCTGGTTCCAGCCAACAGTTCCTAAATGGTCCATGTCAATCAAGTAGCTCCTCTGTATGCTTATAATGGAACAGCTGCTTTAAAAGCTCCAAATATTAGTTCAACTCAGCTTGCTGTTTTCTGTGTAATAGGTCCATTGAGCCAATGTCTTGTTGTTTAAATAAAAGTGCCATAGATCAGCAGATTATCCAGGTAGCTATTTTATAACAGTACTATATGTATTTAGTGAATTTGATAAATACATAATGTCCTGCTCTAGTGGCTGGCATACAAAAGTTTGCTTTTTTACACATTTGCTTTTTAGTAAAGGTGATGAAAAAAGTAATTAATTAATTTTAAAATTATCCCACTTTTTCACAGAGACTCAGCAGCTTATGCTTAATAACATCAGATGGTATTTATGTATGTTCAATAGAATTGTCACCCAAAGGTAACCAATAAAACAATCCTCCAATGAAAAATAAAATGCAATTTAAACTTTATGTCCAAAAAATTCAAGTGGGGCAGGCAGCTTGATCCTTTGATTTCAGCAAGGTGGGTACTGCTGCACTGCTTTTTATGTCCACAGATGTTCACACACATCAAAACCATGCTTGGAAAGTACCAAACAAGACACCAAAGCACAAACCAGCAAAAAACCACTATAGCAAGAAGGGGCCTTATAGACTGTACCTTCTCCATTATGGATGCAAGGGCCACCACTCTTATGAGAACTGGTAAAAGGGCAAGTGCTGTACAGATAATTGTACAGCTTCAGGATATGAAAGAATCCCTTCATCATACAGAGCAAGGGTGGACAACCTGTGGTCCTCCAGATGCTTTAACCTACAATTCCCTTGAGTGCTGGTGCCCTTGTCTGTGCCTCCCACTCTCCAGACTGGCTTGAACAGAGGTGGAAACTGCTTTGTTACTTGTTTTCTGGATGCTGCCAGGCAACTGCTAACTAACTTAGGGTGACCATATGAAAAGGAGGACAGGGCTCCTGTATCTTTAACAGTTGAATAGAAAAGGGAATTTCAGCAGGTGTCATTTGTATGCATGCAACACCTGGGGAAATTCCCTCTTCATCACAACACTTAAAGCTGCAGGAGCTATACTAGACTGACTAGATACAAAAGAGGGCAGGACTCCTACAGCTTTAAGTATTATAATGAAGAGGGAATTTCACCAGGTGCTGCATGCATACAAATGACACCTGCTGAAATTCCCTTTTCTATTCAACTGTTAAAGATACAGGAGCCCTGTCCTCCTTTTCATATGGTCACCCTAACTAACTTTATTCTCTGTACTGTGCCTTCTTCTAGCTACCTTGAGCAGCATAAAGACAAGAAAGTGAAGACACTTGGCTCCTGACACTTCTGGGCACCTCCCCACCCCACCCATTTTAGCTTTAAAAAACAATTGCAACATTTGCACAAAAGTGTTTAACATACACACGCACACACAGAGAGAGATCCCAGAAGGAAAAGGTTTTGAAGGTTGTTCCCCCACCCAGCACATGTGAGAGAAAGAAATTAACCTTTTAGCATTGATAATAGGATTACATGGCATCCCTCCCACCCCCATCTCTGCTTCCATGTAGTCACACCCTCCACTAGAGGGACAAAAAGCAACACAAATCCCAAAGTCTATGACTGTCACAATTGGCTTAATATAAATAAGTGCTATTGTGCAAATTAAGTAATTGTGGTGGTGGTGGTGTTTTATAAAAAAGAATATGATTGGCTGTGCCAGTGGGTGGGGGTGGGGAGATGATTTTAAAAATTGTCAGTTGAATTGGACAGTCCCCCTCTATATCCACAGGTCTATGTTATACCCATTGTTGTGGACAGAACATAATAAGGTGTCCACAGATAAAAATTGCAATATCCCAAATAGTGGGGAAGGTCAATTATAATTCCTCAAGTAGCTTACAGCAGAAAAGCAATGGCTGGGTAACAGTAGGAGCCCTCCATCTGGAAGCACTCTAAGGCTGGATTTGCCCATCACATTTATGCATTTGTTTACTTAAACTGTGGTTTGTTGTCCTAGCCAGGGTTTCTCTGGCAGGTTTGTTCTCTCAATCCCTTGGTTGTTTATCCCCCACCTCCTTCGCCCACTCCCTCCTCATATCCCCATATCCCAAATGCCTTTCCAGTGCTTTAGTACTGGCTGCCTATCTTAAATACCTGCCCAAATAAATCAATGCAACATTGATTGCTGTTTACATAACCAACAGCTACCCAGTTACATAACCTCTTGTGTGGCTTCGTTCTACGCCATTTTGATAGCATTAAAACAGCAAGATCATATCCTGCTCCTGTAGCGTAAGAACCAACAACCCCAAGATGCTCCAAATGCTTTGTGGTAAGGTAGGTGTGTCCTGCCCATGTTGATTTCAGGGACTTCAGTAGCTTCTCAGGGTCCTGGGTGCTGGGGAGAATTTCACAAGAACCTCTTAGTTTCTCTGAAGTACATACACATTTCATTTGTTAATGGGGGGTGTATGCTTTCCGTCCTGTATGGCTGTGTTTGGCTATTCATTTCCCCAGCTACTTTCTGGAGAAAGAACCTATGCCACTGCCACTAAATAAAAGCTATGCCATGTGTATAGCACAGGAATTCTGCAGATTAATGAGGATGTATCATGTTGTGATGTATGCTGAATGAGTCAAAGGATGAAATATTAGAGGCATAAACTTCCTGGTTCCACTTGCACCTCTTCAGGGATATCCACCTGCCTCTACCCATGGTATATTTCTGCAACAAGGTTGCGCAAGGTTCTGCTGCATATCTCTGCCCCTGTAGAAAAATCTCCCCTCTATGTCTCTGGATTTTTATTTTATTCATAAATTGTTACATTTACACCCTGCCTTTGCTCAAAGGAGCTCAAGGTTGTGTACAAGGGTCTTCCTGCTCCCTCTTTTATCTTTTTTTAAAAAAATATTTTATTACAAGATAAAGATATATTTACAGTTATTTCTACAAAGCATGATTACAGTAATTAAAATACTAAAAGGTTTTAACAGTAAAGCATTATCTTATCTAATATATATATATATATATATATATATATATATATATATATCAATCTCGTTTCAACCTCATTGGATAGTAGCAATGGTAAAGGAGAAATTATGTAGAGGTTTAATTCAGTCAATGGAATCTTTAACATAGTTTACAAAAGGGGACCATATTGTTTCAAAAGGATCATGTCTTAGTTGCCCCGACAAGACCCTACGGTACGTTAACTTTTCAGAACAGGCTATGCCCCATACTTTCCTCTTCCAGCCATTTAATGTGGGTCCCTTCGAATCTTTCCAATGCTCAGCAATTTCTAGGCGCTCTGCCGTTAGCAAGATAGTTACAAGTTCTTTATGGATGAGGGACGGGTTTAAAACATTTGGCAGGGACAACAGAGCCAGACTCAGTTCTGGCAGAATTGTCTGACCAGTGGCATCCGAAATTGTCTTAAAGACAGTCTTCCAGAAGTGTTTTTGAAGGTTGCAGTCCCACCATATATGAAGAAAAAATTCCCTCTCCTCGCACCATCTCCAATATAGTGGGGTGATAGAAGCCGATATGTGTGAGAGTTGAACTGGCGTTTTATCTTCACAACAACCCTATGAGGTAGACTAGGCTGAGTGATGGTGACAGCCCAAAGTTATCCAAGGAGTTTCATGGCTGAGTGGGGTCTTGAGGTCACATCTCCCTGATGCTAGTTTGACACTCTAACCTAATACCTGTCTTTTAGTAGTTACGCCTTAATGCTGTTGGGTTTATATATGCACTGCTTCAGAAGCAGGAATTAAAAGTGGAGAGGCACCGGTTTCACCACTCCACTCCACCCCACCCCTTCCCCAGGCATCTCCTTCTGCCAATTGGGCTCCAATTTATGTTTGCCTTAGAATAAGTTAGTTGTGACTAATTTGTGTCAATGTGTGCTTGGAATTTATGTATATTAAACTTCAGTGAGATTGGGGCCCTTCTCTCTGGCCAGCCAAATCCACAAAGGGGGAAGACAAACCAGTAGGATTATATTGCACAAAGTTAGAGTTAAATCAGATTTGCTTCCAGGGCCAGCAGAAGACATTTTGTTGCCTGAGGTGGAGCAGCAAATGCCCCCTCTCCACAAGTCAAGGTGCATAAGTACCAAGGCAGGTCAAGTGTTTTGGCACCTGATAGAAAATGCCAGCAGAATAAAAATTATGATCATTATTATAATTTATATTTATTATTTCCTGGCAATAAAATGCAATAAATCAATAGATTAATTAATAATTTGATGCCTCATTCATGACACCCAAAATTAGCACCTCACCCTGCCTAATGGAGACTCAGCCCTGAATTAGTTCTAGAGAGGTAAGGGGAAGATGCCGTCCCAAGAGATGTTGCTCCCTGAGATAGCAGGTGCCCCAATTCCACCTACCGCTGCACTGCCTACAGGTGCTGACTGCAGGCATCTCAGAGCTACAGAGAAGCCAACTACTCCATGGCTTGGGGGAAGCCTATATAAAGCCTACCTCTGCATGTCCCAGGCTCAGTCTGTGCACTGGAGCTGCCTGCTCTGGTCCTCCACTGCTGGCTGGCCTCTATGGATGCTGATGGCCCTAGAGGGCCTCGATGGACTTTATTTATTTATTTATTTATCACCATCAATGTACATGGTGCTGTACATAGTAAGTGAAAAAAAGCCAGGGGCAAGGGGTGGAAACGGAGATATTTCTAGGAATTATTTATTCGTATATGCCGATACGTTTCAGACTATTAGAGTCCTCCTTCAGGGCAATTCAAGTAAGAGTTTCAATTTTCTCCAGAGGCAAATGATCTCCTATGTATGGAGCTGCCTCTTTCCAGCATGTAATTCCTCTCTTGAGGGAACTGCACTGGCTGCCTATTCTCTACCAGGCCAGGTTTAAGGTTCCTGTACTTGTGTACAAAGCCCTAAACAACTTGGGACCAGGATACCTGAGAGAGCACCTTCTCTCCTACCAACCTGCCCGGTCACTGAAGTCATCCGAGAGCATGCTCCTGGTGGTTCCACATAGACCCATCCTCCAATTGGAGTTCACCAGGGGAAGAGTCTTCAGCGTGGCAAATGTCCATCTACCTGGTTCTGGCTCCTGACCTAATCAAGACACAAACACAGATGGAACAAGTTGAGCTTTCTCTCTAACAGCTGTCTACAACGTCTTAGAAAACCACTTCACGTGTAGAGAAACAGGCATAGATGAAAGAACAGAAGCAGTTTTCTAATGTTACACGTTAAAGGGTCACCTCCAAACAGATGAAAAGTGGCAGAAGAGGGGTGCAAGGGGAGACAAGGTGGCTGGGCGGAAAGTGGCTTGGGCAAGCAAAGGAGACACGGTTAGGGTTGAGCACCCCTCCTCTTACGGCTGCATCTCCCTTCCAACACTTGCCACTTTTCAGCTGTTCAGTGGTGACCTGGGCAGGATCTACACTACTGCTTTAAAACAGTTTATAACAGTAGTGACAACTGTTGGGGCCCAGGACACACGCCATATACAGTTTTCAAACTGTTTTCAAAATGTCATATCCTGCTTGGTGTAGATCTGGCCCGTCCTTAGCCCCTGTGGAAGTTCAGCAAAATAACAGTTTTTCCTTGGAGATGACCAAGAAAAGACAGGAGAAGCAAGGTAGTAGGTTGGTTAACATGTGGACATTCTATTATAATTGCTGGGGACATAGGGTTAAATCCCATGGGTTTTATCCCAAGTTAGTCTAACTTCAGTGGGTCTACTCTAAGTAGGACTAACATTGGATACAACAATGGCCCCATGATCCTCCATGTACACTGCCCCTGAAAGATTATTCATGATGCGTTAAGTAACAATTTAGCTGCTGCTAAGCGTGACTCAATATAGAACTGGGCGGAAACGCCAAGTCATCTGAAGCAGCGAAGCAGTTGCTATTTGGCCTGGTATGTGTTTGGCAACTCACTGGAAGCTGAGCATAGCCTCATCCTGAGGATTAACATGACTAATTATTTTCCAGCTCTTAATTGTTCAGTGTTCTCCAATGCCTATCTCTTCCATCTTTATAGCAACCTTGTTTTTATTACTATTTTGCACCCTGTGCATGGAACTATATGAGCTATTAATTGGTGTCAATATTTTCCTTTCCCCACTCCGCCTTTTTTCTTTTCTTTTCAGTAAGTGAGAGACAGATGTCTGGAGAGAAAGTTTGCCCAAGACAAGGGGCAGGGAGAGGCACTTGACTTTTTCTAGTAGGCTGTTTTTCCTGTCAACTTCATGCTTTTCAACCCACAAGAGAAAAGATGCAGCCTGCAGCTTTAGAAGAAGGAGGAGGAGGAGGAGGAAGAAAGAAGAAGACTCAAGGGGGGGAGAGATTCATGTGACTGAGCATCAAATCTCCTTGACCCCTGTGGGAGGGAGAGAGCGATGTGTGGGATTTCACACAAAACCAAAACACTTGGCCCATACTGGCACAGGGAACATTTTGGGATGGGGGTTGGATACATTTGAACCTCTTAATTTGTAAAGTGCTAGATGCAAGGGCTAAAGCATGCCTAGAAGTCATATCCTCTGACATTCTCTCCCATCCTTGAGTTCAGGGGCTGTTTGTAGTTAGCGGGTAGGGAAATAATACACTCTCTTTTTAATTCTTTCTGTATAAGTCACTTGAGCGGCATTGAAAAAATATTCTGGAGCTCTTGGGTGGTGCGAAAAAATATCCGGGAGATGACAAAATACGTTCTGATGGAGCAAAGACATCTGAGCTGTTAGTGACAGAAACATAGATCAGTCTTTCCCTACCTGGCCCCCTCAGGATGTGTTGGGACTACAACTCCCATAATCCCTGAGCCAGTGGGATTATGGGAGTTGTAGTCACAGCACATCTAGTGGGCCCCAAATTGGAGAAGCCTGACACAGAACATCAGTTTTCTTGTTTGATACCTGGATATCTAGCCATGAACACCTGAGAAGGGAATAATACTTTTTCCAGGGGAAATATAATTTATCTTTTCCCCAGCTGCCCGCTCCCCAGTGTCCAGGATCCTGCCTTCACAGCGCCATGTTAGTGCTGCTCTGTCGCCAAACCCCACAGTATTGCTACATGGATAGCCAGCAGCCTCTGAACTCACAGGCTTCCCAGTATCCAATGCAGGACGGGAAGATAGTGGCGGTGATCTTCACCTCCGCACTCCAGCCGCCCAGCATTTCTCCTTGATGAGCGATTTTGCTGATGTAGCAGTGACACCTTGCAGTGGGGAAGGGAAAGAAGCTGGGGAGGCCACAGGAAACGGTGTCCTGCAGCAAACCCCTCCCCTCCTTGCCCCCAGGAATGCACCATTTCCCCGTCTCCGTGCTCTATTTTCCAAGAATGGAGAGGTAGCCGGCGTGGTTCTCTCCATGCTG
This sequence comes from Elgaria multicarinata webbii, assembly GCF_023053635.1. Classification (NCBI taxonomy): domain Eukaryota; kingdom Metazoa; phylum Chordata; class Lepidosauria; order Squamata; family Anguidae; genus Elgaria; species Elgaria multicarinata. The sequence continues at coordinate 77,844,504 of NC_086172.1, read as the reverse complement.
GCTACAAGGGGAACACAGTTTCCAGGTTCTGATGTCAGAGCCCTCTCTCTGACCTCAGAGCCAGGAAACCAAACAATCCTATGACCCCCTAGACACTGTCTAGAGGGCCTTAGGATTGCTATCCCCGTCTCCTAGCTCTGTCGTTTTAAATCTGCTGTTCTATTTTAAATCTATGCATCGCTGCTAGGTCTTAATTGTACTTTTATACTGTAGTTTTCAGGTTTTATATTTTATATTGTGTTTTTGTAATTTGTGGCTTTAAATTTTGTGAACCAGGGATTTGTCCATTTAGCTCAGAGTTCTCTACTCTTGACTGGCAACCCTCTTCAGAGTGCCAGGCAGAGAACATCTTTCCGGAGCCTCTTAAGTGGAGATTCCAGGGACTGGAGCACCATGCAAAGCATGTGCTCTCCCACTGAGCTAGGGTCCCTCCCCACAGGTACCTTCTCCCCTCAGTGGGTCTTGAACCTTTGAGCCAAGGAGACATGTGTGTTTTCTATGTAAGCCTCCATCCAGTGGAGATAACTGTGTATGTATGGGCTTATTAGTTGTTCATTACCTGCCATCAGGCACACTCTTCAGAGTGCAGAATAAATATCCTCCATGTCATGTTCTTCCGCCAAAATCTGTGAACTAGATCCACACTCATTGTGTGGCCAGATGACTATTACTCATATGACAATTAACACAAATTATTTTGAACCACTCCTTTGTTCTAGGTGCTAACTATTAGATCTTCAATTCATAGTCATTATTTCTGTGGACGTCTCACTGAAGTTACTGGACCTGCTTCACTTTAAGTGGCCTATGGACTACTGACCATTAATCAGTTCTGATGGAAATGTTTCTCTCTTAAATATTCCGGGTCCGGTTATTGGAGTACTCGTGAAATTCCATTAGAATGCCTGCTGTGTTTACTTTTGCATTGCTCTTTTTTTCTTTTCTTGTTTTCTTTGGGTTCCTCTTTCATAGACAATGGCCATAGCTAGACCTAAGGTTTATCCCTGGATCGTCCAGGGGTCAAACCTGTTCATCTAGGTGACACACAGGGGATCCAGTGCTCAGGCAGGGGCGAACCCTGGATGATCCCAGGATAAACCTTAGGTCTAGCTGTGGCCATTGTTTAAGACATTTTTCCCCACAGGGAGAACTCAATATTTGACCATAGCCTAATAAATCTTTTCCTCAAGGCTGCTTTCTGCTCCTTTTGCTGTTTCTGTCTCTTCTAGAGCAAAAACATGTCGAACAGCTTTGTCTGGGAGGAATTGTTTGTGGCTGACTTCTGTACTTACTCCTTCCTGATTCCTTATACCTCCAGTTCCAACCATTACTCCTTATTCCAACTTCCTAGTTCTTTTCCTAAACCTTTTCTTTCAGTTTCTTTTCCATTCACATTTTGTATATTTTCCCACTCCTAAAATCTGTTAGCAGAACTTGGACTACAGGTCACTGAACCTGGAGCTAAAGAGTTAATGTGTACCTGAACAAGGTGGGAGGGGATTGCTGGGGTGTTTGTCTTTCCCTTCCTGCCTCCTCCCTTCTGCTTCCTCCTTCTTCTGGTTCCCTGCCTCTTAGGTTGCTGACCACATGTAAAGTTTCTTTCAAACCACCACTGGAATGTTTCTTTTGTCGACATGAGTGGCTACTCACAGGGAGCTGATTCGGACAGCAATAAAATCAACTTTGATAGTGCCTAGTACTAAAATCCCTGCACCTATCTTCCTGGCATTTGTCAGATTTCTTAACAAGGGACAGCTCTGTGGGTGAGTTTTCACGGCATGTTAAGCCATCCTGAGAATAATCCATGGTGGGTGAGTGGCTTGCTGTTACTCCCTCACATGATCACCTGCTCAGTGGCTTGCTGTAGTGTGTTTCTCTCTTAGTCCCTCTCAGTCCTCCCTGGCACATATCCCAGGGGGCTTTGCAGCAGAAATCTTTGTTTCCTCATTCCCTAGGTCAGTACCCTTTCTGTAACTGGTCTGCTGGGCTTGCTGGGTCACAAGGGAACCTCCCCCCTCCCCATATCCAATTGCCAAAGTGATGTAAGTTTCTGAGCCATTATGAATGCAGGAACACATTCACAAACTTTAATTTTATTTTATTGTAGGGGTCTTGCACAAGACTGCCAGCATAGCCCTCTTTTTAATGTCTTTGTCAATTTCTTTCTACAACTTTGGTGCTTGCTGAGCAAAACTCCCCATCCTGCATCAGATCATACCAAAAACAAAAAAAAAAGGAAATAATTTTCTCAGGTCTTGATTCCCCCACGCCCACCAAGGTTTTGCACAAGTAGGTAAGACTGCCTGTATTTTGCCAAGTATACTGATATCCCCTTCTTGTCAATGTCTTTGCCAATTTCATCCTTTATTTTGGCACTTCCCTTCCTAGAGAACATCTTTAAAAAAAAACTGCTTCAGATTCTACTGAAGTAATAACCGCCATCCCTAAAGTTCCTTCTCTTTGCAGCCACCGACCACTTTGAGTTTCCCCTCCCCCTGCTTTGTACTGGACGCTCCCCTCCACTGCATTGCTAGATGTCAGACGTACATGAGGGAGCTTGTCCACATGGGCGCTTTGTGTCTGGATTGCTTCAGAGTGGCGGCAGGTGAGCTACATGACGCAGCCGCCACTCCGATGCTATCCAGGGGCAAAGTCCCAAAGCTCCGCTCTAAAAAAGTCTGGGACTTACCCCGACTTTTTTAGCTTGGAGCAAGGCTCTGCGAAGCTTTGTTAAGAAAAAAATGAAAAAAATAAAGGGGGTGGTGGAAATCCCAGTAGTGAGGGAGCACCCCGTTCCTACCCCTTTGTTTCCCCCCTTTAGCTGTAAATGTGATTCTTCGCATTTACAGCTTTTTTAAAAAAAGAAAAGAAAAATACCCAGTCCGACAGGAAAGCCCGGGACTGTGCTCCTTCCTATGTAGATGGTTGGAAGGCGCATCAATGCAGCTGCACCCTGGCTCACACCACCGGGTGCAACTCGTGAAGATGAGGGCAGGGTTACAGAGCAGTGAGCGGGATGACTGCGCATACACAAGTTGTAGGAGCCTTTCTCTTTTTCTTTTTTTAAACCCAAACTTTAAAGGAGCTTCACACCAAAGGCCCTGCATTACTTTTTAATTAAAATTGGCAGGGCTCAGACACTCAGAAGGGTTTACTATACCTGCAGCCCAGAGAGCTTTGGCTATTGGGTGGTATAGAAATGCAATAAAGAAATAAAGAAATAAATAGTCCATGGGAGATAACAGCTTTACTCCAAAACTGGCTTCAGGCTCAGACCTGAATCAAATCAGGCAGCCACCATACTGGTCTGAGTTGAATTAGGCTGTTTTTGAAAGCACAAAATCAGGGTTTGAGCTGAATCTTGTGGTCAGTGCACACGCTTCATGCCTACCTTTCACTGGGTGATGCTTTTACTGTTCCTATGCACTACAACACCAAAATGAGTTCAGAGCCAGTTATCTCAGATGAATATGAATTTAATGTATATCAATGCTCAGGTAAAAATTGGCAGATGCCCTAATTCAAGTCCCCAACGCAGAACCCAACACGGGCACCTCTAATGGCACTCGTCGGTACCCGCAAAACTTTAAAAACAACAACCATTTTTAAAATACGTACATGGATTTGTATATAACCATAGCAATGAATACACATGAAGTGCATACAATTTTCAAGCAGACATACATAGGCTTCAACAAAAGCAAATTAGTATCCATTTGAAGGTGGCATCTATATGCCCATCTATATGCCACCCGTTCAAATATGCACCCCTTCCGAAAGGGACGGAATGCCTCCGTGAAGTACCCAGGTGGCGGGCCTTCTTTGTAGTGGCACCCACTATTTGGGAAACCCTCACTCATGTAGTTCAGGAAGCAGAAAAATTGGCATCTTTTAAACACCTCCTGAAGATTCACTTATTCATCCAGGCTTTCCCTGTTCTGTAAGTTAATAGACCATTCCATTTTACTGCTCCTTTATTATAGTTAGACATGTTTTAATACTGTGTTTTAATGTACATACATACACACTTTCCATGGGAAAGTTATCTTTTTAATTTAGTGAGTTCAAATTTGAGTTTAATAGGCTTAATTTTTGCTGTCTGTGTAGTTTGATTCTGAAATAAATTATGTGAAATTTAGCCTTCACATCAATTTCTTGGAATCACTATCTCCTTGGCTCTCCTGCATCTCACAGGAACTGCATAGTTTCAGTTTCAACATTCTGTTGATGACACATTCATCATGAGAAGATAGAATGTTGATTAACGTTCCATGACATGATAGCCATTTGGCGAGTGGGGAGATGTAAGAGCCAGTTTTTAGCCATTAGCTATTGTCGTCATCATCAGTGTTATCACATAACAGAAAATTTGACATCATAGCTAATTTCCATAGGCCTGTAGCTATTGAACAATATTTCCATCTGCCTTTAGTTTTTCACCTAACTACCCTATTAACTTACCCATTAAAACTTTCACATTTGTCATTTAAGCATTCAGTGCAAAAACATTGGATGCTGAAACACACAGCAACATCTGTTCGTGAATTGTTGGGTAGCTGCTGGTTGCCTATTAGTAAACATGAATACACTGCCATCATATACATGTGCATTTTAATTCATCCCCACCTGAACATTAACATAATTTCTCAATTAGAAGGCATTATTATTGGATTGCCAATTCCTGCAATTTTATGAGTCATGGTTGGAGAAGTTCTAATCGGATCTTTAAAATGCTTACCATTCCACCATCAAGAAACACAAAAGGGGTAGATCTGCAAACTCCAACAAACAGACCACTTCAGCCACCAGTTCTGGGATTTTTCAAACTTTAAAAACACACACAAAACTTTCCTAAATTAAAAAAAAATCAAGTCAAGCCCTACCAAATATAAAATGATGTCCAGTCTCATGAATTGATTATAACTGCCCCAGTGTAAACTGCAGGGTGTGCTGCTTCAGCTGAAACTATATTCAGGAACCTAATCCACCCCAAGCATCCTACGTAGCACCTGATGGCCCAGTTGGACCCCCATAAGCAGTCTGTCCTCCAAGAACGCTGCTTGCTTAGCTTGGCTTTCCCCTCCATATAATAGGTAAAAACGATAACCAGTGGCATCCTAGGGGTCCCAGAGTCTCCCATCCAGATACTCTCTGGGCCCATCAAGGTGGAATTTGACATGTTCAGGGTGGTATGGCCATAGGAGCTAGAACACTACTTGGAGACTGGGGACAAAGCATGGGTCACCTGGCCCACGTCTATATGACAACGAGGTTGCTCCTCATTGAATATAAACCTGAATTTTTGTTGATTCGAATCTAGGTAAAGAGCATCACACTGCAGCAGCAACAGTGATTTATCTCCTGATATATTTTTTTTGTACTATAGTTATTAATGTGCACATGCACATTATCACATTATCGCGTATACAATGCTATGGAGTATAGACGAGCAAAGCTATAAATTCTATCTGCGGAGCTCTGCAGATTCATAGAAGAGGAAAAGTGAGTGGGGAAAGGAATGAGGCAGCAGAGGAGGATGCCAGAGGGGGACTGAACAGGTCTCCTGTCTCTCGCTGCCCGTTTCCCCCTCTTTGTTTTCATTTTAAATTCAACATGAAAACAGCAGGAAGGAATGAGGCAGCCAGAGGACACGATAGGTGGGAAGGGGGAAAATCGGCCAATCACTTTGTCCTGCCCTCAAAGTTATGCCCACATGTCAAAATGCAATTTAACTCCCCCAAGGACACATAACTATGATGCGGTGCAAACCCGGACGTTGATCAAAAGTCGCAGTAAATCGCAAATGCAAACATGCGCATTATCGTGTTAAAAACCCAGCGCTGTGGTGAATGGACAGCTGTGTCATGTGTCCTAAAATGCAAATCTGCGCATTTACATTGGGGTAAAGAAGCCGTATAGACATCCCCCTGGTCAACCGGCCAGCTGGTTCATTGGTGGCTACCAAAGGCCAATCCAGCTCAGTTACGAGGTCCATTTCATGGAGAAGGCAAGATCTAACTTATTGTGTTCTTGTGAAAATTACAAGATAATATATGCCAGGTGCTTTGAACACTTTCAAAGGCTTGGCATTGCCTGGTTGGGGTATCAGGAACCTTTCAGAGGGCAAGTCCAGAATGGATAATAACTATCAACAGTAGGGTGACCATATGAAAAGGAAGACAGGGCTCCTGTATCTTAAACAGTTGTATAGAAAAGGGAATTTCAGCAGGTGTCATTTGTATGCATGCAGCAACTGGTGAAATTCCTTCTTCATCACAACAGCTAAAGCTGCAGGAACCCTGCCCTCTTTTGTATCTGGTCACTTTAGCTGTACAGGAGCTTTGTCCTCCTTTTCATATGGTTACTGTAATCAGCAGGTGTCTGAAAGGTGAGCCTGGAGTGGGCTACAGAGCTGCCACATGCCGCGAGGGAAAGGGCCCACTTTTCACACATAGCCATGTCTACTAGTCACATAGATAGGCATGGAGAAAGCTTCCTGTCCCAGGGAAAATAGGGGGAAATGTTTAAATCCTGGAAACAAAGCCCTATGAAAAGAGACTGAAAGAACTGGGCATGTTTAGCCTGGAGAAGAGAAGATTGAGGGGTGACATGATAGCACTCTTTAAATACTTGAAAGGTTGTCACACAGAGGAGGAACAGGATCTCTTCTCGATCCTCCCAGAGTGCAGGACACGGAATAATAGACTCAAGTTAAAGGAAGCCAGATTCCAGCTGGACATCAGGAAAAACTTCCTGACTGTTAGAGCAGTGCGACAATGGAATCAGTTACCTAGGGAGGTTGTAGGCTTTCCCAAACTAGAGGCATTCAAGAGGCAGCTGGACAAGCATCTGTCAGGGATGCTTTAGGGTGGATTCCTGCATTGAGCAGTGGGTTGGACTCGATGGCCTTGTAGGCCCCTTCCAACTCTGCTATTCTATGATTCTATGATTCTATGGAGGCCAGATTTACCAAATGTAAAGACTGGGGCCGTTGCTAGACAAGGGTTTAGCCCAGGCTGATATCCGAGCTCACCCCTTTGTGTCCAGATGAAGCACAAGGGATCCCGGGGTCAGCCCGTACTAGACCCTCTCTTGGCCTGGGATAACCGGCACCAGTTGTGGCCCAGTATTTCCACTGAGCCCGGGGCTGTGGAAGGTCTAGCCTGTTCCGCAGCTTTTCCCGGCTACGCAGCTTACTCGTGAGTAGCCGGGAGAAGCCACACACTGGGCACAGTGCTCCACAGGAGCGCTGTGCCCATCGGGCCAGGGAGGAAATCGGGGGGGAGAGATGGGAGCCAGTGGGGAAGAGCGGACCCGGTGGGAGAGATGGGGAGATCGCGGCCGGGGGGGCATCAGACATGGTGGGCGGGCAGGCGGGGGGGCATCAGACATCATGGGGGGGGAGCGGGGAACCCTTTTTTTTAAAAAAAAGCCTACCTTATCGTTGGTGTGCTCCTGCGCACATAGCCCCTTTAAATGGAAAAAAATGGCCGATGCGACAGGGCTTTCCTTTACCCCGTCGTGTGTTATGTGTAGACAGGAGAGACGGACCATGCTACTTCTAGCATGGGCTGGCCCCTCCACATGCCCGGATTTAAAGGTAGGTCTAGCAAGGCCCCCAAACTTGGCTTCTTGGATTGCTGGCTGAGAGATTGGCTGAGTGCCGCCCTGAGAATGCGCCTACTAGGAGCTCTCACAGAACAGGTTTTCTGCAACTTCATGCAATCCGTTGTGGCCAAAATATCCCACATAATGGGGACAGGCACCATTTAGGGAGGTCAGGGTTGATGGGAGTCATGACTGCTCCCTATTCATGTTTCAAAATAGTTAAGGAAGATGAAAAGCAGAGGGACAAAAGGGTTTGAGTTTAAATTTCTTTATTCACACCTTAAATTCAAGTATTGTCACTTGTGGATGAGATTAATAGTCTTCTTTTTCCCTAGACAGGAACATTCAGCCAGCTACCACATTCGCCACCTGCTAACCCAGGTCCCCCCTGGCTCAGAGTTTTGTTTTGTTTTGTTAATAGCTGCACTATTCTTGAAAGCCCTTTGTACTGCCATTTTAGAAAGCTGTACGATAGATGCACATCCCTTTTCTAAATTTCTTTTGTTCTACTTGATGGCGATGGCAGCAAGATTGCTATTCGCACAGAACTGGAAAAATGAAACAATGCCAACAATGGATGAATGGATGTTGAAGATGTTGGAACTCGCAGAGATGGCAAAACTTACAGTGATAATGAGAGAAAGGTCAACAGCTATGTTTATGTTGGAATGGAAACCTTTGATAGAATATTTGAAAGAGATAGAGAAAAGTGTATTTGTTTATGGATTTTAGTATTAAGAGGAGAAGGGGAGGAAAGAAGCATAATTCTGTGAATCCATTGTATGAGATTTAGATAAATTACAAGAAAAATTGAATTGGATGGATATGTAAATGGTAATTAAGAAATTAATGGGCATTTTTGGCATGAAGAGTGCAAAAGAAGAAATATATCTTAACCTTACCCTTAATTTTTTTTTAGTGTAATTGTAGTTGTTATATGTACCTTTGTTTGTATGTACTATGTGTGATGTTTGTGTAGATGCTGTTGAAAAAAAACCTTTAATAATAAAAAAAGAAAATTCAGTCTTGTTTGGCTTGTTAATGAGCTCTGACAAAACTTCTGAATTACAGGATAAATCCCGGCAGAGAACTCTGCTAAGTGCTGGCATTGTTGTTTTGAACGGTGAAGTAATTGCTGATTACATCGTTCAAGAAACTTGAGTGAACCAACAAGCACTTGTAACACTTTAGACATTGGCTAGTATAAACAACAACAAACCACATGCTGAGGTAGATAAGAATAAAAAGTAGACTAAGCAGTCTACTGTTTGAAGAGCTCATTGTTGGCCAATCTGCTCCAGTCACGAGAGCTGTGAGCTCACCTGTTTTGAAACCATACCAAGAAAAGGGCATCAATAGGTTGCCAGACTCCAATCAGAGATTCTGCATTTTCTATTTGCAGATACAAAGGCAACTTCAGGGCCCAAGCATTGGGCATGGGATGGCCATGTGTTCATAGGTGTGCGCAGCATGTTACATTAGGGTGTGCACCCAGCCAGAGCGCAGCCAAAGGACCATTTCTGCTGTGTCTGGATCCCTACTCAATGGCTCCCTCAATTCGGGGCTTATTGCTTGAGACTTTAGGGTGTGCCTGGGCACACCCAGCACACCCCTTGTGCATGTCTATGCATATGTTCTACTTTACATAAGTTGGTCCTCGACTTGAAGGGCTGTCCAGTCCAAATCAAATTTAAAGATAAATAACTGCAAGAAGGGAGAGCAGATCGGGGGCCAGGAAGTTGCCCAACACTCTGAGCAGGCACGCAGCATCAACTGGCCCCCATTTTGCATCTACCGCAATGCAGGTATGAGCAGGGTAGTGTTGCGTCTAGCTCTAGGGAAGAGATGGAGCTCATGCTGTGCCAAAATCTGTCCTCCAATTTCCTGAAAGTTTTCTTTTTTCATGAAAAGGGGTTCATTGTTCTACCTCATTCTCAGGATGTATTATGATTAATTTTGGTGGTATTTCTAAGCTTGTGAGGTAGCCGAGGGTACTGTATGTGTGCTTTCTTTCGTTCTTTCTTTTACACATTTCTCCATTGCTTTACAGGACTTGTAATTTTGACATATTCTTGGAGTTCCCAGAATCTAGGGTCAGTCATCTATTTGAAGAACTGCCAGAGGACAGACCTGTATTTAAAGGTGTTCTCTGTTTAAAAGGTTGTCCGGTCCAACTCTGGACAATTATTGATTATTTAATTAATTTATTATACTTTTATACTGCCCAATAGCCAAAGCCCTCTGGGCAGTTCAAAACAATTATAAAATAGCTTCTTATGGTTAAACATAAATCACCATAGGAAAGGGGACCAGAAGGTGCCCTGAAGTTTTGTTTAGCCCGGAGAAGATAAGATTGAGGAGAGACATGATAGCATTCTTCAAATACTTAAAAGGCTGTCACACAGAGGAGGGCCAGGATCTCTTCTCGATCCTCCCAGAGTGCAGGACACAGAATAATGGGCTGAAGTTACAAGAAGCTGGATTCCAGCTGGACATCAAGAAAACCTTCCTGACTGTTAGAGCAGTACGACAATGGAACCAGTTACCTAGGGAGGTTGTGGTCTCTCCCACACTAGAGGCATTCAAGAGGCAGCTGGACAGCCATCTGTCAGGGTCAGGGATGCTTTAGGGTGGATTCCTGCATTGAGCAGGGGATTGGACTTGATGGCCTTATAGGCCCCTTCAACTCTACTATTCTATGATTCTAAGTTGCCCATCCACAATTAGCACCTGGGCAAAAGACTGAGCAGCAAGCAAACAGACCACCTTGTCACAGTCTTCCCCACTATGGTGAGCTGTATTGTATTTACAGTTATTATTTCTAGATTGGCATCTATGAATATTAATTAATATATGTAAATAATATACAAATTGGGGTCTTCTTTTTTCCTCCTTTTTTATTGATGCATTGCTTCTTTTTTGGGCTATGTGTAAGTGGCCGCCATACCAGAATCCCAGCCAGCGTTTGTGTTACTACATCGACTACTGAACCAAAGTCCTTGAAAACAAATTGAACATCCACCAAAAAGCCTTCAAGATGTGCACCTATGTCCATCAAATAAGGAACAACCCTTTGTTCACTATAGTTTGATTCTGGCTTTTAATCTGACTCAAATATTCAGTTGCCATAATGCGATACTTCTCCCATCCTTCCTATTTGGCTAATAGTATGCAATCTGTAGCTGTTCCTTCTCTCTGCCAACTTGAGGTTTTTGGATTTTGATGTTTTAATTTGATTGTGTACTTTTGTATAGATGATGAAATTAAACCGAAGATCCCTTGTATTAAAAAGGAAGACAATACCATCTGCTGTTTATTGATACTTTTTCTGTATCGTTATCCATAGATGCTTATTTTCCACTACCAATAGGATAATTAATCTGCACATCTACTAGATGTCGGTGAACAAAGATTTCCCAAGCTGGAACTTTACTTGCCTTTAAATTCCATAAAGATGTGTACTTAGCACATTATTACACTCAAAGCAAAGCCACATCTTTCTTAGGCAGATAATAATACCTTAATTGGTAAAGCATGATAATAAGGCTAAGCCATAAATTCAAAGCATTTAAATGCTGATGAACAACAAAGGATTCTTAAAACTGCCACTTCAAGTCATACACAGGAAATTGCACAAATGGCACTGGAGGAAGAAAGAAAATGCAACATGTCCACCAGTGGTGACCTGGAACCCCCAATATTCATGCAGGTATTATTCAAATGTTTTTCATAATATTTAAGTCAGATATGCACACTGAGCAGCAGGTCTCCTTCTGATTATATATTTCCAGTGCTGAGTAAATTGCCCATCTCTCTGAGTGATTATTTAGGAAAATGTGAGCAAAAATAGTAGGCCTATTTTTGAAAACAAAATGGCAACAAAGTAATTAATTTTTGTTTGTTTGTTTGCTTGTTTTAAAAAATCTGATATTTCCAAGGGTTCAAAACAAAAGCTTGAGATGTGTCAACAGGCTAAACTAGGGTGACCATATTTGGGAAACTAAAAAAGAGGACACCTAGTGTGTGTGTGGGGAAGCAGCTTTCTGAGTCCTGCAGAAAGTACGTTATTCCCCCACCACCTTAAAGAACCCGATTGGAGTGGAGGAGGGGAAAGGATTTCATTCTGTACCACCACCATCCACTCCAATTGGGGCCTTTTTTATAATGTCCACGAATGACCCACTTTCCCCTTTAAGACCTCAATTGGAGCTCGGGGTGGGGGAATGACGTGCCTCAAGAAAGCATGTCATTCCCTCCTGCCATGCTAATGGCAGCTTTAAAGGGGAAGGTGTGTCATTCCAGGACATTATTGCAAATTATAGAAAATCCCCCCTGACACCATGGAAAGAACAAAAACCAGGACAAATCCGGGGAAATCCTGACAGTTGGTCACCCTAGCTAAACTCAAGGAGACCCTCCTTGACTGGAGGACGCTAAGTGCTACCAATCAAAAGACACTGGGCTAGTTCACATGACACCGCAGCCCAATGTGGCTTAATTTACCAACAGGGGCTGCTGTGCTGTCCTGGGTGTCTGTGTGCCCCGTTTTTGTTTGGCACCCACCTGGTTTGCCATGACTTGTCTTGTTGTATAAACCCGCTGCAGTGGCCTTTTGGCTTGAGGGTTGTCTAACTCTTAAACAACTCCTACTGCCGGAGTTCACACAACACGACAAGCCGGGTTCTCCCAAATGCCATGCAAAAATGACGTCATGACACAACAGCTCTTCTGGGTAAATTAAACCACAGCGGGCTATCATGTTGTGCAAAGAGGCGCACTGTGTAGCTATTCTGTTTTTTTATCCCTAACAGATTTTCTGTGGTAAGGGGAAAAAAAGATGGAAGAAGTGGTGAGAAAACATGGGAAGGCTACGAATAAAAGATAGTATTCTCTGGTTCCCTTCGATTCCTCAAACAAGATACAGTGATTGCATAAGAAAGGCCTTGTCTTTTAAATGTTTAAAACAACAAAACAAAAAGTGCCAAGTTTTGTATGCCTTTCAAAATCTTCCAGACAAATTCTGAGGTAATCAGAAGTGAAACTTATCACAAGACACAGATAATGTTTCACCTGCTGTACATCTTTCAGTTTAACCCCTAACATTCGTCTGTAAAGGCCCTATTTTTTAGGTTAGGCCATTAATAGGGGGCACTGCCCTCAATGCTAGTTCCAAATACTGGGGGATCCCTGAGTACAACTGCATCCTACTCCTTATTTATTTACTTATTACATTTTTATACCGCACAATAGCCGAAGATCTCTGGGCAGTTCACAAAAATTAAAACCATAATAAAACAACCAACAGGTTAAAAACACAAATACAAAATACAGTATAAAAAGCACAACCAGGATAAAACCACGCAGCAAAATTGATATAAGATTAAAATACAGAGTTAGAACTGTAAAATTTAAATTTGTTAAAATTAAGTGTTAAAATACTGAGAAAATAAAAAGGTCTTCAGCTTGCAACGAAAGCTGCAAGTACAGTGTAGGCGCCAGGCGGACTTCTCTGGGGAGCTCATTCCACAGCCAGGGTGCCACAGCGGAGAAAGCCCTCCTTCTAGTAGCCACCTGCCTCACTTCCTTTGGCAGGGGCTCACGGAGAAGGGCCCCTGTAGATGATCTTAAGTTCCAGGCAGGTACATATGGGAGGAGGCGTTCCTTCAAATAATCTGGCCCCAAACCGTTTAGGGCTTTGAATGTCAATACCAGCACTTTGAATCGAGCCCGGACCTGGACTGGCAGCCAATGAAGTTGTAAAAGGACTGGCGTAATGTGATCTCGCCGGCCAGTCCCTGTTAGTAAACGGGCTGCCCTGTTTTGTACCAGCTGAAGTTTCCGAATGGTTTTCAAAGGCAGCCCCACGTATAACGCATTGCAGTAATCCAAACGAGAGGTTATCAGAGCATGGATAACTGTAGCTAGGCTAAGTCCTTGTCATTGTTGCCACTGCTCATTCACTTGTGCCTTCCTCTGGGCCCAATCCACACCACCTGCCAGAGAGAGATACCAAGGTATGCAATGATTACTGCTCCTTCACACTGCTTGCTTACTCAGACTGGGCAGGTGGATTGGCAACAACTGCTCAGCGAAAGATCAGCAGGACAGGAAGTGTCATCAGACCGGCGTTTTATAGCACACTCATTACTGGGCACTCACAGGTTTTCACGGGTTCCTCTCATGATGCCATCTGCCTCCTGCATGCCTCCCGCTGGTTTCCTGCTCCTTCTGCCATTTTTCATAGTAAAATAATCCAAACAAAATGTGACTCTTCTGAGTTATAACGAAATTGGTCGCCATTTCCTGCCGTGTACAGAGAAGTTTTGCTATAAAATGCCCACTAGAGGGTGCTGTCCCGCTACACTGAATGGGCCAAATGGCCCCCATCTATATGACAACGGGATTGCTCCTCATTGAATATAAACCCGAATTTTCGTTGATTCGAATCTAATTAAAGAGCGTCACACTGCAGCAGCAACTGCGATTTATCTACTGATTTTTTTTTGTAGTGCAGTTATTAATGTGCATATGCGCATTATCGCATATACGATGCTATGGAGTATAAACGAGTGAAGCTATAAATTTTATCTGCAGAGCTCCGCAGATTCAAAGAAGAGGAAAACTGAGTGAGGATAGGAACAAGGAAGCAGAGGAGGATGCGAGTGGGGGACTGAATACATCTCCTCCTTCTCACTGGCCGTTCCCCTCTCTTTGTTTTAATTTTAAAAGCTCCATCTGCGGACCTCCGCAGATTCATATAGTTCAACATGAAAATGGCAGGAAGGAACAAAGCATCCAGAGAATGTAATAGGTGGGAAGGCGGGAAATCAGCCAATCACTTTGTCCTGACCTCAAAGTTACGCCCACATGTCAAAATGCGATTTGACTCCTCCAAAGACACATAACTCTAAAGGGGTGCAAACTCGGATGTTGATCCAAAAGTTGTGGTAAATTGCGAATGCAAATATGCACATTATCGTGTTAAAAACTCGGCACTGCGGTGAATGGATGGCTGTATCATGTGTTCTAAAATGTGAATCTGCACATTTATGTTGGGGTAAAGGAGCCGTATAGACAACCCCATGGTTTCAGCTTGTTTCCCCTTTCTCTCCTGTGTGATTCTTCTAGTCCCTATAGCGGAAGAGCAGCAGAAAGCAGGTGCGACGGGAAGGAAACATGATTTTCCCCCATCTGATGATACCCAAGGATTGGTTTGGGGGGCCCTGCTGGGATATGGGCCTAACGATGCCTCCCCTGATGCCTCCCCTGCTAAGGCAATATTAGGAAGAGGGGGAGATGCACTGAGCCAAGACATGAGACTCAGGGCCAAATTAGTTGTGATTGTTACATAGTTTGGGGTTGCATAACTGGTTTTTGTTAAATAAATAGCCAGCACAGGAGGTTCCAAACCATTTATTTATTTATTTATTTATTACATTTTTATACTGCCCAATAGCCGAAGCTCTCTGGGCGGTTCACAAAAATTAAAACCATCATAAAACAACCAACAAGTTAAAAACACAAATACAAAATACAATATAAAAAGCACAACCAGGATAAAACCACGCAGTAAAATTGATATAAGGTTAAAATACAGAGTTAAAACAGTATAATTTAAATTTAAGTTAAAATTAAGTGTTAAAATACTGAGTGAATAAAAAGGTCTTCAGCTGGCGACGAAAGGAGTATTTATTTATTTATTTATTTAATTACATTTATATACCGCCCCACAGCCGAAGGTCTCTGGGCGGTTTACAACATTTAAAAATAGTAAACATTAAAAGTATACAATTTTTTTTTTTTAAACACACACATAAAAAACAGTATAAAAACAACAGTGTCCATTTAAAAACAACAATTGTGGGGTCCATTAAAAACAAACTTAACGTTGTTAATGCTGTTAAAATGCTGTTAAAAATGCCTGGGAGAAGAGAAAAGTCTTGACCTGGCGCCGAAAAGATAACAATGTTGGCGCCAGGCGAGCCTCATCGGGGAGATCATTCCACAGTTGGGGGGCCACCACCGAGAAGGCCCTCTCCCTTGTTGCCATCCTCCGAGCTTCCCTTGGAGTAGGCACTCAGAGGAGGACCTTAGATGTAGTACAGAGTACAGTGTAGGCGCCAGGCGGACCTCTCTGGGGAGCTCATTCCACAACCGAGGTGCCACAGCGGAGAAAGCCCTCCTCCTAGTAGACATTCTGGACTGATCAGAACCAAGCCCACCTACCACCCCACCCCCACCCCCACCCCCCACAAACACTGTGCTGCTATTTGAAATGGGAGAAAAGATCTAACTGATTCCAATGGGATTTTTACTTCGATAATGAATAGCAGGTACAAGGGGAAGCCATTCCAATCAGGGCCATGCCAGGAGCAAAGGGTTAAAGCCCTCCTCCTCCTGTGCCATGATTTTTATCTGGCTCAAGATTCCTCTGTGCTATCTGTTTGATTAACAGAAAGTCTGTTAATCTGGCTAAGTCTGGCTAAGAATTCTGTAGCTTATTGACTCCCTCTAGTGGTTGGAGTTCATATGGTTATATATGGCTTTGACTGACTTCTGTAATATTGGGCCTGCTCATTGATTCCACATTTATTTATTTATTTATTTATTTATTTATTTATTTATTACATTTCTATACCGCCCAATAGCCGGAGCTCTCTGGGCAATTCACAAAAATTAGTAGTAAGCACTAGTATTGCTTACTACTAATACTAGGGTCACCATCTTTTTTTCTGTCAGGGTTCCTGATTGTGAGCTTCTCTACATGGGCGATTTGTTTCATGCTTGTGTTTGGCCGCTCATGGAAGTTTGCGGGTGCTTTTCATGATGCTGTCAGCCTTCAGGACATCTCAAGCGCCTTCCCCCAGTAATCTTGCTTTAAAAAAGATAAGAGATAATGCACCATGGGCCAATATCATGGGCCAATAGATGACATTGTTTCATTTAACTTTATGGAGTATTGCCAAGAGGGGAAGTTTGCAATTACTAATCACATGATCACCATCTAAAGGAGCCGTAGTCAATGCAGGAAGAAAAAATGGTGAGGGTGAAGGGTTTTTCCTTAATGTCTATGTCTTTAACTGCTGTACAACTGGCAAAAATACAGCAAATGCAGCTTCCCCTATCATTGTACTTTTCTGTGAAATTTCTGCCAGGCATGCTGTTGCCATAGGCCGGGGGGTGGGGGTAGGGAGTCACAACCTTAATGTACTACTATGATCCAATATTTATAAAGTGCTAACAGTGGATGCAATGATACAAGGATTTTGTTATGCCATCCACCCTACCACATTCACAGAATTTTACTGGGGGGGGAGCGGTTTCTAGATGACAATATCTTGATTTTGTAACCCTCCCATGTTTTCCCACCATCTTTTTCTTTCCACAAAATATCCATTAAGGAAGAAAATATGAAATCACTACACAATGTCTTTTGATTGATAGCACTAAGAGGAACCCTCTGTCTGGAAGCACTCAGTGTAACAAAGATCCTAAAGGGATTAAACTTAAATCCCTGCTCCTGTCTATTTCTATGGAGCCTGTTTCAATGGAGCCAACAAAATGTGCCTATTATTGGTGTTCAAGAAAGACCAAGATTCAAATTCATAAGTTACCTTGCCAGTGAAGGAGCTACTTCCAAATTGTCCACTCCCATACTGCTCCAGTAACGTATGAAAACATAGATCATGTGGGATGGATACGATAGCGAATGGGAAGCAGCCACATCATTACGTCTGCCCCACATGATTCCTCTTTTTATGTGACCAGAGTGGTGTGGGACTGGATTGCATAGTTCCCATGCTCTCAAAGGTAACATATGAGTCAGGCCTAAGACAAAACAACAGAGAGTCTTGTGATGTCTTTAAGTCTAACTAAGGTTGCAATCTGTGGAGAATGAGGGTAGGGAGACATTTTTCTCACTCTCTCAAAATACTAGAACCCAGGGTCATCCCATGAAGCTGATTGGTGGGAGATTCAGGACAGATAAAAGGAAGTACTTCTTCACAGAGCACTATGGAATTCACTACCCCAAGATGTAGTGTTGGCCACATCTTTAAAAGCAGGTTGGATATATTCCTAGAGATGATGGCTATCAATGGCTACTAGTCCAGATGGCTATGTGCTACTTCCAGTTTCATAGGCAGTAAGCCTATATACACCAGTTGCTAGGGAACTTGGGTAGAAGGTTGCTATTGACCATATATCTTGTTTGTGGGTCTCTGGTCAACAGCATGGTTGGCTGGGGAATGCTGGGAGATGTAGGACTTTTTTCCCTCCAAACATGCACAGGATTGCACCTTAATTTATTCTGGCATAAGGTTTTGTGGACACTCACTTTCTATCCCACAATTTACCAGGGTTTTTGTTTCCGGATTATTTGCAGGATTAAGATCAGCGCCTTTACCCAGGCGGACATGTGCTTTGATTCCGGAACTTAATTTGTCTTGAAGTTATATATGTTTCATTACAAAGCCACTAGATGGTGCTGCTGTATAGCACAACTCCATCATTACACACTGCTGAAATATCAGATTAACACTCCATGTTATCTCCAGTCTTTTGAATAAAAGTCAAAATATGTGGGAGGAGCCCTGGCGGTTGACGACATCATGTAAAGGACCTGCAAATTTCCATGAGTGACCAATCACATTCATGCAATAAAAACCTCATGTAGAAATTATGAATCCATGTATTAGATGAAATAGCCAGTGTCCACAAAACCTTATACCAGAATATCTTTGTTAGTCTTTAAGGTGCCACAAAAGCCTCTGTTGTTTTTGCTGCAAAAGAGTAATATGGCTACTCCTCTGGAAGTTAGACCTAAGATAGAAGTAGCAAGGGCCTGAAAAAGCAGTAGCAAAGATAGGGTTATTATTCTTTGTTATGTATTAGATCAGGGGAAGGGAGATTTCAGGCTTGTGGGATTCCCTAAGGTCCAGTAAAATCCAGGCACTAATTAGTGGGAAGAGGAGGGGAGTGGAATCAATTATTTCCTGCACCCCATGAGTCGTACACTGTATATACAAATGTAATCTTACAGGTGAGTTAATATAGGTTAGGGATTCTATTACAGGGTATAATCTTATGCATGTTTAAACAGAAAAAAACCCCTATAACTCCCAGCATTCCCCAGACAACAAAGGATCAAAGTGGCTAATAGAGCTGCAAAAAGACCTCATTAAATACAACCAATTGAAACTCCCGTTTTATGGGTGAAGAATACTGGGGCTAAGAGACAAGGCCATCTGTGTCAAAGATTTTTTTTTAATTTGAAATTTTACTTTTTATTGTTAAGCCACTGGGAATCAGAACCCTTTGCCAATCTATAGCAAATCACTGAGAGATCTATCAGTAATTCTGATCTACCTTCTGCCTACCCTGGTATTAGATGATACTTTTTATAGATCAAGGCAATTGTGCTTGCCTAGGAACACAGTCATATGCAGAGGTTTCTCCATGGCCTTGGAACACTGGAGAAAATATAAGGGATGATTTGCCCTGGTTGGCACACATGCGGAAGACCCAGGGGTGTGGCCTGTGCCAACGCAATTGTAGCCAGACCACAGCAATATTATCATTTGTTCAACAAATTCAAGCCCCCAGCATGGGTGGCAGCATACAGTATATTATAGCAGGACTTAGTGGCATCTTAGGTTGCTCAGCTGGGTAAGCGAGGAACAGTGCTCTTGTGATTTTAATACCTGCACGACTGGGAGAAATTTAACAAGTGATGCTTCTCACATCACTGCCTCTTGAAGACAGGAAAAGTTTCATGTGATGAAGTACTGTTGATGGAAGCTTCCCCACCCCCCAGAGCTATACCAGGTAGGAAGGGCATTTTTGGTGGAACTGTGGTATGTGTGAGTGTGAGAGAGAGAGAGGGTGGGGAGAGAGGGAGAGAAGAGAGTTGTTTTCATGGAGGAAAGAATTAAATTTTCTCTCCCTCTGCACTACAGTCCCAATGAAAATCCCATCCCTGAGCAAGCTTGCTGTTATCTTAAATAACAACAACCCAATGGGTTCTTTAGTATGTGTTTAGTGACATCAATTGTCCCTCAGAGCCACAGAACGTGACAGCAGAAGAAACAGTAACTGGAGACAGAGTTCCTTCAAACACCTAAATAGGTGAGCCTGTACTGTCTCAATTATAACAGATCCCTCAACGGATGAATCCCCACACACAGCGATTTTCCACATGAGGCTGTAATAGGTTGGTAATCTACTGCATCTACTTTTGGTTTTGTCATGGAATTGAGATCTGAGCACTACATGAGAGTTGCCTTTCTTGCTTTATTGCTACATAACCTCTAGGTGGCACTGTGGTATAATGGAATAGCACAACTATACAAGAAAATTGCATGCATTGTTTTATTTTCACAATTAAATGCTGCATTTTCCTTGCTCTAAAAAAAACTTGCCGAAAGTGCTTGTTACACACAGAACAAAACTGAAGGGTCATGACATTATCTAAAAAAACTGTAAACAACCAGGAGTAGGGAATGATGTTAGGACCATTTTTACTAACTAAGCCCCAACAAGCCCCCCCCCCCAAATAATGATGTGCTGCAGCTGCTACCTATTGTGTATCCCCTGTCTCTCTCATCTCTCCACAGGCAGCCATCCAACACCCCCAGATGTGAGATTGCTTCCCCATCCCTGGGAAAACATATCAAAGACCTAGAGCAATAGTTGTGCATCTACATCTGGCCTGAGTATGCAGCAGTATGGAAACTTCCCAGTCATGCAGCTTTCAAAGCCACAAGGGCCCTGCAAGAACAACAACAAAATGGCAAACCCATTGTTATATGTATACAACGCTGTCGAAATTATTTCCACAGATAATCTTGTTAAATGAAAGCCATTCCAATAGTGTCTGTAATCTATGACTAGGGAATTTCTTCTTACGATGGGTAACAGGAATCTCCCCTACCCAACACCATCATTACTTGTCACTTCTGATGTCTTTGTGATGGACACACAGTCAGAGGGGTGGCAATAGGGTTTCCACCACAGAACTCCACCAGGGCTTAAAGTCTGTATTTTACCCCAGAGCCTTGCCACCAGAGCACCAACAAGGGTGATATGATAACCTGACACCACATACCCATAATTATTTCTGGTGAGATAAACCAAGCAATGGTGCTGCATGAACTGGATGGGGGTTGAGAACAACATCTGGTGGTGAATAAGGGAGACAGCTGCCTGCACTGAGGCCATTGATCAAAGCGCCAGTCACTGTGCTCAGCTATCATGGGTACTTCTCTGTTTCTCTTACTTCAAAATGTGGTAAGCCAGGCCTGCTGCAGTTGGGGTCCCTTCTGCTCATTCTGCTGAGTGGGGCCCTGGATGTCTGTCCCAAAGTCCTGTCCTGATGGCACCAATGGAGGCTGGTGGCTCCAATGTCAGTGGAGCTATGAATCTGCTCTGGGTTTCAGTCAAAACCAATCATGGTGCTGAACCTATTTTGGGGGGATGGGACACTAGTTCACACAAGTTGTGTAAGCGCGTTAGCTATCAGGAACCATAAGTGCTACAGTACAATTTAACTCCCTGGGAAGTCTGTGGATTTCTAGTGAAAGGTGGGTGACAACTAGATAATGGAAGCATGTGTAAGGGATGAAAACAACAAAGAATCTTGTGGCACTTTGAAGACGAACAAAACGAGACCTCATGAGTAAAATGGTTTCTGTGTCTAGAAGATAGGCTCCTTAGCTGTTCTAGATGCGATTGTACTTCACCATAGAATCATAGAATAGTAGAGTTGGAAGGGGCCGATAAGGCCATCGAGTCCAACCCCCTGCTCAATGCAGGAAGGTCTAGCTGAAGGGTAAGGTTAATAGTGCAGGAGTACAATGAGATCCATAGTTGTTGCTGGACACCCAAATGACTTTGGTGGCTGGGAATGCCCTTTTCCAACTTTGTCTGGTACTTCCAGCTACAACCATTCCCAGGCAGGGATGGCTTGGCTGTGATGGCACAGGCTTTGGTAACCTCAAGACTGGATTACTGCAATGCATTCTATGCAGGGTTACCCTTCAGACCAGTCTGGAAGACCTGCTTCTGGACCAGCCTTAAGGTTCTGGTACTAGTCTATAAAGACCAGGATAGATGAGGACACACTTTCTCCCTTATCATTCTGCCCAGTCACTGAGTTCTTCCGAAGAGGCACTCCTGGTGATCCCAGATGGGTTGGCGATCCACCGAGAAACTTTCAGGAGCTAGACCTTTACTGTGTTAACTCCCACCCTATGGAATGCCCTTCCAAATGAGATCAGCCATGCCCCTAAGTTACTTTTTTTTCAGGCAAACATTTCTTGACTGAGTAAATTCCATCCACTGTTTTATTATCTATTTGCCTTTACTGTAACTTTTTATCTTTTGTACTTCAATACCACTTTCTTTTGTATACCACTCTGATATGTCACAATGTGTCTAACTCTGACAGCTGTGTAAGCTTGCTTGAAGGCTTCAGTGTATCAATGTAAGGCCTTTTCGCACCCGTGAGAAGCCAGGTCCATTCACTAGCAATAATCCAGATGCATGGATGAAGTGGTTTAAAGACACCAAAAGCTTATGGCAGAAGAAATTTGTTAATCTTTAAGGTCCTTCAAGACTTCTGTTTCTGTGGCAAAAGACTAAGACAGCTACCTTCTGGAAACTGTGAAAGGAGTGGTGCTGTGGGTTCTTCCTGGCAGCGTAGGCGTGCATCGTCTGTGGAAATAGGTACGGACAGGGTTCCATCCTCTCCTCTTCACATTTCTGCCATTGCCATATGTTCCATGCATGCGTACAATGCGGACATCATCAGCAAGCATAATCATGATCGGTGTGTGGTGACAGGCTTACCAAGCATTCTGTGGGAGAGACTTTCACTGTTGCTATATTAGCTTGATTTTCTTAGTGTTATTACCACCACCCTCTTTTCATGAACATATTCAAGGCACACTTTCTAACCCTCTTCACAATGTATACAGAACTGAAAATGAAAGTCTCAAAAGCAGAAGTTAAAGGGGAACTTGGATGGCGAAATGTCATGCAGCAGAAACGAAACTTAGAAAATGTGAACCATCTAGAAACAAACTACCCCCACCTGGTCAGTCATGCAGGTGGCCGTTGGGGCTGTAACAAGTTGAGATCCAAATTTACACTATGTCAGTCTTCGTCAGCCTGGGGCCCTCCAGATGTTAGACTACAACTCCCATCATCCCCAGCCATCACAGGCTGGCTGGGGGATGACAGGGAGTTGTAACCCAACACTTCAGGAGGGCCCCAGGTTGGGGAAGGCTGCACTGTGGCCATGTTCACAGATTGGACTTGCTCAGGATAACCATGAGATAATCTATATAGACATATACTGCTTCATTAGATTTCTCCTTACAGGTATCTTTACTTTAAAATAATATATTTTTTAAATAAGGGCAGTTTCACAGGGAAAAGCTCTACATGGCTGCAAATTGGCAGCTGTGTCATTTAAGCATTGGGGTGCAACAGCACAGCCACAACAGGGTATATGGAGCATTTAGAAAAGCCCAGGTGGATGCTGCATTGGCATGTGACTAAGGGCCTGGTATAAATGTGAATCTCAAAATATGCTGTATGGATTTATGTGTGTTTTTGTGTTCACCACCTGATGGAACATTTAAAACTGGGCCATCAGTGGGGCTTAACTTGCATTATTATGCTCTGGGGAAAATCCCAACTTTAATATTCAACAAATTGTTTCAGAAGAGGGAGGGAGCAGACAAGCAGTGAAACTGCTAGGGCTGAGTGTCAGGAAGTATGTAGCTCCAGGGCCCTGTGGACCGAGCAGGTCCCCGAACTGTCTCCTAACACAAGTAGAAGAAAGACCAGCAGCGTACTGCAGTACGGAGTGGCCCGTTTCAGGCTGCAGCCTGGCTGCTGCGCCATGCGCCAACCCATTTCAAAGTATTTTTCTTTGCTAATCTTGAGTAGAAGCTAGCTGAACTGGACAAACTGTGCCTTTGAGAAGGCACAGCCAGTGAGGGCACCGGAACAGCGTGAAGACTTACCCTTTCCCCACTCCGGTGCTCAAAGGCAGCATCTAATTGGTCCAGGTTGCTGCTATTCAAAATTAGCAGATAAAATTAGTTTCATTGAAATGGGGCACACTGGCTGGATGGTGCTTTCCTTTGGCAGTGCAGCGACGGCAGCAGCTGCAGCAGGAGCTGGAGCTGCCACCGCTTCCAGGTAAAAGAAATAGCAGAACAATGTGGAGAGCAGGGAGGGGCAGGCCCTGAAAAGCACCTTGCCTGGAGGCCCCTCAAACCTGGCAGCTCCTCTGCAGGCCAGTAATACATTTGCTACTATCATCCTGGACATCCTGGAACTGGTCTCACCATCTTGACTGGGGCTTGTCTATTATTATTATTATTATTATTATTATTATTGTTGTTGTTGTTGTTGTTGTTGTTGTTGTTGTTTTTAGAATGTTTTTTAGGATGTTTTAACAATGTATATTATGTTTTAATTCAGTTTTATGTGTTTTACTGTTTACTGTTATTCCCCGCCTCGATCAAAATGGAGAGGCGGATAAGAAATAAATTTTTTATTATTATTATTATTATTATTATTATTATTATTATTGTGACTCTATTTGCCCTGGTGGGCACTTGCCATCCACTCCATCCATCATCAGAGATGCCCCTATTAGTTTCATAAACCATCTGGTGTAGCTCATTTGTGTGTTAACATAAGAAGAGCCCTGCTGGCTCAGACCAGTGGTCCATCTAGTCCAGCATCCTATCTCCCACTGTGGCCAACCAGATGGCCCAATGGGAAGCCCACAAACAGGATATGAAACCATAGTCTTCTCCTTTGGTTGCTCCTCAAAAACTGGTATTGAAAGGAATACTGCCACTGAACTTGGAGGTTCCATATTAGCCATCATATCATGATGATTAGCAGCTATCGCTAAACATATCCATCAAGGACTCTTCTGACAAATCCGATTATCTATCTATCTATCTATCTATCTATGGGGTTTCATCTGATCAAATAAATCTTGGTCAAGTAATTCCATTAGTTTGGAATTAGTCAATTACATTGAGTTAAAGCAATAGTTCTGAAGCAAGTAGCATATTTCATTTTTAGGTGATGCATGTCATGCATTACAGCAGGCATAATCTTAGAAGAGGTATTCCCTGCTGTGCATGAGATAACCGGGGGGGGGGGGAATGCCTCCTTTGCACATATTTGCATGAAAAATAATGTATTTATTAATCTGATGCCTGGTTAATCAGGGGTAACATTTTAGTCAATCCAGAAATATGTTTACATTTCTACATAAAGTATGTATGTATTTGTGTGATGGACCAGCCCTACTATTAAACAGATTGAGGCAGCTGGCCCTGCTATTAGGCATATTGCAGCGGCCAGCTCTACTGAATTTGGGTATCCTGAAAAGGAAGCAAACTCTTAATCACTTACCTTATTTTTATTGATTGTTTACTGCCAGGAATGGGGTGAGATACTTGTGGGATTTTCTGCAAAATGCTTGTGCAAAAATAACAGGACCAGTCTTGGGTATTATACATATTGAGTTTGGGTGGGTGTTATTTGCTACAATGCCTCGGATAGCAAAATGTATTGGACTCCCTTCGTGTGGTCGGAGCTACCATCCTCTGGGCTGGGCAGCCTTTCTGCTACTTCGTCCTCTTTAGCGCCCGCCCCCTCCCTTTCTCCTCCCCGGGAGCCGGAAAAGCGAAGTGAATCCGCTGCTGTTTTGCAGGGACATGTAAGCAAACAACAGTTTCTGGAGTTGCTTCGTTATACAAGGAAGGGCGCAGGGGAGACGGCCTCGGCGGGGCTGTCATGGAGCCAGGTACTGATCTGCGCGTGGGGCAATCCTGGGGACGGTACGACACCGCTTCCCTTTCGCACGTTGCTCGAGGCAGCCTCTCGCCTCCTAGGCTGCCGCTTGAGCCTAGCATCTTTCTGGCAGATAAGACCGCGCACGTCGCCCACCTGTCCCCAGCATGAAACTGGTGTCGCGTTTAAAGCCCATTTACGCCACGCGATCAAAGCCTTTGTTTTGGTGGGTTCGTTAAATCGTGCGTTTTATTTCCTGCGGCTGTAGAAAGTCAGCGCCGGGCATTTCGAAACCGAAGAGGAAGCCTAGAAATGAGCGATCGCCCCTTTAGGAAGGGGAGTTTACAAACTTTTCCAGAGCCTGTCCGAGTGGCGGGATTTGCGCCGCTTCTCCTCCTTGCCACGGCCCAAAAGGCGGGCGGGCGGGCGGACGGGCAGCAGCCTGAAGCGAAGGAGAGGCTCGTGGCATTTTAGCTTTCGTTTCCTTCTTGTATGTTCCCTGCAGGTGGCAACTTCTATGAAGAGGCGCTGGCGAATGGCCCGGACGTTGACGGAGAAGGCATCGGTGACGTCGTAAACGGGCCGCCTGCCTTAAATGCCCCAGAGGTCCAGGTCAGAGACTCCCCAACAATGTGTGCGTTGCAGTCTCCCCCATCCCTAGGGCTGCTGGGAGATTCAGTCCAACACATCAGTGGGGGAATCTACACTACTGCTTTAAAGCGCTTTGTAACAGTTTTGACAGCTGTTGGGGCCCAGGACACACTGCATATACAGGTTTCAAAACGTTTTCAAAGTGCTTTAAAGCGTTTAAAAGCAGTAGTGTAGATCCCCTCCTGGAGGGCACTCGGTTAGGGAGGGCGGATTGTGGGGTGTGTCTGCGAGAGAAAAGCTAAGAGTTACTTTATTTGACCAGCTTAACTAGGTTATATATTTTGAAGGTTTTTTTTAAAACAACAACACACATTTGGGTGGGGGAGAAAAAAGTAACAACAAATTGCATTCTTGGTTCCCATTCTGCCAGAACTGGCATCAGGACTGATGGATCTTGCCCCTTTCTTATTTATGAAGAATAACATCTTTGAGTGTTGCTCCACAAGCAGCTTTTAGCAGTGGGCATCCTGGCTGGAATAATGGGAGTTATAGGTGTAATCTACACCAAATATGATATTGTACTACGAACCATCTGTCAGGGATGCTTTAGGGTGGATTCCTGCATTGAGCAGGGGGTTGGACTCGATGGCCTTGTAGGCCCCTTCCAACTCTGCTGTACTATGATTCTACGAAAGTGGTATATAAGAGGCAGGAGCCACATTACTGCTTTATAGCGGTATTGAAGTGCACTGACAACTGTTGGGGCCCATGGACACATACGATATCTGGCTTTCATACCGCTATATCCTGCTTGGTGTGGCTCCTGCCTTTTATATACTGCTTTCATACTGCTTTCATAGTGCAATATCCTGCTTGATGTAGATTAGGCCATAGTCCAACATATCTGGAAGGTACCAGTTTGGGGAAGATTATTTTAACACAATATGACTCTGTTCAGATGACACGCTAAGCCACAGTGGTTGAGCATTTTGAGCTAAACATTATGGCTTAGTGTGTCATGTGAACTATTCCTAACCATGGTGGCTACATAAGCATGGTTTAAACAAGCTCACTAACCATTTTCTGCAAAAGGGTTAGTGGCCTAACCATGGCTTGGCATATTCTCCAAACAGGCCCTAAATGTGTGCAGTTGTTTCCCAAAGGTTTCAAAGAACCCCAGGGAAGTGCTTGTTTTGCTGCAGGAATATTGAATTTTTCAGTGCTTAAATTACTTCTGATCCTTATTCAGACAACACGCTAAACCATGATGGTTAAGTGTTTTGGCTTAGCATGTTGTGTGAAACATGACTTAGTGATTCATGTGAACCATTCCTAACCATGGTGGCTACATAACCACGGTTTAAACACGCTCATTAACCACTTGCCAAAAAGAGTTAGCGGCCTAACCATGGCTTAGCATGTTGTCTGAAAAGGCCCATAGTCTGCCATGGGGGTGGGGGGGATGCAGTGTTTGCATCAATTGTGCTTATGAGTGCTGTGTGGTATATGTTTGCAAGTGTTATGGGCATCCGTTGGCTAACATCTGTGACATTAAAGACACACTCTTACCCCACCTCAATGCCAAGGAAATTTTGTATACATTTAAAGTTATATTGATATGCTGGTTATTTACCATAGTAAGCTGAAAATGAATGACAAAGTTATATTTTATTTTATTTAGTAGTGGTGCAATTTTATATATGTTTAGACAGAAAAAAGTCCTATCTCAACATGCCAGCTGAGGCATGCTGGGAGCTGTGGACCTTTTTTTTCCTGTCAAAGCATGCATAGGATTGTGCCTTAAAGCTCTTCACAGGATCCTTGTTCCCATGCAAATAGCACTTGGACACATTTGTGTAGCCTTTAAAATAACAAAAGATGGAAATTCAAAGAAAGCCACCCTCATCTCCTGCAGCAATATGTTACTGTTTAAATACAGTGGGGAAGGTGTAAGCCTCCAGCTGGTTTTGGACTGCAATTCCCATCTGCCCCGCCAGCATAGCCCATGTTGAGGGATGATGGGAGACACAGTCCAACAACATCAAGAGGGCTACAGGTTGTCCAACCCTGATTTTTTTAAAAAGCAGAACAAAACACTGCCATTTTTTGTGTCCATTCAAAGCTGATTTGCATTTCTCTCTTGACTCTTTTGTTTTTGGCTTTATTATTTATTTATTTATAGGTTCTTTTTTTCATTTATGGTTTAACAACAAAAAGTGCAAATGGTAAGACAAGGAAGGGTGAGGGCAAAGAAGAAGAGAGGAAAGGGCATGGAGTTTGAAGGAGAGAAGAAAATATTAATAACAGTTTACTACATGGATTATTTTGTATTAAAATAATAATCATATGCAAAATTTATCTGCAGCAATACTGTCTTCCCATCGATTATGCAGGAACAGTAAATATAAATGAACTGTTCTTTTAAAAACACACACACACACACAAAACTTGGGGATGCTTCTACAAACAGAGGTGCTACTAGTGAAAAGACATTGTATTCCATATTTTCCTCCTCAGTGGACTTTTTCCGGCAAGAAAAAAGACAGGAGTGGTTGGAATATAAATGAGGATTCCAAATGGAAGACGACAATGTCTGGACTCTCCTGGAAAATTCTGTGAATGAGACAGGACAATTGCACAGTAAAAACCTTGTCTGGAAGCACCTCTGGATGAATATTGCACTGAAATGGCTTTCTCCAATCTGCTGTTCTTCCAGATGTGTCAGACTACAATTCCTTCCATTCCCAGCCATCATTGACTAAGGATGATGGGAGTTGTAGTCCAACACTTCTGGAGGAGCACCAGGTTAGGGAAGGTGGCACTAAAGCAAAACGATGGCTTTCTTTCTTTGGAGATGTGTGGTAAAGGCCTTCTGCATGTATGATGCCATGCTAAAAGCTTGCTTTTCACATGTACACGCACACACATGCAAACAGGTCCAGGTTCATAGTACTTATTTCTGACAGCCAAATAATACAAGAGCAGAATCAGCCCTGTGTTGGAGAACGGCACTCGTTTGGCGCAGTGTGGCTCCCTTTCCTGCTCTTTTGACCCCACCTCTCCATCTTTGTAAACCTCCCCAATCCAGCTATCAGACCCTCCACACATATCAAATAGTCTCATCTTTTCTTTTTAACTTTATTTTATGTGTTTAAAAATCCTTCATGCAATCTGCAAAGTGTGATGTGGGCTCACATAGGGTGAGTGGAAGGAGAGCCCACAGTGGGGATGCAGAATCTCTGAGACATGGACCTAATGTAGCCCATAGAGGTTCCGCTTCAGGCCCACGGAGCCTTCTTGGAGGAATCCTCACTGTTCTCTCATATTGGAGATCGCAGCAGTGATGCAGGCGGGGGGACAGGGGACTTGGTCAGCACTGGGAAGAGTCCTTGAGGCTGCTGGCCTCAAGAGACTTTGGAGAGACCTTTTCTCTGGTAGAGGTACAAAATTGAGCAGGGGGTTGGGATGGCCTTATAGGCCCCTTCCAACTCTACTATTCAATAATTCTATCCCCTCTGGGCAATATGGCATGTTGGCTCTGTCAAGCTGCTCCTTTTAACCTCTTATGATGGTTCTGTCTCCAGCTGGAGGACTTTGTGGAGGCTCATGCTGAGTATAATGAAGAAGAAGAGGAGCGCAAGTACTTCCGCCGCAAGCGTCTCGGTGTAATCAAGAACCTCCTGGCAGCCAGCTTGGGGGGAATGCTGACCTATGGGGTCTTTCTAGGTATGCCCTGCCTGTATTATCTTCAGCATCTCCTGCTGTGGACCTATAAAGCGTTCTACTTTAAAAGCAGCCTAAAAATCATTTAAACATAATGGAGGAACTAACAAGTATAGCCAAGGAGAGAGAGGGAAATGTGGCTCTGTTAGGGTAATTCTTTTAACTCCTTATGATGCTTCTGTTCATAAGAACATAAGAAGTGCCCTGATGCTGGATCAGACCAAGGGTCCATCTAGTCCAGCACTCTGTTCACACAGTGGCCAGCCAGACATCGGCCAGGGATGGACAAGCAGGACATGGTGGAACACCACCCTTCCACCCATGTTCCCCAGCAACTGGTGCACATAGGCTTACTGTCTCGAATACTGGAGGTAGTACACAACCATCAGGGCTAGTAGCCATTGATAGCCTTTGCCTCCAGGAATTTATCCAACCCCCTTTTAAAGCCATCCAAATTGGTGGCCATCACTACATCTTGTGGTAGTGAGTTCCATAATTTAACTATGCGCTTTTATGTTGCTCAGGAATATTGAGGGATGAACAAGGGGAAGGACTATACCTCCCAGCATATGACTAGGATGATATTCATCCCACATTCCATCCCTGGCACCTTGGGTTAAAGGGTCTTAGGTAGCATGTCTGCAGAAGGTCTCTGCCTGAAATCTTGGAGAGACACGGCCATTCCAAGTAGGACTGGTTTAGATGCACAGTGGCTTGACTCAGTATAAGGTAGCTCCTCACGCTACTTAAGGCGGGTCTTAAGACTTAGGGCCTTGCTAGACCTACTGGATAAGCCGGCAGGGAGGAGGGGCAACGGCGCGCTAGAGGTAGCGCGCGCCGTCGCCAGCTTCTAGATGCACAACACAATGGGGCAACGGGAAGCCCCGTAGCGTCGGCCATTTTTTTTTGTTTAAAGGGGACATGTGCGCCGGAGAAGGTAAGTGCTTTTTTAAAAAACAATAAAGCCCCCTCCCGCTCCCCCTGCCCCTGATTCCCCCCAATGCCCAATGACCCCCTCCCCCCTCGCTCGCCTGTCCTCCCCCCATTCCCGATGGCCAATGCCCGGCCTTCTCCCCCCCCCGCGCCATCCCCGATGCCCAGCTTCCCCCCCGCGCCATCCCCGATGCCCGGCTTCCTCCCCCCGTGCCATCTCCGATGCCCTGTCCCTGGCTCTCCTTCCCTCGCCCCCAATGCCCGCTCTCCTTCCCTCGCCCCCGTCCCCGATGCCCGGCCTTCTCCCCCCCTCTCTCCTGCCAGGTCCGGCCTTCCCCCCCGCCCCTCTCTCCCCCCCTGGGATCCCCCCCGGCCCGATAGGCACAGCGCTCGTATGAGCGCTGTGCCCAGTCCATGGCTTTTCCAGGCTACTCATAAACGAGCAGCCACAAAAACCCACGGACCCTGCTAGACGTTCCGCAGCCCCGGCCTCAGGCCGGGGCTGCGGAAAAGCCGGGCCATAAGCGAATTCGCTTATGCCGGCTTAAGGCAGGTTTTAGCGTGGCCTGACCCCGGATTCCCCTGTGCATCATCTGGATGCACAGAAGGGAAACCGGGCCTCACACCGCGCTAACACCTGGTCTAGCAAGGCCCTTACTGACACACTCAGACGATACACTAAGCCACTGTAGTTAAGCATTTTGAGCTAAACATTATGGCTTAGCGTGTCATGTGAACCATTCCTAATCATAGTGGTTATGTAACCAAAGTTTAAACACACTGGCCTGGTTCAGACAACATGCTAAACCATGCTGCTTAACCATAAAATGGTTAACAGAATGCATTGACCTTAATGCATTCCATTAACCATTTTGTGGTTAAGCAGCATGGTTTATCGTGTTGTCTGAAGCAAGCCACTCACTAACCATTTGCTACAAAAGGGTTAGCGGACTAACCATGGCTTTGCGTGTTGTCTGAACAGTGCTACTATATTGCAGGAGTGCAGAATCTCAGGCCTGGAAGCCAAATCTGGTCCTCCTAGGGCCCTAGTCCAGACCTCTGGGGATTCCCAGGCTGCCATCTCCCTCCCTCTAATTTTTGTGTGGCTTCCCAGCTTTTCCAAAAAAAAAATCCCCATTTTTAAAGGTTGAACTGTCTCTTCCAATTATTATTATTATTTATTTATTTATATAGCACCATCAATGTACATGGTGCTGTACAGAGTAAAACAGTAAATAGCAAGACCCTGCCTCATAGGCTTACATTCTAATTAAATCAGGGTAAAACAATAAGGAGGGGAAGAGAATGCAAACAGGCACAGGGTAGGGTAAACAGGCACAGGGTAGGGTAAAACTAACAGTATAAAGTCCAAATAACTTTTAGCTACAATATGCTGGTATTTTAGGTATTTTAGCCCATAGCACCTCTGGAACATTGCCCTAGGAGCTTCTCCAAAATTGAATTTGGCTGTCGGCCCACCATAGTGGTTCAGTGATTCATGGAAGTAACAGAAAGGGATGGTCCAAGATCCACTGGAGCTAAGCGATGGTGGATGAACTATACCAACCTGCCACAATATGGAGGCTACTGCCTGTTGAGAGGACCGAATTAAAGGGTGAAGGAGGGACCCCAGCATGGGACACTGCAGGCACCGTTGTGAAAGAGGCTCTATGCCACAGGAACAAACAGGATGGTGTATGGAGGGGGAAGCTATTTGGCTCAGCAATGGCAGGGTCTGTCCTGTGGCTAGCTTTGCTTGTCTTGTATTCTGTGATCCTGTTTCCTATCTCTGCTCATCAGCTGCTGGTTCCCCTATGTGACCATGAGCTGCTTTCCTGTGTGTTGTCTTAACCACATCTATTTTGTCCACGTCTATCCACAAAGGATAGGATACAAAAGACTCATTTTCTCATGCTTTAAGCACTAGTAATGCAATACTTCTGGTACCTCTTCCTCCGTGACTCTAGATCAGGAGTCCTCAAAGTTTCCTTTGGTGAGGGCTTATTTCCTCTTTCAATTTAAGTTAGCAATCTGGAAGCTGAAACCCACCGGAAGAGTCTGGATTGATTTGCTGTGATAAAATCAAACTAATTGAGATGATCTGTTGCATGGAAACCCCTTTTCGCTTCTTAAAAATCAGGAAAGCTCTGCTTTGTAGATGGAAAGATGCACACATCCTTTGGGATGATAAATAGCTGACTTTGCTTGCTTATTAGCAGTGCAGTCCACCAAGAAATGCCATTTTAAGACCATTTCCTTGGGCCTTCCACAATAACCCCATCTAAAGGGGTTCTAAAAATAAATTCCTATCAGTGTTTCATGCTTTCACTCACCTGACTTCTTTCCATCCAGAAGGATGGTTGGTCTTAACTTGGCATGGAACCCCTTGAGGGAAATGGGCAGGTGGATCTGTTTCTGGTCATCCTCAGGGGTCCTTCTCCGCGAGCCCCTGCCAAAGGAAGTGAGGCAGGTGGCTACCAGGAGGAGGGCCTTCTCTGCTGTGGCACCCTGGCAGTGGAATGAACTCCCTAAGGAGGTTCGCTTGGCACCTACATTATATGCTTTTAGATGCCAGGTGAAGACCTTTTTATTCTCCCAGCATTTTAACAGTCTATAAATAAATTTTAACTCGGTGTTTTATATTTGTAATTTTGCATTGCTGCTGTTTTTATCTGGTTGAGCTTTTATATTGTATTTTATATTATGGTTTTATACTGTTGTTTTATACTTTGAATGTTTTTAATTTTTGTGAACCGCCCAGAGAGCTCCAGCTATTGGGCGGTATAGAAATGTAATAAATAAATAAATAAATAAATAAATAAATAAATAATAAGCACCTCTACATCTTGAAGCCTCTGCAAAAGCTGTGAAAATGCCCTGCCCTTCAGCAAATGTTATCTCTTTTTGGAAGTAGTGTTCTCGCGTGCAACAAGCATTGCAAGGTGAAGCCTGACACTTGTTCCTTTGCATTTCCTTGATATCTCTGGTAGGCCTGCTGCAGATGCAGCTCATCCTGCACTATGATGAGACCTACCGGGAGGTGAAATACAGCAACCTGGAGCTGCAGAACATTGACAGCAAGATGCTGATGGGCATCAATGTCACACCGATTGCTGCGCTGTTCTACACTCCAATCCTCATCAGGTACTACTGCTCTGGCCTTCCTCTGGTCGAGCCCCTCTTTCAAGCAGGGTTGGGGAACCTCTTTCAGCCTGAGGGCCTCGTTCTATCTTGGAGAAGCTCTGCCCCCCCCCCCATGTTCTACTGGTGGGTGGAGCCAAAGGCAAAGGGGCGGGGCCAAAATATTAAACATATTAGCGTATTGTAGCTTTAAGCTCTTGCTGTCAGAAACTCAGCCTTAGGAGAGGCATTTCAGCCTTTTAGAATGGGGGGAAAACTATACAAAAGCCAGGAAACACCAGACAATCAGTGGCAGGGAGAAAGGGCCTAGCCATCTGGGGAACCCTGGAGGGCCAGGTTTGGCCCCAGGTTCCCCATTCCTGCTTTCCAGGGTAAACTGATACCCCCCTGGAATAGGAATGCTCCTCACACCAACCATTGTCCCCCTGAGTTGAGGTTAGAACAAACATGTCTGTGTCTGGAAGGGGAGGAACCCATAACCCTCTTCTCTGAGGCAGCCAGCAATTGAGGGATCCCATCGTCATAAGAACCCGACATTCACACAACCCCGAACCCAGGCATCTCCTTCTGTCTTTCCAGATTCTTTGGCACCAAGTGGATGCTATTCTTGGCAGTGGGCATCTACACACTCTTTGTCTCCACCAACTACTGGGAGCGCTATTACACCTTGGTGCCTTCGGCTGTGGCCATTGGGGCTGCCATTGTACCACTCTGGGCCTCCATGGGCAACTATGTCACCAGGTGAGCCAGCTGCAGACCTTGGCAGGGGAGGTGGGGAGGAGGAGGAAAGGCCCTTGGCTGAAAGGCTTGATCCACTTGCTGTATTGGCCAGCCTAGTCATCCCTGACTGGCACTGGCATCGAGACTGTTCATCTGATATGCCCTTCTGTGCTCCTTATCCCAACAGGATGGCACAGAAGTACTATGAATATGTGAACTATAAGGTGGAGCATGTCCAGGAACAGAAGCGGGCACCACATGGGTCCTATAATGCCTACATCATTGGCTTCCAGACGGTCTTCTATAGCTTCTTCTATGTGAGAGTTCTGCCAACAGAAATTTCGTGGGTCTTAGGAGTGGAGCAGTTCAGGGAGGGATTCCACACCATCCCTTCTTGCCTGCTGAATGATGGCAGCTGTCAGAAAGCTCAAAAGTTCAGAAAGAGGGAAAGAAAGAGTCCCCTGCTCTGTAGGCTTTGGTTTTCTCTCTTTCTCCTCTCCATGGCTAGTTTCTCTGACACCCTCTCTCATCCTCTGTTTTCCAGCTGAGCTTTGTCTGTGCCCAGTTCCCCATGTTTTTCTTCCTGAAGGGATATCTCTTTGATTTGAACCACACACTCTACAGCGTGAAGCACTGCGGTGAGTATCCTGGAACATGGCCATAATTTTGCCAGACTGGTACATGCTGGCATTTCCCTCTTGGAAGCCGTATACTGCTTTCTCATTATTGCTTCATCTCATGATCCATCAGGGCCCTTGGGATGCTCTCTGAACTGGGCCCCTCCTTGGCCCATGATCTCTGAGGCTCTGTTTCTCCTCCAGGCACTAGGAGCCATGGGATCCTCACAGGGTTCAACACCACGGTTCTACAGAAACTGCCACGCAGCAGTGAGCTCATCGCAGTGGAGAGTGTGCTCATGGGAATGGCCTTCCTCTCCATGCTCCTGGTATGAATGGGTGGAAAAGGGGCAAGGGCGAAGGCATCGCTTAATTCTCCATCCTTGTAGTCATGGAATCTGTGCTAAAAGCAACCCAGTTTTCTTCCCATCCTGTGACAATAAACTGTGTGGACAGACGGGCACGTTACTTACTTTGCATGTGGTCATGCAACCATCTTGACACCCCCTGACTGTCATGTGGCTGAATTTCAGGCTGCCTGAGGAAAATGTCCCAGGCTGAAACATAACCATGGGACAATGCACTGGCCCAGATGCAGGCAGCAGCCACACAGCCACATAGCCACTGCCTGGAATTTACTTTGCTGCATGTGGGTGCTCCACATGTATGGGCCTGGTGCATAGGGTAGGAATGTCTTAAATGTTGTGGTAGCTGCATGGAGTGGTGACCCAAGTAAGGGCTTCCCCATGGCACTACACTACAGTTCACTAGAAAGCGGTATGTAAATCTGTGCAATAAATTTATTTATTTATTTATTTATTTATTTAATTAATTAATTGCATTTGTATACCGCCCCATAGCTGAAGCTCTCTGGGTGGGTCTCATAAGATAAAAACACTTAAAAACAATATGCAAAAATTAAAAACCACAAAAACATGCAAAATGCACATACATTTAAAACCACGATAACAACTTATTTAAATAAAATGTATTCGGTGAATAAAACAGTTGCTGTGATATAGCGATGGTAGAGGGATGCTCCATTTCTTTATTTTGTGTCTCAAGGAGCAGAATGAAGCCTGATATAGGGCTGCCACTGAAAATGGCAGCCCTGCGCTGAGTCCTCTTTGCTCTCTCTGGAATCTTCAGGTAGACGTATCCAATGTTGCGACATCATCCGGGTGTGCATTTTCCTGACCCATTGACTGCCACTGGTGGGGGTGGGTGGGGAAACAGCTTGGGTAATTCTGCTTTAAACATTACAGGGAGGTGTGTATTGGGTGTGTGTGAAGTTGACAGGCCTAGTTTTTCCCCATTCCTGATGTTTCAGCATGGCTTTCTGTTTCTGTAGGTGTTGATTCTGTGTGGCTCAGCCTATCGCCCCACAGAGGAGATTGATTTACGCAGCATTGGCTGGGGCAACATCTTCCAGTTGCCGTTCAAGCACATGCGAGACTACCGCCTGCGCCACCTCATCCTCTTCTTTATCTACAGTGGCTTTGAAGTGGCCTTCCTCTGCACTGGCTTTACCTTGGTACGTGTACATCCTCCTCCCAGAATTGGAGACAGGTGGGGGCTGGATGCAACTGGAGCATGCTAACCAAAGCTTCTTTTCTCTACCCGTCCCAGAGCTACGGGGTCTGCTCCATCGGCCTTGAACACATGGCTTACATCCTCACCTCTTATGGGCTCTCCTCTGCTGTCTGCTCCATTCTGGCACTCTCTATGCTGTGCCTGCACCGCCAAGTTCCTCTGCTTGCTGGCGCTTCTGTTCATGCTGTCCTCTTGATCGCCCTTTTCTGCTGGGCACCCAAGGCCTGTAACTTAGCCGAAGCATCCATGATCTACCTGGTGGCTGCACTCTGGGGCCTGGGCAGCGCCCTCAACAAGACAGGCCTCAGCGGTGAGTAAAACAATGTCCATTTGTGTCTGAGGGATTGAGCCCTACCCTTCTCTGATTTCAGACAGCTTTGTTCACAGTCTGCTCTGGACTGAGCTGCTGGCCTTCCCATAGCCTTACTCAACCTGGTGCCCTCCAAATGTTTTGGACTGCAGCCCCCATAATTCCTGACCATTAGCCATGCCGATGGGACTTGTAGTCCAAAGTATCTGGAGGGCACTAGGTTGGGGAAGGTTGGACTAGGAGGTACATCAAGCCGTTTTTGGCTGAATGGCGGCATAAAAATGCTTAAATAAATAAATAAATAAATATAATAGTACCATAGTAACAGCAGTTCCCTCAGATGAGGGGATAGATGCTGGTTCCTAGAAGACATTTATTTCTAAATACCTGAAGACATGTACTTCTAATTACTTGAATGGCTTTTTTTGGACTCCCATCACCTCCCTTACCTATATCGCTGGTCACTAACAGAACAAGACAGTAATTGCCCCAAAGAGATCCTTCCACATTGTTTTTATTCTTTGGGGGGTGAGTCTGTTCTACTAGCAGCATTCTTCCACCATTCTCCTCTGATAAGCTTTCTAACCCATCTGTACTGAGTCCGTAATGAGAACAAGAGAGAGAATCTGACTCCGACTTCCCCTCCTTTCCTGCAGCACTTCTGGGGATGCTTTATGAAGACAAAGAGCGAC
Organism: Elgaria multicarinata webbii; assembly: GCF_023053635.1. NCBI lineage: Eukaryota > Metazoa > Chordata > Lepidosauria > Squamata > Anguidae > Elgaria > Elgaria multicarinata. The sequence goes on along the minus strand of NC_086172.1, from coordinate 77,806,747 downwards.
AGGACTTCGTCTTCACCGTCTACCACTGGTGGCAAGCCCTGGCCATCTTTGTGGTTTATCTGTGGTCTGAACTGCCCATGAAGGTGAGCGGAGGAGTCTGGCACAGAGGGGGATTCTCATCTCACATGTTTAAGGGCAGGTTACATTTTTGTGAGATTGCAACTAAGGTAGGAAGATACATTTGAGAGGAGGAAAGTTCATCTGGCCCAGGGATAAAAGAAGAGGGGGGGGGACTGGGTTCATGCCACTGGCAGAAGGCTGATAGTGGCATGAACCTGAAGGCATAAGAAGAAAGAGGTAGGAGAAAGGACTGGGAGATCTCTTATCTAGCTCCACGTTTTGTTCAGATGACAGTTCTCCTTTTCCTAGACAAAGTTTCCAGAACAGAGTGGGGAACAACTGATCTTGCATTTTATTATTTTCTTCCTTTATTTATTTTTATTTATGTTCTTATTTATTATTTTACGTTTTGTATGTTCTTGATTTTTCTTCTTTATTTCATTATTTTTTATGCATTTACTTATTATTTCTTTGTTTTCTTTCTTAATTAATGGAATCCCTTCCTTCCAGGCTAAATTGTCCATCCTGCTGGTTACACTGGTAGCCGCAGTGTTATCCTACGTGTGGATGGAACGCAAAGTAACCCAGCTCATCCCGCACCGCCTCCCCAAGATTCCCAAGCCACGCCACAAGGTGCGCGGCTACCGCTACATGGAAGAGGACAACTCTGACGAGTCCGGCTCAGAGAGGGAAGAAGAGCAGAATGACTCCTCAGAGGGCGAGGTGGAAGGAGAGGGACCCAACGACCAGCAGGACCAGGCTCAGCGCAGGAACAGATGTGCCTATGAGCAGGCCCTGGGGGAGGAGATTGGGGATAATGTGGGTTAATGCCTGCCCTAGTCTCACTCTTCATGTGCTAGGTCAGACTGACATGCTCCAATTCTTGACTGGGTCATGACTCTCAAGTGCCTTTGACTTCAGCCTCTCTCCATCACAAGAATCACCTTTTTATACCTATTCTACCATGTTTCCACTTTGCCTGGGGAATGGACTGTGTGAGCTATTCTCCTCTGTCCCCCTGCCCCCACTAGTTAGACACTCTTGGGCCCATGCCCTGGTTTGGAGAGGTTCAAAAGCACACTTGCTGACAAAAATGTTAGGGTCATCTTCTGCCTAACCTCCACTTCCTAACTGTGGGAGCTAGCAGGTACACAAGCATTTGACCCTGGAACAACCTGATATAAGGTACTAAACTTGACACTCAAGATGTAACTCCTTCGGAGGCAGAGAGAAGAGGGAGGAGTACACTGGCCTTTTTTATTATTCTTTTGCAAGAACTGGCAATAAAGTTTCAGTACATTTTTATATATTTGCTGTGGCTCAGCTGGTGGTGAGCAGCCAAGATTGACCCTGTGATTGCTGCTGCTGCTCTTCTTCTTCTTCTTCTTCTCCTCCTTCTCCTTCTCCTCCTTCTCCTTCTTCTCCTTCTCCTTCTCCTTCTCCTTCTCCTCCTCCTCCTCCTCCCTCTCTCTCTCTCTCTATCTCTCCGAAACAATATGCAAGTACATTCCATTCAACAAACTTAGGCCCAGCTCGTTTGACACCCCCAGTGTCCACAAGTCTTCCATATGCGTTGGACTGTTACTCCCATCATTTCTAGCCAGAGTGACCATGAGAATTATGGGAGTTGCAGCTGAATACAGTTGGAGGGTACCAGGATTGGTTAGACAGGTTCACATAATAACCAAGACTGAAATCATGTCTTCAGTTTATGTTGGTTTATGTTACTTGAGCTTGAAGAAGCACAATGACGACTGTTAGTAGGGCCCAGTCTTTGGGAGCATTTAACAGATGGAAAACTCCTAGCCCTATCTGTTCACTGATTTTTCTATAAGCTACAAGCAGAACAGCATTTTCCACACTACACAGGTTATTGAGTTTTTTCTGTGTGTACACCTCATTATGTTCCATCTACACTAGTGAGCATGATATAGCTGTCTGGGCAAGGAAGGGACAGTTCATCTGAGAAGCGATTTTTAAAAATATTTTTAAAACCAATTTTTGCCCTAAAGCAGTTATTTGTTTAAGCACTATTGCCTGATTCATTTCAAGACTTGCAAAGCAGTGTTTTAAAAAGTGTGTTGGGGCAAATTGAAAGGGTAATATGTCTTGAATGTCCAAAAGGTAGGTGAGCCTAATTGTGCTTTTAAACAGGCAGCTACTAGTACTACCAGTCAAAGGATATTGTGAAGCTATTCTGTCTTTTCCCTCCTTAATGTCTGCTTTTGTACTGGGAGGAAAAGACAAGTGGTTGGAAAGCACAAGAGGATTACAAATAGATGATGACATCTGGACACACGCACCCCATAACATTCTGTGAATGTGGCAGGTTGATTGTACAATAATCACACTGTCTGGAAGCACACTATGGCTGCATTCCTGTGTTTATTTATTGTATTTCTTATCCACCCAATAACTAATGTTCACTGGGAGGATTACAAACAGTTAAACACTAAAATGCCATAGAACAGTTAAAAATATAAAATACGATACAAATATCAAAAAGAATAAAACACAATATCATGCAAAATGGCAACACAGGAATAGATAAAACAGCCATAAAAAAGCTACAACTAGGTCTCTAAAAATGCCTGGGAGAAAAGAAATATCTTGGCCTGGTATTGAAAAGATAACAATGTAGGCAACAAGCAAACCTGTTTTGGGAGTTCATTTTATAAATGGGGTATGACAACTGTGAAACCCTCTCTCGTAACTGTCCACAGCAGGGAATAAGTCCCATTAGTCAATGGAGATTACTTTTGAGTAGGTATGTCTAGGATTGGGCTGTGTGGGCTGTCTACCAAGCAGAAGATGGCTGCCCACAGGAAGAAGTAGCGATTGCTCTTGCTATAACTATTACTGGTGTGGCTAAAACAAGGCCGGCAGGGAGGGCCTTCTCTCCATGACTAGCAAAGAAGCTCTTTGATGGGTGGGGAAAGTGTGGCTGCCTGGATGCTGTTGATTCCAACTCCCATCAGCCCCAGCCTGCATGGCCAATGGTTAGATGATGGGAAGTGTAATTCAACATCTGAAGGACCACAGGTTTTAATTCACAGCTGTAAAAGGTGCATATTCTGGATGAGTTAATACAGTTTAGTTCAGGGGTGTGTGTAAGTGAATTTTAAAATAACAAAACCAGTACAGATTATGAGGCTAGCAGTGTTACAATGCATTACTCCAGAATTTGAATTATGCAGATGGAGGAGGAAGGGTTGCCAAATGTGCAGTAGCGAATGCAATAAATGGATACCACAACCCTATGAATTCCAGTCCTTTTATAAGTCTCAGCCTATGCACCAGCTTTTCAGAAAGCGCAATTTTCCATATTCTGTTCAGACATTTTTGCATCAATAGTCCAGTAAATGATTTCCAATTTAATGCAATCTCAAGTTAGGCAGCTGCAAGCATGGCAGAAATCAAGTCTTGAAAAGTAGGAGTAAGATTTGTTAAAATTGCATCTTCTCATTAGGATGAAGTGCCACCTGTAAATTACTTTCATTGTTGCTTCCCTTATTTGTGCCAAAATTGTGCAGGGCAGGGTAGACCACAGTCCAGGTCCATTGGTGTTCCATTATACTTGTGTTCAGGTCTGTATCCCATTCTAATTTTAACCTCAATTAATTTTCATAGATGAGAACGATTAAGCATTTATATAACATGGGGACTTCACCTTTCACGGACCCACTCCGGAGTAAGCATGCATTTTCAAAGATTGTTAGCACTCAGGGAATATTTTCTTTAGTGTTTTAACAAAACTGATTATTTGATGTTTTCATAGCCAGAAAATCCTCCCCCTTTTACACACAGTCCTGGAAGTGCCCCTTATAAACAAGTATCTAACATGGACAAATGTCCTCTCCCTCCAACCCAGGAACTGTGCGGTTTGCCTGGTCCTACAAAGTAATTGTGTTCTGAAAATTGGGTAAAGCAGGGAGGGAGGGAGAAATTTGGCCCACATTTTCCAAATACTGGAGTTTTCAAATTTTGAGTGTTGCTTTGTAGAAGGGGGTTTCATAGGGAGACCATATGGAAAGGAGAACAAGGCTCCTGTATCTTCTTATTTATTTATTTATTAAATTTTTATACCGCCTGTAGGAAATGAAGGGGTTAATTGAATTCTAAGCTACCCTTTGTGCTTTCTGTAGACCCTGCAAGAGGAAGTAGCTGACTCACACATCCCAGAGAGATGTGGAATGGCAGGGAAGGGGGATGGGACTAGGTAAAGGTATCCTGTTTAGAAATGTATCCCACTCCCCTTTTTCTTTGTGTATCCCACCCCCCTTCAACCCACTCCCCTTTTTCATTGTCAGCTGACCTCATGTGAATAAAAGTTGTGTGCAAGCTCCGATCGGGGTCCGACCCTGTTCGAGTCGCACCTCAGTATACTGATATGCAGTGTCCTCTGCAGTGTTTTCTACGCTTGTCTTTCGTACCTAAGGTCAGGGACAAGAACCTGCCATATTTCTAACACCGCCCAATAGCCGAAGCTCTCTGGGCGGTTCTTTAACAGTTGCCATTTCAGCAGGTGCCATTTGGATGCATGCAGCATCTGGTGAAATTCCCTTTTCATCACAACAGTTAAAGCTGCAAGAGCCCTGCCTTCTTTTGTATCTGGTCACTCTACAAAAGAGGGCAGGGCTGCTGCAGCAGTTTTAAAGCATAGAGTGGAGGTTGGATGGGGCGGCATTTTAGTTCCATGCTTTACAACTGAAGTAATAAAGATAGCCATCTAAAGGTGTCTCTCTCCCACACACTCCTCCCCATAAGATAATTAAATCCAGGGTCTAAAACTGCACCACTGAGCCCAATTGTCAAATCTGCAGATGAATTCCAGCTCAACAACTCTATGCTGGAATCTCCCTTTGAAACCTTTTTGTTTAAGTAGGACAACTTTCCAGTTTGTTACAGAATATCTATGGAGGCTGAAATGCTCCCCCGCTGGTCTTTTGAGTGTTTCCATTTTTAATGTCGGGCTTGTGTCATAGTAAAAGTCTAGTTTGGCTTATATAAATGGCAAAAAGGCATTACTAGCACAATCATCTTTCCTCCTGCTAAGAATAACATCATCCGCTCTCTAACAAAAACAAAACAAAAAAACAAAACATGTCCAGAGCGCGGAGGAGGGGGTGGCGCGGAAAGGAGACGGGTGCTTAAACGGCTCATGCTCTCTCGCCTCCCATCCACGTGTCCTATGCTCAGGCTGCCGGGAAACAGAGCCCTTCCTCTTTCCAAGGGACTACATCCCCTATAAAGCACGGCGGCGCCACTGCGCAAGTGTAGGTGGTGACCTCAAAGGACCGGCGCTGCCTAGAGACCGCCGGGAATCGTAGTCGGGAGGAGCGCTCTCTCGCCGGCGTCCTGCGTCAACGCGGACTCCATCCCCCAGCAGGCTGCTCGGGGCGAGCGGCAGACGTGAGAGCGAGCGGACGGTGTGTGGGTCAGCCGTCACGTGCAGTACGAGGTGCGTGTGCCGTTGATGCTGGGGAAGGAGGAGGAGACGCCGACGAAGACGACGCCGACGACGGAGGAGGAGGAGAAGAAGGAGGAGGCTGCTCTGGCTGCGCTGCGCGGGGGCTGTTGTTGTCGCTCTCCGCGGCTCGACCCGCAGCGCCTGCCAGGAAGGCCCCGGAGCGGCCCGGCCGGGCGACGGCACCATCGGCAGCATGAGCGATAACGATGACATCGAGGTGGAGAGCGACGTGAGTCTCACGCTGCTCTGCCTCTTCCTCCTCCTCCTCCTCCTCCTCTCTGGGCCTCACCGGCCCTGTCCCGTCTCCCTCCCTCCCTCCCTCTCACTCAAATCCCCCCTCCCCCCGCTTCGGTCAGTCGGTCGGTCAGTCGGTGTGTGTTAGGTGGCGGCGGCGGCGGCGCTGACAGTAACGCGTGTGTCTCTCTGTCTCTCTCTGTCTCTCTTATTGCAGGAAGAGGAGCCGAGGTTTCAGTCTGCGGTACGTCTCTCTGCCTTTCATTCGCTTAACACCCCCCCCTCCTCCCCGTCCTCTTCCTTCACCCACCCCGCGCCCCGGACCCTCAGGCAGAGAGAGCCGCCCGGCAGCCAACCAGGGTCAAGGAAGGAGATCGTGAGGGAGGTGGTGGTTGGTGGTGGAGAGGAAGAGTGTTTTGCCCGCCTCTGGCCCGGGCCAGGCCTGAATTCTTAAGAACCTGAAGGGGGAGGGAGAGAGAGACAGGCGGGTGGGGTGGGGGGACGCGCGCTTGTGTCTGGGGACAGAGCGAGAGACAGACGCCTGTTTGGGAGAGATTGGGGTGGGAGGCTGGAGCGCCTTCCCTTGAGCTGGAGGAGACTTGTCTAGGCCTCGTATAGCCTGTCTGGCTTGTGGGGGTGATGCTGCGGGGGGTGGGGGTGGCAGAGGAGTTAGAAAGGGGAGAGACAGGATCGTGTGTTATAAAATTGGGAGTGGTTGGGTTCAAGAAAGGGGCTCGAGGATTGTGTGTGTGTGTGTTGTGTGGCTTGTGTGCTTCGTACACGAACTTTACAGGACAGGCCAAACCCAGAACTTTGGAATGGATAAGACGGGTTAACGATGAGGAACCCCTTCTCTCGCCCCCTCTACCGTTTCTTCCTTGATCTCCCTCCCAAAGGCCAGGGGTGTATTGAAATCATAGTGGGGTGAAGCCCATTTACTGAAGTGGTGGTAGTGAATTGCCAATATGGACTAGAAAGCAAAAATACGTTTTCCTTTGTGAAAGGAGGAAACGAGGACGCTACAGACAGTCTGGAGGGATGTGTGTTGCTGTTAGGGAAACGAGAGGGCAGCAAGTGAGACAGTAAACGAATTATTTGGTTGTGTTTGTTTTTAAAGGGATTTCATATCCTGCCTTTCAGCGGTAGCTTCCAGGGCAGTAAAGCATGCTCGTTTTGAAACACATCACAGCAGCTTCTGGCTTTTGAGATTTTTTTCTGACTGGTACACTGAATGCTGCAGTCTGCCCAAGAGGGCTGTGGAGGAGCCCCCCTTCTTTTGCTGCTGCCAGAGGATTTAATGAGCAAGAAGCTGGGAATTCTCTTATTTTGGTGTTTAATCTCCTTAGTGGATTATTATGGAAATGCTGGCCTCTGCAGAAACTTCCACAAAGCAGCTTGTTTTGATTCTTGTTCCATTGTTGAATATTTTGTTTTTATTTTTTATTATATAGTTACTTGGATGTGGTGCTTAGTATTTCCAGCCTTTACTGTAGCAGGGAACTGTGGGAGTAAAAGATTCTTGAAATCTACACTTTGATTTGTATTCTCCTTTGTGACTGTGCAGAATAGCCCTTCATACCATGGAGCGGGATGTGTTTTCTTCCATTGCCTTTGCCTGTTGGAAAGTTTCTTGCAGTGTAGCATAGCACTTGGCACAAAGAAGGTATTTTTCTTCTTCTTGCCTTTTGTTTGTGTTCATGGATGCTGCAGCATCAGACTAGTGCTGCTGTCCTAGAAACTTGTGAATGGTGGTACTTATGGGCTGGGACAGAATTGAAATAAGTTATTTTGCTTGTTGAGTGTAGATAAAAGTGGAGAGATATGTGGTAATGATTGATGTATGGTCAACATTTTTAGAAAGAGTGGACTGATTGCCAAGAACAAAATATGAACTTGAATCAATTTTCTCTTTTTGAAATCCATATATTCATTGAACAAGCATGCCTACTAACTGGTTGCTACAACAAAATATGCAAATTGGTAATTATTACAAACTAGAAGCATAACCCACAATCTTTGATCATGCATGCTACATGCACTGCAATTTTTTTTTACCAGAAATGATCACTCATTTGAAAGCTAAGGCTACACTCCTATGCACAGCCATCTATAAACTAATCCTACTGAACAATGGGACTGAGTAAAATGCATAGGATGGACCATAAGTGTTCAGAACCTTCTATAAGCAAAGGTTGGTGGTGGTCATTATAAACTGCCTACAATTTTTTAGGCACTGTACAAATATTAAACATTAAAGGTTAGTCATTGGGCAAAATAGTATTTATCCATGAGCTGAAAAGTTAATATCTTTGCTGTTTGGTTAGTAGGGTCATAAATATCCATAACTTGAGAACTGTACACATTGCAGAATCCATGTAGTTGAAAGTCATAAAATAATACAAGATAGTGCATTTCGGCTCTGGATGATCCTGATGGCATATCCTTGACCTTAGAGCCTGTGACAACTTGGTAATCACTGGCTTGCATCCAGCATTCCTGTGAGTAGAACTCCGCTTACAGGATGCTTCCATTGGCAAATTTGCTGGTTCCCCCTTCCCACCGCATGTGCCTCCTGAAAAGCTGTTATGGAGGATTGGGGAAACCTCCATGGATCTTGGTTTCTTCCGAAAACAGGAAAAGCACTGTTCATGGAAGGGACACTCTGGATCAAATCCTCTGAGAAAAACCCCTGATAAGATGTATTTATAATAATTTTATATTTGGTGGTAGTGGTGGTTGTTTTTGCCAAAATTCATATTTCCCCCCCAATATTTATGTTTCAATGTATCTTCTTTTATAAAACAAGTTTTTTAAAAATCTACCAATATGTTTGATAGATGGTCATGAGCTAGTTTTCAGTGACCTTATTTTAGGGCATTTTAAGTGTAACTCTTAACATTAGTACTTAAATTAGGGTTGCATTTGAAAAACTTTTTGATAACTGATTTCCTTAATTTTTTAAAAGATCATGGGTATTTGTCTATCCTGAAAATAAGCTTGTCATTTGCTTTTTGCATGTACTTACTCTACTCAAATTGCTTGTCTTTACCATCTTAAGAATTTTAAGAGGTCCAGCTTAAAACTCAATTTAACTAATAGTCAAGGTTTAAGAGTTAAGAGGCTCCTCCTTTTGCTAAACAGGATAATATACTTTAGATAAAAGAATTCTGTTTCCTTGGCAAAATATGTCACCACAGAAACTCACGCCACTGGGGGGAAAAAGCAAAATGCTTTCTGTTTTCTTTCTGTAGGTGTTCATAGTAACAATGATAGGCCTACAAACAGAAAGGATTTAAACTGCTGACACTTCCTTTAAAATAAGGCTAGCTTGTAGGCCTTTACCAGAGAGCTGCTAGCACGTTGGCTAAAGGTGAATAGACCAGAAAATAAACACTATGCTTTTTAAAATTTTGTGTGAATGGTCATATTAATTTTAAAGATTATTAAAGGGAAGGTTTTGTGGTTTTATTTTGGCAAGTACTTGTGTGCTGAGTCTAAGCTTATTCGTGTCAGCTAATATTAAGAAACCCATTACGTTGTTGTTGTTGTTGTTGTTGTTGTTGTTATTATTATTATGTTTATTTGTATCCCAGCTTTTGCCCAATGCAAGGCCCCAAGGTGGTCATACAGGGCCTCAGAAAACATTTACCATTATAAAGCACTTTACTTGTGTTTAAAGCACTTCATATCTATTATCTTAGCAGTCTCTCTAGCAGGGGGTTGGGTAGGCAACTTGTGGCCCTTCAGATGTTTTGGCCTACAACTCCCATCAGTTGTAGTCAGCATAGTCAATATTGAGGGATGATGGGAGTTGTCACTCTCCAGATGTTTTGGGACACAAGTTTGCATCCCTGCTCTACAGCTACCCTGTGAGATCAGTATTTTCATATTCACATAAGGGCAATAACCATTCTTCTGTGGTTATTGCACATGCAGGAAACTCTAGGTTCAAATCCCTTGCATCTCCAATTAAAAGGCTCTCGGGTACGTTAAAGCTACTGCCAATTAGGATAGACAGCATTGGCATGAATGGCCCAATGTCCTATCGTGGTGTAAGACCACTTCATTAATGTAATGGAACAATTTATAAGACACTTAAACCTTTTGTCTTTAAGTGTTCCTAAATTAGCAGTGGTGGTTATCTATATTCAGGTGAAAGGCTATTGTGTTTTTATAATAGAACAAGCAAGATGGTGTGCATGCATAGATTTGTACATGTCAAAGAATGGCTGTGTGAATCCTTAGGGGATGGTTTAGGTTTGATGTATCTTGAGTTAGGGCAAGATTGGACTAAGTGACCCATGTAGATCCACTTTGAACAGTGCAATCTAGTGCAAGCTTACTCAAAAGTAAATCACAATGAGTTCAGTGAAACCTACTCCCAAGAGTAGGTTTCATAAGATTGCAGGCTAAGTCTTATTTTATTTCGCACTCATCCTATATTCTTGAGGTCATGAATTTTCTAAGAGTCCATCTCTAGAGCAGATTCTCAAGTGGTGTCCTTGGACTTTTATAGTGTGTGTGGTGTTTAGGACTTTCAGGCTTTCTTTAGTAGCATCTGATTGTTTTGCTTCAACTTTTCCCATTTTGCAAGTGTAGTTTCCTAACTATGGGTGAGACATGTCACAGAGATTCCAAATTTCTATTGATTTCAGTGGTGGGTAAGCACCAGAAAAGAATTTACCTGAATACTCACAATATTTTAATTATTATTTATGGTGAGTTACATAGTTGTTTTTTAATTAACCAAATACTCTGAGCCTGCAAACAGACCCTGGGAGGGCACCCCAGGAGTCATAGGGTTTGGGGGATCTCCACCTCTTTAAGGGGAGAGAGAGAGACTGACCTTACAAGCTGCCTCCATGAGTCTGCAAAAAGATTTGGAGTCAGCACTTCTCCAATATTGGAGAGCACAAAAATGAGGCATTTAGTGGCTGTCCTAGAGAGGCTGTGGATCCGCAGATTCCAAAGCCCCCCATTCCTCTCACACACACAATGTTCATTTCCCTCTCATTGCAATCAATTGGAGGGAAAGTTTTAAACAAAGAAGAAAAGGATGGGCAGATAAAAAGGGAAAAAGCATCTCCCTATCACTTCATCCTGCCTGCAGGGCATTGGAACGGGTAGTTCCTCTGCCTCTCTTCCCCCCCTCACCGTAAGATCACTCTACTAATATTTTTATGATGTCTAGTTGTACTGGTAAATGCTCAGTTCAGAGGCACTTATGGTTGTATTAGTGAATGTCAGTATGCTAAGGACAGTACCAAATCTTCTTGGGTTGAGTAAGATGATTCAGAGCTTGTAGCTAATGTTCTGTATAGAACTTTGGGGACACTAAGAAGAATTTGTATTTCCATGAAATGGCTTGTTCTCAGTAGCTATCTGCATTGCCTCTACTCTAGTACTATATTTTCCAGGGGAAAACTTTGGCAGCATTTGTTGAGAATATTATAAATACAAAGAGTTCTGGTTTATAGCACTGCACAGAAGAAACAATAAAGTCTTGTCCAGTTCTGTGCATATGTGAATTCAGGGGTGGGGTGAAAGTAGATCTCCAAATGTTTTGGACTCCAAGTACTAGTGTTCTCGATTTTTGACCATGCTGGCAGGGGCTTCTGGAAGCTGAAGTCCCAGACATCTGGGAGACTACCTTCTGCCCACTCCTGTATTAGTTTATGCATGTGAGTTTTTCAATAGGTGACCAGTATGTTGAATCTGTCTTTCAGGAGAGAGAAGGACAATATCCATGTCTGCAATCATTGTTGCTGTATATAATTCAAATAATACAAGCTTGTTATGTTTCTGTGGATATCTGTAATAGATGCTTGGTTAAGAACTGCCTGTGCAAATTGAAAGAGACCAGGATACTATGAGGTCATCCACTGCCCATCACTACATGATAAGCCTTTTCAGCTGCCAAAAACGGACCCATCATGAAATCTGTAGAGTGCCTTGTTATGGCCAAATTTCAAAGGCAAGGCACTACTCTAGTGTTGCAATATGGCCTAGCTGCAGCTGAACCATAAAAGTTCTGGTTTGCTTGCCTGCCTACATACCTGCCTGAATAAAACAGTGAGGTCCCTTATTAATATTCAACTTCCTAATTTCTGGCAAGTTGTAAAACCAACATTAGGCTTTTGGAGCTAAATGCCACAGTTCAGCCTTTCCCAAGCCAGTTCCCTCCAGATGTATTGGATGGCAGCTCCATCACCCACAGCTGGCATGGCTGGGGATTATGGAAGTTGTAGTTTAACACATCTGGAGGGCACTAGATTGAGGAAAGCTGATATAGTTTATTTTGGATATGCTCATATTCATGAGATGAGGTACATTACACAGTTCAGTCTGTCGGCTGACATTCTCTGTTAGGACAGAGCAATATTGGTTTCCTCCACTTCCTTAGCCGCCATTCCTTGTTAAGAGCTGAGATTTTCCTGGACAGTCAAATGGTTTTGAAAGTAGCTGATGAGGTAGTAATGGAGAGTAGCATGGCAGTGGGCCACCGTGTCCTGATGAATGGAGGCCAGTGTTTTCATGCTATCCTTATTCGGCATTTAGCATGGCTTGTGCCAGCCAGAACTCATTGAATTAGATCTGGCAGCCTTTCCTAAATGCAATTTACTTGCTTTGAATCCTTGCCAGTAATACGTTACAGTGGAGCCAGGTGCTACATCCACTGTTCACTGGTTCTGTTCTTATACAGCAGTTGCGGGAATAGGACGTTTTAGCATGCTGCGGTATCTATGTCATCTTTGCTGTAAAACTAGAGTGTGATATCGGCGACTCTGAAAAAAAGATAGCTCATCTGTACTATGTTGTTTTCTTAGGTTCCTCACCGTTCCTTCAAACTCCTCCCCAAAGTTACCAATGGTCTGTTTAATAGTCAAATCTTGTTATAATTGGCTTTTGAATTGAGGGCGTAGAGTTCTTATGTAGAACTGTTTGACCTGGGAGTAGGAGGTACAGTGAGAAAGTTTTCTAACCTTCAATGTTTACTTTGAGTTTGGGGAAGCTGGCTAATTGAACTGACTCTTGGCATCTCAAGGTAGAATAAAATTACGTGAATGAACCTGTGATAAAACCGTATCCCTTTTAGATCAGCACTACCATGATTGACATCAAGATTTGTAATGGCACTAATGAAATAATACCAAGAACCATGGGCAACTGGCTAGTGTTTGTGTGTTGCAACCTTTTTTTGTTTATCTTTTTAGTCTCCCTATAAAAATATGTTTAGCCTAATTATGACACCAGTCCTGTCAGTAGTGCAAACTTGACCAAGGGTTATACGATTTATTGAAAAGTTATGATTGTTGCGATCTGCAGGGAAGTTCTTGTGGTTACATAAGATAGTGACATAATATATGCAACCAGTAATTATCACTTCATATTTAACTATTATGGGAAAGTGTCTGCAACTAGCACCTCTGTCACTAGTTTTATAATTTGTGTGATAATTTTACTACAGTACTGTGGAGTCATACTCCTCTGGATGCAAATTTCAGCAGCATTGTGTGTTTCTCTACCACTGGTGGTATTTTAGATATTTTAAATGGCTAGTGCAGCCACTTGGCAATTCAAGTGAGCAAATATAAGATTACTCTAGTCTTTTCCACATTATTGGTTGCTTTAAAGTCATTTGTATAGTTGTTTATACATAGACACTTGGTTTGCATTACCTTTTCAAAGGCCCAACAAAACCAGGGAACTATGGAAGACTATATTTTTAATTGCATATTTTGGCAGTTGTTCTATATAGATTAGGGTCTTGCATTTAGAGGAGCCTGTTTGTCTTCTACTGAAAAAATTAACGCCTTTCACTCTATAACTAAAGTTGTATGTGTGTTTTTCTGGCCCGGCCTTCACTGACAAGTGCAGCATGTTAGTGAGTCTGAGCCCTGTTCTTTTTTCAGGAAGATTTCTAGGCAGTGTGGACTGCTTCAAATCGATTGAAATAATTAATTTAAATCAAGTTTCCCATTGAAACTTTTTCATATATTTTCTGAACAGTGGTGCAAATCTGACTATTATTATTATTATTATTATTATTATTATTATTATTATTATTTATATAGCACCATCAGTGTACATGGTGCTACTAAACAATGTTAATTTACTGCTAGTGTAGTATTTCATTCTTACAAGTAGACTTTGTATCCCTTTGCCTCACTGGGCAGTATTCAGTTCAGCACTAGCACTAACATAAATTATGTTGCACTAGCATATGTAATCTGTACTACAACACAATAGTGTTTGCTGGTGCAATAAGTTTTATCATGTATTCCTTTTTTTTAATCTAAAGTCTTTAAATAGTCCCATATAGGGTCTTTCTTATGACCAGAACCCATGACCGTTTGAGATTAACTGTGCAATCCTTTACATTATACTTGGAAATAGGTTTACTGAGTTCAGTGGAGCTTGTTCCCAGGCAAGTGGTTATAGGATAGCAGCCTAAGTATGGGAATACAAGCATGTGCACACTGGACAATTTTTGTCATCTTTTTCTTTTCCAGGTTTTCTCCTTTCCACTTGACTCTGCCTTGGCCAAAGCCTTGCCCTCAGAAAATCTTAAATGGGAAACAAAAATTCAGGGGTCTGGAAACAAAGCCCTATGAGGAGAGACTGAAAGAACTGGGCATGTTTAGCTTTGAGAAGAGAAGGCTGAGGGGGGGACATGATAGCACTCTTCAAATACTTGAAAGGTTGCCACACAGAGGAGGGCCAGGATCTCTTTTTGATCATCCCAGAGTGCAGGACATGGGCTAATGGGCTTAAGTTACAGGAAGCCAGATTCCAGGAGGACATCAGGAAAAACTTCTTGACTGTTAGAGCAGTACAACAATGGAACCAATTACCCAGGGAAGTGGTGGACTCTCCCACACTAGGGGCATTTAAGAGGCAGCTGGACAGCCATCTGTCAGGGATGCTTTAAGGTGGATTCCTGCATTGAGCAGGGTGTTGGACTCGATGGTCTTATAGGTCCCTTCCATTCCAGCTCTACTATTCTATTATTCTATGAAATGCCTGTGACTAATAAATCGAAAGAAAGCTTGATAGTTATTGGGCATACTAGAATAGTTTATTTCCATCAGATGAAACTGAAATATCTCTGTTTGGGTAGAGTGTAAATATTTGTATTTGAGCAATGATCAGATTGGTAATTCATTTCACTAGAAAAGCTTCCTTTAGCTCAGAATATCTGGTAGAGGTGATAATTCAGTTTAGAGCTTAACAGGATGGCTGCATTGGGTCACCCCTTTGTTAGTCCAGTTCTGCCTTTTACCAGGATGCCATGCTGATATAAAGGGAACAGTTACAAGAAAAGCTTTGTGCTTTGGATTTGGGGTCCAGCCACACCCAGAGTGCCTGTTTCCATCTGGCAGACAAACTCTGCTCTCTGCGTCAGGAACTGGGTGTGGGATCATTGCCAAACCTGTGTGACGGGAGGCTGCCTTGACATTTGGAAGGTGAGGTTCAATTAATCATAATATGCTTTCAGTGGTGCCACCTGAATTATCTTTAAATGGTAATGAGAACAAAAGAGTAGCACTGATCAGAAGAGAAAGCAAAAGCCAGTGGTGGGGCAGATGTGAATTGCTACAGAAATGCTAAACTCATAAGAAGCATTAAAATTGCAAGATGTTTCCAAAAGCTGTCTTTCTAAAAGAGTGTCAAAACTGTTTCCTGACACACACAATTTTTCTCTATTAATCTATTGAATTAGTGAGGGATTAGGCTAATCAGAAACTAGTTTTTTTGACACAGCAAAAGAAAAATTGTGAACCACCCAGAGAGCTTCGGCTATTGGGCAGTATAAAAATGTAATAAATAAATAAATAAAAAAATTGACTTAAAACATGGCATTTTAATGAGATATTCATCTGCGAGCCTTATAACTGCATCTTCTGCTTCACCATCTTAGGCTTTGTTTGGCAAGAACTTATCCTGGTGTCCCTTATGGTAAGGGATAGAAAAAAACTTGTTTGGACCTACAGTTAACTCTGAAGGGCCTGTCAAAAATGAAATTGCACTTGTATATGATAGGGAATGGTTGTTGAACTCTTGGAACTAGTTTGATGTGTGGTTTCTTGGGGCATGATGGTAGATAAGAACAAGGCCAACTGATCTTGCACATGCCAGTAGATGATGTTGGCACTTTGGGAATAATTTGTTTCCCAAAATCCTTCTTGGTACTCTTGCAGCTGTATTCACATTTTTTGCCATTCATAAATTCAGAGTAAAAGTAGCCATTTCATATGTATGGAGCTTCTGCATAAAACAATCCAGATGTTCATGCATCAGGTCAGATAGATTGATCATGATCACAATTTTGGATTTAGAAATGAGATACTGCAGCTAAACCAAGTAGCTCTATCTTTTCTTGCTACCTGGATATATGGCCATAAGCAGTCCCTGCTCAGAAGTTATCACTCATCTGCAATGATGTGAGGCAGAAAATTCCTACCAGAAAACTTTCCAAAACAGAACATTTTCCAAGGCTTCATTTTTCCATGGAAAATTTTCCATTTCGTAAGTTCATTAGTAACAATGAAGGGGTGTCATTTGCAAATACAATATTAGGGTAGTGTGGCAGTTTCAAAGTTGTAATTAATGGTTTTCATCACTAGCAAGTATGTGAGAATATAAGAATACATATATATGATTGCAATACATGTATTTATTTATTTATTTATTACATTTCTATACCGCCCAATAGCCGGAGCTTTCTGGGCGGTTCACAAAAATTAAAAACATTCAAAGTATAAAACAACAGTATAAAACCATAATATAAAATACGATATAAAAGCTCAACCAGATAAAAACAGCAGCAATGCAAAATTACAAATTTAAAACACCAAGTTAAAATTTATTGATAGACAGTTAAAATACTGGGAGAATAAAAAGGTCTTCACCTGGCATCTAAAAGCATATAATGTAGGTGCCAAGCGAACCTCCTTAGGGAGCTCATTCCACAGCCAGGGTGCCACAGCAGAGAAGGCCCTCCTCCTGGTAGCCACCTGCCTCACTTCCTTTAACAGGGGCTCGCGGATAAGGATCCCTGAGGATGACCTTAGGGTCCAGGCAGGTACATATGGGAGGAGGCGTTCCTTCAGATAACCTGGCCCCAAGCCATTTAGGGCTTTAAATGTTAATACATATGTCTCAGTGTGAAATGGAACTAATAAGTAGTGACAGCAAAACTGAAAGTGCCCTGTGTCTTTAAATCTTTGTAAGGATTCCAAGAAAAAATTCTACATAATGCAACATATAAATAACATTAAGTGTGCTTTAATTTTCCACTCAAATATTTCAGATCAAATGCTTGCAATGTCATGAGTGGGGAATTAGCATGAGTTACTTTGTTGTAAAATAAACATGTTAAATTAGATCACTCTCTAGGGTATCTGAAAATTTCCCGCTGTAAATTGAATTTTTTCTGATGCAAATGACTCTATGCAACTCAATCTAATTTGAACAGGATTTTTTTCCAATTCAGCATTTTCCAGAAAACCCACATCACTGCTCACATGGTAGACCAATGTGTGAGCACAGAGTAAGACCATACTAACTGGGCCCACCCCCTCATATCCTGCAAGAATGGAGCTTTTGTGTGTACAGCTATGTGCCGGAAGGCTTTCCATAATCTGGACCCTGGATTGTGCACAGTTCCAGTTTGCACGAAAGTCTTCATGCCTAGGGTTTATCCCTGCAGGTGTTTATGTGTGGATACCAGGAAGTGGGGCTTCAGCTATTGGGTGGTATAAAATGCAATAAATAAATAGTCAGTATGTACGTGCAATAAATAAATAGTCAGTACGTGTGGCATCTTGGGCGAGGCTAGTGGGCATGGCTCCACTTTTGTGTTGATGTAACACATGAATGATAACTTCTGAATTGCGCTATAGCTGCACAGAAGACTGCAGTCCAAATATTTCCTGCAGTGTTTTGTGGACCCTACATAAAGTCTCATTTTGTTTTTCGTTTTTCATTATGGGCCTTCTCTGTAGTACAATGCCCAGAAACTCTTGCTACTGGGAAGGGTCCCATTCATGATTAACATGTGGCTTATTCAAAATATTTGGTGCTGTGTTGAAGATGAAAACTTTGTAGTCTAGGGGGTGACACAGGGATCTTTCTGAACCAATCTTCTCGACTAACAGAATGCTGCAGGGTAATCACACTTGTTTTTCGTGCTTGTGCTGGACTTGGCCTGCACTGGCTGCTTTTTTTTGCTGACTTCTTTGTTTCTTCCCTTGTCTTAAGGAGGGCTGGAGATGGTTCATCCTATGTGCATCCTAGTCCAGGGGTCAAGGATGCAATGGAAGCCACATACCCTGTTGCCTACAGTGATGGTGAAGGCCCTAATATTTGTTCTTTGTCTGTCTAGGCTGACAAACGTGCTCACCACAATGCACTGGAGCGCAAACGTAGGGACCACATCAAGGACAGTTTCCACAGCCTGCGGGACTCTGTGCCATCGCTTCAGGGAGAGAAGGTGAGTTTATTGAGAGATGTGATGCACTTCCCTGGAATGCTGTCCCATCAATCATAAGATAATTGGTTTCCAGTCCCATCTTTGGACCAAGCTACAGAACAAGAAAGAACCTCTACTAGTATAGCTTAGGTAATTCTGCAAGGGTCCCAAATAGTCTGGTTGAAGAAATGTTCCTGTAGCTTCAAAGATGTTCATAGTTGGTCTGCTTATGCTGTCAAATAAAGATGAATTCTCATTGTAGAGTAACCTAATGTTTCATCATGCACTTCTGAATGGTTGAAAGTTACTTTATGAAGTGGTCTGGGTCATCTGCTTGCTGCAGTTGCACAGTATTATGGAGGTTTCTTGCTTCTCCTCTGCAATCCTCCCAATTCCTTGCTAACCTTTATTTAGATTTAGCTCTGTAAGGCTGCTGACAGTACTGAAAAGAGTAGCTGTCTGTCCAAAGTCTAAATCAACAAAGGACATGGTAGAACAAAAGGAAAGACAGGACTAGGTGTGTGTATATTAATATGTGTCCCCTGTTTCTTTCTCTCTAGCCCTGGAAGATTTAGTGTTCTCTTTCCACCTCCCTCGTTCTCCTCTGATGGAACCATCCTGGTTATGCAGGGCTGCTCTGCTTGTGATTGGTTCTGTTTGTTTGCTTTTCCTCTTGCCTACATTGAAGCTTGCTCTTGATGAATTATCTGCCAGATATGAATTATCTGCCAGAAGCACACTGTGCCACCACTCTGTGTTTAAAAGTTTTTAAAGGCCTGTAAAATTGTAGCTTAGGCTTGTTACAAACAGTTTAGGTAGACATCCTGCAGTCTGGGCAGGGCCGGGGGTGGGGGGGACGTGCAACCAAGTAGAGTGGTTGTGTGAATTAGCCCCAAGTCTGTAGCGAATGTGTGCAGGGTGACTCCCTTGTCCTTTCTCTCTAGAGTTGCAACATCGCAGCACTAGCAAGTAACTTTTAGCTTTCCATAGGGCTAAAGTGGCTGCCCTGAAAAGGAATGAGGAAATGGGGCCCTGCTCATCATTAGTGGCTGAGCTGCCGACAAAGCTGTCTGCAGAAGCTCAGTACAAGGTACTTAGCTTGATAGGCAGCATTTTTATGTTCAGTCACCTCTGGTCACACCGTGTCATAGACATCAAGACACCCATTTATTACTCATGTCACACAGGCAAAGTTTTCGGAACTGAGGCTTGACATTTGGGTAATTCATTGTTAGCTGAAATATGTGGCCTGGCCTTTTGTTTTTTGGATTCTCCCTTGAGGTTAGTGTAACCTGTGTAATTTTTAACACACTGGAATTTCAGGCCCTATTGTGGGAGACTGCTGGGAAGACTTTGGTGTGGGTGACGGCAACTCCAGTGAAGGCCAAAAAGTTGGATACATTGACAGTACAGGGGAAAAGTTTACTACTGTAAAATGCCAGTTCTTACTCTGGGAAATGGAATATACTTGAATTAAAACAAAGCTATGTAGACCTTCCTATAGCAAATGGTTTGTTTGGCATACATTGTTGTCCAGTTGATTTAGCAATCTAGAACAGATAGTTAACTTTCTTTATATACAAAATAGATTTGGTCTCACTTCTACATAAGAATTGATAGTCTTTTTTTTTTTTTTTTTTAAAGGGTGTGTGGGGGGGGGCTACCTGGATCCTTTATTTATTTATTTATTTTGCTTTGACTAGAACTGTGTGCTCCTATTATAAAAACCAAAAGTAAATGTTAATAACTGGAATATCTTAGAAAAAAGTAAATTGCCAAATGTGGCCATTCAAAACATATATAAATATTGATATTGCCAATAGTTTGCCTTTCTATTGGGCTACGACGTGTATACTTCTAAATTGTCTGCTTTGGATATTTGCAATTTGAAAATGAAACTAAAACCTAATTGTAATCAGTCTTGTTTTTGTATAACAAAACAGCTCTGCCAATAGAAGATAATCTTCTGTATAAAGAATGCTTTAAACTAGGACTAACGTGTTTTTTTCTTTCCCCAGGGCCTGTTTATAAAATGGGGGGGGGGTTAACATAGGGTGGGGTGTGCTTTGCCAGCTTCTTGTTCGATCCACTCCAGAATGTAAACTACCAAATACTCAACTGAGCTCAAGCAGTGCAGTCCAAACCTGGCACATACAGTTGTTTGAGCAAGGGGTCAAGACCCTTTAAAACCTGCCATATTCTGCTTGTTCAGGTTTGAGCTTCCTAGGCTTTAATGGGAGCCATGGTGCCTTTCATAAAACACTTTCAAAATAAGGAGCCCAGAACAGAAACCCACTCCCACTTGCATATCCAAGCCCAGCAAAACAAAATGGTTCCAACCTGTCCTTTGGACAATAACGCCTGACTTCTTCTCCTTCAGCAGATGTGTCTCTGCTTCACTAGCGCCCAGCAATGAAGAGCCTCTTCCTTGCAAAAATTCCTCTAGTCCAGATTTCTCCTCCTTTGTTTTTTGTTTTTTCTCTTCCTTTCCAGCTATAATTCTTGATTGGGTTCTCAGCAGCTGAACGTCCCTTTTCTTATTTCTCATTCCACATGAGTCTTGCAAACCTACATTTGTATTACAAAGCACTGTAATAAAAATGCACAGGGATACAAAAGGTTACAAGCAGCTTTGAAAACCTTTCCAAAAGACATTTTCCAAACACAAGTGTTTTACAAGAGCAGGTAAGCAATTGTCTTATCACCTAGTTCCACAGTGCTGCTGAGTTTGCTGGCCAGTCTTGTGTAGTCCCAGTTGTTGAGAGTAGATATAATTATGCTTGGGGAAGTGTAGCTGTAGTAGAGAAACTGCTGAATAGTCATTTGGGAACTTCTCTACTGTGCTGAATGAGTTCTTGTGAACACAGGAGCATTTGTTTGCAGAGTTGCAGGTGTAGGGAATGACCCACGTGTACTGCAGCTACTCTTGGGAGTGGAGTGACTACTTCATGAGCTATTGTTCAGTGCTGTAGCCAGATGTCGTTAGAACCATTGTTTTTATAAGGAGTTGAACACAGAGCTGGAAAGCACTATACAGATCCTGAGTCTCAAAACCCCTCTACAGTCGAATGTCTTGCAACTCTAAGGTTGTACCTCAAATGAAATGTAGACTGTATTGAGAAATCAGCTCCCTGCTGAAGGGCATCTCAGCCTAGCTGCTTACGTGAACTAGGACTTTATCTGGTGTGTTTTTTTCCTACTATTGCAACAGGCATCCCGGGCCCAAATCCTAGATAAAGCCACAGAGTACATCCAGTACATGCGCCGGAAAAACCACACACACCAGCAGGACATTGATGATCTAAAGCGCCAGAACGCCCTGCTGGAGCAGCAAGGTGAGTGGGTCTGAGCTAGGGTGTTTCCTGCGCCATGTCATGTGTTTGGATGATGTGCAGCCTTGCAGCAAAACCCTCCGCTACATTTTTTCTCTCTGTAGGGTGGCCAGTGTTTGGGAACCAGAAAACCCCTGAAAATCTTTCAACCGCTTTGAGTAAAGCTGGTTGGGACGAGAAGCTTTCAGGGCTTTACGTGTTGGCAATGGATCCATTTGAATCCATTGACTCCTAACAGCCTAGACTTTGGGTCTTTCTCCCTTGTCTGAAATTCAGAACTTATTCATTGTATGTGACTCGCTGGCATGTTCACATTGCTAAGGCACAAGAAGCTCTTTTCAGATGTTTCTCTCCATCCATTCTCAATTGTGTGGAGAAGGACAGCAGGGACATGCACATTCACCCCGCTCCAACCTCTCTCCTACACTGCCAGTGCATTGGAGGAAGTTCTGAAGTGGGAAATCCTGCAGAAGATGTGTAGGGTATCCCTGTAAGTCAGGGATGAGGAACTTCTGGTTCATGGGCCAAATTCAGCCCAACAGGTTAGCCTATCCAACCCATGGGACCTCAGCAGAGGTCCTGTCCCCTCAGAAGGGAGAGGGAGGGCAAGTGAGCTGCTCCCCCAAGCGCCAGCCTTTCTCTTGGGGAGAGAGAGAGAGCGCTTTGTCTCTTCCTCTGCACAGAGAAAGGCAAAATGGGCTGGTTAGCATCAGGGGCAGTGTTTAGGGGAGGGGCCCTCCCCAGAAACAGCCCAGGCTTTTGGATTGGTCCTGGGGGCAAACTGGCCCCGTGGTCCAATCCTGTTTCCCACTCCTACTGTAAACTGAAACACTGGGCAAACAGAGGCCTTAGCTAGACCTACCTGCTATCCTGCGACGGAGGAGGGAAGATCTCGCGTTGTGTTTAACGCGAGATCCCTCCTCTGTCAATATGTGACACGCGACGACTTCAGCAGGAGAGGCGTCGCGTCCGCCTTTTTTTTTTAAAGGACCAGCAGCGCATGAACGCTTGTGCGCTAAAGGTAAGTGTTTTTTTAAATTTAAATTATTTTCCCCGCTCCCCCCACCCTACCTCTGATGGGCGCAGCTCTGCGCGAGTAATCGTGCGGCACCTGGCCACACGTTCCGCTGTCTCAGGCTTAGCCCGAACCACGGAAAAACTGGAGCCAAAGAGGAGGGCTATATCCCGGGGCAAGGGAGGGCTGTTCCCTCCCTGATCCCTTGTGTGTCACGTGGACGCACAGGGACAATCCCGGGGTTCGCCCTGCGATAAAGCCCCGTCTAGCTATGGCCAGAGTATTGCTTTAGAGCTTTAATGATCAAGCAGGATGCTGATGTCATATTAAAGCAGACTAGTAAGTTGCTGCTTATGATGGGTGAGTAGTGGTTGCCACTTGGCAGGCATCTGAGTAGCAAGTGGTGCAGATATGTGTGTGTCTGCCTACATCTGCAGACTCAGCATATCTTTAACCTGAAAGGCCTGGCCGTCCCACCTCTCCTGGCAACTGGAACAGGGTGACTGATTGACCCCCTCAATGGTTAGTTCCAAATTACATTAAAAAGGAGACTTGGAGTCTAGCACTAGCTTACAGAGGTTCATTTTAGAATGAATCAGACATTTGTTTGTTAGAGTTTTGTGACCCCTGCCTTTTCAATTCCAAAGGGAAAAAAACTCAAGGCAAATTACAACTAAAATTCAGGGATAAAAAGAATTGAATGGTGTTTATAAACAATAAAGAGCTAGTAAACAAACTATTGCTATGCAGCAGTAATAGTTTGCTGAAAATGTAAAATTTTATTGCTGGCAGAATGCTTGTCAGAAAGGAGGCAAAACCTCCCACAACAAGAGTGCCACCACCGAAAAGGTGGCAAAACATCAAAGAGACGAATACGTTTGATCATTTGGTCAAGTATTTTTTTTAAACATTTAACTTTTTAAAAACAACAAAGCATTACTTTAATAATCAACGAGTTTGATACTTATTATTTTCCTTCTCACTCACGGCTGTTGTTCTTGTTCTTGTTGTTATTATTATTGGCTTCATGGAATATTTGACCATGGTTAATTGGCCAGTCAATTTACTGGTGCAGCAATCCTAAAAGATTCTCTTAACTGATGGGCAGATTCATATGGGGCGGGTGGGTGGGTGAAATTGTTTTAGGTATGATGGTCTTAAGTAACTTACGGCTTCCAAGTGGTCTTCCATCCAGACAAGCCATACATGCTTAGCTTAGCAGTAGAACTGCATCATGTCTCCTCAAAACATTATCTGGGTGATTCTCTGGTTAGTCACTCACTGACTGTGTGAAATTGTTTGCTCTGGTTGTGCAAAATACTTTGAACCTTATTCATTCTCAGAACAACCTTGTGACATGAGAATTTGAGGCTGAGATGATGACTTGCCAAGGATCACTAGGCAAAACACTTGGATTTGTTTCAGCACTTGGCCTCTAATAGGATGGCAAGCTAATTGGCCAGTGCTTGCGTTCTGCTACTGCCAGTAGTGTGATCCAGAAGTTTATTCCATTTTATACTCCTAAGATCTTTCATCATTTTGCACTTTTAAGTGCAGGAGTGATGGTCACCCATTCATATGTGAAGCCCCTATTCCAGTGCATCCTGAAGTACTTAGAGTGACCATTTTTGACCTTTTGAAGCCATAGAAGAAAGGGGTCATTTTTCACCCTAGAAGGAAAAGGGAAATTGGGGGAAACTGAAATAAATGTAATGCTGATTGGCCTTATCAAGTTTAATCCTTATTTGCCACTTTAATAATTTGAAATGCATTATGCCTTTATTCAAACAATTATTATTAATATACTCAGTATTGGAGATGAAGCTGCAAGCTGCCGCACCACACCGTTAAAGTTCCTGAACATGTCATCTTGCCATTTGATTGCATGTGTTGGGGTGAGTTGTGGGTGGGGAGGATTGCGCGTGTGTATGGGGGTGGGTGGGGAGAGTTAAAAGTTGAAAATAAAACTATCGGTACTGTGGCAAGAAAAATGGATGATGATTTTCAAGCCTAACTAATAATAATTATAGACCTTTAACATTGACACAAGCAGAAAAATGTATGGGAAGTGTGGGGAGAGAGATCACATTTTTTAAAAAAACAATCTTAGCCATAACATGTTCAGGAGTACCAAACTACGTTTTAAAACAAGAAGAGACTTGAAATTATTTGCTTTTTATTGGTGTAATTTTAAAAAATAAATAAATTAGCTACATTGTTATCCACTTTGTGAAGTTTTTGGGTTTGTTTGTTTTTTGCTTTGAAATCCAGAGTATAGATACCTAAGAGCTCACTCTATGCATGTTTGGACAGAAAAAGTCCTACAGCTCCCAGCATTCCTCAGCCAACATGGCTGGTTGGGTAATGCAGGGAGACTGTCTAAACATGGATGGGATTGCATCCTAAATCATTTTTTAAAAATCCCATTAGCTAACACGTGAGCATGCCTCCACCTCGTGCGTAATGTTTGCCTTCCCCCTGTCCATTTCCATATTCTTGCTCTTGTGTTTTAGTTCGTGCACTGGAGAAGGCAAGGTCAAGTGCTCTGCAGGCCAACTATTCCTCTTCAGACAACAGCCTCTACACCAACCCCAAGGGCAGCACCATCTCTGCCTTTGATGGGGGCTCCGACTCCAGTTCAGAGTCTGAGCTGGAAGAGCCTCAGAGCCGGAAGAAGCTTCGTATGGAGGCCAGCTAGAAGAGGTCTCCGTTCCCGCTGCCATTAGACACTTGCTGGCTGCTTAAGGACTTTCCTTTTTTCTCTCTCCCTTTAGTAGAGGCTCTCGGACTGCAGCTTCCTCTGTTCCTTGTCCCTTTCTGGCCCCTTTTGAGTTAATCCAAAACCCTGGCTTGGCAGCTTACCTTCTGGAAGACAGCAGCCATAGCTTGGAGCAAAATGCAATTCTGTCCTGTCCTGTCCTGTGGCTGCAAGTTTCTAGTGCCATGAATGCCCAGGCCATTTGATGAACTCATGAGTCTGCGATTGCCTGGGCTGCGTGGGGACAATGACCTCTCCATTCTTCCACTAGAGCTACACCAGCCTCTCTGTCGCATTTATCAAAATATTTCTATTTATGACAACAAAGCCAAACATCCCCTGAAGAATCTTGGTGGGGGAGGGGGGCATGCAGACACATGCATGTATGTCCCTTCTTGCCTCAAGGGATGGTGCAAGATTCAGGATGTGGTGGGGAGATGACTGTCCTTTTTGTATTTTGGCAATTGATTAATTGGTATTTATTTCCTCCTATGGAAACTCAGTCTGGTCAGATTCCTCTTCCTGCTGCGGACATTGGTGATGTGAAGCTACAGATTCGTACCGTGATCAATTCTTCCCTCTTTTTGAATTTCTCAGAAATAGAGCCAGCTTTTTTTAATGTAAATACACCACAAGCTTTGTTACTTGGTACTAATAACTGCATCAAAGCGTGGACCTCCTGCCCTCTGGCAAATGGGCCAATTACCCATGTGAGTTAAAGGGGCACAGGTTGTGAGTGAGCAAAGGCCGCTGTGTGTATGTGTGCATGTGCACGCGCATGTGCATGGGCGTGTGCATGCGTGTGTGTGTGTGTGTGTGTATATATATATGATTTTTTTTTTTTGTCTTCTTCCCACTCTCGTTTGTGGCGTTTTTTGAATTTAGTGTATACAAATGTAGCTTGGTCTCTGTCCAGGTGTGAGTCTATTCCATGGAACTGAAGTATGTTGTACATACTGCCCAAGAATTGTCTTGCAAGTTAAGGCTTCCCTTTACTATAAGACTATAAATAAAAAAAATATTTTATCCTTGTGACTGGTACTAGTGTTTTTGTGGGACAATGGCAGGGTGGAATGGGGTGGGGTATGTCTTTTAGCTGTTTATATGTGCACTTTCACATGAACTAGATCAGAAACATGTTCGGGACTCCAAAACACCGAAGCTAAATCCAGAATGTATGTTTGAGTTAGTGGGCTTTTGGTTTTCATCACATGGCTATATGTTTGTTTAGTACAGGGGCAGGGAATATATGGCTTTCCAGATGTTTTCAGTCTGCCTCTCCCATCAGCCCTTGCCAGCATAGCTGATAGTGTTGTTGCAGTCCAGCAATATCTGGAGGGCCGCACGTTCCTCATCCCTGATAAAAGATTTGTATCCCACATTTTCAATGAAGTCCTCAAAGTAGCTCTCAACATTCACAAAATGCAATTGGTATTTTTAAAACCTAAACAAAAATCCATTAATAATACATTTCTTACCCGCCTCTTCCTTTGGATCAGTATAAATCAAATATGTAAAATTAATTAAAAGAGCATATAAAACTAATACAATATTTCTGAATAAGGAGCAGTTCCACAATAGCGTATAAAAAGTATTTCTTCAGCTGGACTCAGGATTCCGTCCCTCATGCCTGCTTAACAAGTTTGGCTTGGATCCTGGATGGGTCTGTGTTCACATCATACGTGGTTTTCAGCAATGGATGATGAGCTGCCAAGGGGGCAAAACTCCAAAGCTGGGAAGAGAAATCTTACATCTCTTAAGAACTTTAGATAGGCTTTTCAGGTTTTGTGACTTTACTGGAAGCTGAGTTGTTACATATGCAAATGGAAGCTAAGGGCGATTGATGCTGGATGGCTTGGAAGGGAGCTGCTCTGACGTCTGCAGAGTGCACTGATGCTGGGGTTCTAGTGGCTTATGGATTTGGACTTACCCTTGGCGCATGTATCCAAATAGGAACTATTTTGTCATCATCTGTAGTAGATGCCACAGATGGAGAACCCTGCGTGGCCTGAATATATAAGCTCTGCCTAACTTAGCTTTAAGCCTAAGGAAGCTGTGGTAGGGGAATCCAGAATTATATCTCTCATATGCTCAAGATCAAAGGTTGACTCTTCCCAGTAGTAGTCTGTGATGGAATAGGTAACAGGATGGCTGAAAGCTCACCAACATTAAAACCCTTTTGTTAGATTTAGAAACAGATGTGTGAGTGGGGGATGGGAGGCATTTAAGAACTATAGTTTTTAACATGCATTGCAGGTTAGTGTCCAAGTCAGGCCAAGCTGATGTGGGCCAATGTCAGGCCACAGCCACACATTGTAACCCTGTGTCTCCTAGAAGAGCTGGTGCTCAGCCCTCTTCAAGCTGGATCACAGCTGTCTCCCTCTGTGGTGCTTCTGAAAGAGGCTGCTTAGGTTCTGAGACTTGGGTGCAGTGCTTTCCTTGCTCCCAATTGCTTTGCTGTCTCATTACCCTTGATAACTTAGATGTGTAATTTCTTACCAGTATATCATGCTTAGTTACTGCTAAGGGCATAACATTTGGCTTCCTTGCTCTTAACCTTTTCCTGGAAACAGGATCATGTTTCTCTACTAAAACCTTTGCCAGTATCTGAAATGAATGCTGGCGGAGAGAACTTGTTGACCAGTTTCAGAACAGGTGATGCCCAACTCAGATTTATTTAAGATCCAAAACATTTCACTTAAGTTGCTGCAGATGTGTTGCTGGAACCAGTGTAAAGAGCTTCTGTGCTTTGGTAGGTATCTAAAGGAAGAACAGGCAGGTATGTCTGTTTCAACAGGGGTAAGAGAATTGACCATTGATCAAAACCCCGAGCCCCTTGTATTGTGCCAGAAGGCTGGAGATTAGTCGCATACAAGAGCAGCCAAGTGAAGTTGGCCCAACTGTCCTTCTAAAGTAGGGGATACCCTAAGACCAATGGAATACTTCCTTTTGTGGAGTGTCTGCCTTTTATTTTCTTCTGAGGACAAATGTATTCTCATCTGTCCATTCTTAGTGCAGTTAGAAGATATGGTGAAAGCCTTCTCATGCTTGTTGACCTACTAATAAGCGTTGTGTTCTAGAGATCTGCTAGTGATGGAAGGGAAGGAGATTCCAAGAGTGAAAGTTTTGCTCATAATATGACCAGATAGAAAAACTTTAGTGGTTGCGTAGAAGAAAGAATTTTGGCAGCTGCAGCTTGTCATGCTGTGGTGAGAAATCTTCAACTATGAAAGGTAAGAGCCTGGTCCTCCACTGCATCTAATCACAGCCCTACCTTGTGCTGGTTATGGTCCTTATTTAGGAATCACACTTAGGTTGGAATGGTTCATTGGACTGTGGGAACATACATCATATTGCCATTACAGTAAGGTGCTGACAAGATTAAAGTAGATACCTAAACAATTCATTGCTACATCGTATGTATGTAACAGGAAATGGCATGGCTTTCTAATTTTAATTTTGAAGGTCAAGTCTGCCCCACTAGTAAGTGAGGCGACAGATGCTGTGTTGGAGTGTAGAGCTGTGTGGGGCATTGGGGCCTTCCCTGAGCCCTCTTTGCTAGCCTGGGGTGAAGACTAGTAACAGGAGAGCCACGTTGAAGCTTAAAGATTCCACAGCCCATCTTGTCAGGTTCTCTACATAGGTTGGGCGGGTGCTGTCTTGTCTTTCGTCTCAAGCAGCAAAATGTTTTGGGCCGGACTTGTTAAAGATTGCAGCAGTTCCTGGCCTTCTCTACGAAGTTCCCTTCTTTAGGATTGCAGAACTCTGTCGCAGCCTCACATGCATGCACAGGAAGGAGGTGGCATCTCCTGGGTTTTGCGCAATTTCTGAGCATAACGCAAGCTTTGCGAGAGGGTGCAAGATTTGTTTTTTCAATGCAGCTCTAAAACCACAGAACGGCCCCCAGCAGCTTCTCAACTGTTGGAAAGTGGAGAGTAAAGGACCTTGCTTCAGCATAGCCGTAATGGAGCACAGGAGAGTGGGTCGGGCCGTCCCTTAAAACAACCATATGCAGGAAGAGCTGTGCTCACTGGTAGATGGAAATCTGCTTTCTGCTTTAAGAACTAGAACAGCTATATGGCGCCAGCAGAAATCTCAATTACCCACAGCATGGGTGTCTTAATGTATGCAGAACTTTCTCCCTCTTGAGTGGCTTTTAAACCTCTTGAGCTTTTGAAAATTCAGATGGATTGGAACTGAAGGCTCTCAAAAGGCTAGCTTGGTTTCCAATGCCAAATTCTAGGTTAGACTTACCAAAAGCAAGAGTCACATGATGAACTTATCCAGGCACTGTACTGCTTCAAACTGCACGCGATCCAATTAATGTGGGGAAACATTTTTTAAAATGCAATCAGCAGCTTGCTGTTACCAGTCGTATGGTCCTGGGAGGACATTTATTATGAGTTTGGTGAATATAGAAGTCATCCTCAGTACAGCTTGGCCTAGAAGGGTTCTACCTACTCTTTTTAAGAATATCCATTCCAAAATGGCATTCCTGTTACCATTTTCACCCTTGAAACTGTTTTACCCAGTTGCAGCCAGGACACTGATGAAACTAAAACACATTTAAGAAAAGAGAAATAAGCTCTTTTCTTGCCCCACGTTTACATCAAGATAGCTGTGTAAATAAGACAGTGTGGTGTAGTGGCTAAGGTGTTGGATTGGGAGTTGAGAGATCTGGGTTCTAGTCCCCACTCAGCCGTGGAAACCCACTGGGTGACTTTGGGCCAGTCACAGACTCTTAGCCCAACCTACCTCACAGGGCTGTTGTTGTAAGGATAAGATGGAGAGGAGGAGGATTATGTACGCCACCTTGGGTTCCTTGGAGGAAAAAAGGCGGGATATAAATGTAATAAATTATTATTATTATTATTATTAATAATAATAATAATATAATTTACAGCAAGAGTGGGCAACCTGCACCCCTCAACCTAATTTCAAAAGCCCTCTGCAAGAGACTGCTCAGACTCAGGCTCAGGCTCTGTCCTTCTCCCAGCAGTATGCTGTGTGGGGTGAAAGAGGAAGATGGTAGTTCTAGCCTCAGCTGACTTCAGTCCTGTGACCCTGGTGGCATAAGGGAAGCCAGTCCTTGGTAGAAAAGAAATTTCCCCTACTCCAGTTTTATACCAGCCTTTTGGTGATGTGAGGCCCAGAAAAGACTTTACATTAAATGCGTGCCTAGCAGCTATGTTGACTTTTCATATTTTTTCTCTCTAAATTAGTTGCAGTAGGGGCCTCATCCAGTGCTTCAACGCCCCCTATCCATACACTAGGGGCCCAATCCAGATTGGGTCCCCTGTGTCTACTCTAGAGTAAAAACGATAAGAAAAAGGACATAGCTACTAGACACATTGAAAGCCATGTCTGGCTTGTGCCTGACAGCTGTGGTTCAATACTCTCAGGGGTTCCTGCTTCCAAGAACAATCTGGATCTTAACTACCTGCAGGGCTGATCGGATAAACAAAGTTGCCTACATTATCATCAGCTTCCTTCCTCAAATTTTACAGGTTTCTAATGATTAATATTTATTAATTGCTTAACAGTGAACACCACTCCTCCATAGCTGCTGTTAATGATCCTTTCATAAAAGTCGTGCTCTTGCTACATATGTACATAAGCACCGTCTTGCAAATTGCTTCTCCCACAAGTAGCAAGAAGATGCTCATAGCAGGCTCTATCGCTATTCAAAGAGTTGCCCACATAGCAGCTTAGATGGCCCTGGCTACATGGAAACTGCTTGCCAAGTCTATTCCCATAAGGTAGCCACTGAGGCAGCCATGACTGCTTCCAGGAGAGGAGATTAAAAAAAAACTATTGTAAATTTTGTTACCTGCTTACAGGCAGGTAAGAGTTCTGCACCAAGGAAACCCACTTTCTGCAACCAAAAAGCTGAATTTTGCACTTTGCATCTAGTTATACAAAACAAGAAAATATGCACATACTTGCCTTGTATAATCTGTTTTCCTAGGCATTAGGGAGGTGCATGGTATTAAAGCTTCAAACCCCCACCCATTCCTAATATCCAGAAATTCTCCCAGTCCTGCCCCTCTGAAGATTTCACCAAGCTGTTTTCTAGCCTATCCCAGCCATAAAAGATGGAAAAAAGCTTTTCTTTTTTTAAGCTGAGATTTTTGAAATATTGAATTCTGTACCTAATACCAAATTCTGCAGTGACCCCACTACCCTATGTTTGTATGAATATAGCTTTCGAAGCTCCTAGGAATTTGAGCTAGAATCTAAACTTTCAATCGATTTCATACAATTTTCTTCTAAGCTGCTTGAAGTCATACTCTATCGCAAGGGTTTGGGGCTGAAAAAGAGATCCTGTGGAGGAGGAGAAATCACCTTTTCCTATGCCCCATCGGTTTGTACTGGAAAGACAGGTGTGTGACTTTCTCACCCTTTTTTGCCCTTAATTTAAAAATAAAAATAAAATACTTTCCCCTTCCATTGCTCTCAATGGGAAGGAAATAAACTACCCCAGCTTCAGGCATAGTTTTTGCCCTGTTCTGGGTTGTGCGTCAGGTTGTGGGAGGGCGTTGGATCCACAGCCTCCCGCCACCTCCCCTCCGACATCACAATAGCACCAGCCACAGACCTTTCTGCATCTGCTTGCAATGTCAGATCTCCCTCTCTGAGCGCAGACCCCTCTCCATCCTAGAAGAGGGAGATCTGAGAAATCCTATGGCCCCTCATATGCCCTCCCAGGGACACAGGATTGCACCCTAAGGCTACTCGTAGTCGTTTTACATTTTGTACTTTAGCCTGTGCGGCTCGCTGTAGGATAAGACTATTCACACTTGTATGCTGTTCTTCCTTCAAAGAGTTCAGTATGCATATATAGTTTCTAAGCAGTGCTCAGGGTTGGGCCTGCAGAACTCTTGCATGCCTTAAGGCTAGGGATGTTGAACCTCTTTCAGCCTCGGGGGCCAAACTCAATTTTGGCAAAGTACTTGGGGGGTGGGGCAGAAGACAAAAGCGATGGGGGCAAAATACAAAAAAACCCACCCCAAAACAAACCTAGCCTATTTTAGTTTAAAGCTCTTACTGCCAGTACCTAAGCCTTCAGAGAGGCAGCTCAAACTTTTAAAATGGAGAGGAGGGAACTGCATAAAAGCTGGGGAACCACTGGGAAAAGGCTATGTGGCCACCTGGGAACCCCAGAGGGGCAGATTTCGCTCCCAACAGGGCTGACTTTGGCCGCCAGGCCTGAGGTGCTGAATCCACTTCAAAAGCAGGTGCGATTCAGCAGACCTCAAGAAAGCAATGTAAGGTTAGCCTATTGATCAACAGCCAAAAGCCTCTTACCCAGTGCTGGAATTGTTGTCCATGTACAGGACCCAGAAGTGTCTGGGGCTGAACCTCCTGTTATAGAACAAGTTCTAATCTTCTGGAAATCTGTTACCAAAGAGCAAAATAGGAGCCAATGTACATAGGTGGAAAAACCACACTCTGCAGCCTACTTCTAACTGCACCGTTCAGAATGCAGGTATAAGGGATCATGGGATGGAATGCTCCCCCACATCCGGGGTGGTGGGGTTTTGTTTTTACGTGGGGGCAGCATTTTACAATATTGAAGGCTTCCACCAGCACTACAAAATACCCACCCACCCCCAAGAGAAGAAGCAATTTGTCTCCAGGTGTAGACCAGCATCAAAAGGCTTTCCTGGCAGCTTTACGAATTAAAACCGTAAACACATTTGGATTGAAGGTGGGTTTTTTTTTAATTATTTTCTTTATGAACAGTTGCAACCAAACAGGGCATAAGAAAGGAATTAGTGTGATTTTTTTTTAATAAAATGCACAAACGACATTACATTGTCAGTTCCGCCCCAGGCAAGCTAGTACCAAATTGCAAGGGAGTTTTGGGATGCATTTTGCCGCCCGCCCATTTCTTGCTCAGTGCTGAAAGAGACCCTTCTGACATCACTTCACATCATGGAAAGAGCTTCCCGCGGTAGGAGGGTGGACGCTGTTCAAGGCCACACTCCGTCATGTGCTCCAGCAGCTGAATGAGCACACAGTCCTCCACCCAGCCTGTCTCTTCTGACGCGCTGATTCTGAACATGCTTCATTTGATGAGCTCGGGGGTCCTGTCTCCTAGCTAGTAGAATGGATATTGCCTGTAAAGGGGGTGGGGGGAGGAAGGATCACGGCACCCACTCTGGCCAAGCCGATATGCAGCCGATTAGGAAGCTGCCCTGCTCAGATGCTTAGCATAGTGCAAATGAAACAACGGAGCTGTTCTGCCAAATGCTAAAGGTATTCACATGCTGCCTTGCTTCGGAACCCAAACTGCTCCGGCTTGGAAGGCGAGCAGCCAGCGTCTCAAACCGTACGCCACCAACGCAGCCGTTCTCCTACCAGGTACTGAAAACCGGGACGTTTTTGGTATGGCTAGCAGAGCTCTCTCGAAAGACACACACAAAACGTTGGGCCCAGGCTGAAAAGAAATCAGAAGTTAGCTCCACGGCTGGACCCCACAACGGCCAGGATGGCCTGCAGCGCTGTTGGCCGGATGGCGGCATTGCGCGGCGGCAGTGGCCCCTCTCAGTTGGCAGCCGTCTCCTCCTTGGCGCTGGGAACGGGCTTCGTCAGGAAGTGCATGACTGCTTGCACCACTTTGTCAGGGGAGATGTTGTAGACCGGATGTGTAGGCTGCTGCTTGGGAGAGAAGGAAAGGACAAAGGAATTAACGTTACGGCTGCCGCAGCACTCTCTGGTTCTGCAGCAGAAGGGCAGCAAATCTGGCGGCCCAAGTAAGTTACTGGCTGAGCTCAGACAACATAATAACCAACGGTGGGTTAAATAGTCAACAGTAGGTTATTGTGTTGTCTGTCAGGACGTCTTCACACCACGGTTAGTTATTCGGCCAAAATAACGCAAATTACCTACACTGTGCAGAGTTGATTATTTGAACATCTGTTGGTTATTGTGTCATGTGTTGCGCACCGCTATTTTGTCACACACGGTTATTTTCAGCGACTATAGAGTCTCCTGGCAAGAGTGACAAAAGCAGCGGCTGCCACTCTAGTTCAGCCAGCAGAACCAGCGAGAGGAGAGAGGGCGGGGGATGTGTCAATCAAACACACCATTGTCTAATAGTCAACTCGACGCTGGTCTTAATCCACATCACGGTTGATTATCATAATGTTGTGTGGGGAGTACCTCCTCAACCAACTGTGGAGTTGACTGGTAACACACCATCGACTATTGTGTTGTAGGAACGCAGCCACTGAGTCAATCCAATTTGTACGTGTATTTCACTTTTGCCTAAAATCTGGATATGTGCAAAGTTACGCAAACCCCTGATGCTCCAACTCCTGATCAATTGCGTTCCAGCCACTGAATCTCCTAGATATTATCCACATATTTTCAAGCTCAGCTTCACATGGGTCGGTATCCTCAGGCAGCTCCAAAGGCCCCCATCACCAGCCCTGGGCTCCTTCCCACTCTGTCGCCATTTCCTTGCCCACTGTGGACAAGCAACTGGTGGCAGGGAGCAGCAACTCCTGCAGGTTGATGGAAGGATCTTTCCACCTCCTTGCCACTGACTGCCTACGATCTCACTGGCCAGGTGAGCAGACAGAGCCAAGAGGGGGGGGAATCCCCCCAGAGGAAGCTGAGGGCATCTTGCCAAGACCTACAAGACCCGGATCTAGCCTTGCACAAGCCTCGCTGAACTGCTTGGAGGAAGGGCGAGGTATTCACTTCAATTAAAAGCAGCACCAGGGCAATCTGAGAAGACAATGGTTTTTTTCTTCTCAAAACATTCCTACTCAAGTGGAACATTTCTCCACGAGATGAGTGAGGAGTGCACAATGAAGAAGCAGAGTTTATTGCTGAGGGTTATATTGAGAACATCGGAAGCTGCCTTATACCGAGTTAGAGCTTTGGTCCATCTAGCCCAGTATTGTCGACCCTGACCAGCAGCAGCGCTCCAGGGTTTCAGGCAGGATTCCTCCATAGGCCTACGGGGAGAAGCCAGGGATTGAACCGGGGACCTTCTGCATGCAAAGCAGGTGCTCTAGCGCTGAGCTACGGCCCCTTCGTACTCGACACTTTCCCCCCAGGAGGGAAATCTGGCTCAGAATGGAGGGTCACAGGAGAGGGTCAGAGAATGGGAAAGCTGGGACTACTGAAACGTAAGCCTTCAAAAAGGGAGCCCTGCCTTGGCACCCAGGCACAAAAGCCTTTACGATCATAGCTATTCCCTAAACCATTGTCCCCACCGCTGCCTGTAACAAATCCCCGGAGCAGGCCTCCTTCCTACTACCCCGCAAAACCCCACTGCTGTCTCAAACTCTGAATTAAGCACCAATTACAACTGTATGACTTGCAAAAGGTATTCTGTTTGGTGTGTTATGCATTGGTTGGACAAACAAAAAATTATCCAAGAAAGCCCATGGTCTTGTCTGGCCACTGTGTGGCATCCTCTCCTACACTTTTTGCAGGGAAAATGCAAGATTTGGGAAGGGAAGATTTCTGGCACATTTTACCAATGGAATGAATTAAAATTAAAAGGAAAGCTGAAACTGCTACACAGCAGGCCTGTGAAAATGTGAGATGTTTCTACCCTCGTCTTCTAAAAGGTGGGGCCATGACGGTGCAGGGGGAACGGGATCTTCTGGCCTCTTGATGGCTGCATAAAGCCATTCTCCAGCTCCCTCCTAAGCAGGGCCGGCTCTGTCTGAGGGTTCTTACCATCGCTGTGGAAGGAAAGGAGGAGATTCTTGCCCCAGGCAAGGCTTCCTCCCTTGCTCCCCTTTAGCAGCAGCAGCAGGGCTGTTGGAAAGCTGCCTCCTGCCGAAGCACAGAGCCGGTGAAAGGTGCCACCACCAGTGGGAAATGAGGCGGCAAAGAAGTTAATGGAATCAACCCACGACCCAAGAACAGCCCATGGGTTCGGGGTGGCCGGTCCATCATCCCAACAACCCACCCTTGCCAGGTTTGCACGTAACGACAACTTACACCACACCACTGCCCCGACTTGAACATTCAAAGTGGCAGCTGGCACTGCAATGAAAAATCCTTTGGGGAAATCCCCCCACCGGGGCTTCCCCTTACGTGCAAAGCAAGTCACTGTTGCAGCCAAACACAAGATCACCATTTTATGAGGGGGCAAGGAAGGGGAGAACCCGTTCCCTCCCCTCACCGGACTTCCATTGCGATCTCCGGGATTACAAGCCAGAGGCAGGGTTTCCATACAGCTGAATCATGGCCTCAAGAGCAGCAGTTCACTCCTAACCTATTGAAGGTGTGTGGCCACAGTCCACTTCTATGGCGGGGTGGGGATGGGAGAGAAATTTAACGCAAGACGAGCAAGGAAAGCTATGGTCGGCTAGAAGGTCAGGTCTACAACGATGGCAGCGCAGTGTGTCAGACACACACACACACACACACACTCAAGATCAGTCTCAATCAGGCACGGCTTACCAGGCGATTCTCTGGCACTCCTAGCACGACTTCGTGGAGGAGGTCTCCGCTGCCAAAATGCTGTGCTATAGATAGTCCACTCAGGCAGTAACAGGTGTGGTAAAAATCCCGTGATCTGGAGGTAGAAGCATCTACATCATTGAAGAAAGCCAGAAGCCCGCCTCTTCCACTCTGACTAAATAGCTGCCCTCCCACTTTTGCACAAGCAAAGCACGCCTTTCCTGCTATACTGGATATGCACAAAATGTGGAAAGGGTGACTAGAGGACTGAAATCAGAACCGTGTGTGTGTGTGTGTTTACATTTGGAGTTTTCTCTGTAACAAAGACAGTTTTGAAAACATGGGCAGAAAGGGCTATAAACTAAGACGCCGGAGGAGGCTAGCTAGAATTCTTCAGTCCTGAGGACTTGTGTGCCCTGCACAAATCCTTGCCCTCAACACCTACAAGGTGGGCTAAACCCATTCTCTCAGACAAGTGCAGAAAAGCCAGAAAATCTGGTTCTAAAACTCAGCATTCCAGGCATCTTAGCTTTCATTTTAACAAAGTAAGTTCCTAGCCCTTATGGCTGCTGAGGTATTTATTTACATTTGTGTATCTTCCTACATTTATATCCAGCCTTTCTTTCATAATGGAATGCAAGGCAGGGAAGATGGGCTCTGAAGTATGCCTGAGCCAATACCTGGGAAATCTTGGAAGCAATGTCCTCAGTAGGGTTGCTGGCAGTGGTTAGGAATGGGCATCCACACCCCACAGAGCTACTTGTCCCTTCCCATTACTAGGGGAAGCAGAATAAATGATGTCAAACTGAGCTAGTAGAGGCAGAGTTGCAGAGTTTAACATTCCTCTGGAAATAGCATTCTTTGTTGCAGCAAAAACAACTAAGTCTTGTGGCACCTTAAAGCACCACAAGATACTTTAACACATTTATAACGGCACTAGCCTTCATGGACTGCAGCCCACTTCATCAGATGCATGACGTGTTATCCTGGGTTGCATATATATGTGTGCGTGTGTTTAGGGAGGGGAGGAGGATTGTAAACAGTGAGGTCAGAGGGAAATGAAATACAGGATGTACAGACAGGGATAATGTCCTCATTAACAGTTGCCGTTCACAAAAGAGTTGTTGGGAGGCAACAGACATCCATTGGGGAGCTGATTAGCCCATGTAGTGTGGTAAAATTCAGCTTCTGTGCAGAATTCAGCTTCTCCCAACACAAAATGTGGGGGCTCCTCCTGCAGCCCAGGCCTCTTCTTCGTGACTCCACTGTAAAAAGGCTTCTAAATGTAACTCCACTCTGGGGTTTATTCCTGCTACACGTGCTGAACCACCAGACAAAGCTTTGCGTTCATCGCAACTTTGCCCTTTCCAACAGCAAGAATAACGGCCCCTTCCCAAAACCACCCAGCACTAGAACAGAGTTGGGGAACCTGTGGCCTTCCACCTGTTGGCAGACTCCCAACTCCCATCAGCCCTGGCCAGCAGAGCCCACGGTGAGGGGTTGATGGGATTTGCAGTCCAACCACATCTGCCCTAGAAGATACTCACTTGCCCGGTTTGTCCAAGAGGCCCCCTGCAGGACACTGGCAGCATAGCAGGATGTACTCTTGCAGGGCCTGCTGGTCGAACATCCAGTGTGTCATGCTGAGGGCCGGGTCACCTAAGAGGAACAAAGCCCCAATGAGTGCCTAACTGCTCCAGTGGAGACACAGCTGAGAAGTAGTCCTAGCGCAGCATGCCCAGGTGAACACACAGAAGGGAAGGCTGCATTCCCAGATCAGACAGAATGCTTCCTCCCAATCCTCTCTCATCTCTTCCTCTTGGCCAGGAGGAAGCCGCCCTTGCCCACCCACCATCCTCATTGCCGCCTTGTCCTTTCACTACTAGGCAGGAATTGCCTTGTGGTGCTAATCGAGAAAAGGCAAGTTTGCTCTGCGGATCGTGAGCAAGGAAGCAGCAGCAGCTCGGCGAGAAGATGGGACAAGGAAAAGTGGACAGGAAGTGTTCTATCTGCAGGTGCCTGTAGAGCTCACCTGAGCAGACTAACTTCAAAATGCAGATGAAGGCACCTATGTCCTGTGATTGAACGGAATGCCTGTTATTGGGGTATTTCCTATATGAAGAAGATATATTAGTCTAAAACAGTTCATCCAGTCTATGATTCCATCTCTGATAAGAGGTCCAATTTAAAATGTTGACTGGATATGTTTTGCTTTGCTTTTAAAGCAACATCCCCATGCAGTGTTCCTTTAAACTGCATAAGCACAACAGGATGTTCAGGTCCAAGCTATGCTAGTAGGCGACACTGTGCCCATAGGGAACCAGCAACTGGATTTAAATGTGACACCAGCCATGGGCAACCCAGCATGGGCATGTCATTATTTCAAAGAAAACATATCCAGCATTCCTTTATATTGGTCCTCTGTCACTGGCCAGAACGAGAGATTTCAGGAAATTTTACAATCGTGAGGTACCCAATGGAGTGTCCTACATTCCATATCTGAGGGAAGCATTTGATACATTCTTAAATATATAGATGCCTTGATCATCTGGTTAAGTAACTATAGATAAACCTATTTTTCATAGAGGACAGTCCCTGTTTAAATTAAGTTCTACATTTCTACTTCTGTTAGCAGAAAGTTCCGAAGAGCAACTGTGCATTTTTGTTATTTGATTTATTAATTTGAACCCCTCACCTTGTAGTCTTCTGCACCCACATGTGGAGAATTGGGAAAGACAGAAGAACGTCTACCCTCTTCCTTTGCCCCCCCCCCATCACTCGTTGGCTTCCCCCAGAAACCAATTCGGGGTGAGGGTTGTGCATTCACGCTTCCCTCACACTGCTGGGGAATGTCCCCACAGCAAAGGGCAGCACGCAGGCGGTAGCCCTTGGCCTGTGAAAATTGTGTTAGCTGAGGCTAAGCAAGCACGACTCACTTAACCTCAGCCAACGCGGTACCACTGGGCCCTTGAACCAACCCTCTCCGCCCCTGGCCCACACCTCATCAACTCCATGGAGCCTTTTTCAGAGCAAGAGGAGCCTTTTTCAGGCAGCAGCCACATTCCAAACTCTTGAGGTGCAGCCATTCTTTGCGGACTCCTGGTTCTCAGAGTGCCGCAGCTGCATAGGCCTCTTGCCCACCAGCTTCACAGTGGGCTCATTCAGAAGACACCTTAAACCATGGCTTTAACCACAGTGAATTAAGGTTTTTTGCTTTATTCACCATAATTAAAGCCGTGGTTTAAGGTGTCTTCTGAACACAGCTTGGCTTTTTGGCTTAACCACTCTGGTTAAAGCCATGGTTTAAGGTGTCTTCTGAATGGGGTCAGTCTCTGCAAAGCAGCAGCCAAGTGAGAGGGAGCTGAAGGGTGTGTGTGTGCCTGGGGGGAAAGGTAAAACGGGGCAAGTGGGTAAGCAAGAGACAGTGGGGGGAAGGCAAAGGGTTAAGAGAGAGGGCTGCACCACCTTCCCCCACATATAATGACAGTGTTCCTGTGCACCCCAACTGCTCCCTTATTCTGAAGCCTATGGCATATTTCATTGAGTGCCCTCTGGTTCTACTCTAAAGTTGAGAGGGTAAAATTTATTCGATTCCACAAAATACATTCATACATACAGAATGCAAAAGCCACAGTTCATACTCCTCCTCATATTAGGCTCCTGCACATATATACCAGCTTGCGGGAAGACACGCAACAGGTAGACCGAGACAAGCAGCACACCTGGAGAGCACGGATAAGCTCGTGATGCTCTCAGACTCACCTCTGGCATGCAGTGCTCGATGTAGGAGAGGCAGCAGACCAGCCTGCCAGAACGAATAGCAGCCGTCTACCAGCTTGTTACAACGACCCTGAAACCCTCCTTCAAAACGCATCTGGCGGCTTGTCACCCAGTGCTGGCAGGGAGAAAATGCAACCGTGGTTATTGCTCAATCTAGCTACAGGAGCTGCTATATCCAGACGGGGACACTCTCGGGAGCCACAGACAAATGCAGCTCCCTGACACGGCCTTGAGTATTTGGGGATGTACATCTTCCCTTCACAATTTGATGTCTTTACCACAGCAAAATCCCTAGCCTGCCATGTGAGATATAAATGGTCTCTCAGTAATGTAAGTGAAAGAAGGAAGCCAGCCAGCAGGCCAGCCAAGAAGAGCCAGTGTAGGAAAACTAGATGGAATGAAATCTGAATCTGAGAACATCCTACTGACAAGAACTGTGTATTTTAAAAAATCAAGAGTAAGGGGGATTGACAGGCTGTTGAGTAGATGAGGTGTGCTAGCTCCAATATTCAAGGCAGTAAGCCTGTGTGCACCAGTTGCTGGGGAACAGGGGTGGGAGGGTGCTGTTGCACCATGTCCTGCTTTGTTGGTCCATGGCAGATGGCTGGTTGGCCACTGTGTGAACTGAGTGCTGGACTAGATGGACCCTTGGTCTGATCCAGCAGGGCTCTTCTTATGTTCTTCTTATGTTCGTATGTCATTTCCTCATCCACCCATTATCCTCAGAAATTCATATGGGTCCTAACTTAGTACAATATCCTTACTCAATTATGGGTTGGGCAGAGGTTCATGATTGTATGAAATAATGCTAAAACACAATTAAATGTATTTCCTCCAGATAAATTAAGGCAGCATAGGTTTGCTGTGCATATTTATTTTTTTATACTGTATGCTTTTATCTGTACGCCGCTCTGAGATCTTAATGACATAGGGCGGGATATAAATGTTTTAAATAAATAAATAAGGGTTTGATTATTTACATGTAGTGTAACGGTAGAGAGAAAAGTTTTGGATGTAGTAAAGGAGTGGCTGACAACGAAAGAGGATATTGCTAAACTAAAAATGGATGCCAAGAAGGTTCAGGAGAGTCTCAGGCCTGGCTAACAGGAATCCTCAGGAATACAATCTTGCTTTGGCATTGTGATGATCACAACAGTCCCTTCTGGAACTGTAGTGCAGAAATATGGAAGCAGAAGCATGCAGAGAAGATGAACAATTTCTTACCAACAAGCTTTTCAGATTCAAGACGTGTTCTTTTTTTAGAATAACCAGAGCTGCCAGTCCACAGAAAGTGTATCCTCCGTGAGCCTCCATGCCAGGGACACCACCAATCCCACCCTCCCAGTTCTGACATCTAATTCAAAAATAAAAACAGAAAAACAGGATATATATTCTTGTCTCCATGGTAGCAATTCAACCATTATTCCATTATTCTCTCCCATTATAACTACTGCTGGCAGGTTACCAAGTCTAAGCCAGCCTTCCCAACCTAGTGTCCTCCAGATGGGACTACAATTCTACAATCCAGTCAGGGATTCTGGGAGTTGGAGTCCAACACACCTGGAGGGCATCAGGCTGGTCTTAGCTGGCAAAGACGAAAAGTGCCAGGTTTCCGAGGCAAAGAGCTCAGATTCCCTTACCTTGCTATCCACTCTGCTGTCCTTTCAAAGAGTGTCGGCGTAACAATGTTGGTCAGCGAAGCCACCGATGCGGCACAATACGCACTCCTGAGATTTAAATACAAGATTCATTTAAACTTATTTACTGCTCCTGGTGGACAGCTGGTGGGATTACATCACATGAAACTAAGCTACCCACAGCACAAACAAGCTACAAACAAATCCCATTGGTACTACTAGAGGTTGTATCCAATGTTAGCCCAACTTAAGTCCAACTCATTTTAATGTCCTCTCTAACATTGGACATAACCCTGGGAAATTAAATTCTTGTACCCTTGGGAATCAGGTCTAAGTCAGAGCAACTTCCTGTTTTTCTGGAACGGCATTTGCTCAATGGATTCAACCAGTTAAGCCCCAATCAAAGATGGGAGAGAGATATCATGGGCTGCATCCAATTGGTTTCCTTCCTCTGACAGATGGCTATTTGATCCAATGGAGGCTTCCATCAGAGGAATGGGGCAATGCTGATGCTTTCCCCTCCCTGCTATATCCCCACCTCCCATACTGTTCTGAAGGGTCCCCCAATCTTCTGGAGATTCAGAGGGGTCAGCAGGGGGGAGGGGGAAGTGACAAGCCACTTTTCAGTTTGAAAAAAGGCTCGTCTCTTCAGCTTTAGGAACAGCTGCACCAAAACAAATCCTGGCCATATGTGCCGTTCTTCCCTCACAAGGAAATTAACTCTTTGAATTACAACCAAGGACTTCCCATTTCTGCCCCTTAAAGAGGCGATCCAGGAATATTTAACTCACTTACAGTGGACAGAAGCAAATTATAGCTCCCTAACATTAGAGGCCAGGACCTCATCCCTCCTTTCGAGTCTAGCTACCCCATCACAGAACTGCACAGAAGTGGTGCTTGCTATGACGTTAAGGTAGAATGACACTGTGGCTGCCACTGCTGCAGGAACCTGGTAGCAACCCAGAGCCACATTCAGGAGAGAAATGCTTGAACATTCCCCACCTACCTGACATCCACTTCTCCCCCTATGTGCATGATGAAGGAGCCATCAGGCTGCTTCAGGGAATAGAGATACTCCAGGAGCTTCT
This sequence comes from Elgaria multicarinata webbii, assembly GCF_023053635.1. NCBI lineage: Eukaryota > Metazoa > Chordata > Lepidosauria > Squamata > Anguidae > Elgaria > Elgaria multicarinata. The sequence continues at coordinate 77,763,462 of NC_086172.1, read as the reverse complement.
CCCTGAAAACCAAGATCAAGAACATTAGCAAAGACGTCTCTCTGTTAGAGGGGAAAAAACAAAGAAACTGAGATGTTGGATCTGAGACGTGGAGGAGCAGAGTTGTTAGGCAGGTTATTGAATGAAGTGTTTCATTCCCTGGTCAGTTTGTCTGCTGTGAAGGGCTTGACAAAACCTATTTATTTATTTATTTATTTATTATTATTAATAATAATTTTCAAAATACATAGACAAACAAAAACATACAAAAAAATTGTCATTGTTGACTACAGGCAGAAAGTTTAGCATATTTTATCCATTTCTTTACAGGTGTAGCTAGGAGTAGAATCTATTAATTAATTGGAGGTTATGTAACACTTCATAGCTATACATTATAATTAGTCTGTCTTCCATAGTTTCAAAAAGGGCTGTGACAAGTTCTGCTGTATATGCCCTTGACTTGTAAATAATATAAAGTCGTGCCATATACTGTAGAAATTAGGAGTCTTAGCTTTGCCCTTAGCTAATCTGAGTTGATGTGTCAACTTTTCTGCGATAGCTATTTGCCACAGGTCCCATATACCAAAATTTTAAAGTTAGCAATTTCTCAGTTTTGCAATTTCTGGCCATTACTCTTAGAGCATCCATAAACTTATTTATTTCATTTATTTATTTAAAGCATTTTTATAGCGCCGCCTCACCATTTCTGGCATCGAGGCGCTTTACAATAACATATAAAACAATTCCATTAAAACTCTCAACCCACATTAAGACAATTCCATTAAAACCTTCACCCTCAAACCATTAAAAGCCCTCAACCCCAATTTAAACCACTCCTCCCCAAACTCTTGTGAAAATAAAAACGCCTTACAAAGGCGTTTGAAGCAATTGAGAGTGGGAGCCTGTCTAATCTCCAGGGGCACATTATTCCATAACCGGGGGCCAGCCACTGAAAAAGCCCTGGCCCCCGCACATTCCAATTTGTAGCGGGGGACCATCAGGGCACCCTGCTCCTGAGAGCGAGTCTGCCAATGGTGAGACACAGGAGAAAGGCAAGTGCTCAGGTACTTACTATGGGATTCATAATAAAATAATGTATTTGATGAAAAAAGATCAAATTCCCTTGTGTCCCTTGAAGCATTTCTTTTAGTTTTACTACTGTGAGAGGGATGTTATTTTTATAAAAATTTCTCATTCTATAAAGTCCTTTTTGTTTCCATTCTACATAATAATCTCCTTTATTCTCATAATGAAACTTTGGGTGTAGCAGGAATGGAAGCAACGGGGATATTTCCGGAATTAATTTATTTTTCCATTTCTTCCAAATTTTTATTGTGATGTGCAAAAAGGGGTTGTTTACCCATTTCAAATCACCTATTTCCCCCCTCCAAATACTGCTTGTTCAATTAACAATACATGTTTCCTCATTGCCTCCATCCCTACCCACGGCCTCTCTGAAGTTCCCTCCATATAAAATACTATGGATCTCAACTGATTTGCTTCATAATATTTATGAACACTTGGCTCTCTAAACCACTGAAAAGAGAATCACATTCTCCTTGCGATGAGGTCTCCACCAGGACCCACTAAGGCTCAGGATCAAACCTGGGTTTCAGTCAGGTCGCTACAGGAATAGTCAGAGGGAGCTGCAAATAACTGCACCCAAGACCTTGTGTGTACACAGTCACCAAGCAGCGTGTTATGGCTAATGCTGCGAGGGAAAAAGGCATCCTGCTAGTTTAACAGAACAGACATGTGTCAGGGATGCTTTAGACATCCAGGGCAATATCCGATGCTCTCCACGCAACAGCGGGACCCACTCCTAGCACAACAGGAAGCTAGAGCTTTCTAAAGCAACCAGAAATGAGTTGGAATGGGGCAGGTCAGGAGGACTCAACGAAGGGAGCTGCCCTGACCTGCCCTGTTCTGGAAGGAAGTGTTTTAGCTAGTTTCCAGGGCTGTTCTAGCGCTAGGCGTTGGTCTCACTGGTGGAACACAATCAGAAGAGGACCAAAGGCGGCACGACAGGCTGCGTCCAGTATCCTGGTTCAGAGCAGGCATGTGTGTGGCCTAAAGGAGGCAGGGGAGGACCCTGCCCTGGTTGGCGGTTTTACCTGTTGATAACACCGTACGCCTCTTCGGTGCCGATAATGCAGAGCGCATTGACAGCTGCATAGGTAGGAGCCAGATGGGGATGCTGGCCTGGTCCCCCTCCAAACCCTCCACTGGGACTCTGACAGTGGCTCAGGAACTGGCACACGCTGGGCACAGGGGGAAAGACCAAGGCAAGGTTAGTTTTCAGCAAGTAGCAAATATTACACCTTTTGGTTTGATGGATGCTCTTCCCCCTCAACCCATGCACACATGTTTGAAAGCTGAGACCCATCATTCAGAACCTTCTCAGTTGTCCCTGTCCTGTCCGTCCTTCAAGCTGAGAAAACAGACACACACTGCTTTTCTTCAACCACCAACTCTGACACCATGACCCAGTTCACATGACACGACCGCCATGTGTTGTGCTGGGCACCCATGCCTACGGCTGCCGTTTTTACATGGTGCCTGCAGGCACTCTTGCTTGCCGTGGTTTGCCATGTCGTGTGAACCCAACATCGTAGCTGCTTCAGGGAGTAGAAAATGCTCCAATAACCCATAGCTTGTTTTAGGGTCTACCCCCACCCCCTTCAAACAACTCACAACACTGGGTTTGCATGTCACGGCAAGCTACAAGTGCACCGTCACTTGCATATTCAAAATGGCGGCCAGCACACTCCGCTAAGTCCCACAGGAAATCAATCCATGGTGGCTTAGCGCTATGTGCGAGCAGCCCTAATGTCAGTGTTGCTGCATTCCATTGCCGCGTAGCACATGGAGAAGGAGCACCCTGAAATGAATGCACACGTTGCATTTTAAATGACTTAAGATGGATCCAGAGAAGCACGAGCAGAAGGCTTCCTGCCTCCCTCTTGCTTGAGCCATTTGTGTACATGGACAGATCAGAAGAAGCCACTCCTGACAGTCAGGTCTGGGATGAAGTGGGAGGGGGGGCAGAAATCAGCAGAAATGGAGGTGGGGGCTCACACAAGAAGACGTCCCTTGCTGTCACACAAGAGGCTCCCTGGGTCCTAGCCCCTGGAAACAACAGCTCATCAAAGATTCTCTTTCACCAGTGCAATTTAGCTGAACCTCAACAACAAATGCTTTTGCCCAAACCAATACAGATGAGGAGCAGGAGTCTTTACAAATACTATTATTAATAATGACAACGAAGTAGTCTTCTTCTCTTTTCTACCATACTAATTGTTCATTTGTTATCTGAAAATACACAAGATCTGATACACAGGCCCTTTTACATACACTCCCCTGCCTGACCTAGTTTGGGACATTTTAGAAGTTGGCTACGTGGAGGGTCTTGGCTATCAAATGATGGCTCCTCACCCAGGCTTTAAAATCATGATTTCAAGAACATTTTAATGACCTACTGTAATTCACATTTTACAGCTTCAGAAATAAGCAACACTGAAGACACATATAAAAAAAGGAAAGGAGCCTTAATGTTTTAAACTTTGTTAATAAAAATAAACATGAAGAGATGTTTGCAGCACAACTCCAGCAGTCAAACACTGAAATGCAACAGTGCCAGATACGGATGAAAGAAAGTGCAATCTACTGAAGACGCTGTAGGTGGCCACAGTCCTGCAAATCAGCATCCACAGTGTTTAACGTCTTGGCCTGCGGACTAAATAAGGATGGGCGCCTGAGTTTGCTTGTGTTCCTCGTTCCTCCCCATGCCTTTTCTCTTCTGTTTTGTGCCTTTTAGATTGTAGGGACTATCTTGTGTGTGTTTTTTATTGATCTGTAAGATGCTCCTGGGTGAAGTAGCACAGGTGAGTTATAAAACCTGCTCAATTGAGATACTGTTCAAAAATGATACCCTTCTGACCACTGGGCAATAACCCAGGATAAGAATAGCAGCTTCTCGGCATGCATGAATACCAAGTTTCACATGCAGCAACACAAGTGCATCATGACATGTTGGCCTTGTTTGGACATAATACTAAACCATGGCATGGCTGCGAGCTGCGGTTTTAAATTAACCATGCTTTGCTGTGTTGTTGAAAGCTGGACAAACTTTATTCTATATCCCTCCCTGTTCCAAAAAAAAGAAAAGAAAAGAAAAGAAAGAAAACTGAACAAACTGTGATTAGTGCTAATTATGGTGTGCTGAAACAAGATAACTTCAAACCAGAGTTAATGGACCTGGCTTGTTTCAACTAACCATAGCTCAGATTAACCACAGTTTAGGGTTTGGATTACATGGCAAACTGTGGTTCATCTAAAACAGAAGTTTCCATAATCCCCCTTGCACCTGTGAAACAGGAGGAGAGGGGAGAGAGCATGCAAGCTTATGGCTCACTGTGGCTTGTTGCCACAATGCTAAACCATGATCCAAGCATATCCAGTAACTACATGTGGGTCTCATGCATTTTCCTAACACAGAATAAATGTTTCCGGTGTAGAAAAAAAATCCCCTTCCTTGCTTTTATTCTTAAAACAGGATACCCAATCCAGGCAGCCATCAGCTTGGATGTATTACAAAGTCCATTTTATTTTTGCTCCCAAGCTGGTGCAGTTGCAAGCAACCAGCAACACAGTTAAAAGACCCAATTGCCCCAATATTTGGTATCATGTCAATGGTTCTTTAAAAGATCTGGTAAAAGGAAACAGAGCAGTGAGACTTTCTGTTCTGTTTTTTCTGAATAATCAAATGGTTCTGTCTGTGGTTCTCCCTATTCAAAAATGTCTGGCTCTGCTACAGTCCAGCAATTTTGCTCTCCTGTTCTCCATGTACATCTGCTCTCTCTGGTTCTCAAAAGCAACCCAGGCTTCCCAGTTTCCCCCACTTTCTCCTTACAAATGGCAGAATTTCTCTTCTTCAAAAGTATTTTGCAACTGATCATTTTTCACAGATATACGTTGCCCTGAGAATAGTTTTTTATAGGGAGAAGGAGAAAGAGGAGGAGAAGAAGAGGAGGAGGAGGAGGAGAAGAAGAAGAAAAAGAAAAAGAAAAAGAAGAGGAGGAGGAAGAGGAAGAGAAGAAGGAGGAGGATTCTTTTCCCTAGAGACTCAAGCTGGGCTCTTAACACCTCCATCTATGCTGATCATAACATGCACTGAAAGCTTCTACCCAAGATGAAACTATTGAGTGGTTATTGTTGGAACAACATGAATGAGACAATGTGCTGTTGTGTTTCAAGAAAAGAACATTCTAATGCATCATACCGGGTCACTGGGAGGTTAACCCAGAGAGCCACACACTGCGCATTGATAATGAAGACTTCTGGGAGGCCACTACTACTGTAATTTATAAGATAGAAAGTAGAGCAGGCAGTGATTTCAAGTTATGCCCAGCACTTATTTCTCACACATGCACTTCTGAGTTCTGAGTTTTACCTCCGATTGTCAAGATAGGCAACTTTAAGTAGCTTGTTAGAAAAACAGAGAGCTGTGTCAAGACAAGAATTCAAAGCCCTGCCCAAAGTCTGAGCCTTCAGCAGAGGCTGCCTGAACAATTTTGGAGTTTCTCCCAACAAGAACTAGGAATTTGAAAAGGGAAAAAATGAACACGAGACTCCCAAGAGTTACCTTCTACCCCTGTATTTCAGCTTATGTATTTTGCAATGCTTGGAATAAGTCGCTGTGTGCCCTGCGAGAACAGAAGTCAAGTGAAAAACAAAGCTTACTCTGAAGCTACAGACTCTGGGATGGGCTCCTCGAGCAGTTCCAGACTGTGCAGGATCCAGTAGCACAACCACGGGCGGCTGGCATCCAGACACTACAAAGGAAGAAAACAGCAGCTGTTCAAATCTGTGACTGACACAGCTGGGAAGGCTGCAGGAGGAGGGGGAGCAAAGTAAACAACAGGTCTAGAAAGAGAAAGGATGCCAATCTATGAAAGGAATGTCCATACTGCTTCTAAAACAGCTTCACTATTTGCAGAACCCTAGGCTAACATCAATACCTCTTTTCATTTATAATGGCACGGACAAAGGAGAAGATAGCTAAAACTGGAGGCAATAAGACAGGGGTGGGCAGCCTGTAGCCTGCATGCAGGCTGCACAAGCCCCCACTCATCTTTCTGCTGCCGATCCAGCAATCCTAATTGGGGGAATAAAGTCTCCCCCTGCCTCAGCACCCCGAAAGCAGCTGGGGCCACTGCTTTGGCATTGCTAATGGTGACACTGAAGCAGCAATTCCAATTACAGTCGCTTGGGGCGGGAGGAGGCCTTAGCCATCTCTTCCCCCAGTTCTCCTAAAGCAGCTGGGATGGCTAAAACCTCCTCCCACCTGTAGCAATCCCAAGTGGGACTTCTGCTTCAGCACCACCATCAGCAGCACGGAGGCAGCAATCGCAGGAGCTTTGTGATTGCTGGAGGAGGGTAAAGCCACCCCACCCACCCCCAACACCTGTGTCTATGTGTCACCAACCGACACTGCATGCGGCCTTCGGGGCCGAAAAAGTTGCCTTCCCCTGCTGCAGGAGAATGAATTCAATAAGGGCAGCAAGACACAGACCTCGTTTCTATGGCCTGTAAAAGCGTCCCTTGGCAGGAAAGCAAACACAAGTCCCTTGACACTTCAAGTTCCTGTGAAAAATTTAAAATATTCTCCACAGCAGGAAAGCAAGCAAGATGGTGTCAGGCTAACCCACAGCCAAAGCTAGGATTAGAAAGCAATAAACCACCGACAGAAAATAACCGGGAAGAAAACAGTACAAATTCCTTCAGCCTGCAGGAATTACCTCATAGGCATCTGTCAGTTGTCTCAGCCCCCTCTTCAAGTAGTGGAAGTGCTTCTCCCGCTGCAGAACAAACCTGAAGGATAGACCAAAACATACAATTCATCAAAGTTGCATTTAAGGAAAACCTATTGGAATGATGTACAAATGTGTTTGCCATTTGATTAATTGAGTAAGGACAAAAAAATTTGCCTTTGTTATATGTAAAAATCTGCCTTTTGCACACACACACACACACACACACACACACACACCCAACCTGTGATGGCAAATTCTTCACAAGAACTGCTGTGCTTGGTCAGACTAAAGGTCTGTCTAATTCAGTGCTCTGGCCAGCATCCAAAGAAGTGCTTAGGCAGGAGCTTGTGCTAGTCCAGTACAATATTATACTTTCTAATTTTTCTTTGAAAGCCAGCTCCCAAGCCACGGCACAAACAACTTTGGCAATGTCCCTCAGTTTGCCCCTTCTGCTGCTAATGGGGAAAAGCAAGTTCTTTTAGATCTTGGACTATGACAGCAACCAGCCTGATATCCCTGGGAAGCTGATAAGCAGGGCACAGTGGAGCCAGCCACCTGACACAGTGTGACATAATCTGAGGGAACCAATCTTGGCTGTTACAGGGTTGTGTCCAATCCTGTCTATCCACCAGCAGAACGGAAACCAGGGGTAGAACAGTTTGCCCCTTTCTCCTGAAACCCCTGCCGGCCCCCCCACCCCTCAAAATGTCTTCTGGGAGGGTGGGATCCCATCCACACCAATAGAAACTTCTAAAACAAATAGCAGGCGCAGAGACCAATTCTAGTATACCCATTATATGATGGAATGGACGGAAGTGCACACAGTATTCTCAATTTGGGTGCGCCATAACAGCACAGAATGGCATTGATTTGCATCTTGGGATAACAAAGGGAAGTTCAAAAAAGGAAAGTTTCCCAGCCCCTCTAGGAATCCCCCCAACCCAGTAAGTGAATCAGTGCTGAAACCAAGATCCAAAGCTCTTAGCAGCTTGTTATTTTTAAAATACTGCGTGGAGAAAGAATTGCATAGATACAGTAACTTACTGAGCGTCGTGATGATTTGTCTTGTAAATGTCAAAGACTTCTTGGACTATATCCTCTACTTTTGTCTGAAGAAAGACAAAGGGACAAAGGAAAACAGGGGAGGGGAGAGAGAAAAGAGGGAAAAGAGCACTATGCATTAGTATTAGAACGTAAGAACCCGTAACACAGGAATGGGCAATCTGGTCTCTTCCAGCTGTCTTTGACTACAGCTCCCACAATCCCATGCTGTCTGGAAGATGGTGGCAGTTGTAGCCCAAAGCATCCAGATGAGACCAGGGCCAAATCTACACTTTGTGTTAAATTATTACGATCCCATCATGGTAACGCTTTATCCCTCTTGAGCATTTATACCTCGTAGGACACACAACGACATTGGTTGCGCTATTTTTGAGAATGCACAATAAATGCCAGGAAATAACATCATGAAAGTGGTATATGGAATGTGTCGTGTGCCCCAGCTGTTATCAGTGCACTTCCAGACCACTGTAAAGCAGCAGTGTAGATCGAGCCCCAGTTACCTAGCCTTGCCTTTAAAGCCCCAAGAGAGCAACACTGCTAAGTGACACCCACCACAGCACTATGAAGCAATATGGCATGGCGTGCCAAGAACAAAAGGGTCTAGAACAGCTGCAATTACTAAAAGGATGTCAGAGTGCACAAGGGCTGCTGCAGCAGCAGTCATTTTAAAACAAAACAGAACAATGGATCATAACCAAAACCAAATCACAGCTACTTTTGTATGTTGCATCTACACGGCAGCTGGCCATGGGAAAGGGCCTCAGCCATAAGAGCACTTGGCTTTGTATTCAAAAGGCCCCAGGTTCAATCTTCAGCATCTCCAGGTAGGGCTGGGAAAGGCGCCTGTATGAAACCCTGGAGAGCCACTGGCAGCATGAACACCACTGAGCTAGATGGACCATGGCATAAGGCAGCTTCCCGGGTGGCTTTGGTTCGGTGCTGCAGCACACACCCACGGACACTGAAAAAGTCTTTCCTACCCCCAAGGCATGGTCTAAAGGCACATGAGTCAGCCACCTTGCTGAAGCTAAGCAGGTTTGGGCCTGGTCAGTGTTTGGAGGGGAGACCACCTGGGTGTAGGTCACCTTGTAGTTTCACGATGGAAGAAATGGGGGATATCAATGTAATAAATAAATTATTCTGCAATAGTCTGTGACAGCCTGTCATGGTGTCAGTATGGGCGTCAGGATCCTTGAGTGTGTACTGCTAGGATCATGGCATGTACTGAAGCCCTACCCTGTTGCATCCCCACAACATGAGAAATCGGCAGAGAGAATGTATGGGAGCAAAATCAAGAGTTGGCAGGTGACATTAAACTCAAGCAGCCTTCCCCAACCTGGTGCCCTCCATGCAAGTTGGACCACAACTCCCAGCATCCATCCATCCCAGCATCCAGGTGTAGTCCAACATATGTGGAGGGCAGTAGGTTGGGGAAGGCTGGCTTAGGGGCAGATTACCAGTAAAATCATGGTCTAGAGCAAGGGTAGGAAAAAGGAAACTTTGTAGATATTTCAGACCAACACTCAGAAGTCTTTGCCAGCATGGCTAATGGTCAGGAATGCTAAACATCTGGAAATTACTCTCTGCCCACCCCTGGTCTAGATGCCAGAGGAGGAACAAAAATAGGTATAGTAGGAATGGGGGGGAATCTATGGCAGCAGGACATTTTTATTCAATCGCAGCAATCCAGAATTTATCTTCTAAGAGGGGCTGATGTTCCATCGCCTGACAAAAGGAGACAGGGAACAGCTATGAAGCATGTATGGGAGAAAGTACATCACTGGGATTTATGGGCCAGATTCACCAAGAGTGGCAAAGGAGGGGAATCCAGAGGACCACATCAGGAGTATCCATGTGGCTTAGCTATAGGACTGCTGGGGAAGACAGAGAGGAAGGAGTTCAGCAAATCACAAGGCTGGATGGGATGGGTGAGGAAAGGCCTTGACGGTTAGAAGCTGCCGGATCCTGAGCAGGACGTGCATGTCCTATTTTTAACCACTGCCCGAAACATCAAAATTGCCAGCCTTACTTTCCCCAGCACAGATTAGGGAGGAGGCAGCACTAAATGTCCAGAGAAACTCATAAAGGCCTCTGAGCAGTGCAAGCAGTATGTACAGTATGTTATGGGGCTGGTAGGATAAAGCCAAGAAGCCAGGTTTACATTCATATCCTTATTCTGCAGCTCACCTTAATTGATGAAACAAAGCCCCAATTGACACTTTCCTGCTAGTCTGACTTCCTCTCTAGCATTTTCTCACCACCTCAGAGTGCTCCCTTCTTCATTAAAGGTCAGATTCTCGAGAGAGATAATGAGAAGCGATTCTCCCTCGGAAATGTCTCAGGCTTCCAGCGATGAAGCTCAAGTGCAACTAGTAATCATATTGACTGGATGACAACTGTAATTTCAGCCACTTTGGCCTTAACAGTGAAGGGCGGGGAGAGCAACTCAAGTCAGTAGTAGACCACGGAATCCATGGCTTTCTCAAATGCAGTGGGTTACCAATTCAAATAACGTGTGCGTTGACTTTAGCAAATTTCTCTCTAGGGCCTTTGGAAAGGGACTTGGCTTTCTCCCAGTTCCAGAGCTTTTCCTCATGAACATGGGTTCAAGGGTTGAATAAATGAACTCTGCAATTGAGTAGCTTTTGGACAGATGCTATTTCTCAGCTTCAGTTTTCCTATGTAGAAAATGGAGCCATCAAGACAAATATTGCCAAACACTAGCCGTTAAATGATTTGTTCACATCATCCAGGCAATTGAACTTTTAAAGAATGAAGTGTTTCTATGACGGCACGACTTAAATTATCCTTCAGCCTGTTGTCATTAAGTCCCATAATTCTAGCATAGTGTTTTCCATGGATGAAATGGAAAATATTTATGTCATAAAGTTTTACACAACGAACCAGGAAAAGAGGATGCTGATGGTCTTATTTCCTACCACATTTATTTATTAACATGTATTGAACCTTATTTGCTAAAAAGCCATGAAGTCTAATATGTACACTTAGCTATGCCTATGCAAATGCAAGTAACCAATTTTTGCTCCAATTCCAAATAAGCAGTGTTGTGGAACTCCAAGTCCTATCATCCCTGGCCATTTGACGTGCTGGCTGGGGCTGATGGGAATTGGAGCCCATCAACTCCCAGACCCTATTCCTATAGGCAAACTGTTTATTCCACCAGTGCTGTCTGAAGGAACTTGTCAGGCAGACTTGTAAATGTGTGGTTGTAGGTGTGAGGTGCAAGTAAGGTTTTAAAGAGAACTCTTTAAAAGGTTTTGTTTATAATCTGCAACGATGCTGAATTCATCACAATGCTCAATCCACCAGGTATTTCTCAGGCACAGCAGAGCACTGCTGCATGTTAGGTACACGTTTATGGTCCTGAAATTCATAAACCAAACCCTGAGGTGTTGCACTGTAATGTGAACACACATACACCCAACATGCCTAAGTGCAGAGAATGGGTTGTCTTGATTCAGAAGAGTGGAACAAACACACACACACACGTTTGTTGCTACAAGCCAATGAAGTGTTCTGAGAAGAGTGTAACAGCCTGACCCTCAGAGTCCCTAGGCCAAAAAGTCCCTAGGCCAAAAAGCTAAAGTGTTAGGAAGGGGATTCATCGGCCACACCTGAACAAGTTTTGCAACATTACAAAACACAGGCAGAAATATCAGTATAAAATGTTTATTATAGTAACAGAGATGGATTTAGCCCAGGGGTAAGAAACATTTTGGGTCCCTGGGCACATTTGGCAATTTGATAAATTGTACTGGGCACCATCACAAAATGGCAGCCATGGGAGGTATGGCTAGTCACAAAGGACAAGTTACCAGCCCAAAAGACTAAGTAACAAGGCGGAGATGGAGTCTGAGCCCCAACACAGTACGCAACTCATTTAAACCCAAACTTTTCAGCACCAAAGAAAACCTATTTGTTAATAATAATTTAAAAAGTGAAAAGGGTTGGGTCCACTTTTGGTGGGTGCCAAGAAAGTCAACCCAATGACATCAGCAGCACCAGAAGTACAATGTAAATGGTTTGAGACTTGCAGCTTTGGAGTGCTTTCAGCCATCCTGCATAACAGTGGACTTGGTGAGCATCATGAGCTAAATATGTCTGCAGGATTACCACCTTTCTGCCATCTGCGTGCCTCATGGAAAGTATCTGCAGCTCTTACCACACAGTCACCCTAGGCAGCAAATCCATTGAGACAGGTTTTGACATTTTTGACTTAAAACATGATTCATCTTTTACCAAGTCAGATCAACAGTCTACCAGCTAACTAACAATGGGGAACAGTCAAGTCCAGGTGTCAGAGGCCTTAATTCCAGGAACGGGTGAGAACATGTACATGGCAAGTACGTATGCTCTATTAATAAGCCACAGCCCCCTTCATTTCCAGGACACCTTCCACAGAAAACAAACTAATAAGTCACTGATTAGAGACACTTTTCAAGAGGTACCCTGTATATAGAACACATCACTAGAACACTGTGGAGCAGCTGACTGCACAAAGCAGATGTGACAGCATAACTGAAAGGTAACCACAGCCTCTTGTCTATTGATTTCAGAAGAGCAGCCATATTAGTCATAAGAACAAAAAAGACAAAAGAAGAGCCATGCTGGATCAGACCAAGGATCCATCTAGTGCAGCACTCTGTTCACACAGTGGCCAACCAGCTGTCGACAGGGACCCACAAGCAGGACACAGTGCAACAACACCCTCCCACCCATGTTCCCCAGCAACAAGTGTAGATAGGCTTACTGCCTCTGATACTGGAGGTAGCTCACAGCTATCACAACTAATAGCCATTGATAGCCTTTTCCTCTAGGAACATCTGGTAGCACCTGCTTGTGGGTTTCTGGTCAATAGCTGGTTGCCACTGTGTGCTGTACCAGGTGGACCCTTGGTCTGATACACCATGACTCTTCTTATGTTCTTAGCACCCTTTTTAAGACCAACATGTTTATTTGTGGCAGAAAAGCTTTCATTTTCTAGAACAGTGGACTTTAGCCCACATAAGCATATACCACAATAAATCTGTTTACCTTGAAGGTGCTACAAGGCTCCTTTTTTGTGTTCATTCCTTGATGTAACCCAGTTAATCAGTGTCACCCGGTGAATCAGTTATGTTTGTGTTTAAGAGGCTAGAAACAGATACCTCTAACACAGTAACCTGGAAGCAGTGTATACGGGATGGAATTGCTGAAAGTTTCATTAGTTATTGGAAAAGCAAATAAAGTATAGAGGTAGTCAACGCTGACTTTAAATCTGGCCCAGAGCTTCATGTGCACACACACACATCATATACAAGACAATCTGTTGTAAAAAATAAATAAATCTCTGGAGACATTATTACAGCTCTTTGAAGAAGGCCTAGCAATAAAGAAAGAGGCCAAAACGATCTTTCTATCAATACAATTGTTTTCTGCATCCGAGACTATTCTCTCCTTTGTATTCACCTGCCTTGCACCTTCTCCTGTCTACAACCATCCTATTCCCCTCATCTCAGTGACCCCAGTGTTGCAGAGTCCTCTTGGTTGCTCTCCCACCCACGCCTTAAAGCCAAGTCATGGGGCTTCTTTGCCTTCCCCAGGCCTATTGCTCAACTCCTCCATAGCTTCAACCCCCTTTATTCCTTCACCTCTTGCTGCTCACAGGCAAGAGGCATGCACCCCATGAAGTGGACATGCCTTCCCGGCAGCTGCTACTTTAGAAGTGCCACACACACACACACACACACACAGCAGAGTGAGGACTAAAGCAAGAGTTTAAGGCCACATTGTTACAAAGCTATGTTTGCCCTGAATGTCACAAAGAATGCTCCACACCTGAGAATACGGAGGCAATCCAATGAAATATTTCTCAGCCATAATTAAAGAGTTTAAACAATGTGCATGCTACAAAAGTGCTGGCAACCAGGCAGACCAGTAACTGATTACAATGCAGATTTCGTAAAGGCTGAAGATTACCACAGGCCTGCCTATGCCTAATTGCCACAGTAATTAGGCATAGGCAGGCATAAATGCTTAATCATTATGGCTCATCCTATCCAGGTAATATCAAATGGCCACGTCCTCTCTCACTCTCTGTCTCTCTCAAAATACTTTTCATGCCTTGGTCATTAAGAAATTGTGAGAAAAGTCTAGCTCTTCATCTCCAGGGATTTTCAAGCTTTGCCTAGTTCAGTTGGTGTGCCATTCCCCACAACTTTAACAAGAAAATTATGAAAAATGTTCTTCATTATCATTAGGATCCTAAAATATTGGGGGTAGGGAGTGGACATAACTGAAGATATGGTTTTGGTTGACCAAAATAAGAAGCTCTTTTACAACACTACAACAGGCAGCATTATTCACAGGCTATGCTCCACAGGAGTTGTACCAGCCCACAGATATCCTTATCTCCTACAAAAATACTCCTCGGGAGTTTCAGTCTTCCTTCTGTAATGGTTTAAAAGACCATATCTGACTCAGAAAGACTGCAATCCAATACACTTCTCTGGGTGTAAGCCACACTGAGTTCATGTGATTTACTTCTGAGTAGGCATTCATAGGACTGCACAGTAACTTGCACCTATGAGGGAGCAAGCCCCACAGAACTGTGCAACTTTCTTCTGAGTAAACATGCATAAGATTGTGTTGCAAACTTGATACAAGACATGCATTAAATGCATGACAGTCCCAGATTCTAAAACAGCCTCCCAAAAATCATGTCCTCCAGATGTGTTGGGCGATCCCCATCATCCCTAGACAGCATGAGCATCAGCCGGGGATGGTGAGAGTTGTAGTCCAAGACATCTAGAGTGCAGCAGGTCAGGGAAGGTTGTCCTAGAAAGATTTGAAATACTCCCTACTGGTTGAACTGTAGCAGGAAGTTAGAATGTTCTTGGCAGCTCTGAAGTAATTCCTTTTCATCTACTCAATGAAAGGGCCATGAAAGCCTCATGAAAAGACACAGAATCACTTCTGTGCGTGTCCTTCTGGTTATTGTTTGTCACAAGTCAGTTGTTTCTTTAGACTAGGGAAGGCGAGTCGACAGCCCAGTCTTCCTCCACAGCAATTTTATCTGACCCTGCCCTAATGGTATAGCCCTGCCAATTTTTTAATCAAAGGACAGTGGAAGGATTGCCCAGTTTCATTGGTAAGGGAAAGGAAAACAATTTCAAGCAACAACATGGTATGGCAGCCTTGTATTTAAGCGCTACCTGGTAGCCATAGGTGATGAGCAAATGAGCAGCCTGGCAGAGGAAGAACTGTCCCTCCTCTGCACTCAGCACATAAACCAAGCAGGCTGCAAGAGAAGGAATGCCCCTTCTACGTGCCCAGCATAGAAATCAAGTGGGCTAGGATAGGAGGGGCAGAGTTCTCCATCCCTCTCTGCCTGCCCTCGGCAGGCTAGAATTTGTTTTGGAAGTTAGTAACACGTGTGAGCTTATTTACAAATATTTGCAATATGTAATATGCAAATCTATGGGTTATATCCAATGTTAGTCCTACTTAGAGTACCCCCTTAAAAAGAGTGGGACTTCAGTTAGACTAACATGATACAGCCCTATGTATTTACATGCAATATATCATTAAGAGCATGTACTTCACATCGTGAAGCTTTTGCCTCAGATGTCACTAATATTTTAGACATATATCTTTTTGTATTAACTCATAGGAATGGTCCCCTTCCAATAGCTTTGTCTTTGTGGTTTCTTTGTAAAGACAATTGCAGATATATAATAAATGCTGAGACTCATTGCACTCACAAAAAATAGCTTTCCTAATTTAAAATCAGCATAAATCGTGAACAGAGGCTGTAAAATGCTTATGTTATGTTCTATATCAGTTACTGGAGCAGCATTTTCAAAATTATGATTATGTGCACCTTCTCAATTTTGATGACACTAACTTTATTTGGGGGGCTGCCCACTCAAGAGGGGATCTGTGCATGGAAATACACCGTGGCCCTGGTCACTCTCTCGAGTGGCCCCTGAGAATATAGAAATTGGCCTTCCCTTCTTTAGAGAATTTGACTCGACCTGAACAGCTTTTTTTACAAAATGTAACAGGCAGAAGAAAGCGTGTTTATAGCATAACTGGGTGAGGGAGATGTAAGGTAACTGGTGGTAAATATGGTAGAGCAGGAGTGCAGAAGCTCTTTAATCCAGAGGGCCCAATTCCATTTTAGAGAAACTTTTGGGGGGGTGCATTCAAGTAATGGGTGGGGGCAGAGGCAAAAGGAAAAAGGCCAGCTTATTTCAGCTTAAAGCTCTTAGTGCCAGTAACTAAGCCTTAGAAGAGGCATTTCAATCTTTTAAAATGAGGGGGGAAATTGCACAGAAGCTGGGAAACCAATCCATAGTTGGGGTAAAGGGGGGTGGGGTGTAAAAGAGGCATAGCCATAGGGGGGACTACAGGTAAATCGGATTTGACCCCCTTGGTGCAGAGGGACTATTGTTAGATACAGGCTCCTTAGCAATCACAATCTATTTGTAATTCAGTATAGAAAATTGTTGCCACTTTCTTGGTACAAGAATACAAAAAAAAAAATACAAAATAGGCACAGGTATATCTTTCGCTATATTAGTGTAAGAAGGCAAGCTTTCAAGTTACAGTATGAGAGTAGTGCTCATCAAACAAGATGAAGCACTTTCCAGATATAAATAGAAATAGTGTAGTTATAAGTGCAAATATGAATGAGCTGGAAACGAGAGTGAATGTGATTGATGGGGAAGGGGGAACACTCCTGCTCACAGCAACTTGAACCTCCGCTTTCCTAAACCATAGATTTTTATGCACAGAACTGGGATAAATGTAACACTTCTGCATATTTGTCCACCAGACAGTTGCTGGTTGGCAAGCTTCAAAGTGGGGCCTGAACTCACAAAATGTGGGCAACAGCAGCATAAAATGCCTTTCTCTTGTTTTGACACAGAACACTTATTTCCTAACAGATTTCCTAGAGCAGATACCTACAATAGAAGAGAAAATATTACTTTCCAGGGTGAACAGACAACTAACTCCAACACAAGAGATGGAGACAGAGAACTGCCCAAAAATATAGAAAGGGGGGGGGAAGAGGCTTTATGGCATGACCTTCCACAGGTGCTAGGTTAAGTCCAGCCTTCCCCAACATGGTGCCCTCCAAATCTGTTGGATTACAACAAACCTCATCATGCAGAGACATTGGCCATGCTAGTTGGAAAGGAAAGGAACCTCTCCTGCAAGCACTTGAGTCATTGCTGACTCCTAGAGGTACGCCTGCTTTCACTGACGTTTTCTTGGCAGACTTTGTAGCAGGGTGGTTTGCTATTGCCATCCCCAGCTGCAGTTACCTTTCCCCCAGCTAGCTGGGTACTCATTTCACCGACCTCGGAAGGATGGAAGGCTGAGTCGACCTGAGCCAGCTGCCTGAGAACCAGCTTCCGCTGGGATCGAACTCAGGCCGTGGGGAGAGTTTCGGCTGCAGTAACTGCCGCTTACCACTCTGCGCCACACGAGGCTTTTTTCATGCTAGTTGAGGTGATAAGAATTGTAGTCCAACACCTGGAGGGTACCAGGTTGGGGAAGGCTGGTCTTGTGGAAGTGGACTAATATGGCACACACGGACTATTACAGGATACTGGAGGTTCAACCACATTTAACGGGACAATAAGCCAAACTCCCACCCCACAGCAGTCGAGGCTCCTAAGTAATATATGCACAATGAATATACAATGCGGCACCCGGGGCATCTCTCTTTCTCTCTCTGCCTCTTCACATAAATCGACAGAGCCCCTGATGCCGCACGCGCGCGCAATGCACGCTGGGAGTTGTAGTCCCACACCAAGAGACTCGGGGGCGGCTCCCAGCCCCACCTGTTCAGCCGAAGTGAGGGTCCGAACTCCGTCATCCTCCAGCCTCTCCCGACCTGGCTCCATGCTGAGGCTGTCGATGCCGCGTCGGTGGCGTCTTCTGTCAGCGCCGGGGTGAGTGAAAACACCATCCGCCATGATCCTAGAGAATCGCTCAATCCGCGCGACTGGGACTGGCCGTCAAAGGAGCAGCGGGCTAAAGCCCGGCTACGGTAGCCCGTGGCGGACAAAAAAGCTCCGAGCGCGCTGCTGCGCTGCTCAACTGTGTGCCTTTGAAGCGCGGTTGGCAGAGCTGGTGGCTTTCTACCGCCCTCACGCGGCGCCTATTGTAATCGTATCCTTAAAGCGGAGATTGGATGCACCAACCGGCTGCACCGGAGACTTTCCGACCCCTGGCGGAGATGGAGAAACGAGGAAGCTGGGAGAGGTGCCTTTCCCCCACAAACTCGTTTATTTCAGGAGGGGGAGGGGAGTCCCTAATTAATTATAATGTAATTACTTTTAGCATGTTTTTGCTTGCCTCATGATTGAGCTGAGCAGACTTCTGTGGAAACCATTAGGCAGGCTGCATTGACAGGCATCTCTTTCCAGTGAGGAGAGGTGGTGTGTGTGTGTGTGTGAGGGGAAATTCGCATGGTTTAAGATGATGGAAACCAACTTTAAACCCTGCTTCAAACTCGCTTTGTTCCCAATCTCACGGCAGACGAGGTCATATCTTGTTTGATGGATTGGAGGGAGGTTTTTTTTTTTTTTTACTGAAAATGAGGTACATTTTTACCAGTTTTAAGGGAGTGCTGTTTCTTGTGTCTGATTCTGTAGTGGTTTCAAAATATATTCTAAGCAATTGTTGCTCTCCCAGCTTTCCTTCCTATCATGTGTATGCTGTGCAAGAGCACTGCTCCTCTGAGACTGAGGCACTGCTAATAGACCGATGAGTAAGTATGCTTAGTTGTACACTTGCAATGAGGTTTGTGCCTATTTTACATTGCCAGTACTAAAAGCTAGTTCTAAGTATATAAGAGCCTTGGCTAGATCAGACAAAGGCTCCATCTAGTCCATTCTGTTTACATAGTGGCCAACCTGTGGGAGCCCAATTGCACCCTCCTGTTGTGTTCCCCAGCAACTGGTGTACATAGGCACACTGCCTCTGATATTAGAGGTAGACATTGATAGCTTTTATTGTCCATGAATTTGTCTAATTCCCTTTTAAATCCATCCAAATTGGTTGCTGTCACTACATCTTGCGGAAGTGAATTCTATAGTTTAACACAGTTTAACTTCACAGATGTACTGTGTGAAGAACTTCCTGTTATCTGTCCTGAATCTCCCACCAATTAGTTTCATGGGATGACCCTGGATTCTAGTATTATGAGAGAGGGACAAAAATGTCTCCCTATCCATATTCTCCACACCATGCATAATTTTGTACACCTCTATCATGTCTTCCCTCACTTGCCTTTTCTCTAAACTAAACAATCTCAGATGTTGTCATCTTTGCTCATAGGGGAGTTGTTCCATCTCTTAAATCATTTTAGTTGCACTTTTAACAACTACAATATCCTTTTTGAGGTGCGGTGACCAGAACTGTACACACTATTCCAAGTGTGGTCACTCTATAGATTTGTATAAGGGCAGTATGGTAAGAATTATCTGTCTCCCCCACTCCCCATCAGCCCACTGGGGTGGGCAGGGAAAGAGAGATGTGTGTCAAAAAGAGAGGAAAGGGTGGCCCACCACTGGCTTTATTCCTGAGTGAATGCAGCCAACAACAGAAAAAGGATTCCTCACTCTTGAACTTGTAAGAAGCACAGCTGGCTTCATTTTGGTGGGACACAGATCTTTCTTCAACCCAGTTCAATTCTTTTCACTGTGTCCCAAAATAGGTAGGGGACTGTTGTTATTTTTGCTTAAGAGAATATTTTATTTATTTTGTTATGTGTTTGTTTATATAGTATCATCTATTTATTTATTTGTGACAAATATATACTGCTGACTATAATAAAATCCCTCAGCAGTTTGTGCATGGCACTTTACATACACAGGTATGTAATTTCCCTACCCCAAAGGGATGTAGGGAAATAACAGAGGAAGGAAGGTGAAGGGGAAATGGAGGTGTGAGCAAAGGATGATTTCTTCAGTTACATTGAACTTTGGTTTAGCAGGGCCCTAGGGTTCATTGTGGCTCTCTGCATGCAATCAGTTCAGGTTTTTGGCAAGAGCAATCTGTCCCTTCCCCGGAAGCCCATTGGGTGGGGAAAGAAAGAGGGAGAGAGAAAAGGGTGGCCCAGCCGCTTTGGGTTCTAGTCCTGCCCAACACACAGCCCCTACAATAAGGCACATGGAATAGGGGGATGATCCACAGGCTTCCCGGAAAAGGTGAGTTTTGAGGAAGGAAATAAAGGAAGATGGTTGTACAGAAGACTTCTGGGGGCGGGGCAATTCCAAGCATAAGGGGCAGCAAGGGGGAAATGGGCGAAGTCATTTCAGGGAGCAGAAGACCTTTGGATGGCTGAGGGTAATGGAGCTGGATGAGCGAAGGTCACAGGAAGGGATGTATGCATTGGGATGTAAGTGCAGAGCGATAAGGAGGGACATGGCCAGGGAGGGCTTTATAAGGAAGGACAAAAAGGTGGTGCAACAGCCCACTAAGGGATTTTAGGACTGGAATCACATGATCAGAATGATGAGAGGTGAATAATTTTCTCAGCAGATTGCTAGAAGGATGCAAGTAGATGAAGGTGAGACAACAAAACACTTGAGTGTAGGAGAATGCACTAGTCGAGGCAAGAGATGATCAGCACACAGACAAAAGATTTGCTGAAGGGACAGAGACAAAGGGCTGTATTTTTGTAATGTTGTAGAAGAAGATTTGGAGACAGACTGAATGGGGTGGGGGTAGGGCAAAGGAAAGAAAACTCAAAGAGGAAACCAAGACTTCATGCCTGATCAACTGGGTGAACAAAGAGAATGAACAGGGAGAGGAAAGATGAGAAGTTTGGTGTTGGACATACTGAGTTTGAGACGAAGAATCCAAGCACAAATGGGGGGCTGGATAGAGGGCAAAACATCTGGGGTAGTGAGGTAGAGCTGAGTGTCATTAGCATATATAGGTGAGGCAAACTGAACACCATGAGGCAAAGCATGTAGAACAGCAGAAGGCCAAGTACAGAGGTTTGAGGTACCCCAACAGAGACAGGGAAAGCAGAAGAAAAGAGCGTCTCCCTATGGAGCCATTGACATACTGATTCTAAGGGCACACTCCTATGCATATTTAGACAGAAAAAGTCCTAAAACTCAGAATTCCCAGCCAGCATGTTTGGTGTAAAAATTAGACATTCACACCTATCTTTTATATGTGAATAGGACAAGCATGTGAATAATAAATGTGCCCTCCTGTGTCACATGTATTTTGGCCCTAAGAACATATAATTTGAACAAACTGGGTTTTCAGAGTTAAATATAAGACACTTCCTTAAATTAACAGAGATTGGGAGATACAAAATGCGAGCCTGTATGCAGGATTAGTGTTACATGCCTACAAATTGAGGGATGATGTAGAAACTAATACAAGGGTTAGTGATTCTGTGAGTTTATTTAGCATTTTCAGATGGGAATCGTGAGTTGTCATATGTTTCTGTTGTAATCTGTAGTCCCGTCCCCCACTGCTTAAGGGAACTTCTTCAATTGATGTCTACCAGGTCCTATCATTACAGGCCTTTGAGTGTGCCCTATAGACTCACCTGTTTAACTTGGCCTTAAATTGTGTTAGGACTTGGCTTGGGCTGTTCTGTATATGGTGCTATCTGGTTTAAATTATTAATTTTGATCTTATCATTTTCCTTATTATATTTTTGTTTTATGATGCCTTGGGAGGTTTGTTTTAAAGGCATTTTATAAATCAGTCAAATAAATAAACAATCCTAATTTTGCCTAGGAGATAACTAATATGAACCAAATTTTCCAGATGCAGCAACTAAACTGAATAAGTTAAATTTAAGTTCAGTGGCACCATCTGAAATTAGAGCCATTAATAGTTTTCTCAGACAAAGAGTCTGAATTTTCCTGATGTAGTTTTGTAGATAATTGGGACAAAAAGGGCTTGCTAGCATTAGGTACTGTCGTCATGTAGTCTCCATCCACTTTTATTCCTCCCCATTTAAACAATCTGACACAATTCATTCAGAACTAGAAAAGCAATGTAAAGATGGTGCCACTTGTTCTCCTGCACCTTGTCAATCACAAGGAACTGATTCTCTCTGTTTTCTCAGTGCACATGCCATGTTGCTTGAACCAGCAAATGTCTACCTGTGTACACTGAGCAGCTTAGAGAACACTTCTGTTTTCGATGGACGTGAGCTCGCTGTCAGGGAGATCTGCCATAGCAACCAGTGGGAGTACTGACAGACTCAAAGGAAGAACGTGAATGCATGAGTTTCATATCCGGAAGAGAACTGTGTTTGCACTAGTCTAGTCGTGATGACTTACAGTGCAATCTGAAGCATGTTTAGTCAAAAGAAAGCTCACAGTGGGGCTTTCTGAGTGCACACAGAATTACAGCTATTCCAATGATTGCATATCATGTGTAACCTACCTCTTCTTTCTTTAGGAGTTAGCCTATGCTTGCATTGTGTATTGCAAAAACATAGTTTGGGGTTTTTTGTTTTTAATTGCAGCTCTTTTGCTTACAAATATGTACTGGGAAAGATAGGTCTCAATTTTAGGTCACCCTTTGATAAATAGAAAATGTGTTCATCTTGCTCAGTGTTGTGTAGCCTTGATAAAAGATTACACCTCCTCCACGCCTCAGCGTTCAGTCTGAAACATGGAGATTATAGCCATGAACCACCGTGGGATAGGGTGCTTAGTTCATTGTTTTGGGAGTAACACAGTGAGCAGCTCAGGATGGGATGAGCTTGCTAGGGGGAGAAAAATATGTAGATCACATTTTTAAAAATCTGCTTATTAATTAATTGATTAATTTTTATTACATTTATATCCTGCCTTTTTCACTTTTGCAAGGAACCCAAGGTGATATATATAATCCTCCTCCTCTCCATTTTATTCTCAGAACAACCCTGTGATGTAGGTTAAGCTGAGAGTTGGTGACTGGCCCAAAGTCACCCAGTGAGCTTCATGCTCAAGTGGGGACTACAATCCAGATTTCTCGAGTTCCAGTCCAACACTCTTAACTCCTACACCACGCTGGCTCTTTGGGGGATTTCTAGAATTTTTTTGTAAAGTGTGTCACACTTTCCAAGTCGTTTTATGATTCCTTCCTCTTTATCTTGTCACACTTTCCCCATTTTAAACACTGCCCGATCCCTCCTTTGTCACAAATTCCCTACCCTCTCCCCATCACCGGACATACAACGTATATTATTGATAGGCC
Source organism: Elgaria multicarinata webbii (assembly GCF_023053635.1). Lineage (NCBI taxonomy): Eukaryota > Metazoa > Chordata > Lepidosauria > Squamata > Anguidae > Elgaria > Elgaria multicarinata. The sequence goes on along the minus strand of NC_086172.1, from coordinate 77,740,366 downwards.
TGTCATTCAATTAAATAGAATGTACATTTCATTTTTTTAACGTCTTGCTCCTTTATGATGTACGTAAGGAAGGAGCACAGGAAGCAATGGGGGACCACCCAGCATCTGCACCAATTGTCAGCAGCTCTCTAGGGTTTCAGGCAGAGGTTTTCCCAGCACTACCTGAAGTTGCCTGGAATCGAACCTGGGATCTTCTGCATGCAACACATGTGCTCTATCACCAAGTTACAGACCACATTCACAGATGGCACAAACAATGCGAGATTAAAAAAAATGTTTAATTTTTTTTACGATCACATGCAAGTTCTATAATTTTCAGTGGGGCTTACTGCCAAATAAATAGGACTATAGTCTTTAATGTTTTAATGGATATTATTCTTAGCTATTTTATACTTCATTTTAATAATTTTGTTGTAAGCAGCCTTTTTTTGAAGAGAAAGGCAACTAAGAATTATTAATAATAATTTTAACCAAAAATATTTAACCTCATATTTAACCAACACTTGGCTAGATTTAACTGAGAAAATGCCTTTCTGCCTCATACCCTTTTTCACCAGTGTTGATTCCTATTGCCACATCCAAATTCTGTCTAGACAGTGCCATTGGGAATCAGGATCAGCAGTAGTCTAGAGCAGGCTACTGAGAAAACTGCCCAGGGCCCCACACAACAGAATGAGCAGGAGGGCTCCAAAATGCAGCCAGACTGACTTACTACGTTTTGAAGTGTGGTGCAGTGGCTAAGGTGTTGGACTGGGAGTCGGGAGATCCAGGTTCTAGTCCAGTAATGTTACCATCTAAAGAGAGGGGGACCATTAAATCCATTGCCTAAAATTGCCAGCTGCACCACTGAATATTATACTTATACTTACTATACTTATATTATGCTGATATTTAGCACCTTCTCACACTATGCATCTGACAAAGAATTTTCCTACAAAAGTATGCGGGAGATGGTCAATATGTGGGCCACCCCTCACCCCAGCCACTGTAGTGCAGCCCCTGCTGGGTTGTTTAAATTTGATGGTGTGGTAGCAAAAGAACCCAGCAGTTTGCCATCAAATTTTGGTGGTAAAACACAACAGAGGATGAAAAAGGACAAATCTAGCTTGCTTCCAACCTGTTGGGTTTTGCTGGATTTTTGGGGCACTGCCACAACACTGAATTTTGGCAATAGCAGCAACACAAGTGTAGCCTGTGGGGAGGTTTGGGGGGGGGGAGTACCTCCCAAACCCTCTGCGGTTGCCCACCCCTAGCTTACGACATAGTAACGCCAGTAAGCCTTTAGGGTGCCCTAGCCCCTTTTTTTTAAAAAAAATAAAAATAAAAATCTTGGACCTTTCAGTAACTCCTCCTGGAAAATATTTCCTTCCAAACAGTTGGGCTTGAAAATTTCACAATCCTTCTATTTGTTTTTGTGTTTTTTAAGGTATGTGCTTTATATAATCCACTACTGTGTCAGAGAAATTATGGTTGAGGCGGGATCAGTCTGTAGGAAGCAGCACATTGGAAAGCACGCTGCATAACAATCTATACCAGTTCCCAGTTTTGGATCGTGGATGGTGACAGAATGTGGAATTGTTCAGTCTCAGAGCTTGAACATCAACCATATGTACTGAACAACTGTTCTTTAGCATTTATAACATTGGAACTCCTACATAAGAATCCTGCTGAATCAAATGGGACTGAGTCCATCTACTCCAGCATCCTAACAGTGGACAAGACAATGCCTTCAGGAACCTGACAAGCAGGACATTAAGCTGTTACCAAGTTCTGCTGCTCACACTTTGGTTTGAAAGAATTCCATTTTGTCTGGGAAGGCAAGTTAAGCTAAGGCTTGGATTTTAAAAAAAGGATGTACTAACACAGCCATCCCAAACCCAATGCCATTCAGATATGTTAGACTACAACTCCCATCAGCCCTAGCAAGCACAGTACCAATCTCTGCTGGTCTATATGATGAGTAGTTTCAGCAGGCCTGGAACCTCTGGAATATGTAAATACACTACTCCCTATCCTAATTTAATCAACCCTCATAGGCATGCCCATTGAATAAGCTTGGAGAGCTCTCAGAGGTAAAGAACATTACTCAAACCGGATCATAGGTACTCAGCTAGCCATTAGAAACATTGCTAGGGACCCACACCCAAAATAGGCACACAACCTCTTCTGCTGATCAACACAGTGAGAAAATCAAACACTGTCAGTGTCTTCTGATTCCCTTTGTCTTCTTACTGTATTAGGAAGAACCCCTACACAAACTCTGAGGTTTTAAGAAAGAATCCTTGATTTGGCAATAGAGATTTGTCTATGTGAGCTCCTTCCAGGTCATGTCTATCCTACAGCAAACTAGCAAGGAAGTTCTACCTCTCCCCATTTTGCCACAACATTCCTGCATCTTGGACGGTTCAAGCAGAACCCAATTTTAGTTTTGTTTGAAGTTCCTATCATACAGGCCTGAAGGGGATCTGCAATAGCTCATCTTACCCTCAGTCACCCACCATTGCCTTTTCCTTCAATGTTTTAAGACAAACTATTTCTTATTGTCTAAGAGCTGGGGTGTCCACTTCTTTGAAGGGAGCTGTAAAGAACAGCCCCCTGCAACTCAGGTGTTGTGGTCCCCTGACTCCCCCCCCTTCTAAGCCCTCCACTTCAAGATAGGTAATATCTGTGCTTCACCTTCTCTTTCCTTTCTAATCAAACCTTTCCTTTTGCCTCTAATTTTTCAAAACTGTTACCCATGCCCACCTTGAGCTAAGAGTTATTTACATGTAGGATACTTTCCCCAATTTGATTAGGCATTGCACATCTTTTGTGAACCGCCCAGAGAGCTTCGGCTAGTGGGCGGTATAAAAATGTAATAAATAAATAAATAAAATAAATAACCTCTGCCACCCTCCTACCTTCTTATTTGGCATCCATTCACCTTCCTCCATCTCTCCACATATTGTTCCATTGAATGCGTTCTTTTTCTCCTACCTCTTATTTCCTGAATGCTGTTTATGTAATTATATGGCCAGTCTTGAAAGAAAACTTACTTTTGAATACTTAGACGAAGGCTAGGAAACCTTTTTGAGCTGTGGGCATATTTGGCAATTAGAGAGACCAGCACAAAATGACTACCATAGGAAGCATAGCTAGTAAAAGTGAGCACAAGGCAGTGGTGGGGTCTGAGTCCTAATGCACTAAACAACTGCTCTGAATCCAGAATTTTCAGCACCAACAAAAAGCTATTTCACATCTGTCCCAACTGCCGGTAAGAAAATGTATAAATTTGCATTGCCTACCCCAGCCCTAGACCAGGGGTGCACAACCTGTAGCCTGGGTGGGGGGGGCACATGTGCCCTGAAACCCCCCTCCCCACTGCTAAATCCACACACAGTCCTGATTTTTTGCTGGTTGTACCATGCCTCCTCTTCCTGAGCAATCCTGATACAGATTGCTCTTTTGCCACCACTGCTACCAGTGAGGAAAGAGTGATCTGTATCAGAATTGCTGGGATATGTGCATATGTACAGGGCTCCAAACTCCAGAGCCAATTTGGCCCTTGGTGCCAAAAAACTTGTGCACCCCTGCCCTAGACCAATGGTAGTTGGGTATGATGGAAGTTTTAGTTCAACACATATGGAGGGTACCAGATTGAGGAAGATTGCCCTGGAGGCCAGTGTCCACCATGTAAATAACAAGTCATGTGCCAACACGGTCATCTTTTCGGTGCCAGGTGCAGATAACCCTCTACTCCCACACATTTAATGGTATATCATGAGGCATCTATGCCTGTTGTTTTAGAAGACATCTATTAGGAAACACATTGTTTATTTGTTTTAACTGTTTCCATTGTTTTATTTTTTCTATGTTAAATTTTTTGACTAACTTTGTTCACTCAAGGAAACAGAAATATAGGCTCAAAATTAAACGGAATAAAATAAATAAAATTCAAGTAGCTAAACTAAACTTTGGCTTAGAATTGACTACATTCACTTGGTATGGAGCTTACATATCCACGATCAAGCAGGATACAGCTTTCAGACATATGTAGCTAAGTTCCCATCTGTCCTGGTCCTAAGGTGGCAGCATGGGTATAACTGGCCAGTGACAAATCAGATCAACAAATGGCTCAAAAATGGAAGGCAAACTTAAAAAGGAAAAAAAGAAGTCAACAAAAGCCAAGGTGCAGTATTGGTGACATCAGTTCTAACCAATCCCCGAACTTCTTTCTCTAGGTGTCCAGTGTACATAAAGTATTATTTACATTTCCAAAAGCATGAAATGTAAACTAATTTCCTATAGAAACTCATGTGTAACAGGATTTAATAAACAGACAGACAGATCCTGTTGGGCACAAATCCTGTTGAAATCAATGAGACTTAGGTTGAGTAAATATGGTTAGAGTTGGATTTCATCTCTCTCCTGGCAGGAGATTTGGGTAATAGCTGCTGTAATTGATGGGCCATTGATTTGGGCAGAAGAATCGGTTGTTTATGAAGGGCACCATTTAGTATAGGTGGTTATTAGTTTCTCACTTATATTGGTATAGCAAACTGCATCTTCCCTCTGTTCCATTCCCTGTGGTCACCTTTCATTGAACGTGGTATGGAATGGCTTCTACATGACTCATAGCATACCAGACAATCATATTTCTATGACAATCATAATTCTACAAATGGGACTTGCAACAAAATGTTGCAGTATGGAATGCACCTGTTTAGGGTTCCAGCCAGCCATGCCATCCTTTTTGTTTGGGGTGTATATGGTGAGGGCAACACTCTGTACATGCTCAGAGGTCCTCTCTATTATTATTACTTCCTACATTTCAGAAGTGAACCTCCAGTATTGAATCCAGTCTTGGGCTGACCCTTAGGAAACTCTGGCTGGCTCTCAAATAAAAGTCTTGATTCTCTTTCTTTCTTAAGCATCGGGTGGGCAGGACAGGGAAAATGACACAGCAAGCATCGATCTCCATAGAATCTAGTGCTTCTACCTAGGAAAAAGATGAGTTGGAAATCAGGCCTGACACCCACACTACCCTCTCCTGTTATGAATTCTGTGTAAACAAGATTAGATTAAATACTCTGTAGCTCACATTATGGGAAATTATATCTCACATTTTGGGAAATTCAGTCCCCTATATCCCGATGGATGTGTGGGGTCTGGATTTCTTTATAGTTATTCATGATGAAGGAAATGCATGATTCTGACAAATCTGCCCAGGAGTATAGCATTTTACCTAATTTTATGAGCAGTAGGCAACTTGTGACTCTCCAGATGTTTTGGCCTACAACACCCATCCACCCTAGCCTGCATAGCCAATGGTGAAGGACGATGGGAGTTGTAAGTGAAAACATCTGGAGGACCACAGGTTGCCTATCCATTTCAGAGTTGCACCCTGCAAACAGCTGCCAACACTCCCCACTAATGAAACCCTGGCAATGCTCCACGCAGCTGAATGACCTCTTCTATTGGCAATTAATGGTGGATTAAAGCCAAAAAGGCCGCATAACCACCACCTACTGGGAAACCCACCCATCCCACACACAGTTAACTCTTACAAGTGGCCATTGGTGCCTGTAACTCTAACAAATCTTGTAGCACTTTGAGGACCCCATTTCTAAGATCCTTAAATGAAAAACCTCCAACACCCAAGCTCAAGAGCTCATTAAAAAGAAAGCCCCATTCAGTACTATACACCACCAGACAATCGCAGAGAAGGTACGTAGTCTATTGTTTCATCCACTTCACAAACCCCAGAGAGCAGAATAAGATCCCCCCCAAAACAGATAACTATGTAAAGTGCCATGTTTGCAACTTGCTGAATCCGACCACGTTGGCCCCAAATCCTAAAATTATCCAGGGCTGTACCAAAAAGACCGGGGGGGGGAACTCTACCAACAAGCCCACACTCACACCGTTTCTCCCAATCCTGTTTGATTGCACACCGAGCCCAGCTTTTAACTTCCGATGGTGACAAAGGAAGTCCGCTGTCAATGAAAGCGGCCTGAGCAGCCTTGGCCTGCTTTCCCTCATTTAAAAGGGCCGCCTTCCCTCACTCTCCGCCCCCTCCGTCGGTTGTCAGGCACGTGGTGCAAAGAGCGCGCGCTGGGAAGCGTAATATAGCCGGCAACCCAGGCGAATTCGCTGCGCCCCGGCTCTGCGCGCCCGCCGGCCGATGCTCTCTCCGCCTGCGCTCCTGTGTCACCTGCACTCTCCAATAGGGAGCAGCAGCACCAGCACCAGCACCAGCAGCACCGCCACCTTCCCCGCCGGCCGCGCCTAATGGGGAGGAGGTGATTTCTCGCGACCAGCCTTCTCCTCCAATTTCTCCCGCTTTCTCGCTCTTCCCCGGCGCCTCGGAGCGAGCGAGAAGGCGCTGGTACTGCGAGCTCACTCGCCAAACACCCCCCCCCCGCCTCTTCCTTCTTGCGGCGCCAGCCCTCCCGCCCGGGCTTGCTGCCGGGGCTCCCGCCGCCCCAGACCTACGGTCGTCGCAGGCGGGGAGCGCTCAGCTGGGATGGCCGCGGGCGCAGCGCGGGGCTGAAGCCGGAGCGGCCCCGCCATGGCCAAGCAGTACGACGTGCTCTTTCGCCTGCTGCTCATCGGGGACTCTGGCGTGGGCAAGACCTGCTTGCTGTGCCGCTTCACCGACAACGAGTTCCACCCTTCGCACATCTCCACCATCGGTACTGTTGCGGGGGGGGAGATAGCGTGAGGTGGGGGTTGGAGCGCCGGGAGGAGGAGGAGGAGGAAGGGAACTGCCAGCTGGCCTCTCCATCGGGAACGGGGACAATGCCTTAGGAGAGCCGACAAGACTGGCCCTCGAGCGGGAGCGAGCCTAGGCTCTTACTCTTTGTGCGTCGTCTCTGGGGCCCGACTTGAGGGAGGGAGGGAGGATGGGAGGATGGATAGGCAACCGTTGGAGCTGAGCGGCTGCTCTCCTTATGCTGCCGTTACTGGGGTGGAGGTTGCATCGCGCGTCAAGACACTGCGTCTTTGGCGCGGATTAAGGAGAGCGTCTGTACCTGCACAGCTGCGAGGGAGGGGGACATTTCAGATCGGAAAATTCGACTGCTTGAAGCAGAGCTGTGACACCCCTATGAAGAGCTAACGCAGTAATCACTAAGCTTCATCTGCCGCGCGCGCGCGCGCACACACACACACACACACACACACACACACACACACACACACACGAGACCCTTGTTTTTGTTCTTCAATGTTCTGGGTTCCAGTTACCTGTTAGATGCTGCATCGGGCCCAGGCCTTGCCTCAGTTGTAGGGAGCCAGTTTTTATTTTAGTACTGGGCCCCAAGTTATCGTATATGTTGCTGCTGCTGCTGCTGAATGCAGTAATGCCAGCTTATCTCAAAGGTGAAAATAAAAGTGACGTCAATGATCTAAAACATGAGGTAGGTATAAACCCATGAGTCACATGGGGGTTGAGCAGAGGGAAAGCCAGCGAAAGGCCCGTTGTTTTGTGAAATGCCCCAATACTGGTGGTTATGCCGGTCCCAGGGAATAAAGGCTGCTTTCTGCGTGGTTTTAACCTGTCTGAAAATCATGCTTGGGTAACATGGAACAGGCCTGCTTCTGAGGATCTGCTTTTTGGGGGGGGAAGTAAGCAGGCCCATTTGTATGCCGAGAATCTAGAAGCCGCTACTGTATGAGCCCGTTCTATTTTTAGATACAGGCGTGACTAGTGGGAGCATGCTCATGAGCAAAGCACGTAACATGTGAAGCATCCTTGAAGAGACAAAATACTGGTTCAGCAACAGAGTCCTCTTGGCTTCTATTAGAACTGTTTGGGGTGTACCAGAAGGAGGCATAGTTGTGGCGGATGGGGTTTCTAAGCCCCAGATATGGTTTGTGATACCACACCTTAGTTGTGAAACATGTAAAACAAAAAATAAAGGAACTTTTAAAGTATGAATGGAGTTTTCCTAGTGGATAGCCTCATCTAGCCCCCAGATGCCAAGGATTAGGAGTCAGAAAGTGCCACTGCTGTGGTGGCTTTCATTTTGAGAAACTGAAATGGACCATTACTAGGATTGTGGTAATAATGTGACTGTGACTTCTTCTGCCTCTGGTGAGGGCAAGTGCTGACATGAGTGTTTTGTGTGGAAACTATTCACCTACCAAAGTTTTAATCACACCTTGGCTGCCAGGCATTCATAATGTATGACTGGTAGTGGCAACCAGTGATGGGCAACTTGAAAATGAAGGTGCTTATAGATGTGTCTATGCTGACACGCAAAGTCATTTGATGGGATCTGAGAGTTCATGATTGAGCTGAACTAGAAGTCATTAGAAGCTTTCAAACAGGAACCGGTGCTGCTTGAGTAAGTGAGTCAGAGACCCCAGGGCTGCTGTCCTTTTTGCAGTTGTACAGCTCCTTCTCACCACACTTGGTAATACATAGCCAAAAAGCATAGCCAAAAGTAGGGCTAGTTATTCTGATCTGGTCCAGCAGTAATCTGATCTGAAGATACCAGTGGCCATTGAGAAAAGCCTCCTGTTATTTCGGAGCTGGTTTACTGGCTAATTCCTCTAAGTGGCTCCAACTTGAAAGGCTTACAGTGGAGTTAAGGGTTGAACGCCACAAAAGGAGTTTCTTTTGGCTACATGTTTTTGCTTCTTAATAGAAGCAGTCATCCACAGAGTCCAAAAATGCATTGCAGGACAAAGTGCAGTAACAACAGAGCACCGCTGAGGTTTTATGTTGTTGATGTAGCTCAACATTCCAGCTTGTCACTTCAGCTTTCTGAGGGACAGGCAAGCTAGAAGCTGTGTGGGTGGAGAGAAGATAGGGCTGCAGGTTACGTTCCCCTGGATTGTGGCAGCATTTTTCCTCTGTCGCTTCTTGTGTCCAGTAGAGTCCAAATATCTCAAAATGTGATGTGGGTTTCCCTGTGCAGGTATGAATAGATGTTAGGAGAGGTGTGATGGAGTCTCACCTCTGAAATACACTCTTCCACCTACTAGCCCAGTTCATCTTAACGAAGTCAGAAGCCAGAGATTTGGAGAGATATCCAGGCCATCCATGAAATGCATTGAAGCTGCTAATGGCGTGTTTGCTAATGATATATTTGCTATTGATCAGCCTTTAAGCTGAAGAGTTGAAGTTCTCCATTATTTAGCTTTCTGTGCAGTAGGGTACTTTCCTCATCATAAGCTATTTTAGGAATTGCAATCAAGATACAGGGTGTGGTGAAATTCCCTTTGCTTTCTATTTTTAAAATGTATCTGTAGTATTAAAGAAATATACCTCAAGCATTAAGAATTAGCGGGGACTGCCCATGTCCTATATATAGTTCCTTATTCAATGTATACTGAATATATATACTGATAGCTACTATTTACAAGGGCAAACCAAACGGTAATGGTAGCAGTTTAGGCTGAGATGCTATACTCAGTGGGAGTAAGCCTCATTGAATTCAGTGGGACAACTTTTTGAATAGAGATGCGTAAGAGTGCATTGCTAATCCCTGCTATACGCAAACAACACAGAAGTATTTTACTGCTGAAATGAACCTCTTCAGCCTCCATAGCCTGTTCCTGTATTTTCAAAGTGTGTAGAGAGATACTTTGGAGCTCTTTGTAACACTTCCAGCATTTCTGTTGGCTCTGGATGGTGGTTCCCCAACCTCTGCCAGAGAGTGAACACAGCTTAAAGAAAGAAAGAAAAATAGGCCTGAAGCCTCTAAAATCCTCCACCCTATCTGTGGGTTGTAAAGTTAGAAAACTAATTTTGCCAAATATTCTCTGAGGTTTGCAGCGGCAGAAATCTCCCAACAGTTTAGGTGACATGAAAAAGAAAATTCTTTCTGTGAAATTTAAACTCTGTAATGAATAAAACAGAATTGTTCATACTGGTGGATGAAGGAAACAATGGACTAAAACAGGAGGACTAGAAGAACTTAGGGGCCAAGTTCATATATTAAAATAATATTAACTCATTTTAGAACTGGCTCCATAGTTGTATCTGAAATTCTCCATGCTGTTCAGTGGTCTTCAGATTGGAGGGGCTGTTTCCCCTAAAATATTCTTGGCATAGATGAAATTCTCCAACAGTTCAGAGGAAAAAAGAAAATTCTCGGAAAATTAATCAGTACAATTCTTTTCTGAGAATTTTTGGGCTGGTTCTAAATATGTATTTTGTGTGTGTGCGAGAGAGTCCTTGGAATCACCACAGTTTTAGTAGGTCTGCAATGTGCATTACTCACTTAAGTGCAATCCTAAGCATGTTTAGATAGAAAAAAGTCCTGACATTCCCAGCATGGCTGTCTGGGTCATGCTGGGATTTGTAGGACTTTTTTCTGTCTAAACATGCATAGGATTGCACGCAAAAATGTAATATGTGAAATGCAAAGTCAAGTATGATTAGTTGGAAATATGTTCTTTTGAAATCAACATGGTTAAGATTGAATATTTTTTTCTACTCTTACGAAAAACTCAGTACTAACTACTTTGCTTCTGCAAATCAGCACACATGTTTCTTTTGAGACAACTACTCTTTTTCTATGTTTGTTCCCAGTGCATACTTGTTGATACAGGGAAAGGTGTTTTTCCTATCCAGTACTACTTCTGTGCAGAAAGTGAGGGTGTGCAGAAGATAGTGTACTTAACTCTTATTGGAATAGGTGAAGTAGGTAGCTCAAATCTTGGGACACTGTCTTCATCATTGTTCTCACTGAGGACCATTTTGGATGTCAAGAAAGTGGTAGAGGCGCAGAAACAGTATACCCCCTGGTGCATGATCACAGTTTTCTGATCCTACACCCCCACACTGTCTCCTTGCCTTTAAAGTATAAATATTTAAAAAAAAAATTACACCCTCCTCCCAAATTGAGCACAGTACAGGTGGAACTGTTACCACCAATCTCTATTGCTTTGTCTGACACTATTTGTGGCCTCTGATTGGATCTCAGTTTCAGGAGTTTTCTTGATTTCATTCTTTGTTCCTTTTTGGGGGGGTATTACAATACAGGCTGCAAGCATACAAATGCTTGCTTGAGAACAAGTTCCACTGAATTCAGTGGGGCTTGCGTCCTAGAAGACATGTAAAGATTTGCATGAGTTGAATCACATAAGGTCTATATGACCAATATGAGCACTTTTTTGCGGGGTGGGTGGATGGGCAGAATTAAGCTAAAGTAACACATTTTTAGTTTCATCGTTCCCTATAAAATAGTTAAGTACATGCTGAAATGGGTATGCTGGGTATGTACATTGTTATAGATTCATCTTTTTTATTTCATAGAATCATAGAATATTATGGTTGGAAGGCGCTTATAAGGACATTGAGTCCAACCCCCCTGCTCAATGCAGGAATCCACCTTAAAGCATTCCTGACAAATGGCTGTCCAGCTGCCTCTTGAAGGCCTCTAGTGTGGGAAATCCCACGACCTCCCTGGGTCATTGGTTCCATTGTCATACTGTTCTAATAGTCAAGAAGTTTTTCCTGATGTCCAGCCTGAATCTGGCTTTTTGTAACTTGAGCCCATTATTCTGTGTCCTGCACTCTAGAATGATTGAGAAGAGATCCTGGCCCTCCTCTGTGTGACAACCTTTCAAGTATTTATTTTATTTATTTATTTATTACATTTATATACTGCCCCCATAGCTAGAGCTCTCTGGGTGGTTTAAAGAAATTCTAAAATTGAGATAGAAACGAGTATACAAAATTTAAAATTCTAAAACACAGAACATACATACATAAAGCATTAAAAACAGTTAATAAGTACTTGAAGGGTCTCTATCATGTCTCTCAGTCTTCTCTTTTCCAGGTTAAACATGCCCAGTTGTTTCAGTCTCTCTTCATAGGGCTTAGTTTCCAGTCCCCTGATCATCCTCGTTGCCCACCTCTGAACCCCCTCCAGCTTGTCTGCATCCTTCTTGAAGTGTGGTGCCCAGAATTGGTCGCAGTACTCAAGATGAGACCTTACCAGTGCTGAATAGAGGGGATCTACGATCTCATGCAATCTATTAATGCAGGCCAAAATAGCATTTGCTTCTTTCTATTTTCTTTTTTTTTCTTTTTTGGCAGCCACATCAAACTGTTGGCTCTTATTTGTTTTAATATTTATTTTAATTTATTTAATTATTTACTTAAATTATTTTAGAGTATTTTTATCCTGCTCCTTAGCCAAAAGGGCTCTTGGAGCAGCTTACAAATAATCATCTCCCTTAACACAGCCTGCTGGAAAGCTGGCTGGGGAATGCTGGGAGTTGTAAAACATATTTCTCTCTAAACATGAAATTAATGTATTGATTATGCATTCTTGCTTTTGTATTGTTGTTTTGTTGTGAGCCGTTTGGGACACATTTTGTAGAATACAGCATACAAATTAAAATGATGAAATGATGATGAATCTTAAGCTTGTTGTAGAATGTTAGTGGAAATACTGCAGCAGGTCCCAAACTCGTCACCTTTTTTCTAGAAGCTTCTCCGGCTAAGAAACCACGTTTCCTTGTAAAGGCGGCTTTCTCCTTCCAACCTCGCTAGAAATGCACACCTGCAACCTTGTCCTGCAAAGCTCCTTTCCACCAAGTGCTTAACATGCCCCAAGAAGTTGCTCAGATTCTGCCAATGGCTTCTCTGAGCGTCATCAGAGGGAGTGTTTTATTGCGCACTCATGACTGGCTACTCACGGTTTTTCGCAGGTGCTTTTGCCAACACCATCCGCCTCTCGTGCACCTCCCACTCCTTCTGGACTTCTTTCCACAACCAAATAGACCCTGGTAAATCCAAAATATGCCACTATTTCCTACTATGCAGGAAAAGCAGCACGGTAAAAATGCCCAGTGAATGGGTCACGTGTTCATTGTTTGCTTCTTTTTTCTTCCCTGTGTAAAGAAAGAGGAAATATCGTGGGACAGAAGTGGGGGGGGGGGAGCGATGGTAAGGAAGTGCGGTTTCACCCCCGTCTGATGACGCCCTCTAAGCAAAGTATGTTTTTGTAGATCTCCCATGTGAACAATGGCAGTAAACTGTGAATGGATACGCCACTACCACAGAACAGTGTAAACTTCTCTGTAGTGGTAATTTCTGTGTTAAAAGCTACTTAGCCGGTGTGGAATGATGTCCACCGATTATCCCATTTGTGGGCTTGCAGCAGAAGGACTTCTTGTTCCTGGTGGATATCCACTCTTTTTTCTTACATGGAAGTAATCTCCTTATAAGAAAAAAAATGTGTAAAATGGCTAAAACAGAGAAGAATATCACTGGCCTGCGCTTTCAGCTCCCACTTCCTTATTCTCCTGAGATGGGAGATTAGCAGGTGATGAAGGGGTGAAATTACAGGTGTGCTGCCTCTCTTGAAAATCTTGTTGTTCTAGCCTGCCCTGCTCCTTGGATCTAAAACTCACTCAGATTGACCGCAGCTGATTTTAGCCAAGTAGCAGTTATGTATGAATAACTATGTAACTCTTCTTGCTTGCACTTATAATGCCTTCAGCAAGGCACCATGTCTTGCTTGCACAATTTCCATCACCCAGTGAGTGATGCAGATCCTCATTTGCATCAAGTTAATGAAATTCTCATGATTGTAACAGCAGATTGTGTGGGAAATGCTTTTTGTGGGGTACAAAGGATCACAAAAGAAACTTGTCCTTGGTTAACTCAGTGTGATAGAATCATAGAATCATAGAATAGCAGAGTTGGAAGGGGCCTACAAGGCCATCGAGTCCAACCCCCTGCTCAATGCAGGAATCCACCCTAAAGCATCCCTGACAGATGTTTGTCCAGCTGCCTCTTGAAAGCCTCTAGTGTGGGAGAGCCCACAACCTCACCAGGCAACTGATTCCATTGTCGTACTGCTCTAACAGTCAGGAAGTTTTTCCTGATGTCCAGCTGGAATCTGGTTTCCTTTAACGTGAGCCCGTTATTCCGTGTCCTGCACTCTGGGAGGATCAAGAAGAGATCATGTCCCTCCTCTGTGTGACAACCTTTTAAGTATTTGAAGAGTGCTATCATGTCTCCCCTCAATCTTCTCTTCTCCAGGCTAAACATGCCCAGTTCTTTCAGTCTCTCTTCATAGGGTTTTGTTTCCAGACCCCTGATCATCCTGGTTGCCCTCCTCTGAACACGCTCCAGCTTGTCTGCATCCTTCTTGAATTGTGGAGCCCAGAACTGGACACAATACTCTAGATGAGGCCTAACCAGGGCCGAATAGAGAGGAACCAGAACCTCACGTGATTTGGAAGCTATACTTCTATTAATGCAGCCCAAAATAGCATTGGCCTTTCTTGCAGCCATATCGCACTGTTGGCTCATATTCAGCTTGCAATCTACAACAATTCCAAGATCCTTCTCGTTTGTAGTATTGCTGAGCCAAGTATCCCCCATCTTGTAACTGTGCATTTGGTTTCTATTTCCTAAATGTAGAACTTGGCATTTATCCCTATTAAATTTCATCCTGTTGTTTTCAGCCCAGCACTCCAGCCTATCAAGATCACTTTGAAGTTTGTTTCTGTCTTCCAGGGTATTAGCTATCCCACCCAATTTGGTGTCATCTGCATATTTGATCAGCGTTCCCTGCACCTCCTCATCCAAATCATTAATAAAAATGTTGAAGAGCACTGGGCCCAGGACTGAGTCCTGCGGTACCCCACTCGTTGCCTCTCCCCAGTTTGAGAAGGTTCCATTGATAAGTACTCTTTGAGTCCGATTCTGTAGCCAACTGTGAATCCACCTAATAGTTGTTCCATCTAGCCCACTTTTAGCTAGTTTGTTAATCAGAATATCATGGGGCACTTTGTCAAAAGTTTTGCTGAAGTCAAGATATATGACATCCACAGCATTCCCACAGTCCACAAGGGAGGTTACCCAATCAAAAAATGAGATCAAATTAGTCTGACAGGATTTGTTCCTGACAAATCCATGTTGGCTTCTAGTAATCACTGCATTGATTTCAAGGTGTTTACAGATTGACTTCTTTATAATCTGCTCCAGAATTTCCCCAGGGATGGATGTCAGACTGACTGGTCTGTAGTTCCCAGGTTCCTCCTTTTTGCCCTTTTTGAAGATAGGGACAACGTTAGCTCTCCTCCAGTCATCCAGCACCTCACCCGTCTTCCATGATTTTGCAAAAATAATAGACAAAGGTTCTGAGAGTTCTTCCACTAGCTCCTTCATTACTCTAGGATGAGATTTGAACTCATTCAAGGAAATTAGGTGTTCTTTGACCATTTGTTTATCAATCTCAAACTGCAATCCTGCCCCCTCATAGACCCGCTTTTGGGAGAAGACTGAGGCAAAGTAGGAATTGATCACTTCAGCCTTTTCTTTGTCATCTGTTATCAATTTGCCATCCCCATTAAGCAGTTGAACCACCATTTCTTTCCTCTGTCTTTTACTACTCACGTATCTGAAGAAAGCCTTTTTATTGCTTTTGGCATCCCTCGCTAATCTCAGCTCATTCACAGCTTTAGCCTTCCTGACGCCATTTCAGCACTTCTGTGCCACCTGTCTGTACTCTTCTTTTGTAGCCTGGCCTTCCTTCCACTTCCTATATGTATCCTTTTTTGTTTTCAGGTCATCTCTAAGCTTTTTGTGGAGCCATATTGGTTTCTATCTTTTCTCCTTGTTGGAATTGTTTGTAACTGTGCCTTTAAATTTTCCTTTTTTAAATACTCCCACCCATCCTGCACTCCTTTTCTCATTAGGCTCACTTGCCATGGGACCTTACTTATCATAGTTCTGAGTTTATTAAAATCAGCTTTCCTAAAATCCAGAGTACTTGTATGGCTACACTCAACTTTTATCTCCTTCATAATCAAGAATTCAAGTATGACATGGTCACTTTCCCCCAGAGTTCCTGTAACTGCCACTTTATCCACTAAGTCATCCCTATTGGTCAATATCAAGTCAAGGATTGCCGATCCTCTAGTTCCTTCCTCCACTTTCTGTAGGAGAAAGTTATCACCCATACATGCCAGGAATTTCTTGGAAGGGCCGCTTTTGGCAGTATTTGTCTCCCAACAGATAACAGGGTAATTGAAGTCCCCCATCACTACTACATCACACTTCCTTGAAACACTGGCAATTTGTTTCTCAAAAGTTTCGTCCTCGTCTTCTCCTTAATTGGGTGTTCGGTAGTAGACTCCGATTATCATGTTCTTTTTATTCCTTGCCCCATTTATTTTAATCCAGATGCTCTCAATGGGGCTCTCAGTCTGATCTGCCTGTATTTCTGTGCAGGGATAGGTATTTTTAACATATAGTGCAACTCCACCTCCCTTTCTATTTCTTCTGTTCTTTTTGAACAAGTTATATCCTTCAATTACTATATTCCAGTCATGGGAGTCATCCCACCAAGTTTCAGTTATTCAGTTATTCAGTTGTGCCCCTGTCACAAAAGGATTTACTTGTCAAGTTTTTGTAGTAAACACTGTGCAAGCCATGGTTATAAAGTACCCACAATAACTGAGCATCCCAGGGTAACTTTGTTAGATCATGGAAACCAACCTTCCCCAACCTCATAGCCTCCAGGTGTTTAGACTATAACTCCTGTTATCCCTGACCATTGGCCATGGAGTTGATGGGAGTTGTTATCCCAAACATCTGAAGGGCAGCAGGTTGAGGAAAGCTGGTATTAATCTTCTCTTTCAACTTCCCACTTCTTAGGTACCATGCACTGCCCACTAGCTATGTATTTTGGCCAGCCAGATGTCTGATAAGCTCCCTTGGAAGCCCCCCCAAAATGGTTGGTCATACACTGTGTGCTGCAATGTGTTTGTCTGAGTGCTACAGGCTTCGGGTGAATTATTCCAGGTTCCTTCTCAGAAATGACAGTGAAACTCTTCGTTTTAATTCTTCACCATTGTAGATATATTTGTTATTCAAGATGCAGAAATGGGTAATTCCAGAGCAACGAATATATATGGATTTATGTAGGTCACCACTTGTCATATTCTAAACTTCACATCATTTAATTACACCCAGCAGAATGTGTTGAATAATGTGTTGAATAATGCTGGGGTCACCCTTGTAACTCCATGTTTATTTTTCTTCCCAGGAGTCGACTTTAAAATGAAGACTATAGAAGTAGATGGAATTAAAGTCCGAATACAGATCTGGTAAGTGACCCAGATATTGCAACATAGACCATTAGAAGCCTGAACTTATTTGGCAGACCAATTAGGGTTCTTTGCCATGGATTCATTGTGTGACTGTGGGCAAGTTCCACATTCTCGGCATCAGTTCCTTATCTGTAAAATGGTAACAACAGTGACGTAACTTGCCATTGTAAAATGAACATGCACAGAGAATGTAAAGCGCTCTGCAAATTAATTGCTTTGTAAATGATCGATAATAGTTGGAAATCAATACTGTATATTGAACACCATCTACAAAGGCGGTTTTTGTGAACCGCCCAGAGAGCTCCGGCTATTGGGCGGTATAGAAATGTAATAAATAAATAAATAAATAAAGCAGGTTCAGCTGTGGGGAGGGGCCATTCAGTTTCCTGGATGTTCAGTAGGATGTGTTCGCCATGTGTATAGTACAGGGAAGAGCTTCTTTTCCCCTGTTGGCTGCATTCCCTCTGGGGCAGTATGTTGGGATCTGCATGCCAGCTGTGGGTGGGTCCAGAGCTCTGTCCATTCATCCCACACACCACACACACATGCAGGGCCTCTCCTTCACAGCACCACCCCCTCCTTTCTTCTCTTCCTCCCCAGGTTGCAGGTGCAGGCCCCCAAATCTGGATTGGGACTCTAGTGGGGGCTTTAACTCTTTCTCACTGCAGTCCTAATCCAAATAGGGGGGAAGCACACCTCCAATTCACATTCTAAAAAAAGCTTCCATTCATTTCAGTGGGAATTTGGATCAGGGCCACAGGAAGAGGCAAAGGGTTAAAGCCCATTATGCCCCCCCCCCCCTGAATCCTGATCTGGATTGTGAGGTCTGTGCCTGCAATTTTCAGGAAAAGCCAGGGAAAAAGAGAAGCAAGGAGAGGGTGGGGCTTAGGAGGAATGGCGTACAGGCCAGATGGGCATCTTCTGTGGGAATACACCCTGTAGGCCGGTGGTGCCCCGTTTCTGGAGTAGTGTAATCTTTTCATGGGTTCCTGAATGGGGATTGTAACTATTTTTCTAAGTGTGGATTAAAAAAATCTATGTTCTGGACTAAATTAGGGGCCTTTCCAGACAATTTAAAAAACAAACACATGTACTTTTCTCTTTCGGATATATTCATGTTGGTGCCTACTATTTACAGCAGTTGTAGTACTAAATTCTGTCCCCATGCAATAGAAGAGGGAGCGACATTGAGCCCAGGCCTGGGATTGCCACTTGGCTTTATTTATTTATTTATTTATTTCATCAGCAAACAATACAATATGAAAACAGAACTGACACCGAGCATGCAATAACCTATCGACAATGACCTGCATTTAGCGATGTGTGAAACAGCAAAAAACGAGCTTGCCAAAGTTATCTGAATTCCATCTCGAAGATTGTTCCAACTTGAGTCCATATCAGATTGCAAGCTTTGTTTTCTTCTTTTTGCGTGACGATCCATGGGTATTTCCATGTGCATTCCATCCAATTCTGTGCATCTTTGAAATGTGAGCATTCTTTCCCCATTGATTAAAGTGTATTTATGCGCATTTTTCAAAAGTACAATTTTTTTCATATGCATTTCCCCAATGTTTGTATAACCGTCGAACATAATTCAATCACAGATTGCGTTCAAGTCCATGTTCACTCCAGAAAGTGAAAACTAGGTGAATCTTGATCAAAAACGAACTGAATCACATTTCCCATACATCCCTTCCTGCAAATAGCAATACAGATATATAAAACTGTAGGCTAAACTTCCTTTTGAGTGTCTACCAATCTAGATTTAGCTAGGGAGTATTAATTAGGTATTTCCTGATGGTTACATATGATTGTGAAGAAATCCAGGGTTGCCAGTATGTGTAAAAGTCATTGTCAGTTGCGTTATTAGCTCGTCGGTATTTTTTTTCCTAGTAAAGCAATATCCTGAAGTCTCCTCTCCCAAATTTCAGTTGATGGTCCACTTATAGATTTCCAGTCTGACATGAGCCACTTGGTTTTAAAGGAGGGTGTTATGCACTCCCAGCATTGGGGTAGAGCAGGGTGGTAGACCATCCTCAAAGAATTAATTAAAAACAAGAGTTGGACATCTCTAAAAATGGGATATTTATGGCATGAAAAGAACTGTTTTTCTGGGAAGCCCCTAGAAAAAACTGCTTTCAGAGGAGTACGTTTAAATCTGTCCAGGAGGGGGCAGTTGAACCACATGCACCTCCATAGCTGAAGAGCTCTCTGGTTTTTTGGGTGCATCTGCAGGAAAATTATCTTTCCACAATATTAGCAATGACTAGTTGTGGGCCTTGGGGCAAGTAGGTCATAAAACAGGCTGTAAAAGCAACAAGACAAGTCATATTTCAGGATGACTTGACTGCAGTTTAATACAGATGGGTTTGGCTGTTTGAGCTCTTCTGCTGTAGCCGTCATTTTCTGACGCTGCCCCCGTTCTACGGTGCATTTTGCGAAACGTGCATTGCATTTTCTGGCAGGGTGGGGGGAATTGGTGCATTTGTGGGAACTGCTTCTGGCTATATTTGATTACTTCCTTCACAAAACACAGAAAGACAGATGGGATAACGAGGCCCAGTCCACCAATATGGCTGAGACCAGTTGATGCTTGGCGCCTCTCCCTCCTGAAATGTTTCCACTCAAGCTGGTCGTTATAAGAACAACTGCGTAACTTTAAGAATTGGGGCCTAAATTTGCTTATTTTCTTCCTCCTTTCTCATTCTTTTTTCCTTTTGTGTCAGGTCTATGAGATAGAAAGACTCTGAAAGCAGCCTTTTTAAAAATCTTTGTATAGCACTTGGAAATTTTAAGTGCTTTATAAACACTAATGATTGCACTCAATGGCCCTCAGTCGCTGTATGCTGCTCATAACCTGAAGCCGCTAAGGGTTTTTTCTATGGGTAAAGAACACTCAGTAAATGGATGGTATTATAAAGGAGCCCACACTTACAATGCAACTCTATGCGTGTTTGTTCAGAAGTAGGTCTCACTAACTCCTTAGTAAGTATGCATAGGATTGCAGTCTTGTTCTATAATTAGGGCTGCATGCATTTGGCACATTGATGCAGAGCTTTGGCATCCTCAAATTTCTTTTATTTTGGGGGAGGCTTTCATTTCATTCTCACTGGACCCTGTCTCACCCCCACACTCCCATTTAAACGTAGGATTCTGGCCCTCATAATTTGTAACGCCTGGAAATTATGTGAGCCGATTTTCCAGAGGCTTAAAAACCAAAGGGGTCAGGATAGGCCTGTAACCTTTTTCTACGATTCATTCGTTTGTTACACTTATATCCCACCCTTCCTCCATGATGCTCAGGCAATATTCACCCTGTGAGGTAGTATTCAACCTTCCTTTCTCCTGCGCTGTAGCTTAGGCTGAGAGAGAATGACAACCAAGGCTGCCCACTTTGCTGTATGGCTCATTGGAGATGTGAATTCAGGTCTCCCCAGTGCTAGTCTTATCATGTTAAGAATATCACCAGGCTGGCTCTCTGGGCGTGTTTGGATGGCACGTTAGTCCACAGAGTGTGAATAGTCCACTCTGCAGATGACTATTTGTGTGTCACACCCTCTCCACCTTCCCCATTGCTGGTTCCTGCTTACCATATCAGGGTGCTGCCATTCCACGGGGAGGAGATATTTAGTTTAAAACCCTCCTGATGAAGTTATTCATGCTGTGGCCAAACACATTCTTCCCAGCCCTTGTGAAGTGCAGCCTGTCCCTTGCCAGCAGTCCATCTTCCAAGTAACGCAGCCCATGGTCCCAGAATCCAAATTTCTCACGTTGGCACCAACTTTATACCCAGTCTTTCACCCAGAGTAATTTTCTTTCCCTTTCTTTTCCTCTTCCAAGAACTGGGAGGATGGATGAGAAAACTATATGGGGCCCAAGGCACTTGAGTTTCCTTCCCAAAGCTTCAAAGTCTGATGTGATTTCTTCATAGCTCCGCTTGGCAGTATCATTTGTTCCCACATGGATGAGAAGAAAAGGACATGTGTCAGTGGACTTTATGAGCTTTGGCAACCCTTCAGTCACGTCTCGAATCTGTCCTCCAGGGAGACAGCATACCTTGCGAGTCCATGGTTTTTTTGCAACATACTTGAGTTTCAATCCCACGCAGCAGGGAGTCTCCCACAATGACTACTCTTCTCTTCTTGTTGTTGTAGACCTTGGTATTGTTGCCTCTCCTCAACTGACCTTCTGCCTCCTGCTCACTGCTGCATGGGGTCCCCTATAATTCTTCCTCTGCAGACTGTCCTCCAGCCTCATCTTCCAGTACCTGAAAGCGGTTACATAGCTCTAGTGGTTCCACTTGTGCAGATTGTCTTCTAGTTCTTCTGCTCCTAACTGTCACCCTTTTCCAGGGCATTCCAGGGCTCTTCATTGGCTTTCCTCACTTCAGCATTCTCCACTTCTGCTTCAGCTTGCTGTTGCTCTTCCACCTCCTGTGCTTGTCTCTGCTGCTGAAGTCCCACCGTTCTGTCTAAGAACTCTTCATCTTCTCTTATTCTTTGGAGAGTGGACACTTGTTGCTCAAGTACACTCATTTTTTCTTCCAATAGTGCAACCAGCTTGCACTTGTTGCAGGTGTACACTATGTTGGTCTCAGACAGGAACACAAACATTGCAGGTCACCACCACTGGAAAATCCTTTCAGTCCACTGGAGAACCCTTTCCATTTCATCTTGACTACATCTAAGTAAAGCTGCATGTATACAGATTTGCTTAATTTGAGCACAAGAAGTAGGTTTTCTTGGTGCAGTCTTTACGGTGGGAGACTTGTTCCAGGGGCCACACAGATTTATATAGACAATATAGCTTCCAGATTGCTACTTCTCCTTATGCTCTCCTTCTGTCCTTTAGAGTGTGTGTAAACATGCAATGACATTTTTATTATTTCTGTCTTTGCTGAACTTTGCTCTTGTTCTTGAAATCTGCAGTACAGCTATGTCATTTAGTATCCATGTAAGGTTTTGAGGCTGTGGTTTCTTTCAGGCCACAGGGCTTTAAAGTCCCAAACAAGAAGCTGGGGGTCTGCTGGGAACAGGTGGAGGTCTCCACTCACTGTAATGATGTCTGCTTCTGTTCCAGGGACACTGCAGGTCAGGAGCGATACCAGACCATTACCAAACAGTACTACAGACGAGCCCAGGTAAGACTGTGTTTTCCTAGGTTAGGAGTGCTGCCGAAAGTATGGGGGAACCAGTTGCTAATTGCAGGAGTCATCCCAGTGTCAGCCTTAGTATCATTTCTCTTCATCGCTTGTTGCCAAAGGTTTTACTTAAACCCACCAAGATCACCTGGTGGATGGGTTTGGGTTACTCCCCTTAGGACATTAGTTTCTACTCTGAGACCCAGGCTATTGGGTCTAATGCTTAGTCTCACTGCCGATCATTGTTATCAAGAGCCCCAGGGTTAGACCTTCTCAACTGAATTGGGAGGTGGCAAGCCAATGGACAAGCTGGCTTTTTTGTCTCAAGAGGTAAAATGGCTTGGGTCAAATCAATAGGGTAACCACCAGGGAATTCCTGAATGAAGAAGGGGCTTAAGAGCTACTAATACTGTTCATAATAATAATAATAATAATAATAATAATAATAATAATAATAATAATATTCTTACCCGCCTCTCCATCCTGATCGAGGCTGGGTACAACAATAAGTATAAAATATTGATTAAAAACATAGTATACATTGTTAAAACTTCCTAAAAAACATACTAAAAGCATCCTAATAATGGTAGCTCTGCCTCCTGTGCTAAACCTGCTAACTCAGCCTTCCCCAACCGGGTGCCTTCCAGATACATTGGGACTGCAACTCCCACAATTCCCACCCAACATGGCCAATGGCAGTCCAGCACATCTGGAGAGCAGCAGGTTGGAGAGGGCTATGCTAGGCAGCCTGGTCTGCCAGCACTCACGGTGGTTCCAACGTGCTTCCAAAATGACCAGCTGATGCAGAGAGGCAGTCCTCCAGCAACCTGTTTGGTGAAAGCTGTGATTTCACAGGTGAACATAGAAAAGCATTGTGCCAACTAGCTGCTGATGCTGCTCATCCTTGCAGGAGGTCTTCAAGCTGATTTTGGACAGCCATCGGTTGGGGGTGCTCTAGATCTGGATTCCCTGCAGGGGGCTGGACTAGATGGCCTACGAGGACACCTTCCACTCATTCTGTGTTTCTATGTACCAAGGGGAGACTTAAGGCAAAAAGACCATTAACTAAATGGGTTGGATCCAACACCCACATTCTGTTGATGGAAATTGTTTTCTCTGTGGAATTGGAAGGTGGCAATATCCACCACCATCCCTGGGCACCCTCGAATTCTGCTCCGCTGGCTGGGAAACCCTCTAGAGCGGATTTTGGGGCAGCTCACAGGGCTGCAAGGGGGAGGAGAGAGGGGGAGAAGATCCCATCACACTAGTGGACCACCGCTAGCGCGACATTGAATGTAACCCTTTTGTTCATTCTATCCCAAATCCTCTGAACAGGCTACATACAACATCTTCTCATGTCTACATGCATACACAAGCATGTGCGTGCGCATACATCCAAACGCACACCCTGCACACTCTTTCATGTGCTCAAGGACAGGAGGCGCAAGACTAATCCCCAATGCCTGGTTCTTCTTCTCCCAATCCGTCGGCATCCTTCCTCGGGGAGGGTGCTTACGGCACGTTGTGTGAGAAAATTATCTTTCTGTGATTATAAAAGCCCTTTCACCTTTTGGATTACGTGGCACCTGCCTTTTCCTTGATCCCTTCATTTTGTTTTTTTGAACTGGCCCTCTCCTCCAGGGGATATTCTTGGTGTACGACATTAGCAGTGAACGCTCGTACCAGCACATAATGAAATGGGCCAGTGATGTGGATGAGGTAAGTGGGAAAATCTCCTTGCTTCGTTCTCGTTCTCTGGGGGACATCTGCTCGAGCATAAGAGATGACACCATGGCAAAATGGATGCACAGCCCCAGCTCAGAGGCATACTGTGCTCTCTCAGCTTGAGAAAATTTGTTCACACAGAAAAATCACACATTTGATTAGATGCTTAGTTGGGATGGGTGAGCATGCAATGTTTGAGCTTGTTCAGGTTCTCTGAATTCCTACTCCAAAATTCGGTTCATCTCACTCGCATTCCCAAGTGCAAGCGTCTTTCTTTTCTTTCTGATTGGAAAAAATGTGCATTTTTAAAAGTACACATCCAAAATGCACACTTTCCCCCATTCATTAAAATGTGAAAATGCATTCTTTTTTAAAATGCACAGTTTTCGAATGGCCTTGCAACTTCAGAAGCATGAGAACATTTTCTCTGAAAATGCACGCATGTTTGCCTTTAGGGTTGCAAATAGGACTTGTTCAAATGTTTTGCAAACAGAAACAAAAATCTTGTACATTGCTAGCATTTGGTATCTCTAGACTGTAAGATTAATCCCACTTTGGACAACACAAGAGCAGTCTGGGTGTCCTTGGAGCACACACACTTCTAGAGTGTCTGTATCCTTGTTTCCAATAAAAATTAACAACGATAAACTCCCATTTTTGGCAAGTACTCACTGGAAGACTTTTCGGGGACAAGCAGAACATCCAATAATTCCCATGTCAGCTATCCCTGACATGGGAATAAGCCGTCTGGTAATAGTGTAGTGTCCTTGCACACACCCAATGGCTGCCTTTAGGACCTAAGTAGGCAATCTGGTACTCTCCAGATGTTTTGGACTACAACCCCCATAATCTTTTACTTCTAGCCATGTAGTCCCAACACATCTGGAGGGCATCAGGTTGCCTACCTTGCTTTAGGATATTAAGGAATTGTGTAGATCAGCTTTTCCCCAACCTGGGGCCTTCCAGATGTTTTGGATTCCAACTCCCAGTATTCCTGATAATTGCCCCTGGTGAGGGGCTGATGGGAGTTGAAGTCTAAAACATCAGGAGGACCCCAGTTGAGGAAGCCTGGTGACGGGAGCTACTTGGTGACTCCTTGTACACATTGGCAGAACTGACATTGAAGTGAACCATTGCTTTTGCAGTGAATCTAAGGTGTGTGTGTGTGTGGGGGGATGAACAGGTCTGGATTGAAGATGATGACGATATGGGC
This sequence comes from Elgaria multicarinata webbii, assembly GCF_023053635.1. NCBI lineage: Eukaryota > Metazoa > Chordata > Lepidosauria > Squamata > Anguidae > Elgaria > Elgaria multicarinata. The sequence continues at coordinate 77,715,215 of NC_086172.1, read as the reverse complement.
CCAGTCCAGAAGATCAGCTCTAATGGCTCATGTGACCCATCCTGTGCTTAGCTAACTTTCTAGAGCCCTAGCCACTTTCAATGACTTGCCCCATTCCCTGCATGGCAGACCTGTGGAGCTTCTAATTGCCATGTAAGATCAGATATTATTATTATTATTATTATTATTATTATTATTATTATTATTATTATTACAATTTTATTCATTTATTTCATTTCTATACTGCCCAGTAGCTGAAGCTCTCTGGGCGGTTTACATTTCATAAAATTATAAAAATACAGCATAAAGTGAAGAATTAAAAATACATATACAAAATTTAGACAGCTAAAAAGAGTTTCTATAAAACACTAGACCTGTTTAGATGACTGGCATAAATGCTCCCATCTTATACCACTAAATGTCATTAAATGCCTGGGAGTAAACACTAAATATATTGGAAGGTGCCAGTTCCCCCGCATTTGTCTTGCAATGATGGAAGAAACGGTAGTTGTGAAAAATTTCCACCCCATGCGAGTGCTAAGGGCACAGGTGTGGGGTGTAACTCAATCCTCAGGGTGAGCCATACCTTATAGCTCAACTTTTGTGCAGCTCCCATCTATTCAGATTGGGAAGGGCTAAAGCCTCTCCCCTTTTCTCCAGTATGCTCCAGATGGTGTCCAGAAGATCCTCATTGGGAATAAAGCAGATGAGGAAGAGAAGAGGCAAGTAGGCAAAGAACAAGGCCTCCAGGTAAATGCCTTGGATGGGTACTGGTTGTCGTCCTCCACAGAGGGCTAATATTCACTAATAGCAGATGAGGTGGTTAATTTGCATCTCTGCTGTACCATTTCAGACTACAAGTGTGGCTCACATGGTTGAAAGCATCTCGGTACAAAAAATGTCCCTCCACATCAAAAACTGGCGTATCGGGAATTCTCCCTGTGTGGAGGGAATGTGTATGCATTTGCTTATGGAGGAGCACTCAGTCATGTGGAGCCTTTACCAGTGACTAGTATACCAACCTTGCACCAATTCCACTTGCAATTTGACGTAGCACACTCAGAAAACAGGTTTTATCACTTTATTACAGTGGGTGAGAAGTAGGCCAGCGTTTGATTTAGAAAGGAAGGCAGTTAAGGTTCATTAAGTTCAGAACCCTGTGGAAATGCACTCTGGAACCTGGCCTCTTTCCTGCATAGGCAAGATCTAGTTTATAGTGTAACTGGTTATGGTTTTATAAAAAATGGATTTGAAATTTGGACCTTGTTTCACCAGTTTTCCAACCCTCTACTCATGAAGGGAAAGCTACAAGACCAGGGGGGCTGTCAATGTCTTCTTTGCCCCGGGGTGGCTCCAAATCTGTATGGCATTGGTTAGATGGGGACTTACTCTGATTTTTCCAGCCAGAGTGAGGGCAGCCCAGCTCTTCTGCCAATCTGTCCTCACTCAGGAGTTGCTCTGGGTGCATTCCTGGTGGATGGCAACCCCTAATTGGTCGACGTCCATCCATGCAGAGGGCAGGGGGGCAGTTTGGCAAGTGGAATGGACACTGGAATGCCCCACGCTGCCTTGCTGTGGGGACAAGAGTTTATTTCATTCCCCCAAGCTGCTGCTGTGGTGGCCACTTCCTCTTCCTAAAATATTTTCTCACACACACTTTGAGCTGCTGCCGCCGCCATCTCCTCCTCACCAGAGTCTCAGGGAGGGATGGGAGAGGGGGCATATGACAGCCATAAACCCTGCGCTTGCTCCTTGGTGTGGGGATTATCTGCCACAACCCTATAGGAGCGAAAGCACAGGGCTTGGGGGGAATCCGATGCCAACTCAACGCCGTGAAGATAGCCCCCAAGTATGCCTCTTGAGCTGCCCTTTTCATTAGGGGAAAGCTCCAGTCACTACCTAGCCTGCCTTAAGTAAACTGTCTTCCTAGACTTGGTGGAGGAAAACAAAAGGGACAGTGGGGTTGACAGAACTGGAGCAATATGTCGGCAGTCGCTGTGTTTGTATGTCAACTTGTCAGAGCTTCTGTCTTCCAGCTGGCTAAGGAGTATGGCATGGATTTCTATGAAACAAGTGCCTGCACCAACTTGAACATCAAGGAGGTAAGAGCCTTGGGTATGGAATTTCCAGGGCAAAGGTGGGGGGGGGTGCTTCCTGGTCAGTGCTCTGTCAAGGAAGAACAAATGAACAATCCCAAAGAAAATCCTTGGGAACTCCTATAACTCTTTACTCACAGAGGCCAGTGGTCATCCCACCCTTGAGATCGAAAGCAAAGTGTTTTATTGCTGTTGTATTAAGAGAGAAATCTCTGATCTCTTTCAGTCTTTCACCCGCCTGACAGAGCTGGTCTTGCAGGCCCACAAGAAGGAGCTGGATGGACTCCGTGCAAACGCAGCTGACGAACTGAACCTGGTGGAGCTGGAGGAAGAGGCGAGCAAGGCGGAGGGCACAGAGCATTCTCCCAAGACCTGCTGGTGCTGAAGGCTCTCCAGTGTTCTTCCTTCCCCACTCCCCCAGTGCAGGTAGAAAGGCTGCCACCTCGAGAGGCCTGGCTTGCTGGGCTCCATCCCTCTGGGCCTTCGGTTGCCATCTGCTCTGCCGGATCCTCTTTGGATTTCCTGGTGTTTCTCCTTGATTGGTGATTTCTGTTGTCCCCAAATTCCCTGGATCCAAATTTCTTCAGGTGGGCTCGCAATTAATGCAGAACATCGCCCTGCCATCTTTACGGAATAGTGTGGTTGGCAACTACAGTTGGGGTCCGTCCAGCATCCCCTCAGACTCCAGGTGCTCTGCAGCCTTGCCCTTTTCCATGGGCAGGGGAGGCCTTTGGTCCTGTGCCTGGGTGGGGCTAGGCCTGTCCTCTGAGAACAGGGCCCCTAGGATGGAGAAAGCTGCCTTTCTTTAACAGCTTTCCAGGCAGGCTGTTTGCTAACACCACCCTCTATAACAAGTCTGCAGGTGGCTTGTTAGTGCTCCGCTGCCGCCCCCAACTGCTTTGCCTTGTCATTTCAATCTCTATCTAATGCCTGTGCAACTTTGAGCAGGGTTTTGGCGGGCCCTGAATCCTTTGGGGCCGGAGTTTGACAGCTGCCCCCTAGAGTTGACAAACTCTCATCCAGACATCTCGCCAAAAATGGGCTTTGTCCCAAAGTGAGTAGCAGCCGTCTTGCCCTGCTAGATATAAATGCTGGGAGCAACTGGAGTCTAGTCCTACTGGGAAGGGTTTGTAGGGTGTGATTTGTGGGGTCGGGTCTAACTTAGACCTACCTGACCAGTTACAGGGAAAGGAACGTTTGCTTCTTCCTAGCCAGACCACACTCCATTTTAGAACTCCATGGAGCCTTGTATTGTATTGGCAAGCAGGAAAACTACCCTTTCCTGTGACTTCCTCAAAATCAGTAGGGAGTCTTCCCTTGGCTCCTCTTGAGTATCTTTGGGCAGGGATACAAGTACATCATGTACCCCTGAGGCTATGTCCCTGCACCCATGGAGGGAGAGAAGCCATCTTGTCTGTGTGGCTTTGAGAGCCCCCTTCAAATGATTTCCCAGCTACCCACCAAAGCCCTGAGTCGGAAACAGAGCATTGTAATCTGTGCATTAAATCTTCCCTCATTTGTTTCCACTCTGGAGGTCCAGACTATAAGATGTTCAGAACCTCATGGGCTCTTTTTAGGATTTTCTCTGAAACTCAACCTGGTAGATCCAAGGGGGAGATTTTTTTGTCATGAGCTGCTAACACAGCTCAATTGGAGCAAACGAAAAACTTCCTGCCTGCATGTTGCACCGGCATCCCCCTCTTGCCTGGCCGTTGACTTGCTCAGTGGGAGAGGCCTATTAACACGCTCAGCGGTATGCCCTGGTATTCCAGTCTATATGCCTGCCTGCTCCCTAGTAGCTGCCCCCTGCGTACCAACACCTTGGAGGATGCTACGGCTCCCCTCCTATATGTGTACCAGAAATGGGCCACTCCTGCTGATTCAGAAAGGACTGGCAGACGGAGACTTTTTTGGCTGGGATGTGTTGGCTGTACCAAGATCCTCCTGCTGCTGTAGTGAGGCTGCCTTTGGCAGGAGACCTAAACGTGAGCCATTCAATCCATAGTAAGTGGTTCTTGTGGCCTCAGCCAGCCTGTGTAGTGAATGGCCCCATTCTTAGCCACAAGATAATGGCAGATAATCTACCTGCCTTTGCTCTTTTCCTCCTCCTGGATATTGACACTCTCTCTCTCTCTCTCTGGTTCTCTTTGGAACTAATCTAATTTTACTTAAAGGAGGGGAAGGGAATAACACAGCCTGTCCCACCTGGTTCCCTTTTGGACTACAACTCCCACCATTCCTGAGCATTGGCCATACTGTCTGGGGCCAATGGGAGTTGAAGTCGAAAACACCTGAAAGGCACCAGGTTAGGAATGCCATGGAATAGTATATATTAGGAAGAAGGGGAAATAGTAGAGCATGGAAATAATGCTGGTTGTCTTTACCCACATGTTTTGCCCTTGTGGGTCAAGCAGGGTGCCTTGTGGTTCCAAAATGGCTCCACTTCGGACATGTGCCCTTTTCCAAAAACTTCCAGTTTTACCACTTTCCTTGCGCTGGATGGGTTTGAACTAGTATCAAGCCGCTGAAATGTTTGGAAGCAGTGATGCTCTACACGCTGTGCCTGTTGCTGGCGGAAGGGTTCTTGTGGCCACCGCCACCTTGCAGTGGGGACTGTGCAGTTGTCCTCACCCTTTCAGGATCTTTGGGGAGGGCCTGATGCAATTGGCCACAGGGGAGCGCTTCCTGCCAGAACTCGTTTGACACTAGAGACAGGGTAGACACTCACTAGAGACACATGTAGCTATTAACCCGTCGAGAGTTTTTATACAGTAGGACCCCAAAGTTGGCTAGCGAAGGATAAATTGCAGCAAGATGAGTACAGGGAGAATGGTTGGGCAAACTAGGAAGCTTTGCCCTGAGAAAGGAGGCAGGCAGAGACGAAGGGAAATGGGGTGGGCCAAAGCAAGAGCAGGTCTTTTTCTCTCTTGAGTCTTTTCATGCAGCCGGAACACTTTGGGGCTGATTCTTTGGAGCCTCGCTTGCTCTTACTGGCTTTGGTCTGCCTAAGGGTGAAATGACAACTGAAAGCCAGTTCGTATGGAACTTCTGCCCAAGGCCTGGTAGCTATTTTCTCCCCTTTCCTCCATTCCCCCTTTGGCTTGGATTGTAGGGGACACAAGGTGAATGGGTTGAGTTTGTCGTGAGTGCAGGTAGCAGTTTTGTACAGCCACTTCTTATGGTAGCGTGCAGGACCCCTTTGCTAGTTGTGTGTGATTAATTTGGCTTACCAGTGTTCCATGAAATCTGGGATGGGAATTAAAAAAACAACAAAACCGGAACAGTGGCTAGCCACCTGCAGAGTGGTTGTCACTTGCATACACACATACACAGATCTTTAAAACTCTGTTGGTTGGGCCACCCTCAATAAGGTGTGTCTGAAAGGAGAGGGCTGCCACTGTCAGTGGGGAAGAGGGGGGCACTGGGAATTACCAAAGCTTCCAGGGCCCCAAAGCTCTGCCAACCTATATGACAGATATATTAAAGTGTTGCCCTTGGAGGGCCCATGGATATGTTCCCTGTAGCTCTCCCCTGCCTGTTGCAGTCCAGCATCACGTTGGTGCCGCTTGCTCCACGTAGGATCTTAGCTGTCTTTCCACCAGTATAATACAAGCTGAGCTGCTGATGCTGTTACCAACGCACAAAATTGACTCCAATGTATCTTCACAACACACCTGACAAGAGAAGGAGAAGGCAAGACTCTTTGCCCATCGGTGGAGATGAACTGGAGTTCTTATTGCCAAGACCCAGCAGTGTCTCTTTCTGGAGTGTAGGAATTTAGATGCGGTTGGTGAAGCCTCTAGCTCACAATGCAGAGCATAACAAACCATCCTGATAGTGCCTAGGGAACTGCACTCTGGGTTGTTGGGCAACTCTTGCGGTGAGAGAATAGCTCCCTAATCAATGCCAAATTTCTCTGTGCAGATTAGAGTGGTGCTCTCTAGCGTGGCTTGATTTCAGGCCATCGTTTGGAAGGAGGATTCTGGGAATCTAGTACTATATACAGTATTCTGAGGCTCCCTCTGTCCTGCAAGTCATGGGTCATAGCAACTTGTCTGTACGCAGAAACTTGCACATAACTTGTCATGGGATCCAGCCAAACGTACGACTTTCTGAATCCTCTGCTGTGTCTGTAATTTGTGAACTTTGCACTCTGACTGGGTTTCCTTGTATGACCTGTCATTGTAACTCATTATTTTAAACAAACAAACATCTTTACAAAATAAAGATTCTCAAAGTGGTCAGTGGCTGTCGTATTGCCTCCCTGGATGGCTAACTCTCTCCATGGTGCTGAGAACATTACTTGGAGGGAACTCAGGTGGTCAAGTTGCAAACCCTTCCCACTGCATTCAGAAAACTGAATTTGTGAGCACACAGCTCATTTAGAATGGATACAGTTTAATTTGTGTTGCAAGTAAGTTCACCTGCACAAGAAATGAACCAAAGAAGCAGATGAGATGGGGAAATGAGTACATGCATTAGCACCATTATTTCTGATCAGGGGCAGGTAAGGATTAGCTCTACTCACGTGAGACAATCTATAACTGACAAAATCCTGGGGTTATCATTAATTTTTGGTATTGTATTGGCCCAATTCAAAATGATACCATTTGAACATTAAAAATATGTATTTATATGTTCTTGTGCAGATGCTTCAGGACAATGGCATGCTGTTAAACCCTCTGTACCTCAAACTATCATGACAAGCCCATAGATTACAAATAGGAAAGAGAAAAGAAGGGATGTAGATCAGGTTGACTCTGTCTCATCTTTCCTATATGTTGTGAGACGTGGATGACCATCAAGAGGAGAAGTGGGAAAACTGGCTTTCAAGATGTCAAGAGTCCAACTCCCATCAGCCAATGGTCTGAGATGGTAGTCCAACATCATCTGGAGGGCCACAGCTACCCACCCCTGGACTACAGCCTAGTACACCTCACTGCCCAGCTTTTCAGAAGTATGAGTGGTTTTGAAGGGGAAGGAGATGCACCCTTGATACATGTCTATAACTCGTGTTCTGCACATAATGGACCAGAATTGACTGTAGATAATGAGCCACCACCAGAGGTGTCCACATGTCTTCTCTCAGTGGGGTGGAGGTATGTTATGAATTGCCCCACCTGGGTATACACAAGAAAACTGGGCTGGCCCTCAGAGATCAGATAGCTCAAGCCTGAACTGGCTTGTGACCTCTTTGGTGCACTAGATTCAGGGAGAGAGTTCTGAGTCTGGTTGTGTGGTCTGTAGCATAGGTAATGCTCATATTGAGAAGCTCAGGCAATTGCTGACATAGCCATTTTGAGCTAGACAAAATTGTTCTTCAGCCCTTGGTGATCTTGGGATGCTTTGGCCAACCACTGGAGAAACTTGCCTCAGGACAGTTCCTTCCATTTTTTTCCTTTTAGAAAATTATCTCTGATGGCTGTACTCTGGTTACGTGCCCTACCTTCCTCTCCTTGAGCTCACCAGCAATCTGATCCAGCTGTTAATAATTCAACATGTGCCTGGTGCCAGGAGAAGCAGAATTCTCATTAGAGGTTTTCATTATCTAGGGGATGTGCACAGTAGCACTGGGAGGCAATTTTACTTCTTTCAAAATACTGTGCTACAATTTTCATAGCAGAACACGCCTTGCCAGCCAATAAAAAGCTATTGAGGGGGAAGATCTGCATCTGTTGGAACAAGGCATAGAAATATGAATTGCACATGGTATATGGAAACACACTCTCCTCACATAGCCAAGGTGGCATTACATGTAAAACTAGTTACACAAAAATAGCCTTTTATATCTTACAGTTTTCAGTTTCAGTTTATTTATTTCGGTCACAGACCAGTACAGCAGAAAGCATAATCAGTAACAGTATTAAACACTCTGATACAATGCATACAATAAAATACATACATAAAAACACAGCAGTTTCAGCCTGAATCTAAAATATTATCGTTCAGCAATAAAACTCTTCAACATCAATTTCTGTTGGCTTATGGCAGCCACACAAAAACTGGCCACTTTTAGCGTAACCTGAGGATTCTGATCTGATAGAAGATGTTTTAGGTAGTATTCATCTGATCTACTCTTCTCACATAACCAAGGTGGCATCACATGTAAAACTAGTTACACAAAAATAGCCTTTTATATTTTACAGTAAGCCTAATAACTTATTACACAGTACTACATGAGCAGACACCTGTGTGTATTCCCCTGATTCCATGTGATAGATGTTCTGCTTGCTCAACCCACACAGAGCTATTACTTTAGAGAGCTGTATCTTCACATGATGATAGCTGTATTTATCATGGCTGGCAATGCTTAGCATCAATTAAGGCTGCTATTGCTCAGATGGGTTGGTTGGTTGGTTGGTTCACATAGGTACTAGCTTGAATGCCAGCCTACTGTCTTGTAGGTGACCGATTTGCTGTCAACATCAACGGTTCCTTTTGCCACAAAGGCTCTCAAAGAATCTGCTACTTTCTCCTGTAGTTTTTGCATTGTGTGTGAAATGCAGGTTCTTCATCATCGTTAGTGTCTGAATAGGGAGAGAGTGATGATTTACCTGCAGGAACGCCAACATGTGACAGTTGTTGTACCCTGTTCATTGACCTCTTTAACAGACTATCAAATGGGATGTTTCACCAGTACACCTTGGAGAAATGGCTGAGAAACATACATTGCTTCAGAGAGGGATGCTTTCTCTGAGCTCCTCTACTTAACTGACTACCATGAGGTGTCCAGCATTTCAGACTTCAGTCATCCCTCCAGTTATGCCATGCAGCAGCAACTCTTCCACCCCACCACACGCCACACTGACTGGATTCAGACAACACAATAACCAACAGTGGTTTAAGGAGTCAACGGTTGGTTATTTAACCCACCATGGGTTATTGTGTTGTGTGCTGGGAGTTTTTTTAACCAACAGTTGATTATTTGGCCCAAATAACCAATGCTGTGCAGAGTTGGCTATTTGAACCACCATTGGCTATTGTGTCATGTGGAGGGCACCATTGGTTATTTCCTTGGCCACCGTTGGCTATTTTGTCAGCCACAGAGTCGCAAGGCAGGAGCAGTCAAAGTGGCATCTGCCACTCTAATCCAGCCAGCAGCAGCAATGGCTGATGGAATACTAGTGGGAGGACTGAGGGGGGAGACAGGGCGGGGGATGAGTGAGTCAACTCAGCATGGACTAATAGTCAACTCAACACTGATCCTAATCCACACCACAGTTATTATGCTGTGTGGGGAGTACTTCCTAGATAAACAACTGTCGGGTTGGTTATTACCCCACCATTGATTATTGTGTTGACTGAACGCAGCCATAGTCTCCCTACTGCCGCTTTACTATTTCAAGCAGCCTCTTCTATAGCCATAAATTTCAAGTAATCACCACCCACCAAGCAGTTGAAGGTTGCAGAACCCCACAGCCTTGATGATCTCATCTCTGTATTATATTTATCAGGCATTTTGTTTTTGGATTTAACAGTGTCATACAATCCACTGTCCTTCCATAACAGCACCATGCTACAAAAGCAAAATCTATTGTTCCAAAAAGATCTGTTGATCTTTTCTTAAACATAACCCCGCCTTACTCAAATTCCAACAGCTTTAAACTTCACTGGACGGATTAGATATTTAAAACTGGTATATTTAAACTGGGCCATGCCTATGCTAGGAGAAAGGGATATAAACCACACATACACAGTTATTTCAGCATTTTCTCCTTTGCCATGAGAATTCTAAATTCTGTCCTGTTTTTCCCTGCTGAATCCTCTCCACTTTATGGCAGCTAAAGATTGTGCTAGAATCGGGGGAATAAACACACTTCAAATACATTTTTTCTCCCTATTTAGGCTACACATTCTTTAAAACAGAATTCATTTCTTGAAGTATGCCCACCTCCATTAACAGAGAGAGAGAGAGTATCGATGAGCATTCTAGTTTTAATTTCATCTTGCAGATAGCTCTGTGCTGGAGACTTCAGTTTCATCTGTGGAATACCCTGTAGCAGAGCCTGTCGTTGTGCCCAGCCTCACAATGACTTGACCTCTGTTAAGGACTCTTGAGTGCTGTCACAGTAGCAACAAGCTACTCTAATTTCCATTTCTTGCCCTGCCCTCCCATCTCAGGCTGCAATCCTAAACACATTTACTAGGGAGTAAGCACAATGGAACACAGTCAGACGTGCTTCTGAGCAACATGCGTTGGATTGTGCTGTCATTCTTCAAGTCTTAAGCAGTATGAATTATTGAGCATTGGCCTAAGTATCACAGTGGCTTGGATATCCTTCCTGAGCTGTACTGGCTTGCAACGGAAGACACGGTGGCCTGACCTGCTTTGTTCCGAATCAGTAAAGAGCTGGATCGATAACATGGAACGGGCTCCGCTTTCTGCACCTCACACCAGGGAAAAAGGCCTTTGGGTGCAGCCAATCGCAGGAGCACACGGAGAAGCATTTTAAGCAAGCAACTGTACCTGCAAGGGGTTCACTGGCATCCCTTGGTCCTTGCAGCAATGACTCCCATAGCCAAATCCTTCTATGATCTCAGTGCCACTGACCTCCAAGGGGAGAAAGTGGATTTCAACAATTTCCGGGGGAGAGTTGTCTTGATAGAGAATGTGGCCTCCCTCTGAGGCACAACGGTGAGGGACTACACCCAAATGAACCAGCTGCAGAGCAAATATCCTCGACGGCTGGTTGTACTGGGTTTCCCTTGCAACCAGTTTGGCTACCAGGTAAGTGACTTAATTTGTTCCAGCTCCAGTCCTCTTCTTTGCAATAGAGGGATCCATCTCAACCCTTTCCCTTGCAACTGCAAGATTCTATCTTCCAGAAGGTTGCAGTTGTTCCCTCTTGACTCCTTAAACTCCTAGAAATCAGAGCTCCTGTGCTATGCACACTTGCTGAGGAGTTGGGGAATGCAGACCCATTTAAACTTAAGGGGACTTCCACTGGAACAAACATTGTAAGAACATAAGAAGGGCCATGCTGGATCAGACCAAGGGTCCATCTAGTCCAGAACTCTGTTCAAACAGTGGCCAACCAGCTGTCGACCAGGGACCAACAAAGCAGGACATGGTGCAACAGCACCCTTCCAACATTATAGTATTCTATAGGAGGCATGTTCAGAACTTACCTCCTATGGGATTGTAATTATCTGAAAGATGCACTGTGATGGCCAGAGCATAACTTCCAAAGAGTTGTCCAGTCCTGCAGGATGTTCAGAAATCATGCAATTGCTAAAGTATAACTTATTCTGGCTCTACTATTTAGAGATGCATAGGTAATTTAGATATGGGGCTTTGTTGCACACAGGTCCTTGTCCTTTTCCTTTTTTGAAGAGGGTGGTTTTGCATCGAAGGAACTGACATGTTATTTAAAATATGGATGAGTCATCCAGCTTTTGGATAAGCAGGCTAACCAGCATCATCCTAACAACCACCTACAGCACTGGATACCGTGGGGAAACATATACAGAAATGACAAGGCATTATTTATTATTTAAAATATTTAGAATCATAGAATAGTAGAGCTGGAAGGGGCCTAAAAGGTCATTAACAAATTCCACGGCAGGGTACAATATTAATTAAAATGACTAAAACTGAAATAAAAATCCACAATAAGCAGAAAATCTAACAAAGCAAGGCATTAAAATCAGCAAATGCTTGGTTAAATAAATATGCCTTCACCAGGCACCAGAACAACATCAGGGTTGTCATCTGTCATACTGCAGGAGAGAGAGAAGTCCAAGGGTAGGGGGCCACAACCAAAAAGACCCTCTTTCTGGTTGCCTTTGTCTAGCCTTCAACGGTGCTCCTACACTTTTGCAAACAAAACAAAATCCATGAGATGTAATTTCTTTCATTCCTGCAGCCATTGGAGGGGGGGAAACTGTATATTGGCTAAACTTTTCTTTGCCATCAAGCTTTTAAAGGCACAGAGGCCCTCCCTGAAGTAACAATTAGCATATGTGCATTGAAGACATAATAAACTGGAGATTTTTATTGGATACATTCGATGGCCAGCAATTTAATGGAAGACCTAGGTTATTACAATGTTGGTAATTTTATGCTGGGCATGAGAGACTAATTGCAGAGTACTTCTGAATACTATTTTGGCTGATAATAGATGCTCCATATAGGTTAGGAGACTTTTCTTAGAGCAGTAGGAAAATATTTGGACATTTTTATTTTACAACCTCTGTATACTGCTCCACATCCAGACAGATTTTGGAACAGTGAACAATACAGATAAGATAAAAGAATAAAAACACCATGTTAAAATAAATACTATTTTAAAAAAGAAATGGAGTTCTGGTAAACCCACAGCCGGTCACTCAAGGAAGCCTTCCTGGAATAACAATGTTTTCAGGAGGCACCGGAAGCAACACAATGGCCCCATTCAGACAACACGCTAAATCATGCTGCTTAACCACAAAATGGTTAGTGGAATGCATTATGCATTCCATTAACCATTTCATGGTTAAGCAGCATGGTTTAGTGTGTTATCTGAACGGGGCCATTGTTGCTGCCTGCTTGACTTCCAAAGGCAGGGATTCCATGCAAAGGGGCCACCTCACAGACTCCAATCGGGTCATAGGTCCATGTGGAACCACCAAGAGCCTGCCATCTGATGACCTCAGTGACCTGGATAGGTTAGTAAGGGAGAAGGCACTTTCGCAGGTATCCTCAGGTATATTTGGGTAATATTCTATTGTTTACTGACCCTTGTGTGGCGCAGAGTGGTAAAGCAGCAGTTTCTGCAGCTGTACCTCTCCCCACGGCCTGAGTTCGATCCCAGTGGAAGCTGGTTTCAGGCAGCCGGCTCAGGTCGACTCAGCCTTCCATCCTTCCGAGGTCGGTAAAATGAGTACCCAGTTAGCTGGGGGAAAGGTAATAACGGTCGGGGAAGGCAACGGCAAACCACCCCACTATATAAGGCCTGCCAAGAAAACGTCAGCGAAAGCTGGCATCCCTCCAAGAGTCAGTAATGACTCAGTGCTTGCACGAGAGGTTCCTTTCTTTTCCTTCTATTGTTTAGCCCTTAATAAAATAGCAGTAATGTTTGATATTATGGGATGCATATTAGGGAAGCCTTTTTGATTTAGGAACCACTCTAAAGAAGAAATTAACTGGGAAGTCTACTAAAAAGTCTTCAACCTAGGCTGGAACAATTACATTGATTCCAGAGGAAACTATGGTGATCTATGCCGGTTGGGCAGGGTGGTGGTGGTTCCTTAGTAGCACTAATGATTAATTTTAATATTTTATTATGTTTATTAGATTCCTATAAAATTCTCTAGGCAATGTCCTTTTAAAACAGAATAAAATGTAAAGCTCTAAATCAATACAATATAAAATCAACATAATTTTAAAACAAAGCAGATATAAAGCCAGCATGATAAAACAAACACACATACACACACACCTGATTAAATATAGTACAAAATAGAACATAAAAGCAGCCAAGGAATAAACAGGAGTGAAGAACCTCCGATGAACAGCAGGGATCAAAATAGCAAAGATTTAAAAGGCCTGAGAGAACAAGAAAGTTTTAACTTGGTGATGGAAAGAAAATGGCATTGACACCAGGCAAATTTCCCTGGGGAGAACATTCCATTACAAGAGTCACTGCTATGGAGAAGGCCCTCTTTCTAGGCGCCACCCTCCAAGCTGCAGAATGAGGGGGGGACTTACAGAATGGCCTTTAAAAATGACCTTAGGGTGTGGGAAGGTACCTATGGGAAGATATGTTCCATTGGACACCAAAACTGTAACACCTTGCATCAGGTGTGGAGCTGGCCCTCAATCCATTGATAGCCATGTCAGGTGCCCTGGATTGCAATCTCCCCTACTTATTTATGCATTGCTTCTCTGGTTATATTATGCACAGCATGGGCTCCTTCGCTACAGGCAGCAGAGACGGTAGAAGTGGCTCTGCAAATTATGCCTCATCAGTCAGCCGCTAGATGTATGTATTCTGCAAAGATGTTTTCAGATGCAGGAGTGATTTGCAGCAATGTTATTTGCCTCTCCAAGGCTGCAATGTTATATTCATTTATTTGGGAGCAAGCCCCATTAAACAAAGTAGGATTTCTTTCTGAGTTAACAAGTATAAGATTAAATTCTTTTAGATGATCCTAAAACAGGCAAGTCTGAAGTGGCCAGTTGCAAAACAGGGATACACCTGCTGAAATTCTCCATTTACACAACTATTAAAAGTGCAGCAGCCCCAATTCTAGCCCTTGCCAGAATCACAGAACTTTAGAAGGGCCCAAACCTTCCCTCCCAAAGTAGAATCTTCCACACAGTCTCATCTAGATAATCTTCTTGACCTCCAAAGGATCTGAAAGAGAAATAAAAGCCATTGGCTGAGCTAGTGCCTGGGGCATCCGTCAGCCCTTGTTCCTCTAAAGAGAAGAGCCATTACCAGATGAGGAAATTGTAGTGGGACTACTCCAATATGCTAAACGAAGAGGAAAAGCTTTCTTAGTCTTCCTAGTCAAAATGAAGGGAGTACATTAGAAACGCAATATCCCTTACAAAGGTATATATCAAACACTTACCTTGAAACTAACCTAGTTCCCACACCTGTTCTAAGGAGCCCCTTCCAGAATTTTGTGCACCTCTTGGGCCTTCGCAGCAGCAGCCCCTACCCTCAGGAAAACCTTCCCTCCTGCAGGTTGGGAGGCAGAAAATGTAACAACTTTTAAATGCCTCCTGAAAACAGATCTTTTCACCTAGGCTTTTCCTGGGCTGTAACTGCTTCTTTTACACGCTGCTTTTAAACTTGTATATTGAGTCTTGTCATGTTGTATTTTATGGTTTTAATTGTGAACTGCCCAGACAGCCTCGGCTATTGGGTGATATAAAAATGCAATAAAAATATGTGAGCCTCTGCCCCTGTAGGGAAAACATTTTCACGTAAGTCAGTTCAATTGCGCATTTGTGGAGAACATGAACCAAAGGTTCAAGGTTGTGCTTAAGTTGCTGCACGGATACCATTAAAAAAGATGTGGGGAGCCTGTGACCATCCAGATGTTATTGGATTACAATTGCCACCATTGCTGGCCATTGACTATGCTGGCTGGGGTTTATTTTAGTTGGAGCCCAACAACATCCAGTATTGGGCAAAATATGGGATACAAATAAAAATAATAACAACAACATCTGGAGGGCCACAGTTTCCCCACCATTATGAGAAACACAGAACAGACCAATACTGACACTTTGTACATGGAGTTCCATTTATCGTTATGTGCTTTCCGCTTCACCCCAACAGGAGAACTGCACCAATGAAGAGATCCTCAACAGCTTGAAATATGTGCGGCCTGGGTCTGGGTTTGAACCCAACTTCACTCTCTGTCAGAAATGTGAGGTGAATGGCAAAAACACCCACTCTGTCTTTGCCTATCTGAAGGACAAACTTCCTTACCCAGACGACAACCCCTCCTGCCTCCTGATGGAACCCAAGTTCATCACGTGGAGCCCTGTGCACCGCAGCGACATTTCCTGGAACTTTGAGAAGTTCCTGGTGGGGCCTGAGGGAGAGCCTTTCAAGCGCTACAGCCCCAGATGCCTCACCACCAATGTAGAGCCTGACATCCAGCGTCTCCTGAAGCTTGCCAAATAAGAGGAAGAACCAACTGGTGCTCCAGAGATGATTCCAATAGCCTTTATGTAGCAAGGCGGGTCAGACGAATGGCTAGAAATTCCCTGTGCTGTGATCATGAGCTCCCCCTCACTGCCCACCTTTAGAAATATCCAGGGCCCAATTCCCTTCTCTTCCCTCTTTTGCTCAGTGTATGAGGTGCTTTGCCCTAGCTCCTGACAGAGCCAGCATCAGACTTTTACCGAGTGACGGTGCCCTCTTAAAGTTCAAAGGAGGGGGCCTGAGAAATGTAAAGGTGCTGATTCCTTGGCCCTTGCTTGCTGGGCACTATTTATGTCATGAGTCAAATAAATGAGTTGAAGAACCCCACACACCCCTCTGTGTTTTCTTATCCCACAGCCACCTAATAAACCCCCTCCCTTTAAAATTATTACTTTTCCTTCCCAGCTGATACTAAAAAAGCCAAACCTCAGCTCTTTCCCATTTCTTGCTTTGGGTGCTCTCTTCTTGCTTCCCATAAATGTTGGCATTCATACAAAGCAGCGCATACAAGATCAGGTAGAATCACTGCATAGAGAGCTTCAGCCACGGGGCAGTATAGAAATGTAATAAACAACAACTTCAGTTTCTTATCCCTCCCCACATAAGCACTTCAAGCCTTGTAAACAGTAACCCTCACTAGGCTAAAATATTCTCTGAAGAGCAAAATGTGGTATCCAATTACAATTACCTCACACCAACTTTTAGACTAGCACACCAGCCACACCACCCTGCCAACATACACAAAGCTACTGGAAAATTGACAGCAGGAAAATTATTCTCCTGGAAAATGGACAGCAGGGGTGAGGCACTTGCAGCCTTCCAGATGTGTTTGAACAGCTTCCTAACCATTGCCCATGCTGGCTGGGGGATGGGATCTGGGCCAGATCTACACCAAGCAGGATATAACACTTTGAAAGTGGTTTGAAAACTGTATATGGAGTGTGCCCTGGGCCCTGACAGTTGTCAATATTGTTATAAAGCAGTAGTGTAGATCCTGCCCTGAAGTCAAACAACTTCTGGAGGGCCACAGGTTCCCCACTCCAATTTTAAAAATTGGCCATTATTGGTTCCGTAGGGGCAATTCCATGGTTATGAGGCAACAGAGGGGTCCTGCTTGACCATGTCATAAAAAGGAATTGAGAAGCAAGGATGTGATCCCTGAGGCAAAGGTCTAAACTGTTTTAAAGATCTGACATGTTAATCTTGACTTGGGCCCTGTAAACAACACTGATGTTTCAAGTTTTTCAGTCAAGCTGAGGCTTCCAAATTAAAAGGCAGAGTGCTTACAAATGAGGTTACCAAAGCCATGAGATTTCAAAGTTTATAATTAGCAACATAATAGTACTAATGGGTACTAGTCCTGATGGCTATATGCTGCCTCCAGTATCAGAGCAGTATGGCTATGTACAACCAGTTGCTGGGAACATGGGCGAGAGGGTGCTGTGGGACATGTCCTGCTTGTGGGTTTCCACTGGCAGCTGGTTGGCCACTGTGTGAACAGAATGCTGGACTAGATGGACCCCTGGTCTGATCCAGCATGGCTCTTACGTTCTTAACATGAATACAATAGATGAAAAAGCAAGTGCATTCTACATGACAGAAAGCATTTCATCTGACAGGACTGGTTTTTTTGTAATTTAAATTTTAAAAAAGCATTTTAATTAACAGATACGAATCGTTTTCTTCTCACCACTACTCATTTCAAATTGCAGTTGCAATCTTATACCCACCTTCCCAGGAGGAAGCCCAATTGAGCTCAGTGGGACTTATGTCTGATAGACAGGTATAAAATAGTACTTCGGAAGATCAGGTTAGCTTGTCTGCAATTATGTTATAGCAGGACTGTTACAGGATGGCAGTGTCTTATCAAAAACTCTGAGATACACAATACTCTCTTTCCTGCCAAAGCAGCTGTAGTCTTCCAAATGTATAATATTCCAAACCTCCCTTCTAAAGGCCAAAGCGAACTGGAGAGAAAATGTAGCTGGATGTATGATTCAGTAAAAACCTATCCTGTGGAAACTCCATCAGACTTCTAGTACTTTTAACTAGGGATGGGGGAGAAATTAGCTCAACTTGCATTTTAATTTAAACTTACCTAATTTCACACTTTCAAACCAATAAGCAAATCAACATTGTTATCAACACTTCTCCAAATTTTGCAATGGCATTTTCTAATAAAAAAATGTGTACATTGGGGGAAAGTGCAAACAAAAACGTGTATATTAGTGAAAACAACATTAAAATGTATTATATGCAGAGTCAATGTGGTACAGTGGTTAGAGTGTTGGACTGGGAGTTGGGAGTTTTGGATTCTAGTTCCCACTTGGCCATGGCAGCTTACTGGATAACTTTGGCCAGTCAGACTCTCAGCCCAACCTACATCATAAGGTTGTTGTTGTGAGGATAAAATGGAGAGGAGGATTATGTATGCCACCTTAAGTTCCTTGAAGAAAAAAAAGATGGGATATAAATGTAATCAAATGAGTAAATAAATATTAGGAAAATTGCTTTCAAAATGTGCCCATCTGGCAAAATTGAATACAAAAATGCATGTATTAGGAGACATACTCACAAAAATGGGTATGAATTTTCATGCAAACTTTTTAAAAAATCTCAAGAGTTTAGAACAAACTAAACTTAAGTTTGGAAAAATTCCCAATGAAGAGTGTAAATATGATAAACAGAGAAAACAAAAAGGTCAGATTTGTTCATCCCTACGTTTAACCTTCATGCCCAGTGAGGCAAAATAGTCTACTATACCTTGATAATTTAGGATTAGCACCCAGGAGCACATCACCTCTCTTTACAATAAATCAGTGGTGGGTTTTTTTGTGTGTTTTTTTAAAAACCTAATATAGAGGCTGCCTACATTTTATTGGCGCAAAAGAGATGTGGGTAAAGATAGTTTGTTTTGCTGGACCAGCTTTTTTTGGATTTGCACATTGTGAGACAGGCAGCAACTCGGCTCATTTCCTTCGGCCTCAAAAGCTGGCCCAGTGACTTCCCCCCCCACACACACACCCTTTGTATCCCTTGCTTTTAAAATGAGAGTCCAGAAGAATGACCATGTTAGCTTATGGCCAAAAAAAAGCAGAAAGATCCATGGTATCTGAAAGGCTAACACTGCATAATCCCATGCAAGTCTAATCAAAATTCCCACTGAATTCAGTGAGACTTACTCCCATGTAGGCATGCATAAAATTGCAGTCTTACTGTGGCATGAGCGATCTTAAACCTGGGGCCTAATCCAGCAAGAACCCGCACTAAATGGATTCGAAGGTACCAATATGACTCCTATTCACTTGTGTGAAAGAATTATAGATTGTTGATGGAAAATGGATGCAAATAATAAAAGCAAGAAAAGCTTAGAGATGCCCCTCAACTTGCAGTTGCAGTTGTTCTGGTTCCCTGGAAGCAACAGGTGTCATCCCAGGAGGCTGTTTATTTGAGCAAGGGGTGCACCTTCCTCCCCTTAGATGAGAACAGGTAACAAACCAATCTGCCCAAGATTTTATAGGGCTTGTCTCATGTAGATTCAGACTGTCACAACACACACACATACCTCCCTCCCTTCACTAAAGAGGATAAGGGGGGGGGGAATTCCTTGGCAGGAAAGAAATTTTTCACAACAAAGAAGAGAGCATTCTTATCAACGAGAAAAGTACAAACTGTGCAAGACAGCTACTGTGCATTATCTAACTCTTGTTAGTAGCAAAAACCTCTGACCTTCACTATACAGCTATAAAAACCAATTCTAACTTCATAATAGTTGCCGACTGCTCTACCAAATAAGTAAACATCTGCTACTAAACACTGCATATGACTCTGTGCCTGTTCATACCGGACTCCTTGCCATTCCTTCGAAGCCAAATCCAATCCATGAGCTTCTGTAGGCAATAGCTTCATCTGGTTTCTTTTGCCTTAGAGCATTCTAGAAAAGGTGGTATCAAATCCTGACATGCACAAAATCTTGGCTACATGCAGTTAAAGAAGTCCCACTGAGTTCAATGGGACTTACTCCCAGATAAGTGTACAGTTGCAGCCTGAATCTCTCATTTGCTTGCATGGAACCAAGTTCTGAAATCACAGCATTTCTAGTAGAATTGTGTTTCCAGTAATTACAAACACAGTAATTTTGAAACCAGAATCTGTATATAACACATGCAGCAGCAGCCACGTAACTGCTGAATGTTAGAACACCAGGGTAATTTCCTCTTCTTAATGAATAGCTGCAAAGAACTAGCAGCCCTTGAGTCCTAACATAGCAAGGATCCAGTGGGACACACAACTTTTTAATTATTTTAGTGAATTTATCAGGACATTAGGAGAGATTTCAATAAGTTTAGTGTAAAAAAAAAGATGTTGACATTTCGTTGCATGATTCCCCTACCCAATCAACATTCTCCAGAGAAATACAATCAGATTTTAAAAGGATAACAAGTTTTAATAGAAATTAAAGGGAAAGGGATGGGGGGTGGAAGGAGGGCAAGCCCTTTTTTTGGGGGGGGGCACATGGCTGAAGATCCAGATTAACATTCTTTTAGGGAACAAATTAAATTGAACTTTTCTGATTTATACCTCATCTAATACATGACTTGTTCCTTAATGGGCAAGTCCAAAAGGTCCTCAATTCAGTTTTCATGAATAGGCACAGAATGTACTTTCTAGAGTTCTAAAATAATACCCAACTGCAAATGGTGCTCTGCCAATCCAGAATATGGCAGGTTTGGCCACTGGAGATGGCTGGGGGGCAGGAGGACGTCCAAACTGCAGGGTTGTATCCCAGAATAAAGTGATTAAGTGATAAAGTGATTAACATGCACATTCCTGTGCATGTTTAGACGGAAAATAGTCCTACAGTTCCCACATTCCCCAGCTAGCCATGCTAGCTTGGGAATGCTGGGAGTTGTAGGACTTTTTTCAGTTTAAGCATGCACACCCTAAATGAGAGTTCTAGCTTAAACCATAGAATTACTTCAGTCTTATCAATGACCTCTTCCCAAAAGGATTCAATTGAATGTTTCCATTTCTTATGTCCTAGAATTGCTGGTGAATGAGCAATTAGTTTTCAAAATGCCCATATTCAATAATATTTTTGAGAAACCGTTTCCCCCCATTTTTTTGTTGAGCAGCTCTAAAGCCAAGGCCAACAAATAAGGTTAATAATTGAAGGGCAGCCTTCTATTGTAATTACATAAGTTTGTACCCCAAGTCCTGAACCCATCTGGTTCTTAAAACAGTCCATACCATGTTTGAGGTCACCCAAAGTGATCTAATCTACCTTTTGAGAAAGGGTAAAATCAGTAAAGGATTTATTATTTTTAGAGATTCAGACGGGACTAGAAAATTAGGGTGAAATGTCTGAAATATACTACAGAGACTCTGCTCAATCCATTAGCACATAGATCACAAATCTGCAAAGGAATAATGTTGATTGTTATGGCTAAACTGTTGACATAAGGCTAGAACCCCCCAATTAGTCCACATTCCACAGCATTCATTTTTGGGTGATGTAGGTCAGGATTTTTCCAATTGTAAGTATGGACTGAAATAAAAAGGAGCTGCAGTATACAACCAGGCCTGTTTGTCTGCTTACATGGTTGAACTATACATCGTTGAATAACTGTAATGCTGTTTCGCTCCCCACAAAAAGGAATATAACATGCCAAGCATTAATGCCAGTGTACAAATCAGAGCTTAGCTCTTGACCAAGGTAAATCATGGTTATTCAATACAAATGGCAGAAACTCTCCATAATTTAGGGGAAAATCCAGGCAACTGAGATTATCAGATTCATGCAAACAACTTCCCTAACCTCTAATTGTATAGGTTGTGAACGTGCTAATATATATATATATATATATATATATATATATATATATATACACAAAATCTCAGCAATACCAAACGCTTGCTATTGCCCTGCTGGTTAAACTTTTGTGTTGCTATTTTTCTTTCCATCGTGTCCATACCACAAACTCTTTGAAACCTGTTCTATTCCTTCTTTATGCATATTCTAGGAAATGTTCAGAAGCTTCTGCCATTTTATGACTGCATTACATCATTCCCTTACATCACAGAATCTAGGGTAGGGGAAAAATAAAGAACGTCAACTGTCCCAATCTGAGATTTGGATTTGAGGGGCAAGCACTCAGCATCCACTGCAGAAAAGCGGAGCTGGTCTCAGGAATCCTGCAGGCAGATGAAATGTCTGCAGTTCTGTTTTATCATCCCCTCTTCATCTGACAGTGGCAGACTGCAGCATCCCCCGTTGCTGGCACTCTGTCCGACCAGCAAAGGGAGGGCTTAGCCACACAGGTAAAACATTTGAGCAGAGCTGCAATCATTCCCCAAACTGTCCAGATGAACAAAAGGACACTGAGAGGCTGGCACAGGAGGCAACATTGCTGTGTGAATAACGGAAAGGCAAAACCTACTGTGTGTGTAGACAGAATGCCTTTTCCTTCAGGATATACTAGCTGGACATATATGCAGGAGATTCACAGCTGCTGGGGCTTATAACCATTTGGGCAGAGGCACCCTGCTTCCCTGCCGCTGGCTTGTGCTTGCTGCCAAGCTGCTCTTCACCCGTTCTCTATGCATACAAACAGCAGAGGCAACCAACCCACACCTGAGCCAGGACATTTTTGCAGCAGCAGCAGGAGTGATACACATGACAGAAGTTTAGTTTTGACTACAAAGAGCAGAAGGAACCATCACACCAAGTCTAGATGTTCCCCAAACAGGATATTGCTTTTCTATATGTAATTTTCACCCCCCTGCAGGTAGGCGTCTATATTAGTATGCTGGAGAGAGCAAGGCTAGCTTTTGCAAACTGGGTCAGCTGTTCGATGCAACGTGACTCCCCTTAAAGCATAGCCCATCCTTAACAGGAGTCACGTTGCTAGGCAGAGGAAGAGGGAGATTTGACTCTCTTCAAGTACTGCCACCGTCCGACTGTATGACCTTGGGAGAGTCACTTCTCTTGAGGCATCGCATATCTGAGAGCTGTAAAATGAGAACAAAGGACAGGAGGCAAGTTGTGAGCCAGGAACAAGGTATGGCAGGGTTATATTGAACATAACAAGCCAAAAATCTCCAGAGGCCCAGTATTTTCAATGCACCCTTTGCACTGTTAAATGAATGAGAAGACATCTGTCATCTTCTTCCCACACTTCAGAGTACCAAGGCCTGCTTATCGTAATTGCCACACCATATTTAGTGCCAAGTCCTTCAGCAGGGATGGCATGAAAAAAGCAAACCGAGACCCTCCTCCTCAATTTTTGATTCGCTGCCACACGGAACTATTTCCCTGAAGTGCTAAAGTGCAAAAGGGAAAAAAAAAATCATGCAGGTCTAATGGGTTGAGGCGGAAGTTTGGGTCTTAGCCGGCTCCCTTTTAGCTTGAAAAATAAATAAATCTATGAATCTCATTAGAGACTCCATTTTGTCAGGCCTTCCAGGAATTAAAATCAATACGCATGTTTTAAAATAACAGTCCCAAGAAATTAACACTAAGCAACAAGGGCAGATGGTTTCCTCTGGAGAAAGGAAAGTGATACTCTGAAGGAACTGATGGCTAAGTAAGGCTTTCAAAACAACGGATGCTGCCCCGGCTCATTTAAGTTCCATTGATTTCAATGGGAGAGAAACAAATGCTGTACTTCTTACCAATGAAAGAAGAAGCAACTTAAACTTATTTAACTATGGCCATATTGAATCCATTATCCCATCCAACAAGAGGGCTAAAGCAAGTTTGATTTCACTGTCAACTACCAGGACGCACTTCAAATTCTCACACAGGTCTGGTCAATAACTTAGGGAACAAATATTTCAACACTGTTGGTTTAGTTGAAGTTTTAATGTAAGAATGTAACTAGAACTGATTTGCTGAATCACATTAAAGGTTCATCTCATTCAGAATTTCACTTCCAAAAGTTGCCATCCAGGCTTTCAAAGCAGAAAATAATGACGACGGTCTCCTGGAGTTTGCTCCCAACATCTGGTAATCAGGGGCAAGTTGCTTGCATTTACTTACTATAGCTATTAACCATTAAGAGGCCCATACTCCATTTTCATGGCCAATCGCCATGGCAACATAAAGGTAGATCTTATCTTGTGTTTTAACATCTGTGCAACTACTTTGCCATGTACCAAAACATTACCATTATTGCAGCAAATGATGGTTGTTCTGACAGTGATTTGATGACACAATACGTCTCTGGGCATGCAACTGCATCAGCACGACTCCACAGCAAGCAACAACCAACTCAATCGACATTTCACCACTGCAGTTTGGTTGTGAAAACTAGCCTTTGGAATGGCACAACAACAGCACCAGCGGAAACAAGTGTGGAATCATTAGACCATAAGAACCCTGCCGGATCAGACCAAGGGTCCACCTAGTCCAACACTGTTCACACAGTGGCTAACCAGCTGTTGACCAGGAACCTGCAAGCAGGACATGAGTGCAACAGCACCCTCCTATCCATGTTCCCCAGCAACTGATGTATATGGGCTTACTGCACTATAGCCACTACACAACAGCCACTACAATCTTTCCGAAAGGACAGACAATATTGCATTTTCATAGAAAGACGTGCTTCTAGAGCCCTAAACAGAAGTTTCTGAAGAATAGGGGAGTATTTGAAGAGTTATAGCATTTGACTCGGTTTCGGAAGGGTGTAATTTCACATTTTCCCCAGGCTCTTGCATCAGATGCTCTCCCCTAGCTAATTCCACCCAGCTGTTAATGGCATCCTAACTAAAGCCAGAGAGCACTGGCCATGTACCACAGGCTGGTACTATGAACGAACCATAGGAAACTCCTGGGGCCAAATAGCTACGGATAGGATTGATTGTGAAATCAAAGCACCACTATACTTTCTCCAATTTGTAAACTATGCACCTTGATCATCCCCTTGCCTAAGGCTGAAAAGGAAATAATCTGGGCAGTTCTTGCTCACCTACTTTCTTTTCTGCTGAGGATTCATTCCATTCTCTTTCACTTGTTGTCATAACTCATGCATAAGCCATGTATAAAGCAACACAAGTGCTCTCCTTTGTTTCTACCCCACCCCGACAAGCTAGGCAATGACATATCCTAATAAACAGGCCCTAGAGCTACCACACAGGTAATTGGTTCTTACAACTAGCCTCTATGCCAGCTGCAAGCTTAGGGAGCAGAATATGGCTATCATGGACAGGAAAGCAACTTTTCAGTCTTGGAGGTGGATTCCATAAGTTGCAGTTGGCAACACTTTGCCGGGGTGAGCGTCCCTTGCCCCATGGTAAGAGAGACTCACAGCAGTGCAGCCATTTAGACCAGGACAAATCTCTGGCAGAGATTTCTCCCAGGTTCTGTCCTAATCCAAGGGGAAGTGAGACATGATCTTGCCTCTCCCACCAGCTCTCTATGCTTACTAGGGAGCTCAAGAGAGAGGTGGAATCTTGCCTCACTTGCCAGGAACTTTTGACAAGGACAGAAACAGGTGGAGAAACAAATACTTCCTGCTGTTTCTCTCCTTCCCCAAAGCTTTTTTTTAAAGAACCTGCCTCTTCCTACAGCCCACGTACTTGCTAGAAGTCTGGAGGAAGATGCCAAAACTGTTCTGACATACAGAAAGCTGCTTTTACTGTTCTTCTGCAAAGCTTCCTGTAAGTCAAAAAAATTATTTCCTCTTCCGTGTAGCCATTAGCAATCACAGAAGTCTTGAAAGAGAAATGAGGATTTT
This sequence comes from Elgaria multicarinata webbii, assembly GCF_023053635.1. Classification (NCBI taxonomy): domain Eukaryota; kingdom Metazoa; phylum Chordata; class Lepidosauria; order Squamata; family Anguidae; genus Elgaria; species Elgaria multicarinata. Next base: position 77,689,757 of record NC_086172.1, on the reverse strand, counting down.
TCTTCCATGAAGTGGATAGACTTGATGGAGAGACCAGATAGAAGCTTGACTGATAAACCAAGTTGATATTTGTTCTCCTCTGATCATTTGACTTTCTACATGCACTGAAAAGGATTCTGTTTATATGTGCTATTTCACAACTTGCTGCCAATGGGTACAAATCAAACCGATGCAATTAAAAACAAACAGCTTCAGAACAATGGAGTCATCAGATGAGGATCGTCGGGCAAAACACTGATGGAATCCTCTGCCCTGCCACACAGCATGCACAGCATCGTGTATTCCTAGAACAAGAGACAAAAAACAACTTCATACAGGGAAAAGTGAGAAGATAAATGCATATTTGCTTAATTATAGCAATAAACACGGAGTGAAGAATTTAGCTTTTCTTGATACACAATTCTGGTTCGTTTTTCTCCCGGCTACAGAGAACACACAGCCTTGGCAATGCAGTGCTTCACTCAGACTAACACAGAACAAACTACAAGAACTGAGTGCAGGACTTTGCATGTGGCCCAAGGAGCCATTAGCATCCTCCTTCAACAGAAAGCTTATGGGCCACATCAGACCTGCCCAGATTCTGCAGTCAGCCCAATGAGCTTCTGCACCACCCACAGCCCGTCCCATTTCCAACTGCATCTTTTTATCATCTACTTTTGGAGGCTGCTAGTAATGCCGTGTATGCTTAAAATTGTGGTCTTTAACATAAAGGAAACCATGGCAACTGTTTCTGGAAGTTGGGAGCAGCATGTGATGGGGACAGATAACTGCCCCAAAGGTAGAGGTTTGGCTGTGTGATTGCCCAGCTAGCTGCACGTGAGTCGCAAGGGCTAGTGAATTCTCTGGGAGAATGTGAACGGTCTCAAAAGGCCAATATCTACCCAGCAGAAGGAGACAGAGATGTTACATTGGGTTCTGCCTGGGAGGCTGCACTCAGGAACATGCAGTTCTGAATCTGACCAACTATTTAGGAAGAACCTAAACTAACTGTTTAGAAGAGCATGGTGCTGGCTCAGGATTATTGAAGTCCAACACATCTGGAGAGTTCTGCCTGGATGGGGAAGCCTGCTTTGGAACCTGGGTCCCTCTCCCTAAGGTGGAGGAAAAAAACCGTGAGGAAAAGTGCTACCACACCTCCTTGGCCCCTCTTAGTCAATTCAGGGGTGGGTGGTTGCAGGCCAGCCAAGGCCCAATCTTCTTCTCTACCCCTTCCCAACTAGCGCAAAGCGATCAATCACACCCTTGCCCCTTTGCTCGCTTGATAATGCTGAAGGGCAATATGGGAAATCCTCTATGCCAGGCGTGGGCAAAGTACAGCGTGAAGAATCTACTTTGTTGTTGGTATTTACTAGCACCTTAAGGCCCACCCATCAGAGCCAGATGTGAAACGGTGGATAAAGAGGGGGGACTGCCAGGGTGCCTCTGCACCCATACCCCAGCCCCAGAATTTTTCAGAACCAGAACTGAGTTCAAAGTTCTTTCATGTGTTCTGCCCCAAGCAACCCAATATGCTTCACAGCAGCACAGAGAAAACCCACTCCCTTGCACAATACACCACACTGGTAAAAAGAAGGGCAAGAAGAAGACAAGATTGGCCAGTTCACCAGAGAACTAAAAGCAATCCACCAAGATATATGCGGCTGTGGTCTTTAGAAGTTCAGGCTTGCTTAACTCTGAAGTTGACAGAGCTATTTTAATAAACATCATCCTTCACAGTTTAAAGGTCAAGACAAATGTGTAAAGTTCTTAACTAGCCTTCCCCAACCTGGTGCTCTCCAGATGTGTTGAACTACAGCTCCCATCAACCCCAGCCATCATGACCAATGGTCAGGAATAATGTAAGTTATCATCCAAAGCATACAGAGGCTGGAGAAGGCTACTCTTAACCATCAGCCACTCGCAAATGCCTTAAAGGCTGGTGTATGTCCAGTGTGAGATTGAGTGTAAAAGCTCTCTATCCCCCCCTGTTGTTCACAAGCAGCAACTGAAACCACCAGTTTCCTATGATAATAGCCGAATTGGGATACCAGGAATGCAATCTTCTAAACACACATTTACTTAGCAGTAAGCAATATGGGAATCAATGGGGCTTAGTTCAAAATAAACGCATTTAGAATCAGGATATGAGAATCCACATCTTCAGCTTCTTGAATAATGTATTAATAACTTTACAGCAAACACTGCTGCAGTTCACATCAGCTTCGAAAGCCCTAAAGCTATGCTTTTGCATTCAGTTCAGATAATGCAAATATGGATACACCCTTTGATCTCTGAACGAGAAGCTATAAGTAGTGCAGCGGCTGTAACACATTCTGCAGAGGCTGCAACCTATAAGCATGCCAAACAAAACACACACGTCCTTTAGACTCCCCCACCCCCAAAGAGATGGGTTTTTTTCCTATTACAGTGGCATTTATTTATTTATTACATTTTTATACCGCCCAATAGCCAAAGCTCTCTGGGTGGTTCACAAAAATTAAAACCATGAAGAGCATAAAAAACAACCAACAATCTAAAAACACATATACAAAATACAATATAAAAAGCACAACCAGGATAAAACCACACAGCAAAAATTGATATAGGTTAAAATACGGAATTAAAACAAGGTTTAAATTTGAGTTAAATTACGTGTTAAAATACTGAGAAAATAAAAAGGACTTCAGCTGGCGACAAAGAGTACAGTGTAGGCGCCAGGTGAACTTCTCTGGGGAGCTCGTTCCACAACCGGGGTGCCACAGCGGAGAAAGCCCTCCTCCTAGTAGCCACCTGTCTCACTTCCTTTGGCAGGAGCTCACGGAGAAGGACCCCTGTGGATGATCTTAAGGTCCGGGCAGGCACATATTCTATGCATATTTCCCAAATCTAAGTCCCAAACTATGTTCAATGTGGGCTTAGTCCCAGGTAAGTACGCACAGGACTGCATCATCAGTTCCCAAGATTTCTTGAGCCTGACTGACACAGAAATTTCAAAGTGAAGCTAAAAGCAAGCAAACAAGTTCCATGACATCAGTGAATGTTACAAGGGGTTTACCTGGTAATCGTCCACTACACTGAAAGTATACTCATGCCTCGCTATTACATGGTGACAGTCCTTACACACATCTGAAAAGGAAACCAAGAGATTTAGAAGAACAATCAGTTTACAAGTCAACACCATTTAAGGTCAGTCACGCTAATGCTAATCCAGTCATCCTCATGCCCTGACACAGAGTTGTGGAAATCAAATCCCTTGTTTCCAAAGGTCCCCACTGATTGGACAAAAGCCTAAAGGCACTTGCTAGACCAGTCATTAAATAAGTTACGCATGGTGCTCATCCATAGCCCCCCACTCTGCTCTCACAACACCCATCCCCATTCCCTTATCAATTATTTTTCCTACTGTGCTCACTTCACTTTTACTATTCCTGCTATTATCTAGAGTGAAAGGAGGAGAGAAACTGTACATGGAGTACTATAGCATTGCATTCTGATTTTCCATTGAGAAACAGCCATTGTGGCAGCGGTAACAGCAACAGAGGAAAGCAAGTGGGAACAGCAGTATCAAGAGATTGGACAGAGGTGGCAATACCCCAAAACTGGATGGGGCAGACATGTATAAGCATTATATACATTCAAAATGTCTGGGTAAATTACAATGTATTAACCTAGCATCTAAAGACTTGCAAAGTAAGCGCCAATTACCTACATTTAACACTGGAGCACCGCCACTGAAAAAGCCCCCTCTTTTGCAGCTACATAGCACATTTCCAATAAGGCAGGGGTGATAAAACCTGTGGCCTTCCAGATGTTGCTGGACTACAATTTCCATAACCCCTGCCCTCTGGAATCCAGCAACACCTGGATAGCCACAGGTTCCCCAACTCTGCAGTAAGGAAGGCACTTGAAACAGGGATTCAGCAGATTATCCTAAGACAGGGGTAGGTTATGCAAGTTTGTCCTTTCCAATCACAGCTGCTAGATCGGAAGTGGGAAACTTGCGATTCTCCAGATGTTTTGGCCTACAATTCCCATCAGCCCTAGCCAACATAGCCAATGGTGAAGGATCATGGAAGTTGTAGGCCAACACATCAGGAGGGCCCAGCCCTCAACAAGCCTATTCAGACAAGACGCTAAAGCCATCGTTAGGCTGCTAGCCCTTTGAGTGTGCTTAAACCATGGTTACGTAGCCACTATGGTTAGGAAAGGTTCACACAACATGCTAAACCATAATATTTAACTCAAAAGTCTTAACCTTCATGGTTTAGCATGTTGTCTGTTTGAAACAAGGCGATTAGCTGCAAAAATGTATAATTTGTTAAATGCTATGGTTATTGGTAAGGCAGAGGGAGCAAAATGGTGCAGAAGAAAAGACTAGAATTGTACTATCAGCTCAGAACAGTGGGTAGCACTGTGTTCTTAAGGCCCCCATGAAGTCTGTGTCACATGGAGTGAAAGAAAATGAGTTGAAGATGAGGCACAGATGGTTTGTTACACCAGGAAAGCAGAGCTATTTTAATTATAATATGAACTCTAGTTTTTGGACGTGTGGGAACACCCACTAGTACAAAGGTTTGGGATCCAGGTCTTTGTCTTCATCAGTGAAGTCACACTCGTTCATCCAAGAGAAATATTACTTCATTCATTCATTTATTTATTTATTACATTTTTATACCGCCCAATAGCCAAAGCTCTCTGGGCGGTTCACAAAAATTAAAACCATCATAAAACAACCAACAAGTTAAAAACACAAATACAAAATACAATATAAAAAGCACAACCAGGATAAAACCACGCAGCAAAATTGATATAAGGTTAAAATACAGAGTTAAAACAGTATAATTTAAATTTAAGTTAAAATTAAGTGTTAAAGTACTGAGTGAATAAAAAGGTCTTCAGCTGGCGACGAAAGGAGTACAGTGTAGGTGCCAGGCGGACCTCTCTGGCATTGCCCCGAAAGACTACAGCAACATGCATTACAGATCTAAGCAATTTCACTGGATTTTATCAGATACAAAGCTGTAAAGCATCTTGACAGAGATGAGAACAGCGAGGGCAGGAACTATTATTGGAAGCTACAGGAAACAAATAAGGAGAGGACTTCCATTTGTGCAACAGGACTGGCCCTTCCTCTCCTCCCCCTTGTGCCCCCCAAATCTCCCTCCCCCGAGGCTTCCCTAACCCTCCAGAGCAGACTTAGGGTGTGTGCAGGGCAATGCGGGGGGGGGGGGGGGAGAATTCAGAGGGGAATCCGTTTCGCCAGTGGTTTCTGTTCTGCTGGTGAACAGACACCAGTGGATACAACCCAGCATCCTGAAGGGCATCATGTAAGCAACCAGTGACGGTGATCTATTACCACCTATTTTTAAAGTTTTTTAAAAATTCATCCAACATCGAAAGCACATCTGTACATAATTAGTTTCATCAATAATCCACAGAGGGTTCTGCAATATAAGACTCCCAAGCCCTGAACATGATCACACAAGCAGTAAAAGACTAGCCTCCTTACGATCATATGTGATAATTTCCTCTCCATCTTCTTCTTCTGTTGCTCTATTTGTTATCATCACAAAATCCTTCTTTTTGCATTCAATGCAACCCACAAAGTTCATCAAATAGGATCCATTCTCCAAGCAGGTGTTACCCTAAAGCATTGAGAAAAGAAAAAAAATATTTTTATGCAACCAGTTCACTCTTCATAGAATAGCTTCATTTAATGATTGATTATATCTTACATGCAAGTTCTGCAGGCGAGCACCCTCCCACAGTATTTTCTTTCTTAAAACACAGCCATGAGGATGACTTGGATCAGGGGTCCAACCCTTTCTGCCTGCACTGATTCTCCTATATCTCATATGGGCAGCCTAAATGGGTGCCCATTGCCAACTACCCCAGCAATGGGGTAGAAGGGAGAGTCATTCCCACTCATCTTCTTCTCTATGTAAACTGCGTTCCTCCCAGACCATCAAACAGGTATGTGTAGGGTGACCATATGAAAAGGAGGACAGGGCTCCTGTATCTTTAACAGTTTTACTGAAAAGGGAATTTCAGCAGCTGTCATTTGTATATATGGAAAACCTGGTGAAATTTCCTGTTCATTACAACAGTTAAATCTGCAGGTGCCCTGCCCTCTTTTAAATCTGGTCACTCTAGTATAGCTCCTGGAGTTTTAACTGTGGTGATGAAGAGGGAATTTCACCAGGTTCTCCATATATACAAATGACACCTGCTGAAGTTCCCTTTTCTATGCAACTGTTAAAAGACACAAAAGCCCTGACTTCCTTTTCATATGGTCACCCTAGGTATGTAGTGGGCCAGGAGGAGTGCAACCTCTTCCTGCTGGAGTGGAAAGGGATCTGTCCCAGCTGGTGGAGCTTTTGAAAGCTATCATTGGAATGATTCCCAGTTGCAAAGGGCTGTATTTATTAAAAGTATATCTGGCCTTTCCACCCAGGGACTCAGGTGCCCTACTTTGAGAAACCTCTTCACTATTTTAAGATGGAGCAGAGCTGGCTGGGAAAGCAAGCTTTACTTTGGAAAAAGAGAGGACGTCGGGGTGCAGGAAGAGGTGAGGAGTCTGCTCCGTCCTTTTGACGTGCGAGCCTCCCCACCTCTCACCCCACCTGAGTGAGAATTGGCTGTAGGAGAGCGAAAGGGAGAGCACTGTACGAGGCCGAGCTCTCTCTCATGCTTATCCAATAGGAAGGGGCAGGAAGCTATGCGATGGTTTCAGAACACCCAACAGAGTAAAGGGAACTAGTGTGATCGCACGCGCATTCCCTTCTCGCGACCCTGTGGATCAGTCTACAAAGGAGCGAGTTGATCCCACCCTCTTACCCGAAGCGGGTACTCCGTCTTCACGCAGCCTCCGCACATGTTGCCTCTACTCAGCAACTTCCGGGATCTTGCGCCTCCTGTGACGTCACACTCCACGCGAGAGAGAAAGAAAGAAAACAAACGAGACTTCTCACATCCGACTCCAAGCGTGCTTCTCGGAACTGGCTGCACTATGCGCGTTGGAGGGACGGGCTTGGGCTGTGGGCGTGGCCTATTCCGTAGGGAGGCGGGGACTAGGGAGCGAGGCTTGCAGGTATGTGGAGCTGTGGAGAAGATGACGCAATCCTTCAAGCGCAGTGCGCTGTAGGTGGGTGGCTGTCGGAAGGCGCCACGCAAAGACTTCTTTAACTTGCGGTCCTGAATAACTTGCGGTGCTGCACTGGCGTTATCTGAATCCTGTTTTCTTCGGTTGCGAACTTAATCTCGAAGCAAATCTTATTTAGGGCGCAGGCTGGCTGGGGAATGTTGGCGCCCAACGTGTTGCTGTGTTTTGCCTGGATTGGGCCCATCATTTAATTTTTCACAGTCATCATCTATGTCTCTAGCCCAGGGTTCCCCAAGGCGGTGCCTATGCATGCCACAGCGCCCATTAGCAACTCCAGTGCCACCTGCAAAGCTCTTCACTCCCTTCCCCCTAATTTTTCAGTTTAAAAATTGAAAAATGTTAGGGCGCCAGGTTCTCCTTCCTGTTCCTGCCGCTGATCAGCTGTTAAGCGGGCAGGAAGAGAAAGCAAAGCCAAGCGGTAAGGGCGGGGAAGCGCGAAACTAGGAGTGGGGAGGAACTGCGAGGTAAAGGGGCGAATGAGAGAAAGCATTCGAGGATATGAAGAGAGAGGGGGGAAAGTTTAGGGATGGGGAAGGGAGAGAAATAGCGAGACAAGTGCTTGGGGGAGAGAAATAGTGAGGATGGGCGTGGAGAGAAACAGCAAAATAAAGGGGTGTAGGAGACAAAGAGCAAGGCTAACGAGAGAAAGAGGAAAGCTAAGGAAGGGGAAAGGGGGTGCGGGACAGGTTAGAGGGTGAGAGTGAACAGAGTAAAAAGAAAAGATGATCTGTGTGGACTGAAGAAGTTTGGGCCGGCCAGGAAGCAACTGTTTTTATTTCCTCTTCTCTCCTAGTCTCACTATTCCTTTCTCCTGCCCTGCGCTGCCATATCTCTTGACTAGCAGGCCCCAGGGCGGCCACATCCTCCATTGGAGCCACTTTGTGGTGGTGCCCACAGCAATTTCTCAAATTCCTGAATGTGCCCATGGTTTGGGGATCCCGCTGTAGACCATAATTCATTGTGATGACCATGTTGGCTATACAGCCTTCCCCGGTCTGGTTCCCTCTTGATGTATTGGACTACAACTCCCAGTATTCCCCAACCAGCCACACATCTGGAGGGAATCATGTTGGGGAAGACTGGGCTATACAATAAGTGGATGACTGATTCCAAAATTCTTTAAAGTGTTTAAATATCAATAAAGGTAATACTTTATTATAGTCTGTAATCAGGCTGAGTAAAACCTCCGTTAGTATTTCAAAGGGAGTCAAGAATCTTAATGGCACATTCTTCCAATGTTTTGTGTTATAAAATATCTATCATAAATACTGAAAAAATCCCTGTGCTTTGATCTGATGACCTAGCAGCTTTTTCTTAAGTTTTGAAATTTTAATTACCTTTTCCTCCCACACGTTTTTGAGTTTTACTTTAAGTGGAGTTCCCTGTAGCAATTGGAGTGCTCTAACCAGAGCCGTTGTCTGTTGATGAGATTCACAGAAGATGCTCACAAAGTTCAGCTAATAGACATTCAGTGCCAGATGTTAATTAAGCAAAACCAAGTCAAGCAAATCAAAATGCTGAGATCTTAAGCTTCCAAATGCTTGGTTTGTGGTTGGTTGGTCACAGTCGTTATTTCTTAGGGGTAATTCCATTCAGTAGTTCAAATTAAATTATGTTGATAATTATGCAACAGCACATTAGTTTTCCTGAAGGCTTTGCCATCTATGAGTGATTTGTGCAGAAAGTGATCTAATAATTAGAGACATATGCAGGGGTGATAAAGTATGCTATATAAAACAAGGTAGTACAACATTCATACCAGCAGTGTAGACCACATGTCAGTTGTGTGACACATTTGTGGACCAATTTGGTGAATTTACTTTAGACAAATTCTCAGACTCCTATGTTAGAGCGCCTGCTTTGCATGCAGAAGTTTCCAGGTTCAATCCCTGCCATCTCAAGGTAAGACTGAAAAAAAACCCTGCCTGAAACTCTGCAGATTCACTGCCAGTCAGTGTTGACAATACTGGGCTAGATGGATTTATGATCTGACTTAGTATAAGGCAGCTTCCTGTGTTCCATACTTCCTCTTTAAAGCTGTAACTAGTGTTAATCCATTGCCACTTGAAAACAGATTTCCAAGACTCTGAAAATATTACGTGAATAGGAGGAAATGTTGAAAAGTTCTGTATCCGTATTGATAGAGCACATGCATCCCTATCCAAAAGGTATCTGGAGTTAATGTGATCCTCTTAAATTTAAATTAATACAGCAATGGATGGAATTTCAAGTACTGGCAGCAGACCTCCCCCCCCCCATATTTATTTATTTATTTATTGCATTTATGTACCGCCCCATAGTCGAAGTTCTCTGGGCGGTTTACAAAAGTTAAAAACAGTAAACATTAAAAACAAATATACAATAAAGGGTGTTAGATCAGAACTTTGTGTATTTCATTATTTATAAAAACAATAGAAATTAAAGAGGATTACAACTAAAAATAGAACAAAAACTTGTTAAAATTTTGAAAAACATATATAATACCTTTGCTGTCAGAAATGAAGGATGCCCCACAAGTGCTCTATCCATTGCATCTCCCTCCTTCCAGGCCATTTCCCCTCTAACAGGTTTGTTTCTGGTCTTGGGAGCTAGCTGGTTCAGTGAGGATTAGCCAGGGGAAAAGCTGGAGCTTTATGTAGGGAAAATCCAGTGGACAGAGAAGGGTTCCCCTTTGTGTAAAAGATATGACTCTGCCACCATTACATGTACTTATTCCATTCTAAAAGTCTTTGATCCTCATACTCTGGACTAAGCCATTTTTAAGTCCATGGAACTACAGCAGAAGAGAATGGTAAATGACAGCAGCTTTAACTCCGCTTAAAGCTCCATTCTTTACCTTAAGAGTTTCTACTTCTCTCACTCATCTTCGCCCGTTTTCGCTTGCTGCCCCCTATGCCTGGAATTCTCTTCCAACGCATCTGCGAAGCGTGATGTCGATCTCAGTTTTTAAATCTTATTTGAAAACGTTTCTTTTCTCAAAAGCTTATAATCCGTAGTGTGTCGATACTAGTTTTTATTATTTGTTTTATTGTCCCCCATGCTGGTTGGCCTTTTCCCCTCCCTGTTTGTTTGTTACTGTGATTTTAGAATGTAAGCCATATGGCAGGGTGTTTTGTATTTCTATTTTATTTTGTTCTGTACAGCACCATGAAAATTGATGGCACTATATAAATAAATATTATTAATAATAATTAACCTAGTTGTGAATTTGACTTTAAGTACTTTGAGTAGATCTGTCTTTAGTAACTAGGGTACTAAAAGCGCAATCTTACATCTACTCAGAAGTAAGACCCATTGGTTTCAATGAAGCTTCTCCCAGGTAAGTGGATATAGGCTGCAGTGCAGGAGAGCAAGGTTTCATACTATCAAACTTAGATGGAGACATGAGTGCAGACTAGTTCTGTGCAAGTTTACTCAGAACTAAGTCCCACATTGCCAAATGGGACTTACCTCCAAGTAAGTGTGCATAGGTTTCCTGCCCTATGTTGATTATAAATGAGAATGAAATATATTACAAAGTACACACGCGTACACATGTCTGTTATTGAACTGAAAATGACTGTGTTTCTTTAAGGCTAGGCAAATTGTTTTGAGTCATTTGATGGTGCTGTTCTGAAATATATTACCAAAAAACTGAACTAAATGCCATTTCTGAAGAGTTTCTGACATTTTGTGCTTTGGACTCCAGGCTATATTGAAGAGGACAGAGACATCAATATTAGCAAATAGCCTATTTCCAGCCCTAGTTACAGTGCAGCAGCAAATCATAAGTCATACCAGTTCTACTATGAAGCTGAATAAAAATGTCTGGAGTTATGTCTGAAGCTTGACTATAGCTCCTGCAGCACCCTCAATTTTGCAGAGCAGCCAGAAGTGCAATGCAAGTTAGCTTCGTATATATCTTCAAAGCAAGGGCAGAATAATTCTCTCTCTCTCTCTCTCTCTCTCTCTCTCTCTCTCTCTCTCTCTCTCTATATATATATATATAGAAAAATACTCTGTCAGATTCAGCCTTATCTGATTGTTTGCCATTAACAAAAAATAGCTCCAGTTCAGAGCATGTGCATGTTGACATTTTGTTTCCGGTGCAAAAAATGCCTAAGGCTCACACTACCTGCCTCCTCCCATGTGGATCACTGAAGCTGTTCTGGGAACTTACTTGAAGGGAGAGGTAGAAATGTGTATAATCAATAAAGCAACCACACATCTCTCTTCTTCTCATGAACAAGGAAGTCAAACTAAACACCAGGTATGAATGGATGCCCCTTTAGAAAATATTAAAATATATGCAACTAGAATAAGCCTCATTTACCAAACACTTTGCACATTTCCTAACTATACTTGTATGGTGATACCCTATATCATTTAAGACTCCTTTCTCACAATTTCAGTCATGCATTAATCTGAAAACATTCCAGGTTATTAAGGAGGCAGTCCTATACATATTTAGACAGAAAAATGGCTTACATCTCACAGCATGCCCTTCGGCATGGCTTGCTGGGTCATGCTGGGGGTTGTAGGACTTTTCTGTCTAAACATGCATAGGATTGCACTATAAATAGATGATATAATAAAACGGTTGGTTTCTAAACCCAATTTTGCTCTCCTTTTGTCTTTTGACCTGATCATGTGGTGCAGGGTGCTGCTCACACATTACTGAAGCATATGAACACATATATCTTGTGTACAAACATATACACATTGACAACTGTGTTCAAATTGTATAAATCCTTTGCAGGCCCTCTGCACTTGTGTAGCCAGGAACACCAGCAATGGGGCTCCTTTGGCTGCAGAGCTGCAAGATGTTTCCTGTGTAATCTTGACCAGGCATGCTTCAGTCTTGCAGGTCTATTTCATTCTTACATGTGAATGGATGAATCTGTATGCTGTGCAATACTCCTGAATTAAGACAGCTAGAAACCGTGGACAATGAAACAAAAATCTGAGCAGACATGAAACAAATTGAGTCTGAATTGGGGAAGTAAGAACATTTGCTCTAGTGTTTGATTGGATACTGCCTTTGGAATTATTGTTGGTGGTTGTTTATTCGTTCAGTCGTTTCCGACTCTTCGTGACTTCATGGACCAGCCCACGCCAGAGCTTTCTGTCGGCTGTCGCCACCCCCAGCTTCCCCAAGGTCAAGTCTGTCACCTCCAGAATATCATCCATCCATCTTGCCCTTGGTCGGCCCCTCTTCCTTTTGCCTTCCACTTTTCCTAGCATCAGCCTCTTCTCCAGGGTATCCTGTCTTCTCATTATGTGGCCAAAGTACTTTAGTTTTGCCTTTAATACCATTCCCTCAAGTGAGCAGTCTGGCTTTATTTCCTGGAGTATAGACTGGTTTGATCTTCTTGCAGTCCACGGCACTCAGAATTTTCCTCCAACACCACAGTTCAAAAGCATCTATCTTCCTTCGCTCAGCCTTCCTTATGGTCCAGCTCTCGCAGCCATAGGTTACTACGGGGAATACCATTGCTTTAACTATGCGGACCTTTGTTGTCAGTGTGGTGTCTCTGCTCTTAACTATTTTATCAAGATTTGTCATTGCTCTCCTCCCAAGAAGTAAACGTCTTCTGATTTCCTGGCTGCAGTCAGCGTCTGCAGTAATCTTTGCGCCCAGAAATACAAAGTCTGTCACTGCCTCCACGTTTTCTCCCTCTATTTGCCAGTTATCAATCAAGCTAGTTGCCATAATCTTGGTTTTTTTTAGGTTTAACTGCAACCTGGCTTTTGCACTTTCTTCTTTCACCTTTGTCATAAGGCTCCTCAGCTCCTCCTCGCTTTCAGCCATCAAAGTGGTGTCATCTGCATATCTGAGGTTGTTAATGTTTCTTCCTGCAATTTTAACTCCAGCCTTGGATTCGTCAAGTTGGTAGCTTCCTAAAAATATCAGTATAGCAAATACACCCTTACTTATAACAATAATATATCAACATCTGAATAAAGCTCTGTATACATTTAAAAAAATCTATATGCAACATCTCCCCAAAAAGCAAAATATTGTCAGAATGGTGGCTGTGTTCATCAGGGATTACTTGGTAAACAGGGACATGTGAACAGGAATTATATCAAGTCCCTGTTAGGTTGCTGTACATTGCTTATTCACCATGAATTGTGTTTCTTATTTGTATACTTCAGTCTGAATGTAATTCAGCCTTACATTTTTCTTCTGTAGGTTTTGCAAATAAATCAGGTTGTTGTTGTTGTTAACATTGGTTTAATTCACCAGCAAAATGCTGCAATATGTCTTAGTTACTAACTTTGCAGAGAGAGTATTAAAGGTATTTTGAGAAGTAAAACAGGGTTTCTATTGGATTTCCATCCCCCTCCTTCCAAATCCAGGAATATATTTCAATTGACTTTTAAGCTTTGGAAAAAAATGGAGTTAACATAATATGGGCTGTAAACCTGCCATGGTTTTTAATCCTCATAACAGGCCAATAACAAAGCCCTGTGAGGAGAGACTGAAAGAACTGGGCATGTTTAGCCTGGAGAAGAGATTGAGGGGAGACATGATAGCACTGTTCAAATACTTGAAAGGTTGTCACACAGAGGAGGGCCAGGATCTCTTCTCGATCATCCCAGAGTGCAGGACACAGAATAATGGACTCAAGTTAAAGGAAGCCAGATTCCAGCTGGACATCAGGAAAAACGGCCTGGCTGTTAGAGCAGTACGACAATGGAACCAGTTACCTAGGGAGGTTGTGGACTCTCCCACACTAGAGACATTCAAGAGGCAGCTGGACAAGCATCTGTCGGGGATGCTTTAAGGTGGATTCCTGCACCGAGCAGGGGGGTGGACTCGATGGCCTTATAGGCCCCTTCCAACTCTACTATTCTATGATTCTAAGTATCTGAAAAACACTTTGGCTTGGAACTGTAAGTCAGTGAAGTGGCCCACTGCCTCCTATGAACTCTTGTCCAGTGAAGACATGAGGTTTCCGACATTTATTGTCCTAAACAGGCATTTGATACTCAAAAAGTTTGCATGTTTAAAAAAGAATTCCCTGGAGCAAATATTTGTTATACACATAATTATCTTAATTTTTGTTTCTTATACAGAGCATAGTGGGAAGCAAGCACACCTTCCCCTAGCACCTTAGCAAAAGGACACTAGTGTTATTTTTATTGTTGCTGAGTCAAAAGTCAAATTAAATAGGTAATGGTTGAAATTGCTGCCGATCACCTGCTACCTCTCTCTTCAAGCAATAGCAGGTGAGGTAACTTTTTTTCAGGCGAACGAGATTTGCTGGTTTGAAGACGGAACAAGAGTTATCGTAAACAACAGTTCTGCTGCAGCCAGAATCTGAACACGTATCAGCACTTGTGTGGTGAATAAACCGCCTTCCCTCCCTTTCTGCTTGCTCACTTCGCTGCGTGGAGTTCTCTCGATATGAAGTATTTTTCAGGCACCGGCAGCGCCCCTTGTAGTTTTGCTATGCAGAAATGCCACTGCGCCTGCGGTGGTGGCCGTTTTATTTGCAGGCTGAGGTGATCCGTTACTTCTTCTGTTGTGGTGGTGGTGGTGGTGTTTTCAGTCTTCTGCGGAACCGATTACTTATGTGATCTCTTTCCTCTCAAGCTGAGTACAGAGCGCAACCTCATCTATCTCCTTCTGACCTGGGACTTCAGGTCAAGAAAGGAAACTTGCTACTCCGCCACGCTGTTTGTGATCTCTTCAGGGTTTTTTCCACTTGCTAAGGGAAAAAAGCGGGAAAGATGGAAGGAATGAAACATTGTCTAGGGAGGGCGGGGAAGTATGTGTGTTTGTGGGAGGGGGGGTGTCCCACCGAACTGCCAATGTTGCAATAGGGCTTTGCAACACATGGGACTATTTTCAGGCTTTCATACGAGCATTCAGTTGAAGCAGGCATTCGGATAGTCACGGAAAGACCCCCGTTATCAGCGCCCAGCAGCAGCGTTGGCCTTTTGGCCGCGTGGGCTACGGGCGACGAAAGAGCCACGACGTTTCCCGTCAGCCACCTAACGTAGCCGTCCGTGCTCTTGCTAGAGGCGGGAGCCCAGCCCTCTCTTCCATCATTAGCCCAGGGCAGCCCAGATGGTTCCTACCACACAAGAGCAGCCCTTTAGCTCGCAGGATAGCGCCTAATTCTCCTCCTCCTCCTCCCCACATCCCGCTTTGACTTTCATCCCGCCTGAGTGAGAGGAGACTGTGGTGCCGTTCTGGGGCTTTTCCACTTGTCCTCTCCGCTTTTCTTCCTATTTGGTTGTGGCTCCTGTAGTCTGGAGCGTGGCCTTTTGCCTCACTCCAGAGGCAGCCTTGTATGCTTGGGGAGACGCTTGCCTCGAGCTGGGTGTGGCCTGGCCCTAGGGGCTCCCTCGGCGGCCGGGCAGCGCCAGCGCAGCAGCGGGTACCGGTGGCTGCTGTGCTGGGCATCGCCAGGTGCCGCTGCTGGCGCTGGCCTGGGGGGGCCGCTGTGCTGCATTGCAGGGCAAGCGCCTCCTCCTCCCTCTCCCGCCTCCTCCCTCTCCCTTCCCTCCCCCGGAGGGAGTGGGACTATCTGGGCCGGGCAGCAGAGCTGTCCCTGGGCAGGAATGCCCCTGCTTGCCCAGATAATGTTATTTATAT
Organism: Elgaria multicarinata webbii; assembly: GCF_023053635.1. Classification (NCBI taxonomy): domain Eukaryota; kingdom Metazoa; phylum Chordata; class Lepidosauria; order Squamata; family Anguidae; genus Elgaria; species Elgaria multicarinata. The sequence continues at coordinate 77,674,026 of NC_086172.1, read as the reverse complement.
CGCCGGCTGGTAGGGCGGCTCCGCTCAGCGCTCCCAGGACCACACCGGCCCCCTTGGGGCTCTGTCTCGCCGCTACCTTGCGCCCGGTGCTATTGCCGCTGCCCTAGACAGGTGAGTCAGTGAGCCCGACCAGAGACGAGCGCAGCTGGACACCTGAGGGATGGAGTCGTGAAGGTGGTGGGGCGGGGTGGAGGGCGGTCTTTTCCTAGGCTAGAGGTTGCGTTGTCGCAGGCATCCCTTTCCCCCCAGCAGGCTGGAGTAGCCTATTTATAGCAGCGTGCCCGCGTTGTGGGGAGAGACAGCGAGGGGCGCAATAAGAGGGGAGGGGGGTCTGGTTCTAATTGCCCCCTTCCAAGAAGCTGGCAACTAGGAGTCGGACTACGAGGGAAGAGTTAGATTCTCGATTGCCCCCTAGATCCGACCCAAGGTTGAGGGGAAAGACTCGGGGAAAAGCAAAGTTATGAGTTTGCCTGTGTGTGAATATGTCTCTTGCAACATCTTTAAACGGTCCGATTCCCATAAGCAGAACACCTGGAAGTGGATTTTCGAAAGGGAGCAAAAAGATCATTGCGGTGGGTAACGTTTCCCAAACTCCTGGGTATGTCTCCATAGTCCAGACAGTACCCTGATGGGCGCGAAGGTAGAGTTTGTGATCGATTGTGGGCTGCAAGGGAGCTTCGCTGTTTGTATTCCTGCTTTTCTTTTTAATTTGTTATCTTCTGGCGCCTTCAAGCTTAACAAATGTTTGTGCCACAATATTCTCTTGCTGTGGCTGCAACAGACTAAGACACTATACCTTCCTGTATTTGCCTCTTACATAGTTGTCCCCTGGAGCCTCATTAGCCTTGTGACTTGCTAATAGTGCCCTTTGTGCAGGTGTATAACCCACACATGGAAAGGAAGTGTAGGTGATGCAATCTCGTCTCCCATTACACATTTGTAATACTTGATTCATGATCTTCAGCAGTGGAACATCTCTTATTTCTTTGGGGAAATCCAGTAATTGTCAGCACCACATGGAGAAGATGTGTGGATAGTATGAGCTGATGTAATCAAGATGTTGTAGCTTCTTGTCATTCGATAGATGCAAAAAAGAGGTTTCTTCATCCATTCACTTGTATAAGAAGTGATATGTTACAGAAAACCAATTAAGATGAATCTGTTTTCAGTATTCCAGTGTTTCTTGTTTTTTGCATTGGGATTTTTACCTGAAAGTGGCAACCTAATATTTTGTTTATTGGATTTCTGAGCCAGTGTATTAGTTAGTCATCACAATAAGCATATGTAAACAAGCTGAAGTGGCAAGTTATCCCCACACACACCACTCTTGATCCGACACAATAGCAGGATGAGATTATTCTGTAAGCCACATTCTGTGAACATAATAGAGAACATAGCAAAGATGTTATATTTTATTGAACCTGCTATGGTTGAAAAGTTTTTGCCTTCTTGTATATAAATTTTACGTGCAGATTGTTTTATCAAAGTTTGAAGCCTAAAACCTCACCTTTACTTGTGATCTACATAGTTTATGAGATGTTAATAGTTTATGAGATCTTAATGTGCGATAGGGTTTAGTACCTCTATATGTAGAGATATATTGTTAATTCTGAAGGGTTCTGGTTTCTTTACAGCATCTCTGGTTTGCAGGACAGCAGAGCCTTTAAATTGACAAATAGTGGGCAAAGAGTATTTGACTTGTTTGGCCTGCAGGGGAATCTAGTGTTGGAACTTCTGTCTGTTCTTGTGTATTGGTGTGACAAATACTAATATAGATGATAAGATTGTAGCAATGTTGATGCTGAGCAGTTCTCAGCCTACAAATTGCAGTTTTCTACTTCCCATTTCATGACATAGTCATGCCCCTCCTTGGGATATCTTTTTGGGTTTTTTAAAGGATTTTTATAATGAAGTTGAAAGTATGGAATTTTGGCTGGGCCTAACAAAAGTATTTCCTGACTAGATTTCGGATTTTTTTCTCATGGACCAGCAGAGTCCCCCCTTTTCTTCTTCTTTTTGTGATTAGACAACTATTAAGAACTGTTGATATAACTAATATATTCAGTAACCTTGAATATGAGATAACCTAGGCACAGTATGATACAGTTTGTGGATGTTTCAAGAATTTCACTGTTACAGTTTAATCATGTTTACTTGGAAGTAATTCCCACTGAGCTAATAAGTAAGTTTAGGATTGTTGCCTTGGATTATGTTTGTAAAAGAGAAATCATTAGTGACAAATGGTGGGATTTGCTCCAATGTAAATGTGATTTGGGTAAAGAATACACATACACAAATTAATGCATTATGTTAATTGAGTTTAGGTTGATTATGTTTTTGTGGTGTGTGGGTTAACACAAATGGAGAGATGGAAGAAGTCTGTCTCTTACTGCCTGTTAGCATTAGCTCTCCTTTTTTATGACACTGTTTTATATAAATATCCCTGTCCAGCACAGGAATCATCTTCATCAAGAATTTTTCTTTGAGAAGTTATAAAATCTCTGTTCTGGAATTTAGTCAAATTAGACTAAGGGAGATGGTATGAAGGTTTCTCACACAGTCTTTTAAAACATATTTCTCCTGAAAATGTATTGTTGGAAAAAGTAGGTCCAGCAGTAAGGCTGTTGCTAAATCCCCAGCTGTATCAGTTAGGAAAAAGAAAAGGCTTAAGTGATGTTCAGTGCCTAATTTATGTATAATCTATGCTATCATGGGAAAGACAACTGTCAACGTTTAATAATATAAAAAATGATAGGATACTTTGCTATCTGTGAATTATGCTCATTATTCTTCAACGTGTCAGAATGTGTCAGAAGGCAGCAGTACATAGACGAAAGATACGGTATTTTTATGTGTGAAGTCTTTCCTTTGTTAGCCTAAATATTCTTTAGCTCCAACTATAGTTAGCGGTGGAGTCTCTGTGGGGTGTGCTATTATTAGATTCTTTTTTCCTTTCTAGTACCAACCAATTGTGTATGACTTGCCTAAAAAATCCTATTCTTAGTTCTTATGTCTTGTTCATTGTTGCGGTGTATCTGCAGCCTCCCTACAACCCATTCATGATGCCCAGATCAACCTTCTTTGCCAGGCCATCTTGTGCTCTTTCCACAGTAAGCACCAAGTCCCATCATAGCCCATCTGTTTTGACACAACCTAATCCAGCTACTGGATTGTGTGTATTTTATTTATTTATATATTCTGCTCATAAATTTGTTATCTATAAAATAATCCAGTGTATTAAGTTGTCCCATAGCTACCCTGTGTCACACAGGATGCTGTGTTAACACTCCCTCAAACCCTGGCAAACTGCAGGCACATCAGGAGCTGAGCAACCTCATAGCCTTTCTTCTTCCAGTTGTACTGATGTGACTGGGAGGGAGGACTGCTGAGGTTCTGCAGAATTTAGTTCCTGTCTGGAATTGTGACTTGGTCTTAATTGATTGTAACAGGACTAAGGTCCATTTTATATGTACTATTTCTCCATTAAGGGAAATATATATATATATTTAACGCACCCTTAAATAAGAAAGTATTATGTGATCTGTGATCTGATATTTATTAACTGGAGGTGTCAGGGGTTGAATCCTGGGACCTTACACACACACAAAATGTGCTCTGACCTCTGAGCTACATTTCCTCCCCTCCAAGGAGTTCAGTGCAGACTAAAACCATATTGATTAGACCCCAACTCTATAGTTAGTCAATAGGATTTTTAATGCAAAGGTTGTATTTTTTGTTCTGTTTTTTACTGAACACTGTGTCTCTGGTATGGTCTGCCTGCAGTCTCATACTTTAGCCTTGAGTCTCACACAACCATCCATCAAGAATGAAACAAAGCAGGGTTTGTGTTGGCATGCAACATAACTCAGTATATTTCATATATGTGATTGCATCTGTTTCACTTTGTAACCTTGGAGAATATTTTCTGAACCAGGACACAGAAAGATATGCATTTGACTTTCCTTTTATTTATTTTTATGACTAAGTTTGTATTTTATTACTGATCATTTCTTGGTATTATATAGATTTCAATGAATAAATTATTTTACTGAACTATTCTGAATACTGTTTTTCATATTTGGCTTGGAATATAAGTTTTACAGTGAAATTAGAGTTGCGGAAAATATGAACTCCAGATAAAGACCCACACATGGAAATAGCTTAGGCTCCACAGGTTATTGTTTTCTTCTGTCTCCCTCTTTTAGAGCTGGGCTTTAAAACTGGGCCCAAACACTTATTTCCAATACTGATCCTGTGCTGGAGCTTCCTGTGTAATGTTGTAGAGTTCTCACAGATTTTACAGTGTGACCTGCATTTTACTGAAATTGAAATCCATGCCAGTTGTAAAAACAAAAAAACCCTTTCCTTTTGTTTTCAAAGAAGAATTGTATAAAAGAATTGTAAACGTATATAGTTGCCGTGTTTTAAAATTCAAATTTTAGTGTTTTGATATATACTGAACATTTAAATAGGAGGCTGAAACCAGCATAAAATACACATTATGACAAAGCAAGAAACCATTGATTAACCATTGATTATTAGCTCACTGCTGTCTCAGTTCAATTAAAGTTGCCCAGTTTGATGCTGGCCAGTATACTCATTGTCTTAAGTGCTGTGTCTTTTTCTTATTGGGGAATCCATACTTCCCTCTCCCCTTCCTTCAGATGTTTTCGAGGCAGGAGTGCTCTGTCCTTCATGGAATCTGGAAATGCTTCTATGCTGGGGAACAAAGTAAACGTAATGTGAGAGTTTTGTGATTGGAACTCTGAACTTTTTTTTCTGTATTACAAAGCAACTGAGGCAGTGGGGTAAGGGAGATTTGGATTGGAGCTGTGATGTGAGGAAGGAGGACCTAACTTTGTGTCCTGTCCTGCAACCACAATTCAAATCACCCCCTGAAACTGCTAGTAGGCAAAGTGTGTCTGATAAGTTTTCTCCTCCATGGCTAATAGCAACTTTGGGAAAGGATTTAATTTGGGAGAACAGGTTCAACGGATTAGATCTCCTTTCCCCTATGCCACAGTCACAATCCAAATAATCTCCCCACCCCTGCAACTGTTAAATAAACAACAGCAACCATGAACAATTTCAGCCACAGAACTCACATGTAACAACACACAGGGTGCTTCCAGATGAGAATTTTATTGAGGTATCAACCCACCTCTTTCATGCACTCTTATAGGAAGGCTCATATGGTGTTGTATTCCACTTGTAACTGTCCTGTGTTTTCCATCTTTTTTCTTTTTACAAAATTAAATAAATAAGAAAGAAAGATTATTATTTATATACATTGCATATGTAGTATGAAGACATCAATACGAAAGATAATATAGACCAAATTATGTACAACTAACAATTTTTTAACAAAATAAAGTATATAGATGAATAAATATACACATAAATATCTATCACTGCCATAAATTAAGTAGCAAAGTACAAATAATCATAGTGCTTATAACAAAATAATTATAGTTATGAATATAAAAATTGTATCTTAATTTTATAAAAGAAAGAAAAGGAGACCAACTAATATTAACTTTTAAAAAAATGTTCGCTGTCTTTTTTAGCAAAAGTAAAGGGATGTATTTTAATAATAAAAACCAACCTGACTCAGATTTGGACCTACTTCTTCAGGGTAATCTAAAAAACAATATATATAATATTTATACAGCGACATAATCACCATAACTTTTTAGAATTGTATGTGTGGGTGCACACTGCTGAGATTTGTGTGATATACAGTGGTGATCATGTGACTGTATAAATGTTATATATATCTTGTTTTTTAGATCACCCTGAGGAAGGACCTAAGGGTCCAAAACGCATTGGGTGTGGTTTTTCTTATTAAAATACATCCTTTGTTTCTACCCCTTTGCCTTTGGCTTTTTTGGTATCTCTTGTGGGGTTTCCTTTTTTGTCTTTTTTTATCAACACAGAAAATCTGTAAAGGGGGTGGGGAGAGATGGGATTGCTGCACAATGTCTTTTGATTTGGTAGCTGCTAACTTTCAAGCCAAGTTATTGTATTGTAAATTGCCAAATACTTTACAACACTTCCACTCACTGTTTTGCACTCCCAGACAGCAGTAAAAGCAGGTGGTAGGATGGTATATATGGATATGCAGCTGTATTTGGCTGAGTGGGTCATAAGCTGTGCAGACCTTCAGTTTATATGTGAGAAAAAGAAACTGATTTGTTAGAAAAGTAGTTTCTGAGTAATTTGCATGTAAGAAATTCAAGGGCTTTCATATTTAGTCAGTCTAGATGAACATAAATTATCAGCTGGAATGCTTATCTAGAAGGATCATGCATTGCATTCAGAAATATTCCTGAAGTGTTAGCCATGTAATTATAATCTTTGTAGTCACTAATATTTTATAGCAATTCCTGAGCACCATTTCTTCTTCTAGGCTATTGCTCTGATCAAGAATCCATTTCCTCTATGAATATATATATTACATACAACTGGGTGGCATGCTCACCTAGGCCAGATCTACACCTTGTGTCAAATTATTACAAATGTGGAATAAAAATCAGGATATAACACTATGAAAGTGGTATATGGAATGTGGATTGTGCCCCAACAGCTATCACTGCACTTCAATACAGCTGTAAAGGAGTCAAGTAGATCTAGCCTGAGCTTCAACAGGAACCAGTTGCCTACCATGTGGGATCAAAAAACATGAACAACATTGCAAAATCCTGAGGTGTGCCTCTTAAACACCTCATTATTTTAGTCTTTTCCCCTCCCCACAAAGTGTGCAGCTCCCCCACCCAATCCTGTAGTGTGCCATGTATACAGTTAAATTAGCAAAGGATGAATAATAAATCCAGGCACTAAAGCTTGTGGGCTCCAGATATAATAAATGAGCCATCTGATCTCTGAAATTGCCCTGTGTAAATTTGCCCTTCTGTTGTGCCAAACTGCTAGTTTTTGAACTTCTTAATTCTTCAAGTTGTCAGTATGAACAAGTGCTCACTTATGTGCAAAAGTGGCTAAGAAATAATATAAGAGGTTTCTGGTCTTGATCGGAAGGCTTCGGATTATAGAGAGGCCACCCTCTCACCTCTGGCTTTCTGAGCTTGATGGCTGTCACTCTCCTCTTATATTTAAAATGAATTTAGCCCCATCCACTTGCTCTTGATATGGCTTCCCCTGCAATGTCTAAAAGCATGTCAGTATTTAGTTCTTCCCTTAAAGTCATCTACGGTATTCATTTTTACCAAGAAAAAGTAAGTAGCTTCTTTCCATCATAGTTTTCTTTAATGGAATTATATAAATACATGTCTGTTCCTTAACATTTTTGGAACTGGACAAGCTAAGGTATTTACGTCTCCTATTGGCAGTTATTAACTCCTATTAACCACTGTAGCTCCTTTTTTGAACTTCCTCCAATTTTACAGATTTGATAAAATGTGGAACAGCACTCCATACTAGCTATCTCACCAATGCTGTAAACATTAAACATGTTTATGTTCTAATTATTCCATGTTAATATAACCAGAGGCCACATTAGTTTCTTTGGCTACACCATTGCATTGGAAACTCACATTCAATTGTTTGTCAACTCTAAAACCAGTTGAAGAATTACTTCTAGGCTACCAATGACTACTAGCCCTGATGGTTGTGTGCTATCTCCAGTATTCGAGGCAGTAAGCCTGTGTATACCAGTTGCTGGGGAACATGGGTGGGAGGGTGCTGTTGCACCATGTCCTGCTTTGTTGGTCCCTGGCTGACTGCTGGATGGACCCTTGGTCTGATCCAGCATGGCATTTCTTATGTTCTGTAACACAACTATGTAGTTCTGTCAAGCTTTTTCTCATAATTGTCTGAACTGTTTTGCCTTTTAAAATTGCAGCCTTTATGGTTGAGGGTTAATGTGTAAATGTTTCGGCAGTGTTTACAAAAGTTCCTAGGGTTCACAAAATAGACTGCTACTCCTTCACATGGGGTCAAATTTTCCTAGTCACAATTCAACTTGCCTTAGCTACCTGTTCTCATACCAGACATAAGCTTGAATCAAAAGTAGCCTTTCTGGTAGCAGAAGCACTAATTCCTAGCTGGAAGAAGATCAATGCATAAGAACAGTGACCTCAAATCTGGAGAAGTTATTCCATTTCTTGGAGCTCTTGCATCAGATTTACACAAGCTCTTTCCCAAGATATTTTAATGGCTCACTAGTTTTTATACTTTTCTGTCAGTATGTTTCTCATGCTGCATCACACACCCCAATGCATTGTGGCACTGCGAGAAGTCTTCTGCTAGTGCTTGTACAAGGGTTCGCAGAACAGCAATAGTGCTTTTTCTCCTTCCACTCATGGTTCTTTGGATCCAAGCTATTTCAGGGAGTGAGGGCAGAATGAGCAAATTCTGCAGACAGTCAAACATCATTTTCAAAATAAAATATGCACCAGATCTGTGCAACTTAATTGTTGCATAAATAGTATTTGTATTTTTCTTTAGCATTCTTTACGGATACAGAGAGAGGGGGTGTGTGAATGGACAAGCATTAAGAATCTTCAGACTGCTATGTTTAACATTTGCTAACTTCAAGTACTCAGAACTTCTTTGGATTTCACATGGAGGTTGGCTTAAAATCATAAGCTTTCATAAAAAGTATTATCTGAAATCTGACCATATTCAAAATTCTTCTCTGATCCTGCAAGAACTGAATGTTTATTTTTCTTTACTGTCGTGGTTGTCTCTTCAGAATTGTTGGGCAATGTGGCCCATTCATTAGCATGCCATTTGGCTTTTAATTAGGGATCCTGCTTTGAGATCCTGGTGTTATTGACCGATCTTTGGGAGGTCTTAACCTTGAAATCTCTTCTTTTATTGTAAGCCTAATATTAAGCTTATAAAGCCAACCAGTTAGATAATATCTAAAACAAGGGTGGGGACCTGTGGTCCTCTAGATGTTGTTAAACTCCAGCTCCCATCATCCCTGACCATTGGCCATGCTTTCTGGGGCTGATGGGAATTGGAGTTCAACAACATTTGGAGGGCAGCAAGTCTAAAGTAATATATGCAACTTTAAATCTGAGTACCAAAAATGAGATGATATATATAAAAAAAGCCCTATATCACTTCAGGAAATATTCAGATTCTCTCTTCCAGGAGAAGGTAATTCTGTATTTGTAATATAAAACAAGAAAGATGGTAGCACTGAAATTTTAGAGAGTGTTGCGTATAGAAGGAAACATTTCCAAGGCATTTTCTGTGTGCGTGATGCTGTTTATTTTATGTAACTGTCATCTATTTTTAGTGTAAGATGTATGTAGAGCATCCGTGTGTGTTCCGTGCTGTTACAGATTAATTGACACAGAACACTCCAGCCTGTATGCCTTTTTGGAATGTACTGAATGTAGGTTAGAATTTCAATATCCGCTTTGCAGTTGGTTTGCTCCTGAGAGACTGTTCTTTGTATTAACTGTTCTTAGCCCAATGCTTGCTTTGCCCTCTTCTACCACAGTTCAACAGGCACTATCTGTTAAATTAGTACTCAATGGTTTTACTCTGCAGTAGTGCAGTGTTGCTGCCATGATAGATGAGTTAATATAGCCAGAAAATAATAATCCATTTTTAATAAAGCAGGGGGGACCTTTAGTAGTCCAGAACCATTTAGAGACTACTTTTGCTTCCTCTAACCCTTTTCTTTATGGATTAATTGCCTTAGCTATATTCCCACTTGTTATGTCTGCCCAAGTACTCTGTCTGTTAATTAGTTTGTATGTTTCATTTGTAACCTGCCCTTTCTCCAAAGAGCTCTAAGTGGCATTTTTAAATCTTTGAAGTGCCCACTGATTAGGCTGAGAGATAAAGCGACTTGCCCAAGGCCACCCAGTGAGCTTCATGGCTGAGCGGAGCATAGAAGAATACTCTATCCACTTGGCTGCATTGCCTCTCTTGTAAAAGGAGAGGGAGATCACAGCCTGTACTCCAGAGGGGATGATGGTCTAATAGTGCCTTTAAATTGATGTAGCAAATGCAGCATGTAGCTGTGATATGAGACCATACTCAAATGCATAAAGGAGAGAGGGTTGTCCTGAACAGCAAGACAACACTTATAGCCCAGTAGCTGTCAAAAATAAAGACACAAGCTCTGTGGGACAATACAGCCTTAAAGGCTGATAAACCCTTAATTAATTCCCAGCTTTGTTTTGTTCAATAAAACTTTAATGCCAACTGGGAACCAAATGTGCCCCTTAGGGTGCAAGTGCCAGAAGTATGGCCTATGTTTCAGTGTACATAGACAAATGCAGTCAGAGTGAGATAGATAGATAGATAGATAGATAGATAGATAGATAGATAGATAGATCAGATGAAGCCCAGAAGATATAATTTGCAAATTATAACATTAATTCACATCCTATATGTATCTACTCAGAAGTAAGTTCCTTTTGCTCAATGCAACTTGTACTCCAACACATCATTAAGGCACCATGTTGTGGACAGCTGGTGTATAGAACTTCAGCCTTAGTTAATTATTTTTTAAGAAATACTACCCATAAGTGTTTCTCAATCTTCTTACCTAAAAGCTGAGCGTTCTTGTTATAAATCCAAAAGGCTTCCTAGTCTTGCACCTGGTGTGATTGGTTTTAGATAGCTATTCTCTTTTATTTGTGCTAGGAAAATGCATAAATAGGAGGTATAGCATCGATGGACAATTATAGGGCTGCAGTGAAAATTTGGGAAAGGGTTGCATTTTACAGCTGAACTGAATCACAGCCACAGTGAGCTCAAAAGATGCTTGAAATTCAACTTTTTGTCTTTTAATGAGTCAGTTTATTTGATAGTTTATACTATAAAATAAAGTCATTATGCACAGGGCTATAGGAGGTTGTATCTTCTATCTGAAGCTATATGATGTTGCCATTTTTATTTCTTTATTGCTCCTTAAGAAATATATTTTCTAGAGGTTTCAGCTCAAAGTTTAAAGTGGCAATACTAACATTTAACCAGGTTGCCAGTCTCAACAAGAAAAAGCAAAGCTTCAATGTCTCTTGAAAGAGACAGGTTCATAAATGGCATCCATGTAATAGAAAAAGGATGAAGCATATTTCAAGGCACAGTCCTGTAAATGTTTTACGACTTTTTCTCTGGGAAATAGCCGTTTTTTTCTGTCTAAACATGCATAGGATTGTGCCCTAAGCCAATGTTGAAAACCCATTTTGTATCATTATAACCATTCTTATTAGTTGCATAGACAGCCCATAACAGCACATAATGCCAATTCATTGGCGTGGCATCATTATCACATCCAGGCAATTGGTGTGCTGGGAAAGTGCAGTGGATAGATTCTAACCAAGGTCCAATCAACACAGGTGATTTAGTGCAGAGCGAGAACATACCAGGGTCATTTGTGACACATGACTTTGTCACCACTCTGCAGCAATCCCGTAGTTTTCCCATGAAAATTGTGCACTTTCGGAAAGTCGTTTTACTACGTGTGTTTTTCCTCACCATTGGCAGTAGCATGCTTTTGGACACATGCTTAGGCTTCTTTTCCCACCAGTTAGCACTCATTTGCAGTAGTGCTATTTCACAGTAGCACAGTTTCCCCCTTTTACCATTTCACAGTTCTGTGCTTTTGAAATAGGAGACTTGGCACTATCTTCTGCTGCTCCCCCTTCCTTCTCTGGTCTTTAGTTTTACATTGTGCTATATCACAGTAGTGCTAATGTAAAATATCACTGTTTCACTCTCTCAGCAATTCACTGTTGTGTACTTAGATATAGGGCACTTCTCCTCTGTTTATTTTCACTTTGCACTATATTGCAATAGTGCAATCTCGCCATACCACTGTTTCACCCTTTCACCACTTCACAGTTTTGTGCTTTTGAAATAGGGGACTTCCCTGAGTAGGGAAGCATGGAGATGGATGGGGAGCAAGCCGCTCTCATTCGCTAAGCAGCACTTACATGGTTGATGATAAGTTCTACTCACTGAACTCTGCTCACCCAACCCTGAAGTATGGCAGCTTCAACTGCTGTTTGATCTGTGAAAGCGGGTTATTAGGTAGTGTATACTCTGCTTTTCTTGCTTCATGGGCCACTGACAGACCAAAGCGATTTCATGAAACTCTGGATATAAACAGAAAGTGATTTTCATACTATTTCCATGTAAATTGGGTCCAAGTCTATTAAGTACCCAATGTCCTTCACATGTTATACTTTTAACAAATCCATGTTATAGACTTATGTTAGGGAGCCACTCATTAAAGCAGCCTTCCCCATCCTGGTACCTTCTAGATGTTTTGTACTTCAACTCCCAGCATTCCTTATCATTGATCGTGTTGGTTGGAGCTGATGGGAGTTGAAGTTCAAAACATCTGGAAGGCACCAGGTTGGGGAAGGGTGCACTAGAGCCTTATGTGAAATGTACATACACCTGTTTTTAAGCTCATGTACACTGCAGAAAAACATGCCAATGACAGAGGGGGCAGAGGCAGAATCATTCTCCCTTGTTCCTTTCTTTAATGCAACTATTGAAAAGAGTCATTTATAATGCTAAATCTGTCTCCTTGATTGCTGAAGTCTTTGTTTGGTCACCTTGAAAACACAACAAATTGACTTTAAATCTAGGGGTTAATGCCTAATATTTCTACAGCCCTAATAATTTCAGTGGTCTGAATGGGACTCCTGCATTGTATAATTACTGCTTCCTCAGACATTTTCCGAGGTTAATCCACGAAATTTTGAATGATCTGATATCACCTGTGGTCAACCATCTGGCATAGGTGAGCAACAAGAAGGAAGGAATTTGTTTTCATACTCATTGGGGCTGTTTGGGGGTTGCCATGTCATGCAAACAACCCTCATATAACCCATGGCCTTGCTTAATCCTTGCATAACCCACACTTGCCAGGTTCGCACAACGCGGAAAAACCCATGTTGGGGGTCCATACATAATTTGGTCCTCATGGGCACCATTGTCATGAGTTAAATAACCCATCATGAGCTGTGGTGTATTGTCCAGACCAATCGTTGTCTCTCCTGGGGCTGCTATGGGAGTTTGTGATTAGATTTTGGGGAGAGATAAAAAGCCTGTTTTAACTCAAGAATTCAGTGTGAGAAAAATCACAAAGACAAAAAATCATCTTTCCATCTTTTGTCTGAGAATAAAAACAACAACATCCTGTTCTGTGTACCACATCCCCTCCACTTGAATATAAGAGACATGTTTCTTAATTTCAACCAGGTATCTTCAGTTAAATGTCTCTAAAAAACTGATCTCTCCATTTTTGAGCCTGTTCAATTTGTGATATATAGTGAAAGACAAAATATTTTGTTTCAATCTGTCCTCAGGTTTTGGTGTATCCTACTCAGGTTATGTTTTTTAAAGAATTTTGAGTCTGGCATAGTCATTTGAATCTAGGATCAGTTAGGGACTGTTTCTCCTTTGCATTCCTCCTGTAGATCTAACATTATAATCTTTAAAATGTGAAAAAGGAACGTCCTCCACAGTGCGTGCGCCATCATTAACTTTGTGGCTGGTTATTCAAAGACACAGCTGTCTTATATAGGACCATTAGTTATGCACGAGGAGTTGGCATTTCTCAAGGACAAGAATGCCTGGATTAAACATGCTATGAAGCCAAATGGTAAAAATCTACACTCTGGCATGTGTCAATTTTTAGCATAGATTCAAGTCCATCGGCTGCATTCTAACAATGGAGGGGGGTGTAAATTTCAGATACATCATATCAGCATGCCTGACACCCTCAATCAATAAAGGGATTGTACCAGTTACCATATTAATTACTGCTAGTGCAAATGTCCTAGTAGAATTGGGTGCACAGCAGTAATCAACATGGTGAGAGTAGTGTTTTTATATGCTCTCTGTCTTGGTATTGCCTAAAGTACTAATTAGGAAGGAAAGCATTATCCAGAGGTAATATTGAGAATATTGGCAATTATTGGGTACGTTTATTAATTCTAAGGCTACCTCCAAATCCATATCTATGATATATAGGAATATATCTTAATTAATCTTGGCAAAACTGACATATACACCTTAACATGCATTTGTTGTTGTTTATTCGTTCAGTTGCTTCCGACTCTTTGTGACTTCATGGACCAGCCCATGCCAGAGCTTTCTGTCGGCCGTCACCACCCCTACCTCCCCCAAGGTCGAGTCCATCACCTCCAGAATATCATCCATTTTTCTTGCCCTTGGTCGGCCCCTCTTCCTTTTGCCTTCCACTTTCCCTAGCATTACCTTCTTCTCCAGGGTATCCTGTCTTCTCATTTTGTGGCCAAAGTACTCCAGTTTTGCCTTTAATATCATTCCCTCAAGTGAGCACTCTCAGAATTTTCCTCCAACACCACAGTTCAAAAGCATCTATCGTCCTTCGCTCAGCCTTCCTTATGGTCCAGCTCTTGCAGCCATAGGTTACTATGGGGAATACTATTGCTTTAACTATGTGGACCTTTGTTGTTGTTGTTGTTATTATTATTATTATTATTATTATTATTATTATTATTATTAATATAGCACCATCCGTGTACATGGTGCTGTACAGAGTAAAACAGTAAATAGCAAGACCCTGCCGCATAGGCTTACATTCTAATAAAATCATAATAAAACAATAAGGAGGGGAAGAGAATGCAAACAGGCACAGGGTAGGGTAAACAGGCACTGGGTAGGGTAAAACTAACAGTATAAAGTCAGAACAAAATCAAGTTTTGTCAGTGTGATGTTTCTGCTCTTAACTATTTTATCAAGATTTGTCATTGCTCTCCTCCCAAGAAGTAAAGCCTTAGATAGAGTTTACAACTGCTTTGAGCTGCATTCCCAAGCAACCTGACTCCAAGAAAATTTGGTCCCAGCACACTCTATGGGCCTTGAACTTTCTCTTCAAAGCTGTTTTCAGCTGTCTGTTGTGGTACTTGTTAAGTATGCACAAGATGTTGTGCATACCACAAGATGTGATTGCCACCAATTTGGATTACTTTAAAAGGGGGTTGGCTAAATTCCTGGAGGGGAAGGCTATCAATGGCTACTAGCCCTGATGGTTATGTGCTACCTCCAGTATTCGAGACAGTAAGCCTATGTGCACCAGTTGCTGGGGAACATGGGTGGAAGGGTGCTGTTGCACCATGTCCTGGTTGTTCATCCCTGGCCGATGTCTGGCTGGCCACTGTGTGAACAGAGTGCTGGACTAGATGGACCCTTGGTCTGATCCAGCATCACACGTCTTATGTTCTTATGCATGTACTTATATGTTGAAATTGATTATTCATGGATGGGATGGCATATAGAAAGTATGGTGTATGCATGTTCAGGGAGAAGATTTAAGGTACTTTACTCTTGCTAAGTTTCACTGAACTCCTGTCAGGAGATATCCATTATAAAGTTATGTGAATTTAAATATGTTTACATATAAGGCAATTATTGTGAACTGTCCAGAGAGTTTCAGCTATTGGGCAGCATAGAAATGTAATAAATAAATAAATATGCATGTCAAAGCAATTCAAATGTTTGTGAAAAATCCTGAATATTGTCAAGTATTGTTTCTCCTGCCTCCACAGAAAAATCTTGAACTGTCACACAGCCATTAGCCATGAATGCTAGGCAAGGACATAAGTCAGATTGCTGGGCAGAGTCTTTTATTTATTCATTTATTTATTTATTACATTTTTATACCGCCCAATAGCCGAAGCTTTCTGGGCGGTTCACAAAAATTAAAACCATAATAAAACAACCAACAGGTTAAAAACATAAATTCTGTTACCTTTCCTCTTCCTGGAGCTTCATGCTACCGCATTTTTTATTTTTTTTAGGCTTTCTGCCTCCAGAATCTTGGAATGTAGAGGTTTCTGACGGAGGTAAGGGGTGGTAGAGAGGCAAAAATATTGTTGATGTGGCAATATTAACTTTTGTCAGGGCTAATTTGCTGGCTAAGACTTTCTCTGAGTCCAGGACAGAAGCTAAAGCTGCCAGCCCAACTTCCTCTCCTCCTCCAAAAATAGAGAAGCATCTGTCATGGAGCCAAAAGACATTTATTGTTCCCAAGGCCAAACCTGCTGTTACTCCTAAGAGAATTGCTGACAAAAGTTAACCTGAATAACAATCTGAAATATTTTCAGGGAGTAAAAGAGGGGCATGTTTCTAGATGTTGGTTTTAAGGGTTGCAGTAGGGATACTACCGCAGCTGGGAGGGTCTATACAAATACATTGAAACAGGATGTGTAGTTTGGCCCTGAATTAAACATAGATGCAGTAAAATGGCAGTATTATAGTAGAAAGGAGAGTGAAATTGTGACAGAAGCTCTGGAAGCTAGGACACAAATTAGATGGTACAAAGGTGCAGTGGCCAGGATTCATGGTAAGATAAACAGGCAGGGAAGGAGCAATAGTATCAAGAGACCAAAGGGAAGACTGCATGTAGGAATTGCTACCTTTTCAAGAAGGGGACAAACATGTGCTTGCCTATTTGCATATATTTATTTAATCACATATACATTTGGACATTTTTGTTACTTTGCATTAAGCATGAGCTTTTCTTTCTTAACCCAACTAGGTGATAATAAAACCCTGCTGAGCTACATTGAAATTGGCCACTGTTGAGGGCTACATACGTTTTGTCTGTGTGGGCAGGAAAGTTTAAGCCTTCACACCAGAAGAAAAATTCTGGAGAACCTGAAACTTGGAAGACCTCTATAACCCCTGTGAAGGGAGAAAGGGGGTTGCCCTAGTTCCCAGCAGTGCAGGCAGGGACAAAAAGTTGCTTAGGCTGAATACCAACCCAGCCAGGGGACTCTCAGACCTTACAGGACACTTTTGAGGTTTATGAAATAGGAATTCAAACCTCTCTAGACCCTGTTTCCAAATCCCAAGTCAGAAATGTTAAACAGTAGCAATTAACCAGGCAGAGGTCTATGGAAGCATACATAAGTAAAGATTCAGTATTTACATAAGAACCAGAGGTATGCAAGAATCAGAGAAACCTTAGGTACAATGCTGCAGGCAAAATAAAATAATACCTAAACCTATCTTATACATTAATTAATAATAATTCTAATAGGACAGGGCCAAAGGCTCACAAGCCTGTAACCAAGTTAAAAAACTAAGACAAAAATAAATGGGTGTCTCTAAGCCCCCTCTTTTTATGCTCAACCTCCTGTTAAGTCAAGGAAAACCTTACTTAGTCACAGGCTAACTGCAGCAATGTTCCCAAGTCCCGTAGAGAAGCATGGCTCAGTTTAGACAACACGTTTCTCAACGGTGGTTTTAGAACGCTACGGTGGAATTTTTACACCACTGTTGAGTTATGTATTGTCTGGCAGGAAAACTCCACGCAACGGTGGAGTTTTTCTGGAAAACGCTCCACACAGAATATCCATGCTGTGCAGAGTAGAATTCCTGCACAACCGTTGTATTGTGTATTGTGTGGCGGGCTCTGAGGAGTTTTCTGTTGTGTTGACTTTTCCCACTGGCTACAGAGTTCCCTGGCAAGAGTAGCGAAAGGAGCAAGTGACACTCTAGGAGAGCCACTGGGATTGTTTTTTTTGCAGCAATGGCTGATGGGATACTGTCAGGAGCACCAGGGGGAGGAGAGAGGATGGAGGAACTGTCAATTAAATGTCCGCAGTAGCCCACAGCCACATAATGGTGGAGTTATGTGAACATGTTGTGTCGGAAGTACCCCCTAAAAACTCAACCATTCAGTGGTGTTTTCACACTGCATTGACCAACGTGCTGTCTGAACTGAGATGGTGAAAGTTCCCACAGAATGCAGCTGAGATCATTCAATCCAATTCACTTTGGCCTTGAAGGCTAGAGGCATCTCTAGATAACAGACGCAGGTGATTGCACCACTATGTGCCACTTCAGCCTGACCAAACAGAATTATCACATAGTTAAAGCACAAAAGGGAAAAGGAGATCTTGACGACAACAACAACCCTTCTAAATTAATACTGAATCTTTCCATTTTCCCAGCATCCCTTGAATAACCAAGTGGTAGAGATTTATGTGGGTTTAGGTATGAGCTTCTTGAATAACTTGGGGCAAAATTCAAGAGTAAACAATAAACAAGTTGTATATAGGGCAAATGGAAAATAACATAAAACCAGGAACATAAGAAAACAAACCTCTAAAATAGTATACTAGATACTTAATTGTAGGTGCTAATGCTGAGGACAGCATAGTTACTACAGTTAATGGAAGTTATTAATCTATTGTTAGGGAAGCCTTTCTCCTTTAATCCAAAGAATGAAGTAGATCTGTTGGTTTTGCAACATGGACACACTGGAATCTTCCAATAGGTATGCAGGACTACAGAAAGGTCAAGGAGAACCTATTTATGGAAAAGGCTTCCCTAGGAATTTGCATAAATGTTATCACAAACTCATTTGATTTAGGACCAATCAAAAGGAGTGAGTCACACTTTCTGTACTGAATAACTCAGGACAACGTTCAAGAATCTTTTCTGTATCCTTGTCATATCATTTGAATGGATAATATTACCAATTCAGAGAAAGAAAACTGAGAACAACAGAAATATGAGAACAAAGAGGAGAAGGAGAGCATGGAGGTAATCTATGATGAAATTCCCAGTATTGATGCTAGGAGTCGATATTCTCTAAAATTTGGGGGCCAGGCTTAAACTCTGAAAATGTCTAGAAGAATCACCTCTTTTATGGGCTTTAACTTTCTGGGGCTTTGCCAAGGCTGGTGTTCTGTGTTCGCACTGGTATTATCAGACCACTTTGTCTCTCCGTTGCATGCTGTGGAGGCCTGGGTCAGAGCTGGTTGCTATTTATGGAATTTCGTGCTGCCTGGAAATTCTGTATGAGAAACACTTCACATCAGAGAAAGGGAGATAGAGGTAGGTGTTTCATGTGTAGGCAAAAGGTGGCTGCTGATGTATCAGTACTGTGAGGTTGAGTAGTAACAGCCATCTTAAAATGATATATGGTGGGCTATTCCAAAATCTGCTCTGTCCTAAAGAGCTTATTTGAGATAATCCCACTTGGGTTGTTCTGGAACAAGCCTGTCACTTGGTATGATTGTATACCTGGCATATGGTATCACAGTTGAGCAATTATTTGCACAGGAAACTGTTTTCTGGGAGCTGGGGTTTCAGAATTATATACTTTTCTTTTTAAAGATGTGAATATTTATTGAAATAAACATTCCAATAATTTATGAACAGGAGCATCATTTAACAGCATGTGCTGAGGTGTGTTTTTTAACTGACCCCAGAATAGTTGTTTTAAATGGATATTATCTTTTTTTTTGTATTTTATGCTTTTTATGGTTTTAAATTTTGTATATTTGTTTTTAATGTTCACTGCTTTTAACCTTTGTAAACTGCCCGGAGAGCTTTGGCTATGGGACGGTATATAAATGTAATGAATTGTTGTTGATGTTGTTCTTATTTGTTGCAAATGTAAGAGAAAAAAAGTGGAGAGTGAAGCTCTGGTGCTTTGAATCTTCATTTTTTATTTTCAAATCAATTATTCAATGTACTCACTCCATGCATTTCGGACAGTGTCTTTCATCAGGAGCTAAAGAAGGAAATAGAGGAGAGAAACATTAAACAGTAGTTCTGCAGGTCAAAGTCAAATAGCCCAAACAATAATAAAAATGATAAGACTTAATTATAAAAGAAACTCTTGGCTTGTATGCCGCCAAGAGACTGTATTGCATTGCTTGAGTGGTCATTAACAAACACATGTGACTTCTCTTAAGACAAATATTGTTAGCCTCTGTGACAGGCTGCATTTTTAAATTCCACACCATTGCCACCATGTATTATGTATTTCCTACCTTAATCTGTGGGGAAAGATTCCTCTGCAGTTAGAGGGCTGTCTCCTAAAGATGAGTACGTGCCTGTGGCTGGATGGAGTGATCCCTTTGTGCAACATGCATTAGCAAGTAAAGTGCTCTGGGATGATGTGGAGATTAAAGCATATTATCAGGGTACTATATGATGCCAGAGTTCTAAATCTACACCCACTGTAAATAATTATAACCAATTGGCTTTGTTACAGAAAATTGCTCTGTGAGATTCCTAGGCTATATTGTGCATAAAGTGTTATTATTGTTGTTGTTCTCTTTGGATGTAAGATTGTATTTGCTATTACGTTACTTCTCAGATGCGGAGAACTGGATTGTTCCCTGGCTTTAAGATTGAGCTCTTCCTGCATGCTCAAGTCCATTAGTGCTGTCTGTAAGAAAGGTTCATGTTGGTTTAAGTTTAGAGAAATTTGCAGGATCCTTCTGAAGGTTGTTCATTTGTACATACGCATAACTAAATGGATTAAAGTTTGCCATATTAGTCCATGACCTTGTCTACCTTTCAACTAGCAGCTTATATAACTTTTAATTAACTATCCTTTAATTTTACTGAGTGTATTTCACAGTCTCAAAGCAAAGTATGAAAGAGAGAGAAGTGGATGTTCATATTAGCATTCTAAAATTCTGCAAATGAGTAAGGGGAATTGCATATTTTGTAGTGTTGTACTTACAAACTTGTTTCATGTATTAAAAGCTGGTCCTTGGACTCTCAATACAAAATTAAAACATAACTAATATTTTGAAAAATGAGTGTTGTCATAATCGCTTTGTATTTAATACCCCTGTTTTTATTTTATTTTAAAGATGAAATCTAATGTTCTTCTGTAAACCACCCAGAGAGCTTTGGCTATGGGGCGGTATATAAATGTAATAAATAATAATAACAATAATAATAATGTTTCTGCCCCATTGAGTCTTTTTAACTGTTTTGTGACATGACAGTTCCATTTTGCGTGTGCTACATAATGTTTTCCCATTTTGCTCAAGCACATAACAGGTGAAACTGGTGCACAGAGCATTGTCAGATGTACAAAGACCTCAGTCTGTCACATCCTATGTGAAGTACACTAATAATAGCAAAACATTTTCAAAGAGAATCCTTAATTGAAAGGTATTGGTTTGAAAACTATATCAGAGAAGGGCACAGGTATATTTGACTTGCATGGTTTTCCACTTGAGAGACCTGCTTAAGGATCAAATTAGACAAGATGCTATTCGTGTAATTGCATCAATGGTAATTGAAAGTAAATAGCTGACACAGGGTCAGGTCAGGAGCCTAGCATGAGGGTTGGGAGGAGCTTTAACTCTTCACCCCCTTGTGCATTCTGAATTTAAGTGTTCTCCCCACCTCCCATTCAGCTGCAGCTTTTTTTTCCTTGTTGGAATGAGTTCCCTAGAAAGCACTCACTGGCCCTGTTCAGAAGACACCTTAAACCGCAGCTTTAACCATGGTGATGCTCAATGCAACTCTGTTGGCGAATCCATAAAAGATTATTTGGCAGTATGGCTCATTATCCTGTCTTTTTCACGCTAATGCAATGGGGAAGTCTCTGAATTTGTCTGCTAGGAAGTGAGCCTTATAAGGGCTGATTTTTTTAAAAAATTTTTTTTGAAAGATTCCAGTTGCTTAAGAAACAAATCAGAAGTGGATTTTAAAAAACTGTTTGAACAATCTGCAAAAATAAACCTGGCATTTCATAATCCAGGGCCAGAAAAGACAGTTAGTTTGACCATAAAGATTTACATTGCAATCCTATACAAATAGGTTGGATCCAGACTAAGTTAATAGCACTTGCATCCCATTGAAATCAATGTAAAATGTTAGTCATTTCTAACTAGTTTGACATGACCAACATTTTACATTGATTTCAGTGGGACCTAAGTGCAACTAACTTAGTCTGGATAGAATCTATTCACTTTGGAATAAATCTTGTTCAATTTACTCAAACTTCCTTTTGAGCAGACATAAATAGGTGTCTCAGTTCATGGCATACCAAGGCAGTGGTTTCCCCCCACCCCCATATAACCTTTTAAGGGAAAGTATCAGATGAAGATTTAAAGGCATCAATAGATGGTAAGCATTTCCTTGTCTGAGCATCAATATTACTTAGAATTTGTATTTTATGTTGAAAATAAAATTGTCTAACGACCAGCCAACAGTTAAATCTTGGGAGTATAAGAATGAAAAATTAGATACTCTAGT
Organism: Elgaria multicarinata webbii; assembly: GCF_023053635.1. Classification (NCBI taxonomy): domain Eukaryota; kingdom Metazoa; phylum Chordata; class Lepidosauria; order Squamata; family Anguidae; genus Elgaria; species Elgaria multicarinata. The sequence goes on along the minus strand of NC_086172.1, from coordinate 77,652,015 downwards.
GAGTGAGTGAGTGTGTGTGTGTGTGTGTGTGTGTGTGTGTGTGTGATATGCAATTATTCTCAGTAAGTAATAGTTTATATAGCACTTCAACTATGCGAAATGTGCTTTAACAAAAAAGCATCCAGCAGCAGCCATTCCATCAGGCTGCCGCTGCAGTAGAACAAATGAAGGAAGGCTCCTCCCACCTCCAAGTATTATCTGGCAGCAGCCATTACACTAGCCACCAAAGAACATCAGCTGGCCACTGAGGGACCCCAATGTTAGCAGGAGAGGATTTTGCCATCTTCCCCTGAATTTCCTGTTTGCTACCATGGTGGGACACCCACCAGCCAGCCATTGTGAAGACCTCCACAAGGAAGCTAGAGCTTTCAGTTCCTGGCCATTGAATCTGGATTCATTGTGGGTGGCTAGAACAACTGTAAGCTGCCAGGAATCACTACAGCAGCTGGTTTATAAGGGAAGCCAGGAGAAGGGTTATTGTTGTTCTTGTCATTTCCTCTGGGCACTGCCATGGTGAAGATGAGCAGAAGACCAGCATTTTTCACTAGCTGACCACTATTTATTAGATTGTAAGCCTATGCGGCAGGGTCTTGCTATTTACTGTGTTATCTGTACAGCACCATGTACATCGATGGTGCTATATAAATAAATAAATAATAATAACACTGTGAAGACTTCTGGGATGCCTGTATTGTATTATGTATTGATAATCTTGTATGTTGCCTTGTGACAGCAGTGTGCCCTGAAAGGTTGGATCTGAACCAAAGCAACCTACTCTCTGAATTGCCAAAGTGAGTTCCAAGGCACTCATAGTATGTAGTATACTTCTGCTGGGCTTTTAGAATACATCCCCAAACGATTTTATATGGTGCTCATATGGCAGTGGGTTGGTGGATGACTTCCTTCATTATTTGTTTAACTGTCCTGTTTCCTCTTCAGTTTGAATAAAGTTTTTAGATACTGTCCTTACAGGGGGGGCAGGGGGGCAGAATGCTTGGTCTCATTTTGAGATGATCATTTATTTATTTATATCTCCCAATAAGGCGATTCTATTGGCAGTGGAGGACTCTGCTCTTACAGCAATTAAAGTTTGAGCCAATTTTTTACTCTTTAAGAGGAGTGTTCAGTAAGTTTAATTGATTATGAGCTGCTGTTATTAATGTGTTTTTATTGTTTTTGTCATACTGTGTTTTTATCATGTTCTTTATTTTCATTTTGTTTTATTGTAACCAGTGTAACAATACATTTTATTCATTCTTTCTTTCATAGTATCAATTTTCCTGCGGACAAGCATTTTTTGGCTGTTTAGTTTGCTTTGGTCAATCTTCATTAAGAGATGACAAGGCAGTTGTGAACTCTGCAGTGTGTAGCTTAGCAGAATAATGTATTTTATTGTTATTGAAAGCAGAATAAATTTGATAACCAATTTTAGATGAGCCAGCACAAATTGTGAGTGCCTAATGCTATCTATCTGCATTCAAAAATGCATTCAGTTAAAAAGAGATACTTCAGGTGCCAACATGGAAAAGTCTTCATACTAATGTGATTGTGTTGATGGTTGTCAGGAGGTGTGGAGGGAGTTTAACTTCCAGGAATGGCTGACAGCTATTTAAAATAACAACAGTAAAATCCTATGCTTCAGGGATATTGAGCTGGATACAGTTCACAACTTTTATTGAGCTTCTGTCAAAACACAAATGGCACACAAAAACGTTTGTACATGCCTGATGTTTTCCTGCCATTGATTATATAAGGCAGAGTCCTCCACACTGGTACCCATGCACAAGTTTAATTGAAATCGGTAGGATTAACTTTTTGGTAACTGTGCAGAGGATTGTGGCCAAGAAAAGAGAACTGACTTCCACACTATGTGCCAGTTCTTATATATGAGATGTGGCTCCTCTCAAGCAGCCTGAAAAGAAAATACATGCACATTCACAGTTCTTTAGGCAAAATTATTGAGAATTTTGGCCCATGTTCTAATTAACCGGAGCTTGATCTGAAATGGCTGATGTAGCTCCAGCTTAAATATTGTATAAATGTTTGTTCAATTTATAAAATGATGGCTGAGGTACTTGACATTGAATTAACCCATGAATATATTGCCACATAGGTAATGATCTGAAGGGATCCATTGGTATGTGTATAAGAAGGGTTATTTCCCAGGCCTCTGTAACATGGCATTTCTTGTTTTCTTACCAAGCAGGAGACAGATGTAAGCTTTAGTTTAAGCTTTGTCCAGAAACAAGCATAATTGGGGTGATTTACATTAACTGGTGGGCAAACAGGTCTCTTATATAGAAGAGGAATTTGGTTTCCTGGAGATCTCTTTTTTCAAAACCATTGGAGGTGGATTATGTCTTCCACACTTCGTGAAATAGATGTGTTTTTCCAACCTCATTTAGCTAGGGACTTCTACTCTTCCGAGTAAACTAGGAGGCTGACATTCAGCTTGTGGTCTGTTAGCCAGGATGACATGTGGGATCACAGTGAGGGAATGAAAAGAGGCACCATTCTGCCTATATTTTAGTTCCCCGTGTGTCTACTTTGCTTTGGCGCAGCATGCATTTTGTCAGTCTGCAATAGTGTATTGCGGAGAAGTCGTGTGTATGTAAATGTGGCACAGGGTCAGGGAACAAGAAAGGTGTTGTGTCGGCATCTATTTTTTCCTGACAGCGGAGAGCGGTGGTGAAGAGCTTGTTTTCTTTAGCAAAATCTGCTGCAGAGATGGCCTTGAACCTTTCTTATAAAGGATTAATTAAATGATCACTAGGGTAACAATAACTACTGGCTGCAGGAAGAATACAAACTACTCCTTCTCTAAAATGCTGGACTAATCCAACTGGGATGTCACTATGCTTCAGTGAAATTCTCTCTTTTTTTCCAAAAGCTCAACCTAAATGATGCCATTTAGGGCTCCTTTATGTATTTATCTTAAACTTTATCTCCAGAAAGGCAGGCCACCCTATTATGAAGTTCCTGTCATGTTTCTCAAAACCTCCCGCCTTCTTGGGAAACAATAACGAGGCCTGCTAAGTAATCCACAAAGCTTTATTCAAGCAGTAAACATCTCTTCCCACCTGAAGAGAATCTAATCTCTAGGAACTTTCCCTTAGGCAAAACTATGCAAACTAAGTGAAACAATTGTCTTTTCAAGAAGAATGGAAAGCCTTCCCAAGACACCTTAACTAGAGACTAGTTCTGATGCAGTTTCTGATGGGACGCCAGCCCCCGACTTTCTCTTGCCTTCCTTTAGCTACGCCTGTTTTAGTCTGTGGTGTACTCTAGGATTGGCTAACCTCTCCATGTTCTCCCCCTCGGAAGAATATTGGCTTCCCACTGACTGTGTATTGTTTGGCCTTGAGAAGATAAGCTCTGGAGAGGGTTCACTCCCAGCTGGTGAAGAGCCCGTGAGAGCTTTCTCCCCCACTGGTACAGGCTGGCATGTTTCTGGCGCTGACTCCTCTACTTCAGAGTCTGATTCTGATTGATCATCTGAAATACCTTCTTCCAACCCAGGGGGAGCAGGGCTAGACATGACAGTTCCTAGCAATACTACTTCAGTTGCTAGCAACAATTATGTAAACTTTCTAACTCAAATTTGGCGCAGTGGGTGGAGAATTCAAATCTGGGTGTAGGAGATCAAGGTGCAAATTACCACTGAGTCATGAAGCTTGCTAGGTAGCCTTGGGCAAGTTACCATGTTGCAGGTAGCCTAATCTACCTCACTGGATTGTTGTCAGGATAAATAGCGTAACAATTGTACAAAACTTTGCACACTGAAAGGTGCTATGGAAACCGATAGTGACTTCCAGTTGCTGCCCATACTCTACAGATACATGCCGGGGCTACAGGAGAGAACTTGATCCTCTTAGAACTGTTTTGAACTGACAGCTGCTTGCAGACAGTTTTAGATATATATGCATACACTTGCTATCTATATCTTTCAAATGACCTGCACTGGCATGCATATGCTTCCCCCACCCTCTCTATCGTGCCAGCCTGCCGAAAAAGAGAGAGACTTGGCAGTTGCCATTCATTATTACTGCTTTAACCCAAGCAAATGGAGCTGAGAATTTTTTCCAAGAAACACACCACAAACATCTTTACTTAATTCTGGGTTGAGAGAATTTGCGGTAAGGAACATTTCTTGGTCGTTCATTTTGTGTGCTTGGAACTGTAGTTGTCCAATAACAGATGTTTTGAGTGATACAACACTGGTCCTCTTCAGTGAATGTGGTGATAATATTATCAGCCTTGCATGTACCTTGGAAATACTTTTCCTCTCTTAAAATGTATTATTTTTCACAGTATGTGAAATTATTTTAATACAGAGTACGTATATTATTTTTGGAGTACGTCTCATTTTATTTTTTCATTTCTGTCAATAAAACTCTTTGCAAGAATTCTGCTGCTTAACTTGCCTCCGGTTTGGTAATGAAGTTTGGCTTGGAAGGAAGACTAGTTGTCTGCAAAGTTGAATAATGTGCAGTTAGAATCTGTAGTAGGAGTGTCTGCCTTATAGTGTGTCTGGCTCATAATGGGAATGAAACAGCTGCATAGCACAGACCTCCATGTCAATGATTCTGTAGTACACATTCCACTGGAAGAATGGCTTGCGTCCAGGCAGGCACACAGCATATGCACTGTCCAAAAGAACTGATGAAGATGTCTAAAGGGGAATATCATCCTTTGTGGAGGCTGTTTCCCCCCTCCCATGCGTGCTCCCACTGTCCCAAAAACTCCCTCATTCTTTGTATTTCCTTACGGGGGAGCAATGATGTGTGAGAACCCAGTGGCTACTTCTGTTGGTGATTTACAAATGTAGTTTGGAAAGTGTGAGTGTGTGTGTATTAATTAACTACAAGAGCTATACAATTCTGGATAGTCTGACGGGAACAGCTATGGGAACAAAGACTGTTGTTGGGTTCAAGGACAAAATTGAATTCATTTATGAGGATTTTTTCTTGTTATGTTTGTGTTCTGGTGCATCAGTTATAGCAAACTGCAGTCAGGAAGCATTCCTTCACTGCACATTTATTGTGCTTGGCCCTTTTTTTCTCTGTACCCCCTTTTCTCCAATAATAGTAAAGAAACTATTTACAAAAACAAACAAAAAATGCCTTTAAGTGTTGGAGACTTCACTGATGCAAGGAAAAAAGGAGACATTTTTGGGTCAGCAAATGGAGCTAAAAGGCATCAGATCCTAAATGGAGATATGTGTCTACTTAGTAAAACATTTTTAGAAACACCTTCTTTAATTTACACTAACCATATAGTACAGGAAGCACCCTCAATGTGCATTAAGCTTCAACATATTGTCCGTAAAACAGCTAGTCAAGAAGTGTGCCTATCAGTGTGTGCATATGGAGGTAGGTGGGTGGGGTTAGAGAAAAGGACAGACTAGGCACAAAAAAACCCAGATAACTCAACTGTTAAATTGCAAGGGGCTACGCCTCAGGTGGGTGTGGTTCAATTCAGTGAGGGCTTTTTGAGCAGGCTTCTGATACTTGAGAATTTTTCCTTTCTGTTTGATAGTGTTACAAAGTTGAAGGTCTTTTGAAAGAGGTATTGATGCACTCATTCGACTTTCACCTCTGGGAAACAGGTTTTGCATTTCAAAAACCTGATGGATCATAGAGGGGTGGAGAACTTCAGGCCCAGAGCTAAATCAGGCTTCCTGGGGTCCCTGCCCAGCCCAGCCCTTGGGTTCCCCAGGAGGCTGTGCCACTTTTCCCCAACCACCAAAGAGGTTCCTTGCCCCCTGAGGCCTGTCTTCATGGCACCGCATTGGCTCTGCCTCCCTCCTCAACCCCACACTTTCCCTCTCTCAGAGCAGCATTGGGTAATCCCAATGCTGAAGAGGGAGCACAGGGTTTCTGGGTGACCACCCAGGTCTTAGAGCTGCCCCCGTCCTCTTCCTAGTGGAAGTCGACCAGTTGCTGGTCACTTTCCACCAGGCTCTGCCACCAGATTGGCCCCAGAGTGTTGTTGATGTTCATCCCTTTGAAATGGTCAGGGTAAATCCCTGGCTTTTTCAAATTGCAGCATCGTGGGAAGCCCCACAGAAGCTGTGAACCTGCATCTGTGTCATTTAACTGACACGGTGCAGATTTGCAGCTAAGAGATGCCTTTCTCGCATCATACAACTTCCTTCAATTACTGTCCCTGTCTCCATCTTAAGAGTTTCAGTGTTCCTGAATTCATTCTCTTATATAATTTAGACTTCTTGCTAAGTAACCTTCATACAAAATACTAAATATCTTTGAAATCAAACCCAAACTCTCTCTGGTTGAGATAGTGATCATCATAGGCACTCTCCAATGAGTGCCCATGGTAGTTACACCCAAGCATACTATTGCAGAAGCAGCAGAATATAAGTGAATGGTAACTGTGCACTCTAACAAGGGAGAAAGAAATGTACTTGATGCCACCACAGGGGTAGTGGCTGGCTACTTTTAGGGTGAGTACAGATGTTCATAATTCAACCAGTAAATCCGCTCTGGAAGCATACGTTTTGGACACCCACCCATACCGACACACAGGGCCAGGCAAAGCTGGTAATAGGCCTGGGCCAGATGGGAAGTGTAGGCCCCATTTCAAACTGCTCATTAAGTATTTTTTAATCAGTTCTAAATACATATGAACTAGAATGATTTATAAAAATGGTAATGGCAAGCACTTTTATTCAAGATGTATATAAGACATCACTTCTTCACATTCAGAAATGCTTTACGTGCTTTTCTTTGGGCAAATTCATCAACAGCAACAGAAAAATCAAGCAACTTTGCCTTGTCAATGTTAATGTTCAAAACTGCTAATCCATTCAAACATTCTTGCACCATTGCGGACAGTATGACTTGATTTGTTTTAGGACACTGAAGCTCCTCTCATCAGAGGCCACTGTTGCTGGCAATGACAGAAAAATTGCTACTTTATAACAAATCTTTACCAAAGGGTCCCCCTTTGCCTCTACCAGGGGGACTCGGAGTAGACCCCCCTCAAAATTGTAGGCCCATGCCAACTGGCCCCACTTGCCCCGCCCCCCCTCTGCCCAGCCCTGCCGACACACCATTTTGCTCAGGGGAAACCTGGGGAGAGTCTTCACAGAAGTGCCTTTCTTATGTCATATAAATTCCTTAAACTACTACCTCTGTCTCCAGCCTGAGAGCTCTTTGGAGAAAGTACACTAGCACGGGAAGCCCCACCTCTTTCCAAAGCCCGTGTGTGCAAAGGGTGGGAAGAGATGGAAGGAACACAAAAGGGAGAACACCATCCTTTAATTACCCCTTCACCAAGTCAGAACAGATCACAGGCACACCCCGTAGGCATGGCCACCATGCCGAATTTAATTTGGAGGAATGGGGCATGCAGAGCAGAACTGCAACAAAGCCATTTTGAACGGGAAAACTTGCACTAAAATTACTCTGCGAAAATGCATCTTTTTGGGAGGGGTGCTGCGGGGGGGTTGTTGTTCTTTGGCCACAGCATCATCTATCACAAATGACTCTGATGTAAATGACTGCATTAAATCAGCCATGTAGATTGGCCCTTGTTCCTTTTCAGCAGAAGCTGGATTTGCACAACACTGATTTGGCCAACTCTTTTCTCGATCACCAACTTCATTCTTTCAAAATATACAAATGAAGTGTAACTGCCACCCCTGCAAAAAAACAAAAAAAAAACAACCCACAAATGTCAAACATATTTGAACAGAAAGACACGCAAGGCATTTGAAAACAAAAACAAAGACCACCTTTATTAATCTTTGGCCTTAGCTAGACCTGAGGTTTATCCTGGGGTCATCCCTGCCTGCTCCCGGGATCCCCTGTGTGTCATTTACATGATCAGGGATGACCCCGGGATGATCCCGGGATAAACCTTAGGTCTAGCTAAGGCCTGAGAGTGTGACGAATGGGAGAGAGGACAGTGTTTGATCCGGATGCTGTACATGTATTCTTGAGGAACAAATATCTCACCATACAGCATGAAAACTTTCATGTGATGGGTTGTTCTGTATGCAAGTATCTTGTGATTATTATTCCTATTTTACAAAAAGATGTTGAGGCTAGTAGCAATTTGCTCAAAGGAGAGAATCTACAACTTGAACTGCTTCCCGCCACCCCAGACCACGCTAGTTCAATTTTTATAAAGAGATTTAGCTGCAGCTACTATTTCTTAGCCTGCCTCTTCATGTGTACTACAGAATAAATAATACTGGCCTACTCTGCAGGATTATAAGGATTGTTATTTGGCTCAACATCCCCAGATTGTACTAACTGCCAAACAGCTTGAGCATTCCTTGGGCTGGGTTGTTTGCTTCCTTTAATACCAATGAAGCTGAGGCCCTGACAAATCACTACTCACAGGCCTCTGAGAAACTGCTGTGGAGGCAGCAAGCCTTTCCCTGTTCCTACCGTGCAGGTGGCTGTTTTGCCCTACATTCCATCCTAGCTCACATCCTGTTCAGAACTGTTTCAGGGTCCTATTTCAGTGATCAAGGAAGCAGTTCCAGTTCACAGAAATATCTGAACACTTGGGTAGCCTCTGATGACAGGAATGTTGGAGCTGGGAAGGTATTATTAGAATAATGTTTGGCATGGCAGTCAGAGCTTTGTGCCCAGGCCAAAGGCATTAAAGTGCTTGTAGATGTGCAAACTTTAAAAGGCTGGAAAGAAGATAAATTAGATGGGGCAGAAAAGGTGTGAGCATTATGAAAGATAATATATACCACTATTGAATTATCTATCTATGAGAATGTTTTACATGGTCCATTCGGTGAGACAAAAAAAACACAACTCCACTTCAGGGGAGAAAAGTGATTACTTTTGAACAAGTCTAGAAAAGTGATTACTTTTGAACAAGAAGGCAGGACATAACAGTATAGGAAAACAGGCCTGCTATAACTGCTGACCAGACCGATCTAGGCCTTGTCCTCAGCCTTCTCCTGGGCCTGTGCGATCGCGCTAGCGAAGGGGAAAGCCAGATCGGTGCTGGGGGTAGGGGCTGGAGGACGCGTTCCCGGAAGACTGGGAATACGTCCTCCAGCCCTTTTCCACGATAAATTGGGGGCCAGTCCCAGTTGCCCCAGAGATCTCCATTTTTCTGGAGGTCTCCGGGGCGTTCCGGGTCATCTGGTCACCCTAGTGGCCATGACCTGTATAATTGCTATAATTCCCATTACCGGGGGCCTGTCTTGAAGGGTTTGCCCCAAGGTGGATCCACAGTGACAGCAGGTCATTTATATGTTGCAGCTACCATCATGGGGCCCTTCCGAGGCATTCACCTGAAGCTGTGATTTTAAAAAGTTAGGGACTTGCCCCGACTTTTTTCACTTGGAGTGAGGTGGAGACAGCATCTGCCATCTGTCACCTTGCTCCGGAGCTGCTTCAGAGGCACGTCTGGACAGATGGTGAACCCTGATTGGTCGCCATCTGCCCAGACGGGGGTGGGCCAGCGAGCTGAATGGCCACTGGCCCGCCTTCGCACTTCTCCATCATGGGAGGAAGCCAAAAAAGTTTAAAATAAAAATGGGGATGAGAGCAGGCACGGTTGCCCTGGTGCATGGGTGCAGCACCTCCTCCAAAGAAAAGGAAAAAAATGGGAATGTGAGGAGGTGCGGGTACACAGGCGCCCCTCCTCACATGCAAACCCTGGCACTCGCTGCTTCACATGGGGATAATGTGAAGAAGTGCAAATATGGGGATTTGGGGACTCATACTGCCAATGAGCCGTTGTCAAGATGAGGCCCGGGTATGGGTTGTAATGACACCTAAACCCAGCAAGGCTTGCTGGTTGGTTGGCATGGTTTACAAATCACCCTAAAACCCTAAGTTTTCAGGATGGTTTCTAAACAACCCCAGCCACACACCCTCACATTATGACAGCCCTTGCCTGCTGAGGGTAATTATGCTAATTAGCCTTCAACTGGCACACATTGGGAGGGAAAATAAGATCAGATAGCTCCCATCCTTACCATTTGCTGGTATACAGATAAAATGGGGAATGCTCAGTCTGATAGGCTCGCTAAACAAGAACTCTTCCCTCACTGTGATGCATTTGGAATGTGCGTCTTTGGTAAATATTTGAGAAAACTCTTGTCACACCGGCAGGGCTTCATAGTCTCTTGGCCATGCTGTCAGCGATCACTTACTAAATTGTGTGAGACATTAAATCCTTATTAGCAGCTTAAACATAGCCATAATTCCATGTTTAACTCTGCTGCGCCAATTTCTCTGCTTAAGGAGATCTGACCAATTAAATGTGTGTTACTGTTTTCCGCGGAGGCCTGGCTGGAAGCACCATGAAGAAAAAGGGCCCAATCCAGAGAACGTGAAGCACACACATTGAAATAAAAAAGAAACAAACCTTTAACTTTATGCTTAGGTGGTTATTTGATTTCAGTGGAAATCATAGTTTGAAATAGTCTTGGATAGAACTGATGTTTTAGATCCTTTCCAGTCCGTTTTTTAAAAGTCCTGATTTTGGAATGAAAATTCTCTTGGTTTCATTGGTTGATTGCCTACAACAAGAGGTGGATGGAAAGAGTGCTTGATTCTCCTGGACTTCTCAGGAGCTTTCCTGAGAAAGCCTTTAGCAGTGGTATCCTTCTGGAACTTACTAAGGACCATGGTATCCTTTTGGAGGACTGATCCCAGAAGATGGTGCTAGGAAACCACTGTTCTACCTAGTAGTGTTTGGTCCTTGGGATGCCATAAGGTTCCATGTTGCTTCCCAGTATTTACAATGAAATCACTGGGAGAGACCAACTGGAAACTTGGGCAGAAGTGTCATCACTGATGAAATGCAGCTCAACCTCTCATTTCCATCTTCTGATCCCAGAGAAGCAATGGAGATGATAAACTCAACCTTAATCCAGAAAAGATGGAGATGCTATTGGTCAGAGGTTCTGTCTATCTGGTTGAGGATATTCAATCTTCTTTGGATGGGGTTACAATTTCCTGTGTGCTTATTTCCCACCCCTCCAGATTTTCCTGCTTGTAGCTTCTTTTGTTCACTTATGTAGAGCAGGGAAAAGAGCTGTAACTGGAAAATCCATCAAGGGAGAAACACAATTCCTATTCCTGCACACTACAAGATATGGCAGAATGTAATGCGTATATATCAAAATTAAATTTTGTCAAGGGTAACAAAATAATTTGAATCAGCCTTGAGTGGCTGCAGGCATGATTTGATTCTATCCTTCCTCTCTCTTGGAAGAGTGAAGATAGTCAGGACTCATGCTGTGGCTTGCCAAAGACAATGTCAATTTTCAGAAAGGGAGCATGTCACAGCATTAACCATTTCCCCAAGCCCTTCTGCTCTTCACTGTGAATTCTTAACTGACTTTTCCTCTTTTGGCCATCACCCTATTTCTTTTAAAACAGCGAAGAGTCTTTTGGCCTCTTTTACCATTTGGCTTTATTTCTTTATTTCCTTGATAGCACTTTTTACACATCTTACCTCTGAGACTAGCATAACATTGTTTCTCAGCAGCCTCCTGAAAACTCCACACAAAGGCAGGCTGTGCTATCAGAAATGCAATCTTCCTGTAAGTTATATCCCCACCTACTGGGCACAGTTAACTCTGATGCATTCAAATATCCTGGTGGTGGCTGCTGCAATATTTCATAACATGCAGGAGCCAGGAGTTGAAAAAATATATAAATGGCAGTCGTGACTTGCAGCTTCCTTGAATTATTTTGGGGTGCTTTTAGTGTGTGTTTTGGTGGCAGTGGGAGACTTAAGGACATGTTGTTTTTCTGGGAGAAGTAACAGTACTTTGGCTTGCTTCCCTTCAGGGCCCATTTCATGTTAACTAAAACAAGAACAGCAGCAAAACGCCCAGAACATGACATCAGCCACTGATTTTGATCATTTGGAGATTCAGCAGCAGTACAGCCGGATCAACGCTCGCTGGGAAGCCTCTGACGATGAGCTGGACAATGACAACAGTTCTGCCAGGCTCTTTGAGAGATCCCGGATTAAAGCTCTGGCAGGTACACACTGCATTCGCTCTTGGAGACATTTCATTATATGCCGATCTCTAACTTTCTCTCCTTTTGCGGGCAAAAGCACATTCTGGTGGGAACCTTCTTTACTGCTGTTCCTTTGTTTTTCTAACAACAGTCTAAGATCTCCATTGCCTTAGGGCAAGTCTACACAACTTGTGACTCACCAAGCCAAACAACCTTGTATCTAGCTTGCCAGTTACCTGACCATCCCTGACCATCCCCTGTTTTTGTAATCCTAGGCAGAAAAACAAGAGCTTTATCAAGGTCCTGATGGCCTGTGTATGTACCTGGTAGGCAGCATTTGGCAGGATGGATAATTTTGTATAGGCCTGCTTTAGGGCTTATACTAAGTTTATTATTTGAGGTAGTGGTTATCTGGCCCTTAGTCACTGGGCACCATAGGCTAGTGTCTAAATATCTCAGAGACCTTAGTGAGGTCTTACAAATAAGTACTGACATCACATGTCTCCTGTTGTGGTAATTTGTTCTTTTTGGGAATGCATATATCCATAGTTGACTGCTGCTTTCCCCCACCTCGGGCAACATAGGAGAGCACTGTAATAGTTATCAGACTCTATGCATCTGCGCACGCACACACTCTTGGGAGAGAGGAAAAAGAGAGATGCACGTACAACAGCTGTAGTGCTGCATTGTGTTTCTCCTGTTGACAATCTCAGGCTTGGAGAAATCTGAGCAGGTAAGTGACAATGGGAAGAGTGGACAGGCAGAGGTACATGTCAGTCCCCATTCACCTGAAACAATTTCTGCCAAGGCTAAGAGCTTTGGCTTACAACATGATAAATAGATACAGAGGTGAGAAAGAAATCCAGTGCTTGCAGAACAAGGCAAGTGTTTTAGCAGGCTTGTATGCGCTTGGGAGAAACAGAGATGGGTTATGCCTTATCTGGTGAGCTGCATAACTTTGGGCATAGCAGAGCCATATGGAATGAATGGACAGCTGAGTATGGACATATATATGGGATAGGAATTCATCCTTAGGCCAGCAAAAGGTCTTTAGATTCACTGAGAAAGGAGCACCTAGAAACAAAAGTAGCCTTGGGGTTTCCATTAGCAAAGAACATTGCTATATATTATGAGCCAGATGTCAAGAGCAGAAGGGACCATGACCACCTAGTCTGGCAGCCTCTTGGATGAAAGCCAGGGAATCTCCCCATGTCGTTTCTGCATCTATCCTGTAACCCATGATTTCTAATGGAAAATTCCTTTCAGTATTGAAATGAGACACTAAATTTAAATTACTGGTAAAATTAAACCAGTTTCAAACTTGTTTAACTATTATGGCTTCTAAGTTAGGATCCCTAGGATCTGTAGCCCTGTGAAGTAGCTGAAAAGCTTTAACAAATGATCCTCAGCAATTTTGCCTATTATTTTATTTATTTGCCACATTTGTATGGCACCCAGTAACAATGTTTGTACAATTTATATCAATAAAATATTGAAATACTGCAGTCACCGATAAAACAATAATGCAACAGCTTTGAACAGAATTTAAAATCAACAAAAAAGATCTTAACAGGACTCTGGAGAGAGGATTCCACAGCCAGGGTGCTACCACTGAAAAGTCCCCTTCACTATTAGCTAGCTGCCAAACCCCAATTGACAAAGGCCTCTCAAAGTCTGAGTAGTTACATATTATTTTACTTTATTTAAAATATTTTTAGACTGTCTGTCAAGGCAGGAGCCTCTCTTCAGATAACCTGGCCCCAAGATCAAAAAGGATCAAAGTTCAAAGCTAAGTACTTTGAGTTGGGCCCAGAAATCATCTACACTTGGAAGCCAGTGTAGATGATTTCAAGTCATGTGTTTCCAGTTAACATTTTAGCGGCCCTACTCTTAGACTGTTTTCAAAGACAGCCCAACTGGTGTGTGTACACATGTAATAAAGAATGCAGGTATGAGGGGGTCTTTAACCTGAATGGTTGGATGCAACTGTCAAGTTGTGCTGAAATCCACAAATGTGAGGGATGCCCAAGCAGAAAGAACAAACAATTGCTACCTGAACTTCAGGGAAGTTATAAGGTTCAAAACAAAGGACTTGATGGCTTAGAGGCTGGACCCAGGATGAGTCAGAACAAAGGGAACAATAGTTTGGCTCTGGGCAATGCAAAGAAAGCTCAGGGAGATTTCTTGCCCCTTAATTGATTGCTATTTTGGCAAGCTATACAGATCAGCACATTACTTTTTTAAAAAAAGGTGTTGTTAAGATGCCTCACCTGGATTCAATGACAAAGTGAAATAGGGCTGGGTGTCATTGAATCATGAAATAGTAGTGTTGGAAGGGACCCATAAAACCATAGAGTCCAACCCCCTGTGCATGTACATATTGGTGACACCTCAATCCAAAACTCTGGATGGCCTCACCCAGCAGTTTCATGTAGATGTTAAGCAACATTGGGGATAGAATGGAATCCTGCAGTCCCAAAAACATTAATGCCAGGAACTCAAGCAGTAATTCATAGAATCATAGAATAGCAGAGTTGGAAGGGGCCTACAAGGCCATCGAGTCCAACCCCCTGCTCAATGCAGGAATCCACCCTAAAGCATCCCTGACAGATGGTTGTCCAGCTGCCTCTTGAAGGCCTGTAGTGTGGGACCTCTGGCACTAGTCACCTCTAGCACTAGTCACCAAGGTAGAAGCGGAACCCCTGAAAAGCAATGGCTCCAACACCCAGCTCAGCTAACCTCTCTAAAAGGATACAATGGTCAATGGTATCAAAAGCTGCTGAGAGATCAACAGAATCAGCAGGGTCAAACTCCCCCCTCCCCGCAGCCCATTCTCCTGGCAAATGCTATCCCACAGAGGGACCAAGTTTCTGTCCCAAAACCAGTTACATCAAGAGTGCCTGGAGTCATTCATCAATCATTTGCTCAAGCACTTTGCCTAAAAGGGAGATGTTAGCTACCAACTTGTAGCTGTGTCTTTCTTTTGGGTCCAGTTTAAGTTTCTTCAGGCACAATTGAATTATGGCTTCTTTTAAGAAGCTGGGACCACTTCCTCTTTTAACAAGATATTTGCCACTTCCTGGACCCAGTGGGGTACTCCATCCCTTCTAAAAGCAATGACCCAAAAAGGGTAGATCCTTTTAGGGAAGCAATAATCCTCAAATTAATTTACATCTGTAATGTAGAAACACAGATCAAGGATTCCATTGGAAGGAGAAGCCACTGTATCTTCAAGTGGATTGTTCAGTTAATTACTAGGGTCTGTTGTTGGTTTTGTATGATAAGTGAAATCTTACCTCAAGTAATATTCTCTCACTAAGGAAAATGGAAGCCAGGTTGTTGGTTTGACCTGAAAATAAAGGGTGTGCTTGTATGTTAATGCTTTATGTGCAGCATTAATCAAGACTTGAATCTGGCATGTGCCTCAAGTCAGGGCTCTTTACAAAATCCGAAATAATAGCTGAACATTAAGCTGAGGCCATATTGAGTAAATATTACTCACTCCCCAATTCTCTTCAATTTGACTAAATAGGTCTTTAAGCCCTGAGGAACCTGGAGCCTATCAAATAAGCAGAAAAAAATGTACTGCAATTGGAAGAGGCACTAGTCAAATGCACTTTCTCCCTGCAGGGAAAATGTGCAATAAGATTGCAGGCAGCAATCTTTTCCTAGCGCAACCTGGGAGAAAGGGCCAAGAGAATGATCTGTGGGAGCAGAAAAAACAGGAGAACAAGAGAATAAAGCAGTGGCAGCTAATTGCAAACATATGTCATAGCTTGGCCACAGTGGTACAGGCTTTAGTAACCCCAAGACTGGATTACTGCAATTTGCTCTATGTGGGGCAGCCCTTCAGGTACCACCAGAAGTTGGAGCTAGTGCATAAGGTAGCCGCTCGGGTGTTGTCAGGAGCTGCCTCTTTTCAGCATGTAACTCCTTTGCTGAAGGAACTGCACTGGCTGCCTATTGGCTACCGTGACAGGTTTAAGATTTTGGTTCTAATGTGCAAAGCCCGAAACAACTTGGGACCAGGATACCTGAGAGAGCACCTTCTCCCTTACCAACCTGCCCAGTCACTGAGGTCATTGGAAGGCATGCTTCGAGTGGTTCCACATGGACCTTTGGCCTGATTGGAGTCCACCAGGAGAAGAGCCTTTACTGTGGTAGCCCCTTCTCTTTGGAACTCTCTGCCCCTGGAGATCAGGCAGGCACCAACACTATGCTGCTTCCGGCGCCTCCTGAAAACAACTCTTTTCCTCCTGAAAACAACTGATCAGCCACTGTATTTCTTGGTACTTCGTTTTAAATTGAAAATTTTAATTTGCTGTTTTTAATCTTCTTTCTTTTTACTGTTTTATTCCTATGTTCACCACTGCAGAATCTATTTTAGACATGGAGCGGTATATAAATATTGCAAATAAATAAATATGTTCCTGAAGGGTCTGGAATTGGCTGCAACTCTCTGTTTTTGACAACACACTCTTTAGCCTTAAGCGCTGTGGTTTAAGGTGTCTTCTGAGCAGGGCCACTATGAGGCAAACCCAGTTTGCCATGCCATAATGCAGAAATGGTCCTAATAAAAACTTGCTTCTTAAGTGTGTGTTTTGTGTGACAGCATTCCAAGATCAGTTAGCTTGGCTTAAAGCTCCATCACATCTAGGTCGAAACGCGTGGCTCCCGTCGCTTCTCTGACATCACTTCCTGAAAACAGGAAGTAATAGGCCCATTCAGTCCAGTAGGAGAGAGCAGCAACTGGACTTTTTTGAGGGGGGGGGGGTTTGCGGCGCAACAAAAGCCAGAAGGGGCAGAAGACGCGCGAGAGGCAGACGACGTCATGTGAGCAATCTGTGAGTGCCCAATAACGAGCGTGCAATAAAACGCTTGTCAGATGGAGCTTTTAGTTAGCCCTGAATCACATTATCTACCATGACTCTGAGGAGAAAGGGTAGTTAAAGGGTGGCCAAAGCATGAATGCTTTATTGACTGATAGACTGGCATGTCCTGTATTTGTCAGAATGTTTGCAGGCTAAGAGGATGCTCCAGGCACTGTGTGTCACTTCTTCAGATGGGTTCAAACAGTACCCTGCTGTTATTATCTGTGATTCCTGTAACTACAGTAGCTATTTTGGTGACTCTGACACATGACTTAAAAATTACATTTCAGAAATTCTGGTCCTGGACGCCTGATACTCAGACTGACACATCACACGCCTGTTCCCAGAAACTGACTTTACTCTGTTCTGACAGCTGCCTGATTTTAAAATGGGAGAGCTAACAGGATCACCTTAGCTTCTCTCTCCCTTGTAGCTGTTTCCTGCTTTCCCTTCTTTACATTAAAGAGAAGGGAAAGGGAGGTGGGGGGAAATGCTAGTACAGTTTAAATTAAATTACACTGATGCAGTTAGATGAGCTGTATAGTGTTCAGTTAGTAACTCCTGCAGGGAAATTTAATTAATGTTGGACTGCCAAATTGTGAACACACTGCTCCTAATCAAAGTCCTCAGAACAAATTCAGACTCACTTTTGAGTGATCTGCATAGCTGAACTAGAAGAAGTCTATAAAAGTATGTTAGTGAAGAAGATAGTTTCATCTTTTGTTCTTACTGAGAAGTAATTTTAAGCTTAAAATTTTACTCCTGGGAAGGGCAGCAGGCAGACAATACTGTTCTGTTGACCATGTAAGGGCAGAAGTTCAGGATCCAAATATTTAGTGTACCAGGTCTGGTCAATCTAGAGACTTAATATTGCCTGCCTATCACAGGAGCCAAAATTGTATGTTTCTTTTCCCTTCTGTGCATTAAGAGAGCTCTTAGTCCTTAGTGCATGCTGTCTTGGGTAGCCTAGACTATGAAATCCTTGACATAGGGATGACACTCACTTTGGTAGTAGTTGCTTTCTTTACTTTACAATTCTAGTGTGTTAACAGGTCTCTCTCTCTCTCTCTGTTATATAAAAATACAAAAATATTCTGTAATTTGGTAACATAGATTCTTTAATCAGGAAATACGTTTTGCAACAGGCTAAACTACATATTACATTAAAACATGCTTTTTAAAAGGATAGGTGTTTTTATTTTGGAGGGAAAGCAGCTGTGTAGGATCGTGATTTGGATTGTACTCCCAGTCTGGATTGAAGCCCTGTACCAGTTTCCTGCAGTAAATCCTCCCTGTCCCCTATTGCTCTTTACTCCTGAAAATGCTGCTTACCGCAAATTGCAATTTTGGCGGCAAATGGCAACCAGGGGATGATTTTGGCAGGAAATTTGCGCAAGGCCTTGATCCAGTTTGGGAGGGCCTCACATGGCTGCTTTAAGCTTCAAAATAAAAGAGTCTAGCTTAAGCACGCTGCTTTAAAAGTGTGCCTAATGTAATGCTTAACTTCACCTGTGTTTGCTTATTTTGCGTTATTTGCCTCCCAGATTCAGGGTTTCAAAATAGGTGGGATATTTTGGCAAAGGTTAGGGGCATGGAAAGAGAAGGACCTTAATTAAGTAAAGGCCTGTGGTATTTTTTAGCTGTTCCACAAGCCTGTGCGGCAAGTTAGGATCAAGAATATTAACTTGCTCATGATGGTCTTTTGGTGCACTTTGCGAGTGGGGATTTGAACCGGGGCTCTCCAACCATCCAAACCCACACTCACACTCAGCCTGCACCAGGATGGTCTCCTGAGGCTGTGGGAGTTGAGCACCAGACAGGACTGCCCAAAGGAAAGGAAGGAATTTTGCCCCACCTCCTGCAAAACAAGGGGAACCCTGATTCACTCATGTGCATGCTGTAGGCTCCCTGCCTTGGCCCTACCACATTGCTCATCAGAGCCCCACACATTAATGGGTCCTTTTAGGGTGCAATAGCAGGGCCTGCAACATCTCATCTGTTCCCGGCCCCATATTATTCTCCTGGTTCAAGAGAATAATAGCTACAATGGAGACCCAAGGAGCTGAGGAGGGTAGAAAATACTGACTTTTATAAAGCTCTTCTCTGGGTTTTTACTTAATCTTGCTCAGACATTTAAGCATGAGGTCCCCAACATAGAGTCCACAGGCACCAATGTGCCCACATACGTACATTATCCTTATGCCTGCCAGCCTTCCTGCCACTACCCTACCCTGTGTCTGTTTACCCTACCCAGTGCCTGTTTGCATTCTCTTCCCCTCCTTATTGTTTTATTATGATTTTATTAGAATGTAAGCCTATGCGGCAGGGCCTTGCTATTTACTGTTTTACTCTGTACAGCACCATGTACATTGATGGTGCTATATAAATAATAATAATAACACTCCTGAATTGTTGATTTTTAAGAAGATTTTTAAAAAAATGATTTTAAAATCCTGGGAGGCTGGCATGCTGCATCAGCTTATAGCTCTATCTTTATTTCCAATCATTCCTTTGAGCTCCCCTCCTCCAGTGAAAAAAGAAAGGTATGCTAGGTGGAGCATCCTGGGGGCATGCTCCACCTAGGGAGCGAGGGGTGTGTGGGTGTGTATATGTGTGTGTGTTTTCCTGATTTTTGTTTGGTTTGACGTGGTGTATGTGTTTTGTTTCGTTTGTGTGGTGTATGTGTTTTGCCTGGTTTTGTTGTTGTTTTGCTTTTGGTGCAGTGTTTGTTTTGCATGCATATACAAGTGGGGATTGTGTGTGTGTGTGTGTGGCTGTGATGTGAATGGGAATTTTGCTTGTGTGAATGTCTCAATTTGCCTACTGTGAAATGGGTATTTTGTTGCTTTTCATGGCCAAATAAGTGATTTCCCATTTGGGACTCAGACCTCATCTCTGCCTTGTACTCTGTTTCTTAGCCAACTTGTTTCTGAGCTTCATCACTTTGCCTTCGAGAAAACTGTGGGTTCAAAAGAGTGGTTTTGCGTTTTGGACCTCAGCCTCCACCTCTGCCTTGTAATCAGATTCTTGGCCAAGTTACTTTTCTTTTAGGCTCATCAGTTTGCATTCTGGGAAATGGCTGTTTTGTGACTGGCCAAACCCCCGATGGTAGCTATTTTCTGAGAGCACCCACAGAACACTCAAAATTCTTAAAAGTTCCACTGGTCAAAAAAGTTGGGGACCACTGATTTAAGCTTTCACAGAAGCTATAAGGCCTAGAAACTAATTAGCTTAAAACCAAGACCAAAATGCTTGATTTAGAGGATGCCAAAATTTCCACCAGACACCAGCTGTTGCATCTATGCAGCAATTAAACAGAATTCATGTGATACAGCATTTTCTTATGAGTGAATAACTTTGGCAATTAAGAAAGTATTTTGTCTATTTTCAGATGAACGGGAAGGTGTACAGAAGAAAACTTTTACCAAATGGGTGAACTCACACCTGGCACGTGTGACCTGTCGAATTTCTGATCTTTACATGGACCTTAGAGATGGGCGGATGCTAATCAAATTGCTGGAGGTGCTTTCAGGAGAGCTACTGGTAGAGTTCCCTCTTATTTTCGCTATTTTAAAGAATTAAGGGGGCGTAATATTGAGAGGAAATTCTTGACACTGATAACTTCCAGGAACCCTCATTCATGGTCTTCCTAACAGCACAGATAATAAAATGCCTGTTTCTATGTAGAAAATAATGTGGAACTTGTGTGTAGATCAGCAGATGAAATAATTGTATATACAGGTTTTTCATTGCATATACAGGCTCTGGGAAGCAACTGCCCAGTATGTCTCATGAAGGAAGGAATTTAACTTGTGAAGTCACTCTGATACTCTACCATTTCAGGCCATGGGTCCTCTTGATGTTGTGTTCTGCCCCTGTTGTGGTGAGGACTCCTTGCAGTTTCCGATACCTGCAAGGTTTAGAATCTTTAGAATATTGAGGAGCACAGAAGTCCCATTACTACTACAAGCACTGGAATTTGTTCTCCAAAAGAGAATAGATCCGACTTGGGTGCTCTCAATTCATGAAGTTGGGGAGTGGTTGAACTCTCTTGAAGGGTCTTTCTAAAAAAATACTTAGTTTTTCACTTCACTTTACAGCCCAAGCCCACCAAGGGGCGTATGCGAATTCATTGTCTTGAGAATGTGGACAAGGCCCTGCAGTTCCTCAAGGAGCAGCGTGTGCATCTGGAGAATATGGGGTCCCATGACATTGTGGACGGCAATCACCGTTTGGTGCTGGGGCTCATCTGGACAATCATCCTGCGCTTCCAGGTGAGTCCTGATCTGAAACCCACAAAAAAGAAGTGGAGGTCATCAGTAGGATACTCTGTTCTGATAACAGCAGGAAGCTAGAGGCAGATCTACTATATGGGATTTTTAGACCCACTTTTGCTTGCCATCAGCTGATAATTAATTCTTCCTCCTAGACAGGAGCAAGCTTGTGATGTGCAGTTCTTATAGACCGGATGAAGCCAGGGTTATCATTGTGTGTTAATGGATTTGGCTCCACTGAGTGTACCCATTAGCCATCTTTGACTTTTTACACCATTAAAAGGCATAAAGCAGAGAAGGGAGTAGGCAGCTTTTGCCACCAGGAATGGGAAAGTCCACTGTGGAGCTGGGAGGAAGAAAAAGAGAGAGCACGTTCCTGAACATTTGAGCTCCCAAGGCATGAATTTTTCTCACTCCTTTTGATAAAAGCAGCAGCCCAACCACTGCCAAAAGCTCTATTTATTATATCCCCAAGCTCCATTGGTAGGTTTTAGTGAAACTCTCAATGACAATTCCTTCAAGAATGACACAGGGGTGTTTTTTTATTATTCTATTGGTGCTTCTCTGCTATTGTAACTCCTGATGAACTGGCCATTGTGCCAGAGACAAGGCTGCCCAGTAAGCTGAGTGTGTGTGTGAGGTATTATTTTAGTGCGGATCATATCTTATTTGTTTTGGCGCTTGTGCAAACAAGTTGCACACAGATACACACACACACACGTACGTACATGTGTGTGTGTGTATGCTACTGCTCTGAGACAGTTAATCCCTTTTGGGTTTATTGTGGCATGAACTGATGCTGGTTTTCAAAGCAGTTCAAGTGTAAGCCTTTTGGAGCAAGAATGTCATTATCTACACTGTCCAGCACAAAGGACTACATAGGACTCCATCCTTAGCTCTCTTGCAATAGCAGTGTTAATAATTCCCCTGCCTGAGAATCCATCTTTTTTTACACTGCAAGTAAGAAAGCAGAAGAATGCAATGTGGGTATGTTTGCCACTCATGAAGTGTAATCCTATGCATGTTTACTCAGAATGAAGCCCACTGTGCTCAATGGGGTTGCGTAGGGTTGCAAGCCTTGATCACTGAGGAATTGAAACCAGTGACCAAGGGATTGTTTGCTTTTTGCTGGCACAACGTCTTAGGTGCTTTACCAGAAATAGGCATACTGAAGGAGTTAAAAGTGCCTATCTTTTAGTGTTATATTGTATTTTATACTATTTGTAAAGGATTTGTAACACTATATTGTAAATAATTTTGAGAATTGTCTTTGGTGGCAAAAATCCAAAAGTAACAACATAATATCTTTGTAAGGACCAACTAAAATGTCACAAAGAACTGAGCAAACTTTTGAACTCATCAGAACTCTTCACCAGGTTGAATATTAAGCAAAAATAAACATATATATGTATGCATGCTGCTTCATCCAGTCTGTAGTTTGTAATTGTGAAAGACACAATTTTATTAAGTGAAAGGTGTGATGTAGGCTACATTAGCCAAATACACTCACACACAAAATCAAGCACATCTAATGGTAGAGCTTTAATGTGGAATATTTTTCTTTCCATTTAGATCCAGGACATCATTGTTCAGACTCAAGAAGGCCGGGAGACCCGTTCTGCAAAGGATGCATTGTTACTTTGGTGTCAAATGAAAACTGCAGGGTACGATGGCAGCTAATATTTCATCCCAGCCAATACACTGTAACCAGTTGGCTTAAGCCTGCAGCATCAGCTAGGGAAATACTAAGTGAAACTAGAGAGACTGTATGACATTTGGCTAGGTTCCTATTCAGTTCATACCAATGATAGTATGAAATCCCTCCCAGCACTGTCAAAGTACGCCAGAAGGATAGAACTGTCTAGGGCAATGTGGGCAATGTCATAAAGATGTGCTAAAATGTGCCCCCTGGGTACTTCTGTCATTCGCCTCCTGTAATGTGCTGCTCTGTGGCATAATGTGCTCTGTCCTGTATAAGGAATGCAAGCACATTTTTCCCTTTGCAGGTTTTTTTCCTCATGAGGCTTTATGTGTGATTCCTGATGTTTTGAAGGAGCTTTTTTGAGACTGTTATTTATATGCTCTTGCAATATTGCAGTTTTGACAGAAATCCAAATGGTCTATCAAAGAAAATATGGCTGGGTTCACTGATCATGCTAACCTATGATGGGTGGCAAGCTACTCTGGGTAGGTGGTTATGCAAACAACCTACTGTGCTCCCATCAGCCAATTAGGCAAAGAAGACAATTAGGCAATTTCATCCCCCTTGCCCGGACTCCTCCTGTAGTCCTCCTGCCCAACTGGGCTGGTATCCCAGCTTCCTTTGTGGTGGGAATAGAGATCACTTGAGAGGAGCAGAGAGGTGGCAGCGATTTTGACTGCTCCTGCCATGCAGCTCTGAAGGTGATCTTTGTAACCCACGCTACGCGACAGACCACACACTAACCCATCACAGGTAAAATAACCCTTATTGCAGACCCTTGGTTCTCAAGGTGGCTTATTTGGGGGAAATAACCCACCATGTGGGATGGGGGACATCCCATAGGCAACATGCTAACCCATCATGAGTTGTTCTGGAAAATAAACCATCATGCCTTAGAGTGACATCTGAACCCAGCTTATGTGTCGGTGGGGATATATTATCCCAACCATCTCTGCCATGTAGCCACTGTGCATGTTGCTTTCCTTTTTCAGATGCTGTAGATTGAATTAGTTATGTGAATTACATAATACATGTAGGAGTTCTTTTTAGGGTGCAATCCTATACATGTTTAGACAGGAAAAAGTCCTTGTTAGCTGGGGTATGCTGGGAGTTGCAGGACTTTTTTTCTGTCTAAAGGATTGCACCTTTAATATGTCACTTTAGATGTCTGGAAAACTGCAGGAGGGTGCAAAAAGCTAATCCACCCCATGCTTGGTTGACCTTGACATGGCTGGCTCAATGTGGATGCAGCCAGAAGACAGAATATCACCATTTTGACAGTGATGAGAATCAATTGCTAGAACAACCCTTCTGTTCATGATTATTTTATGGTTCTAAAATGGAATACTTTTCAAAATAACATTCTCTAGATCTTCTGTAGGTTCTGGCTGGATGATGAAATCTTGGAGTGGAGTTCTGTAGCTTGAGTTATGAAATGAAATGCAGAGGTTGCTTATATGTAGGTCCCACTGGAGCTTGGATACTGACTTGATTTCCATTACTGTAGTATCTAAGTGGGACATGACCCTACTCAAATACATGTATCCTTTCAAACTTCTTGTGAGTGAGGAAAGAACTATATTGTTCACATTTTACTAACAGGAAATGAGGCACAGAGGGACTATGGATATCCCACCCTAAAACAAAAATGACACAGGTGTATATGATTTGTCCTGAAAGCCGAGCTCCCAAGAGGCCATTTTTGCCTTGAACATCTGCTGCTTGCTGAAATGTAATCTGCCTCTTTCAAGTCCCTGGCTACTGCTCTATTCGCCTTTTACTGTAGGGGAGTCTGGATCAGAGAGCTTGAGTTGTTTTCAATATTGTAGACTGGAAATCAGATTTGTGGCAGATAGATTTTTTTCTCCCTCAGTGGTGAAGGATACCTTGAGATGGGTTACTCCTCCTGTTCACTCCACAGGCAAATTATCATTGAAGGCATAATAATAATAATAATAATAATAATAATAATAATAATAATAATAATAATAATAATAATAATTTGCTTTTCCGATAGGAGGTATACCTTTCACCTCGGCCCTTTCCTGTCCTGTCCACATTGACAAGGATTTTCTGTAGCTTCTTTTGTCACTGCTTGTTTTTTGAGATGACAGACAAGACATTTCCCATAATTAGTCAGGAAACGGAGTCTGGTCACTTCCTGTTCCTCCCCACCCCCAGGACGGCCCTACCTTTTAATTGACAGGCACAAGTTTGGTTACCAAGCTTCTTACTAAGGTGCAAGTCTGTAACTGTTACAATTATTCAGGCATGAGTTTGCCATCTCCACACACCATCTCGCCCAATTTCCCCCCATTTTATACTTCAATTTAGGTCCAGTGTAATGGCTGGGTACACACAACATGACAACTGGCACTCAAGGTTGTGTATGGGTTGAGTGTGGGTTGTTGTTGAACTATGAGATGTTGTTGAAATGTGGGTTGTTGTGTTGTGTAAACCTAGCCATGCTATCAAACCATGGTTTGATAACTACAAACAATCCACAAAGAGAACCCATGGTTTGTTGTTGGATTGTAAACTATGGGTTCTTCTTCATGATCTCTGTTCATTCATACGCATGTGCTCTGCGCCTGTGTGGAGCCTTGATTTGGGAAACTTTCATAGCTGAGGAAGATATTGGTGGGAACTCAACCCCACCATCCTACTGCTCATGTCCTAGTGGGTTCCCACCAGTCCCTCAGTTCTCTATCGGTACTTTGTTGGTTGCCTCGTCGGAAACTTTATCAAAATAACTTTGGAAATATAGCAAGTGCTGAGGTTTTCGACCCTTTTTTATGCCTTTACTGATCTTTCTGTCATACTTTCCTTATTTCTAAAAAAAACAAACACCTTTTTAGTTAGTTTGGTTTGATTTTTGTGATTGTTGATTGCTGATACTAGTGGCCAAATGGCCCTAAAGGCCCATTTTCAGAAATGTGTGCGATGTGGCAATAAATTGCCACCAAGAGATGGTCACTCCTGCCATTTTTTACCTTGGGGAGTCTCATCTAGTTGAAACCTATCCGGACTGCCTATCCTTCACAAAACAGGCATGGAGAAATAGATTGGGCAGAACTAGATGAACTGTGAATTCTCAAAGGCCACTAACTTCGCAAGTTAAAAGCCGTACCCTCTGAACCTGCCATGACATCTCTACCTGTGTTTGCCAACACCCCATCTTTCGGCTCCAGACATGGCCTAATTTATTTATTTATTTATTGCATTTTTATACCCCCCCCCCCCTAATAGCTGACGTTCTCTGGGTGGTTTGCAAAAATTAAAACCTTTAAAACCATTCAAAACACAAAACAAACCGTATAAAACCATAACATAAAATACAAAACCATAACATAAAACACAACCAGGATAAAATCAAGCAGCAATGCAGCAACGCAAATGGACCCTGCAACCCCAGAGCTGAACTCTCTGAACTCTGTCAGTTGTTAAGAAAAACTCCAGAAAAATATATGGGCAACTGCCTAAGCCTTCTCCGGTGTCTCTGAAAAAGAAAAAGAAAGGATCTGCTAAATCAGCTTTTTAATCACTCTGTGATGCACAGAGACCATGAAGAAGAAAGGCAGGTTTCTTACCCATAACTGTAGTTATTTTGAGTGTTAATCTGTGCATGTAAACAACCACTTTGATGTCAGTGTCAGTATCGATGCTGGTTCTGAGGTGGAATGTTTACCCTCGGATCCGTGGCCACCTGCAGGCGGTTTCAAGGAACTAGATGAACTGGGCAGGAATCTGCTAGGATATGCACAGTAGGATGGTGGGAGCAGGGTTCCCATCAAAACGTTCCTCAGCTATGAAAATTTCCCAAATTGAGATTCCATGCATGCAAAGAGCCCATATGTGTGAATGCACAGATGACCAAGAACTACAGTTATAGGTAAACAACCTTCCTTTGTTCATTCTTAACAAATCTTGGTTTGTTAGCATGGCTGGGTTCACACAACACAACCCACAATTCAATAACCTGTGGTTCAGCGACATGTGAACCCAGTCAATGCATGTTATCTGATACTCAGCCATGAGATTTAAAGAAAGAAATATGAGACTCTTTTCAGAGTGTGATCTCCAAATCCTATATATCTGTATTTTACGTAGCGTTTAGTTTCACCCTGTGTTTTGTGGAGTAGGTTGACGTTTGTAGCCATTACGGATAGAAACACTCCATGTGCCTCATCCAGCCCATGGGATGTCAGCTGGAGTTAGCTGATCAGAGTTGTCCATCCAGACTAAACATCCCAGTCTATGGAGGAGAATCTGCATTTCCGATTGTAAACTGCACTTGTTTCCTTTACGTTCCTCATAATTAAAATGTAAAGGTAGAAAATTGCAAATACTGGCATTTCCCCAGGTAAAAAGAACTGGCTTGAAAATGTAGTTTGTGCCTTACCTATGAGATTGCATTCTAACCTTCTGTTTAGAGAAAAACATTTCCTCACACCAAATGATGTCTGTAGTTAGACTTCCATTTTGTAGCGCTCACCTTATTGATTAAATTATATCTCCTTTTGTGTCCCCACCCCTCCTCACTTCTCTTCACAATGCAGATATCCTCATGTTAATGTCACCAATTTCACCTCCAGCTGGAAGGATGGTTTAGCTTTCAGTGCCCTTATTCACAAGCACAGGTAAGGACGGGAAAGACCCCTGCATGGAGCTTAAGTGCAGGGAGGTTGGTGGAAATTTGAAGCGTTTTGCTGGTGTGTCCAGGCTAGCTTAGTAATGATGATGTGCAGACATTTGACTACAGAGGGTACCTTACTTTCCTCCATGAACCCTGCCTCAGAGGAATCTGCCTTCTAGTGAGTCAGTAGTGAGCCTCTAGTGTAGCCTCTAGAGTAGCCTCTAGTGAGTCCATATAGCCCAGTATTGCCAATAGTATTGCCAACTGACCACAGCTCTCCAGGACTTCAGGCAGAATTCTTTCTTAACTCTACCAGGAGATGCCGGGGATTGAACCTGGGGCCTTCTGCATGCAAAGCAGACACTCTACCACTGAGCTGTTGCCTCCTTCCCTCCACCAGTGTAATGTGATTCTCAGCAATCATTCACTCCATTTCTGATGTTCAGAAGTGAGTGTCATTGCTTATGTAGCCAAAACAGCAGCATCCACACTCAAGAAGGAGGTATTAGCAGATTCAAGCAAATCCCAAGGTTTGCAGAAGTAAAAAAAAAAAGTTAAGGGGGGAACCCTAGCAGGAGTGAAAACAAAACAGCACAGCAAGGACTGAGCGTACTCAGTGGCCACAGAATAGTGAGTCACTGTTGTGAGGTGGGGTGAGTGGGAGGAGACACAGAAAACGGGGTGCAGGGGAGAATGGAATGGAGTATCCTGGAACGAGGAGCTGGCTGACTAACTGACTGAATTGCAGAAGAGGAGCACTCTGTGTTGCATCCTTTTGCACAGGAGAGCTAGCGTAATACACAGCATATTTTGTTAAGGTGTGTTTCCCCCCTCTCCCACCTTCATCTTTAGGCCTGACCTGATTGACTTTGAGAAACTGAAGCACTCGAATGCCAGGCACAACTTGGAGCATGCTTTCAGTGTGGCAGAGAGGCAACTTGGCATCACCCAGCTTCTTGACCCAGAAGGTGAGAGT
The DNA here is from genome assembly GCF_023053635.1 of Elgaria multicarinata webbii. Lineage (NCBI taxonomy): Eukaryota > Metazoa > Chordata > Lepidosauria > Squamata > Anguidae > Elgaria > Elgaria multicarinata. Next base: position 77,623,578 of record NC_086172.1, on the reverse strand, counting down.
CCATTTGGCTCAGTGCCTGCCCTTTTTGAATTGAGAATTGAGCTGACACAGCAGAGGACAATTATACAGCAGAAGTAGCTGTAAGAGCTAAGGAAATAATGGTTCATCTGAGGAAGCCTTTGTACTGGGTGCAAAATGTCTGGCTGCAGAAGATCATGATATATATGCACATTTCTATACCGCCCCATAGCTGAAGCTCTCTGGGCAGTTTACAAAGATTAAAATCCATTAAAAATACATTATACAAACCATGCATATGACGGTGGATGGAAAACGCAGATGTTTTATAGCCACGTGTTCTGCATCACAATCCACCAGGAAGCTTTTCTGGGCAAACCTCAATGAAATGAATGGGAGCTATGCATGTCTCTTTGGCCACTTTTAAATGGGGCTTTAAGACTGCCTTCTTCTGGCAAGCGAGTTTTACTCCCAATCTTCAATTACATGTTTTTAGTGTGCTATTCCTGAAATGGGTTTTATGATGATGCTTTTATAGCTGTTTGTTTAGTTTATTGTTAGGATGGTTTTTAATTTAGTTTGATCTATATATTCATTTATAAGCTACTTTGAATTTAATTTTATCATAGAGGAGATACAAATTATTATTATTATTATTAGTAGTAGTAGTAGTAGTAGTATTATCATTTATATACCGCCCCATAGCCAAAGCTCTCTGGGCAGTTTACAAAAGTTAAAAACAGTGAACCAAATAAATTATGTCCTGCATATAGACACAGGTCAACAATGCTATATGATAGCGAAGGCTATCCATGACTACTAGCCCCGATGGTTGTGTGCTATCTCCAATATTCGAGGCAGTAAGCCTGTATGCACCACTTGCTGGGGAACATGTCCTGCTTGTCCATCCCTGGCCGATGGCTGGTTGGCCGCTGTGTGAACAGAGTGCTGGACTAGATGGACCCTTGGTCTGATCCAGCAGGGCTCTTCTTGTGTTCCTATATTCTTATGAATCATAAAACATTTCTTCTTGAAGTGTCATTCTTTCAGTTGTGTTCCATAAACACATGCAACTTCTTCTCCTGTTTATTCTGCTTGGATTCCTTAACATGTGTGAAATGCATTAATTTTTTAAAAATGTGATTGTTACATCTAATATTCCTTCTGACTACACATTATTTTGTTTTTATGTTTGAATTAAAGTGTTTAGCTGTATCCAGTATTAGCATAACCTAAGTCCTGTTCATTTCAATGGGTCTACTCTAAGTAGGACTGCCTGCCTTCACTGTAAGAAGATTTCTTGGAGCTCCAGTTTTTATATATTTTCTGTCATTGACTTTATAGCATGTTAGAAATAATTGTGTTGAAAAAGTGTTTGTATCTCCTCATTATACCCAAATTATGTGTGCCCAGCCTTACATTAGACATGCAATCAGTACGGAAATCTGTGTTAGCTCTGTTTCCTATATTGCATGGGTGAACTTCCCCAGTCATTTTGATGGAGGGACCCAGTTCTCTCACATATTGATTTGTGGGTGCACTGAAATGAAGAGGGGAACTCTTAAGGGTGGGAAAACTCTGTGTGCATATTGGAGCTGCTTACACGTGTAAATAATTGGATTAAGGAGATTAATTAACTGATCAACTGTCCAGCAGTTGATCAGCAAATTAATTACTAGTCAGGACTTCCTTTAAGCCTGGATTCAGTGCTACTTAGCCCCATGGTCTGTTTTCAGTCACAGCCCTGGCTTTAGGACATGTGAAAAGAGATTCTTTGAGCATATGCAAATTGTTTTCCCTTCACGCTGAGGAATCACACCAACTCCCAATAGCTTTGATTGGGAGGCAGGACATCTTGGTCTGTAGGTACAACTGCTGTGTATGCCTCAATGGCAGCATCTCTTGTTTTACAAATTAAGTATAATTACCAGAGGTCATTTGGCATGAGGGTTTCCTCCTACTTTAGTAGTGTATGTTGCAGTACTACTACAAGGTGCAACTCCTCTTTCTTTTTGACATATATTTCATGTCTTCTCCATGGATTCGGTACAGTTGAGGTTATAATTATATGCATGCTTTTGTTTGTCAGATAGTCAGCACTCCACACATTGTTGTTCTTGATATTAGCGTTAGTATCCAACACAGATAATATCCATGTAGGAAAACAAATTCTTAGGCATCTAGCTGTGCTCCCATGCATTCCATTGCTTTCTTATCTGAAGTTGGCTGGTTAGTGAGGTTGCATACTGTATATTGCTACACTGTTATCCTGCTACAAAAGGGGGAATGAGATTTCAAGTACAGCTAAAGTCAGTTGCTCTCTGTTTTCCAACAATTAATTTTCTCTTAACAAACTCTTTCCTGCTCAGATGTCTTTACGGAGAATCCAGATGAGAAATCCATCATCACCTACGTAGTTGCTTTCTACCACTATTTCTCTAAAATGAAGGTGCTTGCTGTGGAAGGGAAGAGAGTTGGAAAGGTAAGAATGTGGTCATACTGTATAACCCCTTTGAGCAGCAGACAAGTAAAGAAATATATTTCTTTACTATAGTTTTTAAGACGACTGTTGCTGTTAATGGATAGCTGCATTATAAGTTACAATGACTGGGGGCTCCATCACACCTACTTTTTTAATCCAGTTTTCACCCGCAGTTTTCCCCGCCTTTTCTTTAGCGAGTTGAGCGCTGGGCACTTTCACGTCTGTGCATTGTTGCACTATTTCAGCTTATGTATCTTTTCACCTGGAGCACTACTATGCAGGTGAAATCTCCCGCCCCACCCCCTATGTTCTCCTTTCCCTTGCAGTTAATTTTTTATTTTTAAAAAATATTTCTTTATTTCTGCCAAATACAATAGTACAGCAGCCTGAAGGTGCGCAATTACGGTAAAAAAAAAAAACCAAACCCCCGCCCCCACTATGCTATCCCCTAAGATCGTATTAAACAAACTCCAAGGAAGGGAGGCTTTTTGTAGGAAGCAGAGAGAACACATGAGCCAAGACTGTTGCTGCCCTTTGGCTTGGGAAAGGTTTACAGGGGAGGAGGAGCAAAGGTTTGTTTGCTCATTTCAAAGGGTGGGCAGATGAACAATCATTTTAACTAATGTCTTTTGTAAAGGTGGTCAAGTCCCCTCTTTTGCTCCAAGGTAACCAGAATGCTTACATCTGTGTAAGTTTTAAAGATAAAGAGATCAAACTGGGCATGGTGATAGCTCTTAAAGAGGGCTTTAGCCACACCAAATTTGAATCAGATCGGTTCATTCCTTGATTTTTTTAGAAATTTTAAAATCCCCCCTTAAACCCTTTTCCTGATAGTCGACCAGTGCAAAAGTCCACCAGTGTTAAATGCCACCTTTGCATTTGTGAAGGATCTATTTTCCTTTACTTTGATCATGCAAAGCTGAGCATCTCCAAATCCAATATAAAATAGAGATCTGCTAGTTCCCTTACTCAAGAGTAAATCCCATTGATTTCAACTGCATTTACATCCAAGTCATACTAAAGTCCTATGCTTGCTTACCTTTGAGTAAATCCCATTGAACAGAGAGAGACTTACTTCTGAGTAAACAGAAATAAGACCTCAGAAGTAAGGGTTGCAGAGCACTTTTTTCCAGTTTGCTGTTTTAGACTTTTAAAAAAAGCTTCTGAGTGACCACACTATTAAAAGTCAATTCTATATGAGTTTACCCCTGGTCATGCCTACTCAGGAGTAAGAACATAGAATTAAATGGGACCTCTCTCTCTCCCCCTTCACGGTTGAGTGGAGAACCTCCCCACCCTCCTCTTTTGTTAGCAAGACCGCCCTTAGACACACACGCCCCCAACAAAGAACGGGATGGTCGGATAGAGCACAAGGACAGCAATACTTGGGAGGGAGGAACACATTTATTTCGCATAGAGGGAAAAAACCAGACTTCCCCTGTTCCAAAAAGAAATGAAACATAGAGGGGAAGAGGTGAGATGAGTGCAGGGCAGGGACGAGACCGCATACCAGGCATGGCAGGTGTGCGATAAATCACTGGTGTGATGGAGCTCAGAAAGTGATAAGCAACCAAAGCCAGAAATCTGCTGTAATAACAGACCTGCCACCTTCCAACCTTTTTGCTAGCTGAGCTTTTCCACATATATAGGTTAGTCATTAAGTGATCTCTGCCATTTGTCTAGTGTAAAATAATCATTACTGAATACTAGCAACGTATCTGCTTTTTATGGTGAGGATGGATAGGATACAGAGCAGGGTTCCCCCCTTCTCTTTGACCTTACCCAGAATGCATCTAATTTACTTCACTAACATAGAAACTCAATGGGGGCCACTGAGCCAACCCCTATCTTCGTAGCCCTCCTTGATTCTGTTTTATTGTTGTATTAGATTAGACCGTGACTGACATTGATGGAAGCTAGAGATTGGTTTTATATATCTGTATATCTATTTATCTATCTGAGTATGGCATGATGTGACGACACAAACCCCTTTATTGTGGATGTAGCTCAAGAGTGCCCCCTAGAGCATCAAGGAAAGTTGGCACCATGCCGAGACACCTAGATAGGCTTATCTTACCTTTTTGTTCCCCGATATATACTCAAAACATAATCTCCTTTCGCACACTGATTTGTCCAGTTAGAACTGTCCGGCTCTTTTATATCCAAGTGTGGGGATATTACAAAGGTTGTTCCAGCCCTTACGTATTTTTTTTTATTTGATGGATAGACCATTGGAATAAAAAATGGAGTGTATTACAATGTTGGACAAAACAACAGTCTCTGCCAAGAGGCTTGCTTTTATTTAACTCAGATTCCCATAAAAGTGAGAATTTGCTCACTCCCTATTATCTTCCTAATAACATCTAATCAGGAGGCCAAGATGCTCTCTTTCAGACCATCCTCTTTGCTAGGTACTTTGCATATGCTCTGAAACCTAAGATTCTACTCAAGTAGGTAACATGTAATTCACCACTCAGAGGCTTCTAAGAATCCTATGCCCTGCCGGGCTGAAGCAGCCTGTCCAGCAAGGGTGCTTCAGAGGGGGAGGGAAGGAGGCTGCAGGAGGCTCAGGATAAATCGTATCCTGGGCTCTCCGGTCTCCTTCTCTCCCTTCCCACTGGAGCTGACCCTTTTCCCCTTCTCTGATATTTCATCCTCATGAAGGCAGCTGGCATGGTTCTGTCTGTGACCGCTGTAGTGGGGTCAGATCTCTTACTCCCACTTCCAAGGTTGCAACGCTGTATCCGATCTCAGATGGGGAATCTGAGCCATCCTATGATCCTGCAACACCTGCCCAGGGACCATAGGATTGCTTTCAAAGTTAGATTGGCTTTATTGGCTTTATTGATTTCTTTGTGTGTGATTGTTGCCTTCCCTTGTTCTTCCCCTTTTCCTCCTCACTCCTTCCCAAATAAATTCTTTTTTGTATTTGGATACAGGGCTGCATTGTTTTAAAAGGGAAGTTCTCACTAAAACCTTCCCTATCTGAAAGGCTGCACAGTTGCAAAACTACTTCTCGTGTTTTTAGGATTTTCACAAGGTCTTTCTTAAGTTCCGTGTTTGGGCAGGAAAATTGGAAAAGCCTTTCTTTTGTTTTTTCCTAGGAAAAAAGTCTTAGATCTCCCTAAGTAACTGGACAGACCAGGATTTGTCAAAAGGTTCAACCAGACTGATAGCAGCCCATCAGTTATTTTTTTGGCGGGGGAAATCCTGATAGAGGAAGGGTCCACCAGAAACTCACCCTGCTTCCAGGTCCGTAACATATAGTTACGTCCAGATAACCCTTATTTGGGGAACTAGGTGCCTTATTTCAGCATTCTCAATCTCTGTAGAGCAGATTGTATGGAATGTTGTGGCCTACACTTGGTTCCTCATCAGCCTGCATAGCCTACATACATTAGGATGGGACAAAGGCAGAGTGTGCTTTCAAGATAGTTGGCTCTACACGGTCACGGTGGTGATGATTGTCCCAGAGGGAGAATGTATCTGCATTTCCCTAGGATACTTTCTGGCCATCATTATTAAAGAATGACACTATTGGTGATCTGGAGATAAATTGTGGATCATGTATGGTTATGATAATACTCTTTTTTATTATTATTCCTTGAACACTTTAACATTTTATGAAATGCTACCACTATGAGGTGTTCACAGACTTCCTTTGAAGCCAGAAAGTTTCCTCTAGTTAATCTGATCTGACAAACTTGAGACTTCCAGGCAGTCCTTCCGGCATACAGCCCAGAATTTCTAATGCAGTGAAGTCAGACTTGTTGACATTGTAGAATATTCCCGTATGCAGGATCTGCAGGTTGATAAAGGGCTTGACATATTTGCAGCAGCAGCAGCAGGTGCCAAGTGAACAGCACTTTGTTTACTCCTTTTCTCAGGTAATGGACCATGCGATGGAGACTGAAAAGATGATCGATAAATACAGCGGGTTGGCTTCAGACCTGCTGACGTGGATAGAACAAACCATTACCAGCCTCAACAGCCGCAGGTTCGCTAATTCCCTGGCAGGCGTGCAGCAGCAGCTCCAGTCCTTCAGTACATACCGCACGGTGGAAAAACCGCCCAAGTAAGCACCTGTCAACTGGAAGGAGAGGGGGTTTTTTTTGCTGATGTTTACCATTTTTTTCAGAAGCTAACACTGTGCCCTTCTGCATTGTGACTCATGTGGTTATGATCAGAGGCATTCTGAGGAGGAGGAGATTGGCACGTCACAATATGATGCTGATACTGGAATGAATAACATTGAAGAGCCAAGCTTAAGGGGAAAGTTGATGAACCCGAAGCGATATTTTGTGATGGTGCCACAATAAAATGCAATTCTAGAGGGTTTTGTGCAGGTCCGCAGCCTTCCCTCTCCTTTCAAACTGGAGGAATTTAGCAAATGTTGACATCTGCATGGTTAGGGGTGTGAATAATACATAGCAGACAACATCCACGAAAGGCTTTGACCTGCAATGGGATGGGTGACTTCATGAGAATGTTGCCTGCTATCGATTATTTACGGTGGTTATCTGACATATTATTTCAAAAGAAAAGTCCCCGTTCTGCCTTTTTCCTTTTTTCTTTTTTACTTAATGGATTTTCCGTGGTAAAGGAAAAAACCAAAGACATAGTGGAAAACATGAGCAAGTTACAAGAGAAGACGCCAATGTATGGAAGCCCCATAAAATTCCATGAATGAGGCAGGGTGATGGTGCCATAAAAGCCATGCCTGGAAGCACCCAGTGCAGGGATGATGTCTTACAAGCTGCAGTCTAAAGTGCATTTACCTAGAGAATAACCCCCCGTGAACACGGTGGGACTTAGGGTACTTCCAGATGGAGGGCTCTTAGCGCTAACAGTCAAAAGGCATCGTGCAACTATTCTGTTTTTTTCTTTCTTAGTAGTTTCCCCCCCTCCAGTAATAAAAAATGGGGTGGGGGTGGAAGAAGCAGTGGGGAAACACAGGGAGGGTGACAATTTGAAGACATCATCATTTGGACTTCCATTACAATTCTGTGAATGAGGCATTGTGATTGTGTAATAAAAGCCTTGTCTGGAAGCCTCCTTAATTCTGAGTAAACCTGAAAGGAATTGTGTTGGAACTGGATTCTGTTTAGGGCTGCGCCACCCATTTGGACTAGCAGCAATCAGCACAGGGATTGTCTCAGCCCATTCACGATTTGCAGCGCTCAGGCACACTGATGCAGCAGGATCATCCCTCACAAAACCTTCCATCTGGAAGTCTCCCAACTCAAACAATGCTGAGACAGTTTGTGAAGTTTTCTTTCACAAACCATGAGTTGTGCTTACTGCTTTTGACAAACCTAGAATTTGTTGTACTCATATCTATATTGCTTTTTTCATTGAGAAAATAGCAGCTGATGCAGGGGGGGAGCGGAATCAGGAAAATTGTGTGTGTGGAAGGGTTAAATTATTTCCCTCCTTTACAGAAACCCTTAACTGATATCCCCATCTCCCTCTGTGGCTGCTTTTAACTTAAATAACAGTAGAGCATCCTTATCACAGATCTCCTGTGCCACATCTAATTGCACCTCTGAGAGAGTGGTAGAAGTGTACAGCTTATAGTACCACTGGCTGAGAAGGGGTTTATCAGAAGCCATTCATTTGGCTGGGCAAAAGCAAAAGAGGGCAGAGATTCCTGTACCTTTTGTTGTTGTGTAGAATGAATTAATTTTGGCAGGTGCAGGTTTTCTTAACCTGCATAACACGCTGCTCTGTCTGAGATTCTCTCTCCTACAAAAACATGAATGGTATAGAAAAGGCACCTTACCACCCACTGACCTGTTGCCTGGCTTTTGGGGAAAGTTCCTTTGTTAATTTCTTTGCTATGTCTAAATACACAACTGTGCAACACCTGAATAAGGAAAATGTTGTGTCCAGCTAGAGTAAGAAAAGAAGCTACCTGTCTTGCTCTCTGCAATGTTTCTGAAACTGGAGAAGTTATGACTTTCTTCTGAAATGAAAAAAATCCGAAATAAAATAAACTAGGACATCTGCCAGAGATCTAAATAATTATGCTATCAGAATTGATAATAGATTAGGCATATTGGTGCATAATATTGCCATGATGTTCCAGTGATCCATCTAACTCTGTTATTGGGTGGAGTGCTAAGCCTTTATCTATTCTCTGATTATAACAGCATGGCTTCTCTTATCCACCCAGGGGCCACTCACCTACAGAAGAACACTTTCACGTGGACAGCCCCACTTGGCTAAGGAATGGTGCCCCAAAATGTCTACTGTGTGCACAGTTCTCCAGCCTGGTTTGACAGCTGTGGCTCACACATTTATAGTTCCAGTCAAAGGTTCTCCATACCACTGATCAGCTGTTTGGAATGGGGAGCAGGGAGCTGGATTTAATCCTCTGAACAGCTGATTTGGATCAGGGCTAATAACTATAAGGGGTTTGGATTCCAATAATTAAAAGTCAGTTCTGCAGTCATCATTCTTTTCTGTCCTAAATATCACAATAACCATCCTAAACTCTGATAAGTAAATCTGCTGGGGGGATGATTAGTGCATAATCACTGCTTTTTGCAATTAAACTGGCTCTAGCCAGGTCTTGCTGTACTTCAGTGACTATTGATTTATTTACACAACTTATATACCATTATACATCCAATGAAATATCCAAGTGGTGAACAATAAAAGGAATAATAATAATAATAATAATAATAATAATAATAATAATAATAAATTAAAGCCTTTAAAATCTGATTGTGCCAATAAAACCGTGGCTGGTGAGTTAAGGAAGGCTTTTCAAATAAAAAATGTCTTGAGCAGGTTCCGAAAATGAAACAATGTTGGTGCCTACCTGACATCAACAGGCAGGGAGTTCCATAGAGTGGGACCCAATACCTTGAAGGCTCTACTTGGAGTGGAATCCGAACAGACTGTGCGATAGGTGTTGCTTCTCAGCTCTTTGTTGTCGTCTTCTCTCAAAGTATGTTTTCTCGTTTTTGTGTGTTCTAGGTTTCAGGAGAAGGGGAACCTGGAAGTCCTGTTGTTTACCATCCAGTCAAGAATGCGGGCCAACAATCAGAAAGTGTATACTCCTAATGAAGGAAAGCTAGTCTCTGACATCAACAGGGTACCTAACACAGTTCTTTATGGTTGACACGGAGGTGTGATAAATCAAGATGTTCAATGGCGGGACTTCCCTTCTAGAAAATGGGTTTTTATCCTTTCTTAATTAATTGAACTGGTTGGGAAGGGGGCAAAGCTCAGTGGTAGAGCACATGCTTTGCACCCAGAAGACCCCAGGTTCAATCCCTAATATCTCTAGCTTTAAAAAAGTATATCCTGTAGCAGATTTCTGCATGAGCTGCCCATCAGAGTAGACCACACTGAGCCAGTGAAGGAATGGCTTGAGTCGGTGGTATAAGCTACTCCACCTATTCATATGGCTTGGTTGAATGCTTTGCATGCCGAAGGTCCCACGTTCAATCCCCGGCATTTTCAGGTAGGGCTAGGAAAGATTCTTGCCTGAGACCCTGGAGACACACTGCCAGTCAGTGTCGGCAATACTGAGCTCGATGGATCAGTGGCCTGACTTGATATAAGGCAGCTTCTTACGTCAGAGTTGGTTTCCACAGTAGTTTTCCTATCCATTCTAGCAATCCGAACCATCCTTCAGTACATCCCACATGGGCAGATATAATGCACAAATGAGGTAATCAAGAATGTAGTTTGCAGCAATTCTCATGACTGTAGCTTTTGGAAAAAGGTTTTGCCATGTCCATAGGAATTGCTACAGGCTAGATTCTATTATTGTTCATTTCACACATTGTGATTGTCTACACGAAGAGCGTGGGACTACAAAACATAGACAAGAAACATATTGTGTGGGCTACCCCTTAGCACTTCCCTGTCACTTAAAGGAAGGGAAATAGGAGGAGGAGAAAGACTTCTTTTTTGGTCAGGCAACATTTTGTTGATGTGAGGCTGGGCGATGCAACCAGTGTATGGATAGGATGCTTTATAAAGTGAGCCGTGCTGCATTATAAAGGAGTTTCTGTGGCCTCTTGGCATTCTGTAATACCTAATGGATTCTCATTCTTCTGTTGAACACATTTGCACAGGCCTGGGAGAAGCTGGAGAAGGCAGAGCATGAACGGGAACTAGCACTGAGAAATGAGCTTATTAGGCAGGAGAAGCTGGAGCAGCTTGCACGGCGCTTTGACCGCAAGGCAGCGATGCGAGAGACGTGGCTCAGCGAAAACCAGCGCCTGGTTGCACAGGTAATGTGGAACCATCTGGGGGCCGTGTGCTAGTTTCAATTTCTGATCTGCCTGGTGGCATCAGGAAGAGTAGGCAGTGTTGGGTGCGTGGGTGGATGTGTAGTTAAGGTTCTGTTAAACCTTCTGCAGATAAAGCGTCTTATCCACAGTCAGGAAGTCTTGACGAGTATGAGTGTAAGGCAAGAAAGCAGAGTGGGCTTCTTTTTGGAAGTCACCAGATTTTCCTGAAGGAGACACAAAATGACTGGGAATGGCTCTCCACCATTGTTTTGTTCACTACACAGAAGCTTCATATGTCCAGAGTAATGGGGTTTTAGACCTAGCCCCTGTCTTTACGGTGGCACTTTGGTGCCTTGCACTCGCACTTGTGTTCCTTCCCGGCATCTGCACAGGAAGGAAGGCAAGTGCAAATTTTCCGGTCCCACACCTCTGGAAAAGTAAAAAAAAAATACAAACTGGGGCGGGGGGGGGGAATGGGGCCATTCCTCTCCCCCCTTTTAATTTTTTTTATAATTTGCATCTGCGGAGCTCCACAGATACAGATAATAAAAATTAAAAGTGGGGGGAGGAACTAGGCAGCCAGAGGAGGACGCGAGAGGACTGGGTGAACCACGTCTCCTCCCTCTGACTGCCCGTTCCTCCCCACCCCCCATTTCTTTTTATTTTTATTATCTGTATCTGCAGAGCTCTGCAGATATAGATAATTAAAAAAAATTAAAAGGGGGGAGGGACGGACCGGTTCTCTCCTCCCCCCCCTTTTTTTTTTTTACTTTCCAGAGGCATGGGGCCACCCATAGCAACCAATCGGGGCGCCATGGGCTCTGCTGCCAAAAGAATCAGGGTAAGTGTCTGACTTTTTGGGAGCGGAGTTTCCAAGGTTTGCCCCCGGATGGCTTCGCAATGGCGGCTGCATCATGTAGATGACGTGCCGCTGCCGCAAAGCCCCGGGGCAAACCCTTCAAGTTTATGGATTACGTACACGGCCTTGGGTTCCTTGGAGGAAAAAAGGCAGGATATAAATGCAATAATAGATTCATGTAGACATGCCCCAGTAGTAAACCTGTGTGATTTGAGCCATCAAAGAATTTTATTTTTAAGCACAGTTTGTCAGACAGCTATACAGGTTTTGTAACTCTGACAGACATTTCACACTCGACTCCAAGTTTGTCATTCATCCACTGTGTCTCTGCCAGTGCAGTGACTGCAGAGAGAGACAGGCGTTCATGCAAACACTCAACAAGCAGTGGACATGTGCTAGAGAACCAAGATTGGCCACATCTCTCGGCCTGTGTTTACTTATATGTGTACAAGCACCTGTTCAGGGACAGTCTTCAGCATGATCTGTTAACCAAAGTGTTAAAGGTGAAGATATAGGGCTACACTTTTAAAAAAAATCTATACAGCAGGATGTCCTGGTTTCAGATCTGCTCCTGGAACTATATAGATACTGTGTCAGACAATTCGCAGTGTAGATCCTGTGGCTTGGATATGCACCTGGACACAAGTGATATTCCTCCAGTGTAGATGGCAGGGGGGACACAAGTGATAATCATGTGAGGCCCTGGTGGCAGGGTTCAATTCACAGATCATTTTGGAGCCATTAAAAGGACCTGTGGATTGGCATTATTCTCGCCACATTATAAACTAACACCGATTATGAGTTACAGTGGTACAATCCAGAAAGAGCGTCATTACGTTATTCCGCCAATTTGTATAAGCTGCTTTGAGCTGCTGCAGAGTGATGGCAGTGTAAGGCTTAACCACGTAGTCAAAAGCTAGAGGACACTGCCTCCCCATGCGATAAAATTGCCATGCAGGAAGTTTCCATGCAGCTATGATGTGACTCTGTATCTTCTGACTTGACAGTGCTACAAGTATCTGGTACAGGATTCAAAACACAGAGACACAAACACTGTGTTGTCGCTCGCTTAAAATGGTACCCTGTTCTTTTCTGTTTGTGTGTGTGTGTGTGTGTTTACACACCTGAGGGGCAAAAGGGGCAACAAATGCTGTTGCTGACCAAAGCCGTGTATACTTTGGCAGGATAACTTTGGAAATGACTTGCCAGCAGTGGAGGCAGCAAAGAAGAAGCATGAAGCCATTGAAACGGACACGGCTGCCTACCAGGAACGTGTCCAGGCCATAAAGGAGGTGGCCAAGGAGTTGGAGATGGAGAATTACCATGACATCAAGCGCATCAATGCTCGGAAGGACAACATCCTGCGGCTTTGGGAGTACCTGCTGGAGCTGCTGCAGGCCCGGCGCCGGAGGCTGGAAACAAACCTGACACTGCAGCACCTGTTTCAAGACATGCTGCACAGTATTGACTGGATAGATGAGATGAAAGTAAGGAAGGACTTGGCTGGAATTCTGTGGGTAGCTAGAAAGAAATGGACAGCATGGGATATCCTGCAGCCAGAGTGCTGCACTAGCTCAACTTATTCGTTTAATTTATCGATAAATTTATTGATAAACATCAGACTAGTGTTTTATTGTCCACTCATGGTTCTTTGCGCATCCTTTAGACAATACCATCCACCTCCCATGCGTCTCCTCCTTCTGGCCTTCATTCCATCCCAAAATAGACCCTGTAAATCCATTTTTTTGCGGTGTGTGTGTGAAATGTTCCACTATTTCCTGCTGTGGGCCATGTGGTCATTGTTTACTTCCCCTTTCTTCCCCTGTGTGAAGAAAGAGGAAGTATCGTAGGACAACAGTGGGGAGGAAAGTGCTGGTAAGGAAACATGATTTCCGCCCGTCTGATGATGCTGTAATACTCACATCAGAGCTGATTTGAACCTTAGTTTTTTAATTGTTTCACAAGTATTGTTTACTTTGTACACAAGGATTGGGAAGCTTTATGTGTGCATCCATGTTGAAATAGACATTCACACCACAATTCAGACGTTACAGGCCTTTTCTGACACAGAATTTAATCTCCCCCCCCACCCGCCTAATATGGAGTCCCTTAGTTGCAGTTAGGTTAAACGTACACATGCAACATAGCTCTGACACTGGTTTTATTTTTGTATGGTAAAGAAAAATAGTTTTGGGGGGCAATTTTGAGTGGAAAAGCAGCAGGAGAAGGGCTATGCCTCACCTTTCCTTGCTGACCATTTCTCCAAAAACCTCCCCAAGTGACTTGTTCACACTAGGACTCAAAATGCAGCATTATAAGCCCCATGTGTGGTAATTTGGAGTGAAGCAACGGCAAGCTTGAAAACTATTAAACACCCTTTGCTCAAATCCGCCCATTCTGAAGCTGGGTCCCACCCACTCCCCTTTAAAAAAAAAGCCAGCACCTGGGCTCCATTATATGTGGTTGCATATAATGTATAGTTGGCACCTAGGAGGGGTGGGGAGAGAGAGAGAGAAGGTACATTTTTCCTTTCGTTATTCTCTAGGCAAAACTGAAGTCTAAAGAATTTGGGAAGCACCTGTTGGAAGTGGACGACCTCCTTCAGAAGCACAAGCTGATGGAGGCTGACATGGCCGTCCAGGCTGAGAAGGTCCATGCAGTCAATGCAGCTGCTCTTAAATTTGCCAACGGAGATGGTACGTGTTGGTCCAGAACAAATTCCATGCCTTTGCCTGACTGCCATGAGTGAATGATAGTGTTCTGTTGGGAAGCTATGCATACAAAGAGAGAAGGAGTGAATTGAAACATGGTGCAGCCTGCTCTCTGGCATCCTCCTCTACTTAGTATTTGCCTGAAGTGAATGCCTCTGTTGGTTGGACGATATTACATTTTCTCAGCACACAAATAGAAATATGCTGTGTATGGAAGAAATGTAGTTCTTTCTTCTGCTAGTGAGCTATTGTGCTTTGGAGTCCTGGCCGGAATGTGGTTGTGTGCCAGTACTCCAGACACTTATGTATCTGGCATTACTGATGAAGAATAATGCAGCTCTGACCAGTTTGAGTATTTTGTTTAATTCATCAGAGATTGAACACTCCTCCACTGAACCTCTAAACCAGGGATGGAGAGCATTTGGCCCTCCAGATGTTGTTGGACTGCAGCCCAGATCATCCCTCACCATTGGCTGCGCTGGTTAGGGCAGATAGGAGTTGTAGTCCACCAACATCTAGGGGGCCATGCACTACTCACCCGTACTCTAGAACTTGGGAGTACTCATGTAGCCTATACATTGTTTTCAGTGGGAAATACCAGCAGAGCTAACTTCTCCCTTCGGACCAGTGCTCCACTTTGTAAAATGTTGATTCTTTTGTTTCCTTTTTATTCTTTGATGGGTGTGTTGCATTCCTTCTTGCCAGCATTGCCAGCTGCATTTTTTCTAATTTTTAAAACCAAATAGAAGTGGGAAATGGAAGTACAGTTATCGCCATATAGCTGTCCCTTCCCATTATGAAATTACTTTCCATCTAGTATGCATGTTGTACCTAGAGTTTTAAAATTATCTTCAAATGCCTGGGAAGATGTTGTGCCATTTCCTTTCTGACTAAAAGTGAATCATACCATGCATCTCAGCTCACTATAGCTTTCTGTCCACAAATACTTGTACAGGCTATCGGCCTTGTGACCCAAAGATAATAAGAGATCGTGTGAACCACTTGGAGATGTGCCATCAAGATCTAGTGGCTTTGGCTGCAAAGAGGAAAGCTTGCCTGGAGCAGTCCAAGCGTCTTTGGACGTTCTTTTGGGAACTGGACGAAGCTGAAAGCTGGATCAAGGAGAAAGAGCAGATCTATTCCTCCCTGGATTACGGGAAAGACCTGACCAGCATTCTCATCCTACAGAGAAAGCACAAGGCTTTTGAGGATGAGCTGCGTGGCCTGGGAACCCGCCTGCAGCAAACCATCAAAGAGGGCGAAACCCTGATTGCTCAGAAGCATTTTGGAGCACCCAAAATCCACAGTAGGATTGAGGACGTAAAAGCCCTATGGGCCCAGCTGCAGGAATTGGCGGCTTTCCGCAAGAAAAACTTGCACGACGCCGAGAGCTTCTTCCAGTTCCAGGTTGATGCAGATGACTTGATGGCCTGGCTGCAGGATGCCAATCGCCTGGTGTCGAGTGATGATGTGGGGCATGATGAATATTCCACTCTAGCCCTGGTTAAAAAGCACAGGGACCTCTTAGATGAAGTAGCAGACAACAAGACCGTCATGGACAATCTGAACAGGCAAGCCCAGAGCTTCCCCACAGAGTTCCGGGACGACCCAGGTTTTGAGAATAGACTGAAGGCCATCCATGCCATGTACACTGAGGTTGTGTCCCTGGCGGATCTGCGCAAACAGAAGCTACAGGATGCTCTTGACCTCTACACAGTTTTCAGTGAGACTGATGCATGTGAGCTTTGGATGAGTGAGAAGGAGAAGTGGTTGGAGCAAATGGAGATTCCTGATACCCTTGAAGATCTGGATGTTGTGCAGCACAGGTAAATGAATGGGATTTCTTCCCAGGCAGTATCTAATGGATGTTTGAAACACTTAGTTCTAATTTAACAGTTTAAGGGACATGAAAGGATGTCACTTGGGTATCTGGGACAATAGTGTCCTCTAATACCTTTTAATATAATCATCTTTATTATGGCATACATTTTCATGGGTTAGAGTTCACTTACAGCAGTAATGCACATTACCCTGCCAAATTAGAGTTCTCAAATCCATGCTTCTCAATGTACTATGAGTGCTGAGCTATTTGCACCCTCAGACAGGAGGGTGGACCTAATGTCTTCTCCTGTGCACCAATTTCCCCTCTCATCCCCTTCCCCAGGCCATTGCCCCCTTCAGATGGGCTTATTTTTTGTTTTGAAGCCTGGCAGGGTAAAGGGGGGGGGGGCAAAAACAGCCTGGAGGAAAGCATTGCGGGGGAGAATTAGCAGATGGGAAAAGGGTTACGTATCTTTTTCTCCCAAGCTGATTTTTCCTTGTAACGTGTAGTTCCAGCTGTGGTCAAATGTAGCCAAGCTTACAACAGTTCTGCACTCTGACTCTCTACAAAAAATAGGCAATTAAAATCAGTGAAACAAGAAAACATAGTAAAGATTCACACTTCTTGCTTGTTTAAACCCTGCTTACTAGTACAGTACAGATCTGCTTGAACATTTCTGCCCCAGCACAAGGAGTCACCTGCATGCCTGGAGGAGTGATATTGATGTAAGGAGCTGTTTAGGAATGATCCTCCCCTCTGGCCTTATTCCTAGGTTAGATTAGGTTGAATCTTCGCTGGTTTTAATGTGGCCTCTATACTTTACCCATATGCTAATAAGCTTTTCTACGCAAGGCATGTATTGTGTGCTTGTTGTTCCCTACTCATGGTGGCTTAGGGCTCTTTAGATGACAATGTGACCTCCAATTTTGCTTCTGTTTTTAAACAGCATTTCAGCAAGTATTTCTAGAGAAGGGGAAAAGCAGTATTTAATTGTAAAAGCGCAGAAAACCGCTATTTCCACTTGTGTTATTTGCGCTATTCTGCTATACCAGAGTGCCACCTAGAGGTTATGCAACAGAAAGGCAGAAAAGGAAATGCTCTTTATGTAGTGCTCGTATCTCAATTCTGTGATGAAACAAAAAGCAGATACTGTAGATTAATAGCCTTGTGTAAAAAAGCAGAATAACATGCTTTGTTACTATTGTTAATTGGAGACTGCTTCTCACTTGAAGAACATGTTATGGTTCATAGGTGTTGCAGGCCCACATCAATGTGTTAAGACACATAAATTTTGCAATGTTAGGAAGGGAACAATAGTGTTTTTCTTTAGCAGCCAAATACATGAATCTGGAAGCAGATGCAGAGATTGGTTTCTAGGCACAAGTATGAAGTTGCAAAAAGACACTGGCTGATATCATCACTGTTTTCACCTTAAATAATAAACAGAACTTCAAGCATAAGCACAGACTTTCATTGACAAAAATGTAACACCATAAACTGCCATAATCCTAAAATTGTTAAGTAGATATAATAGCATTTCCCCCCAATCTCTCTGCACATTGTTAGTAGCGATTCAGAATGAAAGTCAGAGAAGCACAAGATCCATTGTCTTAATTCTGCATTCCCAAGCAACACTACCACTCCTTTGGGTGACCAACAGTTTCAGGCATGGAAGCCATAATCTTTTCATCTAAATCAACAAATTACATTCAGGTTTACAAAACATCTTGCTAGGAACAGTCTTGCAATCCTTTATCTGCTCTTACTTCTGTTGGCATGCATAGCTGAACACAGTTTGAGAGAGGGGGGTCGCGTTCGGATGACACAACAGCCATACCTGTCCAATTGGCCACAGCTCCCTGATGTATGCACATGGAGTGTTCACTCAGCAAAGGTCATATGTGATGGTGATGCCCTTCTACATGGCGTTTCACGCTAGTTACTACACAAAAATGCCTTCCACGGTAGGAATGTTATATGTGTGGTGACCCCAAAATATAGCAGTGACATGCACATGAAGGGCTCAACCCAGCCCTAAGCACCCTGGGTCCCCCTATGGCTTGGGAGCACCCTCCTAAGATTATTATGTGTGCATCAAATAAGGACTTATTATTATTATTATTATTATTATTATTATTATTATTATTATTAGAGCATGAGCAAGAGCATGAAAAGTGGTATTCTCAGTAGCTGCTCCTTACTCTAGAATTCCCTCCCCCCGTGACCAAAGCCCAAGGCAAGGTGACTTCCAACAGTGACGTGAGACTTTTAAAATTCGGATTGGATTTTCTTAGCCAGCAAGATGGGATAGGACAAATTGGGCATTATTCAACATAAGTGGGAAATTCAAAAGTTTTAGCTGCTGAGAGTCATTGGGATATGATGGAATTTAAGTTGAATGGATTCATTAAAATGTGTTTGATTGCAGGTTTGATATTTTGGAGAAGGAAATGAACAATCTGTCCTCTCAGATTCAAGGCGTCAATAGAGCTGCTTTTGGCTTAATAGAAAGTGGGCATCCATGCAGTGGGAAAGTGAGGCAGTGCCAAGAGCATCTAAATGCCAGGTAAGACCCTTCCCTGATTATTTATTTGTTATTTATTGCGTGCTCTTTCTCCAAGAGGCTCAGAGTTGCCTACATATGGCCATGACCCCACTCAGCTTCAGAAACTGAACCTTTTCGTGTGCTTTGAGGCCATTTTCCGAGCTTGATTGTTCCAAGTATTGTGTCAATTTGGTGGTATTTCCTAGCTCTGCCTTCCTGGGACATTATAGCACCTTCATCCTGGACATTGTAGCACCTTCATCCAGGGTGCATTTCACTGTGGTGTTAATCCTTTGTTCCAAAGATGCAACTTATGTTCATGCTGCTAGGCTTGCCTTGGATGGCTGCTGCCATGCAGGTCTCAGGCAAGCAAGACAGAGTTAGGAAATGCCATTTGCTCTGCCAGCTTCCATTGATGAATGTACTATATGCAAGAGCTCTTCCTCATTAGTGATATGTGCTTGCATCATTAGAATAATTTCTAGTTAAATTATTCACTAATTGATGAATACCAGTAATAAGAATAAGGCTTGCTAAATTTTTAATTTCCAGCATTTAAGAAATATGTAGAGGGTTTGTTTTTTAACCCTTTGAAAGGTTTCCTAAGAATAATATTACTTTCCTAAAAAGGGTGGATTGATTTAAATCATGATCACCAAGGAAAAAAAAGTTTAATTTAAATCATTGATTTAGATCATCTTTCCCATTTTGAAATTTATTGAACAAGCATTCACACAAACTCATTGTTTTAACAACTAAAACTAGTATGTTTAATATGTTAAACATATTAAACTAATATGTTTAATTAAAACAGATCCTTTTTTAATAATATTGGAACATAATCCAAAACTTTTGGTTAGTCAGCTCACAAGGAGGGTTATATCCTCTTCGGTATAATTTGGCTTTCTCTGAATACAGGTAAGAAGGCAAGCTTAGTCACTTGATGCCTAAGGCTTGCAACCTTATACACAATCATTTGGCTGTAAGAATGCAATTCTACGTAGAGCAAAATCCAATGGGGCTCTTATGCCCCTGCCAATTCTCTTCCACCCCACTAATCACATTGCACAAGCAAGCCCCCACTGCTTTCGCAACGGAGATTGCACACTTCTGGAGGCAACCCAAAACAAGTGGAAAAGCTCATTTCTGGAAGGAGGGAGATCAGTGCTGCTCACATAAGGGAATTCCACTGACCTGCCTCCTTCCAGAAATGAGTGTTTCCGCTTGTTTTGGGGCTTCCCATAGGAAGTGCTAAATCTCCTTTGTGTAAGTGGTGGGTCCCACTTGTGCAATTCAGCCGGCGGGACTCACCGCTTGTGGAAAGGAATCGGCAGAGTGGAAAGGAATCAGCAGGGGCATAAGTGCCCTATTGGAGTCTACCCTTTAAAAAGAAGTACAAGGCCTTTAATGTGGTGCTACAGAGGATGGTGTTTCCTGGATCCTAGCCCCTATAATAACATTAGTCTCTAAAATCTGTAGGGAACACAAAACACAACTCATGACATTGTTTGATTTATAATACTAACCTCAGAGGTCAGTTATTTTTTTATTGAGTTAAAAGCAGCTTTTTAACTCAATCTGATGCTCATAATTCAGTTTTAAAAGCCACATTTGTACATCACACTAAATCATGGTTTAACACAATGTGCACAAGGAAGAAGGAGTCATCGTGAGCAGGAAGGAACCATAGAGCCAGGAGGTAGCTTCAGCAGTGCTTAGTTTCTCTTTTATGAAAACTTAGCATGTCATGTAATTCCAACCAGGGATCGTGATTTAATCCTAATTATTACTGTACGAAATCTTTGCAAAATGAATTTTGGGGCTGGAATGAGAAAGCAGCACTGGAATCATGAACTGGTATAAAATTAAGGACCATGGAAATATATTATGATATTGGGAGGCATTTTCCATCTCACATATAGGTCCCCACCAAAGGCAGTATATTGATTCTGAACACATGCTAGTTAGGACTGAAGGGAGCTGTAGGCCAAAACATCTGGAGGGCCACAAGTTGCCCACCCCTGGTCTACAGGCAGCAACCTCCAGGACATTCCTCCTGGGCTGGCAGTGTTGGCAGGGGTCCCATTGTAGGGGCCTCTCCTCTTCCTTACAGCTCAACTGTTGGGGTGTGTGTGGCAATATAAACCCAGTCCTGGGGAAAGACATCAGGGTGAAGGCTCAAGACTCAGTTGCCTCCTTTCATATGGGATAATTTGTAGCCAGAGCTCTTGAGCAGTCTTATCAGTAGAAGACTGAGTTTGGGGCATGTACAGATCATTATTTGGAGCCTAGGACCTTACTCTGCTGATATCTTTTGTAGGCCATGGCTATTAGAGAGATTCCGTCTCACTTGTTGCTAGTAGGAAAGCCAGTTAGGAAACAACACAAGCCTGACCCATTTGGCATCAAGAGCTGTAAAGGGTGCTTTCGGGGCGGGTGGGATCCTTGTATGGCCTGTCCTTTCCCTGCTCTATGCTTTCACCTGCTGGTCTGTTAACATAGTGGTGTTGGGAACAGTGTATTCTGAAGGGTACCAAAAATGATGCATGCAGAAGAAATTAAAGTCTACTGCATCCCCCACAATTATTCTTCTGCTCTGCCACTGCTAGGTGGAAGGTCTTCCAGGAGATGGTAGCTCAGAGGCGGAGAGCTGTGGACTTTGCCCTTAGCCTCCACAATTACTGCGTGGATTGTGAGGAGACAAAGAAATGGATCCTAGAAAAAACCAAAGTCATTGAATCTACACAGGACCTCGGTAAAAACCTGGCAGGCATGATTGCAATGCAGAGGAAGTTATATGGCATTGAACGTGACCTAGCTGCCATCCAAGCCCGGCTTGCAACCCTCCAGCAAGAAGCACACCGGCTTGCTGAAGAACAGCCTGACCTAGCTGATGACATCTACAGTCGACTGACAACTGTCACTGGAGTTTGGCTGGACCTGCAGAACACCCTGCAGAGTCAAGAGGCCTCCCTCGGAGAGGCCAGCAAATTGCACAAGTTTTTACAGGACTTAGATGACTTTCAGGCGTGGCTCTTCAAGGCACAGAAAGCTGTGGCTTCAGAGGAGGTGCCCAATTCCCTGGTAGAAGCTGAGCACCTCCTTCATCAGCATGCTGCCATTAAGGAAGAAATTGATCGACACAGGGATGATTACAGCAATGTCAAGGAGATAGGAAATAGAGTGACTCAAGGGCAGACAGATGTGGAGTATCAGCAGCTGGAACAGCGGCTCCAGGGCATGGATACAGGCTGGAACGCCTTATGCAAAATGTGGGATAGCAGGGAGAAATTCCTCAACCAGTGTCTTGGCTTCCAGGAATTCCTTAAAGATGCAAAGCAAGTGGAAATTATCCTTACCAATCAGGTATGGCAGCAGCATCAATGTTCTTGTAATTTTTATGCATGTTAAATTAGTGTCTCCAGATAGCACCTGGGTTGCTTGAGGGCTGCAAATAGTATGATGGAATTTGCCAACTGGCTAGCGTGTATGTGGATACCCTACAAAGGTATCACCTAGCGTGTGGCAGCTACAGGAAAAGCCTGCCCATAGAAGCACCCAATCCATGCTGTGCTAGGGGCTGTCTTCACAGCCCTTAGCACAGCATGGGGCGGTGAAGCACCGAGTTGGCACCACATTCCCCTTAAACCCCGCAGTTTTGCTTAGCTGGGGTGGCGTCGGTTAATCCCCATACCAAGGAGGGAGCGTGGGGTTTCTGGCGGTCATCCTGGAACTGGAGCCACCCACCCATCCTCTTCCTGGCTTCCAGGACTAATTACCAGTCAGCATCCTCTAGGACCGCCCCCCGGATCGGCCACAGAGTGAGGTCCGACGGTGGAAGATCCGGGGTGGCCTCGCTCCCACCGAAAAGGTCAGGGTAAGTCCACGACTTTTTTGCTGTGCAGCTTTGCGGAAAACCCCCGCAGTGGCTGTGAATCTGTGGCTGCGCCATGTAACTGACACAGTGCAAATTCTCATCTACCGTGGGGCTTTGAGTGCATACAGACACTCCCTTAGTCATGCACAGGGTTTGACTTTCAGCACATGTTGAGAAATACTGGAGAAACGGAGCTTCCTGAAAGCCAGATCTTTTGACTGGTAGCAGGTGTACACAACCAGCTTACTGGGGCTGGATACCATCCTATGGGGGCATTTTAAATGCTTTCTCTGTAGCTGCCATGCATGTGATTACTGCAGCTTGTTAAACTTAACGTGAAGACTATCATGAACTTACTGCACTTGGCCTTAGGCCTTGCGGAAGGTTGTGCGGTGATGGGTTTAGGTATTTTCTTTTAACCCCCTAAGCTATATTTCCAAGAAGCTGACATGTTTCCTTCCCCCCAACATCTGCTTTAGGAATATACTCTGGCTCACATCGAGCCCCCAGACACCTTGGAAGCATCAGAAGCTGCTATCCGAAAATATGAAGATTTCCTTGCCACCATGGAAGCAAATGAGGAAAAAATTACTGGGCTGGTGGGCAGTGGGAACAAGCTGGTGGCTGAAGGAAATATTTATTCTGACAAAATTAAGGAAAAAGTCCAGCTGATTCAAGAGAGGTAATTTCAGTGGGATAGTTCCAGTAGGGACAGCCTTTGCTTACAAAAGGGAGAAAGGGAGGGGGAAGAGAAATATTTAAGCACATCTTCACAGAATGTTAACACCATGATTACCTAGGCCCTCGGGTATTATTCCAAGGCATTAATGACCACAGTCAAAAGATAAGTATAAGGAGATCCAGGGAAGCTTTTTTCTGGACTGCAGTCTCTCCATCCCTATGTCCTATTGCAAAAGGGTTTAAATATTACTTTGACATTGTAGAGACAGAAAAAAATATTTAATATTTAGATGGTAAATAATCTCTGCTGGAGATGTAATAGTCAGAATGCAGATCTACTTCATATCTTTTGGTCCTTTTCAAAAAATCATAAGTTCTGGTAAGAAATAATAGGAGAACTTGATTTGATCACAGGTTATAGACTACTGCAACAGCCACTAGTATTACTGTTTGGATATGTTAAAAACCTGGTGTTAGCTGACTATGTGGAAATAGTTCAATATTTGCTATCAGCAGCTTGGTTAGCAATATCTTGTAATTGGAAAAAATCACAAGCCCTGACCTTGGATGAATGGTTTAAAATACGGAATACAGTGTTCATGGTAAAAATTACAAATTTGATTAGAGTAAGGGAGGGCAGACAGTTAAATGATCCATTTGTTGAAAAATTGATCTTTTTTATTATGAACTGGTCCAAGAAAGTGCTAATCCACATTCCCTATTAGAGATACTATGAGGCAGTATAGACTGCATTTTATATCTGACATTTTTTCTTAATTTGTAAAATGGAATATGAATGATTTATTTTTTTCTTAATTAGTTGTATGATTGAATACTTCTAAAAGAAAATGAAAGGAAAAGAGAGAGAGAGAGAGAGAGAAAAAAGACTAGTGTGTCACACAGTCCTTAACTTGTAGTTCCAAACTGAAAGCTGTCATTTGCAGAGAAAGAGCACAAGGCAGATAGGGCAGGAATGGAAGTAGACCTGGTCTGCTTCCTGTACCTCCTCTACACCACTGTGCCCTTTCTGCTTGGCACTGGTTACTTTGTGCATGGGCAACATTCAATCATTGACCCCATACAGCGCTTGAGTCCCATTCATGTGTTGTTCTTACCTTCTTTCTCTGTGCTTGAGATATAAAATGGCTTGGAAAAGTCATAGGAGACCTACTGCATGCAACTGAATGCACATACACACACATACGAACATGTAACAAGGCCCTCTGGATTGGAAACAATGTGTTACAATGTTAGTTAAACTGCTGGAGCAACAATGTCTTTTAACAATAACATTATTATTTGCCCTTTGTAGGTACAGAACAAATTTCACAAAATCTCAGGAGGCATTTGTGTTGCTGAAGGACAATCATGACTTGCGGGATTTCCTAAGGAATTGCCTGGAGGTAAGGATTTTGGACCAACTACTAGGGTGTGTCTGCACTTATTCTTTTCCAGTAATGGATATAACTTTGGGCTCCTATTGTTTTGATCATGGGCTCAGTTAATTAAACAATTCTCCTTAAGTAACAGAAACGAAGTGGGAGAAACACCCTCTAGTTTCAGGTCTTTTATGATCTTTGTTTGGTTCAAGATTGTTTACAGGGCACGTGCTCATTGCAGCTAGTTGTATTTGGGCACTATAGGGCACAGCCCAAGGTTTTGAGAGCATTCTCCGAAAAAAGTGAGTAAAATGGGAGGGTTCAGAAAACCAGCAAAACAGTCTAGAGCAGCCTTTCTCAACCTGGGGCGCTCCAGATGTGTTGGACTGCATCTCCCAGAATGCCCCAGCCAGCAGAGCTGGCTGGGGCATTCTGGGAGTTGTAGTCCAACACATCTGGAGCGCCTCAGGTTGAGAAAGGCTGGTCTAGAGTTTAGCAAACCATTTCACCCACATCCATCACTTAGTTCAGAGTACCAGCAAAATGTTATGGGAGCTCCACCTTCACTACTGAGTAATTCATTGCCGTTTTGCTTGCAGCTTACCGTCTGGATTGAAGAGAAGTTGCTCACTGCTCAAGACGCATCCTATGACGAAGCACGGAATTTGCACAGCAAGTGGCTGAAGCACCAGGCTTTTATGGCAGAACTTGCTTCTAACCAGGGGTGGTTAGAGAAAGTAGATGAAGTAAGTGGCTTCTTGGAAGCTTGGATTAGCCTGGTACCACTGCTTTTTTCTGCTTCTCTTCCTATCTTTGTGGGCCCCAACGTTTTGGGGCTGGGATTTTGGAGAAAAGTTTGAAGATAGTTACCATCATCGCCGTCTGTGGGAAATTATTGCATGCTGGGAAACAAATCGCTTGGAACTCTTTGGGAGCTAATTTAGTCCTGTGACATTGCAGCCACTGAGCTGGTTCTCCAGCCAAACAGAATTGTACATTGAAGGGTATGTTGTCAGAGCTGCTTTTCTCGCACCTCACTGCTTACAATTGCACCCATGTCTGTGAAGATGGGCTGCTTCCCCCTGGTTTGCCACTCAGTTTACAGTTGTTGGGGAGTTGTGGACAAAGCCGGCTCCCTGACTGATGCATCTGTTTAATATGCGCATTTGCAGAATATTCATTGCATTAATACATTACATATTTATTTGCACATGTAAGACAAACATAAAGTATGAAAAGCCTCTGAGAGTGTAATTAAAAAGGAAGGTGAGTAGGGGCCCTCAGACACTCTGCTCGCATGTCCTTGGGCCAAACTAGTGGTGCTCCCAAACACCTAAAATGGCTCTTAGTGCTACCAATCAAAAGACAATGGCTCAGTTCAGACAATACATTGGTCAACGCAGCATGTTGAGTTTTTAGGAGGTACTCCCCACACAACGTGTTCTAACTTCACTGTTGTGTGACTGTGGGCTACCGTGGTGTTGAGTAAAATCCATTGAGACATTTGATTGACTGTTCCTCTGCCCTCTCTCCTCCCCCAGTCCTCCCGATGGTATCCCATCAGCCATTGCTGCAAAAAATAAAACAAAACAAAAAACCCAATCCTGGCAGCTCTCCTAGAGCGGCACTTGCTCCTTTCGCCGCTCTTGCCAGGGAACTCTATAGCCAGTGGGAAAGGTCAACTCAATGCAACGGAAAACTCCACAGAGCCCGCCACACAACTTGCAGCACAAGAGTTGTCCAGGAACTCTCCTCTGCACAGTGTGGTTATTCTGTGTGGAGTGTTTAAAAAAAAAAAAAACCTCCACCGTGGGGTGGAGTTTTCCTGCCAGACAACACATTTCTCAACAGTGGTGTAAAAACTCCGCTGTGGAGTTCTAAAACCACCGTTGAGAAATGTGTTGTGTGAACTGAGCCAATGTGTAGCTATTCTGTCTTTTTCTCCTTAATGGGACTTTTTTGTGGTAAGGGAAAAAAAAGACAAAACAAGTTGTGGGAAAAGGGGGTAAAGACGATGTGTGGACCACTCTATAAAATTATGTGAGTGAGGCATGGTGATGACATTATAAAAGCCTTGGCTAGAAACATCCTAGATCAGGGGTCCCCAAACTTTTCTCTTCTTTCTCACAGCTGATCAGTAGCATTTCAGGAACTGGTGTCCTAAAACAATGTTGACAATAGAATGCTCCTGGGATCCCCTGTGCGTCATGTGGATGCACAGGGACAATCTCGGGGATATCGCCCAGTGTAGACATGCCCTTGGTGAAACTGCATCAGGGGACCTGGGGAATATTTCTGGCTTAACATCCAGGTTGCTACAACATCAGGAAGGCTTGAAAGGATGTGCTGCAAACGGGTCTCTGGATGGACTGCATTGTCTTTATCCTAATGACTTCAGAGTGAACATGGTCAAACCATCAGTCCATCTATCCCAGTATTGTCACCGATTGGCAGCAGCTCTCCAGTGTTTCAGGCAAGAGTTTTCCAGCCCTACCTGGAGATGCCAGGGATTGAACCTGGGACCTTCTGCATGCAAAGCAGGTGCTCTGCCATTGAGCCATGGCCCCTTCCAAGGAGTCTTTTTGGCCCAGCACCACCACTCATTGTTATGTTGCCCAACCACTTTGAGCACAGCACTGTTGGTTGACTAGAGAGTACTGTCCTTCTACCAATCCTGCATTTTTTGCTCTATTTTCTTGAGAGGAGATCAGTAGTCTTTCTTCTTAGCCTGTCCATGAATATGACTATGTCTCCTCCATCCCTTTTCTCTTTTTCCAGGAAGGGCAGCAGCTAGCAGAGCAGAAGCCCCAGTATGAAGATGTTGTTAGGCAGAGGCTAGCAGAGCTGCACCAACTTTGGGACAAGCTGCAGGAAACCACAGAGGAGAAGGCTCAGCATCTGTTCGATGCCAACCGCTCTGACCTTTATGCCCAAAGCTACGCTGACCTGGGTGCATGGATCAGCGAGATGGAGCAGCAGCTAAAATCTGATGTGCAGGGAAAAGATCTCACCAGTGTCAACATCCGACTGAAAAACCTGAAAGTGAGGACCACCTCTCTTAAACTCTGATTCCCTCCTCCACTCAACAGCACATGGACAGGCATTCTCAAAATACAATTAGCTGGGAATTAACTTGAGGTGGCCAGCATTTGGCAGTGGTGGAGATGTGATAGAGCCTGCTTAAAATGAGAAGAAACAACGCCCCCCCTCCCCCCAATTCCTCTCCAAATGCCTTATCCATCTTTCTCTGGGGGAGAAAGGCATACGATCCTTTAGTACCTTAGGGATTTTCTGAATCTTCTTTTTTCCCTTTTTAACCAACGAATTATGGATCCTTTTGTACCCAGCAGTTTTGTATCCAGCAGTCCGCCATCATTAATGGCATTGCTTCTTGAGCTTAAAGATTCAGGTATATGAATTGGCATACTGCAACAATCCCTCTCCACCCTGACTTCCATGTAGGCACCTTTGCCATGAGAACAGGGGCTCCTCAACTTTCTGTGTGCCTTAAACCCATCTCCCTCTCACCAAAAAGAACCTCAATAAGCACTGTCCCCATCCATAAACAGAAATAGCCTGTGGTTAATGTGGAAGGTTCTGTCAATTATCTTCCAGAGGCAGAAAAAAAGAGCACTGCATGGAGAGACCGGCTGGAGGCCTCGTAAATACGTGGCCAAACCCAGAGCTTATGGGATGGAGTAGGCTAAAAATGTAAAAGTTGAGAAGATGTCTGAGTGAATAGAGATTCTCTCATTTCAGCGACTGGAAGAGCAAGTAAGTGTGCGGAAAAAAGAGATGGAAGACTTGCTATCTCAGGCCCCTCCAGCCAGAGCAGACATGCATGAAGTGGATGGCAAGCATGAGGTCATTGAGAGGAGGTTCCAGGATCTTCTGGAGCCACTGAGTAAGAAGAGGAAGGAGTTGGAAATGGCCAAGGCTAGATACCAGTTGGACCGGGATCTGGCAGATGAACTGGTGAGCTATGCAATCAGCCATTAGAAAATACTGGAATTCTTCCTGATTTAGTGCACAGGGAATTCTGTTCTAGCAAAACAAATCCCCACGGGGAATATGAGTAAGCCGCTTCAGCCTATGTTAGATAGGAATAGTCTGAGCCCTGTAGTCCACCTCTTGTCAAGACTACTATAATGCACTTTATGTGGGGCAACCCTTGTAAGCTGCAGCTGGTGCAGATTGTGGCGGCCAGGTTGCTGTGTGGGGTGGTCAGGTTGCCAAGCAAATATTACACCAACTATATTGGTTATCTATCAGCTACAAAACCAAGTTCAAGGCCTTGTTGGCATATAAAGCCCTGAGTAACTAGGGTCCAGGTTACCTGGCCAATCACCTCCCCCAATAAAAATGTATGCGATTGTTAAGATCATTGGGCGTCACTACTTTCTCTGTAGTGATGCCCAGCCTATGGAATGCCCTCCCCGCTCCCCGGTATTTGGGAGATGCCGATTAAAGACCCGTCTCTTCACCCAAGCTTTCCCTGAATGATTGTGCTGCTCAGTTAATTTACTAATTATTGTGCCTTTAGCTTTGGTTTTAAATAATTTTTAAAAATTAACTGATGAGTTTTGGATTTATTATAATGTATTTAATCTTGATTCTGTAAACTGTTTAGAGATTATTATTTTTAGATATGGTATGTTTTTATGCTTTTTTTGAATTTCAATCATTTTATTATTTTCTACAGAATATGTTTTTATGCTTTTGATGGTTTTAAATTTTTGTATATTTGTTTTTAAACTTCATTGTTTTTAATTTTTGTAAACCACCCAGAGAGCTTTGGCTATGGGGCGGTATATAAATGTAATAATAAATAAATAATATATAAATTCATTTCATCATCATCATCATCCGAGTAAACATTTATTTTTTGCCCTCTTGTGTACATATAGCCTAATCTTTCTTCACCTGCATATTAGTTGTTGTTCTGTATTCCAGCTTTGGGTGCAAGAACGTCTCCCCATTGCTCAGTCCACTGACCATGGCACAAACCTCCTGTCAGTGCAGCTACTTATGAAGAAAAACCAAGTGAGTCTGTCCACCATCCTTACATGTATTTTTTTTTGGCTTCATTTAATTCCATTTTTGGGTGGGATGGGGAGACTCTTAGGGTGACTGGACCTATGGCTGCAAGCATCCAAAAGGTCAGTGGTGTCTGTAGGGTAGTTGTTACCAAATGGGGGTGGGCTGCCTTCTCAGTTATTTATGTAAAATGTTTAGCTCCATCTGTGTATTGTGTCAATAATGATGACCATTCAGAAAAGGTAGCTGGGATGCTGATTCTAGAATTACGA
This sequence comes from Elgaria multicarinata webbii, assembly GCF_023053635.1. NCBI lineage: Eukaryota > Metazoa > Chordata > Lepidosauria > Squamata > Anguidae > Elgaria > Elgaria multicarinata. The sequence goes on along the minus strand of NC_086172.1, from coordinate 77,593,703 downwards.
GAGGTTTTTTTTAAACACACACACACACACACACACACACACACACACACACACACACACACACATGAAAAGGCTATATCTTCCATAAGCTAGTGTAGGAATATGCAAGTTCCCAACTGCTGGGCCAATAAAAGATAGAGCTTTGGCTTGTCAACTTGGTTTGCTCTCAACGCATATGTTATAAACACCTATAATCCAAGTCCATGAATGCCATCTGCCTGCTTAAAATGAGAGGAAACAGTGCCCCCCCCTTGAATTCCTCTTGAGTTCATGACGTCACAGTAAAGCAGCTATTTTGTGAGCAACCTGCCAGCAAAGCCCGAAATCTTGCTATCCCATTTGATGTATTTATCAGTAGCGCCATTCATGCATTTTAATGAAAGGGACAGCTCCATTCAAATATGCTTCTGATCTTATTCAGCCCCACTTAAAAGTGCCTCTGTTCCTTGATAGACGCTGCAGAAAGAAATCGCTGGCCACGCCCCTCGCATTGAGGAAGTCCTTTCCAGAGGGGAGGGCATGCCAGCTGGAGCAGACAGGGATGGGGACGTCAAGGATACTGAAGAGCGCCTCAAGCAGCTGAGGGATTCCTGGAGCACTTTACAGGAGGAAATGTTAAAGAGGCTGCAGCGCCTGGAAGAAGCAAGCGAGGCTCAGCGATATTACTTAGATGCTGGGGAAGCAGAGGCCTGGATAAGTGAGCAGGAGCTCTATCTGGTAACAGATGAGAAGCCAAAGGTAAGAGCACTTGGCCTGTTAACAAAGGAGCACACGCCATGCTTGACACTATAGAAGGATTCTGGGCACCATGCCAGTGTTGTCTGAGAACATGACTCCTGCCCAGGGATAGTTAGGGCCCATGTGAGTTCTTTTGCTTCGCAACAAGTTGCAGGGGGTGGTGTGTTTCTGCCCCTTCCAAGGACAAAGATGGAGAGAGAGAGAGAGAGAGAGAGACATCTCACTTGTGCCAAAAGTTTCATGAGTGGGATTCAGTATTACAGTGTGTGTATGTACGCATGTACGCATGTGTAGTATGATAGATTATTTATTTATTTATTTATTTATTACATTTCTATACCGCCCAATAGCCAGAGCTCTCTGGGCGGTTCACAAAATAGATTATAAGGAGCTGCTCCCAGTCCTAAGCCATGGCAAGGAAAACTGGAATTGTGTGTGCATGTTCCTTTCACACGCACCCAGGAGCAGCATTTGGAAAATATTTTTAAATTCCTGTGTGCCAGTATCTAAAGTATAGGTTTCTGGGGAGAGTGTCCATGCAACGAAGAGTGGCATGGAATTGTCCATGCAATGAAGAGTGGCAAAATAAAATAAAAGCACAATAATGTAGGAGCGCCTTCCTTCAGAACAGAGGTTGTGGATTGTATTCAACTGCACTGGTTCCACTTGGGTCTGAGGCTCCCTCCTACCTCTGCGCCACTTAACACTTTTCTTGGGCCGGATCCAGATTTAATCATATTTAGAGTGGACCCATAGAAATTAATGAGGCTTAAATCAAATCCCATTTATTTCAACAGGTCTTTTCTAAGTATAACTTAATATGGATCAAACGCCTTGTCTGTGAGAACAGCTACTATGCAGTTTCTAGAGAAGCACGGGGAGTGTCATACCAAGACCTCCCCCATTTGAGGTAGAATGGGTAGAATTTATCAATAAACATAGTTAGAAAGTGAATACCATTTTGATGCCTGCTTATTCAGAAGCATATCCACTGAGCTTGAATTGGGCTTTCTCCCAGGTAAGTGTGCACAGGAATGAAGTGTCAGACTATTTCCAGGCGAGGCTTTTATTGTATACTCACAAAATTAGTGAGGTGGAGACAGGGGCAGGGAGAGAATGTCCAGATGACTTTGTCTTCCATTGGCAGCCCTCCTGTGTTTTCTCACTGCTTCTTTTGTTTTCTTACCAAACAAAATACGTTAAAGAGGGAAAGACAGAGTAGCTCTACAATGCCTTTTGATCAGCCAGTGCTGTCTGTCTGGAAGCATCCTTAGATTCCTGTGTCCTCCATACTTCCTATCCTGGGGTTGGCTCCACTCTAAAGTGTCCCGTCAGTAGGATCCAATCAACGATTGAATGGGTTTTGTTGTCCCAGGATGAAGAGAGTGGCATTGTGATGTTGAAAAGGCACCTTCGCCAGCAGCGATCCATAGAAGACTATGGAAAAAACATGAAGCACCTGGCTGGCCGGGCACAGAAGCTGCTGTCTGCTGGCCATCCAGAAGGGTGAGTGTGTTTGAACGATGTAGCTCAAGATCTCACAGTTGTGCAAGATAATGTCCAGGCGATGTTAAAAGTTCTACGGAGCATGATCTCAATTGACCCAAGGCTACATAGCAGGGCATTTGACCAAACCAAGTAGTGCTCTCCAGAAACCCAGTCCCTTGCATGTATACTGGATTGTATTGTCTTTCCTTGTCTCAGAAACCTCCTCTTCGTGGTTTTTCAGGGAAGAGATCATCCGGTTGCAGGGGCAAGTAGATAAGCAGTATGCAGGTTTGAAGGACCTGGCTGAGGAACGCAGACGTAAGCTGGAGCACATGTGCCAACTGTTCAAGCTGAAACGGGAAGTCGATGATCTGGAGCAGTGGATCGCAGAGCGAGATGTAGTGGCCTCTTCCCCAGAGATGGGGCAAGACCTCGACCACGTCACTGTGAGCAAGCACCGTGGGAATGTGTAGTGGCCAGTCCATCATGGCCACGTTTCCTAGCTTCGTCTATTTTGAGATTGGGTTCCAGCTCGGGGTGGGGTGGGGGAGTACCATGAGAAGGAGGGCCGTAGGTTGCGAGTGGCGTCATTTGGCTACATAGGGGCCTGCAGTGGCTTGAGAGAAAATTGCTCCCTGGTGACCAGCTGCATTAAAAGTGCCATTTGGTTTGGGGAAACCTATGTGGTTTTTGGGAAGAAGAGTTGTTATGAGCAGTCTCCTTGTTGGTCTGTTGCAGAAAAAACAAGGGCAGAGTCATGCGACATCTTAAAGACTTACAAATTTATTATGGCATAAGCTTTTGTGGACTGGAGTCTACTCATCGGATGCATTTAATGAAGTAGACTTTAGTACGGAGAAACGTATGCCATAATAAGTGTTTAGTCTTTAAGATGCCAGAAAACTCTCTGCTTATGTCTACAGCATATGTAATATGTATATTATTATTATTATTATTATTATTATTATTATTATTATTTATTTATTTATATAGCACCATCAATGTACATGGTGCTGTACAGAGTAAAACAGTAAATCGCAAGACCCTGCCGCATAGGCTTACATTCTATTAAAATCATAATAAAACAATAAGGAGGGGAAGAGAATGCAAACAGGCACAGGGTAGGGTAAACAGGCACAGGGTAGGGTAAAACTAACAGTGTAAAGTCCAAACAACATCAAGTTTTAAAAGCTTTAGGAAAAAGAAAAGTATACTATTCTATAGCATCAGGGGGAAATATCCATAGCAGCAGCATTTACTTTGTATGTTTTTTAAAAAGATGCTGAATTATGCAGAGAGTGAGGGGGAGACAAAAGCATGAGTCATAGAGTTCCATGAATTTTAATAGTATTGTAGAAGAAATGGTAGGTGTGGCTTTTTCACTCCTGTGCGGCTAGCTGACCCTACCAAAGAAAAAAATCTTCTGCACCACTATTAAAAATTTAGGAGCCCTGACCTTCTTTGTATCTGGTTATTCTAATGAGATAGGTGGAGGTGGATGGGTCAGCATATGCAATTTTAAAAAAAGAAGAGTTCCATGTTGCAGTTTGGGATTAAACGTGGGTCCAGGTTCTGGAAAAGTTGAAAAGAATCGTTCTCTGATGTACCTGGTATATGGCTTGCCACCTGGCAGGCAGGACATATACCCTTGGTTGGAGTGTGAAAGATGCATCCATTGTTGATGGGGATTCTGCTCATGTTCACTCTGGTTTGTTTCTTGGCTAGCTGCTACGGGAAAAGTTCCGTGACTTCGCCCGGGAAACGGGAAACATCGGGCAGGAGAGGGTGGACAGTGTCAGTTTCATCATTGAGCAGCTGATTGATGCTGGCCACCCAGAGGCTGCTACGATTGCGGAGTGGAAGGACAGTCTGAATGAGAGCTGGGCTGACCTGTTAGAGTTGATTGACACCAGGATGCAGCTGCTGGCTGCCTCTTATGACCTGCAGAAGTTCTTCTATGATGGTGGTGAGATCCTCGGCCTTATCAAGGAGAAGCACAAGGAGCTGCCTGAGGAGCTAGGCCGGGATGTCAACACGGCAGAGTCTTTCCACAGGATGCACACAGCTTTTGAGCGAGATATCCACTTACTGGGAATGCAGGTAACCACTTGGTTATTCCAAGGCTCTTATGGGGAACCATATGGCAGGGCAAGTAGGGTGACCTTATGGAAAGGAGGACAGGGCTCCTGTATCTTTAACAGTTGTACAGAAAAGGGAATTTCAGCAGGTGTCGTTTGTATGCATGCAGCACCTGGTGAAATTCCCTCTTCATCACAACAGTTAAAGCTGCAAGAGCCCTGTCCTCCTTTGTATTTGGTCACTCTGGGTAAAGAGGGCAGGGCTCCTTCAGCTTTAACTGCTGTGATGAAGAGGAAATTTCACCAAGTGCTGCCTGCATACAAGTGACACCTGCTGAAATGGCCTCATCTATACAACTGTTAAAGATACCGGAGACCTATCCTCCTTTTCAAATAGTCACCCTAAGGACAAGAGTAAACCAGTGCCTGGCATAGAATACAAGAAGCTTGTATGTGTGAGCACTACAGGGAAGATAACCCCTGACCTTATTTTTTGTCCTGGTTGACTTTGTGATTATATGGGGATCACACCGAAAGGCAAACTGAACAGAAGGGACAATCTGTGTGGTGTTTTCCTGAGCTGACGGTGACTGATTTCCCTTGGAAGGAAATGAAGTGAGATTTTATTGCCATGTCTTTGCGATGAAGGCCAGAAGAGACTATTCTCCTTCACTGGCATGCCTGGTTATTGTGACGTGGAACCCATGACCCAGGTTCTCAACCTTTCCTTTATTCAGTGAAACTGGCCATTCATGTCTCCATTGTAATGTTAGGAAACTGCACCTGAGAGATGGCGGCATAGCTGCGAGGTACGTGAACCAAGTTTTCCTAGGCCTCAATATAAACTTCTCTCTTCCCTGGATTTTTGCGGCAGGTCCAGCATTTCCAGGAGGTGGCAGCCCGTCTGCAGGCAGCCTATGCCGGGGAAAAGGCTGTCGCTATCCAAAAGCAAGAGCAGGACGTGGTGAAGGCCTGGAAGGCTCTGCTGGGTGCTTGTGAGGGGCGGCGGGCTCAGCTGGTTGATACAGCAGAGAAGTTCCGTTTCTTCAGCATGGTCCGGGATCTCATCTCTTGGATGGAGGGTGTGATCTGGCAGATTGAAAACCAGGAGAGACCCAGGTAACAAAGTGGAATGGAATTGACTTCCCAGGGAAATCTTCTGCAATTCCTGCTGTGCCAAGGGAACCCACAAGAGCTGCTTCTCAAGTTATATTCTCATGACTCCTGGAAAGCAGACTGGCTGGTAGCCAGCTGCATGTCATATTTACTGATTCAGTCAGGCAAGGTATTTGCATACCTTTCAGGTCAAGTTTCAGGAGTTGTTCTGTATCGTAAAACAACATGAGAAGCAACCGCGAACTTTCTAGCACTGAACGTTGCCTTACTGAGAATTGTTTGGTATTAGAAATGTTCCGGTCCTTATTTCTCAACTATCTTCCCCATCTCAGGGATGTTTCATCTGTGGAGTTTCTGATGAAAGACCACCAGAGCATAAAGTCTGAGATAGACACCAGGGACAAAAACTTCACCACCTGCATCAATCTTGGCAAAGGATTGCTGCAGCGCAAGCATCATGCTGCAACAGAGGTGAGGGTTTTCCAACAGAAGCTTTGCAACTCACATATATGGCCCCGTTCAGAAGACACCTTAAACCATGGCTTTAACCATGGTGAATAAAGCAAAAGGCCTTATTTGTGGTTAGAGCCATGGTTTAAGGTGTCTTCTGAACATGGCCTGGCTTTCTGGCTTAACCACCGTGGTGGTTAGCAACTCCTGCTCACATTGCTTGTCTTCTGCAGTCATCCCTCTAAGTGCTATCCTCCCAGGCAGGCTGGGATATTGGAAGTGAGCTTGGCTGGGAGGAAAGTGCTTGGGTGGAGGAAAGCAGGTGCAGGGAGGGGGGTTTGGAACCCTCACCTGTTTGCCTCTTTGGCCCTTTGAATTGCACCCCCACTTTACACACTCAGGAATGGAGCAGACTCACCATTCAAGTCCATCCTGCTCCCACAACATAGACAGCTTCTGCATCAGGTGCTCACTTACTTTTGCCTGTGCTTTTACTCATGCAGGATCATTTTAATTGGGCAGAGAATTATAGGGAGGGGAGGAATCACACACTAGCCCTGTGTTTTATGAGGATTGTATCGGTGTTTGATGACATGTCGTGTGTACTAGCCACAATCCCACACAGAGTGAAATCTGGCTTTTGTGTATATTGGCCTACGGCCATTACAGTTTGTTAGTTGCCTTGATCCTTCCACCACCACCACCACCCAAAAAAGTAAAGCAGAGTTCTTACAAGAATTATAAATAAACAGAACTAATTGCCAAAAACTCAGACATGAAACTTGTGGCAAGATGAAGATGATGATCCTTTTCTCCCTCACCTTTTAGATAAATGAGAAGCTGATGCAGGTGACCGAGAAGAGGAGGGAGATGGTGGAGAAGTGGGACAGGCGCTGGGACTGGCTTCGCTTGCGTGAGTAACCATAGAAGGTGTTCACACATTGAACTGGGGTGTTCCCAGATGAGGCTTTTATCATGCCATCGCCCTGCTTCATTCACAGAATTTTATGGGAGTAAAGGCTCTCCTATATTTTGAGATACTTAATATTGTCAAGTGTTTGGCTTAAGAATTAACAGAAGTCAAACGAATGCCAAAGGCAAGCAGAACTCCAATGCTACTAATCCACCGTGTCGTTGTACAATACGGGCGCTTCCAGACAGGGCTTTTATCCTGCTCTCTGAGCACTGTTTTTGCATGATAATTTGTATGTAGAATTGTAATGGGCTGTCTACACTACAGGTCCCGTGACCTGTAGTGTAAACTAAAACCACTCTTCCTCCCAAAAAGCAAAGCAATGCCTGTCCCGCCAACTGCAGCCACACACACCCCACCCAAAAAGTCACCCATAGGGTGTAGCAACCATTCCTGCACACACATGTGTAATAGCTGCAGGTATACATCTGGAGATTCCAAGCCAATTTCCCCTATTAAATATGCCTTGAAATTTTTCTCCCGTGGTCCGGGGGTGGGGTGTTTGCGTTCAGAAGTCCACTCTTCCTTCCCAAAAGGAAAGCAACGCCTGTCCCCTTGACCACAATCACCACTCCTGCCTCACAGCCCGAAAGGTCACCCATGGATTCCCTATTCAATATGCCTTGAATTTGGAGCAGCACTAGAATGCAGTGTGGTTGCAGCCACAGGCAGCTGTATTCAGAGGAGTCAGTATTACATGGCTGCTCATTAGCTGGTCCTGTATTGTATGTCCCCCCCACCCCCGCAAAAAAGTAAGGGAACCCTGTGTTTCCTGCTGCCTCCAAGAACCCCCACTACAATTTTTGTGACTCCTTCTTTAGAGATTGCCAACACGAAAGTAAAACTGACCCTGCCACAGCTGATGCCAGAAATGCTGTGGCAAAGGTGCTCTGGTGCAGAGCAATAGGAAGAGTAGGGTCTGGTGGTAGGATGGACACACTCAGCAAAAAAGAAAAGAAAAAAGATCACATGAAAGAAAACCACCTCCCAAAAAAGAGCAATACCTCTATGGAATTTCTCCACCTATGGAATATAATAGCAGTGCTGTTGCAGGGCCTCTTTTATTCCTGTTAAGGGGGAAGATGGGACAAGCACCAGAATAATGTGGCTATTTACAAATTGCTGATGACCTCTTGTGGCCCCCGTCCAGCCAGTTGTTTAAGGGCAAAACTAGGCGTGGGTGGGTGGGTGGGTGATGTTTTCCTTCCTCTCGCATGGTCCTATCAAAAAATCCCCTCTCTAGCTACTATTGGGTGGGGGTGGGATCTCCTGTTGGTGCCAATGGAAGTTTCTCTTCCAGGCCTTCTCTTCTGGGGGGGAGGAGTTGTTGGGACCATAATGGGGGTGGGATTTTTGTTGCTACCATAGCAGGAGGAGGTAAAGGTTAGCTCCTTCTCCCCTCATGCCACAGTCCTGAAAAAAATTGCCACCCCCCCCCCACACACACCTATTGTTGACAATAGATAAAAACTAAACACAACTGCAAGTGATGCATTTAGCATCCTGTCTTGCTGGGCCCTAAAAGTTACAAGCGTGGATACCTCTTGAATGTCGGAGGTGTAGTTTGGCACTCTGAAGTTGCTGGCTACGATATATTTATCCATACTTGTTCCATTTTTAACCTGCTCTTCCTCCAGTTTAATGCCCCAATCAGAGGGCGTAGGCAGTCCAAAGTTATATAACTTTTAAAATTGAAATGGCAAAAGAGAATACGATCATGTTTTAATGGCGCACTAACAGAAAGAGCTGCGTCATCGTGTTTACTTACATCTGATTGTACTTGAAATATCGCCCAAGTTAGTTTTGAAATAATTTAAAGGTAACTTAAAAGGAACTTTTGAATTCTGTAAGGCTTCTTCGTTTTCTGCCTCTTTGGCTACTGGTGCTGAATGTGTGTAAAATCTCCTTTTGTTCCCTCCGTCCCCATGCACAATAGTGCTAGAGGTGTGCCAGTTTTCCAGGGATGCCTCAGTGGCTGAGGCGTGGCTTATTGCCCAGGAGCCCTATCTGTCCAGCGGTGATTATGGGCAAACTGTGGATGGTGTGGAGAAACTACTGAAAAGACACGAGGCCTTCGAGAAATCCACAGCCACATGGGAGGAGCGTTTTGCTGCACTGCACCGTCTGACCACAGTAAGTAGTTCATGGAAGGAAGAGTCTTTCAGCATTTTATAGGCAGCATATCATAACAACAGTGGAAACTTCTGACTGAACTGGTTGAGACTAGGGGACCCAATCATGTTTTAAAAGCCCAACATTGTTTTTATTTGATTTTCATGTGAAGTTTTTCATAAAACTTTCCTCAAACATTTCTACAGAAGGGTTGGGTTAAAAAAAAAGCAGTTGATATATGTCAAGACAGAAGGTTGGCAGAGGTTTGGAGTTCATGCTGTAGTAGTAACATGGGGGTTGTCTTCACGGCGCCAGGTTGGTGCTGCCTCCCTCTCAAATCCTGCACTGTCCCCCTCCCTGGGCATCATTGGATAATACTGATGTCGAGGAGGGAGCACAGGGCTTCTGGGTGGCTATCTGTGTACTGCAGCCGCCCCTGCCCTCTTCGTGGTGGAAGGCAACCAATCACCTGCCACCAGGCTCCACCCCTGGATTGGCCCCAGGTTGGCCGCGGAGCGACGTCAGAGAGCAGAAGCGCCATATTGACATCGCTCCAATTGAAAAAGTCAAACTGCAGCCTTGCAGGAAAGCCCCTCGGTGGCTGTGAAGCTGCCCCTGTGTCTTCTAACTGACACAGCGCAGATCCACAGCCACTGCGGGACTAATCCACATATAGACAGCCCCTTGGTTTTGTGAATATCTCTCTTAGTAAAACCTGTGCTAGACACTAGAGACATGAGATGTAATAAATGCATAAATAAATGGCAAAAGAGAATGGGGTGGTATTGGGTGGTATTAGAAAAAGCCAAATGGTCCATAAAGAGTTGGAGGAAAGGAGTACAGCGTTTTGGAGTTGAGAACGAGGCCACAGCAGTAATAGCAAACTTTGAATGGGGGCTGCTGCCTCTTCTCTCTTTTACAACCTGCCATATAAAAAGCTGTATTTTTAATTTCCCGAAGAAAACATAATCAACTTATTTCTTCCAGCTTGAATTACTAGGGAACAGAAGGATCCCAGAGGAGCCTTCACAGCACCAAGTAGCTAGGACCACAGACCTGGACCTGGACCTGGACTTTGACTTTGAACCAGAGCCAGAACATGAAACGGGGTAGGTTACATGCATTTAAGCTGCACTCTGATCAAATGGTCTTTCCATGGCTGCCGGCACGCCTAGCAGCAATATTTCTTACAATGCAATTAATAAATAGAAGCTACCACAATAAACTTAAACCTCCTAAGTAGTTGGGGTTATTACTCACCTTTAAGAAGTGCAAAAATATACACCTTCAATCTGTGCCATTTCATATTCTGTATATTCTCCTTAATAGGAACAAAAACCTCAAATTAGGAAAAAAATATTATTACAAGTTGTTTTTTGAGGATTGGCTGTCCTGTGGCATTTTCAGTCCATCTCCATACTGATTTTTTTTAAAAAAAAGATTTGAGGATTTCACTAAAAGAGAATTGGGGGTGAATTAGTAAATGTCTGACCCAAGATATTGGTGATCTAAATGACCTCGATTACACATTTTTTAAAAAAAGTAATAGTGAGAACTTACACTTATGTTCAGAATAGCTGCATTATATTGATGCTGCATAAAGGAGATGATGATCTCAAGTATTTTTTTGTTTTTCTGTTTCCACATACTAGAGGTTCTGAATTTTTTAAAAAGTGTGAGACTAAAGTTATTGAAGGGTTCTGTGAGTCTTTTATAAGTTATTGTTTTCTCTTTGTCTTATTTAAATATATAATCGTGCTGTTTTTGTTGCAATGTTTTTGCTATTTTCCATGTTTCTCTGTTTCTGGGAATTACTTTAGAAAAAATATTTTAAATCAACATTTTATAAGTGCTACAGAATTCAGAAATAATAATAAACAAAGGGAGAGATTACAGAGCGTAAATAATACATTACTGCAGTGTCCATGGGCTCTTTATCCCAAAGAGTTTTTCCAAGGGCTTCTCTTGACTAGGGGAAAGCCCCAGGATGGATCCGCAGCGGCGCTAGGTCATTTATATGATGATGCAGCTGCCATCCCAGGGCATTCCCCCGAAGCTCCGAATTTTAAAAAGTCTTAATTCGACTTACCATGACTTTTTGCTGCGAGCAAGGCGCCAGTGCGCATTTGGCATCTGTCACCTTGCTCCAGATTTGCAGCAGAGGCAGGTTCTGGCCAGTGGCAACCCCTGATTGGTCGCCATGCTGGACAGGAGGAGGAGGAAGAAGGAGGGGGCGGACCAGTGAGCCAAATGGCCCCCGGAATGCCTCCACACTTCTCCAGCCTGGGCAGAAGAACACCCATGCCATAGAAGTGTGTAAAGGGGTGGGGAAAGTTTTTTAAAAGGTTTTTAAAAATACGTGGAGGACACAGGACACACCACAGAACCCTGGCAATGATGTGCGGTTGCGAAGACGTGCCGGAAAGGTTATTTTTTAAAAAGTGGGGGGGGGGCACCCTTCAGCGCTTGTTCCATCCCAGAATCTGCCCAGGGATGATGAGGAAGGGGAAAACCAGCAGGGAGAGGAACAGGGCTCATAGGGTGGCAGCAGCCCTCCCTCCTCCTCCTCCTCCCGGTGAGGTTTGAAAACCCACATTTACACTCCCTGCTGTGGGGATAATGTGAAGGAGCACAGACGTGGGGGTTTGAGAGCTTGCAGCACCTTGGCGCCGCTGTCAAGACACAGCCCAAAACAGCAGCTGTAGTTGTGTTGGTTTAGGAATGTGGGGACCTTTGATGCACAGAGTGGTTATTGTCATATTGTGACTATTTTCTTACTCCTGATATAGTTGCAAATTTTGTTACAATTATACATGATTCCCATGCCTGTTTGTGGACCAAACTGCAAGTTTAATTCAAGATAGGTAGTTCTGTGACTGTTTTTCCCCAACGTTTTAAAAATGCAAAGCAACCCTTCAGGCTAGGAGGAGGAAAAGGAGGAGGAGGAGGATGTGTTTAATCCTTTCCTTGCCAGTCATGTATTTGCTAAATCTCCCTCCTCCCCACAAGTGCTTTCTCAGCTGGGGGTTTCTTTACAACGCTGCTTTGCTGCTTGGTTCCCACAAAACGATAAATCCTGATGGCAGGAGGGAGCATGGACTATCCAGCCAGAAAAGCCACAATGCTGGCAGCCATTCAGCTCATCCAGCCCGCTAACTGCCCTTACCAAGACCCACCCTGGGCTTTGATCCACCCCCAGGAATGCCCACTGGCTCAGCCTGAACCGAGGCCACCACCGGCAGATGGATGAAAGAACATGGTGACCTCAGAGCAACTAGAAAAATTGTTGTTAATCAACACCATGAAAAAGCGCCGTTTCGGGAGCAGGGAGAGAAACCTGGTGTGGCTGCGAGTTGGTGGCTGCATCATATAAACAACGCAGCGCTGCAGCACAGCCGCAACAGCGTATACAGGGCGTATAGACAAGCCCTCGCAGGGGGAAAGATACATTAGGTTGCATCTGGCTCCTTTTCCAACAATGGGAGCATTTCGAGAGCAATTTCCGCTCAGGATGCCCCCACCCCAGTGGGAAGTGGAGAGACAATCTTCACTGGTTCCCCCTTGCTCTGCCACCCCCAGCACTGCCACCTCCACTGTTCTGGAGGGTCTCAGATGTGGGGGGCATAGGGGGCTTCAGAGGGAAGGGGAATCAACTGAGAACTGCTCCCCGTTTCTCCTTGTGGGTTCCTCTGCTGGATTAGAAGCCTCTTGTGGATAGGAGCTCTTCTGTTTAGGGGAGGCAGATTCTGGATTCAACCCAGGGGCTCCCATGAAGTAGGTAGATAGATGGGTACTGAAGGTCTAATAAGTTTAAAAGGTGGTGGATATAATTTAATCAACTCTCATAAACATTAGGTACAACAACTGCTGCAGATGTGACTATTTCCTACAAAGAGATTAATTGTTATGTATGAAGAAAAGTATAATATATATATATAAACATTTGACATTTAGCACAAGTGTTTTCCTTGTCCAGCTTGGGAAGATGCTGTGCAAATTTGCTCCATGATGATAATATTGGTATTGAATAAAGTGGCTCTGGCAGCATGCAGGAGCCAGAGACCTCACTGGCTTCTTGGCCCAATCGAGAATGAGGCAGTCAAAGCTGAAATAGCACATTCCAGCCTCTCCCTTCCCTCCAGATAAAGTTCCAGCCTGTATCAGTTTCCTCCTTAACACCCTGTTCTGGGACCCCCACCCCCTTCCTTGCTGTAGTCTGGTATTTGGGCAGAGGCCACAGTTAATTTCCAGTATTCGAGGCAATAAGCCTGTATGCACCAGTTGCTGGGGAACATGGGTGGGAGGGTGCTGTTGTACCATGTCCTGCTTTGTTGGTCCCTGGCTGATGGCTGGTTGGCCACTGTGTGAACAGAGTGCTGGACTAGAGGGACCCTTGGTCTGATCCAGCATCAGGGCCCTTCTTATGTTCTTATGTTCTCGATATAAAGAGGGGATCTTTGTTGAGCCTTATCTTCTCCATGGGGTTTTCTCTGGCAGTTCCTTTTTGAACAGAGATGGACAGAGATGCTGCCCTCTTGTGGTCATGGAAACTATCCTATTTTATGGTTCCCACAGCCTTGCTAGAATCAGATTTGGACAACTGAGTTCCATGGGCACTTCTGACTGCATAGAGAAATTTTATATTGCTCCTTACTAAGCTTGGTTGTATGATAGTTCGGGGCTGAGCTCCAGGTTTAACATGCACATACAAACTTTTTTTTTTCATTTTTACAGAATTAAAAATGTCAACTCCACACGTTTATTCTGCTGCCCTGTAATTTTACACATAGGTGTGTGTTTTTAGTTTATTGTCTGTAAATGAACATTTTCAATATAAAAATATAGTTAGAAAATTTCAACAATGTTCTCTCTTTTTTTGTATTTAAAATTGACTGGACTATGTTGTTGTTGTTCTTTGACTGTAGGCCTAAAGAGGAGGCTGAGAAGACTGCGGGGTTGAGTTTAGAAGATGCTCTTTCCACTGCTGCTGAAGACACATCACTGGTCAGTTACCAGTTTTAGTTTCTTCTTCCTGGAGACCTCAGCAACTTAATGCAATTTTACAAATTTATCATATTTTGTCTTGTCTTGACAAAAGTTGTCAATGTGACACCGTCTTCTTTCTGGCTCAAAAAAAAAAAGTTTCTAGTTTTCAGTTTTTGGAACTTTACTATGCAGTGTTATTCACACAGTCTTCTTCCTGTATCAAGAGAACGCCCATTGGGATATTTGGAAATATACATACAAGCAAATCAGTTGTGGAAAGAGTAATCCAAGGAGGAGGGGGAGGAGAACCTGTGGCAGTAGGACCGCCCCTTCTGTCCTACTGAGTTTGGGGAAGGGGGTTGCCTTTTTTCTTTCTTAAAAAAAAAACTTTCCCTCCTGATGTAGTTTTGCCTTTGTTCTAATGACATGTTCAGGGACTGTGAGGGACCCAAAGCCCTAGAACACCCCCTCTCCATCCTTGGAGGGCCTCCTTGCCACTGCTTGGAAGAAGATTCAGAGGGCAGACCTTCTTCTCTGCCCACAGACCTCCTTTTCCATGGGCAGAGAAGGAATTCTGCTATACTCTGTAGCCCCTGGGATGCCCTTCCAGGACCATAGGGTTAATATCTCTGTTTTAAAATGTAACCCTCATAATCTGAACCTCATTCATAGTTCACTGGATTCACTCTCATCCCTCCTTTATGGGCCTATCTCAGTGTAACTTTTATGTAAATGTCAACTTCTATATATTTTACAGCTTCATACAAATTGTATGTCTCTCAGGAAAGACGGATAAATGAAGTTGTATTGTGCATAATGATTGCAGGGTTATATCCAGTATTTCCCTTTCATGAATGGAAGGCGTTCTATTCCCAGAAGACTCATGGGCCCAGTGGAAGGCTCTTCTCACAAAAGAGAAGTTATTTTCGCTGAAAGCTCCATCACACCTGGACATAACACATTCCCTACCTTGCTTCTCCGCCCGTGTTTTCCTTCCTCAAGTTACTTCCTCTTTCAAAAGAGGAAGTAGGTCCATTGAGTCTGCTGTTCTAATGGCGCTGCTTCTCCTACACACAGCAGGAGAGAACAGCAATTCCGAATTTTTTAAAAAACATCGGACTTAATGAGGAGTATTTTTGTTGTGCGAGGAAGGCCAGAAGGGGTGGAAGGCGTGCAAGAGGCAGATGACATCATGGGAGGGACCTGAGCAAACTCCTTGAGTGCCCAGTAACAAGCATGCAATAAAACGCTCATCGGATGGAGCTTTGATTCACCCTGCACACACACCCTTCACCACCTTTCACACTGTTCTGGAGGGTCCACCAACCCTCTGGAGTAGATTTGGGATGGGAGCGGGGGATGGGGGCGTTTTCTGTGGGGAGCAGACAGAAATGGTAAAAATTGCCTCCCCTCTTCCTCCAAGCATCCACTGGATCAAAATCACTTTCACAAACAGAAGGGCACAGTTGGATTCAACCCACACTATTTTACTGAGGTGGACAAAAGTTTGACATTTTCTTCTGCCAAACTCAGAATATTTACAAATATATGTAAAAGAAGAACTCTCCCTAAAGCCATTCGTAGGGTTTAGGGCATTTTTGGTGTGACAGATCCTTCAGGCTGACTTGCAGCATCTGTTTGATTTGGAGAACTCTTCTAGTGGGCAGTTGCTATATTCTCTCCGATGAATGTCAGAATCCTAAGCATCCGTTTAAAGGGTTTTCACAGTGGACTTCCAGCTGTAGATGGAGGCACAGTATCTGGTAGTTCATGTAGGGCAAGGTTATTTGTAGAGCTCAAGAGTGTTAAATCAAATGGAGAGAAGAACACACATTTTCTTAATCACTGACCACCTTCTCTAGAGTAATTCCTCAGGCACTTTCCTCTTTGCAGGCCTGATCCTGACTTCTATATACAGCCAAAGAGGGTCTGGCTTCCATGTGATTTTACTTAGTCCAGCTGCATCAAATGAATGGATATTCACCACCCGATCTCCCTGCTGTTCCTGTGGAGTATTTCCTGTTCCCTGTCCACAGCTCTGAAAGCTTTATGGATCAAGAACTTAAACCTTTATTGGAAAGTCATCTGCATCCAGGTTTTATTTTTCTGGCATTTGGCAAACCGTTTGGAAAAGATCTGCCTAGGGACAGCTTATCAAATGCGGCATTTTTCACATCATTTAAAAAAGAAAAGAAAATTTTTTCTTTCCCTCACATTGCACACTGTACCTTCTTAAGGAATCAATTTAGACTTTGTGTGCACTCACTGTGGATTCTGCTCATGGGTCCGGTTCCAGAATGGGCTACTCAGCCTTAGTCCACTTCCCAGATTGCTGTACGCCTTATGATCCCAGTTGCATTCTCCAACTAGGGGGGAATGTAGCAGATAGTCAACCTGTTTTTCATGTTAATGGATATATACCAGGGGCATTGTTAGGGGGTGAGTCCTGGGGGGAGCTACACTACTGCTTTAAAGCGCTTTGTAACAGTTTTGACAACTGTTGGGGCCCAGGACACACTCCATATACAGTTTTCAAAACGTTTTCAAAGTGCTTTAAAGCGCTTTAAAAGCAGTAGTGTAGATCCCCCCCCTAGGTGGCCCTGGGTTTTTGCCCATCAGTCTATCCCCTCCCGCTGCTCAGGACCAAACCAGACATATAAAACAGGCGTCAGGGGGTCTACGTTTATAATTAAATTGCTTACACAGTGGATGGGAAAGAAACCTGTACCCTCCCCAACCTTGCCTGTGAACACTCTGGAGACATTTTCACTCAGTCAAGGAAAAGCTGAAGACTTCCTCCCCAACCCAATCAGTTTAGTTTTGGTATCGGAACTAGGCTGAGGTGAAAAAAAGAAATGGCAGAATGCAGGGAGGAAAGGTGTGTGGTGGGGAGGCTGGTTTCTCTCCCATGCACTCAATATGGTCATAAAAGTAAACCCACCCACTCTCCAACTTTATACCCAGATCAGCAAGTGGCTGCTGGGGTCTGAGTGCCTGTCCACAGTGGCTGTGTCAGCGTGGGGGTGCCCAGAGCACACCACTGCACAACTTGAAAGCTGTAAGCTACCACTAGGCTGGGAAATGATTAAATGTACTGATGTTCTGTTGTTTCAGTGTCCAGAGACATCGTGGTATCAAAACAGAAGCGGCTGCCCCATGGGGATAGGACGTCAGCACATTCTGTCGTTTCCTTTCCCAGCGGCAAATTCAAAGCTTCAGGTCGTACAGTGAGGCAAGGAGGAGGCCAGCAGCAAAGCTGCCAGCTTCCTGATTCATTGCAGTTAAAAAACAGAAGAAGTAAAATTAAGAAAGATCACCACCCACCAGCCCAGCCATCTCATCTCATAGTCAGGACCCCCACCCACTCAAATGGAATTGGGTGTATTTGCACCCTATTTACAGTATTTTTTAATTTTATTTGTGGTGGTGGTGGTTGTATTGAAGACTATTTGAACAGGGACAATTATTAATTGAAGGGAAAACATTATTTTGAGCCAGATCCGTTGTGTGGGAAATTAATCAGGACAAATGAAGCGAAGAGAGACTGAACTAATGATTTGGGACCTGGGGTTGGGGCACAAATTAATTGCAGAATTTATTTTATTTGGGATGGTTTGGATGGGAAATTAATTGGCTTTGGTTGTGAAATTCAAATCCAGTAAGTATTCCAAAATGTGCATCTATACATATGCATATGCAAAATGTATGCCAATTTGAGTCCTGTGGGCCTGGATCCTGGATCTTTTAAGTACCTAGCAATGCCCCTGGTAAGTACAGTGGAACAGCCTGGTGAAAGAAGAGTGGGGGTAATTATACCTACGAAACACGTGGAATACATCCTATAGTTACTGCCCTCTTTGCTACCAATCTCCTGAGTGACCTTGGGCATATTGCCTATTTCCCTGCTGGAAAAATTGACTGATTTTTATGCTTGTAAATAGGAAAAGGAAGATCACGAGGGAGGAGGGTGCTATGATAGTGACATTTCTTTAGAATAACTAAGGATTTGAGGTGCTATACCCAGAAGCTTGGTTTCTGTGTAGTGTTACTACTATTCTTCTTACAGACATAATTCCAAACATGTCAAAACCAATTGCTAGGACAATCCTTTTTATATCAGAGGCACCTCAAGTCCCTGGAAGCTCTTTAATGATATAAAAAAAATGTCTGAGGGGCTCTGTACATGTGCTTTGGGCTTCCTTTGAGATGCAGAGTCCTACCTGAGATATATGTGCAAAGGAAGACCTGTAGAAATACACATCAGTATAGGATGCCAGCCAAAAGCAGCTCCATGGTTACTTTTCACAGATGCTGTCAATAATCCTGCTAATAAATGTGGGAGCCCTCTTTCCCACATGCCCCTATTTGCATGATGGCTGGGGGAGCTCCATGGCTACACAAATAAGCTCCAAACAGGCAGGCAAAATTCCCTAAGCAACAACATCAAAAAGCATGCAATAAATGTTATATTTTGTTCTTCCTAAAAGGCTCACTGTTGGAGTTTCCGGACACATTATTTTGTCACAGTAATCTCTATCTTGCCGACTCATACACCCTTCTACATTCTATATTTATTGAAAGGAAATAATTTAACTGGGCATTTAAAAATTCTACAAACGTCTACCATGGACATTTCAACTGGGAAGTGCAAGTCATCTGTGAGGATCAGTCTTCACCATATGCAAGAATAAGTCCTATGATGATTGATACGTGCTTCCTTCATTACCAGTGCCAGACACGGAATTCATCAGCTGATTTACAGCTCGGCCTTCCTGGTGTCCAATTTTTCCACTGCTCTTACCCTTTCCTGAAGTACCCAGCAAAATATCAACAAACTCTGTCTAAACTTCTGTTGCCTTCTGTAAGCCTTTGTGCTTCTCTGTGCCAATGCCTCGTTCTCGGCCAGCTTTGTCTTTTTCTTTCACTGCTTCCTTCCTCCTAAGCCATTGCAATCTTCTCTTTTACCGTAATCAACTTGCTCATGAAACCATGGAGCCTTCCTTTGTGTGCTTTTGTGTCCAGCTTAATATCTGAGGATATAATTTCTGATTTAAGCACTCAAAGCAGTATTACATTCTGTATGATATGATCCACGCTCCTTTTCTCACTGTGCCCACAAGAGTGTCTTTAATGGATATGTCATCCAAGACAGTCCCTCTCTCCATCTGTGCCTGTCTTTCCCTCTTAATGCTGCTTCTCGTGTATACTTGCCTCTTCCTTTTGAATGCCCCTTCGCTTCAGATTACGTGGCCCTCCTTCCAGTCCTCCCCCACAGACGTTTGGCCGTACTTGGGATGCCCGAAGAAAAGCCTTGCACTGACCTCTTTTCTGAGCCTTTGTGCCATCCAGTTGATGCTATAGCTCAGTCTCTGAAGTCATAACTAGGGCTTGACTATTGGAGAAGCTCTTTCAATATCTTAAGCTGTTTGCTGTAGATGGATTGTTAATTGCATCAAGCCTGGCAATTGAATGGGACCTTGGGGGAATCACTCCCAGGTTAAGCCCAAGGCTGGGAGTAAGAGTTTTAAAGGCTGCCAGCATGCTAAAGGAAAAAGAAAAAAAGTGGGAAGGAGCCATATTTGCTGCTGCTGCTGCTGCTTTTCCCCTCACATCTGCTTTCAGCCTGCTTTTTCTACTAATGTGGTGACTATTACTAGTCTTATGACAATTGGGTTTGTGTGGTACCCACTACAAAGTAGGTTTGGTTTGTGGCAAAAGAAGGTGGCAACTGAAGCCACTGTTTTCCCAGGACATCTACTTCAATGCAGGCCTAACCCGTAAGCATTTTGTTTCATAGGCAATTCATAAGTCGTTCTTCTTAAGTCCCCTGAGGCCTGGCTGTTCTGTATGATTAGTTTCCTTCTGGGACCTGTTTATTGTGGCCAGTCACCCTCTGCAGGCCTTGCAGGTCTTGGAGCTTTGCTGACTCCTCTCAAGGGAATGCCAATCACTGCCACCCTAGCCAGGGCCATGTGAATGGCCAACAGGCCCTGTCGCAAGGTGACTGCTTTGGGGGAAGCTGGTTTCTGTGGAACTGTTCATGAAGTTAAGTTTCTATAGATACCAGTAGGCACTGGGACAGCTTGTTCCATCCCTTGCCGTGTTCACTGCGATGCTCCAAGGAAGCCTGTCACAATGAGATAGAAAGGCCGTGGGGTCACCAGAAAAAGGAAGCACAGCTGTAGTTTTTGTAGTCCAACTATTCAGCTTTTTCAGGTGTTTCTGTCAAAGCACTGAAAAATACAACACTGGGAAATCCCAAGCAGCTTTCAGATGACAGCACAAAAGAATACAAAATTGGATCCAAGACTGGGGCAGGAAAGATAAAGGAACATTTTGCTAGGGGACACCTTTTGGGGAAGAAATTAAGGAACGGGCATTAACAAAACGTGCATTCGTTTCAACAGTGATGTCTGGGCATATTTCGCCATGTGTGTGCCTCAAACATGGTGGAAATTGCACAGCAATAGAACACATGTTGAACTGGGGATTACATTCACAGTCATGTAGAAGGAAGAGGCTGTCACTTAAAAGATGTACAATCTTTTAAAGTTGAGAAAGACAGGCTGCTAATTGGGGTTAGACGTATGGCTTGATTCAAATGCGAGCTTTTTAGTCATTTCTTGTGGCTGTGAGAGGCTCATGGGGCATACAGAGTGTGAGTGTGATCTTGAATGAGTATGTGTGTGTATGTATACACATGTGCGCGCACACAGTTTGCTGTATCAACAAAGAGGTGATGTTTCCAGAACCTGTTTCTCTTTCAACAAGCCAAGAGGAATTGAAGGAATGATGCCTTGCAACCAACCACCCCCTCAAGGCACTGTAAAGAGCTGCACCAACCTACCCAATTTTCATACTGCAAAGACCCTAATGATCCCACTTGTCCCACCCCCCGGCCCACCCCCTCATATCTCACTTTGGACCTAGGCCTGGGGGGGGGGGTGTTTTAGGCCTTTTTTATGCAAGCAATTTATTTTATAGCACACTTGAAATTGCACTATAAAATGCCCACTAGAGGGTGCTTTCCCATTAAACTGTACAGGCCAAATGAGGAAGAGAAGCAGGAAGCAGAGCATCAGTAAGGTAACACAATTCCCCCCCCCCCCCCCCGTCTGAAAGCCCTCTTAGTTTAACATGCAGATACAGACTCATCATCTTTGAATGGCAGGGTAGCTTTGACCAAATTGCTCTTCCCCCGCTCCACCTCTTGTTTTCCCCCATTTGTATAGGAATACTGATTTAGCTGAAGGCTGCTTTCAAAATTCAAAGAATACAATGTTATAAAGCACTGCACTTTTAACTACCCTCAAAGGGCCAGTTCACAGATGATGAAATTTCCATGCATGACTAATTTCATCCAACTAGTTCAGTGGCACCTGGAAGAACATAGAGGAGATGTGGTTTGCATGTGGAGATTCACATTTGCATTGGCTGAATACACAGAAGCCTATTTCCACCCATGAAGCTTCCTTGCTAGATCCACAGAGCACCCTTCCCACGTTCCCTTTATTTTATTCCTTTTCATTGTTAAGATGTATTAGCTCCCTACAGTAGCCAACTCCCATTAGCCCCAGCCAACATGGGCAATGGTCAGGAATGCTGGGAGCTGTAGTCCAAGATATCTGGAGGATACCAGGTTGGGAAAGGGAGACCTACATTGTGCTAGTTGAATGTTAGATGGCAGGCTGAGATGTAACTAAGCTGCATGATCCACATCACAGGCAAGTGCAACTGTTGTCTTAGGCTGCAATCTGACACCCTTGTCTGGGTGTGTTCCATTGGGACTTATTTTTTAATAGAGATGCTTTGGATTGCATTGTCCATATCTGCATGGCAAGCAGGAGGGGTGTTGGCTCTCTAGCTCCCATGGTCAGAGCCATTCCTTATTTGAGAAGTAAAGTGTATGGCCTATAATCTCATAATGGCCCTGTTCAGAAGACATCTTAAACCACGGCTTTAACCATGGTGAATAAGGCTTTCACCGTGGTTAAAGCCATGGTTTAAGGTGTCTTCTGAACAGGGTCAATATATCTCAGTGGATCTGCAATTCCCAATGTTGCAAGCATAGACATCGTTCTTTCATGTGCTTGGTGGCTTCATGAAATGAACTGGTCAGACATTGGGTAGCTGCAGAAGTCATTTGTATTTCTCATTGAAGGAGCCTCAAATATTTACCCAATCTGATTTCATGACTGAGCCCGCTTCAGAGATGATGGGATGTCTTATGTGTATGTGCCCTGCCTATGCCCTGTCATGTGTGACAAACACAGATTTGGCTATTTCGCCATGTTGTGCTCGTGGCAAGAAGCCCTGTGGGCACTGCGTTCCCACAACATGATGAAATAGACACCTGTGCTCTGGTCAGTTCTGAGGCAGCCCTGGTCCTCCCCTTGTTACTGCATTACAAAATATATTTACCCAACAACTTGGGAGAAAATGTTTCCCCAAAGCAGAGAAGCGTTTAAGTCAAAAGCTATGCTTGCTTGAGCCCAAATCTGGCAGGTTTGCTTTACATTAGAGATTGGGTTTCTGCTCTTATAAGGCCGTTATACCCAATTTGGGGGATTCAGCCTCCCATACACAGCACAGCTCACCCCATTCATCAGGAACTTCTGACTGCAGCATTTTCAGGGGCTTAGAGGGGCTGCTATGGGAAGGATGGGTGGGGAAGACCCTCTCCACCAGTACAGTTGATCCAGTATAAATCTGAACCAAACCTAGGCATGTGATGCCAATGCAGAATCAGCCCATGCAACCTACACTGTGCTGCATGGGTGGTTGAATGTTAGACGCATGCTCAAATGTAGCTAAGCTGCATGATCCACATCACAGTACTATTATTTCCTTAATAATTTTATACACATTTACTTGGGTGAAAGTCCCATTGAACATAATGGGACTTTCTGACAGAATCTTGGAAGCATTTGCTCAGCAATCAGGAAGGGTGTTGGGCTCTGGGCCCCATGGTCAGAGTGATTCCTTATTAAAGAGGTAAAGTGTGTACCATGACCCATAATAGAGAAGGGATTTGCAGTTCAAGAGAATGCAAATGCAGACAAAGGAAATATAGCTGATAAGGGAAAGGGAAAGGCTTCAGTGGTGCGTGGTTTTGTGTGTGTACGCGTACACAAACAGTTTTTCCCATATAGGCCCCCCAAAGCAGTTCCCAAACACAATAAAACAGTAACGATATTAAATAAACAACCAATTTGAAACAAACAGCAACAGCATTCAACTTTCACTGCATATCTGCACTACAGATCTTTAATAGTATTATATGGCTTCCCCCAAAGAATCCTTGGACTTTTAGTTGGGTGAGGGTGCAGAGATCCCTAGTCACTGTCATGCCCTGCCCCTTGCCTGAAACTACAGTGAGTACCTAAAACTTCTGGCTTTGTGAACCTCCACCTGTACACACCATTTCTGTGACAGGGTTCACAGAACACGCTAACCCATGATGGTTTATTTTCCAGATCAACCCATGATATGTTAGAGTGTGTTGTTATGGGATATTCCCCCCACCTCCATCCCATATGGTAGGTTATTTCCCCCAGATAAGCCACCCTGAGAACTCACAGTCTGCAGTAAAGGTTATTTTACCTATGGTAGGTTAGTGTGTTGTTCGGCAAGAGTGCCCAAAAATGCTGCTGCCACTCTGGTTCTCTCAATCAATCTGTTCCTGTTGCAAAGGAAGCTGGGATAGCTGCCTGACTGGGCAGGAGAACTACAGGAGGAGGAAGAGTGAGGGTTGTGTGAAATAAACTCCCCTGTGCATCTTATTTGCCTGATTGTCTGACGCGAGCACAATAGGTTGTTTGCATAACCACCTACCTAGCGTAGTTTGCCACCAGCCATGGTTTAGCATGATGTGCGAACCCAGCCTAAATTTCCCTTCTGCTGTGGCAGCTGAGCAATTTCAACAGCCCAGAATCTCTCACACCTAGCCCTCTTCTCACAACTCACTTCTGAGGACTAAACTACTTTGTCAGAAATAGCAGTGGTACAGCCTTCCTGGACTCTTACCACTTGACCAATCCAAATTGCTTTAGGGTGGATTCCTGCATTGAGCAGGGGGTTGGACTCGATGGCCTTGTAGGCCCCTTCCAACTCTTACTATTCTATGATTCTATGACCCTGCAAGTGGATGATCATACCTGAGTGATCCCCCACATCTAAAACCCATTTAGGAAATACCCCAGACAAAAGGAGGTATATTTGTCCTCTGGGATACCCCAGTACATTGACAGGAAGCCAGCTGTGTGTACTGCACAGCTTGTGGTGCTTCTATGCCAGCTCTGTTAGTTGTGTGGGGCATTGCAAGCTAAAGCTCCTTTGTACACCTGGAGTGTGAGG
Organism: Elgaria multicarinata webbii; assembly: GCF_023053635.1. Classification (NCBI taxonomy): domain Eukaryota; kingdom Metazoa; phylum Chordata; class Lepidosauria; order Squamata; family Anguidae; genus Elgaria; species Elgaria multicarinata. The sequence continues at coordinate 77,569,406 of NC_086172.1, read as the reverse complement.
GCCAGAAGATGTAGCACTTCTCATCCCTGCAGTTGAGGGCTAATTGACATGTCCAGAAAAATCAGGTGATGCAGCCTGCCTGGGACTATACCAGCCTTCCCCAAGCTGAACCCCTCCAGTTGTGTTGGGTTGCAACTCTCAGCATGGCAAATGGTCAGGAATCCTGAGAATTGTAGCCCTAAACATTTGGAGGTTGGGGAAGGCTGCACTAACCTGCCAACTGTCTTAGTTAGACCAGGAAGCAAGGCTTCAGCTGTTGCTCTTAAATCTTGAACAGGTTCATATGGGTGGAGGCAGTCTTTCAGACAGCATGGTCCCAAACCTTTTAGGGCAGAGGCCCTGCAGCTTATGGCATCTCTGCTGGAACTGCCCCTTCAGTCCTTACTCACCCAGGCATGGTGTGCATGAGAAAGAGAGAGAGAGAGAATGAATGAATAGGGGGTGTACTGTCCATGCACTGTCTCACACATGCTCCATTCATATGGGGGTAGTGAGAGGGAGAGAGAAAGAGTAGGTTATGATTATTTTTAGATTAAAATCACCAGTATGTGTGCGTATGGCTGGGTGGGGGGGGTTATGACAGAAAGCGTGTGGGGTGGCTCTGACCCAGCCCACTGCCTGCATGCAGACCCTGATAAATTACCTCTGAAGGAATGTGTTCCTTGAGAGAGAAAAAGTTCCCCACTCCTGGTTTAAAAGCAGCACTTTAAAATGGATCCTGTAAATAAATAGGCAGCCAGTGTAACAGGCACAGAATGTCAGTAATCCAAATGCTTAGCTTTCCCAAGCATTCTAGCTGCTGGATTCTTCACCACTTTAAGGGGAGCCCCACATGAAGTCCATTACAGTAATCTAATGTGAACATAACCAAAGCATGTGTCACTGAGGCAAGGTCTGCCTTCTCTAGACAAGGCTGCAGCAGGTGGACCAGTCAAAGGTGGTAAGAAACACTCCTGGCTACTGATGCCACCTACATTTGCGGTCCCAGAGTACTCCCAAACTGATGGGGAGTGCAGCCCCACCCAGAGCCAGTCACACACCTCCATCCAAATCAGCTGCTGATCAGCTGAGTGGCAGAGTGGCCCTGGTCTTTATTCCCACTGTGGTGCGCTGAGGAGAGGTTCTGACCTTCATCCCCAACATGCCACGATCAAAGGTAAGGAGGTGAGATCAGAAAGGGTTTGTGTGTTCCCTGATGGAACTCCTGACAGGCTGGATTGGGGGGGGGGGGGGGCTTGCAGGCCAGAGGCTTCCCACGGCTGATTTACATGATACCATCTCTTAATTCCCTCAGATCCCTCTTCAAATCCAACCTTTTCCATAAAGTCTTTGGCTCAACCCTCTAGTTCCCATGCTCTGCTGTAACTGCCTCTAACTACGTCTAAGCACATTATCTGAAACCATTGCTTATTCCTTCCCTGCTTACCCCTGCAAGTTTCTCAGGGCATGGACTTGTACTCAGTAAAGGACCATTCATAGATCCCATGCACTCTACAAATAAATAATGCTAATAACATTTAATGTTTGCAACCCTTCTCTCTATAGCCTGCTTGAAAGGACAATCATTTTCCTGGTTTCAATCATCAGTTCAATCATTTTGCTTGAACTTGTAGCATCTCTAAGGGTGGGCTAGACAACCCTTGGCCTGCATGCAGCACTCAGGGCGGCCAGCCAAAGGTGCGCAAGGCACACCTCCAAGCACAAGAAGGCGTGGGGTTAAGCTGGCGAAGAGGGTGTGTAGGATGACACTACCTGCTATCTTCCCTGGCTTGCTCGAGGCTCTAATATCCCCCCAAATAGCTGTTTGGTGGACTAATGGGAGTCCAATTGTGTTGGAGGAAGTGTGCATGCTGGGAAGATCATCCCCACAGGCTCTGGGACTGCTGTTTTTCCAGCACTAATAAAAGTGGAGAAACTGACAGTAACCCTAGTTGGGATCACTGGGGAGGGTGTGAGGTTTAAGCCTCCCCTCCCCCCAGTGATACCATACTCGTGTGTGTACATGTTCTAAGGTATTTATTCATTATTTATTTATTTGTTACATTTATATCCCACCTTTCTTCAACAGAGTCCAAGGCAACATACACAATCCTCCTCCTCTCCAATTTAGAGTCCCACTAACCTTGTGAGATAGATTAGGCTGAGAATTCGTGACTGGCTCAAAGTCACCCAGTGAGCTTCATGGTCAAGAAGGGACTAGAGCCGCATCGCCCGGATCCTAGTCCAACACTCTAACACAGGCATGGACAATATGTGCAGCCTGGAAGGCACATGCAGCTCCTAGTCACTGACACACTGCCGGACTGCCAGCAATTCTGCTGGGAAACAAGGTGTGCGGAGAGCATGCACCAAACAGTTGTTTGCAAGGCGCGTGGGGGGGGGGGATGCAATTCAGGCTGGGAAACCAGACACATGCACCTGCCACCTTTTGTTTTCCAGCAGAATCACTTGGACTGGAACTGCATGGCCACTTCCGGTAGTAGTGCAGCCCAGCCCTGGTCTGACCACTGCACCACACTGTCTCTCAACATCAGAGGGGGTTTAGCTGGAAGTTATAGGTGAATCTACAAAAAAAAGGGGTTCCACATATTCTTTGTGACTGTGTTGCTATCTAAAATCTAAGGAGAGTTTCATACATTCCAGTTAACTTGAGATTACTGTGTGTAAAAATAGATATTGGGGTACTTTCAGACAGAGGGCTCCTAGCACTACCACTCAGAAGGCATTGTGCACCCCACCTCACCCCCATTAATGGATGTTTTGCAGTAAGAAAACAAATGGTAGAAACAATGGGAAAACACAGGAGGGCTGTGAGTGGAAGATGACATCAGCTGGAACCCACCAAAGAATTCCATAAATGAGGCAGGGCAATGGACACCCAGGGGTTTCAGAAATAATATACGGTAGCCTATTAAGTGAACTGGAATAAGTCTGTAGAGGCCTTTTTATTTCCTCCTGCTAACACAGTGTTGAAATCACTGTAGGAGCTATTTCACTTTGAGACCCAGTCTATACATTTTGCAGAATGATGTTGGGGCTCCAACAGTGAGGCTCCTTGGTGATCATGTAGATTTGGATCCTGAGAAGGTGGCGCATGCTGCAAGCCGGCATCAAGGAGCCCTTTCCTCATGAGGCTTCTATTGTGTGCTTGTGATTCGTCTTTTGGTCATTTGCTGGTCCTTGACACAATGCTATCATCCTTCAGGGCCTCTCCTGTGCTTTGCAACCAGTTTAGCAGGGCAGGGGGGCGGGGTTTCTAACGAGGAAAGTCTGGTATTATTTGTGAATGGTGGGATAAAGCCTAGTGCAATTCTATAGTGCACATCTATAGTGCAGCACCACCTAGTGCTTAATGGAACATAAGGAAAGGAATAGAAAGAAAAGAAATGTAAAAGAGCTAGTCTTAAACCTGCAAAGAATCTGGAGACAAAAGCCTTGGTAAACTGGTGGGTTAAAAGCCCAGTATGTCTAGGAGAGGCCATGCTGATGTGCAGAGTAGTTGGAATATTGGCTCCTGCCACATGGCCTAGGGCTTCTCATGTTACCCAAAGACCACAGGAAGGAACTGAGATGCATTGGCTCCCATGCTACCAATGTATTTTGAGAAAAACTATGAGAGGTGATAGACTGAGGTGGTAGAATTCTAAACTGTACCACCTTCAGATTACAGGTAAGGGATTTTGATTGTTTTCCCTCTTAAAAAGCTCCCTCCATGCAGTAAACTAGGTTCCCAGGAAGAGGGCTGAACCAAACAATTATCACTGATGTACTAACTTACTACATATATGAAGCTATCGGGGGGGGCACATTAAAAACATGCCTCCCTCCTGCTGTCTGAAGTAGCACAATCCAGAATTCTGTTACCTTGTTCTACTACATCTTTTTGTATAATGTGGAGAATTACTCTTAGAACCTTCAGTGGAGTGGAGCAGAACCCAACCCACACCCCCAATATCATCTTGAATTGCTTTGGTTTAACATTAGATGTGTTCTCTTGCACATACGTGTTTACAGCAGGTGCAAGAAAATGAGGAACCGGGTCATGAAACAGTCCCAGAAGAGCTGCCTGAAGAACAACTGCTTGAGACAGAGATCAGAGTGGACAGTGAAGAAACATCCACAAGGGACTCGCTCTTCAAGGTGGCCCAGACCCCTGTGAGTGAGATTGATGAGACGGCAACCCTTCCTGCACAGCTGGAGAGATCTCACAGCGTACAGCTTGAGGGTTACCTGGGGCGGAAGCACGATCTAGAGGCGTCCAACAAGAGAGCTTCCAACAGGTACAGTGAATTCTTCGTATGGCTTCTGGGTTTGTTCTTTAGCACACCACATTGAAAACAGCTTCTCTAATGAACCTCTCTAGGGAAATGCTATCATGTCTTTCAAATGCTTGGGGTCAGAGGCAGTTGGTTATCTACTGCAGAACGACTGAAATGAAGCCAAATCCTATGAATTCACAACAGATCTGGACAAATGATGAATATGACAGAAGTGGTGATGTCAGTATCATTGATCCTGCAAAAGATCCTTGAAACGTTGGACTTTGTTGAAAGGAGATGAAAAGCTGTGTAGGAATGCAGGCCACCAGCTTTTCTGAGTCATGATGGGGTACATATCAGCAAGGCCTGGGTGCCCTGGAAAAGATGAGGGCTGAATGGAACATCATGGCTGAGAGATTTTTCTCACAGACTTTGTGGGCTGTGGCAGGTTAGCACTGAGGAAGCTTTAGTGTTGCCCAGGCATACCTGAGATCAGAGCTGCCGACCGAAAAGGCAAGAGCTGCTTAGCCCTGCATAAGGGAGCATAGCCTTAAGGTCAGGGGACGAGGTGTGGCCCACAGTACCTTTAAGCCCTCACAAGCATCTGGAGCTATTGATCCAAGCATCTGGCATTTAATTGCCAGGTTGTGCTGCTGTATAGGAGCCATTGGGAAATGCCATTACCACTACCTTATTTCTTCAATTCTAAGACACACTTTTTTCCCCATATAAACATCTCTAAAAACAGGGTGCATCTTAGGATCACGGGTGTGTCTTAGGTTTTTCTTTCTGTTGGTGGTACTGAAATTAGTGTGCGTCTTACAATCGATGGCGTCTTACAATCGAAGAAATACAGTATGTGTGTATTGGATTTTCAAAGGAAAAAGCTGCAGGCTGTACATCATTTCCTTTTGCTAAATACAATAAGCACGTTGAGAAACAGGTTGAGAGAGAAGAACAATTTATGACATCATTGAATCTCTCTGTGTACTGTTCTAACCTGACCCTTCATTCACCCTGACATGGTATTTTAAAATTCCTGCGAGATAACACAAAGGACTTTATTTTTTCTCCACCTAAGATGAAAAATTGTGGGTTTTAGGTTGTTATCTTTTACAACTTTTCAATCTAGAATTTTATCTTCCTCTGCTCAACCTTTAGAATGCAATTTTTTTTCTTCCTGCAATGATAGAATGTTTAAAAATAGAATTATACTGGTGTGTGTTTCCTTAATTTCTCCTCAGATCCATTTCTATATATTTCCCTGCTTGCTCTGCACCAGATTCTGAAAATACACAGCTCCCCTGATCTTTTCCAAATCCAAAGTGTCCCCAATCTGTTTTTGTGCTCCCTCCCCTTAGCTGGAAGATATCACCTCCCACAACTCCGAAAGTGTCACCTACTGAAAGCTGGACTCCATGCTTCCAGCAGCAACATTTGCCAGTCATTCCTGCACTGAGCAAGGGGTTGGACTCGATGGCCTTGTAGGCCCCTTCCAACTCTGCTTCTGCTATTCTATGATTATAAGGACCATGAAGGTTCTTTTGATAAAGTCCTTGGTCATTCATTCAGAATGATCAAGAAAGATGGCCAAACTCATAACAATCAACTCTGTGGAATTGGTAGCAAACAATTTTAGTAGACTCAGAAGTATCCAGCATTTCTCCAGTGTGTTGTCTTACTCTTGTTCTCAGATATGATTTATTTATTTATTAATTACATTTTTATGCCGCCCAATAGCCGAAGCTCTCTGGGCAGTTCACAAAAATTAAAACCATAATAAAACAACCAACAGGTTAAAAACACAAATACAAAATACAGTATAAAAAGCAGTGTATGATGACATTTTCTGTAGCATGATGTTCTCCTAACCCCAAAAGATTAACCTGAGATGTTTTGACTAGCTTTACTAAAGATCCCTCCAGGAATTGTCTGTCCACATTTCTAGTTATAGACCAAAATCAAGGCCACTAGTTGATTTTAGAAAATTAGCTAGGAAAGAACAAAATAAGTATTTGTGTACCTTCCGAGTCTGAAGAGGTGTGAATTATGCTGTGCAGTCCTCTGCCATGTTTGCCCAGAAGCCAGTCCTACTATATTTAAGGGGGGTTACATTCTAATAAGTGTGCTTAGAAATGCAGGCTTAGAAGAGCCTGACAAGTTTTATTTAATCTATGGAGTTTCCCATGATAAGTGATGTTTCTTCCTTCTTGCTAGGTCCTGGAATACATTATACTGTGTGCTCAGGAACAGTGAGCTGACCTTCTATAAGGATGCCAAGAGCTTGGCCTTGGGTGTGCCTTACCATGGAGAGGAGCCTTTCCGGCTGAAGAATGCCTTCTGTGAAGTAGCTGCTGATTACAAGAAGAAGAAACATGTCTTCAAGTTGAGGTAAGGACAAGCCTGCTGCCACTAATAGCATCCTTATGTTTTCTTTCTGCATGAGCCTGTCTTGCCAAATATGAAGGCAGACAATCCCTGAGCTTAGGGTCATTGTAGTTCCTTAGCAAGATATGCCTTCTGGGTATAGGTGGACTTCCTTGTAAACAATTAAGAGGTTATCTGGGGAGAAGATGCCTTTTAAGGTCTGTGGTTCAGGTTGGAAGGTATATCTTAAGGAACATGATTTCTGCAAAACATCTACTCATAAGTGATGAATGGTAAGAGCTGAGCTGGATGCAACAGCCTTCTCTTGCAGCTATTCCCCAACAATGATCAGCTAGAGGCTTGTTGCATTTGATCGTAGTAGTCATGACTGGTAGCTGGTGATAGATTTATCCTCCAGGAGTTTGCTTAAGCCCCTTTGAAAATTGCCTAAGTTGGTGGCCATCACATCTTGCGTTAGCCAATTCCATTGCTTAGATATGTGTTGTGTGAAGTACTTTCTTTTGTTTTTGTAGAATCTCCCACTATCCAGCTTCAGCGGATGACCCTAGATTTTATGAAACATGTCTCATATCCATTTTCTCCACACCGTATATAACTTTATACACCTCTTCCCCCACCCCACCCATTACTTGCCCTTTTTCTAAATAAAGAAGTCCCAAACGTCATGACCTCTCCTCATAGGGGAATTGCCCCAGCCCCTTGATTAATGTATTTGCCCCTTCCAGCACTTTTTCCATCCCTATAATATCCTTTCCAAGGTGCATGACCAGAACTACACCACCATATTCCAACTTTGATACACTATAGATTTGTAAAGGCATTACAATGTTGCCATTTTATTTTTGTTCCCTTCCCTAAAGATCCTTAACAAGTAATTTGCCTTTTTCAAAGCTGCCACACTACTGGGGGTCATGTTTTCAATGAGCTATACATCACAATCCCAAGATTCCTTTCCTGCTCAGTCACCAGTTGCTCAAACGCCTTCAGTGTATATGTGAAGTTAGGGGTTATTTAATTACTTGCCCTATTTTACATGTCTCTACACTTGTTTACACTGAACAGCATTTGCCATTTTATGGTCCAGAGTTGAGAGAGAACTTTTTGGAGCCATTTGTCCATTTAAGAACTTTGTTTGCAGTGCCTCTGCTCTCTAGATGTTGCAATACTAGATTGCAGGATAGGGGAGGTTCTATTGGGGGAGAGGAGGGGATGCTGGTGCCTTTGAGTTAGGGAAGGTTGAATTAGGAAATATTTTGGTACCTTCTAACTCTATAATTCTTTGGTTCTTAAAACGTGGCATAGCAAATATTTGTACTTCCCAACATACTTGTTTAGATCTTGTGACTAGAGAAGCTCAAAAGTACACACACACTCCGCCTGTAAAAGGTGTATCATGTAATATCTTCAGATTTTTATCCCTTGCAGACTCAGCAATGGGAGCGAATGGCTCTTCCATGGCAAAGATGAGGTAGGTGTTGTCATGCATCATGGGATAGTTACTTTTGTTAAGGACTGGCCATAACGTGAACAGCTGAAAATATCGTACTATTTTCACCAGGTACTGAAATAAATGGAAGTTCTACAAGACATGTATTTTCTTTCCAAGGAAAGTTACCATAACTTTGGTAAAGTGTGTAATTAAGTTTCTTGCTTCTTAATCCATTCAGCTTTAGTCTTGCCTCCCTTAGTTCCAGCTGTTCCTGCTGTGCTGGCCACCAATTTGGATGGCTATAAAAGGGGGCTGGATAAATTCCTGGAGGAGAAGGCTATCAGTGGCTACTAGCCCTGATGGCTATGTGCTACCTCCAGTATCCAAGGCAGTAAGCCTGTGTGCACCAGTTGCTAGGGAACATGGGTGGGAGGGTGCTGTTGCACCCATGTCCTGCTTTGTAGGTCCCTTGCCGACAGCTGGTTGGCCACTGTGGGAACAGAGTGCTGGACTAGATAGGCCCTTGGACTGATCCTGCAAGGCTCTTCTAATGTTCTTATGAGGCAGTTAGCCACCATGCAGCAATGGGCAATATTCAATACAGCTGCTAGCGCAACAGGAACTAGAACTTCCCAAACCAGCTTCAGAAACAATCAGAAACTCTCATTTCCAAAATGGGTCAGGTCAGCCGAGCTACCTTCTTCAAGCTCCACTGACCTGCTCATTCAGCAACAACTGCTTCAGCTTGCTTCCATTTGCTTAAGGACCTGCTAGCTTCCGGTTGTCCTAGTAGTAGATCGTGCTAGTGTATGGGCTCATGTTAGACCTGTTGGACTAAAATGGATGCATTTTTCTTTTTTAGGAAACTTTTTTTTTCTTTTTCTCGCTTTTTTTTTTTACCATTTCCAGCCCAGATACATTAGATGATAAGGTTGTTTTAAAACCTACCGACAGGCAGGAGTAATTCGTCCTACTGCTCCATTGGCGTGCTGGCTCCGCCCCCTTTTAGGAAACTTTTAAAATCACAGCAACAAGTACAAACTCAAAATTTTGAAATGTGATCTCGATTTTTGGAGTGGGCAACATTTCTGGTGTTTATAGTTTGACAACTGAAATGTATAAACCGTGTGTGTTTTTGTCCTTTATTCTAACAGGATGAGATGCACACCTGGCTTCAGGGCTTCAGCACAGCAATAATCGAATCCCAAAGCATTAAAACCAAGGCCCAGAGCCTGCCTCTGCCTTCCATCACTACTATGGACGTGAGCCTGACCAAGAAAGACAAAGAGAAGAGATTCAGCTTTTTCCCCAAAAAGAAATAGCCAAACAGGTGGCTTGTTCCAGTCAGATGCCTACACCCCAATGTGCAAAATGGGAAAAAACAAACCCTGCATGTGCGAGTGTCCCTGTGCACTCCTGGTGCCACTCAACACTGTTCTCATCTCCCCCAACACGGCCTTGCTTCCCATTTCCCACCACATCCCCATGTCTCCCCAAAGGGCATCTAGCCATTTCAGGTAAGAGAGCAACATCCCTGCTCCGGAACAGCCAGTGTTCTCAAAAGCAAAGCTGTAAGACGTGGATCCTGTGTTGGGCTCAATGGGAAGGCTGAGACCAACAACGCTGAGCTTGCATGCGATGCTTTGTAGGCTCAAGTGGATGCCTCTCTGGAAAAGGACGGCTTCGGGGGAACAATGCCATGTGTGGATTTCAGGGATTTATTACGGAGAAAAGGAATGGAACCGGGACCCAGCCATCCCAATCAGGACTCGAAGAAAACAGTGAAAGCTCAGTGTGTGGTTTTGGAGCCGCTTCCCATCCAACAGAGCTTGAACACGTGTCTCCAGATCACTACCAAAAGCCAAGGTTCCCATAGCTGCTATGCTGGTATCTGTTACGTGGAACTGCACCGTCCCCTCCGAGGCATAAGTGAAGAGTCCCTCCCTCTTGGAAGAACACGAGCGGCAGGTGTTGAGGCAGCTTCTGTCTCGTTTCATCGCTCATGCTGGAAGTCGGGCTTCAGCAGGCCAGATGCTCCTCTCTGTTGGGAGCTGTAACACACCCCTATGTGCACAGTACCACACCACAAAGCACAGTACTCTTTCTCACCAAAGGCTTCGATCCACTAAAATGGTGACAAGATCCCTGCTGACTGTAATGGATCAGAATTGCAACCAAAGAGAAGAGTATCACTCATGTTCAGAATTCTGCACTAAACTGGTTAGAGTAAAGATTTTTTAGAAATACGTATCTGGGAGAGAGGAACTACGCTCACATGCTATAAACACTATGAGCACAACCCAGCTAAAGTTACTTGCAAGCAAGGTTCATTGAAAAGCACCTGACTGATTTCAATGGGATTTAGTTGCAATCAACTTTTGCTGTATTGCGCCCATGTTACTTAATAAGGTTTGATTCAGCCCATTAGTTGTTCTGGGGTTCACTATGTGACTATATGCCCTCCCCTGCCCCGAGCTTTCTGAAAACAGCATCTGTTCTGTGTTGGCTCAGCTCTCCAGAAGCAAATGGCTCCTCCATTGTCCCCTTTGAGAGTACGCTGTGCCTGAGCATGGCCTTTGGTAATACACTGCACTGCTTACACCTCTTTCTCAGTCACTGCAAATGCACACTGCTAGCTGCAGCTGCTCCCTTCTGCAGAGACCTCTCTGCCTGTGATGTGTGCGTGAATGGCTGTTTAAAAATATATACACATCCAGCCTGACCTTATGAAATCCACAAGCCCCCTTCTTCAAGGCAAGAATCCAGGGCAAAGGGCAAAAAGCAGCACAGCTGAACTGCTTTTTTGGAATGTGTTCTTGGGGGTCTAATAGCCTGTGATATTAAGAGGAGCCCAGCGATTGCGTTTCCCTGCAGTGGTCTCTGCTGGGATGACAACATTGGCTGGGGGTTTTAAGCGTTCTTATAATACCAGACTCCCATTGTTCAGTTGTCTTTTGAACATCCCACCCCTAGGGCTCATTGTTACTTCTTAGAATCAATCTCATTTCCTTTGTAGATGCCATATATGCCATACTGAAAGTGCCTTAACCTAGGGGGCATCCCATAATTAACACTCCAGGAGTGAGCAAGCTGAATAAACACCATGCACAGAACAGTTCAGATTCTCCTCACTCCAAGGAAGCTATAGGCCATCTCTTTAGGAAAGAGACACTCTTGGGGACTCTGAGGGAGGTTATCTTTGCCTCACACCGATCAGCAGCTGTGAAAAAGAAGAGGGGCATCTCTTTGCTTAATACAGATTGCAGTGACCATGGATCTAGGTGCCAAGAGCTGAGGTGTTGCTTTTTGGTCAAGTCTCACAGTGCTACACTTTTCCAGATCTCCTGGGCTGTAATGGGTAGTCTGCATGTGCTTCTTGCTAGCTGATGGACAGATCAGATTTTCCACAATGCCACGTTTGAAACGTCAGTCTATGAAAGTCAGTCTTCATTATAGTATTCTGTTTTGTGGATTTTAGTAGCATTAATGCCACTCCATGTTGCTGAGGCAGCGGCATTCCACCAGCCCTTCTCCCTCTCAATGCCATGTTAAAGCATCACTGCCTTATCTCCCCACCCTTATGTTTAGGGGTAGAATGCACACTTAGGCATCCTTCAAACCAGCTTTCAATACTAGAGCTACATGGCAGATTGTACCACAACCCACAAATCCCCAAAATGGATTATTTTACTTGCCTGGGGGTTGGGGGGAGAACAAAGCTGAAAAGTAAAACCGGCGGCGTTACTGAACTTCGCATCACTGAATAATCCTCTTATTCTTCACAATTGGGGACTCCACAGGAAAAGTATAAATGGCCTCAAAGCAAATAATCAACCCACTATTTTTTTAATATAATCATAGGTTAGGTAGCTATAGGTGAGAGAACATGTCACAATGAAGACTTGAATATTTGTGCCCAATTTGCCACAGTACTGGCGCTTGCAGTCCAACCCTATGCAAATATAAAATTCACTCGAATCAATGAGGTTAGGTGTGCTTAACTGGGGGGGTATGCGCTCAGCATGAGGTACCATTAACTTGATCAGGAAATTAGTTCTGGGTACAAGATCTATATGATCAGAAAATTCCATTTCGAGATCACAGCATGGAAGTTCACCTGTGGAGAGATGCAAGATGCCAAAAAGAGAACTCTTGCACCAGGTATCTTCTCAGGTTTGTGTCATATGCGGAGTTTGGGGTTTCTCTTCACCTGTGTGAGGTAAATGGCCTCACCTGTCATGCAGTGCTACTCCTGGCTTGGTCTCCTTCCCTCAAATAGTTTCCAAGTCTTCTCACAATCACTTACCACAGATTAGTGGCAACCTTAACCTCCCTAACATCCCCAAATGCTTCCAATTCATGCTTATAGGAGAAGGGGATACAAATCTATATTCTGAAGTAAGTACCGAATAACTCTGTTAAGCCAAAGAAAAGTGGCATGAGACTGTGGTTTCAGGGTAGAAAAAAAAACTTATGTGAAGCTGTCCTGATAATCCAGGAGAGGCAACAGTCAAGGAGAAATAAGGATTCTGTAGCATTAGGGGTTTTGTTTTGTTTTTTTAAAGGAAAAGAATAAAGCACATGGAAATTAGGATGGACTGAATTGACTTTCTTGCAAATGCCACCATAAAAGGGGGGAAATGCCCTTCACATGCATTCTGGATAGCAACCTCAAACATTACTTCCTCTCTTGGAGGCTACTGACACCTATCACTCTTGAGTTTAAGGAATGGTGCAATGCTCATTTTCAAGAAACCCAGAACAAAGCTAGGCTAAATCCTCTTCTGAGACTAATACTCCTGTATGACCACTGCTCTGCACTGGATTATGTGCTAACAGGAAGTTTCTGTACACCTTATGTAGTTCCTCTTCACCCATCATGAGCTGTGTTCCCAGGCCCATTAAGAGATTTGGTCTCAGCTTGGCAAGTTTCAAGTACAGTTGTCTGTGTGCCACCATGTTTCACTGCATTGTACTCCTGCCCATTACCCAGTAGGAACCATTTGCTGTCTGGTGACTTGCAGCCTCATCCTGCCTGGCTCTGGGCAGCTCTCCCTTCTCCGAAGGCTTGGCCCATAAAGCAACGACACCTCTGTTAGACTGTTCTCCCATCAGGCTTAGCTCTTCAAGACCCCACTGGTACAGAGGTCAGGGCGTATTAGAAAGGAGCTTCGCATCACCAGGCCCAGAACAGGTTGGCTTCAGAGTAGCAAGGGCTGTTTCTTGGAGATCAAGAGAACAGCTGAAGTAGCCCAGGACCTCTGCTACAGGTTCACAGGGTTGGGGTTAATTCTCTTTTAACAGCTAGGCACCAAGTTCCACCTGCTCCAATGTGCTTCCACTGTCCAGAGAAAAAGAGCTAAAGCTTCAGAATGTGCTTCAGAAGCAATTTAATAACATTTTTTAAATAAACGAACAAATAAACCTTTGCTGGCTCTGGGATTTTCTGTGTAATTTCTGTCACTAAGCCATCAGTGGGGAAGTCCCTGCTCCAAATCTCCACTCAGCCATGATTTCACCAGGTGATCTTTGCTATGCTACTATCTCTGGAATATTCAGATGAGGCTGACCTACCTTAAAGGGACGTATGTGGTAAAGATTTTTGTGATACCAGAGGAAGCGTGTTAAGTGCATAGAAAATTGTATTAGTTGAGCATTAATATTAGGAACATGCAGTTTCTGAATCAGAATAAAGAGACAATAAAGGGAAGCTGTTCTTGCTAAACCCCTGAATGTTCAGCCCCTATATTCCATACGTTTTCCTATGCTTGCTGCAATCTAGACACGGAGGCCGCAACTCTTCCCTGCTAACTCTAGCTACCAATACAACATTGCTGTTCAGACTACCCACACTTTAATCACACATCCCTAAAGTTATTTGGAATAATACAAAGAATCCTTAAACATGCCAAAATATTCCTAAAGACCTTCGGGATAGCCTTATTTTTTTTGGAGGGGGTGTGGACATGTGCAGCTCTCTTTTTTTGTTGTTTTGCCATAATTTAATCTTCCACAAACAAGAAAGATGGTGATTGCTCCTTTGCCATGTGATGGGGAAATAACCACAATATTTGAGTACTTTAAATATTTTGTGGCCCTACTATTTTTTTTTACAGGCGATGAAAACCCCACTGTCACATTCTGAATTCTGCCCACATTTTATTTATTTATCTATCTATTTGTACCTGCCCTTCACCCTAGCACATGGTACTGTAATAAGACTAGGCGGTGGCTGCATTTCCCCAACTGGTCCCTGTTACACGTAGCACTCCCCGTATGGAGCCATGTACTCCCTTATGCGAAGTATCCCATCTAAAAAAACTTTGATCTAGGGCATGTCGTAGGCTATAAGCAGGGGTGGGTAACTTGTGGCCCTCTAGATGTTTTGGTCTGCAATTCCCATAATTCCTCACCATTGGCTATGCTGGGCTAGGGCTGATGGGAATGGTAGGCCACATCTGGAGGATCACAACTTGTCCATCCCCGCAGCTATAGGATTTGCCAGATTTTGGCCTCACAAGCCGCCTCTGGGAGGATTCGGAAAGATCCGTCGTCGCTATTCTGATATCAGAAAAGGCAAAAGGAGGTGTGCAAGGAGAATGCAGAGAGAAGCTGTGGGTCCACAGGAGGCAAGGCCTTCCTGTTGCCCCAGCATGCACGCAGCATGGCAGGAGGAACTCCACCTTCCCACTGGAATCCCTAGGAGGGAAACTCTTAATAGAAAAGGGGAGGAACCTGCAACAGTAAAAGGCATAGAAGGGAAAAGGCCCCAACATCCTCACCTTCTGCCCTGGTGATGTAAGCCCAACAGGTCACAGGAAAGGGCGGTTCCTCCACTTTTGGGTTCTCCCTCTCCTGCCCTACTGGATTGCTCTGCCCAAGAACAAAATGCACCTTGCATCAAAGAACCTATCATGCTAGGAGGCTGAGTTGAGGGATGTGCAGTTCTTCAGGCATCATGTCATGGGACCTGAAACATCCTAGCATCACAGTGGATAAGTTCCACACCAGTGTTAGCGGATGCTACCAGTGACCTTGGAGAGATTTGTGATTCTAAGACTCATCAATCTTACCTTTGCAACTTTGAACCCATGAAAACCAGTGAAAAAGCCAAGGACTGGAATCTTTTCCAATTCTTCACCCCACCCCAGCCCAAAAGTGAAGAAGCCAAAGCCATATTCTCTCGTCAAAAGTGGTTATTGCACAGTGCGTACAGATTGAAATGTGTACACAACCAGTATTATTAGATTATGTGTTCTCAAACTGGGAGGCCTGGAGCAAACCAAAACTCCCAACCACAGTAAAACTACATTCTTTTTTTTAAAAAAAAGGAAAAAAAGAGAGAGCTTGGGGAAATCACTCTCCTATAAGACTGAGCAATAAATGAAGGTTCATTCATTTCCACTCTGGCTTGATAAGGCAGGAACTTCCCAACCATTCCTGACCCTGAAGGGAAGAACACACACCTTTTCTCAGTAGATCATATGAATGGCTGATTCATGGTATGTCTGCGTTACGGGAAGCCCTTGATACTTATAGATGTACTAAGACTTCTGCCCAATAGGTATTGAGCAATACCCAGCTCAAGTCATGGGAAGCATTTAAGGAGAGAAGCAGCCCTGCTCAGAATGCACAACCATCAGAGAGCTCCTTGGAAGGGGCTACAACTTCCCAGAAGGTCATGGCAGCTGCCCATGGGAGATGGAGCACAATGAACAAAGAGGGATCTGAGCGGCAACCCATGCAGGAAGAACAGATTTCTCCCAGTCCTTTCTCCTCCAAAGAAGTCCGAGAGGATGACCGCACGCCCCCTTGGAAGGCTTGCTGCACAACTTTCCCAGTTAGAGTAGGGCTCAGGAGTGTAGGAGCAAGCGATGTAGATGCTCAGCTGTTGGAATTCAGGGTCTGGAATTTGTCCCTCAGGTTCTTTACCAGGCTTTGTTGGCTGCTGTCTGTTTTCTCCCACCAGCCCTGATGAAGTGCCTTCCGGGGAGGCGCTTCCGGGATGTCCTCTTCGCGCCTGCGGTATTCCTCCGAGTCCTGGTAGGCCTTGCACCGCTCCACCACGGCCTTCAGAGAGATTTTCTCCCGAGATGTTGGGGAGCGAATTTGCACATAGCTCTCATCCAATTCACCAGTCCCATCCAGCAGCTTCTCCATGACAATCACCCGCTGATTGTTCTCCAGAGAGGCCTCAGCCATGACACATAATTCCTTAGGACCATCACAGGCATGGTCCTTGGGGATGGAATCAAGGGAGGCCTTTCCCCGGCAGCTCTGTCTCCCGCCATGCTGGGACTTCATGCCCGCCTTCCCATTCTTTTTTGAGCTCTGGCGCTCCCCCAACACCCTCTCTGCATCCACCATTTTCTCCGGTGCTGAGCGGCTCCTGTTGACAAGTGGGGGCCTGCCCTTCTCAGCCCTTGGCTGACAGGTATACTTGGACCTCAGCTCCCGCACGTCGGGCCAGTGGAATTTCTCAGCTACAATGGGGCTGAGGGGACTCCGCGAGAGGGGGCTGGTAGGGGAAGTGAGGTGGGGGGTGCTGGAACAGGGGCTGAAAGAGAAGCGCTTGGGTGACTTCTCTGGCAATGAGGAGGAGGAGGAGAGCAGGGTCAGTGGGCTGGCCTCCTGCAGCACAACTTGTCCATAGTTGAGAAGAGTCAAGGCTGGCTTCCGTTTGCCTAGGAGAGAAAACAGCAAAGAATGAGTGGGGCAGAAAGGAGTGGCAGAAATACAGGACCAACTGGGGGTGGGGGCTGTTCCCACTCTCAAAACCCAGCAGCATAGCTTTCTGTCTGGTTAACTGCAGCCCCAAATCGCTCCCTTAAAGGCAAGGAGGAAAATAGGGTCCTGAACTGCTCAGCCTGGAAAATACAGGGCGGCGAGGGATTGACATCTATTGGTTAGAAATCTTATCAAAATATTTGGGGGTGGGAGGGGGGCAGCCTATCCCAATGAAACCTTTAGCACTCAGGAAGATCTGAGCCAGAAAGATCCTCTTCCTCACTCTTCTGGGATGGGTCACTGATTCTATCTCAAAGCACAGGAAAACTGTCCACAACTGTCTCTGATCTGAAGAAGCGACGATACTGTCCTTGTCTAAAGAAGGAATGTGTGAGGCGAATTTAAATAAGGGAAAGGACATGTGGGAGTGGAGACTGCAGAGGGATAGTGACCCAGCCTGGCATCCCTATCTCACCTGAGAGGCCTCTACCTGCAATCCCTGGAGCAGGAATGGTTGTAGGTGGCAGAGGAGTGAGAGGAAGAACATGCCTGTGCTTAATTTGTGACTCGATCTTTCGAATTTGTGATTCCGATCTGAGCTGGATAGAAGGCTCTGCCAAGATCAGTCCCTGAATCCATCCAAGGGCAGCAGAATGAAAAGCTCCCCTGGAGGAGACCCGCTGGGGACTTGAGGGACCCCCCCTCCCCTTAACTCCTCAGGATTCCAAGAGGTTCTTAGGCTGCTAATTGGCCACAACTGATGGATGCAAGGTAGTGTCTGAGGAGGAAAGTGAGGGAAGATCCCCAGTGCTCACCTTCCTGCTCGCCATAATATGACCACGGAACGGCCTGTGAAGTAGCTATGGCATGGAGGGACAAGGCCCCAACATCACCCAAAGGGGAAGAAAACCCTCCTTGCCCTCAGCCTGGGTCTTGGTTGAAGACAAAAATAATGCTTACTCTCTTTGCCTCTTATCTATCAACCCAAGGAGAAGGGGAGAGATAAGCGACAGAGATAAAGGGACAAAGAAATAACGAAGAAAGGAAACAAGTATGTAAGCGAGTAACAAATCTAAAGGCCTTTAGATAAAGGAAAGGCACTATAAAGGCAGAACTAAGCAGAAAGTCCTTCTGGACCAGCTTCCTAGCCCAAGGTGGGAACAGAAACTGCAGCAAGGGAACTCCCTTCCCTCAAGTAAGGTCATTTCAACTTCCTTCCCCTGCTCTTGAGGAAGGAGACTTATGACTCTAGAAGGTCTCTCCATCTACATCCAGGGAATAAGTACCTACCAAGAAATCTGCTCCCTTTGCATAATGTATACAGATTGCAGAATTATGATTTTCTTGATGCAGAATGTGTTCAGGGGGTTGTTGTTTTTACACACATCTTCATGTCCACAAGATCCAAACATGACTCCGTCAGGGAGAGGAACAGGAGGACTAAGACCAGGTCTCCCTTATTCCAAAGCATTTGGAAACTGCAGCTAGTGTAAAATGCAGCAGCCAGAATTCTTTCTGGAGTTTGCTTTCTGCGTCACATCACCCCAGATCTGCACCGACTTCCAGTTACTTTCTGGGCTCAATGCAATGTGCTTTCAAGAGGCAGCTGGACAGCCATCTGTCAGGGATGCTTTAAGGTGGATTCCTGCACTGAGCAGGGGGTTGGACTCGACGGCCCCTTCCAACTCTACTGTTCTATGATTCTATGAATGACTTGGGACCAGGATATTTGAAGGACTGCTTTCTGCTCCCATATGAATCTGCTCTCCCACTGCATTCATTATCAAAAGCCTGCCTTAACGTGTGGTTTGGTCTCCTCTGAAACTCCCTCCCAATAGAGGTCTGACTGGCTCTCTCACTGATGACTTGATTTTTAGGTGGGCTGTTAAAAACTTTCTTATCCTGCAAGGTCATTGACCTGTGTTCAATTCTTGCCTGCCACCTAGATTTGTTTCTGACTCTGCTTTAATACTCCCTATTTTAAGTTTTTGCATTGTATAATTTTGATTTTGTAAGCTGCCGTGGAAGCCCTTTTGAGGGCCGAAAGGCAGTATACAAATAATTTTACAAACAAGCCAAATAAACTGAATGGGATGGTTGCAGGGTCTGTTCTGTAGTCAACTTCAGAGACTGGGCTGTAACTGTAGACTATAAACTCTCTGAGGCAGAGATTCTACTATTATTTCTTTTAAAAATATCCTGACATGTTTTGTAATGTGACTCTTAAAATATTTCTTTATAGTACCCTTTAAAGCTTGGCACTTTATGTATCATTGTTCTTTTTTTCTTTTCTTTTTGAATAGAAAAATAGATACCAAGTTTGAGCCAAAAAGGTCAGGACAAGTCGCTGATCTTAAGAACTTCTCTAAATGAGCAATTTATTGCATGCTCGTGATTGGTCGCTGACGGAAGTTTACAGGTCCTTTACATGACACCGTCAACCTTCACAATGTCTCCCATGCTTTCCTCTGGTAATCTCGTCTAAAAAAAAAAGTGGGATCTCCCCAGCATGTAAAGCTGGTATAGCGCTATAATTCCACCACTAGATGGCAATATTTCATTGAACTTAATAGCATTGCTGAGAGGGGATGTTTTCAATTCAAAATAGTAACCCAATCCAAAATGTAAAATTAATCAACACCAACAACAATAATTTCTCTCTCTTCATTCTCACAGCACCCCTATTGTTAGCTATGGCTTCCAGGCATTACCGTAAGGCATATAACTGGTACATACAGTAAGAGCAATGACGGATTGCCTGTGACAACACAACATCCCCTGGGCAATACGTACCCTTGCCTTTCTTATCTGCCTCCTGCTGGCCAGTCAAGGCATGACTCTTCATCTCCTCCTCGACTTCAGCGAGTCTCCTATGCGCAGTGGGCTTGTGGCCCTTGATTCGAAGGCTGTACTGGCGGGCCAGCTGGTAGACCTTGTTCTTCAGTTTCTCTGCCAGCTCTGCCTCAGTCAGGCTGGCCAGTTGCATTATATGGGGGGGCAACCGAGGGAGACCCCGATCTTGCTCACAACTCCCTAGCTCCTGCACCAGTTTCCATGGCAACCTTGAAGGCACGGCCCGCTCCACAGGTGACTTGCTCTCGGGGGAGGGCACAGCCGACTCCTCTGCAATGGCCCCCAGGTCGTCATCCTCCAGAATCAGCAGCGGCTCATGAAGGCCAAAGCCATTCTCTTGGCTCCGGAGCTGGTCTTTCACATAGCGCTCTGCATGCCGTAGGGAGGCGCCCCCAGCCCCCTGCCCATTTGCCTTGCCTGCCCTGGCGCCCTCTTCTGCCCTCCTACTCCAGAGGTCCCTCTTGGGCTTCTCCATCTCCTCCCAGACTTTCACCATCTCAGCAGATGGCCTGAATTCGGCGTCAGTGATTGGATTTTCATTGCAGGCGGCCTGGGACCCAACCGCTGGCCTATTGGACAGGACCCAGGCTGCGGTCCGGCCAGCCCCACCGCTGGCCGAGGAGCCCGGCCTCTTCCCTTTCAGCACCTCCTGCTCTGGCTCAGGCTGGGGGAGGCTGTTGATCCTGAAGACGGAATTCCTCACTAGCCCTTTGGGGATGTAAGACAGGCTCTCTCTCCGCCTGACACTGAAGCCAGCATCCTGGTGCTCAGCGTAATCATAGTAGTTCTTGATC
Source organism: Elgaria multicarinata webbii (assembly GCF_023053635.1). Lineage (NCBI taxonomy): Eukaryota > Metazoa > Chordata > Lepidosauria > Squamata > Anguidae > Elgaria > Elgaria multicarinata. The sequence goes on along the minus strand of NC_086172.1, from coordinate 77,548,956 downwards.
TTGTCCAACAGCAGCCGGTCCTGCTGGGATAGCATGGACTCCTTCCGTCGACACGAGGCCCGGTCAACCTCAAGCAGGCCAGGCATGGCAGCTCCACTAGGGGTGCTGCTAGGCTCAGCCGAGGGCTCCGGCAGCAGGCTGCCACCACTCTGGGACTCCGTGGCGCTGTTATTTCGACAGGCAGCCTTTTCGCTGCCATCCAGGCTCAGGACGCTGCCACTCCGGCTGGCCTGCTTCGGGGTCAGGCAGCCCTTCCCCTCGTCAAGGGCCAGGCTGCTGCGCCGAGAGAGGCTGCTCGCAAAGCGCTCAGCAATGATGCTGGCCTGATCCAGCACCGAGAAGGGGAGGATACTTTTGGGCTGGGGCGCACGCCCATCTTCCCCTTCCTCCTCCTCCTCCTCCTCCTCCTCGCTGCTAAGCGCCTTTAGCTCTTCCGTGTTTTCAGTGGGCTCCAGACCAACTGATCCTTGATTTAGGAGCCCATGTTGGTCTGCCAGGACAGGCTCCAAAGTTCCCGTCGACTCAGGGTCTGAAGGGCTCTCTTCTGGGCCATCTTCCTTATGGGGAGAAACTTCTATCACCCTGTTGAGCTCCATGGCTGATCGAGCCTGAGAAACACACCAGAGAGCAGGTGAGGAGGGAAGGCTTCCCATATTTATTATGACATGAGGCAGAATGGTGGCCTTGCCGGTGATAGATGGGTATTAAGCCAAGTAAACAGTACATGAATGCAGCCAACTCTAGAGCACTCAGCGTAGTTATTTAAGTCAAGGCTTTTAAGGTAGGAAATGAGGTCCCCACCTCACAGGTTGGTTCAACAGAAGATATCAGTGTATAATAATGTTGTACATTGCATCCTTTGGAACCAACATGGACTGCCTACTGGAAGGATGTGGTTCTGTACCCAAGTGGGGAACTTTGCGTAGAAATGGAACAGCCATAGACCCAGGCCTTTGAAGCCTCTGCACTGTGGACAGGGCCAAGGGACCCCCTGGGTGCTTCCAGGCAAGGCTTTTATTGTGCAATTGCACAGCCTCATTCATGGAGTTTTACCCAAGGTCCAGGCATCGTAAGTTTTCAATTTTTGGGGGGGGGGGGGGTCGCGTGCATGCACATTTTCCCGCTACTTTTTCTGTCTTTCTTACTTACTTACCAGACAAAGAAAGTCTGTTAAGGAAGGAAAGACAGAATAGCTGCACAATGACTTTCAATTACTAGTGCTAGGTACCCTCTATCTTAGCCTTTCCCAATGTGGTCCCCTCCAGGAGTTTTGGACTTCAACTCCCATTAGAACCAGCCAGCATGGCCAATGGTCAGGAATGCTGCAAGTTGTAGTCCAACACATCCAGAGGGCACAGCATTGAGGAAAGCTGGTATATGTGGAAGCACCCCCCTCTCTGAAACTGGTATGAGCAGAGACACCTTTCTCCCTAGCAGCACACAGAGCGGGGCATCAGCCAGGCGGCCACCCACCCACCCACCCACCCACTCACCTTCGGGACAGATGAGACTGTCTCTGGGATCCTGCTTTTCTCGCAGCTGCCTGGAGACTGGCATTGCTTGGGCCCTCCCTGTGCCTTGTGACCTTTGCCCTGAACCAAAACAGAGGCAATAGGGTTAGAGGGCTGAGTCCTCCGCTTCCACCCTTTGACAAGACAAGAGCAGCCCAGCACCTCTTGCCGTGGCTATTTATCATTCGGAGGCACCTTAGAGCCCTTATCTCGGCTTTTTAAAAAATTAGTATCTCCGTTTTACGGATGAAGGCAGAGAGATCATAGCTTGCTCCAGCCTCCTAAGTGCACTCATGGGCGACCAACATTTCTGCACAGGGCTGAGTCCAATGTATCGGCCATTGGACGCAGTCATTTAAACTGCCTCTTTCCATGTCAAACACCCTTACGAAAGGTCGGTGTTGGTGGCTTTGGTTGGCGTGCTGTCCTGGCACAGAGCAGCCTTGCAGCTGGCCCTCATTAAAGGTAAGTCACGACTCCCTCCTGGTGAGCAGCTCTACAGAGCTGATTCTCTGGATGCCCTGCAACGTTTTTGGTAATGGCAGCTGAATGGACCAGCTAAAAACTACAGGCTGATTGACTGTCTGCAGGGTGCACAGTTAGTGCTGCATTCAGAGAGAGCCCAATAGCATAGGCAACAGGGCTTAGTGTGGATCCTGCTTCACATCAGCTTCTTTTCATCGTTAAGCGGCTAATGGGGCAGAACCATTCTGGCAAAAGGAAAAGAATGGCAGAAAAGTGGCCTCCCATGGAGACAGAGATGGTAAAAAAAACACCGTGAGCCTCTTTGGTTATCAAGCCACAAACCTTGTTAGCCCGTGTGGGATCGCGCAGAGCACCCAGTCGGTCAGTAGCATCACTTATGGGTTAAACGAAACTGCACCCCAGGGCCCCATTGCAAGGGGTAGGGCCTGGCCCATGTCGGATGAAGTGGAAGAGTTTAAAGAAGACAGGCAAAACGAACAGAGGGCAGCCAAGAGCCATGCACCAAGCCAGCATGCACAAGGGAGACGTGGCAGGGGTTGAACAGGCACCTCACCGTGCTGCCCCAGGAGAAAAGCAAAGCGTTGGCCCGATAGTGCCAGCAATGGAGGACGGCCATCAAGGAGCTTGCAAAGTCTGCCACCTGCTCCGTTCCTACCAGCCTCTCTTCTTCGTCCTCCTCCTCCTCTTCGTCCTCTTCCTCTGGGCCTGTCCCCTTCTCGCTGCCGTCACTTTCAGCCAACTCTTCAGGAGATTCCTGGGGAAGGGTCTGCTGATCCTCCTCCTGGGGTAAGCTGCTGGGAGGCTGTGGGGGCTCCCCAAACTCCAAAAGGGCTCCATCACTATCTGCATGCTGTTTGAAGTGGGGGGGGGGGAAGCAAGGGCTCTCTTCAGAAAGGCCCCAGCGCTGGGACTCCAGGGGGAGGCATCGCTTGGAGTGCCTTCCCCTCACCCCTGGGGGGGCTCCTCTGCTTTTGCTACCTACTCACGAGCAGCAGCACACGACCCGGAGCTGTGGAGAACTTACTGCTCACTCTTTGGAGATGGCAGTTGTCAGGAGGAAATATCAAGCTAATCATTTAAGAAGGCGTTTTGTAAGGGAGCCAAAGCCCATTGCAAGTCACCCATGCCTTTTAAGTCCCTAAAAATGGAAGGCTGGTCTTTCTTTCCCTCCCATAATCTTCCCCTTCCAGAATTTTTGGATCTTACCTTCAGTCCTATTGCCAGATGTGCAGCACATGAAAGAAGGAGGAGGAGAAGAAGAAGAAGAAGGCAATTAACCAAAAGGTGGGGTTTCAGTCCCCTGCCCTTCTCCCCCGCCCCCCATGAGTGCCATTTGTTGGTCCCTGTCCCCAATCGCCATTTCAGGTGAATCCTATATAACCAGAAGACGACCACAAGCCAGCTGGCAGAGAGTCTTGCATGTGCTGCTCCATGGACATAAGAACATAAGAGCCCTGCTGGATCAGACCAAGGGTCCATCTAGTCCAGCATTCTGATCATAGCCACTTTTCGTGTCTACCGTTCTCATTGAAAAAGCAGTGGGTTAGCCACAAGGCAACAAAAGGTCACTCCTGAAGGAGTGATCATTTAAAGCACAGGTGGGGAACTTGTGGCCTTCCAGATTTTTGGCCTATAACTCCCATCATCCCTCACTACTAGCTAAACTGACTAGGTCTGATGGGAACTGTAGGCCAAAACATCTGGAGGGCTGCAAGTTGCCCACACGGCTGTAAAAGGAATAACTCAGGAGCAGAAACTTATAGAGAGATCTCCTGCCTAATCTTTCAGCATCTAAGCTGCCTTGGTTAGTGATACAGAAGGTGGCCTCTGCTCACAGCTGCTAGACTGAATGAATCTGAGATAGAAGGATATTGCATAGGGCAGACATCTGCCAACCCCCAAACCCACATTAAGCCAGCAAACCTGGACAGAGAAGCCCTATTAATCCAGAGTTTCTTCCACCTATCCTGAAAGAAAGAAGGGAAGGGGGGAAATCTGCTCACCTTTATTGCTCAGTTGCTTGAGGATCTGTTTTGTTGGCTCTGTGATGGAAGCAAAGTTTGCAAGGTTAGTCCCTGAAACGCAGCGGCTGGTTCAGAGCCCAGAAGCACCCAAATTGTTGCAGAAAAACAACCACCCAGCACCAGCTTTAGCCCACAACCTCGGCCCCTCCAGAAGGCTACACCTAGAAGCATTGAGAGGAGAGCAGAACAGCACCGGCCTCCCCTGGGCAGCAGTGAACACGCCTCTCAGATGACGACACCACCAGCCTATCAGCCAGCATTGCAAACCAACAACCAAATGAACCAGGAGGCCAAACAGGCCTTCGAAGTTCAAAAACGAAAACACTCCCCCCCCCCATCTACTCTCTTACCAATCAGCTGTGTATATTTTGCAGGATGTAGGAGTTTGCTTGGGGCCAAATTTGGATTTTAATTTTTGGATAATCAGAACACATGATGCAAATTGGCAAGATTGCCTATGTTGTTACTTGATCGTGTAGGTTTTATTCACATTACTAAGAGAATATAGGATTTTTCTGGCCAGGACTGGAGAAGGAATGAAAGGAGGGAAGAGTACAGATGTGCAGCAACAGCTGGCACACAGCTAACATGAAAGAAGGCCAAGGACTTGGGCAGGAAACTGATGTCATACTTTCTAGCTCCACTGGACCCTGTTTGGTCTCTTTCAGCTTCTGAGACTTTGTGAGACACGCCCCACATCTTCTCAAAAGCCTCAAGAACTAGAAGTTGCCACACACAAAAGGAGAGTGGAAGGTGAGATTCTTACAGTGCCAGGTTCTGCATCACAGACACCCAACTTCCGGACACATGGAACATGCACAGCCCTGCGTGAAAGGCGCTAAGAGCCACTGTCACCTGTTGGGTTTGCTGGGGGACTGAGAGGCATGTTCAGCAAAGCGTGTGCCCATAGCCTATTCCAGAGTTAGCTTTGGCCCAAAGACCTCCCATCCAGAAGCCCTGGAATCGCTCGCTCCCAGCCCCGCCACCACCAGACCACAGAGGCCCTTCGTGCCACATGCTGAACTAGTGGAGCTCACACCCGATTTTCTGCGGCTTTTAAGCCCTGCCACGGCAGAGCGGTGGAGTCCATCTAGGAGCTTCTCAGCACTGTTTTTGCTGTGGAAAGGCTCTAAGGATAGGACATAAAATACCTGTTAGTGCCAATGCCGCCCTCCTGTGTACAGTACCAAAGGCCTGCCTTGTTGAGGCCTGCACCATGCTAGGACATCCTGTCTCAGGGAAGGGGTGGATCAGGAGCCATGTCAGCAAGCAGCATCCTCAGGCAACGGCTGAGGGTCCATGATGCTGACACCACTGCCCTGAGTCCTCTTTTGTTGGTGCTTTGATCAGCACCTGCATTGTCATTGCCTACAATGCCCTGGAGTGGTGCTACGTCCCTGCAAGGCATTAGGAGCAACTATGGCGGTGGCTGGCTGGCACTCATCAAGGAAGTGCCAGTAACGCTGCCTGCACCCTCCTCCTCCTCTGGAAAGCCTGCCTGCCCCCCAAGTCTGGTGCAAAAAACTAGGACGGGGGCGGGGAGGAGTGCCCACCAACAGGGGTCCCAACAGAGGGCCATATTCTGTGAGCAGCGGTGTGGGGCAGAACGCTTTCCAGTGCTTTGTTTTTCCATTTCATAAGATCCTTAGTAAGAATGGATGGATGCCAACTGCAACTGCAATATTAGGCAAGCTTGTAGATGGGTGCATATCTGCGTATCATGCACAGGTCTTTGGTTGCTAACACTTGTTAGCATGTCAACCATTTCTTCAGTACCTCTCCACCCTCCAAATTTAACTCCCCACACCCCTGCCCTAAAGGAATCATCCAAAATACTGAAGCCTATCCCCAAAATAGGTTCAGCACCTTGGATCGCTCCTTTAGAATTCTGGCGGGTTCTAACTGACACCCAGAGCGGCTTCACAGCCCCACTGGAATAGGAGCCCCCAGCCTTCACTGCCTTATGTGATTACACTCCCGTGAGGGGAAGAGAGGGAAGGGGCGCACATGCTGCTCCACTCCTGTGTCCTCTGCTGGCCCCAACCTCCCATACGTCGGGGGAGGGAGTCCTAATGTGAGGACCTACATCAGCCCTAGCCAGCATAGCTAATGATGAGGGATCATGGGAGTTGTAGGCCCAAACATCAGAAGAGCCACAAATTGCCCACCATTGCTCTAGCGAATTCATTTTAGAAGATGCCTAGAGGTAGCTTCGCAGTACAGCAATCAAAAGTTCAAACATAGCTGTTCTCTCTTGGCACAGCGATCAAGAATTAAAATATGCACATAAGAATGTAGCACATGTTTTACATGACACAAGAACTCAGCCCAACACACACCCTTTGTTAGGGTAAGAGGTTGCGTAGAGACAAAAGCAATTCAGAATCTCATCGGTGGTGAACACAAATTACAACATCCAGGAGTCAGCCAGTGAAATGGAACCAGCCTGGCCTGTCTTGTGCAAACTTGCAGCTTGTCCTGACGCACCAGGCTTGGGAGCAGTTCACAGGGGACAGTGGGAGGGGACATGAGCTCAGCAGTAGACTTCCCAGTTCAGTGCCCCCGGCTTCTTCAGTCAAAAGGGCTGACGGGAGGAGGAACAGGAAAGAGCTCCTATTGCCCAAACCCCTGGGAAGCCGTTTCAGATTAGGACAGACAGTATCAAAGCAGATGGCAGATTGGGCAGGTTGAAGTGTATCAGCTACATATATTCAAGATAGTGCATCCAGCTGCCATGAATGCAGAAGCTGCTTGGCTGAAACGTTACAGAGAAATGACAAAACACCTCAGAAGAATGGACATATCATTTATCCTAACAGATCACATCAAAGGATCTTTCTAGTCCAGCCACCCTTTCCCCCCAAAATAGCCAGACGGATGCTCCTGACACACCCACAAGCAGGAGAAGCCCACCGTTTCTCCATCCATGGTGATGACCTGCAACTAACCAGCCCCACTGGGCACTTTGGAACATTCTCTCACTCAGCACCTTTCTAAGGGAGACAGTCACAAGTCTTGACACCCTCTCCATTCACTCTCTTCCACATATGGTGCACACTGGTGTTGGCCTCAGAGAACAAGAAATACAAAACACACAAGGTGGAATTGGTTACTGGCGTAACTTTTGCTGGTTTTGGAATATGCAAACTTCCAGGCTACACTCCAGGCTCTGGCAACAGAACAGGCTCAGCGACAGAGCATTTGCTTTGCAAGGAGGAGGTCCCAGGTTCAATCCCTGGCATCTCCAGTTAGGGCAAGAAAAACTCCAGCCTGAAACCCTGGAGCGCCATTGCTGCCAGTCAGTGCCGACAATGCTGGACTAGATGGAACCATGGTCTGACTCAGTATAAGGCAGCTTCCTATGTTCCTACTGTTCACAGTATCAATAATACTAGGCTACTCCTCATTTCACACTTTATGCAGGCTGATATTATGTTAGAATTAATGTGTGCCAATGAAATTAAACTCCAATAAGAAATCTACAGGCAGTACTAACAGCCCAAACCCCATGTCACATGCCAATAGTAATGACCGCTGATAATTCCCATTCCCTCCCTAGTGAGATGATACAGCCCTGCTAGGCACAAATTAAACTGCAGAGCTGCCAAGCTACAAGGCTTTGCTAGTCACACTCTGCCTCCTTCCTGCTGCTGTAGCCTCAGGTCATTTGCACACCATTTCTATGCCTTTCCTGCCTTCTTCCTTTCCTTAGGTCCCAAATTTCACTCTGTTCCAAATAATTTTAGCATCATCCTCATCTCTGTTGCTGAATTATCTGCCTCTGAAGCAGAAGGGACAAGTTCACAGTGACACCAAGGGGGAAATTCCCATAGAACGGTCCAGAATAAACAATCGTGTTCTCTTAGCACACTCCGTGTGTGTGGTGCGCCAGAGGTCACAAGGCCTTGGCAGAGTAAATGCTTGAGCATCTGTCAGCTGCACTGAGTTCTAGGGCAAAATACAAGCGTCTGACAACAGCTTTGTCAGTAACTAAGACAAGCTGCTGGACAAGCCACTGGAGAGCATAAAAAGGGTCTAACCTAAGGCAAGTTGCTTCCTGCTTCACTGCCAGGATATTTCAACCACTGTTTACCTGATTGCCGTCGGCCCTGGCGGCCATGTGGGGGAATATCTTCTGTAGCTTGGCACGACAAGGACTTCTTCAACCGCTCTGGACTATATTTGTAGCGAGAAGGATCTGAAAAGAGGAGGTGGGAGTGTGTGAAAGCCTGATAACTGGCCCTGCCAGGTGAGACCACGCCATAGCAGGCATAAGCCAAGCCAACACCATCTTACTCACCATTGCTCCCCCCTGAATACAGCACGTGTAGCAGCAGAGACTGACAAATATATTAAGTTACAGGAGACAGAGACTGGGGTCATCCGTAAGTGTTGCTGCCTCCCTCAGAATCTCATTCCGCTTATTGCTGCTTCTGCTGCTGTGTAAATTCCCCAAACCAGATGGAAGAACCCAATCCCTATGAGGCAGAGTTCATTCCAAGCCCTACGTTGGGACATTTAGACAGATCTATTAGCTTTCTCTGCCGATGCTACAGCAGGCAGGAGGAAGGATGCAGGAAACAGACTTTTGAGACAAGAAGAGGGGAAACTTACAGTACGAATCCATTTCCAAGATGGCTTCTTTGGCCTGAAGGAAAGAAGGTACTGGTTTAGCACTCAACTGAGGTAAAAGGGAAAGCCATCACCCTGAGAGCAGAGGCAATAGGGAAATCTGCACCCCTCTTCCTCCATCAAATAAGAGTTGCAGAAGAGGAAGGGAGGGGGCATTCCCCTCAGCCTCATCTTCCCTGTCCACCAAGGACAAATTCCTCTGGACTTGTTCCAAACATTCATCTCTCTCTCAGTTAGATAAAGGAACTAGTCAAAAGCCCAAGCACCTAATCTGCCACACGGTCACATTATAAGAGCTCTGAGGCCTTATTAGTCTTACATTGTTGATGGCTTTTTTGCAGATAAGGCAGTATATGAATGTTAATAATAAAAGAATGAATTAAATAGGCATAGTTTGAAGAATATAGGTAGGTTTAGGGGGATTCAGTAAGCAGAGCCAATCAGGTTCATAAGCAGCACATGCTCATACTCTGGACCCAGGAAAAGGCTTTCGGGTGGCAAAGATGCCTACAAGAATGGATATGTTGAACACCTCCCTCAACCTCCCCACACCCCAAAAAGAACATTTCTTGGGACATAAGCTTAGAATGGCAGAAGACTCCGTGGAGCTTCTAGCTCCCATAGCAAGGGAGCCTGTACCAACCTGGTACCCTCCAGATGTGTTGGACTACAATGCCCACCATCCCCATGGCCATGCTGATGATGGCAATTGTTGTCCAACACGTATGGAGCGTGCCGGGTTGGGGATTGCTGCACTAAGCAAAAGGATGGCTTCCACTCACTTTCTGAGGGATGATGGCATGGTGGTTTTCCAGGATCAGACGCTTGATGTGGTGAGTCCAAACCCGTTTTTCCTCCCCGGATTTGGCCTGTTGACAGAAGGACAGACCATGAGCTTGGAAGACAGGATTACTCAGCTGACCCTGGTGCAGCATAGCCCTTTAAGTCCTGCCACTGTTTTGCAGTTGTTGCTCACACCATCCCTCCTGCCTGTGTCTGCTCACTGCCACCAACCCCACCTTCTCCATCACTTAATCACCCACATTCTGTGATCCCAACTTAGCATTCCTATTACTGGATATTCTCCACAAGCCAACATCACTTCGCACTGCAACCCATCACCTAAATGGCCCAATTCCTTCTTCCCTCACATTCCCTTCCTTCCATACACCCTGCCCCTTGCATTCTCCATGCTAAAACCCGGGCCTTCACATTCTGCACCTGCCAGTGGGCCATCTCCTCACCTGGATGTTGTACTGCTGCTTGTTGTGCTTGTAGTGGGTGACAGTGAAGCAGAGCGAGTCTCGGGTGCTCTCAATCAGCATGAGGGAGGAGCACTGTAAGGTCAGACGCAAGAGACAAGAACATCTCCATTACATCAGAGGTCTACAACCAGGTGCCCTCCAGATGTTTTAGACCACAGCTCCCAGCATTCCAAACCATTGACCATGCTACCTGGGGCTGACTGGAGTTGGAAGTCCAAAGCATATGGAGGGCACCAGTTTGGGGAAGGCTGCAACGGCAAACACAATCAAGTTTACCAGCTCTGCGTCATTTTAGGACTGCAAAGGTAAACTGCGTTCTCACATCCACTGAGCAACTTCCTGATGACACACACAGACATTTTCAATTTTGGTGACTGTGAATAGTGTGAGATGAGGATTAAGTTATAATGTTTGGATGGGTGGTCTCTTTTTCCTGAAGAACATGCTGTAACCTGTACCATTCGGATGTAGTGAGCTACTTATATATAGAAATGCTGGATGGTACAGAAAGAGAAAGGGGAGCAGGCAGCTTGGCAAGAGTAAAATGAAGACAGAAATGACTGAGCAGAGCTTGGGCACAGTCTCTGCACTGCATTAAATTCTGGGGTCAGTAGACCCCACTGCAATCCATATATCAAGCCAGTAGCAACAAAAAGGGATGGAGAATTTTTCTTTAGCCGTGTGCAAATAATAGTAACACACTTTTTATTGTTAAATTCAGTCTGGAAGAGGTCCCTGCCTTGGTTTTGCATTCACAAATAGGAATGCAAATTATTCTGGCAGTGGGTGATGGGGTGGGGATCCTCTTGCAGTTGGATATATCGTTGTTCGAAAGGTGATACATTCACACTGAGTTGCTTTCAAGTATGGGTCCTTTTGAAAGCAGCCTCATTCATGCCTCTCCCCTACAGGGTTATGCATAGAATTGGGTTGTGAGGGAGCGGGAGGAAATGAGTCAGGTAGTCATGTTTGCCCTGGGGCCCTTTACAGCAGATCATAAATTCCTATCGGTCTCAGCTGTCAGGTATGAGATCCTAGCCAACCAAGATTGAATCATCTTTTCATCTCCTCTGACCGATACCTATACCCAACATACTCTCCTGTTCCCCCCACCCTGCCTCACCCACCCCCAAGGAGGGAGAGGGAACTAATGGCAATGAAACCTATGCAACAGAATCACAAAATTGGGCTCACTTACTGGAATGTGGCTTTTGTATACATAGTGATCGCCCCGCTTCTTAGTTATCAGCAAGATTTTGTCGAACAAGAAGAAAGTTCTCTCATTTCTGACCCGATGGACGCGGAAGGTGCCCTCCAGGACTAGCTCTCCGTAAGTCGTCAGGTCCGGGCCCTTCCAGTTAATAAGCAGGGACTGAATCTCCTGTAACCAGCAAAAGGAAAAGGTCAGAGAAAAGGTGGGGTAGCCCCACTTCAAGGCAATCTAAAGAGAGCACGAAGATGCCTGCATTGGTTCAAATCTCTGGTGTGTGTCACAATTCCAGCAATCTTGAACAAGTCATCTGAACCTTGTAGCCATTTGAGACTTAAAACAAAAACAGTTAAGACACTATATATTTAGCATACAGAACACATTTATTTCAGCAGATTCATTTAGACAGAAGTATGGGGAAATCTGTGGCTATGTGTCATGATGGGTATATATTACCTTCAGTGTTAGAGGCAGTAGTTAAGAACATAAGAAGAGCCAGGCTGGTTCAGACCAAGGGTCCATCTAGTCCAGCACTCTGTTCACACGGTGACCAACCAGTTGCCCACAGGAAACCCACAAGTGGGACATGAATGCAACAGCACCCTCCCGCCCATGTTCCCCAGCAACTGGTATACGTAGACATTCTGCCTTTGAAACTGGAAGTAGCACATAGCAATCAGGACTAGTAGCCATTGATAGCCTTCCCCCACAGGAATTTATCCAACTGCCTTTTAAAGCCATCCAAATTGGTGGCCAACACTCTATCTTGGAGATGTGAATTCCATAGTTTAACTATGCGCCGTGTGAAATACTTCCTTTTATCTGTCCTGAATCTCCCACCAATCAGTTTCATGGGATGTCTCCGGGTTCCAATATTATGATAGAGGGAGAAAAATGTCTCCCTATCCACATTCTCCACACCATGCACAGCTTTGTACACCTCTATCATGTCCTCTCCTTAGTCACCATTTTTCTAAGCTCAGCAATCTCAGATATTGTAACCTTTCCTCACATAGGAGTTGCTCTAGCCCCTTGATCATTTTAGTTGCCCTTTTCTGCACTTTTTCCAACTGTACAATATCCTTTTTTAGGTGTGATGACCAGAACCGTATGCCTCACTATATCAGTAGCTACGGAACACAAGTAGAAAGTTGCTGGTGCACTCAAGTCCTGCTTGTGGGCTTCCCGTTGAGACATCTTTGTCCACTGTGGGAACAAAATGCAGAACCAGAGAGACCGGGTCTGATCCAGCAGAGCTGTTGTTATGTTTATTAACAAAACTCAGGAGAAAAGTTCCCTCAAATGCATGAACTATTTTCCCTTCACAAACATTAATCATCTTCTCCAAATCTGTTGGAAGTCTTAAAAATAAATGTTTCGTATTATCAAAATAAATAATCAGAACTGTCTGGTTTCATACCTAGAGAATCTATTTCTCTTTTAAAAGTCAAAAGAATGGAATCCTAAGTATTTGTTCCTGTCTTCTACGTATTTTGAAATTTTCTGATTTTCTGTATCAGAAACTGGGAAGGTGGATTGGTGCAGCCTTAAGGTGGTTTTAGTTTGGACTAAAGTGGCTAACGAACACGAGCTCCAAATTTTATTTTATTTCAGCATTTTTGAGCCATCTTTTAACAGACTATTCGAGGCAGCTTGGATATTTCCTCCCTGTGCTTCAACATTCCGTCCGCATAGAAAGGATTCCAATTTCACAGGTTAAAGCCAGACTGGGCATCATGACAATAATTCAGTCTGAGCTCCTGTATTATTACAGGACATTCCGTCGGAAACTCCTGTGTCCATTCCAGCCCAAAACCTAGTAAAGTGGCATGTGCTACACAGCTCCCACAGACCAGAAACAGATCTACAGCTTTCGTAAATTAAAAAAAAAACACACCAACCCAAGCATGAAGTGATTTAGAAAGAATTTTACTCCCACCACCCTCCTTACCTCTGGACAAGACTCTTACAGAAGAACTGAGGGAATAAGCAGGAACCCCAATGGACATGCGCATTGGACAGTGGGGGAGGGGCTCCCACCAAAATTCCTCAGCTATAGAATGTTCCCGAATTGGGGCTGTGCACAAGTGCAAAGTCTCCCCACCCCCTAGTGTGTGATGCACAGAGACCACAAAGAAGAACCTGCTCTTTCTAATCCATATTTATTTCCAGTTTGTGGGTGTCTTTGTCTGCCGGATGACTAAAGAATTGATTCCCTCAGACTGTATTACTTCTCTGGTTATTTTATAAGTCTGCCTATTGTTTTTGCAGAGTGTCATCATCTTGGTGACCACTCCTTGCTCAAACAGCCAACACAATTAAATTAATTGGCTAACAAAACACAAATGAAAACCAAGTTAAGACTTAACAGCACTACCTACATGCACTGCCAGAACTTCAAGTGTAGCAAAAATTAACATTCAACAAAGTTAAGAATTTTTGCCATTAATTTCCCAGAATATCATATTCCGGCATTAATGCTAATGAAGGGCAGGGGCCTCACAAGGGTGCCTGCAAGACAGTATATTGCAAATGGATGTGGAATAATGAAATGGAAAAAGAAGGAAACAGGTGCTGCACCTGGATCTGTAAAGAGTGCCATTTTGAGGGCATTTGCAGGGCTTACATTGAACTGCTTCACACACAACACAAGCCAGAGTACAGGTTGAGCATGGACTGAGCGTGGGTTCTCACTGAACCATGGATTGTTGAATTGTGGGTTGTGTTTTGTGAACCCAGCTGTGCTAACAACCTGCAGTTCACAACCCAACAACAAACCATGGGGTCTCTTTGTGGGGTGTTCATGGTTAACAAACCAGTTTGTTAGCACAGCTGGGTTCACACAATACACCAAACCACAGTTTCAACAATAACTCTGACTCAACCCATACCCTGGCTTGTCTTGTTGTGCAAACCCAGCCCTTGTGTTAGGGCTCAAACCAAGAATCCATTTTCAGTACCAGGGCTCAGCTTAAGAACATGCTAAATATCAATAAAGGAATGCATCTGAGAACATGCAGAAAATCTTTCCCTTATCTCTGTATAACTACAACCCTGTCCTACACTAAACTGGTGGGTTGGTGAAGTTACAAGTGGATCACAACCCAACCTGTGGGTTGCAGCAGTGGCATCACCATTACTGACTTTGCTTAGGATGAATGTGGGTGTGTTCTCTTTTAGAGAGAAATATAAGAGAGGATGACCACAGGCAACAGAAGACAGGCATCTTTAATAGACAAACTGAAAAATCAACAAATGGAGCTTTTCTCCACTCCATAGGACAGTATGAAAAATTCTACCAAAATTCCATCTGCTGTGCTACTATTAAAAGATACATGAGCCTTATCCTCCCTTACATCTGGTCACCCTGGGAAAAGCAGCAAGATGAAGATGTATGGTTCAAAAAGACTAAAGGAGAGTCTTGTTACAGGTTATAATGAAAGGTTGAAGACAACTGTCCTATACCATGTGGAATTGGTAGAAGAAACATATCCAGGTCAGAGGGTGGGTCTTCCAGATAGGTAGGCGTGATCCTTTGCACATCTCCTTGATATTCTGATCTAGAGGTTTGGGGGAATGTTTGGGAAGGGTAGTGAAAGGAAAGTATTTTGTGAAAGGGCACAGGAGTTAAATGTCTGGAGCAAGATATTGAGAGGTCTGTGGCTGAAATAATGGGAGGAGTGTGTAACAGTGCAGCACAACAGCACACAGTGCATGGGTGGGTACAGAGGTCTGAAAGAGGAAGTGAAGAATGATGAACTGGAATGGAAATAGGGACTACTACAAAAAAGAGAAAATGGAAGTTGCCCTTTTCCCTATTAAAATTTGACTAAATATTTTCCCCTTTAGCCTGTAACACTTCCTGGAGAGAGAGAGAGAGAGAGAGAGAGAGAGAGAAGCAGAAAGATAAGAATATAAGAAAAGCCATGCTGGATCAGACCAAGGGTCCATCTGCTCCCAGACTGTGGAATTGCCTGCCGGAGGAGACTCGTCAACTACTAGCATTCAAGAAAGCTATAAAGACTGGTCTCTTCCAGCAGGCCTATCCAGTGGAATTTTAAGATGTTTTTAGGGTTTTTTTTAGGATGTTTTTAACAATGTATATTATGTTTTAATTCAGTTTTATGTATTTTATTGTTTATTGTTGTACCCCGCCTCGATCAAAATGGAGAGGCGGGTAAGAAATTATGATGATGATGATGATGTCCAGCACTCTGTTCCCATAGTGGCCAACCAGCTGTGACCAGGGACCAATAACCAGGACATGGGTGCAACAGCTCTCTCTTGCCCATGTTCCCCAGCAACTGGCGCATATATGCTTACTGCACACCATGAAGACAGCAATTTCATAGGACTGCCATTGTGTCTGCCAAGTCAGTTTCATCCTGCACATGTCCTTTAAGCTAATCTGAATTTCCTTTCTGGGTTGTGAAAGGCAGCATGACATATCAGACAGCTGTGAATATACAACATGCAGCTGTGAATCACTACAGCTACCCAGCATCCAAGTTCAATGACACAACAGATCACACCCAGACAATTCCCCCCTTTCCAGTTTACCTGCAGCCGCACCGCATGCTCATGCTTTCTCTTCATGTCATTGATATACCAAGCCACACAGGTCATGGTGTCAATTGCCTCTTCCACCACTTCATAGCCATCCTCTTCTATGTCAAAATGCTTTGCTATCTCCTAGTAGAAAAACACACACACACACAACAAAGAGGTAAACCAGGAGCTGTAAGGCCCTCTGGCACCCATATCTCCCCCTAGTTTGGTGCCTTTGACTGGTGCCCAGCTCATCAAACTCTGGGGCTCCAGTAGAGCACACAAGGGTCTGGCCAAATGATCTCACACAATTTTAGGATTTGTCTAAATGCGAGCAATACATATTGTATTGTTGGATCACAGAGTTTGTGCTGCATTTGTATCTGGCCAACAATATACAACGTTCCAGAATCATGGTGTGTATGCGCGGGGGGGGGGGGGGGCGTATTTACACAATTGTGGCTATCTCAGGTCAGAAAGCTTATCTTTACACTGTTTGTTTCTTTAGCAATCTTAGTGCTGTTGGGGTTTTGTGTCACCATCAGGGCTGATTGTTTGTTTAAATGCAGACACTCTCTTGAGAACTGTGCAAAAAAAAAAATCACTCAAATCACATAGACCCAGGGCGCAATCTTGTCTCTGACCTTGGATCCAGGAATCTGAGATATCCTATGCGCCCCCCCTCTGACTCTCTTTAGGGACCATAGGACTTCTTTCCCTGAGTCATTAATAACAAAGCAACCTAGCTGAAAATGGTTCAGTTCTCTGTAGCCCTTAGTTCTTGAATCTGACATTTTCTCTACAACTGTGGTCATTATGGAGATTCTGTAGAACAAGGTAACTGCTTTCTCAAGGGAGCCACATTTCCTGGAAAATCTTAACTAGGTACACAAACATGAGGAGATGAATTCATTAATCCTTCTCTGCTACTGTGTCTATAGCTTTTCCTTTTGCCTCTCTCTCTACAGCGTTTGTCCCTTTCACCTGGCACAAAAAGGTGTAGCAGGTCTCAAATAATTGCAGTTTCGGCTAGCTTACTTTGTTATTAATGACTCTACATCTATGTGATTTGAGGGAGGGGTGTTGTTGTTGTTTTGCACAATCCCTCACCACAGCTGTAGAGGAAATATCAGATTCAAGAACTAAGGACCACATCTATACAGCCAATGGAACCATTTTATTTTTAACTAGCACATAGACACCCACCCACCCCATGAGAAGAATTCTAGTTCTGTAACAGGAGTTATAGTGCAGGAGTTAGAATCTTAACAGGGAATTCTCAGCAACCTCACATTATTACAATTCCCTGGGTTTCTTGGGGAAACACAACAGTTAAACTGATCTAAATCAGTTTAGGCACACCGTGTAGATGTGGCGTAATGTACAACTGCAACTACTCACCCTGGCACCATTGAGTAAAGCAGAGTAAAATCTAGATAAAATATAATCAATGTAGAGTCTACAAAGACCCTGAAAATAAGCTCTAGTGGCATGAATTGTCCTTTCAACATCCCTCTGAAACAGCATGGGAAGAGAGTTAGGGGGCTGCTGGAAAAGTGGGACATTTGTGAAAATCTGTTCATGGAAGCATCCACTGAATCTAAAAGCTTTCCATGAACAAAAAGACAGCATTGGATACAAACTCCAACCCCCCTTCCTTACAAACATGTAAGCAACTCTCACCTCTGCATACTTAAGTACACATACTATCCTGATTAGCAAAATGCAAGTTTGAATTCCTGGCAAAAATATGACATTTAAAGCTTTATCTGAAATAAACAGATTTCTGGAAAACTAGACTCTTGTGTAACTTCCCATAATGTATATTTACCCACATGTAAAGGCAATCTACATGACCACAGAAATCAGAGGAACATAGGAAGCTGCCTTATACTGAGTCAGTCCTTTGGTACTTCTAGCCCAGTATTGTAAACGTGGGATAGCAGTAGATCTTCCTTAGCTCTACCTGGAGAAGACAGATATTGAACCTGGAACCTTCTACATACAATGTAGGTGCTCTGTCACTGAGCCACCACCCCTTCCCTCTAAATTAGCACTCAGATTATTCCAACTTCAGTTATATTCCATAGATCCTTTAAGAGGGAGGATGTCTTTGCTTGAACACATATATGCAAAATGTACTGCTGTACTTTAGGGGAAATGGGTAGATTGTGAAATACTGTGTAGATTTCTTCTTTAAAATAAGGCCAGAGTGTCAGATCCCAAAGCTACAAAGCTGGACAACACAGGTAACCTTTTTACAATAATATACATTACCTGTAGGAGCAAGTGATACTTGAGAATGCGCTGGACAGGCTTGAGAAGGTAGGATCCAAGGGGCAAAGAGTGACGGATTTGTTCTTGCCGCTCGCGAAAGAATTTGGCCAGCTGTTTGTTCCTCATGCATTCGGTAAGAGCTGCCACAGAGCTGGAAAGCCAAACCCGGTAGACAATGAGTGGCATCAAAGGTCAAAGCAGACAACCTCCTGCATTCCCTCAAGGAGGAATTGAACAGGCAGGCAGGCGCAAATACCCTGGCAATGGACTGCATTGGAAGAGTCTAGAACAAAGCTCTGGAAGCCGGTGAGACTGGCTAATGGAGAAAGGCAATCCTATCTGTAACAGCAGCGTGGCACATTCTGTCCTTCCAACCTTGGAAGGAATCTTCCATTGGACAGCGGAAAATCAGCCTGTTACAGGGAAATCAATCTCCTCCAGAGATCAACCACTCCCTGCAAAGTTCTACAGGAAGCTGATCTTGAGAATTATCTGTGGTCTAGAAATACTTAGGCAGAGGACTTTTGTCAGTGATTATCAATATGAGTTCCACTGCATTTTTAGTACTTCAGAACCCTTATCTCATTTATCCACACAAGATGTGGCAGTGCTTTCATTTCACAGTTGGGGAACACAGGCTGAGAGATGGTCATGTGCCCCACACTAACTAGCCTATTTGTTGCCTGGTTCAACTCTAGGCCAAAGTTGAAAACTCTATATCTAGGAGTCTCTTTCCCTTTCCAGTGCAGGGATTATGTCCATCAGACAAAACAAGCAAACACACCCTACAGGAGTGATTGCACTGCTGCTCAAGTGCAGCATTTTATTCAAAACACGTTTCTACTCCCTGAGACTGTGATGCTTAGAAGCAGGCAGCGGCTAATGAAATATTAGAAGTTTGCGGTGGGATGGGGTAGGGAAGTGAAGAGTATGAGGAGAGGGTGAGAAAAGGAGGGGGGCCGCTTCATTAATTTGCCTAGTTCTTCGCCTCTGGCTACAATTAGTAGAAACGAAACAAAGATATGTAAAATAAGCAGATTTGCATGACTGACAATGGGCTGAAAAATACAGCTCCTCTTACTGCAGGAATTGGGTTAATTGGTCACAGCTGATATATATACATACACATACACACAAACACACGCACATGAGTATACCCAGCCCTATGTGCATGCTCTTCTTCAATCAGCAAAAATAGAGGTTACCTAGGAGCTTCCTTGTATATAAAACTATTTTCTTAGGGGAGAATGAGCTGCCCAAGGCCCCATGGAATTGAACCAGCTGTCCCCCATTGCACTCACTTTGGGTAGTTATTGCAGTATTGAGTGTAGATATCAAAGTCCTGGCTCTGTTGGAGAGAGACAGAATGCAATCAGTATGAGATGGATGGATATATTCACCCACCTGCCCACAGTAGCACTAACCTGAACTACCCAGCACCAAATTCTCAAGCAAGCCCAGCACAGCTCTGCTAAAGGAACACCAGCCTCTTCCTACATCCCCTTGGGCTAAGCCCGCATATCTTCAATGGAGACACTCCAATAAGGGTGGCAAACTGCTCGCATAGGACAGTGCCTGCTGGACGACTCCACTGCCCGTGATCAGAGATTACCACAATGTAATACCTACTCATCTCCTTACCTTGTCCACAAAACATCTTGCCACTGCCACAGGGTCATTGTGGCAGCTGTCCAGATCCTGCAGGAGCTCACTGGGCAGAAATGGAGAGAGAAAGAATAATCAGCCAGCCAGACACCCGCACATGATGAAGCCTTCAGTAGTTATAGGGGCAGCCTGCCTGGTGCCCTCCAGATATTTTAGAGTACAAATCCCACAGTCCCCAATTGGCCATGCTATGCTGGGGCTGATGAGAGTTGTAGTCAAAAACATCTGGAGGGCACCAGGTTGCCTGCCCTTGGTTCAGTGCATTCTAAGCACAACAGCTTAACAGCACAGGCACTCAAAGGGACAGATAGGCACATGCTGCAGGCAAACCACAAAAGAACGTCTTCCTTCCATCCAACTCGCCAATGTAGAAGCAGAATGCAGGGCAGCAGATCATGCAAAGGATTGGGGCACAATACCCACCTGAACGGGGGAGGCCTTCCACTGTTGCCAGGGGAGTCAAAAACACAAGGCAGACATTAAACAGAAAGAAAGGCACCCTCTGGTTAAATGACCAACCAGTCCTCCTGCCCTGCCCAGCAGCTATTTGCTTTGTGGTATTGATTATTTAAAATTTATGTATTTATTTATGGTACTTCAATGTTGCTTAACATGTTTTTAAAATTCTAAGTGGTTGTTGTAATTGCTTACAGTAATGCCTTTAAAGGCCACACACGGAGAGGATTTTCCAACGGCACCGAGTGTCTCACAGACACAGATTGTGAGGCAGTTTCTGCCCCAAGCAACTTTTAATTTAGAAAAGGTGAACAGGTTCACAGAGCAGGCAAGCAACTCAAGTAAGAATGCCCAGTAACCCAGGAGCAACTTGAACTTGGCTTGCTCCTGCCCATTCCTCTCCTCATGGCTTCCTCACACAGGAAAGGCTGTTGCTTCACTGCTCCAGGATGAAACAGCCTACTTTAAGCTACCAAATCCTTTCCTAGTCAGAGTTGGCAATGCCCAGTACTGCTGAAGAAAAACCCAAGGGTCAAACATGCATGTCAATATTTGGAGAACTTTGAAACCAGGAAATCTTCTGCTTGAAAGAAATCTGGCTCCCACTTTCTAATAATGGCAAAAGGAGAACCCATCCTTTTTACCTAGACCTATCAGAAACTTGTGCCATCTGGCCAGGATCGGCTTGATAAGAATAAGTCGAGAATCTTGTCCCTGCTTACCTCCATTAAGACTTAAAGGGGATTCATGTTCACAGCATAGGGGTAGCAGCAGAACTGTCCCAATGAAGGCCTCAGCTAGGAATATTTATTTTATTTTCTATATTTATATAGTCTCCTCATAACACATGTTCTGTGGGTGGCTCACAAAACAAATACAATATTAAAAAAACGATTAAAATGTAAAACACAATTAAATATGGATTTTAAGCTCGGGGGGGGCAGTTATTTAAAAGGCACAGTTGAATAAGAAGCCTTCACCAAAGACCATAAAGATGGCACCAGGCAAATATCTCTAGGAAGGCTGTTTCGTAATCAGGGTATCAATATCAAAAAGGCTCTCTCCCTAATTGTTACCCACCTCTCTTCAGTTGGCATGGGCACTGGGAGCAAACCCTTAACGTCCGGGTAGGTACATATGGGAGGAGGCGGTCTTTCAAGTAACCTGGTCCCAAACTGTTTAGTGCAAAAGCAAGGGAAACCCCGTGAAGAAGTAAAAAGACGCCAAAGGCAAAAGTAGAACCAGGCAATCTTCAAAACGAAATATTTACAAAAGTTTATTTACAGTGCCAAGGTGCCGCCTACACGTTTCGAACGCAAACTGCGCTCTTCCTCAGGGCTGTTATCGAAGAGCGCAGTTTGCGTTCGAAACGCGTAGGCGGCACCTTGGCACTGTAAATAAACTTTTGTGAATATTTCGTTTTGAAGATTGCCTGGTTCTACCTTTGCCTTTGGCTTCTTTTTACTTCCCAAACTGTTTAGGGCAGGGATGCAGAACTGCAATTGGGAGGTGAATTGTTTACACCAGTCCTCCCTGGCTGGATGACATTGGTGGCTGTGGCCACAAAAATTCACATTACACATCCCCTCTACCCATCTTGCTTTTCTCTGTGCAGAGAGGTTAGGCCTGGGGGACAGAGATTCCCTGGTTTAGGGCTTTAAAGATTAAGACCAGCACTTTAAGCTGGGCCTGGAAATGGGCTGGAAGAAACACATGGCTGTTTACTTATTAGCATTAGCAGAGCTTTGTGGATGGAGAAAAATAGGATGGTAAACAAGAGCAAGTCCGTAAGCACGTAAGCACTGTTATCACCATTTAGGGGGTATTTCGGAAAGTCTACTTTCAACTTCGCTTATTTTTCAAAGAACACTGAGAACCAGTATAGCGGAATTTTGTCAAGGGAGAAAATAATAGGGAAGTCAGTGAAGCCAGAGGGCTATACATCACACTCACCTGTTCAGCTCGTAGATATCCTCAATATTTCCAAAGAGTGCACTGACTTGTTCTGGTCGCAGCAGCAGCTCTTGAGTGTCTATGATCTTCCCCAAGTAATTCTGCCAAGTCACATTATGCCATGAGCACAGCAAACAAGCAAACAGGACAAGCCAAATAAATGAGTCCCAATGTCTTAAATATGGAGGGTTGTAGGAACAGCAACCCAATGAATGCTCTGGGGAGATTGCATATCATCCTTAGCCTCTGTTTATCTACACTGAGCCCAAGCAGTATCCAACGTGACAGGAAGCTGCCTTTTTACACACCACACCAGGCAATGATTAATATGAAAACCACCAGGCATAGCTTCAGCCATAAAATGCAGATAAATGGAGCCCATAGCAGCACACCCAAAACATCATATTCACATGCTATAGGATGTGGCAGATAGTAGGTCTTTTGTGCCCCTGGAAAAGACTTGTCAGTACACTCCCGAAAGACAAGGAAGCGTGAAGCTGACTGCTGAGAGAAAAGAACAAGGGCCCTACCAAGGAAAACATAGAGGGGCCTCTTAGGCCTGAAGGCTGCTGGAAGACCTGCAGCTTCGCCTAACCTCGTACCCAGATCAGGATCTCCTAGGGCTAACTGGAAGATTTTCATGCCCAAACTGGTTGATGGGAGGCCTTTATGACAGTAAAACACTGTGGGCCTGTTCAGACAACACACTAAACCAGGTTAGGCCACTCTTTTGCAGCAACTGGTTAATGAGCATATTTAAATCATTGTTACGTAGCCACCATGGTTAGGAATGGTTCATACGACATCCTAAATCATGGTTCACATGACATGCTAAGCCATAATGTTTAGCTAAAAATGCTTAACCACCATGGTTTAGCATGTTGTTTGAACAGGGTCTGTAGCAGTGAATTGAGAGATTCCATCCTAACAGGCAAGCAGGCAGGCATGACAGGCAGACTTACCTCGATGATGCTTCGTAAATCCCGCACATACATACGCTCCGATTCCACAATCTCCAACACTACACGCTCTAGATAGCTTAATTTAGAATGCGAGGCAGCTGAAGAAAGGGAAGGGCTTTTCAGGCTTCGCCAGGGCCCAGAGGAAGCATTATTGTTGGCATTGTGCAGCAGTCCAGCCCTCAGAGAGGTCGCACCAGCAGGTGTTTGAGCCATGTCATTCCAGTCCTCCATAATGTGGCTGGCATTGGTCAGGGTTGAAGACAGCTGATTCACAGGTTTTTTTGAGGAACTCATACTCAAGGAAGCAGCGGCTGGAATCCTGCCATCTCTACCAGGATCGGGAGTAGCCAGGAACCGAGGGAATTCTGTGGGGGGGGGGAGAGAGAGAGAGAGAGAAAGAGAAAGAGAGAGAGAGAAAGATTGTTAAGGGCAAATTACAAGAAATGAATAAATGAATGAATAAAGAAATGCGTACTTATTAAACTTGTACCCCACCTTACCACTAAAAATAGTGCTCAAGGTGGCTCACATTAAAATACATGTAAGATAACATTATAATTAAATCTCAAATAAAAGCACATTAAATAAATCGTATCAGAGAACATTTGCAACAGGTTCAGCTTATATTGGTTTCAATCAAACTTGTAACCACCAAGAAAAAGGGTTGATTTAAAATCATATATATGAAAGGACAATACGCAAGTTCTTGAATGCTAAGTGCCCAGAACTTTCCACATGAAGGTTTATAGTTACTGGGCAGAAATACAATACATGACTTATACTGTGGCATATACATAATTCTTGATGTTAAAAGTCACATATTTTTGCCAATAGGGTATTCAGTAAAGATTTCCTCTCCCTTGTACAAGCAAAAGTGTGTAACTGAGGTCTAGCGTCCATAGCAGCTCTGATGGCTGCAAACAGAACAATGAGCTTCCATTCAAAGTTTATATCAAAAGACAGACATAGCCTCAATTAGAGAGGGAGACTTAGTGTGACAGGATAATTCAGTAAACGGATAGCTGTGTTCAGACCTCAACTTAATCATGGTCCTTCTGAGTTGCCCTGGGCAAAGACACTATCATTCAAAGTTTCCTGCCTGTAAAAGGGGATTAATATCAGCCAAACTGAAAGGATGTTGTGAGGCTGACAAGATAGGAATTGCTCATGGGCAGAGCAATCCTACAGGTGGGGGTGGGGGGGTCTGAAGGCTGAGTCAGGCTAGTTGGGAAGAAATGAAGCAGAAGTAGTGATATTCCCCCCTTCCACTTTCTGGGCTACTTTTTAAAAACGTTCTTTTGACAATTTCCCTCCCATTGGTACTCCAGGGCAGACATACATGCTCCCACCCCATGGTGAGGACATAACTGGTGATCAATAAGAGTTAGATCATAAGAACATAATATGAGCGTTGCTGGATCAGACCAAGGCTCCATCTAGTCCAGCATTCTGTTCACCCAGTGGCCAACCAGCTGTCGACCAGGAACCCACAAGCAGGACACAAGTGCAATAGCACCTTGTTGCCTCTACTGATGTTGGAGAGGCAAGGACCATGTAGGTTTCCACAGAGGCCAGGAAGGGGCATTTGACATTGAATCTCTCCCTCCAAAGGAATTCCCCCACTCTCTCTGTGCCCTTGGAGAGATCTGTTCTATCCTTTGGTCCCAGTGGCCATAGGGCTTGCAGGCTAAAGGAGTTAACACAAAAAAACTGCTGCCACTGATAACAAAAAGTTGTATTTAAAAGACTTTTGTACCTTATATTTGTGCAATAGTTTCACATAACAAATGTTTTTAACTATCCAGAAAATTTAAGGATGAAGACAAGTAAAATTCCTGCTAATCCTAAAAGAGTTAATAGATAAACATTTAAATTTTAAATTGGATTAAATATATTAAATTGTATTGAGTCCCTTTAAAAATAACCTGGTTTTAAAAGAGGGTCAGAAGGTTCAAGTGTACACTAATAACTTCTTAGAACTGAAGCCCTGGTGTCCAGCTGACTGTCAACACTTTATTTTATTTTAATTTAGAGGCCAGCATGGGAAAGAGAAGTATTGGGCCAGGCATCTGCAGCCACTGTTATCTTTATTACCCCCACTGCCTCTGGGTCCTGTCTCCAATATAGCATCCATTTACCACATTGTCGGGGTCTATCTCATAGATGTCTTGGGCAGGATCTACACTACTGCTTTAAAATGGTTTATAACAGTGGTGACAACTGTTGGGGCTCAGGACACACTCCATATACAGTTTTCAAACCATTTTCAAAGTGTTGTATCCTGCTTGGTGTAGATCTGGCCTTGTTCATCATACAAAATGTGCAAGACAGAAAGCAAGTAATTTTGCTCCATTGGTCTACTCCACTACGGGCATATCCAAATGATAATTCCAACAAAAGAGACAGACATATGCTCAGGGCACTCTCCTCCCCTGCAGTCTGCATATACTGGTGACCTATACCATCTATACTGGAGGCAACAGTAAGCACTAGGCCAGCACAGCCCATGGGGCATGAGTCACACTGCAATAGTGCTATAAAGGAGTACCTGCATTGTGTGGGAAGCCAGCAAAGCAGGTGCCTTCACAAGCACCAAACCAATACTGCAGGGAGTTGACGTCACAATACGTCCTGGAAGTGCTTCAGTTAGGTAGAATGAAAGATTGATTATTAGGGGTATTATGGGCTGGACTAGATACTGCAATTGTCAGTTATAATAGCCTCAAGTCTATTGTTTATCAAACAAACTCATTCCTGATTTACACATGAACCAGGAAAGAAAAGAAACAGAAACAAATCCATTGGAGCAATCTCCAGGTGCATAAAAATATGTGTCACACTTATGATGGATTGCCTTTATCTGAACGGAAGTTATCTCATTTTTTTCTAGAAAGAAAACCAACATTTTCCAGTTAAAGTTATAAAAGCTAGCAGCCAAGGTCAGAGCAGGACAGATTTCTTAAGCTAGTTCTGAAGTACGGAGTCAGAAAGTAGATAGTGACACTTCCAAAGTCCCTAAAAACAGACTGAGTGATGCTTCAAACATGATGTTTTCCCTACACCAACCTACACAAGTATGGGAAGGAGCATGTACACTACCACATGTAAAGATCCTGTGAGTTTCGGTTTTGCGAGATCTATGCTATGCTATGAAAATGGTGACTCTTGAGATATCCTTGCTAAAACAGGCTCTTCCAAGGATTTTGTACATGAGTTGTAAGGAAAATGTCATGTGTGAGGCAGCAATGACTTCCAGTATCATAAATTCTTAAGCAGTACCATGAGTGAGCAAGGCCTATGATGAGTTTTTTGCTTTGCACCCAGACGTGCCACTAACACTCTTGTTCTTTCTCCTATGCCTTGCGTTGAGCCCAGCATTCTTTATAAATCACACAGCCCCAAACTCTCTCTGACAGAGGCACATGGCCTGCCCTCCCTGCTGCACTCCACTGGCTTCAAGGGACTTGGCAGGCAGACAAGCAAGTGATAACAAGTCTGTGCTCCGCAGGCACCCTTCACCATCAGCTGCCATAACTTTCATCCCTCTCCAGTTTCCTTCTGGGTTCCACTTCACTTTTCCTGCCTTGTGGTAACACACAAAGCCTTTGTGGGGTTGAACCAAGGAAATCACCTCAGCTTTCTTCAAAAGCCCAACTCACCCTTGCCAAACAGCTTTACAATCTGCGATGGAAGCCATTCCAAAGCGTTCTTCTCCTCCCAGATCAACATCCCTCACTCATTTGTTGCCCGTCTGTCTGTGCTAGTGGTGCAGCTGGCAAATCTGCCAAAGGAAGCGGGGAACAGCCTATGAACCTTGAACAGCCAGCGAAGGTGTGGAGGCTGCTGACGTCATCCCCAGCCAGCAACACTCCTACGTATGAGTACCACGCCCAGAAAAAGCTGGCTCCTCATTTCCAACTAAGGGCTTCAGCCAAGACACACACTTCCTCACGCGCACACACATACACGAGATGGAGAGAAGTGGACACAGCTGTCCTGGCTCAGAAACATCCAGAAACACTTTCCTGTGTTGACAAGCCACTAAAAAAGTACCTACTTTAATTGTGGATTTCCCCATTGCTCTTGTGGCTGGGGAGCCATGGATTATGTTATATAAAGCCATTCATCCCAAGGGCCTTCCCAAGTGACCATGAAATGAGGAACCAACAAGGAAGTCTTTGAAGACATTAAAAAAAAAACTTTCAAATTTAATTGCATAAGTTTGTATTAAGTATTACTTGAGTTTATTTTCCCAATAATAAAATACCCCACTATATGGTACACAAAATAAATGATATTTTTGCAATGAAGTGTTTAATGCATACCAGTACCTGACAACTTTGTAAATATCCATTTTTAATTTTGAAACTGTTTTCTCTCCCCTCCCTTCCCATTTTTTTTTTGGTAAATAATAAAAACAAAAATAAAACAAATTTCTTTTTAAAAGAGAGAGCGGGGGGACAACGATGACATTGTTATCCAATTCCAGGTACAAAGAACTGCTTTTCAGAGGAAGTGAAGCCAAGAGTATGTTCACGTCTAGAACCATGGGAGGAGTTGGATAAATGTCCAGTCGACTATCAGACATCAAGACCGTTTTCTCATAAACAGCTGTTCCTGTATAACAAGTGGACATTTTCCATTTCCCATAATTTCACAGTGGGCCATTTCACACAAAGCCCTCTGACATGGACAGCTTGTTTTCACCGAAGTCTAGCTCTAATTGCTTCAGGTGGAAAAGTCCGTATGCAGACCAATGGCGAACAAGGAACTCCACAGGCATTGGCTTTAAAAGGTATGTGCATCCGAAGACGCTTAAGTGTACATATGAAGGCTGTGCTGGATCACACAAAAGCCCTGTTCTGTTCTCACGGTGGCCAACCAGATGCCAATGGGGTGCTATTTCATGTCCTGCCACAAGCAGGACATGAAATAGCACCCACCTACTCATGTTCCCCCACAACTGGTATTGAAAGGCGTACTGCCTTGGATACAAGGTAAGTCATTAGCCTTGGAGTCATTGATAGCAGCTATCTAAAAAAGTAAAATGAAAAAGTGTTTGTACACATGTGTATCACACAGAGGCACAAAGCAAGGGTCACTAGCCAGGTACACATTGCTGCAACAGACTCACAGGGCTATCCCTATGAACATAGCAAAGTATTACCCATCACCTCCCAAGCTCAGTATCACACAATTTAATCTGTAACCCTATTTTGGCAGTCTGAAATGCAACACACCCTTTGCCTCAAATAAGGGCACCTTGCATAGGTCTGATTCACAATGGAATTTGGTGACTTAATGTCATGATGTTCATTTGATCCTGCACTAGGAGTAACAGGTTTTCTTAAAAATAAAATTTTAAAAAACCCAAGGACTCTCCCTCTGTCTTTCTTTCCACCCTGGAAAAGGTGAACTTACATACTGAAGGTATGATAGGACAAATCTGAGTCCTGCAGAAATTCTAGCCTAGAATAACAGTCTAAAGCCTTAAGACTGGTTGCAAAAGAAAGGATGCTGTGCTGAAAAGCAACAAATCAGGGCAGGATCTACTCTACAGCTTTAAAATGGTTTATAACAGTAGTGACTGTAGGGGCCCAGGACACACTCCATATACAGTTTTCAAACCGTTTTCAAAGTGTCATATCCTGCTTGGTGTAGATCTGCCCCTTGTAAGCTGAGAGGGGGAACATTAAGCAAAACAGGGTGGCCTGTTGGTGGCAGCAAAGAAAAGGAAGTGTCTGTGATCCTCCTGGCTGGCAAGGACTTGCCTGCTATAGCACTGCCTTCTTAAGAGTGATTTAACAAGAAGCTGACAGCAGCTTCTGGATAACTGGGGGTGTTCGTTTGGCAGACAAAGCAGAAATGTGCAGCAACTTAATGAGGAAAACAAAATTTTGAAAGGACCAATGTCTGCGGTAGCTATTCTTTTGAGAGTAGGTGGCTCCAAACACGGGAGCCTCAACAGAAAGAGGACAGCAACAGGTATTAAGGCAGAGAATTGCTTCCTTTCTTGGAAGCAGGGCTTCATATATGCTGGGGTCAGCATGAGGACCAAAAGCCAAGGCTCAACCTTCAAAAAGGTGGGCTGCAGTTTCCTTGAGCATGTGTAGAGTTCACCTCATCACCACTAAATATGGCACAGCCAGTTCACATTCATCCAAGGTTGGGGGAAGCAGAATGTCTAGGTACGTACAAACAACAACGCCTGATTTTTCACCACTTAACCACCGACCCGATTTTCCTATGGTTTCTATGCTTATATCCAACACTCAACAAACATTTGCTAGCTTCACTCTCTACAACCACATGAGCCAGAAACTGGCCTTTTAGGGGTGTTGTTGTTGTTTTTAAGTCAATTTGTATTCAGTACTGCCACATCCTCCAGAACTCCATCAGTTCATATTCGATGACAGAGTGAACAGAAAGAATTTCAGTCCCCAAACATTCTTTCTACAACTGCTAGCAAAGCAACTACAGAAAACACAATTCCAGATATGTCTGTTTGTTTTGTCACTCAAAGTAGTGAAGTACTTTGGGCATAAATTTATTTATTTATTTATTACATTTCTATACCGCCCAATAGCCGGAGCTCTCTGGGCGGTTCACAAAATGCCATGATATAAATCTGTGATGATGCTACAATCAGAGTATTGCCTACAGCTCTGGTAGCTCCATCTCAAAAAAGATATCCAAGAGCTTAAAACAGCACAGAAATGCAACTTGCAGCTAGACCATAGATTCTGTTAGCATAGAACAGCACAATCCCATACAATAATTACACTGAAAAATTGTAGACACCCCCCGCCCGCCCCCAGGATCCCTAGAAACTCACCAAAGTCTACAGAGGACTGTACTAGCGAGGACAGATATTGTACATACCACATGAGCCAATAAACTAACAACAATAGAGACCAGCATACACCCCTGAATCACCACACACCACGAACACCTGGTTTGCCCAGAACAACAATGCATTGGTTTAAAAATGGAGGGATTGTTGTGCACAAATGGGGATAAGCAGTTTGCTGTTGGGTAAACCACTTGGTTTTTATCCTCTAAAGAACCCATCAGTCTGGGTTCACCCATTTACCTTCTAAACAGCAGCCTGGGTTCTCATTTCATGGTCTACAATCTATGAAAGCGCCAGTTGTGGGGTAAAAGCGGAAGAGGCGAGGTCCATCTGCCCCATGTAATGCCAAGTAATGACCCCAATTGGTCAATCAAAGGCTATTAGCCATGGCAGCTGAATGGAATCTCAACGTTCAGACACAGCAGCTGGGTTCACACATCACACCAACAGATGGTGTGTGGCAAGCTATGCTGGATAGGTGGTTATGCAAACAACCGGGGAGGAAAACTCGTGCTGAGTCTGATCGAACACGGGTTAGAGCTCACTATCGAGCCTACTCTGTGGCGGTGAGGGTGGCAAAGAGGCAGTTCTTTTCCACCAGCATTGCGTCTTCTCAGTGTCGTCCGGCGGAGCTTTTCCGAGTGGTTCGTGGCCTGTTACACTCTGGGCCAGGGCGAGAGATGGTGGAACCCTCAGTAGCACACTGTGACGAGTTTGCACAGCACTTTGAAGATAAAGTCGCTCAAATTCGTCATGAATTGGACACCACACTTAATGCAGCTCCACTAGTAGAGGCGTTCAGAGCGCAGTCCGCTTCAGTTTTATTGGATGAGTTTCAGTTAGTGAGGCCCGAGGATGTAGACAAGGTGCTTGGCTAAGTCCGGTCGACCACCTGTGTGCTTGCCCCTTGCCCTTCATGGCTCATTACATCAAATAAGGAGGGGATCGCTGGCTGGGTCCAGGAGGTTGTAAATGCCTCCTTGAGAGAGGGAGTGGTGCCGGCCTCTTTAAAAGAGGCGGCAATTAGACCACTCCTGAAGAAGCCTAACCTGGACCCGGAGGATGTTAACAACTACAGGCCGGTGGCTAATATCCCTTTCCTGGACAAGGTGCTTGAGCGGGTGGTTGCAGGACAACTCCAGGCACTCTTGAATGAAACGGATTATCTAGATCCATTTCAATCGGGTTTCAGGCTTGGTTTTGGAATGGAAACTGCCTTGGTCGCCCTGTGGGATGACCTCTGTCAGGAGAGAGACAAGGGGAGTGCGACCCTGTTGGTTCTCCTGGACCTCTCAGCGGCTTTCGATACCATCGACCATGGTATCGTTCTGGATAGGTTGTCTGAGCTGGCAGTTGGAGGTACTGCATTGCAGTGGTTCCGCTCCTACTTGGATGGCCGATTCCAGAAGGTGGTGCTGGAAGGTTATTGCCGTGGCTCCTAAGCCATGGGGTTCCACAGGGCTCTATCTTATCCCCTATGCTGTTTAATATATACATGAAGCCGCTGGGGGAGGTTATCCGGAGATGTGGACTGAGGTGTCATCAATATGCGGATGATACCCAGCTCTACCTTTCCTTTTCATCAAACCCAGGTGAGGCAGTGGCTATTCTGAACCAGTGCCTGGGCACGGCAATGGACTGGATGAGGGCTAATAAACTGAAACTCAATGCAGACAAGACGGAGGTACTGTTAGCGGTTGGTTCATCTGTCCGGCAAGGTGATGTCTGCCCTGTCCTGGACGGGGTTGCACTCCCCCTAAAGGATCGGGTCCATAGCTTGGGGGTGCTCTTGGATCCAGAACTGTCACTTGAGGCACAGGTGAACTCAGTGGCAAAGAACACCTTTTATCAGCTTAGGCTGATATACCAACTGCGCCCTTATCTGGACAGAGATAGCCTAGCTACAGTTATCCATGCTCTGATAACCTCTCATTTGGATTACTGCAATGCGTTATACGTGGGACTGCCTTTGAAAACGGTCTGGAAACTTCAACTGGTATAAAACAGGGCAGCACGTTTACTAACAGGGACTGGCTGACGAGACCACATTACGCCAGTCCTTTTCCAGCTTCATTGGCTACCAGTTCAGGTCCGCGCCGATTCAAAGTGCTGGTATTAACATTCAAAGCCCTAAACAGCTTGGGGCCAGGTTATCTGAAGGAACGTCTCCTCCCATATGTACCTGCCTGGACCCTAAGGTCATCCTCAGGGGTCCTTCTCCATGAGCCCCTGCCAAAGGAAGTGAGGCAGGTGGCTACCAGGAGGAGGGCCTTCTCTGCTGTGGCACCCTGGCTGTGGAATGAGCTCCCTAAGGAGGTTCACTTGGCACCTACATTATATGCTTTTAGACGCCAGGTGAAGACCTTTTTATTCTCCCAGCATTTTAACAGTCTATAAATAAATTTTAACTTGGTGTTTTAAATTTGTAATTTTGCGTTGCTGCTGTTTTTATCTGGTTGAGTTTTTATATTGTATTTTATATTATGGTTTTATACTGTTGTTTTATACTTTGAATGTTTTTAATTTTTGTGAACCGCCCAGAGAGCTCCAGCTATTGGGCGGTATAGAAATGTAATAAATAAATAAACCTACTGTGTACACATTAGACGATCAGGCAAACAAGGTACCCTGAGGAGTTTATTTCACATAAACACCCTTGCCCCTCCTCCGGTAATCATCCCACCTAGCCAGGCAGGTATCCCAGATTCCTTTGCAGTGGGAGTAAAAATTTCTAGAGAGTAGCATTGCGGCAGCAGCATTTGTGGACACTCTTGCCGAACAGCTCTGTAGGTGACCTCTGAAACCAATGCTGTGCAACAGACAACACGCTAACCCACCATAGGTAAAATAACCTTTATTGCGAACTGTAGAGACTTGGGATGGCTTATTTGGGTAAATAACCCACCTTGGGATGGACATACCACAGACAGCATGCTAACCAATCATGGACTATTCCAGAAAATAAACTATCATGGGTTATGGATATCATGGGTTATGAACTATCATGGGTGTTGTGTGAACCCATTCATTAGCCACTGGGGTAAAAAATA
Organism: Elgaria multicarinata webbii; assembly: GCF_023053635.1. Taxonomy (NCBI): domain Eukaryota; kingdom Metazoa; phylum Chordata; class Lepidosauria; order Squamata; family Anguidae; genus Elgaria; species Elgaria multicarinata. Next base: position 77,516,064 of record NC_086172.1, on the reverse strand, counting down.
AATAAATAAATAAATAAATAAATAGGGAATGGCTATTATACCACACCTTGCTTGCAACCTTTCAGTCACATTTGATTTGACTCACAGTTGATGGAAACAGAAAGTTGAACTTAAAAGACATTTTCTAGCAAAAAATTACAAGTTTAATTTTTGTTTCACTTTTGCTGATATGTTTCACTGATGAGATAATCCAGACAATGACCAATATGTTTGTGGAACTTTCTTTGAACAAGATGTGTCTCTTGGTCTTGGAATCCTAAACACTCTGTGGAGTAGCTCAAGATTATCACCTGAATTAGTTAGAATTGAAAAATTATATCATATTCCATTCATCATTTGAAACAGGTCTTTAGAAATTTCAAACTTGCACAAATTCAGTCCAGTGATGGGCAATCTCTGGTTGTTGTGGGGAGGGGGCTGCATTGCCTTTTCCTCACTGTGGGCCACACACCCCACCCAAACACATTAAAACACACTAAGCACCCCTATGGTCTTGTTCCCTCCATTTTTGTTAGGTAGCACATTCCAAAGCTGAGGACAAGCAAAAACTGATTTACAGTGCAATCTTATGGAAGTAAGTCCAACTGTGCTCAATGGAACTTACTGTCATATAAGTACGGTTAGGCTTGCATCACTACACTTGAGGAAGTCATAAAAACATAAAATATATTGTTTATGATAAAACAGTCACTGGAATAGTGTGTCCTTGTCACACAAAATAGTGCCCATAAAAATAATCTAACAAACAGGCAATACTTTTATACAGTATATTTAACAAATCACAACACAGCTGCCAAGCCCAGCTGTACATGTCATATTCAGAACCCTACTTATTTTAGCGCAGTCGTCTGAGCAGTTCATGTTTCTGCAGTTCATGCACCAAACAACTTGTATCTCCCTGATTTTTGTCTATATAAAATTAAACTGCAAGCAGCATACAAATAATGGACCTAGCACATAATTCCTACACGAATCCTCCCAAACGAAGTGGCAGGAATACAGGAATGGCCAGATTTTCTTAGTATTGTACAAGCAGAAGTGGCATTGTGACTTGTTAACAGATTCAGAGAACAAATGAGAGGGAGGAGGAATCAAAGCTAAAGCCATTGATAGGGCAAGAAGGCAATTCAAGTTACAGTCAATACAAACAAGAACCGAAGCTCTGGAAGGAGACTATATATTTCTAAGATAGTGGAACCTCATTGGTATAAATCATAGGTCTTTTATTTTGCATGGAGAGTAATTGCAAATAGCATATGAAACGTAAAAAACCCACCCTAATCTACATGAATTAGGGTGGGCAGAAAAGAAAAGGTAGAATTTGAATCATCAACAGAATCTCCATGTATTTGTTAACAAATGTATCTGAAACAGGTGTTGAGGGGAGACTGCTGAAACTCTACGTACTTCTCCAAGCTGTCCATTCTATGGTCAAAATACAATCAAAATTGCCTGCTAATATAATCTCTCCAAGTTACCTGATATGGATGTCAGGTGTGCCAACTATGCTTCCTGATCTTGGCATGGCATGTAAACACAAGCTACAGCGATTAAACCCTTAAGAGAAAGGCAACTATTCACTTTCATCTAAAAGATCATCACTATCTTAATATTAAAATACTTTTATCTCATTGAGCAGGGGGCCCCTGCATTGAACAGGGGATTGGACTCGATGGCCTTATAGGCACCTTCCAACTCTACTATTCTATGATTCTATGTCCACAAGGGATCTTCAGGGAAGTTCGCAACACAAATTTATATTGTCAAAACAAAAGACAAATACATCAAACATCAAAACAACTGGGCTCTGCAACAAGATGCTGCAGTTTTAGGTGTTTCTGTTCAGGGTTCCAGCCACTCCATTCCATTCCTCCCCCTGGTGTTCCTTTCCCCCCACTCTCCAGCATGAGTCAGCATTCCATGCCTACGGAACATGCAGAGAGCTCATTTGGCTGTTTTTGTTTTTCTCTCTACATTTTGGTCTTTCCCCCTCTATTTGTGTGTGTTGTAGGCACATGTGTGCCCAATACCTGCACAGCCAATATTCTAACATTTGCTATCCCCTGATGAAGAGTGGGGCAAAACGATACACCTGCATTTCCTGGCAAACACACAAAAGAACTGGACAATGCCTTAAATTGTTTTTAGCAGCAGCAGCATGCAATGTAGAAGCCGCCTTTTAAAATTATAGCTTAACTTTTCAGGATTCTACTAAATCTACTGATTCAACACTAGAGGCCATGTATCTTAGTCAGAGGCATTCCAATTAATTGGCCTTCAGTATCGTCAGTGGCGTGGTTCAATTCACCCAGTGGTTTTATAAGTTTGTTCTGAGAGCCATTTCATTTATTTATTTAATCTCTATCCCAGCTGTTTTCCTCTTTAAGGAACCGAAGGCGGCATACAGAATCCTCCTCCTCTCCATTTTATCCTCACAACAACCCTGTGAAGTAGGTTGGGCTGAGAGTCTGTGACTGACCCAAAGTCAGCCAGAGGGTTTCAGTGGCCGAGTGAGGACTAGAACCCAGATATCCTGACTCCCAGTCCAACACTTTACCCACTACACCACACTGGCTCTTAGTCAATGGTTCATTTGATTGACACATCCCCGCCCTCTCTCCTACCCTCCAGTCCTCCCATCAGCCATTGTAAGTTCTGCCAGCTAAACTAGAGCAGCAGCCACAGCTCTGGTCGCTCTTGCCAGGGGACTCTGTAGTCACTGAAAATAACCAACAGTGTGCAATGAAATAGTCAATGGTGCCCGTCACACAACATGATAACCAACAGTTGTTCAAACAAATAATCAACTCTGCACAGCATTGGTTATTTGCATTGGTTATTTCAGCCGAATAACCAACTATGGTGTGAAAAAATCCCAACAGATGACACAATAACCAATCATTGACTATTTAACGTACCACTGACTATTTACCCCACCGTTGCTTATTCTGTTGTCCAAACCCAATCAGAGTTGTCACATCTTAAAATATTTAGAAGTTTTCCAATTCACATAATTTCCAAGTAAAACACAAGCTGAATATGAGCCAACAGCATGATGTGTCTGCAAAAAAAGCAAATGCTATTTTGGATTGCATTAATAGAAGTATATCTTCCAAATCGCCCAAGGTACTGGTTCCCCTCTATTCAGCACCGGTTAGGCCTCATCTTGAGTACTGTGTCCAGTTCTGGGTACCACATTTCAAGAAGGATGTAGATAAGCTGGAGCGTGTTCAGAGGAAGGCAACCAGGATGATCAGGGGTCTGGAAACAAAGCCCTAAGAGGAGAGACTGAAAGAACTGGGCATGTTTAGCCTTGAGAAGATAAGACTGAGGGGAGGCATGATAGCACTTGTCAAGAACTTGAAAGGTTGTCACACAGAGGAGGGCTAGGATTTCTTCTTAATCATCCCAGAGTGCAGGAAACAGAGTAATGAGTTCAAGTTACTTGAAGCCAGATTCTGGCTGGACATCAGAAAAAAATTCCTTAACGCTACAGCAGTACGACAAGGGACTCGATGGCCTTATAGGCCCCTTCCAGCCCTACTATTCTATGTATTATTTTATGATCTTTAGATTTATTTGAATACAATGTTTACCCATACATGCTTCATTTAATTTTTTTCAGTATCACTATTACAGTTCAAAAAAATTGGCTATTAGTAAAAGCTTTTAAGATATCAAGAAGCATGTAAAATTAACATACTTTAGTTTTGTTAATTAAAAATAAGTTAAAATATCAATTCTCCACTTATTTAGGACATCATAAAACTGGCTGGAGAATTTTCTGACTCATTTTTGTTGTTGACAAACCACATCACTATACATATGTTCCACTTTCTTATTGGAAATCAGGCAGAGATCAGAATTATGGGGATAGATGGGACTTAAACATAATCTACTCTTATCTCATACACTGAGGCAGGAACTTTTGTATCCAAAGCTTCCCAATAGGTTAGCCAAAAAAATATAAGTTCAGTTTATGATCATCCAGTTTATTAACAAAAGATAGCACTAATGTAAAATCCAGATGAGATCAAGTACTTAAAGCACTGCATTATCTGTCTATCCTTGTAGGTTAACCAGGAAATGAGAGGGTAGGCTTTGAGCAAACAAGAAATATTAAGGGAAGGGATTGCCTCCACAAGATCAGTGTGAAACTTGTGTACAGAGCTCAGATGTCCTGGGTTCAATACCGGCTTACAGGAAGGGTATCCAATAGTGAATGAAACAACGTGGAATATGCCTAGAGCCCTCTCTTCCAGGAACTGTACCTGCCACGCCTTATCTTACATGTAAACATGGAATTTATCTCCTAAACCCCAATTAGCAGTGAAGCTGCTATGATGGTTAGCATAAAAGTGGCCACAGACTTGGAACATAAATGGCAGCATACACTGGGGGGTGGGAAGTGTTTAATCAGAAACCGGTTCTGCTGGCATGTCAGATTCTCTGCATTTCTCATCTCTAGTGCTAAGAAGATTCTTGATGGAATGAGGATCAAAGACCAAGGTTTGTAAGAGGGCCAAAAGGATTTCTAGGTCACTTAGGAAAGTATTTGCTTCAGTGGGCTATATCTCATGATGGAGACTGGATTCCTTTGTTTTCAATATCCCCACTGAGATATGAAAACAACCCAAACGATGCCTCAAGCAGAATGCTGGGGCAAATATTTCGAATACAGAAATGTCAGGATGCTCAAGTTGATGAGGACCCAGCCTGAAAGGAGACCAGACATGTGTAGTCCTTGCCTGCTGATATCAGAGCATTGTTTCATGTGTTACAGAGGCAAAACCAAGTATATACTCAACAAGTAGCTGCAGCCAATTATGGCATCCTAACAGTTGTACTTGCATGATAAACTTGTGCCACATTCATACTTCACAATTTTAGATGTATATTCAAAGGACTAAACTAGATGACACAGTGAGATCTCCAACAGAAGCTAAAATCAGCAAGGGGGGGAGGGCTGGATTGTGACTATGGCCTTCTTCCCCAAGTGGACATCCTCCTTCCCCCAAAAATGCTATTTACCCCAGAGGGAAAATGAACAGATATCCTATAGGGCAGCCTCCCTAAACCTGGTGCCCACCAGCATGGCCAACACAACTGAAGAGCAGCCGGTTGGGGGAGAGAGGTCCGCCTGGCGCCTACACTGTACTCCTTTCGTCGCCAGCTGAAGACCTTTTTATTCACTCAGTATTTTAACACTTAATTTTAACTTAAATTTAAATTATACTGTTTTAACTCTGTATTTTAACCTTATATCAATTTTGCTGCGTGGTTTTATCCTGGTTGTGCTTTTTATATTGTATTTTGTATTTGTATTTTTAACTTGTTGGTTGTTTTATGATGGTTTTAATTTTTGTGAACCGCCCAGAGAGCTTCGGCTATTGGGCGGTATAAAAATGTAATAAATAAAATAAATAAATAAAAAATAATCCTGCTATAGGATCCCCCAACATAATGAAATGGGTAGGGCAAAAATCCTTTATTTGTTCTCACTGAGTGAATTTAGATGAGTTTTTAAAACTTTATTTTATTTATTATTATATTTATAATTTATGTATAAATTATAAATATATAATTTATATATTGACATTTATATACCACTTTCCACAAAGGTATCAAAGTGGTGAACATGAAATGCAATAAAAATAAAACAATAAAAACAACACAATATAAATTAATAAGCACAAAACCCACACACTCTACTGTCTGCTGCAAACCACAGCTGGCTGGGTCACATTTTAGGGAAAGCCTATGTGAAGAGATGCATCTGAAGAAGAGGTCTGAACATCAGAACCTTGGGGGTCAGTCTAATCTCAGTTGGTGAAGTGCCCCAGAGGGTGGTTGCTGAAAGACTAAATGCTATACTGCAAGTGCTCCTGAGGCAAGCCTAAGCAACATGTGGCACCCTCAGAAGTGTGCCCTCTGAGGAGTGCAGGGACATAAGGTTAACCTGGTCCCATGGTGCTTACGACTTTAAATGTTAACTCTTCAGACTTGTCTGTTTATAAAATTACTGTAGAGTAGCTGTAACATGGAGTAGCATCCTACCCCACAACTCATTTCCATTTGGTTTCAGGGCTGTAATGATTGCTTCATCACAGGACTGGATGCTACATATAACCTCCTCTCCACATAACTACAGTCACCCCTATGCAGACTTCATAACCACCCTGCAAATGGTCGCCTGAACATACCCAGTGTGAACACCATAAGGTGGTTAAAGAATATGAAGAAATAATTAATCTATTGACACCCCCCAAGGAGGCACTCTTAATGTCTTTGTTTAAGTGTACTTCACAACTGTACACTATAGCTTCCACAATAATATTCTTCTGCCTCCTGAACTCTACCTTCTGCCTTTAGAAGTCCTCATGGAAGAGGTAAAATGTATATGCTTTTCCAACATGGATTGCATTAGCCCCTCGCAGGCAACAGAGAATTAACACCCAGCTTGCCTTTTATTGCAATGAGGTGGACAAATGGTCTGTTGACTGTTTGTTTTTTAAAAAATACAAATAAACTGGGTTTCTGCTCCCAGAGCCAGTCTAGCAGCTTCTACCCTTTTTAAAAGTCACTATAAACATCAAGCTAATGTTTTTCAAATCCCTGCCAGAACTGGATGGCACCAACTCCACAGATGAAGGGCAAGTGAAGCTGGTTCTCAGTGAGCCTTCTGTCTGAGGGCCATTGCTGCTGCTGCTGTCCTTAATTCCACGGAGCAGGGCTCCCACACCTGTAGTATTGGTTTCCGTTTTTGACGGGCACAATCCAAACGGAGCTTTTAACCTCTCTTAAGAGGCTACTACAGGTTTATTAAGAGAAGCATTGGGACTCTTCAGGAAGCAAAACTTTAAAGCTCCCTAACGCCTCCCTCTTTCTTATTCCCTTACCCACCCATCCACCCTGAAAAGGAAACTAACAGTGGTTTCTGCCTGCCTGATTGTAGCTCCCCAAGCTCAGGAAACATTCCTGACTGTTTTGAAGACATGGGGTTGAATCCAATGTTAGTCCTACTTAGAGCTGACCCACTGAAATGAGTGGGACTTAATAAGCTAGTCATGACTAACATAAGCCCCATTCATTTCAATGGGCCTATACTAAGTAGGTCTAACATTGGATTAAACACATTTTGCTAGGAGGGAAAACCACAATGCAGACATTTAGCTGCACCTCTCCTTAAAAGACAGGGGACTAAGCCCTAAAACCCTCCCAATCTCCCTTGCCTTTTCTGGGCTATACTAGTTGGACCCCTCCCACAGTACAAATGGCTCTGAATTTATACTTCCTGTATACACCAATACAAACAATCCTGTAGCAAGTGGTAACTTACCAAAGTGTGCATGGAACTTGGAAGGAAGTAAGGTTGCATAACGTCCTGACATTATGGTCACTGGCCAGACACAAAAGAAGATTGGGCTTCTGAACCTTGAATAGCTGTGTAGATGAGAGCATCTTAGCAGGTGTAGCTTGCATGACAAACTACACCTGCTGAAGTTCCCTCCTCCAAATAATTATTAAAGGTGCATAACACCACCCTTTGTGAAGGGAAGAAGGAGAATCGCACCATTACTATGTTTCCCCAAATCTCTGGCAGAGTGAGGATGACACAGGTGGACTATTTCCCATGTGGTTGCATGCACACTTTGGAATTGGATGTCTACATTCGTCCACTGCAGCCTTCCCAACCTGGTGCCCTCCAGATGTATTGGACTACAGCTCTCATCATCCTAGCCAGCAGGGCTAATGCTGATTGGTATGATGGGAGTTGTTGTCCAACACATCTGGAGGGTGCTAGGTTTGGGAAAGCTGACCTACTGTCTTGGTAGGAGAATGAATCAATTCTCCTCCAGGGCATAGGGAATTTGTTTTATCTATTTATTATATCTATATCCTGCCATTCTTCTAATTATTTCAGGACAGCATATGGGTTATTCTGTTTAATCTTCACAGCAACCTTGTAAATTAGGTTAGGCTGAATGATAATGATGTGCCCAAAGCCATCTAGTGAGCTTCATGGGTGAGTACAGAGCTCTTCTCAATCTCAAACCAATATTCTCCATCCGAATCCACATGTGTTGGACTGTAACTCCCATCATTCCCAGCTGGTGTGGCCAATGGTCAGGAACGCTGGAACTTGTCATCCAACACATTTGGAGGACACCAAGTTGGGCAACTTTGCTCCATCCACGACTATATCATACTGACTCTCAACTTTATTGCAGGAAAACCACCAGTATATAATATACCTTTGTAATCTGCATTAATTTAATCCATAATAACTACCATTCTCTGCTCACAACCACAAATACATACTCAGTTAAGGCTGGTGGCTCCAGTTTTGGTGGGGCTGTGAATCCATTCTACTTTTCAGTCTGAATCAGCCAGAACTAGAATGGATTCACCAAAATCGGAGCCACCAACCGCCACTGAATACATTAAACTCTATTTCACCTAAAACAACCACACTGATGAAATGGAAACTTCCATCTCTTTATCACCTTCATCGTGAATACTAAAAGGGTGCTAAAAGCGCATAATAAGTATAACCAGTTTAAAATTATCTTAGGCAGCCATCCTAAGCACAAGAGAATAAGATCAAGTGAATACAGTGGGAACTACATCTGAGTAAACATGTATAGGATTGCACAGTGAGGCTACAGTCCTATATACATTTAGCTGAGAGTAAGTTCCACTGAGCTCAGAGGGGCTTACTTCTGAAAAGACATGTATAGTTCTGCACTGTTAACTGCATGTCAGCTTATACCCAGGCTCCAATATTGAATCCATTCCCATCCCCAATGACAAATCATATTTTAGGCCAAAACCTTTTTTTAAAAAACCAAAACAAAAAAAAACCCAGCTTCAATAACATGAGGGTTTTCTTCAGGCTTCTTTCAGGTGCCCTTTCACCTTAAGTGTTTTTGTTAAAAAAAATTCCCAGTTCTTTGATGATTACAGACAGTTTTAGTTTTCCATGCTCACGCAGTAGTAACGGTCAGATCTTTCAAAGGGTTGTTTAGAGTCCCAAACAAATATTTGAACTGGAATTCAAACCAAATATTTCTACTGATCCTTCAGGGGACTAGGGCCCCCAGGGGAGAGCTAGATAAGTTATGCCGACTTACTTACTGTCAGTACAGGGATACCTTTTGCAATTGCAAGCCTTTTGAAACCGGTACTTTTATCGCTGGGCTGCGTTCAGCACAATGGAGGCTTAAACCTTGATTAAGCCCCTAAAACACTGCGGTGCTACAAGGAATAAATGCCTGCTGCGGAATTTTTAGAATCCTTTTCATGTCACCTTTAAGAACCACCCGTAACACCAAGTTCCCTGAGCTCTTCCTGACCTGCTGAGATTCACTGAGCAGATTAGCAACCCACCCAGGATTACATCATGCAGAGATGACTTGTTTGCTGGAAAGTTACTCGGCATACCAGTTCTACTTATCTATCTGTGTATGATTCCATGCACAACATTTCTTCTTTTCAGTTAGCCTTGATCGCTTGCATGTAAATCCATCTGTCCTCTTATTCTACATTGCTCCTTTCCCAGTAGGCAGTCAAAATCCACAAAAGTCAGAACCTGCAGATTTCAATCTCTCTGCTCTTTCAGAAGCAGCCAACCAGATTAGATCTAACTTTACCCTGACAGCAGGGTACAGCCTTTCCAGGACACAACCAGCTTGATCAAAAATATTGGCAAGAAGTAGCAGAAATTCCGGTCCCCCATCCTCCCAGTTCTTCCCTTCTATTTCCACCTCAGCCAGAGATGACAGAACACGTCACTATTCTCCTTTACTATAACGTACAAAGTCAAACTAATAATATGATGAAAATCCAGACTATGTTTTTAAATACCACCAATGCTGAAGAGATCTTTGTGCAGGAATAGTTACATTTCTGTATATTCCTGAACAAGACTCTTAAAAACATTAAATCTGGTGTTCAATTTAAAGATAAAGAACCATCAGGAGGAGAGATCCCTGAGATCCTTGTGATACAGGGTGGGATACAAATGTTTTATTTATAAATAAATAAATAAATAAGAGGGGCCTTACAGGCTGAGCAGGCACAAGGGTCACTTGGTCACTATAGTGAGGTTATTGCATTTCTATGTAAAATTTAGGAATTATTTCTAAATTTGTATTGATGCATATAAATTAGCATGTGCAAATCCATGTCCCCTTTTTTTTGGCAATGTATAACTGGGCTTGCTGAGCAAAGAGCTTCAGCATTTAGAATCAGCTTTTAAACTTCCTGAACTCCTTCCTCAGAGTTGCTTTGTATGATAATGCTTCCTCCTTATTTTATAATGGCAAAGATGAATCCAAATGTAAAGGTTATAACCAAGCATTCAGATCCTGAATAAGCAGGGCAGGATCTCCTTTTTCTCTAAACAACCTGAATAAACTCTAAATCCCAAACCAATCTCATGTGTACAGAGGAGCAGAAACTGACAAATGCTCACTGTACTTCTGAAACCAGACAAGCCACCATTCCTAATACTCCTTGTGCTATTCTTCTAGCTAGCAAGGCCATCAAAGCTTTTATTTTGTTAGGATTAGTATTCATACTTTATATATATATATATATATATATATATATATATATATATATATATATATGCTATGTGTTCCTTTTCAGTGAAAAAATTAAGCGACACAGAAAGATGTTTGGTGATGATGGGGAGTTTCATATATAAAACCAAATTACATGATGCAACTTTCTACTGAAATGTTCAAAAATACAGACATGGTGTTACACTTATTTTTTAGAAAAGCTCTTCATTTGCTTAAACCAGTTTGACATACATACATCTCTGTAGGACATCAGCTGAACAGAGAACCCTTACACTTCAGTTTTTCCTGCAATAATAGAATACTGGGGGAAATTACAGAAAAAGTGCAACTTGTGGAAACACTAAGGCTGCGTTCGAACAACACAATAGTCAATGGTGGGTTAATGGTGGGTTGATTATCGAGGGAGTACCCCCCACATGACATGATTATAATCAACCAGGGTATGGATTAAGGCCAGTATTGAGTCAATAGTTATTTCATTGACATATCTCCCACCCTCTCTCCCCCCTCAGTCCTCCCGCTGGTACCCTACCAGCCACTGTGAGTTCTGCTGATTGGAGTAGAACAGCCACTGCCACTTTGGTTGCTCTTGCCAGGAGACACTGTGTGTGTGTGAAGAAAGAGTCAACAGTGCCTGACACACAATACAATAACCAACAGTTGTTCAAATAATCAACTCTGCACAGCGTTGGTTATTTGCACTGGTTATTTCGGCCAAATAACCAACCACGGTGTGAAAAAGTCCCAGCAGATGACACAGTAACCAACCATTGACTAATCAACCCACCATTGACTATTTAACCCATCACTAGTTATTGTGTCATCTGAACCCAGTCTAAGGGTGCTTTTATTTGAAATTTTATTCCACATCACTGTACTAGCAAGCTGTGTAATATGTGCCTTGGCTCAATAACTTTAAACATCTAGATGATGTTACTTTTATGCTGTAGAGTTTCTACAAGCACCTTGTTCATACTGTATATTAATCTGCAAGGAGTGGATGTGGAAGGGTTTCTGCCTCATAGCAGGAAGATGAACTGTAAGACATTCTGGCAGCATCTAGCCATAAAACCATAAGATAATATAGCAGTACAAATGATCCCAAAAACTTAGTAAAGAAGCATATATCTTCGAATTACAAAGCAGAAAACTCTTCAATTGAGGTGAAAGTTGCATCTGAGAGACCAGTCCACAAACATCAACTCAAAACGCAATGAGGTCAAAGGCAAAGCAGACATGTAATATGATTTTTGCAGCTAGACTCTAAAAGGTCTCTCTCTCTTTAAAATTAATGCTGCAAAATCACTTCTGTCTATCTTGCCCACTAGACCTACCTACATAGTGCACTTTTTATTCTACTGGGTTGTACTAGGACCTGCAAGAAGAAAGTTCTGGTACAGGTTTGTACATATGACACATGTACAGAAATGAGAACATGAGATAATTAAGGAGGATACTAAGATATTCTCCAAGAGGAAAGTCAACATAACTTTGATCTAACTACTTCAGCCCTTTAGCCAATCTCAGCTTTTTATTTTTAAACTATAAACACTCATTGAACTTTACTGCAGCAACACCTAAAGGACTTCTTAAAGTGATCTAAGCTATTTGTATATTGTCCAGCACCATGCTTATAAACAGCAGCTGCTTACAATTCAAGATATCCAACATGAGCCTCACCTTTATAAATAGTCACAGTTTCTGATCCAGGAAGCTCACGAGTTTGGGTTGTCAACTGCCTCCAAGTGCCCCTGAAAAATTGTACCCATAAACAAGTAAATTCAGGTTGCCTTACGAAGACTAAAATAGGGTTAAATCCAAGTCCACCAGCTTAACCTGTTTGTGATCCATGTGTTAATTAATTGAACAGATCATCATACTATACCTGCCAGGAAAATAAAATAAACCACATCTCAAAATTAAGATCACCCATTTCCTAGCTAAATTATGTGGCTTTTAAACTACAGTGTATGTAATCTCTCTCTTTAATTAAAAGTAGACACAATGAATGTCATGTTCATTTCTCACTGTTTTATCCATTTCTGCTGGGAACAAGCTGAGCAACTGCCAGGTCTCCATAGTATATTATGAATTTAGTGAAGGGATGTATGTGGATCATGAATGTTTCTGTGCAAAGCAGTGTTGTAGTGGAAGCATGCTCACGCTTGCATTCTGGTAATGCCCTGGGTGTGACTGTTGATTCAATGAGGCTTGTCTGCTAGGCTCATTTAATGGTACAGCTGGTATTTTTGTGAGGCAGCTGCTTGCAAAAGCCAAATGACCTCATCAGGAGTCACCCGAAGACTCTGGATGAAGAACGGATTCCCAGAGTGGCTTCACAGTGGAGGCCCATTACCATCTGCAGACGACTAAGACTAGGAATAAAGGAAGGGAAGTGTCTAATTCATAACTGCACAGCTGGGCAAGATAAATAACAAAGAGACTGATCACCTAGGAGATTTAAGATCAGCATCCCCTACCAAATTCAGTGTTATCCTGCCCTCTAGCACAGGCAGCCACACCAGAGATTTCCTCCAAATTCAGGTATTACCAGGTCCCTTTACTTGAAGAGTTCTAACAAATCTCCAGACTATGCAAATGATACAGCTTTGTGTTGCCCAGTACCTGGTATATTGCACAGCCACTGGCCATATCTGCATAGAAAATAAGCCAGGATTCCAGAGAATCTTTGTTTATCATGAACGTTGCTCCTCCCCACTAGCAAAACCACTAAACAAACCAGGAATTCTTAAACCAAGAGCAAACCCTGTCTTGTGATTCTGGTTTTACAGGGGACACAAGCCAGAAACTCAGTTTTACATGAAATGCAAAACAAACAATTCCTGGTTTGTTTAGCAGTTGCGCTAGCAGGGAGACGCAAAGTGGGAGTGAATAAGTTAGGAGTGAACCAGTACACAGCTTGTTCAGGATATGCCAGGATTCTCCAGAATCTTGGCTTATTGGTTCATGAAAACATGTCCATTGGCTACCCAAGAAAGGTTCCAAACTAGGTTTTACTTTTAAAAAAAGAAGAAAAAAAGGCAAATTCATATCTAATCTTCATAGCTGCAGCTGGCTTCCATTGGTCAGAAGATGGATGAGGCTCTGATTAGCTCACTACCTTTTGCTATAGCTTCTGGCCTAACCCAGACCAGTATATACAATTACCACTGCATACATCTCTCACACCTTGCATAATTTAACTAGCCTGAACTTCGCAAAGAAGGAAAAAATTAAATGAAAAAAATGCTTAAAAATAGAATGACTTTCTACTCCAGTTTACCATGGCATGAACAATAGGGCACAGATCACGTAGCACCACATCAAGTGAGGTGGGAGGAAGCGGCCTCAAGTACCAACAAACATTCCTGCATTTGAATTTTCAAAAAATGCACTGCCTAAGGTGATTTCCTCTAGCTCATTCCTCCATTTTGACTCTAGACTGCTCAGTACCCATGAACGAGGCCGGGAAAAGGAGGCGAATGGGGAGAGAAAAAGCAGCTGAAAGAAAAAGAGTTTGAAATTAGAGGGCAGCAAAGGCCAAAATGTCATTCATGTTGCTGTAGCAGCAAGCACCACCACCCTGTCTGGAATTCCAGTGCCAGCTCCCCTACACACGCACACACATCCCTATACTGCAAGCTATCTGCATTGGAGTTTGTTTTTTGCTGAGTTAACTTCACTAAATCCAGACCATTCCTGGGCTTCGTGCAGAGAGCTTGTGCTGTGCTTGCATGTGCATATCAACCCACTCGAGAAAAAAAGAAAAAGGCTTTAAAACCATATAAGGGAAGGGGCTTTGCTGTATTTGTACAGAAAGGCCAACTGCATAGCACTAAGAGTCAGAGTTGTGATGTAGGAAGGAGAAAAGAAGAGCTGTCTCTCTTGGGAAATAGAGGGCCTTTCATGGGCCACATGTGTCGTGTCTTGAGAAAACAACTATATCTAGTAGATCGGCATTGTAAAACACATCTCAGAGTTAACTTGCACTTTTTCCTTGCGCCTATGCGCCAACAATAAGAGAAAGAACCCTGAAAGGAAAGACAACTTGGCTATTAACAAGCTGGACTGGAGTGGTCGATGATGGTTTTGGATACGGAAGACCTAGTTTTACTGCCAAAGTTCATAGACAGCCTCAGGCAAAATTACTCCTTTACGGCTTAACCTACCTCACAGGGATGCTGCAAGAATGAGTATGTGAGATAATCATTTAAAAAATGATATATTGAGGGAAAGTGTTGCAGATATTATTAAGTGATACTAAATAAAAGAAGATCCTGTATTAAATTAAATGTTTTCTTTTATTTTTTTTCTCATTATCCTAAACTCCTTTAGATAATTTTTCATTAGATTATTTTAATGAATGTCATTATATTATATTGCTTTGTTTGTTTCCTTCTCTCTGAAGTTGCTGTGTATGAGGTTTGAAAAAGTATAAATAAAGTCTGTGTGCAGGGATAAGATATCTCTTAATAAGTACAGTATATCCAAGTTTTAATGACCACATCTCCTCACCACCTTCATATCTTGACATCAAACTGCAATAAGAATTTATTATTGTCTTTCTGTTTCTGGATCAGAAGCACTAATACACAACGATGAACTCCACCAACTAGATCAGTGGTTCCCAAACTTTTTCAGGTAACCGCCCCCTTGGTTCCACAAACTCATGCCCAGTGCCCCCCGCTCACAGCCCCTTTAAATGGGAAGCACCCGCCGCAGACTTGCCGAGGGAGGGAGGGAGGGAAAAGAAAGCAAACACCTCTGTTTTGCAGCTGGCGTGGCGGGGCACACCAAGCAGGTATGTCTCTTCATTAGCATTTTGGTGCTTTTGAAACATTTCAATTCACCGTTAAAAGGACTCTTCTTAAATGGTATTAATACATGTGTGGATTCTTCCCCTATATGACTTGGGACCAAACTACCTTCTCCCATAAAAATGTCCCTGAGTCTTAAGACCTATTGGAGAGGCGCTTCTCGGAAAAGACCACCTCGAGCGCCCCCCTGCCACCCCATTGCCTCTTAGCGCCCCCCTATGCAATCCCACTGCCCCCAAGGGGGCAGTACCGCCCACTTTGGGAACCAATGAACTAGATGATCCTGCAGGCAAAAAGTGGGGGGGGGGCTGCCAACCCGCTTCTACCTTTCAGCCCCCAATGCCCATGAAAATCTGTTTGGAAGATTGGGAACCCTCTAGAACAGTGTATAAGATGGGAGCTTGAGGGGGAAGGAGAATTCAAGGGGAAAAACCCTACCCTGCCCACTTCCTTCAGTGGGGAGGTTCCCTTGGGTCCTAGTTCCCGCCATCAATGAGAGGAGCCCTTCCATTCAACTTTGGATCCAACCCACTATATGGAGCAGAGCTACACATTCAGGAATACCATATGATGCTGTCTTTCTGGAAAGATACTACTTCAGAATGCATAACATACTACTTTTCCCACACACTAGGAATTTTTGATGGGGAGGGAAGGCAGGCATTTAAACATGCTTTCCCTTTATCATTAGCCTGAATCGCTACAGTAAAAAAAGGCTATGCCATGAAATATTTCAGAATGAACAGATTGTCTTCGATTTCAAATGGAGCTTATTTCCTCATGCATGTGTTTACATTGATCACATTATTCTACTTTCTTCCTGCCCTCTGCCTACACATTTCTATTTCATAGATGAGCATTCTCAGGGTGTTTATCCAGACTAAAAAATCCTCTAAGATTACCATTCCTACACTGAGGTACATGCATTTCCAACAGAGGTTTTTGATGTTAGTGGGTACACACCCAACACATTTTTGAGCAACCTTACCTTATTGGAGCTGTCCTAAACCAGATGTCCTCCAGATGTGTTGGTTTACCCATCACCCCCAGCCAACATGGCCAATACTTCTGGGGATGCTGGGAGTTGTAGTATAACTCATCTGGAGGGCACCAGCTTGGGGCATGGCTACCTTAATGCAAGACCTCTCAACCTCTCAAGACCATATATGGTTAAAAATATAGAGGGGTTTCAGACTCCTTTCTCATACTTTGAAAGCTATATGCCAGGGCAGGATAAGGGTCTACAGAAACAGAACTCCAAGGAAAAATCTGCTGACTCCAAGGGCATAGGCAAAATAGAGAGGAGTGTCCCAAATCTTTTTTTTTTTTTAATGTTTCAAAAGAATCACTATGTTTGGAATGTCAGTTCCAGAGAATAATACAAAAAATAGTATTGTACACCACCCGGAGAACTTCAGTTATTGAGCAGTTTAAAAGTACATTAAATCAATAAATGAGAGAATCTCTTCTTGGACCAGTAATGCGCCTAATGAAGAATTACGTGAGGTTGGAACCATGCAACTTCTGTTGGTTCGATAGGAGTTTTTTTTTTATTTGTGAGATTTCTATATCACTAAATATAATAAAATGCCCAAGAGGGTTCCCTATTTGTATATCTTTTTATTGCAAATAATTCTTATCCTGAAAGGTGTCCCTTTGCTTATAAACTGAAGCAACCAAAACTGAGTAGTTCACAATGGGAATTGCTCTGCCTGGGCATTAGCAGCCACAACAAAAAAGCAGAAACCAGGTGATTGCAGAGACCACTTGCCAGCATGTTTGATGGAAGTGATTGTAGGCACATGTCTGCACTGATCTCTTGACATAACAACATTCCTGAACAGCAGGAGGCTGGAGAACTGCAGTTTTCAGTTCTAATAGGCCCCTGGGGTCATTGGGCAGCCCCAACATTCCCTTCACATTATCTCCAGGTTAACACTCTCTCGACAGGTTTCCCCTGGGGGCCCAAGTTTAGCCTCAGACCCAATTATTTCCTCTCCCAGTTTGGAACTCAGCCACTGCCTGCCACATATACACACAATATGATTTGTTCATTATTGTAGTTATTATTACATTTATATTCCATCTTTCTTTTGCACTTGCAAGGAGCCCAAGGAGGCATGGTCCTCCTCATCTCCATTTTATCTTCACAACAACCCTGTGAAGTAGGTTAGGCTGAGAGTCAGTGACTGGCACAAGAACACTTGTGAGCTTCATGGCCAAGTGAGGTTAACAACCCCCGATCTCCTGAGTCCCAGTCCAAGACTCAAACCACGACACCACACTGGATTATTTGAGATGAATTAATGCAGAATACCTCAAATTCCTGTGTTCCTGTGCTTTCCCCAAACCACTCCACCCACAAGCAACCACTTGAAAGGGCAAGGAAACCCACCCCAATGGTTCAACAGAAGAGTGGTTAACAATGCAATCTTATCATGTCTACTCAGAAGTAAGCCCCATTGAGTTCAATGGGGAATTACTTCTAGGTAATTGTGTAAAGAACTACTGCCTAAAACGGATTTCCGTTGCAAACCTATGCCCACTTTCTTGGGAGAGCCCCACTTGCCTGCAAATCTATGCCCACTTTCCTGTGCAGGACTTGGTTCTGAGTAGACCGCATGGTTTTTGAGCTTTTCGTGAAGAACTGTAATTAAATAACTTCAGCATGTATAATCACCAAAACAACACCTCACTACCCTTCGGTGGTGCTTTATGATGGACGATGGACAAGGACAAAGAATTCCACGTATGGAACGGCAAACCAAGAAATTCTATATTGCATATCTACACCCACACCCCCATTTCCCGGGCTCAGGCAGGATATGTATTCAACAGCTGTCTGAAGAATTCCGGGGCGCGCGAAAAAGAAATAACGATTATTTCCAAATGGAGCTGTTAGCACAGCTGAAGTAAGTACACGCCTCCCCTTCACAGGTCATGAAGCGCGCGATTATATGTAACAGCACGAGCCAATTTCCGCGTGGGCTGGCAAAGCTTTTTAGATCCTTTCGGATGTAAGCCATTTCGAATAATCCCTGCCGGGGTGGGTACCCCCGACTGCAAGGACACAGGAAGGCACCTTACCTGCACAGGGATGAACTCGCCCGCCCAGGGACTCCTGGGCCATTTCAAAAGAAAGACGGCGGTGGAGGAGGGGGAAGGATTGCTGGGAGAGTCGCTAAATCCCAATCAAGAGCATGCACACGCTCCTAATCTGCCTGCGGTGCAAACAGGAGACCCGAAAGATCGCCATCGGTAAGGGGGGGAAACTCTGGCGGTTTGGAGCCAGCGCTACTTGGTACCACACACGAGTTCAGACGGAGCTCTTCCTCCCGATAGTTTAAACACACACCACTCACCCGATTTCGCCAAGCGCGGAGGCGGCGGCTAACTCCGGTGCCAGCGAGCTCGCGATCCACGCGACGAAAGGCAACGCTGAGATTAGAGCGAGCTGCTGCCAGGCAGGAAGCCCAAGATCGCTTTTAGGAAGGGAAGGAAAAGAAGGGCGGGCGGGGTCACTAACGCTCAGGGGAGGTGGAGACTCCGGGAGCCGCAAGGAGGGGCCGTGATCGGAGCAACCAAAGCAGTAGCAGTAGCAGCAGCGCCTGCTGCCTGCCAATTATTAACCCAGAGCTACCTGGGCCGGCGCGCCCGAGTTCCTCTTCTCCCGGCGAGGACATGCTAGGCGGGGCGGAGCCATTCCGAGTCCTAGCTCGAGGCAATGGTACCGCCCCGAAACTCCCGCCTGATCGCTCGACTTTTCCCAGCGCCCAATTTAGGAGAACAGCAGGGAAAGCTCAGGAAGACGGTATCGAGCTTCGAGACAGAGAGGAGAAGTTATTAACTGCTTCGGAGGCATTCCGGATGACGCGCCAAATGAGTAATATAATAAAGCGATGGTTTGAACTGGACCAGTTTCCGTTAAGGAGCAAATCTGCAGAGGTGCAGTTGTTCATCATTTTCATGGCGCTTTCCAGCGAACTATAACGGCTTTATGAATTCGGACTCATTTTTAACAATAGAGATGAAAGCTAATCTCACGGAGGATAAGGCTATCGATGGCTACTAGTCCTGATGGCTATATGCTACCTCTAGTATCAGAGGCAGTATGCCTATGTACACCCAGTTGCTGGGGAACATGAGTGAGAGGTTCCTATTGTACTCCTGTCCTGGACAGCTGGTTGGCCACTGTGTGAACAGAATGCTGAACTAGATGGACCCTTGGTTATCCAGCACAGCTCTTCTTCTGTTCTTATTTACTGACTGATGAAGAGTTCTGTGTAATTAAAAAAGCTTCAGCCTCAACAGAAGTGGGGATCAATATATGTTGAACGTTTTAACTGTTTAAAAATATCTTATAATCTATGGCCAGCATAGCAACAATTGCTGTAATTTTGACTCCGCTGTCTGCGGGCACATATGACGCTCCATTCCTGAGAAGACAACGCCTGTATCCTGGCAGACACGTACAAGGTTGCCATTTCATAGAATCAATGTTCTAAAGTAGCCTCCCCCAAATTGGTGCCCTCTACATGGTGGACTACAACTCCTATCATCCCCAGCCAGCATGATCAATGGACCTGCTAGCTAGGGATGGTGGGAGTTGTAGTCCAACATATATGGCGGGCACCAGCTTAGGGAAGGCTGTTGTAGAGGCTGCTAAATACTTCCCAATTCCTACATGGTTCAAAATAACGGGAAACCTATTGGCCGCCATAATGGTGTCATGGAAACATTTATTTTGCTGCATGTACATATACAAGGCCAATTTTTTTCCAGCACATGTACATGCAGCAAATATATCATATTTAGGATTGTTCTCTGCCGGTGTTTTACAAACGTATTTCTTCGATGCAGTGCCAGATATGTATTTATACTTTAGGCATACATATATAAGCACACACATATATAGATATAGATGCAGGTATATATCTCAGCCTGTTGGCTGCGTTTTCTACAATCTACCATACCATTATGCTAGTGATACACCTTGATGGATTCAGTGACCCACTTATAGGTCCACAAGAATCATGTTCAGCTCTGCTTTCTTCCATCCTATTTTTCCAGCTCATCATTTGTATAAAATACTGAGTGCTACCTCTCTTCTGCCCATGTCCCACCCCTCCGTGTATCTGAAAGACAATAAAACAGGAAAAATAAAGCTCTGGTTGTAGTCAGTTTTGAATGTGATCTGAAATGTGGCCCATGAGTTTTCCCAGCTTCCTGCAATCAATAGGAAACAAGAATGGCATTGTAACTTGCAATAAATTATAATTAATAATACTAACAGAGACTCACATAGTAAATAAAAATGATCTTCTCTCTCATGTAGTCATGTCTTATTGGCCTGATGTACAAAATGTGTTTATGGAGAACCATAAACACATTTTGTACATCAGGCCAATAAGACATGACTACATGAGAGAGAAGATCATTTTTGTGGCTGGATGCAAAACATTTTCATTGGTTTGAATAAAACATATTTTTAAAAACCTTCCTTTTTTTAAAAAAAAAGACAGAACAAGATTTTTAACAAGTAAATCCCATGAAAAACAAAAAGGGCCTTCATCCAAGAAAATATGGTTTGGATTGGGCTGAAAGGTGTTATTGGATGCTTCCAGACAGACAGCTTCTAGCACTACCAATCAAAAAGTGTTACGCAGCTATTCCATCTTATCCTCCTTAAAGCGCAATCCTATATATGTTTACACAGAAAAATGTGCTACAACTCCCAGCATTCCCCAACCAGCATGGTTAGGGAATGCTGGGAGTCGTGGGTCTTATTTGTGTCTCAACATGCATAGGATTGTGCCCTTAATGGGGTTGTTGTTGCTTTTGAGGTAAGAAAAAAGAAGAAGTGGTTTGAAAACTTGGGTGGTTACAAATTGAAGCTGAAGATGCCTTTTAATTGTGACAGAGCAATTGCACAATAAAAGCCTCGTCTGGAAGCACCCATTGTCTTAACCTGCTTTTCCCAACTCATGTTACACAGAGAGCAGAAACTGCCCTGGAAAACATGTCCCTTGCCTAAAATGCCTATCTGGGTATTTATATGACTTCAGCTGAAGCACTCGCAGTATTTACATGTATGTATGTAGTACACCCCTGTATATATTTTATTTTTTTAAGCTGCCCATTGCCATTCATTCACATTCATCTTTAGTTGTGTTTGGTACCAAACTCAGCGAAATATTAATTAAAAAGATACAAATACTTGTCAAGAAAGGGACTATAATAGCCATGGAAGACAGATCAAAATCCTGTGATTGAATATTTAGCTGCTCTCCCCCTCACCCCCCACCCATCCATTATGTTTGTGAAAGGCTGTTCCTGTCAGTAGTACAACGGTAAGGTCATTAGACAGATACAGAGATGTCTGGGTAGACAGATCTGATTCTACATTGGAGTATTTCAGACATTGCAACAGCCCTCAAGCGTTAAAATCTGTATTGCAAAAAAATTAGCAATGGTCACTATTTCCACAACAGGAAGGAAGGAGCTAAAACCACTCTGAGGCAGCTGTCTCCAACCTGGTGTGCTCCAGATGTGTTGAACTACAACGTCAATGGCCATACTGGTAGGGGATGAAGGTAGTTGTAGTCCAAAACATCTGGAGGGCACCAGGTGCTCTAAAACGTGTTCCTCTTATAACAGGGGATATCTTCAACCCATGCTTTGAATTTTTGCCCAACAGAGCAGGAGAATCACCCCGTTGGTTATCTCATTCTGCTCTCCTTTCCTGTAGCTGTCAGATGCATTGGGCCTCAGATTGCTCCTGCTTGCACCAAACGCTTTTGGTAAACTATCCCCAAAATAACTAGTATGCTAAAGCTGAAATCCTTAGTCCTAAGACTAAGAAATAAGTTTCATTGAACTCAGTGGGACTTATTTTATTATGATTTATTTATTTATAAACCTATGAGTCACCTTTCAAACCCTAGGGCCCTCAAGGCAATTTACAATTAAAAGTAAAACAATCATAAAGCTTTAAACATTTTTTAAATGTTAAAACAATTTGAAAACTTTGAAAAACAATTAAAAACTTCAAAACATCACCAACAGCAGAATTAAGAGCAGGTAGAGAATCTTAAAAACAGAGTGTGGACCTAATACCTTAGAGGTGCAATCCTATTGGATGCCCCCTGGGTACTTGTAAGCCTCTGAACTTATGAATATCCAATGCAGTGCGAGCAGCATTTTGTGCTTTCCACTCTGGATTTCAGCTAAATAGGGAGGAGGCTAGGGATAGCTCGTATCCCCACATCTCCAGTCTCCTCCCCTCCCTGTCCACCAGCACACACCCCTTTACCCGTTTATGAGCTTGCAAATGCAAGCTCGTAGCAGCCGCCGGTGTGGGCTACCGGGGAGGGGGTGGGGAGTGCAATTCCCTGGCTCCACGGTTGGAGCCCTGTCTCTGACCTCAGAGCCAGGAGACCAAGAAATCCTATGTCCCCCAGATGCTGTCTAGAGGCCATAGCATTGCTTTCCCCGTGAGTAATGCTATGGCCCCTAGACATTGCCTGAAGGGCCATAGGATACTTAGGACTCCCTGTCCGAGGTTCAATGTAGTGCTCCGACCTTGGAAGCGGGAGTCGGAGATCTTTCCCCCTCCTCCTTCCAGCTGAAATGGAAAAAATCACACCAGCTGCTCTCTGAGGTCAGAAAATCAGCCTTGGGGTGGGAAAGGGAGAAAACTAGAGAAGCCAGATTTAAGCTATCCTGAGGCCAATTCAGCCTGTTTTCCTCCCACTCTGTCTCTAGTTGGGGAAAAACTGTCCGTCTAGCGAAAAATGCAGCGCAGGAAGACGGAGAGGCAAAGATCGCCTCCACTGCTCCTCCTGCCCTGCATTGGATGATCAGAAACCTCTGAATTCTAGGGCTTCCCATTATCAAGGGTGCAATCAATATGTTTGTACCCTAAAAATACTAAAAAGCTATATGGAACAAAAAGGGTTTTAACAGCTGGCCTAAAACTGAATAGATTTCACTGACTTTTGATTGAGAATGTTTAGAGTCGTAGTGTATGAAGTTGACGGTAAGCCTTGAATGCTAGTGCTGTAATCTAGGAGGGGAGTTGTTCTTATCAATGTCTCTTTGTAAATGCAAGATAACACAATGAGACTGTATCCTCAGTCTAGGGCCTGGGTTCTTTACAATGGTCTGAATGCAACAACCATCATAATTAAGCCATCCTTTAGCTAAGGTCTGGAGCAGATTTTCTTCCAGAAACAAAGTTTGCAATACAGAAGCCCACACGGATAATCTAAACCACTAGCATTGCTACAAGTGATGCTGAAACTAGGTTGCTGTCTACACATGGGGAAAGCTCTGCGGTGGCTGTGGATCTGCACCACGTCGGTTAGACAATACAAGTGCAAGTTTGCAGCTACTGCAGGGCTTCCCCATGATGCTGCGTTTTGAAAAAGTTGGGCATTTACCCCAACTTTTTCAAATAGAGTGCTGTCAATATGGCGCTTCTGCTGTGTAATGCTGCTCTGTGGGGCCAATCCGAGGTCAACCCAAGGGCGGAGCCTGGTGGAAGGCAACTAGTGATTGGTCGCCTTCCACCAGGAAGAGGGCGGAGGCAATTCCAGTACCCGGATGGCCACCCAGAAACCCCATGCTCCCTCCTCCGCGTTGGGATTACCCGACCCCGGGAGAGGGAAAGTGCAGGGTTCAAGAATGAGGCAGCGCCAACCTGGAGCCATGAAGACAGCCTCTAGGTATCATGACAGAAGTAACATGGATGACCAGGGAGAAAATGAATAGGCCATTTTTACAAGTATTACAATCTAGTCTTGTGGCTCATGCAAGATGGAATTCTGTAGGTGGCGGCAGAGTATGAGGAGGACATTGGGATGAAGGCAGAAAGAAAATGGAAGTGGACTAGGAGAAGAATATGCCATGAAAAAGAAGGAGCTGAGAGTGGAAAGGGAATGACGTGAAGTAGGCTAGGTATCAAGGCTGAGCCCAAGCAATTGGGTACCTGGGTAAGGTTTTAGGTGTGACTCAACCTAATGGTGCAGACCTGCACTACTCCAAAGGTGACTTTCAGTTGGAAGGTATCTCTTGCAACTGACAGGTAGCTTTAACATGCTTATGCTGCTCATCTGGACCAGCAAAATGGTTGTCGGGCGGTGGGGTAAAAGTGCAGCAGAGCAAACTATAGATAAAAATCCATTCTGTCCAATGGACAGCCAGGCCCTGAAAAAGGATGGCACTAGAAGAAAAGGGGGGGCAGGGCCAGAGGAGATACACAACGGATGGGTTATGAGAAGATTGCCTTTGCCTCTCCAGAAGATATGTGAGATACAGGTGGTCCACTCAAAGCTTATTCCCTGACCTGCCATTGTGTCTTTGTGCCAGCATAGGGTCTGTTCTAGTTAGTGCCTACGTTCCCAGAAGCAGGCCTTGGTCAGCCACCTGACTGGCACAATAATGCAGCCATTCTGCATAGAAAGACAGGGTGCATTGTACAACCACAGCCGCCTAAGAGCTGTTCATGCAGCTCTTCTGCCTGAAAAGAAGTATTGTTCAGGGTGACCCACCCTTCAACCTCTCCCCAACACCATGGAGGCAGAGCTGTTTGCAGCAACCAGAACAGCGCCATTCACAGTCCTCCCCATCCCACAGCTGCTGCTGCTGCTGGGCCTGCCCCCTCTTAGCACTGCAAAGCCTTGAGCATGCAGGCCCTCGGTAGGCGACATACAGCACAAGGCAAGTGGATAGAAGAATATTTCTGAGTGGCACCTGCTGGGTCTATGCCCAGTAGAGGCAGTAGGTTTTCTGGCAGAACTAAGGGGTTGAATTCATTAATGGTGGTGTTACCTGGAATATGTCCAGTGTAATTTGGGAACCACTCAGCCCTCTAAACCTGGTTCTAAGAAATAGTCCCAGATATTGACCTGGTTCACATGTCACAGCACAGCTCCTCATGGGTCATTTTGCCAATGACGAGCTGCAGCAGGTGCCATTTTGCATATTGGGGGTTGTCGTACCATGCAAACCCAGCAAGTGTGGTCTGTTCTAGGCTTATACTATGGGTATACAAAGGTTGCTTAACTCTTGCATAATCCACACTCACCAAATTCACATAGCACAACAATCCCTGAGTGGGGGGATATGCAAAAAGGTGGCTACACTCACCCTGCATGGGCCCCAACCTCACCATGATTTAAATAACCCATAGTGGGCTGTTGTGTTGTGCAAACCGGCCCATTGGGTAGGACAAGATAGTGTTTAAGCCACTAAAGAACTATGTAGCAGGATATCATATCCCAGGTAAACTGTTGTTCCTGAAAACAGAGCAAAGTGAGCAGAGTAGGTTAAAAAAGCAGCACGTTGGATAGCTCCTTTGGTGTTCTGACTGGTTCTGTCTGAAACTCAGAGTGGTTTACAGAGTACATAGGAGCCACCAGCCTCCATTGTTTTTTCTATAAGAAGGAGGATATGAAAAGGAGAAGCAACCTGTTGGAACTTGAGGTAAGGGGAAATGAGCTGCTTCTTTGCTGTGCTGAGTCCTGAGACAGAGAAGAGGTAGAAGCAACAAGCCAGGTCTCTTGACTCAAGTTCCTGCCAAATGCCAAGCAGAGATGATTATCACAGTGTTGCACAAGGCTATACAAAGGGCAATCTTATTTACTTTCAATTTAAAACAAAACATTGGGAGCACTCTCACTGTTTATCCTCATGCACATGGGAGAGTAAAAACATGCATTCTTCTTTCCAAATACAAGTCCTCACTTTCAGGCACTGATATTCTCATACATTATTTAAATGAATGCACAGATGTGGGTATGATTTGTGAACACGTATTCTCCTCGTTTAAAATGCACTGCTTTGAGCTCATCGGGAACTGAACATATACAGGCTATATGCCAAGAATATTAAAGTGACTAATGCCCTCTAGAGGCAGAGATAGGGATATTTGCAGCCTTCCTTTGTATTATTTATTTATTTATTTATTTCTTATATACCGCTCCCATAGCCAGGGGTCTCTGGGCGGTTTACAGAAACCTTTGGTGCCCTTCAGCTGGCTGGAGAGTGTTGAGGATTGGAGGGCACTAGGCTGGGGAAGGCTGAAAGCTTAAAAAAACAGGCAGTTGGAATCTCTGCTAATATAAAGCATTCCTGACTCAAAGTCACATTTAAAAAGAAAAAAGGAAACAAGCTTTAACATTATAATTAATTTCCCCTTTTATTAACAAATACTTTAATACTGCTGCTACACCAAAGAGATAGCTGAGATGCTGTGCCAAAAGGCTTGTATAATTTTTCTTTATATCCATCTACCACACTTTCATTGTCTGACATGCTAAAATGGACATCACAGAAGAGAGCAGAGGAAATGGTTTTGGTGTGTGGTCTGTAATAACCAGTAGAATTGTAATAACATTGGTGCATCCTTAAAAGGAGAAATTGCTATGGGACTTTAGTCCTTTCAAGGCTTTGAGTATGTAGTAATGAGAATGCTAATGTAATTGGCGGCAGGTCTGGGGTCTGAAGGGGTACAGGATTTGGCATGAATCTACTCCTCCTTTGTCCTGCCATATGTCTGCCAGTGTAGTGTTGTGCTGGTGTATCTGGAGTTGCACCAGTGTATGTCATGTCAGAGGTTATATCTCACATTCTGCCAGTGTAGCAGGACTTTCACCATATGTTTTGGGCAACCACTCCCACCATCCCTCATCAACACAGTCATGGCCACTGGGGATGATGGGATTTGTAGTCCAACACATCTGAAAGGCACCACTAGGGGATGGCTGCCTTTCAGTGACCACAGATGGTTAAACCGTGAAGGGGTTTCAGATTATTTTCTCATACTTTGAAAGTAAGTGCATGCCAGGACAGACTAAAGGCCCCAGGGAAGAATATGCTGACTCCAAGGGCACAGATATCATAGAGACGAGTGCTCCAGATTATTATTATTTTAAAGAAATGCTTTCAAAAAGAATAATGTTTGGAGTGTCAGTTCCAGAGAATAGGAGAAAAAGAGTATCTCTTATTGGATTACTGATGTACCTAATGAAGAATTTTGTATAATTCAAAAGCACAAAAACGTTTGTTGGTTCAGTATGAGATATAAGTTTTCCCATCATAGTCATGTCGGGGATAATGGGAGTTGTAGTCTATCACAACTGGGGAAGGCTGTGGTAACCCCTCAGCCAACATACCTTGACTATAGGATGGCACCCTTGATTGACTAAAACAATGCCTTGGGTTGATCAGGCAGCAGATTAAAATAATCGTTTTAATATAACTAATTATAACTGCAGATGGAAGCAACGTCTTGAAAGCGGCACTGTTTTCTTCCATATATATCGGAAAGCCTTTTTTTAAAAAAAAATTATACAAGCATGCATAACCTAAAAACAAAGCCTTTCCGCCTATTATTTTACCCATATTCATACAAAGTTATTCGAAAGATTGATGGAGTACGCATGTCTAGACAGAATATATATATAGGACTTTCCCCCGTCTAAACATGCATAGGATTGCTCTCTAAATAGATTTCATCGGGCGACGGCCCATTCAGCCAAAGTTTTAAAAATGCGTGTTTTGTGCATGTGTGTTGTTGTCTTAACTTTGGCTGGATTGTGCGCTAAAACGTCTACCGCTTTTCCAACCTAAGAAACCGTAGCAAGCGTGAGCTAGCAAGTGAATGACGTTCCCTTCTCTGTCGTCATAGCGACGCTTTCTTTCCCGTGCAGAAAGAGCCGTTATGGTTAAGCATCGATTGCTTGACCCACCTCTGCCCGCTCGTGTCCCAGGATGCATCGCGAAGGTCGACTCCGTCCAGCCGCGCCCCCTTCCGACTATCCCGTGAGCCCTTGCGGCGCCGCGCGCGGGAAGGGAAGATGGCGGCGGCTGTAGGGCTAGCGGAGCGGGGCTACATGGAGCTCAGCGGGGCTGAGCGGGCTGCGCGGCGCAGGGCTCGGGAGCTCGTGTTCAGCCTCCCAGGTACTAACCGCGGATGGTTGCAGAGGGTGCGGCTTGCTCGGCGTTTGTCAGTATTATTTGTTAGGAATTAATAGTAGGCGCAGCAGTATTATTTCCCGCCGCGTGTGGCTGACCCGCCTCCCTTGTCCATCCTTTGCAGGTGGTGGCGCGCCCCCCATAACCGTGCGATACCCTGACAGCGCAGGTGGGTACTGGTACCAGGAGAATGCGCGGCTGGGCTCGGTGACCAGAAACCGTTTTATTCACTGGTGAGTGGTTCGAGGTAGTGGCCTTCCAGCCCACCACCTCTCGGCTGGACAGCTTGTCGGTCAATGCCACAGATAACGTCTGTTCCGTCCATTGGGAGGGGATTTAGGGGTCCAATGTTAGACCTACTTAGAGTAGACCTGTTGAAATGAATGCGGTTGTTAGTCTAATATTGGATACAGCCCTAGGTTGTAATAGTGAATAAGAACTGCAGCTTGTTTTGGCTGAGCCTCCTCTTTGGTGCTCTTGTCTGATCCCTTTGGCCCATATGTCTATTTGGAGCAAGTGCTCTTTTTCTTTGGTTTTGGGCTATTTCTCACTAAATCAAAATATGAATTGATGTGTGGGAATGAGAGGGCCATCCAAATGAGTGATGCATCTACATGAGTGACAGGTAACTTGAACATCCATTGATAGTAATTCAGTGTGGCAGTGAAATGGACATTAAAGTTGAAATTAAAGAGCAACATACATGCGAATGGGCATGTCAGAAATATAGGGTGAGACAGATGCAGATGGGTTACAGTGTGGCAAGAGGGATCAATTGGAAATGCTTTGAGGGAAAAGTAGTGACTGACCAAGAAAAAGATCTTGTGGTTGTGTATTTCTTGAAGAAATGTGCAGCTACTGTGAAAAAGGCAAATTCCATGTTGGGCATGGTTAGAAAAGGAAAATAAAATTGCCAACTGCCCCTATACAAGTCTGTGGTGCAACCACACTTGAAATACTCTGCACAGTTCTGACCCATACACCTAAAAAGGGTATTGTAGAGTTTGAAAAGGTGCAGAGAACAGCAACCAAAATGATGAAAAAGCAGGAGCAACACCCCTCTGATACAAGGTGACAATGTCTGGGGCCAGATCTACACCAAGCAGGATATATAGCACTGTGAAAGTGGTATGGAAGCAGGATCTACACTACTGCTTTATAGTGGTATTGAAGTGCACTGACAACTGTTTGGGCCCATGACACATTCCATATACCGCTTTCATAGTGTTATATATTGCTTGATGTGTCATGGGCCCCAAAAGTTGTCAGTGCATTTCAATGCCACTATAAAGCAGTAGTGTAGATCCTGCCTAAGACTGTTTAGTTTAGGAAAAAGGCAAGTATGCAAAGACATGCTAGAGGTGTACAAATTTTGTATGGTGTGGAGAGAATCATCTTATGAAATTGAGTGGTAGGCAATTCAGGACAGATCAAAGGAAGTGTTACTTCACATTGTGCATAGTTAAACTTTTGAATTTGATACTGCAAGATGTAGTGATGGCTACCAACATGGGTGGCTTCAAAGGGATTTGGTAAATTCATGGAGGAAAAGGTTTTGGCAGATGTCAAAAATAAATAAATAATGTAGGGTTGCCAGGCATAGTGGGTGTCCCTGCGTGTCTTCCCCTGTGCCAGATTAGCCCATGTGGGGGAGGTCCCTCTATATCCAACTACTTTTCTTACTTTTACTGGGTTGAGGCCACAGTGGTGGAGGAAGGAGCCAGCTTGACTGACCTATTACGGTTAATCTAGATCCAGCTATTGTAGGGCTTAGGGGGCGCTGAGTACAGTCAGTTTCTGCTGGCTCATTCCTCTTCCTGTCCCAAGCCAGTAAGTAAAAGGGGGCTTGTATGGGATAAAGGCAGTCCTCTAGGAGTGCATCTCCTCACTTATGGCTTTTAAGTTTGGGGATGTACAAATCCCTTCCTCCAACCCAAGCTTTTCTATGGCCTGGCATGTTGTAGAGCTGCACACTTGTAGTGTGATTGCAGACCTCAGTACCTAGATGTGAGTCCAGGAAGCACATACATCTGGCTCCTGAGGCCTCTGCATCATGTCCTCCATGCACACAAATATTGGGTTGGATTGTAGTCTATAACTTACAACTGCTATATGAATTTACTTGTTTTCTTTTGTAGGGCTACTTCAGGTGGGACCTTAGAACTGGTAGAGGAGTCTCTCGATATAAACCTTTTGAATAATGCTGTTCAGCTCAAATTTCAGAACTGTAGCCTCTTACCTGGAGGAGTACATATCTTTGAAACTCAGAATCATGTTGTTATCTTGATTTCAACCAATCAGACAGTGCACAGGTTGATATTACCACATCCTGCTCGGATGTATAGGAGTGTAAGTAATCTGTTCCATTACCTTTTTATTTATTACTTCAGACATTTCCAAGATTATGATTAAATATATAGGCAAAATTATTATTCTGGTTTAAGACTGTGTATACTTTTTAACATGTTCAGTTCAGGTAATACCCCAAATGGTTATTTGGAGAATCTGAAAAAAAAAGCCACAGGCAAGGCTCTCCTAACTCTCCCCTTGCATGTACTGTCTTCCCTTTTAAGTTTTAATCATAGTGTAATGTGATGTCTGAATTAGTAAACTATGGTTAACATTTGCCCCCAAATCCATTTCAAATCATAGTGACTGTTCAGACAACATGATGGTGGCCCTAAGGAGCCACTGTCAAAGTAGGCAATATTGTGCTACATGGACCTGGTATAAAACAGCTTTCTGTGTTCCTGTAATAGTTCTTAAGAAATTGATTGTATCAAATGGGGGGGGGGGGATCTTGTAATCCCTTGTTACAATTTTTCAAATACTTCTCAGTCATACATTGTACAACAGAAATTTGAGTAGAAAAAGCATTTATGTATTCTTCAAAGTTTCTTGTTGCTAACGAAACCATTTTTCTTACAGGATCTGATAACGGAAAGTCACATGCAGTCTGTTTTCACAGATATTGGAAAAGTTCATTTTAGAGATCCATTGAACTACTGTATGATCCCCACAATACCCGGACTGTCAGCTAATTCCACTGCCTCAGCAGCCTGGCTTACCAGTGATGGAGGAGCACTCTTTGCTCTGCCATCTGCATCTGGTGGGATTTTTGTCTTTAACTTGCCACCTCATGATGCTCATGGTAAGAGTATAAGCTGATTTAACTCATTTGTTTCTGTGTGCTTTATTCCTCAGTTAGAAATCTTAGAAATTACATATTGAAGCAGAGCTTATATCACAATAAATATTTACTAAGGTGTTTAAGGAAAGACAAGCTCCTAGCATCTGCATTTAAGAAGTGTATGTACTAAACTATTCAGCAAATGGAAGCTGAAGTACTAAGCTGTGAACTGAATGGAAGCACTTCATTGCAGACATAACTTCCTAAATGCCAGCAATACCCCTTTCATTCTATTCTATCTGTCTGCAGCTTGTTATGGGTGACTTTTTTTACTTCCTAGTCTTTATTTTTAAACTATGACTAGATTATTAGTCATGTATGCTATAGTATAGAATGCCTTTTAGTCTCTCACTGTAGAGCAGGGGTGTGGAATTTACAGCCCACATGCGGGGGGGGGGGGGGCTTTGCCTTTTTTGAGGCTTGCCCTTTAGCCTCTAATTTTGCTGCTGAAATTTGTCATCACATTGTTGCCAAATTTCTCCAAGATAAGGCACGTGAGGAGCACGAACCTTGTTTTTAAGCAAAATCACGTTCCTAGGAGGCTTTCATAAGCGCAATTTTGCTTTAAAACAAGGCGCCTTCTCCTAAAGAGAAATGGCTGCTTTTTTTACCAGCACCACACAGCTGAATTTCAGCAGCAAATCTAATGTTGTAGCAACAATTTCAGTGGCAGCAGGGAGGGGTGCAGTTCCTATTGGTTTCAGAGGAGTGGGGAATGGCCCCCAGACCCTGGAGGCTGCATAACACTGCTATAGAGTTTTACAACTTTGTCTCTGGGCCAACAGCAGAATCTCCTTGTGCATTTTTGGGCATCCATTATTAGTGTCTCAAATAGGTAGTCATCTTAACTGGAATGTCTCCATATAAAATTCACAAAGGATTATTCATCTGGTTTAATTACGCTTTTATTATGCTTTCCCGAAATGAAAGAATGCTAATAAATTATCTTCTTGTTTTTAGGGATGGCTTCAACATCAATTGTTGAATTGAAACAGAGTTCAGTCATGCAACGCTTGCTTACAGGTTGGATGCCTACAGCTATCAGGTTAGTATTAAGTCTAGATTATAACGATTAAAACTCTCATGGTCGATACAGCAGCAGATTGCATAGTTGGAACTGGACTGAGTGAGCATTTGGTCTTCCATTGATCCTATAATTCTACTTGTGTTGCATTTCAGTGACCATATTAAATATTTAAAGTAACTTGTACCTAGCCTTTTAACCAGATCTACATTATCAGGACTTGAATAAAAGTTGAAAGTGTAATGTGCTCTTTTTTGAGTGGGTCTGGCTCCCCTTAAACAAGGATATCAAATGAAAAGTAGGCTTATTCCTGACAAAGCAGGAATAGTGAATATGTTTTCTGACTCTGTGTCTAGTGATTTGCAGAAGTGATTCAGCCTTTTCTGTCCCACCTAGACTTGAGATCTTGAGGTTCATTTCGGAATTAGGACTTCAGCTAGAATTCCAATTCGTAGAGCTGTCCAAGAATGCTTTTCAGAGCCTCCCATAGCCCAGTAGTTTAAAAATGTGCATGATTTGAACATTTTTACCATTTTCTTCTATCTAGTAAAAAGGCTGCATCCTTTTTAGATTCAGACTTGGCAACTTGTTCAGAGAGTCAGTGTGGCTAGAGGATTTGAAGAGGGAATTCAGTCAGGAAACCTCCCAGGCAGCCATTTCTTAGTCTAACCTACTAGATACAGGGATTGTGAAGACAAAATTAGGCTACACTGAGGAAGTGTGGCATGAAAATGTGATAAATTTGTGTCGTACATTGGAGGCTAAAGTGCTCTAATGTGTATGCAGTAGAGCTGCTTTTGATGATTGTTTGAAAACTTTAGCTATGGCAGAATACGGTAACCTTTGGTTGAACAAAGCCTGTCCTAGATTAGAAATTTATTTCGCATGTGTAGTAGATGAATCCACTTTAGAATCTGAAATGGAGGATATCATGATGAATTGTGCTAATACGAATACTTATTTATCTAAAGTGATTTTAGATCATCTTTAAGGTTAGAATGAGCTCAAGACAGATATCTGAAATTGGGTGACATTCCAATTTATAATAAAATAATCTTAATTATAGGTATTCTCTAATAAAAGTTGTAAAGCAGTTTTGTTGCATTGATTTCTCCTTTTAAAGTCTGCTTGCTTTTGTGTTCTATAAAAAAATATTTTAAATATTTGATTTTTCCAGAGGTGATCAAGGTCTTTCAGACCTTCCGGTTAGTTTATCTGTCCATTGCCGTGAGCATGATGCCCTCCTCTTTGCACTCTACCAGGATCATAAACTTAGAATGTGGTCTTACAAAGTGAGTGAAATTTGTATTTCTGATAAATGACTAACTGTTGGTATTGCCGATATTGATAATTCATATGAACAGTGATACTTCCCAAACATCAGCTTTTAGCCACTTGTCACTTTGAATATGCAAGCTATATTAATTACCAATAGCTCCTTAGATACCCATTTGTATAGTCTATGTAGCATGTGCTAAGCTATAGTATGCGTCTTTGATGTATTCGTGCTAATTAAGAAATAAAACCTGTAGTGGTCCAAAAGGCTTGGTAAACCATGACTTTCAATTGACTTCAGCTGAAGCTATGGTTCAGTGTTCTTGTTTAACATGACAAAATGATTAGCAGAATATTAGCTGTTATGGTTCTGCACCTATTCTAAGCAGTTAAGTGCATAAGGCTGATGTTTTTTAAAATGATCTTGCAATGGAGCAAGCAGTGCATCAAAGTGTCCTTGTCCTTCCCAAGCTGATGAGTTCATTTTATACACTGGCCTGGTTCAGACAATACGCTAAACCATGCTGCTTAATCACAAAGTGGTTAACGGAATACATTGACCTTAAGGCATTCCATTAATCATGTTGTGGTTAAGCAGCATGGTTTAGCGTGTTGTCTGAACCAGGCCACTGTTGATTACTAGCTGGCAGTGCAAGTTGATGACAGGATTGATTCATGGTGGTTGGTAGAGGCCCTTGATTTGGCCAATACTCATGCAGCTAGGGGCAGGGGTTGCAATGACCCACTTGATATAGGTGGAGTTATGTTCTTGTACTGGGCACTAGAAACTGGGTCACTTCTCCTCTTTCCCTCTACTGCACTATAGACATTTTTGTTTGGTTCATTAACCATTTAATACCTTTACGAAATAATGTCTGTTTAAACCCATGGGTTGTATCCAGCAAATGCCTCCTACAGACAGAAAGGCTCACTCCATCAGTGGGAAGCTTTTGATCCACTGAACCTTTTCTGTTGGCTGATGGGAGGAGGAGGTGATCTTTGCTGATTCCCCCTCTCCCTTCAATCCCGTACATTCCCTGAAAATCTATTCTGGAGGGTTGGGAGATCCTCTGGAACAGTGGGGAGAGGTGGTGCTGGGGCCTTGCAGAGGGAGGGGGTAATTGGCCAAAATCATTGCACTCTTTTTTGTCCACAAGAGCATTCTGAGTGGAGCTCTGCTTGCGATGCTCCCACATTCTGGATCAAACCACATAATTTCAGCTTTGCACAGTAATCATGTAGTCTTGAAATGTCAAAATTTAAAGAAGATTAAAAGTACCTCGAGAGTTTGGTGGTGGTGATAGGAGAGATAGTGTCAGCAGAACTACATTCTTGAAAATAGAAAGTTTCAGATACACAAAGTCTGAAAACATGCTGCCATAACCAGATGCAAATAAGGAAATGTAACATCAAAACCCAGGATTTTGTGAGCCAGGGAAGAATGAAAGAACACAGTAAAATGTCTGTCCAGTGCCTTATGGTGCTGTTTTGATAATAATATTCATACACTTGTCCCATTTGTTCCTGTATTTTATTCATCTGATATCTTATTTTGGCAGGATCAAATGTGTCTGATGGTGGCTGATATGTTGGAGTTTGTGCCTGTTAATAAAGACTTGAGACTTACTTCTGGAGCTGGGCACAAATTACAGTTGGCGTATTCTGAGACCTTGGGCCTTTATATTGGCGTATACTTGCATGCGCCCAAGCAAGGACAGGTACTGGGATGCCTTGAATTTTTATTTATTATTATTTATTTATTGTTTAAAACATTTGCAGAGTATTCATATATTGTTATGTTGAATGGCAATTAACTACTTGTATGACACATGGGTTTCAAGAGTTTACGTGGATGAAATAATTATTTTAGGGTGCAATCCTATTGCGATGATAATAAGCCTCTGAACTTGGAAGCTTACAGTCATCCCATGAAGCGCAGGAGAGTGGTGGAGGAAATCTTCGCCTCCTCATCCTCCTGTCCTGCATTTTTGCTAAGGCTTCTTTGCCCATCTAGTTGGGGGTGTTTCCAAGGGGGAGGGAAGGAGGCTGGAGAGACCTCAGGATAGCTTGTGTCCTGGCCTCTCCAGTCTCCTCCATGTCCTGCCCACAGAAACACCGCCATCCCTTTTTCCGAGAATGTATTCCCACTCTTGGAAAGGCAGCTGGTGTGGTTCTTTCTACATCAGCCATGAGGGGGCGGAACTGTGATTTTCAGCTTTAAGGATGAAGTGCTGTCTCTGAGCTCGGATCTGAGAATCCGAGCTATCCTATGGCCCTTCAGATGCTGTCTGTGGGCCATAGGATTATTCTGTTAAAGATATTTTTAATTTGCATTGTGCAGTTGAGGCAGTTTAGTAAACTATGCAGCTTTTGATTTGTAATTCTAGATTAAAAGGAGAGCTTGGAAGTGCTGACAATTTCAAATGTTTTTTGCTTTTAAAATTGGGGAATTACAGTACATTACTACTTGGTAAGATATATGTTGGTGAAATACTGGGATGATTTTCACATGTATAGTTCCAAGAATTTAACTCATCCTTCTGTGTTATTTTAAAAAAACCAATTGGAGGAGATTTTCTATGGTTATGTAGGGAATTCTTGGTCCAGAATAGATATGTTCTGTAAATGCCAATATAGTCCTATACACCAATTGTGGGCCCACTCACAACTTTCCATATCAGTTTACTTGTAGGCCCGAGCTGCAGACATAAGGTTTTAAAATGAGGAAGACTGTAGACAGAAGGAAACGTCAAAACACTGTGTAGTGCTCTTCAGAGAACAGAATGATCCCTTCCATGTCCTGAAATGGAATATTTCTAAAATAAAAGGGTATGGTATCTCCCATCCCTTGGGTATGGAAGGACTTCAGCACTATTGCACCTGCTGTGTTTCCACAGGGAGCCTATTGTGCCTTCCTGTCAAGGCGGAAAGCCTGAAAAAAGGGCATAATAAGTTAGAATGTCTTATCTTTTATGATTGCTAAAACAGTATCTATTATCTTCAAGATCTAGTGATTATGATATCCTGAATTATTCTTGTGTGTTAGGATAAGAGAACCGGAATGTAAGAGAACTAGCATGTAAGAACAGTATAGAATTCCTTGCAGTTTTATTTGTACTAATTACAAAATCATTTTTTGCAGTTTTGTGTCTTCCAATTGGTCAGCACAGAGAGTCACCGCTATAGTCTTGATCATATATCATCACTGTTCACTTCTCAGGTGGGAATCAATAACAGGGTCGTGGCAGCTAAAGGGGTTTCAGATGAAAATGGTTATGTGTCTCGGGGTGATCCATTCCATACTGCCTTCCATCACGCCTCCCCTCCCACTAAGCACAAGCAATGTGATGGGTTGATTGTGGGGGATATTAAACAAAAACTTTTTTAGCAATCTTTTCTGATTTATTCTCTTGAGCTCATTTAGGTTTGAAATTTATATTCAGGGTTATGATCCATTTATTATGGTATTTTCCCCCCACTTAGGAGACGCTTGTTGACTTTGCCTTAACTACTGCTGAGATCTGGGCACTCTGGCATGATGATGAAAACCAAACCACTATGAAATACATTAATTTTGAGCAGTAAGTTTTGTCCTCTCTCCCACCTCAATTAGATACCAAGTTTGGTGTTGAGGGATAGGAACAGTGATAGCCTGTGTGTACGTGCAGGGGGAAACACATCTACAAACTGTAATGGGTCTGTTGTAATTGCAGATATTATGTGATATTGGGGTTTATTTGTAATATATCATGGTTATTTTTTCTACTTCGAAGTGATCTTTCAAGAACTTTATATATATAGTTCTAAAATCCATGTTAAATCATTATTAGGCAAACCAAAATTTCACCAAAATTAGGTTCAAACTTTCAAGATCCTCAGATCTCTTCCATCAGGCAAGATATTACAAAATAATAATAACAGGAAGCTGCGGAAGGTTAGAGGTGAAAAAATCCTGACTTGATGGTAAGGTTGCTGTGTCTGCATGTTCAGAGTCCCAAGATTAAGTTGTGGCGCGGTCTGCAAACATTCCCATTTTTGCATATATAACTTTGACTAAAACGATCTGATCCTATTTCAGCAACGTTGCAGGTCAGTGGAGCCAAGTTTCCGTGCAGCCCCTGCCAGCTGAAGAATTGGATATTAGCGATGACCAGGACCCAAGGGTGAGAGACCTTGAAGTTGTTGAAGTAACTAGTCTTGCATCTATTTACCTTGTATTAATATAATACAAGATAAATAATCCCTATGACTAGGGATTAATTAATATATCATAAAGAATAATCTGTGTATTGCAAGTTTTATTACATAATTTCATTCCTATTCTATATTAACATTTCCTCTCACAATCTTGTTCTTTTCCCTCTTTGCTTGTTCAGGTCTTGGATTTCTAAAGTTCTATGAACAATGCATCAATTTTTACACTTTATTTTACTCATCTTCAAGACATAGGTAGTATGTATGGTTCTTGAACATATTTTATGTGGTTGACCATGCATATTGGAAATAGTAACACAAAACCCAAGTTGAGAGACTGCTAGAACATAATGCTGTCCCATGACTAGCACACAAGTGTAGTGCAAGGAAATTGCAACTGCTGTGATTTTTTTTAATGAATCATATTGCCCTGTTTAAATATTTCCCACTCATGCTGAATCTTACAGGAAACATTTACGGATGCCATCTTCATGCCCGGCCAGTTCTCAAATGCAGCCTTACTTAAAGCTTTACAGGTGAGCAGTAATTTTATCTTTGTTGGGGAGCTAGTATAAAATAATGAAAATTGGCATTAGTAAGATTTCCCTAGGCACAAAGTGGCAAGGTTAGTATTTTAGGTGCAGGACTTTGTCTCAGCCTTTTGTCTCAGTTCACAGTGAGCAGGGGATCTTCATTGAGTGATCATCTAAATCAAGCATTTTCCTGGACAGCAGTTGGTATTACAATCCAAGGGTAAACAATAAAGCTTTATGAAGTCCCCACCATCTTAGGTAACAGCTCGCAGTATTTCCTACATGCGACTTTATATTTTAAAATTGGGAT
The DNA here is from genome assembly GCF_023053635.1 of Elgaria multicarinata webbii. Taxonomy (NCBI): domain Eukaryota; kingdom Metazoa; phylum Chordata; class Lepidosauria; order Squamata; family Anguidae; genus Elgaria; species Elgaria multicarinata. Next base: position 77,477,154 of record NC_086172.1, on the reverse strand, counting down.
TCCATTACCCAGTGAAATAAAATGGATAACATCTTGGAACTGTAGTAATTCTGATGACTTAGGGAACTGACCAAAATAATTCCCAACATTTGGAGAGTGACTGCTGTGGGGTGGGGGGTGGGGAGGAAAATCAAAGTTCAGTCGCAGAAAACAGATGCTGTGGACCTTATATTAGAAGAGTTAAGTAATTTTCTGCTACGCAAATGAAGCATTCTTTTCAATTAACATTTGATGAGGGATAGCAGGTATGGAGGAATTTATTTAATCAAAGATGTTTCAATAATTAATGCTCTTATCAGATGCTCTATTCTCTTCTGCTTATATATACTACTTGGTATATATAAGTAGGCAAATGTAGTAAATATCAAAGGAAGATTACTACTCAGCACTGCAAGCATGGTATATAGAGAAGATGGAGAGGCATAATTAGTTTTAGATCTCAACTCATTGCATTGCAGCATTTGGAAGGAAAAGAGAGTGGTAAGAAAAAGCATTTTAATATTAGGATGAACTTGAAGAAAGCTTGAGAGAAAGTACTAGTGCCAGAAAAAAATAGTATTGAATATTGTCAGTCTTCACGCACAGAAGTAGATGGATTCCTGTGTAGAAGGTTGAGAGTCAGCAACATGACTTGGAAGAGGAGCATTGATCATACTGTATGGTACTGTGCAGATTGCTATTTAGTCAAAACTTGCATAGGATGATCAGAAAAGTAATGGGGTTGGGATCTGCTAATCATCCGCTTTTCACTTGAGTAAGAATAAAGTTAACTGGGCAAGGCCAACAGAAGATTTGTCAGTTTTCTTAGTAAGACTTCAGTGATCTAACAATTGGCGACTCAAGCCAAAGGTCTGTGATAATATTGAGAAATGTAATTTGGTTCCCTGATTCCCTGCTACTTTTCCATGTAGTGGCTTACTCACACTTTTCCTGTGAAGAATATATTACTGAAGGCCATTTTACTTGGAAATCTTAACTTGCACACCTATGTGAAACTGTTTTGCAATGTAAAATGTTTTGTAATTTTTTCCTAGATATTTTCTCAAGGAGCTGAAAGACTCACAGATCTGTCCTGGGATGAGCTGAAAAAAGAAATTACTATAGCTCTGGAAAATGAGGTAATATTTCTACTTTGACTCCTTTTTGTCCTCTTGTCATTCTTTTGCAAGATTGACTCAGTTATTCTCCAATATTCAGAGGAAATTCCATCAAACCATCCATCTTTTTCTGTAGCAGGAGAAATTCATGGTCAGCATTGTTCAGAATCTGGAGATACCATGTTATTGTTCATAGCTGGTGACCTAGCTGTATATTCAACATAAAACTGAAAAGTCGTTTTACTAGTATTGGACAAGGTGCCTAACTAAATTGGAATAGATCAAGCTTTACAGTAAATGCCTGCTAAATATCCTTGTTCTTTTACTACATGCGGTTCATATTGATAGTACTACTCCAAACTGCAGCAGTCTCCTGATCTCATGTTTTATTTTGCAATAACTTATATGGATGCATGTACTATAAACGAGCATTGTGAGAAAGGAAATGGGAAGCCAGTGTAGTATATTGGACAGAGTGCTGTGCTTTGGACAAAGAGACTGCTATTAAAATTTCAGCAATAAAACTCATTAGGTGACCTTGAACCAGCTACTACCTATAACCTACCTCACAGAATGTATTATTGGGGATAAAATGGGGTGGGATGCGGAGAGGGAAGAGTGCACTATTCTGAGCACTGTGGGCATGGAAAGGAAATGTGTCTAGATTTTATCTTAGTGGCAATATGTTCAGATTATGTCTTGCAACATGTTGGGGCTTTAGCAATGTTATCTTCAAACCACACCCTCTCTCTTCCCGAGCTCTTTTTTTACTATAAATGATAGACTTCCAGGTACTCTGTGGTCTCATACATTGCAAAGATGTCCTTAGCTCAGCTTGCAAGTGTTTTTTGAACATTGTTCAATAACATTTTCCTACAACCAGTATTGGGAATGTATGTTGGGAATTATGCAGCTATATGATAATGGACAAAGTCCTGGGTTTGTAATCTGACCATGAGGTACTATGATGTTGATTTTAGCCTAATACAAGTTAATGTGGTTGATTTAAGGATTGGAGTAACTGGAGGATAGTTTTTTGTTAGTTTGTAAAGGATTATTTATTTCATTGATTCTTTGTAATAACAAATTATCCTTTTTTTGATGTATTCATTTTAAGATTAATCAACCAGTGGCATTATGCACCTGTGTTAAAATGGTAGGTGTCATACTTTGATAAGCAACAGCCAGACTTCAGTTGTGTTTCCCCCCCTCTAGTTTCAGGGCAATGTGACTGAATATGAATTCTCACATGAAGAATTTAGACAGCTGCAAATAGAATTCTGGTCAAAATTCTATGCTTACTGCCTTCAGTACCAAGAAGAGCTCTCACGACCACTTGCACTTCTCTTTAATCAGAGCACTAGTATGGTGTGCCTGCTAAAAAAGGTAAGAATCTGACTACTAGGAGGCCATGCATGCATGTTTTATAGAGCAACATGGGCCTGTTCAGCCTTGGAGGGTAATGACCCTACAATATTGTGGGCATTTTTGCACAACATTGCACACGATTGAAATTATGTAAGTTAATCAATGTGGCAGATTTGAAGGTACAAATACACATGGTGTATTTAATTTACATTGGGCTTTTCTTTTATGAGAAAATGATGTTTAGAACTTGAGACAGTCCTTAGCTTTATTAAGAGCCTGAAAACCATGAAAATTGTTAAGAGATAAGTAATATGAGCTTTTCTCCTCTTTGAGTCCAATATTCACTATTATTTGTCATATTTTCAGATTTATCTGTAATCGTAAGAATGTGGCCCATCCTGTTTGTAGCCATTTTCTTTTTTATTTCAGAATTCTGCTTTTTCCACATTAATTTGTAAATTCTTAGCAACCTCCAGATTTGCATGTAAAATGCAATCTAAAGTAACAGCAAGCCATATTTATGTGGTGTTTGTAAACTAAAAGAGTGTATTTTCCCTCCACAGGGATGCTTGTCTTTTTTTGTGCCCTGTTCCCTAATGGATCACCTTTACCTCTTGCCTGATGAACATCTGATGAATGAAGTTGAGAGTGCTAGCTTAGATGGTAATAATGGAGAGAGGAAGAAAATCAAGTGTCTTAAGATGTTGTAACTTTAATTTCAAGGTTGGCAGAGCAGAAATCAGAGCACAGCCTGTACGATTTTTAAAGGTTGGATTTCTTTTACTGAAAGTCAGCCATGATCCAGAGAGCCACTTAGCGGGTTTGCACTAGTACAGTAGAACTTACTTTTTAAAAAACAGTTGACTCCCATGCCAAGTTGCAAGCTCCTTTTGTAACTCCCCTCAGTTTCAAAAGCAGTTTGCCATACAATATGTGGACGTCTTGCTCAAGAAGAATAAGCATATTTGGTAGGATCTAGAATGAGTCATGCTCAGAATAGAACCATTGAAATCAATGGGACTTGAGCTGGCCACGATTAAAGTCCCATTGATTTCAATAGGGATACTCTTAGTATGACTCGGTCTGAATCGAATCCATAATTCTGTTGGGTTCATGGAAGTAACTTCTCAGCTCTTTGGATTCTGTGTCACATTTATTGGATCTGTGTCATATTTATTTTTTATCTTCAGTTTAAGCAACTTCTTAATTTCCAAGTAGGGTTTTTGATTAAAGGTTCATTCATGTCGTTGCCCTATTTAAATTTTTATTTATTCCCAGAAATGTGTCACCTCCAAGTACTTCTGTTCTTCACAATGATTTACAAAGCTACAATATGATCTTAGCTTGGCAGGAAAACAACAACCCATTAACCCCATATAAACCCTACTTCCAGTGTAAATTTTATGTGTATTCAAGAAGATGATTCTCCATATCTATCTATATTAAGCTTTTATCCCTTGCTTGCCACCTTCCAGTCCATTTTACTTCATTCTTGGACTAACTATGCAAAGGACTGGTGAAGGGGATGCACTCCTCAATTTAGAGCAATTTGGAGTGACTAGACAACCTCCCGAAAAATCTCTTCCCCAAACACTCCCCTGGTGCTTGCCCCTCTAATTACATGAAACATCTGGAGGAAGAGAATGCAGATTTGCTACTTCCTGAAGGAGATCTCTGAATGGAAAATGAGCCACTACTATGTTTTCCTTGTGGTCCAAGCTATTGCGCTAACTATATTGTGAGGTGCACAGCAGAATTGGAACCCAGTGTTCTTCATCCGATACAACAAGCTTGGGTGCGAGACGATACTGCTAGAGTTTCACACACTTCACTATATTCTCCATCCCTGATGTGTTCAGATCATGTTTGGTTTCGAACTGCTGCCTCCTACCATCACCCCTTTCTCATCCTGCTTCCAGGATCTGCTGATGTGGTGGTTATTGCTCAGCTCAACAAGCTGGGAGAACAAGTAAATGGGTACAAGTAAATTCTGTACAATTCTTGCCCTCTGGTCTTGCCAGATAACAATAACTTTCTTAGTGTGTCTTCCCCAAAAGCTGATAATGGACAGTGCCTGAGCACTGACTTAAAAGCAGTTGAATCATGCCAGTTGGTAAATAATTTGCAAGATTATAGTGAGATTTGTAAAACCTATTGATTTCAAGGTCATATCATACATCATATGAGATTGAGATAACTAGGGAACTAAGCTCATTGCTGTGTTTTAGATTTCCTGCTGACTTGAGCAGGTGCCAATGAAAGGAACTTTGGCATTTTATGCCTCTGAATAGCATGTGCAACAAATGTCTAATCCTTTTACAGCAGTTTTCTTTCTGCACTTCCAGCACAGTTGGCTATTTTATCGTCACTAATGTCTTCATTTTGAAGCAAGTTCTGAACACAACTCTTTCGTTGCAGAGTCTGAGTTTTCTCATGATCTTGTGAGTCTTGTTCAGTGCCTTCGTTTAATTGGTGACTCAGTTTCCAAGGATATGGCACTCACAATGGAAATGGCTTGCTGCCGTCGCCAGCCACCAGAGAAAGCTGCAGAACAGATCCTTACAGACTTGATCGCTAATGACACGTAAGCGTGGTCTTTGAACATTGTAAGCTCAACATATAATGATTCATTTTCTCATTTCCTCTATTGATTTTAATTGCATAAGTACATGAATGATTTCTCGCTACATAATTCTAGTAGGTGATGGTTCTTGGGTTAATTGTTCATTTCCTCTGAGAAGGCAGGGGCAACAGTGTTGATGCCCCCCTGTGAAGTAATGCCCTTCCAATTTTTAGTGGAAAAGGGGGCAAAAGCACCAATGACAATTCTACTTCCAATTTTTAGGCCTTACCTAAAAAGATTTGACCTCAGCTTTTTGTTTAAAAAGGCCCTTACATTTGCCTTGTTTGAAAGTCCTCTCTCATGAAGGCTCTTCCTCCCTCAACCATCACCACCAGCAGCCATTCCTGGAGGCTGTACTGAGGGAGATGAGAGGGAGAGCAGGGCCATTTCACTAGCCTTGCTAAAATAATTATCCCCCCCCTTCCCTCCTTGTGTGTTGTGTCTTTTTAGATTGTAAGCCAGCGGCAGGAACTGTCTTGTTTAATTGTTTAGATGTAAGTTGCTTTGGGAGACTTTTTGGCTGAGGGGCAGCATAGAAATTCTGCTACTACTACATTTTCCCAATCGAGGAAGGTTCACTGTTCTCTCAGACAGCTGAAAGACCGGGTCTCCAGAAGAGGCCCAAGCCAGTTAGGGCCAAGGCCTGCATTACAAACTAGTTTCCCAGGGTCCCTATGGCTAAAGAGCTGCCACATAATGCAAAGTTGTGTAGTCCCTCTGATATAGAACAAGTCGTTCCCTGGCAATTGGCATGTGAATCTTGGCAGTCAGTACAGCAGAAGATCATTTCAGAATGACTAATTTTGAACAATTTCCTGTCCCTATGAGTATCATAGCCCATGAGATAGCAAGCAAAAAGCTGGTGAAAAGTTGAAGGATGCCACACCCCATAATTGATTGAGTGTGTTTGGGGAGGGGGGATCATCTGCTTTCTCTATTATATCTACCTTTCATGATTGATAGCTTCTCAATGTATTTCATGAAACTTGATCATAGGTTGGTTTTTTTGTTTTTTGCAGAGAAAATCTGATAGAAGATATGCACAGCAAACTACAAGAGATCAAAAACCCAATCAATGCTATTGGAGTGCTGATCCGGGAAATGGACTATGAGACAGATGTGGAAATGGAAAGAGGATTCAGTATTGGTGAGAGGCCAACAGATCTACTCTTCCTCCCTATATCATTTTAATTAAGTGGAAGCTGTATAATTTTTTGCCCTTTTCTTTCTTTTCACAGCTCAACCGCTAAATGTACGCATGCATCTTTCACAGCTCTATGGTAGTAGCACAACAGTAAATATGGTATGTCGGTGTGTACACAAGATGTCCATGACCCGCTTCCTGATTTGTCGGGACGTGTTGATTTTACAGCAGTACTTGCTACGTCTTGAAGGTGCTGTGAGTATACTTTAATGGAGTTAATGTATATCCTCAAACACAAGCATCCTTAGGAATCCTAAAACATAGTATACACAGCATTACTGGAACAGCATCCATTTTGTGGTAGAGGAAAAGGAAGTGGAACAATGGAAAGGTTACATAACAGCTGGGCTGGATGAATATTTCTCCCTGGCTGACATGATATTCAGTTTCTCATGCTGATGGTAGGCTCCTCTTTGGTGCTTTTGGCATTATGCCTGCCTGCCATGGAGCTAGACCTCGAGTCCAAAATTTCCTTAGTCTTTCCAAACGTTGCCCAAGCTATGATGTCTTTTTGTTATACCTATGGTGAGGATTTGTGATATACTTAGTTGCATCTTTGTGAATGATGTGAAATGACTTGCCATTGACTGCTATTTAATGTCTATCAATGTGCTGTTTTTAGGCAATTTTGGGAGGAGGCCAGCTATTCCATACTCAACAGAGCCTGCTGCATCGTACATCTCATTTGATATTATCTTATTACCTGATCAAGTGGGCAAGTCAGCGCTTGGCATCAGATGTTCCAGTTGATGAATTGTAAGTTTTCAATGTTTAGTTTGTAGTTAATATGACAAAAGTAGCACAGCCAGTCTCTCTCCCATTAATAAAAGACAGCCATTTTTTTTACAATAATAAGCAGTTAATTTGTGCAAGCTCTGCTTAACTCCTGTTAGGCCTGTTTCTTAGTCTTGTTTCTGTTACTGCTACTCTCTGAGAGATTCTTCCTAACAAAAATGCCATAATTTTTTTCACCAGAGTTCATTTTGGACTGGTAGCTTAGAACTGCATTTCCATGGGATGTTACGATAGTGTAGGTTCTTCCTGCCATTTAAAGCTGTATAGATTACTTCTAGAAAATAGATACCCCCCTCCACAGATTATTGAAATTGCTGATTAACAAGAAGAAACTTGAATACATTTCTATTCCAGAAGATGTTTTGTTGTTCTGAATGTAATTTCCATCTGTGTGTACTTTTCAATTTGATTTCAAGGGCTGAAGGCCATTTACATTTGACATTGTAAAATCTCATGTTTTAGCATGTGATTTTTACATGATATTGTCAAATGAAAATACTTTTTGGGAAAAGCAAACTCATGTTTGAGAAAATTGTTGAAAGCTCTTTTAAAGAAGGTGTAGGCTTCCACCTTTTTATATGTTGTAGCTGTTTCATACAGTTCCTTCACAGCTACAACTAAGTCACCATATGATGACTTTCATGTTGGCCCTGATAATTGTGGAGTAACCTCACTGTGGCATTAGATTGCAAGATGTTATGCATTCTATCTCTTCTACATATCCAGGTTTGATTTTTTTTCTTTGAAGAATTGTTAGATCTATGTAGTGTTAGAATGTAAAAAAAAACTTCTCTAGATTGCTAAGTAATGTATCTTCCTTTAGGGAATCCAATCTACAGCATCTTTCTGTATTAAAACTGACTGATTCCACAACTCTAACACCACTCAAACTAGGTAAGAAGTGCTATAAGGTTTTTGCCTCAATTTTGATTTTAAAACCCTTCCTCCCCTCTTCCCCTGATTCATTAGATGTGGGAGACAGGATGGGAAGGCCTTTAAATTTGAGGGGTCAAGTAAGGAACATGTTTATTGCATTATTAGTGTGTAATGCATGTGACTAACAAGTACAGCCTAAAAGCTTGTCTGGCAATTTATCGTTGTATGGTGGTCTTGATAACATTTAAAAAAATCTTTTCTAGTGTCCAGCCCTCAAACTATCGTGGAACTGTTCTTTCAGGAGGTAGCCCGAAAACACATAATATCTCAACTCTTCCAGTCTAATGCAGCCTTGGATGAAACGGGTTTGAGTTGGCCTCAAATGTTTTCTGCAGTTTCCAGTTATCTCCTGCAGTTTTTGTATCCTTCACTTTTTACTTCTATCTGAACAATGGAAACAAGCTATGTTTCCTTCTAATCCTCTAGCACAAGGGTGCAAAACCTCTCTCAATCCAAGGATGGAATTTCATTTTGCTGAAGCTTTCTGGGGCCGCATTCTATTGGTGGGCAGGGCTGAAGGCAAAAGCAGGTGGAGCCAAGATACTAAAAATACCCACCTGTTACAGGTTAAAGCTCTTACTGCCAGTAATGAAGCCTTTGGAGAGGCATTTCAACAATTTAGAACAAGGGAAATGCCAGAGATGTAAGCACTAGGAACAACTGTCAAATAGTTTTTCAAACAGGTGTGTAGTACGTATTGCTCAGGTATTGACAAGCTGCTGTTCCTGTAGTCTTTCAAACCAAACCTATTTTTGGTTTCCTGTTATTTCTTCCCCTTGCATCTTCTACCTATATCCCTCTGCTGCAGCCTTATTCATCAACATTTTGCATTCATTCATTTCTGTGTCTGGCCTATGAATACTTTGTATGCCACACAGACTATACTACAGGCTTGCTATGTATTAAAGTCTTTTCATCAGTTGAAGAACCTATATTCCTTATACAGTCCTCAGGTGGCCAAGTAATCCAAGTTTCCTCTTTCCAGAATGTTTGATGGGGGCTTGTCAGTATGCACAGCTGCAGGTGAGACCTTAATGTGAAAAAAAATCTTCAAGAGAGTAATCCTTTGGTCCCTATAAAGCATCGGCGGGGGAGTGCATTGGATAGTTCAGATTCCTGGATCCAGGGTCAGAGACACTGCTCCGACCTTGGACCCAGGAGTCCAAGCTCCCCCCCCATCACAGCTGGTGCAGAGAGAACTGTGCCAGCTGCCTCTCCAGGGTCGCTAGGGAAGGTAAAGGGGGCATTCATGTGGGCCAGGAGGGGTTGGGACTGGGGAGGCTGGCTTACAAATAATCCTCTGGCCTCCCCAGCCTCCTTCCCTCCCCGTCCCTGATGCCTCAAACAGATGGGTGAAAACACCTGTCTTGCTGAAATACAGAGCAGGAGTGCGGAGGCAAAGATTGTTTCTGCGCTCCTCCCATTTTACACAGTTTGGAGGCTGTCAGGCATCCAAATAGTAGCCCAAATTTTGCATTAAGAAAAGCCATATTTTATATAAATTCCTTGATTGTGAGCCATGGGGCCATAGATAACTTGCAGGAAACAAGATTACTACCACCTTTTTGTTTTGCAAGGCTCCTGGACACCAGTATACTTTCCCCCAAAATTGCAAAGTAATTAGCAAGTAATACAACCTTTGACAGACTGTAAGCCAGTGCAGACATTACAGAGGTTAGCAAATTGGGAGCCAGTCTCAAGAATGTGCGCTTCTCCTCCTCATCTGCTCTCTCCTCACTGGAACAAATGCTTACACACACAGACACACACACCATCTGTTTGAGTAGTTCAGCACCAATGTTAACCACGCCTAACCAGGATTTATTTGAATCAGAACATTGTAAACCTAAATATACACAGCTAAAAAAGTATTAAATTGTTAACAAAACCACTAGAAAAAAATTAAAAGCGATAAAAAGCAATTTACAACAATTAAAACCATGTGTTACCATGGAGAAACTTGTTTAAAGGCAACCCTGATTAGTCTAATTTCTGTGGATATTTGGGAAACATGCACTTCATTCCAGGGAAGAAGTGCATGTTCCCAAGGCTGACTTATGGCATACTAACTAAGGGTTATCAGGGAAGCTAATGTTGTGTCTGCCCCAACTTGCTGTTCTCTGGCAAAAGTGTTATAAGCTATTTGATGCAGCCATGTTGTACTCAACCCTAGCTGCAGAGTGTATATGTCATAACTGGGAGATCGTTATTAACATGTTCAGGAAGCATTTACTTCAATACTTGTTGGGAAACTATTAGTTTAAGTATATTTATTTATTTACGCATTTTTATCCCGCCATTCAGCCAAAAAAGGCTCTCATGGCAGCTTACAAAAATATTTCTTGACAGTCCCTGCCCACAGGCTTACAATCTAAAAAACATGACACAAAAGGAAAGGGGATTGGGAGGGGGGAGGAGGGGGGAAAGAAAAGCAAATTCAGGCACTACATTCTTAGTTACAAAGTTCAGCAGTGACATTTGACATTTGGTAGGAGGGAGGAGGTTCTGAGGAGTTGTGACCTTAGCGGCGGGGTTTGGAATATGATGTTAATCATGTGCACTGAATTGGTCCATAAAATACAGATCATGAGTTGTCCTTCTGTGAACTAAAGAGCTTCTTCTGTTAATGGAAGGGACTGCAATCTGGTGAAGGCTCCCCGCTGGCAGAAGTAGGGAAGTGGTTTTGTATTGATTCCCCCCCAAGTGCCACCTCGCACAATTTTCTGGTGGGGGGGGCCAAACCATCTGGAGCAAATATTTGTGGGGCACAGGTGGCTGCATGGGGGAAGGGAGAATCTGTGGAAAGTGCCTCCCTTTTTTCTGCCATCAGGAGCGTTCTGTGAGTGGAATGTGGCTCACTAAAACTTAGGGTCCATGCTTAGAGGTCTGGATCAGAACCCAACCTAGCCATTTGCTAGTCCATGCTTTTCATTAGATTTCACTGAATCATGCCTACTTGAGGATAATGGAAATGAAGAAATAACCTTCCTCTGTCTGATTAGTGGGTGTTATTTGTGCATCAGGAATATATTCGTTTATTGGAACCATGGTGTAACGTGAATGTGGGATCGTGCTGTTTCATGATGGGACGATGTTACCTTGTTATGGGAGAAGGACATAAGGTAAAACTTTATTTCTATGCAGCCAATGAAGATTTTATTTGGAAAAGTGTTGGTTGAGTTGAGAGACAAAAGGAGAGAAGTTGGTGTGGACCAGGAATGGACAACTTGTGGCCCTCCAGATGTTTTGGCCTGCAGCTCCCATCAGTCCTAGACAGCATAGCTGAATTGTAGATCAAAACATCTGGAGGGCCACATGTTGCCCACTCCTACTTTAGGCAGTGGTTGTCTCAGCTAAGAGAGATTCTCAATTATTTTTATAGAGCTTTATGTCTGCAGGTTGACCTAGATTTGATTACATTTTAGGACAAATGGGAGGAAAAACCTCACAGGAGACTGCATCACCACACTGTGCTTTATTGAAGGAATTTAACTACATATCCACCTCTGTTCTTGGTAGAATGGTTTGATGTTATTCCCTAACCTTCAGGGGAACGGTCTTGGGGAGAACGGCAGCTGTTCTAGGAGGAGAAGGCTGAAATGTCCTTGTGTGCATGCAATTCTTCAGATCCCTGCTAGAAAGTTTATATTTTATAAGTTAGCCATATTCTTCAACCTTCTGATACCTAGAATAGTACTAGCAGAATAGTATGGGACTGATCCAGATTTAGGGCTAAACTTGTAATAGTTGAGAAGTATTAGCCTAATTCTGATTTTCTTTAGGCTCTGGACTGTTTCTGCCAAGCAGCTTCAGAAGTTGGAAAAGAAGAGTTTTTGGATAGACTAATTAGATCTGAGGATGTAGAAATGGCTTCAACCCCTCGGCTGCAGTACTATGATAAGGTATTTTTTGGTTACTGAAGAAAAGTAATATAGTCCTTGTTGTCTCTATGTGTGTAACTCTTATTTTTATGGAAGGTAAGGCATGTTTTGTTGATGTGTTAGCTGTCCTCAAATGAACATTCGTAAAACATTCATGACTGAATGTCTCCCCTCTAGGTTCTGCGTCTTTTAGACACAATGGGTCTACCTGAGCTGATCATTCAACTGTCTACTTTAGCAATCACAGAAGCAGCTGATGATTGGAGAAGTCAAGTAAGAGATTAATTTTTCCATTGCTGAAATGCTCACCCTTCTCATATAGCATTGGGCTATTTTTTTCTAGCTGGTTAGAGGTTGTTGTAACTGTTATATTTGTACTTTAGGCTACCTTGAGGACTTGCATTTTCAAACACCACTTGGATTTAGGACATAACACTCAAGCATATGAAGCTTTAACCCATAACCCAGATCCTGGCAGGTAATATTTCATATCTTTTAGTCATAGCTACGTGTTATTTATAGCGTACTAATATTTTTTACCATGTTCTTTAAAAATGCCTGCACATTTAAGCCAGGATCTAAAGAAGGATGTGTGTACATGCAGGGGAGAGAAATGCACCAGTAGCAGAACCTTGACGTTCAATTTTCCTCTTCACCAGTTCCCGGTACCAAAGCAGCTTGTCTGTTGTGGGAAAAGTAAAAGTTTGATTCTTAATGGTGAAACAGCTTACTGGCTTTTCCTTTCAGTTTGTATCCAAAGTTAGCAAATAATTTTGCTTTTCAGGGTTGAATTATAACTCCTAATGACTCACAGGCCACACTATGGGCCTGTTCACATGCAATGGTGGCAAATTGTGGGTTAATTAACCCAATATTTGCCAAGTTCCGTGCTGCACTTACCATTTGAATGTGTAGGCTCTGATTGTCCCAGTTGTAGGTTGCTTTGTGATGTGCAAACTGAGACGTTTTGGGTTGTTTGTATCGTGGTAATTGCTTACCCAAAAATTTAGCAGAGTGCGAATAGCAGCAGCAGCGTGGAGCTGGAAATGGTTTCAGCTTGGAGTTAAGAACAAAAAAGAAGCACTCACGGTCTTTGGTCAGTAAGAAACTTTACTGACACTAAATAAATTACTTACAGAATAAATGGTCATATATACAGTCCTTTCACCAACAGTACAGCAACACAACGTAGCAGTAATATATCAGCAGTAAGATAATGTCATAGCAATTTCAGCAGCAGTCTGATAATGTCAGCAGTAAGAAGCCTTACAACATGGACTTCTTAAATACACTTTTCTCCTTGGCCCAATTAACCAATAGTCTCTTCATCTTGTACTTCTCGTACCGCACGTAGGCCAGGGAAGAATCTGCTTCATACTGGACTTCTCCTGGCAGAGACAATCTGGCCAAGGACATCTTTTTAACTCTTTAGAGTCCTTTTCCTTCTGTGGGTAAAAACCTAACCCCAACAGTTTGTGGGTTAAACTAACCCAAAGTTAATCTGATAACTAATCATAGGTTAATTTTGGATACTTTAATCCATGAATAATCCAAAGTGTCCAGGACCGCACATCGTGACATAACCTACAATAGGGCTGATCGGAGGTTGCATATTCAAATCAAAAACAGCTTGCACATGGTATGCAGCCTGGCAAATCATGGGTTAATTAATTAGCTCATGATTTGCTGATGTTAAGTGTGAACTGGGTTTATTTCTTGCTCTTTTCTAAAGGAAACTGAGAAATGTTTGTTTAAAGGAATAGATTGAATAGATTAGAATAGATTGATTTATGAGAGTGCTTTATCTCTCCATGTGAGGATTCTATAATCTTGTGATGTAACTGATGTATAGAACGTCCATTTGTATGTCTGGCTGCCCAGTTGTATGCAAATAAAATCTGCATACATATCTGTTTGTTTTCAGAGTTAATCAGAGCCTGCACATTCAAAGTTAAGTGGCTCACATGCAGCACCATTGCCAGAGAATTGCATCTCTGGATTATTGCATTAGGCTGCAAGTTCACAGTGCTTATTTATCATGGGTCAACAGATTTTGGCTGTGCTTGGTAGCCAAATATTAGTTGCCACACCTTTGGAGAATTTTGGGAAAAGGCAGGTCTCTTCTCATCGTGCAGTAGGCATTGGGAAGCAGCATAGGAAAGTCACGGTACTTCTGACTTTCACCGAACTCTGCCCCTGCACTATGTAAGTGAAACTGAAGGGGGTTGAGGAGGATGGATAAATACCTCTCACTTGTTATGAAGTAGTCTTCTAAGTTTTCTGCAGTGTGCAGAGAACTCAGTGGGAGCAGGGAGATGATATTTTCTTGGTGCTGGACATGTGGCACTTGTGTTTCTGTGTTCACTTTGACTGCAACATTAAATGATGATTTGCATGTTTGAAAGGCATCACAGATCAGCACTACAGACTGAATTTGCATATTTTAAACAGCCTTTTTTTAAACTGAACTAGTTCATACATTCAGCTGTGAATCAAAGTGATGTAGTTGTGCATGTCTGAATCAGTTCTGGGTTCTACGTGGCTTTCTTCAGGGGGTTATGACAAAAATCACTACATATTGGGAGAAAGTAAGTTGGCACTTTGTATTGCTATAAAGTTGTTTTGTTATAAAGTTGTGTACATTGTTTCCAGCCACACATATTGCTCTTAGATTCCATTGCTAACCAGTGGCTTATTTACTGTAAATCACACCATATGGGCATCTAACACCATAACATGCTGGAATCCTTTTGCTTATGAATTACTCAGTTATAAGATGAATTTGTTTTATAAACTACTCACTTCCTATCAGTGCTTGAAAATTTTAGTGCTTTTTTTCCTTCCTAGGCAGCTGGATTGTTTACGACAGTTGGTGGTAGTTCTTTGTGAACGCTCCCAGCTGCAGGACCTTGTAGAGTTTCCATATGTGAATCTTCAGAATGAGGTAAATAGTTGGCTCTCGTACGGAGCAAGGGAGGGGTATGTGGAACTCTTTAGTGATGTTTAACTACTATCTGTGTTATAGGTTGTGGGAATAATTGAATATCGTGCTCGGGCAGTAGATCTGATGACACACAATTACTATGAACTGCTATATGCTTTCCACGTTTATCGCCATAACTACCGGAAAGGTATGACAGATCATATGAAGAGGAAATTTCCTCAACTGTTCAAATGTTGATCCATGTGACATTTATGGGAGGAAACTTTGCTGATTTCAGAGGTGGAGGAAAACCAGTTGAGGGCAGATTTGCAGGGGGGAATTGTCAGGCATAGGAGTGGTTTAGCAGCTCTCCGACTCACCAGTTCTCCACTGAAAGTGCCCACCCCTGCATTCCCCTTACCTTAAAAATGCAGGATTGGTACTATGTAGTTACAGAATCTACCCATAATTGAATGAAAGTGTAAAATTGAAAGGAATGCCTCACATGCTTCTGAGAGTTCGACACCACGCATCCATGGTGGAGGCTTGGACTATGCTTTTATAGTGTTTGTTCTTAGAGGAAACATTTTTCTACAACTCAATGGTGGTCTTGTTTGTTTCTACACACACACACACACACACACACACACACTCACCTCCACCTTCCCTGCCCCTGATAGCATAAGATTCTTCACTTAATGGGTTAGTTCACCTGTAATACCAAGCTATAGCTTGGCATTCAGTGCAAAAGCCCTTTCAGCAATGGTGCGCTGTCTGTGGAATACCTTCCCCAGTGAGACATCTACATTATAGTGTTTTTGACACCAGGTGAAAGCCTCCTTATCTCAGGGATTTTAAGATCTGCTTTTAGATCTTCACACTGTTTTATTCCTACTGTTGGTTTTCCATTTGGTTTTCTTGTGTGCTGCTGTTGGTTTTGTCTTTTAGCTGATTTATCTGGCTGCTGTTTTTATTGCTACTTTGTATTTTGTGTTTAATTATATACCACCCAGAAAACTTCAGTTATTGGCCAGTTTAAATGTGTAGTAAGTAAATGACTACATTTTTGGTTTCATGTGCCTCTTCCCTTTCCTCTCTCCTTCCCCTTGCACATTCTGATCAATTAGCTACTTCCTGCTTTGTGGAAAATGGCTACATCTGAATTGATAAACCATGGTTTGTGTTTGCCGTCCAAATTAGGATCACAAGCTGGTTTACAGTTCTGGTTTGGAGAGCAAGTGCAAACCTTTGTGTGACAGCCTAGATACAACAGCAAACCAGTTTTCTGTGAACTAGGAAGTAACTAAAGAGTCTAAAGAGAGGGAAGTGTTCAAGCTTAAGTCTCAGTTATGTAATGCCAAACCATTGTTTGGCATTACATGTGAGCCATCACTTTATGAAGAATAATTTCTGATACATTTTATGACTCCTCTCAACAATCCTTGGAAGATTAGAGTATAACCTTTCCTGATGTTCATACTTCTTTGTCATTCTGATATTCAGTTCTGTGTCTGCATTTATTTGGGTTGTACCTCCTAGGTGACTAGTTTTTCTTCTAGGTTATTGTTGTGTTTTCCTTTTTTGTGTTTACCAGTTATTTGTGTTTCTCAATAACTTGGACATATTTTGATTTGGATACCTTATTTTAGTGTGGGGGGAGGAAACTTACACCCCTCAGCTTAATTTCAAATGCCCTCTGCTGATGAGATGCACTCTGCCTGCTTCAAGCACCAATACTTGTTTCTTAACCATGCAAATGAAGCTTCGGCATCTATCCCCATATCCAGGTTGTATGTGTTGAGGACTTCTCTTAATACCAGGCTTAAATCAGTCTTAAACTGGTTTGCTAGTTCCTCTTTCCAGGAAAACCTGGGAATTCTTACTCTGGTATGGAAATCCGTAGGATCATTTATAGAATTCTCAACATCTCCATTAAGGTACAATTCCCAGGTTTCTTTGAGGGAAGTCAGGGCAGTTAAACTTCTATAAAACAGCTCTGTACCCTTAGACACCCACTTAATTTTCTCCGTTCTGTGGAATCTTGTGGTTATATCTCCTGACCTAGTGTTACATTTTGAAGCATTACAAGGCATTACATAGCTTTGGCTATGGGGCAGTATATAAATGAAATAAATAAATAAATAATTTCTCTACTGCTTATGATTTTTTTTTTTTGGTCTACTAGTCTTAAATTATAGTATGGAAATTGTTTCTACTCCTTCCTACTATAGGTTATTCTGTTCTGAAGCTGGCAAATTTCAGTGGCAGGGGGAGATGCTGTTCTGATGTATTGTCTGTTGTCTTCTTCAGCTGGAACAGTGATGTTTGAATATGGAATGCGCCTTGGCAGAGAAGTTCGCACCCTCCCTGGTCTGCAGAAGCAAGCAAACTGTTACCTTGCAGCAATTAATTGTTTGCGCCTGATTCGCCCTGAATATGCATGGATAGTACAACCAGCTTCTGGTGCAGTGGTATGGAACTTCCCCTTTTCAGGATTCAATCTCCTTTACTGGCAGTCTGTCTTTGGCAAAGATGTGTGGGGAACATAACGAGAAGGAATTTTAGATAGCTGTGCTGTTGGCGATGGTGAATAGCAGGGTTGTAGGGGGAAATGGCAAGGAACTGTTGGTGAAGCTGAAACTTTCCCCATGACTGCTGTGGATTTTAAGACCTTCAGCAGACACTGGCCACATGTCCAAACTTTTCTCTATAGCCATAATTGCTAGAAATATAATAGGGATGGGTGGGGGAGGCTTGACAAACTGAGGATGCCAATTTACATGTTTTTGTAGTGAAATCTGGGGAGAGAGTACACACAATTCTGATTATGTTTCAGTAGTAATGAAGATGTAGAGATTAAAGACTTTTAAATTCAGTGAAGTTTAGAGCGCTTTTTCTGTCTCATACTAGTATGAACGACCAGGAGCATCCCCCAAGCGAACTCATGACGGAGAGTGTGCTGCTGCCCCAAGTGAGTGGTTTGTGGTTCTGTGTACTTCCAAATTCTGTTGTTAAATTTTGATCAGCTTAAGCTATGTCTGACTTGCAGGCTTTCCAGATCATGTATTTGTGTGGTTTTTATTTCATGGTTGTTGTGCTCGTCTTGCTCCTTCCTGTTCTCCCATATCTCATTCACATATTCAGTTTTTCTCTGTGTTCATGCATGCTTTTGCTAGCTGACTGGGGTGCCCCATTGATGTGAGTGTGGCACACCAGTCTGTCACCCAACTTGATCAACACCCAATTTGTTCACAATAGTTGTGAACTATTATAGACCAATCTATAATAATATCAAAAAAAGTTCAAAGGACCTTGTTGCAGTGGGAAATCATTACTTCAGTTTGGCTTTAAATTATCACTTCCAGCTGAACACTGGTGCTCAATTTTGGGGGCTGATTGGGAAAGTCTAATATCAGGAAACTTGTGTGAAATTTGAGGCTGACTTAAAACACAACTAGTATACTACCTTCATTACAGTGCTGAATTTTATCAATATATTGCCTATTTATGCTCTAAGTTCTCAAAAGCAGTCTTTTGAGCTTGCCACAGTATAATTAAATTTTATTTTGGTACAGCGGGAAGTCAGATTGAAATCTTGGAGCTACAGGATTTGGAAAGAGAATGTATGTTGGCTCGCATACGGCTAACTTTGGCACAGCATGATCCATCAACAACTGCTATTACAGGTAAGGTTGGAATTTATACTCTACTTTAAATCCTTTTGTACAGGAGCAAGCAGCATATAGTCTGCATGTGGGTTTATTTATTTATTTATTTATTTATTACATTTCTATACCGCCCAATAGCCGGAGCTCTCTGGGCGATTCACAAAAATTAAAACCATTCAAAGTATAAAACAACAGTATACAACAGTATAAAACCATAATATAAAATACAATATAAAAACTCAACCAGATAAAAACAGCAGCAATGCAAAATTACAAATTTAAAACCATGTTATTTAAAATTTATAGATTGTTAAAATGTTGGGAGAATAAAAAGGTCTTCACCTGGTGTCTAAAAGCATATAATGTAGGTGCCAAGCGAACCTCCTTAGGGAGCTCATTCCACAGCCGGGGTGCCACAGCAGAGAAGGCCCTCCTCCTGGTAGCCACCTGCCTCACTTCCTTTGGCAGGGGCTCACGGAGAAGGACCCCTGAAGATGACCTTAGGGTCCGGGCAGGTACATATGGGAGGAGGCGTTCCTTCAGATAACCTGGCCCCAAGCTGTTTAGGGCTTTAAATGTTAATTTCCTGTGGGTTATCAGTAATCCACAGGAAATAAGTGCTTGTGCCCAGCTTTTCCTGGCCTGTGTGTGTTATGTGAGGCAGAAGGGGCGGGGCCAAAATACCAGCATAAAGTTTTTATTGCCAGTAACTAAGACTTAGGAGTGGCATTTTAATATTTAGAATAGGGAGAAAACCACGCAAAATTTGGGAAATCATCAAATAATCAGTAGTTGGGGGAAAGGGGGCAGGGCAGTCTGAGGAACCCTGGAGAACTGGATTGGGTCCCAGGTTGGCTGGCTTTAGCCCCTTGGACCTGAGCCCTGCACCCCTGGTCTGGATTATTAATTACTGTTATTGAAATCAGAGTAGGTTTTATGTTAATCAATGAAAGTGTATAATTGTGTTTTACGGCAAACCTGAGCATATATGTTTTGAAATGGCATTATCCTGTTTTGTTACTTCTCCAGGAAACTCATCCCCGAAGGAGTTGGTTACCCTGTTGGTGCAGGCTGGTCTCTTTGACACTGCCATTTCCCTCTGCCAGACCTACAACCTTTCCTTAAGACCTGTGTTTGAGGCGCTTACTTTCAAGTATGTAACAGATTATTGGCGTTATTCGCATATATAACATGAATGCTGAAATACCAAGAAACATTTATTGATTTTTTGTCAAAAGTATTTCCTTTAAAATTAGATTTGAAAGTACATACCTTTTCAATTGAAACCACATGGTCTGATAATAAAACAAATTCTAAGCCTATGAGTGGAGTCCTGACCAGAAGGTTGGTAAGGAAGGAGTCTGAGATATTAAGGAATCTCCTTGAGTACTATTTTTCTTGGTAGAAATCTAAATAAATAATTTTTTACACAAGCTCATTCATCACAAATATCTCCATGGACTAAACCGTGAAATTAATGGATTTGGTGCTTTCCAGAGCCAGTATGGCACAAAAATAAGAATCCTCATGACTTTTACAAAGGTCACCGGTGTATCCACTGTTGTGTTCTGTCTTGGTATTTGTTTTGGTTGCATCCCAATTAAAGATCATGAAGATCCGAGCCTTAGATCAGTGTGTTTGTGCTATGGTGGTGCTGGCAAGCACTGAATCTGTGACTTTCATGTGCAGTATATAGACATCAAGATCAGCTTTAATTTGATTGGGGTGCCAATATCAGCTTTAATTTGATAGGCACCTGGTTGGCCACTGTGGGAACACAATGCTGGTCTACATAGGTCTTTGGTCTGATGCAGCATGGCTCTTACGTTCTAGGTGGCCTTGGTCATGATACTATTTTTCAGCTCGGTTCATAAAGTTGCTGTGAGGATACAATGGGATAACCTCATGTATTCTTTGGCAGAAGCAAATAATTTAGTGGTGTTGTTTATTTTATAATAGGTTTAGAGTTACTACTTTCATATATAGACGGCTTGTATGTATTCCAGATGTATTAAACTCCAGTTTGGAGGGGAAGCAGCTTTGACAGAAGCATGGGACTGGTTAGCTGCCAATCAGTTCTCCTCAGTCATCACAACCAAGAAGACCAGGTAATGTATGTTTTGCAAGAGAATAATCAAATATCTGATAAATCTGCATGGAAGATTTCTTTTTAATAAAATACAGTAACTTCAGTTTAAGGATCAAGCATGTGTAGTAATAATGGCCAGATTCATATGATTGGGGAAAGAAAATAAGCCATCGTAGCTTATTTCCCCTGTGTGTCTCGGTTGCACACCATGTCATTACCATATTTACCTGCTCTGGGAGTGGTTTGTCCTATCTGAACCTGGTGAGGGTGTGCAGTGGGGGTGAGTGACAAACTCCACAACCCTAGAACAAGCCGTGGGTTATGGGGTGGTACGTAAACCCACCAGCCACATGGCCTCGCTGGTTTTAGATGACATGACAAATTGCACCTGGCATGGGTAATTATGGTATGACATGGTGTGTGATCAGCATGTGCAGCGTGGGAAAATAAGCTACAATGGCTTATCTTCCTTCCCCAATCATGCGAGCCCAGTCAGTATGTAGTTGCCTTGTTTCAACCAGTTCTGTGAACCATCCATAAATTGGGGAAGGGAGACTTTCACTGGTAATCTGAAACATGCATGCTTCTTTCTATATCTACAGTATATTTATATCTATATCTAACTGGTAAATAGTAAAAGTTATTCCAAATCCATTGCAGTGCAACAGATGAAGCATGGCGTCTCTTATCCTCCTACCTGGACAGATACACGTTCCAGAATAGCCCATACCATCGCTGTGTAATCAACAAGTTGCTGTCTCATGGGGTGCCCTTGCCTAACTGGCTTATCAACAGTTATAAAGTAAGTATATAAATTTGTGCAAAACTAAGTTGGGATTGAGGGAGGATGGGTGTACAAAACTGACCATTGCTTTCCAGGTGTCTGCTTAAATTGTGTATTAAACAGGTTTCAGATTTTCTTTATAGTCTGATTCAAAGTTGTTAGTAATTTCCAAGGATTAGTAATCAAGAAACTAGAGACTGCACTGTTGTCAGTAAATGGAATGCTCTTAATGTAGTAGAGGGACTGGGTTTTTTTTTCTTGTTTGCTTTAAGTAATGTGATTGGATACTATCACAACCCTTCCTAAGAGCTAGATATCTGAGAAAAGTACATAACTCAAGGGGATAACTACATCTTGGGTACCTACTGGAATTCTTAAGGTAAAGAAGATTCACAAAAAGCTGAAATGGAATTTGGGGAAGTGTTGAAATCTGTCTGTTTACCATCTGACTTGTCCAAATTAAATCTCAACTTGTTAGCCCACATCCAATCCATCGCTGTGCTCAAGCAGTAGTTTAGGATTTCCACAGCCTCCTGGGCACCAGTTGAAAAGGGGAGAGAGAGACACTAATAGACAGATACACAGACCTGGGTATCATGAGCACATTGATGGCAAGCACCCAGCCCCCCACATGATCTTTCCCAACAGCTTTTTGTAGTTGTTAAACAGCTTTGGAGATACAATCCAGCTGAGATTCTTCACCCCAGTGTCCAAGGGGCTGAGCAGTAGTTCCCCAGGCCCACCGTGTAGGACCAGAGCCACTGCAACACAATGACTTCCAGCCCCAGAATGGCACCATTGTTGGCAGCATCAAAGACTGTTGAGAGAACTAGCAGAATCTTTTGGTATACCCCTCCTGTCTAGCTCGCAATATAGATCATCCACCAAGGCAACCAAGGTTGTTTCAGACCCTATAACCAAGTTATTTATGTATTTGTAGTCTTTGCCAACTAATGGAAATAACTTGCAAAAGTTTAAGAGGGTGGAAATTGGAAGCAACATATGGGGATCTGAAAAAGCAGCAGGGAGGCGAACTAACCATGGGCTAAGTTCAAGAAAGAAGGGAATTTGCAATCTTCTTTGCAAGTAGTTGCATTGCTTTATGTTTACCGTGACCTGGTTTCACATAACAGCAAGCCACCGTAGGTGAATTTCCCTGCGGGGATTGACATGCATTTTATCAAAATTGATTGATAAACAAACCCATGACCTATTTTATTATTGAGGGTGGCTTGTTAACCACCCCAACAACCTACCCACACTGGGTTCAGATGTAACAAAATGGGTTGAATATTCAAAACGGCCAGCACCACAATGAGAAGCCCCATGGAGAACTTATGCGGAAACCAGCTCAATGTGTTAGGTTCATGTAGATTCCACCAGCAATGAGGGCGACATCATTCATTTATCAGGCTGCTTGAATATAAGAATATTGCTCTAGCACCGTACTAGCTAGTGCCTGTTTAGTTTTATTTGTTTTTCTACAGAAAGTAGATGCTGCTGAACTTCTCCGCCTTTATTTGAACTACGACCTCCTGGAAGAAGCTGTGGATTTGGTGTTGGAATATGTGGATGCCTTACTTGGAAAAGGACATGATTACTTTGGCATTGAGGTACAATGGCTGTTTCTCTAGTTCAATTCACTATATAATTATATTCCATCACTTTTTATTCCATTTTTAAAAATAAAGAGCTGAAAAGAAACTCAGGCTTTTAAAAAGTGACTGTTATAATGTAGCTGGATCAAGATGGAGCCTTTAAAAACCAAGCACCTTCTGTTTAATGGATAGCTTAAAAACAAAAATGTGTAAAAAGGCCTTCTCAGTGGCCACACATAGATTTTGGAATTCCTGGCCCAAGGAGAGCTATTTGGCTCCTGGCTTTCTGCCAACTAGCCCTTTCTTTTCCCACAGGTATTTGACCTGCCAGGTTGATTTTTTTTTTAATGGACTGATCCCTTATCCTCAAGCTCTTCTTGTCTGTTGTGTCTCTTCATTGTTTTACTTGTATTACTTTTTTTGTGGTAAACTCAGGTTTTCCCTAGGCCCTTATTCTGGATTTTATATGTTGTATGCTACCCTGTAGTATTAAAGTTTTAATTTTCTTTTTAGTTCCCATTATCAGCTACAACGCCAATAGTTTGGCTTCCATATTCTGCAATTGACCAGCTTCTTCAGGCACTGGGAGAAAGCACAACTAATTACCATAACACAGTGGCAAGTATATCTAAGGAAAAGTAGAATTTGCTTATTCAACTCAAAATAGCTTTTACTATATTTTAATCAAATTTACTTTTAATAATGCAGCATTACAGAAGTCACCAACAAATAAAAATTAGAAGAGTATTTCTAATTGCAAATAAAGAGCTGGTTCAGAGTATTCTTTCTCATGCATGGAGCCTCATTGCTCCTCTTTGTGTGAACCATGATGAAATCAAGGAAGCCTCTAATTAACCGTAGTTTCTCAGTTCATAAAAACCAGGAAACAATGGTTACCAGGTTTCGGTACAAGCCAGGATATTAAACTACAGTTTGAAGTTAAATATCTTGGCTTGTTCTGAAGCTGGTGACTCATTTCCCAATTTGTATGAAATTGGAAATGATGGTTACTTAGAGGCTTCCTAGTTTAATCGTGGATTGTGGCAAAAGGGATGCATGCATGGCCTGTGCATATTATGGCCTCTACATATTTTGACTTAATAAGCCAAAATCATCTTGTATAGCCATCATCTGTCAGGTCAAGATGAATGATAACAAGGAAATAAGACCTGAGTATGGTAAAATATTTTCACATATAAAATTACAGCTGTCTTCACAGTGTTTTGATGACTAATGATAGCAGCTTATATGCTTACTATGCCTCCTGAAAAGTGGTTCCTCATTTTCCTGAGGAACCAGCTCAGGAAAATGAGGGCTATCCTCCAGCAAACCCAAGCACACTTGGGGAGGGGCAAAATATTGTCATAAAAATTGACCTGTTACAGATATTTCTCCTGTTTTATGAATGAGGAAGTTCATAAAGCTTGTATATATAACATCAACCAGTCCCCAAGGCAATCTGCAACTCATTCACCTGCCCCCTCTCCAGTGGAGGGAAGACCCTGGAACTTGGACTGTCAACTGTTGAGGGTCCAAAGAGACAGCCATGTCACCCAATCTTGTAATATTTTATATTGTATCAGATTTTAATTGTTTTAAGCCACTTTGGGAGCCAATGGTGGCTGAAAAAATGTGATATAAATGTAATAAAGGGCAGTCATATTTTTATTCCCATTCTCTCAGAAAATAATTGTGCTACTTTTCTTTTCTAGCTATACCAGAAGGTTCATGACAAATTAGAATTCTACCAAAACCAGGTTAATAAGGCAACACGAGATCTTCTGTATCGTCGAAACTAGCAAAATGGCCTTGATTGTGTGACCTCACTTAATCACCTTGTGCCTAATGGCCCTTGAAGAGAAAACTTCAAAAACTGTGCTTGTGGCAAATGTGCATAACTGGCATGAATATCTGTGAAGCATTTGCTTTGCATGGGTTGGTTGGGGTTATAGTGAGCCCTATGCACTACTGGTGGTGCTATTATTACAAATTCTATTTTTTCATAATGATCCAAAACATTCCCTACCAGGAGATGGTAGGCATTTTTTTAATATGTTGGGGGCACTGAGTTAATTTAAACTTCAACAAAGTCTGTGCTGAGCTGGGTGGCAGTGATTTCCAGTAATGAAAAAATGTTTGTACATTGCATGTTCCTACCATCTTTCTACTGAATTATTTTGTATTATCTCCTTCCTTGTACTGTATTATATATGGGCGCTAATGGTAAACTTATTTATTGTGACAGTTTTTGAATTATCTTTAATAAAATGAAAGATTTGTTAAAACTCCAGATCAATTTTTAACAAAATAGCTTAAAATAGTACATCATTCATAAGGAGAGCATGTCTGTTTTGAAAGAGACAAGTAGAAAGTGTGATCTGATGTTTTCATGGGAAAAGAAAATAGTAAGAAGAAAATGATCAGTTTTTACCCGTTCTCCTTGGAAGAATCTATTCCTGTCAGTACTGACAATTTGCTGAAGCAATGTCAAAGTGTGGATGCTTCCTATTTATGAAGTGCTGCTTTGTCACCATCAACATAAATTAAAATTTCCGATCCAGAATGTTGCAGTTGAAGTACTAGAAAAATGCATTACCTTAACATCAAATGCTCAACCTTCAGGAAAGATTATAAATTAATTGCGTTGAAAATCCCTAGAATAAGCCAAGATTCTTGCACATTTAGACAATTTCATTTTAGCACCGTAGTAATAAAGTAGATGCTTGGAGCAGGTTTCAGTACTGATCCAACTATAGCACAGGGAGGTGACTCAATTAAAATGTCAGCCTGCCACCATCATCAGTACTGTTCACCTCAATGCAAGGGAGATGTAGGCCTTCTGATGTTTACAGTTCTGCTAGTATCCTATATGTTCACATGCAACCCTTCTTCGTTAAATGGCAGTTTAAGAAATTGGGGCCCAACCAAGTGGCCAAATTTAATCTCGTTCCCCGGGGAAAACTATTAATGGTCCTAACATTTGTGCATTTTAGAGGTGGGGGTAAATGGAGGGATATAAAATGTGCATCTTTCACAAAATAACTCTGCAAGAGTTGGTAAAATGTAATGAGCAATCAAAAAAGTGGTCCCCCCCCACAAGCTTTGTGTCTGTGTAGTCCTGAAGCACTGCTAAGGAAAAATGTTACTTCAGTGATGTAGACATATCAATCATAGCTGCAACTACGTCTTATCACTTGAAACCCAGATGATGCCAACTTGTCCTCGTGCAGCTGAAGAAAACATTTCTCCCCTATATTACAGTGTTGAAATATAGCTCCAGAAGTTTAACAATTAGTGGTAAACAATGTAACACAAATGTGACCGTAACATTTTGTAAACTCTAGTTTTACAGTATCCTCAGAGGTTGTTTACATGCATTCCTTCACATCATAGAGGTGTTACCTAGACAATACCAACAATATTCCTCCCTCTTCTCAACCACTATCAGCAATTGTCTAGGGCTGATAGGAGTTAGAGGCCAAAACATCTGGAGGACAAGTTGTCTATCCCTGTATTAGTGTGTGGCAGATGAAAGTGTGACTTTTTAAAATACAGCTGGGGCTCAACAGAAGAAAGATAAAGGTTTACTTTGTTTTAGTGATATTCTGATCTCTGAAAAAAGTATTTTCAATGTTACTCTAGAAGTACATTTGAATATTTTATTTTAGGTCTGGAGAATAGTCTGAAGAGACATGAATGACCTAGTTCTTGCAATTGAAAATTAACAGCTCTGCCCTTGAGTGCTGCCCATATGGAAGACTATATAGGAACTATATTATGCCTAATTATTATTATTATTATTATTATTATTATTATTATTATTATTATTATTTATATAGCACCATCAATGTACATGGTGCTGATATAAACACCATTATTAATATAAACACCATTATCCTCCACACTGTTGACATATATCCTGAGTATATTGTATATATATGGTATATATTTGCAAATACATGGTATATATTTGCAAAAGGTGAGACCTGCCAACTTGCACGGTGGTGACTATCTGCCATAGTTGCAGACAAACTCCATTATCAGTTAGCTGGGCTATTATTTTACTACTGGCACTTGGTAAGAAAAGGCACATTTCTTTAATTCTTGCTCCTCCCACCCCAAGTGTTTTTCCAGGAAAGAAAACTTACATTTGTAAAAGCAGAATTTAGAGAAGGCTTTAGAAATGTGTGATTATAGTAAACAGTTGTGGAAAAATTTAAATTGGCCCCCTGACATAAATGTTAAATAAAACTTTGGCCTTGAAAATCCTGTCTGAATTTCATATTAAATTTCCCACTGATGTTTTGAATGGCTGTTGCATGCAGGGCAAACAATGCCTTTACTATTTTGAAGTCTTTCCTGTATAAAGATGGAGATAAATCCCTAGCCTAATCTTTACATTAGATTTTGTCTGATCTAATCTGTGTATTTGTGAAATGGTGTCAATGTTTTTCCACAATCGACTGTTCACTATAATCACATATTTCTAAAAGTAGCTGGTTCCACCCACCCAAATGCTGTAATTGGAAATTATCTGACAATTGTTTGAGGATTAGATTGCTGAACTAGGAAGGCCAAGGTTCAAATGCACCCCTACCTTTCAGCCATGCAGATCAATCAGTGACCGGTCGGTGGGTCGTTGTGATAATAAAATAGTAGGGAAAGAATCACTTACGCCACCTTGAGTTCAAAGATCAGGATATAAATGCAATAAATGATGCTGGTCATGTATTGCACTGCTATCGCACATTCCTTCTTATGCACAGAGTTTAACTTTTATTTTGTATTTATGCTACCAAACATGGACAATAACGAGACGGAAACCGAGTGTTAAATAACATCCACTGTACCCAGGGAGTGAGAAATCATGCCAGAGGAGGGAGCTCGTTGCCGCCCGCCGTCGTGGGCTCTGTCAGGGCGGCAGCCGTCGCCGCCTGGGCCGGGTCAGTGTTGGGCGCAGGCCCCGCCTCATCATCCCGACTCTCCTTGCGCCCCCGCCCCGCCCTCCGCTGGCAGGCCCAGGCCCCGCTCGCTTCGCCCTCCTGTCGTCTTCTTCTGTGTGTCGGCTCCGAGACTTAGCTGGCCACGATGGGGAAGAAGTCGCGGGCGGCGCCGGTGGGGCGGCGGCCTATCCTACAGCTCTCGCCGCCGGGGCCTCGCGGAGGCCGGGAAGAAGCCGTGCCGGGCGACGGGGACTCGGCGTCGGAAGCAGGTGAGGGCGCAGGCAGGCCGCGCGGCCTAGGGGCTGGGTCGGGGCTGCGCGCTTAAATAGTTACCCCCTTCGCCTCTCCCGCTTAAGTAAAGAAGGAGGGACACTCTCCGCGGCCTCCCCCCCCCCCCAAAGCCAGGAATTTCGGGACTGGAAGGCTGTTTCTCTGGGGCCTTTTACCGAGGCCGAGTATTATAGCGGGGTGTGTCCGGCCTTCTGCCTCCATTCCACGCACCAACGTATCTTCGCTATACGATGACAACTTATTCAGTGCTGTTTTATGAGGTGCTCCCGGCACCTCCTTATCTCGTTCATCCTCCCGATTTATTCGGTGAGGTGGGTCATTACTATCCCCACTTTTCAGGTGGGAAATCAGAACTTGTTCCGAGCCTTCCAGTGAGCCTGGCAAGGTTTTGAACTTAAGTCCAGTACATTGCATCCCTCCTGCCCACCTTGGTTATGTGCCCGAGGGCGCAATCCTATGCATGTTTAGACAGAAATAAGGCCTATAACTCCCAGTTTGCCCTAGTTAGGATTGCATCCCAATTTATTGTATTATTTTAATTTAATCAGCGAAGGCTCGGTTATATGTAAATAAACAAATTTTAAAAGACCTGGGAGTAGACCTCATTGAAAACAGTGGGATTTGTTTGTGAGTAAATCCACATGGGATTGTGCCTTAAATCTTCGGTATTTAGCAGCCCCCATCACTTTCCGGTGGGATTGCTCTTTACCTGTGCAAATCATAGACAAGAATGTGTGCAGAATATGCTCCCCCTCTCCCCCCCATGTAGGCTGTGCTTTTGGCATTAACTATTGAACAGGAGGCAGAAAGTACAGTTTCTTAGTTCTGGATCTTTCTATTATAACATTCAGGCTATTTAGTCACTAGGTTGCCGTAGCGCACAGCAGTGGCGGGTGTGGGGGGAGATGTTGACATATGACAGAGGATATTTCCCCAGGTTGCTCTAGTCTGCAGCAATCCTGGTACAAGCACAGTGTAGTTCAAAAACTATTGTGTGCTTCCCTTATTCATGGTCGTCCTCAATCTTTCTTATTTATTTACTTATTTATATTCTGCCTGGTTCCCAGATGTTTGTAAGCTTGGTTTTTATTTTATTAACTTTATTTCATATCCTTCACTTTTGATCCTGAAGGACTCCTGAGGCAACAAAAAACAAGACAAAAACACTAAAATGACATTTAAAAAATAGAAGAATGCATAAAAATCGTCAACAGAGTAATAAAAAGAGTGTGTTTTCAGCATCCAAAAGCATTCTTACAGAGCCAGATTTTCAAATTGTCAAAAGACAAGCAGTGATTGGCTTTCTCGAGGAGAGAATTTGATAGCTGTGGTGCTGCAACTGAAAAGACCCCATATCATGTTGGTACTGCATTTGCTCTAGCAAGACCTAGCCCATATCTGGTTCTGAATATGTTATAATCTATCCCCAGCTAATGCAGATGGAGGGGAGAACAACCTGGCAACTCTTCCTAGTATTCTGGCTTTTGGGTGGAAGTGGCGGGGGGGGCGGGGGGTTGTCCATGAATACTCCAGCATTGACTTTGCATTATGAGGGAGTGTTCACATCAACAAATCAAGTAAATGTTTGTTTATTTATTTGTAACATTTATAAACCACTGAATATAATAGAATCAGCGGTTCACAACATTAAAATACAATATTAGAAACACAATTTTAAAGCATATCATTAAAACAGCATAAAACCACTTCCAACTACAATAAAGGAGCAGTAAATGGAGCGCCATAACTAGTTTATGTGCAGACCAGGGAAAGCCTGGGTGAACAAGTGTGTTTTCAGGAGGTGTTTAAAAGATGCCACATTTTCTGCTTCCCCAACCACATGAGGGAGGGTAGGTGCCTCTACAGAGAAGGACCACCATCTGGGTACTTCATGGCGACATTCTGTTCATTTCAGAATGACCAGCAAGACCTCCTCTGCTGATCTTAAAGGTTGCCTGGGTATGTATAAGGGAAGGCAATCCGCTAGGTGTCCTGGTCCGAAGTTGTTTAGGGTTTTATATGACAGAAACATAACTTTGTACATGGCTCGGCAACTAATAGGCAGCTAGTGTAGTGTTAAATGTTACAGAAATAGTGGGACAACGTAAGAAGTTGAGATAGCCATACTGTTTTGAAAGTTTTTTAAAAAATAGAACCAGAGGTGTGAGTTTGAGCTATTGTGGTAAAGGTGAAGTATGACACAGCTATTAAAGACAGTAAGATTTGCTTTTCTAGGTTCACAAAGGTAACTGGAATACTGTGGAGGCTCCTCTGGTGTGGCCAGTGGCAATTTTCATTTATTTCTCCTTCCTCTTGTAGCTCCAGTACCACCTCCCATGCTTTTCTGGAGGGTCTCCCAACCCTCTGGAGCAGCTTTTCAAAGGTTGCAAGGGCAAGAACGAATCAGTGAAAATCACCATCCTGCTACTTTTCTTCAGTGCCAGTGGAACACCACTGAGCACAGCCCTGGGTCTAACCCTCTAATTATGTTAATAGTTATGAAATTTGTGCCTTTAGTCACTATTTATTTATTTATTACATTTCTATGCTGCCCAATAGCCGAAGGTCTCTGGGCAGTTCATAACAATTAAAACCACAAAATACAGCATAAAATGTAATATAAAATTTAAAAAAATTAAACTCCAGTATAAAAGTAAAACCAAAATAAGATTTAGCAATGCAGAGGTTTAAAATACAATAACAGATTTAAAGCTTTAGAACTAAAAGACTAAGTTACCTGGGAAAATCTAAAGGTCTTCACCTGGCACTGGAAAGAGCACAGAGTAGCACTAGGTGATCCTCTCTGGGATGCTCATTCCACAGATGGGGTGCCGCAGCAGAAAAGGCCCTTTTCTTGGTAGCCACCTGCCTCACTTCCTTCGGCAGGGGCTCTTGGAGAAGGACTGTTGATGACGAACTTAGGGTCCAAGCAGGTACACATGGGAGGAGACGATCCTTCAGATGACCTGGCCCCAAGCAGTTTAGGCCTTTGAATGCTAAATATAGCACTAGTAATATTACAGTCATTATCTAGGAGATGTCTGTAAGACCCATGCAACCACAGTCTATGTAGCAGTCAAAACTGAAATAGATACTCTTAACAGGGGCAAGAATTGTATTTTCCAAATAACAAAATATTGTGGAATAAGTTCTGTGAAAACGAGGGAAGGTATCTGAACCCCGTGTAGTAAATGAATAATAACTGCTCTTGTTTTGCGCTAGAAACTGATCTTCTGGAAAGTTCCTTGGAAATTATCAGAACAGTGCAAGATGCTTCCACTAAATGTAATGGTCATAAAAAAGGCATGGTGTACTTAGCTTTGCTTACTGTGTAGGGAATGCGCCTTAAATACTGTTTTCATAGGCTGTATATCATTCCGTTTTATCTTAGGTATTTGCTCTTTTATCCTTCAACAATGCTAGTTGAATACGTATAGTGCCTTCATTGTACACACTTACTCTTTTTGAAATGCTGTTTAACATATACATGAAGCCGCTGGGGGAGGTTATCCGGAGATGTGGACTAAGGTGTCATCGATATGCGGATGATACCCATCTCTACCTTTCCTTTTCATCAAACCCAGGTGAGGCAGTGGCTGTTCTGAACCAGTGCCTGGGCACGGTAATGGACTGGATGAGGGCTAACAAACAAACTCAATCCAGACAAGATGGAGGTACTGTTAGCGGGTGGTTCATCTGTCCGGCGAGGTGACGTTTGCCCTGTCCTGGACGGGGTTGCACTCCCCCTGAAGGATCGAATCCGTAGTTTGGGGGTGCTCTTGGATCCAGAACTGTCACTTGAGGCACAGGTGAACTCAGTGGCAAAGAGCACCTTTTATCAGCTTAGGCTGATATACCAGCTGCGCCCTTATCTGGACAGAGATAGCCTAGCTACAGTTATCCATGCTCTGATAACCTCTCGTTTGGATTACTGCAATGCGTTATACGTGGGGCTGCCTTTGAAAACGGTCTGGAAACTTCAACTGGTACAAAACATGACAGCACCTTTACTAACAGGGACTGGCTGACGAGACCACATTACGCCAGTCCTTTTCCAGCTTCATTGGCTGCCAGTCCAGGTTCCGGGCCCGATTCAAAGTGCTGGTATTAACATTTAAAGCCCTAAACGGCTTGGGGCCAGGTTATCTGAAGGAACGCCTCCTCCCATATGTACCTGCCTGGACCCTAAGGTCATCCTCAGGGGTCCTTCTCCGTGAGCCCCCGCCAAAGGAAGTGAGGCAGGTGGCTACCAGGAGGAGGGCCTTCTCTGCTGTGGCACCCCGGCTGTGGAATGAGCTCCCTAAGGGGGTTCACTTGGCACCTACATTATATGCTTTTAGACGCCAGGTGAAGACCTTTTTATTCTCCCAGCATTTTAACAGTCTATAAATAAATTTTAACTTGGTGTTTTAAATTTGTAATTTTGCATTGCTGCTGTTTTTATCTGGTTGAGTTTTTATATTGTATTTTATATTATGGTTTTATACTGTTGTTTTATACTTAGAATATTTTTAATTTTTGTGAACCGCCCAGAGAGCTCCAGCTATTGGGCGGTATAGAAATGTAATAAATAAATAAATTGTTTCTTTTTGCTTTTGTTATGATAGGAAACGTTTCTACAAATAATTGCTGATGTCTCTGTAGTGCTATTTAATGTAATTTGTTTTTAGGTGACGTTGCCAAAGGACTTAATTTTTATATGCAATTGTTAATGTTGGCTGTTCTAGATTTTGTAATCCTATATTTTGCATTTGATGTTTTATTGAATGTATACTTTTAGCTGTTCTGGGTTTATTTTGATTTTTAAAAAATACAAGTAGAGACCCATAATAACTAGAGTAGCAAGCTTTATTCAGTTTAATTGACTACTTGCTGAATTAAAACTTTAAAATTTAGGATGGATTAATTTTAATTGTGGAGCTGTGAGTTAAGAGCAGGCCTTCCTTTTTGACACTATTTTGATTTATTAATGTTTTATAGGAAATACATGTTCAATAATAATTGTAGTTTATTATAAGTTCTCACACCTTTCAATATCTTGTTTATCATAATAATTTGCACTGGGTGAGAAGAGGGTGGCTGGGTGAGGTAGAAGAAGGAACTAGACTTTCATGCTCCCATGAATCTATTTGATCATGTGCTTGGTGGAAACTTTTGCTCTTTAACTTCAACTTTTCTTGGGTGACCTAGATAGTACACACAAGGATGTACCTAATATTACTTTTCCATATTTGAGTCTTTTTCCCAGAATGTGCATTTTATCATATTGTTGATAGAAGGTGGTGTAAACAATGTTGCTTCCCTTTTGTTTTTCTTTTATAAGCAAACAGTAATAAATAGTCACAAAACGTATCTAGTTGTTTCTTGTGCACAGAGAAGTTCTGTGACACTACTAAAATATCCCGCTCCTTTACTGTTCTCCCTCCATCCTCCCAATTAAAGCAAGCTAATCTATTCATGTTCTCATTTTATTAGCTCTTTTAGGATTGAGTGAGCCTTGTGGTATCCTTCTGAAGTGTTTCTTCTTTATATTTGATTTTCCCCCCAGATGACTTTGAAGTGACTGAAGAGGCTCCAAGGACAGCCCCAAACCCACCCCAGGCTAATATGCCTATTGGGCCTGTAGCTGTCAAACCAACAGGTACCACCTTGCTAATTTCCCCTTATAATACTACCCTAACCCGCAGTGACAAAGGTCATGTTATTGGCATACTGTGGATGTTAAAGAAGCCATCTTAAGAACAATGTGAAAGTAAAAAAAATCTCATTTTTTGTGTGAGATTGATATTTTAAGTGTTATTTATTAACAGATGTTTTGTCTTACGTTTTACTTAGAAAGATCAGGGATGTTTTTACTGTGGCTTGTTGGAGAATTTTGAACAAGGCTGGATAGATTGAGAGGTTATAGCTTAATAAAGCAGGCTGTTAAATGTTAAGCATTCTAGCCTTTGAAATCAAGAAAAATTACTACAGTCTTTAATATGAAAAAATCTTTCTCAGTCTATTTGTTTGACCAAATATATCGGGTGAGATCCGATGCCGCCCTTGCATAGGGGGCCCCTATCACTGGTGGCTGCGATGTAGCTCTTCTAGGGCCAAGCACTGAAACAAGCAGAAACGCCCATTTCTGGAAGGTGTGTGACCTGCCCCTTCCAGAAATGAGTGTTTGCACCTAGAAGCACTACAGTGCGGCTGCTGCCACTGGCATATCGAGTTTGGTCGCCCACACTTGGTGACCATGTACACTGATGGTGCTATATAAATAAATAATAATAATAAATAATAATAATACCCATCATCTTCAGGACTGCATGCCCATCAGTACTTTTCCAGATGTTTTATACGTACTGTTCCTTGACAATCAGGTTAATTGAGCTATGCGTTCTTAGTGTAAAAAAGTTTGAAGCAATTTCCCAGCGTTTCTTTCATACATTAACGATAAGAGAAAGTGCTGTTATTTTTTCTTTATGGATAGCCAAATGTTTTGAAATCTAATGAAAAGTGCTCTAAAGGCACTGGCATGTTTTGTTTATGCAGTGAGCTAGAGTTTGCGTTAGCAATTATAGTAATACCTCCAAAATGTCGGTTTCTTGACTTAATTTTTGCAATAGCCCAAAGACAGCATAAACACTTGTTTGCTGGTGCAACTCGTTTAGGTTAAAAGCTTTTATTTTTACTGTTTTGGAATGAAGGCAAGGACAGCTGAAGTTGTAATGTCAAGTATATCTCCATAATTTACATTCTTATATAGTACCCTTTATACTAGAGGTGTGCTGAAGGGAGTGCAAGGTGTTTTCAGGATACAGGGATGATAGAAAAGCTATTTCCCCTATTAAAAGCCGTGGAATCTCTTTGAGGCATTTCTTGTACACTGTTGTAAGTGAGTAATATGTGGTGTATTGTCTGAATTGGCATACGTCCCTCCCCCCCTGATACTGCTAAAAATATCCCAACACCTAAGACTCAGTTTCAGTAATTATAACACATTGCTGCTATGGATTGCTACATACGGTTATGTTGTCTTTTGTTCTAGGTGGCTTATGTTTGCTTGGTGCTTATGCAGACAGCGATGAAGAAGACAGTGAGATGTCTGAGAAACCAGCACAGTCTGCAGATGCAAATGGCAATAATTCGACAGACATTGACAGTACCCTGGCGAACTTCCTAGCGGTAAGTAGAAATTCTGTTTTGGTTCATTAATTGATCCTTTCTTCTGAACTGGAGTAGAACATAAAGAAAATACTTAGCAAGATTCAAAACAAACAAGAAATGAGTAAAATGTTGTGCTGATGGGCAGGTGTTTTAAAAGAGTCAGTCAGACCAGAGGAGTTGAAATCTTTTACTTGGAAACTGAGCGATTTCGCTTTCTGTTTCCAAATAATTAAATGCTCTTTATTATTTGAGTCAAGTAATATTCTTTGTTATCTTATTTTCACTTTTAAAAGGAAATAGATGCAATTACAGCTCCTTCCCAGCCTGCTGAGGCCACTGTTCCCACCACTGCTCCACCTCCAACTCCTCCACGCCCAGAACCTAAGGAATCTGCCACCAGTCAGGTTTTGCCAACTGCAAATGGGACAGACCAGGTGGCCGAGTGGCAGTACGATACTCAGTGCTCACTGGCAGGAGGTAAGCCTATACTAGTTTGTGTTACTTATATGGTGGTTTATTCAAATGCATACTAGTGGCATAGGAAGGGTAGTTAGTCCATTAATTCCGATGTCTTTTCATTTTAACTGGCTATGACATTTGTAATGTGAAGATGAAAACTGAGAGCCTTAACGGCTAATCTGCCCTGTTTTATGACATCCAATGATTCTTAAAGGCAGTTTGTGAATGTTGGGTTGGGTAAAAATTTGGGAGTGATGGGAAAGAATGCAGTCCCAGCCATTATCTATCTCTTGGTACATGGAGAAAGGTGAGGATATTCAGTAATGTAGTTTGTATTTATTTGCTGACAGCTGAGGAGGGAGGGCTTGCTAACTGAAGTCTTGTTTTCTTTCCTGCAGTGGGAGTGGAGATGGGAGACTGGCAGGAAGTTTGGGATGAAAATACAGGCTGCTATTATTACTGGAACACTCAAACCAATGAGGTTACTTGGGAACTACCCCAGTACCTTGCAACACAAGTACAGGGTCTTCAACATTACCAGCACAGGTAAAAATGACACTGAATTGGAGACTGAATTCATGCTCCTTGAAGCTTCCATTACTAAACCTGCTGTTCTGTTAGTTCTGTAGCAGAGGCTGATGAAAACTACCAGATGGCTGCAGATCTAACCTTACCGGGAAAAGGTGTTGCTGCTGCTGTTGTTGCTGCTGCTCCTGCTCCAAGCAGTGTTGGACGTAGGACAACTCTTGTGAAGCGTGAACTGAAGAAAGTTAGTATCATTTTGGCTGGCTTAAAGTACCCATTTCTTCTCTGTTCTCTTAATTTCAATAGAAAGTGCCTGCTCTCCTCTAGTATTTGTTTGGACTGTATGTGCATCTTATTTCTTTTAAAGATCAAAAATAGACTGCAAGCACTCCGAAGCAGGAACTGCCTTCCAGAACATCTTAGCATCCTAGACCTAGATCATATTGTCACAGTCTTAGAATGGAATGGTAAACAGGTCTGTCCTGGTGCATCTGGATGGTTCAGAAGAGTCCTCCACAGATGTAGGGTGGAGTGGGATTCCATAGTTGCAGTGGTAGAGTACATGCTTCGCATGTATAAGTTTCTAGGTCCCTGGCATTCCTATTTAAAAGGATTTTAGTTATCAGGATTATGAAATAAGGCTTTTGTTCTCTGTACACTTCTGGCCTCTGGCTTTTGGGCCTTTGTTAAGTACTGGGCACACATTTCCAAGCTTTGCAGGTTAACAATAACAATCAGAATAGAAACTTGTTTTTCTTCAATTAGAAATCAAACTCTTCAAGGTACTGATCAACAGATTCCATGCTTGCTGTAGCAAAAAGAAAAGAAAAGGGAGAAACTCCTCTTTGACACACTGAGCTCTCGTAGAGCAAGGGCTGGATCTTATGATAACTGGAATGAGCATTAACCTCCTGATGCAGACCACTTGCGGGCTTTTGCACTCATGTCCAGTCTATGGCATATGTGGTCTCTGTCTGAAATGGCTTTACATTAGCCTCATGTGTTCTAGCAGTTCTTAGCACTATAGCATGACTTTTATTCTCTGTGACTTTCTCCAGGAAGCTAACATTTTGGTGCAAAATCTCATTTACTTCACAGGAAGTCAATGAAGGTATCCAGGCTCTTTCAAGCAATGAAGAAGAGAAAAAGGGAGTGGCTGCATCATTGCTGGCTCCATTACTTCCTGAGGTGGTGAAGGAGGAAGAGGAGCGCTGGAGGCGGAAGGTT
The DNA here is from genome assembly GCF_023053635.1 of Elgaria multicarinata webbii. NCBI lineage: Eukaryota > Metazoa > Chordata > Lepidosauria > Squamata > Anguidae > Elgaria > Elgaria multicarinata. The sequence continues at coordinate 77,439,591 of NC_086172.1, read as the reverse complement.
ATCTGTAAGGAGGAGGTGGAGCCATTGATGGAAGAAGATGTGGCAGTGGAACAAGCAGCGCCTGTTGTTGATCAGCAGCTAGAAGGCAGCCGAGATATTGGGGAAGACCCTTCTCAGGAAGACCTGTGTAGTGTGGTGCAATCAGGGGAGAGTGCAGAGGAAGAAGAGGAGCAGGATACTCTTGAGCTGGAGATGGTATTGGAGAGGAAGAAGGTGAGTTAGTTTCATTGGCGATGTGGGTACTCTTCCCTGATGGGTCTCAGGTGGGATTGTTGTCTAGAGAAGAAGAAAAGGATGCACTGCAGAGCCTGGAACAGAGGAAGTGCTGTGATATATATGACATCTACCACTTGTCTTTGAGAAGGCAAAGCCCCCTTTTGATACGGATAGTTCTTTATGGTTTTCATTTGGGTCCTAAGACAACTTAGAGGTATGTTAGATTCAGCTGCTGGAGGAAAGAGTTGCTGGCCCCATCTTAAGGTATGAGTCTTGAGAAGTGGAAAACTGACCAATTGACTGCCTGTAACAGAGTGGCATTGCATGATTGCTTTCTTGCATGACAACATGCACTTTAAAGTGATACTGCCATGATTGTGAAGTCAGTGATTATACTCCCACAAGTCCTTTCTGTGTGTAGAATATAGATCTATTTCGAAGGGACATTGTTAGCCATCTAGTCCAACCCGCTCAATGCAGGAAATCCAGAGCTAGAGCAGCCCCAAGAGATGCTTAGAGACCTCTAGAAAGGGTTGAGTCCTCCACCTCTCTTGGTAATGGTTCCATTATCAAACTGCTCTTACATTCAAGACGTTAGTTGAACACTAGGAGAAAGGTCTACCTTCCTGAAATTTAAGTTACGGAAGGAGATAGCTACGCTGCTGTTTGTAATTCCCTCCCCCGCACCAGATAGTTTTTCTAAAAGGGACAACATTTAAATAATTTCAGAATGTGGGCTTACAGAATGGCAGAGCATTGGTGGGAGAACAGAGGTAGCATTTTGGTGTATGTTCAGTTTTGGTTAACACCCCCCCCCTTTTGGTTTTGAAGGTGCTGCTTGTCATCTTGCTAATTCTGTTTGTTTTCTGTTCAAATATTTTATTGTTTAATTGGGTAGTATTTTGCAGGAGTTTCCTTTTATTGTGTTTCATTTGTTATACATCTCATTTTTTGGTGAAAGAGTGACTTATACATTATGACTTAAATCAAAACAAACATTTTCTTGTATGAACCATTTCTCCCCACCACCACACACGTGCACACTGACCTGGTTCACACATCGCACTGCAATTCCTGTGTTGTTTAACATTCGTCTTGATGCTGAATTAATTCTGGGTTGGTCTGGGTTTGGATCTCATGATAACCCAGAATCAGGGCATTCCTGGGTTATTGATTGAAAGCAGAAACAAGTAACACACGGAAGGTATTTGCTCATGCCTGCTTCCACACAGCAGTTTTTGGGCTATATGCAAACTGGGTCAGTGACTTGATAAATGCCCCACTTCTAGAGTTGTTCATTGAGGGCCTTAAAAAAACTTTAAAAAACACACACCCTGATGTCTGCACTACTTTAGGCTCCCGGGTCCCTTAAAATCGACCTCATGGGTGCAGAACCTCTGATCCATGGGGTACTCGAATCCAGTCCATGCCAACTGTTGGGGAACTTTGTGGGGATTGGGGTGTTCCAAGCCCCATCCCTAGAGGGAACGCCTTAGAGGACATCCCTGATGCTATCTCAGAGTTAGCAGCAAGGATGCCCAGTGGTAGAGGTTGGAACTCACCCGAGCGCGTGGAGGAGCGGGTGCTCCCCCCTCTCCCCACGTGGACGAGTCCCGCTGTCTCATCCCAGCTGCTGCCTCCAAGATCAGAGGTAGCAGGGGGGGAGGGGCAGTGGAGGGGGGGACACTCTTCCTCTCTAGATATCATATAGATATATGCTATATTCTCAGTACTGAATGGAGCACCAGAAAAGAGAGAAAATAGATAATGGCACTTTGGGGCTCAGAGTGGTGCAGATGAAACTTTGGTGGCAACAGTGTTTGGAGCGTTGGGTGCTGCCATTTTAATTCTCTCACAATTCCCCCAACATACTATCACTACATCACAATCACTAGGGGAATTAAAATGCTGGTGCCCAGCACTCCTTCAAGCACTGTGGAAAAATAATAATAAATAATATTTATTATTTATTTCAACCCATTGTTGGGCTTTACGAGGGCCCCAACATTTGCCTAAGGACTTCTTATGCGAACACCAGGCCTGAAGGAGCCAGAGGTTTTTGTTTATATGACGTGATGGGAAGCCCCCACGTTTCTCTGGGATCAGAGGTGATTCATAGCGTTTTTCCAGCTGTTCTGTATAAGCACAATGTTTGCTCACTTGTTTCCATTGATAGGAGACATATCCTATAAGTGCAAAGTTTATACCCATGCACACCAGACTGATTGGTTCTTTCAAAATAATACTTGAAGTTTAGTGTTTAAATTAGGGGCTTGCTCTACTATAGAAAATCAGACCAATAAACTGAATGAGCTTTTATGGAGGAAACTTCAGGATATCCCATTTTTACTGCTACTATTCCTGCCACAATCTCTGCCCAGAGGACCTCTATTAGCTATGTCATATGGGGAGAGGGATGGGGAAACGGGCATGGATTGCAAAAAGAGTAGTAGTAACGGGAAGTTGGGCAGCAATGGAAGAGCTGGTAAGATAAGGCTAGTGCAACTGAGGAAGGGCTTTTAACAAGTGAGGGAAGTGGCTTGATGCATAGAGGGAGGCTGCCCTAGGCATTGTCTTGTATTTCATCTTCATGTAATCCATCCAGATAACTTTTTCTTATTGGTGGCTTTAAAAATATGATAATAAAAATAAATAAAATAGAGATTAGAATGGTTGAAGATAGATACTGAAATATTTTTGTTTGTTTGTTTTATAGGCAGAACTGAGAGCTTTAGAAGAAGGTGATGGGAGCATTTCAGGCTCTAGTCCCCTTTCTGAGGGGAGTCAGTTAGACCTAACACGGCGGTTGCTACCCAATCAAGGGAAATGGAAGCTTTTTGGAGTTGCTAGCCCAGAATCCAACAGTCGAGGGTCTAGTAAGACGGGGCAAGAGAGTCCTGAACCCGGAGAAACAGGTATGTCAGGTTATTGTGCTGTGAACTCGTTTAGCTGTTCAGTCACATCTAGTAGTACTAAGGATTGGTCACTTTTCTCAAGCTTCTGAAATTCTAATGCAATATCTGATTAGACCTTCTTTTATACTAAAACACATGCATGCACACACAGTTTTTTAAAAGTGGGTGTCATCCCCCCATCCCCCCAAGCTTGGCAAGACATCTATGGCCTGGTTTGTATGTAACAACTACTCATGGCTTGTTGGGACCATGCAGGAGAATGGTTATCAAGTCTGTATCTTTCTATGCACTTACACCAAGCCATTGTAGTAGATATGTTGAGGGTTTATTGGAGAACGAGACCTGTGAACACAAAAAAGAGAGAATAGTAGAAAAACCCGATGCATTTCAGCCTCTTGTTTTTTATTAGGCCTTCTTCAAGGGGCTGTAATAATATATATATATATATATATATATATATATATATATATGTGTGTGTGTGTGTGTGTGTGTGTGTGTATATGTATATATATGTATATATATAAAATATGAATGAGACAACACAGAACTAAAAAAATAATACTATAATTAGAAAAGCATATTGCAAGAATAGCCTGTGCATACATGTAAACAATAAAACAATTTCAATTCTACATATAAATCATTCATAGGGCACATTGCAAGTAAGGCCTGTGCATATATTTAAATAATATAAAACAGTTAAAATATTACATACTCACTTATAGCAATGTCTGCAGAAATTATTTATAGCAGATTGTCTAGTGTATATTCACTGGCAGCTGGATGGGATGTGCTGAAGGATGTACTGTTGGACAAGACTTATGAACACTGCTTTCTCTTCAGCAGTGAAGGAAGAACCAGAAGTGGCTGATGAGAACTCTGAGAATGAGCCAGACGCAGAGGAATCGCAAGACAAAGTGAAAACACAAGGGACTTCGAAGGTAGAAGATGAGGAGCAGGACTTAAAGGTGTGTGAACTAAAGCGGGCTTAAGTCTCAACAGCTTTACTTGAGGCAGATTCACATTGTGCTTTCAAACTGGATTGGCTTCCTTCTCCTTGCCACATAGTGACCAGTCATATTCTCCATGTTGAGATGCCACTGTGCAAGACAGTGATCAGGTTCTCTTGATCACCATATTTATTTAAGCCATGTTAGGTTGCAATGTGTGCTTGCAGCCATTTTGAATATTCACATCATGGTGGGTGATAGCCCTGGCTTATTCTGTTATCTGAACCCGGGAAGGGTGGGCTGTTGGCATGGTTAATAAACCACCCACAACCCTAAAACAGCCCATAGGTTGTGGGTGGCTTGTTAACCATGCCAACAACCCACCCTTGCTGGTTGAGACAACACAGTAAGCCATGGCAACCACACACCATGGCTTGAATATTCAAAATGGCCACTGATGGCTGCAGCAATAATGTGAACTGGAGACATAACTGGTAATTTGTTGTCTAGAATCTAAGACCATAGAGAATGTGCATGCCTAACTGGTTGCTATGTAGTGGTATTTAGTCTAAGTTGGTGGGAAAAGGGTCAACACTGTTTGAATCTCCTTTCCCCCATTTTTCCCACCTCCCTGCCTTTGTGGTTTGAACTGACCCTTAGAATCCCTATCAGTACTTAACCTTTTCTGGGGCAGTTCAAAGCTTTGCAGCTTATCATGAAGAGTACTTCTAAAGCTGTTCTCGGTTCTGCTTGCTCTTTATGTGCATCAGACGTTGCTTCTTACTCACAGTAGTATCTTAATCAGTATCTGTTTCGATGGGAATTTGGAAAGTATGGCACTGAAAATAAGGCACAGAATTTGGCAAATAAGGCATTAACACATTATATTAAGATGTGTTTGTAACAAGTAGTCAAACAACATTTAGTCAAATATATTTGGTTGTTCTCCAAATCTGTTACTGCTGTATTTAAGTGTAGTTTATTTCAGAACATGTTAGCACTGGAAGATGAAACAACCTGTTTCTCATGTGAGAATAAATTTTAAGTAACTGCAATGGACATATGGGTTATCCATGTGTAACACTCAAGGTTATAATTAGAGAAGACCTTAAATCATCCAGTGTTCTGTCAGAATGGCTGCTGATACGAGGTGGAACATACTTCCTACATTTGGCTAGAATTGAACTAGTTGCTATTTCCATTAGCCTCAAAATTTGCAGTTGTGAGTTACTGCTCAGATGACGCATCTTGTTATTGAAACAGATGTTGGCTGTGCACTTCAGAGACAGTATTGCAGTAGCCTTGTGCATTGTGACTGACAATAAATTCTTGACCTCTTGCTTGCCTTATTTTTGGCAGTTTCAGATTGGAGAGCTGGCCAACATGTTGATAAGCAAGCTGGAGTTCTTGGGCATCAGTAGACAATCCATCTCTAACTTCCACATGCTACTGTTACAGACCGAGGTAACTAAAGTTTACCTTTTATAGAAAATAAATTACAGAACGTAGGGAGCCAAACAACTGGCAACATTGCAGTGTGATAAGAATTAGGAAGTTTAAGTACTGTGGCATAGATAGCAGTCTGTCTCTCTCCTTCCCCCCTCCCCCGAATGCTTTAGCTCAATATTGTATCTAAGGCCTTCTTGGGCTATATCTAATTTTCCTGCTCGTGTTCTATGTCAGTAGTGCTGCCTCCTTTTGGATAGTTAGCATTGTGTAGAGCTGCACAGTTCAATGGGATGTGTCAAGCATGAGCCCAATTGTCTACAGTTTTTTCATTATTTCTCTTGTTTCTTTGCCTGCCTGTCATAGACCCGTATTGCAGACTGGCGGGAAGGAGCTCTCCAAGGAAACTACCTCAAACGCAAATTGCAAGATGCAGCTGAACAGCTAAAACAGTATGAAATAAACGCCGCCCCTAAAGGCTGGTCCTGCCACTGGGACAGGTACGCACTCTTCTCCCCTTTTCACCTTTCACCTTTGACATCTCAGACATGATTTGTGACCATCACCACCTGCCGACGTGCCGTCATCTATCTGGAGACTGAGAGCAGCTGCACTTAGCGGTGCTGAGCGGGCAGAGAGCCTCTGGCACATACAGAGTTTCAGCCAGCCACAAAAATTGGAGAAATATAAAGTCTTTGTTAAGTGTTTTGAAATGGATTTGATTCCGCGATTGGACAGAGCTGGTGTTTACTCTTGAGTGTAAATGCGCTAAGGAGGGCGGGCTTGGGGGGTCGCGCATGCGAGAGCTCTGTGCACATTGCAGGATCTCAGGAACTCCGCTCCCAAGTAACGTCTGTGCCCTTATGGAAAGCCCACTGACTGAGGAACTCAACGAAGAACAAGATAACTATCTCCTGCCAGCAGGTCAGACCAAACTATTTCTTCTTATATTTGGCTTTCTTGATTATTTTTGTTTATTTGAAATCTTTGCTCTTTTGTTTTTCAGCTCCCAGATCCTCTTCCCTCTCAGTAGCAATTCACTATGTCTGACACCAAGAGTATCATAAATGTGACTGCAGCAGTCCATGGGGGAGCAGCCATCTTTCATAAATTGGGCTGTTTCTCTTTTGCTATTCTGGAAGGAAATGAACCCTGAGACTACCTAAAAAGTCTATTTCCTAATGCATCCTTGAACGTTAATTGCACACCAGCCACAAGCGAGCTGTTTCGCTTAACCCTCTACTCTCGGAGTGGAGGGTCAGGGCTGTGATCACAGAGCCAGCACCACAAACAGTTTGGAGTAAGCCCATCTTGCAAACCCTTCCTCAAAGCTGTTTGTTGCCTTTGTGAACAGCAGTCCTAGTGTAAAAGGTTCTTCCTGTGAGAGCGCTCCGCTGTCGCGGGAGAGGACTACATCATTGTGTCAGTACAGGGATGAGAGCATAAAGCCTTGTTTTCTTTCTTGTGATTTAGGGATCATAGGCGCTATTTCTATGTTAACGAGCAATCAGGCGAATCCCAGTGGGAGTTCCCAGATGGGGAAGAGGAAGAGGAGGGGCAAATCCTAGAGAATAAAGCAGAAGCTCTTCCTAAACAAGCACTGAAGGAGAAAACAGAGTCTGGAGAATCTACTGATAACACTGCAGGTACTGGACCTGGTGGGTTTGCTGGACACCCCCCCCAACCCAACTAATTTCATTTGAAACAACATTTTAGGAAGGTGGAATGTCATAGCAGGGGGGTCGAGTGTGTGTAATGCAGAAGGGCAATTGCTCAGAAATACCCATGTGTTTAAATATTCAACTATGCAGAGTGGAGTTGCACTGAAATGGCTGTTGCTTGAAGAGTGTTAATCTATATCTAGGGACTTCAACATGGTGCCCATGGACACCTCCTGTGGTGCCTGTTGGGCTCACTGGATCTCCTGATTATTATTATTTTAAATTAATTGGGAGGCTGTCATGCTGCAAAGTGAAGTGTCAGTCTCCATCACCATCTTTATGTCTAAAAATTCCTCTGTGCCCCACATGGCCCTCAGAGGCATTCTTGGAAAATAAAAATGGCAGGTGGCTGCAGCGCAGTGCATTGTTTTGAAGCATGTCCAGCTGCTCAGAGTAAAGAACAAAATAAACTGGGAACAGGGAACAAGAGGAGATGTGTGTGCATGTGTTATCTCATAATTTGGTGTGGCTGGCTGGTTTTGCCTGTGTGTGCATTTCTCTGAGCATCACCAGTTTGCTTTCTGTGAAATGGATGTTTTGTTTTCCTTGGGGGCAAATATGTGTTGTGGCATTTGAACTTCAAACCTGACCTCTACTTTGTACCCTTTGGAAAAGTGTTTGTGGCTGACTCTCATCAGTTTGCTTTCTGGGAAATGAGTGTTGGAGCAGAAAACTGTTCAAGAGAATGTTTTTTGTTTTGTAAATCAGACCCCATCTCTGCCTTCTACTTGTTCTTATGCAAGTTACTTCTATTTAAGCCTCACCAGTTTTCCTTCTGAGAAATGGGTATTTTGTCACTAGACAAAGCCATTGTAGCATCCGTTTTGTGAAGGACTAGGCCCCTCACATAACACACTCAAAATTCCAAATGTGCCCACCAGCCCAAAATGTTTGAGGACCTCTGTTCTATATTCAGCCGGGGGATCTCTGTCCATCATTATGTATGCATATGTGCTGCATCATGTGGAGGTGGGAGGTGTAATTTCTTGCTGTTTGTATTCTTCTTCCAGTTTAGTTTTCAGAGTTTGGGGAGATAGTTCATGAAATAATTATTAATAGAAGATAGCTTTTCCAAGGAAATGTGTCTCCCTCTGGGAAAAGTACATAAAAGTTGGAGAAGAACATTTGGCTGAGTGGGCATTGGAAGTGTTGGATAATCAAAACTTTTTGTGTATCTTTCCTTTAGGTTCTCTTGGTAAAGAGTCTCTTTCTAGTCAAACTGCAGCTACATCTCTTGTGCCTCTCAGTCCGTTTTGGACAATGCTTCAGCCTTCTGTTCCTGTACTCCAACCCCCTTTACCCTTGGAAATGCCGCCGCCGCCGCCACCTCCGCCAGAGTCACCACCTCCCCCACCGCCACCTCCTCCACCCCCAGGAGAAGATGGGGAAATTCAAGAAGTAGAGATGGAGGATGAGGGAGACGAGGAGCCACCAGCACCAGGAACAGAGGAAGATGCTGTTCTGAAACCTCTTCTCCGACCAGCAGTAGCTAACAGTCAAGTGAGTTAGTGCATACTAAACCCCTGCCTTGAGGGTTTGGAGACCTCTCCTATATATCTATTTATTTATTTATTACATTTTTATACCGCCCAATAGCCGAAGCTCTCTGGGCGGTTCACAAAAATTAAAACCATCATAAAACAACCAACAAGTTAAAAATACAAATACAAAATACAATATAAAAAGCACAACCACGATAAAACCACGCAGCACAATTGATATAAGGTTAAAATAAAGAGTTAAAACAGTATAATTTAAATTTGAGTTAAAATTAAGTGTTAAAATACTGAGTGAATAAAAAGGTCTTCAGCTGGCGACAAAAGGAGTACAGTGTAGGTGCCAGGCGGACCTCTCTGGGGAGCTCATTCCACAACCGGGGTGCCACAGCGGAGAAAGCCCTCCTCCTAGATTGTCCTGAAGAAGAGCACTCATTTTCCTGTCTGTATAAAAAACAGTAATTTGTGTGTGTGAAGGGGAGAGAAAATAAGGTTTTCTTGCTTAAGGTTTGCGGGGAGTACGATTCTGTGTACAAGGAGATGATCCAATATTTAGATGTTCTGTCAGCTCTTGTGATAGTGAAACTGAGATGGGGAGACACAGCTGTTGCAGCAGATAAGAGAACAGTTGAGCTTGTTAGCATCAGATCAAACTTTACAAAGGAATGACTATCATGGCCTGTTAATGGTTTTATGTAGTATTCCAATGGTTTACAGAGACCTTTCACACAAACAAAACTAACTGGCTTTTGTCTGCTTCCAGACCAGCTCTGACACCAGCATATCCGCACCTCTTTCAGTTAAATCTATAAAAAGAAAAGCTTCCGAAATGAGTGCTGGACTGGTGCAACGAGCAGCAACCATTGGAAGCTGTCCAGTGCTCTACGGCCAGTCAGTTATGACTACAGGTGAGTGTCATACCTCTAATTCTCCTTTGCTTTTTGATCTCCATTGCAGAGTTTTGGAAATATTCCCATTTCCCCCCTCCCCCCCTGTTGTTACAGGCCTTCAGAACCCAGGGGTGACTTTGCAACAGAGTTATCTTGGAGTAACGCAGCCAGCACTTATCAGCTATTCCGAGTGTAGTGCTCCTGTTGGACTTTCTGCTGGCACTTCACAGCCGGTTCCTTCACAAGGCCCCCCGCCTGCCACTAGCACTGCAGAACAGCTGCCACTGCCGCCGCCGCCGCCACCACCGCCACTGTCGCCACCTCCACATGCTCCCAAAGCGCTGCCTCCAGAGAAGTCAAAAAAGCTTAGGAGAGTTAGCAAGGTAAGTACTTAATTTTTTATCACCTCTCATTGTAAGTGCCAATTTAGGGCAAGATGCATATAGGTAGAAATGTGCTTTATTTTACTGTGACAGGTTGTAGAACTGGTACACTTTTGTGCGATGGCAGATACCAAGTGGAGAACCTGGCAGCTTCAGGGCTTGGGATTTCAGAAACACATAGCGGATGTAGGAGCTCCTTGGGCCTGTGGGTCAGCCTAATCCCAATAACCTTGGAGATACCAGCTTTAAGCTGTTAATTTTCTTATGCCAATGTGTCAACTTCTGTGCTGGGAAGTTTATAAATTCATGACCGTTTCTCTCCCCCACCCCCAGTAAGCATAGTTGTTCTATAGTGCATGAGAGAAGTTAGCTTTATCTCTAGTCTCAAATAGCTTAGCTTTTTTCTTTCCCTTAGAGCATAACTGGTGCCACTTGAAAGTTATTCTTTGACCATCCTCCATGTAATTTTTTCTTTTCCCTTGGTATGATATACTCCAATATGAGACTAACCAGAAAGAATTGACAGGATAATATTTTCTTTCCTGTCTGTGAAGAAAAGGCAGCCTCCCTACCTAATAGTACATTATCCTAACTAACAGGATTGAGAACAAAGAGTTCCATGAAAGCCCAGCTCTGATACTTATGATAACATGATAAATGTTTTGCTACAGAGAAAAAAAACCAAGACAAAGATGCCATCTCTCGTAAAAAAGTGGCAGAGCATTCAACGGGAACTGGATGAGGAGGAAAACTCCAGCTCTAGTGATGAGGATCGGGACGTGATGTCACAGAAGCGAATTGAGGAATGGAAGCAGCAGCAGTTAATTAGGTATGAGGGAGACTGCAAGATATGGTTAGGTAGGCCTCTTCCCCCCCCCCATCATCCCCTCAAAATAAATTGTTCACTGGTCACTGTTGTCCATCAGGATATGTGATGCTAATTATTGGCAAATTAATTATTTGTTGTGGGTTTCATTGGCTGCTGTCTCTGCAAGGTTTAGCTCAATCTGATTGTAGCTATCCCTTTTTGCAAGGCAGATTGAAGAGGTTTATCAGCCTACTCCCATGGAATTGGGCAAAATGTACAATCAGCAAAGTAGATGAGAGGCATCAATAAGTAAAGGGATGATCCTTATTTCCAACAGTCACAGCATAACCTCAGGAAAACCTTATGTCTTTGGCATGGGGGACCTGTCTATTTTTATTTTATTTTCTATGTTTATAGACTGCTCTTCAATATATACTTTCCAAGGCAATTTACAAGATGAAGCTTGTATGTAGTTAAGCATTCCTTGAAAGATTTATCCAGTTTTTTTCTGTATGAAGTGATTTCACAGCATTTATTATACACAGAAGGATTTACCTCAGTGTACAGTGCCTTTGACAAATCTATGTATTATAAACCTTTCAGCAAAAGAGAATGTTGCCCTCGCAGGGTGAGGAGGGTGTGTGTATGCACTTGGAGGTATTTAGATGTTCATTTTGGGAACTGGATAGATTTTACTTGGACAGCAAAAACAAGTCCCAAGCTTGGGCATGCCCCCTACTTACTGCATATAGCAAACTGGGGGCATTTATCTGTTAGCAGGATTGTCCTGACCCTACATTTAGATGGCCAAATTAAAGGGGTGGGTGGAATTGTGGAGTAAGAGAGATCCTGTGTACAGATTGGACCTGTTCAGATGACATGCTTAGCCATGGTTAGGCCACTAACTCTTTTGCAGTAAATGGTTTGTGAGCATGTTTAAACCATGGTTATGTAGCCACCATGGTTAGGAATTGCTCACTTGACATGTAAGTTGTGGTTCACATGACATGCTAAGCCATAACGTTTAGCTCAAAATGCTTAACTACCATGGCTTATAGTGTGTCGTTTGAACAGGGTCATAGATGTGGTGTGGCCCAGATTGTGTGTACTAACGCTGGACAAGCGATGCCTCTCCAAATCTTTGCTTGAGAATTTCTCTTTTTAACATGCTATATCATAGAAGTTTTACTATAATGGTGAAACGGTAAACATATATTGTGTACGCAGGACAGCCGGTTCTTGGGTTATGTCTTTCCACAGATTGACATATCTCTGGGGAAAAAAGTTCCTTCTGTCTGAGATTTTGACCTCTTCAGTTCCCTCTTGGCTGACTCACTAGCCTAATCGTTTTCCTGTGTATTCTTCCTTTTTACAGCGGTATGGCAGAGAGAAATGCAAATTTTGAGGCATTGCCTGATGACTGGCGCGCTCGACTCAAGAGGCGGAAAGCCACTTCAAGCACATGAGAGCTTTTTTTTCTTTTTCTTTTTTTTTACCCACACATGTACAGTTCAGAACCTTTTACTGTTGGATAAATTGTAACTTTTTGAGGATACATATTTCAGTTTAATGACCTGAAGGAGAAATTGCGTGGACTTGGAATTCCTTTTGGAGGTGTATTTGGCAAATAGGCCTGTGAAATAAAAATAGGCTTGACCACTCCTCTCTAAAGCAGCTCCTAATCCCAGTTGAGACAAAGGTGGAATACCATTCTGTCCAGTTCCCTGGTGGAGCTGGTACCAAGAACTGATTCATGCACTTTGGCTGGTTCCATTTTGAACTCCACATTTTCACCTCTCCTTTCCAAGCCCAAAGGTGTTTTTCCATTCATCTCAAAAATAATTCTACAAGGTGTCCAATTTGCAACATTTGCAGATTGGTGTTACAGAACAGGCCAATGAAAGATGCACTTTTTTCTCACATCAGACACAGAACTGCAGGATACGAACCCCTCATTCCATCCTTATCTTTGCCAACTCCTTGGTTTTTGGCAGCATTGTTCTTTGTTACTGCTTGCCTGACTAAAAAAATGGACTGTTGTTTCTGCCCTTAAATCTGTATCAGTCCTGCCATTTTTCTTGGGTGTTTTCACTTGTAACATTACTCCCAGAATAATCCCGTTACACTTTAGGTGCTGAAACTTGCCAATAGTTCCATTGGTGGGGGCTGTAGCAAGCTGGGACAGAACACAGTATGCAGCTGCCATCATTGAGTACTGACTGAGCAGGATGGGAATCCCCATGCCTTCCCTGGTTGGCATCCAGAGGCAGGGGGAAGATGGCTTAGCACTGTATCAGCACTGACTATCCAGTAGCCTTGTGTCTACACTGGATCCTGCTGGCCAGTGAGCAGCTGTGTGCCGGCACAGTGCTGAATCAGCTACATTGCAATGTCCCTTAAGTAAAGGTAAGGAGGACCCACTTCCCCTCACTCACTACTCAGCACTCTACCCCACCTCAGTGCTGCTCGATAGATATATGTTAGAGGAGAGGGAAAACTTAAACATTTTTCAGTACTTAGTTCTAAACCCCTCTTGTTAAGTTCCAGGAAATGTAGGGTCTTTGTCTACGTTTGAAGCCAGGCTGAATATTTATCCAACCTGTGAATGTCTGAGTCTTCTCCCTTGTTTGCTTTTTAAAAATCTGAATCAAGTGGTAATGATTTTCTGTAAACTGAAAGAAAAGGCAGTTTATGGTTGAACACTGTTGGTATTTCTCCTGTTTCTGGCTTTGTAAATTTGTACATAGACATTAATAAAACCCCTTTTTATACTTCGGAACTTAATTATTACTCTTTGAACCTATTGTCAGTATTAATGGTACAGTTAAGTGACCAGTATTTGAGAAATGTGACATTTTACATCACACAGGGCTTTTCTTTAGAACTCAGTACAAAATACATCCTGCTGTGGTGTTCAGCAAAACTTGCAAAAATGCATAGTTTAGAAATACACAACTTAACATCTTTTCCCCCCCAGAATTCAGAATATAAGGTAAAGCAGAGAAGGCATGTTTATGGGGGGATGAACAAAAGCTAGGGCGAAGGGCTGGACATTATGAGACATTTTTCCAAGGCTTGTTTTAGTTTATGAGTCCTAAACAGACTGTGTCCCTAATCACTGACTGTAGAAAATGAATTCTGAGCTACTTTGAAGATGTCCTGAACTTCTAGATGATGATGATTAATAACAACAATAACATTTATATAGCATTCTTGAGTGTTCAATGGGCTTCACATTCACTATCTTAGATGTAACAATGACCTACCTTATAACACTGTTCGTAAAGATTACTATCTTTACAGTGTTCTAAGGTAGGTCATTGTTATCTTGTGACAAACTCATATTCTAAAGAGACCAAAAGTACCCCCTTAGACTGCCTGATCAGAACAATTTCACAAGTCAGCCAAATATACCCTTTGTCCCAAAATATACATCCTTAGGTTAGTCCCTTTTTATTTTATTTATTATTTCATTTATATCCCAACCTTTTTCCTCTTAAGAAACCCAAGGCGGCCTACATAATCCTCTCCATTTTATCCTCACAACAACAACCTTGTGAGGTAGGTTGGGCTGAGACTGACTGGTTCAGAGTTGTTAGAGGTGGAAACAACCTCTAAATAAACAACCTCTTTTCTGTCAGCAGAAAAATTGTAGAGCACTCTCTTCAGAGATTCCTATGGCCTGTTGGCCTTACAGAAGAACAGCCTTTGGAATCTATTTTGCTGTTATATCTATGATGTTTTAATTGTGTTTTAACAACGTTGTTGTGTGCGTTTCGTTTTTTTTAAATTCACTTAATTGGATGGGAAAAGAAGTATGGTTTGGAGTTGCCTCTAGACAAAGTCTCATTACAGTCTTGGGGTGGGGTGTTGATATAAAACGGAACTGGGAAAGAAGTGAGGTGCAGCTGAACATGGCAGAAGGGAGGAGTGATCAAGATCTTCTGGGTTTTAATTAAGATAAATGTAATAGCAGCTGTGGTGGTGAGGGGGGAATATCAGGAGGAAGATTCTGAAAAAGTGAGAAGTTGACCCTTTCCCATCTTCGCCGGGTTCTTGTATCTCTTCTCTCCCAGCAGCTATTGATCCTGCGCTGCGAGTTGTACGGGTACCTGCATGGTTTTGCATGTTGTCTTAGAAAAGGAACAGAGGAGTAGGAAATGTTAACCCACTGCACCCACACACATATTTCCCCAAGCACCCTGTTTCTCATCCAGTCCAGCCCAGTTAAGACTCCTTTCTAAAAACAAAGACTATATCGAGTCTCCGGGTTTACAAGTCGCCTGGAGGAATGGACGCGCAGCACACCCCTAAACTGTCGCGGTCGATCCAATTGGCAAGCAGCTGGCCTGGCTTCCTAGCCCCCCTTTTGAGGTAGCCTCTGCTTTTGCTTCTTTTCGTTCAGCAATGGTTTGCACAGGTGCCACTCCGCACTGACGGACCAATGAGCAGGAAGTCCCACCCCCAATGGGACGGGATCGGCGTGGCTGGTTGCTGGGATACCGTTTCCCTTTGGCGGGCGTGGAGAGAGAGAGAGGGGAGGCAGGTGGGTGTTGAAGAGGGGAGGGGGTCACACGCAGGGAGCGAGTCCTGCCACTGCCCCCTCGCCGCTGTCGCCTGGCGGCCGCCCTGCGCCCTCCCGGTCCCCTCTGAGGCTGGGCGTCGGCGGCTGTTGTGCGCTCAGGCTCGTCGTTAACGGACAGCCCGCGAGCGAGTGAGCGACTCCCGCGGGCGGGGATGTAGCCCCGGGGCGCGCTGCTCCGCCGTGCCTCTCCAGCTGAGGGTGTTTTGTTGTGAGTGACAAAAAGCGGTCGCCATAGAAGCCTTTCAGTCCTGTAGATCAAAATCGTCGGGGTCAGAACAAGGGGTTGCTGCTGGGCGCTATAGGTGGGGAGTGTACAATTATTTAGTCACTTATTTAGCTTTACCTTGGGGAGAGGAATTGTCTGTAGATTACAAGCCACACTTTTTAAGGCCTCCCTTAAAAAAATATTTTTCACTTCTCCCTTTTCTACCTCTTTGCCCCATTTTGACCAATATCCCTGCCTCGTCGTCACAACTCCTTTTTATGCCTGATACAGTTTGTTGGTGGGAGGCGAGTGACCAAGAATACCAAGATTTTGGTATTCTTTCAAGCAGAAGACAATGCTAGTTCATAACCTTACTCTATTTTTTAAATGTGATAATGTGTTTTAGATCTTTAAACTGCTGCTGGATTTTACTCTGGTTTTTATTTTGGGTTTATTCTTTTAAAAATCTTTGATTTCATGTTGTATCATGTTGTATTTTTAGGGTTTTGATTTTGGGGAACCATGCAGAGAGCTTTGAAATGTAATAAATAAATAAATAAATACAAATGTATAACCTTTTTCTGGTTCTCTTTAGGAGGCAACAGACAGAGCCAACATGTGTCCAGCAGACCCAGCATCTGAGGGTCAGGTCAGTATAACATTCAATCCAAATGTGTAAGCCTTACACCGTAAGGGGCTGGATGAAGTTAGTCACTTCAGACTCTGAGTGCGATCATAATTCTGTATTAGACTGGTAAGTTAAGTACTGGTTTCATGGTAGAAGAAATAAGACATCTGGGGAAAGGGATGGGATTTGAGATTTTTTTTAGTAGAGATAGGGTGAATGAGAGTGCCCTGAGACTGGTAGTAGCTGGTGGGAGACACTTTCAATATTATAACTTTGATTTTGAATGTGCTTTGATCTCAGCATTTTCATTTGGTGTTTTTATTGTTTAAATTTAAATTAGCAAATAATGCAAAGGCTTTGGTAAATGAGACCCAAGTAAAACACTCTGCCTTTCTAACTTCTCAGACATTTTCCCTTCCACAGCAGTTCAAAGAGCCCTACGAGCGTTTCATGTATCAGCATCTCCAATACTACGGCTATTTCAAAGGTAAGAACACTGGTCGTATTCTAATGGGTCTGTCTGGTTGTCAGGCTCTATAACAATTGGTTCTGCATTTGCCACAGGGCTTTCCTGGGCTTGCAGTACCCATTTACTGTTTGATTTTATCTTCTGACCATTCTGGAATGATTGTTGCCTATTTCAGCTATATAAAACAAGCCCTGTCTGCCCTCTAATTAGGTTTAAAAAAACCTGTGTGCTTATGAAGTGAGAATAGCATACTATAGAAAACAGCAGTACTACACTTCTAATTTAGTTTTGTTTATTCGTTCAGTTGCTTCTGACTCTTCGTGGCTTCATGGACCAGCCCACGCCAGAGCTTTCTGTCGGCTGTCGCCACCCCTAGCTCCCCCAAGGTCAAGTCTGTCACCTCCAGAATATCATCCATCCATCTTGCCCTTGGTCGGCCCTCTTCCTTTTGCCTTCCACTTTCCCTAGCATCAGCCTCTTCTCCAGGGTAACCTGTCTTCTCATTATGTGGCCAAAGTACCTCAGTTTTGCCTTTAATACCATTCCCTCAAGTGAGCAGTCTGGCTTTATTTCCTGGAGTATGGACTGGAGAATATAAATCTCAGAAGTCCTTTTATTCCTTTTATCCATCCTGAAGCAACTCTCCCTGATTTAAATTGAGTTTACTTCCCAGTAGGTGTGTTTATGATCACAGTCCTAATTGCTGTGTCTGCCTAATCTGATTACCATTATCTTATATGTGTATTTCAGTTGACACAGACCTCCACCCTATCATGTTGTAGATGATATTGATACCTGTGCTTATAAACCATGTTGCTGCTGTATAAAAATGTGACTCTGGTAATACAATGTTGCTCTTTAAGTTTTATTTCATGAATGTTATAGTGCCAGTACAATGGCTCACAACAAATAATTATTGGGCAGTATAGAAAAGTAATAAAGAAATGAATAAAAGGCTCAGTAATGGATTTTTACCTGTATTTGCCCAGTTTAGTTCTAAATGGCTCATGTAATTAAGTTTCCACAGTAATACTAGAAATGTTTCTTCTTAGATGAGGAAAATGCTCTTCAAAACCCCATGTTACCTTTTGAGAGCCGGAAGAAGAACTCTTGCCATGTGTTGAAGCCAGGCAACTTCCACAAGAGAGACAGAACAGAACATGACTCAGACAAAAAACTACTCTGTAAGTAAGCTGTAAGCTTGATGTGAGAGATTCATTGACTCACTGACTAGGTTCACACAACACACTAACCCACACTCAGTGGCTGAGTGTGGGTTGTTTGTTGAGCCGTAGGTTAGCATGTTGTCTGAACCCAGGACATTTTCTGCTGCATGGCTTGTTAATCATGCGGTGTGGCTTATTTTTCCTGAACAAGCTACCTTGAAAACACATGGTTTGTTGTTGGGTTGTTCAGGGTGGTTAACAAGCCACACTGTATGGTTAACAAGCCACCCAGGGGAAAACACCCTGGGTTCAGACATCATGCTAACCCACAGTTCAACAACAACCCACACTCAACCACTGAGTATGGGTTAGCGTTTTCATAGAATAGCAGAGTTGGAAGGGGCCTACAAGGCCATCAAGTCCAACCCCCTGCTCAGTGCAGGAATCCACCCTAAAGCTGTGAACCTAGCCACTGAGAATGAAATGCATGCTTAAGCCCTCATAGTTGCCTCCTACTAGAGCATCTGCAAAGAAATTAATAGCATTTTGCCAACTTTCTTTTTGGCAGGTTCACTTATGATGGAGACAGCACTTCTTAAAAGCAAACAACTTATGCTTGACCATCCAGAGGGCCCTGGTGTTCTGCGGTTGCGGGAACCTCGGAATCTTTTTTCCCTTCCTAATGGTAGAGATTCAATCTTAGCTCCACTCTGGCCAATGGAGTGTGAAGTAATTGAGGATCCTATTCTCCACATTGGTAATCTGAGCCTTGGATTAGGATTAATGCTTTGTATGGATAATGTTTTGCATAGATAATGTTTTGCTATAAACCTAGGCAGTACAGGGACCATGACTGGAGAGTTCCTTTCCAATAGGACAAATCCATAGAGCAGAGTTCACTCCAAGAAAACCCATTACAATTTAAAAATAGGATATATAATATTCAGTCATTTTTCAGTCCTTTCATATTCAAAAGAAAAACATTCTTTCAGTTTGTAGACAGCTCTGTGGAAAATATATTTCTAAATTGTTATTTCAATCCTAGATTTAAATCACGAGTGTGGTTACAGGATTTAATTAACAAGGTCATTTCACACATTGGCCCCATTCAGAAGACACCTTAAACCACAGCTTTAACCATGGTGAATAAGGCTTTTTGCCTTATTCACTGTGGTTAAAGTTGTGTTTTAAGGTGTCTTCTGAACAGGGCTATTGCTTGTTAACAGTGAAAGCAGTATTTACACCAAGAGGATAATGTAAACTGGGGATCAGCAATGCAGGTGCACTAGTGCCTGCCAAGTCCTCTGACAGTGACTGCCAGATCCCTTTTTCACACACCCCTGTGCTCACCAATACCTGTTGTGCTACTGCTGCTTTTCCCTACCTTTGTGGTCACCTTAGCTGCCAGGAAGCATGAAGTCAGCAGATCAGGAGACTTATCTTCCACTCAACCAACTTCTTGCTTCCTGTGTGTGTGTGTATGAAATCTGGAGGGAAGGAGGCTGAAGTGGTGGTGGTGGGGAGGAATCCGGAGGAGGCAGCAGAAGCAGCAGCAGGGGTGGGGGAAGAAATTCGGAGGTGGCAGAAGTGTCGGCAGCATAGAGGGAAAAATCTGAAGGAGGCAAAAGCAGTGATAGGCAGCAGAAGCAGGGGACAGGAGAGAAGAAGAAAGGAGGAGGCAATCAGGACGAGGATAAAGGGAAGGGCAAGAAAAGAGAGAATCCCCAACATAAATGACCACAAGACAAATGCAACTACGGGCCTGAAATATATGACATACCCATGGGCCCAAAAAGATTGCCTACCACTGATGTAAACTGTAATCTGTGAATTGTGCATCACTGTATTTGAGAAGTTAAATGTGATGTAGTTCAGTATTTGTACACAGATGTTTAAGCTTGATACTGAACCTCATTTACTTTTTATTGAGTTGGCTGAATTCATGAGGTCACCCAGTTCATCTTGGAAAACATCTGTGTACTAACAATGTTTCACAATTTGATGTCATCTGACAATTTCATCACCATACTTATCTCACAATGGTTTAATGAAAATATTTATAAAACAAGTCCAAGGAGACTGATCCTGCAAAAACTCCACTGATTATTCCTGTCCCATCTGAAAGTGTCTTTTAACAGATCTTTTGTCTGGTTCTCTTTAATCAGATTCTAGTTCATTTTACAGTACAAATAGTTTTCCAGTTTAAGTAATAATTTCATATTCAGTACTTTTCATTTACTTATATAATATGTCACGCCACAAAACTTGTCGCACATACATTGAAATTGGAGGTTGAACCACTGGGAGTAAGAGAATGAGGGGAGAATATTTCATATCTTATTAGTGTCTTCAACTACCAGTAATGTTGCAATGAAACATATCATTATGTTTTTGTTAGAGTGGGTTCCCCCTGAACCTGAACCTTTCTATCAGCCAACAGGAAATGAATATGCACCAGAAGTAAAGGGAGAAGATTATGGATCTGTTGTCTATTTTGTAGATCCAGGTACTTGGATTCATATATGCTGACATTACATTCTTAATAAGATACGTAGTATATAATATCAATTCCAGTGAACAAAAACAGTGCATGTCTACAAACCGTAATGTCTGAAAATAACCTTCAGGTTGATTTTTAAAATATCTTGAAATTATTATAAATAGTTGAATAGCAAACTTGTGTGATTATCAGTTTAGAAGCAAAACAATGCTATCTACAAATTATGTGTGTGTTTTAATACTCGGGGAACTCTCTACTATACACGTTGATAAATTAAAAGATTTTTTTCTCCTAACCACAAAAACTGTCTTATAAGAACCTGTGAGTTTACAGACTGCTAGTGGCACTTGAACTGAGACAGAGAAAAATCTAAGAGACCAGATGTCAAGCAAACTATATGAGTCTGTCAATTAAGGGATAGGTAGCCTGGTGCCCTCCAGATGTTTTGGAGTAGGACTCCCACTAGCACCAGGCCGCAAGAACAAGGGTCAGGAATTATGGAACCTATAGTTGAAAACATCTGGAAGGTATCAGGTTGCCTACCTTTGAGAGTAGTTGAGACATGGAATCTTTATATGTGTCCATTTTAGGGGGTGGGGAGAGAAAAACAGGGCATGAGAAAAGAGGGAATTTACCTGCTCAAGCCCGGTCAGCCTTTTTCTTTTCCAGAACTGTGTCCTCCCTGCACCCCATACTTTATAGCTAGGTTTGGGGCTGGCAGCTTTCTAGATCTATATAGCACAGTAGGGGAAGGTTAGAGGGAGGTGAGAGAAGAATGTGTTTTATTTCTCCCCCATTACTGAAATCCTACCCCCAAGGCTGACCAGCACTACAAGGCTCCTATTCCATACCGGCTGGAGCTCTAAACAGATGTGCTGCTCTCAGTGGGGGTGGGGATGCACACCACAACATTGTCTTGCAGGTCCCACTTGTTCCCTCTACTAATAAACTTAGACTTATCAGTTCAGCACAGAGCCACCCAGCAAAAAGGTTTCTCCATGTTCAGGGACTCCTTGGATATGGAGAAGTACTTTAAATTTGTATTTCTGCACTGCTGCTGATTTTATCCTGGTTTTGCTATTATATTGTATTTTATATCATGTTTTTATACTGTTTGTTTTATACTTTGAATGGTTTTAATTTTTGTGAACCTCCCAGGGAGCTTCAGCTATTGGGCAGTAGAAAAATGCAATAAATAAATAAATGAGTTTGTAAATTAGCGAAAAGTATATTTTAAACCATCACCACCACCACCGTGAATAGCCTGACAAACACCTGGTTCACACATAACAGCAGCAAATTAAGATTTGCTGAGTTGCATGTTGCGCACAAACTGCTTCTGCTTTGCATAATCAACTTCCAATCAGCACGTTGTGTTAAGGAACCCAGAGTTAACCTTTGATTAGTTTTTATGCTAACTTTGAACTGTTTAACACAAAAAAACCAAAGTGTCCAGGGTTTCCACATCACACAACAACCTACAATCGAGCCAATCATATGTTGGTTATGCACACCAGCATGCAACCCAGCAAATCATGGTTTATTTAATTAACCCACAATTTCCCACCATTACATGAAAAGTCTTGTGGCCTTCCAGGATCTATGGACTATTGAGGGTAGTATTTGAGGTGGGGAGAAGAAAATAGAAAATTGGGGAAGTAGGAATTAAGTGTACCCTGAAAAATGGGATTAACAGATGATACACATGAAGTTAAAAACTTCCCCCCAAGTGCTTATCCTCCAGTGGGAAAAATATTAAAAATACTTATGATTCCCCCCTCAAAGGTGGAAAGCCTGTGGAGGGCAATTATAGGTGCTTCCAGATGGAAGGGTCCTCTTAGCACTAACAGTTAGAAGGTATTATGCAGCTGTTTCATCTTTTTTTCCTTAATGGATTTTTCATGGTAAAAAAATAAAAAAGTGGTGGGAAAACGGGAGGGTTACAAAGGGAAGATTCATTGTCTGGACCTCCATTAAAATTCTGTGAATGGGGCAAGCTAATGGACAGCATGATAAAAAGCTTCATCTGGAAGCACCCTTAAGTTCTTAGTCATCATGGATGAACACCTAGAGGAGAACAATGTTTTAAATTTTTAGTTTAGTTTTAGTTCTTAGAAAATAGCAATAGCAGAGGCCAAATTTAAATCACCTTGTTTTCAGTACTCTTTGTTCATGGGAGCTCAATATTTGTCAATCATTGTGAATATGGATTTTATAGCATTGATACAGAAACCTAGTTATTGAGACCAAGATCTGCAATTCTGTGTTGACAGCGATGCCTCTTCTTCTGCAGCAACCAAGGGCACTTGTTTTACTGGTTCCCAAGTTGGAGGACCAAGAGAGTCCATCAAATCAGCTGCAACCAGCTTAAGGAATCAAGAGGACACTGTACTGCTGTTTGAATCACGCTTTGAGAGCGGAAACCTCCAGAAAGCTGTCAGGGTGTGAGTAAGAGGACCTGAAAATTATGCAGGGGCAAGCAGTTATCTGGAACTAAAAGAGGAGAAAGCATTTTTAGGCAAAGGCCTAGAATGATTAGCCGACAGTTATTCTTTGGTTTTTACTATGTTCTTGCATTGATATCTCACATATTGAGACTGTCTTAAGAAAAAGAGTGCCCATGACAGATGCTTCAGATCTTCAAGTGCAATTTATGCATCTAAAGCAATCCTTCAAGATCAAAAAGCTTTAGATAAGATAATTTCCTGAATATATTATGACCAATGTATATTTAAACATGTATATGATAAATTATAGCAAATGCCATTCATTCTTGTAGTTCTGTGGACAAAGACAAATGTGGGCACTTCGACCAACTCCCTCAATACACACACTTTAAAGTTTAACAGGTTTATTGTGACATAAATGTTAGTCTAAAGTTTAAAGTACCACAAGACTGTTCATTGTGCAGGTCCATTATGACAAACACAGTTGTCCCTCTGGAATTTACCTCAGTATGCCTTGCTTGGGAATTTGGCATTTAATCCTATTTTTAGCATCACTGAAGTGTAAATGTTAGTTTGCTGAAGTCACTAGTACTTTCACAAATGTGTTTGTAAGCAGATGTATATTATATTCATTCTTGGACTAACTCATCCAATTCAACAGTTCTTACTCCAGACTTGTCACTTCATGGTTATTACATAATGTCCAATTCAGCACATGAAGTTAAGACACTCTAAAAATATGTATACACACACAATTTCCAGTCTGAAGAACTCCTGGGTTGAAGCAAAGGTTCAGCCATCCAACAATGCTGGGAGTTTTAGGCATGACATGGAACATTCCCTCCTCTTCACACTTCATATGTCAGACTTTGTACCTACATGCGAGAGTAGCAATTAATGGCCTTCGAGATGTTTTGGCCTACAATTCCCATCATCCCTTACCATTGGCTTTGCTGGCCAGAGCTGATGGGACCACAAGCCAAAACTATTGAAGGGCCACAAGTTGCCCATCCTTGGCCTATATCAACCTGGCAGAAAATCTACTAGCTCCCTTCTTGGTTTCTTGGGCATAAAGGAAAGCACCTTTTGATCTGTCCCTGAACATCTATGATTCGACTTCTATGATCCTATACAGCTGATATGTTTAGCCTGGAAAAAATTAATTGGAGACATGATAGCAATCTTCAAATATCTGAAAGGTTGTCAAGGGAAGAACTAGATCCAACAGGTGTTTTCAAGCTAAAATTGTCCCTTTTGATTTTCTGTATCAGTTTGCAGCCAAATTGTGGTGGCAGACCACCACATATTTTTAGCGCTATGGGTGGTGTAACAGCAGGAGTGTGGCCCCAAGTGGAATCAAAGTTGTCCACCCCTATGCTACATAGTGCCCCATGGATGGGGAGGTTGCTGCTGGCTTTTAATGCATTTTTCTTTTCCTAATTACTGCATTTCAGAGGCGAGTATGAATATGAACTCACATTGCGGACAGATCTTTATACTAGCAAGCACACACAATGGTATTACTTCAGAGTACAAAATACCAGAAAGGATGTTACCTATCGCTTCACAATTGTTAATCTAATGAAAGCCAAGAGTCTCTACAGTATGGGGATGAAGCCTCTCCTGTACTCTCAGATGGATGCTCAGTCACATGGTGTTGGCTGGAGGAGAGAGGGTAGTGGCATCAAATATTATAAATATAACACAGAGGATGGTCAGACCCTGTATTGCCTCACCTGGACAGTGTGCTTTCCATACAGCCATGACACATGTTATTTTGCTCACTTCTACCCCTACACTTATTCAGATTTACAGCACTACCTCTTGTCTTTGGTAAACAATCCACTCCACTCTCAGTATTGCAAACTTCGCCCTCTGTGCAACAGTCTAGCTGGGAATATAGTATACCTCCTCACTATTACCAATCCATCCAAAAGTGCCGTTGCTGCAGCAGCAAAGAAAGCCATTGTACTAAGTGCCAGAGTCCATCCTGGAGAGACAAACAGTTCCTGGGTGATGAGAGGCTTCCTAGATTTCATCCTAAGTGATTCCCCTGATGCTCAGCTCCTTCGGGATCTCTTCATATTCAAAGTTGTGCCCATGCTAAACCCGGATGGAGTAATTGTGGGGAATTACCGCTGCTCGCTTGCAGGAAGGGACTTGAACAGGAACTACAGGACAGTATTGAAGGACTCTTTCCCCTGCATTTGGCACACTCGGGCCATGATCAAGAGGTGAGTGATGGCATTTTATTAATTGGTTCTCAATGCTTGGGAACATTAGGATTGGTGGGTAGCTCCAGAGTTGCCAGGGTACCTGTGAGAATGTCTGGCAGTGTTGCTCTGTGGTCCCTTGTTTCTACAGGTATTTTTGTGCTTACTGCTTTGTTTCTGGGAGTGTATGGGATTGTGGATATATTATGCCACTGATGTTGGCCACTGGATCTCTCCATATTCCAATGAGAACATAAGATCAACCTGCCCGTTTATCTTAAATTACCAGGCTTTAAATAGAAACCTAGCTTAAGAAATGTCAGAATTTTGATCCAACTTGTTTAACCATTTGACTCTTCCACATGAGTGGGAAAGAAACTGCAAGCTATGGTTATTTATCTGCAACCAGCCAGCCATTTCTACAATAAAATGTTTCCTGTTTTCTTTGCTTGTATCCCTTCCCTTCCAGAGTCCTTGAGGAACGGGAAGTCCTGCTGTATTGTGACTTCCATGGGCACAGTCGGAAGAACAATATATTCATGTATGGCTGTAACAACAAATATGCACGTGAACAACTACTCCATGAACGAATCTTTCCTCTTATGCTGAGCAAGAATATTCCTGACAAGGTGGGGCATGGGCATAATTTATAGGCATCTTCATTCATTCTGAATTATGTCCGCTTTGTATTGTAATGTATTTCTCCATTCCAATTTCTGTATTCAGCGCTGAGGTAAACATGACACCACATCTCATAAGGGCTGTCTTCCCAGGCATTTCTTGTGGCTGGGGTGCATTGTGAGGTCGTTTGCAGCACATGACATCGTGGCCAGCACGCTCCCAACCAATGCCTTCTGCCTGGAAAAGCTGCAGTATTGGAGAGTCATTTTACTCTGGGTTTTTTTATTATTATTATTTAAAGCGGCTCCTAGGCACTTTCTCTGCAATGTGGCTTGTGTCTCCACATTAAATCCTGGGCTTGCCTGTGACCTAGGCTGGCCCTTCCCTCATTCATTTTTTATCGTCCCCATTGAGAGATGTCTGTACGCTTCCTGTGTTAATTAACTCTGGAACTTTGTTAATATGGAAATAATTGTTAATAATGGAAACTTATTTCCCTGTATCTGTATACCTATTGCTCAAATTTAATGAGATTTGCTGGAGCCAGTCAGAAGCAGTGTTAGAGCAGCGTAATGTGTGAACCCAGCCAAAGTGTGCTTGCATCATTCGTAGTTTGAGAGAGATTTGTTCTTCCTTATGTTATATCCTCTCTCAAGAACTACCAGTTCCAGAGTTCCTTGTGCATAAGCAGGATGTAGGGGCAGGTGGTAGGAAGAACAAAGCACCATAATAATTCCAGAGGTAGTGGGATTTACAGGCCTAAAATACATGCCATAAATGCCTAGTTCATACACACAAACACCACACTGCCCTTTTTGGCTATAATCACAAATCATGAGATTGTATGTATGGGATGGGACCATGGTGTAGGAAGGGGCACCTGTTGAAATTTTGTACTGAGCCTAAAATACGATGCTTGGGCCCTGGCATCAGGGAATGTTTCAAATGTCGAGAAGTGTACTGTGTTGTATTGTAAGGAAAATAGAGAAGAAACTCAATTTCAGCAATATTTTAAGAAAAGGCATCTGGTTGCCCACTGTGGGTTAGATGGGCCCCTTGGTCTGATCCAGAAGGGTTCTTCTTTTGTTCTTAAGAGAGAGAATTAATTAATTCTAATAATAAATGCTAATGATCAATCTGAATGTTATTCAGTTTTCTTTCAACAGCTGTAAGTTTCAGGTCCAAAAGTGTAAAGAAGGAACAGGACGGGTTGTGATGTGGAGAATGGGAATACTGAATAGTTACACCATGGAATCTACATTCAGTGGATCAACACTAGGTAAGTGTCTCTCTCTGCTCAAGACCAAACTAGCCAGTAGCCAACAAAGGAAGAGTGGTGATGATCCATGGTCCACTAGTGTGAATGAGAGCCTTTCCACATGATCAAAAAGAGTGTACAATTGATTTTTTTTTAAAGCATGATATTTCCACAAGCTTTGACCTATGGGGAGAGCAATCCTATGTCCCCTAGACAATATCTGGGGGGTGGGGGACAGGATTGTTCATTTTACTGGATCGACTTCGGAGCCTGTAAGCCATGCTCCCCACCCGCTCCCCTTTGTAGCCAGTGTGGAGATGTGCTTGGAAACCAGAGCGTGGAAATGGGTTAAAGGGGGCAGTTGTGCAGAGGGAAGGAGACTAGGGAAGCTGCTGCCTATGCTTGTCCCAGCCTCCTTCCCTCCCATTCTGAATGCCATGGC
Source organism: Elgaria multicarinata webbii (assembly GCF_023053635.1). Lineage (NCBI taxonomy): Eukaryota > Metazoa > Chordata > Lepidosauria > Squamata > Anguidae > Elgaria > Elgaria multicarinata. The sequence continues at coordinate 77,412,232 of NC_086172.1, read as the reverse complement.
TGGGCAGGGAAAATCACCCATCTAGTAAAAATGCAGGGTGGCTGGAGCACAGAAGCAAAAATTGCCTCTGAGTATACTGCATTAGGATACTCAGTAACCTCCGACATTGGTGGTTGCTGACTCTCAACATAGGATTTAGCCCTAACAATATCACAGGATCTTGCAGGATTAGGTGTTTGCTCCAGTGTTGAGATTGATTAGTAGAGGATTATACAGGCAGTAAGGAAATAAAAAGACTTTAAAAATTGAATTAAAAGTTCATGAAATGGCAAGTTGAGAGAACATGATCTTATCATTTTTAATAGGTCTGGATAAATGTTCAAGGGCCAAGGATGTGCAGTAGGGAATCGCACAGTCACCAAGAGAGTGACTTTTTAAATTATTATTCAAGAAATAAATGTTCTCAGAAGCATTAAGTGAGAAAGGAGGAAGAGAGAAAGGTGTGATTATAGAGGATGTTTCCGGAATTATTCTGTTATTCTACTCCTGTGCTGTGTAATTTTTTATCTTTGTAAACCGCCCAGAGAGCTTTAGCTATGGGACAGTATATAAATGTAATAATCATAATCATATAATCATAATCATAATCATAATCTGACTAGGTATTAATAAATAATAATAAGTTTGACTAGGTATTAATGACTAAGGAAAGTACTACGCCTTATAAGTTTATGTCCTCAGTTTAGATCATTAATGTATTAAACAATCAAGGAAAGGCTTTCTAGTATGGAAAAAAAATGATTTTTTTCCATACTGGATGTTTTACAAAAGAGAGTCACTTGCTAAAGACTGAAGAACCATATATATGTTTGTCTTTCTCAGGCAGTAAGAATAACTCTCATTTTACCTCTGAGGATCTCAAATCTTTGGGCTATCATGTCTGTGACACCTTATTGGACTTTTGTGATCCTGACCGTTCCAAGGTGAGAGCTTCCTGTTATTGCTGAACAGGATGAGAGGACCATGATGGATGCCAATATCTTTGAATATTCCCTGTTTTTCTGAGATGTGTCTCTGATACTGCCTTTTTTTATTTCTTACATTTTGAAAATGTGTCTGGAAATAGCCACATACATCTAATGAATAAATGGTCAGATAGAAGGCTGAGACATATATCTGCTAGTGCTCCTGTTCATACTTCACTGCTGATACATCTGAAATGTGCAAGAAACAACCAAAAATGACAATTAGGTGGCAAATATTAGGTGTGCAAATACAGCCAAAACTAGGCTGACATCAGTTTCCCAGAGGACCTTTTCTTCTGTCGCCCCTGGATTGTGGAACGGCCTGCCGGACGAGATTCGTAAAATTAACTCTCTATGTGAGCTTTGAAGACTAGCCTTTTCCGGCAGGCCTCCCCAGACAATGTAAAATCAAGAGTTTTTTAAAGATGTGTTGATTCCTGTACTAATGTTGTTCCCCACCTCGATCCAAAGGGAGAGGTGGGTAAGAAATCATCATCATCATCTTGCCAAAGGGGCCTGGGAACAAGTCAGACCAGAATAGCAGATGCCAATGTTACTGCAAGATTTGTGTATACACTTTCATTTCATCCCTTTTAAAACAGTACAGTTTCAACTGATGGCCTTGGTTCAATGGGACCTAAGACCTATTTTCAGTTCACTTTTATTTCTATATTGGTCATAGGCAATGAGATAGCTGCAAAGATGTGCTATATGACATTATTAATGGCAGAACCCATATTTTACAGTATTATTATAGTTAGGCCATTTAAAATTGCCATTGCTGCAATTATGGTAGCACTTCAAAACATAGGACTCAACAAAAGCAACACAAGGTTTAGAAAATGCCAAGACATACGCTGCTGACTTAAACAAAACTTGATATTTATTTGCTAGTTCAAAATTGGGTTTTGAAGGTCTACCTAATTTTCCTTACCTGTTAACAGTAGGGGAAGAAATTTGTTTCTGACTGTCATGTGAATGGAGCACTTAAAAATACAATGTACAAGTTTCTCAATTCTATCTACAAACACCTAAATTATTATAACATGGGACAAGGACAAATCTCCCTTCCAAAACAACTGTAGCATCAGATTAAATTTGAGTAGAGTAAGAACTTTTCTCAGTGCAAAGTACCAGTGCAATCCTATATATGTTCACTTGGAAATAAATCCCATTGAATTCAGTGGGACTTACTTCCTGATATGTGAGTTCAAGATTGCAGGATTTCAACAAGATAATCTTCTAAACCAGCGGTTCTCAACCTGTGGGTCGGGACCCCTTTGGGGGTCGAACGACCCTTTCACAGGGGTCGCCTAAGAGCATTGGAAAACACATATTTCCGATGGTCTTAGGAAACTGTATTGACTGAACTATGTCATGTATCATCTTTTGTATTATTAAAGCTATTGTTATGTATTATTTTCATTAGCAAACCATCCCATGACAATGGATCGTGTAGAGAAGAACGAAAATAATTTTATGGTTGGGGGTCACCACAACATGAGGAACTGTATTAAAGGGTCGCAGCATTAGGAAGGTTGAGAACCACTGTTCTAAACTATGCTAGTGTTTAAACATAGCAAACCGTAGTGCAATATTGTTGCTATGCATTAAGGCCACAACATGGATGGAGTGTCTTAGATCTCATACCTATATTTTAATTTGGTCATATCTGACTTTGAGGACAAAAACAATAATTCTGAGGAAAATTATGTAATCGTACCACTTCGATTAAATTCTAATATCAAGTTAGATGGTGGGGGGAAAAGAAAGTTCTGTTCCATTAGGCATATTTTAGGAAGTTTATTTTTTCAGGCATTACGTGGAATTTAATCCAGTAAGTGAAAGGCTACAGGTGTAATTTAACTATTATAGGCTTTGCAAGCCTTGGCTCTCACAAGATCTGTTGGAGTTTCCATGATCTTAATTTGCTACTTGTGCCTGAGTGATGTTTGTTTTATTCGTTTGTTTGTTTAATACAGTTATTAGCCACTGTTCAGCCATGACTCTCAGAGTGGCCTTCAGAATAAAACACAAAAATTCAATAACTATAAATTTCAGCACGAAGTTAAATTTTTTAGCATAGAATGAAAACAAACAGACCAGGGGAATAATGAAATAAAACTTAATCTGGTGATGAAAAGAAAAGAAGAATGGCTCCAGGCATCCAGGGATGACAACTTTGGCTTTATAGTAGTTTATTGTCAGCCAATTGCAATTTTGGTGAAGTGCCCAGAGAACTTTAGCAATTGAGCTGAATAATAATAATAATAATAATAATAATAATAATAATAATAATAATAATAATATAATAATAATAAAATACAGAAAACCTTCAGAAATTGGGCCTACCAAAATACATCCACAACAACATCCAGAAAGCAGTCATATTTAAAACATGTTCAATAGCCAGGAAATTCCTGAATTAGCAAAATACAGCAAGTCTTAGCACAGCTCATCATTTCCATTTAGAAAAACTGCCACGAGCAAGAAAAGAGAGATGATGATGATGATGATGATGATGATGATAATAATAATAATAATAATAATAATGACATCCAAAGCTGCAAGTAGTCTATCCATGGTGATTGCTGCATGGAAAATTACTAGCATGTAATTCTCATAAAGTCAAACTGACACTTTCATGCCAACTTGGGGTGATGGGGAGAAGGGAGAGTTTCTCCTTTTAATTCAGCCACCACATCATGTATAAAGTAGTTGAAAAAGAAGGGGGCCTGAATACATCTCATGTGCAGCATCTTCCTTTTAAGGGATTCCACATGGATAGATCTTAATTGCAGAATAGCATTAGAATAAAGTACTTGGATGAATTCCCATTTTCTGTGATTGAGATTAGAACTGTAACATTTTGTCCACAGAAGTCCTCTGTCAATTGTGTCAATGGCTGCTCTTTACTGATTTATTTATTTATTTATTTATTTATTACATTTCTATACCGCCCAATAGCCGAAGCTCTCTGGGCGGTTCACAAAAAATGAGTGAGTGGCTGATGAGTGGCTTCAATTATTTGGGGCCAGTTGTTACCAGAAAACCATCTGTTCTTATCTGAATCCTGAAGTCCTATTTTTGTACTATGAAAAGTAGATGTCATGATGTATCTGCCTGTAGCTTAGGATATGTACATGTCATGGGATGGAATTAGCTCAGATAGGATACCTGCTGACCGCAGGAAAGGACAGTGTGCTGTAAGTCTTTTCTGTGGCAGTACCCTAACTCTGAAACAGCCTCTCTAAGGAAGTTCAGCTAGTGCCAACACTATAATTTTTTCAGCACCAGGTTAAAACATTTCTATTTGCTCAGGCATTTTAAATTGTTTTATTGCCGCAATTTTGCATAATAGTTTTATGGACTTGTTGCCTCTTAGCTTATTGTTGTATGAAGGATGATGGATTGTGTTGCATTGCTTTTAGGTTTCTTATACTTGTATTATTGTATGCAACCGTAGAATCTGTTGGATGAAGGCTAGCTTAGAACAAACAAAGGCTTTCATCTGCAGTTCTCAAATGCTCTCTCTTCTTCTCTCAGTTTCAGCAGTGTCTGTCTGAACTTAAGGAGCTACTGAAGCAAAAAATTCAGAGGAAGCTCTCAGAGTTGGGCCATGAACAAAACAGTACCTGGAGTGACATCTCTCTATCTGATGTTGAAACCAGGTAACTGATGTCTGCCTGGGAACTTTACTGCCTGGGGACTTTAGAGAAGTGAGAGGAACACCCTAAGCCAAGCCACAAGCTAGCTGGTTGGCCACTGTGTGAATGGAACGCTGGACAAGACGAACTCTTGGCCTGATCCAGCATGGCTCTTAGGTTCTTATATCACACCACTGTGTTCGTTAATTGCTTAATTCAGAAAGTACATGCTCAGAAACACACTACAGCTGAAGCAGCACTCTTTGTTGCACTGTGCTGCAGTGCAGCACTCTGCACTGAGGCAAATATTTTATAAGGCTTGCATCTTACACGTCTGTGTCCAGTTACAGGAAAGCAGCTACAAACCCCACTCACTCAATGGCTCTTCTGAGCCATTGGCCTCTGTAACACAAGCAAGGCTTCAGAGGAGTTGCTATGTCCCATGGGTTCCTTTCACATGGACTCTCAGCAGCTTAGGACCCATTTCGTTATGTATGATCCGACATTGCTGGCATGTATTTGTGAGTACTGTAACCACATTGGTAGGGGTGGTCATGTGGGTTTATCTAATCACCACTCCTAGTAGGCTGCTGAATGCGAAGGAAAAACCCACACCATCTCCCCCACTCACATGGTTCACTAACTGGACAGCTTGAAAAGGGGATTAGACAGATTCATGGAGGATAAAGCAATCAAAAGCTACTAGTCATGATGGCTGTGTGTTACCTCCAGTATCAGAGGCAATATGTCTCTCAGTACCGGTTGCTGGAAACATTTGCCCTGACGTTCTGCTTGTGGACTTCCCAGAGGCAACTGGCTGGCAGGCGTGGGAACAGAATGCTGGGCTAGATAGGTCTTATGTCTTATCCAGTGTGGCTCTTCTTATGTTCTTATGACCTTTTATGACAAAGGTTGCTTCCAGGCAAGACTTTTTTGGTATCACTGCCCTGCTTCATTCACATAAGTGTATGGGGGAGTCAGACAATAACATCTTCTACTCATGACCCTCTCTTGCTTTCTTACTGTTTCCTCTGTCTTTTTCCTTAACATAGAAGATCTGTTAAGGGGAAAAAGACGGAACAGTTGCACAGTGCCTTCTGATTGCTAATGCTAGGAGCCTTCTTTCTGGAAGCACCTGAAGACTGATTAAAACTTAGCTCTGGGGATATCTGGGGAGGCTGATTATCCCCAAACTAAAACCCTGCTAGACAGAATTACATGGAGCTAACCAACAGGAACTACCCAAGGGCTGGAAGGTTTTGCTAGAATAAATAAGACCACCAATATATTGTTCTGCATCACACCAGTGGTTTCTCTCTTTTCCCTTAATTAGCACAAGTGGCTCCGACAGTTCCCAGTCAGATGGGCCCCCTGCACATTTGCTGAACATGGTAGAGAAGGTGAGAGCTATGCATTTTTGGTGAACAAAGCACCTGGAAGAATGGAAAAGCATATAGTGCAATATCCTGGCCCCTTGAAAAGGATAGGAGCAATAGCCTTGGCACAGAATGGCCACAGTTGCTGTTAATGGCATAAAAAAGACAATTACAGGACATATGTGCTCCATCAATAGGCAGGGAAAATGTACATCCTTCAAAGGAGAACAGGCGGGGGCAGGGGGTGAAGAAAAAAATGAATTGGCAAGGATAAATAATTGTGTTTTCGTTGCTGTTTTCTAGTTTCTATAGTTTCTTTTTGTTTTATGTTGTTGTATTAATTAATTGTCAGCTGGAGACATGCTGTTGATATTATAAGGTATGCAAGCATGGGCTTGCAAGTTTGTTTTGATACAAGTATTCAAGTTCATGCATTGTGTATCCATACCTGCTGTCTTTAGAAAAAAACTTTCAGTAAAACTTGATTTTAAAAAAGGATTCCTAAAATAACTTTGCACTGCTGCTATCGGAGGAGATGTTTTTGCCACCTTTCAATACTACGGTGCTCCAGTGATATACTGTATTTCTTCGATTCTAAGATGCCATCGATTGTAAGACACACGCTAATTTCAGTACCACCAACAGAAAAAAAGCTTTGAGTCTAAGAAATAATAAACGCACCCGCGATTCTAAGACGCACCCTGTTTTTAGAGATGTTTATATGGGGGGGGGAAGTGTGTCTTCGAATCGAAGAAATACGGTAGCAAGGAGTGCTCAGCCTCTTAATTTTTTTTAAAAAAAACACAAAATGGCATAGTGGAGCTTTTACTATTGATATCACTATGTGGTACCTTTAGTGATAATATTTAGTAGGTGCTTCTAATATACATACGATGTATTTCCACACACAATTGCGAGAGTAATGGAGGCATAAACTGGGGAAGGGCTTTCATTTTCCTGCCAAAAATGTGTTGTGGTTTCAGCAGAATTTTGGATTAAGATCTCTGGATTGTCAGCAACATATAAGTGAAATAGATGTATTTCTGTGGTTCAAAACATGACAATTGGTACAAGTCCTAAGGAGGTTATGCTACTGGTTGCTGTCAGTGCCAGGGTACCAAACCTACTGACTGGGATAGAACTAGGCAGAAGGCTAAGAATCCTATCACTGGATTTAATAAACATTACAGTATTAACAATATGTTCACATTTATGCTGACATTAAGTTCCACGTGTTTAGTGGGGTTTATTCCAAGGTAATTGTACACAGGATCACAGCCTAAGCTTTCCCCAACCAGGTGCCCTCCAAATGTTTTGGAATCCAGCACCCATCAGTCTCAGCCACCATGGCCAATGGTTAGGAATGCTGGGAGCTGTAGTCCAAAACATCTGGAGAGTATCAGCTTGGAGAAGACTGACCTAAATTGTTGCATCTATGTGGAATCTAGGAACACTTTGGATGCTGAAGGAAAGAGAAATGGACTCTATGTGTGACTGTATTTGGGTGGTAACAGGGAACACTTTCAAAATTGCATTGTTTTTAATTCTCTGGAGGATTATGGTGAGAAGAAGAAAAAGAAGAAGAAGAAACTGTTGCGAACAAGGAAGGAAAGAAATGATTTGCATAAGGAATATGCTCTGAACCATGTACTGAAGGACAAGGAAGATGTGGTAAGAGGCAATTCAAATCAGACCATATAAATGCCTTTACTGGAGGAAGACAGCCAGCTAGAAATGTTTCCCAGTGTAATACAAAACAACAGTTGGGGTATTTTGTTAGTTTTCTATCTAGTAAATGTTGCTAAATTATAGCTGTGCTGAGCTGTTGTTTTAAGATATTCTGCAACACAATCTGGTTGGTTTTTTTTCATGATTTGTCCATAACTGTTGTAGTACATATGCACTTTCGCCTCTTGGGCTTATGAATTTTTTAAAAATAATACCGAATTTGCACAATTACAACTATGTATCTCTGCACCAATAACCCTGTGCTGTGCAAAAAAGCAGTAGGAGAAGAACCTTGTACATCTCTGTGGGATTGTGAGGTATCCAGGAGTGTGCAAAGTCAGAAACAACTTTTGTCTCCTCCCAATTGTACACTGGGGGGGAAAGAAAATTAGCAAGGTATCCTTGCTAATAGTTTTATTTGTAAAAAACATGCACACAAAATACTTTTAAGCAGATGTTTTTTAAAATATATATTAATTAAGAAGGAGGGGTGGGGCAGTGGCTGGGGTAAAAGCTATCAAGTCAGCTGCTCAGGTAAATTAGGGAAAGGTTAATACTTCTTTAAAAGGTTAGTAAGAAAGTTAATAAATTAATGAAGTACTAACTTTTACACAAAACAAAGCACAAACGAATGAGAAGGATGAAGTCCAGACTGTGAGCATCTCCACACCAGTGATATATGGCGCATTCATGATTGGCCACTCACTGAAGTTTGGAGGTCCTCTAGATTATATCTTCTGCACATCTCCTGATCCTTCCCCCGGTATTCCATTCTAACCCACCCACCCCCACCCCCACCCCCGGATATCCCAATTCTTCTAAAATATCCTGGGATTTCCTAACATGTGCAGCTGAAGTTGCGATACAAAGCATCCACTAGAGGGTGCTGCCCCATTCAAGGCTATGAGGACGGAAAGGAGGGGAAGTTTTCAATTACAAACCACATGGTTGGCAATTCAAACTACATGGTTGTCCCTGTCCACCCATGTAATGGAGCCCATCACAATCACATGAAGGAGCTGCCCTGGAAAAGCAGCACGATTTCCCCCTAATGTAGAGACACTCTGTATCAGATGCACGATTTCCCCCTAATATAGAGCCTCCCTGTATCAGATGCATGTGCTACATCCAGTTACAGACTGTGTGGAAATGAGTTGATAGAGGCATTTCCTTGGCTCAGGGATGGGAAGCCTACTGCCTGTATGACCTCAGGTGAAGCTGCTCCAAAGCTCCATCTACTCCCAAAATCTGATCCCTTGAAGATTAGCAGGGTTGGGAATCCATACTGTTGTCTCTGATCAATAATCAGTGATAATTGATGGGAACTGCATTAATTGGGTTCTCTGATGTCGTGTTAGGGCTGGTGCAATATTTTTTGGAATGGGGGTTTATTTGTGCCAGTGGCTGCTCACATGGGGAGCCAGTATTGTGGGTTAGTTACTCCCCATCCATTAAACTATAGAGGGTAACAAGCCTCTCTTTCGATGATGTTGGTTCTACCCTCCCATCCCCTCCACCTTAGGAAGTATGTATTTTCTGGCATTGAAAAGTCGGGTTTTAGGGATGGTTGGCTGTGCTGTGTAATAATGATGGAGCGGAGCTGATTTCAACATGCTGGAGAGAATAATAATGTGCGTTCCTCCTGTGCTCTTGAAGATGAGGCCTTAGATGGAATTGCAAGTGTTAATAGGTTCTTGTTCTGTTGATTTAGGATTTGTTGAAGTAACTGGTTGAAATGTTTTATAGAAAATGATTGAAAAACAACGAATTTTATGAATAACCCGAATGTTTATATTTCAATAATCTGCTTTACATGTAAAATTATTTCAGTGTATTTAACTTTACAATTGCAATATGCATGGGACTTCTTTTAGAGATTTGGGTTGCCTTTAGCCGCAAATACATCATGTTTGCAAGTTTTTCTTAGCAACCATGAAAGCTAGATACATAAAAAAATAAAATTGAGATTGTTCCAATTTTATCAAGCCTTACAGTGTTAGAGCCTAGCTGACCATAACTGAGAGCTTATTTGTCTCTAAAACAAATCAGGGTTGCAGGCTAGATGCCTTATTTGTCTGACTTTTGTCTCATTATTTCCTTTGTTGCCTTGTTCTGCATTTAGTCTGTATTGCCTGTTGTGGAAATGTATATCTTTGTGTTATGTGCTTGTAAAATATAAATCTACAACATAACGGGTCATGACAGGGACATCTTTACATAGCGTATTCACTTTAATTTTAAAACAGCAATGAGCTACATCCAATGTCATGCGAGTGGACTTATGCTTATGCAACAAACCTTTCCTGCACTCTCCTTCCTTGCTGCAGCCCCCCACATCTGAAAAATCTGCTCCAAACATTTCCCCGACCCCCACAGCAGATTTAGGGGAACATGGGAGGCCGTTCCACTAGTGGATGTCATTCCGTCAGTGGCCAGACATATTTTGATTTTAGTGAGTTTTAATTGCACGATTTGTGAAAGAAATACTCTTGTTTTGTGTTTTACTTGTGCATTGATTTTATTTGGTGCATCTAGTTGAACTGAGTCAGACCATTTGTCCATTTAGTCTAATATGGTGTATCTGACTGGCAGCAGTGCTTCCAGTGGTGCTTTTACACTAGGCATTTAGTATGCAATTGCCAGAATCAACAAATATACCACTGGTGTAAATCCCTTCAGTACAGGGCTGAGGAACATTTGGTCCCTCCCAATGTTGTTGAACTACAACTCCCATCATCTCTCACCATTGGCTGTGCTGACTAGGGCTAATGAGAGTTTATTATTCTAATAAGATGGTAGTCATAGATATTTGCCTATATTTTTGTGTTATATAGAATTATCAGTATGCAGTCTCATAGCTGCACAGACTATCCAGAATTTCTAATGTGTGTCAGTTACCTTGAACTGAACTGTGATTGTCGCTGTATGGCTGCCTCCTCTGTTGGATTTCTGGACTCTCCTCTGATTTTCCTGCTCTGAGCAGAATAATTGTGCTCTGCTAAAGAGATCTTTGCGCAGCTTCCTATTCATCCTTTTCTCTCCCACTATCATCAAAGAGCAAGTCAAGATACACTCTTTTTATTAAATTCTTCTAGGCAAGCACTAATTCTCCAAGCCATGGAAAGCGCCATAGTCTTTCCAAGAGATCACGAAAAGACAGCAATTCAGAACTAAAGAACAAGCTGGTGAATCAAGAAATCTGTGTACGTCAGGTTGGTTTGTGGAACACAATCTTGTGTTAACTCTTCACTGTGGGTGTTTCCAGATGAGGCTTTTATTGTGCAGTCACCTGGGGGGTGGGGGTCTAGATAACACCATCTTCTACTTGTAACCCTCCTGTGTTTTTACCACTGCTGCTGCTTTTGTTTCTTTCCACACAAAAAATAGTTTAAGGAGGAAAAGATGAAATAGGTGCACAGTGTCTTTTGATTGTAGTGCTAGGAATTGTCCATCTGGAACAATGCAGACTTCTACTGTTACTTTCTACTGTTAGTTTTTCCCTACCCTGTGCCTGCTTACCCTTCCCTGTACCTGTTGGCATTCTCTTCCCCTCCTTATTGTTTTACTATGATTTTATTAGATTGTAAGCCTATGCGGCAGAGTCTTGCTATTTACTGTTTTACTCTGTACAGCACCATGTACATTGATGGTGCTATATAAATAAATAATAATAATAATAATAATAATGGAAGAACCCCAAGTGTTCATTTCCTTTCATACATAACGTAAAAGTCTTAAGTATACCAGGTATAGTCTTACTCAATTAATTTGGGACCTTACAAATACACCTCCTGTCTATCATAATTATAGTTTCCTTTTGATTGATTGATTAATCACTGAATACCATCTTCCACAGAATAGATTCTAGTGTTATCGTTTTCACTCATTTGCATTTTTAAATGTGTATTTAAAGAATAAGGAAATGGAGCTTGGTGCTAGTAGCACTTCATGTTTAAGTACTTTCTCTGTAGGGAGTGAGATTTGGTATCTCAAACAAAATTGCCACAGGTTACCTGTCTCTGAAGTAATAATCCCATTCCTCATTCCATTTGTTTCTTTTAAAGTATATATATATGCTAAGGGTCTTTCTCCTGGGTGCATAATTGACCCCTAAGCACACAATTCTACATTTTTGTAGAATACTGTGCAGAATCACAGTCTGATTCCAGTTTGCTCAAGAATTCTGTAACTTGCTCTTTCAGCTTTTCATTCATAGTCAGATGTAGTAAGTAACTACCTTTTCCATATATTCTCTGTCTGCTTGTTTGTGTGTCTGTGGTCTTTTTTCTAGCTTTTGGGAAATATCTGCCTGAACCAGGAAATGTAAGGGTTTGGACCTCATTCATCAAACACCATTCGTTGGTTTACCATATTATAGTAACCTTGGATGCTTCCAGACCAGCTTCCCAGATTTTAATGTGCAATCATCCTGCCTTGTTCACTGAATTTTATGGGGGTCTGGATAACATCTTCTTCTTCTAATCCTTCCATGGTTCTCACTGATTCTTCCTTTCCCCCCCCCCCTTACCATGGAAAAACTGACAAGAAAGAAAAGATAGAATAGCTGCAAAATGCATTCCAATAGTTAGCACTAGGCCCCCTTTGTCTGGAAGCCCCCCCCCCCAATAAAGAATGGTGATTAGTATAAGGGTCATACCTTTCCTCATCAAAAAAGTGACAGGTGAGTGGGGTACTCATTCATAGTCAGGTGAGTGGAGTACTCACCTGTCCCTTATACTACTATAACTCTGCTGTAACCCAGAATGGGATATGGTGGTGTTTAGGTTCCTCAAACCAGGTCTCAACACACCTGGTATATAGTTAGCTGTTCCTACTTATATAGTAGGTGGACTGGGAGCAAAAATTTGTTAGTTTAAAATTAACTCATTTGAAAGCAGGAGTTCCCAAAACTTGCCATAATGACCATGTATATGGGATCAAAAAGGGAAACTCTGTCTATTACAAGTTACAAGTGGTAAGCATTGATATATCATCAGATATGATGACACTGTAATAAAGACAGAGATAAATGTATTATCTGCATTTTTTAATACAGGGCCAAGATCTAGATGGTTCACTTGGTTCATTTTTACAAGGAGAAAATCTAAGTAAGTATCAAGGTGAGAAATTTATCCCAGCACACATTGTAGAAAATTGCATTTTCTCTGTGTGTGTGTGTGTGTGTGTTTGTGTGTGTACACCCACACACGACACCCTGATCCAGCTTTTGTTGCTTGATAAATGTAAAAATATGAGGTGAGCAGAAGGGAGTGAGTTTGTGTCTTTTTCCTAATTCCAAATCCCCCATTCGTACCTGCATCCCCAATACAGATCATGATAAACTTGGCTAGGTGATTGCAAGTGTAGTCAGTTTCATTTCTAAGGAAAACCTTGTATGTCTCCCCACTGCCCTCCTTTTAAGGGCTACATGACCACATACATGTATATGCACCCAGTATTTCACTTTTTTTTTAATGGAGAGTGGTATATAAATATTCTAAATAAATAAATACTGCAAGTTTTAAAGTAGTTTCCACATACTCCAATTATCAGGAGAGAAATGGAGCGTGTTATTAATTATGGCCTTTTTCAGTAGGTGCTCTCAACAGCCACACCAAAATATAACACAACTGATATACTAGTAATACTCATGCTTTGGGAGGTTGTTTCCATGATATAGCTTGAAGCTCTATGAAAACCTGTGAAACTGATATGACCATAAGCCATGATAGGATACAAACAATGGACATTGTACATGTCTCAATTTCTATTATCAAATAGAGAGAAGATAGCTTTATGCTCTACAAAGATAATGGAGAACTGAAGTACTCATAATCTTTTGGTATGAGATCCAGTTTTCTATTTACTCTAAAAAGTTGGGTTTGGTATTGAATATCCACTTTTCTAAATGTAACTCTTCATATCTGACAAAAGAAAGCAAGGAAATTGTGGAATCTCCTTACATGAAGTTTGATAAAAGTAGACTGAATAATACTGTCCAGGATCTTTCAAAGTACCTTGTTGCATTGGGTTGAACCAGTGACCATTTATGAAACCTATTTTACTTGCAATTTATTCAAGTAGCAAGGTAATAGATTTTCTGGCTGCAGAAGAGAATATTTTAGAGACATTTTAGATTTCTCCGTCTTACCTACGTCTTTCACAAGATTATTATTATTATTATTATTATTATTTTTGTAGACATTCCCTTGGGTAAGCAGAGCATCCCTATAACTGAATGTGAGATCAGGATCAAGGATCCACACCCTATCCTCATAACTACGATTCTGCCAGCACAGCGTCAGAACCTCATAACATCACCTATCAAACAACATCCACCTCCCTTTCATGTGCAGCCAAATGGAGAACTTCATGGGAAGCAGAATGCAGGTTGGGAGAGTTGAGTGTGCTAAAAACCTGGCAAAATTTTGCTGTGAGATTAAGGGATGGGATGACTACTAGGACTACTAAGACTGAGGGATCCTAATAAGAGAATTGAAGTGTGAAGCAGGATGGAATTCCTTATGAGTACTAGGATATTTCAAGATGAGGCTGTTATTATGCAATCACCCTGCCCCATTCACAGAATTTCACAGCAGGGCGGTAGTGCGGAGGGTCCGGACAGTGTTGTCTTCTATTTGTAATCCTCCTATGTTTCCCCACCTTTTCTTCCATCTTTTTTTCTTACAAAAATAAAATAAAACCCATTAAGAAAAAAACCAAATAGCTGCACAGTGTCCTTTGATTGGTAGCACTTGAAGCTATCTGGCCAGAAGAAGCACCTTTGTTCTCTACAGTTGGAATGTTCCAGTATAATTAGAATATCCAGCCCATTATCTTCTCATCATCCTTGCTGTTCACACAAGATGTGAAGGAAAATACCATATGAGTTGGTGACATTACTAAGGAAAACCAGGCAGAAATGCATTTACTGCTATTGGTTTATGGTTTGGCATTCACGGCTTGCATGTATGTGTTGTTTTTGCTTTTCTACAGGCTCCTCTGTTCCATCATCCTTTCCTGGAGTCAAGCGGTACAGGTATTACAGTTTCAGTATTCCTTCTGGGCACCATGACATCATTGAAATGGCCCAGTTTTAATCCATAGATTTATGGCCCTTTCACTTATCATAGTTTACTAACATGGAGGCAGTATCTGTGCAAGGAAACATTTCCGATAACATGAGAAATGTGGTGTGAATCTTCTTCGCATGCTGAGACTCTGGAAAGGGCATCTTGTGTTCACATTGGCTGATGTCTGATGTGTATATCTCAGACGTCAGCCAATGTGTGAAAAACACTTGGACTGTGCTTTACAGTTTATGGTAAACTAATTTTCCTTAATTGAAAATATTTCAGAATAGGGAAAATTGCATTGCGTAAAGCAGCTCTTGCTCTGCCTGAGTTACTGTCGCTTGTCACAAGATCATAATTCCTGTAATTTGTTCACTAAGGTTTTGAAAGACATGTCAGGACTGAACAAAAAAGAGCCCTTTTCCTACTCCTTGGTTTCTGTGCTACATTTAAATAGGTGACTCTGGAGACATTAATTTGATCTTTCCATTTGGCACTAAAAGAGCTGCATGACGAGTGTTTTTGGGACAAATAAGGTTTGGGAGACTTGTAACTGAATGTGCTTCCAGATGTGGCTTTTATTGTGCATTTTGCCCTGCTTCATTCAAGGAATTTTACAGAGTTTGGGGGGTAATCCAGGTGTTGTCTTCCATTTGTAAAATCCCCCCCCCATGTTTTTCCATAACTTCTGACTTTTTCTTACCACAGAGAATCTGTTAAAGAGGAAAAGATGGAATAGCTGCACATTGTCATTTGATATGCAGCGTTAAGGCATCCCAATCTCCTGACTTTTTTTTTTAATGAAATGCATCCATTGTAGGTGTGTGGGGAGGGTGCTGCTGCCAATTTGCTGGCATTAGTGATCCTGGGAGAGGTGTTTAACTCTTTCCCCTCATGCACATGCCATTTCCCTGATCAAAATCTCCCACCTTCCAACTAGGGATGTCGGAGACATTTGCCAAGGATTCAGGTGAGTTCAGATTTCTGTGAATCTGACCTGGAGATTATGCAGTGGATTGGTTTTTTCCAAGTTGTGTGGGTTCCATCAATTTATGGGCCGTGTTTTTCTTTCTTTCTTAGACATCCCTAAAAAATTTTTTTGATTCCATCAGTGAATGGACGATGGAACAAAAGACACCTGACAATCTGCAAAACACAGACGGAATGGATGTAACAAAATCCATACATCCCTATTTCCAACTACTGATTGCGTCATAAGGGGGAAAATGCAGCTGCTATATTTTTCTACATTAGAGCAAATGGCAGCTGTGGGGGGACTAGTTAGACTAGTAAAACAGTGCAAAGGCAAATAGTGAAACACTCCCTTCCCCAATACTACTGCTGTAAACAAATACCTGAGGATACATTTCATTAAAAAAGAAAGATGGTGAGATCCAAAGTTTTATTTGCTGTATTCAGTATGATCTGGTCATAATGGCTACTAGTCTCATATGTACACAGCCTGGTAAATCATCCCAACATCTTGATAATTTGAAATAGACCAAATACTACAAATTCCTCACAGTAATGTTGGTCTTGCAACTCTCAGATTACTGGGCAACAAACCATTTCCATATTAGCTATATCTCCAGTTCTCATCTTTGTCTGCCACAAGACCCCTGCCCCCCTTGAAATAATGTTCTCTATTTATATTTATTTATTTACAATATTTATATACCACTGCCCATCCAAAGATTTCAGAGTGGTGAACAACAAACAGAATTAAAAGACTAAAAACACCATATTAAAAATTACATTTTTAAAAGAAAGTTCTGATAAAACCGCAGCCAGTCATTCAGGGAAAGCTTTCTGAAACAATGTTTTCAGGAGGCACTGGAAGTAATACGTTGACCTCCAAAGGCAGGCAATTCCATAGAAAGGGGGCCACTACACTGAAGGCTCTTCTCCTGATGGACTCCAATCACACCATGGGTCCATATGGAACAACCAGGAACAAGCCTTCAGTTGAGCTCAGTAACTGGATAGGTTGGTAAGGTAGAAGGCACTCTCCTATGTATCCTGGTCCCAACACTAGTACTAGAACCTTAAACCTGGACAGGTAACAAATAGGCAGCCAGTGCAGTTCCCTCAGCAAAAGAGTTGCATGCTGAAAAGGGGCAGCTCCCAACAACAGCCAAGCTACTGTGGTCTGTACTAGCTCCAGGTTCTTGTGCAGCTTTAAGGGCAGCCCCACATAGAGCAGATTGCAGTAATCCAACCTTGAAGTTACTAATGCTTCTGGCACCATGGCCAAGCTGTCTCTGTCCAGGAGAGGCCATAACTACGGAACCAGGCAAGGCTTGTAAAAGGCACTCTGAGCTGCAGCAGCCACTTGGGCCTCATTGATGGATCTAAGAGTACCCCAAACTATGAACCTGACCTTTCAGAGGGAGTGCAACCCCATCCAGAACAAGCAATGAGCCTATCTCCTGGCCCTGGAACCACTCACCCACAGGGCTTCTGTTTTGCCAGAATTTAGTTTCAATTTATTGGCCCTCATTAAGCCCGTTACTGAGTCTAGGCACTGGTCCAGGACTTGCACAGCCTCACCTGATTCAGGGAGATTGTAAGGAATGGTGAGTTGTCTGAGGATGAGGACTCTGGGGATGAGCAGCCACAGGCGGGACCCAGTACCAGCTTGGCTGATCAACAGCCAGCAGAGGCCTCATCCAGTGCAGACTTAGAAGAGGAGCAAACAGACTTGTTACACGTGCCCTCGTTCAAACAGCAAAGGGCAGAGAAGGAGGCGTTACGTCGATCTAAGCGGATTGCTAATAAACGCCAGCTGAACAAGGAACAGCTGTGAGGCTGAGCTGGTGTATTTAGATAGCAGTCTGCAGACCAGGAAATTGTCAGAGCTTATCTGGTTTGCCTGGGAGAAGCTCTGGACCGTGTACCCGTGACCGTGCCGTGTTCCTGCCGTGTTGTATCGTTTTGGACTCTGGACTTCTTGGACCTCGTGACTCTCTCCTGCCCTTTGGAATCTGGACTGGCTTATGGATTTTCGTGACTCTCTCGTACCCTCACTGACATCTGGAATGCTTTATGGACTGCCTTTGTGTTTTGCGTAAGCAACCAGCAATTGCTCTATGTATTTCTGTTTCAGCTGTGTGACCAATACACCTTATTAGTTACTTCTTTAATTGCTGTGTTTGCTGTTTCTTGGCGTGCTTCCCAGTCTGGGCACTCTGCCCAAAGAGATAAGCAAAAGTGGCTGGTTTCAGACCGGCTTCTTCAGGACAGAATAAGCTCTGACAATCGTTTTACCAGCACTTTTTCTGTTAAGAAAAATAAGAATGGAAAACCTTTTGGAGCAGCAGAAGCAGTTAGCTACTCAGGTGATCCAGCTCACGCAATTAATCACCATGCTCCAAGCGCAAGTGAATCAGGCAACGGCTGCAGCTTCTCAGCCTCCGCCGCTGCCGCGTAGGAGTAAATGCTTTGCAACCATGCCAGAGAGGTTTTCCGGAGAAAGGGGAATGCTGGACACTTTTCTTGCAAACTGCAAATTGCATTTCAAGGTCCGCCCGGAGGATTTTGTTACAGATGGGCACAAAGTAGCTTTTATTGTGTCCTTATTGTCTGGGTCTGCAAGCAAATGGGTTACACCTTATCTCAATCAGGATAGCCCTTTGCTTGACAACCTGGATGCGTTTCTGAAAGAAATGACAGCCATCTGGGGAGATCCGGTGAAAGCAGAAACAGCTGAGCACTGCATAAGGGAGTTGCGTCAGGGAAAGGGGTCAGCGGCTGAATATGCTACTCAGTTTCGTCTCCTGGCACAAGACCTGACTTGGAATGACAGTGCACTTCAGTCACAGTTTCGTTATGGCCTGGCAGAGGAGCTGTTGGACGAATTGGCACGCTCAGCACCGCCTACATCATTGGCTCTGCTCATCGAACAGGCCACCCGGATGGATGCTCGATTATCAGCTCGTCGTTTGGCACAAAAAGGAACAACAGGATGGAGAGTACAGCCAGTGGTGGAGCCAGCAGCAACACCTGCAGTCGTGGTCTCGCCCTGTACTGGGGAGGAGCCCATGCAGCTGGGAGCTGTAAGAGCACATCTCTCTGCGGCGGAGAAGCAGCGAAGGAGAGCGGCTGGCGTGTGCTTATATTGTGGACATGGGGGGCATTTTGCTCGAGTCTGCCCTGCCAAAGGACAGAAGGGGTCTTTGTCGGGAAACGGGACTTCCCAGGCTTAGGAGGGGTCGCTAGCCTGGGAATTTTGGGGGCAGAGGCAGGTGTGCCTCATGCAGAACCTAGAAAAGACCCTCTACTGGTCTCAGCAACGTTGTCAGAGGAGCAGGCTCAGGGGTGTGCAGTGGGAGTTATGGTTGACTCTGGAGCATCCAGCAATTTTATGGACTGGGCATTTGCTTCCCAACACAATTTCACACTAGAGCCGCTGGCAGAGCCGAGGCAGGTGGAGACAATTGATGGGCGACTTTTAAAATCAGGGCCAGTTACACACCAGACCACTCTGTTGAGGCTGGAGATCCAGGGGCATGTGGAGCGCCTACGTTTCTATGTGGCAGCAGTACCACATTTTGCAGTGGTTTTGGGGATGCCATGGCTCACGCAGCATGATCCCCATATTTCATGGGGTCGGCGGGAAGTACTTTTTGCTTCACCCTATTGTCAAGAACATTGTTGGCCAGAGCAGGTGCAGGCAGCCGTGGCAGTGGTTCCAAGATCTGCGGCCGCAGATCTTCCAGCAAAGTATGCTGAATTTGCGGATGTTTTTGACAAAAAGGAGGCGGATAGGCTTCCACCGCATAGGCCATATGACTGCACCATTGATTTGTTACCAGGGGCCTCTATACCAGCAGGGCGCATTTATTCCCTTTCAGAACCAGAGTTGGCGGTTTTACGGGAATTTTTGGAGACCAACATACAGAAGGGGTTTATTCGCCCTTCTAAGTCGCCTGCAGGCGCACCCGTATTCTTTGTACGCAAAAAGACAGGGGATTTGCGTCTCTGTAATGATTATAGAGGTCTGAACCGCATCACAGTGCGTAACCGCTACCCCTTACCATTAATTCCAGAACTTTTGGAGCGCCTGCGACATGCGAAGGTTTTTACCAAATTAGATCTTCGCGGGGCTTATAATTTGGTGAGAATCAAGGAAGGGGACGAGTGGAAGACTGCTTTTCAGACCAGATATGGGCACTATGAATATACGGTGATGTCGTTCGGATTATGCAACGCCCCAGCCGTATTTCAGCATTTTGTTAATGACATTTTCAGGGACTACCTGGATCGCTTTGTTATTATTTATCTGGATGATTTTTTGATTTTTTCCCCCAATCAGGAGGCGCATGATGCTCATGTTAAGGCAGTCTTGCAGAGACTTCGTGAGCACAGGTTGTACGCAAAATTAGACAAATGTGCGTTCGATCTCACGGAAGTGGACTTTTTAGGTTATAAGATCTCTGCAAAAGGAGTGGCGATGGATCACGCCAAGGTCGAAGCGGTCCTGTCCTGGCAGTCTCCTAGGACTCGAAAGGAGGTGCAGCGCTTTTTGGGTTTCGCGAATTTTTACCGGCGCTTTATTCCAGAGTTCGCGACTCTGGCGGAACCCATCACCCAGTTGCTGAGGGGCAAGACGGGGTTTCGGTGGACACCGGCAGCACAGGTAGCTTTCGAGCAGCTGAAGCAGCGGTTTACGGCAGCCCCAATTTTGCAGCATCCAGATCCACGTAAACCGTTTGTGGTGGAGACGGATGCGTCAGATGTCGCCGTAGGTGCAGTTCTGCTGCAGGCAAGTACAGCAGACTGTGGGTGGTTGCCTTGTGCGTTTTTTTCTAGGCAGCTTACTCCACCAGAAAGAAACTACACCATCTGGGAGAAGGAGCTCTTGGCAGTAAAGGCGGCCTTCGAGGTGTGGCGTCATCTGTTGGAGGGGGCGGAGTATCCAGTAGAGGTTCGAACCGATCACCGGAATCTGGAGTATCTACAAACAGCCCGGAAGCTGACACAAAGGCAGAAGCGCTGGGCTTTGTTTTTTGGGCGTTTCAACTTTCGGTTGAAATATGTTCCTCGGGCCCAAAATCGCCAGGCTGATGCCTTGTCCCGCAAGCCGGAGTATGCAGCGCAGACGGAGAGGGAGGTGCGGTCAACGATCCTGCGACCCGAACATTTTGCAGCAGCGCAGGTGCCCCCGACTTTGAGGGAACAGATTCGCCAGGTGCAGGGGCAGGACGCGTTGGTGCGGGAACAGGCAGCAGGAGGGGCCAAGGCACCGTTTCACATAAGAGACGGGCTCCTATATCACCGAGGTCGTTTGTATGTGCCAGCAGGGGTGTGTAGGGACTCAGTGTTACAGCTGTGCCATGACAGCCGACCGGCCGGACATTTTGGCATATACAAGACTTTGCACCTGCTATCTAGAGACTTTTGGTGGCCGAGGGTGCAAGCAGATGTGGCTCGGTACGTCCAGAGCTGTCCGGTGTGCCATCGGGCAAAGGACATAAGGGGGCGACCGGCAGGCTTGCTACATCCGTTGCCTACACCTGTGGGTCCATGGCGGGTGATTTCAATGGACTTTATTACAGACTTGCCATTGTCTGCGGGACACACCACTATATTTGTAGTGGTCGATCTTTTTTCAAAGATGGCACATTTTGTCCCGTGTCCAGGGTTACCAACCGCCCAGGAGACTGCTCGATTGTTCGTGGACAATGTGTTCAGGTTACATGGACTGCCGGAGGGGATTGTCTCGGATCGGGGAGCGCAATTTACGGCACGTTTTTGGAAGGCGGTGATGCAGGTTTTGGACATCAAAGCGCATATGTCATCAGCCTTTCATCCGCAAACAGATGGCCAGACAGAGCGGACAAATGGCACGTTAGAGCAATACCTCCGATGTTACTCTAACTATCAACAAGACAATTGGGCGGGGTTGCTTCCCTTGGCGGAATTCGCCTATAATAATTCTGTGCACGCCTCAACGCAGCAGACACCGTTCTTTGCAACCAGTGGTATGCATCCACGGTGGTTTCCGGCGGTGGTGCCCGCTACCAAGGTTCCTGCAGCAGATCAATGGTTGCAGGAATTACAGGCAGTGCAATCCATGGTGCAGGAGCAGCTGCAGGTGGCCAAAGAGGCCTACAAGGTGGGCGCTGATCGGAGGAGGCAGGAGGGGCCGGCAATCACGGTTGGTGACCGGGTGTGGTTATCAACACGGAATCTTCCACGGCATCGACCCTGCCGGAAGTTGGATGCACGCTTTATGGGTCCATTTTTAGTAACAGCACAGATTAATCCGGTGGCGTTCCGCTTACAGCTGCCTCGGACTTTCCGGATTCACCCTGTGTTTCACCGTTCTCTATTGGTTCCAGCAGCAGGGGTGAGGCCGGATGCTGGGTCAAAGGCTCCTCCAGTCCCAGTGTTAGTGGATGGGGAGGAGGAGTATGAAGTGGCACAAGTCTTGGACTCACGGAAACATCAAGGGCGTTTGCAGTACTTAATTGACTGGCTGGGTTATGGGCCAGAAGAGCGCTCCTGGGAGAATGCTGGGGATGTGCATGCTCCTCTCTTGGTGCAGGACTTTCACCTTAACTACCCTTCCAAGCCAGGCCCAGCTAGGGCGGCAGGAGGGGATTATGGAGAGGGGAGTAGTGTAAGGAATGGTGAGTTGTCTGAGGATGAGGACTCTGGGGATGAGCAGCCACAGGCGGGACCCAGTACCAGCTTGGCTGATCAACAGCCAGCAGAGGCCTCATCCAGTGCAGACTTAGAAGAGGAGCAAACAGACTTGTTACACGTGCCCTCGTTCAAACAGCAAAGGGCAGAGAAGGAGGCGTTACGTCGATCTAAGCGGATTGCTAATAAACGCCAGCTGAACAAGGAACAGCTGTGAGGCTGAGCTGGTGTATTTAGATAGCAGTCTGCAGACCAGGAAATTGTCAGAGCTTATCTGGTTTGCCTGGGAGAAGCTCTGGACCGTGTACCCGTGACCGTGCCGTGTTCCTGCCGTGTTGTATCGTTTTGGACTCTGGACTTCTTGGACCTCGTGACTCTCTCCTGCCCTTTGGAATCTGGACTGGCTTATGGATTTTCGTGACTCTCTCGTACCCTCACTGACATCTGGAATGCTTTATGGACTGCCTTTGTGTTTTGCGTAAGCAACCAGCAATTGCTCTATGTATTTCTGTTTCAGCTGTGTGACCAATACACCTTATTAGTTACTTCTTTAATTGCTGTGTTTGCTGTTTCTTGGCGTGCTTCCCAGTCTGGGCACTCTGCCCAAAGAGATAAGCAAAAGTGGCTGGTTTCAGACCGGCTTCTTCAGGACAGAGATAAAGCTACTTGTCATCAGCATACTGATGGCATTTGGCTCCAAATCTAATGACAACTCTCAATGGCTTCGTGTAGATGTTAAACAACATTGGGGACAAGATGGTGCCCTGCAGAATCCCATAGCAGAACTGCCAAGGGGCCAAAGAATAATTACTCAATATTACTCTCTGAAATCAGCCCAGTAGGTAGGACCGGAACCACTGTAGCACAGTGCCTCCAATGCCCATCCGATGGAGTCGATCCAGGAAAATACCATGGTCAATGGTATCAAAAGCTGATGAGAGATCAAGCAAATTAACAG
Organism: Elgaria multicarinata webbii; assembly: GCF_023053635.1. Classification (NCBI taxonomy): domain Eukaryota; kingdom Metazoa; phylum Chordata; class Lepidosauria; order Squamata; family Anguidae; genus Elgaria; species Elgaria multicarinata. The sequence continues at coordinate 77,388,838 of NC_086172.1, read as the reverse complement.
GGTTGCACTTTCCCTGCCTCCCCCCCCCTTGATAAAGGTCATCCATCAGAATGACTATGGCTGATTCAGTCCCATAACCAGATTGAAACCCAGACTGGAATGGGTCTAGATAATTGGTATTTTCCTACTAGAAATGACATGAAATGTTAATATCGTCAGGGTGTCTGTAAGCCATCTTTTATTGGGAGACCAGTGATGAATTTTAATTCTGTCCCTTGTTGTCTTACCACATACTGGTCTCTGCTATCTCGGCAAAATGAATTTGTTTGTCCCTCTCCTCCATTTAGGTCCATGTGGTGGAATCCAGAAGTGCCTTCTGTGACTTTAATGCTGCGACGAAGTCTTTCATTGAAATCTGAGAGCGTTCCCGAGAAGAAGCAACTGTGGCACTTGGGCCAAAGCAAGTCACAAGTTCTTCCCCGCCGAGAATTCAAATGGAAACCCCTCCAAATTGACCACATGCTTTTGAAGACAGATATTGAACATCATGCCAAAGCGCCAAACAAGAGCGGTCAAAAGCATTTATCACCAGGGAGCAGAGCGGTTAGCCCAAAGACAGAGTTTCTGTATAAGGAACGTTTGGTCCCCGCCCATGAAACTATGGATTTTGAATAACCTGTACTAAGTTAACAACTGGTCAGGAGGAAAGCTGGCACTCTCCTGTTGCACACTTATTACAAGAGTTTGGCAAAAAGTCTACTGCTTTTTTGGTGGAAGAGAATTTGGAGTCTGGGCAAAGAGGAGAATGGATTTCTATTCTGTTATTTCTATAGCTTTATAGCTGAGTAACTGATCTGAAAAAGCAAGATTTTTTTTTGTATGTTGTTTGGTTGTTTCTGTTAGTAACTTAGGGTGGTAGAATTACGCATTACAGGAAGAACACAGGATTCCCAGCCCTGCATTTTCTTCATAAAGCAACGATGGAGGTCAGGGGAGCACTAACAAGGGAGAATTGGCAGGTGGATGGGGCGCCGGCCTGACCTGCCTACAGCTTCTGCCCTGCAAATGTCCCTCTGGCTATTTCTAATCATTTCCCCCACTCCAGCTGGGCTCCAAGACTAGCATAAGGGTAAGATTTGCAGGAGAGATTTGTTAAGCACTGTTCCTTCCTTTTGCTGATTCTCCCCTACAAATGCTCCCTCCACCATTGCACTCACATTACCTCAGCAAGTGTGAGTCGGGAAGCCTGCATCTGCTGAAGTCAGATGTAATTCCATCCTTATTTATTCCTTAAAAAAAGATTCTCATTGAATGTGCACATGAGATCTTTTTCCCCTTCAAGATGAAGGGTGATGACCTGACAACTCTGTATTGAATGTTATTGTTCATAGATGGTTGGGTGGCAGTGGGTACAACTGGAACAGGGCAAAAGTCTGCCAATGCAGTGCTAGAACCACGAAGCATAGAAATGCAACACTTGGGTAAAGTTATGTTGTGTTTTTAACTCTTTAGTGGTGCTATGATTTTTGGAGCTCTTGATGTTATTCAAAACAGGGTCTGCAACTTCCTCTGTATTAATGACTTATTGTTCCTTGTCCCAGAATGAAAAGTATGTATTGTGTTTACATTAAACAGCATAATAAAATATGTTAAGGGTGCAGCTCTAGTTTTATGATAATAAAATACGTAAGTATTTTAAAAGGCAACCAAAACCAAACAGAATGTATTTATGTAGCTGTCTGTTAAATATTTAATTAGCCATAAAATAGTTGTACAAACTAGCTAATTATTTCGGTGGAGAATCCACTGAAGTCATGTATTGGGCTCAGAAACTATTGTAACTCTTTATAACCTGTTATAAAACTGATGTTGGTATAAAATTAAGCATGTTTGTGCATAATTTATTCAGGCTGCCAAGTTTGGGGCCAAATTAGCATTTTTTCTGGTACTGTATAATGTCTTTTCTCTCTCTCTTGCCACATGATGTATTCGCTCCTGCAATTTCTGCCTCAGGTTTGCAGATGACACCAAATAATTGAGAATGGTTAAAACAAAAAGGGATTGTGAAGAGCTCCAAAAAGATCTCTCCAAATTGGGGGACTGGGCATTAAAATGGCAAATGTAGTTCAGTGTAAACAGTGTAAGGTGATACACACTGCAGCAAAAGAATATATATCCCAACTTCATGTATATGTTGATTCAGTCTGAGCTGGCAGTGACTGATGAAGAAAGGTATCTTGGGATTGTGGTCCATATCTTGATAAAAATATCAAACCAGTGTGTGGCTGCTAAGAAAAAGGCAAAAGATCATTAGGAAAAGAATAAAAAATAAAACTGCCTTTACAAACCTGTGGTGTGACCATACTTGGAATATTGTTTTCAATTTTGGTCTACTAGTCGTATTGGCTATATACCTCCAAGTACTGAAATCTATAAGAGAACATATTAGTAGTGAATTCCAAAAGAAGTATGCACATGGAGTGCCTCATCTGTTTTGCACTCATTAACTTGTTATGAAGATAATTTTGAGTCTATGGAGTGAATATTGCTGTTTTAAGAACTACCAATTAATTTTGTATGATCTGTATCAATATGCATTCTCTTATTTATTTAAAATATTTCTTGACAGTCTTTCATGGCAAGAGCCCCTCCCATGGTGGGGTACAATACACATAAAAGCAATACAATATTAAAAGTGATAAAAATGCAATAAAACAGTAAGAACACAATAAAAGCCAGTAATAAACACAGCAACAACAGCAATCATGTCAGGAGAAAATGAGAGTAAAATAATGTTTTTAAGGCTGCCCTTAAAAACCTGCAATGATGGAGCATGGCAGGTCCCCAAGGACAACTTATTCCAGAGGTGTGGGGCTACTGCAGAGAAGACAATGAGAGTCAGACTAATTGCCAATGGTATGCATCATTGAAAAGATTATCTGTCACCCACCTAACTCACCTCACGGGGCAAATGAGAATGGCCTGTCTTGGTCTGAAAGTGAGACGAGGCTGATATGGGTGAAGGTAATCCTTCAAGTAAGTTGGTCCCAAACCATTTAAGGCTTTGAAGGTCAAAATGAACACTTTAAACTGGCTCGGAAACATAGTGCAGCTGAGGCGGTAGCGCCATTATATGATCAGATCGTCTTGCTCCCACCAACACTCGGGTAGCTGCATGTCACTAGTACATGGATAACTAAAGTGAGGTCCATCTTCTCCAGATAAGGCTGCAGCTGGTGTACCAGCCTATGCTGGTAAAATGTATTCCTGGATACTGCAGCCACCTGGGCTTTCCCAGTTAATGCAGAGTCCAGGAGGATTCCCAGACTAGCCCAAGAATGGCAAATCTGGTAACAGGAGATTTGCCAAGGAGGCAACCGAAACTATAGGACCTAAATTTGGTTTCTTCAACAAGGGCCTCACCACTGTTTCTTTCAAAGCTGTGGGGACCTCACTATCCGTCAAGGAGGCATTTACCACCTCATAGGTCTAGGTATCCACTCCAAGCCTGGCAGATTTCACAAGTTAGTATGGACAAAGATCTAAGAGGTAAGTAGTAGCCCTCAGTCCCACAAGCAATTTGTCCAGATCCTCAGATTGCACAAGTATTTCTTCAGGGCTGTCAGAATAAGATTGCAGATGGATTCTTATCTCTGTTCAATTGTATTTGTTATGAGTCTTTCCCCATTTGCACTCTAATTGTTGACACAGATGTTTCATCGCCCTCAGGTGCTCGGAATACCAAAGAGCTGACATGGCTCTACGATTAAGTTGAGGACATTTTGGAGTGAACCTGTCAATAGCCTGGATCATCTCATTCCAAATGGTGACCAGAACCTAGGCCTGCAGGAAAATCCCCAAGAGTCCTCAGAAATCCATGAGGATTCATCAGCCTCTGGCAGCAGACCATCAAACTTGACCCCCCACATCTTTAGTATTGTCCATTGTAGAGGGGCTCCTTTCTCCTTGTGGTCCACATTTCTAGGGCATACCTTTCCCCCTCCCTGTTGTTTTTTTAGTAGTGTACTTTGGTCTACTAGAATGTGCGTTCTGCTCAGTACTTCCTCTACTATTCATTCCTGTCCTCAAAATGCACTTGAAAAAATCCAGGAATATCGCAATTTCATTAAAAAGAAAAGAAAAGAACGCTGAATGTTACAGGAAAGTATCTTTATACTCTTGCATGCACCTATCCACTTGTATTCTGCTATAGTAGACCCTTGCCAGTTCCAGATTCCCTTTTTAAAAAATAAATTTTAAAGATTTTGCTCATTCCACTTAAAGCACATTTGAATTGCTCCTGCTGGTCACGTGCTTGTGTGAAAGACAGCCATGCAGTTTTAAATGCGTTTGTATCAGATTTTTAAATGGATTGTTCGCTTTTCAGAAATCACATTTCAACCTTCCTGGATTTCTTAGTTGCCCTATAACTGCTATGCCCTCTGCTAGCCTTCTGGCGCCTGTTAATGATTCTTCTGCTGTCTCGCTAACATTGGAGGCGGAGGCTTCCCTCTTCTCTCGAGAGCTTCTCTCACGGCCTTTCCTCGGTCTACATCAGCTATTCCGATGGCAAAGAGATGGATATATTAAAAAAAGGGTTACACAATTTGAAATCTCACCTTTTTCTATCTCTATGTCGAGGTGTCTATCCCGTGACTCACAAGCCTGTTCTTCATTGGCTGTCAGAAACAACTCTAGAAGCACAACATTGGAAGTGCCGAAGGTAATATTAGAGTCGATGGTTTCACCATTTGAGATAAACAAAAATGATCGACTTGCACGCTATCGCAGCCCTCTTTGGCACTTCCGTTCTTACGATATAGAAAGATTTCACCATGGAGCTGCAAACATAAATAAAGCGAACACACTGCGGCCTATAGCGGATGCCGGGTGTCGATTTTTTTTAAGCGGAAGCTCATGCTATGTGTCCCTGTAATATCCCACCCCCCGACCCCCCAGCCCTATGGCCACACTAACCAGCCCTAGAAATGGCGGAAATAAGGAACATTTGGAACCGGAAGTAGCGGAAAGGCGGGACGCGACGGTGGCGCCGAGCCTTCTCCTGCTCCGCTGCAGGTCACGTGGAGGTGGCGCGGCAGCTTCTCGTCCCACCTCTCCTGCTGGCGGAGCCCGGTGCGGCGGCGGCGGCAGCATGGCGGACACGGCTTCTCAGGTGCTGCTGGGCTCCGGCCTCACTATACTGTCGCAGCCGCTCATGTACGTGAAGGTGCTGGTGCAGGTGAGAACTTTCGCCCCGGCGGATATGCCTCTTGTGCGAGAACGTGAGAATGGGGACACCCGCGGTGGCGGCGGAGTGGGGGAGGCATCGTAGTGACCCCAAGTGGCCGCTCCTCCTCCCTCTCCTGCTGTCAAAAGTGTCCCCTCTGCCAAAAGTGTTTCATGGCGGCAGCCCCCCCCCGCCCCGCCCAGCCCCAAATAACATTAGCATTTGACCCGAGCTGTAGCAGGCTCACCCTTGGCCTGCAGTCTTCGGCCTTGATTTGCCTTCCGCTTCGTAGGGTGGCCTCCACTTCTCTCTGCCCCGAGGCGTGTTGCTGCTGCCCTGGCAGAAGAGGAAAGCCTCCGATAAGAACACAAACCGTATTTCCACCTCCTCCCAGTTCCATCCAGGCGACTGCTGTCAGCTGGCAAGCAACTGCCACAAAAGCAGTGTCTAAAAACATGATGTTAAAGGGATGGGGGTTCCTGGGAAGCTGCAGAAGCCACCACAGCCTGTTGTTCCAATTGTTCAATTTCCCCTTAAGAAATATGCCTTGAGAGAGATAGAGAGCGGGGACTCCCCCAGTGCAGGATTTCAGTCCAGTTCTGGTAGATGACTGGGCAAGAGTCCTTAGGTCCTTTGCAGAGCTCCTCTCTGTTGTAAAAAGAATACTTCCTCTTGGGTTTGGCTGCTGTCAAACACTCTGCCAGTTGCTTATCACACTCGCATGCCATCCTGCCACAGACACTTGTGGACCGGCATTCTGTCTCTGAACTCTTGCACAAGAGCTTGTAGCGCTGCCATTTTACCTTGCTGCGACAGTTCAGGGAGACCCTGGCGTGGCGGTAACAACAGTCATGCAAGAAACAGCATTGATCCACTGCATCCAGGGGACTTCCGGAACCCCCAGTTCCACAGTGACAGCCATACTGATTGAGTACTAGCAGGGGGATTTTTAGACGCTGCCGGTAGCACCACAGAGTCAAAACCATTTCCAAGACGCTGCGCTTCCCTCGCTTGCTGCCTTCGCTGTGTCCACGTTCCTGGGAGAACAAAACTGCCCATGCTAGCCACAGAGCAATCCTCATTGCAGAAGCCAATGCTAGCTTTAGCTAGTTTCGAATTGGCTTGGCCCCGCTCAGCTGTTTTTGTGAGTTTAGCTGTTTCCTAAAATTGCAATCACTTTTCTGCGCTGGCTTTATGTGTGCCTCATATTCAAATCAGCCCCCTTCTTGTTTTTATTGGTAGTGTCTGAGACACTCCCAGTAGATCCAGACTTCAAGAGTTTCTTTATTTAGTATCTCTGGCTGCATGTTGCTTTTGGCCAGTTGTGGCTTTTTGCTCAAACCGTTATTGGTTGAACAGCTTAGCTGCACAGAAAGAGCTTGTCTGTACAAAAATTTAACAGCCCATGCGTTTTTAAGACATTAATCTTCTAATCACAAATGCAGACTCGGGAAGGATATTTGCATTTTCAGAGTGTGAATAAACAAATCCCTGTTATGTTCCAAATATAAGGACAAAGCAGTTTTGAAGCTAGCTGTTATTAACATCACAACTGACTGTTTTGATATGACAGCCACACTGAGAACTATGTTGGAACCATGTGACGGGATATCTATCTCAAAAATGAATGCCACCTGTCTCTTGAAAATCAGAGCTGTAAAAGTTGGTATCCAGTGCGTCCACAAAACTTCCTGCTGAACTGCAGATTTCCTTGATAGGTTCAGTTGCAAACTGTGGAAAGCATGTTGCCTGGCAAGGTCTACTGTGGTGAATCAAGCAGTATACAAAGCAAAGCTGCTCCACATTAGAAGATTCACATCTAGTTGTTCTAGGTTTATTGTCCTAGTCACAACAAATCCTAACTCCAGAAGACACCAGATCACATCAAGAGAAAGTTTCTGCTTTTAAATAAAGTTACTAGTACAAGGGAGGAGGAACCCTTTGAGGAGCCAAAAGAGGAAAAATGCAATGAGTGTGTAGGATGTTTGCTCAGGAATCCTAAATGCCTTGTATAGCACTAAAAGATGGTACTTGATGGGTGTCCAGTGCCGCCATAAATCTTTCTGCTGAACTGTAATCCACCATGATACTGAATGTGAGTTGCAAACTAGGCCATCTTTTACATATAGTGGTTTTGCTGTTTTAAAGTTACAGTTAGTAGTATGGCACTGGAATGGTAGGAAAGGACAGAAATTCAAGCGGCTTTTTGGTTCAATTTACACCTATTGGCCAACTGAATTGCTGCATTAACACTGCTAGGGAACGTTGGAACCATCCCCTAGGGTGCTCTTCATCCTGTAGAGGTTGCTGTAGATTGTCTTTTTATTTTGTAGGTGGGATATGAACCCCTCCCTCCAACTCTGGGAAGAAATATTTTTGGGCGACAGGTCTATCAGCTTCCTGGCCTCTTTGCTTATGGTGAGTGTATAATGGATAAGTTTTGTGAATAAGCCAGAAAGAACCTAAAACAGGGCTGCATCGCTGTGATGACTATATTGCACTTGGCAAACCATGCCTTTGAAGCAGAGCTGCCATGTGTACTAGGTTTTGCTAGAGATTCTATGAAGGATGGCAGTGATATTTATATAGCTAAAGTGGTGAGTATCTGGGATGGAGATTTAAAAGAAGCATGGCTACTGGTTTTTTAATTCCAGTCAATAAACCAAAGTTTTAATAATAGAGATGTTTGGGCAGCTGAGGCTTACAAGCATCACAGATATGATTTGGCCTGTACATGCATGTGCATGACTCATCAGTGTCACACCTCCATTTTCCAGTGTAACATTATTGACTTTGAGCTGGTATTTTCACACACTGCTTCTCAAAGTAACGATGATTAACTTTGGTTCTGTAGTGCTTGTTACTGTAGAGGATGACAGAGTCTGGTAAGGTCAAGCAGGGTGCAGCTGCATGCTAACATTTTTTGGATGCAATCCAGGGTGCAGTTAAGTATGCTGAGATCAATGGGACATAAAGCTTTTTACTGTGCACTAGATTGTGTCTGTAGCTGTACATGGTGACCTTTGGTACTGAATTTTCAAACTTGGCATCAGGCCTGGGCTTCTCTAGCATAGGGTAGGCTAAGTTTGAAATGGTTTCACAAGAATGGCATCATTAGCAACTATAGGTTAGATATTTTGATTGGTGGAATCTTTTCTAGGCAGATATGCTGGATGAATGGGAAGAACCTTGGGGCAGATCCTGATATCTGCGTTTATTTTTGTTTTCAGCTAAACACATTATGAAGATTGACGGAAGGGCTGGACTCTTCAAAGGTTTGGCGCCTAGACTCTGCTCAGGGGCCATCGGCACTGTGGTGCATAGCAAAGTGTTACAGGTACCTTATAATTTTTGTAGTATGCAAAGCATTTCATCTTGTGAGGTACATCACTCCTTTCTGAGCCCTGCAAAAAAGATGTTGGCAGCCTTGTTAAGGCAGAGATGGTCAGTAAAAGCCCAAAAGCATATAAATTGGATGGATAGTTCATATGCATGAGAATTAATTGTATTTCTAGATATAAATGGATGGTGTTTCCTTCAGCTTTCATATATATCAAATGTAATGCTTTTTTAAAACAACAACAACAGCAACACATGTTTCTCAATTTGCTGTTAGAACCTTGCTTTTGAAATGAATTTTTGCTTTAATCCAGTATTTAAGGCTTTAATCCTGTGTTTATTTACTTGTGAGTAAGCTTACTGTTGTTCCCCGCCTCAATCCAAATGGAAAGGCGGATAAGAATTACATTATTATCATCATCATCATCTATGGTGGCTAGGAACTTGCCATTTCCTGATGGGTGACAGGTGTGATCTTTTCTTTAAAGTCGTGTTGAGCTTTGGGGAGGCTTGAAGCAGTATGAGAAGAGGGAAAATTCTCTGCTGATCTGCCTACTCTGAGCTCTGGAGGAAGGCTGGGGGTACCTCTTTGTCATCTCATCTTCCAGGAATACCAGAAGAGCAGCAATGTGGTACACACACTAGCACCAGGCATCCTCCAGAGCTTTGGATGGAGGCAGGGTGTTGCCTGTACAGTTATGCTGTGTTTCAGAAGCATTCCCAGTGGTCTTGGAAGAGCAGCATAATTTGGACAACTCCCACTCTCCTCCTGAACTTGTAGCAGGTGTCATAGGATGGTGGTGGTGGCATTGTTCTCGCTGCCATGTTGAACTTCTAAGGTTTTTGGAGCTGCTTCAGAGCATAGTGCAATTTGGGGGGTTATTCCCCCACCCCCCCAAAACTCCGGACTGTGGGCAGTCATGCTCACTGGAGGCAGGGATGGATGCTTGCTAGTATTTATTTATTTTAAAAAATTATATCCCGCCCTATATCATTAAGATCTCAGAGCTGCGTACAGATAAAAACATACAGTATAAAACAATAAATTTACACAGTTAAAAACAAACCATGATCCAAGTTAAAACAATATATAATTTAAAAGCAGTTAAAACAGTTAAAACAATGTGCCAGTGAGTTTAACCGTCAAAGACTTTGTTAAAGAGCCATGTTTTTATTTGGCGTCGAAATGAAATCAATGTTGGCGCCAATCGTGCCTCCAAGGGGAGGGCATTCCACAGTTGGGGTGCCGCAATGGAGAAAGCCCTCTCCCTTGTCCCATCATAGCATATATGTTGCATTGGTGGGATGCGGAGAAGGGCTCCTCCAACAGATCTCAAGTCTCGGGCAGGCATATATAAGGAGAGGCGCTCTCTCAAGTATCGAGGTCCCAAGCTGTTTAGGGCTTTAAACGTCATTACCAACACCTTGAATTCCGACTGGAAGCGTATAGGCAGCCAGTCCATTAAGACCAGTGTTTTGTGGTCTCTATAAGATGTACCCGCCAGCAGTCTAGCTGCTGCATTTTGCACTAGCTGCAACTTCCACATCGTCTTCAAGGGCAGCCCGACGTATAGTGCATTGCAGTAGTCTAATAGGGAAGTTACCAGTGCATGCACTACTGTGGCTAGGTTGTCCCTGTCCAGGAAAGGCCATAGCTGGCAGATCAGCCGAAGCTGACCCTAAGTACTCCATGCCACAGAGTCCACCTGGGCATCCAGTGACAAGGATGGGTCTAGGAGTACTCCCAAGCTACGTACCTGCTCCTTCAGAGGGAGCGCCACCTCATCCAGAACAGGTCGCTTACCCAATTTCCGGACTCGGGAACCACCAATCCACAGAGCTTCCGTCTTATCAGGATTCAGCTTCTGTTTATTGGCCCTCATCCAGCCTATGGTAAGCATGTTCGTGGCTGCCTAGGTTTAAGCCCCATTAAACACATTGGGTTGGTTCACATGTAATACCAAGCCATAGTTGGTGTTATATGAATGAGCCTTGTGCTTGTGCGCTCCCTCCTTCCCTTAGGGATGAGCATCTTGTGGTCCTCCAGATGTTTCGGCCTACAACTCCCATGATCCCTCACTGTTGGCTATCCTGGCTAGGGCCGATGGAAGTTGTAGGGCAAAACATCTGGAGGGCCGCAAGTGGCCCAGCCATGTGCTCCCATTCAGCAAGTTAATTCCTTTTTAGAACAAGCCATATTTGCTGTTGCATCCAAATTGGCATGCTATAGTTTGTGCTCACCTTCCAAACCAGGATTGCAAACCACCGTTTGAAGCATGAAGCTTGTCCTCATACCACTGAAGCATGGCTTGGTGTGGACTGAGCTAATAGCACTTCTAAAAAAATATGATCAGCCCGCAAGTCAGATTTTTCTTTATTGCTGCCAGCTCTTAGCACTATTCATTCTGCATGTGAATATGACAGTACTTTGCAGTTTCATGTATTTGACAATATGGTCAGGTTGTCGGCATCAAAACAACTTATTCATAGGCTGCACAATTTTGATCTAAATTTAGTTTAGGCTTTTCTGTGGTCTGCCTGGATTGCTGCTGTGGCTACTTCGTTAGGCCAACCTATAAGTAGCAGTTACCAATATGTAAGGCTGTTTCTCTGCTTTTAGTAACAAAAAGACCTATGTGGGCAGGGCTGCTAGCTCTTTTAGATGTGTTGGTTTTGGAATTCTTCCTACAAACGGCAAAAAAGCATACAGCTTTCAAGAATGAAGCTGTGAATGTAATCTACAGATTTATAAGCAGTGGTGTTAGGCTAGAATGCACCTTGGACAAGCACCAAGCATACAGAGGGATAACAATTTCAGGGTAATGTGCAAGTGTTTAAAATAATACAAAAAGCCCTCAAGTATGTAACATTTATTTGTTTTTAGCAAAAACCTTTTAGAACAAGAGTACAAGAAGTAATACACACATTTTCATTAGAAATAATCAAAATGACAAACTGAAGAAGTTTTTGAGGAGGATGTCAGAAAATATGATTGAGTAGTTGTTTGTCAGAGACTTTGATAATATTTTGAAATTAAAGCCAACTTTAATTAGTCTCCTTTCCTACTATGCTAGTGTCGTCAAGGAAAGCAACATTTCTAAACTCAAGAGTGTAGCTAAGAGTCCTGGTAGAATAAAGGACAGACAGGATTGTATCAGTTTGCATCACTTGTGCTAACCATCCATCTGATGTTGGTGTGCTGGGTGCCTGGGTACATGGTTGGAGTAGATTTGAAGAATATGTCTTGATTTGGGAGGTGATTCAGCAGCTCAGATATAGGACTGCTGTGCAAGTGTTTTGTTTTTTTAAAAATTAAAATACTTTTCCTAAGGCAAGTAAACAGGGATTCTGAAAACAGAGAAGTTTTTAAAGTAAAGATGCCTGTAGAGCAAATAACATGTGAGCCCAGGAGAAGGGCCCATGGTTCAGGGGTAGAGCACGAGCTTTACCTGCAGAATGTCCCAAGTTTAATCCCTGGCATCTCCAGGTAAGGCTGGAAAAAATCTTGCCTGATACCCTGCAGAGACGCTATCAGTCAGTTTCCGCCATACTGGGCTAGATAGATCAATGATCTGACTCTGTATAAGGGAGCTTCCCATGTTGCTCTGAGAAGGAGTGTGTGTGCATGCAGCTGCACATATATATGCAAACATAGATGGGTCAGAAACCAACCTAAAGTAAGAGGAAATCCTTTCCTCAAATATCGAGATCAGACTCTCTTTGAGAAACGGATGCTATGCTTACTTTCCCCTAGAAATCAAAGTGTCATCTCAGAGATTTGTTTGTGCATTCCTTGGTGAATGCACAGCCTGTGAATGGCATTTGCAGCATTTCTGGTTTATGGTGCTATCAGTGTGCCTGGTATCTTCCAGAGTTTCATAAGCAAATAGACTGCCTCCACGGAACTTACGATCTAAGACAGTCAATAAGAACAACAACAGAGTGAGGGTGGGAAAGGAAAGATTGGGAATGAAGAATGAATGCAAAGGCAATTACATACGCTTAATACTTGGCAACAGTTGGGAATAAGGGTAGAGAGGATAAGCCAGTTGGGAATGAGGGTAGAGGGGATAAGCCGGTTGGGAATGGGGGGATAAGCCAGTTGGGAATGAAGGTTGGGGATAAGCCATGGGCTAATACTTTTCTGTTTTCCTCTGTCCAGAAATGCCAAGAAGCTGACCAAGTTGAGGTATGTTAGTACTGGGTTCTCTGCATGAATTGCTTCTCCATTTCCCTGAAATATTTATTTCACTTTGGGAGATTATAGGTATTGTGAGATGGTTGTTTGACTTGCACAGTATATGGAGTAGTGCACCTTGTGGGAAGTGGGAGGCTATGCAGAATATCCTTTACCCAGAATTATGAAAATGAAACCTGATGAAATAACAAGATGCCTCATATAGAGACAGTGGAAATACTGTTATTCTGTGGCTTCTGAAGATGACTTCTGTTTCTTCTCTGCAGGATCCAGGAAATGGTCGCAAGGAATCTGGGTCCTCCTTGGATCAAGTTATCAAAGAGGTATTTTATGGGGTTCATTTTCATGGGCTGGGATGGGTGTGGAAAGGACTTCTCACTCCTGGAACAGAGCATAAGAGGTCGCAGTTGTTCGCTTACAGTGCAGATTCTGCCCCATTGAGATGGAGAGGCCCATTTAGCAGAGCTGGACATCCATTGTGATAGATACTGTGTCTGGTAACCTTCCCCAGATAACTGTGATTTATGATCATATCTGTCCAACGTTCTGCTCTGCTAGACTAGCAAAGTGCCTGACTGGAAGATGGAGGGTCATTATGATGCAGGGGACTCCTCAGGGGCGCAGTGCATTTCATCTTTGTGCACACTGCACATAGAAACACGATGTGCCCCTCTGACATAGAAACACGATGTGCCCCTCTGACAGCGTTTCAGGCAGGTTTTGCCCCCACTCTAACATTGTCCCAAGTGAAGTCCTTGCTTTTTCTTCATGTGAGCGAATGTCACCATTGGGCTGAGGTCAAAACCTGCACCCAGCCCACGATGATCCCCTAATAAGGGGCTCTAAGCGAGTTTGGCTCCTTCTCAAAGGTGTCTCACCTTGTAGTCTGTCAACTTTGTCCCATAGCAATGAATGGAGGGCTTGAAAACCTGTTTTCAATATTGAAATAGTGAAATATTGTTGATTGGTGAATCTGTGCCAAACTGACCTTTATTCCCCTTGAACATTCTTGGGCCAGTTTTTTTTATGGAGTATCCTTTGCCCTCCACTTAGTCTGTAGAGTTAGCTTATAAGTGCTGAGATATCAAGCCTGGCTTTGTTAATTCTCTGGAACAGTTGTACTAGCAGTCCTCTCCCCACAAGGGTGAGTTTGAGTAGCATCAGTTGAGCATACAGTTGATGGTGGCTCTTCATTTGGCAGCATAATGCTTGAAGCGAGCTGTGTTCTACAATTCATTCTTTAGTGAAATTATGGATTCCAGCTTCAGTGATTGCAGGTGTCTAAACTAAATATGAGCTGTCTGCAAGTTGTTTAAAGAGGAGCATATATATATATTGCTGTGACTGTGTATATATGTGTGTGTATATATATATAAATATACATACATACATATACACACATACAGTCACAGCAGTCATAGAACTTTAGAGGTCAGGCAGCTGGAAGGATCCATTTTTAGGTGCTTTAGTGGGTAATGATATATACTTGGGAGTGTGATAATAGATTTTGGCTCTGTCTTGCCCTTTCGGCTGAAGATGTTTCTGCAATTGTTTTTCTTCTTAGACCTCTCAAGAGATGATTGCGCGTTCTGCTGCTGCGCTAGTCACCCACCCGTTTCATGGTATGTATGGGCTGGTAACCTTTTGGCCCAGCATAAATTTTATCACCTAGGACAAAACTGTGAAGAGCTTTTAAGGTCATGATCAGCACTTGAATTGGACCCAAAACCAAGTCAGAAGCCAGTGTAACTGCTGCAGCATGCGGCCCCTGTTAACAGCCTGGCCACAGCATTCTGGACCCAGTGTTGTTTCTGAGCACTCTTCAAAAGCAGTCCTATGTTGAGCGTCTTCCAATAATCCAGGCGCAATGTAACTAAGGCAGTGGTGGGCAGCTTGTGGTTTTGGCCTACAACTCCCACCAGCACTAGCCAGCATAGCTTATGGTGAGGGATGATGGGAGTTGTGGTCCTCCAGATGTTTTGGCCTACAAGTTGCCCACCCGTAAGGAAAGTGCCACCTTGGCCAAGTCTGCAGTCTCCAGGAGCTGGCGGCCTGGTTGGCACACCGGCCTCAGTTGGGCGAAGGCACTCCTGGCCACAACCATCACCTGAGCGTCCAAGGTCAAAGCTGGATCTAAACGAACCCCCACACTATGAACCCACATTCTCAAGAGGTTCTGCTACCCCATCCCATTTCTGGATCAGCTTCACTGACCTGGAGCGTCTCAGTCATGGCTGGATTCCACTTCTGCTAAATGAGAGTGTCTTAGACTCTTGTAGTATTAAGTCAGCTGGAATGGGGAGAAGAGAGGAGGGAAGGTCCACCTGGCTGATGCTCTTTCCCTTTTGGTTTTGTCCTTCAGTGATCACATTGAGGTGTATGGTGCAGTTCATTGGCAGAGAGACCAAGTACTGGTATGTGCATATTTTGTGAGCTGGCTTCATTGGGGTTTTGGCGTACAAGGTTGAAATTGGGAGAACTAAAAAGAGGTCAGGAAGCAATTCACATGAGGCTTCCTGTCATCTTTATTGAAGCTGGCACTGGGGGCAGAATCCCTTGTTTTGTGATTTCCTTAGAGTAACTCGATGGATTTCTTTCTCCATTTTCAGTGGGGTGTTTAGCTCCTTCGTCACCATTTACCGGGAAGAGGGCATCTTTGGATTTTTTGCGTGAGTACTTGCTCTGGGGCTTGACCTGCCATTTGTACATGTGATGGTGGCTGGTACAGGGACGAGCCGGGTTTTGCAGAGAGAGCTCACAGACTGAACACAGCGTGCCTCCCAATATCAGTTGACCCGGGTGTGGGTGGGGTGGAGGAAGGTCAGTGGGGGAGGGCTCTTGCCTTCATGCTGTGGGCTTCTGAAAATACCTGGTTGGCCACTATGGGAGACAGGTCGCTGGGATAGATGAAGCTTTGGTGTAGTCCAGCAGGGTTCTTCTTAAGTAACCACCTAACCGAAAGTGGGCGGTGAAAATGAGAACTTCCTTCTGAGGATATTCATCCTTTGCCCAAAGTTGCTCAGTCTCCTGTCACATGGGCATAGTCAGACCGCCTCTGCTGCACACTGGAGGTAGGCAGAGGGGTGGTGGAAATGGAGGTTTCTCCAGGCAGTCTGCAGCCTTTTTACTTGCTGGCTGTTCTCTTTTAGGGGCCTTATTCCCCGCCTGCTTGGGGACATCCTGTCTTTGTGGCTCTGTAACATGCTGGCCTACCTCATCAATACCTATGCACTGGAGAATGGGGTGAGTATTCTCCATATGTGGTTATCTTGGGGCATGGGCTGATGTGAGCATCCTCCTAGTATGGGTCAGCCTGGGAGGGCCTCATTCTGCTCTGGCTCCAGCATCCCCCCCAAGCATCTGTTAAGTAAAATCTGCTTGTTGTTGCCTACAAGCTCTTTAATGTACTTGCAGGTCTCGCACTTCCCGTCTGGATTAGGATGAGGTTGGAAATAACTGCTACTAATGGGGACCTGGTTTCTGTTAATTGGTTTCTTTTCATTCTAGGTCTCCACCATGACTGAGATGAAGAGTTATTCTCAGGCTGTCACTGGAGTGAGTGCACAATCCTTTTCTCTTTCCTTGGGTGTCGGATGGGAAGAGGGAAAGTGTCCTGAGAAGGTGGCCATAAGCTTGAGGACTCGTGTTTATACCTTTGGTCCTGAACTTGGCTGTCATACTATTCCTCACGGTAATAAGAGGTGATGTCCTGGGCAAAAGATGCCTTTCGATCTTTAGGTTTTGCGATCTCTATCCGATATTGGGTAGCCTTTCCCTGTTCATCAGTGAGATCTGTCTAGTGCTGAACATTTAATCAGGTGCTGTTGGTAGTTGTTTGGGCCTGGGCTGAACCATTGCCAGCCCTTTCCTTGTCTCTGTTCCTCAGTCAGCGCAAACTCCAAACCAGGTCAGAATTACCACTGGAATCATTCTACTAAGCATTAGTGCCCCATGAGGCTGCTTTTCTCCAGCATGGGACATGCTCCCTGCAACAATAAGGCGACTGCTGGATTTGCTGTCATTCGAAGAAGGTTCTGCCGTTAACTGTCCTTCAGTCTGTTGAGGCACGATGTACTCTTTCCATGGATAAATCTTGCTGTATTGTCACTTTCAGTTCTTCGCCAGTATGCTGACTTACCCCTTCGTACTTGTTTCAAGCCTGATGGCCATTAATAGCTGTGGGTGAGTGCAGAGTATCTTTTCTTTAATCTGACTTTTGATGGCATGTTTTAAAACAATACTGTTCAGTCTTATTCAGTCCTTGTTTCTCAGGTCCATTAGGCAATGACAGATTTGGAAGGTTGCGGCATCTTGCCGCTGTTCTCTCCATATTTTCAGCAGCTGCTCTCAAGGGTTTTGGTGCCGCAGCCCACAGAGCTGAAAAATAAAGCCACCGACATCTTCTTTAGTTGGTAGTTGGAACGTTTTCCTAGAATAACTCTTAAGGTTTTAATTTAAAAGCACAGTGGTCCAAGACCCATCCCGTTACTGCGCCCTGCCTATATCCAAAATAGTTGTGGCTTGAGAAAGAGCAACAGACGTCAAAAAAATATGTGAGCCCATGAGATCCAAAGTTTAGTGGCTTTGAATTTGTGGGCAGCTGCAAATCCAGTAAAACTTCATAAATTTATGTGGATACTAAAGTCTACTCTGTAAATTTCCACCCTTAAGTGTGAAAGGATAAGAAAATCAGGTATGTTTTTCCACTTGTACAAGCTTTTTTTCTCATACAATTTTATTTTGTTAAATAACGGATGGGCATTAGTGTTTACTTAATGAGTCTAATAACAGAGGTAGAAAATTCGGATTCCTTTTACTTGTCAGCATCCAATGGCTCAGCTACTATCCACAGGAGGCAGGTTGTTGAAAAGTGTGAATCTAGTCTTCAGCTTCTTAAAACTATTCTTAATCCAGAAATAATCACAATTGGACATGACGGTGTTTGCCTCTCTACTGGGGTCCCTGCATTGCTCCCATAGCATTATTCCTCATGAAAGAACTCTGCTGGATCAGAACAAAAGTCCACCTGGACTGGCATTCTGTTTCTAGCCATGGCTAGTCAGTTCCTCAGAGGTAAATCACAAGAAGGTCAATGAAGGCAACAGCTGTTCCCTGTCATTGGTCTCCAGTATGTGACATGCAGAGAACGTGACCCTCAACAGGGTGGTTTCATGTGCCCTATTTCTTCATGTGCACTTTCCCCCCATATAAACATCTCTAAAAATGGGGTGCGTCTTAGAATCGCTGGTGTGTCTAAGGTTTTTTTTCCTGTTGGTGGTACTGAAATTAGCGTGCGTCTTAAAATCGATGGCGTCTTACAATCGAAGAAATACGGTAGCTATTGACAGCACATTCCTATGTATGTTGACTTGGAAGTAAATCCTGTGGTGTTTAATGGGACTTACTCCTGGGTAAGTGTGTGCAGCCTCAGTCAGTTGCATGTTGTGCAAAGGTGTATTTCCATTTGCTAATCTTGAAGGTACAGCCAGTCAGTTTCACTGTGACGTTTTTCACTCATACACACGCTCCCCCTTTGTCCTACTGTTATGAGAGGAAGAGAAAGGTTTCTCTCTTTATCAACTGTCTCCATACCATTCATAGTCTTTAAAAGCTCTGCACGTCTTCTTTTTAAGTGATCTTTCCCTCCACACAAATAACTTGGCGTTGCCGTCACGCCAGAGCTACCCTCCTGTTTTCCCAGGGCATTAAGAATGTGTCTTGTTGTCTGGGTGCTTGGTCTTGAGTAAAGCAGCTGATGGTTGGCTGTGTGTGGGAGCTGTTGGTGTATGCGGGAGTTTTATATCTAGAAGGATGAGACCTTGGCTGTGCTGCTTGATTCAAGCCTCCTTTTTTTTTTAAAAAAAGGGAAAAATAAATCCGCCTGAACGTCCTTTTGGAGAAGAGTGCCAGCTCTAGAAGTTGTATCTGGGCTGCTGCTTTCCAGGCGGCCTTGAGGCTAGAAATTTGGCCGTTCAGATGGGGCTTTCCTGGTGAGCTATTTCAATGCGGTTTTGTCTTCTGCTATTTTCCAGGCTTGCTGCTGGCCTCCCCCCTTACGCGCCCGCTTACTCCTCCTGGTTACACTGCTGGAGCCAGCTGCACAGGGAGGTATGTCTGCATTGTCTGTCCTTCCTTAGCGGAGTGTGGTTTTTCATCCTAGATGTGGGGGAGGAATAACTAATGATCCAGAGTCCCTCCCTCCCCCATTGTAAGTGAGCTCTCCTTGGGTCTCCCAAGCCAGGGTGCCAGACAGCGATGTCATTGACCTGGTTCACACAGCATCCTGGGCTCATTGGGGATTGCTTAACCCACCATGAGCTGTGGCTCGTGCCTGTCCTACAAAGTGATGCTATACCAGTTTCTCCATCTTCAAATCCTCCTTTAGTGTTCAGGAGGTGGGAAGTGTGCCTGGGCTGCATCCACAGACTGGGAAGGCCGTGGCCTAGTGGGTCTGGTTTTTCTCCACTAATATCAGGGCAGTTCCCAAATGCTGCAGAGTATTATTCTGCCGTTGCGAGGGGCTCTGTTCCTGGACCTGATGGTCCCCTCCGGGCTCAGCTTCTCATTCTCTCCAAGCTCCCTCACTTGCGTCTTTTTCTTCACTTATTCAGGGCAACATGAGCCGAGGGAACAGTCTGTTCTTCCGGAAGGTGCCGACAGGGAAGCGGTACGTGTGGGAGGAGAAGAGATTTCACTGAGTCCCTGGGCCTCTCGCGGCTGCTCCAGATGCACAGAATGATGGCAGTGTGTTGATTTCTATACAGTTTTTTAAAAAATAATCACTTAATCTTGGGAAACGGACCTGGCTGTGAGCATGACTTAATGGCAGAGGTGTGAAAGGGCTGTGTCTTATTTCCATCACTCAGATCAGTGGAGGGAGGCAGGGGGGAATTGATGACAAGAAAACTGCCACTCTTGAGCGGGTGGAGGTTTGTTCGCTCATGAATGTGAGCAGCTCTTCACCTTCCCCAGAGAGGATGGTGCTTTTTTATTGTTGGGAATGCTCCCTTCTCCAGTTTCTGCCTTCTATTGGGATTGCATCAAGCTAGGCCTGCCATGGGCTGGTGGTAAAGCGGTGTTTTATCCTCCTGGAAACCAAGGCTGCCTGTGGGGTGGAGGAGTGGTGTTCCACTTGGCCCTGTGCATTTTACTTAGAGCTGCTAAATTGGGGCTAGTGGACCAATATTTTCCCCAAACAAGGCATTTCTTAGCCTTTACCCCTTTGAACTCAGACTCGGAAAGCCTAGAAGTCAAAAGCTAATCCTGCTTGGCTACGCAGGGAGTTAAACTCTACCAAGGCCGTTGTGGTCAAATCAAGCATGTATTCTGTCCTTAAGCAGATTTGGAGCATGACAGTGTGGCATGTGACGGCCACCACACGGAGAGGCTGCTTGTTCTTGTTCCACGTGGCCGTGGCGTGGAGAGACGTTCCTGTGCAGCTGCTCACATGTGGAGAAGGCAATCTTGCCCACAAAGCTGCAGCAAACATTCAAAACTGACGGTTTATGGCACTGTGGAGAAAATCACCGAGCCCTACCCCATTATGAGGTGCTGCATGGCTCCCACTCTTGTGGTTGAAATTGACTTTTGTCTGGCCGGTGTAATGTGTAAATCAGACCTTAGTAGCGGCGGTTCTGGGGCACCTCAGGAACAAGCCTCTAGATTTCACTTGCGAGGGGGGGGATGCAGGAGTTCTGAGTAAGCATCTGCCTTCTGAGCCTGCTATTCTGCCAGAGAAATGAAAAGTGTCAGAGATGGTCCCTTGGACACAAAGGACCTCTAGGAGAGCGGAGTTATCTTTATGTCTGCGCTTGGCAAAACAGCTACTCGAAAACATGATCATGAAACCTCTGGCAGTGCAGAATGTGGTGGGTTAATTCAAGATGCTCTTAGGAAAACTCTATTAGCATTCTTTATGTTAATAAAGTTGTACACAGTATAACTGGAGGACATAATTGACTTAGACTTGTGTTACGGTCCTACCAGCTGGCTCGTGAAGAAGAGCTTGAGGCTAGCCCTGCGCCCTCAAACACGGGCAATTTGTACCACCTACTCTGCTTCCGAATTCTTGTATCTCCTACCAGAAGCGCCTTTTTTGTGTTTCCTCTTCTGACACAAATTCAAAAAGAGAGCGACTGAGAGTGCCACCTGTGCTCTAGCATGTGAATATTTCAAACAAGGAGTTTGAGCTTTGTGGCAGATGTAGGTTGTTGCATGTCATATTCATTCACTACCTATCGGCGTGTAGCCTTTGGATGAGTTGAAGAAAAGCAGCCATTTCTGGGGAGATGACTGGAGCAAATCACAGTAGTATGTGACCAGATGGATATCATTCAGGAGTGGGCAACTTCTGGGGATTGGGGCCTGCACGCACACCCTCAGGGGAAGTGACGGCCACCCAAATCCCAGCGGTTTGGCAAGCTGGTGGGAGCCCAGTTCTTCCCACTGATTTTCTTTCCCAGCAGAATCACTGGGACTTCGGTGGTGGGGCTTGGGGGGGACCCGCAGAGAAAGCCACAGCAGCTGCATGTGGCCCGTGTGTTGCCCTAATGTGAATGAACACACACACAAACATAGTGTGTGATGCTGTAAGGAAGCAAGCAAGAATACAGAAGCAATGACCTCATGTACTGCACTGGTGGGGCTACTGGTATGATACACTCAAGTGACAGGTTTACATTCGCAAGACAGATAAATGGATGGGGGGTGAAAGTGGGGCAAACAATTACCCATGGGTGCTAAGGCCACACACATCTTTGTACCATTCCAGTAAACAACATCATGAAGGGCACCTTGAGTGTGTTCTCCAGACCTCATGGTAGGACCTCTTTTTTTGGCTCCTAGAATAGCCAGATGCACAGCTGCTGTTTGTAATACCTTAGATAATACTGTATAGTTGTTCTACTATAGCTACTTCATTCTTTATCATCAGTAAAGTTTACTTGAATAATTACTTTCTGGCAATGATAAAAAAAGTGACAGACGGACCCCCTCTCTTTGTGCTGAAAAGTCGAAACATTGTATCACCATCTGCTAGTCTTCAAGCCAATCTGTGTGCATTTTACAAATGTAGAAAAGGTACCATATACTTTAATTGGAATTTTGTGTTGTTAAAAAAAAAAGTCAAATATTGTCTAGCGCATACCTTAACAGTCATTTGCATCAATCACATTTGGACTCGCCAAATATTGCTTCATTTAAGATACTGTTTATAGACATTTGTGATTTTTTTCTGGCGTTTCACTCAGCTTCAGTGAGCGAGCACAAGTGGGGTGAGAGATGCTGGGTCACGGCCTATTAAGGAGCCGCATTCTTGGACGGTCAAGAGCTCCCAGTAGTAGTCCTGGTAGTTGGAGAGCTTAGGTCACTAGTGCACAGAAGCATGTGGTGGAGTGACAAGCCCATAGCTTCAAGAGCTTGAAATAGGGCAATTTAGGGTGTCTTTACTGGTTGAGCCTTTGAGGGGGGTATGAGGGGTATGCAGGGTCGTAGAAGAGGATGCAAGCAATGAAGGGGGCTCCCAGGCCTTGCATGGTCCTCTGCACAGGTGTGTTGTTATCGTTCAGAACATCGCTGTACACTGGGCAATCCATGCTCTGCAGTTTGTTGGCTGATGCTGCTATCACCATCTGAATGGAGCCTTTGCCATGGTGAGCTGGCATGGTGTAAGCGTGGGTCAAACCAACCGAGCAGGACCCAAGAGATGGGACAGCCTTCATTATCCAGGAGGCAGCTACTTGGGAAGTGGTGGATTAGCTGAGTCAGGTACCGGAGGCTCTGCTCGCTGCCCCCTATGTTCCAGGTCTCATTCAACAGGACAATATGGGTAGTTCCAAGTGATGAGTCTGGCCTGGGGAAGGAATGGAAGGTTGAAGGCCTACCCAGAAGTTGCGCAAAGGTGCTGTAAAAGCAAGAGCCAGCCAGAGTGCTCAGGTTGCACAGCAAAGGCCAAATCCAGTTTTGCAAGATACTCATGCAGCCTGAGATGGAAGTATGGGCTTCCCTGCACCTACCTTAAATTAAAAAGAGCAAAAAGGTATAACTGAGCCAACCTTCTACAGCATTCCTAGATCCAGATAGGCCCTCCAAGAACCCAGTGGCTCGTGCTAAGGCTTCAGCTAGGCCTTGTGGATGGACTTCGTTGCGGCTACGTTTCCCCAAAGAACAAGTAAGAGGGATAGATGAACTTCTGCCTCATAAGTATGCTATTGCTGCATTATTAATTTGATCTGCTGCTTGAGTATACATCCCTTCTTAAGAGTGGTACCAAAAAGCTTACCTGTTCCAACTAGCATCCTATGTGGTATGATAATACATATTTTACATGTCACTTACATTATTTGGTCCTGTACCAAGATTAGCAGAGTTCTTCTTGAAACAGCAGCAGTAAAAGTTATACAGGGGATAATTATGTTGTGCAAATGCTATGGCATCTATTAGGTTTACAGTAGTGTAGAACATCCAGGCATTGAGGAATCCTAGAACAGTAGAGTTGGAAGGGGCCTACAAGGCCATTGAGTCCAACCCCCTGCTCATTGCAGGGATCTACCTTAAAGCATCCCTGACAAATGGCTGTCCAACTGCCTTTTGATCACAGCCTGCACTTGAAATGTTGCAGCAGTGCTAATCTTTCAGCAACTAGAATATTGTAGTGTTCAACTACAGGAACATACCAACCCCACTGCTTGTCCAATTGATGGCCTCAACCCTTCTCCCCTGCAAGATTGGGCCAAGGACATATCCCGCCTTCATGCCAAACACAGTTACATCTGTGCCTTTTGTAAAACCTGTAAATAGGTCCACAATTGTTGGCTTGACTTACTAGCCAGCTATTATGTGGTTGCCATCACTCTCTACTCTTCTGTTGAGTCCTCTAGCATGGACAGAAGGGTTGGGAGAGAAGGGACGGATCATCTGCCATTTAGCTGATGCATAGACCAGTAAGGAACAGTGGGAGTCTCTCCTGCCACTCAGAAGGGACTCCTGTTCCTTACTTGCTCAGAAATGGTACTGGAAAAGAGACCTCAGTCTCTGCAATGCTGCATGTCCTGCTTGATAAAGGTCAAGATCTTTTCCTAGTATTGTAATTTCAATTGAAATTTGTACAGATAAGACCTTTAAGTCCTATGCGCTCCAGGCACTAGGGGTTTCCTAACTGTTCCTCTTTGAAAATGTGATCAACCGTTCCAATGACTTAGCATAAGAGTTTCTGCTAGGTCTTGTGTTTGTTATTCATTTAGGACCTTTTCCCAGCTCCATATCCTCAGTAAGTGGGAGCCATGAAGAAAAGCTCTCCATTGTTCTATTAAGTTTCTAGTCCCTTAACTACAATCCCTGCCTGAGCTTTTAGCCCAGGAATGAGATTATACCTTTGTCTATATCTGCAAATTCAATTGCAACTGGTTTTGCCTTAGCCTCTTTTTCATACTAGTCTGTTGCTTAGTATGCCTCTTTATCCACACAACCCAAGGGACCAGTCTATCGTTGATGCTACTCTAGGGATCAAGGGAAACATTCCTCTCTTAGATGTCCAGCATTTCTCATCTGCAGCAAAATCTCTCTCTGGGGCCATGCAATGACAGCTTGGAAGCTGACCAGGAATCCACTAAGACCTCCTGATGAATCACATTTCCCTGGTAGACATTCAGCACAGACCCATAAACCTGGTGGGACAGGAGAAATATGCATTTCGGCTCTCTTGACATAACAGAAACCGCATAAAAAGAGAACCTAACTGAGCCCTTCTTTTCCCCAGCCCTGTGATTCCTCTGAAAAATTTCACTGCTGCATTTAGACTTTTAAAAAATCCCATTAGTGACAATGGAGGATTTTTAAAAGTGAGTGTGTGTCAGTTAGTCATTGCAGGGGAGCGAATGACAGTTTATGATATAGATTGTTGATTGCTAATATATATTAACATTTTTCATAAAAAGTCCCACTCACATAAATCAATTAAAATTAATAACATTTTTAAATGCTTGCAATTCCTTGCAGCTGTGGAAAACAGGCATTAACGACAATGAATAAGGCTTTTTGCCTTATTCACCATGGTTAAAGCTGTGGTTTAAGGTGTCTTCTGGACAAGGCCATTGGCTGTAGCCGTCTCAGTGAAAGGGCTGACCACAAGGCAAAGTATATACCATGCCAATGTTCTAGCAGACAGGTTTCAGCTCAATGGAGCTCAGGCAAAGGCAGAAGTGGTTAAGATAACAGCCGAAGGATGAAGCACAGGCAATCGCTCAAGATATATGGAGTCAAGTGAAAGCAGAAGTGGCCAAAATAGCAGACAGCAGTCAAACACAGGGAGTCAGATACATACACAGTCTATTGGCCAAGTCAAACAGGAGTCCAAGGGGGTTCCATTACAAGACAGGATCAGGAGAACAGGAGAGGAGACAGTAAGAATTCATACAACATTGTTTCTGGCACTGGCAGTGCAGACATTGAAGGCTTTTAATCACAAAGGGTGAAGAGTCCCACACCCAAGCTCAGCTGCTGTGCATTAAAGCTCTACTTCTCACAGGAGCCCTACTGGCCTGTTGCTTGAGGGGGCCATAGGGGTGGGTGTGCTCGGCCTCTGCTTCGGTGTTAGAGCCCCCTCAGCCTTACAGGGAAAGACCTGCAGCCATCTCCCCCGAAAGCCCAGGCTCCTCCTGGTATTGTGCCAGCGATTGATCAAGAGGGCCCTACGTTTCCGGAAGGTCTAGTTCCTCTGAGGATTTCTCCACTACATGTACAATACATGTACCCTGATATGCCAAGATCTCTTAATGTTGGCATACTACCAGGAGAAGTGTATATTATTGAAAACATCATCTTTCCGGACAGCATAACAACAAGAACAAAACCACTTTAAGCTCAGGAATAGGCAACTTGTGGCCCTGCAGATGCTTTGGCCGACAACTTCCATCAGCCCTAGACAGAATAGCCAATGCTGAGGGATTATGGGAGTT
The DNA here is from genome assembly GCF_023053635.1 of Elgaria multicarinata webbii. Classification (NCBI taxonomy): domain Eukaryota; kingdom Metazoa; phylum Chordata; class Lepidosauria; order Squamata; family Anguidae; genus Elgaria; species Elgaria multicarinata. Next base: position 77,363,181 of record NC_086172.1, on the reverse strand, counting down.
ATAGGCCATAACATCTGCAAGGCCACAACTTGCCCACAGTTTTTAATAAAAATGCAAACAATATTACCAGGAAGTGTTATCATTTAAACTGCTAATGTGAAGTAGGAACTCCACCAAAGAAAAGGAAGTATCCAACCTCCACTTGATTATTGTCCTTTTCATCTGACTTCCTCTGTGCCAATCTGTAGTACGGAAACTTGAAAACCTCATTTACAGTGGGAGCAACTGCCATTGCTCCTGTTCTGAAAAAAGTTCCAGAGTTGTGCTCTGTATTCCCCCATCAGTAAACCATTCCTCTTACCTGCCTGGCATGATGGAAGGAGCAAGAGTCACCAGTGGTAATTAGGATGGAAGCAAGAAGAAGGTGAAGAATCCTCTCTGAAATTGTCCTCATGCAGCATACACAAATCTCTCTCCCCTTCCCTCCTTCCCAGTCCTGAGATATGAGACCCCACGGGAAAATATCACACCAGCGTGGAAGCAGTCTTCCTGTCCCTGTCATGCATACATTTATTTTATGTTTAAAAGAAATCCATCATAGTTAAGGAGAAAGGAGAAAAATCAATATGCAGCAGGAGATACCAGGGAAAATGCATGGCTATCTAGGAGGACTAGATGGTGGGAGGGAACTAGAACAAGAATATGAGGAATAAAAGTTCCTAAGTCTCATAAAAGGTAAGTGGTATACATTCTTATCAAGCGTCACACTTTAGCAAGGCCTTCCCAGAAATACTCTTATTTCTTATAATAGCTTAAAAAGTGGACAACAATCTATTTGAAAGAATAGAGATGCCCAAAACATAATCCACATGTGTGTGTGTAAATAAAAATGAAAAAAATAAATTTGATATTATTTAACCTTGCTGCCACATATTCTTACATGATTACATTTTACCATTTTCCTCTGTTTTTTGTAAAACCAACACCAATTATTTTTTTACCATCTAATGATTTACAATCAAACCTCTAGCTATGTGAGCAAATTGACTAAAGTTGTAATCCAAAGCACATATACTACGCAGGGAGCACATCCTATTGATTTCTATGTAAGCAAACCTGGGATTGGGCTATACTTCCCTAATCTTTGGTAGTATAGCAAGTTCCCAGTGTAACTATTATATCATTCCACAATTTTTGTACAGCCCCACCATGTGTGAAACTAATTGTCTTTGCTGCCAATATTTGTCTAAACCTTTAAAAATCTTGTATAAAAACCAATGCAGAAAGAAAAAAAAATACTTTCATATCCTTCTGCTCGCTTAGCATTGGAATTAGAGCATTCAAAACAGCTCCTAGATTAGCAGATCACAGGAAAGAAAGCATGCTGGTGAATGAAAAGAGATCCTCCTTCTTTCACCTCTTTCTCACTGCTAGCGGAAAAAGCAAAAGTATGTTTGTTAGATGAAGTCAACTAGAGCAGAAGCAAGGAATTTAATTTTTAATGGTTTCTCCAGCATCTCAGCATACTTTTTTTTTAAAAAAAGTATGTAGTTCAGTGCAACAAAAATAATAGTAAATGTAACAAAGATGTGACTCCCCTTCATATGAAGCATAGGCCAACAAGAAGCAACTACATGGGATAACAGGGCAAATCACATACGTTTTTAGCAATTTGCACAATTACTGTCTAAGTGCAACCTTTGCGGATAAAATATGTTTGACGAGGAAGGCAATGGTATCCTTATGCTTGTGCAAGGGCAGGGAAACACAAGAAGCTTGTATTATGAAACGAGGAAGTCCCTGAAAGATGTGATCCAATCTGTACATATGAAAATGTATTCGCTGAGCAGCGAGCAAGGCACTCATTGCTACTGCATCAATCGGATGCATATGGATGGAAACCACTGGCGTTATTATGATTATGATAAATCTTCAGTTTGAACTCCTAAGGAGGATATGCTAAATAAGCAGCTCTAATCACTCAAGAAGATGTTAAGAGTTACCACGGGGCTGTTTTCTTCCTTGGACCATATCCCTCTTCCATTCAAGGCACCTCTTCACACAAAAGAGCATTCTAAACAATAGGTCTTTAAAAGCGCATTCATGTTCCGGTGCCCTTTCAGCCACATTAGCCAAAGCTGCTATTTCTCAATACGGAAGAGACTCCCCACCCCTAAGCTACATCCAAACACCAACACTCAACACTACCAATCTAGTGCTGCCCTCTACTGTCTGCCCAGCCATGTATTTTGCCAGATCTGTTTTCAGAAGTGCAGCTTTTTAAAACATCCCTTTAATGAATTTCCAGCTCTAAGGTTCTACCCCCACCAAGAGGGCAATCCTATATATATTTAGGAAGAAAAATGTTCTACCACTGCCAGCATGCTTGGAGTTGGACTTGTTTTTGTCTAAACATGCATAGGATTGCACCCTTAAGAGGATGAACAACTTCTGGTCCTTTCTCTCCTGTGTGGCTGAAGAGCAGGTTTGTGAAGTCTGAAAGTTTGCAAACTTTGTAACTCTCGCACAGGGGTGTTAGGACTGCAGAGACGCGCCTCCAGGCAATGGGTGCCCAAAGGAAGGGGAAAGAGGAGCCTGGATGCCATGGAGACGCAGACGATGGCCCTTTTCGGGAAGGGACAGGGGCCTCGTGGAGCGCCCTGCCATGCACCCCATCCCACCGGGGTTTGGAACAGACGCCCCCTCCCCGCAACGAGCTCCTCCAGCGGAAACTCTGTCTCTCTACCGTAGACCACACGCGACGCCCGAGCCTTTCCGAAAGGCTCCGACTGCTAACGGACGTACCCGAGGCCGGATACGGAAGTGACCGAGCACATCCGGAACTGGTCGAAGCGCGCTTCGGCGATTCATCATTGGACTTCCGAAGCTGTGCTGAGGTAGAATTCGGGTGAGGAGCCATCATGGCGGACCAGGTCGCGCAGCTCCGGGCGGATGGGATCCAAAAGCGAGTGGTGCAGGAAGGCCGGGGGCCGCTGCCTGATTACCAAGATGGGACCAAGGTAAAAAAAGGAAAGGAAAACAAGACGTTGCGCGCTTTTCTCGGGGCTGAGATAACGGAACAGGGCCGGGCGAACGCGCATGCGCGAACGGGAAGCGATGAGGTACTGGCTAGACTAAAATACGCGTGCGCGGAGAAGACCGTGGAATGTGCGTGGCTTGACGGGGGGGGGGGGGGCGGTAATACAAATTCGAGTATATTAATGACGTTCTGAGAAGTCCGTGCTGATTTGTCTCCCTCCCTCAAGGTGATGGGATTCTTCTCTACTCTTACGTCACGCCTACAAAAGTGGGCTGCTGTCTTAATTTCCCGCCCACCTCGCATATGTGACTGGTTGATCCGGAGGGAGGAAGGAGCAGGCTTCCTCAATCTGGTACCCTCCAGGTGTGTGGGACTCCAGCTCCCATCATGCCCTCCTTGTGGACTGCAATTAAGTAAACAATATTCCTGCCCCTTTAATCCCTGTTAAAAATTAGTTGCCAACTAGGGTTCTCTCGTCAGTGCTAGCACGGCCTGGTGCTCTCCAGATGTGCTGGACTATAACGCCCATCCTGCTGGCAGAGAATGAAGGGAGTTGTAGTCCAACACATATGGAGGGCAGCAGGTTGGGGAAGACGGGGTCGAGTATAAGGGTCACATATCTGTACAAGTGTGATATGCCTGCTGCTGCGGCCACTGGATATTATTTGGGGGGCATATGTTGAGGATGACTTGTTGGAGGTTAACTTCTCTTTAGTTTCCTTTTTACGTTCACATCCTGGGTAAAAGTGTGATGAACAAAGACCTCCCTCCACTCTCTTCTTTTGCATTATGAGTGAAGTGTGAGTTAAAGATTAGAATCTCCCTTAGTGGTTGTGAGCATGGAGCCACTGTAGTTATTTATTCATTTCAAGTATTTCTGCTCTTCAGCTGGAAGGCTCTCAGAGCAACTCCCAGATCAATGAAAACAAGACAGCCCCTGACAGTCTCAGGCTCATTACTGAAAAAGACAGGAGACAAGATGGGGAGGAAGGAAAAAGAAAGAAAGAAAATTCAGACATCCGTTTTTAATGTTATAAAGTTCTTACAAAGCTCGGCTGTAATGCTGCTGTTATGTAGTCAGATGTTGTTGATCTTATTGTCTCAGCCAGTTGGAATGGAAACAGTTTGAAGAGAGAGGAGTAGCCAGAAATTGCTTATTTCTCAGCAGAGCCAAAGGAGTGGCCCCAATTCCTATCTCTATAGCCTGATAATATTTAAATTACTCCCATATACAGAATGCAAAGGTGAGGATGATTTTGGATGTGGTGTTTAACAGGAATAGCACATTAAGCAGCAAGGCAGTCACAAAAGACCTGTATTTTCTTCCAGCCATCCCCTAAAACATATTTTTTTGCACTCTGCATCCTATGTCAAACAGTATCACACCACCAACCAAGCCCAGTATCTTTCCCCAAAGCATCAAGAGATGCAATAAACATTTAAAATTGCAACATGGAAGAGGCCCTGGTTCCTTTAAGAGAGGCCATAGCTCATTGGGAGAGCAAATGCTTTGCATGCTGGTCCAAACCATGGTGTCTCGACTTAAAAGACTCTGGTGGCAGCTGAAGGGAAAGATGTTCTCTGCCTGACACTCTGGAGAGGGCTGCCAGTCAGAGAAAACAACACTAGTCTAAATGAACAAGTAGTGTGCCTGGTACAAGGCAGCTTCCTATGTTAGAGTCACCTGAGCTTCCTTTGGGCCCAGCTGTTGGCATCTTTGAGTTTCTGCATTACTACTAAAGATACTGGAGCCCCATCCCTCCTCTTCTTCCAGGCATCCCAGTTTTTCTTGCCGTGCAAGGCTTCTGAGAAACTCAGGCAAATCTAGAGACTGGGGCTTCTTGAAAACTGATGCTAATTTACTGCATATTGTTCACTTGCTCCATGAATAGCCGTTTCTTCTGGTCTGGTAGCTTGTGAAACATGTTGCTTAAGCCGCCCACCCACTGGTATGAGTAGGCAGGTGAGCTGGTATTGCTTATACTACCCTATTTCTTCAATTCTAAGACACACTTTTTCCCCCATATAAACATCTCTAAAAATGGGATGTGTCTTAGAATCGCAGGTGTGTCTTAGGGTTTTTTTTTCTGTTGGTGGTACTGAAATTAGTATGCGTCTTACAATCGATGGCGTCTTACAATCGAAGAAATACGGTATTAGCAAGGTTGATTGAACTAATTCTTTAGATGGATACTGGGAATCAAACTCAAATCTCCATGTACAGGGGCTCTCACTTAGAATCATAGAATAGCAGAGTTGGAAGGGGCCTACAAGGCCATCGAATCCAACTCCCTGGTCAATGCAGAAATCCACCCTAAAGCATCCCTGACAGATGGTTGTCCAGCTGCCTCTTGAAGGCCTCTAGTGTGGGAGAGCCCACAACCTCCCTAGGTAACTGATTCCATTGTTGTACTGCTCTAACAGTCAGGAAGTTTTTCCTGATGTCCAGCTGGAATCTGGCTTCCTTTAACTTGAACCCGTTATTCCGTGTCCTGCACTCTGGGAGGATCGAGAAGAGGTCCTGGCCCTCCTCTGTGTGACAACCTTTTAAGTAATTGAAGAGTGCTATTATGTCTCCCCTCAATCTTCTCTTCTCCAGGCTAAACATGCCCAGTTCTTTCAGTCTCTTGGTCAAACCATCTCTGTCAAGCTGTATATTTTGACATGTCAGCATTGTTGACTGCCATACTGGAAGTTGAGTAAATATCCCTGCCAGTGGAACAAGCATTCACCACCATGTTTACACAGGCTCAGTTCACATGTAATGATAATCCATGGGTTATTGAGGTTGAGCACGAACAAGTGAGTGCACTGCCTCCTGCCCACTCTCTGCTTCTGCTCTGCAACAACCCAGGAGACCCTTGTTCCTGCTTTGTGACATCCGACTCTGGGTTTTATGGATTAAGCAACCCAGAGTTCTAACTACAACAAACCATAGATTTAAACTCTGGGTTGTTTAATCCATGAATTGGCACTGCATATGAACCAGGTCATTGTCTAGCACAAGAGTAGGCAACCTGGTGCCCAACAGATATTTTGGACTACAACTATCATAATCCTCAGGCAGCATGATCCATGCTCAGGGATGATGGGTCTTGTAGTCTAAAACACTTTGGGGATACCTGATTGCCTGTCCCTACTCTGGCAGATCACTTGGCCCTGTTATTCCCTTGGGCCTGTGGGGGAGACTTTCTCTGAGCGCTCATTTTCCCGTTCCCTTCAGGCTACCTTCCACTACCGCACACTGCTCTGCAGTCTGGACCAGCGAATGCTCGATGACAGTCGCACGCGGGGCAAGCCCATGGAGCTCATCATTGGGAAGAAATTCAAGCTGCCCGTCTGGGAGACCATCCTGCACACCATGCGCGAGGGAGAGGTGGCCGAGTTCTTGTGTGACACGAAGGTAATCCCCACTGCTGTCAGGAGCAAGCGGAGGCCGTCCAGTGTGGGAAGCAGCTTGGATGCCCAAATCCTTGCTTTTGCCATGGGCTCCTTGGTGGTCTATGAGCCACAGTTCGCCATCTGTAAAACAGGAATGATTGTGACCTATTCATTCCCGTGAAAATGCTGTGCTCAGTAAAAGTGTGGTATAAATGAACTGTAGGAACATCTGTAGCGCTTGGCATGTATTCACTGCCTCCCTCGTAATAGGTAGTTAGGGCTGCATGTATCCTGCGATTGTGCAGAATCACAGAATTTGGCATTAGATCCAGATTTCAACAGGCCTTTCCTTCCTTCCTTTTCTTTCTTTCTTTTTTAAAAAATCAACTGTCTAGAAAAAGACACCAACTTTCTTGATATGTGTGGAAGTGTGTGCGGCAATGCCTGGCAAAATTGCAGAATCCCGAGGAGGGAATGTGTCCATGCAGAATTTCTAAAGTTTTCTTTGCTCTGCATATATCTTTGCTCCTTTCCAAGGCTTGTGGCAGCAGAACAAAACAATGCAAAAGCAGAAACTAACTGCAAAGTTCTTTAACTGGCACGGTGTGCACCATATTCAGCTTTTTTCGTGCAGAATTGGTGCCGCAGTAGAGGGAAAAGCTGGCTTTTTCCATCTTCTGCTGCCACGACTCTTAAAGATACAAGAGCCCTGTCCAGAACTTTATCCCTGAGAGCATTTTTTTCCGCCAGCAAGGAGGACTGTGGACCGTGACGTTTTCCTTTCTCCCGGCAGCACGTGGTTTTGTACCCCATGGTGTCAAAGAGCTTGAGGAACATTGCAGCTGGGAAAGACCCTCTGGAGGGACAACGACACTGCTGCGGCATTGCCCAGATGCACGAGCATCACTCGCTGGGATACCCGGATCTCGACGAGCTCCAGCAGAACCCCCAGCCCCTCATCTTTGCCATTGAGATGCTCAAGGTGAGGGGGAAGGAAAGGTGAGGTCCTCTGGGAGAGACAGCATCCGAAGGGAGACAGTGGATTGTTGTGTGTTTGGTAGCCTCTTGGGATGAGGGCATCTGGCAGGAGAAATTGGGTGCCCAATTCCTGGGTGGGCTGTGATCTCTCTTTGGCCTCTGGGTCTTTTGATTAGGGTCCTGCTCACTTTTTCAAGGGCAGGGGCTGTCTTGCAGGGGGAAAGGGCCTATGCTGACTGGGATTGTGCAGGGACGAAGAAGCTGCTTGGGCTAACGAGGGCCCTCCTGTTCCCCTTCATCCCATCCCAGCATCTTCAACCTCGTCTGGGACTGCTCTTCCTACCTCTACGCCAGGGCCTCGGGTGGGCTGTCAAGCTGGTTCTTTCCAGGGCTTTCAGGGAATGGCCCTCATGATCTCACCCAGACATTGCCTGTGTGCCTTGCTAGGTGGAAGGGCCCGGCTCATACCGGCAGGATCCGTGGGCCATGTCGGACGAGGAGAAGATGAAGGCTGTGCCCCTGATCCACCAGGAGGGCAATGAGCTCTACAAGGAAGGCAAAGTGCAGGAGGCTGCCGCCAAGTACTATGACGCCATCGCTTGCCTCAAAAACCTGCAGATGAAGGTAAACGAAGTGGGGGTCTTCTGCGGTGCCTGTCTCGGGGCAAATACCGTTTCATCTCCTGTAATGTCACTTTTGTCTATGGTTCATGGGAACAAATGCAACGTTAAAGTGAGGGCTGTCGGCTCTGGATCAAGCCAGGCTCCTGCCTCTTGGGCTCATTGTGGTTCTGTGAAGGAACTGCAAATACAGATGTGGGTTACTAATTCGTGTTTATAGCCCAGGTTTTTAGAGGAGCATTGTTTTAACCACAGAGCTTCCACAAGGCTTCTGTCTTTCAATCAGCAGGATCCCAGGTTGTGCATGCCTGTGTCTAGACACTCCCACCCTCCTGCAATACCTACGCCGGCAGGAAAGACACCTGCTAAGCCAGATGGGCCCTTGTGGCTCAGCATTCATCTCTCTAGACCTGGATCTGCTAGTCCGAATCGTTGTGTCGAAGCTGTCGGTTTTTTCTTTGCTTCTTCAGCACTAGGACTGTTTCTACACCTGCCTTTTTTCCAAGGATCATCCTGGGATCATCCCTATGCATGCAAATGACACACAGGGGATCCTGGGAGCAGGCAGGGACAATCCCTCCATTTTCCTGGGATAATCCTTAGGTGTAGAAAGGGCCTAGGGCATGATGTGAGGAGAAGCCAACATTCCCTCTTCTACGTAACTCAGGGATGGGCAACTTGTGGCCTTGCAGAGGTTTTAGCCTACAACTCCCATCATCCCTTGCCATTGGCTAGGCTGGGCTGATGGGACTTCTGGCCAAAACATCTGTTGCCCACCTAACCCTCCAACAGACAGTAGCCCACTCCTCTGCATCGGGTGACACAAGGTCCCGTTAGGCCTGGGATCTTCTTCCAGGATCAGTGGTGGAAAATGCTTTTGAGGTCAAATTAGAGATGATGACAACCGGTTGCTGCAGGTCATGCTGAAGCTCCACTCCCCCACGCCCACGCCAGCCAGCCAGCCAGCCTGCACTGGTTCTCCAGAAAGCACTTTTTTAAAAAAAGTTGTTTTTGTGTCGGTTGGATTTCCAAGATGGGATGTAACCTTTACCAGAGAAAAATGTCTGATGAAAGCAGTTTTGGGTGGGTGTGGGGGAGGGCTCGTAGTCATGCACTCCCATCCCCTCACTCTGCCCTTGCTGGATAGAGAATTGGCGGGACACATCATGTTTGACTCTGAGGCCTGTCACGTGGGTTCTTGTACATGGGGAAGACCTTGCATTCGCCTCATGCTCAGACTTTTCCTGTCTTGTGCCCCCAGGAGCAGCCAGGCTCCCCGGACTGGATCCAACTGGACCAACAGATCACTCCCTTGTTGCTTAATTATTGCCAGTGTAAGCTTCTGACTGCAGAGTACTACGAGGTGCTGGATCACTGCTCTTCCATTCTCAACAAATACGAAGGTAAGGGATCGCGCTCGTCGTAGGAAGCCCTGGTGGGGACATGGAAACAGTTCTGAAAAAAATGACAGGGACGTGTGGAATTTGAGGACTCGAGCAGCTTTCCCCATCCTTCGGGATGTTTTGCACTACAGTGCCAAGCATGCCTGACCATTGGCCTTGCTGGCTGGTACTAGTGGCAATTGAAGTACAAAACCTCTAGAGGGCACCAGGTTGGGGAAAGCTGATCTAGCAGTCCAAAGGAACCAGCATTGTGTTGCATGTAGGGGCAGAGAAAGCATGCAGAGTCCAAGCACATGACCGGGGTCGGGGCGTCCAGGATGTTCAGCTTGGAAGTGGCATTGGGAGCCCGGTGGGCTTTTGGCGCCTGCATGCCTTGCTCAGATGTCGGCTGTGCCCACAGATAACGTCAAGGCCTACTTCAAGAGAGCCAAGGCGCATGCCGCGGTGTGGAACGCAGCTGAAGCTCAGGCCGACTTTGCCAAGGTGTTGCAGCTGGACCCGTCATTGGGCCCTGTGGTTGCCCGGGAGCTGCGCAGCCTGGAGACCCGCATACGGGAGAAAGACGACGAGGACAAGATCCGCTTCAAAGGCATCTTCTCCCAGTAGCTCCTGTGTGAGCTGCTCTGGCTTTGCCATCAGTGCCATCAGCAGCGTCAGTGGACTGTGTGGCTCCTTAACTGGGCCAGCGTGTCCTTTCCTCCCACATCGATCTTGGGGGCATTGGCCTTTCTCGTCGTCATCTCTGTGCAAGTAGCACTGTTTCCTACTGCCAACGTAAGTGGGATAGGACAGGAAGGCTTTTCCCCCCCTCCAGGCCAAAGACGGTATGCAAAACGTGCCCTGTGTGTGCCTGCCAAATTCGGTGTGTGAGCCTCTCTATTGCCCCATAATGGATTCTTTGTCGTGTTCTGCTGCCCAGAGTGCCTTCGTTGCTCATGGAGAGGGAGGCTTGACTTCCTGAGCTGGTGTCGTGTATGAAGGCTGCCAGGAGATCCCGGCTGTGGCAGCTGATTTGTGGGGCAGGCTAAGGCTTCCATTCCATCCTACAGTCCCCTTTGACTGTTTGGGAACAGGACAGGCATAACAGCTCTTGATCTTCACAGCCATATTTTCTGTGTCTCAGTTCTGAGATGCTGGGAAGAGAAATAGGTGTGTGTGTGTGTGTGTGTTTTGATGAGAGTTGCATGCATGTGGTCAGTTTAGTATCTTTCCCACTTGCTGCTCCTTGTGTGTGCAGTAGTGCCACACACAGAGACACACACACACACACAGTTGGGACACTGGTCACCAGGTAATGATGAACTTTTCTAGCTCCTTGCTGTTCCCTGCCTGTGAGGGATATCATGCCCTGGAATCCAAATAAATCCTCCTCCATTAAGGAACTTTAGACAGTGTTTGTATGCAGGATAGAGAAGAAGCAAAACAAGGGTGCTCCGTCCAGCAGAATCCAGCACTTCTTATTTGAAGGGTTGGGGGAAGAGTAGATTGCATCTACTGTGTTAGCAACCCTTGGCTTGCTTGGTTAAAGCATGCTGGCAAGGTGATAATGACATGTGGTTGGACGTGCTGGGCAGTCCTGGGATGTCTCCCTGAGAGCACCTTCCCTATTGTCAGAGGTCCCTCTTCCTGCAATGGTGGAAGGAGGTGCAGTAGTTCAGTCTCTTCTGCCCCTCGTCTGCCAAAGAGAGCTCTCTTTGAAAGGTGGGTCTTTGGTACATGTGGCAGAGGGCAGTTGGGTGCATGTCGGTCCCTGATTGTTGTGGCAACCAATGTGCCCGGCTGGTCAATGACAGGCTTGAATTCTTCCCCCCCTGAGCTGCATGTGGAACTTAGGGGCAAATGGCAAGAGGTGATGCCAGCCAGCTCCTAAAGTGAGTGTATTAGAGCAGCTTACTCCACAGCATATTCTGAATCTCCATCCGAGGTTGACTTGGGTTAGGTGTGACTCTTGCTAGCTTCTCGCCTCCCCAAGAGACCTCGGCCCTAAAGGCTGTGCCTATACAAACCTAGCCTCCTTGACCTTAGCAGCAACCAACAGTTGCAAAGGTTTGGCGCTGTGGTTTGGGTCATACATAGCCCACTCTGGAGAGTTTTTCTTCTTTTGTATAGCAACAGATGAATGGACACGCAGTTGTGAGTGGCTCATCCCCTTCCTTTAATCCCCTTCCGAAATTGGGCCTGAGGCAATCAGATTTATGGACAGCTTTAGGATGCAAAGGGCCATTTGTTCAGGGTATCCCTCAAGAGGGAAAACCTCTGGTCCCAATTCACTGAGGCTCCCTGCATGCTGCAACAGGCTTTTGTGTGTGGATTGCTCTCCTGTCAGAAAAATGGGAGCTTCTACAAGGGGAAGCCTCCCACAGCTGGAAATGCCCTCACTCCTGAACAACTTTTCAGGAGAATTGGCTTTGATAGTGTCCAGATTATCCGCTGAGGGTGATTCCAAGCATGAACTGCCCCTTGCCTAGCTGAGCAGTGCTGTCAGAGGTCATCACAATGACCCTCGGTTTGGATTGCTGTTGATGGGTCTCTTTTTGGCCTTTACCACAGATATTCTGTGGCAGCTCTTCCAACTCAGGCTTGGTCTCAGTTCTACACTTTGCTACTTATTTTGGGTTTGGTGTTGCGCTAACATCTAGCATATGTAAAGCCAATGCTGCAGAAGAGAGGCAAACCTTCTTCACTAAAACAAGGTATGTTGAGACAGAATGACATCAGCAGGGTTGCAAGTCTTACAGATAGTATATGGAAGGATTATAAAGTATCTTCTTACTTAGGCTAAACTTACAGCATTGTTTATTATTGGGATCAGGAGGGAAGAGTCAAGCTTCTGCCTCCCACCCTTCCTAAAAAGCCCTATTCCCTAAGTGTCTGTACGGCCCCATGTCATCTTTGATCCAAGAATTTTGTGGCAGTTCTTACACTGTAAATGACAAGTGTGGTTGGCTATTGCTTTGCGCAAGACAAAGGAGACCACCTCTTAAATCACATTCCAAAGAGGTAAGCCCATGCTTTTATTTAAACCCATGAGACTTTAAAGTGTGCAAGTTTGACAGGATCATGCCCCAGCTTTGAGGTATCAAGCTTGGTCAGTCATGTGCCGCGTGCCCCTTAGATCATCACAACTGTGGACCTCCCAGCTGTCATCTCACCAGCTTTAGCACAGAGGTTGTGCAGTAGATTTGCGACCTATTTTAAAGTCCATGGACTGGATCTAGACCAAGTTAGCTGCATTTAATTCCCACTGAAATTGATCAGATTTAGCTTTATTTTAAGGAGGGACGAAATTCAACTAACCTGGTCTGGATCCAGCCCCACGCCCAAGAAGACTTGGCACCCAATTTCCCCTTGTACATTACAGGTAAAACAATGTCACTATGTAGCTGGAGCAGGTCATCACGTTTTTGTTCAACTATTTGATGTGCCTTCCTTGGGCGCTCTTTTGTAGACTAAGCTTCACTAGCTGCTAGATCAAGGTGTCCTGCCTGTGATGGTATAAGAGAGCATGTAGGTTCATGAATAGAGGAATCGCAGTTAGTGGAAGTGAGATTCCCAAGGTTGGAAAACTTAGCAGGTGTTGCCTGTCAAACATGTGGAAGGTTTCACGTACCTTCCCAGTTCAAGATAAACCACCTTTTCCTCCCAAATACATCTGCAGAGCCAGGATGGGCAGTATCCAGTGCGACGCTACTAACAAATCAAATTACACTGGCGTAAGCGGCTTCTGGCACAACACCAGTTGCGTTTGTGGGTACGATGGGTTTCCATGGAAAACCCGTCATGCCAGCAAACACTATTGTGCTAAAGGGTTGCTTACGCCAGCGCAACATAATTTATGTTAGTGGTAGTGTTGTATTGGATACCTCTTGTATGTAATTTTCTTTTACAGTGAGTGCTAAGCTAGTTTTCCTTCTCAAGCAGTTTATTCTGTTTTGAGGTTTTGCTGGACAGTGTTGCCACTCTTCAAGTTCATGTACAACAGATCTCCCCCCCACCCCCTTCCCAGGAACTGTTTTCAGAGCTAGTGTGTGCTGAACTATATCAGCATAGTTGGATCCATTGAAGAAGGCAGGAGCATCCCATGGGGAAAAGCACTTAGCTTCTACCTAACACGGCTTCCCTGTGCACTCCTACACCTTATGTAGAGGGCAGCGCATTGGCCTTCTTGGTAATACCTGCCCTTGTGGAGAACCTGGGATATAGTCCAAATAACATACCAAACCAATGTTGCAATGTGATGAACTAAACATAAACAGAGCAGGCACTTGTTGGCTTTTGAACTTGCTATCCAACGTATTTTAGCCTGGCATATGCCTCTGGGGAGAAAACTGGGATGAAGGTGGGAACATGGCGTAGAACACCACGGTGGGCATGATCCCTTATCATTCTTGCACATCTCCCATTCATTTCAATGGTTATTGCATAGCTGAACTTACCAGTGGATTGTGCCCAGTGTAAATAACCATGTACGGAGTTCAAAGTAAGTTTCCTCTCCAGGAAAAATAATAGGGGCTAACATCACAGCTATGCTTAACTGATTACAGCACAAAGTACTGTAAGAAAATGTTTTTGCTTGCTTTTTCCATAGTTCAGATTATTGTATGTCGTGTGCCATAGAGCTACAAACGTGGGCTTGCTTTTTCCTGGATTGGAACCATATGTATTTCGGAGTAGTTGGGGGGGTGGCCTTTGTAGGTCAATTTTGAGTCATTCCAGCACCTTCCAATTCTCCATACTGCTAGTGCAAAATCTGTGGAAGAACATAAGCTTGGCTGACTAACTCAGAATTTTGGATGACAAAACATTTCTTGTATGTGTTTCTATATTGCAGGTTCAAGTGTATGGTATTTTATTTTTTGGTTAATATAAGAATTAAAAAGATTCAAAAGCAGTTTGTGGGAAATTTTGAAGTGATGGTGATGTTTTTCATGCCCTGCTGGGAATTGTAGGAAAGACAGAAAGTTGAAAACAGGCAACTGGATTGCTTATACTGGGTTTGGTATTACCTTGGAGTTTCTATCAGCTTTTTAGTTGCCTAACTGAAGGCCTGAACAGGGGGAAAGTAATCGGGTCATGAATCAACAGGGACATACCCTTTCAAGTAAGATTACTGTTCCCTGTTCAGTTGAGTTTTTTTATGGGCTAATCCCTGCTCTGATTGATGGGATAAAAATGTCACGAAGCAGTCCAGGAAGGAAGGGTGCGCTTTTGAATTATGAAAAGGCATGGGTACATAGAAGGAGCCTCCTTCCTAGCCTGTGGGCCAGGACTTTTTCACAAAGCATTTTTCTCTGCCAAATCTCAGTCAAAGTGTAAAAATGCTTTTTTGGTGTGTGTGTCAGTATTACTGATAAGGAAAATGTTTTTTTTTAAGTGATAAGGTAGAGATAACTTCATATAAAAGCCTTGCTGTAGTGCAAATGAATCCCATGAGCGAGGAACTGAAGGAAAACAATTATGCAATCCAATAATTTATTAAACCTCCATCTTGTAAAGCCAGTTACAAATTAAACAAACAAAAAAGAGCAGAAGGAAATCTGCAATAGAATTAATGGAAGTTACATTCCCAATTGGGTTTAAGCTGCCTGCAGCAACCCATGAGCCAGGACATAGTAGTGCAGGACCAAGGATGGGGCAGGAAAGGGAGGGTGTACTAAAGAAGGTTCTAGTCAGTGTATCAGACCAAATAGGCAAGATCAAGTCTCTGTTGCATCAGTCTTCTCTGTTCCACTTCTATAACCTGGAGAGGGCCAAAAACAGGGCTTTCAATATGACCCAATCTGGCATCTTAAGGCAACATTTCCCTGTCAAAAGTACAGAAAGGTATGATGTGATATTTCTGTCCAGCCTGGCTGATATAACTATACAACATGCACAAGATACTTGGGTATGGATCTGCACCTGCTAATCCTTTGACTGTGGCACCAAGTTGTGTGTTTCAGCTTCGATAAAAAGAAAGTGATTGTGTGATCATGTTGCCGGATAGCTTCTACAGACAGGTGTGAGCTTCTATTTGCATTCCAAGGGACAAAGGGACGGAAGTGGGGAGGAAAGACCCCTGATTGGAAAATCCTTTGTAGAAGACAATCTCTGGCAATTTTAATAGTTCTTTGGGTTTTACTGGAGAAGGGACATTTGAAATCCATGTTTGTCTAATAAAAGGTTGGCGAGGATGGGAGGTTGATATCCCTAGGTGTAGAAAGAAGGAATCCCTTTCCAGGTTTGCCTGGAATGGGGAAAAGGTGATGCCTTTGTACTATGACAGAAAGGCATGGCGTATATATTCCACTGTCAAATTACAACAAATGCAGAATTGGGCAGTGGACACATAATTCAGGATCCTGAGAATCTCAGCTGCATTTTAAAAACAAGTAAGTTCCTAGCCCTTAAGGCTATGAAGGGATGCTTGAAAACACATGGGAAGATGGCCTAGAGAAATCTTCGCGGGTGGTGGCTGAGCAAGTTTCCACGCTTAGGGGGATGGGAGCTTAACACTTCATTTAGCTAGGTTTTCACCCTTTCACATGGCTTGCAGAAGCAGGATCAATTAGGCCAAAGAAACATCTGCTTATTTTCCATAAACTATTCAGGTTTTGGAATTTCTCTTTTCTTGGAAGAGGATTTGGATTCTTTCACTGCAGAATCTGGATTTCATTTTTAGTGCAGAGTAGCAGTCAATTCCTCAGGGGCTTGGACCCTAAAGTCAATCAAAATGGATCAATGTGCAATTTTCCTTAGTGAGCTTTGAGCCACACAAAACACCCTAAGGCTTCTGCCTAGCATTACAGTAAAAATCCATTCATCCAGCCAGTTTACTACCCATTGCCTCACAATGTTTCACGTCTCATGGGTGTGACAGCAGTGCAGGAAAACAGTCTATAGAGAAGAACAAAGAAATAAAAACAGTCCAGATTCCTACAAGGAGCCAAGAAACAAAGGGGACAGCAGCATACAAGTCACTGGAGAAAAGGGTCTGTCCTTGCAATTGAATACACGTAGATCTGACCACGAATCTCATCACCCCACGATCAGATAAATGGACTATTTATACTGTTGAGTGGCACCTTGCTCAAACATGCACCAAAAGAAATAACTCCTCTGCAAAGGACTTGGAAGAACACCATCAAGGAAGCCCGTGTCATTTCACACACAGCCTTGAGACAGCTGGGGTTTTCCTTAAAGCTGCAGGAGTCACAAAAGCCTCAGAGAGAAGCTCTACTAACAACAAACATGAAGTGGCCTCTTAGCAATAGCAGCTTTGAAAGCCTTGTGTGATTTGGAAGCTGTAGTCGTTAAAGTTAAGCACCCCTGGGAATGGTAATACTGACAAAGCAAACAGCTCCGCAGAGAAGTTCCCAATATAAGTCTATTCAGTAGTAGCAGCTCATCCCTGAGGAACATGACCCCGAAAAAGGGACAATTCAGTCTTTGCCAGTGGAGAGCTTGGCTGCAAAATTAACGGGAGCATCCCATCTCTTGCGTATGGACCAATGCAGAAATCTTGCCTGGCTCATCACAGCAACACTTTATTATTCTCTCTCTCTCTCCCTCTTTCTTTTCTGCTGCTTTTATTGCACAAAAGTCCTGTGTGTGTTGATCTCTCAAGAGAAAGGTGAGCCCTGCTTTGCCTTCGCAATAAGGTCTTTACTGCAAGAGTGAGGACAGAGGAAGCCCAGAACTCAAGCTGCTCAGGGTTGCTGGCCATGATGGTCTTGTCTGTGGTTTTGGTTACGGAGCAAACGTTGCAGCTATGGGGACACAGCACCAGCTTCTTTTTCCTTCTCTCAGGCAATATGTCGGGAAGAGGATTCCCCCCCCATTTTTACAAAAAGGATCTTTGCTACAAATGTGGCTGGGACACAGCAGGTATGTTTCTCGAAGGCTCAGTTCAGCTTCGCCAGCCTCATCATCTTGTCCATATACTCGCACGGCTATCCAGGCTGCTGGCAGATTTGACACTGCAGCATTTCTTCACAATCATGTTGATGTAGGCTTTCATGATTTTAATGATCTCCCCCACCTAGTAAAATAAGAAAATAGGGCAGTCAGAATCCCTAAGTGGGTTAAGGCAGCCACATGGCAGCAATTTCTGCAGGAATCAGATGGAATTTATTTTCTGGCAAGACATAATGACTAGATCACTGGAGTGAAAGCCTGAATTCAAATCTAGGCCAGGCCTGGAATGCTTAATTAATCTGTTAGATAAATTGATTAAAAGCATTTTAATCAATTAAAAAGGCCTCCCAGTTAATCAAGCAGCAGGTATTAAATTTATTTTACAACAAGAACTTAAAATTCTTTAATGATTTCTTTCATTTTTAAGGTTTTTGTACTGGTACTGTTGCCAAATTATTTTTTCATGGTCTGATTGTTTTATTATGATTTTATGATGCCACATATTTTGTTAGCCACTGAGGGCCCTTTTTAGGATTGAAGATGCAAGCTATAAATATATTTGTGAATAAATAAATAAAAACTGGGCCACAGTCAATATTTTAGAAGAGGAATTCCCCCTTATCTTATACACAGGAAGGGATTCCTCCTCTGAGAAGTTGCCTGGTGCAAGTGAAGCATGCATGCTTCCATTTTCCCACTAGTAATGTATTATTCCTATGCAAATGTGTATATGAAGTGGATTTAGTTGATCAATCTATGACAACTAAGATTTCTGTAATCAAGCAACAGCCATCTTCAAATCCCTTCTCAGCCACGGCTTCCTTAGATCTCATGCCCTCTCAGCCTCCATTTGCCTTCTGGAAAATGGGGAGTATGAGTGAGGATAATGACGGTAGGTAGCTCTTTTGTACACTAACAGTACTTTATGAAAAGCCACATTTTACCAGAAAACTGCCATAGGTACAAAGCCATGAAGGCAAAGAACAGTGGGGGATTCAGTATGCAACTGGGGCACGGAAGCAGTGAATATTAACGACTTCGATTGGCCATTATGACATGAGCGGAGGCAAAAGAGATGATGATGAAGTAAAGGATGCTGTAGAAATAGGTGGCCTCCGTGGCATAGGAAGCCATTCACTCATCACTACCGGGGCCAGCTATGATCTTGTATTACCCGCAATGGATAGCAGGAAGAGATTCATTTAACCCTGACACAAGTTTAAGGCTGGGTGATAGCAGTGGGAAACAGCTGAAGTAACAAACTGTTTGCAAAATAAGCCCAAAATATACTCTGACAACCCTTTGCAGCATGTGTGTCTACTCAAATGTAAGTCCAACTTGAGTCCAATGGAACTTATTTCCAGGTAAGTGGGAGCAGGACTGCAGCTTTAATGAAGGTCCTCTGAAGCTAAGCAAGTTTGGGCCTAGCAAACACCAAGATGGGAGACCAACTGAGGAACTCTGTAAGTGCTTCTCTGAGTTTCTTAGGCCAGAGGAAGAATTTCCCACATTCACAGCCTCCCCTTACTCTTGCACTCAAATCACAAATTACAAGTGAACAAGCCCTAGTAGAAAAACCAATTCTCATGAAGAAAGACTTCTCTGCAAAGGAACGGCACTTGTAGTGTCTTCTAGCCCAGTGGTAGGCAGCTTGGCATCCATGGGCACCAATGCCTCTTCTAGACAACTTTCTTGGCACCCAGCAAGGTGCCCCTACCCCTTCCACATTTTTTTTTTTAAAATTAACACATTTTTTTAGAAACAGTTGGCATTGCTGTGAAATAGGTTTCTGTTGATGCTCAAAACTGGGTTCAAAGGATCTGTTTAATGTGTTGAATCTCAGACCCCACCTCTACCTTGTACTCAGTCTTTGGGGTGGGTTACGAGTGCTTTGCCACCTCTCCCTAGAGCAGTTTCTCAAATTGCCAAATGTTCCCATGATTCAAAAAGTTTACCTGCCCCTCTTCTAGCCAGTAGCCCTTAAAACTGAATGCCCAAGCCAAAGAAAGTTTCATCTTACACATTTTACCTAGGTAATCCTGCCTCAGCACAGCAGTCCTGGAGGTCACTCCCAAAGCCTTTTTTCTAGCCTAATAAGAGTTCTGTGAACCATACCTGGGGGGTTTCAAAGTACAACTCTCTCTCGTCCACCGTCAGCTTGAAGGTATTGGGCTGGGGAGCTCCAAAGAAAACAATGTGCTCATACTGGAAAGTTTCTAGGGGTTTGGGGTCCCCCCGCTTGTACACAGACACATTCTCTGTGCTGACACTGAGCCAGAGGTCATTTGGAAAGCCGCCTTCCTTACACTGCAGGAAAGAAACAAGCGTTAAGCAAATAGGGAAAGCACAACTGGGAAAATCATGCACTGGACAACTGAGTCAAATACTGAAAGCAAGTGGATGAGGTATGTATATATGCAGCTCTTCTCTTCCACACAAAGCCTTTCCTTTTTTCATTTTTTAAAAAAACACCTCCTGAGTAATGAACAAATATTTTTTTAAAAGTCAGTTAAAGAGTATTCTTAAATAAAATCTGGCCAGACTAGTTCTTAGAGGCATTCCTCTGGGTGCCCCCACCAAATGAAGTTAGTGGGGTGGGGGAGGGGCAGAGCTACAGGAAAGGGGGCTTTCTTAGTTTATGAAATCCCTCCCCAAGGAAGCTTAACTGGCATCCACATTATTATTATTTTTGGCACCAGGTGAAGACCTTTCTCCTGGGAATTTTAGATTTTTATTATTGTATTTGTTATTTCTAACTTGTTCTATTGTGTGAGTCACCTTGAGAATTTTTTGTTATATGGCAGCATATAAATATCACAAATAAATGTACTTTTTATTTATTTAGAAAAAAAAATCTATGCTACCCTTCAATGAGAATGGCCAGGCCTGGGGCTCCTAACAAGAGCTTCCAAAGAAAGCAAACTCTTGCTCTACAGATGAAACCATGCAGGGGAGATGTGATGCATCAACACTAAATTCCCTTCCTCCTAGCTGGTGTTCATTTACGCTCGGCTGCGGATCTCCAGTTAGCATGCTTACACTTACGTCACTGCTTATGGATGGAGTCAATTAAAAAAAATGAGTTCAAGCACTGGGTGCTAGGGTTGGGGTGTGTGTGGAAGGGGGGGAGGTGGAGCATCTTTCTCAAAAGGCCTCGACCCACATATAGAAAGAGCAGGCCCATAGCTAGAAGTGTCATTCAGAGTCCCATCGAGCACAATCAAAAGCTCCTCAGCTAAGCAGTGCATGTGCTCTGCATGCTGTGTAGTTCCTGGCTGCGAGACACAGCATCAGTCAGCAGAGACACTTCCTACCACCCCAGAAGAGCGACTCTCTCAGCCAGCTTAGAGCTTGAAGACTCTGTGGGGTGTTGGGACATTCTGAAGGTTATGCACTAGTATTACATAGTGATTGTCGCTGCAATCCTTACCTGAGAGTAAGTCCCACTGAACTCAATGGGGTTTATGTCTGAATAGTGACATATAGAATTGCACTGTAAAAGTCATGAGCCGCAAAATCTCTCCTCTTAATTATGAATGTACTGAATAGCCTATATTTATCCATTACATTTATATCCCATGTTTCCACTGTTCATGGCAGTACACATGGTTCTCTCCCAACAATGCTGTAAGGTAGGTCAGGCTGAAAGTGTGTGTGACTGGCCCAAGCTCATCCAGCAAACTTTGTGGCTGAGTGAGCATTAAAACCTGTGTCTCTCCAGTTCTAATGCGATACTTAACTGCTATACCGCACTGGCTCTTTAGCACGTCATTGATCAACTTGAGCCCTAATTCCCTCCCAATCTGTAATAGGGGAATAATAAAACGGAACCATATTAGAAGGTTCTTGTAAGGGCAACTGAAAGAATGGGCCTGTTCAGACAACACACGAAGCTATGGTTAGCAGCTAACCCTTTTGCAGCAAATGGTGAGTGTGCTTAAACTCAATGGACCAAGGGTCCATTTAGTCCAGATGACATGCTAAGCCCTGGGGGTTAAGCATTTTGAGTTAAATATTATGGCTTAGCGTGTCGTGTGAACATATGAACCATTCCTAACCATAGAGGCAACATAACCACAGTTTAAACACACTCACTAACCATTTGATGGAAAAGGGTTAGTGCCTAACCATGGCTTAGCTTGTTGTCTGAACAGGCCCATTGTTATGTAGCCACCATGGTTAGAAATGGTTCACATGACACGCTATGCCACAATGTTTAGCTCAAAATGCTTAACCACAGTGGCTTAGTGTGTCATCTGAACAGAGTCAATATGAACAAAAAGAAAACCATGCTGGATCAATCCAAGGGTCCATTTAGTCCGGCATTCTGTTCACACAGTAGCCAACCAGCTGCCTCTGGGAAACCACAAGCAGGACACGAGTACACCCCCCCCTTCCACCCATGTTCTCCAGCAACTGGTGTACATTAGTGTACTACCTCCAATACTGGAGGTAGCATATAGCCATCAAGACAAGTCGCCTTTGATAAACATAAAGCTCTTTGTTCATCTTGGGAACAAATAATACAAATGCTGAGGCTACAGCACAGAGAAAGCTAGTCATGCTTAATCTTATTGTATATCTCTTACCTCAACATCAAAGAGAGTGGAGCCATAGCCTGACCATTCCTTCATGATGGCCATATAAGCCACCATGGCCTGTTGCTGGAGCAACCCCTGCAGTTTGCTCCACTTTTCCGCCACACTGGCCCGAGCTGCCGACAGCTCCTCTTTCACCCACATCTCCATCATCTGCTCCTCTTCCACCTTTTGCTTCTTCACCGTACCCGCCTTGAAGCTACGCTTCAGAGTACCTTCCAGGAAGCTGGTCCGCCTCCTCTCCAGAGCATGGCTGCTGGGGCCACTGCTCTTCATTGACTGCAGGATTTTAGACTTCAGCCTGTTCACTGGGTAGATGTTGTCAAGGGACCAGGAGATTCGGGAGTAGTCCCCATAAAGGTATTGCAGCCTCAGCGCTGCCAAGTGCTGCAGTGTCTCCTCTGGGCCTGGGAAATGGCCATCAATGAGACTTTCATGAGCCTGTGAATGTCAAAGACAACAATTATTCATGGCCTTAATCATGGTTGCCTAGGTCTGAACACTTTCTGCCTAGAGATCTAGCTATAAGGGCACCTGCCCATCAATATTGTCACTTGTCATTCCATATACAGGGCTGAGGCTATGTGCAAAATGTGAGCTTGCAGCTAAATGTGATAAAAGGCTAACACATATATTGTAATATAAGCTTTTTTCCCCTTGAGGTGCCACAAGACTGATTTTGCTGCCTCAGACCGATATGACTACCTCTTTGGAATTGCACTGTAACGTCTGCAAGTTGCCCTCACAGTCCAGACAGGCAAACCTGGTTTTCTCATAGCCGCATGACATTGCAGGCAAATTCTCCTCACCCCAGCTGGACCCTTTCGGCCACCCAGCCCATGTACGCGTACTCTCTCCCAGAGTGCTTACCTGCTCAAACATGAAAGCAAATTCTACTCCCTCCTTGGGAACATTTTCAACATCCAAGAAGCAATAGAGTTTAAAATACAGCTGCCAGTGCTCCTCTTCTTCCATAGACCCGGCAAGTCTAAAAGATGGGGAAGAATCCAGATGACTATCTTGTGCATGGATCAAGAAGATCCGCCGTACATATTGCACCTGCCACAGGGCTATCACTGCAAATAATATCCCTGCAGGTCTCTGTCATAGCATCTAGGATATGGTAGGGGAACCTCCAGCCTGCAAGCCTAATCAAGCCAGTGGCGCTTCCCCATTCAGTCCACAAAGCCTCCATGGATTCCTCCAGAGGGAGGGGCTTGGCCTCCAAATCCCACCCCCTGGAGGAATCCCTGCAGTTATCTCGGAACACAGATTGAAGATAATGGTCAGGCCAAGTTTGAACTTAGTAGCTTGAACTTAGTAATTATGGTGCCATAGCTGGCTAGCACTGTGCCCATGTATGTGCACTTACAGCCTTCTCAGTGAAGTAGTGCCAGATACCCCAAGGCTACATATGAGGACTATTCCTGTGGAAACACCTACCTCTCGAACTTGGCCAAAACATCAGCTACAATCACTCGGCTCTCGATGGCCTTGTCCACATGCTTGTTGCGTTCGAAGAGGGCAAACATGTTCCGGCTGTCTTCCATGGCCAGTCCTCGGATCAGCTTCTCTACCACCTACATGGGGAAGAGAGACACCACGCTGCTCATCCGAAGCAAGCAACATTCCTCCTTTTCTCCTTCCCTGCATACAACAGTGAAGGAAAAGTCGACAAAAAGAGTTCCTAGGCAGCCTTGCCTTGCCAATGCTGCTCTTGTTCTTACCTCGCCTGCACTGGTATGGGAATTGATAGTGATTTGACAGGAACCCCCTCCATGGCAGTAGACTGTGGTGGTCATTTCCTCCCGAGTGATGAGGGCCTGTATTTCCTCTTGGGAGGGAACAAACTCCCTGCTCTTGGTTCTCTTCAGTGAATCACTGATGAATTGAGAATACCGGTCTATTTCTGTGCCCAGGAAGAGATCTTTTACTCTAGTTGTGGGGGGAAAGGGGATAAAGAAGTTTAAAGAAGTGCTGCAAAACCAACTTTGATCCAGAACCCTGTGCCATCTGAACAGAGCAGGAGAGAGCCAAGCCCATTCAGAAGCCATGGGCTATTGATTGGCTAAGAGGATGGTGCACCACCTTTTAAAAAAAACAATTATACTAATTTGGACATCACCCATTAGAGGATCTTTACAGTTTCTTGGCTCTAGAACGAATATTTACACCCTCATTTAAAACACGGATGCAGAAATTTGAGCCAAATCCAAGACACCCGGGGTCCCACCTGCATTCAGCCCTGCCCACAACTGGAATACGCCCCCTGAGAGTTTCTCCAAAATGGAATTCGGCCTTCGGGCTGAAAGGGGTTCGACGCCCCTGATTTAAAACTTCACAAGAATCCAGGCACCTTTACTTCGCAGAGAGCAATAGGAGAAGCAGTGTATTAAAAGCCATAAAGTTAGCCTTCCCCAACTTGGTGCCCTCCAGATATCTTGGATTATGACCCACACCATGCTGATTGGAGATGATGGGAGCTGTAGTCCAACACGTCTGGAAGGGTGCCAAGTCAGGGAAGGCTGCCGCAAGAAGCACTGGAGTCTTCACAATACAGGGGAGTAAGTCAAGGATGGGTGTTTGGGTTTCTCCAAGTATCTGGTGATTAGAACTATTTTACTTATTTGTAAATGATTTGGAGCCATAAATAGCAAGGTAACTACTTTTGCACTGCTATTCCTGTAGAATGGTCTCTTACCTTCTGAGATAGAACTTGAGGTAACGCAGGATTCCCCTGCTGGGCAGGAAGGTGCAACTCATGCAGGTCATCAGTTGCCAATGGTGAAGGTTTCCAGGGCTGTTGGGTTGTGGCACATGATTGGTCTGCTTGATCAGCTGACAATACACCTCGTCACGGAGGGCCCTGAGGTCATGGCAGGTCTGCAGGATGCCCTGGATAATGGGGATGGGGTCAGACACCGTCTCAATCTCCTGCAGGGAGTTAAAGATCTTTATGGCTTCATCCTGGAGACTGCTGTAGCCCTTCTCTTGCTGCACTGTAGGGAGAGAGAAGGCACAAAAACAAGGCAGGGAGAGAACAATCAGCATCTCCTCAAACCTGAAGATCATGACTGGCAAGCCTGTAGATCGGGACTCCAAAGGAGCCAGCTGGCAGAATGAGAGCCAACCCTTAGCAATTCACAAGTTTACTGTTGTACCCTAACCCTTTGGGGAAAGCCACCCTGATCCTTGCAGGGGCGCACCCACCATTTGGGGAAAGAGGCAACACGATACCCATCAGTAGCTAAAGGTGTTCCAAGTGGTCCGGATAAACATCGTCCAATAAGTGCTGCACATGCCCCTGGTCTCAAGCAAGAAAATGCAACACCCAACATATCAATGAGCTCCAAGAATAGAGAGTAGCCATACTTAAAAATAAGTTTTGCCCATGTTCATAACTCACAGCAGAAAGGACAATTTATGATCAATGATGACTCAAAAGAAAATTTGATGGAAAACGATGGGCCAACTCCAATGCAATCCTTCACTCCCGCCAATAGGATGTGGTTGCACAAGGAGAATCCCTTTCCTCATGCGTAATCGTATACATGCTAGGGATGTCCACCAAGCAAGTGCATTCTCTCCTGCCTAATCCTCTGTTGTCGTACAATGTTACTTAGGGCATTTGGAAGTTATTTGTGGTACTTTTAAGACCAAAGTGGGACTCAAAATCCAACACAGAGTATTCAGAGCTAGAGGGTCCCCCTGCCCCACACCATGAACTTACAGAATACAGCACTTTGCATTGACATATCCCTTAAGGTACCATAAGCACTTTTATAGCCAGATAATCATTTTGTAAATGGACACACCAGTGGCAGAGGAAGTGAAATAAATGTAGACTTGGGGCAACTGCGAGGGGAACAGTTCTGAATTTCTTGTCAGTTTTACAGAGTTCCAAACTTAATTTTAGAAAAATCATACATGCATTCCTCTGGGCATTTCAGTAAAGAGCTCTCTGAAAGAACAGCATCAGCACATTCTCTCCTAGAACAGTGCAGAAGGAGGAAGGGTTTCTCACAGGAGAATCTGCCTTCTCTTTACATTTGTAAAGGCACCTGATTCTACCCTGCTGTGAAACATAGGCAAAGATAATCTGAGCCAGGAAAGTAATCTACACACCTCGAGGAAAAAGGTTGCATTTCTGAATCAGCAATATAATTTATGTCAGCTTCTGTCTACATATATGATATGCTTTTCCTTATTTATCTTTCTTGTATTCTTGGGTTTTATTTTGATACGAAAGTCTAGCTGGGGTCAGCCTAATAATAGCCCTAACGTAAAGTACAATCACATACTGAAGTAAGTCCTACTGAGAGATTTACTCATCCTATGCACACTTACTAGGGTGTAAGTGACATTGAAATCAGTGGAACTTGCTTCTGAGTAAGCATGTACAGGGCTGTGATTGTTAATCTTCAGAGCCTCCTTCCAGGCAAGAGGCTTGGAGAAGTACTGCGTGTCTCCCCCCACCCAAAAGCTCTGGAGAATCGTTCTTTTTGTGCTGTCTTCTGACTTCCCAAACGTCAAAGTCACAGTCACTTACAATTGACCCCAATGTCCCCGTAGGGAAGTGGTAACAGCGGGGAGTGCAAGGGGTGCTGGGTATATCTCAGGATGGGGTTCCTCCGGTAGGTCTGTTCTACCACTTCAGGGTTCATGCTGTTTTCCTGAAGGAAGGAAGAAAAGAAAGACAGATGTTTCCTTAGAAGGGCCTTGGATTTTCCCTTCGCATTTCTAACTTGCCAGTATTAAACAGAAGTGCTCCCTAACAGGACCCTTGGCTCAAGACTCAGTTACTTTATATTGCAAAACACTGATGTGATCCAGCCAAAGAAAGCTCCATAGGATGACACAGAGATAAAATTTATTCAACAAAACATTCAATGTGTTTTAGGCCAACAATGGCCCTTGTACCAATGGCATTCCATCTTGTAGCAGAATAGGTAGGTTTTTGTGTTGAATAAATGTGTCTTTGCATCCTTCTGCAGTCTTTTTTATTTTTTTTGCTGCACAACAGAAAACAACTTCCTACAGCCTCAGGTGTTAAATAAGCCAATGGCCTGAAGGCACAGCTGTGTATAGTATGTGCAAGGTGTGTACATGTGCCTGTCTGCCTCCTTGTACAGCATGGGTGGAGGGAGCTGTGGCTCTCCAGATGTTGCTGGACTGCAACTCCTATCATTCCCAAGCACTGATCATGCTGATGGGGGTCCATGGGAGGGCCACATTTGGAGGGCCACAGGTTCCCTACTTCTGCTGTACAGGGTGTGGTCCAAACGTCACACACCAGAAGGTAAATTGCAAGAGGTGCTTTGTAGCTCAACAGGGAATTCCTAATGGTGTGGACACACAAAGCCACCATCTATAGAGTCAAATCTTTGGTTCACATAAGCCACTGCTGTTTATTCTGATTAGTAGCTACTTTCCAATGGTCAGAAGCCTTCCCAAACTCTGTTACATACCCCCCAACTGGGTATGTGATAAATGTGCACATACCCAGTTAGGTGAACTCTTCAACCCCAATACTGAGTTCCTTTTTCTCATAAGAGATGCCAGAGACTTGACCAGGCACCTTCTGTATGCAAAGCATGTGCTCTGTCACTGAGCTATGATGACCCCAACAAAAGCATGCACAACCTTTGGACTACCCTGCACATATTAAGTGCGCTTTAATGCACATTCCTCTGAAGGAGAGATTCTGACAGCAGATGCAAGTTGCAGGTCTGGGTTGAAGAATCCAGATGCGTGCACCTATGATTGACAGTGCGTGTGCTTTGTGTATAGAAAATGCCACATGCCTGCCTTTGATCATTCCAATGTGTGCACGCATGGAGATATCACATACCTAGAAGACAAACCAGCAATAAGGAAAAAAGCCAAGGGAAACCTCTGTTTCTGAAAAGATGAGTTTCCTATCCATCCTTCTTTTCTTAAATAGGTGAGTCAGCAAGTTAAATCTTCCACACACAATAAGGGTTAAATCCTAGATAGTTGCACAGACCAGTAACATGTGGCACCCACACAGGATACCTCAGAGGGTGCATGTGGCTGAAGAGAAGTTCACATAACTGCGTAGGTGCACATTTGACCATCCTAAAAGGCTGTGAACTAAGGAAGCAAGGCAGGCTCATTTGGCCTAGATGTCTTACGTCTGTGAGTGTGGGACACTGGCCAGGACCCTGTGTCTCAATATATCAAAGGAGACTGAATACATGGCTTCAGCCTTGCTTAGACACTGGCTAAAGCTCTTGCTTATTTGGGATTAAGACTTAGAGGCACTTACCCTAATGTCACGAATAAGTTGCTGTGTAGGTGTTTCAATGGGAACCTTGCTGTCAATAACTCCTTGGATGGCAGAGGCCCAGCGCATGGCTTCGTTCAATAGCTTGGTGTAGAGGCGGTAGGAGTGCTTTCGGCCATGCACAGTGATGTTCCAGTAGCCTGCCGGCACAAACAGAAGCAGGCAATGAAGATGACTCAACAGCCCCTTTCAGTAAAAGGAAATGACAACTGAAGCAGCGAAGTAGAAAGGTGGGAGAAGAAATAAGCCAGAACCTAGTGGCCATGAAGCCTACACTCTATCAACTGCTCATCACAATGCAGAGCTGTAAAGTGATCTCAAGTGGCAGGGCCAGCAGCCTTAAGAAGCAGCAAAATGACCTGTACAAAGCTACTGATATCCTTTTGTGTACCTCTCATTGCTTTGGAGTATTAGTTTAAACCCATTTGATTGGGTCTGGACCATCATTCATATTGTATGAAACACTATTTTGCGCCAAAGAAACCAGTGAGTCAAATGTTATGGTTTGTGGGATGCACGAGGTCAAGTCCAGGAAGTCTCTTCTGGCTTTACTAGCTATGAATTCACCTGACTGCACTTTACTGATAGAGCAGATTCATTTAAACACATGAAGCTGCCTTATGCCAAATCAGATATTTCTTCCATCTATCCCAGTATAGCAGCCTTCCCTAACCCGGTGCCCTCCAGATGTGTTGGACTGCAGTTCCCGTATTTCCCAGGCAGTCTGGCCAATGGTCATGCTAGCTGGAAATTAAGAGTGTTGCAGCCAACACAACTGGAAGGCACCAGGTCTGGGAAGGCTGCATTAAAGTCTGCTGTGATTAACGGCAGCTCTCTCATGCAGAGATTCTTCCAAGTACTGATGCCAGAGATTCTTTTAACTGGAGATGCTGGGAACTGAAACTGGGCTCCTGGACATCACCAATGGGCAACTTGTGGCCTGCATACAGCCCTCATTTCTCTATGATGACTTGCTGAGTATTGCACAACTACACCAGAGTCTCATGCCACCACTCAAAGAAATACCAGACTTTCATTGTTAGGAAAAACAACACTATAATAGTTGTAAAGCATGTGAGAGCTCCTGGAGAATAACATCATGTAAAGCACCCGCAAACTACCATGAATGAAGAATCACGAGCGCACAATAAATTCCTCATGTAGAAAGGTGCTCAGAGTCCTTCTCTGGCTCCTCTGAAAGGCTCTGGAGAGTTTATTTGCATTTATTACCATTTTACTGCACAGCTATAAATGTGTGGCATATTACTTTGTGTATTTATAATAGGGCACAAGCGTGACGACCTCTGCAGAGGTCTCCATCTTTTGCATGTAAAGTAGGGATTTTGCCAGTGCTCAGAGGCGACACGCAGGCACACATATCTGGAGCTGGCTAGATGGGTGTGTCCTAGGCACGAACACATTTACACGTATTCCTTCATGCTCATTCACTCACACAGAACCACATCCACCCACTTCCCCCTCTCCCCCTTCACACACTTACTTTTCATTCAGCTTTCCTCCCATGTTGAGTGGCAAAAAAGAGGCTCCTCTTTCTCCCAGCCTCTCATGGAAGGAAAGTGAGCTGCTAGGGCAGGAGCACTCTGCAGTGTTCCTGCGTTAGGATCATGCTTTCTATCTGTGCTAGACTGGGAGAAAAATATGCCTCTCCCCACCCCCCAGTACGGAAATTGCACTTGAACAAAGTGAAATTGGGGAGATGCCACAGACTGTCTTTCAGGGTTGGCGCCACAATTCTAATAATGCAGGGGAAGGGTGTTTTTTCCAGGCTGCAAAATTGCCAGCGAGGGGAACTTCGGGATGAAGTAGGATTCTGCTATACCACAGCACCACCAAATGGTTGTGTAACAGAACACATAGAAAGGCAGAGAAAGGAAACCCCCAGGGGAAAAAAACATGTGTAAAGGAGCCGATCTTAATCCCACAAAGAATCCAGAAGCAGAAGCCTCAGTAAAGTAGTGGTTTAAAGGCTCACATGGAAAAGCCCAGAGACACACAAACACACAGCCACCCTGACGAATTACTCACCAGTTTCTTTGAAGACTCTCTCA
Source organism: Elgaria multicarinata webbii (assembly GCF_023053635.1). Taxonomy (NCBI): domain Eukaryota; kingdom Metazoa; phylum Chordata; class Lepidosauria; order Squamata; family Anguidae; genus Elgaria; species Elgaria multicarinata. The sequence continues at coordinate 77,332,949 of NC_086172.1, read as the reverse complement.
TCAGGTTGGACCACAGAGCAGAGGCTGTTGAGCACCAGTGTCCCGAGCTTGGTGGCAGTACGCTCGGAAGACTTATAGTAGTCGAGGGCAGTGTTAGTCAGGACAAACCAGCGTTTCTTCACCTTCAGGGAAGAGGTCTTGCTGCTGCTCTGGACCTCCTTATGAAGCCAACCTGACAGGGAAGAAGAGGGACAACAGGGTTCATTGAGAGAGGCGGGTGGGGGGGGGGCTCTCCTATGAATCATCCTGCTACTGGTGATGCCCACCAATTCCCGTTCCTTCATACAGAAGAGGGGAAGGAGGAGACAAAATGAAAGCTAAATCCTCAGCTCTCTCAGCTTATTTTCTGGCTTCACAGTTTGAGTACTCATTTGTAAATAAATAGTTCACATGCTTTGGACCTATTCTCTCAGCCACCCTCTAAAACCAGAACTGAGGGGTGGGGTTGAAGCTGGGAGAGCAGCAGCTCACCTACAGCCACCTAGTGAATTCCTGGTGGAGATGAGATTTGCAGGGGAAACTGAAGCTCTCACACTCTTAGCCACGACACGGCATCAGCCCTCATTGCCATGGGCAGCAGCTGTATAGACCAACTGCTGGGGGATGCTTATTATCATTATTGCATGTTGGAAGACTAAACTTTGCCATTGCCATAGCGATGGCTATGGAGCTGCTTTCCAGGAAAATCCATCTTGCCCGGAGGAGGCAGGCTGTCTCAGGGCATCCACTTTGCTAGCCCGATAAAGGGCAGTAAATTGTCAATAATTTAGTTAGGGGTTTGTTTGTTTTACCACTATAGCAGGAGGGAGGGAGCCATTTAGATCCCCTGCCTCCAGCATCGCATGGTCTTTAGCCAGCCTTTCCCAACCTAGGGCCTCCAGATGTATTGAAGTCCAAGTGCCATAATTCCTAGTTATTTGCCAGGTTGGGGAAGGTGGTCTTTGGGCAACGTTACCCTTTTACCTCTCACAAGGAACTCCTGTCCATCGACCCTGGATTCGCCTTTGGGCTTCTGCAGGAGCGAGATCCAGTGATGCATCTCCTCGGGGATGTCACTGTTGCAGTGAATGACTCTATTAGCTGTGATGATCACAAAGGAGTTTGGCCTGCAAAAACATGGTGAAGGTGGGTCACCTAGTCCTCGCATGTTACCACAGCCAGCAGAATATAACAACAACAAAAACGTTATTTCTCTCCCATATGTTATATGTTCAATCCCTCCCCACCCATCCCTTTTAATCCAGACATTTCTTGATTGTGGAAGAGTACTGCTAAAGGAGTCTTTGCTGGAGCAGCCCATCAAAAGCTGGCAATGTTTAGTTTCTAGGAAGTGAGGTGCACCTCCCTTGCCCTGCTTGCAAGGGCTGGAGAGTAGGAAACATGCGTGTTCAGAGGGACACCTTTTTTAAAGCATATGGCAGGATATAACTTGAATTCCTTAATATTTGAATAAATAAAATAGTAGGAGCACCATCTGCATGAAGGCAGAATACTTACCCCACAGACTAACCATTTTTATAACTAAGAATTCTAGTTGGCTTCAGCCATGACACCGATCCCTGTCTAGTTATGTGTACAGCAATATCTTTGAGCATCATCAGACAAGTGTTTTATTGCATGCTCACAGGCCCTTCTGACCCCTCTCTGTCTGCCTCCCATGCATCTCCCGCTCTTTCTGGTCTTCTTTCCGTAACAAAATAAGACCCCAGTAAATCCAATTTGGGGTGGGGGTGGGAGAATCGAAACTTGGTGTCATTTCCTGCTGTGTGCAGGAAAAGCAGCACCATAAAAATGTCCACTGAATGGGCCACGTGATCTTTGTTTACTTCCTCTTTCTTCCCCATGTGAAGAAAGAGGAAGTATCATGGGACACAAGCGGGGTGGGGGGGGGGAAAGCAACAGTGGGGAATTGGGATTCCCCCCCCCCCGCCCCTGGAACGATGACGCTCTTCTTCTGAAGTATCTGTAGTATGTTACCCCCAGTATCAGAGGGAGTATGCCTGTCGGTACTGCCCTCAGGTGTCCAGCTTGTAGGCTTCCCATGGGGGGATCTGCTTAGCTGCTGTGGGAAAAGAATGTTGGATTAGACAACCCTTTCTTCTGATCCAACTTGGCTCTTCCGATGTTCTTAAAACAATGATCACTCCTATTACAGGTGCTTCACTTCTTCAAAAACCAGCCACCCTTTTAAGAGAACCAGCTAAAAAGGAACCTATGGGAAATGGGCTGGCCCTGCCCTAAAAACATTCACCAAGTAGAACGACAACTTGTGTTGACCCTTCCATGTTGAGGCAACTGAATGGTTGGCTAGAATATGTCTCCAACATTAAAACAGACTTAATATATTTAGACTTTAATAACGATGATGATGAAGAAGATGATGAAAATTTTCACAAATCCAACACTAAGCTGATTTCCTCTTCAACCAAAGAGGAAAAACATGTTATGAGTTTAAACAAGACAGAGATAGATTCTCGACTTTGCTTGCATTACACCACTTCTTCTCCAGATGCAACCTAAAAGGTGTGGAAGGGGGGCTCAATGTTAGCAGCTTCCAGAAAAAAAAACACCGTTCTGGAAGAGGCAATCATGAGCTGTGGAGTGATGGTGGGAAAAGCGTAAGGACACCCTCACTGTACTTCCATGTACTAGTCTGCAAATTATGGTAGGTATGTGGAGAAAGGCACCTCAAAGGTTGGCACGGTGCCATCCTGGTCCCAGGCAGCAATCTCTCTGCAGAGCACACAGTACATTAGCTCATAGGTCAGATGGGATAGAGACTGTTGCAAACACCATCCTGCAGTACGAAATAGCCAGAGTTCTCGAATCCTAACCCACTGCGAGTAGAATTTATTAAGAGGAAAGCAATTGCTCCAAGGATCTTTTGGCACAAGTGACCAGTCCCTAAAAATAAACACAGCCATTTGGGAGATATTTATACTGGGCAAAGGCATTTTAAGTAGCTCCTTATCTGTTGCATTTATATTTACCCAAATATGCAGCTGTGCTTTTCCTGTTACACAATTGTTGCTGTACCAAAAATATCTGAATGTTATAAATTAAAAAGCACATCAAATAAAATAATGAAATGAAATAAATGTGTCTCTATCCTACCTGTCAGGATTGTCAGAAGCACAGACAGAGTCAATGAGCCCCACATCCAGGGTTCCCTTTAAAATAACAAAAAATAAAATATACATAAAATCCAGTTCCCACCATTCTGACCACCAGTATATTGCAATTGAAAAATAGAGAATCCGTGATGGGGTGGTGGTGAGGGCAGTTAGACGCAGACTGGGTTCTTAATGACTGCGGTCACCAGGAGGCAGGGAACAAATTGAGTTCCTGAGTGCACCCGTCTACTTGTTCTTATAGGAATGAATTGCTGCCATTAATTTCTATGGTGAAAAATGAAAAGCACTATCCTTGTGGACAAAGTTGCAATGGGGGCAAAATCCATGAGCTCTGACACTGGGTAGACCAATGTGTGATGACTCTGCTTCTGCAAGGGGCAAGACATACAACATACTCCCCAGGGGACATTATACAAACTTCCCCACCATATATTCACAATGTCAGAACGATAATGCATGCACGTGCACATGTACACACACACACACACACATTAATGTCATTAATCTCTGGAGAAATCTATTTCAGGTTGTGGACAATGGCTTCCCTCCAGGGAATGTAGCATTCAACTGGAAGCAGGGAGAAAGGGTTCCTCAAGGGAAGAGGTACCAACTAGTGAGGAGTTATTGGGAAGCATCCAGTGGGACCACTCCAGCTCTGCTGGTTCTGTTACACTCGCAGGACCCACTACTTGCACAACAAGGCTCTGACGCTTCTAAGTATGAACCACGGAAATGAGCAGAAACACTAGTCTCTGAATTAGGAGGGGTCAGCAGAGCTCCCTTCATTTACAATTTCAGATTTGGAATGTGGTTCTTCCCACACAGATCCTACCACACCCCAATGATTAGCAGTGATCAGCACAGTTCCTGTATAGCATGCAAATGACAGACTTGCTGATTCAATGATCTGACATTCATAAACCCTTCTGTCTGCAAAGTTCCTTAACATACCAGTATATCTTCAACCAGTATCCGGGATGAAATTTTAAAATCCCACCATCTCACTCTAATTCGATTCTATAGTTCCTGTGAACTGTGATCCCTTTACAATCTCCGTTGCCTTGCTGTTAAGGCCCAGTGGAAACCCCTTTACTCCCACTTGCTTAAATACCAACGTATAGTTCCTACCTCTTGCCTGCTCCCCAATTTCAACAGGCATTGACTTGTTATGCTGTCCTTGATTAAATTATTCTCTTTACCCAAATCTTGCCTCAGGCCCATCCTCCTCCCATCAATCACCATGTCTGCCTGCCCTCAAACTAGCCAAAGGCATCATATCCTTCAGGCATCCTCCTTCTATACCAAACTCAGCCTCCTACCTTGCTTTCTGTAAAGTGGCATAGCTGGGTAGGGGGTTATAGCAGTTATCATCCAACACCTTTGGAAGGCACCAGGTTGGGGAAAGCTATTGTAAAGGCTGCCCATTAATATCTCTCCTACTTTTGGACCACAGTGATAGCAAGCAGGAGAAAACATCCATTATCAGCTGCCTAACAGCCAGAATATTACATAACTAAAATCTCTAGCTCTGGGTTCCAACTGATTGCCACTCACCACAGCATTCTTTGGGTTGGCTTGTTCATCCTGCATCTCCCTCAGTTGTTGCTCTGTGGCGCTGTGCACGTGGCTCAGGACATTAAACCAGTCACTGTTGGAAAAAAGAAAACCAGAATTCACTTGTGTGGCCAGCACAACTGGGTTTTAGAAAGTGACCAGTTCAATGGATCATACCACCAATGTTGTGGCATTATCCGCCTCGAATGTAGCATATTAAGTAAATCAGGCAGGTGGGCATATTGTCATCTATGGAAACCTATATAAGGAGCTGCTTTATACTAACAAGACCACTGAAGGAGATCATACATTGCCTAGTATTATCTACACAAGGGTTGGAAAGACTTTCATTTTTGCAGGGTCTCCTTTATTTTTTGTTTTAAATTAGAATCCTGAAGTCCACAAACCGGAGGCAGGTGCAAAATAGTGGCTCAGCTGAGTAGATAGATGCTTGCAAAGCATTAAGAAACAGGGTGCCTATAAACACAAGCTCAGCCCAGGAATTTGTGATCAGAACCAGAACCAAACTCACAAGTCCTTCCACCCAAAACCTCTCTTGTGGTTCTTTTTCAGCTATCTAATTTGGGGGCCAGGGCAAGGGGAGCTTTTTACATGTTGCTCTTGTTAGACAGCTGGGAGTCAGAAGCCCTTGCCGATCTACTGCAAAGCAGCCAGAGATCTACCAGTAGATTCCAGTCTATTTTCTGCCATTTGACCTATGCTGAATGACGGTGATTCTCAGCAAGCTCCGCTACCCAAGACCCTTTAGAGGGATTGAATCTGGATCAATCAATATGCAATGCATGTGCTCTCCTGCTGGGCTGTGTCCCTTTCTCTGCCAGAGAAATAAATGCCAGCAGATTTGTATCGCAGTTGCTGCTTGGCATCAGCAATGGAACAAAGTGCTGGACTGGGAAACTGACTGCATAAACAATCAGAATGTGTGGGTTCTCTCTGGCTCAAGCTGTTCTGAACGTTGCAACTTGGGCTGCAATCTGATGCTACAACCTGGAACCACTGGGTTTGGAAGAGTCAAAAAGGCCATTGGCACACAAGCCTCTGCCAATTAATCCACAACAACCCTCTGAGGTGGGCTAGGCTAGAGAGTGACTGGCCAAAGTCACCTAATGAGCTTCATGGCAGGGTGAGGGTCAGTATCCAGGTCTCCCCAGTCTCAATCCAACACTCTAACCACTACACCACACTGGTTTTCTCCCATCCAGACCACAGGATACCACAATCAGAAAGCAGATCCAACACAGGAAGGAACCAATGGAGTAAGCAGCTCCAGATGGCACAAGCTCCATCCAACAACAACAACAACAACAACAACAACACACACACACACACACACACACACACACCTTCCATCACAGTCAGTTGTTCAGATTCTCACAGAATTTGACATTCATTCTAATTGTTTTCTGATACTTGAATGGTGATGTGGTAACAGTTACCATGGAAATTTACACGTCCATCTTGGCAGGGGTTAGAAGTTTCCAATATTAGTTTCAAACACACCTGTCAATACTCACACCTGGAGTTACAACATTAGGCTGCCAGCTTGTCTTATTTGGAAACAGGAGGATCTTACAATAGTATAAAATGGGGGGGGGGGGGGGAAACAACTTGTGTCTCCAGGCAGGGATAGGAATTGTGGAGCAAGCACTTTGGAGAAACACACACCTGCTCTTGCATCCCTTACCTGGCATCCTCTGGTGACTCCGCCACTATGTGGTAAACCCGGTCGCTTGTCACAATATCAAGGGCATTCTCTTTCTCATGAATATCCACAATCTCCCTGAAAAAGAGCCAGCGATAAGAACTAAGATGCCAAGGCTGTTCAACAAAGTTGGGCCACTCTCCCATTGGCCTGCTTAGCATCCATCGCTTCCTGTGATCTTATGGATGTACTTCAGAACATCCTCTCTGGCGACACCAAACAACAAGTAACAGCATCCAAATATGAAGGCTAGCGACAGACTGGGGCGGTGGGTGTGACTCCCTACTACATCTGGAGAGCACCGGGTTGGAGAAGGCTGGGCTAACGAACCCAAGAGGCAGGCAGTGACCATTTAAGAGAGACCTGATGGGGAAAGGGGGAGGAGTGAGCCAGGTGTCCCATTAGGAGCATCAGACCCCACAGAGACAAATGTGGGGCAAAACTGGCTCACAGAAAATGTCCTATAATCAGCTCTAAAGCAACGTTACCCTGCATGCATGACAGACACTGAAGCATGAAAGACAACCTTCACACTCAGATCACAGGGCTCAAAGGCATCTTCCCTCACAGCCTTTGAGCCTGCATTCAAGCATCCTGGGATTTGCTTCCTGAACCATTTGCTCTCAAGAGCCAGGTTGTTGTTGGGGGTGGGGGGGGTTGTTTTCTGCCATTCCAACAACAGCTGGAGAGGGACCCAGGGGGATAAGAAGTCTGGAGAATTGGCCCTGCCTTGTTTCCCTAGGGTGGAGAGACATCATATTTATTAACATTTATTTGTTACATTTATATTCTGTCTTTCCTCCAAGGAGCTTAAAGTGGTACACATGATTCTCCTCTTCTCCTCTCCATTTCATCCCTCACAACAACTCTGTGAGGTAGGTTGGGCTGACAGTGAGAGATCAGTCCCAAAGTCCCAGTCCAACACTCTAACCACTACACCTCACTGGCTCTCATAGATCATAGGTTTCCATACTTGGCCTTTCGGACGTCAATCGTCCCTTTCAGCTTCTCTTCACTGTCATTCTCAAAGTACATCAGCTTGGCCTCTCTCAGCACGAACCAGCGCCGTTTCCAGTTCCGCCGAGATAGCGTGGACATGCCTCCTCCTTTCTTGTAAAGCCAGCCTGACTTCAAGGCCTCTTGCTTTGCTCGGAACCACATGAAGGCCTCGTTCTTCAACACACACCAACGCCGTCTCCAGGGGTTCATCAGGCCCCCTTGCAGGGAAGAGAAGAGACATTGTCAAAGTTGCTGTAGCACCTGAATGTCCCCTATTTATGCCCCACCAGCCCTTGAGAAGACACCAGCATGTTTACATTCATGACCTTAGCCATAACAGTTCCCTGAAAAAATGAAATCTCTCCTGTAGAGATAAGAACAACAATCATATGCTATTAAGACGGAATGTAAATGGCCGATATAAAAATGGAAAGTTATCAGCTTCAGGCACTCCCTCTTCTTCCCATGTCCACAATGCACAGGCCTCGTGCAGATTATCACGTCTGAGGAAACAGCAGCAATGTTGCCATTCGTGTTATAGTGAAACTAACCCCGATCCTGGTAACTCTGCGAGTGTTATGGAAGTCTTGCAGCCAAACAAGGCAGTGGGCAGGGTATATGATTTTGATTCAAATCTTCTCAGCTACGAAGCTCACTGTGTGCTCCTTGGGCAAATTTCTGTTTTTCAGCCTGACCTGTCTCACAGGGTGGTTGAGAGGATAAAAAGGGATAGCCCCCATGTATACTGACTCTGATCTCCTTGGAGAAAGGGATGGATATAAATATGACACACAATTCTGAAACTGGAATTTGGGTGGTGGTGGTGGTGGTGGTGGGTGGAATGGTCTCATCAGGCAACATCTGTAACTGCTCAAAAGCATACACATCATCATCACAGGCGCGCTAGCTATGCCTGAATGGTAAGGGGAGGAGATTTTTTGGAGGAGATTAGGGAGCCAGAGCAAGGTGTTCACCTTCTGGGACTGACAAAGCTGCTTACCCTTCATGTAGAGATAGCTGTGGAAATAGGCTGGCCCTGACCCATTGAGTACGGTGACCCGGCTGATGCAGAATTCTTCATCCGTGTCCATATAAGCATCTCCTTCATCCTCACTATCTAGAAACTAGGGACAAAAACAACGATTACCTTCTCAAAAGCAAAACCTTCATAACACGGCAACTACAAAGCCTTCAGATTTAGACCACCCTCTTCAAATAGTCCTATCAAACCTCTGCTACCAGTGTGGGATAGTGGCTAAAGTGTCAGACTGGGAGTCAGGAGATCAGGGTCCTAGTCCCCACTCGGCCATGGAAACCCACTGGGTGACTTTGGGCCAGTCACAGACTCTCAGCCCAGCCTAGCTCACAGGGTTGTAATAACAGACTGAACTGGCCAGATATGATGGTAACCATATACTAGATGTTTTCATGGCACAAAGAGTCTAAAGTGGGCAAGTAACTTCAAGGCCAAGGCCAAATACCTTCCTACTATCCCAACGTGTGACCTTTGGCCTCCAACTCCATTTCAGAATTAACTGTTTTAAATATCTTTCTTCTATTGCAACAGACCAACCTTCTCCCAACCTGCTGACTTCCAATGACCATGATCCTTGGAGGATAATGGGACCTGTACTCCAACACATGCGGAAAGCACCATGCTGAGGGTGGCAATGTGCACCCCCCCACACACTGCATCTCATTTCACAACCTTCATCTCTGCCATTCCCACAGAGAAACCTGTTCTGCCCTCCCTCACCCAGTCAACACTGCATGTGCAGTTGTTGCTGCTTTAAAATCAATAGAACACAGAATGGTCCCCGCAGCAGATCACATAAAAACAAAGCTACTGGCATGCACACGCTCTAACTAACTAGCTAACTAACACACACACACACACACACACACACACACACACACACACACACAGAGTCAGCACAAAGGGAGTGCCGTGACAGGGGTGAGGGGTGGGGGTGGGGAGGTGAATCAAGTTATTGAACAATGACAGGGATGTAGTTCAACTTTTGAGATGGCATTTTTGGTAGGCAAAAAGGGACAGACAAGTTGTGTCCTATTGGGGCATACTCTTCATATTAAAAAGACCCTCAAATCATTCCCTTCTCGTCCCCCAGTATAGCCACAATTGCAAATAAAATGTTCTAAGGCTTGCTGCCTTGCTTGTGTGACCCTCTTTTATAGGTCCCACCATAGAGAAGGACTTTTGTTGATTCCAGTTCTTCTGACCCTCCTGCTTACCCTATGCTCAGTGAATCTTGCCAGCAACATCTCTTGAGCTTAGCTTGCTGCCTTTCCAACAACCCTCTGCATGGAGTGATTGAAAGAACATCTTATAATACTTCCTTGAGGGGTTGTGCTAGTGATACACAAACATAAACACCACGCACACCTGTTTTGCTATGCTTAAGCAGACACATACAAATAATGGCATGGAAGGAAATATGTATGGGCTGTAGGTTATATCCAAACAAACCAAGCTACTTCCAGGATTGCCTGACATCTGGATTGTGAGCCCTTAGAGATCTCTTTAAAGGGAATAAACACTGCAGAGCACCACATAATCATAGGGGCTTTTTTTAATGTTGCAGATAGAGCTGGAAAAGCAAACAGCCAGAAACAGTAGTAAGATTTGATAAGGACAACTTGGCAAAGAAATGTACCACTTGCCTGATAGGCAATATATTTCTTTGCCAAGTTTTCATTCGACCTACAAGGGGAAATGCTAGGCTGGATATGGTTTTGGCAAGTAACAATGATATATTAAGGCAGGAATCCCCAATCTTTTTTGGGTGGGTACATCTGGAATTTTGAGTCGTAGATACTTTCACAAAATGGTGCTATTAAGGGGGCTTGCCCCTTCATAAAATGGCTACCACAGTGTACATGACTAGCCACAAATGCTCAGTTTCCAGAAGGAAAACTGGTGAGACTGAAAGGGGGAAAAACTGAGCTCAAAACACAAAATCACACTTGTGAGCCCAAATAAACACGGTCCTGGAGGGCAGCACTTTGCTTTGCAGCATGCTAGCTTACTAGTTAAATAAAAAGTTTATTAATAAAATAAAAATCAGAAAGGGTAGGGTATCTGGCAGACACCAAGAGGGGTGTCCATGGATACATTGGTGCCCACAAGCATCCCGCTATGGGAAGGAGAGAAAGAGATATTTCCAAGTGATCATGCAAAGACTGAATTTCACCTTTTCAAAAAACAAACTTTATGAAATCAAACAGGTTAGATAGCAAGGTGAGTTAGGTAAAGGAACTTTAGATTTAAAGATATTCCAGTTACCTTTAGCCAACTACACACAGCCCAGTGAAAAGGCTGCAGATACAGTGATCGTGAAGGATTGGCTTGAGATCTGAGGGAAAGTGCGGCATGCCACTCTGTTCTTCTGAGCCCAACCCATGGGCGGGCTCTGATCCACTGAAAGTGGTCAGCTGACCACCACCCTGCGTCTATCTATCACAGGGCCTTGGCCTGGGCAACAGCACTTTCTGAACATTGAACCTGGACATTCCTTGTCAAATGTTACTCCAAGCCGTCTCTAGCCCAAAACATAGGACGTACAGATGTGTTTTCTAGAGGATATAGAGGCTGCATTCAGATGTCACTTTAAATCATGATGGGTTAATAAGCTATGCATAGTAGCTTATTTTTTAAATAAGCTACTGTTATCCCCCATACGATCAGACAAATAAGCTACTGTGAGCAGCTTACTAAGCTACTGTGTGCAATTTGACTCATCCTCCTGTCCTGCTGCAGTCCTCCCGCCCAAACAGTGGCGCTGTTTCACCTCTGAAGCCCTGGAGGTTCACAGGATCAGGACAAAACTTCATATACAGCCTTCCTCAGTCAGGAGACACCCGATCCACCATCGAACCCCTGCACAATGGGCATCTTCAGACAGGGCATTTCCCCCTGAGATTTACCACTTCTTCCTGTTTTGGATTCTTTTGGGGATTTAAATGGGGTCTTTATACAGCCAGGTTTTCTTTTTATGCATAACTCTATATGCCATTTGCAAGGGTGGGTGGAGCCTTGCAGGATGTTATCGGTTGTCCACCCCTCTGGCATCTCAGTGTGCAACGAAACACTTCCTCACAAGTTCAGAAGTCTGCGTCGTTGGAGTTCCATCCTCCCCTCCTCCCCCGCGCAAGTCTGTTATGTCCCTGTGAAAGCAACAGTAACGTTTATACACTGGGAGAGGGGATTGTGTTGAAGGGGGTTGCACTTCTCTCCTGCGTGTGCACACGTGGGGATTGAATAGAAAGGGCTAAAAGTTTTCCAAGCAGCACATGCAGGGAGATGTCTATATGTGGGGGAAGCCCCCAGGGTGGCTCCACAGTGGCGCTGTGTGGTTTATACGATGCAGAAGCCACTGTGGAGCCATTCCAGGTCTTTCCCCCAAAGCTCTGAAATTAAAAAGTCAGGGACTTACCTGGCTTTTTTCTCTGGAGTGAGATGACAATGGCACGTCTGCCGTTTGTTGCCACTCCAGAGTCGTGGCAGAGCTGTGGCCAGCCAGATGGCTGATTATCACCATCTGCCCAGACAGGGGAGAAGGAGTGGGCCAGCAAGCCAAATGGCTGCTGAAACACATCCGTGCTTCTCCAGAGTGGGGAGAAGGAAATGCTTGGTGGGGTAAAAATATGTAAAAAAAAATGTGGAGGGACGCAGGGACACGTTTGTGCAGCGACGCACAGTGGCGCAGTGGTGGCCCCTCCGCTTCTGATGCAAACCCCGCACTTACTCCTTAGTGTGGGGACAACCCCGCAGGAGCGCAAGCGTGGGGTTTTGGGGGGCTCGCGGCACCAATGCGTCATCGTCAAGTCAGCCCCCAGAGCAGCCCCCATCACATTGCTAAGCATCGATTCTCCGCAAGTTCGGTATTGTCCCTGTAAGAGCGTCTGTGCAGCTATGGCCAGGCTTCCCAGCCATGCGATTTCTCTCCCATCTGAAAACACTCTAAAAGCAACAGTAACACTTTTCTCGTTTGAGAGGGGGATTAAATGGAAATGTGTTGCATCTGCTCACATCCATTGCAACCACCATCCCCCTCTCCATTGCCCATCTGCTTAAGCATTCCTGAAATACGGAGCCGAGCAGGAGCGGAGGGGCAGAGACAGTCCCAAGTGACCCTCGTCAGCACTGACTCAACAACGCTGCACTGCTCAGCACCCGTCCACACAAAGCAGGACCGTGGGAGTTTGCAAGATCAGGACCAAACTTCATAGACAGCCTCCTCTACTAAGGAGGCACCTGATGCACTATGAAAACCTGGCAAAAAACCGAGGTGCACCAAAAAGCGGGAGACGTCAATAACACTGTGGGGGCTTGCAGGATTGGGACCAAACCTCGTAGCCTGCCTCCTCTACACTGCTGGCTTGGTCCACTTAACATGTTCCTAATCAGTAAGTCAGCAAACAGCAGAGCAGCAGTTGTTTTAACTGCTCTTGCCATACAGCTCTGTAGCCAGCCAAAATTACCCACTGTGACCACTACAAAACACAATAACCCATGATGGGTTAAATAGCCCACTCTGCAGACCATGGGTTATCAGAGTGGGTTATTTTGGCCAAATAAGCCATCATGGGTTAAACATTTTAAGGCTTAATCATGGTTTATCTTGTCATCTGAACACAGGCAGAATGCCAGGGAGAGTCTTGGGTGTGTGTGTGCAATTATCTTGCCATTGCCCTCTATATTTATTTTATTTTATTTTGCAATGGCGGGGGAACTCTACCATCAAAAGAACATCTGTTTTATCTTGGCTCTGCAGAATCCTCAGATCAGTCACACATGGACTGATCAAATTTGGAAATAGGATACTGAACCTTTTTTTTAAACAATTGGTTTGCTGAATAATATCTCATCCTTGCTTTGAAATATAGTTTCCAAAGAATTTCTTTTTAAAATCACCCCCAAATGAAAAGCTTCACACCATGAGAAGGCATGTGAGTAGGGGATTTGTTTTGTATACAATTAATTATGTACAACAATATTCAGCAGGTAGCCAGCCATGTCACTATCTCAGATTCCACACAGCAATTGCGATATACTACTATCACACCAGCTACAAAATATTGTGTTTTAAATGCTTGGAAAACACAGTATCCTCACGCAACCTTGAGGGAAAATTTGCAGAACAAATGGAAAACATACGTGCATTTATAGAGTGTATACGCATATGTGCAAATGTGCACAGACACACAGACACACAAATAGTTGTGTAAATGTCCTTAGTAGAACATGGGAAAGTACAACACAGCAGAAACATATGATACAGGACCTGTCACATAAGTAAAGTAACCAGTAGGGTGAAGGCAAAATGACATATTGGGTTTAACAAGTGGTTTTTTGGGGTGTGTTTAAATTATTATTTGCATCGTATCTTTCTTCCGTTATGGAAGTCAACGCAATATAGACAGAAACGTAGGAAGCTGCCTTGTACTCTGTTAGTCCATCTAGTCCAGTATGTCCATACTGACCAGCAGCGGCTCTCCAGGGTTTCAGGCAGGGTTCTTTCCTAGCCCTGGCTGGAGAATCTAGGGGTTGAACCCGGGACCCTCTGCATGCAAGGCAGGGCCTCCACCACTGAGCTACAACCCCTCACAGTGTACATGGGAATCCTAGGACATCTCTTTCCCAGGTGTTCCCCACACCCAGAACTGCTCAGTGTCATCAAAGCTTTTGCTTCTTGTGCCTTCAGACCGTGCCCTGGTACTAGGAGCAAATGGGAAAACTTTCAAAGCCAGCTTGCAAGAGGTCAGAAGTGGAGTTATTTAAGAAACAAATCTTGGGACTTATTTTATTTGCTACTTTTTTTTTAAAGCAACCTGTATTGCTAGCGGGGGCATGTGGATGAAATTTGCCAACAACACCAAGCTGGGAGATATCCACAAGGACTAGAGAGTTATGCTAGATGAAAGTGGGTGGTCCTATGCATGTGAGCAACATAAATGGCTTAACTAGTGTGATGACAAAATACAATGGCTTTGAATTTGGGCAGGTGATTTCCTGCTAGTCTTCTGGTCTAAAGATGAAGGCCAAGAAGTTGTTAAGAAGACAAACCACTTTCATTCCCAAGGAGGATGTTAATTAGAAACACAAGAGCACAAGGAAGTGCCAAACGCACACAGGCAAGATAAAAGGAAAGAATACTTCCAGCTTAAAGCGAGATCTATTTCCTGCATAAAGGCAAAAGAGGCTCACCGAGTCCAAGCTTCCGCGGTTGGAGTTCATGCTGTTGCTCTGAGAATGACGCAAGGCCTCCTCCCCGTTCAGCGGCTCAGCCGACGTGCTGCCAACATCTCCACTGCCATCAAACTCATCGTGGTCATAGTCTGACTCCACATCTGGAGGCAAGCTGTAAATGGGGTCTTCCGCCTCCCCGTTGTCGCTCTGCAGGATTTCCGAGACAGTGTGGTAGATGCTTTCCACGTGCTGCTTCTGGGGGCTTGCAGGTCTCTCTGTAGGAAGATCCAGAGAGGAGGCCTCCCCACCTTCTCCCTCCCCAGGCAGCGGCATGTTTGGAGACGCATCTTCCTCAGAGTAGTAGTTATCGCTGGTTCTGGTGCTGCTGTCCTGGTTCAACAAACTCGGGCTAGGAACTGGTGGGCCCTCTTCATCAGCAGGGAAACCTTCATCTTCTTCTTCTTCAGCCAGTGGAGCCACAAGGCTGCACTCAATGTTGAGAGTCCCTTCGTTGGAAAGGGAACGCTCCAAGCCCTGCACACTCTCGTCCAGGTTCCCAAAATCCAGCAGCTCCAAGAACTCCTGCGCGACCCTGGACGCTTCCTTCTCCAGCCTCTGTATCTCTTCTTCCCGTTGCCGCTTTATCTCGTTCTTGGTGTTTTCACAGGTGATGGAGATGTGGTCCGTCTTCTGCTGCCACTGCAGCTTCTCAATCTCCCTTTCCAGGCGCAAAATCTCCTCCATTTGACGCTGCTCCTCTTCCTGCAATGGCTGGTCCTCCTCTTGGGTCCTGAGCACTTCCATCTGGTTCAAAAGAGAACAACTTTTACAAGTTTGCCTTAATGGTCAACAGGTCTGAGAAATTGGGAGCTGACCTGGTGGCCAAGTGGTGCTTCATTTCCTGAGCACACAACACTTCTTCAGTCAAACTCTTCCAAGACTCAACACAACGTTTTTTAAAATCCACCCCCCCAAAAAAAGTGAAGGTGGTTTGAAAGAGGATTCCTGTGCATGATGTGAACATTCATACTACTTTCAATCTCTGGAACATTACTGTTAGTATTGTTTAAAAAGCCAGCAAAACCCATTTTTCCAGAGGCAACTGTGGGACAAAGGGAGTATGTATGTGTACTCTATATCACGGGAACCAATGCCTCTCTCTGTCTCACACACACACACACACACAGAACACTCCCAACTCTCTCAAAAATGACTGTCTCTAGACTTAGGACAATGGCTTGGATTCAAAGGTGCCGTTCCATTCCCAGCAATTGTCCTGTGCAGAGAAATTCCTTTGATCCAGCAGAGGCTCCCTTTAACAAAGGGGTTGAGGAGGTGATCTTTGAATGCTTCTCCTACAGTCTACTGTCCCCCTGAAATTGCTATTTGGCTTGTTATCCATGAGAGCTTCTCTCCATAGCCAAAGAGCAGCTGGGTGTGCATGTAGGTGTGTGGATTTTCGACATGACTATGGCGCAGAAGAAAAGGGTTTAAATCCCCTCCCCAAATGCCATAGCCCTGATTACGCTCACACATGCACATGGCTGCTATTTATACTTGTAAAAAGTAACTCAAATTGAAATGATGCAATTAGCGCCACAACTAGTTTGGCCCTAAGGGTGGTAAAGTGTAATCTAGACAGAGGACATCATCACAATAATATAACATACACAAACAGTGCCTTGAATTAGTCCAGCCTTCCCTAACCAGGTGCCCTCCAGATGTATTGGACTACAACTCCCAACATCCCCAGCCAGCATGGCCAATCTAGTTCAACACATCTAAAGAACCAGAAAGTGTGAGACACCAATGAAACGTACCTGAGCCATTTGCAGTGCTGCTTCCAGCTGCTCCTTTTCTCTATTCAAAACAAGACACAAACTCATCAATAAAATTCGCAGCCCAGCTTGGTAGGGTTTGCACGAGGAACTAAGAGTCGCTCACACAGAGCTCCACTGCGTTCTTTTTGCATCTGCTAGGGCTGAAATCAATGCAGTTCTAACTAGTATTGCTGCCTCAGTTATTTACATCTGGGTTAAAAATTATATGAGCTGTAACAAAGCCTTCAAACCAAGGGAATTTATTATATTACACCTAATTAAAGGCTTTGGTTTGCAGAAGGTTGGGTTTTTGAAAAATCCAGGAACTGAGCCTATCTCTTAGCTTGACTTCTTCAGCTGTGCCAAGTTCTCCCTGACTTTCCCTTCTTACCATTTTAGAAAAACTAGAACATTGGACAGTGGAGATGGGACACAGGTCATAGAGAATGCATTTGACGTGTTGCAGACCCAGTCTAGGGACTCAGAGCTGGGCTATGTTTAAAAAGTGTGCTCCCCGAAACCATGCACTTATCCAGCAGTGTCTCAGCAAACGTCCAACATCTGCATTTACACAAGCAAGGGCCGTATCAGCCTCAGCACTGTGTGCCCATTCAACTTCCACATCTCCCCTTGCAGAGAAAGTAGAACCAGAGTCCTAGGAGGAAGCAGTTACCGCTGCATTGCAACCTCTGGCTCACTCTTGTAGTTCAGAACCAGCAACCTGAAAGGATATAACATGGCTGCCTCACACCCTCGGACTTAATTCATTCACCTCACAGACTAAGCTAAAATCCTTCTCCCCAACATCTGGTTTTCTACATTTGGGAAATTCTTTCTATGGAGGAACATTAAGTCACATAAACACCCTCACCCTTGCAGTCTGAAGTGGTACAATCCACCTGAGGTGCTGCTTGTGAATACCAGGCCACAGAAATAGAACTAAGGCTTCCTTATACCTTTTCTTCTTCTTCTCCTCCTCCTCCTCCTCCTGCTTCCTCCTACGCTCCCTCTCTTCTTGCCATTGTCTTTCCTCTTCCTCCTTTTTAATCCTCTCTTCCTCTTGCCGCCTCTGCTCCTCGGCTTCCTGTTTCCGCCTCTGTTCTTCCTGTAGCAGGTGCTGGTAGAGGCTCCGAGCCAGCTGTCCACGCCAGTGTTTCTGCAGGACAATGGCAGAGGCCTTCAGGCGAAGGAGGGACTTTTTCCAGAAGTGAGCACGGTAGTTCTTTTGGATGGTCACGACACTGGCTAGCACCCTTCGATACTTCTTCCTAAGTCAAAAGGAGTAAGATGGCAGTTACAGTCAACCAATGGCCGTCCCCTCCTTAGGGTCTCTTCAGACACCATCCAGCCCAGTAGAAGCAAGATGTCAGTTGTGATGAATCAGCAGAATCACTGCCACCTCCCTCCAAAAAAACATTTCTCCAGGAAGTCATTCTATTCACGCTGCTCTTTTAACTCCCATCTGTCACCCACCTGGTTTCTACATCTCGAGAGTGCTCTAGGGATCTCCCTCTTGGGGCCACTTATTTCCTGTTTCCACACCAGATCTGCCTTTGCTAAGCAGAAAAACAAGTGGAAGAGCGCCAGGGTGATGCAAAGCACACGGTGAACCCACTAAGCCAAAGAGCTTCCCCTCCCATGGGCAAATCACAGGTTCTTCTATCCCTCCAAACAAAGAGGGGGCAATTCATGTCATGACCTTCTCCTTAATATACATCAGTCTAATTCCCATATAGACAGCCGTGCACTGTTATCCTGCTTACTATCCTAAAACACAATGAGCAGTTTTACCAAAAAGAAAGAAAGGCAGATACCATGGGGGTGGTTTGCCAGTTTAGTAGTGAGGCTAGACTCTTTGCACATGCTCAGAATAGTGACAGGGGAGAAATGCGTTTGGTTTGCATTTTAATACAAATCGAACTAATTTGCACTTCCCAAACTCATACGTGAAGTGGAATGCACTTCTCCCAATTTTGTGATTCAGTTCTCTGACCAACAAGTGCACACAAAATACACGTATACGGTATTAGGAGAAATGCATACCAAAGATTATGCATTTATGTACACATTTCTGCTAGAGTATGCATTTTGGGGACACATTTCTCCTTGTGTGTACATTACGTAAAATGCATACAAAAATGCATAAATTAGGAGAAGGGCCTACTGAAACCTGTATCAGGTTTTGTGCTGTCTTTTTAAGTGAAAAAAATTTTTTTTTGCATACTGACTCAGAAAATGGGTGGAATAAACTTGTGTTTCAAAAAGTTCGAAAGTTGTAGGAACCAAAACAGATTCATCCCTCCTTAGCTCAGAATCACCCACCTCTCTAACAAACTTGCAGATATAGAGAATCACAGGAAAATGCAGGTCCTAGGTCCTTTCACCAGCACACCTGGTCAAAACTGAACTGGGCTCTTTTGTGCTGATATGACCTGTTCATGTGGATCCACATTGCATGACATACCCTTATTCCTCCCCATGGGGACTAGTTATGGGGACTAACATGGAGAACTATTCAATTTTAATTTTCGTAGACGACTGCTGTTCTTTAGCAGGAGATACCTGTACAAAAACACACATCTGGCACCACATAAAGTATTAAATAGTAAGCATAGCGGCTGTAGTGTGTGTATTCTGCAATCCTATGACTGACATCATGCAAGAACTGAAATGGATATTGGCACAGATTTCAGCAATCTGAGAAACAAAGCTTTTATTAAAATAAAATAATAATAATAAAACAATCCCAGGACCAACAGGCTTCTAGCACTTAAGGCTGTAAAGATAAGCTTTAAGGGCTATGTGCAATTCCTGGAGAAGCCCCAGGGCCTAACAAGCCATGGCAGTAGGAGATCATAGACTGCCATCAAACTGAGGGAGCGGGGATGCGGTGGTGGGGTGGTGGTGGTGGGAGATGGACAGTTTCATGCAGAAGAATGGCAGCTGGGGGGAGGGCACGGTGAACCCTCACCCCTGCTCACACTCCCTCCCAATACCTACCCCACCCCAGGTGCAGTTCTGGCTGGGCTCCAATATGAGAACCAAGATCTGCCAGGGGGAAAGTGGTGGTGGTGGGTAGTTTTCAGGGGGTGTGGGAGTGTATGGCACCCCTTCTTGCTCTCGGCTCCTCTGCTTTGAAAGAGTCCCTGCCTTATACCTGTTCCATCCAACCCATGATCTAACACACAGCCTGTGCTGCTCTATCACATCCAGTTAGACTCTCAGAAGCCAGAGTGGTGACTGAGCACAACTTCCATGGTGGGGGTGAGGGCTGCCATGGAGCAATGGTCCAAGACAGAAAAGCCAAAGAGCACCCACGCCTAATAGGTAGTAAAATTATAGCAATAAACTAAGCAACTGATCCTTGTTTGCTTGTTAATGGCAACACAAGACCTGCTGCTTCATCTTGCCTGATGATAGGGCAGATCCCATCCGAGGATTGCTCCTTCATATGACCTCATACAGAAGCAGAATAAACTATACAAAACAAACACCTTTATGCAAACGTTCTCCAGTTGCATGATGCATACAAGTTGCAGAATTTCAGATAGATATAGATAGATATTTTGGCAAAGAATTTTAGTTACCTTAGTGCAGTTGCTTTTTTAGTGCAAAATATGGTAATAGTGGTAGTGATGCTGGTGGCAGCAAGAACATTAGCAGCAATATTTCAGCTCATATGCACTGGAGCCAAGTCCTGATTAGGCCTGGCTCATAAATATACCTTCAAAATGCAGTTAAGTTTGGACAAACAAAACCCCCACTTTGCACTGCCTGGTAGATCCCATGTCTTCAGCTAGAGTCTAGCCAACTGCTTCTGTAGATGGCAGATGGGGCTTTGACTTCTCTGCCTGAACAACGGTGCTTCCCCCTTGGACAGCGTAGGGTCTAGCCAGCTTTCCATTCACCCATTCACCGACCAGTGCTTGGCACAAGTGTAAACTATTCCTAGAACTCTGCAAATATTGCACTTTCAAAATAAATTAAAAATTGAAATAAGAAAAGGTGAATGTTAAATATCATCATTTGCACAATTTATTCTGCTTCTGATAGTTATGGGGAAGGCAAAGGGAGCTGTGCAGGCAGGCTACGGAAACCTCACCTCCTAGAAGTTCTGCTCAGCTCCCCTCCCCCTGAGGTTTCCTAGCCAATGGCTTCTGAGATTTCACTAGGCTCTGCCCACAGATTTTCAAGCCTCTCTTTGCAATCTTAAAGGAGGCTAGAAACTTAAAAAATAAATAAAAAATAAAGCTAAATTCTCAGGCTGCTGAATGCCTCGTTCAGGATCAATGTCTGTGCTGTAATGATACAATCCCAGAATACACACAGCCCCTGTTACTCCTCATGGCAACGCCACACTCTCTACAGTGTGCAGGTGATTGTCCTAATGGGCATGCACAGCAATTTGCCAGGACAAGCCGAGACAAAGGCCTGCTCCACTGAAAAGGCAGAGATAACGGCAAGTGAAAAGACAGGCATGCATAGGGGAGCCAAAGCAGTAGATGAATAAAGGCAGCCTGCTTAGGGCTTCTCTTTCTCTCTGTGGCAGCCAGGGCTGCTTATCAGGGAAGCAGGAACTGGAGAGGGATTTATAAGGCAGGAAGCCTGATCAGGGTCTTTATACTGTTGGGAATAAAGACAGAGATTGGGGGGAGGGCCCAGAATGCAGAGCGAGAGAGGGAGAGCTGGGGATCTCCGCTGGGCAGCTTCATGGAGGATGAGAAAGCGCAACAGGAAAAAGAGGCAGAGCAGAGAAACGAGGGCCAGCTGATAACTTTGCAGGATGAGGTTTTCGAGCAGGGGCTGGGAAGGAAAGAGCAGAAGAAGCCCAGCTCGAGGTAGCAGGCTGGAGAGGAGAGCAGGCAAAGAGCATTCCAGCAAAGGGCACGGGTGGCGATTCAGGCACTGACTGACCTTGCCATGTAGCCCAGGACGTGGGCTCGGATGATGGTCGCCGCCTTCGTCAGCTCCTCTTCCCGGGCCTTCTCCAGTTTTTGCTCCAGAGCCTCCTTCAGGAAAACCTGGCACCCCCAGGAGGAGTTTCACCAAACAAAAAGAGCTGAAATAGCAAGTCCCAGGCAGCACCAGCAGGTCCCATGCCTGCCTGCCTGCCTGCCGTAACAAGACACAGAGGGCTCCTTTTATGCTCCTGCGCCAGAGCCGTCCCTGCTGTGCCAGCCCTTCCCCTTTGGGTGCTTGCGCTGATGGACAAGGGAAAAGTTGTGCAGGGAGACCAGCCAAATTCAGCCCAGCCCTGCCCCCGCACTCTCTTCCATGCTGTGCTCCAAGGATTAAGGGGGAGAGGGAGAGGAAAAAGGGACGGGGAGGAGTAGGAGGAGAGGAGGCTGCACTGCTCTTAACTCTTCATTAACCCTTGCTTAGACGCAGCGATTCCTCCTAAGGCTATCAGGGCCTGCTATTCAAGAGTACCAGAGAGGCAGGGAGACAGATGCCACCTTCCGCTGCATGCAAAAACTGAAAAGGAAACTCCCCCCCCCCACTTCACCCCAGTGAAAAAAACGCACAAGTGGTCCGAGCCTGCCAAGATGCCCATCCCACGAAAAGGAGGGGGCGAAGGGGGGGGAGGGAGAACCACTTCCAGAGACCGATTCCTGCACTGCAGCTAATTCATACATATTTTCCCTGGCTGCTTCTTTGCATCACCACCTCAGTGCCAGCCTTCCCCCTCCCCGCTAAGCCGTCTGTCGGCTGGAAGGTTCCTTCTCACTTCCACTGCCTTCTCTGCTATCAAACCTCTCCAAGAGATTTGATGGCTCATTCTGACATGCACAAGAACAGGTTCAGCTGGATACCACCCTGAACTCTGGCTCTTTGAGCCCCTGGCCTGGACTATGCTTGCGGATTTGATGGATGATGTTTAACTGGGCATCAGGAAGGGAAATTGTACAGTATCGATCCTGTAAGATTTTTCATTGCCCCGTTGTTGATGTCTTGGAAATTCGAACCGCAGGGCTTGGAAAGCATCCATTGGCCTGTTCTCTTACTCGTTCATAGTTTGTTAGTTCAAGCCAGGCGAAAGGGTCAGGGCTAACTCATGGGTGTGACTATTCAGAGCACCAATAATTTTTGGTCTGCAGTGAAGCCTTATTAGATTGTAAGCCTATGCGGCAGGGTCTTGTTATTTACTGTGTTATCTGTACAGCACCATGTACATTGATGGTGCTATATAAATAAATAATAATAATAATAATAAATAATAAAGCCACAGACAATCCAAGAGGAGATTCCCAGGATCCCTTGCAATACCATAGAGGATGACTAGGTGCATTCTTGGATCACATGGCACTGACTTCTTTGGGATCACACGTTCACCACCTCCTCCCATCACAGAGGAATGGAGAGAATGAGCATGAAGTAGCTGATATGCTGGATTCCTGGCAGTGCCGAGGCCACCTCCAGTACTTCATCAAATGGAAAGGATATGGGCTGGAAGATCGGTCTTGGGGTAATGCATTAGATGTGCACACGCCATCCCTTGTTCACCATTATCATTGTAATACCCAGGCAAGCCAGGATCATGGACCTTTTGGGGCCATGGGCACATTTGGCAATTTGGGAAACTGTCTTGGGCACCACCACAAGATGGCTGTCATGGGAGGTGTGGCAAAGGAGAAGTAACCTGCCCAAAAGACTGAATACAAAGGGAGGCATGGGATCTGAGGCCCGAAACACTAAACAACAGCACCAGGAGAAACCCATTTCACAGCAATCCCAGCTACTGGTAAGAAAATGTGTTAATTAAAAAAGAAAATGGTAGGAGAGATAGGGCACCGTGGCGAACACTGGTGCCCATAGGCAACATATTGCCTACTCTTGGCATAGGCATTTGGGGTAGCAGGTTGTCTTGGAGAATTCCTGAAGTTGAGATGCAATTGCTTATCTTCCTCTCTGTTATCCGTATTTCCTGTGTAGTCCAATCGGATTCCATCTCTCTCTCTCACCAACACTGCCCCCTGCTGCCCTGTTCGGGTGACTACATTAACCCATGGGTCTGGATGCAACCTACCAGGCATCTGAACATAAGAAGAGCCATGCTGGATCAGACCGAGGGTCCATCCAGTCCAGCACTCTGCTCACACAGTGGCCAACCAGTTGTCGACCAGGGACCCACAAGCAGGACACAGTGCAACAGCATCCACCCACCCCAGTTCTCCTGCAACTAGTATATACAGGTTTACTGCCTCTGATACTGGATGTAGCACATAGCTATCAGGACTAGTAGCCATTGACAGCCTTCTCCTCCAGGAATTTATTCAACCCCCTTTTTAAAGCCATCCAAATTGGTGGTCGTCACCACATCTTGTGGTAGTGAATTCCATAGTTTAACTATGTACTATGTGAAGAAGTACTTCCTTTTATCTGTCTTGTATTGCCCATTAACCAGCTTCATGGGATGACCCCGGGTTCTAGTATTATGGGAGAGGGAGAAAAATCCACGTTCTCCACACCATGCATAACTTTGTACACCTCTATTAGGTCTCCCCTTAGCCTCCTTTTTTCCAAGCTAAACAATCCCAGCTGTTATAACCTTCTCTCAAAGGTTACAGGCAAACCTCAAAGGTGATAAATGAGGACAGAAAGCAAGATGGCTATCTCAAAGTCTAAGGGAGCCCCAGGCTTAGGATTCCCTTGGTCATTTGAATGTCATATTGTTCTGCAGGCTGAGGAGGGGCTGAAGAAAATATTAACCTCCCCAGGACAACCTCCTCCTTTGTTCCCTATACTCATGACTAGTCACTTATGTTTGCATATGATGAAAGCAACACAACCCAAGGCTATGAAAGCCATTGCATTGATGTTGGTGACTTCAAGACTATGACATTTCAGCAACACAGCTGGAGAGATATAATATACATCTTTAGGAGGCTCCCCTCCCCCAAAACTTGGAGGGATCAGATGCGTTTCATGCACCCAGCCCTGCAAGCCACCTGCACTCTTTCCCCTGCCCAAATCATCCTATGCTAATCCCTTAACTGCTTTCTCCAGCACCACGTCCTATCTTCTAAAGTCTTCTTTTCACACTTCCCAGCTAGCCCAAAAATGCTGAACCAAAATATGTGAATATTTACCAAGGAAGTTTTATCGGGAGTTTGAGGAGAGATCAGTCTGGGTGCTGTGTGATTTATGGGAGTTGGATGTGCTGTGTAAGATCACCAGAACCTACCAGGCGGGGGCAGGGAACACATCACATTTGGATACAACCTGTGTGCACACAGACACTTTCAAAGCACAAACAGGTGTTGGACACATGGCTTTGCTGGAGGAATGTTTGCATAAATAAGGAAGAAAATAAATCACAGATGCATTTCAGGCCTCCCAAGCCTGAGGCAGGCAGCCAGAGATTCATGGAGACTCTGGTGTGAAGGGCATAGCTGGCAAGGAAACAAGACAAGGCTCCCTGGCTAGTTGGCCCCTGCCCCAACGTGAACTAGTAACCCAGAAAAAGAACAAGCCTCCAGATCTGACAACTGGCAGCTGCTCTGCTCCGCTCCGCTCCTAATGAGAAATACAAAGACCATCCTGCCTTCTCCTTCCTTTCCTGTGCTCCACAATTCCTCATACTAATCCTTTTCCTTCCTCCACCAAACAATTGCTCAGTATAGAAATTCCCCTTGAATATATTTTACAGGAAACGTTTCCCACTCCTTCTCCCATCCTGCTCAACACATGTGCAAGGCCACACCTAGGTTCCTCGGGGCTCCCAATTCCTCCCCCCAACCCCACCCACAAGTCATTCACAGAGTCTTCACACACACACACACACACACACACACACACACACACACACACAAACCCAAACACACCCACCCACCAAGGACAGGAGCAGAACATGCCTCAGAGACTCAATACACAGGGGCACACTACCCTCAACCTCACTCTCACCTCAAGAAACAAGAAAGGTACTATGCTTCTTAGTAGTTCCATGCAGAGAAAATTACAGCAGGTTCTCTTGACAAGCAGAAAGAGATGGGATTCACAAGGCAAACTCATGACTCTTTTAAGACCTCTTGATTTTTAAGTAAGCCAAGGGATGGGCCGCCTGTGCTGCCTGGGGCAAGGATAGCCAACTGTTTCCTCACTCTGCTCCTGTGCCTTCAACAGTAGAGAAATACAGCAGGAGAAGCTTTTCCTGCCATGGACCTCTATGCCTGGAAAAGCTGCTTTACCTGTTTAATTTATGAGTGTCTGGCCATTATTAAAAAGGCACAGAAGCAGGGCCAGTATAATAAGGCAACTTTAGCTGTGGTGCATAATTACCATAGTGTGGCATTGCACATGAAGGCTATAAAATTTATCAGGCAGCTGTCCTTAACATGTTCATGGTGCCCTACAGATTTATATATTCTTCCTTCCATTGGAATCTTCCATTGGATGCCTCTATAAGGGCAAAGGGCCACTTTCAATTTTTCCCCTCAAGGTGTGAACCTAAAAATGTAACTTGGACACATGCGTTATACAGGCACACTTATCAGAGAGCTGGGATTGGCTGCAACAACCAGTTGAATTTATACTTGGTTTGCTGCCATGTAATGCGTGAAATGGTCCAAAGACTACAGAATGTTCCTGAAACACTCCCAATTTTGTATTGTCTTGACTAGGTTCCTGCCCTTTACTCACAATGCACCACACACGTCCTGATCTAGCCTCCAGCCGAGCCTATGCCTCGTCAAATCCGAATCAAGAAGCCCATGCTGATGCTACTCCTGTCCCTCTGCAGTGTGTGCCCACTGCTCAAACCCCGCAAATGCCTTCTCTATCGGTGATGCAAAACAGACAGAGGATCAGTACAATGAGCATCGGCACAATATGAGCCATATGATGTTGAGGTTTTTTTAAAAAAGCCACTCGCATCCTTCATCATGCAGAATTTTCCAGACATCAACCCATCACATGAATACACAATCCCCTCAAATCAACATCTGTCACTGAATGCACTGAATGCTAAATCCCATGCTCCAACCTAGTACTACCCAAGTGACACAATATTATCACTGTAATAACTGAGACCCAAAACCATCATGTTACTCGGATGCCAGAAAACGTTCTTTGTAGCTTAAGCGTGACCTACCTGCTACTTCCAACGGTTTCCCTCCTTCCTTGTAATTTCCAGTGTGTTACTCACAGATTTATTTATTTTTTAAAAAAAGTGGTCTGTGCTCCAAAGGTTTGCTTCAGTTCTAGTGTAATCCATTTGCTGTTTTTATGTTTATCATGGACACGGCTCTCTTCCTTGCCCCCTCCAATCTCTTCCTTCAAGTTGGCCTTATTGGCTTTTGTCCTGCCTCTGCAATTAATCTCAATAGGCTGCAGAGCCTCTTCAGTCCCTCCTCTTGCTCATCCTGCAAAGGGAAGCCTTTGAAGTAGAGCTCCAGGACTGCCCAAAGCGACCCAATTTCCCCAAGAACCAACCGCAGGACAGTGCGGCAGCCAGTCCCTTCTCTCGGATGGACCAGCAACTTGGAGAGCGAGTGAGAGAAAGTCCTATTGTTCTCAGTGGGATCAAAGGTCAGCCGTCTGTGCACCAGTCACTTAGAGCCTGTTCTGTTTAATGGCTCCAAGGTTGATTTATTAACTTCAAGTGCTTGTTATGCAGAAAGAAAGAAAGAAAGAAAGAAAGCGGTTTCCTTTCTTCTCTCTTGCTAGTGGCAGGCCCTCTCCAGCCGCCCTCGCTCTAACAACTCTAACAACGATGCCTGAGCTTTCCTCCCTCTCCAGCTTGTTTGGGGCAGCCCTGTGTGAGAACATACAATAACACAGAGAGTGTCCAGTCCTGGGGAAATGGTAACCCCATGTCACAGTGTAGACCTTCCCCAACCTGGTGCCCTCCAAATGTTTTGGGCTACACTCCTAAAATTCCTGACCCTCAAGCCATGCTGGTTGGGCTAATAGGAGTTGAAGTCCAAAACATTTGGAGGACACCAGTTTGGGGAAGGCTAGAGTAGAGACCAGACAAACTACATTAAAGAATTGCCACAGCCCCAAAATGTCCTTTCAGTTTATCTGGTCAGGTCCAATTCCTATACACTTTCTTTCCCCCAATTCTGGCATGCGGACAGCTTTGGGGGTCCCATGTGCACTGGCAACATGATATGCTGCTCGTAAGAGTCAACAGCTCCCTGGATCCCACCCACATGCCCTTTAAGGAAAGAACATTGACTGCCGCATGGACTCCAACTGGGCTCCCTTAATGGCCTTACTAACTCAGAACATCTAATGTATTCCTAAGGAAGACCCAAAGCCAATCTCTTGTATGGAAGAGAGAACCTGGTTGTGTGGAACAGAAGCAATGATGCTGGTGGCAGCTGAAGTTCTTAATGGAATGGAATGGGCCCCTCCCCATTGCTTTGTTCTCCTGCTTCACAGATACAGGAGGACATAGTGAGGAAGTGCCAATGTAACTACATTGAGAAAATAGCAAATAGCATGTATTTGTTTCCACTGAATCCCAATGTATTGTTGTAGATGGCAGCAAACATACTGGATCTCACCAGGCGTGGCTCACTTGCTTTCAAACCTATTTGTCCACTCCTGAAGGCTAGAAACCTGACTTTAAAAAAAAAAAAAAACCACGCGCAATGCCAATTCTACACTTGCTCAGTATGCAAAATTACAACTGCCCTGAGTGCAGTCCCACAAGTGCTTAAAAATCTCTACCAGTGAAACAATTTTTCAATTTGTACTTTTGATATGTATATAACTGTTGATATTTTAACCATTCTTCTCCTAGACATCGACATAAGCATACAACCAGGACTAATCCTCAAAGCTCCTACTTGGATGTGTGCCTAGCATTGCATTTACAGCTGCAATTGTGTTGATTTGGACACTTTGAATGGTGCGGGGGAGGAATGACCGGTACTTATTAAAAATATTGTTTAAATCCTAAACTGCTTCTGTTTCATTCAGCTGGTATCAAAAACAGGGGGAGAAAAGCACCCAAATCAGGTAAAAAAAAAAAAAAGGGAGAAGCAAATTCTCAGGATGCTGAACTTTTTATTTGTAGGTTGAAGAGCCTGGCACATTTCAGCCTGTATCTTTTCAAGGCCTTCTTACAATCTGAGAAAGACATTCTGTTGATAAGATTTTTGCAGACATCTTCCTACAACCCCCTAAAGAAGTTGTGGGAAAAGAGGGAAAAAGCACCATGAAAAGGCTATGAGAAAAAGAGGCGGCTAGCTCTGGTGCTATGAAATGTCAAAAGAGGTTTCTTAATTTTTCTTATCTGAAATATAAAAAATGTTCAAAAAACTTTCAACCAAACTTGTACAACGCTCAGTGGTTCGGATCTGGAGATCCTTCGTCAGGAGCTGTACAACAAAATGAATTACTTTTTGGAGTAATTATAAATTTGAAACCTTATAGATATTTTTTACAAGACCACAGTTATGTTCGTTCTATCTCCATCAGCAATCACAGCACCAGAGCTAGTCGCCTCTTTTTCTCATAGCTCCTGAAAAGATACAGGCCGAAACACGTTGGGCTCTTCAACCTACAAATAAAAAGTTCAGCATCCTGAGAATTTGCTTCTCCCTTTTTTCACCTTCATTCAGCTGGTAGCATTAGCATAAATCCACAGGGCAGTTGTGCATCAGAAGCTACCCTACAACCTTCTGCACTACAGATGACGTGCAGCTCTGTGTCTGCCTTGCTGCTGAAGAAATGTTGGCATGAGCTCAGCCTACACAAGGAGCTGCTTTGTACTGAGTCGGATCACAGAAATATCTAGCCCAACATTGTGCTCTGACAGCACATCTCCATGGTCTCAGGCAAGGATCTTTCCCAGCTTCTTTAACTGAAGATCTTTTTAATGGGAAATACCAGGAACTGAAGTCGGGACTTTTAAAATGCAAAGCATGGGATTTTCTACTGAGTTACTACCCTCCCCTGACTAGAAATTTCAAAATTCCCAGTTAAAACAGTAGTTGTAAGATGGAGGATGGGGTGGGAGGAGACAATTGCAGAGCAAACATGAGGATAAAATATGCATGGCTAGAGGAGTGCTGCTTCCTGCTCTCTACAAATGGGAAACATTTTTTTCTGCATTTGAAAAGTTTTTTGTATTCTCTCTTCAATGCTACAATGGCCGAGCAGTCTCACAGGAAGCTCCCATGAAGACACACTCTTAGTCTAAGCAATGGGGGTGTGCACTATACTTCTGAATGGCTCACTGGGAGAAAGACTGGAATGGGTCCATTCCTAGCAATAGGAAAAGTACCTGGGACCCAACAGGTCAGTGGTACAGTGCAATCAGTGAATTAAGCAGAGGCAGGCCCAAAATCATCTAATCTCACAAGAATCATGTCCTCAGGTTACCTCTGGAGTAATATCTTAGCATAGAGCATTACCCGACACGTTCTTTTACACCCAAAAAGGCCTACCTTGGTTTTCCCCAGCTTCCATTCTCTCTGGGTGCTGTCGTACGTCTGCAGGAAGGCTGCGCATGTGGCCTTTGCACTGTCTGGATTGTTCCGGTTCTTCAAAAGCATCTTGTATCTGAGAGAACCAAGGAAAAGCTCTTGACTAGGAAAAGGCACAAAGCAACTCTTCATCAGCATGACGTGCAAAACTTCTCTCCCTGTTGGGATGCCATTCCTATCTCTCTTCTTTCTTCTGAGCGGTGACAGGTTTGAAGTGCCCATAAGCTGGCAACTGGCTCCCCTTCATTATATTTTCCAATCGTCTGCCACATAAGCATCTGGCATCCAGTGACAGGAGTACAATAACTCTAGAGGGTAACCCAATGTCCCCAAAATGGAATTTGACCAAAGTCCTGGACACAGTTTTAACAAGTTAAATATACTTTCTTGGGAGTGTTTACTTATTCTTACCCCTCTAGCCAACCATTTTACACAGTGATAAACTATAGGGCCCTTGGTGCAAGCAAGAAGAGCAAAGTGGAAGCCTGTGATCATTATCACATTTTATAGGAGACAAAGAGATGGCCAACTCAGGTTCCCCCTGGCATTTTGGCCCAAAAGCAAATCTCTGGACTTTCCTCTTTTCTGCAAGCAAGACATTCTGCTTCAAAGCCCTACTGTCTAGTTATTTCCCCACCAGCACCCTCAAAATCCCAAGACACCGGAAGTCACATTTGAATGCTCAACAAAACTCCATCCTATGGAGCTGCACTGTCACTTTTACCTGAGGAGGAAATCTTGGAAGAGCCGCCGTACAGGAAAGCCAGCTCTCCGAACCTTCACTGTCTCCAGCATGCCCGAGTATCGCAGTTGTTTCAGAACCACATCTGGACTGAAAAGATTTGGAGCCTAGGCAAAAAACAGGAATGTAGACAACTCAAAGATAAGGTACAGGAATTAAGGGATTAGCAATTATGAAAAGTATTGTATTTTCTTGAGTATTACTAGCCACGTGCACACATGCAACACACACACACACACACACACATAAGGGACAAGCAGATAAAAATCTTTCTCTTAAAGCTTTTTATGCAGGATGCTTCTTAAAATGTGTTAGAGAAAAGGCACTCAGTGGACTTATGGACTACAGAGAGCACCACCTCTTACAATAAGAATCTGCTGAGAGATCCAGCCCTTGTTCAAGAGGTCAGCACTCTTTGTCCTGTTCCTTTTTGTGCTAGTATAGGTTGAAGGAATCCAGGCCAGGCTCACAGATGGCTCCTTTCTTACCATAACATCTGAGGCTGTACTGTTCTTGCTTGCCTGCCAGCCATAGCTAATACTCTGTTTATGCTGTCTTAGCGGATTGTAAACTCACTGCACCCCAACTTCTGAAGAAATCTCTCCCCCTCCCTCCCTCCCTCCCCTCCCTCTCTCTCTCTCTCTCTCTCACACACACACACACGTACACACACCTGCCATCTAAGGTCCCTCTCTCCCCGGTCCTGCTGGTATCCCCAGCTCCAGAGACTTACCTTTTCCAGGTTGGGTTTGATGCAGCGAATGAACAGTGGGTTGCAAGTACTGAGTGTGGCCATCAAGGAGTGTAGAGAGTCCTGGAAAAGAACAACAAGAGTCATTCCTCAGGGGAAATGGATTCTGAGGGACCTTGTCCATCATCTCTCTCATACACACACACACACACACTCACCAGCCTGCTATACAAACATTTTCCAGTGGGATGGAGAAACAGGAACCCCTGAGCATCAGCTTTCAAGACAGCTCAGCATGTCTTACAAGTTGTGTAAAGACATGCACAATTTGTGGTGAAGCCACTCTAGAAGCGCATTCACCACATTCTCTCTAGGTGAGCAATGTTCTCTCTAGGCTGGGTTTAGTGAAAACCAGTTCTGCCAGTCTGCAGCAGAAGCCAGCAATGCATAGCACTGACTGGCTCATGCCTATGATGTCCAGAAACCACTCCTCCTCCCCCAATCCAGGAGCAGTTTTGCAACTAAAACACTTTTGATTGAGCTTTAAAAATAAATATGGGGGTGGGCAAATATACATTTCATTGGATAAATGTACATGTGGCATTCCTGTTTTTAAGGAATATCTGCATGCACTTGCAGTGGGCCTGCTGATCCTACCCTGAACTGGGAGCTGACGGTCGGTCTGCGCCTCTGAGTTCCCATCTTCAGAGTGTCTTCACTGTTACAGCTAGAGACTCTTTCAAAGAGATCGTAGATGAAATCCAGCCTGGGAGCAAAGGGGAGCGTAAGGCAGAGAGAGAAGACATGGAAGACCAAATTCCAAAGGCAGAAATGCATAGGCTAGTGCTTGCACTGTCTTAAGCTTCGTAAGGCATTCGTTCCTCCTCTTTGTGCACAGAACAGAAATGCTGCACTCTGTAGGATCATAAGGAGCAGGCTATGCACTAGGCCCAGCAGCAGATACCCTGGCCAACAATTTGGATGGCTTCAAAAGTGGGTTAGACAAATTCCTGGAGAAGTCTTATCAATGGCTACTGGTCCTGATGGCTACATGCTACTTCCAGTATCAGAAGTAGTATGCCTATGCACACCAATTTCTGGGGAACATGGGTGGGAGGGTACTCTTGCACGCGTGTCCCACTTGTGGGTTCCTAGTTGACAGCTGGCTGTCCACTGTATGAACACAGTGCTGGACTAGATGGACCCTTAGTCTGACCTAGCAAGTCTCTTCTTATGTTCTCACCCTACTGAGAACACAAGCACTAAAGCTCCCATAACCATGAAGGACCTCTGCAGATCTAGACGGTCTTCAGCCCACAAAATGAATCCATTACATCAGTGCTGGAGAATCTCTTATACACAGAGGGCAGAATTCCCTTTTGGAGAAACTCTCATGGGCTGCATTCCAGTGTTGGGAAGGGTCAAAGGCAAAAGAGATGATGGGTCCAAAACACCACAAATACCAGCACAGTTTAGCTTAAAGCTCTTGCTGTCTTAGGAGAGGCAATTCAACCTTTTAGAATGAAAGGAAAACTGCGCAAAAGCTCACAATCAGTTGTCAGGCGGAAAGGGGGCAGGGCATGGGAAACGGGGCATGGTCATTTGGGAAATCTAGCAGGGCCAGATTGGGACTCCAGGCAGGCTGGATTTGGGCCCCAGGCCTAAGGTTCCCTACCCCGGAGCTACAGCTCTATGCCAGCTTCCGATCTTTATGTCCACATGACTGAGTGTCGAAAGGAACAGCTCCCCCAATCCATCCAAACGTGCACGTGCCTCCCTCCTTGCCCATCGACATGGCGACGGATTGCTTACCTGCTGTCTTTCAGCATGTTTAAAATATCGTCTCGAAACGTGTCCCTGTTTTTCTCCAGAAAGCCCCTCACATCATAGAGGACCTGCAAATGACAGGTTATAACACAAACATGCCAGAGTGCCATGACACACCAGAGATGTGCTCAACAAGGTGGGGGGGAAACCGTGTACATAAAGCTAAAGCTTCCAAATAATGTATGCAGCTCTCCAGAAGATTGAGGGGAGACATGATAGCACTCTTCAAATACTTAAAAGGTTATCACACAGAGGAGGGCCAGGATCTCTTCTCGATCCTCCCAGAGTGCAGGGCACGGAATAACGGGCGCAAGTTAGCCAGATTCCGGCTGGACATCAGGAAAAACCTCCTGACTGTTAGAGCAGTATGACAATGGAACCAGTTACCAAGAGAGGTTGTGGGCTCTCCCACACTAGAGGCATTCAAGAGGCATCTGTCAGGGATGCTTTAGGGTGGATTCCTGCATTGAGCAGGGCGTTGGACTCGATGGCCTTGTAGGCCCCTTCCAACTCTGCTTTCCTATGATTCTATAAGAAACAAAAAAAATCTACCTGAGAGGAGATATGCACAGTCCTGTTTTGCTTTGTATTAGGGACAAGACAGTGCAGTGGTTAGAGTACTGGGCTAGGACATGAGAGACCAGGTTCAAATCCCCACTCAGCCATGAAACTCACCAGATGAGTTTGGGCCAATCACCCTCTCTCAGCCTGGCCTACCTCACAGGGCTGTTATGAGAATAAAAGTGGAGGGAGAAACGTGTGTGCTGCCCTGAGCTCCTTTGGAGGAAGGGCAAGATAAAAATATCACTGATAAATAAATACATTCCACAGCCCATCATCTCCCTGCAAGAGAGTTTCGTACACAGCCTCCGTCCACTCCAGTCTGTTTTGGGCTACTTAATGACAAAAACCCTGAAAGAGAGTGCACAAATGGTACATGTCGTTGGCATGCCTGCAAGTGTGTGGTGCAAGCAAACTCCACATCCAGCATAACAAATGGTTGTTTGGCAGGTTGGGGGAAGCACGACTATGCTGGGAAACAAGGCCCGTGCCCCCTGTATGCCTCATTTCCCCAGCAGAATCACGGGGAATGCAGCTGCATGGTGCCCACTTGTGATTGCGGTGCAGCCTCTTCTGGTTGCAGCTGCGGCTGCAAGGGATGTGGCCCCCAGAGGGTTCTGGAGGTCCAATGTGGCTTCCCAACCCTCCACAGTTGCCCACCCTGCATTAGACACCAGGGGGGATTCCTGCCCGGCCCATAATATTTTGCAGCATTTACTATGGGAAATCTGACTACCATTTGTACCTCTTTATGCCACCTCTAGCAGTTACCAGGAATACAGAGAGGGCCCCCAGCATGATGGCAGAGCTCAACACATAATGGCTTCTAAAACCAGTGCGATGTAGTGGCTAAAGTGTTGGACTGAGAGTTAGGAGATCTGGGTTCTAGTCCCCACTCGGTCATGAAAGCTCACTGGGGGGTGGGGTGGCTGTCTTCATGATGCCAAGTTGGCGCCGCCTCCCTCCAAAACCCCGGGGGTTTGTTCCCCCAAGATGGCAATGGGTCATCCCGACACCAAGGAGGGAGCATGGGGCTTCTGGTGGCCATCCGGGTACTGGAGCTGCCACCCACCCTCTTCCTGGTGGAAGGCAACTGGAGTGACGTTGGATGGCGGAAGAGCCATAATGACCTTGCTCCCATTGAAAAAGTTGAGGTAAGTCCCTGACTTTTTCAATGCACAGCTTTGCGGGAAAGCCTCATAGTGGCTGCAAAGCTGCGTCTGTGTCATAACTGACTCAGCACAGATTCACAGCCACAGCGGGGTTTTCTCCGCGTCTAGACAGCCCCTGGGTAACTTTGGGCCAGTCACAGATTCTTAGCCCAACCTATCACAGGATTGTTGTTGTGAGGATAAAATGGAGAGGAGGAGGATTATAGATGCTGCTTTGGGTTCCTTGGAGGAAAAAGGGCAGGATATAAATTCAATAAACCAATAAATTATAAACCATAGTGACTGTGCTCTGATCCTAAACAAGCCTATTGCCTGTTTGGGTTGAACAAGATGATATCTGACAGGTCCAAACCTAAAGCAGCAGAAGCAGTTCAGAGTTTTAAAACTTGGTAGAGGCTGACTTCCAACCCCGTGCCCAATCCTGACAGAAAATTTCCCACTTCTTTGTAGGCTGAGTCCTAATTGCTCACTGGATTCTAGGTTCTGAATTCAGCCAACTGCCCAATCAGCTATCTAACTAAAACACACCTACCTCTCCAGCATAATGCTGGATCCCGAACTGGAAGTCTGTCACTCGTGGTTTCATGTAATACTGGTTGTTCTGAAACAAAAGTGAAGGAAGCACAGTTTCTAGTACACTCACATCAGCAGCCCCAAGATTACCAGGAAACTAGTAACTTCTGGGCCATAACCAGCCCAATAGTGCACTGCAAAACTGGGCCAGCGCCACACATTCTGATGTAGTGCTGTCCTCCTTCAACCAACTGCCTGGTGCAAAGTGACCATAAACGTCATAATCACAACAATCCAGCCAGGAGTGGTTTGGTGGAGCCAATGGGGACAAAATAACTTTGAAAAGATCGGTCAATGAAAACCCTCAAGCATTCTGATGAGTCAGAATGGATCTTTCTGGAAGATTCCCTGCCTCAGTTTTAAGCATTCCAGCTATGTCACAAGCCACTGGATCAGCTTGCCTGCTGAATTCCCAGAACAGTTAAAATGCATGTTCTTTACAGAGTACAGATCACATCTGTTGGTTTTTTTTATCCATTATCCAGTAAACTGAACAAGGAAGTCTATTCTACCCTGAAATATTAATCCAATTTTAACTTCCACCCACTGAATCTAAGCAACTATTTATCTGTCAGAGGCTTAAGGGAGAATAAGCATTTTTGCAACCCTGTCTGCTTTGCTTTGAAGAAAGCTAGTTTAGCATCACAGTTTGATAGCCTTTTTTAATCAGATGATATGAAGGGAGCTTCTCAGGGCTAGCAAAGGGTCCCAGCTAAAGCAGCTCCAAAAGATGAGGTGCAAATAACTGGTTCTGTGTGGAAAACAGAGGGTGCCGCTATTCCTCCCTGTGCAACCTTCTTAAATTTTTTTTTAACACAGCCCTGAATGTGAAAGCAGACCACCAGAAAAGCAGCCATGTTGTCTTTAGATGAGAGGAAAAGAGAGGCTGCCTTTAAAGAGTGTCTGCAAACTACAGATGGTCCAGAATGCTAAGGCTAGGCTACTGTCTGATGCCAGCCAAGAAGATAACTGCAATCCTAGCTATTTGTTCCCAGGTCCAATTCAAAATTCTCATTTGAACTTTCAAATTCCTAAATCATCTGGTCTCACATACTAAAAGGGAAGCCTCCTCCCCAACGTTCCCCTTTATGTCTTAAGACAGTGGTGAGCAGATTTCAGGCTTACAGGATCTACTTTGTTTTTTATTAGAATTCTGAGAGCCACCAACTGGAACAAGGTGCAAAAGACATAAAATTAAAGTATTCTGAGCCTAGAAAATAGTTTTGAGGACCAGAACTGAATGGAGCTCACAGACCTTCCACTAAAAATTTCACTCCGGTTTACCCCAAGCTGTCTTCATTTCAATATATAATATAGGGCTCTGGAGAGTCATTTCGCTGCAGCTATTGTTAAATAATTGGTAGTTAGAAATCTTTGAACTACTGAAAATCAACCAAAGATTTATCAGTAGATCCGCATCTATGTTCTAACTAGTAGCCATTGATTGATAGCCTTATCCCGCTCATCCCTGTGCTAAAATCATCAGGAAATGCCTTGTTCAGTTACCACCTCCCCTTGTTAAAGGTTGGGAGGTGACTATGGGATCTAGGGTTGACTCTGAAGTGAATCCTTATCTTTCAAACTCCTTGCCATTTAAAGCCTGTCTGGCCAATTCACTCCTGGTTTTTAGAAGGATAGTTAAGCTACAAAAGTGCTTGAGTCCCTGGGAGGCAACTGATGTCTGAATTATTTAGTTCTTCTTCTGATTCATTTATATTGTAATTTTGCTGTGGTTTCTATTTTTAAAAAAGACAGCCTAAAATAGAAGATCTATAAACACATAAATGGAATGGTGTATACACAAGTTTACTTACCCCATGCTGGCTGTGGAGTTTTTCCAAAAGGGTGCTATCTGTGCCTTTGGGGAATCTACTTTCTTCATTAACCAGTGCCAACAAGCCAAGTTTCTGCAGCCGAGCAAGAGAGAGAGACAGTTAGCTGACAGGCTACACCAGGAGTGTCATGGTGGGATGCTAAGCAGATGCTGAAGGTGAACATCTAGAGCAGCAGGAGTGGAGTAAAGTACAGTTGAGAAAAAGGGTATGCTAAAAGGGATCATGTGCTTAGACTTACTTTAATCTCTTTTGAAAGAGCAGTTTCAAATACAAGTAATACCCACATTCAGATCTGGGAAGAAAGTGGAATCCTAAACTGCCTGGAAAGCTAGACCTAGTTATATGCACAAACCAACTCTATTCCAACACATTCACAGTTGAACTCCGTTCAGCCAAACCTTCTCATCATGATTGGAGTGAGGAATGAACATAAGAAGTGTTGTGCTGGATCAGACCCATGGCCTATCTAGTCCAGCATTCTATTCGCACAGTGGCCAACCAGATGCCTATGGGAAGCCCACAAGCAGGACAAGAATCAGCACTCTCCCACTCATGTTTCACGACAACAGTTATACATCATACTGCCTCTAATACTGGAGGTAAAATACAGGTTATCATGACTAGTAGCCATTGATACCCTTATCCTCCATGAATGTGTTTAATCTTTTAAAGCCAGCCATCACTACATTTTCTGGTAGTGAAATCCCTAGTTTACCTACGTTGACCCAACAATAGTGATAATCAAAGCAGTCATGTGGGGTGCCACAATTCGGTGCAGCTTCCCTCAGCTACATAAATGTCATGGGAGGAGTGAGCACGTACTGCTCTCTGACCTTTTTCAGGAAGTTCACTGAGGCAATTTAGTGGTTTTAAATGTTTACACTTCAATTCTTTCAACTTCGCAATTTGTATCTCTTTTATGGGTGTAGCAGTTCTGATTTAATTTCTGCTGCTGTTTTTCTTTTTTTATGATGCGGGTTTGACAAAGCCATTTTTTAAAATGCAAAGAACACAACTGAGAGCCTTCTGATTTCCACAAACTGCCTGGGACATAGACACAGTTATAAAGGAGAGCAAGTAGAGAAAGAATGTACTAAAAATGAAAATGAGCAAATAATATCCCATACAACTCATGGGTACAATTTTGTTATGCTGCTCAGCATACAATGTGACTGGTGGGAGTAAAACAATTTTTATATACCTAGAACAGCAAATTAAAACGATGTCCTCTGTTCAGCTATGCCTTGTGTTCAGTCCTCCCTCCTTTTCCCAGACTCCTCCTCTTACCCACAATGCTTCACACACTAACGGTCCTGAAACCTCTTAATTTGCCACAGCAGGGTGGAAAGGGTGTCTATCAAACCATTCCCCATACTTAAGAGTGACTTGTTTTTTTAAAGAGGAGATCCAGCAATGTACTAGCTGCAAAATAAGGCACAGAAACAGGTCCTGACACTTGAGATCAGGACCTGAGATCAAAGATCAGAGAAAAGCTTGATCACAGAGGAAGAAAGATCTTGAACTTCACCCAGAGAGGCCTACCTTCTCAATAAGATCCAGGCACTCTGCATTATCCATCCAATCAATGGCCTCCCAGCTTATCCCCTCTCTGCCAAACAAAGAGGAAAAACAAGTCAGGCACTCTTTCGTAGTGAAGAGAAATGAAGAAGCAATAGCAAGTTTTGCACTGTGGGGTTGGGTAGGGACAAAAGAGCAAAGGGAAGAGAATATCATCCTGACCTTAAAGAAAAAAAAGAGCAGAAAGGCTGGCCCTACTATTAGGCAAAGTGAGACAGTTGCCTCAAAGGCAGATGCTGGAAGGTGAGGAATGGCAGCAAGTTGTTGGAGGACAGAGCTATGTCATCCCCAAGCTAGGCTGCTGTCCTCAGGTGCAGAGGAGGATGCACTCCCATTGCTGGTGGTGAAATAAGATTCAACCGCCGGTCTGATATATGGAATTGGGTACCACCTTGTCCCTCAAGCAGCAAAATTATCTTGGGCCAG
Source organism: Elgaria multicarinata webbii (assembly GCF_023053635.1). NCBI lineage: Eukaryota > Metazoa > Chordata > Lepidosauria > Squamata > Anguidae > Elgaria > Elgaria multicarinata. Next base: position 77,293,665 of record NC_086172.1, on the reverse strand, counting down.
ACCTGCTGAGATTTCTTAATATAGCCACTTTTAAATGGAAAGGTAAATGAAGAAATGCAAAATGGCTTCCCTACTGCTAGCAATTTTTCATCCTTCATCTGAAAGTAAAGGGTTCTCCTGGCAGCCAGAAGCTACTAAAAATTATCAATAAAATCTCTGCCCCCTAAAAGGCCCATTTCTCTACCTGTTGTACTCAAGCTGCTCCAGGGAGAATATGTGCTTGTTGAAGTACTCCTGGAGCTTCTCATTTGCATAGTTAATATTAAACTGCTCAAAACGATTCACCTGTGCGTGTGACAAGAGAAACCAATATTAATACCCATGCTCTTGATCTTGGGGGGAAATGTTTTCCTCAAGGGCCATAAGGAAGAGAATGTGCATGCAGGAAGCATGGGAGAGATGGCATCACCTTGTTCCTGTTGGCCATTGTCCATGCCTTAGAATAGCTAAGTAGTGCATGGATTGGTGCAGAACCAACAAAGCACAGAAGACAAGGATGTGAATTCAAGATGTAACAAGGCACCGGGGGGGGGGGGACTGTTCAATGTGTCTATATGAGGGAGTGCATGCATGCATGCACATGTCCATATGCCCAGGGAGATAAATTTGCTATACCAGGGGGAGGGAACTTTGTGCCTTTCAGATGTTTTGAACTACAATACCCATAACCCATTCCCATTGGCCATGGTGGCTGGAGCAGGTGGGAATTGTAGTCTAAAACATCTGGAGGGCACCATGCTGCCCATCCCTGCGCTGTACATTCCTATTATGATAGTGAACCTAAATGCCCTTCCTGGATCACGCTCAAAGGACATTCTTCATTGCCAACGTACTGGAATTACTTCTACCTTGCTGGCTTTCCTCTCACCCCCCAGGTATCAGCCCAGCTGGTCTTCTGCATGCATCAAAACAATTTTTGATTCATATTACAATCCCCCACAAAGCTTGATTTCTGACCTGGAAATTCTCAAAGCCGAAGATATCCAGGATGCCCACAGACTTAAAGTTTTCCTTCCCTTTTATCTTGGAGTTAATCCTGCCAATGATCCATGAGAAGCACTGCGAGTAAAGAGCCATGGCAAGAGAGTCTCTGGAGTCAGCAGCCTAGGAGCAAACAGGGAGGAAGATGATGCTTGGCCAGGCACCACCATCAACAAGGAGGGGAATCAGTTGTATCATTCTATTTCAGGAGTGAGGAACCTCAGGCCCCGGGGGGGGGGGGGGGGGGCAAATCTGGTGCACTTGGGGTCCTAGTCACACCCTTCAGGCTGCCCCGAATGGTTATGCCCCCTTCCCCTGGTCTCACACCCTTTCCCCTGACCACAATCCTTTGGTGGTTCCCCAGCTTTTGTGCAGTTCTACCCCCACCCATTCTAAAATATTAAAATGTTTCTCCTAAAGCTTAGTTACAAGTAGTAAGAGCTTTAAGCTAAAATATCCTGTTTTTTAAAATATAATTTGGGCCCATCTCTTTTGCCTTTTGCTTTTAGCCCTGCTCACTGAGAATGTAGCCCCCAAAACCTTCTCCAAACTGGAAAGCATGCCGAGTTATTGGGTGCCCCACAGAGGAAACCCCCGCAGCCAAAAGCTTTTGCAGCTGAATATGTTTCCCTGGGAAACGACGTTTTAAGGAACAAACAGTGTGGAAACCTCACCTGAAACCTCAGTGTCTACATTGGGCATGATGCAATGACTACTCCCAAACAAGCCTTCCAACTCTAGTTCAGCCCAACCAGGCCTGGTTCTCACAACCGCAGACAAGGTAGTGGAAGACCAACTTCCTTTTTATAGACCCATAAGGACATTAAGAGCATCTGTGAGATCTTGTTTGTGGTACTGCAGCCGGTTCATTATTGTATGGCAATGTCATAGCACCTGTACTTTGGAGCACCTTTCCTGGTACCATACCAAACAGGCATGGTCTTGTTTTCGATACCTCCTGAAGACGCACTGTTTGCTCAGGCTTCCCTAGCTCTTGATTCTGGGTTTTATTTTATTATGCTGTTTTATTGTTCTTTTACTACTGTACACCTCTTAATTGTTTTATGATAAACAGTCTAGAAATTATATTAAGTAAAAAAACCTACCATAAAATAAAACTCGGTCTAGACTGTACCAGTTCAAACTGCAGGTAAGGGAGTCACATTAATACTGAAGCTTCTGTAGATATATATTTTTTAATCCCTACATTTATTAAACTAGGCATCAGGGAGAAGGGCCTAGCTCCCTGTCTTGCTAGTTTTTCATGGATAGGAACCTTTTTATAGTTCAATTATCTATTGACATTCAGCTGTCCTCACCTGCCATTTGAAACACTACAGTTGAGACATAGATTTACTGCCTCAGCTGCTATTTGTGAAAACGTAGGCCCTAGTCAGCCAAAACCTCTCATGACTCTAGGAGGGTGCCCAAGGAAACCCCAATCCTTTCCTGTCATGGCTGTCTCAAAACTTCAAAGTGCCTCACAGGAAACCATAAATCAGAAAACAGGAGAGCCACCAGACCTCTCCTTGGGCTGCTCAATGACCCCAGTGTCTAGTGGGAAGTCTGAGGCCTAAACTACACGTTACAAGGAATGCATCTCCTCAGTAACATTTAGTCAAAGAATGACGCCATTGCTCTGAGAGTTTCCCTGCCCCCATGCCACTTCATTGGCTGCAGCTTGCTGGAGGAGCGGGTGGGGTGGGGGAGGGGGGACTCTGCGCACAATGATGTCAGCTTGCAAGTCTTTAACTAAACATTACTGAAGAGACATATGAGGGAAAGGCGCAAGTCAGTGGCGGCAGCGACACATTCCTTCTATCATGTAGCTTGGGCCTAAGCCAATTACATTTAGTGAAGCACAGACAAGAAGAAGCAGAAGCCAAGTGTCCAGACTGCATAGTCACTCAGCATCTCTGCACCATCTTCCAGGAACGGGCGCCTGACTCACCACACCCAGCACTGGGACAAAAGAAGGGGCGGGGTGTGGGGGGAACACAGACAGATGTGTTCTGTCAAAGGCTCCATTGACTACCCCTTAGCTCCTTCTGCTCAACACACTGAAAATGTCAAAGTTTGGAATGGTAATGAGCTTTGCATACAATGCAAGTTGACTAGGATCTCCACACCCTCTCATGCCCAGAACAGCATCTGGCAACAGCTGGCTGCAGTCCCTGGAGGGAAGGGAAGGGGGAAAGCGGCATTTGGTAGCAGAAACTCTTATAACTACCAACAAGATCCTGATATCTTTTGTAAAGTTCAGAGCTATGTATTACACTCATCTGCTTGTGTACCATGCATGCATCGAAGCTGGCACTTGGCATCTTTAGAGTCTCAGCTGCCATTTAAAAAGAGCAAACGTTAAGACCCAGGTATTACAGAAATAAGTACCTTCTGGATCAGATCAGAGCCATCTAATTCAGTAATCTAAGAGTGGTTAAACAGATGCTCAAAGAAAGCACAGAAACAGGGAATAAAAGGAAACAGCCAACCTTTAAAGTTTCTCACTGGCACTCAATCATCAGAGGTATACTGTCCCTGGGTGTGAAGTTCCATTTTTAACTATCATGGCTTAGCGCCATCAATATATGTGCCTTACATTAATCTGTCAAACATACTTTTAGAGGAAATTACACTTGGGGCTATCACAACATCCTCCAGCAATTAATTCTGCAAGTAAATTATGCACAAACAAGGAATGGATCCTGTAGGAAAACACTAGGTCTATACTATCCAATCCATGCTAACAGGACTGTAAGGGTTCTTTCCAACTGCACATGTATTTAACTCGTGGCACTACACTGTGTAACAAGTCCTAATGTTATGTAACCATCGGAAATTCAGGCAGATGATTATTGTCTGAGGTGGAATTTAATGTTATTATAACTCACACTGATTTATTAAAGGACTATTTTCCTTTTGATCTGCCCTATATTGTCTAGCATATTCCACACTAGAAAATATCCAATACAGTCTTGTTAGCACAGATTGGATAGTATAGACCTAGTGTTTTCCTACAGAATCCATTCCTTGTTTGTTCCGTCAGTGAGGGTTCCTCCCCTTATTTGTAGAAAATTATGCACTGCACAAAGCAGTTGTTTCCTTTAGTTTGTCCTGAACCTGAAGTGGTGGAGGAGTGAGGACATCACCTTTCTGACTAAGGGCAGAAAACCTAAGGTTGGCTGTGGGGATGGCTCTATTGCTAGGCCCAATCAAGCTCCCAAATATTGCTCTGAGCTCCTGATCAAATACGAAGTGCTCATTTTCTTTGTTTAGATTTACATACAATATTGCCCTGCCTTATACACTTCCTGGGGCCCTGAGCTTTGCAAATACTAAAGCCACAACATGCTGCTCCATGTTAAATGTTACCATGTTGTGTGCTCCAAGAGGCAGCTTCTGCCAACCGACTGAGAGCAAACAACAGAGCCAAGGCCTGTACTGTTTTGGAGGAAGACTGTAATGGAAGAACAAGACATGCCATGCTGTACCCAACTTAACGCTCGACCAACACATTGCAAGGAGATTCCTCCTGCTTGAAAAGAGACCACATCCTCTGGAGAGTTTGCATTAACCTGTCATCCACAGGACAGAACTTTCCACAGTACTTTTGCCTGTTAACGTCTCCAGAGACCCCGAGCTTGCATTATACAGCATCTGCAGCATTGGATCTGTTAACAAGGCTGAGCCACATTCAATTACCCCTCCAAGCAAATGGCTTTGCTTTGCAAGAGCTTACTCACATCCCTAAGAGCCATTGTGCACATCCTGGGAAGCCCTCCTCCTCACAGGGAGTAGAAAACATATCATCAGATCAGGGGCATTCCTCGGTGACATTTCCCTTTGACACCCATGCGAGTGCTGCCACCTAGGGGAAGACACCCATCATAGCCAGATGCTGCTGTCATGCCAAGCGCAAAGCAGCTACCTACTCACTCACCTGTTCCACAGTGAGGGGAGAGCTGATTTCTTCCCCCCGTAGAAACATGGATCTCTGGGTGAGCACCTCAGACAACTGGAAGGCATCCAAGCCAAGCAGTTCACTGACATTATTCAGCACTAGAGAGAGGACAATACAGAGCTAGCAGTAAGGCTTGTGATAATGGATTCTGTTTCTCTTTGTGAAGCTGGGGGTGATTTTAAAGGGAGAGAACTCTCTACAAAGGGACAGTTCATTCTGTCTGAGGAATCCAATACTAACCAGCATCAAAAGTAGGGATATTAGGTTGGACAGACTTTACTAGCAGATGAAAGCTACTCTGAGGGGGGTGGGGGTGAAGTGGGAGCACAAAATTCTACTGGGAGGTCATGGCGTGAGGCAGAATGATAAAACAAAAGTACTGCAACTGTGACACACACACACACACACACGGCAAAGCTACCACTAGCCAGCCACACACTTAAAGATGAAATACTCCCCTCCCCAGGTCTCGGCCAAAACATTTCATGAGACAACAAAAGAAAGCTGAAATAAACAGAACTGCCAAATAAGCAAATGCAGGGAGAACGCCAGTCTTTTTGGACATGCAATCATGTGTGTCAACATGGCAGTCAGGCTACAATATTCAAAAGCAGGCCACCAAAGAAAGGCTTTACCATACTGTATTTCTGTGTGCATGCATGTCTATGTACACACACACAATCAAAAAAACAACTTGGATTTTATTTCTATTTTGTTAATTAACGGGGATATCTTTTTTTGGAATGAGCTAGACTGGATTTTGCCTCCTGACTTCCTAGAAGAGAGCACTGATTGATTGATTGTATTTCCATACTGGCTTTCTGAAGCCAACCAAAGCAGTTTACAGAAAGTTCAGAAAATAAAAAACCTAATCAAATAAAAACATAAAAAACAACCTTAAAAACTTTAACAAGTTAAAAAGATGCATCTTGATAATATGTAATTTCTGGTATCCATCTTACCCTATGGACTGTGGCAGAAAGGCAATAATGAGGTTGCAGTGCCTTATATGTATGCCCCAGTGTCAGCATGCACCAAGATGAGGAGGCAGAAGCAGTTCATTTGGGAACAAAGTTCACCAGAGGGCAACACTTACCAGTTTTTGTTGTGATCTGAGCTCCTCCAGCAGTCATGAACTCAATGTTTCCAAGTTGCAGAATGCCAGACAGAAGCTTGGAGATGTCTCTGATCTCCTCAGAGCTGAATCCCATCACTTCAAGAGCAGTCTGCTCAAAAGAAATTTGAATTATGTTATCCACACTACCACCATCAATCGTGCCAAGAAAAGTCACCAGATCTTTCCAGGTGGAGGGTCCCCTTGCTACCAATCCAAGGTGATTGTGCAGCTATTCTGTCATTCCCTCCATAATGGGTGGTATTTTTGATGATGAAGATGATGATGATGATGATGATGATGATGATGATGATGATGAAAAAAAAGACAAGAAGCAGTGGGGAAACACAAGAGGGGTAGAAGTGGAAGATGATGATGGCTGGACTCCCTGTAAAAGTCTATGACTGAGCTGGGCAACTGCTGGTCACCGGTACACCTAGGGGTGACCACTTTACACCAGTTTTAAAATCTTTTCACTGGCTGCCAATTAGTTTCCAAGCAAAGTATAAAGTGTTGGTTATCACCTTTAAAGCCCTACATGGTTTGGGTCCACACTACCCGCGGGATCGCTTTCTCCAGTATAATCTGCCCCGCACACTCAGGTCCTCTGGGAAAAATCTACTTCAGCTAGCAAAAACTAGATTAACAACCGTTACCCAGAGGACCTTTTCTTCTGCCGCTCCCAGACTGTGGAATGGCCTGCGGGAGGAGACTCGGCAACTTAACAGTCTACTAGCATTCAAGAAAGTATAAAGACTGATCTCTTTCGGCAGGCCTATCCAGTGGAATTTTAGGATGTTTTTAGAATGTTTTAGGATGTTTTTCACAATGCATATTATGTTTTAATTCAGTTTTATGTATTTTATCGTTTATTGTTGTTCCCCACCTCGATCAAAATGGAGAGGCGGGTAAGAAATATATGATGATGATGATGATGATGATGATGATGATGAATGTCTCATCTAGAATAACCAAATGCTCTTATCTTAGTCCTAGCTGGAAATTCAAAAGCTAGTGATCATTACACCTTTTCTCCACAGTCTTCTGTAGGAGTTTGCTGTTTAAGGCTACAATCCTAAACACACTTACTGGGGAGTAGCCCTACTGAATTCAGTGGAAATTACTTCTGAGTAAACAGGCCTAGGATTGAGCTGCACAGCTCTCATGAGTCCTAGCGTAGTCCTTTGTAATGGAGTCTCCCACGTTTCCTAGGTTCCTCTCGCAGCTTTCGGTTTTTGCTATAATGAGCACGGAGCCAAGAATATCCAGTGCTCTGGGTAGTAAGGGGCACTTTGATTCAGCTGCTCGTGCTGTGCGAAAACACCATGGACAGCCATCCCAGCTATTCTATTTGCTTGGTTTTATGGGCTGTTGGCCAAATAGCAATTGGCTCAGTAGCAGAGCAACCACACAGCTTTCTTCCTTGAATAACTTGATAATCCTCACTCAATGGACTGCCGCGATGCATTGGGTGAAGGTATTCCATTGCTTGAAAGGAGCAGTGAGCAGAAAGGAAGATAGGAGGTGCCTGATTAAGCCCTTTATTCTGGCGATTGGAAACTATTTCTGGCAGCTTTGAGAAGCCTGTCAGGTAGCAGCAAACTTGATCAATGAACTAATAATCTAACTAATGAATAGCATGCTAATGAAGCTACTATGTAAACATCAACATCTGACCTTCTGTTCACTCAGCTAACAATTTGAAGAAAGAGATGTTGGCATATCCTGTGAGCTCGCAGCCTGCCTTGTTCCATGTCCCCTATTCTCCCTTTTGCCTGAAGATAAAGACTGGGTTCAGGAAATTGCGGGTGTAAAAGACGTCATCATGGCTTCTCTTGCTGCCATGCGTGCAACTGCAGTCGGCATAATTACCCGCGATGCAGCACAGGTTGCCATGTTGCCCAAATGAACTGCAGTGCACAGTGGGGGTGGCTTCTTACCTACACCACAACCCATGGCTTGCAGTAGGGATTGTGGTGTGGGGAAGAAGCCACCCCCGCCATGCGCTGTGCCTGGTTTTGACAACTTGTCAAACTGCGCTGCATCGCAGACAATTATGCAAATTGCAGCCATGCACACAACATGCACAGGGGCAATGGGAGAATCCACGATGGCTTCTTTGACCCCCATGATTGTCTGAACACACCCAAAGAATACTCTACTGAGTCACATACAGATATGAGAACCATGGTCAGAACTGACCTCTTGCATCTTATATTCTGGTGACATTCAGACCCGATATTTCTGGATCGGCAAGAGGAATTCCAAGCCCACTTACTTGTATTTCCAGCCTTTTGCTTAAGTTAATCCTCTTCCATTTCCTCCCTAGTGCACTTTTCTTAGTCCTTATCTTATCTTATTGTCTGCCTTTAACTTTTATCTCCTACACAAGCATTTTGCTTTGAAAGTGCTTTATAAATAATAAATATGATTACTATATCCCCTCCTACCAATTCCATAACTCTACCTTGCAATTCAGCATCCATATTTATTTATTTATTTATTTAAAATATTTCTTGGCTGCCTTTCAAGGCAGAAGCCTTCCCAAGACCACATACAACGTGTGCAGATTAAGTCATTCCCATTGCTTTTTGAGGAGGAAGGGAGCAACGCGTGCTGCTGCAGAGCCTCAAGAAACAAAGAGACAAGTGTCTGTGGGAAGACAATGAGAAGTGGCTTCACACTACATTACTTTGGTCTAAACAGCCTCTAATTCCCATTAAATAAAGCACACCATGAGCAGGCACTACTACTTCTGAGAATGAAACATTCTCTTGCTCGTGAGCACTTTTTCTCTCCTAACTCTTATCTTGAAAAGCAATTCAACCTTCTTCCGCCAAAGGAACAGGCACATCTTCCTTTAAAAACTGAGGGAAATGCCCACCCAACAGGTTTTGCCCAAAGCCAAGTTGGGCAACTTGTGGCCCTCCAGATGTTGGACTGCAGTTCCGATGATACCTTACCATTGGCTATGCTGACTAGGGTTGATGAAAGTTGCAGTCCAACAACATCTGGATGGCCACATAGTCCCCATCCCTGGCCTAAAGTCTTGCCTGGAATCAAGGAGAAGACTCACCATGACCTTGCTGAACATGTCTTTGTCATCCAGGTTCTCATTGGTTACACAGCCAGACTGGTTTAGGTAACGATAACTCTTGGGCTCCAGCAGGGCCAGGTCTTCTGTAGGGAGGCAGCTCCCAGAAGGAGACGCAAACAAGTTGGAGGCCAGGGCAGGGAGGGATTGGGAGAGAAGCAAAAGCAAACACAGAGAAAGGAGAGAGAGATGAGCATGGATACTTGGGATGCAGCCAAACAACCCCCCACCATTGCTTTCTTCTCAGGAGTTGCCTACACAGCACTTCAGCACCACAGGATCAAACCTGAAGCAGGGGGAACAGGCTGTAGAAGAAGTCCTGCATGGCTAACACTAGCCCAGTAAAGGCATGAAGCAGTCAAGAGCCTCATTACCTTTCAGCAGAGCTAAGCCAAATACAACTTGGGACCAACCTCACACCATTTGAAGCCACTAGAGAGCATTGCAATGGACACAGTGGACCAATCATAGCAGGAGCACCACAAGGGAAACGTCAGTCACTAGTACCTGAGCCCATTCCCTCTACACCCCTGCACAGGCTTAACAAAGATCTCAATATAGTGTTATTTGTTAAGCAAATACTGCATGTTTGTCCCTGTAATAATCGAAAAGAGGATGTGTCTCTTCATCCATCTGTCCTTCTGTCCCTGACCTAGACCCAAGAATATGAAACATAGACACCTAAAATTTGGCATTCATACTAAGGGGCCCTAGGGGTGTGCACCTCAAAGTAATTTCGTTTTAAAAACACATTAATGTGTTTTAATTGCTTTAATTGTGTACATGTGGTTGTAGCCTGCAGTCACATTTTCAGTCACTAGGGGCAGACATCCCTAACCAGTGCATAGCTTTGCTGTCCATACAGTTTGAAGCTAGGAGAAATTAGTAGGCCAAAGGACAGAGTTATATGCCTTCCCTCTCCCCCCTGCTGTGGGTCAGTCCCCTCTCATAGGAATGGAATGGACAGAGCCCTCTCTTAGGGGCTACAGGGGGTGAACCATGGCAGAGGCCATGGCTCAGGGTGCCAGGGGGCATGGCTTTACTCAGACAGGACTGGCACAATGTATTCAACTCTGACAGCTGTGTACAGGCTTCACTGTATGAAGCTTAAGTGCTGTTCTAACCCATGAAAAGCCAGGTCCATTCACTAGTCAGAAATAAAAGTTGTTCCCTCAACACCGGCCCAAGCAGAGGATACCCTGGGAATGCAAGCTATGTGCTTCCAGTGCTGTTTTTTGTTTGTTTTATAGTGTAACACCCACTTCAAACACCACATTTAATGGGTGTTAAACTGGGATTTCTGGGACATGAGCCTTGAGGCATGTTCGCAAACTGTTCTAACAAAGAGTTATTGTTTCTAATGTAGAGCTTTTGGTTTGGTTTTTCTATGAGCTTGTGACTATAGTTAATGTGGCATGTAACATGCAAAACAGCCTTTGGTCATTTGAATGACAAGCCCTAGAAATGCATCTACTTGAACGAGCATTGTGAAGAGACCTTCAACAGAACCCTAATGAGCTCAGCACAGCAGCCGGGGAGAACATGAACGTAAACGTGAGCAAGCATGGCAAGGAGGGGCTGTGGCTTGGTGGCAGAGCACATGCTTTGCGTGCAGAAGTTCTCAGGCACCTCCAGCATCTCCAGGTCGGGCTGGAAAAAATCCTGCCTGAAACCCTGGAGAGCCACTGCTTGATGGACCAACGGTCTAACTCAGCCTAAGGCTTCCTCATTACCTATTGCGCCTTCCAGTTTCATCCCTCACAGGAAGAAGGGGATTCTGGGAAAACTTCCAGGACTTCTGGATGTGAGGGTGGGAAATCAGGGGCAAGACAGAGAGAAGCTACAGGTAGTTTAGAGTCCAAGGAGGCTGGGTTGGTGCAAGATAGGGAGCAGAGGCCAGTGCTCTGACAAGCCCTCATGAAAGCTTTTCTTCAGGAATTTGCCAAAGGTATGGTTAAGACAGAAACTGGACCATCAGTTCTGAGGCCAATACAAATATTTCCCCATTTCTCCTGCAAGAGGGATGAGCAGGACCCAAACAAAGTTCCAGAGACAGTAAGCAGGATTACCCAGAGTCAGTGGGAGGTGTAGGAAATGCAAAACGTAATTTAAATATATCCTAAAAGTAGTCTTACATCCCTCATATGTTGACATTCCCAGACTGGAATTCTGGGTTCTGCTTTCTATCACTAGATAGGACTATTTGGGGCGGGAGAGCTGTGGCCCTCCAGCTGAAGTTGGACTAAAACTTCCATCATCCCCAACTATTGGCCATGGTGGCTGGGGCTAATGGCAATGGGAGTCAAACATCTGGAAGGCCCACAGGTTCCCCACCACTAGTGTAGTTCTTTGCCCCTAGGATTCGGAATGTCCCTCTGAATTCTGGGAAATAGGCCTACCCTCTGAGACACCTCTGTGCGAGGCACTCTCACCAGCATAAGAGAGCTGTTCTCACTGAGAGCAAGTTCAAGAAATCCCATTACCTTTTTGTTCTCTGCTGACACCATCTAATAAGGCATAGAAAATATGATAATTACGTTCTCCTGGGTTCTGGTGAACAACTCTGTTCTGAAACAAGGAAGAAAGGAGGGCAGGTGACACCAAACCCACACAGAAACTAGCAAATCATGAGGTGACCTATCTTTAAGTAGTGTTGAGTTTGTGTGCTGTGCTCTGAAGGAAGAAAAGCACCTGTGCTTAGCATTATGTCCTCTATCCCAGAAAAAGACCCAGGAGTGTGTCTACACAGTTTTTCATGTAGCTGCTATGGCTACCCATGCAAAAAGGGTCCATACCACAACCCATAGCACATCATAACACTCCATTTCCTTGTTTTCTTATGCCAAATTTTGTCCCTCATTAAAAGCATGCACTTCTTGCATGATTGGTGATGGGTGAGGTCTATCTTGAATTGTCCTTCTTCACAGCTATTTTCCTGTCACTACATCTTCACTATTGGAGCCTCATTTTCTTTTGGTGAATTTGGCGCCATTGCAACCACACACCTGTTCACCTAGGCATTTTGCTATTTTTTTCTGCCCGCAGAAGCAAACCATTTGCTACTTCATGTTCTAAGAAACAAGTTTTCATCCATTTTTTTATTCCTGTATAAAATGCATTGGGACTGGTGTACAGCTGCATCAGTGCACAGGTGCAATTATGTAAGACAGAGCGTACATTAATAAAACAAAGAGGTCGAACAGGCAGTTCTAGGATAGGGAACCACATTTACTATGGAAAACACATGGTTATTTTTCAGCAGGTGAAGGTGCAACAGGTAAGAGAGTACAGCTCCTTGGTGCAGACACAGCGTAGTTTCTGCTGAGCAGAGCTCTTAATGGTGCTAAGACTGTACCCAGCACCACCCAGTCACTGCCTTTATATATCATCTCCACATCATCTGGACATGGGGAGGGGAAGAGTTTGGAGGGGGAGAGGGTCAGGACAAGCACGGACTTTACTCACCTTCTCCAATAAATCTGAGCAACAGGTTAAGGAAGAAGCAACATTAAGGCAACCCCATAAATAGTCTCTCCAATATCTGTTGAAGAAATCTTTTAATCACACAGAAAGGAATTCAGCTGCAAGGAGCTCTCCAATGTGGCTGCCCCCACATTATATGGACCCTGGGTTCCATTGGGTTAAAGAACTACACTGTGTTGGAACAGAAATCTCAAGGGAGAATCAGGAGTGGGGAGGAGGGTCCCCTTGTGCGACACGGTGAGCCACTGCTAAAGGAGCTGCAGAAACACACCATTCACTAGCATCTCTCTTCCCTTTGGCCCAGCAGTGCCTGGTGTGTGCTATGGGGATCAGGGCTGAAATTGCCAAAGAGAAGGATACAGTCCGTGACTCTCCCTCCCTGGATATGCCCATGCTGGGAAAAGTGCAGCTGAATGAATTTCCCAAAGCGGCTAGAATTGTTGTTATATACTGTCTTGGCATTTCCAAAAGCTTCCAGGATTGGGCTAGGGAGGAAAGAAAAAGGGGGGTTAGCAGATCTATTTGCAATGTGTATTTAGGATGTGTCTATGCATGTTCTATAATTCTGCACAAACCTGGAATTCCTTACCATGGAGACCATTCAGATCTTGAGGGTCTGAACTATCTTTAAGGAAAAAGAAGAACCAAGCTTCTAATCCTTAAGGCTGTAAGGAGAGACTTGAAAGCGAATAAGCATTAACTGGTGAAAACTCAGAAGTCAAGAGATTTCACTAGGCATTGCTCCTTGCCCTTCCACATATCTAGCAGAAGTAGGACCAGGCAAATCTCTACAAATATTCTTAATTAGCATCTTGTACACGTTGAACAGTCCAGCTTTTCTTACTGCAGAATTTTCCACCCAGCAGCCCCACTTATAAATGCAGGACACCTGGGGAAATGAGGAATGTGAATGGCTGGCATTAGCGGCTTATTGTTTTTGTGCCCCTGGCTCTAAACAGTACCCAGCTGTCACTGTGATCTGAATGGAGACCTGAGCTTTGGAGGCATATCCAAACAGCTTTCATTTCAGGGAAGCTGTACTGCTGTTTCAACTCTTCTGCTCCCTACAGCTGAAAACCTTCCTGGGAGAAGCCAGTGAGGCCTGTACAATCCACACAAATATATCCCCCGTGTGGTATGCAGCATTTTGCCAGGGAATAAGGAACCTGCCCTCCCCCAGGGCACTTCCTGTGCAATACAATGCCCAACTGGGAGGAAAGAAGTTGCAGACCGTAACTAATTGCCTTGGTGGTTGGGAAGCTACAATACTAACCCAATCTCCTGCACATGATGTAGCTTACCTAAGAAACAACATTTCCAAACCACACACCAGTCCCTTGCGACACTCTGGGCTTGTACCTGCTCTCCATGATGGCCTCTTCCACACGTGTGCTCTTCTCTGATGCAGGGCCACCCAGGGAAGTCTGGCTCATGGCTGATAGAAACTTCAGCAGCAATTTGGTGCTCTCCGTCTTTCCGGCTCCACTTTCGCCACTGTTAACAGACAGGCAGAACAACCTACTCAGGACAGGATCAGTGAGAGGGAATAACGATCTCAACAGCAGGTCTGAAAAGAAGGGCTCTGGAGTGTGCTCACAGTTCTCAGTAAAGGGACTGCAACTAGTGGGATGGGAAGGAACTTGCCACAGTAACCCCGCCCCTCACCTGATGAGGATACACTGGCTGTCATGGCGCCTCCACAGGCAGCTGTAGCACTCACTGGCTGTGGCGAAGATGTGGGGTGGCAGCTCGCCCAGGCAGTGCTGTCGGTACAGGTCAATGGCAGCTGCATCATACAGGCCAACAATGGGCTTGTAGGGATTCACAGAGACCAAGATGGAGCCAATGTTCGTCTGCAGAAGAAAGGGAGGCACAGTGAAAAGCAATCAGCTTTAGCCTTCTTTTGAAACTGACACTGCAGGATATGCAATTAGCATGGAAACTGGAGGCTAGTTCCAGGGAACCTAGATCTATGGGGTTGGACCCAGAAGCCAGAGGTCAGAAGGAAGCTGTAGGAACTGATCTACAAATTTCAGCCAAGGGCAAAAGGGTAGAAAAGGGGATGTTTTCGATCCTCAGGTCCTTCTTCATGGTACTTAGTTAGAACACAATAGGTATCATTTTCCCCACATCCCCGGTCTCCTATGCTATGTTGACAGTTCTTACGGGTTTTTCCCTTTTTGTTGTCTCTACAAATTTAAGCAAAGATACTGCCATAAGGTGGGATACTGCCATCCAGGAGAGTTGGCACAGGTGCATGTGCTTCTTTAGTCCTTGGAAAACCACCAAAGCCCCACACGAATGCCGCCAAACACACACACACACCTGCATGGCAGTGCTTCATGTTTCAGACATAACATTTAAACCTCTTACCCCATGTGTCAGCCCCAATGCATGCAGGGTTTCCATCCCACTACTGCACATTGCAGGTGACTGCAGGTGCTGGTGTGGAGATACTGCAGCAGCCTTCCCCAACCTGGTACCTCCAAATGTGAGGGATTACAATGCTTACCATCACCCAGGTTTTATCCCAGTTTGCTAGAGCACAAGCATGCATGTGATTTTGCTTTTACTCTACCTAACTGGGTGCAGTTGTGCAGCATGGGAAAGGCAGGCAGGAGTGAAGACCGAACTCTATCCCATATCAAGGCCCACAGTTTTATTTGCTCCTCCCTGCTGCTTGTGCAGTGGCATGGTGGAGCCAGAGCCCACGGGGTTGGAGCACTGGGACATTTTGATTAGCAGGGACGATGATTTCATCTGCTACCCCCCATAAAATTTTCTGTTCTCTCTGAGCATAGCTGCAGCCATCAACAATAATACCGTGTTATGAGCTATCCCTGTTGTAATGCAAAGTATTTTGGGGTGGCTTGGTTGTCAACAAGCTATTTAGACCCATTAGCTTTACAAACAAAAAAACAAAAAACTGATCCTGGTAGAGAAGTAAACTGCTAAAGCTGGTTAAGTGATAAGGATCAACACAGGAGCCTGAATTGTGGAATCTCTTCAGGGTGTGTGGCTGCAAGGACTATCATGATGGGGGCCTTCAACCTCCAGATTTACCACTATGCCACTGTGTCGCTTGTGGCAAATGTACTGCTACCTCCCCACCCCATGAGCTACCAGGAGTCAACTCAATAGATTTGTACATGTGGTTCAGTAAGGATCCATTATTTGCCACCAGAGGGCAATGCGCTATGTGGCTTTGAACCATAAAATCTACCGCTCTCCTCTACCACAAGGTGATTTGTCTGAAGCACCTTCTGGCAGATAGCTACGTGCATCACCATCTGGTGAATGGTTTTCCCTGTGCCTTCCCAAATAGAGAGTCCAGAATAAATCACTTAGGATCAAGAATCACAACTGGGTGCTGGAATTGAAGCAAGGACCTGATGATTTCACAGCATCATGGAGCCTGGAACCTCAAGTGGAGAGATGTGGGCTACCACAGAAGAAACGCAAAGCAGTGAAGAATAAATGAGAAGTCCCCTCCAGGTCTCAGAGCAACAAGTCTGCCTCAGGAATACCATTGTCTCTTGGTTGTTTTTATCACATTGGCAACATAACTGAAATGAGGCAGAGAGAGGCAGCCTGGTGCTCAGTAGCTTTTATAACAATCTTATTCTCATTAGGTCAATTCAGACAGTCCAATTGGAGGGCTCGTTTCTCTTTGTGGGTGTGCCCCCCCCCCCCGTATTTTGGCCCCATTCCTTCTACTTTTAGCCCTGCCCACTACTAGAATGTGGCCCCCAAGAGCTTCTCCAAGACTGAATTTGGCCCTTGGACAGAAAGTGGTCTGAATTTGGCCCTTGGACAGAAACGCCTCCTCTACATGATCCCATCCCTATACATAGGTTCAGTCTACCAGTGGTGGTCATAGGCAGATGAAGACAAACATAAGTGTTTATAGTGGGACCGATTCAGAAAGAACCTCACTGCATTCCATTCAAATATACTTCTCCTTTTCAGGGGCTGGCTCCATGGCGGTGCATATACGACACAGCAGCCACTGCGGAGCCATCCCAGGGCTTTCCCCCGAAGTAAAACAGTCAGGGACTTACCCCGACTTTTTTCTCCGGAGCAAAGCAAAGACGGCGTATCTGCCATCTGTCGCTGCTCTGGAGCCACAGTGGAGGCGTGGCAAGGTGGATGGCAACCTCAGATTGGCCGCTGTCCACTCAGGCAGGGGGGAGGGTGCAGGCCGGCAAGCCATATGGCCACTAGAAAACACCTGCTCTGCCTCAAGCATGGAGGGAAGAGTCTCTCTTTTGCTGGGGGAAGTTCTCCCTTCCCTTGGCTGTCAATATTTGGGGGGGGGGGAGTCCTGCGAGGTAAGGGGGGGAAGCCAGAGAAGGACAGGCAGCGGCGGTGGCGGCTCCAATGATCGATATAAACCCTGCATTCACTCCTTGGTGTGGGGATTACCTGGTGCAACCCCGTAGGAGCGAAACCATGGGGTTTGGGGGGGCTCACGGCACTAATGCAGTATCATCAAGACAGGCCCCAGCTCTTGTGCGTGTTCTTAAACAGTCTGTTTGGCTTATGATTGTGACATCGCTATCATCCTTGTAGCAGTATCACTCTAGGGGGTGGGGGTGGAGGAACCATCATTTTGCTTTTTAAATTATTAATAAGGTGACAAAGTAATGGATAGCCAGGTACATAGATGCATCTGCATGCAGTGCTTTTAAAAATAAATAAAATAAAAAGCTGAGTGGCAGGCAGCCCCTCTGAACCAGCATTAAATTTGCTGGACTGTACATCTGCCACTGAAATTGCACAGGTAGGAGGAAACAAATTCCTACATAAACCAGTCCACACCTCTCGGATTCATGTGCTGATTGGAGCATAGCTACCCACTGGATTCTGCTCTTCGCCATTCTTGGTTCAAAACAGTATCAGAAAGCATTTAAAAACTTGCATTTTGAGATAGCAAGTTTAGTATTGCACATTTTGGCAAATGATATGTTCAAAAATAGTATTTAAACTGACATATGAGTGAACACATGTGGAAGTGTCGATTTTTCCTGTATAATATTGCCAGGATTCGATCATTTTTGTCTGTCTCTTCCGCCAAGACGCTTGTTCATGCACTGGTTATTTCACGGTTGGACTACTGCAACCTTCTTCTCTCTGGCCTTCCTTCTTCTCACATCAGTCCGTTGGTTTCTGTTCACCACTCTGCCGCAAAGATCATCTTCTTGGCTCGCCGCTCTGACCATGTTACTCCGCTTCTGAAATCTCTTCATTGGCTTCCAATTCACTTCAGAATCCAATATAAACTTCTCCTGTTGACCTTCAAAGCTTTTCACGGTCTAGCTCCTTCCTATCTCTCCTCTCTCATCTCACACAATTGCCCCGCTCGTGCTCTTCGCTCCTCTGATGCCATGCTTCTCGCCTGCCCAAGGGCCTCTACTTCCCTTGCTCGGCTTCGTCCATTTTCATCTGCTGCCCCTTACGCCTGGAACGCTCTTCCAGAACATTTGAGAACTGCAAGTTCAACCACAGCTTTTAAAGCTCAACTAAAAACTTTTCTTTTTCCTAAAGCTTTTAAAACCTGATGTTGTGCAGACTTCTACTGTTACTTTCTACTGCTAGTTTTACCCTACCCTGTGCCTGCTTACCCTACCCTGTACCTGTTGGCATTCTCTTCCCCTCCTTATTGTTTTACTATGATTTTATTAGTTTGTAAGCCTATACGGCAGGGTCTTGCTATTTACTGTTTTACTCTGTACAGCACCATGTACATTGATGGTGCTATATAAATAAATAAATAAATAAATAAATAAATAATAATAATAATAATAAGTGATATGGGTCAGAAATAGATTGATTCATTCATCCTGCGGCTGAGTAATGTGTCACATCTGTCTTTACCAGCCATGGCAATTTCCACAGCTGTAGCAGCCCAAAAAGTACTGCCATCAGGACCCAGAGACTGGTGTCAGGGCCTGTGAAGTTAAAACTATGTAGGTATCAGTCCGTTCTGTACCTGAAAGGGTGTCCCCCTGAGAGTTCCATGAAAACTGCTCTGAGGTTCCTGAAGGAAGAGCAGGATACATGCAACAAATCAGGCAACAATACCACCCTCTCAATCACATTCTAAAAAGGAATTACTACCATGATATAAACTGCTGCAGAGCTAATGCATGTACCACCACTGCATTAAAAAACTACACTCAATGAGATAAAATAATAATAATAAATTTATTTCTTATTTATTTATTTATTTAATTTATTATTGCATTTATATCCCACCATTTTCCCTCCAAGGAACCCAAGGTGGCGTATATAATAATCCTCCTCCTCCTCTCCATTTTATCCTTACAACAACAACCCTGTGAGGTAGGTTGGGCTGAGAGTCTGTGACTGGCCCAAAGTCACCCAGTGGGTTTCCATGGCCGAGTGGAGACTAGAACCCAGATCTCCTGACTCCCAGTCTGACACTTTAGCCACTACACCACACTGGCTCTCTTACCTGCCTCTCTCTCTGGATCAAGGCAGGGAGCAACATAGAATATAGAATTCTGTACATTTATTAATTATTATTTATTTATTAATTACATTTCTATACCGCCCAATAGCTGGAGCTCTCTGGGCAGTTCACAAAAATTAAAAACATTCAAAGTATAAAACAACAGTATATATATAAAATAATACATGGGGCCAGTGCTGCACCAAGGAAAACCCGCCAGCATTTTGGCTATTTGAACCAGTTCTGAATCCTAATTTAAGCTTTCCATAGAAATCTACACATTATATGAGTTCCACAACTAGCTACTGTATGCCAATTTTGGGGTGTCTTCCCCCTTTCCTCTTGTAATGGAGCCATGAGGGCTGTGTGCTGTGGGTTATATTTAACCCTTTCACCCCATGCCATTTTCCCAATCAAAATCACCTCTCCCAACTACTTTTGCCCCGTGAATAGAAAAAAAGGTCCTGTATTGTTTTCCCTAGTAGGGCAAAGAGCAAATATGGGCAGGGTGTGTAGGGAGAGATAGCAATCACAATTCTCCCATCATGTAACCTGTAGTTTGGCACTCAGTATCAGCACGGGTGCACTGATATACTTCTGATGAGGATGAGGAACACCTGGATTTTTCCAAACGCATCAAAAGCTATTGTAGATGAATACATCAAAGGGAGGTGTCATAGCTCAGTGGCAGAGCACCTGCTTTGCATACAGAAGGTCTCAGGTTCAGTCCGCAACACCTCCAGGCAGGGCTAGGAAGGAATCCTGCCTGAAGCCCCGAGGAGCTGCTGCCAGTCAGTGTCAACAATACTAGACTAAAAGGACCAAGAGTCTAATGCAGTATAAGGCAGATTCCTATGTTTCTGTTTCCTCTCGAGAGAATGGAAAGGATCTATCATTCACAAGACAAGAATCAATAGGTAAAGGACTGTGCCTCACCAGCCCAGCCCAAAATAAAAAAGAGGGGGCAAAGGGAAGCTAAGAGGGTACATTATGGCCCTCTAAAAATACATGGAGGAAGGCAGCTATTAAAGTAGAGGAAGAGCTTGCTATTTAGAGTATAGGCTACCAATGAGTACAAGAGCAAATTATTGGTATAAGTACCCATTAACAAAATGCAGATCATCAGAACAATTTCTCTAACACTCAGAAGAATACCATTTTGGAAGACATTTCTTAGAGGACATTTGGAGGCAGAGAATTTGTATTAGTTTTTAAACAGAGCTAGGTACATTTGAGGAGTATTGTTGCATGATGTGTTTTTACAGGATGTCTCCATAGAGGCCTACCAGGGAGGAGAAGGAAATGTCTCCCTCTGACTTTAGGGCCCCAGATTCCTTTCTTAGAGGTTACCACAACTGAAGATGGGATATTAGACAGAAAAGAATAGGATGGTCAAGAATAAAAGAAGTCTCTATGTGACTGTTAGGGTTTCTTAACTGCCATCTGCCTCAGAACAGAAGGGGAAGCAACATCCCTGTCATGTACTTGAGGATCAGACAGGGTGTCTTCCTTGGATGACCTGCATCCTACTATCCCATTCCTTAGGAGGAGTGGCTGTAGCTCAATTGGTAGAGCACATGTGTTGCATTCAGAAGATCCCAGGTTCAATCCCTAGCACCTCCAAGTAAGGCTAAGAAAGACTCCTGCCTGAACTCCTGGAGAGCTGCTGCCAGTCAGTACCAACAATACTAGGTGAGATGGACCCACGGTCTGACTCAGCATAAGGCAGCTTCCTATGCTCCTTTCTTACTCCTTTCTTACTCCGCAACACTGATCGCACTCTGAATGGGCCATGGATATGCAGGCTCAGCTGACTTTAAGTCTCCCTACATGAAGAGCCCCCAAAGCCCCGGCAATAGTGTTGCCCAGTTGCTGCTCTTTGACTATTCCCATGATAGCATCTGTGCTCTTCCCAACTTCAAGGCAATTCTACTCCAAGGGGGTTGAAAAGATTTTGTGCTCAGGGTCTACAGATGTCAAGCTTCCAGGATCTACTTTCTTTTTCACCAGATCCTCAAGGCCAGGGGCATTGAACCTCAGGCGGGTGGGCCAAATCTGGCCTTCCGGGGTTTCCAGATGGCTACTTCCCCTTCTTCCGGCCCCACACCCTTTCCCTCAACAGTCAGCCACTTGGTGGTTTACTAGGTTTTGTATGTTTTTCCCCCTGTTCTAAAATGTTGGAATGCCTCTCCTAAGGCTCAGTAAGAGCTTTAAGCTGCAATATGCGGGCATGTTTTATATTTTGGCTCTTCCCCTTTTGCCTTCAGCCCTGCTGACCACTTGAATGCGCCCCCCAAGAGCTTCTCCAAGATGGAATTTCAGCCCTTTTAACTTAAAGAAGTTCAACACCCACGACATTTGCCGCCGTTATCAAACATTTGGGAGTCAGAAAGTCTTAATTACCTAGCGTGTATTATCTAGTGATCTACCACTAGATTCTAATCTACTTTCTGCCTACATCCGGGACTGGGAAAGAATTCCTGTTTGAGAAAGGATGGCTGATCACCATTGGCTTTCTGAAAGAGGAAAGTGTGCCACTGTAGAATGGCAGAACACAACAAATTCCAGAAAGCTTTACTGTGAAAGACAGTAAGTCTTTCACATGTCAGACTGCAGCCCTTCCTTGAGGGAAAAGGGATTATAGAAAATTATTATATATATTTTTAAATCATTTTAATTTGCTATAATCCCTTTTCCCCTGAGGAAAGGCTATGGCCTGAAAAGTGTCAGGAATTACTGTCTTCCACAATACATCTTGCTGCACTTTCTGGGTTGTTTTTTTTTTTTTTTTTTTAAGTTTCTACAAGATACATCCTTCTGCCTAAATCTTCTCTCAGGCCACTCTGAAAGATGGGGATAAAAAACTCCAAATGTACAGGGTTGTCATATACGGATTACTAAGGGCCAAATTAGACTCTAGAAGAGGCTCAGAACTGCTGCTGTCTCTCTTCCTTGTAACATCTAACACAAACAACATGTGACACAGAAACATAGGATTTGGCCCTATATTGAGTCAGGCTGTGGGTCCATCACCTACTATTATTGACACTGACTGGGAGCAGCAATCCAAGGTTTTCCAGCTCCTCTTGGAGATGCCAGGGATTGAACTTGGGACCTTCTGCATGCAAAGCATCTGCTCTACCAACTGAGCTATGGCTCTTTCCTGCCTGAGCGATATCATTACACAGAACACCTTCACTGGTCCCGCCTCACATCATTGCCCGGCAGGGATGCAGAAACATGCAACATCATGTCACATCATCACATGTTGTTGGCATTATATCAGCCTTCCCTAACCCAGTGCCAGATGTTTTGGCTACAAATCCCAGCATTCCTCAACATTAGCCACACTGTTTGGGGCTGCTGGGAGTTGAAGTAGCAAACATGTGGAGGGCACAGGTTGAGGAAAGCTGTATTAGATGTTACAAGAAAAAGAGAATAAAAAGACAGATCAGCCACTGCTCCATGTTTCTTCAAGCACTGCCCTCACACAATGCTCTGAACGCTAAAAAAGAAAAAGAAAAAAAGGACTACATAAACGCTAATTATCATCATTATTATTCTCTTTCTCCTACAGCAGAAAGGAAAAAAAGAAAAGCAGCAGCAGCAAACTGAGGAAAAGGAGGGCAGGCAGTTGACGAAGGGATTGTTCAAGGGGGTGACACCTGGGTTGTTAAGAACTCTTTACATAGGAAAGACTTAGAAGATGGGGGATAGAGACAGAACGGGGCCCAGTGAGCAGAAAGAGAAGCATGTTATTGCTCGACAGCAAGGTTCATTACCATGCAAAACAGACTTCATAACTTCCTTGCCTGTCCAAAATGGAGAAGAAGCTTCCCAGAAATCGGGTCACTTAATTGATCATTTACTGGAATACAAGATGCATATAGCCCTGTTGCCTTAGTAACCATTGCTATGCAACACTGACTAAGATCCACATTTCAATATAAGATTGAAGATGCTTGTGCACAGGTAAGAAAGGCAGAGAGTACATCTCATGTTCTCTTCTTGCACTTCCAGGTAATCCTGCGAACACCTTGCCAATATTGAATCTCTCGACCCTCTTTGTCTCCCACACGCAACTCCTAAAGCAGGGAGAAATAGGACATTTACTGCCTCTTGTGCACACCCCCGTCATTCAGCTGAAGACATCTGCTCAAAAGAAACACCTGCCAGAGGATGATTATCCCCACAGCAATCTCAAAACAGACACTACTGGCCTTCTAATCTGTGGCAGCCCAATATCCATACTGAACTCCTGGCCTCTCTGACCTAGTCTACACATGCAGCACAACGAGGAAAGAATGAGGTGGTAGGGTTCTGAGACGGCACAATGGACTAAATCACTTCAGAATGAAGGAGGCATATATCATTTTTTTATACTCCCTTATGTAAAACAAAAAATTATAATCCTGCAAGTACTATCCAGGGAGCAGGCTGGGGTAGAACTTCTCTTTCTGCTATGCTAATTTTGAGTGTTACTTTTGTTGTTCTTTTACATGGGGGTGCATTAAAAAAATGGCACGCACACATACACCCCACCTACAGTCTAAATGGTCTCACTCTATTGCATGTAAGGGCAAGGCCTTAATTGTGCCTAATGTTCAGAAACTCGCCAGGGGGCTCCAGCCCAAAAATCGCCAGGGGGCTCTAGCCCAAGTTTCTGGGAAGTGATCTAAATGTGTGCAAAGCAGCTCAGGAGCCCTGATGGGATTCAGTCCAAGCACCCCTAGGAGTGGGCACGGACCCTGTCCACTCCACGGCAGCAAGGTCCACATATCCTGAGGTTAAGGACAGGGTCGTGCCAGAGAGCTCCCTTTCCAGGTTGCGTGTGGGTGGGTCAGCAAAATATCTGTTTGCTTTGCTCACTCACATAGATATGGTCCTGCTGGTAGCGCTGGAACAGATTGAGCAAGATGGCAGACTCGTGCAGGTCCCCCAGCGTGGACATGTCCTCCACCCCCTCCATACTCGACGGATGCATCGGCAGAACCTTCTCTCTGGGCACAGAGACCCACGGATAGCAGAACACCTGAGGGAAGGAAAAGATGGTGTAGAGCAGGGATGCTGCACAATTTTTGGGGCCCCAAGGGTGTCTGCTGAGTGTCTGCTGAGGTGGCAGGGGCCACACACATGCATACACATGCACTCCACACACACCCGGACACCAAGAGACCTTGCTCTTGCAGTAACAGCATCTGTTCCATGTCGTAGCATCAAGACATTGACATCCCTCCCCTTCTCAGTCATTCCAACCTGATCACCAAAAAAAAAAAAGGAAAAAAACGCTCTAGAAACAGGC
The DNA here is from genome assembly GCF_023053635.1 of Elgaria multicarinata webbii. Classification (NCBI taxonomy): domain Eukaryota; kingdom Metazoa; phylum Chordata; class Lepidosauria; order Squamata; family Anguidae; genus Elgaria; species Elgaria multicarinata. Next base: position 77,269,255 of record NC_086172.1, on the reverse strand, counting down.
TCTATCATTCCCTGGAGCATCCCAGGAAGCTTGCAGGTACCTTCAAAACATCGCTTCCTAGGATGCTCCAGGAACACTTTAGGAACAAGGCTTCAATGGCAGAAACCATGCAGCCTGTTCCTACAGCATATTTCTCTCTTTACCCCACCCCACCCCATGTTTTTCAGTGGTAGTGGATGCTGGGGCCTGGGAAACTGAAGCTAAACACAGTGCTCTAAGGGTACACGTTTGCTGGTACAAGTTTTTCACATTCACACTTCAATTTATTTATTTATACAAATCTTTCTCAACCACCTTTTGGCCCTAACAGTGCTCCTCCCAAGGCAATTTACAATACTATCAGTAAAATAAATAAAATGATATTAAACAGAATTAAAGAATTAAGAAAGCATGTAAAACAGGGAATTAATATTTCAACACCATAATTAAACATCATACAAAGACAAATGGAACAAAAGCATCTAAAACAGAAAAAAGCCCTGTCTCAAGTTCCCACCAATTGAACCTTTTTAGATGAAGCAAAGCCTCCAAAGAGGACTATAACCTATAGGCAGGTTCATATGCGAAGAGGCGGTCTGTTTATAAAGTTATTTAGGGCTTTATAGGTAAGAATTAGCACCTTGCATTGGGCTCAGAAACAATTAGAAGCCAGTGCAAATGATATAAGACCAGTGGAATACGATCTGAAATGTGGCTGGCGGGAAACATCCTGACCACTGCAGTTCGTACCACTCTTCAAGGGCATCCCCACATAGAATGGGTTGCAGTAATCTAATCTGGTAGTGACTAAGGCTTGTATCACTGTGGCCAGCAATAACTCTATATTATTAAACTGTATGCTTAAAAGGTAGTGTGTGACGTAGTCCTCAGAAGTCCCTATGTCCACATATTTGATTCTATGCTTATTGAAAGAAAACCCATCTTAATCAAACCCCAATTGAGATTCCGTAATGGTGTTTAGATTCAAAGTCATCTTGTGTATGTACTAAGGGAGGGTCAAGTGCTTTTGTTGAAGAAGGACACGTCCCTCCTTCCCTCACAAACTAGAGAGATTAGGAAGAAAAAAGATTTGCCTAAGGGAGGTGGAACTATATAGATTCACGACATCACTACAGGGATTATCACCAATTTCAGAGCTAGCCAGGCTTCAGATATGTCAAAGTGTGAATTGCTCACATGCTGGTGCTTCAAATGCCCTAGTCTATTTGGGCTTTGCAGCTGTCTTTCCTTAACAGCTATGTGCTTTTTTGGCTTTGATGTAATGTCAAAAAGCAAAAACATAGTTCAAGGAAAACAATTTGCAAGTTTTAAATGTGAGCAAGGTCTTAAGAAAAATATAACTGCGCGAGCCACACTAGAACGAACTAAAGAAGTTTCTTTCTCGGTAACGTTTTGCACTTGACAATCATAGGTGTTGCATGTTATGGCTGCAGAAAAGTCTCTGGAGCGGGTGGTTTTTATTTAGCACAAGTACGCAGGGGAATTACCCAGAAGTGCTTTCTTCAGAGGCGCATGAAAATCTTCAACTTCCATTTCACTTACCTCACCATAGTCTGAAGTGAAGAGTGCAGAGCCATCAGCACAGGAGCCAACAGTGCAGGGCTGCAGCTGGTCCTGCTCATGCAGCCAGACATGTGTTCCCTGCAACCAACCATAGCAATTTTCAAACCACATATTCTGCACCTGGCCACACTTAGGACTTCTCTACATTAAAGCAAAAATCCCTTACCAGGCTTTCTTCTTGCAGAGTCCTTTCGGGATTACATTGAGTACAATATACGTGCCTCCCCCTTTCCTCCCGATAAGCAGTCCTGATTATCCTCAGGCATTCACTCATGGGGAGAAACATATAATGTAGACTGATAATGCATAGATAGACGGCAGTGATTCCTATGAGTGTAGTGAGTGGGGGGAAATGCTATAGAAGAATTGTGGAAGTTGTGGCTATTTGCATCTGTGTACAACCTGTTCACAACAATACTGTACATTATCCCACACAAAGGCACTTGTTTGGTCATACTGGCATTGACCAAACCAGTATGAACAGGCCCGAAGGAGCCCAGAGAACCCCTCTCCACACACAAACTCCACAGAGAGTGGACAATGACACTGGTCTCTCACAGGCCTTAGGTGGTAGGCCTGTACTTGCTTCCAGACAACCCTTAACCTAAAACAGGTACTCACTAGCAACAGCAGGCCACATAATAAGGATACAAACACATGGACCAGACCCTACAACAAACCCAGATGCCAGCTCAGTCCCCATATCTACTTTGTAAATCAGATTTTTTAAAAATCACACTACATGTGTTAATTGACTTACCTAGTGCCAGGATGTTTGCGTTATCAAGAAAAACTGTGTAAATGGCCACTGTTAACCATGTGATTTTCACTGTCAGTACTTTCTGCACTGAATCTTCTTCTAATCTCATTGGCCGGTTCGATCACCTCATTTTAAATAAGGCACAGTGGCTGCTACATATGCCAAGCACTATTTGTCTAATTATTTGCCCAGGTGCAGCTTGGCATGTTGTTAAAACCCAGTCAGTATTGGCTTATTTAAGGGGAAAACAACTCTCAAATAACCCATGTCCGGGTTACTGTTTACAATTGTCAATGTACTTCAATACCATTATAAAGCAGTAGTGTAGATCCTACCCATGAAAGCTTATGCCAAAATAAGTGTTAGTCTTTAAAGTGCTACAAAATGTTGTTGTTTTACAAACACAGGTTTCTGCTAAATGTTAACACCACCTCTTCCCCTCAAATGTACACATTCCAACTCTCTTCTTTAAAGCAGGAAATTGAGCAAAAAAAATTCTGACGCATTTCTGGGAAACAGGGCCAAAATGAGACTCTCCCTAAACTCTAAGAGGCACTATTTGGTATCTATGTGGACATGATTCCTAATTTGTTGCTGAAAAAGGAAAATAAATGGTCCTCATAATAAATGCTCCTCTTTTTAGGGGTGGGGTGCATGTGCAGGACATGACTAGAGTAAGAGAGTAACAACAGCAGTAAATATCTATTTAAACCCAATGTATTAAACAAGTTTTAAAGAAATGAATTCAGACCACTAAAAGATGTTTAACAGTTCAATACTTTGGTAATAATATGTTGCCCTTGCAAACACGTGTTTAACACCCCATGGGAGGAAAAGTGACTCGTAGGGAAAATTTGGGGCAGAGAAGTGGCAACCATAGAAAAGGTTATACAACTCCTCCAACAACCATTTCTCCATTCCAAATCACCAGCAAATTGTGTGCCTTCACAGAATGACATGAGGGAAGTCTACAGAGGAAGGCATGATTGCAAAAACTGCAGTGGTTATCAGGAGAGGGGCAGCCTGGGTAAAGGGCTGGTAGAGAGCCAGCATGCTATTTTGTAAGCTATGGCAGTAAATGCAGCAGGCCCGGCTGCTTTATGTCTCTCCATGGTGACTGAATGGATGTTTGTTCTTTGTCACATGACAAGATGCATCATAGGCAATTCTCCTGAAGCCACCTCAAGGTCTTACAAAATCCTGGAGTTTTGTGGAATCCTGACTCAGGGTTATAATATGTATTTTGTTAGTTTATGTCTATCCCTGGCTGCTGAGCAGCTGTCACTATGGTGGCCTTGGAAGACTCAAAATGCAGAAGACAGGGCAGAGAATGCTGAATTTTTCCATCAAAAGATGGGTCTTTAATTTGGACTCTGGGTTGTGGCTTTAGGATGGTTGCAAAGGTTGTCCTCTATTCCATTTTTGTATTACATTTTAAGAAACAGATTTATATTATTTTATATGTTATGACAATTAACTTACAATAATACCTTTATTAACTAGGGGGCTGTGTATACATCTTCTGAACCTCTCAGCGACTGAATCAGCGCTGCACTGGTTATACGATGCAGCCACCAATTTGCAGCCACCACTGGGCTTTTACATGAAGCTTTGTGCTAAAATAGTTGGGCACTCACCCCAATTTTTTTCTTCAAAGCAAGGTCACCAAGGCCCTTCTGGGGCGGATGGTGACTCTTGATGGTTGCTGGAAGCTGGCAGGGAGCAGGCCTGGTGAGCCATGCTGTTTTCTGCCATCAAGATTACCCGCTTACCACCACAGCAGTTAAGTGGAGGCAACGTGGTGCCATGAAGGCAGTCCCTAGGATTTCATTGGGACTTACTGAGGCATAGGAAGCTACCTTATATCAATATTATCTTCTCTGACTCTAGGAATTCTACAGAGCTCTTTCCCATCTCCTGTTACCCAGTCTCCTTTTAATTAGAGATACCATGGCTTGAGCCTGGGACTTTCTGCATGCAAACGATGGGCTCTGCCACTGAACTACGGCCCCGCTCTTAGCTATGTTTCCTCCAGATGTACTGTGCAGGACTGATCCAGGGTAGACTATTTAAAGCAAGAATGAAATCCCTATCTTGCCCCTGCTGCCTTAGGTAGCACATAGTGGTGTATTTTGGGGAGAAATATTTATTGCCCCAAGTGACCACAAAGAGTGAGAATCAGAATTCAATGACCATGGCATTATGAAGTTAGCTAACCTAAAGTCTTGGCCTCAACATTGGGGGAGGCCCATAACCACATAAGGCTTGAATCAGGTTTCAACAAATGCATCTTCTGATTGATCCCGAGCATCATGAATAAGTGATGGATACATATAAACAGAAATTAGCTAATGGAAGCAGAAGTGAGAGCGCTGCGGGGGGAAGAGCCTCCACCAGACCCACAAGAGAAAAGAAGTTATCTGATCAGTCCCCAAGGAATATGTGGAGATGGGGAAATCAATAATGGCTTTCATAGAGGGAGGCCATGTAGAACTTGCGTGGGGGGCATTCGTTGATACTTCTTGAACAGCAATGAGCTTTCCTTCTAACATATCCCGACCTCACATCCATCTTCAGGAACATGACTTCTGGTCATCTCTACTGGAACAGCCAACAGCTGCCCTTTGCCAGTAATGCCATTTCCGAACCTCAGCTCATGAGCACCGTCACAGAATGCAGAGGTGCTGCCTCTCTTCATGCCAATCATGCCATCTTTGAAGCTCTAGAATGTGCCCTATTATCCCACTGGCTGAGCAGCACTATTCAAAACAATAGTAGCAACAGAGAACAAACTAATCACAAGTCGAGCTGAGGAAGCAACTTGGTAAGTGGATCAAGTAGCTGAGCTTCTGCTCAATGGACAGCGAAAGGAGTGCAAGGAAAGAAGACAAAGCAAGAGTAGGAGTCAGAGATCTTTAAAAACTGACTAGAAAACTACCATTAATATCAATGTAAGCATAAAGGGTGTAAAAGTAAAGACTTGAGGAGGCTTTCTAAGTGACCAATTAGCGCTGAGGTTGAGGGAGCATTTCTATTTTGTTTATCTGATATATTTATTAGCCATCTTTCAAGACTGTAGTCTTCCCAAGTTGGCTATCATATGAATATCACATTTTATGAGCACTCAAAGTAAAATATTTTATTGCAGGGGAAATTTGCTAGTATGGTTGTCTCAACTAATTTTCTTTTACTCTAAAGCAGGGGTACAGAACCTTTGTGGGCCCATGAGCACATCTGGCTATTTGAGAAGCTGCCCTGGGCACCACCACTAAATGGCTGCCGTGGAAGTCATGGCTGGTCACAAAGGACAAGTAGCCTGCCCAAAAGACTGTGTACAAGGCAGAGGAGGGGTGTGATCCCCAACATATTAAACCAGCCCTTTGAACCCACAGTTTGCTGGGCCAAGAGAAACCTATTCCACAAAAGACAAACTCTTTTTCTATCTTTTCCACACACACCCTCTGCCCTGTCCGCCAACAAACACATTCCCCCCCCTAATGTCTTTTTCTTTCTGATACTGGCCCACAGTCACTCAAGTGTGCTCTCTCTCTCTCACTCTCTCTCTCACGTTCACAAAGCCACCTTGGCATGCACCAAGAAAGGTGTCCGGGACTGCAGTGGTGCCCATGGACCCCATATTGCCTACTCCTGCTCTACAGGTATACGTGAGCATACAGTAGCTAGAAAACTACTACACACTCAATGGCTGCATTCACACGAAATGGTAAACCAGAATTACTGGGATCCAGAAGAAAACTACAAGCCCTGGCTCCAAACTCTGGCTTGTTAAAGTAGAACGAAGCCAAGAGTCCAGGTTTGGATACAACACTAAGCTTTCTGTGGGCCTGTTCAGACAACATGCTAAGCCATGGTTAGGCCGCTAACACTTTTGCAGCAAATGGTTAGTGAGCATGTTTAAACTGTGGTTATATAGCCATCATGGTTAGGAATAGTTCACGTGACACGCTAAGCCAATGGGCCTGTTCTGAAGACACTTTGGACCCTGCTGGTTAAGGCTTTTAGTTAAGTAGCAGGGTTTAAAGTATCTTGTGCAATGCATTTTACTAAACACTGCTCACTCACTAACCACAGTCGGACTGTCTGCAACAGGGTTTGAGACTCTAACCTTGGCTTAAAGTGTTGTGTGCAACAGCATGGCTTGTGGTTAGTGCTAACCACAGAGTACCACAGTTTCGCTAACCACAGAGCCTGAAGTGTCATCTGAACAGGCCCATATTGGCCCCATTCAGAAGACACCTTAAACCATGGCTTTAACCATGGTGGTTCAGCCAGAAAGTCAGGCTGTGTTCAGAAGACCATGGCTTTAACTACGGTGAATAAAGCAAAAAGCCTTATACACCATGGTTAAAGCCATAGTTTAAGGTGTTAAAGCAGCCGTTTCTGTAGCTGAAACTCTCCCCATGGCCTGAGTTCGATCCCAGTGGAAGCTGTTTCAGGCAGTCGGCTCGGGTTGACTCAGCCTTCCATCCTCCTGAGGTCAGTAAAATGAGTCCCCAGTTAGCTGGGGGAAAGGTAATAACGGCCGGGGAAGGCAACGGCAAACCACCCCACTGTAAGGCCTGCCAAGGAAACGTCAATGAAAGCTGGTGTCCCTCCAAGAGTCAGTAATGACTCAGTGCTTGCACGAGAGGTTCCTTTCCTTTCCTTTCCTTGAACAGGCCCAATGTTTAGAACAAAATAATTAACAACTGTGGCTTGGCATGTTGTTTGAACAGTGTCTATGGCTGATAAGTTCCTGGTTATTGTAGCTTCTCCCCAGTTTGCAGGAGGAGTCAAGTGGGAGCAACTGGGCAGTGTACACCAGGATGCTTGCTCATTGCCAATGAGCCAGAATTCTCAGCAATTGTGCAGGCATGGCCATTGTCAATTACAGCATAGATCCTTTGGATAAAATTTACCTATTGTTACACTGCAGCAGCACACTGTTGTTAAATATATATATTTTACAGAGCATTCTCACGTTCACATAATTATATCTCAGCAGGTTTCGGTTAGCCTTTGTCCCTGTCCTTTTAAATTGAACCAGGTGTTCTGCTCACATTATACAAAACCAGTCATGATTATATAATATGACAAGTCGAACCTGCAACAAAATGTTGCAGTGTGTCCTGTTCACTATTGAATCAGTCAGGCATGCCCTCCTCCAGGATACTCTTATTCCTGCTCCCAACGGGTTTTCCATACACCCTTCCCAATTATCAGTCCACATTCTGTAGCCTCTGGCCATGACCTTTCATTTTGGGGCTGTTATGAGGGTTTCCCGACCTTAAGATTTCCCCCTTAAAGATGTTTTGCATTTCCCCAAACCTGCTGATACCTGCCATTTTGGCTACATAAGCAATGACCCTCATGCTTGAACATCAGAAATAGAGGGAGGACACTGGCCCACAACGACACTGTGTGACAACCAGTAGCAACGCCAACTATTATCCCGCCCTTCTCCCAGTCAGTGCCAAATGCACAACCAGTTTTGCATAATTAAGGGTGGGAGAACAGCGTTTTTAGACACGAATTCCCCAGTTTGCAAGACTCACAAATGATGAGATGATGACAAGCTCCCTTTGGAATAAAGTAGAGAATAAGACATCATACCGGCCTAAAGAGCAAATGATGTGAAACAGGGAGGCTGCCCTGTCAGCAAGCACTAAGGAAATAACAAGAGAGATGAGCCCGTCAGTTGTAGCAAGCGGCTGCAGGTCAGAGGGAACCAGCTGACGCCGCCCTTCCTTTCTTGGAGGTCTCCTCTGCAGCGCAGAGACCCACTCCCTTCAGCTGTGCTTAGCTTGCAAATCCTGACAAGGTCACAGGCAACGAGATCAGGCTGGAGACTTGCTGCCCCAGGGAACAGAAATCAAGCAATGCCTTTAGATTAATCTAATTTCTAGTGCCCTGCTGCACTGGTTCAAGAGTGTTCTCAGCTGCAACAGCTGCTTGCATCTGCTCTGCTCACAAAGAGAGAGACGGAGAACTGCACCATGTGCCCTTGCTGGGATCCTGAAGCACGGAGGGAGAACCCAAATGTCACACATCTACCCAAATCCACCAATGTTTAAAAGCTTATTGAGCCCCAATACATGTTCACTGTGTCTCAAGGCATTGAGGTGAGCTGGAGCAAAGACGATCTTGGAGTTTTTGTGTCGGAGCGAAGAGTGGGAGATCAGGATTCCTAATGACATTAAACTCCACTCTGCCCCCATCCACACACACTCCACAACTGCTGGTTCGCCATTATGCGCGCGCACACAAACACACACACACACAGCAACATCTATTCAGTAACCTCACAGCAGTTAACATGCAACTGCACTGCTCACTGTTATCTAGAGTGACAGCATGTCGCATGGGGTCAGCGTCAACAAAATCAAAGCAAAAACACTGCAATCTCCTTATACACATACACGGATACACGCACATACACCGAAGTATGGTTGCAAGAGAGGAAGGCTGTTTGGAGAGTTCTCCGATGGTTCCCCCTTAACTCTTCTGCCTCACTTTTCACAATCTAGCACAGGCATGAATCCAGCTCAATGCACACAAAGACCTGGGGGCTGCCTTCATGGCGCTGACTTGGTGCCGCTCTGCCACCAAACCCTGCAGTATCACTGGTGCTGGGTGGCAGCAAGTAGTACAGATGCAGGGAGGCAGCGTGGGCTTTCCGTTGGCCAGTAGACTCACTGAGTCCACCCCCAGCCCTCTGCCTGGGTGGACGGTGATCAATCTGGGGTCCCCCCACCACGACACCTCTGCCGCGTCTCCGGAACAAAGCTAGATGGCAGATATGCCGTACTCACGTAGCTCCAGAGAAAAGAATTGGGGTAAGTCCCTGACTTTTGTCCTCTGCACCTTCACTGGAAAGCCCCGGGGTGGGTGCCTGGTGGCTGCTGTGTTGTATAATCGATGCAGCGCCACCCCGGGGCTTTCCATGTGTTTAGACAGCCCTTTGGCAGGACAGGGTACCGAATTGCTTCAAGATCCAAACCCCTCTGGTAACACCAAGGGTAGAAACTACACAGCAGTGTGGTATTGGAAACCAGGTCTGCTTGATGCCACTGCCATAAGCTGGCAGTGCTTTGCTGACCCATACTGGTAGGTAAATCATTAGCAGAATTCTAATTCTTACCCTGTGAAACGCCAAGCAGTTTCTCCTCCTTGTTTTCAATGGAATGTCCCCAACTCTCTGACAACCCATGGAAGGCATTTACTTCCACCTATCTGAAATTATAAGGCCATCAATGGCTGCTAGTCTCATGATGGCTATATATTACCTCCAGTATCAGAGGCATTATGCCTCTCAGTACCGGTTTCTGGAGAACAGAAGCAGGAGGTTGCTATTCCGCTTGTGTCCCGCTCCTGAGATTCCCATTGGGGCACCTGACTGCCCACTGTGGGAAGAGAATCTGGACTAGATAGGTCTTTAGTCGGATCTAGCATGACTCTTATATCCTTATGTAACTAGATAGCAAGCATTTGCCCCCTTGCCCATTAGATGCTCTAAATTAAAGAACTGGTTGCTGCTGATGCCTTTGGATGCAGAGCTGTAGTTACAGAACCACACTTGTATCAGCTAGTCCATACATGCATGTCTATCTCTTGATTACCTCAGTAAGTGGTAATCCGCATAGGTGAAGGGGTCATCACATACATCAAACAATACAGATAGAAAATATGGATCACTTGAAACACAACTCACATCACAAAAATAGTACTCCCCACATAACCAACCTGGGTAGAATGAACATTGGAGTTTGGGAGAGAGAATGGGATCATGGTGGCAAGCCCCTTCCCACCCAACCCATGTTTGACTGGTCGCTTTTCCAGGTTCATTGTGCATGAAAAGCCTACATAGGATCTATTCATTCAACTAACTGAACAGCACTGTGACCCAAATGCCTCAATATCTCTGTTCAGTCTTCTCTGGACTGGTCATTTGAACAGTGCTCCGAGTAGTAAATAATCAAATGGCTAGAAATACATGTATATGTGGAACTGGCCTTATTATCCAAAAAAGAAACATTTCATTTGTATTTTATGACCAAAATTGTGTCCATGTGCTGTATCTTGACTGCTAAACCTGAAATGTCAATCTTCAGAATACGAGGAATCATTCATAACCGGATTTTTGATCAATGTTCTGTTCAATATAGCATCTCCTGGTAGAGACAGTCATAAGAACACAGGAACCACCATGCTGAATCAGATCAAAGGCTCATCTAGACCGCCATTCTGTTCCCAGACTAGCCAACCAGCTGACTGGGAAAAGTCCACAAGTAGTAAATGAGTACAATAGCACCCTCCTGCTCACGTTCCCCAGAAACAGAAGCATGCTACCTCTAATACTGATAGTCTTCTCCTCCATGAATTTGTCTAATCCCCTTTTAGAGCCATCCATATTGGTGGCCATCACTATGTCTTGTGGCAGTGAATTTCATAGATTAACTATTCACTAAGAAGTGTTTTCTTTTATTTGTCCTGAATCTCCCACCATTCAGCTTGATGGGTAAAGGCAGGGTGATGACTGTGGGGGAAAAAATCTGTAATGAGATTGAAATCTGCATGGCTAATTAAGGCAGGATCTTATATAAATAAGGCTTTATAATGGTATTGAAGTGCAATGACAACTGTTGGGGCCCAGGACACAATCCATATACCGTTTTCATATACTGCTTTCAAAGTATTATATCTTGCTTGGTGTAGATCTGGCCTAGGTCAGCATCTAATGTAACTTATGAACAAAGCACATGAATCACAAGATGCTATAATGTTATCTACCCAAATTCCCTAAGAAAAAAAGAAACTCATAATAGGAGTATACCCTGTTTCTTCAAACTCTCTTCTTCTTGCGTTATTCTATTCCTGACTGCTATGGCTGCTTGGAAATCCAACATGCAGACCAAATGGCCTATGTGAAGTTAACAAACTATTCCTGGTAAGTATTAAAATATAATACTCTGCCTTCTGTAGCCTTTTAATGTTTTAACTAGAGCAGTTTAGTAATCACGCTGTTTAAGAGTTTCCCTTTTAAATGCCAAACTTTGTTCTTTTCCGTTTCCTCTAAATAAACCTTGTTTAAGAATACTAATTGTTCCACCATGAGTTATTCAAGAAGCCCTGCCTGCCAACAAAACCCTCTACTTCTTTATCAGGAACAGGTGTGTATATAGGCTGTGTGCCAATTCCAAATACTCCCTGCTAATACATTATGTAATATTGCCTAAATTAATTTAAGTATACGCTAAAGAGAGTCATCCTTAGTTTAGGTGTCAAGGCAAAACCTGGTTTGGCTCTTCCTCGCCTTAGTACACTTGAGTCTGCAAGGCCTTAAGACTGGCCCTAAGACTTCACCTTGGTCTATTATTTAGTCAGGACTTTATTGGGTGCTGCTGTATATACAGTGATGGGGTTTTAATTGTTAATTTTTATTTTTATTATTGTTTTATCATTGTTTTTATCATTGCTTTGTGGTGTCACTTTGAGAGGGTTTTCCCTAAAAGGTGGCCAATATTGGCCACCTTTTAGGGAAAACCCTCTCAAAGTGACACCACAAAGCAACGATAAAAACAATGATAAAACAATAATAAAAATAAAAATTAACAATTAAAACCCCATCACTGTATATACAGCAGCACCCAATAAAGTCCTGACTAAATAATTAATGGAAGTTGTAGTCCTAACACATCTGGAGGGTATCAGGTTGGTTGAGGCCGGTTATTTATTTATTTAAAATAACCGGCCTCAACCAACCTGATACCCTCCAGATGTGTTAGGACTACAACTTCCATTAATCCTAGCCAGCACAGCCCACTAGGGAAGGCTGTCGCTGCTCTGAGTAAGGAGGGGTGTTTTCCCAGCTGGGTCATGACAGATGTATATCTGTCGTTTGATGATTCACAGAATGCATCACCAACATTGTGGGTTTGCAACAACTAGCCCATCTAGCCATGCCTCAAGCATGAGGGTTTTGAAGAGTGAGATTTCTGAACAATTCAAACATTAAAAACTATTTTTCAGCTTCATAGAGGCATTAGAAGTATGTGATTTCCTACCTTTACATTTCTTGAAGCGTCTATTCGCTAGCTTTCTTCTTTCCTTTGTTAACCAAAAAGCAAAGGAAAGCGGGCAGTCCAATCAATAGGCTGCTCAGTGCTTTAAAAATATTTTTAAATGAATGCTCGTCAGATTTGGGTCAAATGCCTTTGCAAATGTTATGGAATTATTTTTGTCCATTTCAGAATTGCTGCGTCTTTATTCCAGTTTTGTTCAGCTTAAGCTTTTTTCCATGCTTGCCAAAAGGAATTGTATCTGAACCCTTCTCAGCCATACATATAGCTATTGGACTATAAGAGTGTGGCAAAAATAAAGAAAAAATGCTGTATTTGATACAGGAATGTATTTGACTGGCTATGTATTGTTTAAAGTACAATCATAATTCTGGATCCGAAGATATATTTATATGGAGACTTCTACCAAGACTCAGAATACAGTTCATTTTCCTTTTATAGGATGAATATATTTTCTGGCAATTGTATTACTACGTATATCTATATTGTCAAATGTGTACCTTTTAGTACAATTAGAATGAAAAACCCATAGGCTACTTATGAAATTGCAAAAGAAAGAACTCAGGAGAACACTTCAATCCACAGAAACACTCCAGTTCCATGAGGAAATTGTGAATGTTTCTTAAATCCTACCCAGGCAGGATGGATAAAAATCAATGAGTATCTTTTAAAAAATAAAAACATTTTTTAAATATTTTTTAAAAACCCATCAATAAAATACTAAATCTCTCTCATATTTAAAAAGTAGCATAGTTACAATTACATCTCATCACAAACAAGCTAAACTGACACTTAGTGGCTCAGTTTAGACAACACATTTCTCAACGGAGGTTTTAGAACTCCACAGTAAAGTTTTTACACCACCATTGAGAATTGTATTGTCTGGAGGGAAAACTCCACCCCATGGTGGAGGTTTTTTTTAGAAAACACTCCACGCAGAATATCTACGCTGTGCAGAGGAGAATTCCGGCACAACTGTTGTGTTATGTGTTGTGCGGAGGGCTCTGTGTAGTTTCCTGTTGTGTTGAGTGGACTCTTCCCACTGGCTACAGTGTTCCCTGGCAAGAGTGGTGAAAGGTGTGTGTGCCGCTCTGGGAGAGTCGCTGGGATTGCTGCAAAAACCCCAACAACAATGGCTGATGGGATACCATCAGGGGGACTGGGGGAGGAGAGAGGATGGAGGAACTGTCAATCAAATGCCGTGTTGCCTTTTACTCAGCTCCATGGTAGCCTACAGTCACACAACGGTGGAGTTAGAACATGTTGTGTAGGGAGTACCCCCTCCAAACTCAATCGCTGAGTAGAGAAGGTACTCTACTCTACTAAAAGGTACACACTGCATAGAGAAAAGTGTTGTCTGAACGGAGCCATAGTCTCAAATTGAAATTATCTACCAATCAAACATGGGCATTCATTTCAGTTTTTCATCTCCTGAAAATGGCTCTGCCCTGTCTAACTATCAGCAAAGTTCTGGGCTTTCAGTTCTCTGACTAAAATCACATGTGCAGAGACACAGGTTAGATAGGATTGTTGTTGTGCTTATGTGGCAGTGAAGTTGGGCAAATCAAAACAGAGGAGCTATTAAGAAAGAAAGACACTTGAGTGGATAAAAAATTATGCTTTAAGAAATCCCTTTTTATTCTGTCCAGTATATTTCAAACTTTGCTTTGACCTATCAGTCAAAGGCATTTCCTTTTTGTTTACTACTCTATTTTTTGTGAGAGCAAGGCATGACCAAGACAGAGAAAAGCAAAATGGAGCAAGACTGGAAAGAAAAAGAGAAAGCAGAATTGTTCCGTGCGCATCTTCCTGTATTCCCATACTTAGGCTACAATCCTATAACCACTTGCCTGGGAGTAAGCACCATTGACCTCAATGGAATTTATTTCTGAGTAGAAATGTATAGGATTGTGCTCTTAATCTCAAACTGTCTTGGAAGAGAGTCATAAGAAAGACCCTATTTGGGAATATTTTAAAGAAAACATTTCCCTCTATAATAAAAAAGAAGGAAAGCCTGCAAAATGTGTACAGTGAGATAAAGAAATGCAAAGTCCGCTTGTAAGAATGAAACAGTGTAAATAATTCTCTATTTAGTTGTAAATTAATATGGCTTAGTGGTCAGATTTGCACCATTGTTGAGGAAACAGATGCAAAGGTTTCATAGGGAAGCTTGATTTTAAATCAACCATTTTTCTTGCTGATTTGAATCAGTGACTTCAATCACCTTTGTTTAAATCAACCCACTCTATCCCCATGACCCACTTGCTCCCCCTTTCCTTGACAATGCACCAGTCATGTTCCTACATGCTTTCCTCCAAAGCTAGCATTTCGACTTTGATCCTATGGGACATTTATCATTCCAAGAGTTATCTGTCCAGTGAGGAAGATTCGAGGGAAGAGGCATGAACATCCAGCCTTTGAGCAAAGCACCATCACAATCCTGGGATGCTCAGGGCACAACAAAATAAAATCTAGGTTAATGTTTAGCTGCTGTTTCTATAGAAAGCCATTCTTAAGGGCTAGCAGGGTGCTTATTTGTAGGGAAAGCTGGCCTCAACGGAGCTGCTGTCAGGCAGACACACATTTCTGAGCTTCTGTATGAGCGCATAGTATGGAGCTGTGCCAAAGCGCCTTACGGAAGTCAAGGTACCTTTGTAGACTGCACCCCTCCCCCATCTCCCGGCAAAGAACAGACCCGTCGCATTTTCAAAAGAGGAGGGGGCACATTTGGTTGGCATGAACTGCTCTTGTCAGATCCAGGTTGGCCGCTCTTTCTTTCCACACAGCACTCTCCTCCAGGGTTCTAGCAACGACATCCTCAGACTGACAGTTTTACGATTTGTTCTAGCAAACGGCTGGGACCGAAGACAAGCTAACAGGTTCATGATTTGTTGGATTCTCCTTTCTCCCTCGCCTAAGAATAGAAGCAAGGTTCATTCCTCGCTCGCCTCCAGGGAGGTTTAAGCACTGGAAGAGGACAGGATTAAAATTCAAGAATGACCTTGATAAAATTCAAGCTCTTGGTGGAGGGGGAGCCCTAAATGGTAAAATGAAGATCCAAAGCAAATGAGAGAATTACACGTTGGAAAGGGAGCCTGGACTTACATGTTGGAAAGGGAAAAGGTCAGATGCATAAATGGTAGAGGGTAAGAACTGGCAATGGGGGAGGTAGAGGGTAAGGGACTGCCTTCCCCAACTGGGTGCCCTCCAAATATATTGGACTACAATGCTCAGCATCCCCCAGACAGCATGGGGGTTAAAAGGACACCAGAATGTGAAACAACAACTGTGACTTTAGGCAGTGGCTTTCCCACTTATGCCCTTCAGCAGTTTCCTCCAAGACACAGGCAAAAGGCTCTTTAATTTATTTATTTATTTATTTATTTCATTTTTATGCTGCCCAATAGCCGAAGCTCTCTGGGCAGTTTACAAAAATTAAAACCATTCAAAATATAAAACAAACAACAGTATAAACGTATAATATAAAATACAATAATATATAACACAGACACACCAGCACAAACAGTAACAGAGATTCTGCCACCGTTCTCCCCTAAAGCACCTCATCATCCTCATTCTCTTTGCCCAAGATGCATAAGGGGAGACCTATGTGGGCAAACCCTCCGACCTTTGCTTGCACTGGCAAAGAAGGGGACTGAAGACGCTTTCACACAAGTCTTGGACTGGCTTGCCTCCAAAAGAGTGGCTGAGATCCATAATAATGGAGGAGCACTCCTAGAATCAGAGACTATTGTTGAGGTGTATGTGTGGCAGTTGGGATACAACCAGAGGCTAGACTGAGCCCCTGAGCTGCCAGTTTTAAACCTAAATTGTGGTCAACTACAATAGCTAAATGTGTGCCAATAATATAGGGTGACCATATGAAAAGGAGGACAGGGCTCCTGTATCTTTTAACAGTTGTATTGAAAAGGGAGTTTCAGCAGGTGCTATTTGGATGCATGCAGCACCTGGTGAAATTCCGTCTTCATCACAACAGTTAAAACTGCAGGAGCCCTGCTCTCTTTAGCTAGAGTGACCAGATGCAGAAGAGGGCCAGACTCCTACAACCTTAAATGTTGTGATGAAGAGGGAATTTCACCAGGTACTGCATGCATACAAAATGACACCTACTGAAATTCCTTTTCAGTGCAACTGTTGAAGCTACAGGAGCCCTGTCCTCCTTTTCATAAGGTCACCCTAAATAATAGGATGCTTTTGTCTTTGCACTGTATAACTAGCAGTACTGGAGTCCAAGCTAAAATCATACATTTGGCTTTGGGTGACTGGTCAATAGGTAGAGGTGGGCATAGAAAGCAATGCAGTGCATGTAAATCCCTTCCTCCCTCTCTCTCTCAGTCCCTCTCATGCTTTTACCCTGTGTTTAAGTGATTTACTCCACACCTAAAACAATTGAAAATGTGATCTTTTTGAATGGTTAGGTAGATTTATAATGGGTCATCACATTGGTATTGGCATTTGAAAATAAGTAAATAAATAGTTTTTTTAGGAATTCACTTTATGTCTCACCAGCCAAATAACACTGAATGCATAAACATGGCTTGATACTGAATGCATGAACTGTTTCAACTTAATATTTATTACATTTCTATATTGCCCTATAGCTGAAGCTCTCTAGGAGTATTTTTGTATGAGCTGATGTCTCTCTATGATCCGTGATGGGTGTTTTATACAGGGAAAGCATGTCTTGATGTTGACCACAAGTAGCAAAACTGCATGTGTGAACACATCCTAAGACATTAAGGAAATACACCAACTTTTGAAGGCAAGTGCCTGGCTGATCATGCTGCACACAATTCCTTCCCCAGTGTCCTTTAAGTGCCCATAATGCACCTGTGTGGCCACCATTCTTGGTGTATTTACTCCTGGCCCAAGTTATTTCTCCCACTGTATATCTGGAAAGCTATAAGAATTATTATTATTATTATTTATTTATTTATATAGCACCATCAATGTACATGGTGCTGTACAGAGTAAACATAAGAATTCAGAGCCAGTGTGGTTAGTGTTAGACTAGGACTAGGGAAACGTTGACCAGGAGTGAGCAGAAGGTAGATATAGATCTACTGATAAATCTTCAGGTGACTTGTAGCAAAGCTGCAAGGGGTCAGAGTCTGACTCCCAATTGCCTAACATAGCAACAACTAAAAAGTTCCTCCCCACCCTCAAAAAAATAGTTTGCCGAAAAAGAATGCTTAGGGACAAAAAAGGAATGGAGCCTAACTTATTTTATAGGATCTTGTTGGGATAAACTGGGGGTGGGGAGAACCCGGAGCACTCTGAAGAAACGTAGGAGATAACTGTAACGAAAAACAATAAGAATTGTTGAGTGGGATCAGACCATGGTCCATCTGGCTCAACTGTTACTAACAGTGGCCAGCCAGATAAAGGCAAACAGTTCCAGTAGGACTATTTACCACCGACTAGATATTCCAACTAACTCTTAAAGTTTCTCACTCCTGATTTCAGAGTCTATGGCAAAGTTAGGCATGCTTTTTGAGTCATGGGCACAATTGGTATTTTGATAAACTGACCTGGGCTGCCATAAGAGGCATGATAAATGCACAACTAACCTGCCCAAAAAATTGAATTCAAGGCAGAAAGGGGTTATGAGCCCCAACACACTAAACAACTCCTTTAAACCCACAGTCCTCAGCACCAGCAGAAACTATTTCACAGCAATCCCAGCTGCTAGTAAAAAAAATGTGTTAATTAAAAAAGTGGAAAGGAATCCAAAGGGAAAGTGGATGCCAAAAGAGGTGTCGGGGTGGGTGGGGTGCATTGGTGCACACAGGTGCCAGAAAGCCTACCCCAGGTCTCTAATAACTCTCATTTCACACCCACCATAATCATCGTTATTTCCCACAAGGCACTGACAAGGCAACCATCTCCCTGGCCAAATGTATGCCACGTACAACAATCTCTCTCGAGTTCCCTGTCCCAAATACTTCCCAGACAAGCTATATCCCTGCTACGGTAGCAAATTACTTGTATGCAAGCTAAAGGGGTAAGCAATGGGTTTTTAGACCTGGGCTATTCCACTTCCCAAAGCTTCGTCATCATCTCATCAAAAGCAAAGCCAAAGGGGACAATTGTGGCCTCTAGAAGAAGGTGCCCATTTAGCTGTCTCCCTCTTGCACATAAAGGGAGACAGCTAAGTGAGGCTGAAGGAATGTGCAGGGAAAGGAAGAACAGCAAGCACACACATCCACAGCTCAAGACCCTGGTGCCAGATGATGACCGGCAATCTTCCATCTGCTGTGACTTGATTGACACTGTTCCCATCAATGCCCCACCTACAGACAAAGCACACGCACCATCACAGCATCAGACATAGTTTGTTCGGATACCTCAAGGCAATCAAGTAGTGCAGCACAACAACAGAGTAGGCAGAAACCTTCACATCAGAGAGAATCCAACCAGTGTGCGGGCTTCATTCAGCAAGGTTTGCATGGAGTTTAAGACGACACACAGAGGTGATGCTTGCCTGGGCAGCCACGAGCCACAGAGAGGCCCAAAGGAGAGGAAATGGTCGCTCTGCAGCAGTTGCTCAAACCAGCCAACTCTCGATCAGCCACCCAAGCCAGAAAAAAGCAGCTTCTCAGTGCTTGACCCAAACATCCCTGGTCATCCCAAAGAGCCATAGCACAAAAAGACAGAGGGGAGAGTATCACATCCTCTGTGTCACCCATTTCCTGCCCACAGACATGCAGGGAAAACACCGTCATGGCCGCAGCTCCTTTTGGATTCCCCCATCAACGTCCCCCCTCTCTGCCCCCCCTTCTCTCTCTTTCACTCACAGACCACAGTGCAGGAATGATCAAATATAAATATCTGGGCCACATTTTGACTTCCATAGAACTGCAGCTCTCTTCCTCCCCTCTGGGCCTCTCCCCTGCTGAGCCGCTTCTGCCCATCTCCAGGGAGGGAATGAGGGAGGGTGACTAGACCTCACTCTAGCCCCCAGCAGAGGATTTGGCTTCCCAGACAGCAAATTAAAGTTAAGCAGCTCTCTGACATTTGCTCTGGTTTTCAACCTGGAATGGGAAGTTCCCACGACTGCTGGCAGGAATCCTCAGAGAGCAGGGCAGCCTGCCCATCGTACATACGGAGGCACTAAAGGGCTGGCATGATGGACTCTGCGCTACTCAGGACTCCCACAGAACCACAGGGATGCCTTGTCAATAAATTCAGCCCATTCTGTGTGTAGTTTCTTTTAAAACAACGCAGCACTGAGCTGCTATTTGAAACCAAGGACCAGGCTGGGATGATGATGATGATGATGATGATGATGATGATGATGAAGAAGATGGGATAGCCAGGAGCGCCACATGTCCCTATCAGTTTCATGCTCTCTTGCTCCTGCCCCAGTCAGCTTCATGACCTCAGTCTCTATCCATCCACACCACTTTTCTTAGGTCTCAAGCCAACAGGTCTCTCTAGCTTATCCACCATAAG
The DNA here is from genome assembly GCF_023053635.1 of Elgaria multicarinata webbii. Classification (NCBI taxonomy): domain Eukaryota; kingdom Metazoa; phylum Chordata; class Lepidosauria; order Squamata; family Anguidae; genus Elgaria; species Elgaria multicarinata. Next base: position 77,249,377 of record NC_086172.1, on the reverse strand, counting down.
GTACTTGGGGCAACTTCTATGCAACCACCCAGCTCTGTTGGATCTCCAACATACCACAGGCCACAAACAGAGGAATGGCCCCTTTCAGGGGCCAGGCTACCAAATATGTGACTGGCCGATCGCTTCACAGAGAGTGCTGGTCAGGTCACTGTACACATGTACACCCCACCCACATGCCTCCTAGTCTTGAAACATTCTCTTTGGAATTAGTATTCTCACATGAATCTTTAACCTTCTCCCATATGAGCCTACTGGCCCATCTGAGGCCCTCCGCTGAGGTCCTTTTCGGCATCTTCAGAGATCAGGAAGGTGGATACATGGAGGAGGGCCTTTTCAGTCATTGCACCCAATGGGAGGGGGAGTCTGTCCCCTTGGCCATCTCACTGTGGTCTTCCAGCATTTAAAAGTAAACTCAACAAATAAAGAGAATCTTTGTTGATGGGTGGCCAAATACATTAAATCAAATCTTTGTGTCTTCTGAGGTAGAGGGCTGGATTTTCATCTACTGTTCCTGGTATTTGGTTCAATGTTTTTATAAATTTGATATATCTGCTGGCAGCTTTGAAGGTTTCTATTTCTTTAACAGAAAAGAGGAATATATGATCAAACAAACAATTTAGCCTGTTGGTTGCCTAGATCTCAATTTGTGTTAGGGTTTTGTCTCTTTAGCAAGAAAGGTTTAGTCCTCAAACGTGTAGTAGTACTAAGAGAAAGTGCCTTTGACCATGTCCAGAATGCCTTTTCTGATCCAAGAAGCAATCACAGTGTGGCCCAATCAGGCATGGCTTGAGCCCCTGAACCTCCTGGAAACGCAGTGCTGCCCTTGTTCATTCTAGGAAAGGATGCTGTTCCTTATTATGGGAGTGGGAGGGCCACAGCACAGAGATATACAGAGGCATAAGATATATTCTCAGGCACTCCAGGGACTACGTCAAGACAGGGGACTGGGGGAAGTGGATCCAAGCGCAGGAACAGAAACAACTGCTATTTGGAGTAGCAAAATCCATACTCTGAATCATGCATCAGTCTGCAAGACGTGGAGCAGATGCTCCTGCAAATCTGCCCTAGTTTCCTGGCCTCTTTCAGCTGCTCCACACAGATCCTTTTAGAGCTCCTACCCACCCTCAAGAGGGAGCAGACCCATTGGAGGAAGCTGCAACCAACATAATGCTTGAGGGATCCTGAGAAAAGTCCTGGTCCCAGCAGCGCCTGCCATAAAGAGCCAGGCAGAGAGAGAAAGTGAGGTGTTGCCAACAACTGTCATGGATGTAAAGCAGTGGTACCTTGTTCTGTGACCAGAACCTTTTGCCAAACCAGTCTGCCTTTCAAGACCGTTCTGTCCTGGCTGTATCAGCCACTGGGAAGGAGGCAGTGAGGAGGAGGAGGCGCCTTCACAAGTCCATGGGCTCCCTACAATTACCGCCAGGCACCAGACACACTGCACAGCATTAGGTTAATCAGTTAAAGGGTGCAGCAGCCCCCGGCCATGTTCTGCACAAGGAGAACTGAGGGAGGGAGCAGCAGACACAGCCTGCTTCGGGGGAGGGGGAGTAGTGTGGAATCCATAAAAACATCTGTTCAGATAAAGAAAACAAAGAGGCTGGGGGCAAGACGTAGCCCCTTAAACCCATTATCTGCTCCTGTTCCCCCCAGTGTATGGACAGCTCAGACACTGAGCTTAATGGCCCAGAAACTAACAGAGGGTGGGAAACCTCCAGCATCAATCACGGGGAACCAAAGGCCAAAGTGGCCCAAAGGCCCCATCATCCTTCTCTCCCCCTCCTCAAAGTCGTCTGGGCTCATGCAGCTCAACTATGACCTGAAAAAGAGAAGGCTGCCATACCAATACATTACTGCTCAGTCATTCAGCGTTGCTTTGGGACAGGGATGGGAGCGGGTCATCTGACAAGCAGACAGTGCGACACCCGCATAACAAGGCAGCGGCTGCCAGCTCTTGACTCAATGGGTCACATCTGGGCCAGTGAAAGGGGACAGAAAGAAGGCAGGAGGCCCCCTGAGTGCACAACAGGCCATTTCTGCAGTAGCCAGGCTCCTGTCCATGGCCATCCATCTTTAGCTTTTGAAAGGAGAGGGAATATATGTTACAATGGTCAGGGCAAGCTAAGGCTTTGGAGGCCATCTCTTGAAAAAGGCCACGAAAGGCCGCTATGGTTCAGGGTGTCCCTAGCTTAGAGGTAGTCAACATGATGCCTATGGGCACCAATACACCTCCCACCCTCCGCCAACACCTTTCTTGATGCCTGCCCTACCCCTCACACTTTTTTCTTTTTAAATCTACACATTTTCTAACCAGCAGCTGGGTTTGCTGAGAGATAGGTTTCTGCTGGAACCAAAGACTGCAGGTTCAAAGGAGTTGTTTAGTATGTTGGCACTTAGACCCCACCTTTGCCTTGTACTCAGCCTTTTGTAAAGGTTACTTGTCCTTTTGCCACACCTCCCGTGGTAGCCATTTTATGGTGGTACTCATGACAGTTTCTCAAATTCCCGAATGTGCCCACAGCTCCAAAGGGTTGCCCACCCCTGCCCTAGCTGTTAACATGAAGGAGACAAGCACAGCAAAGGAAACTTCCTCAATGGGGTGCCGTGTAGATGTGTTAGACTACAACTCCCATCATTTGCAGCCATCATGGCCAATGGGAGCTACAATCCAACACATCTAAATGTCACTCAATTAGGGAAAACTGGCTTTGGTCATTTTACGTATTTTTGTGTGCACTGATTTTATTTATTTAAAATTGCTTTTAGGTCTTTAAGGGTAGAACAGGGAAAGCTGGGAATGTTGGGAGTTGTAGTCCAACACATGGGGAGAGTACCAGGTTGGGGAAGGCTGCTTTGGGATGAACCCAATGGCACTTGAATAATAATAATAATAATAAATTATTATTATTTTATTTGTTACCCACCTCTCCCTCTGGATCAAGGCGGGGTACAACACAAATGCAAACACCATAAAATACATATAACTAATTAAAACATTTAAAACTAAGACATTATTAAAAGGGCATCTTAAAATTCAATTGGGTAGGCCTGCCGGAAAAGATCAGTCTTTATGGCTTTCTTAAATTCAGGAAGACTGTTAAGTTGACGAATCTCTCCCAGCAAGCCATTCCACAAACTGGGAGTGGCAGAAGAAAAGGTCCTCTGGGTAATAGTTGTCAGCCTTGTTTTTGTTGGCTGGAGTAATTCTTCCCAGAGGACCTGAGTGTGTAGGGCAGATTGTATGGGAGAAGGCGATCCCGCAGGTAGCCTGGACCCAAACCATGTAGGGCTTTAAAGGTGATAACCAACACTTTATAGTTCGCCTGGAAACTAATTGGCAGCCAGTGAAGAGATTTTAAAACTGGTGTAATGTGGCCACCCCTAGGTGTATCAGGATTAGCTTCTGGGGCCAGAGAGGCTGCAGAAATCCAACTAGAAAGTGCAGATAATCCATGACATGTCAATGCTCCCAGGTGATGTCAGAGGTAAAGCAGAAGTGGTAAGGCTCCCCAGACAAATAATCCCCCTATTCTTGTGTTATACCTTTATTATACCTTAACCATAAACTCAGAATTAAAATAAGGCTGACATCCTAAACATGCTTACTTGAAACTTAACTCCATCAAAATCAATAGGATGCACTTCAGAGAAAATATGTTTAGAATGGGAGCTTTAACATGAAATATACAATAATTTCCCTCTCAGAAAACTAACAGGTGGGACAAAGATCCCCCCCCCCAATTCAGTTTGCCCCCTCTGTACTGTGCTCCTGCTATTTTTTTCTGGTGCTGCCACTGTCCATGCCTCCAGAATACAGACATGTGCTCATGCGCATATACAAACAGACCTGCTGCTGCTGTGATGATGGGAATTCCTTGGGCAGGGAGCCCACATTTGCTCATTGTGGAGGAGGGTAAGAGGAACATCTTCACTAGAAACATGCAACAGCAGCTGTAAGCCACTGTCAATTAAGGAAGTGCTTTTTCGTCTCCTCTACCAGGGCAGCTTTAGACATTCCCCTACCCCCAGCCCCAGGAGTGGATGTTAGCATACATGGCAAAATCTATTGTGTGAATACAGGCATAACATTCTTGGCTGGCTCATATAGCTGAGAGTGAATTTAGGATTTCATGGGGTATTATTCATTTGCACAATAAAATGTACCCATGTACACAGCTGCGGGGAAAGAGTCACAGGGTGTAAAAAACGTCCTAATACTGCCCCCGGGGGGGGGGTCATAGCCAGCCAAAGTTCAAAGCCTCCCTTGTCATCACTAGAGAGGGTTGCTCACTGTCAACAGTAGACAGATCATCTTGGCGTAAGAGTGGAAGCCTTTGGCCCGGGGCCAGCCCCACTCTGATACTTAACCACAGCAGCCAGGTTGTCTCAAGTCCTCCTTCCCCTTCCAGAATTAAAGCTCTGCTCCAAAGCTGTGATTTCTTCTAGTAAACGCTTCACACATTACTCACTACTGTCTCTCTTCATGAGCCTGCCAGCCGGCTCCCAGTCACTCCATCCACGCCTTTGCAACCACCACAGAGTCCTGGCATTTTGGTGCCACGATCTGTGTACATATGAAGCAGACACCCACGCAACCCCCGTCTAGAGCAGCTTTTAGACTCTAAACATGCAGATTATTTCATCTGAGGGCAAACAAAATGGGTTGACAGGCATAATAACCCGGTCTAGCAAAAGGGTCACTCCCTGCTCCGAACACTGTCAAGAAGGTCCCCACCGGACCCGTTTTGTTCCGTACTTTCTAACAGCACTTTTGCCGTTGGGTACCTGGCAGCTTTCGTCTCCCACTTTTCCCCTAAAGGCAAACTAATGCCTCCTTTCGTCTAGGGTAAAAACGTAACTGGGGCACGTTGCCGGCGACGGAGGGGAAGAACAGGCGCATCTCCTGCACCTTCGATGGGCCGAGAGAGATGTCCCCTCGCAATGTCACCTGGTGGCTTTTGGATCTCAAATGCGAGAAGCGACTGCTGGCCTTCGGCTTCAGCCTCGACCTTCAGCAAGATGCCTTGGGATCAAAACGAGACATCTCCGCCCCCCTTGGCAGCCGCCTGGGAGAAGGGGAGTCTGAGAACCACGAAGCGACCCTTCCTATTTTGGCTAACCAGCCAGCTCTTGACCAGGTAGAAAGAGATCCCGTGCCCCCTCCACCCGCCCGTATGAAAAGAGAAGCATCCCAGCAGTGCCTAGGGACTAGAAGCTTGGAGGGGCGGGACAGTGCAGCCCAGACCATCCGCCCGCCGCTGCGTTCTCACCTCTTGCAGCAGAGGGTCCATCTGTTTTGGAGGCTCCTGCCCCAGCGGGAGAAGAGGATGCCCGCCGGCCCGCCGATTGAAGAGGCGGTGGCGCTTCTCTCTCATAGGCGTCCGCCTAGCGCGGGCGGGAGCCGGCCTGGAGAGACAGCGGAGGCGGTGCCCTCGCTCCCAATCCTCAGCTCCTCGCCGGCGCAGCCGGTAGCGAGATCCGCAGCACGAGCATCCCGATGGCAGAGCGAGCCGAGCGGCCGGCTCCAGCCTCGACTCCGCCCCGACGCCTGATTGGAGCCCGAGAAAGCCTGGGGTGGCGCCTTCCTTGCAACAGCGCTCCGGCCTGTTGCCCCCGCGCCGCATGCGCCCACCTCGAGGACCTAGACGCCCAAGCGAGGCGGCTCCGAAGTCACGCCCACTGACAGGGAAGCCCTTCCCCCGAATCCCAGGCGTGTGGGACCGCTGGTGGCGAGGGAAAGGCACTCTGCACATGCTCAGAGAAGCACGTGGTTAACCCTTCAGGGCTTGAGACGCGGAGGCAAAGCTCAAACGGATCTGGCTGGTGTGAGCGTGCGCATATCCTTTGGAGATGAAAACAGAGACATATTGTTTAAACTCTACCGGGGATCGCTTCGACAATCCCACCTCTTCCACTATTGTACATTGTTGAACGCTCTTCATTGGCTGCTGCACGTTGGATGCATTTAATCTGCAATCGTCTGTCCTCTGCTGATTTAAAAGAATGGGGGTGTTTGTTGTTTTGGTTAGATACATACTAAGGGGAGGGGGACCCTAATTGTCTTACAATATGTTATCAGCATTTAAAATATCCACCAGTAGCTGCACTGTGTAAAATGGCAGGCTGTGCATTCCATGGTGTGTTAGTGTTCACGCACATAACACAAGATGCAGCCTCCTATCAATTCTGAGATTTTTCACATCTTGACCTGGGGCCAGCAGACGGTAGATTGGGGTCTACTGGTAAATCTCTAGGAGATTTGCTGCAGATCACGAAGGGAGTCTGGCTCCTAATGGTTTAACAACTGCAAAAAACAAAAAAACCCAATTCCTTCTAAATTAGGCTGCTAAAATAAGTCAGCTTGGAGAAAAACAGGAATGGATTTGCATGTGGAAACTTTGGTGTGCGAGTTCCATCTCCGGTACTAAAAACAAATCCTTGGGCTGAACATGTGCTTGGAGGCAACTTGTTCCTCAATTCTATGTGCCCTTCCTGAGACACAGGGTTCAAACAACACAATAACCAACTGTGGTTTAAGACGTAGTCACCGATCAGTTGAGTAGTCAACAGTTGGCTGAGTTCAGACGACAGTTTAGCAACGGCAGGGGGAGGGGCAGGAATAGGCAACTCACCGTGTGTTATGTTGCCTATACTCCCCACACGACATGTTGTCTCACCCACCCTGTTACATGGCTAAAAGTCCCGTTGTCCTGGGCAGCTGGTACTCCTCCCTCCCGTCCCTATCCCATCATGCACTGCAAGTTCTGCTGGCTGTACAGGAGCGGCCAGGGCACTTTTGGCTGCTCCTGCCAGGGAATTCTATGGCCAATGGAAATAGTGCACTCAGAAGGATAGAGTATGCAGTTGCAATTCTGTATCAATTGAAGATGCTAGAATGCTCTATTTATAATGATCTCAAAACCAAATACATTTATCCATTGTTAAGATCGTTCAAGGGAAGGCCATCCCTTGTTAAGGATTGTTTCCTATTGTCTGATGCTGAGAATGATGTATCTTTTAGAACTTCTAAATTCCTTGACAATGCTCTACAAATACGTGCCACGAAGTCTAAAAGCTGTATGGAAAGCTATTCAACTCTTAATGGTGTGTTGGTGGAGTTTTAAATTGCATACTGTTCTATTCTGTGTTTTTGTATAATGCAGTTTGTAAGACACAATAAAACTGTGTGTGTATCTTTGAAAATAGCGCACGGTACACACAACAGAGCCCGCCACACAACATTTTAATCAACAGGCCTCTGGATAAGCAACGGAGCAGCCCGTTTTCCCCTCCCATGGGTTAAATGGAAAAAATAGTGTACTGTGAGTTGCATGCCCATTGTGTGTGTCCCCCACCCCACAATACGATAAGCAACACAACAGATGATTGACTCTTTAGACTCATAGAATCATACCCCCACCCCATTGCTTATCATGTTGTTCGAACCCAGCCAGAATGTTGTCTGTTGGGCAAAAACAACCCCATGGTTGACGATTTCCCCAAAATGACCAACTGAGATAACCAACGCTCTGTAGAGTTGACTGTCTGCACAACCATTCATAAGGTAAATGTAGGATTGCTTCTTGGCTCTACTGTCTCTAGACCTGACATAAGGTAAGTGTAGGATTGCTTCTTGGCTCATCTAATTGACTCATTGGGCCTGTTCAGACAACACACTAAGCCATGGTTAGTCCACTAACCCTTTTGCAGTAAATGCCTGTTTAAACCATGGTTATGTAGGTACCATGTTTAGGAATGGTTCATACAACATGCTAAGCCATAATGTTTAGCTCAAAATGCTTAACCACCATGGCTTAGCTTGTTGTCTGAACAAGGTCATTGACTAACAGCACAATTCTGTGTACGTCTGCTCCAAAGTAAATCCTATTGAGTTCAATGTCTTTCACACATGAGATCACTTTTGCATTCTGCATCAATTAATCCAGAACAGTGATCTTTATCTACTTCCCTAATGTAAACTAGAACCACCACTAGTTCAGCAGTAAGTGCTCCACCCCATCATTGCCTCTAATGCTACACATCTGTTGAACAGTCTCTTGGCGAGACTACAGGACATAAAAGTACAAATGCCTTCATAAACAGCAGCTGTTGAAGCCGAGAACCAATCTAGGGCCACCCTAATCTGCAGCCACTAGGAATCTTCCCATTTCATAGCAAAGATTATAAAAGCTTGCCAAGCGAAAGAGCAGCTGTGACCATCCTGGAATTAATTTGCCCCAGGAGTGTTGGTTTGACCAGAAGCATGAGCTATCAACATAAATCAATCAAGCCACAACTAATTCCCATATTAAGCCCTGCTCCCACTCTTAGCCTTTTGTGTGTGTGGTTCATCTAGGCAGGAAAAATATACAGCATCTGCTTCACTATGGGTGAGCTAAAAGCAATGTACCTGTTTCAATAAGCTTCATCCCACATACCTGTTTTCCTCGAATTATCCCCTACAGCACTAAGCTGGCATCGTTGCTGTTGCTCTCCTAAGATCCTTTGCAAAGGGTTTAAGGGGGGAAATGTAAAAAAAAATCATTAAAATCAACAGATGACCCAATCCAATTCAAATTTGGTATGCTTAAAGCTCTCCTTAATATCTATCGCTGTGCCAATTTTGATGTCTTTATCTTTAAAGCTTACGCAGATGTAAGCATTTGTTTAATTTTCTTTAAACATATCAAATCCTGCTCCTGCGCCCCTAGTGGCTGCTCGGAAAACAATATTTATTTAACAAATGTTTAGCTCAAAGACTACTAGCAAAATACCTTGATTATTTTCTCTTTATAGCACAATTAAAGCAGGATGCGTGGGAGTACTTCACAGTCAAAGCAGATTACAAACTGGAAAACTTCAGAGTACTCACAATAAAAGCAGATTATAAGACGGAAAATTTTGGAGTCCTTTGCACACAATTCGCAGTGATTGCACAGTATAACGCTGGTGTGATAAAGCTCTTAGATAGAGTCATACCCCTTAGATGAGTCGAAGTGATGCAAAAGTGTCTTCCACTACACTCTAAAGTTTAGAGTGTGCAGAATAAAATGGAGGCTAGGATACTTCTAGAAGGAAATGTTTGCTACTCAACACACCTGACCCCTAGAAACCACACAATCACTGTTAGTCTGAATACCAGTATAACAGGCATGGTGAGGATGCTACCAAATGAGCTATCATTGTCCAACCCCTTTACACAGGAAGTACTTTAAGGAAGTACTTTCTGTTCAGCCACTACTATTAGAGTAAGTGGTCTCCTATGGAACTCCTGGGACATGAAAAGTAAAGGGGTGGGGATTCTAAAAGGGCATGCAGAATGCCAGCATATTTACAGCAACAACAACATTTTTATTGAGCTAAGAAGTTTCGTAAGAGGAATATTTACACATACAACAAAATAAGAGAACAGTGATCAAATGTGTATATATTCCCTACACTTTTATACAACCCAGTAACTGAAATTCTCTGGGCAGGTTACAGAATCGTCTCTATTCTGGTTTAGTATTTGGCTGCACAGTTGGGCCCAGGATTCTAGTTATCTTCCGCTCTCCACCCCACCTTCTTCAGCCGAGCTCTCCTCGGTGAGGAGGTCTGTGGGTGGCGGCGGCAAGGACGCCTCTTCCTCGACTCTTCCAAAGGCAAGTTACATGATCGCTTTCACGTCGCACTGGGGTCGCTTAGAAGCGGTCTCGGTACGACATGCAGATTCCCCCCTGCTTCCGAAAAAGAAAGCGTGGTACAGTTCCATAAAATGCCGGGAATTATTGTGTGAGGGAGGGTGTGGCGCCAGTGTCCGTGTGCAGGTATGGAGGAGTTTGTATGCCAAAGCAGTGTGCTACTCTCCAATGCCTGTCACCTCCCTTGCCAGGTCTGAAAAAGAATCAAAATCGTTTTGTTCCATTCTTCCACATTCCCTCTAAGGCCAGCTCTTCTAAATTTAGTCATAATGACACATGCTACAAAACCTGAAAAAGGAAATGGTATTTGCCTCTCTCGTTTGCGGTGAAGCCCTTAGTCAGGACTGTCAGAGGTAATAGAGAGACAGTCTGTTTCCTGCTCAGTATCTCCTAGAAGTGCCCAAATGGCACTGAGTAGGGAGCCATACAGCAGAGCTGGCACTGTAGTGTTGATGAGGCAATTCCCATTTCCTCCATGAAGGCAGCCACAAAGCCACAAACTGAGGTAGCCAAGAGGACGTCAGTCTGACCAAACGGTGGCGAAGCGATGGCTCCCATCCAAGACCACTTCCACTGTAACCTGAACCATTTAAACTCTTCAGCTTTGCTTTACTCTTTCCTTAACTGACACCCTCCAGATGTTGCCTGGTGGTCGCATCAGTGCTGGGGAATTATGAGAAGCCCAACACATCTGGAGGCTGCCAGGTTGGAGAAGATGGCTTATCCATTGGGCTGGGCAGAAAAGAAATACTGACGAAATATTTAATCCTTATGTACCAATAAGCTTATAGTACCAATGTTAACTTCATGGAAGTTTACATACAACAAAAGGCATGTGTGCTCCCCGCTTTCATCACTGGGGTTGGCATGAGCAAGAGCATTTATTATTATTTCATTTCATTTCTTACATCTCTAGACTGACCAGTAGCCAAAGCCGTCTGGGAGGTTTAAAAATTAAAGACCATTAAAATATATTTCAAACCATTTATATAAACAGACAGCACACACACATCTAACAATATTAATATTATTATGCATCATCAATTTACATGGTGCTTTGTAGGGTCCCTGACACAAGGGAAAGGTCCCTGCCACAAGGGTCTTTCACTCTAAAAATCTGACAGTGGGAAAACTAAAGAAGGAGGGGAATAAATAGGGAAGGAATATACAATTGTTTCAGTTGTATTATGGGGAGGGGCGGTTGTGCAAAAAGCTGATCACAGGGATGGGGAATGTTTGCCCCTCCATATGATGTTACACCGCAGTTCCCGTCACCCTTCACTATTGGCTATACTGGCTAGAGCTGATGGGAGTTGCCATCCCACAACATGTTCCCAACCACAGGCTGAATGGAAAAGGTGTTTGTTTGTTTTTCTAGGAGGGATTTGAAGAAAGTAAGAGAATCATAGAATAGCAGAGTTGGAAGGGGCCTACAAGGCCATCGAGTCCGACCCCCTGCTCAATGCAGGAATCCACCCTAAAGCATCCCTGACAGATGGCTGTCCAGCTGCCTCTTGAATGCCTCTAGTGTGGGAGAGCCCACAACCTCCCTAGGTAACCGATTCCATTGTCGTACTGCTCTAACAGGAAGTTTTTCCTGATGTCCAGCTGGAATCTGGCTTCCTTTAACTTGAGCCCGTTATTCCGTGTCCTGCACTCTGGGAGGATCGAGAAGAGATCCTGGCCCTCCTCTGTGTGACAACCTTTTAAGTATTTGAAGAGTGCTATTATGTCTCCCCTCAATCTTCTCTTCTCCAGGCTAAACATGCCCAGTTCTTTCAGTCTCTCTTCATAGGGCTTTGTTTCCAGACCCTTGATCGTCCTGGTTGCCCTCCTCTGAACACGCTCCAGCTTGTCTGCGTCCTTCTTGAATTGTGGAGCCCAGAACTGGACGCAATACTCTGGATGAGGCCTAACCAGGGCCGAATAGAGAGGAACCAGTACCTCATGCGATTTGGAAGCTATACTTCTATTCAGAGGTGGCAAATGTGGAGTGGGAATTGCTCAGGGTTGAAATAGTGGCGGCTGTCTGCCTCAACATTGCTGGGATGGGAAATGTATCCCTCAAGAGCAGAAAGAAAACAGGAGATGGAGGAATTGGCAGCACTGGAAGGGGTTAGGGTGAACTTATGGTAGGGGCTGTGAGCCACCAATGTGTTGGATTATGTGCCATTCTTTCCCAATTTGTGACCAGGCTTCCTTCCTTCTTTCTTTCTTTCAAGTTGTTCTTCTTCTTATCAACATTCTGAATGATAAGTAGGTGATCAGTATCTAGGACACTCTCCTGTTGCAGGGAGGGAGCCATCCTGTCTGCCTGGAATTGGCAGCACAGCAGTGGCCTGGAGATGCCTGGTCCCTGACACAGACCCATCAGCACATCAAAGGACTGAGTGAGCACCCATTTCCTGCCTTCCCCTTGCAGCCCCTTAGATGAGGTCACTAAAAGTGTGAGGAGCTGGGAGGCCAGGGGAAGGAGAGAAGAGGGATTAGCCCCGGGGCATTGAGAGGCATTAATGGGTTTCTTACATCTCAGTCCAAATGCATTTATCCCGGCCACAGGGCTGCACCCATCATACTTCCTTTTCTGTTTGCAGGATGGAGCGGAGAGGGTGTTTTCCAATTCTACTGGGGTCTGGGGGAAGCACAGGAAATGTGTCCTATGTCTGCACATATACCCACCCATACCTCAAGGTGTGCAGGTTTTCCAGCAGATGAGACATGCCCGGAATGAACAACTTCATTTTAATGACGTTATTAGCTATAGATGAGTCATATGTGTTTTATCAAAACACGGACAGAAACTTTTGTCTGTGGGCAACACCCGCCTTACTCATGACGGTTTCGTTGGGCCATATTTGGGGTGGGATCTCCCCAGATTCATTGCCCCTTCGGTTCATTGTTCATCCTCCCCCCAGTCTGGTGTCATTCTGATTGCACAGCCTAATGCTTTCCCTGTTTTCTGCTAGCTTCTTATCACTCTTTGATAAGGATTCTTACGAACGTAGGAAGCTGCTTTAATACTGAGTCAGAGATCACTGGTCCCTCTGGCTCAGTATTGTCTCTACAAAGAATGACTGGGGCTTATAGGAGTTGTAGTCCAAAACAACTGGAGGGCATCAGGTCACCTATCCCTGGTCTACAACGGGGCAGTGCTTCTCCAGAGTTTCAGACAAGAATCTAGCTGGAGATGCTGGTAATTGAACCTCAAACTTTCTGCAAACAAAGCAGGTGTTAAACTTCTGAGCTACTGCACTTCTTGACCTTGAGAATGTCAGTCAGTCTTGCAGCTCAAAATGCTGAGGATATTGTAGCAAACTATTTCTCCCTTTGTCAATTTCTCTTTTCCAGCAGCGATCATATGCATTATCTTATGCTTTGATTTGTTTCATGTTGATTCATTTTTTGCTTTTATATCCCACCTTTCTTCCAAGGAGGCCATGGCTCTCCTCCTCACAGCAAACCTTTGAGGAAGGTTAGGCTAAGAAATAGTTACTGGCCCAAGGTTATGTTGGGCCACACCTTTATTAGGAGCCACCAAAATTCCACAAAAATATGCAAGCTTTCAAGTTCTCAAAACTTGCACATTTTGGTGGAATTTTGGTTGGTCTTAATAAAGGTATTGCCCAACTGTGGATTTTGGATTCCCCCCCCCCTTTCATGGACAAGCAGGAATGGGCCTGTTCAGTTGACCTGCTAAGCCATGGTTAGGCTGCTACCCCTGTTGCAGCAAATGGCTAGTGAGTGTGTTTAAATGATGGTTATGTAACCACCATGGTAAGGAATGGTTCACACGACATGCTAAGCCATAATGTTTAGCTCAAAATGCTTAACCATCGTGGCTCAGCGTGTTGTCTGAACAGGGTTATTATCTTTGCACTTGTATAATTAATACTATTTCCAAAAGATAAAGATGAAGTTGACACTGTCATGCAAATTTTACAAAACATAGCCACCTTGAGTGCCATTTTCTTGGCAGAAATGCAGGGTACAAATCAAATACATAAAATGATACAAGTTCTGAGATCAGTAAAATAATACCAGTTATTTCGACATCCAGATCTTGATTTGTGACCATGACTCACTCTTAAAAATCAAAAATAGCCATATTGACCAATGAGAAACCCCCCTCCAAAATCTAAAGTTGGGCAATACCTTCATTCAAACCAACCAAAATGACACAAAACAATGAGCAAAAACAACCCAAAAGTGTCTGCACTGATTTGTGACATTTTCCTGGGGGCATGTCTACATGAAGGGTTCGCCCCGGGATGGCTTTGCAGTAGCAGCATGTCATCTGCATGACGCAACCGCCATTGCAAAGCCATCCGGGGGCAAACCCTGGAAACTCCGCTCCAAAAAAGTCAGGCAGTTACCCCAACCTTTTGGGCAGTGGAGCCTATGGCGCCCCCTGATTGGTCATCATGGGTGGCCCCACGCCTGTAAAAGTTAAAACAAAACAAAGCGGGGGAGAGGAGAGGAGCGGGGCTGTTCCTCCCCCCCTTTTTTTATTATCTGTGTCTGCAGAGCTCCACAAGTACAGATAATAAAAATAAAAAGAAATAGGGTAGGGGTGGGGAGGAACGGGCAGCCAGAGGGAGGAGACGTGGTTCGCCCAGTCACTCTGCTCGCGTCCTCCTCTGGCTGCCTCATTCCTCCTACCCATTTTCTTTATTTTTATTATCTGTTCTGTGGAGCTTCGCAGATGCAGATAATAAAATTTTAAAGGGGGGAGGAACGGCCCCATTCCTTTCCTCCCCCCATTTTAATTTTCTTCTTCTCCAGAGCTGGAAAATTTGCACTTGCATTCCTTCCCATGCAGATGCCGGGAATGAATGCAAGTGCAGGAACAAGGTGCCTCACGGCGCCAAAGCCCCACCATAAAGACAGGGGCCTGGTCTTAATGAAGGTATTGCTCAATTGTGGATTTTGAAACCAATTCTTTCAGTTTTTCCTATGTTTCTGATAGTAGGTTATATCTCTTAAATACTACATCTGTGAGGACTGTATCTATTCTTTGATGAAAGAACAACAGAAAGTTCTGTGCTACCTTAAAGACTAACAGATTCCCTGTGGCATACTAGAGCTCACTACACCAGATATGGGCTCTAGTCGGTGAAAGGTTATGCCACAATAACAGCACAATCCTAATTGTGTCTACTCAAAAGTAGGTCCCATTGAGTTCAATGAAGCTTACTCGCAGGAAATTGGGTACAGGATTGCAGCCTCAGTCAGGTGGCCCAAAACTGTTTGCTGCTTTTTCTGCAACCAGCTTCACGGGGCTAACCCTCTGGAATTCATGCTTTGATGAACCTGCCTTAGTTTGGCACATTCCACTGTTGTAAGTTTGACTTTCTTTTAGTGATGGTTTTTCGCCTGCTCGACTCAGCTAATCAGGACATTGTCTAGCCTATGTGGTCATGATGCATAGGAGCGGATGGCATTTCCTTTGGGTTTGGGTTTTGATCTTATAGTGCTGAGCAATGCATGGAATCATGGTTGCTTTAGTTGAGGTGATTGCTAAAACTGAAAGTTTTCCTCTCTATGGTTCACATCTGTGGCATATGCTTCTGTTCTGCTTTGCAGCTGTTGTCTTCAGTGCTCTGGGCAAATAGGGTAGCGCTTATTGTCTGAGTCATACTAACATCAAAAATGTATTACATGGCTGTTTTGTATAAAATTTGCTGACGTATTTTATTAACTGACGGTACTGTGGCATCACAGCACAATCGGTGGTTGGCCTGTTCATCACCAAATGTATTTCTTATAATATGAAATAGGTTGATTTAAACTCAGTACTCCCAGTTGTTACCCTCAAAATCCATGACTCCTTTAAAAAGTTAAGTCTTGACGTTTTATTTGCAACCACAATGGACCAATCTGCAACTGATAGAGCTTTTGGCTGAAAAGGATGAGTTTACTTGTTCCAATCCAGTAAGGGAGATGCATGCAAGCAGCCTCCTAGATGCATTATCAATGTGGAAGCAGATGCACATCAGTGGTCATGCCATAAGTCCCATGGTAATACTCAATCACGATTGCGGAACTGGAAGAATGTGTCTTTTGATGTAGATGGAGGAATAGTAGGCATTTCCACCCAAGATCACCTATTGTTGCCCATGATTAAATTTGGATCGGGGCCATTATCTGGCTTCTGGCGTGCTGTAGCCTTGGATCCTCATCTGAAAAAATGTGAACAGTACTGGACTACACTGCAGGGTTGTGAAACTGAGTAAGCTAGGGTAGATCTCCAGATGTTGTTGATGTCAACTCCCATAAGCCCCTGCCAGCATGGCCAATGACCAGGAATGGGGGAGTTGACATCCAAAACATATGGAAATCTCCTTTCTGCCCACCCCTGAGTTATGGATTGTAAAGAACTTTGAACATGAGTGGCCTGATCCTGTGCATCTTTACATAGAAGTAAATTCTGCTGTGTTCAATGGAATATAATTCCAAGTAAGTGCATCCTGAATGTCTTAGCAGGGATTGATAATAATAATTTGTACTGTACTAGGTACCAACTGGAATCTTTTAAGTGGCCAATAACTTAACATGCCCTGAGCTTTCAAAAGCTCTTATTTATTTATATTGAGTTATCATATATATATATATATATATATATATATATATATATATATATATGCTCACTACTATTACTAGACTTCTTGTCTGTCCTGTGCTGATTGGGTGTTACTCCTCCCAACTCTTGTGCTGTGTAAAAATAATAACCAAACACAGCAATGGCCTCCTGACTCCACAATACTGTTAGATGGTAGCAAACCTTTTTCAAGTGCTTGAAGTCAGTGGGGTGGGGAGATTGCTCAACTCTGCTCTTCTGCACTTTTCAATCAGTGACCTTTCCTGGATTTGTTCCCACAGCTCCCTTCCACCCCCCTCTCCATGTTGCTTTTTGTAGGAATTAGGCCTACCTCCCTTGAGAGGAGATCGTGTTCACACACCAGCTGTGCCCTTGCTCCAGAGGAATGAGATTAAGGGGTGTGAGAAGCTTTCAGGAGATCACACTGGGGACCTGTAACACCTGCTCCTCCTCACTAGAGGAGGGGAGGGGATTGCTGGAAGGACATTGCTGTCCCAGTCAAAGCTGCCCGCTGGTGGCATTCCTGGTTGAAGTATTTCTGACTGCAAGCCGAAAAAGAGCTAGGATGGCCCCTTATAAATTTTTCCAAAAGAAGAAATGCATCACCCACAAAAAGGATATCAGTTTACATAAAATATGCCTATGCTAATTTATATGTAAAGATGCAAATTTAGAAATAGTTGTTATAATTTGAATAGAAATACAATTCATCTCGCCATAGTATAATAGATGGTGAGCAGATGACTTGTGTTCCTCGCTCAGTCTGCCCTCCAGGTACTAGCTGTTGGTGGGCAA
This sequence comes from Elgaria multicarinata webbii, assembly GCF_023053635.1. Taxonomy (NCBI): domain Eukaryota; kingdom Metazoa; phylum Chordata; class Lepidosauria; order Squamata; family Anguidae; genus Elgaria; species Elgaria multicarinata. Next base: position 77,232,304 of record NC_086172.1, on the reverse strand, counting down.
TTTCAAGGCCCAGCTCTTCCTTCTGACCTTTAAAGTGGAATTGGACTGGAGAGTAGAGGACTATGCAAAAGAGGACTCACGGCTAGTCTAGAATAAGCAAGGACAAGGCAGGAGCTATCTCTTAAAACAGAGGCACTTTGGCAGTGGCCACTGTTTTTGTAGTAGATGTGGTCTGCTCTCAGCGGCTATCACTGGGTCGACAACAAACCAATGCTAATTTATTGGCAGAACAAGCTGCATAAATGGGCTTCAACTAAATCTAGGGTGACCATATGAAAAGGAGGACAGGGCTCCTGTATCTTTAACAGTTGTATTGAAAAGGAAATTTCAGCAAATGTCGTTTGTGTATATGAGGAACCTGGTGAAACTTACTCTTTATCACAACAGTTGAAGCTGCAGGAGCTATACTAGAGTGATCAGATACAAAAGAGGGCAAGGGGCCTGCAGATTTAACTGTTGTGATGAACAGGAAATTTCACCAGGTTCTCCAATATATACAAATAACATCTGCTGAAATTCCCTTTTCTGTTTAACTGTTAAAGTTACAGGAGCCCTGTCCTCCTTTTCATATGGTCACCCTAACTAAATCAAGATTTTATTCATTCACCCATTCCAAACCATCCTCTGGACAATTGTTTTACAAAGCCACGCTGTGTCTGTAATCTCTCTTCATTCTCCCAGGGTTAGGAACTACTTCACTGCAATACTTTTTTATGGGAAGTCTTGCTCAATGTAAGATCATTTGAGGAAGAACCTTGCACACGCTTCCTCATATTTGGAGCACTGTGGAAGAACGTGAGGGCATGTCGGTGTTTCCTCTGTTGCATTAAATGCCTCTCCTCACTAGGTTTAGGAGTGGGATGGAGAGATGGGGTTTCCATTTGTGATGGCTAATGAACTTTGGTGAGAATCTGCCTCAGGTTGCACACATTTCATATGGAGGTGGTACAGCCCAGCTTGTTACTAATATTATTTAAAACATACATCGTTCGAGGCCTAAGTCTTTGCGTTTATCTTGCGGGGCCGAACACTGAAATACCACCTTTTGTCCCAGCAGACCAAAGGCACAGGAGGTCTATTAAAAGAGATTCTTCAACCCCACTTAATTCTGATAGTTGATTTGGGATGGATGGAGAGGAAGCTGAATTACAAGTAGCTACAATCATATGCATTGCTAAAATCGGATTTGTTGTGAGGCAGAGAATATTATACCTGTCTCTCCAAATCTTGGTATATTCTCCCCAAATGTGGATGAAATGTTTCTTTTTGTCGCCGATACAGTTGAGCTAGAATCTCTGTTCAATCGGCTTGGTTTGGACTTGTTGGCTGCGCTAGCTCATACCTAGAAAGGCAAGCAGAAGTGATAGAGTGATGAAATGGCTCAGCTGGTTTCTGTCATGCAGACAGTGTGTGCGTGTGTGGTAGACATCATCTTCTCATCTGGGTTGTAGTTTCATAGGAGGGTGCCCTGTTTGGGGGTTCACAGCGCCAATGCGCTGTTGTCAAGCTGAGTCCTAGGATTACATGCCTGCTCTTGCTCTCCGCTGCTCCCTAAAGGGCATCACAGGAACTACAGCCTGAATTCTTGACATTCACAGGCTGCTTCACCCACTGTTCCACCTTTAAAGCCAGCTGCTGGGGGTGGGGGGCTGCTATTGATGCTACATGATCCTACAGATAGTGCTGGCCCACACACCTGCCCACATCAGGTGGTGGATCAGCAAATGGTTGCAAATTGCACTGCAGGGCCCACCACTGCAGCCTCCAGCGGGGGCTCTTGAGAGCCCCCCCCCCCCCGGCAACTGCTCTCCCACTGTGCTGTTTCCTGCAGCGAGAGAGCAGCCTGTCCACCTTCTCCTTCCTTTGTTGTGGGCAGCCAAAAGAAGTGATCACAGAGCTTTTGCAAGACCCACGCAAACTCCCATGATACAGCTGCTGCTTCTGGCCACACGGTGCTCCATAGAGTCAATCCAGAGGCTGTAACAATAATAAGAACTTTATCACACATACCTGCTTCCCTCAGATTATCCCCGTAGTGCTAAGCTTTCGCCGCTGTTCTTGTTTTGCTACCCGGTGACAGCAATCCTTTGCATACCAGGAAGTGAGTTTAAGAGGGGAAATGTAAAAAAATCATAAAAAATCAAATTCAATTCAATTCAATTCAATTCAAATTTGGTATGCTTAAAGCTCTCCCTAATATCTATTAATGTGCCAATTTTGGTGTCTTTATCTTTAAAGCTTATGCAGATGTAAGCTTTGATACGCTCAAAAAGCAGGGGCTAAATATGGCAAATCTTTTCCCTTTGAAGCACAATTAAAGCAGGCTGCATGGGAGTATTTCACAATCAAAGCAGATTATAAGGTGGAAAACTTCTGAGTCCTTTGCATGCAATTCACAGTGACTGCACGGTATAACGCTGGTGTGATAAAGCGGGGGTGCAGGATGGGGGTGGGGGAGTTGTGGGGACGAGATGCAGTGGTGGCAGGTCTCCTCTCTTGCCTCAGGCAGTGAGAGACTTTGTGCCAGGCCTGCCCATGTGTGAGCAAAAGTTTTGATACTGAGTCACCTTTGCTGTGATTAATTTTCTGCCTTCTTCCCCCAATGTGAGAATACATCTAGATATATGAACAGGGAAAAGAAACAGAATTATTATTTAGAAAAGGGTCCAAAGCAGAGCTCCAGTTCTATGTTAGGGAAGGATAATCATCCTAAGCACAACTTTAGTGATACCCACCTAGGATGTTCAGCCTCTGTCAGCCCAAGGGCCAAATTCAGTTTCAGAAAAGCCCTCGGGGACCACATGGCAGTGGTGGGCAGGACTGAAGGCAAAAGGGAGTGTGCCCCAAATATCAAACATACCAGCATATTTTAGCTTAAAGCATTTACTGCCAGTAACAAAGCCCTAGGACATGATAGCACTCTTCAAATACTCAAAAGGTTGTCACACACAGGAGGGCCAGGATCTCTTCTCGATCCTCCTAGAGTGCAGGACACGGAATAATGGACTCAAGTTAAAGGAAGCTAGATTCCAGCTGGACATCAGGAAAAACCTCCTGACTGTTAGAGCAGGACGACAATGGAATCAGTTACCTAGGGAGGTTGTGGGCTCTCCCACACTAGAGGCATTCAAGAGGCAGCTGGACAACCATCTGTCAGGGATGCTTTAGGGTGGATTCCTGCATTGAGCAGGGGGTTGGACTCGATGGCCTTGTAGGCCCCTTCCAACTCTGCTATTCTATGACTCCTTTCAGCTTTTTAGAATGGGGGGGGGCTGCAGAAAAACTGGGAAACTCCCAAATGATCAGCAGTTGGGGAAAAGGATTGGAGCCAGTAGAAGATGGGGATGTGGACATCTGGAGAACACTACAGGACTGGATTGGGACCCCGAGGTGGGCTTGCCGGTCCGAGGTGCAACACCCCTGCTGTTGACACTAATCAACCAGAGAACCTTCACTTTCCCTGGATGGTGTCTGTCTCATATTGCTAAGTGGGAATGTCAAGAATTCAGCTATATGAAATGGCACTAGGTTTCATATTTTTCTCAGTCGTCTGCTGCAAATGGTCTTTGCTGGCCAAAGGCCCTCTGTCCTTTGTTTCACCAAGTAAGTAACAAATCAGCTTTGTACTTGTTGTCTGTTCATGTTTGTGCTATTGAGTCTAACATGCACAGACACATTGTAACCACCCCCTGGGAGCATTTCTTCATTTGCATGTCTGTTTCCTAAACACTAATGTTCTTTTCCAGATGACTAAGTACTAGGCAAAAAAGAGTACGATGGGGTTTGATGAAGAAGCAAGAAAAAGAATATGGTTCTTTATCCCTGTGCCCTTCTGGGAACTTCTTCTTTGGACTACCTGAAGATGCTATATGTGTTGCAATTCTGTTCATGGGGCTGTCTATACATCTTCAAAGCCCTGCAGTGGTTGTGAAGCAGCACTGCATCAGTTATATGATGCAACCGCAGATCTGCAGCCACTGCGGGGCTTTTCCACAATGCTGCGCTGTTAAGAAGACTTATCCTAACTTTTTCCATTGGGAGTGAGTTAACCCTGGCTCTTCCACCGTCTGACCTTGCTCTGTGGTCAATCTGGAGAGGGGGGTGTTCCGGGAGGATGGTGACCAGCAATTTTTTGCTAGAAGCCAGGAAGAGGGAGGGGGCTGCAGTACCAGGATAACCACTGGAAACCCCACATCAGTCCTGGCATGAGGATTACCCAACGTGAAGGCAGGGCCCATGTGTGTCTTGGGTGGGTTGACCGATTGCCGAGGACACTATGCCACCTCTCACTGCCTTGAGAGGCAGGCCAGTTGTGCATGCTTCTTTCTAATCAGTAGGTTGCAGCTTCCCCCCTCTTCCCCCCAATCCTGCTGGAGGGTGGGGGGAGAGACCCCAGAGCTATGAGCTAGATTTCTGCTTGTGAAGAGGTAGCGACCAGTTGAGACTCTCCTTTACTGTGGGCAGGCATCCTATTACTTTCGTTTTACTCCCCCTTGGGTGCAAATAGATGAATAGGTGAACAAAGACAGGTGAGTCCAATTGGCCAGGGAAGACAAAGCTCTCTATTGATATTGTCATAAAAATTCAGTCAAATCTCAGGTCCAGATGGAAAGAAGATATTCATTAAAGGAATATAATAAAAGATAAAAAGGGAAAGCAGAATGGCTACTTGAAAATAAGCAAGCGGTGAAAATCTTTCTAGCCTATGCTAAACTCTTTAGAGGTAAAATACTCACATTGCAGTCGTCACCTGGAGAATTGCAACACATATAGCATCTTCAGGCAGTCAAAAGAAGAAGTTCCCAGAAGGGCACAGGAATAAAGAACCATATTCCATTTCTATTATGCTCAATCAGGGTGGGCAGGGGTGATTGGCCAATAGGTTTTACCCATCCGAGGCATGTAAGCATGAAGACCTTCTTTGCACCTTTTGCACCTAAGAGATGGGACTAGAAAAGTGTTGATTAAAAGGGAGATGGCTTTAGCTATCTCTGCCAAATCTGACACATTGAAAGGTGTCCCCTGTTGTGGAGCTGGGAGCCCTGGGAAAAACACGTGTTATTCCAAGTGGGCTATGGAAGATTATGGCTTTAAAGAGATAGATACTGAAGGACAGCTATGCATCACTGAGATGATCCCAGCTTAGGAAATTTCCATAAGGTTTGGCCAAGGAAATCACTTGGATTTGTGGCACTACAGACTGAAAAGCCTCATACAATTATTATTATTCATTATTATAATTATCATTCCTATACAATTATTATCAGGAAGGCAGGTCTTGCCAGTAGAGGTCTGTGATGTTCCTAGGGGGATCACAAGGAAAGACTAATCTTGGAATGGTGGTAAAATCCTATTCCTTAAGCCTTCCATCTTCAGTACATGCCTTCTTAGGACAGTTAGTACCCAACCCAAAATCAGCCCAACACCTTCCAGCTAATCACAGAGTTTTGGGGTGGGTTAACACCGTAGTTATTTATTTTAAAATTATTTTTGGGCCGCCTTTAAGGCTGCCTCAATTGCCCTTTCATGAATCTGGAGTGGCTGTTTAATATGGCCTTTAAAGAATTGTGGCAGATGGGCTCAGAGTCCAAAGTACTCTGGACCCCAAGTAACCCTGCTGTTTCTTGAAACAGGCACCAGCCAGTGCACCTTGCACTTACCCCTGGGTACCACGACACTGACCCCAGCAACACGCCAGGCTCATGTAAGCTTTCCAGGGCGATCCTAGGCATGCTTTTTTTCTGAAGGAAGCCCCACTGAATTCAATGGGGGTGGCTTGGAAGAAAGTTCCTGTGGCCCTGCAGCATTAAAGAGTCACCAAAAAGAAGAAGAAAATGTTGCCAGATTCAGTTTGTCTTGCAGGGCTGAGCAAAATGCAACCTCCGATGTTTCCCTCTTTTGCACCACTGTTAGTTGCAAAGGAGCCTGGTCTTCTTTGGCATCTGGACACTTTTACCCCATTAGTAATGGAGTTAGAATCTCTCCTGTTCCCCGTAGTCCTTGCTAGTGAGGCTGAGCTTGTACCAGTTCAAGGTTTTGCCCCACTGGCTATGGCTTGCAGTACAAAGAGTGAGTTTCCTCCCTGGCATTTAGTATTGAAAACAAGTCCCAGCCTGCTGTGTCCATGGCAAACAATGTTTATCTGTCCCTCTCTTCAGTGCAACACAACCGAATTCGTTTTCCTGTAGACATCCCATGCTCCTGGAGGTGGTAAGTTTCCAACTGCAGAGAGTAACAAGGAATGTGGAGGAAGTGCAAGATAAAGGGGAAGTGGGTGTACTTCTCATACAGTGGCAGGGTGGGGGCACCTCATTGGACCACAGATATCTCTCCTTAGTGACTCAGTACCTACTGCGGTTACATCATCACTCAGACATGAAGGTTACAATTTCCGGAAAGGTAGTAGTCATATTAATTGGCTGCAGCAAAACCAAGAAAGAATCTTGCGGTACGCTGAAGGCCAACAGTTCCATTGTGGCACCTAGAGGCCACCTCATCTGATGCATGAAGGGTTATCCTCAGTTAGAGTTTGTTTGTTTGTTTGTGTGCACAACCTGAAGGCCACATGTGATGCTGGCTTAGGGGTTGGGACCCATGCATGAACCCGCATAGACATAGACACGCATGCAAACGCACACATGCATTTAAGCATACACACTCACATCTCAGTGATCCTAATATGGATCGCTCCTTCTTTCCTGGTAACAGTGGTGGGAAAAGAACAATCTGTATGAGAATCTCAGGGAGGGAGTACAGAGTCTTCCCACAGCGATCCTGACAGCAATAGACAGTGCAGGAGATGGCAGACAGAGTGGCAGCCACAATACAATAGTATATTTGGTAGGAAATTGGCTGGGGGGGGGATTCAGCAGTCGTGGGGAGTCAGGGCACCATTGGCAGGCTGCAGTGAAGGCCTCAGGGAGGCTGCATGCAGCTCTCAGGCTGTGGGTTGTGCACCCTCAGTGTACACAAAGGGAAAAATGTAAACAATGAAGTGTAAAATATGCTGTACTTATTGCATTTCGTTGATATTTGACTCGGGTATTTATAGCTTCTTTCTCTACACCAGCCTTGTCCAATCTTGTGACTTCCAGCATTCCTCCAGCACTGCAATATATAGCATTCCTGACCATTGGCTATGCTGACTGGGGGCTGATGGGAGTTGAAATCCAAAATGTTGGTTGGGGAAGTCTTCTCTATACTGATATATCTGCCAACTGAGGATGACATGTCATGCATCTAGTCCTGGGGTTTCCAACCTGGTGCCCGTAGACACTAATGAGCCCACAGACACCTCTCTTGGCACCCATCAAGTTCCCAGTCCCACTGGGTTTTTTTTAACCTGAAGGCTGGCATGATGCAAAATGAAGTGCTGCCCTCCAGCACCGTCTTTATTAAGGATCAAAAGGGTGATTTTGTGTTTTAGAGCTCAGCCTCCAGCTCAGCCTTGTACTTTGGTTCTTGGGCAAGTTACTTTTGTCTAACTAGTAACTGATGCCTGGGAAATTAGTATTTTGTGACTGGCCATGTCTACCATGGCAGTTATTTTATGAATGAGTATTCCCACTCCATGATAGCCATTTTGTGAGCATCCACAACATTCTCTCAAACTTTCAAATTTGCCCACTGACCCAAAGACCTCTGAAGCTTATCATGCTGTTATAAAACGGTTAATACTTTAAGATTCTCTGCTGCTTTGACATGAGGGTTTTCTTTTTCTGTTAGTCATTCCATGCCTTTAATAACTGTGTAACAGAAATACAGCAGGAGATGTTTTTCCCAGAATGCAAATGCATTGATGGGGAAACTTTCACCTGCTGAGTTTCCTCCCAACCATTTCCCATTCTGTCTTCTCAGGTTGCCTCCAATGGAATCCATGGAAGCCCTGTATGCTGCTCTCCGAGATCAGATCCAGTCCTTCGAGGAACACATCAGAAGTTGCCAGAAAGCATTTGATCTCCACACCCTTTACAACGTATTGCTGCTGCTGCTTCCTGATGAGGGCCATGCAGGAGATATTCAGTGCCTTGAGCAGCTGGAAAAGCTTGGGGAGTCCAAGGAGTGGGATGGACAGGATAGAGTGAGCATTACAGCTGGCCATGATAAGTGTGACATTCCGAGCTACATTGGCTGGCTTATCTCGTATGTAAGGTACCTTGGCTCTTTGAAAGAGGTGTTTGACAACAAAGTTGTGTTTCCCTTGTGCGAGAACCTGTATGTTAATGATGACTCACTGGATGCATTGCCATTCAGGTGCAGGAAAGGACGTGGACCCCATGCCACGGCATCTATTGCACGTACGGCCAAACAGTTGTTTGCTCTCAGGAGGAAATGGGCGTTGCTCTTAAAAGGGGGAACACTTGATGAGCGAGCCTTCAGTACCCAAAGCCTGCTTGATCTGCAGGGTTTTGCCAATGTCCACACCTTTGTGAAGGTCATGAGGCTAGTGCCAGACCTCTTTCACAAGAGCTTGGCTACGGCTGAGCTTGCCAGGCGCTGGGTGGAACGTCACGCAAGCAGGCACCGCTCCCAACCAGCGCGCTCAGATCCAGGCTCATCCAGGAGATATGGTGGCACAGGACTGGCAGTTGGAAGCTTGGAACATCACTGGTACAATGTGCCCCTTTCCCAGCCAGCATTACCCCAAAGCCCACGTGACTGCATTGAGGTTAGGCCACAGTCCAAAGCCAGCAGCAGCGACAACAGTCACCCTGGAGGCAGATGCATGAGAACCACCAGCCAGGAAGTGAATCAGCTGCGTGAGGTCCATGGGGAGCTCACATCCCTGCTCTGGCGGGAGGAACGTTCTTGGACGCTGGAAGCAGAGATTCAGGAGGTAAACCAGAGAATTTCCAACCTGCAGCTTCAGCTGGAGACTAAGGAAAGGGAGCTGGAAGCACTTGAGCACCAGTGGGATGAAGACAACTGGAGTGTGCCTGTCACGCAGCGCCAGGCAGCCCTTTGTGACCTGGATTCCTTAGGAAGGCAGCTTAGGCTGGAAGAATACCGCAAGAGCATCCTGCAGGGTGACTGGCTGCTAGAATTGGAGGTCAGGCCATTCCTTCTGCGACCAATTCATACAGTAAGAGGCTAGGTTAACAAACTCTGGAGCCCAATGGCAGGCACTTTGCTGCCAGCCCAAGAACAGAGGGAGCAAGTGCCCTTGGTGCACAAGGGTGGTGGGCCTGTGGCAGTGTGGAACTGGGTCCTGGGTAGAACTAAAGGGCAATGAGCCAAAGGGTGCAAGAGGGGGAGTACTGGCGGCCCCTCTCATATGGTGTCAGTGATCTTGAGACAAGCAATGGAGAAATGGGATCCCCTTTGGTAGGTGAAGATGCTACCAGCACAAGGAGGGAGGGGGCTGTTCTGGGTCTCTTGCTTCTGCTGGACATGCAGGAGCCACTGCCTGAATGCTTCACGTCATTCACCTTTTTGTCTGTCTTCCAGTTGCAGGAACGCTGCCAGGAGCTTGTAAGGCTGTTGGAGAGTAGGGAAGAGGTTCACCAGGATCTTCAGCCAGCCAATGGAATAGATTTTTACTCCTCATGCAGTTCTGGGCGTCTGAACAGATTGAGTTCTGGTCCTTGAGAACAAAGATAGCTCTAGACTGAAACAATCTTAACACTGTATTTTTGGCCAGGCTGGGGGAGATTTCACTATCTGGCTGCCCTCCCCTCCTAGATGAAGGCAGACTTGCTTCTGGCTGCACTACATAATATCCCATCCCAACTGTAGTTTCAGCAGCTATACTACTGTAATGTACTTTGCTTGGACAGTCATTGATGACTGTCTGGAAGCTGCAGATGGTGCAGAATATAATAACCCATCTCCTCTCACTGGGAGCATACTATGCCACTGCTGCTGCATCACCACTGGCTTTCTGTTCTCCTCTGAGCACAATTCAGGGTGCTTGTTTTAACCTATAAAGTTAGGTTGAGACTAATATACCTTAAAGCGCACCTCCTCCACAGTGTTCCATGATAATGAGTTTGACCTAGAGCACTTGCTTAACAGTACCATCCACATGTCAGGTTTGGATAACAGTGGAGGGCACTGGGAGTTTTCATTCATTGTCCAACAATAATGTAACTCCGTCTCCTTGAAGATCCACTAAATCCTAAGTTTGAACAGAGTTATTTGGAAGCATTGTAAAGGCTTTTTAATTAAGGTCAGTTTCAGGGACAGGATTTAAGCTGATAGTTAAGTTTTTAATATTATATTTTCATTTTTTACTTGGGTTTAATAGAATATTTATGTAATTATAATAATTTATTTTGTGCGTTCTTGAGATTTTGGGATTGATTAGGTTATATATCTAACTACTAAACATGACATCTCTCTTGTTGGTGAAAACTGTGTGCCCTGTGTACCCCATCATAGCTGCGCAGTGGCACTGCATTGTTTATATGAAAAAGCTGCCAACTCGCAGCCTCATCGGGCTTCTCCCCCCCTCCCCAAACTGTGCTTTTTTGCGGTGGCATTTTCAGTTGCTCCAAGGTCACCATGTTGTTTCTTCATCTGTCAGTGGTTAAGCAAGTGGGCATTGCTAGGGGTGGATCCAAGTGCAAGGTACGCATGGGAATGCAGGGCAGGGGGCAGGTTTGACAAACCGAATGACTGCTGGTGCTGCGTTTTTTCCTGGTCAGATAACCTGTGCTCCCTCCTGCTGTGTAACTTTATTGATTCTGCCTTGCAGCAGTGATGCTGCGTGTGTGTTTTTAGGAAATCAGCTACCAAAGTGGTGTCATATAGACGCCCCCCAGGTAACTACAGTTTTCCAGGGCAGAGGATGTAATTCAAATTTGCTAACATTAAATGGGGTCTAGATAGCTTGTGGTTCCACAGCTGTAGTGCCCTGTTCCAGTACTAAACCATACATGGAGAAGCAGGGAGGCTATAATTCAGCTGGGCTGGCCAACTTTTTTTCTGGGATGCTGCATTTACTACGTCTACTGATAGTAGCTGGAACGGGGGCGTTCTTTCTTTGGTTTGGGTTTCCATACACTAGGCTCGTGAGGCTTGACTCAAAGAGGAACTGGCCATTTTCTAGGTAGTGAGTACACATTTCCCTAAAGACAGTATCAGCCGCCAAAAGGCTTTTTGAGGAAGCAGAGGAAAGCAAAACAGGAACCAGAAGCAGTGTGCTGAAGCTGACCAAATCTCAAATAAGAACCAGCTCCTGGTATTGATGAAATCAGACATGACTTGAAGTCATGATAAAGGGTAGAAATAGGAACACATATTTTTGATAGGGTTCAGAATTGAAGTGCTCCAGGACTGCAGAAGTAAGGGGGTGGGGAAAATGCTTTGGCCCCATCTATTGGCCAAAGGAACAAGAGCCTAATTCAAGCAAGAGCCCCAGTAAGGAACTTCAACCCAGCCTAAAGTGCTTTTAAACACCCATTTAGAGCTCACATCATAGTTCTAGCCTTGCAGAACTGACCCCCACTCCTGTTCCTATTTTGCTTCACTCCCCTTCCCATGTGTGTTTTGTCTTTTTTTAGTTTATAAGCCTGATGGCAAAGCATCTCTTTTTTGACAGATGTGAGCTGCTTTGGGAGACAATAATTATCTGAATAGTGGAACAAAAGGACAAATAATGACAACAGCAATGAAGTACTTTCCACCAGCCATATCTGAGAAGGCTGATACCCTTTCTGTTGAAATAGGAACTCACCATCATAAGCAACAAAAACTGGTGGTGCAAAGAGGCTAACAACATGACCTGAGAAACTCCAGGTTCAAATCTCACTGAAGCTACAGGCTTGGGCAGCCTCCATCACTTAGTTTCAGCCTCCCCATATATATATTCTGTATATGGAGGTAATAATACTGACTTGCCTTACAGGCTGTTGTAAGCCTTAATGTGATAATGTATGTGAAATGCTTCAAACCCTCAGAAAGAGCTATATAAATTCTAAATATTATTATATCCTCAAATCTAATAAACTGAGGCTGACCATGATGATAACTTGGAAGCTGTTGGGCATGACTCTCCCCTGCTGCCACCAAGATCATCTAGGGAAGCCCTGTTCATCTGAGTTCCAACTTCTCAAGAAGCAACATTTGCCATGAATCAGAGCAGGGCCTTTTCCATCAAAGCCCAAATGGATGCTTGGAATGAATATGTCTGCAGAACTTGTTTCTGCAGTTATTTTGAAAGCTGTGAAAAAGTCTTTATTCAGGGTGGATCTCTACTTTGCAAGCTCTTCTACCAAAACCAGGGTGGCTGCATAGGGGAAACTAGCTTCCAGAGGGGGTGATGTGAGTGGAGAAGGAGCACAGGAGAGATGCTTCACCTTTCCCTTGCCCACGGCTGCAACTCCTGTATTTAAGCTAATTTCCTTACAGGGTTCCAGATGTGATTTTTCAGCTACCTCTATTTTGTTACGTGCATCTACACATAATGTATATTTTGACCCTAAAATGTGTATTTCAGATGAAGGGATGACTTGATGTTAGTTTTTGCCTGAATAACGTGAGAATTATATGTTTTGTATTTTGTCTCATTCTATAGTGTCTCATTTTATATGGCCATGTGTACATTTGTCTATTACTCTTTCCCAATCCATGTAAGACTGTGTTATATCTGGCATTGCTTCCTTGGGGAGGGGGGCATTGCTCAATGAAAGAGCACATAACCCCCCAAGTTTTAAAGCCCCAAGTTCAATCCCTCGCATTTCCAGTTAAAGAATTTCAGGTAGCAGGCCCGGGACCAAACATGACAGAGACCTTGATGGCCAAATCATCTGGGTGGGTGGGAGCACAAGTTGCCCATTCCTGGGCTTGATACTAAATGGGCTCACTCAGTATAAGGCAGCACCTGTAAATTTGCTGCTCTTGGACTTAAGGAACATGACAGCTTTCAAGTGCAGAGGTGTAGAGCCTTGCCTTGCCAATGTCTATCTCTAGAAAACACAGCTGAAAATACATGCACAAGTTTCATATTGGAAATGACCCACCATGCTCTAGCTTGTTCCTATGGCTCTATTCGTTTGTCCTTTCCTTTCCTGAGGGGCTGTTCCTTTGCAGAGTTGTCTGTTTCTAGAGCTCAGAACAGGAGTCAGGCCCAACATTCCAGTGAAGGGTTTATTAGTGCAGCCATTTCCATTCATGTTACATTCAGAGGAGTTGCAATGCACAGGCAGGCAGAGTACCCGGGACTCTGTCCCAATAGTTCCAGTTTCCAATCCTGGCTACACAGGGCTACACAATGGAGGTCACTGTCTGTAGGTGGGGCAGTCTGGCAGCCAGCTGGGATTGAGTAGAGGAATACATATGGCCTCCTAACTATCCAGCCATCAGCAGGCAGCCCCTGAGGTAGGTGGGGAGGGGACAGCCTCCATTTTATTAATAGGGACCAGGCAATGGCCCAGAGTAGTGCCATGAGCCAAACTCTTAAGCCATATGGTTCTATTCCTGGCTGAGGCAGGAGTTACGGCTGGCACTTTTGCACACCCCATTATTCCACTTACATAATCTAATAGAACAGATTTATAGAACAGGACTTCACAGTTCACTAGATCCCCATGTGATAACCCAGTGGGAAAGCAGCTCCTTGTTTGAATCTTGCACTGAACTCCAGCTGCATGGTGTTTGTGCATGAGTTCAGCCCCATGGTCCATGCCATAAATGTGCTGTCCAGGACTGAATGCATGCGGTTCACCAATGAAGAGCAAGGCATTCTGATACTAAAATTTCAAACTTGGTGACTGAAGCAATTGCATATTTTATGCAGTTTGGTCCTTTCACAAAATCTGAATTTTCTTTATACAGCATTTGAAGAGAAAGAGGAAAGTCACAAAGTTTAAGAAGAGTACCCCAAGGCAGCAGCTGGACAAAGTGGTGGGGTTTGTGAAGGCTTGAGGAAGAGGCAGTAGATTTTAGAGCCAGGGTAAGTCCAGGAACTGGAAGCTGTTGAACTGAAGTGTCAAGAGACAAAGAGAAACTTTTGATACTACAGAGGGCTCATATAGCGCAACAGTTCAAAGCCACAGATGCACTCCAGTTGTTAAGGCCTGCTATGGGTGGCCTTACTGGAAGCTTGGCCCTGGTGGTAAATCTTGCCTCAGGTGGGGGCTACTCCAAGCCAAGAATAAGGTGAGAAATGCAATAGTCGTACAGAGATTGGAGAACAGAGAAGAAGCTATGAGGAGGCTACAGCAAGGAAGAATGAAGCTGGAAATACTGAGGAAGGAGCTGAAGTCCAAAGCAAGGAATCTAGTACAAACGGCAGGGAGTTCTGTTGATCAGGCAAATACCAAAGGCTAAGATACTATTGTTTATATCTGGCTTGGTCAATATAGAAGCTCTTTTCTGCCTGTCTATTACTCTGCTATTGAGAATTCCTATTCCCCACTAGGCTTGAAGAGGGCTCTGAACAGAGAGTCCTGGATGGGTCATCAGACTAGGTCCCAGCCTTAGCTCTGGTGGCCCTGCTGCTATAGCTGCATCCCCAAACACCCTTTGCCAAAGGCTGGAGAAAAACACCATGAGAGTGATGCCAAATGTATGTGATGATTTCCTGATTATGAGAACTACAGAGATCATATAGTCATCACTCAATCATTAGCTTCTTCTTGCTACCTAGGCTATGTTGGCAAGTTTCACCTGTACTTCTCTTTTTCTCATGTGAGTGAGGATCACTGACTACTCCCTGGACAACTTTTACGGATGTCTTGAGAGATGGTGAGAACAGGCACAGTACTGTGCATGAGAAGATACATGTGCACATGAATATTGCACGAGTACCCGCATTGCACTTGCTGAGCAAATCAGGGTGCAGGAGGTCCTGCTCATGCACACAGCAGTTTGCTTTCTTCAGCAATCATCATTGCCATTCCTCAAATGGAAGGGGCCAGAGTTTTCTATAGGCAGGATATCCCAGCTAAGGACATCATGCAGAACAGCAGATGGACCATGGGTGGTTGAATGTTCATGGGACTGGATGGCCAAGGTTCAACAAGGGGACACCAGCTGCACCCCCCCACACACACACCTCTCAGGAATCTGCTAGATCTGCATGAACAGCATCAAGCTTGGCATTTCTGGTGAGGGCCCAGTTGCTCTCTTCCTTTTTTCTGTGCTGGCCTGCTGCTGTTTTCCCCTTGGCAAAGCAGTGGAGTCTGCTTGTCTTCTGAGGGGAGGAGGCGAATGAGAGCTGGCTAAGGTACCTACTCTGGCCTATGTATGGCACAGCAACAACACCAGCAGGGCCTGTTTGGGGGGAATGTGGGTGATGGTGGCTGGCCCCATGTTCTGTGTAAGTCCAGAGGAAGGCAGCACCTCTTGCTCTGCTTGGCCCAAGCTTCCCTTGTGGCCTGGAGCTTCCTGAAGGGCTGCAACACAGCTGCCAGTTGGTCAGGGCCCGTGATCAGTTCAAAGCCACGTCTGATTGGTTGTTGTTCAGGGAGAGCATGAGGAAAGAGGGCCTATCCCATGAAGCCAAGGGAGAACTGAGGCCAGTAGACACATGCTAGCTAGCTCACACAGGCATGTGAAGTTCATTGTACTCATCCCGCCCATCTTCATCAAAGTTTGGTGCTGCATCCTCTGAGTCCAGCTGCAATTGGGAGGGAAGGACAGAAGACAGGGGTAAGCAGCCATCCAGCTATAGAGTGAAGACCTCAAGGTACGAGGCTGGAGGCAGTTTTTGGTGTGTCTGGGGAAAATGCACAATGGGTGTGTGCGCAAAAACTGACTCTTTACTACTCCAGCACAGTCCCTTGCTGCCCCACTTCAAATATTGTATCATAATGCCATAAACAGTTCCAAGATTAAGATAATGTCCATTTGGCAAAATTAGGCTGTGTACACTTTAGGCCAATGGCTGAGTGTAAGCCAGAGCCAAGTTTCCTAGCATAGTCCCAGTCGATTTGCTTACCGCTTTGAGTTCTCTCTCGTGGAAGAAGCGTGGCAACAGGAATCGTCGCAGGGGGACTGTCATGATCAGGACAAATGGGAAAGCCAGCGATGCCACTGTGGATTTCACCACCCATAGCAGCACGATGCAGGCTAGCTGGATGCATGTGAAGAGGTTCATTCGCCATGTCTTCACCTAGGGGCAGACCAGCCACATGATGCACCCTTCCTTTGTCAGATCTACTTGTTAGCAATTGACAAAGTACCAGACCTTCAATGCAATACCCCACTCCCTTCCACAGATGGGCAGTCCCTCATAAAGTAGTGTTGGATACTAGCCAGTAAGTGGTTGCTTCCTACCCATGCCTGCCCGGCTAGCCACTACATGGCCTCTCCATCTACCTTCTCTATCTTCACACACTTCTCACCTTGCCTTCCACTGAACTTACTGCTTCACCTCCACCATCTCCTCGAATACACCTACCTTGACAACGTAGACATGATCAGGGTGGTGCTTGGAGGGCATGAAGATAAGGAGAAGCCTTTCATATAGCTGGATGCCAGTCAGTGACGTCACACCCATATAGAGGAAAATCCCAAACAGCACAGCCAATGGGATCTGGCTCAATACATTCCCCATGGCAATGGACAAGCCTATAAGAGCAGGAAAGTGTGTTGCATTCTCTTTTGCACGTACAAATGTACCCTTACTTCACAATGAGAACATGAGACAATCCCTGGCACTGATAGACATGTACACACCTGTAAAGACATGGGACAGGGCCTGGTGCTCATACAGATGCATAATACATTATTTGGAAGAAAGGAGGTCTGCTGGTTAAATGCATTACTTCATGTAATGCACTAGACTTACAGGGCCATCTGTTCATGAACCCCAACCCCCCACCACAGTGTGCCACACATAGCGAGAGTTGCTACACCACAGAAAGATGCCTGCAGAGCAAATCCAAATAAGTCAATCATGTGAGCCAAAATACACACAACCACCTCAGAGAACAAGCTCCTCTGTGTGGACCTCACCAACAAGGCCAGCGATGAGTGCTCCCGTCACACGCTGCTCCTTCACTTCCTCGATCTTTGGCTTCTCACCAGGTGCAATGGCCTTGCTCATGACAGTGAGGGCGTTGACGTGGGTGATTGAGCGGACAGTGGCGGCCGTGAGCCAAGGCAGCCCAAAAAGGGCACAGAGCCCTCCCATTGTACCAATGAGTAGCAAATCGAGGTGGAAGCCCGACCCCTTCATCAGCTTCCGTTCCTTCTTGCTGACAATCAGGCTGCAAAGGAGAGGGTGGGCAGAACACGCATGAGTTTCAAGGGCCAGCCTAACTCACTTTTGCTATGGGAAGGGGAGCAGCGGCACAGGGAAGACATGTTTTTCATTCTTTGCAGCAGCTCTTCCTAGGTGAAGGTTTGGAAGAGAGAAGCAGGACATATTGGCAATAAAGGGAACATGCAGAACAAATGTTGTGCATCAGGATGTAGGGAAGGCTTCCTGCATCACTGCAAGCAGAGGGGAACCTCTTTGTGCAATGTGGATAGCAAGTAATTACACTCCCTCAGAAGGGGTCGCTCCGACTATCCTCTTGATTCCAACTTCCCACCCCCACCCAGGGTTTCCAATTATAGCTAATGCAGCTGTTTTACCTTTTACTTTGCACTGACAGGGTGATTGCTACAGAAAAACTTGACCCACTTACGTGGTGATCTGGGTTTCCATAAAGATGAGGATGAAGACCAGCAGTGCAGGGATGGCAGAAGCAAACATCATCCATATAGGAAAAGCCTGCTTGCTGCCTAAGGGATGGATGAACCAGCCACGCTTGTCTGGGGTTGTGACTGACAGTACTGAGGGAACATTCAACTTCTGTGGTGAGAGCACAAAATGTAGAGGAAAAAACGTGAGATCTTTGTTTTCTACATGGGATATAGTACACATACACAGCCAGACCCTCAGTTCTAAATAAAAACCCAGCCCTGCATATGCTCCCCATGAATGCAAGTGTGTAGCCAGAATTTTATCTGTGGGTAGGCCAACTAGATTCACAATAGGAGCCAATCTTGGCTGAAAAGGAGGACATAAATATAATCAATATTAGAAGCTCTCTCACTCTGAACCTACTCAGAGAATGTGCTGTGTCCAGCACTGAATTCCAGGTCCAGCCCAAGATATTTTCTGTCTGAGGTAAAATTACAAAATTATTCCCCTCCCACCCCCGCCGTTCCATGTAGAGTGGCTCATTGGATTGACAGCTGAATCTTAGTTTGATACTGGTGAGGGAACAGCATCTTCTGCTGCACCTGAGAGCAGCAGGCTAGATTAGGGGACACACACAGCTGTATCCTCTAATACCTCACCACTTCTCCTCAACCCGCGGCATCTGCTGCTATAGGCAACAAACTCAGCTCTGTCACTGGTAGCTCAACTGACATAAGCACCCACAAGCTTCTAACTCAACCTGGCTATTCTTAAGCAGCTTTGTGTAAGACTTGTTGGTCCAAGTGTAGACAAAGCCTTAAGGATGAGTCAAGCTTATTACTCATTAGTGAACAGACCCAGCTTCACACAGTTGGAACAGCCCTTCGTTTGATACAGTGAAGCCTTCAAGCAAAGTTTCGCAGCTTTCAGACTTAGACACGTTGTGCCTGCCCCATCTGAGTGAAGCCATGTCCACTGGCACCCCTATGCATGGCCCCTGCCACGGTGCTCTCCTATAGCTTCCTGAGAGAGGGCTCTGCCCATTGCCTGAGGGGGACTGCCCCACAACAGGGGGGATGGGTTGGCTGTATTACTCAGACTACGCTCCTCTGGCTTCAAACTTTTTCAATTGCAAAGCTATGTGCTGATTAAGGAGGTTTGTCATCTTGTGACTGATGATGGTACGGAAGGCTTCAAATTAATTAATGCATTTTAAAAACCAAATAACCCCAAGGTGCAAACCCCTAGGATCTCCTTAGTATGCATGCTGAATTTTAGGTGTCTAGATTTCACAGTCTTGGAGCTTTGGTGCTGACAGTCCCTCTCTCTCTCTCTCTCTCTTTCTCTCTCTCTCTCTCGCACACACACCTGTTGTTGTTGTTGTTGTTAAAATACAGGTATAGATGAATGCAAAAACTTTGTGTTGAATGATGAAAAGCAAATCCCATAACAAATGTAGCCCCAATATGTAAGAGGAGTAGACAGTGTGTAAGGGAATATTTAGACAAGATTAGAAACAACCTGAGATTAGAAAAAGGGGGCAAACATTACTGGGCGCAGCTAATTATTTGGTCAGTGGCAGCCAGTGCAGTAGTAGGTTGGGTGCTGTGGAAGGGTGGTCAGTGGGGGAAGGGATCCCATGCTCTAAATGGAAGGCACTGACGGAGACAAGGGTTGACTCTGTCGGCACCATGCAAGCGCATGGCTCCAGACTGAGTAGCACATCCCAGCACATGCACACTCTGCTGATGTCAGTTGGGGTCGCCAGCAAGTCAGCATTTGCACACTTGTGTGATGCTGACTAAGCCACCCCCTGCCCTCACTAATGCCCTCTGATGCCTGCCAGTATGGGCTTGGGTTCGCATTCCCACTGGGAAAGCCTCTTTGCAATATTAGGCTCTTTCTAGCCTATACGCTACTACACTAGCCACGACTGTATTTGCTTATTAAGATGTGACAAAGGGTAATGTGTGTTTGAATTGGATATCACAAATCAATGTAGTGCCTCCACAAAACTCAAGTCGCATAATGGAATGTCTCACATAAACAGATGAAATTATTGTCTACACCAGCCTTCCCCAAACTGATGCCTTTCAGATGTTGTGGACTACAATGCCCAGCATTCCTGATCATTGACTATGCTGGCTGGGGCTAATGGAAGTTGAAGTCCAAACCATCTGAAGAACACCAGGTTGGAGAAGGCTGGTCTACACTATTAGTTTAGTCCAGGTCAATACTCAACTGCATCCATAGGCCGTGTTTGAAGGCCACCTAGGCATGAGCCCCAGATCTTCTGAGCAGGGCCCATTTTTTTAGAGCTGCCCAATTGCCATCTTCTGCCTTAATAGAAGCCTGCTTCTTCCCTCTGAACTCAGTAGCCTTACAGTTACTAGGAGACCCTGAGCAAACTAATAGGGAGTGTAGCATGAAGACCCCAGGCTTTTAAACTAGAAGGGAAACTGCCAACAGTCTGCTCATTATTTTAATTAAGTCTAGAGTCCATTATTGCTTAACAGCATCACTGTCACCTGGCTTTCCCAGAGTGTGCCTGACTCTACAGAGACCTGCCCAGCCATTTGCTACTGGGCAATTGCACTCGTGCTCTGGGTGATTGTAGGCAGCAAGAGGAAGAGCAGGTGCATTAGCTGTTCACATATCAAATGGAAACCTAGAGGCCTTCCTCATCTGTTGCTTCCTCCAAGCTGGCCCAGGTTTCTTTCTTTGGGGGAAAACAGAAGTGAGTTATGCTGTCAAAAAGGGTTTGAATTAGCAGCAACATCTGAATAGGAAGCAAGGTAATGCTTCTTTCTTTCTTTCTTTCTTTTCTTAAAAAAAATCTGCCACATTTTCTTGTGAATTATACATGGACTGAGACGTCACAAGTACTGCAATATGCAATAGTAAATTCAGGTTAAAGTCCAAATGCCTGTAAAAACTTATATCTCTCATCCTTCAGAGTTGGGACGTGCAGCACCTACCTGTGTATATGTATCGGTGATGGTGTAGTCCACCAGAACCATGACGAGGATGGAGATAGGGATTCCAAAATCTCCGATGATTCGCCGAGCCTACAGAACAAACATGGGAGATAAGCATGACATAGGACAGGCTGGAGGATGGAGGCCACTCAAGATCCTACCTATGACCTAAAACCAATTCTACCCCCTGAGGCAATTTGTGCTCACCATGTCACAGAAAGGCTTACTCTTGACTGAATATGCTTGGGGTGGGGGTGTCTGGTGTAGTAGTGTACATTTTTAAGGAGAATGGACAGATCTCTAACACTTCTTTCCATCTCTACGCTGTTAGCCCTTCAAGGCCTCCTGGCCACCTCATAGGTCCCAACATATGTGAAGGCCAGGCCAGATTCAAAATGATCTCTGGAAAACATTTAGGGTAGGGAAGGTTTTTGTTCTCTAGATGTTGTTGTACCACAACTCCAATAATCCAACCATTGGCTATGTTGATTGGGGCTGATAGGAGCTGGAGTCCAACAACATCTGCAACACCACAGGTTCCTCACCCTACTCTAGACCATAGTGGCAGTTGAGACTCAGGATTTCTATAAAGACATATTGAACTCCAGCATCCCAGGGGCAGGGTCTCCATAGCTGTGCCAAGTTACCTGTTCACATAGCCATATATGAAAGGGCATCAGAGTGAGACATCCACTTACCAGTATTATCACTACAGGAAGAAGCCCCCATTTCACTTGATGCGTAGAATGAAAAAGACAGATAACCCAGCTAAAATATTATATCTGAGAGAGCGCCTTCTCCCCTACCAACCTGCCCGGTCACTGAGGTCATCCGAGGGCATGCTCCTGGGGGTTCCACATAGACCCATCCTCCGATTGGAGTCCACCGGGGAAGAGCCTTCAGCCCCCCTCCTATGGAATTTCTTGCTACTGGAGGTCAGGCAAGCGCCAACTTTGTATTCCTTTTGGCGCCTTCTGAAAATGTCATTATTCCAGGAAGCCTTTCCTTAATGACCAGCCATGGTTCACTGTACATTTTGCTTCTTTTAAAATCTATTTTAAAGTGTTTTATTCTGTTTTTGTTTTATTTGATCTTGTACACCACTCCGAAATTTTGAATGGGGAGCGGTATATAAATATTGTAAATAAATAAATAAATAATAAAATGGCTATATGGGAAAGGCCACCACATACCTCACTGCCTTGGGGCCAGATCTTAGCCTCACCTTTCCTCCCAGAAACCGGCTGTTCTTAAATTTGCGCATGAAGAAGGCAATGAAGAAAGTCCCCAGCATGAGAATGAGGGAGAGCAGGGCAGTGTTGGGCTGCATCTGGGTGTCAAGAACCACGGAATCAGCAGGCAACGTGCTGGCATTCAGACCTCTTTGATGATAGGGTGGGTAGAACCTCAGCAGTGGGTGCTCTGTAAAGACCTGGGAACATTATATGTAAGGAGAGAGGACACTTACAGCCAGCCAGGACAGGCAGAGGAACTGTTAATCCTTCCTATTCAGGGACAGCACAGAAGGAAAGCATCAATAACTGCCCCAAAGCCACGTTTGTCTCATAACGTTGACATAGAGGTGATGCCAGCAGACAGACAGATCCAAAACACACCCTTTGGAAAAGGCTCACCTTATAAAGCTTGTAGAATGTTTCATAAATGAAGATGAGGGAGATGAGGAAGGCAAAGATCTCCTGGGTGAAGGGGGAGATGTAGCGCACCAGGAAGCTGCCCTCAGCGGCCACAATGATGACAATGAAGACGATGAGCCAGAAGCCAATCCACACCCGGCCTGTCAGATACTCAATTTCCTGGCTCTGGCAGAACTGGCAAAGAAGAAATTGGTGTGACAGAGAGAAGGAAGCCAGCCTGAGTACATTTCCTCACCTTCAATATCTTGGCCTTCCTGGGCCAGCACCACATGAGGTCTGCTCAGTGTTGTGGCCTACTAGGAATTTCACAAGCCCCTTGTATTTGCAGTCCCAGGAAGCCCACAGAAATGGACATTTATCAAAATCCTGATGGGCAGCATTCAGTTTCTCTAGTCATAAGTTGGCCAAGCCTATAGCAGAGGCATTATAAGTTTCACCTGGTCTGCATGTGAGAGAAGCACCAAACAACCCAGCAAAAGGTGGGTTTCATCAGCTATATGCTTGTCAACACCTATTGTGTTGCTCTATCTAACCCTTACCTGTCTGCTTTGAGGCACAATTGGTTAGTCAGTTCAAACCACCTCCTTGTACATTGTATTGCATGCCAACCACCATAAGCTTTAGTAATTTGTGCACACTTTAGTAATTTGTGCACACACTCAGGGCAAATTCCTATACAGGCAAAGAGAAGATTGATGGGATCCATTGGTGGTGATTACTTGACAAGCAAGGAGAACCTCCTCACAATATGGAATCATTTCCAGACTTAAAGCAGTCTAATCCACATGTTACCAGTGCAGTGTAGTAGACTCTGAGATCATAGAATCATAGAATAGCAGAGTTGGAAGGGGTCTAAAAGGCCATCGAGTCCAACTCCCTGCTCAATGCAGGAATCCACTCTAAAGCATCCCCGACAGATGCTTGTCCAGCTGCCTCTTGAATGCCTCGAGTGTGGGAGAGCCCACAACCTCCCTAGGTAACTGATTCCATTGTCGTACTGCTCTAATAGTCAGGAAGTTTTTCCTGATGTCCAGCTGGAATCTGGCTTCCTTTAACTTGAGCCCATTATTCCGTGTCCTGCACTCTGGGAGGATTGATAAGAGATCCTGGCCCTTCTCTGTGTGACAACCTTTTAAGTATTTGAAGAGTGCTATCATGTCTCCCCTCAATCTTCTCTTCTCCAGGCTAAACATGCCCAGTTCTTTCAGTCTCTCTTCATAGGGCTTTGTTCCCAGACCCCTGATCATCCTGGTTGCCCTCCTCTGAACACGCTCCAGCTTGTCTGCATCCTTCTTGAATTGTGGATCCCAGAACTGGACGCAATACTCAGCATGTATAAGCAGGAAATAGTAGGAAGTTATTTGTATGAAATAACTTCCATGTGGTTTGGAGTATGAGGCAGTAAATCATTTCAGCCCTGGTAGGAATCATTTCCCACAAACAGTTTCTCATATGGATCTCTTCTGAGCCATGCTTTTTGAGATTTTGGTGGCAGCCACACTGCTCAGGTAATGTGTGTGTTAGGCCAGACTTGAGTCTTAGAGCTCCATCACACCAGCATTGTAGCCCGCTGAGTCCTTTGTGTGCATTGCATACAAAGGACTCGGATGACGCTGTCCATGTCCTGCCCTGATCTTGCCTCTTCCCCCCATCTTTGCGAGGTTTCCAGGTGCGGGGAAGGAACGGTTTTTCCAGCAATGTGCTCCACCCTCTACGTGTATTTTTATCCCATCGTACTCAATCCGATGTTCTGAGGGAGGGCGGCATTGCTGATGAAAGGGAGGGTGAGGTGTCCCTGTGAACAACCAATAGATTGTAAGGGGAGGTACAAAACAGCGATTCCGAGGAGAGGTGTGAAGATGAATGAAACATAAGGCTTTCAAACGCTAAGTAAACAGAAGGGGATAATACAAGGGTGATGAATACACACACACAGTACAGTGCTATATGAACACATTAGAAGTAGTGTGCAGCAGTATGTGGCAGATGGAACAAACACATGTAACAATGGCAATGTAAAACTAAGCAGGACACCAGTTTACCTTGTAAAAAGCTTCTTCAAAGACCAGCAGGGGCCCCGAGAAGCCAATGACAAGGAGAGGCTGAGCACTTAACAGAGAAAAGAGCATGCCCAGCACTGACGTGGAGATGATCAGCTCTGAAACACCCATGAGGCCTTCTGTCTTCTCGCCTGTAGAGAAAAACAGTGTCTCTGGGACACACTGCAGAGAGGTAGATAGAAATACATGCACAACTCCCCCTCTAACATACAGTTCATCACAGGAGAAAATGCATAAGCTTTTTTCTCACTTTCCACAGCCAATGAGTCCCTCCATGCATATATACTCTACTATCATGCTTGGATTTGCCAACAGGCTGAGTGAGGGCCAATAAATTGAAATGGAATCCTGACAAGAAGGGGATTCTGTGAAAAACGTAGGTTTCAGATCTGGGAGACTGGTATTCAACCTAAAAGAATAGCTATGTAGCCTGGGGTGCTCCTTGATCTGGTTTTGTCACGCAGTGCCTTCTACCAACTTCACCTGGCTTGCTAGTGATCCATGGTCTGATAACTTCTTGGTTGGATTACTGTAATTCAATATATGTGGCTCTACCTTTGAAGAGAACTCAGACGCTTCAATTAGTGCAGAATTTGTGTGCCAGAATTTTAACTGGTTCAGCTCGGTGAAATCATATTATTCCAGTTTTGAAAAGATTATATTAACTGCCTATTTGCTTCCAACCCAATTCAAGGTGCTTGGACTGAAATACTTGGAGGAGTATGCCCATGCCATAAGGTCTTTGGTTGAGGCTCTTCTCTGTGTGTCTTCCCTAGTGAAGTTGAATGACGTATGCACTAATGAAAGGGCCTTTTCTGTGGCGGTGCCCTGACTCTGGAGTGCCCTCCCCAAAGTGATATGACTTATGCCAACATTACAATCTGGCACCATGTTAAAATTTTTCTATTTGCCCTGGCAGTTTTAAGAGTTATGGAATCTCATTCTGCTTGTAGTTTTTATACTCCTTTACAGTCTTTTACAGTCCTTTTTATTGTTATGAAATATATTGTTTTACTGTATTTGTATTTTGTTTAAATATTTTTATTGTACATTGCCCTGGAATCCACTGAATGGGCAGTTTAGAAATATTTTAAATAGATATTATTATTATTATTATTATTATTATTATTATTATTATTATTATTGAATTTCCTGGTATAGACTATGGAACCTCAGTGAGAAAAGGCATACATTAATGTCAGGGAATGTCTAGCTGATAATCTCCAACCAAAGAATGCATTCCTGCACAAACATACACCCCAGTCAGAGAGTCCAGTGAGTAGTAGAAGACATCTTCTAGCTGCAGTGATACTGAATCCTGCACTTATATCAAGTACCTTCTTGGGGGCTGATTGTTACCACTGATTGCAACCAATACACATGAACAAAAAGGGCATAGTATTTTCTCAAAGAAGTGTAGAAGTATCCTAGGGAAAATAGTATCTGCCTTTTCCTGCTTCTGAATCTGCTTCTAATATGAACAAAACTGTAGAATGTAAACCCATGAGCAGGGTTTTGTCTTATTTTATGTTTTATATTTTACAGTACCTTGTTTATAAAACTTCTTGTGACATTTATATCCTACCTTTCTTCCATCATGGAACTTAAGGCGGCATACACAGGGTACCTACAGGGTTTCCCATTCAGGCACTGATCAGAATTAGACCTGGAGGGCATCTACACGTCGTACTGAAGGCGCTTGCGTGCGCCTCCAGTGCTCCCCCAAAACGATTGTGTAGATCCTGCAGAAGAGATGGAGGAAGAGGAGGGGGAGGAGGTGGCGGTGGCGGCGGCACCGCATCGCCCCTCGCGAGGAGGAACGGCTCCGAGTGATTGACATCGTTGGGGCCTAGAGCGTCCTTGCCGCCGCCACCCACCTCCCCGCCGATGAAAGAGCCACCCGGGGTGGAAGAAGGTGGGGCGGCGGCTTCTTCCGCCGAGCTCTCTGCCCCGGGTGGCTCTTTCGCTGGCAGCAGGAGGCCGGCGGGGAGGTGGGCGGCGGTGGCAAGGACGCTCTAGGCCCCAACGATGTCAATCACTCGGAGCCGTTCCTCCTCGCGAGGGGCGATGCGGGGCCGCCACCGCCTCCTCCTCCGCCTCTTCCTCCGTCTCTTCTGCAGGATCTACACAATCATTTTGGGGGCGCACTGGAGGCGCACGCAAGCGCCTTCAGTACGACGTGTAGATCCGCTCCAGCTTACCTTCGGAAAGCTTACGCATGTTTAGACAGAAAATTCCTGCAATTCCCAGCATGCTGCAGCTGGCATGGCTAACTGGAGGCATGGTGCTGGGAATTATAGGACATTTCCCCACATATAAACATGCATAGGATTGTGCCATTACCGGATCACGAGCCTTCACACCATGTCCTAGTGTTTAAGAAGTAATAAATGCATTGGCACCCATGAACATTCACAGAAGATTTGGGGTGGAGGGGGAGAGGATTGGGTTCAAGGTAAATCCCCCAAATCTATTCAATATAAAGGGACAGTCCCCCTCACCACTGAAAAATGTATTCTTCTAGTCCCAGCTGGTTAAAGGCTAATGCCTGTGCATTGCTCTCTGCTCCCTGAAATATGAAGGCAAAGCTCTTGGCAACCCTTGGCCCCAAACACTCTGGCTGTTTGCGGGAGGCATGGGACCATTTTGACCTTTCTTTATTTTTCTGCAAGAACAGGTTGAGACTGTTTCCTCTACTGCCTTGCCCTCACCCTCATCCCATTTAGGGCCCTGAGCTGTCTGCACACAGGCATCCCAGTTCAGCAATATAGGGAGTGTGTATTACTAGTAGTAAAGTGCCTTTGTTGTTGCCATTGAGAATGACAAGGGACATGCATAGACTGGAAAGCCCCAGAGCCAGGCAAGTGTGAAACAGGGAAGAGCCAAACTCATCTGGGCATAGCAAGAGCCAAACCGAGACCACCCAATTGGCCAGCATGGGCCCACAGATGAACCAAGCCCAGCCACTGAGCCAGTCCAAGCACAGGCAAAAATTTAACCAATCCCGCTCAACCTCTTGGGCAGCACAAGCACATAGGAACCAGCTTGAGCAGAGAATGCCAGCTAGGGGGAGGTGGGGAAGAAGGAGGGGGGACTTGTTACCTAGCAGTCCCCCAAAGGTGATGGCAGGAGAGAGAGCAGCGAAGTAGATGAATAGCACGGCTGCGAGGCACTGGCTGTGCAGGGCATCTCTGAGGTCACTCAGATACTTGGGATACCTGCGCTTTATGTCCCGCACCAAACCGCCAAAGAAAATGCCGGTACGCTTCAGAGGGTCATCTTCCTCCTCGCCCTCCTCTTCCTCTTCAGCTTTCACTTCACATAGCTCTGGAAAGAGATGAATAGCATGGTGGGGGAGTGGTGAGGGGAAGGGAGAGGGAACTAAAAACAAGACACCTTTGCACGCAGCAGGTGGCCAGGTTTTAGTTTCTCTCACTTGCCTCCACTAATTTGAAGAAAGTCACCCCTTAGCATCAGCTAACTTGTCCTGTGTCTCTTTTGAGCTGACGCAGAAGCACACAGATTGTGTAAACCCTCCCCCACCCTACTCAGGGCATGAAGCTGAATCACTAGGTGCAAAAAGCAGGGAGAGAAGAGACCTTTGGCTTCCTGAACATTCCCTTCTTTGGTGGACTTCTTCTGGTCCCACTCTTTTCTCTTCCTCAGTAGAATTTTCTGGAAGGTGGCAATTGACTTTAGCAAATCCTTCCCCTCTACTTCTGATGGAGGGATGACGATGCTACAATCGAGGAACTCGTTGATAGCATTGAGCAGGTCCTGGCGGTCATCTGCCATGTAAGCAGCTTCATGGAAATGCTGTCAGCCAATGAGGGAACATGGTCAGGCAGGCAGAAAGCATCCCTTCACTAGCCCCTGTCTTCCTGGATACTGTTAGTCAGAGACAATGCCCCAGACTCAAGACAGGCCATCAAGGTATATCCAAAGAATTGAGAACTGCAGCTTTGTAGAAAGCAGAAAATCCCTCCACCCCACTTCCTCGAAGCATCAGCAAAAGCTGGGTGCCCAAATAATCTGGGTGGACTTCAAAAGAGACTGCCAAGAGAAATCCCATGGAAAACCTGATGAATATTGTGTCACCAGCTACCCACCATCTAAAACCTGTTTAATAGCTAGGCATTAAGCAGTCCATATTTTTCTGGGTGGCCTATTTGCAATCAGTAGCTGCTGCATTAAGCAGGAAACTGTTCCAGACACTGGGAACTTTGGATCACCACTGGGAGTACTTAATCTTATTTCATCTAAAAATGCTAGTTTTTATTCCCAACCAATAATCTCCATAAGGAGTTACTTTTTTACGTTTTGATCAATCCCAAATGGCTCCCCCTTCTTCTCTCTTGGATCTTAGAAGCCCTATCATTCCTCCTTGCAAGTGAGAATTTCTGGTTCCACATTTGTCACCCACTCTGTCCCTCTTAATGCAATAGAGTCTTTCTGTCTTGTGTTTCATTGACTTTGCACTGCTTTTCCATTACCCTACTCTGCACCCACCTTTCTACCATCCCCATCTATTCTCCAGCTCCAGCCTGAACCAACAGACAGCTCCTCACCTTGTCTGACATGAGTGTGGAGATGGAACGCCCAATCTCATGGTAATCCATGTTGGACTGGCTTGGCCCCAGCAAGACAAAGATGAAGCGGACAGGAATTGGAACCTCCAGGACTGACTCCAAGAAGACAGCCTCATTTAAACGGACAAAAGCCATTGTTGGCTGCTCGAGGAACTGAACGCAACCTGCCAGGAGGGGAAGAATAAAACCATGTAGATCGATGTGAAAACTGTGTCCCTCTAATAGCAAGAAGCATGTCAAAGAATTAGGGTCAAGGCAAAAAGACAATGTCCTCACTACAACACCTACTAGTAATCCAGAACAGCAGCACACGTAAGAACACAAGACACAACACATGGGCATGCAGAGTTTATAGTTCCCGTCATCAGTTTTTCCAGTAGAGTGTGGAAGACAGCAATTGAAAAGGCAAGTCCCATTAATGATTTAATGAGGTCACTTTGTTATGACCTGAAACCACCTTAACAAAGACAAGGGCCAAATTCAAAACCTTCTCTAGAGTTCTCTCTGTCCATATCGCAGCTGAGAATGAGAAAGAACAGAACCTACTTGAACTAGTCTGGAGAGTATATCCTGGCGGGTAAGATCAGTCAACCTGAGTTAATTGGTTTCCTCTATATGTGACTGTTGTCGCTGGCACAGCCCAACTGGTGGTTTTTGGCGGTATTTCTATGGACAGTGAGGGTGTTCTGCCACTTTCCTGCCATTTGGAAAAAATTTGGTTGTGTGTCCCCCCCCCCTTGACTGAGTGTGTATAAGATGGTGTTCCCCAACCTGGTACCCTCCAGATGTATTTGACTACAATTTCCATCATCCCCAACTGTTATAGTCCCACACATCTGTAGGTAACAGTTTGAGGAAGGCTGGTACAGGATATGGCAGCCATTCTACCAATGTAGCAGCTATGCTTTCTACATACACGCTGATGTACTGTAGCTGGAGTATAGGATTGCTCTATTAAATCTTAACAAAGAATTTATCCATACATCTCTGCAGCCATCAGATCAAAGAATTCCCAAAGTCAAAAAACACCACATCCCCCAAAAGAGGGTTCCTATCCTCTTCTAGAACCTCAGTCTTTTACTATAAGAACAAATTTCCTAAGCACCTTCTAGGGTAAACTATGAAAAAGGCATCTTTTGTATAAACATAGAACCAGTGAAGCTCTGAAATTTCTGGTTAGGTACAGGTTTTCTAGTTGCCATCTCCCAGTTCTTGAGCTGTTCTTTCCAAAGAACTTAAATATGCATATGAAAAATATGCAGAACAGGTTATGAGGCCAAAAAGGCTAAGCACCAAGGAAACGGGCCTAAATAGTATGTTTGATGTCCCCATGAGAATGGAACTGCTGGGAGTACCACAATTAGCCTGATTCTATGGGCACCGCTTAGACTTAGACTTTGGCTTAGTATTCCTTACCAACAAGCACCACAGTGGCCTCCGCATCATCAGGAATCTTCTCCATCAATTTGAGGTATTTGCCACGATGTCCATCAGAGCTGTGAAGGTGCATATTTTTCTGTCTCAACAACAAAGATTCTCATTAGCTAAGGCTGCCTCTCCATGCTGATATTTACACCCCACTGCTAGAGCAGCACTTGGCATTGCTAGATGAATGGGCTATAAAAAGAAAGAGGTTGCATTCTGGTCACTGAGGTCCCACAGGGCATAGTCTTTGATCCCCTGCTGTTCACTCTATCTCTATGCGCTCATCTAAGGCAAGTTTAGAGACTGATTGTTTTAGCATAAGCTGTAGCAACAATACCCCCCCTACACATTCATTCATTTATTCATTCTCATGTCAGCAAGGCTTTATTTATTTTATTTTATTTTATTTATTTATTTATTGCATTTGTATACTGCCCCATAGCTGAAGCTCTCTGGGCTGATAATTCCCATATCTATTCCCACTCCACCACACCTTGACCAATGCCACTTCTTGACTTCTCTTTTTTCCTTCCTTGTGACTAGCAGAAGCAGAGTAAATTATGGAAAACACTGAAATATGCACAGCTTTGCTTAATTTACATACAACGTAAAAAAGTTGCTTTTTTTGGCACAAGGGTTGGGGTTTTTTGGGCACAGGGTTTTCTATAGCTCATACTTAGCATTAAATCTGCTTATATTTACAAACAATTCAGCCCTGATGCCTGTTTCTCACTCACCTCTCTGTGGTCAGGGTCGAGGATTCTGGGCTCAGTCATTTCAATGCGCTCTTCTCCCATCAAGGGCATGCAAGTGTCAACTGCATGGTTGTGGTTGTGGTGGTGGTTTCCTACCATAGAGTTCATGCTGGAATTGGAATGGTTCCGGGGGAAGAATGCCTCCTTCTCATCATTGGGGTGGCTGAAGAAGGAATACGGCTAGTAAAAAGAGCTACAGGGTTTGGCCAGCTTTCCCAGGCTAAAGGTCACTGCAGCTTTGTGGAGGTTTCCCTTTCAAGTCGCTGCCCAGAGCCTTGACCAAGGTGAAGAGGTAATACCGTTCTTACAAAGACATCATTGACTC
Source organism: Elgaria multicarinata webbii (assembly GCF_023053635.1). Classification (NCBI taxonomy): domain Eukaryota; kingdom Metazoa; phylum Chordata; class Lepidosauria; order Squamata; family Anguidae; genus Elgaria; species Elgaria multicarinata. The sequence goes on along the minus strand of NC_086172.1, from coordinate 77,200,939 downwards.
TTGCTGTGTCAACAGCAACAAATCCCGCTCATCAGTCTCCCAGGTCCCCAGCCTCCACTTCCATGACCCCTATATGCCCCAAAGCCCTGGTCTCCCTGCATCGTTCCTAGGCTATGAGCTCCTCTGCAACGTCACAAACACATCACCTTTTTCTTGACCTGGGCAGCCAATGCCTCTGGTCATCCTCCGTTCCTAAGACCACATCAACAATCTCTTCAGTTCTATATGGAAAATTCTCTTGCTCTCACTCTGTCCCCTCTTGCCATTCCTGGGCACTTGTGCGATTTTTAGGCCCCAACCTCTTACTATGACACTGGTCACACCCCTTATTTTCTTATCCTTGAACAGCTCTACTTTCTCCACGTATGTCCCTGTTACCCCAACCCACTGTCTTCTTAGTCCCAGTAAACCACCCACCTGTGCTTGAGCAGCAGGGCCCTCAACACGTTGGCTCGGTCTTCAGCCTTGATCTGGTCTGAAATGATCATGGTCTCTACAACCAGATGAGCAATACCAGGTAATGTTGTTTGCTCCAGGTCCAGCAGAACAGCTCCTGAGAGCAGGAAGACCAATAGGTTTAGTCCCTGGAAGGTCACTTCTCAGTCAAAAAGTATCTCAGGCACCCTTTCTCTGGGTAAAGGTCACCTTAGCTCATACTGCCTTGTCTTTGGCAGCATTAGAAGTATCTGTGTGCTAGGAAGGTGGCAGGCCATTCAGGGCTTTGTGGAATGTTGGTCATTCAAAGACATATATTTGTAGCATGCTGCATGGGCTTGCAGACATTGCTACTTAGTGTCCCCAAAATCTCCCATGGAACTCTAAATCTTAACGTAAGCCTGATTGTTTTGTGAAAAACAACTAGCAAACAAGCAAACCTTAGGGAACTTCCAGACAAGACTTTTATTGAGCTATCACCCTGTCTCATTCATAGAATATTACAGGGTTTCCACACATCATCTTCCACTCAAAACCCTCCTGTGTTTTCCTGCGGCTTCTTCCATTTTTTTTTCTTACTGCAGAAAATCTGTTAAGAAAGAAGGTGGAATTTCTGCACTAAGCTTTCTTATTGATAGTGCTAGGAGTCCTGCTGTCATGTTTCCTAAAACCTCCTGCCTTATTGGGAGACAATAAAGAGATCTGCCACGTAATCCACAAAGCTTTATTCAGGCAGTAAACATCTCTTCCCACTTGAAGAGAGTCCAACCTCCAGGAACTTTCCTCAAGGCAAAACTATGAAAACTAAGTGAGACAATTGTCCTCTCAAGAATAATTCAGGCCTACCCAGATGAATTTTAAACCTAAGAATTTTAAGATGCTGTGATTGTTATTTTAATATTGAATTGGTTTTAAATGCTCTTTTAATTAATTTTATGTATTATATTGTGTTTGGTGTTGTTCCCTACCTTGATCCAGAGGGAGAGGTGGGTAATAAATAAATAAATAAATAAATAAATTATTATTATTATATTATTATTAGGAATGGAAATACTTTCCCCAGAATGCTTTAACTTCAGGGAGACTGGTTCTGAAGAAGCCTTTGGAGAGAAGCTAGCCAGGCTGACCTTCTCTCACCTTCCTTTAGTTCCACCCATTTTAGTCTGCAGCGTACTCTAGGATCAGCTAGCCTTTCACTGCCCTCTTCTTCAGAAGAATACTGATTTCCCACAGACTATGTGTTGTCAACATTTTCAGAGATAAGGTCTGGTGAAAGTTCATTCCCAGCTGGTGAAGAGCCCATGAAAGTCACCTCCCCCACTCTCTGTATAGGCTGGTATGTTTCTGAGGCTGTCTCTTCTGCTTCAGAATCTGATTCTGATTGATCGCCTGAAACTCCTTCCCCCAGCCTAAGGGGAACAGGCCTAGTCATGACATCTTCATCTGGAAGCTCCCTAAATCTACACTTTAAAATTTGGTGGCCTCTTTTTTGGCCCAAGATTTTACTGTCTTGCACATCAAGCCCCAGGACCAGGCTACCACACATAATGGAAAGGGATCCTTGCAGTCATAGAATCATAAAATAGTAGAGTTGGAAGGGGCCTATAAGGTCATCAAGTCCAACCCCCTGCTCAATGCAGGTCAGAGGACAGCCCATTTTGTTGGCCATAGCTCTCTGCCAACTTTGCTGATTTGTGTCCCTATTTTTGGGTCAACATTTAATTATTATTAGAGTCTTGTCAATGTACAGTCAGGACAAGGCCCAGTCCAATCTTGGTTACTCACCATGGGCAATGGTCTTCCTGAGCTCCAGAAGGCTGCGAAAGGAAAGTGAGGCTACATGAGGCTTCCCCCAACGTGCTGTGTCCTCTTCGACATCCTCCTCAAATTTGATCCAACGTGCTGTCTCCTTCCAGTGCATATCCTGGTTCTTGTCCACCACTAATTCATTTAGCTCCACAAATACCTACCATAGGAGGAAAAAGAACAAGCAAGACAATTGAACCGCAGACGCATCACCCGGTATTTGGTTATGTCCTCTGTGCAATTTTTGTCATAAGAATGGCATACATAATTTTCTTTACTGTCATAAGGATACTACTGGGATGAGATAGTGCCCTTTAGCTCTGCCCTTTTAGCACAAGACATCCTGTAGATGACAGAATGCTTAAGAGCTTCTGTGATATAATTCCAGAGCAAATGTCTGCCTGCCCTCTTCCTGTGGGTCTGATTTATTGAGAGCAAATGGAGAACATAAGAGAAGTACAACTGGATTCATACTAGCCCAAAGGATCTATAAGATATGATCTCCCCTTCGCAGCTATCCATTTCCCCCTCTGAAAACAGGGTCTCTGTACACCAAGGGAGACCTAGAGAGCATAGATTAGGCTAGTATGACTTGCCTATACCTCAGTGCCATGAACTCTGTATGCTCACTTTTGGGACATGCAGTCTCAAAGTAACTATTGCCACTGCCTCTATGAGAAGCTATTCAACAGCATGTAACATGACCAGCACACACTTGAAGCTGCCAACCTTGCCCTCTACATTGTGGGATTTCAGCAGAGCAGGGCCATTATGGTACCTCGTGGGGTTTTCTGTCAAGCTTCTTCTTTTTCTTCTTTTTCTTGACAGATTGTGAGGACAAAGACTTTTTACTGGCTCTGGTAGTCTGGCTCCGGGAGGGTTTCTTCACCAGATGCCTTCTTACTCCTGGATTATCTTCAAAACGATGACCTAGAATAAAGGCAGGGCAGGATCAAGAGCAAATGGAATGAATGGAAAGCATTGTCAGGACAGTTCATGTGCCCTTCTATAACAGGGGTTGTAGGTGTGCCCTGATTGCACCATGGAATCACAAGCTGTTGGTAATGCCTGCAGACTTCAGCACTTTGAGAATCTCAACTTTCATTTAAAAGCCTCACATTCTTAGCACTTAGGGATGTAAAGATAGGCATGAAAATGTGTGGTCATTGTAATACATGACAAAAACTTAGGAGACATAAGAGGAATGAACAGGATTTCCATTCGGTTAGGCTGGGGCAGGGTTGCAGTATCCTGCATCGCTCTTTCCTCTTCCCCACAATTATCAGAAGCAGAAGAAATTATGAAAAATAAGCAGATTTATATTCATTTGCTTAATTTATACAAGTCATAGATTTCAGCTTCTCTCAGTACAGAATTTGGAGATAATATATAAGTTGAGTACACATAATCTCTCTTTTGGCTTAAAGCTCTTACTGCCAGTAAGTAAGCCTTAGGAGAGGCATTTCATTATTTTCAAATGGGGAAAAATTGCACAAAAGCTGGGAAAGCACCATAGGATCAGTCATCAAGGGAAAAGAGAAGGGGTCATCTGGGGAACCCAGAAAGCCAGACTAGGGCCCTGGGCAGGCCAGATTTGGCCACTGGGGCTGAGGTGCTGCATCCCTGCTCTAGATATACATATGAAACTGTCTTATACTGAGTCAGACCGTTGGTTCAGCTTGCCCAGTACTGTTTACTCCAAATGGCAGCAGCTGTTTAAGGTCTCAGGTACAGTTTCCCCCAGCCTTTCTACCTGAGTTCCTTTTTACTAGAAATGCTGGAGATTGAACCTAAAAGCTTCTGCACGTAAAGCATGTGCTCTTTGACTGAGCTATTGCCCTACTCTGCCCTTGCCTTTGTCTACATTCTGTTTATGGAACTATTTGCAACAGACAGAGGTAGCAAATTCCCACATATCTGTCCCCCAGTGTTCTTCTTGAACAGCTGCGGGTGCACTGGCAAAAGATCCCTATCTCAAGAGTGGCATCTATGAGTGCTGCGATATGCCCCACAAAGCATGGTGGAACCTCTGATCCGCTACTGGTTTTTTTGGATGCTCCAAGAGCAACAGTGGAGAGCCATGGAGTGCATGTTATGTTACATAATAATCAGATGCTTATCTGTGGCTCCTGGGAAGTGGAGAAAGGGGTTTTTAAGGCTCTAATTTTGTTGTTTATTTTAAATAAACAGTGTATACTTCTGTTCATCCTATTAGAATTTCAGGGCAATGTACAACCAAGTATGTCATGATATAATTAATAACAATAAAACACAGCTAAAATCCTTAAAAGCCTGGCTAAATAAAAATGTTTTGGCCAAAAATATTGTAACATAGGCACCAGGTGGGTCTCTTTTGGGAGAGCTTTCCTCAACTGAGGCACCACTACTGAGAAGGCCCTCTCCTTTGTTCTTAAGAAGTGTACCTCTGATAAAGGAGCTACCTGGAGCAGGCCTTCATAGCTGGCTCAGAGTATCACAGGTTGTCATGTTTCTCAAAACCTCCCGCCTTCTTGGGAGACAATAATGAGGCCTGCTAAGTAATCCACAAAGCTTTATTCAAGCAATAAACATCTCTTCCCACCTGAAGAGAATCTAATCTCTAGGAACTTTCCCTTAGGCATAACTAAGCAAACTAAGTGAAACAATTGTCCTTTCAAGAAGAATGGAAAGCCCTTTCCAAAGACGCATTAACTTCAGAGAGACTAGTTGTGATGCAGCTTCTGATGGGATGCTAGATGGGCTGACTTTCTCTCGCTTTCCTTTAGCTCTGCCCATTTTAGTCTGTGATGTACTCTAGGACCTCTCCATGCTCTCCCCCTCGGAAAAATATTGGCTTCCCACTGACTGTATTGTTTGCCCTTAAGGAGATAAGCTCTGGAGAGGGTTCACTCCCAGCTGGTGAAGAGCCCGTGAGAGCTTTCTCCTGCACTGGTATAGGCTGGCATGTTTCTGGTGCCGACTCCTCTACTTCAGAGTCTGATTCTGATTGATCACCTGAAACACCTTCTTCCAACCCAGTGGGAGCAGGGCTAGACATGACACAGGCATACATCTTTCTTACTTTATTTGTTACATTTGTATTCTACCCTTCCTCTGAGGAGCTCAGGTAGCACACATGATTCTCCCCCATCCTTTTTATCCTCGTGACAGCCCTCTGAAATATGTTAAGCTGAGAAACAGTGGACCAGTTTTAATGATTGCCAGGTGGTTAACAACCCATTCTGGCTTGTTAACCATGCTGTATGTGCCAGTTATATTCTGGCTCGATTTGCTTAATTATACTCACCAGCATGGCTTACTGTGTTTTCTGAACCTGACAAGGGTGGATTGCTGCCATGGTTAACAAACCATTCAAGAACCTTAAAACAGCACAACATGACTTGTTAACTGTACTGGCAATCATGTGAACTTGGTCAGAGACTGGCCCAAAGATACTTAATGAACTTTGTGGCTTCCTAGGCACTTGAATCAGGGTTTCCTTGATCCTAATCCAACACTCTCATCACTACCCTACACTATGGTGGCTCTCCCCATAGCAAACAATTTGACCCCTGATTGCTATGCCCCTCTGATCAACAAGGGTTGCAGGGCTATGGGGAAAGTATTTCAAGTCTTTGGAAAACCAAATATTCATATAAATGGGTGTGCTGTTTGCATATTGTCATTTAAATATATGGCCCAATGGGTGACAAGAGAATTCATATAACCCAATAGTTTTGGATCAATCAAGGCTGAAAGAAGAGAAGGCCTTATTGGATAACTTTTATTTTGTTTTGCTTTGTTGTTCCTCCACATAAGGAAATACTGTAAATCAACAAGAGCATAAACTAGAACGGGTTAGTTTTCTATTTCCTTCTCCCCACTCCAAAAGCATGTAATGTTTAGGTATCTTCTATCAATGCTAGGGATAGGGCATTTAATACTAGCAGACAAAAATTACCATACAAAAGGTTCAAATGCTGCAAGGCGAAGATGGAGAATTGAGAGCTTTTCTGGCCTAAGATGGAAGCAATGTCCTCCTGAGGGGACAGCTGAGAGGGGTCAATTAAGCTGATAAGAGTTTTGTTTCTATTTTTTCCAGGCATCAGTGGACAGCGTAAAATGTGAAAACAGAACTTCTGGAAAGAGTAGTATCTAGGTGTTGTTAGCATAGTCTAGCTCTGCCATGCCCTCCATCTATTCTTCACCTATGTTTAATACATCCTGAGATTATAGAGTGCAATAATAAATACTCAGCTACTGAAGTTGGGTATTCCACAATCCTATCCCCTGGAAGGAACATTTCAGATCCAATATTCCTACATTAGGGCCTTAATCCTTAGGAAACTGGGTCACTAAATATAAATTAAATCTATACTGAGCTGGAGGGTTTTTTCCCCACTGGCTGGGTCCCTGCTGACAGCCTGCTGACAGCTGGATCTCACCCCCTCTGCACATAAATGACAAAAACCAATAACTGCTCATCAATAGTGATGCATTCAAGCTGCTATTGCAGGGTGTTATGTGTGCATTTGTATGGGATGCCCATCTTTTGTACAGGCAAGTTGCTCAGTCGACTTGTAGACAGAAATAATAACCATCTGAGTGCAGGAATCTATGTGCGATGCACATGTCTGATTCATGTACATGTATAAAGTGGGTGATGTATAATGCATGCAAGTGCTAGATTGTGCATTTTGAGCATATAAAGTAATAAGCCCAGAGAGCTTCAGCTACTGGTCAGTATAGAAATGCAATAAATAAATAAAATTAATTAATTAAAAACACTACCAGATTCAATGGGTACATGTAATTCATATACTTCTGTGACCCCTTCCCAAGCCTAACATCGCTTGGAGAAAGGGGTGAGTAGTGACATCTTCATTCTGCAGAAAGAGGTCTGAGTTTAGTGTCTGACATGGGAGATCCATGAACAGATCTCTCAACTTTTGTTTTTAATTTTAACAGCAATTGATTAACAACAATTTTGATTGTGGCACTTACGCTGGAATAAAGGGATTTAACTCTCTTCTCCCAGTGCTGTTTTCTTGATCAAATTGCTCCTCAGCACCAAATGCTATTAGCCCCGGTGGGGAAAAATACAGGTACCTGTATGGTGCCTGTATTCTTTCTCCAGTAGAACGAATAGCAGTTCTGAAGTGTAGGATTTAAACATACTCAAGATCAGCCAGGACTCCAGTGGGCAACATGGATAATATTTCTAATTTACTTTCTGTCACTATGAACTTACTTCAGTCAGCCAAAACTAGGCTGACAACTGTTACCCAGAGGACCTTTTCTTCTGTCACCCCCAGACTGTAGAATGGCCTGCTGGAGGAGATTCATAAACTTAACTCCCTCTCTCTGAATTTAAGACAGCTTTAAAGACTAGCCTTTTCAGGCAGGCCTACCCAGATGAATGTGAAACCAAGAATTTTTAAAATGTGTTTATTTATTGATTGATTGATTGCATTTATATACCGCCCCATAGCCGAAGCTCTCTTGATTTGTTGTACTAATGTTGTTCCCCGCCTCGATCCAAAGGGAGAGGCGGGTAAGAAATAAATAAATTTATTATTAGTATTATTATTTATGATAAAGGTCAAAATGGGAGACTGTGGGCCCCACAAGGAAAATGTCTTTGGACAATTAAGCACTGGCAGCCCCCACCTTCTGTATTTCAGCCTCAGTTGACTCAGCACCTTCAAGTCTTATAAATGCCTCATGTGGCCCTGTCTGACACTACTAACAGCAACTTCTGGATGATGTGTAAGAGTCAGTTACCTACAGTATGCTTTAAGTGCATATGGATGGGCTTCCAGCCTATAAATGTATATTTAGTCATGAGTATGTTTTCTGTAGGATAAGCACAGGTCATAGTTTGTATATGTGCTGTATGTGTGCACGCTTGTATGCATATATATATATATATATATATATATATATATATATATATATTATATATATTGTATGTATAAACTAGACCTGAAAGCTGTATTTTTAAACAATACAAATTAAAGACAATTACCAAATGGAGAAATAATGAACTCAATAGTTTGCATCTGAATGTGTATGTTTATGTGTGAATAAGGAAGTATAGGTGGCAGTTAGATGTCTTCAGCCTCACATCTCCAGCAGATGTTTACAGACAGGCTCCATGCCGGAACAATACAAATGCCTGAGAGTATGCTTATGGGACAAGGCAAGGTAAAAATTTAAGCAAATAAAAGATTGTTTGGTTGTGTGTGCCCACGGACAGCTAAGATGACCAGACGCAAAGAAGGATGACATTCCTGTACCTTTAATAGATTTGTAGAAGGAAGAATTTTGAAAGGTGCAAATTGTCACATACAGATAAGATCTTCTGCACAACTTTAAAAGGTAAAAGAGTCTTGTTTAACTTTAAGTCTGGTCACCCAGTGGAAATACTTCAATCTAAGCAAAGTTAAGAGAACGTGAGCAAGAGAATGTCCCTATGTATACATAGGAACCCCAGCACACCAGTGGGTACTTACGGGTTGGTTCCAAGCTGGGATAACCCAAGTGGTTCTGGATGGCCTCCCACAGATCATAGTCTTCAAAGTTGAGAGCAAATTCCTCAAAGTCATCATAGCCAAATGAATTATGGACACAGATAGCTATCCCTACTTCCGAGCTGTCTCCTACTACAATCTCCTTCATTGCTTCCTCTCTGTCTGGAACAGCCATTGCTACGTCCTTAACAAGGTGAGAGGTCAAGGAGCATGTGTGGCTATCACAACATTGGCAAGGAGTAGGACTTAGGGGAGTGGATGGGCCCCTCTTCTGTCTGAAGCTCTTCAAGTGGCACAAAATCCAAGAAACTGCTAGGTCCAGGATCCAGGAATTCTTTTGACAGGCTCTGAGAGAAAACGCCAGCATACGTCTCCTAGGGAAGAGGCTATTACAGAGACTGCACCCGCTTGCTTGGAGTTTGAGGGAGCATATATCTATCTTTGCACATCACCACAGCTCAGCAGGGAGTTTTCTGTTGGAGATCCAATACATGTGCTGCCGGAAAAGCTTCTTTAGCTTGTGGCACAGCCTACTGTGCCCCTCCACACGCCTTCGGTGTCTCCACCCACTGAAGCCTGGAAAGCAGCCTATTGACTTCTCTATGTCCTGGGGCTTAGAGCTGGCATTTCCATGACGTCTCTTCTGTGCTCTCACATAGAGGGAACCAGCATGCCAGGCAGGCAGGCGGAAGGCAAAGTGCAGCCCATACGTGTGCAGATACATAAACTGAGTCCTAGGTATCTTAAACTTTTCAACAATTTCAATCACAATAGACCCTCTGAGTAGGAATTTGGATCTAATGTGGCTGCTCCTTCCAGAAGAAGGAAAGGGTCGCTCGTAACTCTGAGCCAAGAACATCAGTAGGGCAAGGACAAGTCATGGAAGATGTCATGGAACATATGGGGCCTGCCCGATTATCTCAGAACTGAGTCCCATTCAGTCCATTATGGACAGATGGTAGCAGAAGAAATAGTGGGGGTAAAAAAAACTGGTCAACAGAAGACCATGGCTGGACTGAGGGTCACTGGCCAGAGCCGGAAAGCAAGGTAAGTATTTGAAGTCTTTCCCTGTAGCAAAGAAAACCCTGGAGAATCCTCGCTGCAGGTGATTCTCAGTTCAGTGCCACATTATGAAAGCTGTGGGGGATGGTAGGTGTGAGCTAAACTGAAGAATGAACGTCAAGGTCCTATGAGGTCATTGAACATGCATTATCTGGTCCCTAGTGCAGTGCTTCCTTAAGGCACTGTCACGTGCCATGGTTCAGAGAAAAGAACACAGCAGACATTACTGAATTATTTATTCTTGCCGCTGCCCCCGCCCCTAGTATGGACTGCATATTGTAGAGGAATCAAAGCCTGAAAGGGAAGTGGATTTGCAAGCCATGGTTACGAGGGAAACCGATTTGCATTATCCATGATTTGGATCAGTGCACATGTAATGCAAAACCAGGATTAATGCTGCCAAGGGAAGAGGGAAATAACCTCAGAGAGGGGAGGAAGGATGGGTCTAAAACACATGACTTTAGGGGGAGAAGGTTAAGAGCCTGACATGATGCACCACCTGTAAAAGCCAAACTAGACAAAATTGCAAATTGTATCAGCTGGGGTTGGTGGTGATAATTATTGGGATCCCAGCAAGCCCGGGTGGGGGAAGAGAGAAATATAACTATTTTCTCCCTTGCCATAGCCCTGAGGAAAATCCCTCCTCTGAAGGCTATTTGCTTCAGAGAAAATTCCCCCCTGGCACCAATGGAGGATTTTCTCCAATATCTGCTTGGATCCAGATCATTATTACCCACCCATCCATGAAGTTGATGCCCTCTGCCTTTTTACAAAACCCTGCACTTTTATTATAAAGACTCACTTAACATCACCTCTGGTTTGGCCCAAAGAAAACGTTCAGTTGCCAGCAGCCACAGATTGAGACCTAGTAGTCTTAACTTGGGTGACTCATGTCCACCAGTCTCCTCACACAGTTTATTTTAGTCTCCCAAGTTTGAAGTTATGTTAGTAAATGTGAATTCCCAGCCCCTCATTTACAGACGTAATGAGAATCCCTGGAGAGTGGGGCTTCCAAAAAAGGATCAGAGGTGTGGGGGATTTCACCCATCCCATATTTGCTGATTTTCCCTTGAAAATGACCCCAGCTGGAACTTCCCCAGTTTTAGAGCTGAGCTGTGGGAGAGGGTATTAAAAACAGACCAAGGAATGGACAATTAAAGGGGAGAATCAGCAGCTGGATGAGGGATTATGCATTCCTGTCCTGCTTGCCAGCCCTCCCCTCCAACCTCCATATTAGAGTTATGGAATTCTGTGCTTCCATTGTAACATCTAGCTTGCCCCACAGTGACTGAATAATTTGTCAGGAGACCTCACTCCTGCTCTCTTGCTTCCTTGCCTACTACTCCTTCCTTGTGGTATGTGTGCCACGTGTAAATGTTAACATGAGAAGAAAAATAGAATGTGTATTCCAACCAAAGCAGATTTTACTTTCATGTTATAGATAAATTTACAGCCCAAATTGATTAGTAAGAGCATTCATAAGTTAATATATAAGGATAAGTGAAGAACTTATTTCTATACAGATCTTTTCTTTTATCTTTGTCTTTTTCTAAATCCCCAAACCTTACAGTTCCCTCAGTAAATGTTTCACTTGTTTTACTATAAATTAAACTTTAAGGCTGCATTTGAGTATGGAATGGAAGCTATCTAATGACTTAAAGCAACAGTTCTGGAATATTTATGACAGATCCAGGAGGGCCTGGGCAGGACTGATGATAGCTCAAGAGGAACTGCTTACTGTGGGACTCATTTCAGAGAGCAAAGGGACCATTGGACTCCAGCAAACTAGCTAGGTATTTTTACCTTACTAAAAAAGACGATAAGAGGAGGCACAAATAGTGGTTCACAAAATCTTAACTGGCCTGGACAGAGAAAATAGAGAACAACTACTCACTGTCTACAATTCAACACACATTTACTTAGGAGTTAAGTCCCATCTAACCTGGGGGGACTTATATATGAATAAGCATAAATAGGATTGGGTCATAAATCTTCCCAAATACAAAACTTCAAAGTTATTGATCAATCCAGATAAGCAGTAGGTTTAAGACAAACAAAAAGAACCAGTTCTTCACACAGTGCAGAATTAACCTTGTAAGCCATTGCCAGAGGATATTATAATGGCCGTTAATATAAATGGCAGTGCAATGATAGCCAAACCACAACCTCTTTCAGAGGTAGAATCATTCTAACTAGCAAATATGCTGGGATATTTTTTTTTTGCAATGTATTGATACCTTTCTTGTGTCCTTTTTGTAAAAACTACTGAGCAATGTTTATGCTTTTATGGACCTCTTATATACAATCGTGCTGCACTGGGAGAGAATCCTGGCAGACCCACTGTTGCTGCTGCCACCACCGCCACCACCACCACCACCGCTACCAAGGATAGAATCAAAGTTCCAGTGTGAACCTTACTTTTCATATCATCAAGGTCAGCAGAAGCCAGCATCTGAGCCTCAGCCTCATCTGTGGGGATTCGCTGGTATGTGGCACTCTCCATGGCGGTCATGCTGCCGATACACACCCTCTCCTTCAGGTCGTAATTTGACCGCTGCCCACTTGGCACCTGACTCCAAGGTTTGCGTTTATCCCATCCCCGAGATACATTATCTCTGTACCCATAGAAGCTGTAGAGACAAGTGACAGGAGTAGCAACAGGAAGAGAGACGTTATTCCTAGGAGGGAGGCATGGAATTCCTTGTCTGGGGGTGGGGGGTGGGGAAACAATACTGGCTACAGATGTTTTGCTCTCTTCTCTCTTCTAAACAATCCTGAAGCAACACACAATTTAGGGGTTTCCAAATTATGAATTCTGTAAACTAGTCCCCTCCCTCCAATAGATGGAACATCTTGTTGGTTGGTGGCTGGTAACAGTAAAGTCAGTGTTCAGCTTCTACAGATCATAAGTGCTCATTGCTTAAGCTTGCTTGGAAAATAACTCTTCTGTCCAGGAAACCTGATCTCTAATCCCAGGTGTATGGGGGCCTGTTGTGCTTCTTATTTGCATTCTGTTTTTCAAAGACTTTTCAAAGAGGCACTGCCCATGAGGGTTATTCCATTTTATCTTCATAACAACCCTGTGAGATAAATTGAGCTGAGACAGGCACTGGGCCAAGGCTAAGGCTGAGCGGGAGATTTCCCCCTATGTCTTCCCAGTCCAAGTTCAACAGTATATATACTATGCCACATTACACTAGTTCATCAGTGGTGAAAGAAATATGCAGTCCTCTTAATGATTTACACATTCCAGGACTCAGCTCAGATACTGAAAGGTTCTAGATCTAAGCTTGGATGAGCTGTGGCTCAAATTAAGCCCAACCCCACCCATGCTTGTGACACCATAAGGTTCTCTGGGGCTTGAACTAAGTATGTCCAGGCACTCTCTGTTCTCTGCCTGCAGCATCTGCAACCCATCTGAAGCCCAAACCATAAAAAGAGCAACCCATCTTACCTCTTTGGAGAGGTAGGTCCCTTCTCTGGCAGCAGATTGGAGAGGCATGGGAGTGGGGAGAGGTGACTGCATTCCTCTGCCACATGAAATGATAAAGTGCATGGGCTACCATGGACTTCCTCCTCTTCCTCTTCCTCCTCCTCACTCCCAATAGTGAACTATAAAGAAGTGACACAAGGAGTCAAACTGGCACAGCATTCAAGAAGCTTGGGAAATGCCATTCCTATTGCCCTTGTTAAGGCTGACAGAAACAAGGAACAATGAGCTCCATCACACCAGTGGTTTATCGCACTCTCGCCATGCCTGGCATGTGTTTTTGCAGCGCGGTACTCACATGACGGCGTCTCTGTCCCAAACTCATCTCGCTTCTTCTCCTCCCTTTTCCATCTTATTTTGGGGCCGGGAAAGTCTGTTTTCCCACCCTCCAGCGCAATAAAGCCGCTCCTCTGTTTTGCTGCTCTTGCACTATATTGGGCCATTCCATTTTTTGTTGGGGTGTGTGTGTGTCAAAGGGCGGTCTCGCTGACAAAAGAGGAGGGCAGGGCGGTTCTCCGCTCAACTGTTCTACTGCTCAACCATGAAGGGGGAGGGAGAGGGGGCACCCAAACACCCTGCAGAGAAGGCAAGCGGGGCTGCTGCTGCCCATGCCTGGGACTCAGTTCCATTCAACTCTATGGTTCTTACTCCTGAGTAGGCATGTCTAGATTTCCTGACCAGAACAATGTTGGCTTCCTGTTGCCATGCCAATATTGACCACAAACGTCTCCAAAAACTAATTGTAATACTTTCTCTTCACTTATATTATTTAATATGATCTTAGGGGAAAACATAGTGTGTTGTTTTGCCATAATTGCACAATTTCAGGCTGCCGTGCTATTGCATTTGCACAGATATAAAAAATATTATAAGTGCAGGGGGGAAGGAGAACATAGGGGGCAGGGCAGGAGATTTTGCCAGCACAGTAGCAATACAGGTAGAAAGATACATGAGCTGAAATAGCGCCACAACACACAGACATGAAAGAGCCCAGTGCTTGACTTGCTAAGGAAACTGAGGGGGAACCACGGACTCAAAGTGGGGAAAAAAGTAGGTGTGATGGAGCTCAATGTGAATCTGCATTGTTTGGAAGGTATCCATCCAATTTTTCTATGTGATTTAGCGCTCCATCTGACGAGCGTTTTATTTATTTATTTTTATTTATTTATTACATTTTTATACCGCCCAATAGCCGAAGCTCTCTGGGCGGTTCACAAAAATTAAAAAGCGTTTTATTGCACGCTTGTTACTGGGCACTCACAAATTTTTCACAGGAGAAACAGCATGATTAGAACGCCCAACTGAATGGACCTCATGCTCATTGTTTACTTCCTGTTTTGAAACAGGAAGTAACTGAGCAACAAAATCAGGAGCAGAGAAGCAACAGTAGGGAGTGTGTTTTCCCACTTGTGATGGAGCTTCTATACTACCCATTTATTCCATAATATGTTTATATAGTCCCCTTCCTTCTCCACTGCTCTTTAACAAACACACACAGAGCCTGCACTGCCTCCTGACACAGGGGGTACTGAAAATCCTTCAACCTTGTTCCACTGTACCTAATTCTTGTGCCTGTATCTCCAAGCCCATGGCCCCTCTTGCAGTGTGGGTAGGAAGTCTCTCACCTCAACACTTCCTTCTGTCAGCTCTGCCCGTGGTTTGCTATGAGACTCCCCTTTGGGAGACGCTTCAGCATCAGACTCTGCTGAGATCTCCTTCTCTAGAGCCTCCTCTCCTTCAGATTCCACTTCCTCCTCTTCTTCCTCTTCTTCCTGGATGGTTGGGGTGACATTGGAGGGAGGTACAGAGGTCTTCTTTAGCTTTCTCTTTTTCTTCTTTTTCTTCCTATCAGAGTGGGGAAGCTTCTTCTGGGACTTGTGTGGGGGAGGCAGGTGGGTGGACAGGGGGTGATGAATGTGGTGGGATGTCTGGCGATGGACTGTGGAAAAGAAACAGGAGAAGGAATTGCATCATGAAGAGGGCAGGAAGGCATATTGCAGGGCATGGCAAACAGGGAGAGGGGGAGAAGGAAGGGACAAGAAATAGCCACACTCCATTTTAGCTAGAAATGAAGCTTTTCTTATCCCTCCTAGGATTCCCACTGCAACATGCCAGAAGAAGCCCCCTCTAACAATAATGAGAAGAAATCACACTGACTCATCTGTCTAAACTTTCAGAAATGCATCTAGCAACCACTTGCACTCCCCAAACACCTGAAATCTGCACATTTCAACAGATATTTGCCTGTCCTTTAAGATAAAAGTGTTTCATAATTTCTTTTCAATAAAAAAAGTTTTGGAAGGGGGCTTTCCAGTTACCTTCACTCAGCAGTGAACTTCACAGACAGATTACCAGTCCTCAATTTTTATTATGGAAAATGATTTGAAAATGAACTTCGCAATAGTAGGAAGCTGTTCCATCCAGCTTGGATTCAGTATTTCCCCCCAAAGCTAAATTTGCTAAACTGCATAACTCTGTCTCAGCTATTAAGCACCCAGGACAAATTTCGCATTCCCAGAATTAAGCTGCCTCACTTAAATCATAGAATTTTGGGGCAGAAATTATGAAAACAACTTGAGAATCACTGTCAGTCTTACCACTACATGACTGTAGGTGGCAGCCTGTGCTTTTGTTGACGCAAAAGATAAGCTATATAAAGATCTCCAGAGAGGTAGTCCTCTTAGGCCCTTTCTACACCATCCGTTTTTTGAGGGATCATCCCTGGATCATGTCTGTATATCCAAATGATGCACAGAAGATCCTAGGAGCAGGGAGGGATGATCCTTCCATTTCCCCGGGATAAGTGAGATCTCAGAAATAACTCAAAAGGATATTTTGCACAATGATTGACCAATATGATATATTACCTAAATTAAAATTACAACTATATTTAAAATGTCAAATATTTTTAACTTGCTTTCCCAGAAATCAAATTTCAAGAACAAAATTTGAGATCTGACATTGAAATTTTAGTATTCACCAAAGCTTCAAATTCTCAAAACGCACTTTGAATTTTAGGGGTGGGGGCATTAATGCAAAGATTAATGTTCATTTTACACTTTCCATTTCTTTCTAACATTGATGATGCAGACAACATGGGTGGAAAGGCCAGAAATGATTTATACACACTATGGAAACCTAAGGGTAAATATACTCTGCCAGAGATACAATGGGCTACTGAGCACAGGCTTTTCATATCCTTAAAGATGGTTTCTATGTAAAGGCTGTGCTTGGTCTGTGCTCTGACTTTAAGTTAGGACCAGCTGACAAGACATACGTACATTCAAAGTCGCTCTCGCAGTAGCTGCGGCCTTGCTTCTCCTGGTCTCTTAGCACAGACCTGCTGATCAGGTCACCAAACCGTTCGATAGCCAAGGTCTTATCCAAATCCTCCTCATCCTCTGTGCCAGGAAAGGCCGTCTCAGCATCCTCACCATCCTGCATACCAACCAGTAGATAATCACACACTGCCTCGAGACTACGTAGTCCCTTATTACAGAAAGATATTAAAAACCTCTGATCCCTTCCTTTTCCCTGCTCTTCCAAAATAGCACCCTCACTCACATTTCACCGCAATGGAGTCACAATAGACATTATAGGCAGATGCCAGTCTCACCAAAGGCCTCAAAACAACAGAACTAAAAGGGTTGCCCATCCAGAGATGCATTTGAAGCTCTGATCCTTAATTTGCCTGTCCTAACCTGGTCTGCCTTCATCCCCGGATTGGGATTGTACTGAAATGTGTTGTTGTGCCAGCTGTCCAATTCTGGATATCCAGAAGGTAAACAACGGAGGAGACCGTGTCCAGATCTATGAACTCAAGACCCTCCTTCACCATGCTCACTCTCCATTCCACCTAAGACGAGTGTCTCACAATCTGATATTTAAACTGTCAAGTTTCTTCCCATCCCCCTCTCCATTCCAGAAAGGGGAAAGTCCTGATGATCTCCAGTGTATTGAGGTGAGGGGGCAACTTCAAGAAGAATTGGAGTAAATGATGATTTACCTCAGGAGACAGGTAGAACAGGAAATACAGGCCAGAGCCCAGAAGCAATGTAGGCTACCCACCCCATACTACATTTGTATGAAGAATCATATTGGTTGCCTGCACAACTGTGTAAGGCCCCAGTCTTTTTCTCCCATCCTGCTTTATTATACCCTGCGTATTCACCAGAGGTTCTGATTATGAAAACCCAGCTCCATCCCATGCCCTACCCCTGGATTTTCTACTTTGGGATTTCTGTCACAGCATCTTTACTTTAGAGCTGTATGATACTGCCCCATTCTTTCTGGTTCACAGTTGTTTCTTCCTGTACCTTTGCCAAGCACTGAGGTTCAGCCCTATAGCTATGAGCACTTCTGTGAGTTTGGTCCTTTCAAATCCCCAGCTGCAGCTACTGGTAATTTTTTCTTTTTTAAAAAAAAATCCTGTCAATTTAGCTTGAAATGCTGGTGCCAAGCTATTGTGGACTCTTCAGTTACCATGACAACACAGTAGGCCCAGCGGTGACAGGTCTTTGCTGAACCAGAATGAGAAGCAAAACGGGCCTCAGCTAAACAGACCCCCAACACTCACCTCTAACCAAACATCCAGGAGAAGCTAGGGTCTTTGTGGTACTGCCTGGACAGGTGAGTTTCTGCACCGTTGCCATTGCTCCTGGAAAGATAGGGACTCCTGGACCAGGTCTTAATTAGAGACAAGGCCCATTGTTTTTAATGACAGTACTAATCCCTGCCACATGTAAAGAGTGCCTGAAGAACGCATTGCTCATCACTGAGTAATCACAGCCTATATTACATATCAGAGATTATGGGAAGGGGTTTTCAAGGTCAGACAGGCTTGAACTCCTGTATCTTTCATTTTAAAAACCAATGATTGATCTGTACCAGTTTCTTGTGGGAACCTGTCAGAAAAAAAGGTTAATTTGGTCTAAGGTGCAGAGCTGCTGATGCAGTACCAGAGTCCCTCCTTATAGGAAATCAAACACACAGACATAAAGTTAGAGACTCCAAATGTAATAAATAAAGCTGTTTTGGCTTTCCCCCCCTATTTGGAGAATAGAAATTAAGCAAAGTTCAGCCATTTCTTACAGACATGTGTCAGAAAATATGAAGCTGCTAGCTTTTGACCCATAGATCAAAAAGCAAATGTCTGTGCCTATTCAGCTGGGGCAACCCTGCAACGATAGTTGCAGACTGAGTGACTCCACCTCCAGATTCCTACATGTAGGAGTTCAAGATTCCAGTCAAGTAGCTGGCATTCACTGACCTGACATTGGATATAAGTTATCTCATATTGGCAACAGATCCATGTTATATTGTATAGGCAGTAGGAACTTGTCCTCTCATTCTTTGTAAAGAGCCATTCACATACATGGTGCTATATTAATATGATATAATATAATTAATATAATAATATAATAGTAATATGACAGGTTATTAAGCACAAATCCATAAACAACCATCTGCAGACAGAAAGACAGTGGCCTTCTACTCTTTGGGACATCAATAGGAAGCACACCTATGGATTTGGAATGAAAACAGGAGAGCTTGGATCTTGGGATAAGCAAAGGAACATTTCCTGTCTCCTTCTCTGCCCAGCAGCCACCTGTGTTCTTCAAAAAGCCTCTACAGAGGGTCAGGGTGGGCCTCCAGAACGAAACAGGATGAGGTGCCGGGGGGGGCGGAGCTGGGGGGGATGGGGGATCTGAAACTGGTCAGCAGTTTGTACAGTGTTGGGTGATTCTCTCCTTTCCCCAGCAGCCCACAGCACAGCACATCCTACATTGCTCAGGAGGACCCCCGCCCTCCGCAACAGGAAATTTTCCTTCCATTTGCTACTTTACCTTAATCTGTTTTAGGATCCGTGCTGATGTCTTTAAAACTCAACTCTGGGTATGAAAGAGGGGAAACTACTTTGACCTACTAAGGACTTCTGGGGTAAAGAATCTAAAAGAATAAACACTGGTAGTGACTTCCAGAAGGGTAGCCATGTTAGTCTGTTTCAGCAAACTCAACAAAAAGAGTCCTGTGGCACCTCTAGTCTTACGCCCCAATAAACCTGTTCAGTCTTTAAAGCATTACAAGACTCTCAAGTCATTGTAAGACAGTCTGTGATGCCTTTCCATCTTGAGATCAGGGAACTAGTTACATATAGATCTTCTCAGTCACACTATATTTGAACTCAAAAGAGGCTGAGCAGGACTTCCAGTCAAAAAGCTTGTGGCACCAGTAATTTGTACTCAGTTCCCTGTTTCTTATCTTTCTATTTCCCAGTGCCTGAAAATCAAATCAAACAACAACAACAATCACCTGTTGCACAGTAGTGAAGATGCCTCCCAAAGGAGCAGTATTTCCAGCTGCCATCTTGGTTTATGATCTATGGGCCGTCATGCAATGTTTGGGCCAATATCAACCCTTCTCTTTCATTAGCAGGCACCCAGTAAGTCTGAGGCGTGGCATAACCTGTGGAGTAAGAATAGAACACATTGGCAACTGGACCAGGGAAATTGTAGGGGTTTGTATCTACAGTTGTGACAATTAAGAGCTAATGGAAAGTAAGAGTCACTGCTCAGAATCACGCGACACCCTTATGCAAGACACTGAGTTCTAAATTAATTATAAGCACTCAGAAAAGTGACCTGGATATTGCTATGGACAGCTCAACAACTTGCTTGGCTCAGATTGCATGCAGCTAAGTGTCAGGATGCAAAAGGAATGGCGTGTAGCATAATAATAATGATAGTCTAATAATGTCCTCTTCTTCAGAGTCATGTGCCATCCCAGTCACCAATCTGATAAAGAAATGTGGGTCAGGGGGAGGGAGGGCCCACTAGCTAAGACTCTGATACTGAGGAAAAGTCTCTTTGTGGGGTAACTGGATAGACTGAGGCTGTTGGGATCAAAGCAACATGAGATGACACAACAGATGTTTGCAAATAGCAAACAGCAAAGGGAAGGAAAAATAATGCAAGGGTTAAAGGCAGCCATTTATAGCTAATCAAGGAAGCATAGCTGAGTAATCCCTCGGTTTGCGTAATCCCTAAAGTAGCCACTGGGTCTCACTGAGCAGCAACTTGTCTCTTAATAGCCCTCTTGGGGTTTTCTGACTTCTCTTCAAAATAGTTGGACAAAGCAGGCTGTGGATAGCATTGCTTCCTCCTTGTGGGATTTAAATAGGACTCATGAAAGTATTTTGTTTCCTACCTGGTTAGTTGTGTGCATGTGTGTGTGTGTGTTTTTATGTCAGCTTCCGGTCTAGGTGCTAGTCAGTTTTCCATATGCATCTGCATCAGTAGATCAGAGTATGCAAATCAACAGTAGCAGGTTGTTTTCTCTGGGAGGCAGCAACTACAGAGTTACAAAAGTCTCCCATAGCAGTGAGAGTGTGGGTAGCAAAAGGGCACATGAAACTGATTGTGCTGACTATGAATTATTATGCAAAATGAAGAAAATAATTACATTCAATAAATAAAACTAATTATACACACATTGGTCTAGGTTTTTAGACTGCTGACATAAATCAGAATAGAGTTTAGAGTACCTGAAAAAGCCTTGCAAGCAGCTCCCCTTGAACAAAAATATATATTGTCTAGAAGCACACCTCCATCCTGTTATAGCGAATCTACTGCTTTCCTAAAAGGCAACTGCTATGGCTAACTGAAATAAAATATGCATTTTATTTCTAGTTTTAATTAGCCTACATAGCTTTCAATGGCTTTGGCTGCTCTTGAAAAATTATTTTCTCCTGAATGGTCTCAAGAGAAATTTCATAGACTGTAATGAGGCCAATCCAGAGCAAGCAACTAATACACTAATACATTGTATAATGTCATTGTATACTAGCCTTCTCTGTGGTGGCACCCTGACTCTAGAACACTCTGTTTAAAGAGGTAATGCTGGAACCAACATTACAATCTTTCCAGCCCAGGTTAAGACTTTTCTATTTGACCTGGCATTTTAAAGTGTTAATTTGTCTTCTTGTAGTTTGCATAGTCTTCTGCTGCCTTTTAGTCCATCATTGAAGGATATTGTTTTTATTGTATTTGTACTTGGTTTAAATAATGCATATGCCTATTGTGTACCACTCTGGCATCCATTGGATGAATGAAGTTTAGAAATATATTAAATAAATAAATAAAATTACAAATTAGACAATGGTCTCCTATCCATGTAGATTATTCTGGATAGTGACCCTCAAAGCACCACTCTTAACCTTCAAAATAAATTCACATACACATCCATCAATACATGTATCTGTCTGTAACATCTGGATATCATCCTATTTTCAGGCACTGTGCTGCTGGTATGGCTCATTCCATGTGCTGAGTAAGCAAGTTGTGAGATTGGGCCTGTTACATTCAGGCAGGCTTGTTAGACTCTTAAGATCCTCATCTGTTCTTGAGAAATTTAGGTTAACATCAACAATCTTGACAAAACTAGGGAAAGTCATTCATTCTACAGGCAATTGGAAGCATATATGAACATATGAAGGTTCATTATACTGAGTCAGCATAGGTCCATCTAGCCCAGTATGGCCAACACTGACTGGCAGTAGCTCTCAAGAATCACAGTTCTTTCCCAGTTCTGCTATCTGAGATTCTGATGACACCAGGGATTGGACCTTGAACTTTCTGCATATAACACATCCTCCTCCCTCTTTCCAATAACAAACTTCGTTTGTCCCAGGCCTATCAATTTGAAGTGAAGCAGGGCCACTCATAAATAAGGCAGTGCCTTCCGCATATTCTGGTGATTGCTCAGGTATGCAGAAAAGAAAAAGGGAAACAAGTGGGCCTGTTTGTTTCAATAACCGTTTCTTGTATCCTAGAGGTGGGGATTATGGGTGATGTATGCCATGAGGCTAAATAGCTCCCCTTCACACATTATATGGGGATGCTTCAGGAAGGTAAAAAAATCATTAACATCAATTTTTCTCTTTCCTAGTCTAACATGCCTTCTTTCTGCTATATAGCAATATAGTGCTCAAATTCGGAGCTGCCAGTCAGACTTAAACCTGAGACCATTGGTACCACATAGCAGAAAGGGGAAAGTTTTAGGACAGGGGAGGAATGGAAAAAATAGTTGTTTTCCTTCCCTCCCAAAACCTCCCCCTCTCCCATGAAACTCAAGCATGCATGACATGGTTCCTTTTCCAGATAGGCCAGAGCCCTGAATAACAGCTGCCCTCACAACATTTTGTTGTAGGTTCCTACTTGTATGCTCTATCACCAAACTATTGGCCCTCCTATCTGTGGGCAGGATTTAATTGATCAGATACATCCACCTGCATTCTGGTTTGAAACATTCATGTTGATGTATCTGTCTACAATATATCATATACAATATATCTTCTTGATCAGAGAGTATTATTATTATTATTACATTTCTATACCACCCCATAGCCGAAGCTGTCATACAGGCTTATAGACTTGAGCCATAGTACTTTCATACAGACTTAAGCCATATTACCCATCCCTTTAGAAATTAAAAGCAACTAGATAACTTTATATTTCAGTATGTACAGAGCAGGTATAGCTTGAGAAAGTATGGAGAAACTGGGCTGGAGGAAGCACTGGCCAGAATAGAAATATTAATATTTGGTTAGAGTTTCCATTTAGTTTACTGGGTGACTTTGGGCATCTCTCTCTCTCTCTCTCTCTCTCTCTCTCTCTCTCTCTCTCTCTGTGTCAGCCCATGCTACCTCAAAAGATTCTTGGGAAGATACCATGTGGTTATTAGAGAAAGGGTGGGATAAATTGTAATAAAATAAAAGGCCATAATTTGCTGAAAATACAGGTGGACATAAGAAGTTGCCTAATACTTTCAGACTACTGTCTATCTAGCTCAGTACTGACTACACTGACCAACAGTAGCTTTCAGCAGAGATCTTTCCCATCAACTACTAAACAATCATTTAACTAGAGATGCCAGTGATGAAACCCAGTACCTTTTGCATGCAAAATATTTGCTCTGCCACTGAGTTATGGACTATCTGTATGGTCAGTGTATTTCTACATCCTTTTCACAAGGATTCCTTACCTGAGGTTATACCTAGATAAATTGTGGCAGCAAGATTGCAGAAAGAGAATTGGCCTTGCCATCTCCCTCTCTTCTCTTCAGGCCATATGCTGGGACTGAGGGCACTTGAGAGGATAAGGAAGAGGAACTTGAAAAAGGTAGGTGTGGACTACAGTTGCATGGATCAGTGGAAGGTCAACGATAGACAGTCCCTGGGATTGTAGCCCAGAGTGGAGGAGGAAGGAAAGGGGCAGCTGTCAGACCAGGAACAGCTGAGAGCAGGAGAGGAGGGAGAGAGGAAGGGATGAGCATTGTGAGAAACAGCAGTGACCTAGGCTGCATCCGTCAACCAGATTAAGATTTTTAGATGATGTTTCTCTTACATTTGGAAATGCCTTCTTTTTACTGGAAGTTGGGAGCAGGGTTGCCAACTTTTTTTTCTAGCATGGCGCATGTGCTGTGATAAACAGAAATCTTCCATTACTGCACCTGCATGCTAGCCAGAGCTTCACCAGCTGAATTTCTGCTCCTCCTGCAGTTGTAAAAGAGTCAGTAGCTGTTGCTGTGAGTGATTGACAAGGAGATTATTCTATTACAGCCATGTGTTGTGGACATTTCCTTTAAAGGCTGCGGTTAATAGGCCAGATGGGCCACTGACCTAAGAAATAAAACAGTTCTTAATTCATATGGTCTTTTATAGCCTTGCCAAACATGTATCTTTCTCTCATATTAGGGAGTATTACTGATCACTTGGATTCCCCAGTCTATTTACCTATCTTTCCCCTATTTTACATTAAGACCATGGGTGCTTTGGGGCTCTGTATTGAATTTTTATTTTGTATTTATTCACTGCTGAATGTAGTGATGATATGGCTCATAAATGAGGCATAGTGCAATAAACAAGGAAAAGCAAGAGGAGGAAGAAGAGGACAGATTTGATTAGAGATGCACGTCACTCTCAAATGATAGGCTGTTGGCGCCAATGGGAGGCCAGGACTGAGAAGGGCTGAAAACTGTGTCCTGTGCAACAAAGAAGGAGATAAGGGCTCAAAATATCATATAGTGCATGCCCAAAGTTCAGACTCCTGGCTGAGGAGGGAGGCAACGAGGGATACATGTAGCACACACTAAATTAACGTACATGTGATGGAACAAAACTGGAGGCATGACATGTACTATAGCACATGAAAAATTGAGAGCTTCTGTGTCAGGCTTACTGTGCCATATCCATCTTTATCAGAATAGCACTAATTTCTGTGAGCTGTACTGCAGCTCACACCCACCTGACAGCTATACCTGAAAGCACTGATTCTAGATGTATGGTGTGGGGAAAACACACTCTACATACTCAGAGGCACTCCCTTCTGTATTACTTCGCATTTTCCAAAACTGAGCCCTGGCACTGAAAACAGTCTCCTGGTTTGAGTCTTAGCTATAATAAAACCCTTAAGAGCATCATGGGGATACTGAATCCTTGCGCAGGAGCTTGCAATGATACCTATCATACGCAGGAGATTCCAATTTCACAAGCAAGACACCACTGGCATGTCCTGTGGGCATGCCAAGTATACTGGAACATATGTTGCTGGAGGGTTTGGAATGCATACGCATACACACACACACACACACACACACACACGGGTTGTTCTAAAATGCCCCCCTTCTATTCACTCAGAAAGCATATATCCTGCAATCTCCTCTACTGCCCTAGCAGATGCTTGGGGTGCCCTTTCTTTCAGGAAGGATCTGACACTCTGGTGACTGAAAGCTCAAAACTCCTGTGTCACACACAAGAGAAGAGAAAGGAAGCCCATTATATCAGCACTGCTGTGAGAGTCACACAGCACTGCTCCCTGGGGCGTATCTTTCCTTGCACCTGGCAATGTCAGGGACATGAAGATGCTGGACCAGGATGGGATGGAGGCGGGAGTAGGGGGTGGGGAGAGAGGCTATACTGTACCTCGCAGCTGCTGCGAAGGAGCGCTGCTTGCCTCCAGCCAGGGGTCCACGGGTTGCTCGCTGCTGCAGCTGGCCTCTTCTTGCCCTCCCTCCAGCTGCTGGAGATCACTCAACATGTGTCCATTTCCCTGCTAGTGGCTCAGGTAGGGCAGCTGTGTCAGACGCCTCCTCCTCCTCCTCCTCCTCCTCCTCTTCAGTGCAGCAGCTTCCTGCTCCTCCTGCAGGCAGCCATCCGCTGCTACTGGCTCTGCTTAGAGACGAGCTGCACATTGGCTGCTCTTGCTCCCTTATTTAAAATTCTGTGTGGCGAGCTGTGAGGCTATGAGTCACTCGCTGCTTTTTGCCAGAGCAGGCAGTGGCTATTCTGGAGAGTTGGGCTGGCAGGAAGGAGCGACACAAGTAGCCTCCCTCGGTACAGCATCACTGGCACCTCCACATCCAATTAGCACGGCACTGGCGCTAACCCTTCCTGCACCTCATGGCTCGGCAACGCAGTGGTGCAGGCGCACGCACATTTATCTTTATGCTTGCACGCAGCCTCCCAGCTTGCATACTAGCCGGTGCATTGTATTCCAATGCGTTGAACATACTACGAGAGAGTTGGTGTCGGGTAATAGTTAAGAGATTGAGCTATGAATTAGGGAGTCCCCAGTTTGAGTATAGCTTCTGCTATCAACTCAACCTCCCCCACCCCTCCATCTGCAATATGGGCGATAATAATGCTGACTTATCTTACAGGGTTGTAGTAAGGATTATACCTAGATAATGTGCATCAAGCACTTTGAACAGTTTGGACTGTTAAGTGTTATTCCCTGTGCAAAATTTGTGTTGGTTTAAGTGGGTACTTTGGCAGAGGGGCTATTCATAAATAAATGCATATACCATCAACCAAATAATCACACTCAACTGTGGCACAAATAATTCACATAGACATGTGTAATTTTAAAGCAGCCTCTTACCTGCTGACACTGAAGCCAAGACGAAAGTACGAGTGGCTACTCTAGTCAGATTTCTAAAGAGAGGATACACAGGCAGAAGGAAGGTTTCCTTAGTTATTAGTTGTTGTGGATTACGTCTTCATATTGGTATTTTACGATTTTATGTTTTTCGTTGTTTAAAATCTATACACAATGTCCTGGCTGTTAATTTTGTGGACTGAATAAACCACACATCAAAAGGAATCCTTGTGCTATAAGGGACATAAAGAGCATTTCTGCCCTCTCCCAAATTAGACTGGATCATTTGACCTTCAGCTATTTTCTCAAAAGTGTGTTAACATGAACGACAGGAGCAACTGTGGCTGCTTTATAAGAGCTCATCCATAAGGCAAGGCTTTGATGTGAAGAATGAGATATTGATGAGGACAAAGCTTACATATGATGGGATTGGCAACATGATGCCCATGGGTATCACAGTACCCCCAGACACACACCCCTTGGCATCTGCCACGGCCCTCAGCCCCCCCCCAGATTTAACAAAACAAACAAACACCTTTATTATTTATTTATTTTAAAATTCCCTTGGGTGACTTAAATCAGCAGAGCTCTGACCTCCAGCCATCCATGCTGCTCTTTTCCATTGCCCAGGATGTCCCTGAGTCCATGTGAGCCCAGAGCATTTTTCAATAGAAAGGGAGAGTGCAGGGAAGCTGGAGGCGGAGCTCTGTTGTTTTCCAGCCAGCCAGTCAAAACTGAAAGGGAAAAAAAGGTGTGGGGAAGCTATTTGGGGAAGTGGGGGAATATGTGGAAGAGGAAGAAAGAAGGACAGCGAGGGGTGGTGGTGAGAAAAGCCGGTGGTGGGGAAGAAGAGAGGGTTAGAAAAGCCAGGGAGAGAAAATTAGAAAAGCCAGCAAGGGGGTTGGGAGCAACTGAGGAGTGACCTTGGGTGGGTGGGGGATGCGTGTTGTTGGTGACATGAATGAAATGGGGGTGTCTGTTTGTTTTGGCAATGTGGGGTGTGTGTTTATAGGTGGGTGTTGGCAATGTGGGGTGATTGGTGTAAGGTGATTTGGGAGAAATTAGCTTTCCTTTCTGTGAAATTGGTGTTTTGTTGATGCAGAAATCTGGAGGTTCAAAGGAGTGCCACCTCCAGTATCAGAGGCAGTGTACCTATGTACACCAGTTACTGGGGAACATGGGCAGGAGGGTGCTGTTGCACTTCAATCCTATAGATTCCAGGTTTGACAGCTGGTTGGCCACTGTGTGGACTAGGTGGACCCTTGGCCTGATCCAGTATGGCTCTTCTTATGTTCTTATAAGAGTGTTGGCATTCTAGCCTCACCAGTTTGCCTTTCTATGAAATCTATTTCAGTTATAAATTCTGTGATTGCTCACAGAATTTTTGGGCATTTTTGACACACATGCTACCACAGCAGCTAATTTGTTACAGTGCCCACAACACTTTCTCAAAAATCCAAACATGCTGAAACAGGTTGGAGAGACCCCTGCCCAAGGTTCTGGCAAGAATGCCTTGATTCCAGGAGCCTTGCACCTAGCAATGCCCCATCTTGAGAAGCCGTTATTCTGCATTTCCTAAATAAAGTGAAACTCTGGGATGTTATATCCTGTGGAGCAGCAGCCACTTAAAAAACGAAATGTGAAACAGGCTGTGAGTGCTACGCTGCATCACTCTGTGCATACATGGAGTAAAGTTTACGGTAGAGCTAAATCTCGAAAATTTGAGATGCTCAAGTCTGCTGATTTAGAGGAAAACCTAACCTGGCTTCTAGGCCTCTGTTTACCATGGGAGACAGTGACCCTGTTTAGAAGCAACCTTAAACCACGGTGGTTAAGACTTTCCTGTTAACAAAAAAAGACTTAACCACTGTGGTTTAAGGTGTCTTCTGAACCGGGCCAGTGTTAGGGTATTGTGTTGGAAACTGGCTTTATGGAGGTGGGAAATTACTAGATATTTGGTTGCTAGATATAATTTTTGTGGTAATGGGGTGGTGTGGTGGTCATGGAATTATATAAGGCTTGATCGGGGGGTGAGTCTCTGTTTTGAGGAGTGGGGTGTTGATCAGGGTCTGGCTGGGAAAGCTTGCGGCATGGCTTGAGGGTGGTTCTAGTCTAACTTTCCCCAACTTGGTGCCCTCCAGATCTTTTGGACAAGAAATCCTGTCAGCCCCCAGCAGCACAGCCAATGGTCAAGAGTGCTGGGAGCTGTACTCCAAAACATCTGGAGGGCACCAGGTTAAGGAAAGCTGAAACAAACGACACCACGAGGCTAGTTGCGAACCGGCGGCGGTTCTGCTGTGAGATAATAACAGAGAAAAACGAGCCAGAACTGTGAAGATAGAAAGCTAGGCTGGGAACAACACTGGCTTCCTTAAGTCCGCCGAGGACGCTCTCTCCTGTTTTTGTGCCAGCTCTATGGTAACGCGGAAGTGAGTTAAAGATTCGGGAGCTTGTCTTGTGTTTGTAGTCGGGGCGCTGTTCAAGAGTCCGGCTCTCGGCTTTCCAGGTAGGTAGAGAGAGGGAGGGGGGGTCGTTTGGCCTGAGAGACTGCATGAGCGTTGCCATGGTTACTTCTTCCTTCCTTCCTTTTCGGCTGGTCCGGCACTCCCTGCACCATACGCTTGCTGTTTTCCTGAGCCAGGCTCCTCTTTCCTATCCTAATCTCAGGGGTCTGCCTGGGATAGGTAAACCTCCCCCTCCTGATTGGTGGAAGGCGGGCAGGATTCTCTAAAAGCTTCCGAGTAGGATCCCAGGATCCTGCGATGCTTGAGGTGGGTCTGCCTTTTCCTTAAATGAGGGCATTGCGCAATTCTTGTCACTGTCATGCGACTATGTGTCAGCATGGTAGTAGTTGATTTGCGACGCGCCTGGCTTGGCCTTAGCGTCTGCACCAGCCTGGCTCCAGATTACAGATTGTAGCTCTAAAAGTCTCGGCCCTGGGAGGTTGGTGTGTAACATCTCTGCACTTTGGGGTCTGAATCTTTCTCAGAGAGGAGTTGTGTTTGACTGTTCTCTGGTTTGATGATTGAGATTCAGATTGGTGAGTGAGCTACACTTCTTTCTAAGTAGCTTGTTTTGAGATCCTTAAATGTGGCTTGGACTTTTGGTTCCCAGGTGATTGTTTTTCCTTCTTTTTGGTCTCTTAGTTTTGCAGATGGCTCCTGAAACTCCCAAGGAAATAATGCTTCAAAGCTTAGCACGATTACTGCGGGATTCTGGTAGGTTCTGATGGTTTGAAGCACACTAGTGCTTTACAGTAGCTGGCAGTAAATACAGTGGTACCTTGGGTTTAGGGCCAGAGTTGATGGTAATGGCTGAACTCAAACTGTGTGGCATGAGTTACAGCAGACATCATGGTGCTTCTTATGTAGGGAAATGTAACCTATCACACTTCTACTTCTGGTATTATTCTGCAAGACCATGTCACATTTTACTTACCTGCAAGTATTCTATCACTGTGCATAGTTGTTGCAGGTATCTGTAGCCAATCATGTGTCGAGTTACAGGGGTGTGTGTCCATAGTAGCAAATACATTCTGATAAATAACTTCCTCCATAGAACAAACTTGGGGAGGGGGAGAACTTTAACCTCTGTTCTCTCTTCACTGAGAAAAGCTCTTCAGTAGAGTTCCAGCCCTTCCTAAGTGCCATGTCCAAGAGAAGAAAGATGGCTATTTCATCTCCAGGATGCAACTTTCTGTTGATGTTGTTTCTTGTGTGAGGTGAATGTGTATTTGAAGTTTTGCAGGTGAATTTAGGGAGGAAAATCTAGCAGAACTAGTATTGGTTCTATATCATTCCACTGAATTTAATCCCTTTGCGGGGGTAGTGCAGGATAGTAGGGAATGTACTATACATAAATATGTGAAGAGTATAGAATTAAGACACTTACTTATGGATAACCTCAACAGAACTAACTATAGTTGCTACTTATTCACCAATAAAAGTGGCAACACTGTGATGCTAAGCTGCTAGGATGTGCATCGGCAGTGAGTGCATATGGATCTATTAATGCTTATGTTTTGTGAACTGCCCAGAGAGCTTCGGCTATTGGGCGGTATAAAAATGTAATAAATAAATAAATAAATAATGTTCTTTTTCTTTAGGAGACTTGATTCTGGATGGCACTAGCACCTTGACCTTGTGCACCTCCACACTAGAGATTCTCACGCAGATCTTTGAACAGCACTTACTACCACGAAACCAGAACCATGGTTTCATTGCACTCTCGTCACACCCTGCTGAAACTTCTGCCATCCTTCATGCCCAATTCCTCTTTGATGTCTTACAAAAGACTCCCTCACTGAAGGTGTGTAGTGAAGTGGGAGGTTGTGTGTGAGCAGTCAATCCGTGCTTTCTTTTGGAAAGAGGTTTATGCCTTATAGTGGAGATATGGGAGTTGTGCTGGCTGTAGCTGTATTTCACACATGGTCCATAAGTTGATGATGGCTGAGATGCTAGGAGGTAATCCCATCATAAGAATGGCCAAGATGGATCAGATCAATGACCTATCTAGTCCAGCATTCTGTTCACAAAGTGACCAACAAGATACCTGTGGGAAACTCCACAACCAGAACATGAGTACAGTGGCACTCTCCTGCTTGTGTTCCTTAGCAATTGCCTCTGAAACTGTAGGTAATATGTACCATTGATAGCCTTATCCTCCATGAATTTGTCTAATCCCCTCCCCAGTTTGGAGAGATCCTTCTGGAGCTCTTTGCTATCATTTCTTGTTTTAAATACAATTATTTAAGTAATTTGGTGTCATCAGGAAATTTGGCCATCTCACTGCTCACCTGTAACTTCAGATCATTTATGAACAAGTTTAAAAGCACCAGTCCCAATTCAGATCCCAGGGGACCCCACTGCTTACATTACTCCATTGCAAGAACTGCCCATTTTCTAGTCCTCTGTTACAGAGGCTGATCTTAAGGACATGTTCTTCCTGTTCTTTAGCCAGTTTCTCAAACATAAGAGGATAAGATCCTCATTCCATGATTGCTATATTTGCTCAGAACCCTTTGATAAGGGACTTTTATCAAAAGCCTTTTGAAAGTTCAAGTAAACCACATCACTCCTATCCACATGCTTGTTGACATTCATAAAGAACTCTAAAAGGTTAGTAAGATAGGACTTATCTTTGCAGAAGCCATGCTGATTCTTCTTCAGCAAGACTTGTCCTTCTATATGACAAGTGGAATGCTTGTTCCACCAATTTACTTGGAACAAGCATTAAGCTAATCAGCCTGTAATTTCCTGGATCCTGTTTTAAAGTTGGTGTTACATTGGCCATTTTCTAGTCCTATGTTACAAAGACTGATCTTAAGGACATTATATATTTTTGTTAGAAGATCAACAGTTTACATTTGAGTTCTTTCAGAACTGTAGGATAGATACAATTTGGTCCCAGTGATTTGTTTGTTTTCAATTTGTCAGTAAAGTCTAAAACTTCTCTTGTCACCACTATTTGCCTCAATTCCTCCCTTCCTGAAAATATCAGTTTAGACCGAGGTATCTGTCCTACATCTTCTGAAGTTAAGATAGATGCAAATAATTTATTTAGCTCTCCTTATCCTCCTTTAGTACTTCTATAACTCCCTTGATAGCCAACTGCTTCCCTACCATTTGTTGCTCTTAATGGGTGTGTTTGGACGATGCTTTAGTCTACAGAGTGTGAATAGTCCACCCCATGGATGACAATGTGCATGCCACACTTTGGAGTAGAGGATTCACACTCTGTTGAGTTGTTGTTCCCCCTCCCCCCAATGGCAGCGTTGGTTCCTGTTTACCTTATCAGTGCGCCACCATTCTGTGGGGAGGGGCAAAGGGAGGGAGGAGAGACGCAGTGCGTGGAGATGCAGCACAACCATTGCCAGAGTGATGGCAGAGGCGGCGCATTGATTCCACCTCCTGTCAGGAGGTGGAATCAATGTTCTGTCATTCCAGTGGGTGCATTGCCTCCTCTGTCATTGGAGGCAATGCGACCACCGGGGACAGACAAGCAAGACACTGTGGAACAATCTCCTTGCATGTCAGGGCATGAGATCCAACTGCTAGTGAAGGTTGCATCAGCACCATCATCCCTGTCAGGCAATCACATGGCTTGGCACTGATGCATCCTTTCCATTCAGGGCCATGGCAACAGGGAACTGGGAGGCCATAGCAACACTGCCCCCTCTCTCCTGCAGCTGTGATGAGCAGGACAGATTACTGCACTTCCTGTTCCCATTCGCCAGAAGAGAAGGGGAATCCTTTCCTGTGGCAAGAGAGATGCTTCCGCATCAGATTCGTCTTCTCTTCTGGTGAATGGGGATGGGATGTGCAAAGATCTCTCCTCCTTGTGACAGCTGCAGGACAGAATCTTCGCCCTCCCCCCCCCCCCCCCGCCCTGTGATCCATTTGGTGATTCATTTGGTGATCAGCTCGAGGGGATGGAATGAGCTCCTTCCATCCCATCGTGTGGATCTTCAGATGGATTGTGGGGTGGAGGCAAGGGGCATGCATGTCCCTGGGAACAGATGGGGTGCTGCGATCGGCGGTGGCCCACCCAGGGATGGCATGACTGGTGGGTGCCCAAGTGCTTCCCAGGACAGGATTATTTCCCATGCCTATAGAGCCCGGCTGGGCAAGAGCAGCTGGGGTTTCTGCTGCTCTTGCCTGGCGACTCTGTAGACACGGGAAAAACTTCATGGAGCCCGTCACATGACACGCAACACAATGGTTGTGCAGGAACTCTCCTCTGCATAGCGAGTATTTTCCAAAAAAACTCTACCATTGCATGGGGTTTTCCCACCAGATGACACATTTCTCAACGGAGGTGTAAAAACTCCACCACGGAATTCTAAAACCACTGTTGACTAACGTGTCATCCTAACCAAGCCAATGTTATTAGTGATAACTCTGTTAGCGATACCTTTATTGTCTGTTTGTATTTCCTTTGTGCAAGTTTGTGTTTCTTTGTTTTCCTTATTTGAGCAAGACTTTCCTATCATGAAGGCAATCTTCTTTTTTTTAACAACTATCTTGATATTACTTTTTGACAATGCTGGTGATTTCTTGAACTTTGTGGTTCCTGTCCTGACCTGTGGTATGCATTCTAGCTGAGCTTCTAATATTGTGGTTTTTGAATAACTCCCAAGCATTCTGGAGAGATTTGACTCCCTTGACTTTCTCTTTCAACTTCCTTTTCACCAGCCCCTTCCTTATAGCTTCCTCTTTTGAAGTCCAGTGTGCTTTGACATCTAATGAATGGGTCTTTTTTTTTTTTTTTAGAAAAATACATCATGGCAATCTTTGTTCAGCTTTAAGTGTTGAGAATCATCACTGACTGGAAAGTCTGAATTAAAAAGGGGGTAGGGGCAAGAGATATTAAAAGTACATGAAACAATGCACTATAAAGAACTTCCCAGTTACCCCTTTGACCTTTACAAGAAATGGAAAAATGCACTATTAGCATATGAAGCTGCCATTAGGCTGAATCAAATCATCAGTTCATTTAACCCAGGGCTGACTGGCACTAGATCTGCAAGATCTCTGGAAAAGCATGTTACTTCAGATGCTTTTAAGTGGAAATGTTTAGGATTGAATCTGCACCCTAATGCATGCAAAATCTGCACCCTAATGCATGCATGATCACTTCTTCTGTACTCTGCAGAACCCCAAATTCTTGATGTTTTACATAATTACTAATCCAGGTTTAGAGATGCAAAGGTCTGGGGGAAAACCCAGAATCTGTCTTAATCAGAAGACTAATGATGTCAAAACAGAATTGAGGTATAACTTAGCCAGCATTCTTTTGACTCTGGATTCAGGAAGCCCTGTGGTTTTGTATAATAGCATCATGAACTTTATCATCCAGGATTGTGTGTGACGGTCTCCTTAGTGAGCTTTGCAACATTCAATTCAACTTCGATAAGAAAAGTATTAGATTGACCCTGATTAGTTTATTTCACCCAAAAAGTATGGGAGATGCTGATGTTTCTGACTAAATTTCAAAATGTCTGCGTGTTCTCAGTGCTGTCTGGAGACTAAGGTGTGGGCAACCGCAGAACCAGGCAGGGCTGACTGGCATAAGGCTGAGGGGGTGGTGGAAGATTGGCAAAGGAACTAACTTCCTCTTGGCTGTAAATGTATATTCATACCGTCTGTTCAAGTAGACAAAAAACAGACTGGCGGGACATGGAATGTGCTGGAATTGCTGTTCATGAATGCTCAGTAATTTGGTCTTAAACGATTGAAGAGAAATGTGGTAGAGATGGAAAGCAATTTAGCTGATACATGAAGTTGAAGCAAGAATGTGGAAGTCTTGAGTTGGGGGTTCTACAATCCTTCACTGCAAATTTCAGTTTTGTTTGCATTAATTATGTAAACTGGACAGTTTGCATACACTTCCTGAACGTGAACATTTTTTCCTGATAGTACAGTCTAGTATGTTCTTCACTCCCCTCCACCCCTTCCTTCTCTACTTTAAACAACAATAGTGGCAGGACAGGAGGCCATTAGGAAGGGACAGGGAACTCTTGCCTGGGAATGGTTAGGGTGTCTGAAACTTAGGGGTTTTCTTCACTATCACACAGAAAGATTCTGCTTTTGGGGTGGGAATAAAATCTGAAATGTTGCTTTTTGCATTCTGAGAAATCTAATGATCCTTGGCCATGTTAGGTGGTTACTGGTATCTCTTACTTTTTGGTTGTTGCTAGGCAAGAGGACAAGAGAAGAGAGTAGCCAACGGGGGATGTGTACAGAAGTTTATTGAATTCAAAAATTACCAGAGAGCTGTTTCAGCAGGGAGAAATCTAGTATGACATCCGGGAGGGCCAAGGCTGTAGACTGTGTTCTGAATGTGGCATTCTGAATGGCCAAGACATGGGCAGAGGCTGTAAGTCTGAAGCAACTCAGCCAAAGTTAGGCTGGTACTAGACTTCACCCCTTGAAATGTAGTGGTGAGTGTTGGAGTACTAGACTTTCTGCATAATTGCAAGTTGGCTCACCAGTTAGTGTATGGTGGATAAATGTTCACTAGCATCATCTGAGGTGGTAAAGAAGGGCAATGGGTGTGACAGAGTCGAGTATGCATGTCAGTGATAGAAGCTATCAAGTGTCTGTTTGTGTCACTTGGTTATGTAGAACCTTCCTGTTGTGAAATAAGATTTGTGCCGCCCATTAACCAACTCCAGTAGCATTTGACTTTTACCTTCTTGGTGAGCTTTGTATATTGTGTTCTATCTTTAGGAGCACTGTTCAGGTTGTTTCCATTAGGTATGTTTGCCCTCTGGTCATGAGGTGCTTAGCCAGAGCAGGGATAATGTGTAGATATGGACTGGAATGTGTTTGTCATTTTAGATATCCATGGTGTGGGCCTCTCTGGTGCTTACTGGAGATTAATTTCTTGAACTAACTCTTCACTTGAGAGGGATGTTTGTACTAAAGTTGGGAGAATCTAAGAGTAACCTTTGAATGAGGGAAGTGTGGACTTCTTGAAGCCTCGTCGTGGAGGCTGTCAGTGCAGGCTTATCCCCAGCAGATGTTCTCTGAGGACACATGAACCCTGCATATTGAACACTGCCTCAGATCTCTGCCTAGGTAACTTGCAGCTACGTGACATCAGCCAGAAAGGCTGTCTAGATAAATCATGCTAGGGGTGATTAGAGTGTATTCAAAGATGCTTATTGGCTTGATTGGCTGCCCTACCAAAACAGAATGATGGTATCTGCCAGGCGTACAGTTCACATCAGGGGCGAGATCTTGTGATTAGCATCTAAAGCCCTCATGCCATTTTATCGCTATGCACCACCTGATGTGGTGGTAAGAGCCTCCATTACATGCCTCTTTTCCCTTCTCAATCTAGTAATAATCCCTCAAATATTTGTAACTAGAGAACAGTGTACAATTGGATAACAGATCTATCTTGATGACTGCTATTCTTTCATATAGCTCCATCGATGTATGTAACATAAGGCCCTTTGTCCTGAGAAGCTTATAGTCTAAATCTGCTTTGTATTTAAAAGAGCATCTCTGTTTCTCTTTGTTCTTCGCATAGCTGCTCTGTAATTTTTTGGCTTCAGAATGATTTTCTGCCCTTCTAGTTTCTGCCTTGTGGGTGCTGTCTATAGTTGGTGAGAGTCTATCTTTACACATGCCATTACGATGTGATCTACTAGTGCAATAGGCTGCTTTGTTCTGTTCTGCTATTAATGTGGGCTTTGACTGACAGTCTGGGCAGAAGGCCCATATCGATAGTTAACATCTATTCTTGCATTTCACAGTTATATAGGACTGGATTGCAATTACATTTGGTTTAATTTTAATGCTTCTGCAGCAAAGCCCTCATGCTGTTTTGTCACTATGCACCACCTGATGAGGAACTAGATGTTGCTGCTTTGTAGTTTTAGGAGATTGTGCGTGGTACCTGCATTTTACCCATTTTATCCTTCTGGCCGCTGTGAGACACAGAGAGGAAGGAGAAAGAGGAAGGAGGGAGAGGTTACCTGAGGCCAAACTCAACCAGACACTCTCTTTGTAAGAATGCAGCTGCAGGCGAGCCCTCTACCCAACTGTTGTTTGATTAATCTGGGGAAAACTTATACTCATTCCAAGAGATATTGTTTTTAACTTTTGTAAGCCGCTCAGAGAGCTTTGGCTATGGGGCGGTACATAAATTTAATAAATAAATAAATAAGATATATCTCAATTGATAAAAATAAACTTAAATAAACTGGTAAGTGAGATTACACGAGATATAGACAGATGGGCACTGTTAAAGTTGAGTCTGTGGGGTAAAGTTAACACACTTAAGATGAATCTTATACCTCAAACGCTTTATGTTATGCATGGGATTCCTTTACATATACCTGGCAAATATTTTCAACAACTTAATGCTTTGTTTCATAAATTCTTCTGGGGTTCTTTTCCACCTTGAATATATTTGAAACAGATGCAGCTTCCAATTAAAAGTGGGTTTGGTTTTCTAGACCTAGCTTTGGTACCATTGGTCTTACCTATTGGCTTGTACTAAGTTTTGGTCGTCTTCTGCTCCCTCAGAACTGCCACCATGGTCAGTTCTGGAAGCCTTATGGTTAGAACCTCTTCCCAAGTGGGTAGCACTCGGTTCCCATCATATCAGAATAAGTAACCTCCCTCTTACAATTCTGGCTGCTAGAGAGACATGGCGTATAATATGTCAATTACAGTTTGATCGATTCTGTCATGCAAAATTGACTATATGGGGAAACCCAGATTTAAGAATTGAAAGGAAAGCATTTCTGTGGAGGACATGGATGGATAAGATGATTTTTACTTTGGATCAATTAATAGGCTCAGACGACGAGTTTTTGTCCTTTTCATACTTGTGTGTTAAATATAATTTACCTGCTTTGGCTCAATGGCAATACTTACAATTACAACACTTACTGGAATCTAGGTTTGGTCCAGCTGCTTTTACAGCTTCACAGCCTCCAGCACTGTTAGAAACACTTACAACAGCTGAACTGACACATTGATCCATGGCCCATATATATAAGTATTTAATAGCAGTAAGTAAATATGATACCCATAGTTTAAGTCTAGATTGGAATAGAGAATTAGAGTACCCTATCTTGCCTAACCAATGGACGGTTGCTTTAGCATCTGTATCTGAAGCTTCTATGGATCTCAGGTTACGTCTTACTCAGCAAAAAGTTTTATTTCAGGTCTATTGCCTGGATAAAGACAGGCAAAACTACAATGGAGTTAAGGGTATAATGGATGGGTCCCATTTATATTCTGTAGAATAGTCTAGTTTGCCTTCTGTGGCATACCCAAGTGCTACTCCACAGAAAGCATAATCTCCATGTGAAAATCAAGCCCCTAATGAAAATTATTTTTGGATGTTCTGTGCATCTCTGACTTGGCATGTAGCATGTCATCAGGTTGGGCCACTCAGTATTGGAATCCCAGTAGTTGTATGTCACATTATGTAAAAATACAACGTGCTACTTCCTCTGGTACCTATTCATAGCTTCGCTTGCTGCTTTTTCAGAGTGGGTAGCTTAACTTTAGGGGTGCAATGTTTTGAGGTTGTGAACTGGGCTTTATGTATCTTCGGGGATGCTGCATATTGTGGAAGATGGATGTGTAATGTTGATCCCTGTTGCATGTGGTTGACTTTTTTCTTTTTCCTACTTTTAGCTCATTCATGTTCCTGATTATGCTCTGCCAGCTGCTGTGAAGATTTCCCCTTTCAAATCTTTGCGACGTTTAGAGGTGAGTCCTGGATGCTGGTGTGGGAGTCCTCTAGAGAAGAGGACATTTGTTGGCTTGGTCTATTTATGGTCGTGACAGTGGGGTGAGAAGCTGTCCATAGCTTACACTGACTGGTGGATGAGACTAGAGAGGGAATTCCATAGCTAAGGATTTCTCGTGGTAGTTAACCAATTTTAATTCCTGCACTGTGGTCTAAAGAGAGACTTCCTAAAACTAGTATTACAGTCTTTAATGTGGGCTTTTATAGCTTTGAGGAAACCTACAAAATTGTGCTACCAGGCCCTAATCACGTTGTTACAAGGTGGTGGGGAAAGTTTCTGTTAAGGGATAGTGCCTCATATGAGATCCTGGGGAAGATATGAGATCCTGGAGTATCTGCGCCCTTGTCTGTGGAAGAGTCCTGGAATACTATATGAATACTCATTTAAATATATTTTCCCATTTTTGCTTCCTTGTCTTAGCTGAAGTGTGTTCCTTTACATTGTCTGCGCGGCCTGCGGTGTGTGTATTCACAGTTGGAGGCTTTGATCTGTTCCAAATGTGTGAACTCTCTGAAAGTGAGTGGACACTCCAGTTGCGTTCTACCTTGGGAGAGAAGGAACGGTTGGCTCTAGAGCTATTTCTTAGAGGAAGCATCCTAGATGCAAGCTATACACTATGCAAGCTGCACACTATGATTAATGTTTTCCTGAAGGTTTTGGTTTTTTGTACCCAAAGCAGTTGTGGCACTTAATGCAGAGGGAGGGGCACTTGCTTCTTTCTCTGCTGGGTGTGTTTTCTTACTAAAATCCCTCCATCCTGGCAGCTTCTTGCCTCATGGGGAAAAAGATTTAATAAGAAATATGGCCCATGTGAAAGGATGTAAATGCTCTTCGCTCCCCCACCTCCATGAACGTCTTCTCTAATTTGCAGGTTCTCACCACTGATTTAAACACCCTTCAGGAAAATTAATATGAGTGACATGCGTAGTTTGACACATACACTCAGTCCTGTCATTTCTGTGTGCTGTACTGCCTGCTCTTTGGCAGTATTGTGGTCCAAGCCACCATAGGCTCATAGCACTACCATATGGCATTCTCCGTAGGCGCATTGGCATTCTGTCTGTCCCCCAGGCTTGTTGCCTACCAAACTGATAGACAGGCATGTACATTAGTTTGTATCTTTGCCTTTGCCCCAGAAAAATTATTTGGGTGCTGTCATCAGAAAATGGGGCTTTCTGTCATCAGAAAAATAGCCATCCTAGCTCCCAGAGATGTCAAGAACTAAATTGCATGGTTATGGTTTCATGTAATTGAGCAAATACAACATAATGAACCTGGTGTTGAATATAGAATGTATGAATCTCTGATTTAGCATGTAATGTTGAGCCAGGGTGACCTTCTTGTATTAATAGGAGGGTTTTCTTTTCTCTAAACACATGGGGTGTACAAACTAGCTCAGGGCCACATGCAACCCCCACGGCAGCTTCTCATGGGTGTCCTAGCTCTCCTGCCACCACTTTTGCCACTGCTAATTCCTAGCCTTCTCTCCAACGCCCTCCCACAGCAATCCAGATTGCTCTTTCTCCACTGTTGCTAGCAGTGAAAAAAGAATGATCTGTATCAGGATCGGTGGGGTGTGTGTGTGTGTGTGTACATGCACACATGCAGCCCCAGCCCCTGAGCCAGTATCACGGGTGGCCCTTGGGGCCAAAAAGGTTGAACACCCTTGTTGTAGACAGTGGTCCACCACTTGGAAGTATGTTTCACCTCTTAACCTGGCTCTTTGTGAGAGACAAAGCCACCGAGCTGTCAGGACTTCATGGTTATGCACCATGTGTGCTCAGACCTGATAAGAGAAAGATCCTTCAAGGAAACAAACATTTGAGGGGCTGCCTAATGTGAAACATGTACTTACCTTGAGGCAAATTGCTGATGCTAGAATGCGAAGTCCCCTTCCCCCAAAGAATGTCTTGCAGCAAACTATTTTGTGCTAAAACTGGTGCCTCAAAAAACATCCTGTGCAGAATATTAGAGCCAGGTAGGGTTATCAGCTGGTTTGCTCTTGCACCTTGCTTATTATGGAGGAAGTAGCTGGTGATATATTTCACAGCATGGAACAAGTATTAGTTGCTGCAGATTATGCTGCTATTAAAGGCTTGGTTTCAAGGACAAGTTCAAAAGTTGGCAATTTTAAAGACAATTGCTCTTATTCCTGCAGGAGATCCTCTCTGCATGTGGAGGGGACTTCAGTTCTGCACTTCCGTGGCTGGAATTACAGACAGTCAACTTCAGCTATAACTCCATTGTAACCCTGGATGATTCACTGGTATGTTGGAGGATGGGGAAGGTTTAGTATGTAGTGAGAACTGATTTTTTCTTCATGGAATACTGTGACAGAGGGTGACTGTTAGAAGCAAGGTGCAGTCCAGGTTTTCTTTGATGGATAGCTGTCTAAGTTTCTGTCTTTTGGAGAAGTTGGGGGTAGACTTGGGGTTGTGGATGGCTGTGCCACCTGGTCTTGGCACTGCTTGTTCAATGGGTTTGACCCAAATGCCATCACTAACCACTTCTTCTTTCTTGTTTCTGATAAGCAATTGTTGAATGCCTTGAAGGCTCTGGATCTTAGTCATAATCTTATCCAGGACTGTGAGCATTATCTGACCGTAAGTATCTGGTGCACTGCTCAATACCATCCTTTTGAAGTAAATTTTGGCTAGTTAGCAAAGTGCCTTCTTTCCTCCGCCCCTGTCACCGACCCAGCTCTTTGTGCTCGGATTTGTTTGTAGAGTATATATGGCATTTCCCGCCTGTCCCTTAGGGGATACTGTTTGTGTGAGAGAATCATACATTTCACTGGATAATACTCTTCATTTCATTGCATGTTCAGTCCAGTGAAGTCACGGGAGGGCTGAGATGCGTCTCAATGAATGCCATTCTGACTTGGAGCGGTGTCCCTTGTGTGGGGACATACCTGCAGTTGGCATCCTGGGAGAAGAACAGTGTTTTTGCCACTGTCAAAAGCAAAACCAGCTTCCCTTGGTCCTTTTGAAGGCATCTTACTGCCACTTAGAGCACCAGTCACCATGCTTCCTGCTCCATTATCTCTCCCTCTCTGGAGATGCTTGTCACTCTTCCTTCTGTTTCTTCCCCTTTCAGTTTCAATCACATATAGGTAAAAGTATAGATAAAAAATATGTGCCAAAGGTGGGTTTTCGCTGGCGAGCTGGAACTAGGGTAGTGTCACTATGCAGGAGATGTTTACTCTGAACCTGCCTCCCATCTTTTAAAGTGAAAATGTTACGCATCATTCTTGTATGTCTTGTTGTTTACATGGAATACATCAGACGCCTTTATTACTTGTTCACATAATTATAGGTGGAAGGTGTGCATGTCCATGATCTAACTAAAAAAAGCTCAGCACAGAATTGCAGTTTGACTATAATGCATATTGTTTTCCTTTATTTGCTTAAATTGAATGACAGAACCTTCCCTCTCTAGTTTATTGAAGTTTTAGGTTTATAGTATCCCCCCCCCCAAAAAAAATGGGCAATAAGCTTGAACCTCTGCAGATCTGTGAACGTTGTGCCATGTTAGTCCTAACATCTGATTAATTGTTAATGCTGGGCTGTTACTTCCTCACTGCAGGGGCTGGCATAGACGTCTTCTAATTCAAGCGCTTCTGCCCCCTAATGCGTTTGTTTGTGTTTAAAACCTGTATCCTGCCTTTCTACTGGGAACTGAAAGCAGGATCAGTATAAAAATGCAAATTCCATAGGGCCATGTGAGCAATTACAGTAAATGCTTTTCAGGTGGGAAGCTGTGCCTCGGCTGGGAGACCTGTCAGTCTTCCTTGGGTGCTGGCTGCTTCTTGCTGTGATGTTGCTGCCACTCTTGCTTCCAGAGTTCTCATGTGGCTGTCATGTGCCTGTCTGGGCAAGGACAATGTTTAGGCCATGTGCAACACTAGCAGATTTTCTGAATGTTTATGAAGAACTAATCTTTGGACTGTCATGAGCCACAGTGTTCTGGGTTCTGCTGTTGGCATCAGCCATGATTAGCTTGTGTTGTGGCACATGGGGGATGTGCTGTTAAGGCTACCTGTTTGGCATGGTAGAGAGGGTAACAGTAGGAATTACACAGGGAGGAGTAGGAATGAGTGATGTTGAGGTTTGTCCTTTTCTCTGTCCAGGTGCTGACCGAGCTGGAATACTTAAACTTGGCCTATAACTTCCTGCCTAAGATGCCTGACCTTGGGCTACACAGCCAGGCTAAACTGGTGACCCTTATCCTCCGGTACAACCAGCTTGATAGCATTAATGGTAAGACTGTGGTGGCAGATAGGAGGGGTGGTCTGGAAAAACGGCATGATCCTATGTCAGTCTGGATTGGAGACAGGAGGCACAGTTTGGGGGAGGTGTCCTCTCATCTTCTGACCTCATTCTGGTTCCTTCCCTACAGGTGTGGAACAGCTACCCAGCCTTCAGCATTTGGATGTTGCTTATAACTTGCTGCTGGAGCACACTCTGTTAGCGCCACTGTCCTTGCTGCACAACATACGAAGAGTAAGCAAGCAATCT
The DNA here is from genome assembly GCF_023053635.1 of Elgaria multicarinata webbii. Lineage (NCBI taxonomy): Eukaryota > Metazoa > Chordata > Lepidosauria > Squamata > Anguidae > Elgaria > Elgaria multicarinata. The sequence goes on along the minus strand of NC_086172.1, from coordinate 77,157,902 downwards.
GGTTAGGGCTTTGGGGGAGGACAGTTGGGTAAGACAAGGTCTTGTAAGACTGAACACAAAGACAGCCTTCTCCAACTCGGTGCCGTCCGGATGTTTTGGACTTTAGCTCCCGTCAACATGGTAAATGATCATAGGGATTGTAATTCCAAAAACAGCTGGAAGGCACTAAGTTGGAGAAGCTTGCTCTAAAGAATCTGGAGAAAGGGGTCTTGCTGGATTGCTTTCTGGACACTAGCTGGTAGGTGCCTCTAACTATCATAGTCGCATTACATATGGTATCCTAAACGCCAATGGATTCACTGTCGGGTGGGAGGAGAGAATCGTGTAGTGGTTAGAGTGCTGGCTTAGGCCCAGGGATACCTGACTTCCAATCCCGATTCAGCCATGAAGCTCAGTGGGTGATCTTGGGCCAGTCACTATCGTTCATCCTATTCTACCTCACAGGATTCTTGTGAGGATAAAAGGGGGTGGGGGTGAAACATCAATTGCTTCCCTAACCTCTTTAGAGGAAGGAGGGAAAGAAAACTAGAACGTTTTGTTGGAGTGTTGGAAAAAGCCAACAAGATAAGCAAGCTTGTAGCAGCCTGTAGTGCTGTTTAATTACTGAAATACAGTCATTCTTTCCCCCCCTCTCAGCTGAACCTGGAGGGGAATCCTTTATGGTTCCATCAGAACCACCGGCCTGCAACCATAATGCATTTGTCTCCTAGGGCCATTTCCTTCAAGGTGAGTATATATAGTGTGTGATGCAGTTGAACACAATTCTGAGACAAAGAAGCATAGCCCCCAAGAGCCAGCGCTGTCCAACCCTGGGTTTACACTGCAGTGGGTTATTACATGCCAAACGTCGTTTGCTCCCCCCCCCCCCTTTTGCCAAAATGTACTTTTTCCTGCTCTGTGGATTTGGGGGATGGACTACTTGCTGTCAAGCTCCGTAGCTTCTCACTTGCTGCGTAGCCTCATAAAAGAATGCAGGGCTTTCATTTCCGCCATACTGAAGCAGCGTAATTGCAGTGGTGTCAAACACTTGGCCGTCGTACAAGGAGCAACTGCCTCCTCCTCTCCGGACCCAAGGCACGGAAGAGAGATTTGGTTAGTCCACCCATGATGGCAAAAGTTCAGGATTTTTATGACCACATTTATTTATTTGTTACATTTATATTCCGCATTTATCCTGTCTTAAAAGAGATGTATAGATTCTGCCCCCCAACCCCAAAATAAAGATTTAGGAATGTGGGAAACTGCTTCAAGCCAGGTCAGACTATTTGTTCATCTAGTCTGGTATTGTCTGCTGTGGCTGGCAGCAGCTCACCAGGATCCCCAGCAGGCACAGAGGTCTTTCATAGAATCATAGAATAGTAGAGTTGGAAGGGGTTTACAAGGCCACCAAGTCCAACCCCCTGCTCATTTGCAGGAAATCTACCTTAAAGCATCCCTGACAGAGAGCTTTCCAGCTTTCCCACTACCAGATCCTTTTGACAGTAGATGTCAGCAATTGAACCTGAGATTTTCTGTAGGCAAAGCATGTATTCTACCACTAAGCAAATTACCAGCTGGGTGTCCGGGTCTGATATGGCTAGAAATGTCAGTCTCCAAATAATGTACTTTGCTGCCCATTATGGTGAATACTGGCTGGTGCTGGGGTCTAGAGAGGGAGGGAAAAACAGCCCTGTGCCAGCTTAATTCCATTTGCTGAAGGAAGTTTAAATACATTTTAGGTCCAATTAATATATACTGTTCTCTCCTCTGCAAATCTGAATCCTGTGATCATGTTTTAGAGCAGCCTTTCTCAACCTGGGGCGCTCCAGATGTGTTGGACTACAACTCCCAGAATGCCCCAGCCAGCTCTGCCCCAGGTTGAGAACCACTGTTTTAGAGCATCTAGTTCCCAAGGCTTGTCCCCCTCCCCCAACTAGGGTGGTACGTATGTATGTATGTATGTATGTGTGTGTGTCTGTGTGTTTTCTGTGGCCACGTATCTTCTCCATGGAATATCCAGTTACCTGGCTGGCACAGGTTTTGTGCACCCAGAAGGTGCTGATAAACTAAGATTTGCATTCCTTGTCTCCAGCATGGTGATGTGTAAGCAGTTCACAGTCTCCTGTTCCCATGTTGACTGTTTCCCTGTCCTTGCCAGGGCCTCTCACCAGGCTAGAAAAAGATTGCATCGATTTGCCAAAAAACAAGAGCTTGGTTTCCCGTTTCTGACTTCACCCACTCTTTAGGTGAAGATACCCGGAATAAGGCTGAGAATTCTGTATCCCATCTGCGGAAAACAGCCTTTCCGATGGGTTTACTTGAGTGACAAGGAGATGGGGGTGCTGGTGTCCTACTGATTATGCTTTGTTCCAATACCAGTTCCTTCTTGATGAAGAGCCACTATCTGCCTCTGACCTACGGGTGAGTAGGGGGATATACAAGTAACATTTTCCGGGGGTTGTGATGGTAAGAAGAGATGGTGCAGAATCTCTTCCTGCTGGAAGAATTCTCATTCTGAGTATCCTTTGGTGTTTCTTGGACTTTCCAAAATAACAGGAAGGCAATGATACTTCTGTTCGCTCAGGAAAATGTCTGTCTAGCCTGATGCTTAGCCTAATACAAAGGTGGATTTGTATTGGCAAAGAGAACAGTTAAAATGGCACTGGCTAGCAACATCTTCAAAGGAGTTGCATGGTGGGTTAGGTGGGGTGGGGGAAGAGAAGCCCTCAAACGGGCTACCTTACCACTTTAGGGCTAATTCTGTTTTTCAGCACCACTCAAAACTGGATCACGCTTTTTCGCAGTCACTGTGCACACCAGCCTCGGAGAAGACCCTGACGGACCGCAGTGCCCTGGAAAGTTCTTGCGCTGCAGACCAAAGTGACAGCCAGTCCCCTGGAGAGAGCAAATCTGCCAGACTCCCCACTCGAAAGAGAACTAAGGTGGTGGGGATGGGGGATGGTTGCAGAGAAAACCCTTAAATGTGTTGCTGTTTCTGCTGAAAACCTTAAATTAGGCTAGAATCCCTCACACTTCTATAAAGGCCTCCTTTTCAAAGGTGTGAAACAATTAGGATAGTGTTAAAACTTCATTGCTGAACCTGAAAGAGCCATTTCCAGCTTTTATTTACAACTTGTCTCTGCTTCAGGGGAAGGTTAAAGTGCGCAGGGCCAGCATTTCGGAGCCCAGCGATACTGAACACAAGCACAGAACACTACCCCTCTCAGCGGGTGAGACTTAAATTGCAATGCAACAAGTTACCTGGGATTGGGTGTGCATTGAGAGCGTTTGCAGTGGTTTTTTTATATGTGTGGGTGCGTCTTCCTTCCCACAGGTATAGTTCGGCAGCACCAGGCAGAGATGGAGCGCATGGACAGTTTCCGGGATCGCTTTGGTGAGCACTGGCTCCAGTACAGGCGACACCTGGAAGCAGATGGACAGGCAGGGGGCATCACCCCCTCTGGCAGCCCCACAGTAGGATCCTTAAGCAGCTCAGCTGGGGCTTCGGAGCAGAGCAGGAGCCCAGCGCCAGAGCAGAGGATTCTTGATGCTGCAGAGGAAAAAGAACTGGCACTACCGCCAGCTGAAGTTATGGTGGACGGTCTCAAGGCAATAGTGGAAACAGAAGGGCTGGAGGCAGCGAAAGAAGATAACGATCAGGAGGAAAACCTGGAAGGTAAATGGTGGTTTATTTATTGCATTTATTTATTTATTTATTGCATTTATATCCCGCCTTTTTTCCTCCAAGGAACCCAGGGCGGCATACCTCCTCCTCCTCCTCCTCCTCCTCCTCCTCTCCTGTGAGGTGGGTTGGGCTGAGAGTGTGTGACTGGCCCAAAGTCACCCAGTGGGTTTCCATGGCTGAATGGGGACTAGAACCCGGATCTCCCAACTCCCAGTCCAACTCTTTAGCCACTACGCTGCACTGGTTGGCTACTGTCTGTTTCTCTGAGTAAGTGAGAGACTGTGGGCATTTAGACTTTGCATAGCGTTAGCACTGGGTTCTCAAAGATGGTTCTACCTGGGGACCATTGTGCAACCGAACTGCAGTATTCCCAGCTTTATCTTGCTCCTGGCTCATTTCTGTCATATCTTGCACCCTTTGTCTGCAAACTTGTTGAGTCCTGTTCCTGGGTAAAGTATTTCAGTCTTCAAGTGCTTGAGCTATGAGTCTGCCACTGTAGTCCTTCTCCTGAAGGAATTAGGCTCTGTGAGCCTCCAGAGCCAGTACTTTCCAGTATAGGTAGCTCACTAGTAGGTCTACGTGGAACCCGTTGTATATGACGCTTTTATGCAAATTCTGGGAAGTGCCTGATGAAATCATGTCCATCGCATTCTATGTACAAGTTAGTGCCAAGACCTCGTTGAGAACAAATCTAAAGATTTGTAGACGGGTTCCTGTTGGAGTTTCAAATAGAACAGAGTTGAGTGTACTTGAATCCTGTTAAGCACCCCCTGGTGGTGTTGGATTGCGGCCTAGGAGGGGATTCTAGTCCTGTGCTGTTTCACAAAGTGCATGTATGTCCCTCTCAGTGTCCAGAGTCCTTGCTTGTGTACATCTGTTAAGTACTGAATGTTCTTCACCTCAGCTTCCTTTACTTCCCTGATCCATGGCAGCAGAATCCCATATTTTGTCAATCAACCTAAAACAAAACACCAATTGCACAAAGAGAAAACATGGAAGCTTAACATCAAATTGTGCAAATTTGTCTGGATAACAAATCTTAGCATTTCAGAAATGGAGATCTTAAATTGCTCGTCAGAATTTATTTTCCTTTTGGATAATTCTTGCAGAATAAACCCTTTGCTTCTATGAGGTTGTAGTCCCCACCCCACCAACCCAAAAAGCCTCCTTGGTTCTTATTAAATCAAATCACTTTATTACGGTCCGAGACCAGCACAAATGGTTCTTATTAAACTAGGGTTTGAAAGCTATTTGCTTGCTAGAAGTGAGTTTGACAACTCCCAATTCTGTATATTTTTTTCTTTCTTTCACTTATTTAGCTGGTGTTGCCTTCTATTTAATACACTTGAGCACACAGGGTGTGGCCCGCTGTGATCGTGCACAAGTGTTGACAAATCCCTTCATGCAGTGATTTGGAGTCCACGTTCCCCCTGAGTCCGATGGCAAGATGCATTACATTCCTTCCTCAAAGGAATTCATAGCGACATTACGACCTCTCCGTCGCGCCGGGAGGTAGCTTAGGCTGAGAATGACAGGCACCTGCAGCCGGGATCTCAGCCTTGGTTCATGATATCCCGGTTCCCACCCCAACCCTGGCAATGTTGTGTGATGACATTCTGCCCAGAGAATTCCTTTGCGTGCCCCATGTGTGCCATGATGGAGCCACGCTTGTTCCAGCGGCAGCTCTTTAAGGCAGGCCCCCGGCAATATGACCTCCGCCTCTCTCCTTTTTGGTCCGTCCGAGACGGGAGTGAGTGCGCTTCTCCCGACTGTAAGTCGCCATTATTTGGGAGTAAGGGGGACTGCCAACCCGAGCTCCCAGTCTCCAGCTGGTCAAGCCTCAGCATGGCTTCTCCATTTTTACTTCTCTGTGGCTTAAAGCCCAGTAATGTGACTCAGGTGGTCTGGGTGGATGGGAGGAGCTCTCTTGGGGTTTGTCACACACTCCAAAATTCTCAGAATTAAATGGAAAGATCAGTGTTTATTATGGAATGTAACAGGGGATCAAAGAAAAGCAGGCAGCTACTTTGAAAACAAACTGTACGACTTGCTAACCTACACTTAGAGGATGAGGCCCACAACATGTAGGGAGCTCCTTCAACCCACAGCACCCTTGTATGGTCAGAGAGGTGGTAAGGAACCTAAAGGGAACGTTGTCCCTTTTTATTACAATCTTTCTGGAGGTGGGGGCAGGCACAGATACCCAGTCATCACCTTTTGGCTAGGAAGTGGAAATTAAAAGGAATGTGCTAATTGGAAAGGAAGTGATTAATTAATCAGGAGACAGTTTTTAGTTCCTATTTTGTGGAGCAGGAAAGATGTTTGGTGGACTAGGTGGAGCCTTAGCTGCTTTCTTGCCAGTCTCTTAAAAGGACGTACACTGGAGAGACAAGTGCATTACAATGTGATTTCTTGAAAAATTCATATCTTCTCCAGTTAACGATTTCCCCTGCGATTTATGTAGGTAGTCTATAAAGATGTGCTACTTTTCACTCCTTCACAGTTGCTAGAACTCTGCATGCTGAAGCAGATAGCCTAATGCTTGTGTTTATGTTACCAGTGGACCTCTGCCAGCCAGTGTTGGTAAGCCAGATAGAAGGTGATGGTGACCCAGAACCCGACTGGATCTTCCTGCGGGTCACTGTCCAGCATGTAATGGAGGTGGAGCTGAAAGCTGCCAGGGTTCTGCACAGGCTGGAACTGCAAAGCCTTCAGAAAGTAGAGACCTCGGAGATGCCTTGGAGGAGGATGGTGAGTTGCAGCTGCTCCCAGGGTTGAGAGGATTTCTAGTCACCTGGCCACTGTGCAGCCCTAAGTATCCTTGCTGGACCGTTGTGCAAATGTTTCAGGCTGTATTTGTCCAAAGGGATTTGGTACGTGCGCTGCAAATGCATACTTGGTTCTGTGGCATGATATAGCAATGCAGAGCGATCAAGGATGTCAGGCAAATGTGCCCTGCAAACGAGGCTTCTTCTCAGTAGGTCTTCTGCCTTGTTCAGAGTCTTTTGTTCCCACTCTGCAATATAAGCAGCAAGACTTTATCTTGGTACATCGTTTTTTTCATCCCTGAAGCAGAGCTGTTCCTTCTCCTTCATTGACTCCTCCTCCGCATCACAACTGTGGTGTTCTGAGATCAAGCTGGTGCTGGCATCATTTTGCACAGCTTCTGCGTTTGTGGCTGCGGGAATGCGGAGGCCATGGTCAAAGCCCTTCCGGCTCCAATTCTTCCTCCCTGCCCCTTGCTGCTGTCCCTTAGCATGGTTTCCCCCTTGCTTCCTAGCAGCTTATGACTCATAGTGTCAGCTTTATTTCTGGGTTTCTGGGATATTGTAGTAGCTCGGGTCTGCTTGCTTGCCTCCAGATGATTCAGGAGTGTAAGTGCCAGTACTGGCAGCACATGTACAGAAGGCAATTCTTTAGCGCTACGTGGAGAGCACAATTCTCACGCCTGGCCAGTCCAACTGAGGAGGGAGCTAGTCCCATCTTAGCATTGCACTATCTTACCCATGGGACTGAGGTCTCCGTGGGTGAGATTCTCCCTTGAGCTTGTTTGGTTGGCATTTTTGTGTGTTAGGGGTCTGCTCCATCAGTGTATCTTGAGAGTGGGCATACTTGTGTGTGGGTGTGATGATGAGCTGCCTGTTTTCACCTCACTGCATGATCTCCCTGACTAGATTCTGCTATGCAATAATAGTCAGGCATTGAGTACAGAATTCAGCATCTTGAGAAACTTCCCCACCCCCAAGTTGCTAGTCATTATAGATGTGAAGATGGCTAGCAGAAGAAGAAGACATGCAAAGTGCTGAATCTGCGTAGTTTTTAATGGTTACAGAATTTAGATTAGCTTGACAGGGGGTGCTTGGTTGGCTATTAGCGCAGGGTTAAGAAGAGCCACGCTGGATCAAACCTAGGCTTCTTTTACTGGGGTCTCTAAACTGTTTTGCCTCTTCCTTGCAGGACCTGGAGCGTGTGTTTCCTGTTCTGACGCTGCATTTCAACTACATCTCCAAGGACCGTCGGAAGCGTCGATATGTGGTATTGGATGACCAGCCTGAACTGTGCGTACAGGTGAGTACATGATCACACTGGGATGGAAGGGATGGATGTTGGGCCCTTGCAGGAACTACCTACTCAAGTTTTTAAGAGAAGAAGGCAGAAAGTGGTACACAGTATTCTGTCTCTGAGGTGGGAACAGTTTGAACCCTGAGAAGTTAGGAGCTGTATCCATTCAATGGTCCCCTCTAGCCCAGCATTCTGTTCTTCACAGTTGCCAACAGACGACTGTGGGAAGCCCACAATGTGCCCATCGAGGCAAGAGCCGTCCAACACACACACACACACACACACACACACCATTACTCCCCAGTCACTGACACTCTCTCTCTAAACCTGGAGATTCCATGTAGCCATCATGACTAATAGTCACTTGGGTGATAGACATCCTGACTAACGGTTATTAGCTATTATCATGATGACTATTGGCAATTAGACATCATGACTAATAGCTGTTTTTCCATCATGAATGTGTTTCACCCTCTTTTAAATGCATCTCAGCTAGTCGTTGCATCTTGAAGCAACCAGTTGCAACAACCATGCAGTGGGCGAAGAAGTACTTTCTTCTGTCTATCCTGAATCTCCTGGTGCTAAGCAACTTAGGAGAGAAGTGCAGGGCCTCCTCCTGGGTTCCCTGCCTCCCCACACTCCCTACCATGGCTAAAGTGCTACCTGTAATATTTGCCCTTGCCTGAAGGGGGCGGGGTGGGGGGTGAGGAGAGGCAGTTATTGCCTCATGTCCCTTAGCAGCCATTCCACCCCTGTCTTGCTGCCCTTTTCAGGACTTGCTCAGCGTGCTGGCGCCCATCCTGGAGAAAAACAAGCAGAAGACCAGAGGTCAGGCAGAAGGAGGTCCAAAGCTCCAGTGCCTGAAATGCAAACAGGAGTTTGCTGAGAGCCTGATGCCTGGGTGGCAGAGTCCAGGCCCTGCTAATGACACTGCAGCTTTCTCTGAGCAAGGTACAGGGTGCTTGCTAAAACCTTGCATCTGATGACATCTCTGAACTGCTGTGCGTCACTTGGGGAGGGGTGGCCTCTGTGGCTTTGTAGTGAGGGTTTGGCTCCAGGGAATGTTTCTCTGTCCAGTCTTGGGTATGTGACGTCTCTCTCAGCCTCTGCCACCTCATTGTAAAGCGGGGACCATAACTACTGGATTGTTTTTAAGTCTCTCTAAAGTGTTAAAAGGGCTAGTAGGAATATGAAAACATTATCAACAATTCAGTGGTTGGCCATTTGTAATCTAGCTGGTTTCACTTGAAAAAGGAGAAACTGCAATGGATTATTAGGCCAAGCTCCCATTGGGACTTGCTTGTCACAGCATTTTCTGAATCTCCAGGGGATTTGGTTCCTTAAAATGTTTCGTTAATTGAGTACTACCTTTGCCTTCTTAGATTGGATTAGGCTTCCACTCCATCTGCATGCTATACTTGACCTTTTAGTGCACTGTTGTTAAGATTGTGTAATGTTATGAGTAGATTATTATTTTTGTCCCATTTCACATTCCATTTGTGAGATAAGGAGTGTTGTGTTGTTTAACATTAATTGTTGCCGTGGGTGTATAGGTTAATTCTTTTAGTGTGTGTGTGTGTGTGGGGGGGGGAATATTTTGAGTTTTGTAACTGAGAGAAACTTTCTCCCTTTGTTGAGGGTTGTTTGTAAAGGCTAATGCAAAACATTTTATAAAGCACTTTGTGGCATAATTAGCCAGCAGTCTACAGGAATGCTTGCTTGAGACCAGAGGAACAAGGGGACGGCCGTGGAAGCTCTGACAGGAAAAGGCAGGGTGGGTGGGGTAGCTCATGAGGCTGTTTTAGACGCTGGGCGCTGGGCGGAGGGCCTGGCGCTTGACTTGCTGGGGACGAGGCCTGTGGCACACTGCCTTGCCTCAATCTGTCCCTTTCCTTCTTCAGGGTCTACTTTTCCCAGTGAGCCCATGGTCTGCCCCAGCTGCTCCAGCGACCACGTGGTCATCTTGCCCTGCGAGAGACGCCCCAGCACACCATTGTTCCTCCAGGACTGCCTTGGTGAAAGCCAGCAGGAGTTGGAGTCAGGGAAGTTCTTCATTGGGGGAGACAACAACTCTTCATCAGGAACCGGCTCCAGTACCCGGACTCAAGAGCTGGGCAGCGACCCCGGCAGCATGGCGCATTCCAGTTCTCGCAGTTACGAAGGGGCCGATGCTGGCCAGAGGGCCCTGAGCTCCAAGGGTCACTGCTCCTCCCTCAGCCACACAGACACCAACGCAGGGAGCCTGATGGGGAGCTATCACTATAGTACTTCCCAGGGGCCCACCCCTTCCCAGCTGTCCCTGAGCTCAGAGCACGAGGAGCACTGGAACCTGAGCCCCCGTGAGTAGCCGTGGGTGTGGGCAGGTCTGTGAGGTCCTGGGCAGGGTTTAATTGTGCAGCTGGAGGTGGCAGAGAGAGAAGAGTCCTCTCCTGCCAAGAGCTACATTTTAACGGTGGAGCATTTCCCGCAGGTTGTCTGCCTTTGCTCTGAACAGAGGATTGTTTTGCAGCAGCTAATAAAGCACGAGCTCCACCTGCTGGTACTGAAGGGCATTGCATGGCTATTATTTTAAGTGCTTTTTAATGATTTCCAATTGCCACTTTGAATTCAGCCAAGGGGCTTGCGGAGTGATGTGTAAATCGCCACAGAAGTTTTAACGGTAGCTGCACGTGCATTGGTGGCGGCAAAGGGAGGTGACAGCTGCCAAAGGAAGATTGGCTCAAGTTGGGCCTGCCTCAAAGAAGGCCTGTAGCCCTTGGAGGGAATTCCAACCCCCCCCCCCCCGACTGTATCTGACCCGTTTCCATCTCTTTGAAGGAATATCAGTGGCCCTGTTGATTGTGGCTGTGGTGGGAGAATTTCTGTATTGCTTCTCTTCTCGCTGAATTGAGGCACACGGTGGAGTGGGTTTTCAATTTTTCTAGCCTGTCGGAGCCATGTAGCCGTGCTGGAAAGCTTGCCTGGGTCTGAGACTCTCCCAGGCCAATTTTCATACTTCAAGTGTAAATTAAGAAATGCAGTGGGAGACTGAGACACATGCATGTATCATACTGGAGTGCTCATTGGTGAACCTGAGTTGGCAGCAGTTCCCCCGTGTCGAGTTCACTTACTTACAAATCCAGGCTTGCTGTCTCATATGTGGAAAGGAAGCTCCTTGGTGTGTGTGGATTGCTGGGGGAGTGAATGTCTTGTGTGCTATTGCTGGGTTCAGTGGGGAGATCAGTGGGTGTTGTTGTTGTCTGTGTATGAGAGAATGGAGCACAGAAAAGCAGAATGGGGGATTAGATGGTGTGCAGGGTTCTGTGGACTGGAGAAGGAAAAGGGGGACGCGATAGCCAAGAGAGTCTTGCAAGATGGAGAAAGAAGGAGGAGGGGGACAGAGATGATAGTTCAGAGAGAGGAAAGTGCATTAAAGAGTTGTAAAAGGGGGAGTCGGAAGTGTGGGCTAAATCACGATGCCTAGTTTAAAACGAGGCAAAATTCCTCCTGCAGCGCAGCCCTCTTGAGTCCATAAAAATGTAAACGGTGATCCTCAGAATCATTTGAGTTCTCCATGCTGCTCTGGTGTTCTAGCTGAAGTGAAGATTCCATTCTATCATGGAACCACAAAAGAAGAGATGGTGTGAGATTGTTGTGTTATTTGTGGGAGATGGGCACCTTTTCTCTCCTCTGCCTTTCCCCTCCTTCCAACTAGAGAAGAGTCATTCATGGAAGGCTTGCTATTAGAGCTTGATTCAAAGACAGAGGTGTCTCTGACCTGGGTAGAGTTGGAAGAGGAGCACATTCCAGCAGAGGGAGTTCTATCCTCAGAAAGTAAACCCTCTCTCGGCTGTAGTTCAATGAGTCTTGATCCCATTCAGCTGACCCAGTGGATCTAATGATCTGCATTGAGAAGGATTCTAAACTTTGCTCCTGTTTGAGATTGTAACTTTGTCCCTGACCCAGGCTGGCTGTAGTTGATATAGGCACCAATGATAACCCAATTACAGGCTTAAATGCTTCTGTTGATGCCCAGGCCCTCTGTGGTCATTCCTTAACTCTATTGCTTCCCCCTCCTAGCCAACAATAGTATATTGGACATGCGGGACTTCTTCTCTGTGGACCATCGACTAAAACTTTATTTGGATATGGAGGTCTTTGAGAAGGCGGAAGAGTTCAAATGCTTTCTCAAGGTATGCAAAGTGGCTCTTCCCAGGATTGAAAATTTAAGATATTGATGGGACCATATTTGGACTAGTTGTGGCACAATGACACGAATCATGGTGCTTTTTGGAGACTCGACATCTCTCTGATTAAGTGCATATATTCTGCCACGCTCTTTTAGGTAGCGGTAGTGAAAACTGGCCAGCCTGGGGAGTTCCTGGCACTCCTGGTGGCTTCCGACGTCCAGCTTCATGTGTTGGAGGTTAAGGGAGAGATAAGGTGAGGAGTGCTTTTCTCATTTATGTTCAATTTTTGTCTTGACATGCTCTTGATATACCAGGAGAGCTGTAAAAATAATTACATGAACAGACATGCACCTTATGTCATGTAAGACGTTTTACATTTTACACAACATTTACATGTAAGGTCCATTTTACACAACATTTTTTTATTCTGGAGCTCTTGGGCAGAAGTCTTTCCCATCATTTGCTACCTGGGAACCTTTATCTGGAGATGTCCAGGATAGTCCAGGGATCTTGATATTTATGCAGAACGTGTGCAGTACCACTGAGTTGTGCTCCCCCCCCCTTTTTTTTTCTTTTTAACTTTTTTTTTTTTACCACCCTTCAGCAGAACTTTCAGGGTAGTTTATGAAAAGATATATAATACAAATAAAATAGACACATTAAAGTTTTTTTTAATTACATAGAACGAATAAAAACGTTTTTGCTTGGCACCAAAAAGGTAACTTTTGTGTTAGGTCAGCCTCTCTGGAGAGGGAATTCCATAAATGCTGTGACACTACTTAGAAGGTTCTCTGTGATCACCTGGACCTGGACAAGAGCCTCCAAACATGACCTTGGTACATGGGCAGGATGGTATGGGAGCAGGCCTTCTCCTCCTAACCTGAGACTACCCTTATTCCTTCTCAGCACTACTCCCTCCCAGACAAAGCACCCTGTGTTCTTCATATCTCCCCATCTCCTGCTAGGTAGTGTGGGTCCCACCTTTATTTGTGATGACTTGTGCTGTTTCATTCATCTGTGCTAGGGGACAGCCATCAGACTGGCTGAAGAAGTGTGACTGTCACTGCCTGTCTGACCTGTCCTGCCTGGAGATAGGGCTTTGCCATCAAAGCTTGCATATGGCATTTGTGAATCCTTGTGCCTCTTACACCCTGCTGCTTCGCAACCAGAGCCGCTGCAGAAGTTTCCTCCAGTGCCTGACACGTAAGAAGGGGGGGTATTGGGCTGTGGGCATGTGCACAAGCTTCACTTTCTTAGGGATGGGAGTTCTCACATGTCAAGAGCTTGGAAGACACGCAGAGTATCTGAGCTTTAGGGCCGTTTGTGTTTGTGTGTGTGTGTGTGTGTGTGTGTAAGAGAGAGAGAGGGAGAAAAAAAAAGCAAATCAGACTAAAGGTGGCTTGTGTGACGATGCCAGTGGTCGGTGCAGCTCTGCTGAGTGTTTGTCCTCAGATCTGTTGACTTGAGGCTAAAACAACACAACATAAGTCATCTTGGCTTGGGATTCTTCCTATTTTGGTGCGGTTTAGTGGCTTTCAGCTCTTGCTTGGTCTTGGAGTGCCAACTGTGGCTACTCAACTCCCTCCAACGTACTGCCATATGAGCTGTAGCTTCTCCCGAGGGCCTTTGTGAAGGAAGACGCCTTTCATTGGCACCGTACAATCTGGTCTCAGTAATTGCCTCTTTCTGGCTGTCCTTAGTCCTTGAAGCAGAAGTTCTGAGTTACATAATAATACCCTTCAATGTCCTGTCCAGATCTTGCCCAGGAATTGCCGACCAAAAGCAGGGAAAAAATCCCAGATGTTACTGTGGTGGAAATGAACCCGCAGCATCCGTTATGGTAAGAGGTTTGTTGCTTTCATACAGTGTAAATTACTTTTTAGAGTACAGTGTTGCTGGCATGACAGAGACATGTGGGGTGTGTGTGTGTGTTTCAAGCTACACAAGAGAGGTGAACTGGCTGGGTGGAGGTGGCGGCAATTGAAGTGGAATATACTGGCAGTCTCACTCTAACCTTTTGTGCCTGTGTCTTAGGCCATTGCTTGACAAGGACCTAGCGAGAGAAGCTGCAGCAGGCTCGGCCAGACCTTTCTTCTACCTGTTGGCGTATCTCGTCCAAGGTATAAGGATGGGGGTGATCTTTCTAGACTTATTTTTCCCCAGCTTCAATAAGAGAATGGTGGGATTTGGTATGATTCCTGTTTTATAAGCAGTCCATACAACTCTCTTCCCAGGGGCTTCTGCCTTCCCTGTGACCTTGCTCAGCACCCATAGTAACATATTCTTGGTGGAAGAAGATTACCAGTGGCAAAACGTCCCACCCTCCTCCGGCTCAGACAGTGGTGCTGAGAAGCAGCCCAGCAGCTGCTTCCAGCTGAAAGAGAACGAGCCAATCAGCAGCATCAGCGGTGTTGTGCTTTACCGTTTCTCCCCTTGTGATGTGAAGCTGCAGCTTTATGATGAGGCAAGTAATGGTGTAAAATGGTTTCCTCCCGGGATACTAAAATGGTTGAGTGGATTGGAAGGGTGCCAGGCAAGCGCTCTGTGGGGGAAACATGAGTGCTGCTGCATCCCTGCATTCCTTTAGCTAAATCTACACATCCTTGGCCATGGCCCAAACGACTTACAACCCTGGTCTCTGGATGAAAGTACAGCACTGCTTGGGCAGGCAGAAAAACTCAGATTTATGAATGCCTCCAGTGCCGAGAATTGCAAGCTGAATTCAGTCCAGGGGCTTATCATAAAATATGTCTAGTGCCTGATCAATTTGAACTCTGCCCCCACCCCCCCTCTCTCTCTGCAGGTTTTAAAGGTGGAGAGCACTTGGCATTTGCGAACAGAGTGTCCAGACCTGCTGGTGGAGTTGGTAGAATGGCTGCGTGTGCCCTGGGAAGAGATGTTCTCCATTGCTCTCCGTAAGACGGTGCTGGATATGCTGGAGTGAATGAAGGAAAACTGACTAAAGTGTTTCTGTCGCTGTTGAATTGGGAGGACAGTATTTGGACCACTTTCTTCCTCACCATTTTGAACATTGCTGCTGTTGGCCGTTCCAGCAACGTCTGGTAACTGCACCTGGATAGCTTGCGTCTATCCTCTGTTTTGACCGCACAGACTGAAGGCCTCTCAAGAGTGACTCTGTAGGTCACTTGCTGTAGAGAAGGAGGCAAGCCAGCCACTGATGACTTCTTTCTGTTGGAGCGGAAGAGAGTCTGGAGTGGCTCCAAGGCCAATCCTAAGATGACCACAATGGTTCCATGGGCACTTGTCACTTTCTCTTGGGTAGCCGCTGCTGGAGATGCTAAAGGACGTCATGCAAAATGGTCTGGCAGTTTGAATTGTGCACAGAACTGGATTCTGCTGATTCAGATGCAGGAACTTGTTGCTCTCAGTGCAGATCTCTAAAACATCCTGACCTTCTTTGTTTAGTATTATAGGGTTTGTTTTCCAAACTGGTCAGAAATATATGCTGGAATCTGTGTCCCTACACTGGCAGAACTGTTCCTAGGTCTGTCTTGGCTACTTGGGGCAGAAGTTTAAGAACTGTCATACACTTTGTCTCTGTGGATGCGGAGATTCTTGGCACTCAGGATATGACTCACTGGAAGCCATAGCTTTCCCTGGGCAGGACAAACAAAGCTCAGTTTTAACTGAGACTTTTAATTTTTGGTGTTTAATAAAAGTGGGTTTTTTTAATTAACATTTTGCTTTTCTTAAGATAATGTAACTTTCTATATCAGCCTTCTCCAACCTGGCACCCTCCAGATGTGTTTAACTACAATTCCAAGCATGGCTGGCTGGGGGATGCTGGGAGTTACTCCAACACATCTGGAGAGCTCCAGGTTCAGGAAGGTGGTCTTCTATGGTTGAGATCTTACAGGCAACCAGTGTTGCCACTTTTACTTAAGCACTGGAAGACAATGCTACATTTTAGTATTAACCTGTGATGGAACCTCAACGTATAGGTGGCAGTGTGGGGTTCTGTGTTCTTGCAAGTCAGCACTGAGCTTGGTACTCCAGTGACCCCATAGGGAGCTGGGCAGAGAGAGAGGATGGCAGCAAGCCTCACTTCCCTCAGATTAACACTGAAAGGAGACGTATAGAAACTTGTTTCTACACAGGCATGCTCTGCTATTGAGGCTTGCGGTCCCCTTGTTTGGTGACCTCCTTTCTACCGAGTGGCAGATACACGGAAAAAGAGGCAGACATACATTAGAGGCCTTGTGCTACTCAGACTGGGGAACTGTATAGAACACTACAACCTCCATCCTAAATTTTCTCTCCCCTTGTTCCTCTTTTACTCTTGTGTCTTCAGGCCCTTTTGTTTCATGCTAAACTGAGGATTTGAGTTTCTTCCTGGATTAGCCTAGGAAGACTCCTGTCAAAAGTTGATCTGTTCTTCCAGAATGCCCTCAAGCACAGAAATATCACAATATGTTGCATGACCAGTTAGCTGACCTTCTGCATTTTAAAGAACAAAGCCTGCCTTGATCTGCAACCCGGACTAACAAGGGCAGGATTATTGCAAGAATTGAGGTTTTTGTGGACTCTGTGAAGAGACGGCAAAGGACCAGCTGCTAGGGAGGAGGCCTCTGCAGTGTGCCATGAAGCATATCTCTTTCAGGAAAACACCCAGTGCATTGTGGGCTGGATCCTTTCTTAGTGTCTGTATAGCATAAACTCCTAAACCCTGTATATCTTTCCTCAAGGACCCAGCCCTCCTTGAGTCGCTCTCAAGCAATTAAGGTTGTTAAATGCTGGCCCGATTGTGAAGCTAAAGAAATGACTTTCCTTGTCATTGCTCGACAAGGAACCCAAATGCAGTGCAAACTCGGACATTGATCCAAAAGTTGCGGTAAATCGCAACTACGAATATGCGCATTATTGTGTTAAAAGACCGGCACTGCAGTGAATGGGCGGCTGTATGTATCCTGAAACACGAATCTGTGCGTTTAGGTTGGGGTAAAGAACCTGTATAGACATCCCCCCAGTCAACCTCACTGTAAGCCTTCGGCTGGTTTGATTACTTAACATCAGGCAAATGAAGCACAGCATCAAAAGAACGACTTCCTACTTGAGTGAGGCGCTGCTCTTCTTCGTTTGCTATATTGGCACACTATCCTTCCAAGAACTCACTTAATACCCTTGTAAATTAAAGCAAGTTATGTTAAGTATGACTTTCTCAAGTAATCCTTAGGAGGAATTTGGATCTGGGCTTCCTGGATCCATCCAAACTCCATTTACAGCCACTTTGCCAGATTGGGTGCTCAGTTTACAAAGCAATGCTGCCTTCGCTAGTCCATGCCCCTGCCACGTTTTAAAGAAATATAAACAACAAAGAGCCATTTGATGAAGTGGGCGTGAGTCCACCAAAGTTTATGCCAGAATAAATTTGTTAGCTTTTAAAGTGTCACAAGGCTCTTTGTTGTTTTGCTGCAGTAGACTAAGGCAGCTACCCCTCTGGGATTTTTAAAATAATAACGCTGGCCATGTGTAAACTGATGTCCTAAATCACACCGCTTTCTCAAACCTCACTTCTTCCCTTACTCCTACTGTTGTTTCAAAAATATTTTCAATTCTGTTGCCCCTTCCAAGCCTTGGTTAACTCTTAGGGCTCCCAACCAAGTGCCAGCGCTAATCATCTGTGCCAATAGGTGAATGTTCAGAGATCCTTCCACACAATCGTGTGCACACAATCTGTATATGAAGATCTGTGGACTGGGGGAGTTATCTCACATCGGCTTTAGAAGAGGAATAGAACAGGATTTCTCTTTGTCTCTCCAAAAGCCACAGATTGGGAAGGAGTATAGCAGCAGGTCTTTGTCAAATGATTTCTTCCCAAATCACATTGGGTGGATGGACCAGTCAGGGTGCAGCTCCCCCGCAAATCCAAGGCTCAGCTATTAGAGCATACTTAGGCTACCCATGACTTTCAAGGTGGGGGAGGAAGGGCACCATTTGCCTTGGAATTCTATCCTTCCCTGGGATTTAAAGTTTCCTCCCACACCAAGGGAGCCCCACGGTTTGTCTTACTCCCTAGAATTATTTGACTTTAGGCAGATTAGATTTCCCTGTGGGTAGTGGTCCTGTGGTAGCTATGGGCTGAAGCATCCCTCTCGACTAAATATTTTCAAAACGGCCTGTGCAGAACAATCACAATAAAGAATAGTAATCAGTCAGAGGGTACTCCGTTACAAATTGTACGTTAAACAATATCTTGGTTTCTTTTTCTTGACTCTTGGAGGGTTTGCTGCTGGGAAGGGGCAACGGGGCAGTAGAAAATACATCTGCCCCCTTTCCTTTAATCTTCCCCCATACTTGAGCTGTTGTGTGCATATGGGTTTCTGTGTAAGCCAAGCATGACTGTATTAGCAGCAACCAAGCCTGGCTGGCTCTTAGATACCATTTGGAGACAGTTCTAGGAAGAACTAGAAAACATGTTCTGTCCTAGGAAGAAATTAAAGAGGACTACACTGCCTGCCTGGCCTCCTAATGGATGGATTTGCCATGGGCAGAGGCCGATGACGAACATAAGGCTACCCCTCCTCCAGGTTTTAAGATCACGCCTGTGTGACCTTTGCTAGCCCATCTGCCTCTTCAGCTTTGAGAGTTCATTATGCTTCCTTAACCAGGACTTGTGCTGGGTGAAAACTAGTAACTTTCCATAGGCTGGATCAACCGAGACGGGGCTTTTCTAGATGATCTATGGATGCATGCAGCAACCCAAATCTTTGTGGGCCTTGTTCAGAGATATGAATGTATTAACCTATATGGTTTGGAGAGCAAGGGATTAGCCTTATTTACAAAGGGAATAAGAGTCTGGTAGATATATACTCTGGCGGTAAGATCCTAATGTTTGCAAAGCCTAAATGAAGTTTCTCTCACTGGAGTTATAATG
Organism: Elgaria multicarinata webbii; assembly: GCF_023053635.1. Classification (NCBI taxonomy): domain Eukaryota; kingdom Metazoa; phylum Chordata; class Lepidosauria; order Squamata; family Anguidae; genus Elgaria; species Elgaria multicarinata. Next base: position 77,139,112 of record NC_086172.1, on the reverse strand, counting down.
GGATGTGCTTTGTTGAAATTGTAGGTGGGAATGTGTAAAGGCAGAAGCTCCAAAGCTAAGCCTCCAGGATTCTGGGAAATTGACATGCAGTTAAACAGACAAGGAGCCTGCAAATGTTGGTGAATGATTGTTATAAAACAGAATTCCATGTGTATAAATGGACAACTATCCTGGCAAAGATCCCCTGCTCTAGTCAACACATCAGAGCATGGTGTTTCTGAAAGCATGTGTCTTTCTGTACCTTCTGTGTATCCAACATCTAAACTTTATAGGCAGGAAAATTATCCTAGTTTCAGATAAAGCTCTAGTTTGCCTCTTCCAATCTAGTTTCACGGGGACAACATTCAAAGAGTTTTATGAGTAGCAGTTATGAGATAGGTTTTTATTTCAGCTTCCCAGTTTCCCACATACTACAACAAAAAGGTGGCAGTCTCCTCCCTGCCCCCCCCCACTCCCCAGCAACTGGTTTTCCACTGGTCAATGCTGTTGTAGTAGGCCTCACATGTGGTCTGGTATTGTGATGGTGTAAATGTCTCTACACCTGTTGAACGTCCATTGGGAGATGAGAAAAGGGTTCATAATGTATAATACATAGTAGCTGCAACTGATTGGCTCTGGAGAGCTGAGGCTCATTAGGAATTTGTGAGGAGTACCTGAGAGAGAGTGCTATTCTATTTCATGCTAGCTCCCCATAATAATCTGTGTTTAGTGAGTCACCTATTAGAGGACATGGTTTAGTAATTAGGGCCAAAACTCATGGTGGCAAACACTATATTCCAATGTAACTCAATAGTGCCCCCTAGAGTGGCTGGTAAGTTGGCAACCTGTTGGGAGGCCCAAATAAACATTTATCCTGTGTTTTGTCTCTGAATATGCACCAAAGACGTACACTCTTTTGCATAATGCTTTGTCCAGCTGGAACTGGCTAGTTCTTTTTTAGTGAAGTTTGAGGTTGTTAAGAAGGGGATGCAGCAGTTAGGCGATTTTCTGTTTTGCTGGTTAGATTGTTGATATCAGAAACTGCAGTGGTACCACACTATTGGACAAAACACTTACTGATCTCAGATTCTCATAGGTGTGTGAAGCTTCATTCTCAGTTTGTCTTCCTAACTACATCTAGTCAGGAGGCTGAATAAGCTCTCTCTCAGACCATCCTCTCTTCAAGCAATTCTGTGTATGCTCAGAAACCCAAGATTCTATGCAAGTAAGTAACATGTAACAAGATAAGTTAGTTTGCATCTTCCTGCCATGTGCCCCAGTTCTCACCCAGAAAGGAAAAAGTCATGAATGTTTGGCCAGCAGCAGAGAGGAGCGTTTGGCATTCACCAACAAAAGTGGCTGTACTCGTGCATGGAGTTCATCTGGGTTTACACAGCGCATACTGATCCTGTGTCATCTTGTGAAAGAAGCTGCTACAACTTGTTGAATAATGAAGAGCTCTGAAGCTAGTTTGGATGGGAGTAATGAGGTTTTTTAGTGCTGGTAATGGAACTGGGAAGAGATGAAGACAATCCCCCATGCTGTGGGAACAACCTCCCTAGAGAAGCTTGCCTGGCGCTCCTTTACAAACTTTTCTATCCCAGGCAAAAATGTTTTGACCTTTTACGAGTTTAATTTGTACTGCTTTTACTCATTGTTTTGGGGTATCTGCATTATGATTTATTTGTTGTTCAGTGCCCTGAAATCCAGAGGAGAGTACCATAGCTGATGGCATTTGCCTGGATATGTCAGCTGGTGCTGTGTTGGTGATTGCTACGGAGTTAGTCCAGCCTCCTTTAACCTGGGGCCCTCCAGATATTTTGGACTTGGGGAAGGCTGGACTGTCTCTCAGGATTCCTGCTCATTGGCCATGCTGGCTGGGGCTTTTGGGAGTTGAAATTGAAAACATCTGCACAGTGCCAGGTTGAGTTAATTTGTATCCCATCCTCCAGGGCTGGGGTGAGCAATAGTCGATCGTTTTCAGCCTCCTATGGCAATGTATTTCCTTGCACCAGCTATTTGGCTGTAGTAACTTTTTGCTGGCAGGGAACTGATGGGTGGGTCTTCTTCGTGTAGAGGGAGGATAGGATATTGACCATGCTGGTGTTCCATTGCTGCTTCCAAGCTCCTTCCTTCTTCCGCCAACATAGTACTTTTTTTGTACATAGTACAAACATGGAGTTATACCAATGTTAGGGGACAGTGACAATCTTAACCTAGTCCATTTGGCAAAACTATATTCATTTATTTATCCCGTCCTTCCTCTAAGGAGCTCCCGGTGGTATGTGTTTCCCCCTCCCAGCTTCCCCCATTTTATCACAACAGCCCTGTGAGGTGTGTTAGACAGAGAGGAAGTGACTGCCCAAGATCACCCAGTGAACTTTATGGCAGGATGGGGATTCTAACCTGGGGCTCCCCAGTCCTAGTCAAACATTTTAACCACTACACTGCCTCTGGAATAGGGTTGTACTGTTCAATGGCCTTTTTCTATCCCACTGCAATTCTATATAATATGCAGTTTAAAATTGAAGACTTTTGTATGTTGCATTTTTAAAGCTTTAGCTTTAACTTCCAGATATATCTTGTTGCATTCTATAAGTTTATGTTTCAAGTTTGGCATCCATCTCATAATTTTTATATCTTGTTTTGGGGGAAAGGGGAATGAGTCAAACTGAGAAATTCAAAAACAGATATATATTTTTTGTGAGTTCAAAGTTATTGTACTAGCCAAAGACCATGACAAATACATCAAAAGAAAATATTTATACATATATACAGTAATATAAATATTTCAAACAGTAGAAAATTATACAGATAACTTAGTATTTATCGTAACTAAAACTCAGCTTTCACTCAGCAGTCTGAATCTCCATGACAGTTTATGGCAATTTTGTTTAGTTCTCTCTTCCTAATCTTTTTTGCTGCCAGAGCAAACAAAGCCACTTTATGTGTCACGTAACTGTTGGTATCACTCAGAAGGAAAAGAACGGTTTCTGCAAGGGCATTCCTATATCCACGTGTTAACAAGGGTTTCAGGAATCTCCCTCTTGGGGTCCTGTACAGAGGGCAAATTAACATGTAGTGGACAATGTCTTCCACTTGATGTTGGCCACAGATGCATAGTCTGCATTCAAATGGCACCTTGTGATAGCGTCCATCCAGAACTGCAGTTGGCATAACTTGGAATCTCAGTTCGATAAAAGCATTTCTTAGGGAAAGTGGCCTCAGTTTGAACAAATAGCTAGCTCTGAAATATTGTTTTCAAAAGAGGGAACCACCGGGAGAATTTAGAGTTTTTAATTAGTTGCAAATCCCTCCTAGAATCTATCCAAAATAGCCAATCCCTTAGTTGCTTCTTATCCATATCAAGGATGGGCTTCAGCTCAGGAAAGTAATAGCTGTGCGGGAGCTTTTGGAGTATTGCCATCCAATAACAATTTTTGTTCATTTCCAGGTAACATATAGCTGGAAGACGTTCATTTGGCAAGGTGGCAATTCTTTTAAAATGTTTTCACTGAGGACTCTCTATTCTTGTCCTAATTGATGGCCATCCAGATTCTGTACGCAAAAAAGCTGCAGGGGTTCCGGTTGGGAGAGAGAAGAGTTTTCAAAGAAAATTGTTCTGCACAATTTCCAGGGCATTAATGATAGTGTTGTCAAGCCCCCAAATTTCAGAAAGGTGACAGAACTAATAGGAAATGGCTTCTATAGAAGTTTTTTAAAAAACTTTTCATACTGAGTGTTCATAAAAAATGAAAATAAAACCGATTGTGTGTTAAAACTTTGGTGTTCCTTTTTTTCCATAGGAAAATGGAAAATGCATAATTCAGTGTACAAAGGTAACAGAATTGTTTGGGAGGGAAGGGAAAACGTCCTCTTCCAGCTGTTTAATGGTTTTGCCTCTGTTCTCCTGTGACTGGAGTTGCTTCCTGGTATTGTACTTCTTGTACCGGTGGGAGAAGCTGCTTTAGCTTGTTATAAATAAGGTGGCCACTTTCACGTTGCCAGAAAAGAGGATAGAGATTTGAATACAATTTACATGTTACTTTATATTGAGAAATAATTACATAAAATTTACATCTCATTGTGTAGGAGACTGTCAGCATTTGACCTGTGTGACAGTTCATTCTGCTCTCCAGGTGCACACTGTTGAAGGACAACTTCAAGGCATCTCTACTCCCTTCTTCAAATACTTTGGCTGCGTTCGGACAACACAATAGTCAATGGTGGGGTAATAATCAACTCAACAATTATTTATCTAGGGGGTAGTCCCCACACAATATGATAACAATCAACCGTAGTGTGGATTAGGATCAGCATTGAATTGACTATTAGTCCATGCTGAATTGACTCACTCATCCCCTGCCCTCTTTCCCCCCTCAGTCCTCCCACTAGTATCCCATCAGCCATAGACAACATGGAGACAAGATCTCCAAGTGTGTTGAACTTTAACTCCCAGGAGCTTTAATAACACCCACCTGTTCAGCTCCTCTTTATAACTAGCATGAATGACATACATAGGGTTGAATTGGGAACCTCTGACCTTCCAGATGTTGTTGGACTACAGTTCTTATCATCCCTAACCATGCTGGCTGAAGCTGATGGGAGCTGGAGTTCAATATCTGGAAGGCCACAGGTTCCCCACCCCTTTGTCAAAAATGTTTTACTTGGGTGATTTTACATGAGATACAGATAGCACAAACTAGCATATTCTTGATCATTTTGTGCAGCCTTCCCCAGTCTGGAGCCCTCCAGATGTATTGCCAGGCTGGCTTGGGGGCGCTGGGAGTTGTAGTCCCACACATCTGGAGGGTACCAGGTTGGAGAAGACTGTCTCAGTAGATGTCGCTGCTGGGTAAGAAAGACAGTAAAATGGGGAACATATTTGATATAAAGTCTTTGTGTTACAAAGTGCTGGCACTTGGTAGCAGCCATTCCATCAGGCTGCAGTGAGGGAGGAAGAAGTGGGAATAGGGCCAACATCAGCTCTGCTGAGAGACCGGAAATGTTTGGCTCGTCTTCTCTTTGAACTGCTTTCCATTCCAAATGGAAAATAATTCCATGATTCTTGCAGTGGTTCCCTGTATGTTTCCAAATCCAATTCAAGTTGTTGGTTTTGACCTATAAAGCCTTCTAGGGCTCAGGACCTCAATACCTGATGGAGCGCCTCTCCTGACATGAGCCAACCCATACACTGTGTTCATCATCTAAGGTCCTCCTCCAGATGCCTCCCTTGGCAACAAGGGAGAGGGCCTTCTCAGTGGTAGCCTCACAATTGTGAAATGATCTCCCTAACAATACCTGTCTAGCATGAACATTGTTATCTTTTCAGTGACAGGTAAAACTGTCCTTTTTTCTCAGGCATTTGGCATCACATAATGAGTTTTAATCAGGTCCTGGATTGTCTTTGGTTGTTGGTTTCAAATTGTTTTTAGATATATGTTGTGTGTCTGTCTGTGCTGTCTGTTTATATGTTTTTATGTAAATGGTTTTACTCTTTGTATAACATATATTTAATGGTTTTTAATCTTGGTGAACCACCGAGAAAGAACTTAGTGTTACAAGTTTGATTTTTCTCTTCCTCCCTCCCATTAGATTAAATTCTTTTAGGCCCAACTGTAGTCTGTTTTGTTCATATGCAAGCTGCTCTGGGAGTCTTTTCTGGCTTAAGAGAAGCATGAAATAAATAAATAAATGTGATCCCTTGACCTGACTGCTCTAAGCCAGAAGCCTGCTTATTCAAAGAATGATGCAATCTTTTTCTCTTTCTTTCTTTTTTTGTCAGTCTATTTAATCAAAATCTATTGTTTAATCAAGGCTAGAGGTTGCATCACACAAACAAGATTTTACTGTCTGTTGAAGAGCAATTGTTGGAGGTGTTCTACATTTCTTTTGGTTGATCAGGGGCTGCATGAATTGAGGTTTCTATTTTGTTTTAACTTTGGAACTGGGATTGAATTTTAAAATAGATTGGTCAACACTTTAAGTACTTTTTAAAGGAAAAATATACACAAGGAAAATGCAAATGAACTATAAAAAACTCATTTCCTCTCAAACGTTCTATTAAACCAGGGGGAAGGAAAATAACGAAGTCCGTAGTTCAGTAAAATGAAATGACTTGTAACATCTGAAGAGTTTGTCACTTGGCCCAGAGACTTTGATCTAGGGTGGCCACATATCCTCGTTTACCTAAGACAGTTCTCTACTTGAAGGCGTCCTTTATTTATTTATTTCATTTATATCCCGCCTTTTCTCCTCCAAGGAACCCAAGGCAGCGTACAGAATCTTCCTTCTCTCCATTTTATCCTCACAACAGCAACCCTGTGAGGTAGGTTGGGCTGAGAGTCTTTGACTGGCCCAAAGTCACCCAGTGGGTTTCCATGCCTGAGTGGGGACTAGAACCCGGATCTTCTGACTTCCAGTCCAACACCTTAGCCACTACACCACCCTGGCTCCTTTATTTGAAGGACTGTCCTGTTCATAAGGACTACTGCCCATTAACAGGAAACACCTTGCCAGTAGGCACAGCAGCCACAGTCTTATGCTGAGATGTACTAGATTTCTAATAAAATCACATTAACGATTTCTAAATGTGTATCTATACATATAAATTAGCAGATGCACATTTTATGCAAATCAGTGCCATCTTTTGTCCTCTTCTGGGTCGATTTATAAGCGGCCACCCTACCATGATTGGCTCACATGACACTCCTTTAGACTAACTCCCTACAACCGCTTGCCTGTACTTTTGCTTCCTTAACTATCTTAATAAAACTAAACCTGTATTTGTTCTCCTTCAGGAACTGTTACGTTGCAGAGCTCCGGCTCCGAGCAGCATATCCTCTTACCCTGGATCTAGATGTTAAAGAGAAACTCCATTTGTTTCCCATTAGCTTATTGACCCCGGGTATAATTTCCTTTTTATCTTAGATTAACAGTTGGGGCTCTCAACGAACTGGGAATGAAGGAAGGCTTTTTTGGGCAGGAAACAGAATTCTGTCTAGGAAAGCATGTCACACAAAACAGGGCTATTGCTCTTGTTCCATAACCAAAGAAAATGCAAACTTATTTTACACTTGTTTAATGGGACTATTGTGGGTGAGGGTCTTCTCTCTTTTTCACTGTTTTTATTTTTTCAAGAACAAACAAATCAATTTACTTGTATAATAATAAAATGAGGGGAATGGCAGTAGTTTAGCTCATTTCAAGATAATATGGATTCATCATATATCTGGTGAATAACAAGTTCATTTTGATGGTGCCTTTCTATAACAATCCATTTGTATCAAGAAGCTTCAAAGCATATCTCTGCCAACATATTGATGATACACTGCTGTATATTCCCTGTATTAATAATACAGGGAAAAGGTACTGTCTGTGAATAATGTTTAGTGTATTTTCTCTCATCCTAAATGACCAAACCAAGCCTGTAGGGTGAGTTATATTCCACGTAGCTTCCCATTGCTTCACTTCTATACTACCCCCATGTCTTTTTCCTAACAGCTTTGAGATCATGTAATTTTCCATTAGATTTTTTCCAGTAATACTTTGAAATTTATAACACTATTCTTTTTGTTTTATTTTTTGAAAGTGGGCTTAGGCTCTGAAATTTTTTAAGTGATAGGACTGCCTGGATCTTTAACTTTAGGATTCATACTGAAATGCCTCAGCTGGTGTATTTGCAGCTAGGTTGCCTTCATATCGCCTCATTGTGTTTTTAGTTGATCTCATGTTTTGTGATTTACCCCCATATGTAGATATTTTACTCCTTTTGTTCCCATGATTTATATTGTTTAAATTTATCTTGATTATAGAAGCATGGTGGGATAAAAAGGGAATAAGAGGGGAGGTTGGAGAATATATTTTTAATACCATTTCCTCCCATAAGGAAAGTGTGAGAGGCGCATCCCATTTTTTCAGCTATAAAATTATGTACCCCAAGCAACCAAAGAGCAGCTTCAAATGTAGGGTCTGAGGTGAAATGGGAACCTGCATAACTGGAAAGATGTGGGTATATGGCTAGACTAAAGAATAATTAGCTTTGTGCTGTTTTTCCAAAAGCTTTGCGTATGTGTTCTTGCCCTGTTAGTGTTAACCACAGGATTTTCTGGGAAATAGTAATCCGTTATCAGTGCTTAGTCACATAGCTGAACACTGGAGACTTCCTCCAGATGAGGACTTTTTTTTAATGTATACTATTTTAAGCTTCAAGTTGTTTGTTTGGGGTTAGTTATCCTGCGTATGAGGAAATGGCACTCAAAATTAATGAACTGCAATTAAAAAAAGGGAGCTTAACAAAGATAAACCGCCCAGAAAGCTTCGGCTATGGGGCAGTATATAAATGTAATAAATAAATAAATAAATGGAGAACAATTACTCACTTTACTTGCTCAAAGAAGATCTTGCAGCTGCACTCCCGCCCTCCTAGCAAGTCTGATGTTTTGTCATAAAAGCTTCCTGTATCCATACACTATTGCTTAAGAGAATATAGTGGGGATCCTGAATGATGACACACTGAATCAGCACCATGTCGTCACAAGGGTGGAAATGTCTCAGCAGCATTAACTATATTAGGGGCCTTTCCACACGTCGTACCGAGGCCGCTTCTAAGCGACCCCAGTGCGATCCCAAACCGATCGTCTAGCTTACCTTTGGAAGAGACGAAGAAGAGGCGTCCTTGCCGCTGGCGGCAAGGATGCCTCTTCTTCGTCTCTTCCAAAGGTAAGCTAGACGATCGGTTTGGGGTCGCACTGGGGTCGCTTAGAAGCGGCCTCGGTACGACGTGTGGAAAGGCCCTAGGTTCTTTTCCCCCCTTTTTCTTTATTTACAAAAATACTAGTGGAACCATGAACTAGATTGTACACCTGGTAAACTTGCATCCATTTTGGAGAGGAAATGCCAGCAAATTAGATTTGCCCCAAATGAAAATTCAATTAAGACAAATGGACAAGAGACATTAATGCACAAGTGTGGGACAGACACACTAATGTGCATGCCCATGGGACAAAGATTTACTGCAATCTGGGACCATCTGGGGATCTAGCTCTGAGACACCTAACGTTAAAGTTATAGTTATTTAACTATAGTTCAGAACTTCTTAAATCACCCCAAATTTTAATCCCTACCTTCTAGTAGAATGAACAACATGCCCACCCCATTAATGGAACACTTTAAAGCAAATCAATCACTATTTAGCAATATAAATTGGAGGTGCGGGCCCTCAAGTCAAGATCAGGATCATAGTACAGGCCTCGGGAGTATTCCCCACACTAGGCTCCTAGCCTGGATTGGGACCCTTGTGCTTACTTTAAAGGAAAAACAAACAACGGGATCAGCACTCCTTGATTCGATTCTGACCAATACAAAAGGATGAGTTGATTAGGTGAAAATAGCAGGAACTTTGAGGGAAAGTGAACATGTAATGCTCAAGTTCTTGATTTTAAGGAAAACTAAAGCTGTGTAGTTACAGCTTGGGCTTCAGGAAAGCTGATAAACAGAGCAATGATAAGTAGGATTCCATGGCAAGAAAACGTAACAGCGAGAGGAGTTCAAGAGAGATGGGAATTCCTTAAACTGTGGTTAGGAATGGCTCATACAACGTGCTAAGCCATAATGTTTAGCTCAATATGTTTAACCACCATTACTTAGTGTTTCATCTGAACAGGGTCACTGAAGATGGAAGGAGGGACAAATCACTAAGGACGTGTATAGGCGGATAGCCTGGAATTGCAGAGATGGTGTCAGGAAAGCTAAAGCTCAGAATGAGCTGTTGCTGGCAAGGGATGCTAAGAATAACAAGGAGGCTTCTTCAGAAAATAAAAGTAAAAGATTCAAAGTAAAAGGAAGACAATAGTAATAATACAGCAGCTGCTGAGGGAAGATGGTAAAGTGTTGACAGGTGACAAAGAAAGGGCAGAACTGCTCAACTCGTATTTTGGCTCAGTCTTCTCCCAAAAGATGATCTGTGTTCGATCAGGCATATGTACAAACAGGCTGAAGAGATAGGACTGCAGCTTGAGGTTGACAGAGAAATTATCCCTGAATATCTATGCACCTCTAATAAATTCAAGTCCCCAGATCCAGACAAGTTGCATCTGAGGGTGCTGAAGGAGCTAGCACATGGACTCTCGGAACCTCTGTCTTTGAGAAATCCTGGAAAGAGGTAAATTACAAGAAGCCTGGAGGAGGGTAAATGTCCCTATCTTCAAAAAGGGCAAAGAGGAAGATCTGGAGAATTATAGTTTAGTCAGTCTGAAATCAATACCAGAAAAACTCTAGAGCAGTTTATAATACACTTGATCTGTAGGCACCTTGACACTAATACAGTGATGACTGGAAGCCAGCAAGAATTTGTCAACTACCAGTTGTTATACTCAAGCAACAATAAGGCTGCTAACACCAAGAAAACAGGAGTGGATCTGTGTGTGAGAGAATTATGAATTCAGTTATGGTACTGTAAACAAAAATGAGTTTGGGGGGCATCTTATAGACTAACAAATTTATCCTGCATAAGCTTTTGTTCACTTAGAACATAATTTATGTCACACAGTTGTAAAGCAGGAATGGCATGAGGTGATTTTTAAAGTCAAGGTGAAGCAGACAGGAGAATAGATGCTGAATCCTTTGCTGGCCTGCTGCTTTTGTCCCTGAAACACAGCCTCAAATCTATCCTACTTCTCCCCACAGGATGTATTTCCAGTTTCACCTCAAGGAGGTTTGTGGCTGGGAGTGCAAAGCTATGAGTGTGTGGGGGCAAATGTGGCAGGCAGAGAAATGATTTGGCATTCCTTTCGCCACTGCTGCTCCTCCTCAGCTTTAAATTCTTCCTTGCTTCACACCTCTGTGGTAGACCTGCCTTCTAACACATGGGTCTGCCACCATTATATTTAGGCAGGGTGTGAGTATTACGTTTAGGCAGGGGGATACTTGGCTCAGCAATACTACAAACGAGAAGGATCTTGGAATTGTTGTAGATCGCAAGCTGAATATGAGTCAACAGTGTGATATGGCTGCAAGAAAGGCAAATGCTATTTTGGGCTGCGTTAATAGAAGTATAGCTTCCAAATCACGTGAGGTACTGGTTCCTCTCTATTCCGCCCTTGTTAGGCCTCATCTAGAGTACTGCGTCCAGTTCTGGGCTCCACAATTCAAGAAGGATGCAGACAAGCTGGAGCATTTTCAGAGGAGGGCAACCAGGATGATCAGGGATCTGGAAACAAAGCCCTATGAAGAGAGACTGAAAGAACTGGGCATGTTTAGCTTGGAGAAGAGAAGATTGAGGGGAGACATGATAGCACTCTTCAAATACTTAAAAGGTTGTCACACAGAGGAGGGCCAGAATCTCTTCTTGATCCTCCCAGAGTGCAGGACACAGAATAACGGGCTCAAGTTAAAGGAAGCCAGATTCCCACTGGACATCAGGAAAAACTTCCTGACTGTTAGAGCAGTACGACAATGGAATCAGTTACTTAGGGAGGTTGTGGGCTCTCCCACACTAGAGGCCTTCAAGAGGCAGCTGGACAACCATCTGTCAGGGATGCTTTAGGGTGGATTCCTGCATTGAGCAGGGGGTTGGACTCGATGGCCTTGTAGGCCCCTTCCAACTCTGCTATTCTATGATTCTATGATTCTATGTGGTCTGTATCCAATGTTAGTCCTACTTAAATAGATCCATTCAAATGAATGGGACACAGATTACACTAACATTGGATACTACCCTATGTGTACATGAAAGCAAGGTACTGCAACTGACCAACCATAGACAGTGACAAAGTAATTTCCTCTTTCTGCTTGTGACATGTTTCACCGCCCCCACCCCCTGCTCCTGCCCTACTCCCTTTATTGCACAGCTCTCTCCTCTGTCAGGACAGGCCCATCATTCTTTCCATTCCTGTTTCTCCTTCCCCAAACCCCAAGAGGGGAGCCAAAAAGCCAGCCCTGCTTCCTCTGCTCTAGCCCCATAGAAGAGGTTGGGTGGAGAGGTTTCCTTCCTCAACACTTTGCCTATTCAGCAACAGCACAAATTTTACTGGTGTTGAATCACGGGTCTCGCATTGGCATTTGTAACTGACCATAGTGGTTGCCAAATTTTACCAGGAAGCAAACGTTCTGAACTTGTGCTTTGCCAAAAAGCAGTCCCATGATTTTCTAGATAATATCAACTCTTCCTCCTTCCCAGGTTGCACTATGTACAGCAACTGGAAAACAAACACTCCCTTGCTTCCTCAGAAAGTGCTACGTTTCAGCACACCATGCCGGAAGAAGATTTCCGTGTGGTCTTTCTTTGTACAGTGGTTGCTGTTGAAGCCCAATGGGCCTCTTTTGCTTTCTAAAGTGAAAGATGACGTGAGGCCCCTGGTTGGCCAGAGACCTTGTGAGAACGCGACAATCCTTGTGAATCTCCAAGTGCTAATCTCTCTCCATAGTTGCTGAGAGCTCCAGGTGGGAGTCCTGATTTGGGCTTCATGCCATAGCTCTTAAACTGGGGAATCCAAGTCCTTTCTAAAGGGGGGTGGGGAGGCGGCGGCAAAGTTGGCTATAGATAAAATTGTGCCTATGGCAGGTCACTGCAGGGCCTCAGCTTCCAATGTTGAACAGCTGACGACAGCTGTTGAACAGCTGACGGAAACTAAGGTTTTGTTGCGAACAACAGTGAGGGGCGCCACAATGCAAGCACAGGAAACGAGGGATGGACACACAGCATCACTTGCTCTCTCCTGAGGTTACAATCCTGATGTTTTTATACGGACAATGCTTGCCAGAATGACTGGGCAACAGGCCTATGGCTGAAACGTTGACAGGAGGTGGGTGGGGATTGGGTTTGTTTTCAGGATTTCGAAAGCTACTTGTGCCTTTACAGAAATAAGTATTTTTGTTGTGTTCAGGAAATGCTCTATAGTTGTAACATTGTAGAAATGTGAATCCCACCCCCAGCTTGTACAGCTTGTGCAGGGGAGTATGAACGCCATCCAACACCTCTTTCCTGCATGTCTATCCAATGAGGTAAAACATCATTTTCCTATATCTGTCAGAAAATTGCACTTTTGTGTCATCTGGAATGTTGATAGCATGAGTGTCAACACTGTGGAGTGGTGTCTTAGAGATATCACTGTTGGCAATTCCTCGTAGCCTAACTCAGAGAACCTCTCCCACCCTGGTGCTCTCCAGAAGTGTCAGATTACAACTCCCGTAATCTCCAGACAGCCTGTTGGATGGGAATGAGGGGAGCTGCAGTCTATCACATCTGGAGAACACCAGTTTGGGAAAGGCTGAAGAGGATTACGGTGAATAGTTCCCATTGAACTCAAGGAGATTTACTTCTGAGTACATATGTATACAGGGCCAGCCCTACCATTAATCAAATTGAGGTGTTTGCCTCAGGCTGCAGATCCTGAGAGGTGGCAGCAAGGTGCTGGAGGAGAGAATTGTGTGCCATGTGGCCTTCCCTACACCCCCTAAACTACTCTGCTGCCCTCAGGTGTGGTGTCCCATTGACAATGTTAAGTTAAAGAAAGATGTTCAGTCTTGGAGAAAGACTTATTTACATGGAATGGGAGGGGGGCATTTTGTTCTTAGCCTCAGGCAGCAAAATGTCTTGGGACCAGCCCTGCATGAGTAGGAGTTAAACCTTCTTTTCTTTTCAAAGAAAGAATAAATAACGTTGCAATCTCTCCCCTCCAACCCTGCAGAAACTTTTCCTTCTGCAATACAAAATACAGAGAATGCTAATTTAGCTCATAAGTAAGAGTTCTCCATAATCACCCTCCGTTTGGAGAACCATTTTATGTTTTATCTATTTGTACTGGTTGTGTTCCCCCTTTTCAGTTCTGAGGTGGTTAATTTAATAAAAGTGATGTTAATTTAGTAGAGATTAATTCAGTGGTGTTAATTTCATAGAAGTGCATGCAAGTTGCCTGTCACTGCCCCACCATACCTTCCAGAGCTACGGAGGCTTCTCCCCATTTCCTTCATTGAGCTCTTGTTCCTTTCAGCCATCTTGTAAATACCCACTGTGAAGCTCTGAAGGTCTCAATCCCATGCATGTTTAGACAGGGAAAAAAGTCCTACAACTCCCAGCATTCCCCAGCCAGCATGCATAGCATTGTGCCCCAAGATGCTTCCTTTTAAGGAATTGTTTTTAAAATTCTTTATTTTGTTACAGTGGCAGGATCTGTACTACTGCTTTAAAAAGGTTTATAACAGTATTGACAACTGTTGGGGCCCAGGGGCTGATCTACACCAAGCAGGATATAACACTTTAAAAATGGTATGAAAACGGTATATGTAATGTGTCCTGGGCCTGAACAGTTGTCATAATCATTATAAACCATTATAAGCAGTAGTGTAGATCCTGCCCAGGACACACTTTTCAAACAGTTAAATCTTGCTTGATGTAGATCTGGCCTTAGTTTAAAATAAAATAAAATACAACAGATCTTAATGGGATTAGATAAATGATCTGTACAGCCTAATCTCCAGTTTCTGATAGTAATCAGTTCCAGTGTTATTCTACTTCTGTAAAGTGTTTATATATCCTTTTCAGGGGGGGAGTGTGACGGTGAGAACTGTACTCAGCATTCAAAATATTATTCATTTTTATTCATCCCCCTTCTATTCTGCCGTTTCTCCAAGGAACATAGGGCAATGTAGAGCAAGGTCTTTCTTGCCACCCCCATTTTATCTTGACAATAACCCTGCAAACTAATTTGGGCTTACAGTGAATGACCAGCACAAGGTCACCCAGTGGAGAAGGACCTGGAGGCTCAGTAACAGAACATCTGCTCTGCATGCAAAAGGTACCCAAGCTGAACACACACCCCTACCATTTCCCAATAGTCCTGGAATAGATCCCTGTCTGAATCCTTGCAGCGCTGCTGCCAGCCAGTGTGCAGACAATACTGAGTTAGACCAATAGTCTGTCAATGTTACGGCAGCTTCCTCTCCTTCATTCACTGGATTTCTCAGTCTGTCTCTAGCCCTTTGGTGTGATGGGGCTTATAGGGATGCAACACCGGCACTTTTTGATTAACACCACCCCCACCCTCCTCTAAATTCTCTGTATCCTCTGAGCTGAGTTGAAGGGAAATTACTTTCCCCCCTCAACAATATATTGTGCCTTGTTGTAATACAAAGGATTTTGGGATGGCATGTGTCATGCCCCCACTGGAGAAATCCTCCTCCTCCTCAGAAGAGCCAGAGCTCCCAGAAACAGAGGGCATGCAGAGTAGTCACTGTCACCAAAGCAGGAGGAGCTGGGGCCCTTAAGGGCGATGGCTGCAAGTTCATCCTTGTCAAGGAGAGGGGACTCCACCTCTAAGGCAATGGCTGAGCAACCCCCTGGTCCCCAAGAGCATTGTTGCCTCAAGCAACAGGTTGGCAGGGCTCCTGTGAGGAGTGTTTTCTTGGAAGGAAGAATTCCTCAGGTGAAAGTGACTAAGTGACTCTTCCTGAGTAGGGCTCAGACCAGAGAACTGTAATGTACTGCAGCTGAGCCTTGGGTGGGGCAGCAGGCTTTGGTGTTAAAAGCCTTCAGTGTCTGCTTAGTGTTGGAAATAGCAGTGTCTTTCCAGTGCGTTTTGCCTTTCCTCCTGGACCTTGCCCAGTGATTGATGCTCTGTGTACTGTTTCCTTGGACTCCTTCTTGACTGTGTAATGTATCTGACTGCCTTACTGAGTATTGATCTCTGCCTGCTATCTTGACCTCTCCTGCCTAGACTTAACCCCACTGGACTGAAGCCTGTGTGTTTGAACATTTGCTGTCTTTATTGCTTTTCTTTTTCGTTAGCCCTACGCTTAAGGGTCTGCTGTAGTCAAGGCAGGACAGCTTGGTCTTGAATGGACAACTTTACCAAACATCATTATGGTTCTAATATGCTCCTAGTAACCATTTCGGAAGTGATTCTGACATCTATCTTGAATAGGAATAGCTAATTTCCATTCTCACATATAGGAGAGATTGGGAACTGTGGCCCTCCGGATAATGCTGGATTCTTATCAGCCCAGCCAGTATGACTAGAAATCAGGGATGATGGGAGTTGTAATCCAATATCTGGAGGGCCATAGGTTTCACACTCCTGGCATATAGACTTCAAATAAAGTTATGATTCTAAATTCCAATAAGCTGACTTTACCCATTAATAGATGTTGAGATGATCTATTATTACAAGTATTTTAAGTTGAGATGATCTATTATTACAAGTATTTTAAGCAATCAGAAATGGAACTTGACTCAAATGAATGAAAATATTCCAACTATGAGACTGAAGCTAGAGGAAAATGTAACAATCCTGCTTCTAGGAAACTTAAGAATACATGAACTGTAATGTCACAAAAATAATTAAGAATTGGGCTAGAGTGTGTGGTTCCACAACTTTGTTCTCTTTTTTTAAGGATGTCTTAGCTGTGTTCTTGTTAAGAGTACTTTAGGGAGCAATCCTATGCATGTTTAGACACAAAAAAGACCAACTCCCAGCATGTCTGGCTGGAGGGATACTGGGAGTTGTAAAAAAAAAAATTCTGACTAAACAACATGCGTAGGATTGCATACTTAACTACTCCTGTAGAATTTATGAGCACAGATTTAGCAAATGAGATTATGAGTGCATACTGTGAGAGTGATGGTACATTGGCCTCTGGAAAGATTGTGATCAGATTTGCTTGTACTAGTTGTTACGAAACAGAAGGAAGTTGTTTTAAAACTGAGTGGACCTAGCCAATGTGGGGTGGAGGGTTCATTTGCATTATAGTTGCAGGAAATGCAAAAAGCTCAGGACACAAAATGTTGCTGTATGCATTAGAAAGGAGATGAGATTCTACAAATCCTTTACAGACAATAGGCTTATTTGATTTTCACTGCTTATGAATGAATGATTCAGAATCCTACGCATATTTACTCAGAAGTGGGTGGATGGGATTGCTGCCTCCAGTTTTAGAAAATCTCAAGAGTGCAAATAACTACAAATTGGTTTAGAACTCCAAATTGGGATGGGCAACATCAAGTTCACAAGAAAGTCTTCTGCAATAAAATATGCCTGTATCAGTGCAAGCATTCAAACATCACTGTCAGGGAAAATGAGCTGTGGCCATTTTATTGTTGTTTGCTGAGTGTCTACAAGAACAGGAGACCTTACAATGATAATATAAAAACCGGTCCCTACCCCTGGCATTGCAATCTAAATAGTGTGAAACACAAATAGATGGAAAAGGAAGAAGAGTCTAGCCATTATCAAAGGAGAAATCAAACTGCCTCAAAAGTGCTAAAAAAACACCCTGTTGAATGAATTTATTTGGGTGTTTGCATACTTGGGTGTTTGTATTTGTGTTGTACCCTGCCTCGATCCAGAGGGAGAGGGGGTTAACAAATAAATTATTGTTATTATTATTATTATATCAATAAGCACCAACAAAACCCAAATCAACAGAACAAAAATTTGTAGTGCATTCAAAATGCTGTTAAAAGTTTTCAAGTACACATTTCCATGTCTTGATTTTTGATACTTAAACTTGCTTCTCCTCAATGGGAAACTAATTCTGCCCTGTGTTGCCTTAAAAAACAACCACTATAATCCCATGCATGGTTTATATGGATGTCTTACCACAGAGTAAGTCTATTGCACTATATTATTTCAGACGCCAGGAGAAGATCTTTTTATTCTCTCAGTATTTTAACAGCTTATAAATTTAATTTTAACTTTGCTGTTTTAAATTTGTATCTTAAATTTGTATTTCTGCCCTGCTGATTTTATCCTGGTTGTGTTTTTATATTGTATTTTATATCATGTTTTTATACTGTTTGTTTTATATTTTGAATTGTTTTTAATTTGTGTGAACCGCCCAGAGAGCTTCAGCTATTGGGTGGCATAAAAATGAAATAAATAAATAGATAATTGCACTCAAGTGTGTTTAGGATTATGCAGTTTATAGGGCTGTCTCTGCAACTCAACAGAGGCATACTAGTTTTCTTGAATCATAGAATAGTGGAGTTGGAAGGGGCCTAAAAGGCCATCAAATTTTTTGCTTATAGTGCCTTTAAATAATCAAGTATAATCAAGTGTGTTTGCTGCTGTGATTCAAATAACAGCGCTCTAAGCCAGTGCTGTGTTCAAATTTGAATTAAGGAGACTTTCATATGCTGAGCTATACGTTTGCAGCTTCTTCTTTTTTTAAAGGTCTGTATTTTTCCAGGCCTTGTGAGGCAACTGCTTGCATATCTTACACATTTATGTGGAAATGTTCAAACTGTAAGGTAGAGGTTTGAATTGTAAATATGTCTGCTTGCATGGGAAATGTGGGGAGGAAGGGGAGAAGGCAGTCCTTGAACATGAAAGGGGTAACATAATGAAAAATGTAGATACGTTAGTTTTAATTCAACTTTCTATGCCTCAAAGTCAAAGTGCACTTTCTCAGGGTCTAATGGAGGAAGGGGAGGAGGAAAGCCAACGTTACTATAACTGCAATAAGCCTAAACCATGATCCAAATTTACTTGGGAGTCAGACACACTGAACTTGAGTTTGCTTCTGAATAAATATGTATAGGATTGCACTTGCATCTGGAAAAAAAAAGCCTTTTCAGCTGTCCCATGATGTGTGGGGCAGGGCTGGCAGGCTGATTGCCTAAACTGAAAAGACAGACTGCCTAAAGGCCCAAACAGACATTACTTTAAATCTGTGCCTAGCATCTACATCGTTTTTTAGTCCAATGCAAGACTAAAGCTTTTAATAGTCCCCCCACCTGGTCCCTAACAGCATGGGGGTGACCCTACTCTAGAGTAAAAACAAAAATATGTAGCTGCTAGATAGTTATTATTATTATTATTATTATTATTATTATTATTTATAGCACCATCAATGTACATGTCTGATTTAGCCCTATGTATATTGCAGAACAGAATTCTCACTAGCAGTTTCGTTATCCTTGCTTTGATCCTAGTCTGGACCATAGAAGTTGTGTGGGCCTTATATGGCAGAGAAGTAGCTGAAGGCTCCTGGATAGGACTGCTCCACGTGGCTGCTCTGTATGATCTGGCGATTTCCGAGTTTTGTGCAAGGCAGCCTGAGGGTCTCCCTCTTCACTGCGCACATGCTGTTTCTTTAGCACCCTGGTATTGCTGCCCTGCATACCAAGTTCCCGGATGCCTTCTGCCTGCTCAGTCCCTTGTACCCCTCTTTTTGTGAATACAGCCATGGCCCCTCCCAAGAGGGTGTTGGATGAATTTGAGGGAACATGGGTAAAGTACTTTGAAATTTCCAGACTTGTTTATGGGAGTAAATTAAAAAGAAAGGGAACCACTTGGGAGCTTAAGGCTGCAACCCTATACTCACATATCTAGGAATAAGCCCCATTGAATTCCGTGAGGCTTACTTCTGAGTAGACATGTAGGGGATGCTACTGTAAATGAGTTTGAAATCCTTGCCCTTAATCCCACCTGTAGGTGTTAAAACTGCTGCAATTATGCATGGCTGGAAGGAAATGCACTCTGTCCACATTCAGAGCTCCTTTTATTTTCACATCCGAACCGAACTTTGAATTTGAAATACAGAGGTTGAACTTGTCTCAAATTAACTCCTGCAACTAGTCCGCGGTTTGTTTTTTATCCAACTCGAATTCGGCAGGGAATCGGATGGGACAGGCAGAACACGCGACCGTTGTAATCCAAGCCAGCATTTTGAGACAACGTTCATCCTTCGCTGTGCGGCCAAGGAATGCGCCTGCCGTCCGAAAGGATCCCTTATACTTGGCTGGTCAGGGAAGAGATAGGCGCGCAATTCTCCACTGGTTCGCAACTGCCGGCGACTAATAAAAGCGCCGCGAGCGAGGCCGGGAAGCAAAATGTCCCGGGTCATACCGCCCTGCAGCGGAACTTTCTCTTGCACGTATTTGGTACAGAGAAAGCAATTCATGGGCCTGAAAAAAAGACATATGGAGAAACCACGCAATTTGGTGCTCTGATTAATGTGATGGGCTGACTTTCCCTTTTTTTTTATTATTGCAATGATGACTCTCCCTGTCATATGACTCCCGCCAGGGTATTCATCATTTATTCCGCTCCGGCAGACGGTTGGTGTGATTCACATCGAGGACTATCCCTAATCTGACTGTTGCAATCCCGTTCACAACTACTTGTAAGCATTTAGAGTCGCTGAAAAAAGTGGGACCTTCTCCCGAGAAAACACGTGTGCGTGGGATCAAGCCGTAGTTTCCCCCCTTTCTGTCCTTGCCTGCCTTCCGGCCGGCGATCACAACAAACTTTCTTCTGTAGGGGTGGAAAGTTTGTTTTCTTCCGCGGCGCGTGCGCGACCACAGCAGCCCAGGGTTGAGTCTGAGTGTCGACGTGTATTGCACACGCTGATGCCAGCCTCGATCGCTCATTAGTCAGCCCCGGATTCTCCCTGGTTGGGAGGGCGGAGGGAAAGAGGGCGGGGGTCCCTCCCGAGGCGGGGCCGAAGGGGCGGGGGGCGGCGACGACGGTCTAGGGCCCCTTTGTTCGAGCGGGCGGGAGAAGAGGGATTACAGCAAGGCGGGAGTCTTTGTGAGGTCCGTCCAGGAACGATCGCACTGTAAGTGGGATGTTGGGGTGGTCGTGGTGGGCTGTGATGGGGTGTGTGTTTCTGCTTTCTTTGGTTGTTCGCTCGCTCGCTCTTTTTTGGGGCGAGCCCCGATCCCAGCTCGCGCGGAGTCTTCGGTGATCCTCTGCCACTAATAGGGAGACTGGGCGAGTTTGGGGGGTTTCATAGGGGGAGGAGGACAAGCAGATCTCGCAGAATCGGTTCATGGCGTCGCGTCGCCCCCTTTTCCTCTCTTTATGGGTGGGAGCGCTTTCAATGCGCGCCCCCATATGGGGGCGGGGAAAGAGAATTTAGGGTGGTTTCTCACATTATGCTCTTCGAGGAATTTGGTTTCTTTGTGCTACCATCTCTTTAGCCCATGAGCTGCTCATTGTTTCGAGCACTGGAAGCAATGGGCTACCTGCCCAAGAGCGCACTCCTTTGATTCCGGATCTGATAATCACACCGTGATTGAACACTCACATTCCCCTAATGTTTCTTAGAATCATCGCACATACAAAGAAAGGCGCGGGGGACAATACATTTTTAACCAAGAATAGCTGATCCGTGTTAAGTGGTCTTGAGTATGTACTCCTTGTTTGTGTATGGGCAAGGTACAGGGATAAACAAGTACTTAACCTAAAGGGCGTTAATACACTTTGGACTCTAGCATTGGCCATGACAAATTGAAATGCCTTAAGTGTTCTTGTGCCAGTATTATACAGGTATGTTTGTTGGGGAGCTGAAATTTGCCCCAGGAAATATACATTAGTGGGCAAATGGTGATTGTAATGATGTGTAGAACGGGATCAAATCAAATGATGTGTCTGGCTTAGTAATATTGATTTGGGAGGTCATCCCTTTTCTTATGCTTTGGCAGAATTTGATCTGTGAATTCTTCTGTTGACCCTGAGTTCCAAGCATATGGTCAGGGTTGAAAGTTGAATTATCCTGAGCTGAGTGGTGGTGGGAAAAGCCTTCCCTCCGCCATTTAAAGAGTTCTCATAGCACTGGACCAGTGTTTCCCAATTTGGTGTCCTCCAGGTGTGTTGGAGTGCAATCCTCATCAACCCCCAGCCACTATGGCCACTGGGTATGATGGGAGTTGTAGGCCAACACATCTGGAGGCACTGGGTTGTGTAACACTACACTAGTATTTTTAGAGGTGTCAAACCTAGGCCTTAGCTAGACCTAAAGTTTATCCTGGGATCGTCCCTGCCTGCTCCCTGGATATCCTTTGTGTCATTTACATGAACAGGGATGACCCTGGGACAATCCCAGGATAAACCTTAGGTCTAGCTAAGCCCTAGTGTGTAACTGAGCTTAACGATGAACTCTTTTAACTATGGCTAACCAAGTATCTTATTGACTTTCGCTCAAATAGCAAAACTTTGTTCCTAGAGATATCGTGTTCAAGTGAAGACAGTCTGAGATCTTGCGTAACTGCTTTTTAAAGCCCCAAAGTGGAGTGGAGTTGAACCAACTTTGGTGCTTCCTGAAAGACCTGGACCCAACTGAGGTTTGGGGAGGGAAGAATCAAGGGGGGCATTTTCCCCAGACTCTTGACAGATGTTCCGTCTGCTCTGATCTCACTCCCTGTTAATATGGACTTGGGAGAGGAAGCTTTTGTAAATTGGAAGAAAATGCCCTCCCTGTTTTTCAGGCTGTTATTGTGCCACCTATTCTTATATAAGCTATTTAAAGTATTTATTGGCCACCTTTCAGGGCAGAAGCCCTGAAAATATAAATAAGAGGGGGGAGGGGGTTAGTAGAGAATGATATGGGTTAATAACATTTATGGATTTCTTTACAGGGCTGCTTTTAAACGGATAGGTCCTGGGTGGCTACTGATACCATGATTACATCTTTCATCCCAGGTTGCCCCAAGAGACTAGTGGCTATCTGAAGGTTACTCGCACCTGTAGACAATGAGCAAAGGGGTAGTTTGGGGGTAGTGGTGTGTGTATAGGCTATCTTCACCTGTGTGCTAGTTTTACAGAAAACCAGTTAGCTGCCCTTCAGATCCTGCATAGTATTCATTCCTCCAACCACAAGCAGCTGGACCGATTACAAAACTTCCTGTGCCTAGGTCTCCTTGAAGGGCAAGAGGCTCTTTGGAGTGTGTGTGCTTGCGTGTTTAAGAATAAGTAAGGCAGTGTTCACACAAAGTTCATTTGTTAAACTAAGGAAGCATTGAAGGCTCTTAAACTGCTGTGCTATTCATACTAAAGGCTGCTTCTCATATTACTTTTGGTATATAGCTGAGTACAAAATAGTCCATAAGGTCTAAGTGTGTGGAAATCGCTGTGTTTCCTTTTAGAATAGGGGCGGGCAGACTTGAGACTTGCATGATCTATTTTGTTTTTGTTTTTTTACTAAAACTCTTGAGGTTTAGCTGGAGCTTATTATAAAAGTCATTCATTCTCAGCTCTGTTGTGAGTACCAGAGCTGAATGGAACTCACAGTACTCCTTCCACACACAAATCCATTCCTGGTTTCCACAAGCTGTCTTAATTTCGGGTGTATAATTTGTGTGTGTGTGTGTGTGTGTGAGTTATTTTGTTGATGCAATCATTAAACAGTTGGAATCAGAAATTCTTGCCAATCTACACCAGATCAGCCAGAGATCTGTCAGTAGATCCAGACTCACCATTTGCCCACCCTTGCTTTAAAAGTATATGTGAACAGCAAACAGAGCAGAATTGGGTTCTTGCTTGCATGTGTGTTTTGGGGATTTGTGATTTAATTCTGCACGCACATGCTTTGATAACTCATATGTTATGAATATGTTTGTAATTTCCTGCATATTCATGAATACAAAATGTAATGTAAAAGAGCTGAAGTGAAGAAGGAGCTCCTGTAAAGAGGTGTAAAATACCTAATATGTTAGACGTTGTACTGACTGTTGCAGATCTTAGACTGATGACTGGATAGAAAATGCTAGATCAGACCAAGGGTCTATCTAGTCCAGAACTCTGTTCACACAGTGACCAACCAGCTGTTGACCAGGGACCCACAAGCAGGACATGGTGCAACACATGTTCCCCAGCAACTATGAACTAATGTCGCCATGAAGAACATCGACAGAGGGCCTTCTCTGTAGTGGCACCCACCTTATGGAAAACCCTCCCTCATGCGGTTTGGGGGGCGGAAATTGTAATAACTGTAAATGCCTCCTAAAAACATATCTTTTTAAACAAGCCTTCCCTGGACTGTAATTTATTCTGGTTTTATGTGATTTTAAAGTTTTAATCTGGATTTTATGGTTTTAGTTGTAAACTGGCCAGAGAGCTTAGGCTGTTGGGCAGTATAAATATGTAATAAATAATAATAATAACAACAATAATAATAATAACTAGTGTATACAGGCTTACTGCCTCTGGTAATGGAGGTTGCACTTAGCCTTCAGGATTAGTAGCCATTGATAGCCTTCTCCAGGAATTTATCCAACTGTCTTTTAAAGCCATCCAAATTGGTGGCTATTATCACGTCTTGTAGTGAATTCCATAGTTTAACTATGCGCTGTGTGAAGACATACTTCCTTTTTTTCTGGCTTGAATCTCCCATCAATCAGCTTCATGGGATGACCCCAGGTTCTAGTATTATGGGAGAGGGAGAAAAATGTCTCCCTATTCACATTTTCCACACCATGCATAATTTTGTACACTTCTAATATGTCTCCCGTTAGCCTCCCTTTTTTCCCAACTGAACAATGCTAGTCCTGTGTAGAGGGAACACTCTAGATCTGGTCCCTGAGTCAGATTCACCCCATCTTAAATGTACAGCCTGTCCCAGTTTAACCCCAATATACTGGCCTTTTTAGTGAGCCTCATTATCCCAGAAGAATTCAGGTTCTCAGTCCTCAAGTTATGTTATATTGTGATCAAGCAAGCCACAGAGGGCAGAGAGCCAAAGAGAATATATACTTAGGTTGATACTACTACTTCTATTATTATTTACTTTTCTATACCGCCCCATAGTTGAAGCACTCTGGGCGGTTTACATAAGATTAAAACAATTAAAAACAATATACAAAATTTAAAACCGTAAAAACATACAACATACACAGAAACATATCTAAAAACATCTATAAACAACTATAAAACAGATCCAGGATTGATGAAACTCATCACATATTGCTAAATGCTTGGGAAAAGAGAAAAGCTTTAACCTGGTGCCGAAAAGATAGTAACATTGGCGCCAGGCGGGCCTCATTGGGGAGATCATTCCATAATTGGGGGGCCACCACTGAGAATGCCCTCTACCTTGTTGCCATCCTCCGAGCTTCCCTCGGAGTACTCACCCAGAGAAGGACCTTAGATGTTCTGCCCACTGGCCTGCAGGTCTGGTCACCTGTATTTATACTCTTCAATAAACATCTCTGGTAAATTTATGCTCTGGCAAACAAGTTCTCTGATAAACATCTGAATTGCTGGTTATCTTGCCATTTAGTGCTGGTTGTCTTCTTGATGGCTACTGATAAACAAATTACTGATAAATTTTTTTATTACTTCATCCGTATTTGGTTAATCAGCTGGATTTGGTAACCTATGAAAGCCGTTAAGCTGGCCAGTTTAGAATATTGAAGGCAATATTGAAGGCAATATTGAAGGCAATACTCAATTGAAGGCAAATTGTGGCACAAGAAAAGCTGTGGTTGACCACATGCTTGCTTCATGTGGCATTACTTTATTAATAAAACATTTCCATCTTGGGGGGTGGGAATCTAAGTCTTGTGGGAAGCCTGCCTTTGGACTCTGATTATGTTCAGAAACATCTTTTGGATAACTGATAGGAGTATTTGTCCCCACAAGGCTGATTTGCATGTTTTAGGTTTGATCTTTTCATTTTAAAAAGGAGTGGTAGCCCTGTGCCAGAACGTTAGTTACTAAGCAATGCTTCAGTGGCTCAAAACCTCCATTTTAAAGACATTACCAGCATAATTCTATAGATGTAGGACTTTTTTCTGTCTAAATATCTCCCAGCATGCCCCAGCTAACCATTGCTGGCTGGGGCATGCTGGGAGTCGTAGGCTAGCTGGGGAATGCTGGGAATTGTATGGCTTTTTTCTGTCTAAACATGCGTAGGATTGTGTCTTAACAGCACATATAAACTCCTACACTGTTAGTTTATATCAGGGATGGGCAACTTCTGAGGGTCAGGGGCTGCACTGGAACCCATTGTGCACAGTACTCCACCGGTCCCACATTTGCCAGCAAAGCTGCTGAATTTGCAGCAGTGATAAAAACTGCCATGACTTTTGCTGCTGCCACTGTGGCAAATTCAGCAGCAGCCGAGAAACACAGCCCCCCTCCCCCTGCAAAGAAGCCATGGGGGTGGGCTGCCTATAGGCCACGGGCCTCATATTGTCCACCCCTGATTTTTAGACTCGTTACAGGTGTGGTTCCTCCTCTTTCTGCAGCTGTCCCTCTCTAAGGAATCAGGCAAAGCAGATGTATAAGAAGCAGAGCAAAGAAAAAAAAACCTCTTATAACTGAACGTGATCTTCTGTGGTGGTGGAAACTAGATCACATACTTCTGTTATTAAAATGTGTGTGAATAGTGCAGAAGTCATGCTTCTCTTTGTATGAACTCTGCCTCAGTACTTTGGGATGTTTGTGTGTATGATGCTCATATAGACCGATGGGGGAAGACCTATGCCCTCACATTTGCCTGGGACAAGTTGAGCATGAACTCAGTGCACACCTGTGCTGCTGCCTCTGCCATGTGTCACTCACTCTGTGGGTGACTCCTTGACTGAAGGATTTTTATTGTTTGTGAGCACTGGAGTGTTACACCCGTCCCAGTGCACCAGGATGTGGCACTGCTCCAAAGATTAAGCCAAGCTTCTGAGTTGACTCCCAGAGGCAGCTGCTCTGTTAACCTCTTGCACTGATTTCAGGGTGAAGTTGCTGGTGAAAGAGCATTCTGAGGAGACAGGGGTGAAGGCCCACGGATAAGTGGCACTTTCATCTCCTGTCAGCTCTGTCATTGTGTGTCATTGTGTGTGTGTGAGGTGTGTGTGAGGTGATATGTGTGTGAGGTGAGTCAAGCTGAGCTGTGGCCTTTCAGGGAGAGGGCCTTCTCCTTGGGCCAAATGAGACTTTAGCAATGTGTAAGTTAGAGTAGGCAACTTATGGCCTATAACTCCCAAAAGCCCTAACTAGCATAGTCAGTGACGAGGGATTAAATTGTAGGCTAAAACATCTGGAGCGCCACAAGTTCTGTAAGATATCATGGAGGGAGGGAACTAAACGCACATGGGGAGGAATTTGGATTGGGTCCTGCCCCCCTTTCTGAGCTAACATACAGGCACTGGTATTGTGTCTGTCTTTTTCCCCTCAGCAGCTAATTGTTCAGGGGGTGGAGGTGGGGATTTGAAACAGGTCATGGCGTAGGAGTGGGAATGAAGCCCTTCCTTCCCCCAGTGCCACAACCCTAATCCAAATGGGGCCCCTGAAGCTACATTTAGCCTTTAAAAAGTGCTAGGAGATGGCGCATGCGCATCCTGGTTGACTTTCAAGCTGGGCCTATGAGCTGTGAGGAAAGAGCTGGAAGGGGAGCAGCAATTGCCCTCCAAAATTGTGTTCTGAGGCTGCATTTAGGATGGGTGAAAACTGGGCTGTGAGGCATTGCTACCTTTTTAGCAGTATGTGGTAGCAAAGTGGCAGGAATCCATGGCCAATCTTGAGTTTTTCGTCCATTTACTTGTATGGTCCTGGTGTTCAAAAACATGTATTTCTTGCCCACATGTTATGGAATTGTGGGTCTGGACATAAAATGGTTGGTATAATACATGAGATTTAAAAGAGATTTGCAAAGAAATCCTCAGTTGTCACTCTATGGCAGGGGTGGGCAACTTGTGGCTTTCTCGATGTTTTGGCCTACAACTTCCATCAGTCCTAGCCAGTATAACTAGTGGTGATGTATGATGGAACTTGTGGCCCCCTGAATGCTTCACCTACAAGTTGCCCATCCCTGTAGTATCTGGTGCTTTGTTGGAAGGCACCACGGAGATTGCTGCATCCAAAGCTCTGTTTGGGGTGGGGTGGGGTGGATTGGTGTGGAATTAAGCTATGATTCACTACCGCCTGTGGATTTTGTGAAGCTTATTTTCATGGTTAGATATGTGAATGCTTGGGGGAAACTGGAAAAGTTGGGGAAACCCTCAATTTCCCTCCCTAAGAACTTTGCCCATTTTTCATGTGGAAAAATTTGGAGTGGCAGGAGAACCCTAACCTCTTGTGGAATATTTTCTCTCTTCATTATAAGGCCGAAGTGCTTCAAGGCAGGGTTTTAAAAACCACGTGCTTTCTCAATATGGTTTCTAATAACTATGTAAGACAATGTATGGTATTCGGTACTTACAGTTTCTATACACCGTAGATATTGATAACTTTCTGATCTTCTCATCTTCTGTAGCATGTGAAAGAAGCTAATTTATCGCTGGAAATACAAGCACCAAATCAAGAATACAAGCTAACAAGCGAAAGCTTATTTCAATCCATTCAAACCTTTTAAAGTCCATGGGGATAAAAATGAATGCTCAGAATTGGAAGCTATTGATCTTTCTGAAACTGATTCTTACTAGAGAAAAGAAAATTGAGATAACTATTTTCAAGGATATATTATTTCTTGTTTGGATGACAGGATGTGGCTTTCATGTGGATAAATCTCATAAATATAAGAAACTTAGCTTAATGTACTAAATTACACATAGAGAGCAATGCTATGCTCCCCAGGAGGGCAGCTGTAGGGCCCCTGGATGGGATGGAAGTGCTGTCCTGGCGGGACGGCACGTCTGCTGCCAGAGGTGTGGCGTCCTCTTCTTCTGTTGTGCCCTGCTCCCAGTGCAGCAGCAGAAAGCTCAGTCATTGTTCTTCCAGTGGTGGGGACTGAAAGGGATGTTCCAGAGGCATGTCAAGGAGGGGGGCATGGATCCGCAGGCTTTTAAGTCCCCTTTTTCTTCCAGCATGCCCCAAAGTGCCCCCTCCCATTAATTCCCTTTCATTGACCACAAAAAGAAGCTGGTGGGGGAGCCATCCCTCACCCCATCCCAGCTGCAGGGAACAGCAGGGCTTTGGATATGGCGGGTGATCAGCTGTGCAGTCTCCCAACCATCCTCACCATAGGATTGCTCTGCCCACATGTTTTATGTTCTTAAAGAAATAAAGTACGTTGAGACCTGATAAGAAAATAAGTACTTCAATTTCTCCCCCTAAATTTCCAAGTTTTTCTTATCAGGGGTGGGGACATAAAAAATACCAGTTGGGTTTTTCCATGACTTCAAGGCGTGTGGAAATGATATGATGTACTTATTTGGATTTAACCTTCTGCCTACTGTGTGTCTTGGCTGCAGGCCTGCGCTGAGCCAGGATGAGTTGGAGTTTCTTGACGCGCCTCCTGGAGGAGATCAACCAGCACTCGACCTTTGTGGGAAAGGTGTGGCTGACGGTGCTGATTGTCTTCCGCATTGTGTTGACTGCTGTGGGTGGCGAGTCCATCTACTATGACGAGCAGAGCAAGTTTGTGTGCAACACGCAGCAGCCCGGCTGTGAGAATGTCTGCTACGATGCCTTTGCGCCACTCTCGCACGTCCGTTTCTGGATCTTCCAGATCATCATGATTGCCACCCCCTCGGTGATGTACCTGGGCTTTGCGCTGCACCGGCTCTCGCGCCAGCCCCCTCGGAAACGCCGAGCGCCCGTGGTGCACCGCGGCGCCGTCCGCGACTATGAGGAGGCAGAGGACAATGGCGAGGAGGACCCCATGATCTTTGAGGAGGTGGAGCCCGAGAGGGAAGTGAAGGAGCCCGAGAGCCAGAAACACGACGGGCGGCGGCGAATCAAGAACGACGGGCTGATGACGGCGTACGTGCTGCAGTTGCTGTGCCGCTCGGTGTTTGAGGTGGGCTTTCTGTTTGGGCAGTATGTGCTGTATCGCTTCGAGGTGATCCCCTCGTACGTGTGCACCCGCAGCCCCTGCCCCCACACCGTGGATTGCTTCGTCTCCCGCCCCACCGAGAAAACCATCTTCCTCCTCATCATGTACGCTGTGAGCTGCCTTTGCCTGCTGCTCAATGTCTGTGAGCTCTTCCACCTGGGCTTTGGCGGGATCCGGGACGCGTTCCGTAGCTTCAACCAGGATGCTGGAGTGCCCCCCAAGCCCCAGTATGGCCGCAGGGATCCCACGGCACCCCCCACCTACCATTCCCTCAAGAAGGAGCCCTCCAAGAGCCAGCTCGGCAAGGACAAATTGGCCTATGGAGGGGAGAGCTTGGCTGGTGTGGCAGCAGAGCGCTACGGTGCCTCCTCGGGCCTCCGGAACCATGAGGTGGAGCGACTGCGCAAGCACCTCCGGTTGGCACAGGAGCATTTGGAAATGGCTTTCCAGCTGCAGCCGGAGGACACAGCCAGCCCGTCGCGCAGTAGCAGCCCCGGTTCTAATGGGCTGGCTGCAGAACAGAACCGGCTCAACTTGGCACACGAGAAAGAAGGTGCAGCCTGCGAGCGAACTACTGGTAAGCTGGGTCAGGAAAAGGCTTTCCTGAGGAACCTCTTTCAGCCCAAGGGCCAAATTCCATTTCGGAGAAGCTCTGGGGGCCACATTCCAGCGGTGGGTGGGACCAAAGACAAAGGGGCTGGGCCAATGGGGCAGCCCCCAGAATACTAGCATATTGTCTCTTAAAGCTCTTGCTATGAGTACCCAACTCTCAGGTGAGGCATTTCAACCTTCTAGAGAGGGGAAATACTGCTCAAAAGCTGGGAAACTGCCAAATGATTGGCGGTTGGGGCTAAGGGGATGGAGCCAGGGGAAGGGGTGTGTCCATCTAGGGAAACCCTAGAGGGTTGGATTTGGCCCCTGGGCCTGAGGTTCCCCACCCCAGCTTTGGAGTCTTGTACCAGTGTCCTAGCAAAGGTCATCCATTCCCACCTGCATGGGCAAGACTTTGCCACTTTGCCAGGTCTTCATTATGCTGGTGCTGAACCCGGCTAAGATTAAAAGAGCTGTCAGGAAAGTTTTTGTTTGGGCTCTTTTTCCTTTGGGCTCAGAGATGCTGGTTCCATTGGTGTGCCACATTAAGAAGAAGGGCTACCTTGTGGCTTCCGGTGTGTGAGACACCCAGAAAACAAGTTGTGTTAAAGCCAGCCAAGTGGTAATGCTAAAGTGGGTGGCTAGCAGCCAGGTATGGTGAGCACTGAGGAAGGCAGAATTTGACACTCTGGAAGCGCTAAGGTGTGTGTGTGGGGTGTATGTTTGTGTATTTCCCGAAATGTATAAGTAATATGCACACTTCATTATCTCTCCACATGGCGTGAATTGCTAGAACTGCTTCTGAGTCTTCATAGCTGCCCAGCACCCGGGTGTTCTCCTGGTTTGCCATGACAGATACATGTAAAGCCTGGCATGAAGGAAAGATGCATAGGAATGTGGTGGACCCCAGCTTGCCATATAATGTGTGAAACAGCAGTATTGGAGAGAGAGAGAGAGAGAGAGAGAAAGGGAGAGAGAGAGAGATCTCCCAGAGGGTGGCTAGAAAACCCCAGGAAGAAATGCTTGTGTGAAGGGATGAGGGGTTGGAGTAAGGTGTTGGACTGAGAAATTAACCTGTTTTTCTTCCTCCTTCCAGGTATCTGAAACACTGGGCAGCCGCACAGATGACAACAGGACGTGTCTGTGGAGAATTGGCAGCATGTGAATGTGTGCTCCTAGCCTGAAGTTTGGAAACGCCCCAACAGAGGGGGTGGGGTGGGATGTTGATGTCCTCTTGTTCTTGTTGGGTTGTGGGTGAGAGGAGGGGACGGATATGAGCCTCTGTGTCCGCGCCTCCTGAGGTTGGGAGGCCATAATGGGCTACCTTCAGAAGTCTAACTCTATGTATGTATGTATGTGAGTGCGTGTCTTTTTTTTTTTAAAGGGGTCTAAAAGGGAAACTTATTTTTTTACTTTTATACGTGTTGTAGAGGTACTATTTTGTCTCATCTATGGGGTGTTCTGTCTTGTTTTTCTCTAGCAGGACTGGATAGGTAGCAATATGACAGCTGCCTCCCCGCCCTCCCCTTTTCCAGTTGCGGTTTACTGTATATTTGTGGGGTGGAGTCAGGGGAGAGAAGAATAACGTTCACAACTTCCCAGGTTTGTCTTCACAGCCATACACAACCTGGCCTCGGCCTCTTTCTCTTTCCCTCTCCCCTGACACCAGATTACAGAGACAATTGGTGGTTGGGCCAAAGATCATTCTCCTACATTCCGAGATGCTGGCTTTTGGACAGCATCTGCCTTCCTGCCCTCTGTGGGGTGCTGGGCTGGGTTCCCTCCTGAATTGCGGTGGAACTACAGTCACATTTGGATCATCTCAGATATCGACATGAAATGTGTTTGTATTTTTTGTATTTTTTTAAGAAAATAATTTACTGGAATAGTTATGAAACTGTTTTGCTCTTTTGTATAAATATATAAATATATATATTTGGTAAAAATCAGGGGATTGTTTTATAGGAATCCTGAGAGCGTGATTCTTCTTTTTTGTGGCGGAGGGGAGAAAAGATTGCATAGTTCTATGCCAATAGGCTAATTTTGTTGGCTCCTAAAACGCTCACTAACTGAGAGGTCTGGAGAAGAGGTGGAGTGTCTTGTCCCACCACACTAAAACTGTAAGGAGCTGCCTTAAGATGAATCAGAAGACGAGACAATTTACCACAGGACCGATGACCTCACGGGCAGCAGTCTTGTGCCAGACAACAGAGAAGTGTTCCTAGTCAGTAGTCACAACAGATGCCTTCCTTCCTGGGAAGGAAGTGGGCTTTGGTCGAAAGGCAGTGTTTGGCCAGACCAACGGGAGTTCCCTTGAAGCTGTGCCTGTGAAGGAGGGGAACGAAAGCTGGATGCAGTTCAACCCTCACTTTGATGTCTTGAGCAGGAGGCTCAAGCCAAGAACCCTGGGCCTCCCTGCCACAGTCCTTCTGTGATCCCTCACAGGGAGCAACTCTTCAGCGCCTTGAGCGCCATTTTCTTGGTAGAAAGGTGGGCTACAAACCAAATAAATAAATTCCACCTCTCTCCCCAATCAGACCATTTCATTGTACCATCTCAGACTTCAGAACATAAAATATTTTCAGAATATTGGAAACGTTGCTTGTTTGAGAAAATAGTGACTTAGAACCTTCTCCTTGATCCTGCTTGGGGTGTGTGTGGGTGTGAGAGAGAGAGAGCAGTTACACATTTGTCTCCTTGACCAGTAGTCTGAAACCCCTTACATGGGGTTCATGACTCCTCAGTTTTAGCTTTAAGGACCTGTACTGGAGATATTAAGAACTGAACCAGGGACCTTTCTACAGCCAAAGCATGCGATCCTGGCCTTTACAGTATGCAGCATTGCCACTAGACTGTCCCCCGACGTTCTGCAACACACCTTGTTGAACATAGGTAATTTGGAAGCTCAGCCCAGCCCTAGGGTTGAGTGTTGATTCCCCCATTGTATTGTGTTTCTTGCTTTCCCTGGAAGGAGTTATTTGAACAGCTCACCTTCACCTCCACAAAGATGTGATGAATTGGTGAGCTTGGACTATGTCCAAGCAAAGCAAGGAAAAGGGAGGCGAAACGGGACATACAGGCTTGCTCCAATTAGTCATAGTTTGTAAAGCCACCCCACGGAAGCTTCTGTGAATCCTGGGGCATCAACTACGTCAGTATTAATACATCTGAATTGGAACGGGCACTGTGCAGGAAACAGTGCTCTCCGCCTCAGCTTTATCCAAGAGGGCAATTCAGGTGCTGTTTAGTGCCCGTGCTGAGGGAGAGAGTAGCTCTTTCTCCACATGAATAGCAGAGAAGTCACTGTCAGCATGGCCTGGTGGGATGGGTGTGGGTCTTGACCTATTTTACAGCTGAGCTTCTCAAGCCCGCATGTCATGGGAAGCTGCCTTATACTGAGTCAGACCTGTGTTCCATCTAGCCCAGTATTGTTGACACTGACTGGAGCATTTCTCCAGGGTTCCAGGCAGGTGTCTTAAACCTGGGACCTTCTGCCTGGAAAGCAGGTGCTCTTGTCACTGAGCCAAGGCCCCTCCCTGTTCAGCCAAGCCCCCTCCCAGATTCCCTATCTTGGGATTCTGAACATGATCAGAATAGGAAAACTCGCTTCCCCCCCACCCCTTTGAGGGAATTCTCTGGGCCATCTTCAAATCTATGTAATGATTTTCTGCCTTGCCTATGAAAGTCCAAAGGTGGGTTTAATCAACACCTTTCTCCTGCCTCGCCCAACATAGAACTGAGCTGTGTAAAAATCAACTGTATTGCCTTTCTCCCCTTAGCTGATGTCCTTCAGAAAGAGAGATTAAATGGCTTAAACATTTAAATAGCTGGAAATAAGCGATCTGACCAAATTCTTTGTTCTGCTGGCTGTCTTGGGTCCTTTGGTGCCCTCTGCTGACCAAGGCCTTGTATTACAGCCAGGGAACAATGTTACTTGCTCATTTAAAACGTTCTTTAAATAAATCAAAACCAAGGCACTAATTATTATATGGAGTGTGGCAAGATGCCAGCTGCTAGCGTTCACCCTCCCTGTGTCTCCTCCCCAGTGCTAGCCTAGAGTCCAAGGTACCTTGCTAACTGCTGCTCAGCAAGTACTTGTGCAATGTATGTATGCAGAAACGTACATGCAAACTTGCACACATGAAGGCACACTTTATTCTTTGTCCAGTCTGTTCAGCGAAGTTGATCAGTACAGGGTGTCCCAGGATAGGCAACTTTTTTTTTTTTTTAAGTTTATTTTCTAAATACTTAACAATGTTTTGGAAACACCTTCTAAATAGTCTCTTACAGCTAAACTGCTGATTATGACACAAAGTTTAACAAAGCAAGGGGACTCCCCCACTCTGGTTGTCACACCATGTTCTGATTACAGGCATCCCACGGCTACAGGCACCAGCCCTGGGAGACTTCTGATGTGCCTCTTGCTTTCGTCCCATCCTGAATGCTCTGACCAGCGAGTGGAATTGAGTCACTGTCCCCTGTTTCAGCTCTTCTAATGGTGGAGCAGAATTTGGGAGGGCTAACAAAAATGGGATGGGGGGGGGGGAGTTTGGATTGTCCAGCCGAGGTTAAAGATCTGGCTCTGCTTTTGTTGGTGGAGCGAGAGGGACGGGGGCGGGGGCGGGGAGTCTTTGCAGAGGGACACTGGAGGCCAGCGAACTTGCTGAGTGAGTTTGCCACATGGGCCAAATTGAGCTGCGTGTTGTGTATAGGGGGAAAGCAGGCTTGGCAAGCCGAACAGGCCCGTCCTTAGATTTTCGTAGGGGATCCTGTCGCAGATTCCAGGAGCTGGTCCCAGCTTGGCATTCCTCAGATAGTTGTACTCCCAGTGCTATCCAAAAGGGCCAGCTCTGTCCATAAGAAAATGGCAATTCATAGGAAGTTTCTCATAAGCTCAGAGCTGGCCCAACTGTCAGCATCTTGGGAATGTTGGGAGTTGTAATCCATATCTGAAGGGCACCCGGGTCGGGGAAGGCTGCCCTAAAAAGAGATTACACTAGGAAGGAAGTCTCCGTCTCTGGTTCTGGTGAGATAAATGGATCCAGAATCTGAGGGCCAAATTATCCGTGCAACTGTGTGTTTTCCATGGCAGTCTGGTTTGTTTTGTTACTGGGGGAGGGGGGAAGCCTTGGAGGCTGTAATCAATGAAAGAGGAATGGCAGGGGAGGATTTACTTAATAATTCCCCTTCCTGTTGCCTGTCCCTCTCAAAATTGCCCCCCCCAACCTGAAAATACATGGAAATCCTACACCTTTTCTGTTATGGAGGGGGAAAGCATTTTGGGACACAAGCCACAACCAGAAAGGATTAAGTAAGCAACCTTCCCTAACCAGTCCTGCTCATCCAGTCTCAATTGCAGCCTCAAAGGCTGTTCTTCAGTTAAAAACAACAACAGCAACCCACAGGAATGAAATGCGCAACTTAATGTGACATGCCCAAAAACTGGCTGGGAAGACCACACATTTTTAGTGAATGGCTCATACATCTTTGCTGAGTTCACTTAGAATTGAACTGGCCTGGGCTTGCACACTTGCAGCCATGACTAAGCCCAGTGTGCACACCTTCAACAGATGGGATAGGTCATGGGACCAACCAGAGAGGATGTGTGTTTGCTGAGGTGCTCAGGGTGATCTGAACTGGGCAAAAGAGGCCAGCCTCCCTTCAGGAGAGGTGTTCCTCCGGTACCAAGTCCTTGCTATATGCAGGCGCAATCCTGAATGAGTATTTTGGGCACTGTTTCATACTTGAAGGAGTAGCCACCATCCGAGGTGGTGCGGATGCGCAGAGAGTTCATGGTGCCCGGCAAGGCGGCACAGCACAATTTGAAGTGGCCTCTGAACACATGGTCGTCCGAGCAGCTCCCGTGGCAATAGTGGAACACAAAGCTGGTGGGGTGTACGATCCAATTGTTCCATCCGAGTTCTTCAAAGGAGATGTTGATGGAGGCCCGGTAACAGTTGATGTGGAGGGCAGGATCGCCTGAAGGGCGCTGGAGTGAGCTGGAAAATGTGGGTGACCAGGGCACTGAGGACCGCCGGGACCGGTCGTGGCCCTTGGGTTTGGTGACTGCCATGAGGAAGGGTATCTTTGCAGCGTCAGCCACGCAAGGGCAGCTTGGGCAACGAACTAACAGCACAAATATCCTCTGGGTGATGTACGGCAAGAAGGAGGTTCCAAAGTGGAAGACGGTCCAGCCCTCGGGAGCTGGTACTGCCACGGTAGCCACAGGGACCTGGCCTTGTGGGGAGAGCTGGAGTACCTCTGCCTCTGGCACAGAGCTGTTGGATGCTGCTTCTGAGGCGCTGCTGCTCTGCACAGTCACAGGGCCTGTGTAGAACCACAGCTGGGCCGAGGTCACCACCCGACTCAGGGTGTGTGTGGATGGCTGGAAGATGTATGTGAATAGTCCCGCCTCCTCCGGAAGCTCATCAGGTTGAGGTGGCACACACGGCACATCTGCAAAGGATGGAGGGGGGTTTGTTAGTGGTGACTTTGCTAATCACACATGGGCAGCTGCTTTTACAAAGCTGGGACTTTAGATGCAGAAAGGACAAGCACTGGTTCCCAAGTCTGTCTGTCTCTGTCTCTCTTTCAATCCTTAATTTATAATCGCTCCCAGCATTGGTCTTGTTCAGACTGTTTACCTACGTTATCTACCATTTTGCATTCTCAATAGCTAGACTTGCCAAGAAGTGGGAAAGCCTAGTCCCTGAACCCAACAATGCCATGCCTCCCCTGATGTTTTACTCTTCAACTTGCAGCCATAACCTAAGTCAGCCTTCCTCATCCTGCTCCCTCCAGATGTTTGGAACTACAGCTCCTAGACTTCCTGACAATTGTCCAGGTTCCCTGGGACTGATGGGAGTTGAAGTCCAAAACATCTGAAGAACACTAAGTTGGGGAAGTTTGGTCTAAGATTTTAAACTGAAGCCTGCTGTTCAAGTGGCTGAAGTCCTGAAATCAGTATGCCTTTTTAAGCAATTGGCTGGTATGTGCCTTATTGCTTCCTAGTTCGAGCTTAACGCTTGTGGCTGGTGTATTAAAGAAAGAATCTACACTGAGCACATGTCACTATTCTAAGGTCAGCTGCATATCTACCATGACTTGGTGCTGGGTGAATCTCATCTCTACCACTGTCATTGTTGGTGATTAACAACAGCTGAGTCAAACTGATATCCACTCCCCACAATCAAATGTTCTAATATTTGTATCTAAAATACACAATCTCTAAAGCAGCCTCCACCAACCTTACAACTTCCAGATGTGTTGGACTGCAACTCCCATAATTCCAAGGCAGCATGGCCATTGGGATGATGGGACTTGTAGTCCAACACACTTGGAGGGTACCGGATTGCGGAAAGCTACTATAAAACCTCATTTGCTGGGTGAATCTGAAGAAGCCCTGCTAGTGGCTGGCTAGGATTCTGTCTTACTGAAAGTCTCCAAAGCATTTTGCTCTGGCTATTGCCATTTCATGACTAATTGGCTGCCTCCAGCCTGCCCAAGATATGCCCAGTCTGCCCTGTCTTCTGTATGCCTAGCTGAATCCTGGCAAATGTCATAGGTGCATGTATTTATACAAATATACTTGGGTGGGCGATACAAAATTTGGTCAGGCGTTCTCTTTTATTAGCCCCATTACCTTTGGTTGGTGCAAGAGTCAACAAATGCTCGAGGACCGTGTCACATGAGAGTCTGTATGTTCTTGCGTCGGCGGAAGCTGGGTCCAATAAAAGATACTGCCTGACTTATTTTTGTTTCTCTCAACATGCCAGTATCTGTATTCTAATACTAAATAGCTGTGGAAGATCTAGCCAAGGCATTTCAAAAAAGGGAGAGAGAAATTACTCCCCATACCCCCAATGAGTCATTTCCTCCCTTTTATGGAATGTTAATTCTACACACACACACACACACTTACTTTTTCTACTTAACCTCATTAGACCGCATTTCCCATACAAGTAGAAACCCTTCAACTAAGTAGTCCTGATTAGGGAAAGCCCAGATCGGTCTAAGAAATGCTTGCTCAGGCTGCAATCCTATGCACAATTACCTGGGAGTAGGGTGACCATATGAAAAGGAGGACAGGGCTCCTGTATCTTTAACAGTTGCATAAAAAAGGGAATTTCAGCCGGTGTCATTTGGATGCAGGCAGCACCTGGTGAAATTCCATCTTCATCACAACAGTTAAAGCTGCAGGAGCTATACTAGAGTGACCAGATTTAAAAGAGGGCAGGGCACCTGCAGCTTTAACTGTTGTGATGAAGAGGGAATTTCACCAGGTTCCCCATATATAGAAATGACACCTGCTGAAATTTCCTTTTCTATACAACTGTTAAAGATACAGGAACCCTGTCCTCCTTTTCATATGGTCACCCTACCTGGGAGTAAACCATACTTGGGGAGGGGGGAAGTGGGGCTTCTTTCTGAGTAAGTGCACACAAGTTTGGGCTGCAATGCTATAATCCCATTAGAAAGTCCCAATGCAGTGTTATACATGCCCACTTGGAACTATGTCCATGTCTTCAGCCTTCCCCAACCTGGTGCAGTCCAGATGTTTTGGGATTTCAACTCCCATCAGACCCACCCAGCATAGGAATGCTGAGAATTGTAATCCAATCCATCTAGACTATGGCACCAGGCTGGGGAAGGCGCCCTATTGACTTCTATTAGGTAAGTGTATAATAGCACTGCAGCCAAGGAGTAAGTCCCCATTGAACTCAATGGGGCTGACATCTGAGTAAACATGTATAGGATTACATGGCTAATATTAAAATATTTGGGAGATCTGAATAAGCAAAGATTGAACTGGGCTGCACAACTACAAGAAGGGATGACCAGGGAGATCCCAGTTTGGCCAAGAAGGGCAGAGATGAACACCTAAGATTCAAAGGCAGCAGCAGAGTGTGAATTGCTGGAGCTGGGGGAGAGAGGGGTCTGCAATGCTGGGCATATCAAGGTATGTGAGTGCCTGTCAGGTTATTATTATTATTATTATTATTATTATTTATTTATATAGCACCATCAATGTACATGGTGCTGAGGTGTGGAGTGAACAAAAGAAGAGCCCTGCTGGATCAGATCAAGGGTCCATTTAGTCCAGCACTCTGTTCACACATTGGCCAACCAGCTGTCGACCAGGGACCCATAAGCAAGACATGGTGAAAAAGCACCTTCCCACCCATGTTCCCCAGCAACTGGTGTACATAGGCTTACTGCCTCTGATACTGGAGGTTGCACTTAGCCATCAGGACTAGTAGCCATTTATAGCTTCCTCTTCCAGGAATTTATCCTATCTCCCACCAATCAGTTTCATGGGATGACCCCAGGTTCTAGTATTATGGGAGAGGGAGAAAAATGTCTCCCTATCCACATTCTCCACACCATGCATGATTTTGTACACCTCTAGTGCATTGGTGTAAAGTAGTTCCTGATCCATCTGTTTCTTATACCTTACATCTAACTGACTGATTGATTGTATTTCTATCCCATCTTTTTTTTCTTTCAAGGGAACCCAATGTGGCTTACATGAGCCTGTGAGGTAGGTTAGACTGAGAGTCAGTGACTGGCTCATAGTCACCCGGTGAGGTCCATGCTTAACTAGGGACTAGAACTCCCAGCCCAACACTCTAACCACTACACACACTGGCTCTCAATCTGATGGGGTGAGTTCTAGTTAATTTTTAAGATGCCAGAGTACTCTTGGTGGGGGAAGTGGTGGGGAAGGGTGTGTGTGCCACAGTGCTCTCTCTTAAAAACTCCCCTAGTAGTCCTTAAGTAATGGGTTCACTTACCTTTCAAGGGGAAGACGATGACCTGAGATGTGTCCTCTTCCTCCCACCTCTGAGCAAACGATGTGCTTGAGGCATGTCGCCTGTGGAGCCCTCTTCTTCGTCCCACCTGGACCTTATCACCTTGGGGAACAGGGCCCAGGAATTCCAGGAAATGGGCCTTGACTTTGGCCAGGATGAGGTGCCTGTCAACCTCGCACCTGCTGCAGCCAGTGACAGCGGCTGGAGCCAGCAGGGCCAGCAGCAGGATCAGCATGGAGCTGAGGAGGGGCAGGGTATGCAAAGAGCCCTGAGCCAGCATGTGCAGAGAAATGGTGTGCGGAGCGTGCAGGATTCCTGCACTTGTGTGTGTATAAGACTGCAGATGGAGTCTCTGCCGGAGAGCTGGTTCGTGGCTGTGTGTGCGAGCGTGTGTGAAAGTCCTGCGTCTTGTCTGAAGTGCTCCAGCTCTTGGGTTTCCTCCTGCGAGTCTATCCCAGCCAGCTCCTCCTGCCTCCCTTGCTGAGCCAGGCTGGGGCACGATGGCATTGAGACTGTATCTGACACTGACGCAAATGTCTGCCAGCCATGAATATTATCTCCTGGGCAGCAAAACACAGGAGACGTCTGGAATGCAAGGACAGCGCTGCCCAGGGGACAGGGCCGAAAGCAGGGTGCTCTGAGGGAGAGAGGCAGTGAAGGGCTGGGGTGGCAGTGCCAGCGCAGAGATACGGGGTGCCTACGCTTCCTGCCTTTCCTGCCTGGGTATCGGTGGAGTTGAGCTGCTAAGGTCTAGAGCCAGATCAGTCTAACTAACTCCAGGCAACCCAGGACTGATCATCTAGGATCACTAGGAAGAAGGCAGGACCTTTCGCAGTACAGCATAGAATTCTGTGTGTCAAAAGGCCCTCGTGCTTGTCAAGCACCACACACGTCACGTGCAAGAGCCAACCTGTGGTGTCCCACAAGCCAACCCTCCCTGGTTCAGTATTCATAATCACTAAAATGGATTCTAGTCTCCAAAAGCATGTGTCAGAATCACTAAAGTGGATTATTTATTTACAATATTTATATATTGCTCCCCATTCAGAGTTTTGGAGGGGTGGACAAATAAAATAAGAATAAAGACACATTAATAGCCCATTTTTAAAAGAAATAAAGTGCAAAATAAACTGCAGCTGATCATTAAGGGAAGGATTCCTGGTAGGAAACGGTAGGAATGCTCCATCTGTGTATCACTCTGAGAGTGAATACAATATATGGGTTGTATGAAGAGATAAATAACTGCATTTTGGTTAGCTTTGAGTACAATAGGCTGATTAGGGGGTATCAAGGGGTAACTGAGTAACACACACCCTGATGTTTCTCCTCCCATTCAACGCTCCTTGGTCCTGGATCACTTTTCAGAGCTGGCTGTGCTAGATCCTAGCCAGATAAGAAAAGATTTCCATGGCGGTTGCCATCTCTGATCCAGAACAAATGCTAACCTAAACCAAGTGGAACCCATGGAGCTACCTTTGCACTGAATTTGGACCATTAGTCTATCTAGCTCAGATGACTGGAGAGCCAAATGCCTGTGCTTCTTCGTTGATGGCAAAAGTGCTGTGCCCACCTCTCAGCTCAGAACCCTTCAAAAATATTAGGCACCATTCCACCAACTCAGATAAGTGCTTTCTCCTTGTCCCTTTAGTACCAGAAGTTGTTCCTATCAAAGGCTGACTTCCTTTGAATCCAGGGGACAAGCAGAAAAAGCATCTTTGATGCAGCACTGGCCATATAGATCCTTCAGATTTGATCCAGTTTTAAACTGGATCATGGCATTCCCCCAAAGGATTCTTGGGCACTGTAATTTAAAGTGATGTCTCTGTTAGAGGAGCCTAACCATTTTACAGAACTCCCGTTCCCAGCATTCGCTGATAAAGCCTTCCCCATCCTGATGTCGCCTAGATGTTTTGGACTACAACTCCCAGTGTTCCTCGTCAGTTCCGGTTTTGATTTATAGGCACTGCACACATATCCACAGACTCTGGATTGCTTCACACATTATATAGTTCCTACATGGAAAACACTGTCCTGTAGTAAAAGCTCTCAAACTCATGCAGAGATGATCACGTGTGATGATCATTCACATGTACAAGTTCATGCATATGCAAATAATAACCGTGCTTGGGGTTCATGTGGCAGACTTCAAGCAGCTAAAACACTTCACAAAAATATTTCAGTAACTCTTATAACAACTGGGCCAATATTAGGAACCCTATTTGTTTTTGTTTTTGTTTTTTTGTTTGTTTATTTATTGGCTGCCTTTCAGGACAGAAGCCCTCCCAAGGCGGCATACAACAATAAAGTACATAAAACTGATGCATTATTAAAAGCGATAAAAGCACAATAAACAGTCGGATCACAATAAAGCCAGCAATAAAAACCAACAATAAAAACAGCAATAAAAACAGCTGCAGACATTGGGGTTGTGGGTTAGTTAGTGGTTTGCCCGTGGCTATCTAATGAGTGCACGTTACTGAGCTGTACTCTGAAGCGGGGACTTTCTAGCTCACAAACCTAACCAGTACATGAGGATGTGTGCTGGGTAGCTACAGCCAGGGCTGGCTCTGGGTTTTTGTGGGTCCTTGGGCAACAGAGTATTAGTGGGGGCTCTTTGCCCCTCCCTCAAACCACAGTCATGTATTTTGGGGCTCTGCCCATGCTCTTTGTGAAGAGAAAAAAAATGCTACCTCTATCCTGCTGTGTAGCTTACTGGTGTAACCGCTGCTGCTTTTCCTCAGTGGGTGTAGGTTGAGAAACATTTGGCTCTCTGTAGAGCCTTGGGCGGTGCTGTACCCAGAAATTAGGGTGACCATATTTTGGAAACCAAAAAGGAGGACAACATGGTCACTCCAAGGGGGCGTGTCCAGTACCAAAGGGTCCACCCGAACATAGCCTTGGTCACATGTCTGATTTTACAGCACACATTTAAGACAAACCTGTTCTACATAACATCTTAATGTTAAAATCACTGAAATAAAGAACAAGTGAGAGATTTAATGTATCTGAAATTAACTTCACTCACTCCTACTTTTGTAGGTTTTGCTGTACTTTGAAGCTTTTGCTATGCTTTGTGTGATACAGTCTCCCCTTCCCTCAAATATCTTTTCTGACTATCTTCACTCATTGCAAGCTGCTGTTGCTGTTAACAGGGTTTGCTACTGGCCCCAGATCTGTTTCAAATTTGGTATGGCTAAAGCTCTACCTAAAAGCTATCATGGTGCCAACTTTCAGCTCTTTATCTTTAAAAATGACGATTTAAAAAAATAATAATTTTAAAACCTCATTTTTAAAAAAATTCCTAAAAAATCAATGGATGAATGGATCTGTTTCAAATTTGGTGTGGCTAAAGCTCTACCTAAATCCTATCATGGTACAAAGTTTCATATCTTTATCTTTAAAAATGACGATCTAAAAAAATAATAATTTTAAAACCTCAATTTTTAAAAAATTCCTAAAAAATCAATGGATTAACAGATCTGTTTCAAATTTAGTGTGGCTAAAGCTCTACCTAAATTCTATCATGGTACAAAGTTTCATCTCTTTAACTTTAAAAATGATGATTTAAAAAATAATAATTTTAAAACCTCAATTTTTAAAAAAATCCTAAAAAATCAATGAATGAACGGATCTGTTTCAAATTTGGTATGACTAAAGCCCTTCCTAAGAGCTACCATTGTGCCAAGTTTCATGTCTTTATCTTAAAAAATGACGGAGTTATAAGCATTTTTGTTAATTCCCATTAGAGCTGCTGTTTGGGGGGAAATCCGGATTCCCCCTCCCCCTCCCGGATTTACCATAAAAAAACCCGGACAAATTGGCAAATCCGGGCATATGGTCACCCTACCAGAAGTGAGCATATTCTTAATCATTCACTTCTAGCACAGCCAGAGCCCACCAAGGTCCCAAGGTCTATGGCCAGCTGAGCAGGCTTGGCAGTGGAATCGGCAGTGGGCCCTTCTGAGCCCCAGACAAGTACCACATTATGCCGACTCTGACGCCAGCCCCGTCTGCTGCAACTGTTTGCTCAGCCAGTAAACATACATGTAATATAACGCACTTGTGTGTGATTGCCACATGATAATCTGCATGCGCATTTCGTTCTTTTCCCTACCATCATCATGTGTGAAGTGGTGACTGGAAACCCAATTGTGCACAAACATGGTTTTCTGAACCCTTAGCAATCAGTAGTACTGCTTGCCTTTCAACCAGAGGCTCTCGAATGGCTGTCCAAGAATTGAGGGAGAGACTCCAAAGAGTGTAATTTTTCAAGCATGTATCAAAGAATTCAGAACGTACTGCTACTCGGCATCTGTCGGCTGAGGTTAGATTTCAGTGTACTCTAAAACTATGCCGTGATCCAAGCAAGTCCTGTCATATGCTTTACAGAGGCAGGGGTGCATATTGTGGGCTAGATTGGGGATCTGATGTGGAATGTGGCTGAGAACCCCCAACCCATGCTCGTTTCCTTATCTTTAGGGTCCACAGAACAACCATGTCCAGTGGAGGCTGGTGGCTCCAATGTCAGTGGGGCAGTGAATCCACTTCAGGCTTCATTCAGAACCATTCAGAACTCTAAAGGAGCTATCCAAGATACTTCACACCTTGGATAGTTTCTTTAGAGTTCTGACTGGTTTGGACTGGAACCTCCTTAGATAGCGCTTTTAGAGTTCTGACTGGTTCTGATGAAAACCTGGAGCGGATTCACCACCCCACTGATATCAGAGCCACCAGCCTCTACTGGATGTGGATGGTCTCTGGACCCTAAAGATAAGGAAACATGTTCTCAGGGGTGGGATAGAGCTATTCCCAAATCCCAATCAACTTTGTTTCAGATTGGGTACCTACCTAGCTCCATGAGTTAGAAGGGTGATGGGGTCACCACACTACAACTTCAGCCAAT
The DNA here is from genome assembly GCF_023053635.1 of Elgaria multicarinata webbii. Lineage (NCBI taxonomy): Eukaryota > Metazoa > Chordata > Lepidosauria > Squamata > Anguidae > Elgaria > Elgaria multicarinata. The sequence continues at coordinate 77,094,340 of NC_086172.1, read as the reverse complement.
TCCCTTAGCATTGCCTAATAACACTCATGTTCATGGGTTATTCCAGATTTGTATCACATAACCCTTCCACCTTATCTAGAAATTCATGGAAGGGCCTCAGTGCCTGGTGCTCAACACAATGACCACAGTCAGAGTTTATGCATTCAGCAGATAAAGGGGAACACTTTTCCTGGAGAGTACCACTTCAAAGTACAGGTAATAGGATCACAGAACCATAAAGTTGGAAGGGTCCTCAAAGGTCATCTAGTCTAACCCTCTGCCACTGCAGGAAATATGCCGCTACAGCATCCCTGCTGGGTGACCACCCAGCCTATGCCTAAAATCTTTTAATGAAGGACAGACCATCAAAGTAGTTTGCACCAACTTTAAATTCACTCCCAGCTCCTTGCACGTAAAAAATAGTACATCAGAGAAAGAAGGATTCAGCTTAGCAATATATACCTGTGCATTGTTGTTTTATTCAAATATGTAAGCCCACAACTCACTGTAGCCTAAAATAGTATAGTTCAGAGTGGGGATGGGGAGAACCATTTAATTTTGTTGAGTGTAGGCAAGACTTCCCCAACCTGGGGTCCTCCAGATGTTTTTGACTACAACTTCCAGCATTCCTGACCATTGGCCACGCTAGAGCTGCAGGGAGTTGAAGTCCAAAACATCTGGAGGGCCCAGGTTGGGGAAGGTTGTCGGTTTAGGCACTGCCTCCTATTTGTTCTTCATTGCAAGATCCATCCACTTCCCCATTCCACTCTTCGCCTCTTGTTTGTGTGTTACCAGAGAGCTGCCTGGCAGTAGATTCCTCCGGGGAAACAATGGAAGACAATCTCTTGAGGAATTGTCAAAGGAAAGCTGCAAAAAATCCTGAAAATGATTTGTTTGTTTTTTGTTTTAAAGAGGGTTTTTGTTGTTGATGATACTGTTTGTAACACAGAAAACAAATGAAGAATGCAAGTTACTGAGTTGTAACTACTCTTAACGGTCCAGTATTTGCTAAAGAATATTGTGTTTTCTTGTGACCTTCCAGTTCTCTTTTGGCTGACACAGCCATCTTCTCTGTCACATCCCCATTCCAGCCCGCAGTGATAAAATACTTTCTAGCATTAGGTCTGCCATCTGGTTTCTGTTTGATTCCGCTTCTAGCAGCAGGGTTTCAGGGCCACCAGAACAGCCGCCTGACTATCTGGCATTAGCACTTCAATAGTGGCTGGTAGCTGCCAGTTTAATTTCCCACAATTTTCTTGAATACCCAACCTAGTGTCACTGCAGGGTATTGGGGAAATGAAAATGGAGGCCTGGAGACCAGCTGCCTGATACAAAGGGCCCGGGGCAAATGCCGACAGTGGTGGGCTCTGCTGGGGACCTGGCAGCTGCCCTGGGATGCCAGACGCTGGCCCTGGACTATCCAGCCATGTAAACCAATCACTGTTATGATGTGACAGGGACCAGAATTTCAGGCAGCCTGGGGTGTTCTGAGGGGATGCTCCAACCTGCTCTGAGGCCCCGTGAACCTTTTCTTCTCCCCCCTCCCTTGAGGTGGGCTATGCCTGAGGCAGCTCCAGGGCTTGAGGGATGCCTTTGTGCTCCTCCCTGCTGGGCTCTAAACTTAGCCAGGCCCCAGCCCCCGCTTATCAGCCCAGCCATGTCATCAGAGGGTATTTTTGGGGACAGCAGCTGCAGGCATTTGTAACTCTTAGTCCCTTGCTCACAGACGCCTGGCGAGCAGGGCAGAGGGAGGCCAGGGACCCACTGCATGTGAGGGGCAGGGAGTATGTGTGTGGGGCTGTGCAGGATTGACAAGTCAGGCAGCAGGGATGCCCAGTTTGGGGCACAGCATAGCAAAAGATAGAAGGTGAACGACTGGCGTCTGGGTAGATAGGTGGATGGATGGATGGATGGATGGACAGATGGAAATTGTCAGGAAGGGAAGAAGCAGGAGCCGACTGACAGAGAGGCACGTCTGTAAAGTGGATGCATAAGGTGGCTTGAGGTTAGTGAATGCTGAGAGGAAGGCAGGCCGGTCCCCTCACAGCCTGCTTCTCACGTCCCTGACGAGGTAAGTGTAACTGGGAATAAAGGGAGGAGATGGAGGGAGACAAAGATGTTATCAGCAATGGTACTTATGAGAGTGATGATGGCTCTAGGATTAACAACTAATCCTCATCACTGAGGGACGGATCAAATGAAAAACATTGCGATTTGCTTTGGGGTACCCAAAGAAACAGCAGGGCTAAGAATTGGCTGACCTGAAGCTTTGCAGGCTGAGAAGGGTGAAGAAACACCCATAACCCTGTTCAGTATCAGAGCTTTTCTTTCTGGAAGCAAATCCTTTCTCTAGGATGTTTCTGCCTTTGAATGAAGTACACTGCAGGGCTCTCTCCACCCCACCCCACCCCACCCCACTCCTCATGGGGAAGGACTTTCATGCAGAAAACTGAGCTGTTTGAATGAGAACTAGGGGAAAAAAGAAGGATCTCTGTGTGGGCCCATCCTGGAATGTCCTCCTCCCTCTCTTTCTCCCCATGGGGTCTGCAGGGAGTGACAGCCTGTTATCAGGGTAGCACTACACACGGCGAGATAGGTCTGGAATGCATGATAGCACAGCCATGCCCCGGCCAGCGGTACTCTCAGTAGGGGACTGGGATCCTCTGAGAACTGGTGCAGCATCTGAGCAAGGAACGCAACCTGGAAAGTACCCAGTGCAAGCTTCACCTCAGCCCCTCACACATTACTATTCTCTCTGCCTGAACTTACCCCCTGCTATCCTCCCAGATCATTATACTAACCCACCTTACAGTGAATTTGTTGGCAACAATTGAAATGTGATAAATAAAGTAATAATCAGCACCCGTCATTATTACCATCTTTCTGGACTGGACCTTCTGATAGTCGGGGCACATGATAGCCATCCTGGCCCAGAGTGAGGAATCCTGTGTCTTTCCGCCCCCACCCCCCAATACAAACACACTTGAGTCTTAAGGGGAGTACAGTTGTTTGCGTACATGCTACTTCTCCCCAGTCCTCCATGGTTATCCTAGAAATACAGGAAATATAGGAATCCAGTCCTATCTCTGCATTGCTCCTTTCCCCTTTGATTTGAGGCCTGGTGTGGACTGTCCTGAGATGTTCAAAGAGGACTAAAGGTGTTAGCGAGCCACGCCCCTTGGTGGGTGTGATTGCCTCCTCCCCAAAGCCAGGGTCAGAAGGCATAGAACTGCACATCAAGCCCATGTTTCTACCTATGACCTTGGCTGTAAGCCACCATGGAGAAGCTGCTGAGATACAGGCAGGGAGTGAGTTGGATGGGATTTGCCTGCCTGGAGAGCATTTATTTGCACCATCGGTCCTGTCCACAATCGTTGAGTTCCCTGTCCTACCGCAGCATCTTCTGCTCATTAATTCCCCACAGACTAGCCCATGCCATCTGGATCTAGCACTGTGCACAAAAGAACCAGCATTGCTAAAACAGGATTCTGCGAAATGGGAATCTCTGGCCATAGCTAGACCTAAGGTTTATCCCTGGATCTTCCAGGGGTCAAACCTGTTCATCTAGGTGACACACAGGGGATCCAGTGCTCAGGCAGCGGCAAACCCTGGATGACCCCAGTATAAACCTTAGGTCTAGCTGTGGCCTCTGGCAAGGTTGTCTCAGAGATGCAGATTTGTTGCAAGTTGCCCTGTTTGCATAACCGAATGTGGAAGGGTGGCAAGAGTGATGTGGCTTGAATGGCTCTTGACTCCATTTTGCCATGTGATGTCATAGCCATGTGCCCAGCCTTCAACTCAGCCTAGGGTCTACAGCACCACTGCGACGCTGCTGAAAGAGGGCTGAACCAGAGTGTGATTAAAAAAAAAAAATGGTTATGAGATGGGGTCACGGGGAAATGACCATACAGCCATTCCCTGCGGGCCAAATTGAACACCAGTACGTTTACTCCACATTTTTCTTCCCATTCCAGTTTGATTGATTAAAGTGAATCATAGTGAAGGGCTGTTTCCTCCTCTTCTAACCTGGCATTTTCCAGCTTCTATCACTCTCTCTTGATCTGATTTTCTGTAGGTCCCTGGCCTCAGCTGTACCCTGACTGAGCCAGTAATGGATGCCTTTGGGGGAGCTCCCCGATTTCTCGCCTACCCCCGCACTTCCACAGTACAGAGTGGTACCAATGCGGTACTGAAATGGCAAGTCGCTGGTGAGCCGCGCCCTAACATCGTCTGGGAGAAGGATGGCTCGGAGCTGGAGCTGCCATCGGGCCGGATGTTTGTGGAGGCTGATGGGGATGCCTACAGCCTGCTGGTGTCTCAGACTGGACCGGCGGACAGCGGGCGTTATGTGTGCAAAGCTAAGAACAGTGTGGGTGAAACCTACGCTGCTGCCACTCTCAAAGTGGAGACAGCAGAGCTGAAAACCCAGGGAGATCTGGATGCCCTGCCTCCAGTCTTCCTGAATAGGCCGGTCTCGGCACGGGTGGCCCGAGGAGAGGACGTGACTTTTGCCTGCAGGGTCTCGGGGCAGCTTGAGTGGGAGAAGGACGGGCACAAACTGTCAGACATCTTTGAGAGCAGCCATTACAAAGTGGGCGTAGAGCCTGGCGACTGGCATGCTCTGCATATCTACAACGCCCGTCTGCCCGATGCAGGCGTCTATGTGTGCCGGTCACAGAACAGTTTTGGAGAGGCCACGGCTGCCGCCGTGCTCCTGGTGGATTCCGTGGCCTGCATTCCTCATGACGAGCCCCCAAACTGCCACTTCAAGAAGCAGCGAGAGGAGCAAGACCATAAGAGAGGGCGGCATCATCCTGGGCAACAGGTGTTGCCAGAAGCCAGGCAAAATGGAGAGGTGCTTCCCAGCCTACCCACTGCAAAGGCCTTTACTGTGAATGAAGGGAAACACGCCAAGTTCCGCTGCTACGTCACTGGCAAGCCCAAGCCGGAGATCATCTGGCAGAAGGATGGGAAGGTGCTGTCCCCTGGAAGGAGGCACCTGCTCTACGAGGACAGGGAGGGCTACTTTATTCTCAAGGTGCTTTACTGCACAGCACGGGATTGTGGGCTCTATGTGTGCACGGCCTGCAACACAGCTGGCCAGACACTCAGCGCTGTGAGCCTCCATGTCAAAGGTACCTATACCAGGGATGGAGGAGTGGATGGGGATGGGGCAGGGGCAGTAGCACGGCTTATGGGTATCAGATTGAAAACATCAGGAGTTGGATCCAGGATCTGGTTCCAGCAAGAGGAAGGGACCTTATGTGAGAAGGAGGACTCCTTTTGTGGGAGGCCCCGCCACCCGATTTTTGAGGATCTCCCCACCACCACAGCTCACAGCATTCAGCAGGGTCTTCTGCATTTTCGTGGGGCTGGAGGGCCTGCCATGGGAAGGGGGGGGGCAGTGCAGTTGGTCTTGTTTAAATCTGGATCCAACCCATGGGGTGTTGGGAAGTCAAAGCCTGAAGAAGTGTGGGTGCCCCCCAAGGAACAGCTTGAAGAGTTGATCTATTGGTGGTCACAACTGAGTGGTAGTGGTGGTGGTGGAGCCTGTACTCCACAGAGATTAAAATAAGAGAAGCAGGTCAACCATGTGGGTACATGAAGGCAGAGTGGCAAGGTGGGTGTTAGTTGCAGGCCATAATGCCGCATAAATCCTGAGGTGAATCTAAAGAAGGGGTGCAGAACCTCTTCCAGCCTGAGGGCCAAATTCCATTTCGGAGAAGCTCTTGGGGTCCTCATTCCAGTGATGGGCGGGGCCGAAGGCAAACATGACGGGGTCATAGGCAAAAGGGGTGGAGTCAAAACACCCCAAATACCAGCATATCCTACATTCAAGTTCTTACCACCAGTAAATAAGCCTTAGGAAATGCATTTTGACCTTTGGGAATGGGCAAAAAAGTGCATAAAAGTTGGGAAACCACCCAGCAATTGGCATTTTGGGGACAAGAGAGGGGGCAGAGAAGCCCAGGTGGGCCAGATTAGGACGTGAGTCTGAGATTATGCACCCCTTATTGAAAGCCTTTCTCTTGGTTTATACCCACCTGACCTTTGAACCACCATTGCCCTAACTGTGAACCAAGAAGCCAGCCAGTTGCTCCAGGGGGAGAATGTGTACACATCTCTTGCTATTTAAATGAGAGCCATGATGCAATAATTAAGCACAAGTGCCAGAGTGGGCAGCTCACTTGTGAAAACAGGATCAGGCCTGGAGCCAAGGAGCTCTCTCCTGGAACTAGCAAGCAGGCAGGCAGGCACTCTCGGGATCTGAGAGCCAGCAGGCAGCCTCAGGGCCCCTGTCGGAGAGTTAGGGCTAGCAAATAGAGGCCTGCTTGGTGAGGTGCCCGGGTGACCCTTCTGGCCCATTCCAGAGGGCCTTGCCAGGAATGGGAAGTGCGTGCCACTCACCAGGGACAGTGCCTATGAAGCGCAGAGTGGGTTTGGCTGCTCAGTCAGAGGCCTGGTCAGGTGCCAAGTTCAGGGCTGGGCAGGAAATGTTTCCTTTCTCAAGCAATAGGGGTGCTTGAAATTACTTAGGCAGGCCACTCTTCCGTCCTGGATCAGGAAGAGCCTGAGCCCTTTTCACACAACCAATGTATGGAAAACGAAGTCAACCACGTGTGAGTTACGCCTGCTGCTCCTGACAGCTACAGGCCGATCAGGCCTTCTGAACAGAGCCTTTGAACATGTAGGCTCTGTGCAGAAGTGCTAATCAACACATGGCAGTTGGGGCAGGCAGGGCCTGTGGCCTCGATCCCCCCTCTTCCTGCTTCACCATCACACATTTATTCTACTCTGTCTGTTGTGTGAAAAGGACTCAGGGTGTTGTTTGCTGGCTGGCAGGTCAGTAAGGCCTACTTCACATAAATAGCAGGTGAGGAGGTAAATATTGCTGGATTGTATGTACAGACTAAGTGGAGATCACATGAGTGAGAGCTTCTCTGTGTTAAATACTCCTTACACATACAACACTTGATATCAGTGAGAAACATCTTTGTCTAGCCCCCCCCCCCCCAATTTTAGGCAAGTTATGTGCAAGGAGTGTTTCTTTTCTTTTCTTTGTCCCCCCCCCCAAAATGGAGGACCATTTGGTCATGTGATCTCTCACCTGCAGTCAAAAGCGGTAGAGTCTACAAACCTTTCTACTACTTCATCTGTTTATGAGAATGTGCTGTTGAGGAAGGGTCCGTATCAGGGTCAACGACAGCCACTTCTTTGTCAGCACTCTGCAGACTGGACTAGACTATGCAACTGCTGACTTACTCTTGAGGTTGTCCATTGCTTTAGTAGAAGCAGGGATTTCTTCTTTTGTTGCTGCAACCCTAGGCCTTCTTGAACAGGCATGGGACCACTAACGTATGTCACATATCGAGGTAGCTGTGGAGCAACAGAGGTGGGGCTATTGGTTAAAATGGGGGGCAAAGGGGAGGGGTTATGAAATGGGTTTCCGAAGTCAATGTGACATAATTTATGGATGGGCCCAATACCCTTTCCTTGTGGGTGGGGGTGGCTGCTTGGCTGAGACTGTCATGGATTTTGAAGAGGGTTCAGAGGAGAGTGAGGGAGCTGATAAAAGGGTCTGGAATGCTGCTGTGCTGAGCATGAGCAGAGGAAGGCTTGTTTAGCCTGGAGAGGAGAATCTGGGGGATGGGGAGGTGGATACATGATAACAGGTTTCAGTTATATGTCAAAGGCTGCTGTGCGTAAGAAGGGAAGCAACTGTTATCTGAACCTACTGAGGGTCAGGCAAGAGGAGAAATAGGCTTTAGCTGAAAAGGGGAGATTAAATACCAGGAAGATTTTTCTGCCCATAAGAATAGCCATGCAATGGAACATGTTACCCAGAGAGTCTGGAGTGCCTACATTCATTGGGACTTTTTAAAAATAGGCAAAACATCTGTCATGACAGGAGCCTGAGTGGATAAAGGATGGAAAGAAACATTCCACTAGGAAGAAGCAGAGAAGGAGGTGGCTGATTGCTTGATGTCGCCTGATCGAGCTGAGATAAACTAGCTAAGGGTGGCCAGGTGTCCTACTTTATGGAGGACGATCCTCTATTTGAAGGGGTGTCACATTTGAAGGTTAAGAACCATCAGATGGGAAAGCAGATTAGGGGCCTGGAAGTTGCCCACTCACAGTGAGCACCTGGACAGTAGGCTGAGCAGACACACAGGCCACCTGGTCACAGTCTTCTTCATTATGGCAATATGCATTACATTGCTACCGTATTTCTTCGATTCTAAGACGCCATCGATTGTAAGACGCACACTAATTTCAGTACCACCAACCGAAAAAAAGCTTTGATTCTAAGAAATAATAAACGCACCTGCGATTCTAAGACGCACCCCGTTTTTAGAGATGTTTATATGGGGGGGAAGTGTGTCTTAGAATTGAAGAAATTCATTACTATACTTGAAGAAATTCAAGTATAGTAATGATTTCTAAATTTACATCTACACATATTAATCAACTTATGCAAATGTCTGTGTCATCTTAAGCCCGCTTTTTTGGTAAGTGGCCACTTTATGATGGGACTACTTAGGCATAAAAAACCACTGGGCCCAAAGTGGTTCATTAAACTATTAAATAGGGCACTAGCCAACAGAATAGGGATTGTTTAAATCCTGGACTATGTGAAAAGCAGACTGTCCCACTTCAGATTTGATTGAATGTTCTCCCGTATAAACTCTCACTGGGCGTAGAAAATGGAATGTCAGAGAAATGCTAGTTTTCTGTTAGGGTGGGGATGGTGGTATTCCAGCATTTGACACTCCTACCCCACCAACTGAAGAAGTACAGTCAGGAATTGTTTTACCATTTCATGTAGTATATGTGTGGGCCGGGGCCCAAATCTTATTCCTAAGCTAATGCTGCCCCTTTAAAACATGATGGGCATCTTGAAGAATTCTTGTGGTCATCCCTCTTAAAGAGATGAAAAGAGGCTCATCCGAGGCTTAAGCTGTGCCTGACATCTGCTCTCTGTGCCAGCATTCTCAACCCTCGCACATAGAGAGGAAAAAAAGATGGAGGTTCTGCTGACCGTTTGGGTACAAATTTTAGTACTCTAACCACTGAGTAACTTCAGAGAGACCCTGTGCACTGTGGATTTCATTTTCCAGAATGGCTTGAGCCTGGCGTCTCTTTTTCTGGAAATTTAAGCACTAGGCTCAGCTGTGCCATCTAAGCAACCGCCCCACCTGTTCTTACCAGAGTCATTTGCCATGGCTGTTTCCCACAATTCCATCTCCCCTCTGTGTTCCCTTGGGTTGTCGTTGTGTGGGTGGCAGGTGTCCCTTGCACTGGGCCCTGAAGAGCTGACAACATGGGGGCTGAGTGCTATAGATACCACATGCCACCCACTTAGCGCTCTGCCACCTCTCAGAATAACCCCTGGGAGGAGAATCGGGCTGCCCTCTTTCCACTTCTGCCTCCCCTAAAACAGAAAAAAAGGGAGGGCAGGCACCCACTGAATGTTCCTTGATAAATTTTCAGAGGGCTGGATTTCGGAGGGCTGGAAAGCAATGTTGAAAACAATTGAGTTAAACCCTTATGTTCATATTCCTCTTTGTCAGTTTGATGACAAAACATTCAAGAAAGAATGTGGGAGGGAGAGATTGCTAAAGTGTTTGTTAAAACAACGGTGCTAAACACTTACGTTCATATTCCCTTTCACTGTTTGATGACAAAATATTGCAGGAAGAATGTGGGCAGGGGAGATTGCTACAGCAGTTGTTAAAAATTGCCTCATGTGTTCATAAACGCTGAGGTTCAATAGTCGTTTAAGCCTATGCCTGAGTTATTGATAGCTCCTTGTAGCAAAGCCCCACAGAGTTTGATTGAGGGTGCACCCCGATGGACGGCTCTGATTGCTCACAATCAAAGGCTCTGTGCAGTGATTCCATCTTTTCTTCCTTAACAATTTTCTGGTAAGCAAAATAAATAAACAAATAAATAAATAAATAAATAAAGGAAGGTGAGGAAACATGGGAATCAAAACCACTGGCATGTGGACCCCCTTCCCCACATACAATTCCACGAATGAGCCAGGTCGGTTGCACAATAAACACTTTATCTGGAAGCATCCTGGGTTCTTGACGTTTTGTCATAATGCATGAGGGTGTGGGTAAATGCATACCAGGAAAACTGGCGCTCAGCTCATGGTCTTCCCAAGCCACAGCAAGAAGGACTGTGTGGGATCTTCTGGCCTGCAGGTGTGCTTCATGAGCTTCAGCTACTGGGTGGTATAAACATGCAATAAATAAGTGAAGACAGCCTGCCTAAATGGATGGGAGAAAACTACCATGGGTCATGAAACAAATCATGAGGAAGCCTGAGGGATGAGGCAGGAGGTTTGTGGTAACAAGAAAGGAATGGAAGCTTGTGCAGGAGAACACTGACATTTTGCTGTGTCCCAGCAAGTTGCTCCGCTTCCACAGACCCAAGAGACTGAAGATTTATAGGCTGATTCTGGGTGCTTCCAGGCAGAGGGGTCCTAAGCTTCTGCAGCAATTGCATCTTTTCCCTGTTAATGGATTTTCTGCAGTAAGGAAAAAATGAAAATTGTTGAGAAAATACGGGAGGTTTGCAAGTGAGAGACATCAATGCTTGGACCCCTTGTAAAATTCCGTGGCAGGGCAGTTTTCATGATAAAAGCCTCATCTTGAAACACCCTCTGTGAAAATGGGCTTCGCTCAGGTTTCCACACAGAGTCAAGTCCTTCTCTGTTTTTGCTTGCAGAACCCCGGCTCCGGTTCCAAGCGCCTTTGGTGGACGTGGAAGTCATGGAACGCCAGGATGCAGTGTTAGAGTGCCGAGTGCCTCTAGAGGCCATCCCTACGGTGTGGTATCTTGAAGATAAGCGCTTGCAGCCCAGTCCCAAGTACCTGATGGAAGAGCAGGGCCTGCTGCGGCGGCTGACAGTGCGGGACGCCCGGGCCGATGATGATGGCATCTACCTGTGCGAGATGGAGGGCAAAGGCCGTAGCGTTGGGGAGCTCTCAGTGCAAGGTGAGGAGAATTCAGAGACATAGTAGGTGTGGTGGCCACGGCACCGTTGTTTTAGTGGCAACTGTGTTGTATTGGGGTTCTTCTTTCCATGATAACTGTCCAAACCCTTTCCCTCAGGCCTGATAGTGAAGCGGTTGCCACGAAAACTGGATGTGATGGAAGGGGAGAACGCTGCCTTCTATGTGGAGACCCGGGAACCTGTGGAGGCGACGAGTTGGGACCGTAACGGGCAGGAACTGGTGGAGGCGCCGCACACCCTCATTCGGAGCTTTGGCAAAACCCACCTTCTGGTCCTGGTGCACGTGTCACGGCATGACGCTGGCGTCATCACTTTCATGGCGGGCGAGTCACAAACCTCAGCACAGCTCCGTGTCAAATGTGAGTGGAGAGGGGAGATGGGGCTGGGTGGGTGGAGGTGAAATCCAGCTAGCCACAGAAAGCATTACATCTGGCCTTTGGTAGAAACTTCAGTCACAAAGCCAGCCTCTCACTGGGGGGGTAAAACTTGCTTTTCTTTTCCCTCACCCTGGACTGAATTAGAATTGCCACATCCCATTCTAGAACCCCAGAGTCAGGCCAGTTTCATGTGATGCAGTTAGTAGACCAGGCCTGGATCTGGCCTGACCAATGCTGATATAAACGCCTTGGAATCAGGCAAGGCTTGTGTAGAACTGGTGCTGAATTGTGCTGAATGATTAAACCAATATTCTAATTTTAACTGACCTATTTTCATCCTTCTTTGGCACCAGTTTTATTATTTATTCAATTTATGCTCTGCCTTTCCACTAAGAAAAGGGTGTTGAAGGTGGCCAACAATAATAACAACATAAAAATGTAGTTAAAAACAATAATAAAATAAATACATTAAAAACACAGATAAAAATACACACCAAAATTACAAAATAGAAACAGCACCCAACCCAACCCATCATTTTACAACTGAAGGCCTGATTGAACTGAAATGTATTTGCTTGTTGGCGGAAGACCAGCAGAGAGGGAGCCAACCTAGACTTCCTTAGCAGGGAATTCCACAGCCTGGGAGCAGCCATCGAGAAGGCCCTGTCTCATGTTGCCACCAAATGCCCTTCTGAAGAGACTCTCCTGAAGACCTTAAAACCTGAACAGGCTCATATGGGAGAAGGAGGTCTTTCAGGTAGCTCAGTCCCAAGCCATATAAGGCTTTAAAGGTCATAACCAGCCCTGTGCATTGTACCTGGGAACAGATTGGTGCCAGTGAAGCTGCTGTTACATGCAAATCACATGTTCCCTGTAACCCACTCTGGTCAACCGTCTGGCTGCAGCATTTGGGACCAGCTGATGTTTCTGAACAGTTATCAAAGGCAGTTCCACATAGAATGCATTCCAGTAGTCCAAACAGGATGTAACTAAGGCATGTGTGAACATGGCCAGATCAGAAATCTCTAAGAATGGGCCCACCTATGATTGTTGCTGGTCCCACTGCTCCCTAAACTGACACTGGCAAGGGCAGATTATGTCTGCCAACACATCACATCCCTGTTCCTAGCTGTTTTACACATTAGATAGCCTCCTCTAGAGAACCATTAGCCTTGACAGTGGCCCTGTTCAGAAGACACCTTAAACCTCGGTGGTTAAGGCTTTTTTGTTAACAAAAAAGCCTTAACCACCATGGTTAAAGCCTTAACCATGGTGGTTTAAGGTGTCTTCTGAACAGGGCCATTGTGTGGCTTGGTCAGGTAGCTGGGTGGTTGTTCTAATTCAGCTTTCCCCAACCTAGTGCCTCCAGATATTTTGGCCCCAGCGGGTATGGCCAATGGTCATTCAAAACATCTGGAAAGCACGAGGCTGGGGAAGGCTAATATAATTTGTGCCTGGAGAAGAAGCCACTTCAAGGCCCAGTGAAGCAGTTTTCAGCTTTTGGAAGGAATTGTGGGTTATCAATCATTCAGTCAATTAATGTACATGGTAATGCTGAGTCCTAAAGTTACTACGGCAGTTGAGGGTTCAGCTTCCATGAATCATCATCCACTGGACTTACATTTTTCTCTAGAACTGGATTTCTTTTAGCGAGATAACATTCTCAAGCAAATCCTCCCAATGTACCCTTGCTTGTATATTCTCTTTGCATGGAGTAGAATTTATATTTAATGATTGCCTTTAAAATCCATCAGCCAGAATTGAACTCTTATGTTTTTCTTGAAAGTGCACCTCAAATTGAAGTTTCAGTTATATATTTTGGAAAGTTATGGGATTCAAAAAGTGAAACTGGCATTCTGCCAAATTTCACTTAAGCACTATTTCTTCTGTTCTGGTTTTGTGGCCTCCTTTATCCATTCTACTATGAGAGTCCTTTAGTGGCTAGACTTGAGTATCCCTGAGTTTCTCTAACCAAAACGAGGGTCAAATACGTAGCTGTAGAATGTAACAGCACAAAGAAAAGGTGGAGGGCAGGGGACACAGCGAAACTGCAAGCTAGCTACTTTGTGAATACAACTGGAATCTATGAATAATCCTTGATAAAGAATTCTTGAACTCAGATTGTCTCTGGAACAAAATTAGTCATATGTAGAAGCTTTGCTGACAGCACTGTCTTTGTTTTCTGTTTTTGCTGTTGTCCAACAATGTTTAAACTTCCTGCTCCCTGAGATACATCCAGTTGTGTGTTTCTCTCCCTTCATGGTTTGTTTTGTTACTGAAAAGAAGTCTTAGGGCTTCCTCACATAAGTGAAATAAGGCACGCTCGTGACTGGCCACTCACATTTTGACAACCTCCTGCATGTCTCCCACACCTTCCCGTAGTAATTAGGCCCAAGTATCCCCTCTGGCAAGGGGTGTACCAGAAGTGGCCTGCTCTGGACAGAGATAGCCTGGCCACAGTTATTGATGGCCTTCTAATCTATAGGATTGATTACTGTAATGCATTGTACATGGGGCTGCCTTTGAGGACTGTTTGGAAATGTCAGTTCATTCAAAATACAGTTGCCAGGCTCATGACCAGGACCAGCTAGCGAATGGTCCAAAAAAGATGACAGAAGTGATTTTTTTTTCTCCAGGTGCCAAGAGGATCCCACCAAGTGCACCGGTGGCAGCGAGGATGTGCACGACCCGCAGCAATGCCGCCCTCCTGACTTGGTGTCCACCACCCGATGTGCACCGCAGCCCGCCAAGCGGCTACATCCTTGAGAGACAGGCTGTGGGAGAGGCTGAGTGGGTGCCTTGCCTTACCACGGATGTCGCCAGCATGGTCGAAGTTCCGGGGGATGGTGTGCCCCAGGAGGCTGACTACCGCTTCCGTGTGTGTTCTGCCAATCAGTACGGGTGCAGCGAGCATGTGGAGTTCCCAGGCTCTGTGCACCTTGGTAAGCCTCTCTGCTGCTCCCTGGTGGTGGGTGGACACTGTCATTCCTCAAGCATCCCCATTCGCTCATCTCTTGTCGACTGCTGGGCACCCCTCTTTCTAACAGCCCTTGGGCATTGCAGTGAATAACACTGCAGTGGAACCCGCTTCAGCACCAGACCAGAAATGTCTACCAAGTAAGAGAATGCCATATGGTTAACCAGTAAGGGAAAGCAGATGCCAAGTGGTACTACTTTCCCTTTCCCTAACTGAGAGCTCCATCCAACGAGCGTTTTATTGTACGCTCGTTACTGGACACTCACGGATTCCTCAGAGGTAACTCACATGATGTTGTTTGCCTCTTGCGCCCCTTCCGCCCCTTCTGGCCTTCCTTGCGCCACAAGAAAAACAAGAAAAACTCTGTAATATTTTTTTAACTGGTTGCTGCTCTCTCCTGCTGTGTGTAGGAGGAGCAGCGTGTTCACAACGAGGGACTGAATGGCCCTCGTGCACCTTGCTTACTTCCTGTTTGAAAACGGGAAGTAACTGAGTGTCCACGGAGAATGGTTGCCAGCGTTTCTTCCAAGGTGTGATGGAGCTTTGAGTGTCTGTTCTCCATTTGTACTTATCACACACATTCAGACACTTGAATGTCTTTGATTTCTTTCCCCCCGCAATCTGAACTCCATCCGTACGGTTTGTCTCTGTGTAGGTGTGTGCGCATATGTGCATCATCCCTTTTAGGCTGACTTCCTCGGCCTTGCTTTGTTCTTATAGTGCCCAGGGTCCGTGTACAAAGGGGACTACAAGATGTTAATGTTCACGTCGGAGAGGATGCCACTTTCTCAGTGCAGCTTTCAGCCACCACAAGTGGTTGCTGGTTCTTGAATGGGAAAAGGTTGGAGGAAGAGGAGGAGGAGGAGGAGGAAGGCCAGCAGTACGAGATCACACACAGTGGAGCTGACCATGCCTTGCTGATCAGAGGTGTGCAGCTCACAGCCAGTGGGTCCGAGGTGCAATTTGAGGCCAACGGTGTGAAGGACAGTGCAGTATTGCATGTAAAAGGTAAGTCCTTGGTCGGGTCTTTGCAGGAGGCCAGGAATTGCCCCACCTGAAACAATGACATGCCAACCATCTTTCCATGAAAAGGACAGTGTATTGTAGAGAAGGGTGGTCCTTGTATTTTTTCTGCTGTGGGGCTAATAGCACCTGTGGGGTGGCTGGGGGTTTAGATCCTGAAAGTGGTGTGGGGTTAAAGGCTTAAACATCTCCCCCTCCCCGCCTGGCCAGTGCTGCTACTCCAGTCAAAATTGGAGCCTGTCATAGCAGCACTGACGTTCAACCCCAAAATGTCAGGAGATTGATCATTCCTTTGCCATGGCATGTGTGGTCTGGCCCTCCACGCTACCAGCTGTGGTTCCCAGTGGGTTGCCTGCAGCTGGTATCCTTTTAGATGAAAATGACCTCTGGAAATCTTGATCCTTCCAGACACTGACGTTTAAAACATCATTCCCTCTATTGTAATAGTTTAACTGGAGTAGCCTTTGTTTATTTTGAGTATCTGTGATTTGCCTTCATCTTGCAAAGACCAAAGCAAAACCGGCACGACTCAATTTTGCCAAACCCCGGTCAATCTTTATCTAGTAGGTAAAGTGTCCCCTCGCCTGTGATGAAATGACAGCCAACCCGAAATTTCAGCTGCTTTCACACACGTTATCACCACAAGATAGTTGCCTATATGCTCTTTACACATGACCTTGGAGATATTCCGTGCATTGTTTTTCTGGTGTTTTCAGCCTGTGTTAACATTGCTCTGCCCACAGGAGTAGCACACGGGCATGCAGTTAATGTTTTGCCACCCTATGGTTGCCTAGCCCCACAGGTACACATCACCCCAGTGCCTGAGGCCAGGCGACTCCGAGCACTTCTGGCTGGGATGCCTCTGCTCCTGGAATGTGAGGTCTCTGTACCCGACGCCCCCGTCTTCTGGTTCAAAGAAGGGAATCCTGTGGGCTTGGATGACGGTGCCCTCACGGTCCAGTCTGAAGGCTGCATCCGCAGGCTCTTGATTCCCTTGGTCTGCTCTTCGGACTCTGGGACGTATACGTGCGATGCGGGAAGTGATGCCATCAGCTTCATGGTGACTGTGGATGGTGAGCAAAGGGGAAAGGTGCTGATGAGCGCAAAGGGAAGGCTATGATACCAGTTGGGGGTGGAGGGCTTGAGAGGCCAAGCGTCAGGGAGATACTATGGGAAGCGCCACCAGCCTTAGAATGAAGCCCGATCCTTTCAAGCAGGAGGGTTGAACCTCTGTTAGCCTGAAAGGCCCAAAAGCAAGGGGGTGGGTCCAACGGCAAAAGGGCGTGGCCACATGCCAAAAATATTCTCGCTTAAAGTCCCGATTTCCAATAACTATGCCTTAAGGGAGGCATTTCAGCCTTTTAGAATGGGGAAAGAACAATTAGTGGACTGCGAAAGGGTGTGGGTCAGGGGAAGGCTGTGTGGCCATCTTGGGGAACCCTGGATTTGGCTCCCCGGGCCTGAGCTTCTGCACTCCTGCTTTAAAATGAATGCGTCTCTTGAAAATAGGAGCATCTGGCAGCTTTCACTTGATGCCTTGGAGTTTATGTCACCCAGTGACAGCAGTAGTTTGGCCCGTAAGCCGACCCTTTCCTTACCCCAACCTGGAGAATCAGGAATGTTGGCCTCATTTCTCCCTGTCCTTTGAAGGTTGGCCTCATTTTCTGCTCTCAGTCATTGTAGTATGCCCTTGCCATTGCAGAACCTCCTCTGAAGGTCATTCACTCCAATGCTGAGGAGGCCCACGCCTACCAGGTCTCAGAGCGCGTGGTGCTGTCCTGTGAACTGTCCTGGCCTGATGCTCCTGTGCGCTGGTACAAGGACGGGGAGGCCATGGAAGAAAGCCAGAGCCTCCTGCTCGAGAGTGAGGGGCCTCACCACCGCTTAGTCATTCCCTCAGCACGGGTGCAGGACGCAGGGGAGTTTGTGTGTGACATAGGTAGAGATTCTGTCTTCTTCAACATCACTATTGCAGGTTAGTAACTTCTCCAGATAAAAGGGCCACCATCAAAATGTGCTCTAACCCCTCAGGCCTCCATCGCACGGGGCGTTGAACCTCTTTCAGGCCGAGGACCGAATTCCCTTTCGGAGAATCTCTCAGGACACTATTCCAATGCTGGCTGGGGCTGAAAGCCAACGGGGTGGGGCCAAAATAGCAGAAATATCAGCATGTTGTAGCTTAAAGGTCTTCCTGTCAGTAACTAAACCTTAGGAGAAACATTTTAGAATGGGTGGGGAAACTGCACAAAAGCTGGGGGGACCACCAAACAGTGGTGTGGGGGGAGGGAGTTGGGCCATCTGGGGAACCCAGGGGGGAGCTGGATTGGGATCCCAGACAGGCTGGATTTGGCCCCCGAGCCTGAGGTTCAATGCCCCTCATTAGAGCTTGGAGCAAAAGGATTGTGTTAGCCAGTACTTGCTCTGCACAGATGCTGTTGTTTTCAGACGCTTGTTCTGATTCTGGTATGCTTTAGGGTGGATTCCTGTATTGAGCCGGGGGTGGTGGTGTTGGACTCGATGGCTTTATAGGCCCCTTCCAACTCTACTATTCTATGATTCTATGGCCATAGCTAGACCTAAGGTTTATCCCCGGATCATCCAGGGGTCAAACCTGTTCATCTAGGTGACACACAGGGGATCCAGTGCTCAGGCAGAGGCAAACCCTGGATGATCCCAGGATAAACCTTAGGTCTAGCTGTGGCCTATGATTCAGCTGATGAAAAAGGACAAGGAAACTTGTAGTACTTTAAAAACTGAATTTGTGTTGGCATAAGAATTTGTAGGGCAGATCCAAGTTCAGCAGGGGGATATACAAGGAAGATGGTGGATATATCCCTTTCTGGTGCGTTTTTCTGATGAAATAGACCCTGGTCTGCAAAGCCTCGTGGCAAAATTAATTTTCCAGCTTCTAAGGTGGTTTAGGTGAGGAGCACAACCTTAGGGGTAGGGAGCATTTGTGCCACCCCATCTCAACCATCTGGATTGGGCTCTGAGATGGCTGGGTTCATGCATCACGCTAACCCATGATGGGTGGCAAGCTATGCTTGGTAGGTAGTTATGCAAACAACTTACTGTGTTGCTGTCAGACGATCAGGCAAACAAGCTATACAGAGGAGTTTATTTCATACACCTTCGTTCCTCCTCCTCCTCCTCCTCCTCTTGTAGTCCTCCTGCCCAGACGGGCAGGTATCCCAGCTTCCTTTGCAGTGGGAATAGAGATAACTTGAGAGGAGCAGAGCAGCAGCATCATTTTGGGGTGTTCTTGCCGAGCAGCTCTGTAGTCTATCTCCATAACCCAAGCTGCATGACAGACCACACACTAACCTACCATAGGTAAAATAACCCTTATTGCAAACCATGGGTCTTCAGGGTGGTTCATTTGGGGGAAATAACTCACTGTGGGATGGGCGGGAGACATCCCACAGACAACATGCTAATCCGTCATAGGTTCTTCCAGAAAATAAGCCATCATGGCTTAGCATGCTGTGTGAATGTAGTCTTAGAAAATCTTACAAACTTGGGGAGATTATTTATTTATTGCATTTTTATACCGCCCAATAGCTGAAGCTACAGACAGAGGGATCTCAGTGCTAACAATCTAAAGACATTGTGCAGCTCTTCTGTCTTTTTCTTCTTGACATATGGTGGGCAATTCGTGGCCCTCCGGATGTTTTGGCCTGTAACCCCCATCAGCCTAGCCAACATAGCCAGTGGTGGGAATTATAAGGCCCAAACAGCTAGAGGGCTACAAATTGCCCACACCTGTCTTAATGGATATTCTGCGGTAGGAAAAAAGAAGTAGTGGGAAAACATGGAGGGGTTTTATGAGTGGAAGGTGTTGCCATTTGGGGGGGAAATCCTCCCCAGTAAAATTCCAGAAATGAGGCAGGGCATTGGCACCACCTTTGAAATGTTGAGCTTTGTTTAAAATTACCTACTGCGGTTTAATTTTTCTAAATATACAACTAGGGCTTCATCTTGACGAGCATGGAAGGACAGGACAGGATCTGAAGGGAGGACCCGTGCATTTGTGGAGGGAGCTTTTATCCTTTACTTTGCTGATGCACAGCTGTGCATCTCCAGTTCATAAAAATATAGGTCTGCTGTGTTCCCTGACAGTTTGCTGGAATGGGGTGAAATTGGGGCTGGGTTGCTCTCACCCCTGTCCCAATCTCGCCCCATTAGAGCAAACTGTCAGGGAATGGAGCAGATCTCTATTTTTATAAACTGGAGATGCACAGCTGTGCATCAGTAAAGTAAAGGATAAAAGCTCCCTCCACAAATGCGCAGTTTCAGATATAAATTGAGGTGAATTAACGCAACATCAAGAGAAGGTGATTAACACAACTGTGCCCAGCTTCTGATAACCATTCAGAGGTTGCCATCTACCCCCAGCTTGGACCCAGAGCAAGGTCACATGGCGGAAGGGGCCTGGTGACCTCGCTTTGAAGAAAAAAGTTGGGGTAAAATCCCCACTTTTTTTACCACATAGCTTCAAGGAAAAGCCCCGTGGTGGCTGCGAGTTGGTGGCTGCGAGTTGGTGGCTGCATCGTATAACTGACCCAGCGTCATTGCGCAGCCACTGCAGAGCTTAGAAGACCTATAGACAGCCCCCAGAGGTTCCCTCCATAATCAATTACACACACACCAACATTATGCCTCACCATTTCAGAAAAAGAAAAGAAACCTGTTCAACCACATTGTTGGCTGGAAGGCTTAAGAATGATACTTGAGTGAAGTGTCTGCTGCAAATGCCTTAAAGGCATCGTTCAAAGGGGTCTTGTTTTTGTTCTCTTTAGGTGGAAGCAGGTACAACCTCTTAATCAAAGAGACAGAAAATACTTGAGGCTAAACAAATGTAAAAAAGCAGGCAAGGCAGTGTAGAGCAGAGTGCTGCTGAACTGGCATTTAAATCAATTTACACTATCAACCTTCGTCAAGGGGGCAGCAAGGCTTTCCAGTACTTTGTTGATTGAAGTGCGATAGGAGATCCATGGTGATAGGGTACTTGACTTGGAGGACCAGGTTGAAATCTTTCTTCAGCCACAAACTTAATTGCCTATCATTTGTTGTAGGGTTAACTCTGTTTCACCCTATAACCTCTCAGTCATAGAATCATAGAATCATAGAACAGTAGAGTTGGAAGGGGCCTATAAGGCCATTGAGTCCAACCCCCTGCTCAATGCAGGAATCCACCTTAAATCATCCCAGACAGATGGCTGTCCAGCTGCCTCTTGAATGCCTCTAGTGTGGGAGAGCCCACAACCTCCCTAGGTAACTGGTTCCATTGTCGTACAGTCATGGAAGTCGTGCTGGCCTGAGGCTCAACTCTAGAGAGCAGGCCTCTAGTTTATTGTTTCCTCAAAGCTCCACAGGCACTGTGGCAGCAAGAAAACCTTCACAGCGCATGTCTTTGCACCACAGAACCTCTTGTAAGGATTGTACACTCCAATGCTGAAGAGGCCCATGCCTACCACGTCTCACAGCATGTGGTGCTGGCCTGTGAGCTGTCCCACACTGATGCTCCTGTGCGCTGGTACAAGGATGGGGAAGAGGTGGAAGAAAGCGAGGGCTTCCTGCTGGAGAGTGAGGGTGCCTACCGCCGACTGATCATTGCCTCCGCACAGGCCCATGATACAGGAGAGTTCGTGTGCGATGCAGGTGGTGACTCCACCTTCTTCAACATCACTGTCACAGGTCAGAGATAACCCACTCTTAAACCTCTTCCTCATGTCTTATTCATGTATTGATTACCTTTACATCCCACATGTCTTTCACGGAACTCGAGGCAGAGTTTGTAGGTGTTTTAAAGTCTTTCATCCATGCACCGACCAGACACAAACCTACTTAGCGTTGCTGCATCTTGTGCCTTCAGACCATGCCCAGAAACCTTTCCAACACAGTTCACCACCACTCTGCCCGAGAGAGTGAAAAATACCCTTCCTTTATCTTACCTTTTTCACCACCACCCCTTCACCCTCACATTTATTTTACACAGTGCACACTAGCACAAATGTGCAACAAAGACACACATATGTTTCGTGACGCACACATGTGACCACTGTTTGGGAACAAGTGCCCTGTGACGGTAACTTGGTCCAGCCTGCAAGGCCTCTTCTGATTACTAATCCTCATGTTAGAAACATAGAAGGCTGCCTTATCCTGAATCAGTCCATTGGTCCACCTAGGGCAGTATTGTTTGCACTGACTGGTTGCATTTGTCTAGGCCCTAGAGCTTTAGGGTTTCTTTCCCAACTCTGCCTTGAAATGCCGGAGATCGAACCTGAGACTTTCTGCATGCAAAGCAGGTTCTCTTCCATCGAGTTATGCCCCTTCCCTAACATTTGATGCATCTTTACTGTCGCAGAGCTGCCTGTGCAGGTTGTTTGCTCCAATGCGGATGAAGCCCATGCCTATCAGGCCTCGGAACGTGTGGTGTTGTCCTGCGAACTGTCCCGCCCTGATGCTCCTGTGTGCTGGTACAAAGATGGGGATGAGGTGGAGGAGAGTGCGGGCCTTCTGCTAGAGAGTGAAGGTTCCCACCACCGGCTGGTCATTGCCTCCGCTCAGGTGCAAGACACAGGAGAGTTTGTGTGTGACGCAGGTGGCGACTCCGTCTTCTTCAATATTACTGTCACAGGTCAGTGTGATCTCCTGTTTTTCCCTCCCAGACATAGAGCCTTTCTACGTAAGGCTTTTATTGTGCACTCGTGATTGCTACCTCATGGTAGTTTGCAGGTCCTTTACATAATGTTGTCATCCTCCAGGGCCTCTCTTACTCTTTGCAGCTGTTTCCGGCTTTTTTAGATCAACGAAAGTGTGGTATTGTTTAGAAATAGTGGAATGAGACTCTTATGTAATTGCTAAATTCCGTTATACCACAGCACCACCTACTGGTTGTGTACTGAAACATATAGAGAGGCAGAGAAATAAAACCTTGGGAAAAATGTGTAAAGGCGCCGATTCTATTCCCATAAAGAATCCAGAAGCAGAAGCCTTAGTAAAGATGTGGGTTAAAACTATGTAGAAAAGCCCATCGATTTGAGGTTAAAAAAGTCACAGATACGTGTCAAATTAGGCTAGAGAGTACTTCATGCTTGTGGAATTTGGGACAAGGTAGGCCTTTTGTAACTCTTCACACCCATGTTTGACTTGGCTTGATTAACTCAAGTAAACTGACACTTTATGAAACTTCAGCCCCTTCAGTGCCTGCCCCCTTTTCCAGGCTGTTAGAGAACATGTCTGAGCAGGGTCCAGTAGGGATCATCTTATTTACTTCTCTCTTTCGTAAGTATTGGTTCTTTCTTTCTAACCTCATTTCACCTATGGCTCATCCATGATAGAGATTTTCCTGCTCTCTTCTGCTTACTTAGATTTATTGAAAACATTTGCTGAATTGCTCTATCACGAAGGTTGAGGTAATTCTGCAATTTCAGATTCAAAAACTTTTGAGCTAAATATCTCTTGCCTCAAGGAGACCACTTTGTGAGTCATCCATGTTCTGTAATGCCTCATTTAGTGACACAACAGGTGCCCCAAGAATCTGTTGATTTTGCTACGATAGACTAGCAGGGCCACCCCCTCAGAGACAGCTTGTTGGCCATTCCTCACATTTGAAGAACATCTAGATTATGCATCCAGTATAGGGTGACCATGTGGAAAGGAGGACAGGGCTCCTGTATCTTTAACAGTTTTATAGAAAAGCACATTTCAGCAGGTGCCATTTGTATGCATGCAGCACCTGGTGAAATTCCCTCTTCATCAGAACAGTTAAAGTTGCTGGAGCCCAGCCCTCTTTCGTATTTGGTCAAGAGGGCAAGGTTCCTGCAGCTTTAACTGTTGTGATGAAGAGGGAATTTCACCAGGTGCTGCATACATACAAATGACACCTGCTGAAATTCCTTTTTCTATTCAACTGTTAAAGATACAGGAGCCCTGTCCTCCTTTTCATATGGTCACCCTAGTCCAGTATAAAGCACAGAGTTGTACACCTCACCTACAGTGAAATAATCTGCTAAGGAATCAATTTAAGTATGGGAAAAACTGGTGGCGGAAGGAATCCACATGGCCCATTCAGTGGGCGTTTTTATCTCGCTGTTTCTCCTGCACACAGCAGGAAATGGTGGCACATTTTTTTATAGTAAAAAAAAAAAAGGATTTTCCGGGTCTTATTTTTTTGATGGAAAAAAGAGCAGAAGGAGTGGGAGAACGGATGGTGTCGTGAAAAGGACCCGCGAAAAGCCATGAGTTGATCCTAGTAACAAGCGTGCAATAAAAGGCTTGTGTGATGACGCTTTTACTGAATCCCATTCATTAAATGCCTTCTTTGGCCACAGAACCTCCTGTACGGGTCGTGCACTCCAATGCAGAGGAGGACCATGCCTACCAGGCCGCAGAGCGTGTGGTGCTGTCCTGTGAGCTCTCTCGCCCTGGTGTTCCTGTGCGCTGGTACAAAGATGGAGAAGAGGTGGAAGAAAGCGAGGGCCTCTTGCTGGAGAGCGAGGGCCCCCAGCACCGGCTGGTCATTCCTTCAGCACAGGTGCAGGATTCAGGGGAATTTGTGTGCGATGCAGGTGGCGATTCTGTTTTCTTCAACATCACTGTCACAGGTCAGAGAACGCATTAATTCTTGGTAGAGGGACATCCACCACCACCCCGCGACTCCCAAACTATGAACCCTGTTTTTTCTATGGTTTCAACTGCCCTGTGGTGTATTTTGGTCAGAGTCTTTGGGGAGAGGAACATAATTGCCAAGCTGGGTCAGGTTACCAGCCAATCTCATTCTGGGCTAAGTAAGTTCAGATAGATGCTTGAAGGAGGTTCATGATCAGGGCAATGAGACGATTGTGATGACCACCTCCTGTTGCTAGCACTGGGTGGTCAAACATTCACTGACTCTGAACAAGAGAGTTGAACTTCAAGCTGCTCTGGCTAGTCAGCCACTCTAACCTCCATTTTATTTATCTAATCTGCTTGCAAAGTTGTTTATGTCCATTGCAGTCACAACATCCCATGTCGATGAGTACCATATACCTGATTATGCATTGTGCAAAGGAGTTCTCGCTTTTGTTTTTCTTAAACCTCCTACCACTTATCAGTTTCAGTGGATGATCCTGAGTTTTTATGTTTTCAGGGGGAGTGAATAATATTTTCCCTTTAATATTTCTTTTCTCTCTCTCTCCCACACACTCCCACACAGCCCCACTTACGTATTCTTCCTGCCCCCTTCAGTTTGCTATCAGTTTCTGGTCTGCTGCTTTTTGCTGCAGCTACAAAGCTTTATAACCTGTAGAGCAGAGGGTTGCAGAAGATAGATCTTCAGTTTTTTTGGACTTCAACTCCCAGATGCCTCTACTAGTATAGATAATGGTAAAGAATGTTGGGATTTGAAGTCAAAATATCTGGAGGTCTTCTCTTTGCTCACCCCTCCAGGAAAGAGTGCACATAGGCTCACACATTGCTTTATACTCTATTCTGGAGATCTGCTGCTAATTCTTGTTCTCTCTCTCTCTCTCTCTCTCTCATTGCAGAGCCACCTGTGCAGATTATGCACTCCAATGCAGATGTGGCCCATACTTACCAGGTCTCAGACCGTGTGGTGCTGTCCTGCGTGCTGTCCTGCCCCAATGCTGCTGTCCGCTGGTACAAGGATGGGGAGGAACTGGAAGAGGGCAAAGGCTTGCTATTAGAGAGTGAAGGGCCCCACCGAAGGCTCATCCTTTCGTCAGCGCAGGTGCAAGACACAGGCGAATTTGTGTGTGATGCGGGCAGTGACTCTGCCTTCTTCGTTGTTACTATTGCAGGTCAGTAATGCACAATAGTGTTTTCCTTAGGGTCATTTTCCTAGCCATTGTAATAAATTTGATCTGTTTCCTTGCATTCCCACTTCAAGCTTAGTACTGAGGTTCTGTCAATCTGAGTAGAGTAGCCAGTACTGGGCTAGGTGGACAGATAATCTTAAGGCAGCTTCCTTTGTTCTACCTTTTGCCAAAGACAAAGCTACCTGAACTCCAGCTTTAGGAATCAGATTTGTATTCACCTCCATTGTGGTCCACTATGCTGGACCGTCTCATATTTTCTCAACTGATGTATGTGATTGTGGTAGCAGAGTGGTGGGCTCAGCTTGCATTGTGGCAGGGACAATGTCAGCACATCCTTTCCTTTGCCAGACCTTGTTAAAGAACTCTTCTCCTTTCTCGCACAGGAAGCTGCCTTATCCCAAGTCAGACCATTGGTCCCTCTAGCTCAGTATTGTCTTCGCCAGCCTTCCTCAACCTAGTGCCCTCCAGACGCATTGGGCTATAATTCCCATTAGGCCCAGCCAGCATGGCCCAGACTGCAGAGGATGGGAATTATAGTCTCACACATCTGGAGGGCACCAGGTCTGCACAGAGGCTGGGGCTTTCCCAGATTTCAGACAGAAGTCTTTCCCAGCTGTACCTGAAGATGCTGGGGATTGAACCTGAGTCCACTGGTATGTCAAGCATGAGCTATGTTGCTGAGCGACATTTTATTTATTCATTTATTTAAAGTATTTTTATCCCACTCCTCAGGCAAAAAAAACTGGCTTACAGTCAATTAGCAAAAAGGGCAGTCCCTGCCTGCAGGCTTACAATCTAAAAAGGAAAAATAGATGGGGAGGGAAGAGGAAAAAAAAACCTAAGCAGACCTTCAGCAGGGCTGGTGGAATGGCCCTGCTTTCCCTCTCATCTCCTGGGGTGGGGGTGGGCAGTCCAACTGGAGCAGGCCCTAATGTTCTCTTTGCCTGCTCCTATTCTCCCTCACTCTTTCCAGTAATTAGTGCTTCTAGTGGTTGGTGCTGAAACCAGCGGGTAAGAAGTGCTGCAGCAACCATATTTTGGAAGGAGCAAGTTGATAGGGCTACATTCAGATCTCTGTTAATTGACTTACATCTTAGAAATGGGTTGGGGGGAAGGACAGACGTTAATTCTGGTTCCGCTCCCCTCCCATGAGTCATCCAAGAGTCTGAGAGACAACTGGAGATATTTAAATGATATTTACTGAGAAGTTTAAATGAATGTACAATGTGTAATTGAATATATATTGAAAGACAAAGAGATGCTCATGAGCAAATTAAATTAGGAAACATTGAAAATAGCTAAAAGCAATACAGTTTGTATATATTGTATTTCCTACACTATCTGCGTGGGCTCAGAGAGTGGGTTACAAGATACCCAGAGAACTTTGTGACTGAGCAGGAACATGACTTTCCCATACCCCAGCCTGACCTTTGCTTTAGCGCACAACGGGGCTCCTGTGCCGTACTGCATATTTATAAGGGCCTGGCTGTCTTGTGCGTGTCAGGGACGTTGGGGGTGGGGGGAGCCACAGCAGCCATGACTCTCCCCAGAGCCAACCCCTGGGAGCCGAGTCCTGCAGCCTCCCTGCTGCTGCTCACGCATGGTGCTTCCCAGCTCGAGAATGGGGACTACAGGTGGCGCTGGTGGCCGGCGCTTCGCTTTGCAGCAGGCTAGCTGCCCAGTTGAAAATGAAATGAAATGAAATGGAAGATTTTGAAAAGGCATGAAAGGCCAGAGGGGCAGGGAGCCTGGCGAGGTGTCCATGGGCATCACGTTGGAGACCCCAGGCGTAGGGGTTTAAAGCAGCAAGCTGTGCTCATTTGCGGACTCTTAAGGTGCTCAAGTACAGGCACCAAATGGGGTGGAGTGTGCTCTCGCTCCATTTCAGCTCCCAGAATCATTACAGAGGTGCACATCCTCCACTTTCATAGCCCCCAGTTCCTTCAAACTGGGGGAAGGGTCTGTGGCTCAGTGGGTAGAGCATCTGCTTGGCATGCAGAAGGCCCCAGGTTTGATCCCCGGCTTCTCAGGTGCGGCTGGAAAAGCCTCCTCTCTGTAACCCTGGGAGCGCATGCAGCCTCTGGCACTGCAGGGAAACAGGTGGCAGGCAGCCCTTTACCTTTCCTTCACCTGAAGTCCCAGCTTGCACCTGTGCGCTGCTCTGTTTCCAGGATCAGCTAGTAGCAGGAGAGCTGCCTGAGCCTCAACCCCAGTGATTCCCAGTGCTTTGGGGAGGGACACTTTGCTTTCCTGTAGGGTGACCACATGAAAAGGAGGACAGGGCTCCTGTATCTTTAACAGTTGCATAGAAAAGGGAAATTTAGCAGGTGTCATTTGTATGCAGGCAGCCCAGTTAAAGCTGCAGGAGCCCTGCCTAGCATGACCAGATACAAAAGAGGGCAAGGCTCCTGCAGCTTTAACTGTTGTGATGAAGAGGGAATTTCATCACATGCTGCCGGCATACAAATGACCGCTGCTGAAATTTCCTTTTCAATGCAACTGTTAAAGATGCAGTCCTCCTTTTCATATGGTCACCCTACTTTCCCTCAGATGTTGCTGCTGCATACCTCATGGGTCATTGGCAATCCACATGCCTGCCCTCTTCCTGTGCACGTTTTGCTGCCCTGCATCTTTGCGCTCTAGCTGCTCACTAGAGTGATAGATTAGTGAACCTGCCTGGGGTTGAGGCCCTTACTGGGGTGACAGCAAGACTTGGCTCAGATCTAAATGAAACTGCTCACACTACAGATGTATATAAAAATAAGGGCTGGGGCTGCAGAAGTTCCTTGCTGAAGACAAACAACCTTTTTTAAAGGTTCCTATATTTTCAAAGGGGGCAAAATGTCCAGTTGATGTCATTGTCCCATTGTCCCTTAATCAATGGGAATCATTGTCCCATTCGTCCCTTAAATAAGTTTGGAAGGGCAAGGAGAGGCAATCTGAAATTCTGGATAAATTCAGGACACCACGTTTACTGAGCAACTTCATGGATCTCTATGAGAACTCATCCTCCTTGAAAGTTACTGGACAGGGCTAGAAAAATTAACAGGGCTACAGTGGACCACCTACAGATGACGTCCTCCTGCTCTCTCAGCCCTCCCCAGTACTCTCTGCAATTTTCCATGGTTTTCAACATTATTTACAAACATACACCCGTATATATAATATCTGTAATAAATATATGTGGTAAACAACCAATAGCTATAATCAACAATAAAAGCAAAATCTAAAATAATGATAAAGTGAATTGATCCCCAACGGGCGATCGAGTCAGAGAAGAGAATTACAACTTCCCTAAAAGTTTCTGTGGCCGGGTCTAAATTGAATTACCTCCTGCATACCCCTCTGAATATCAATTCTTCATTCAATACCTATTCAATTACATATTGTGCTTTCATTTTAACTTCTCAGTAAAGTTAATTTAAACTTCTTCAGTTGTCTGTTGGATTCATGGGTTCTCCAATAACCTCCTCGGGAGGGAACTGAGTTCAGCTTTGGATCCTTTCCAAGAACACAATTCACAGAACAGTCTTGGTCCAACATAACAAATTGCTATAACTTGAGACACATCCCACTCAACTGCACCTCTGGCATAAGCTCATCCCCTGGAGACGGAGAAAAGCGGAAAAAAGAAGACGAGTCACACGCAAACCTCACTTCCTGCTCCTGGTTGAAAGCTACCATTTGGGAAGGAGCCATCCTGTAGATGAGGTGGTGTGCGGTCGGGGTGGGGAGGTGCTCTATCTCCACATCACTGGAGAAGTAACCTCTTTGCCTACCATCAGTCACCACCCAGTTGGAAACAGGAAGTTCCAATGAAACTACACTAGGACCGGGACCTCTTGGAGGGCTCATCATTTCATCTGTGTTTACTGCCAGGGCTCTGTTTTGAAATCTAGGAAAAGGTACTAGAGTGTGTTTCCCTCAGAACTGAGTAATCACAGCTAGGCTCACACATTTGGATTTGAGGGTTGCAGATGAGGTAGGCTGGAGCCCAGCACCTTTCATTTCAAAAACAGAGCCCTTTCTATATTTCTGTCTAGCAAGGGTGGGGAATCTGTGGTCCCTCCATTTGTGGTTGGACTCCAATTTCCATCTGCCTCACCCATCATGGTTAATGTTTTGGGATGATGGGAGGTGTAGTCCCACGACATCTGGAAAGCTATGGAGTCCCCATCCCGGTTATATGGTGTAAGAGTAGCTGTTGACAAGGGAGGGAAGAAGCTTAGTCCCATAGCACAGGTTCCCTATAAGCCGACTTGCTTCACGTGGCCACAGGAGGTCCAAGGCACTTCTCCCATTCACAAGGCCTCTCTTCAGCTCCCAAGGTGTACATCACTCCAGTGCCAGAGGCCCAGCGCCTCCAGACGATCCTGGCTGGGACGCCTCTCCTCCTGGAGTGTGAAGTCTCTGCCTTGGATGCCCCTGTTCAGTGGCTCAAGGATGGGGAACCTGTGCCTTTAGAGGGTGGCCACCTCACTGTCCAATCTGAGCGCTGCATTCGGAGGCTGCGGATCCATTCAGCCTGCCCCTTGGACTCTGGGACGTACGCATGCGAGACGGCGGATGACTCTGTGGACTTCATTGTGACCGTGGATGGTGAGTGGAGGCAAACAGGTGGAAGGATGTGCAGGAGCAAAGCCCAGGGGGGGGAGGGGGATCTACACTATTGCTTTTAAAGCGCTTTAAAGCACTTTGAAAATGTTTTGAAACCTGTATATGCAGTGTGTCCTGGGCCCCAACAGTTGTCAAAACTGTTATAAAGCGCTTTAAAGCAGTAGTGTAGATCCACCCCTAGACTAATCTTCCCCAACCTGGTGCCCTCTAGATGGGTTGGACTACAACCCTCACCATTCTTCAGCCTTCATGGCCAGTGATGAGAGTTGCAGCCCTACCCGTCTGGAAGGCACCATGTTGGGAATAGGCTGCAGCCACCCCAGTGGGCTGCTCCTGGCTGGAGGGGCAACTTCTCAGAACAGCAGCCCAGTCTTTTCTCTCCATCAGCATCTTAGGGCCTGGACCAAGTTTGTCTGCTTGAGACCAGCCTTGCCTCTGCCTATCCATTTCCCCTCATTCTCACCTCCCCATTTTCTTGTAATGGATTCCTAATGACCCCACTTGTCTAGTAGGGTGGCTTCACCAAAAAAGAGGACACCAGTTTGCATAACATTTGCAAATGCTGATGTATATGTATAGATGCAAATTAAGAAATAATTAAGTAGAAATGCCATGCACATCATCATAATGGGGAAGAGGGTGACCCCGTGACCTACGGTGCCTGCTCAGCCTGCTGTCCAGGTGCTCACTGTGGATGGGATCCGCTCTCCCTTCTGATGGTTCTTGATCTTTAAACCTGACAGCCCTTCATACAGAGGCCACCTTCAAAGAGAGGACTGTCCTCTGTAAAGTAGGCCACCCGGCCACCCTGCGGCCCATTATTAATAGCCTTGGTAGCACTCTAACATGGCAAGCAGGTAAGCACCAAAATCTCTTGATGGTTATATTGGCCACTGGTATGCCAATACCGGAAGCAGGGAGGTTAACTATTCACCCTCTCCTCCTTCGAGGGGGCTTTCTTCACTGCACCAGGTTGGCGCCATCTCCCTCTTCAACCCCACGCTTTCCCTCTTCTGGGGTGGCATCGGAACTATCCAACATCACCCCAGGAGGGTGCGTGGGGTTTCTAGATGGCCATCTGGGTCCCTGCCCCCACCCTCTTCCTGCTGGAAGGCGACCAATCGCTGGTCACTTTCCACCAGGCTCCTTCCCTGTGTTGGCCCCGGAGCGATATCACAGCGCAAGCACGTGTAGACGTTACTCCCTTTGAAAAGGTTGGGGTAAATCCCCGACTTTTTCAAAATGCAGCATTATGGGGAAGCCCCACCATGGCTGTGAAGCTGCGCCTGCGTCGTCTAACCGACACGGCGCAGATCCATAGCCACTGTGGGGCTTTCTCCACCTGTAGGCAGCCAGAGATAGTGAATTGCACAGCACTGAGCTTCCTTCTCTCTCTCCCCCACCCAGCTGCCTAGTTCACGTTGGAAGTGATGTCCTGTGTGTGTGTGTGTGTTTGTGTGTGTTCCCTTCTCTGATGGCCTTTCCCCCTGCAGAGCTGCCTGTTCGAGTTGTGCAGTCCAATGCAGATGCAGCCCATGTCTACCAGGTGTCAGAGCGTGTGGTGCTGGCCTGTGAGGTGTCCCGCTCTGATGCTCCTGTGCACTGGTACAAGGATGGAGAGGAGGTGGAAGAAAATGGTGGCCTCCTGCTGGAGAGCGAAGGGGCCCATCGCCGTCTGGTCATTGTCGAGGCCCAGGTTGAGGACACAGGAGAGTTTGCTTGTGACATGGGTGGCGACTCCGTCTTTTTCAACGTCAACGTCACAGGTGAGCAATTCTCCAAAGTATGGACTCCTTGGATGCATTTTGTGCCCCAATTCATGCTATTGCTCATCCTTGATGCAGTAGATATGGGCTGCTGCTACTGCTGCTACCGCCAGCTCTTGGTACTTCTCAAGGTGTTCATGCCATGGTTGGAGAAAGCCAGATTTGGGTATTTGGTTCCAGTCCTTTTCACCATCCTGCTGCCTCTGAGCATTCCAGAAGCAATGCTTCTGAGTCCTCACATGTAGGAAAGGGACGAGGGCAGCCCAGTGTTTGGGGCTGCTCATGTGCCAACTGGGCTCAGAGTTACTTACTTACTTAATCAATTAATTACATTTTTATACTACCCAATAGCTGAAGCTCTCTGGGTGGTTCATAACAATTAAAAACATGAAATTACTTACCCCCAAAAACCCTACTTCAAAAATGAAGGGATCTCTAATGGCATGGTTTGAAGGGCCTTTTTTCTTTCTTTTTTTTTTTGAAAGGCCAAACTCATTATACACAAATGCATGCATTTAAAGCCAGACAGCAATGGCTGTTTCTTTTAGAGAGAAATGGCCTTGGGAGAGGACCATTTTTAGTGGAGAAACAGTGGTGTGAGGATGCTTAACTTTCCCACTTCTCTGCTGCAGCTCCCCTCTTTACCCCACGCCAGCGCCTGAGGTTTCAGAGGCATGTTTATCCTTGCAACCATCCATCTGAAATCCTGCAGGCTGTTGAGGGTCTGAGGGGAAACTGAAGCAGAGAAGTGGCAAGCAGGGACTCCCTACCGCTTCTCTGTGAAAATTGTCCTCTCCGAAAGCTGCTTTTCCCTAGAAGCAGCAGCGGTCCAAGCTTCAGCTGTTTGGAGATACACAAATGTAGCAAATAGATCAATGAAAACACAAATATAAAAGTAACACGTTTGATCCTTCCAAAGAGAGCCTTCTGATGTCTGTCCAAGTCCTGTCAGAGGCCCCCACACCTTTGTTTAGAGCGTCTCCAAGGCCATCCCTTGGAGCTTCGGCGATTGGGCGGTATAAAAATGCAAATCATCATCATCGTCATCATCATCATCATCATCATCATCATCATCATCATCATCATCCCCACTGAAAATCACTCCCTCTTGATGCTGCTTTCCTTAACAATAGAGGTGGGCAACTTGTGGCCCTCCAGATATTTCAGCCTATGAGGTCCTATGATTTTTCATGCAATCATCATGGTTTAGTCACCATTTTCCCTTCACATTTTACACGACACTGTTGCCATGCAGTAGTTGTCCCACCTCTTCCTCCCCTTTTTGCATGTTATTTTGGTACGAGGAAAATGCAGTACTTTCTGGCGGCTGTGCAATGACACCGCCATCATCTCCCCATGTAATCCTCCCATTGCGCTATGTCCTGCTTGAGTGGGCGGGTGTCGGGCGGTGCAGTGTTGACGTCAGTACTGGGGATCAGTTGGGAGTGTCTCCTCCTGCCCTGCCTCTCCTGCTCTTCCCCATATTTCAGGAATGCCGAAGACGTGAGCACATGCAACCCTTTTTATATTTTGAGCCTCATCACTCAGGAGAAAATTACGTTTCCTTACCGTGGCTTTTCCGCACTTCCTCATTCTTCCCGGGGGGTGGGTGGGTGGGTGGAAAAGAGGAAGTAAACAAAGACCATGTGGCCCATTCAGAGGCTGTTTTTACCACACACTTTTCCTGCACACAGCAGGAGATCTCGGCACATTCTGGTTTTTTTTTTAAAAAAAGTCGGATTAATAAAATCCGACTTTTATTAAATGCTATGGAAAAACGAGTGGGAGGTGAGCGGAAGGCACACTGGAGGCGGATGTTGTCACCGTCTAAAGGACGCGTGCATATCCATAAGTGGGCAGTAACTAACGAGCATCGTCCGATGAACCTCTTTATCCCCTCTCCCAGTGTACACTCAAACGAGAAAAGTTACTGATTGCTCGTACAGGGACAATACTGACTTGCATGTTGGGGGAGGGTAGGTGGGTTTCTAAAGATACAGACTTCTGAACTTGGGAAGAATCAGCACTTAACAATGGGAAGGGGGTTGCTCTGCTTTGCACATGCTGCCTGGAAAACTGTTAGCCCTTTCTATTCACTCTCCCTAGGAGAGAAAGCGGGTTGCATTTCATGCTGAGAGAGGGGAGGGGCTATGCCAGAGGGGTGGATGTCTGATAACATCCTGCCAGGCTCCATCCACCTGTGAAAATGGCATAGAGCGTTATATGCATAAAAAGAAAAACAGGCTGTATAAAGACCCCATTTAAATCCCGAAAAGAATCCAGAACAGGAAGAAACGGTAAACTGCGGGAGACAAGCTCTGTCTGACGCTGCCCTACAACTCCCAACAGCCCTAGTGAACTTAGCCATTGGTGGGGGATGAAGGGATTTGTAGGCCAGAACATTTGGAGGGCCACAAGTCCCCCCCCCCCCGCTTTAGAAGCAGCTGCTGTCAGGCTTTAATTGCCTATCTTTGTATCTGATGGGTAGTTTAGACCCAGGCAGGGCACAGGGTCTAAACTCTCCATCGTGGGACTGGATGGGGTGCCTCATATACTCCTGTGTTGTGTCTGTCTGGCAGAGCCCCCAGTGCGGATTGTGCACCCGACCGAGCGTTCTCTGGAGAAGCAGGTGTGGGCTTTTGAGCGCCTGGAGCTGAGCTGCCAGGTGTCCCTTGCTGCTGCCGCTGTGCGCTGGTTCAAGGATGGCCTGGAGGTAGATGAGACTCACAACCTGTCGCTTCAGGTGGAGGGTGCTGAGCGTCGCCTGGTTGTCCTGCAGGCAAGTGCTGAAGATGCTGGCGAGTACATCTGCGAGACCAAGGATGAGTCTGTCTCCTTTGATGTCAGGGTTTCAGGTGAGCATTCCTGTCCTGAATCTAAAGTCTCAAAGCCTAACCAGGCCCAGAACCTTACATTCTAAAAATACTAGTATAATTGAGCCCAGCCGCGTTCTGATTTACTAACCTGCAAATACAGCCTTTCTTGGCCCCATAGCCCTCTCAGCCCTAAATTGCAGTTTATATATTAATTTGTAGGGCTTTTCATTAGGCATAGGATGTGGTTCTACAAGCCATTCTGATTAAAGCACTCATTTGATGTGTACGGTACCCATAAAATCTCTGGAAATACAAAGGTAACTTGGATATCTAACCACCACATATATTTGTGCCTTCTTAAATTTTAGCTGGAACACATATCCCTCAATGCAGCCTGGACATATTATCTGGGAGCATCAACAGTTGTTCCCAGATGTTTTAAGGTAGATGCTGCAGGTATGATGCTGGCTGCATCTGCATCTGCTGAGAACTAATCTGTGGTAAGAACATAAGATCAGACTAAAGGCCTCTCTAGTCCGGCATCCTATTTCCTACAGTGTCCAATCAATCAGATGCCCCCTGGGAAGCCCTCAAGCAGGACATGAGTACGAGAGCCTTTCCAATGACTCATATTCAGAGGCATATTCTGCCTCTAATCTTGACGGGAGTACATAAGCATCGTGATTAAATTCCTCCATGTATTTCTCTAATCCCCACTTAAAGCCTTCTAAATTCATGGCCATCATTATATCTTGCGGTAGCAAATTCCACAGTTTAACTTCGTGCTGTGTGAAGAAGTACTTCCTGGAAACCCAACCATTCAGCTTCATGGGATGACCCTGGGTTCTAGTATTTTGAGAGGGGGAGAAATATGTCTCCCTATCCATTTTCCGCAAACCATGCATAATTTTGCACACCTCTATCATGTCTCCCCTCACTCACCCTTTTTCTGAGCTAAACAATCCCAGGCATTGTAATCTTTCCTACATAGGTAAATAGGTAAAACTATTATGTGGACAAACTTTGGAAGAGCTCATAGAGTAAATGCAAAGAAGGGATTGTCATCTAATGTGTGCATATATATGTTTGCAGGGAGGTCCCGTTGCTTTAGGATTGGCTGCTATTCTGCTCGCAGTGGTTTGGGAATCCCCACAGTCCAAAATTCACAGAGTCCTTATTAGGACCAATCAATATTCAAAATGCAATATATGAGTTTTTCCTGACTGAAGCCTTATCTTAGTATAGTGTTGGAAATGCCAGAGCTTCACTAAATGTGTGCCTAAGGAAACAGTAAATAGTGAATCTCCAAGGTTGTTTGGGAAACCAGCAGTATTTTTTACATGAGTGCCTCCTCATGATGGCTGCACTGGGAACAGCTCAAGCTTTTATCCTCACCAGTATATACGTAGATTTGATTAGATCTATAGAATGAATATGGTTTTGCGCATGACTCAAGAACAAAAGTGTGTTCATAAGCTGCTAGTGTGATGCTGCACCATAAAAGGCTAATACCATCCTTGGGTATATTAATGGAGCTATGTGGAAAAGATATCAACCTTGAACATAGCATAAGGGAGAGACACACCAATATTGCTTTGAGTTCTAGTGGTCCTGTAAACAGGGCTTTAAATAACTACTGGAGAGGGCAGAGAGAGAGCTGTCAGGATGACTTATATTTCAGGAAATCAGGTCAAACTACATGCGATACATGTAATTTTTCTTTAGACTCCACTGCACCGCCTCAAATGCTGCCTGTAATTACCTTTAGAACAGCAGTGTGCAGAGACAGGAGGGGCGTCTTAACCCTTTCCCTGGCCCAATCTACACCAAGCAGGATATAATACTTTAAAAATGGTATGAAAACGGTATATGTAATGTGTCCTAGGCCTGAACAGTTGTCATAACCATTATAAACTGTTATAAGCAGTAGTGTAGATCCTGCCCCTGTCAGCATCTTTTCTGCTAAAGCTCACACCACACCCTCTCAGCTGCTTTCCCTACTGTGGGGTAAAAGATGCAGAGAAGGAGTTCTTGAAGTACCAAGTCCATTTCCTGTTTAAGGTTTGGAAAGAGAACACAGAAGAGAGAGAAAAGGCGTCAATGGCTAGGGTGGCTGCTTACACATTGCCAAAAAGAGGACAAAAGAAGACACAGATTTGCATAATATTTGCATGTGCTGATTTATATGTAGAGATGCAAATTTAGAAATAAATACTACGATTTAAATAGAAATACAATACATATCGCCATAACAGGGAAGACTCTGACCTGGTGACCTGTGTGCCTGCTCAGCCTGCTGTCTTCTTGCTCACTGTTGATAGGCTCCTCCCAGGCCCCTCCCTGCTCTCCTCTCTGGTAGTTCTTTAAACCTGACAGCCCTTCAAATAGAGGATGCTTTCATATAGAGGGTTGTCCTCTGACAGCCTTCAAATAGAGAACTGTGTCTGTAAAGTAGGACCCCTGGCCACCCTAAGTGGCTGAAACTGGGCAATGCTTATGAAAACTTCGGGCTGGGAAGGGGATTTGCTACCATGGAGAAGAGGGGTTCAATGTGTCTCTGAGGTCTGCCTTACCCTGCAGGTCCAAGGGCTCCATTTGCAAAGAGAGTCTTTCCTCCAGTGAAAGATTGTAGGTTTGGCCCAGCAACAGCCGTGTTGCCTGTGGCTGCTTCAAACTCGGGCTGCCTACACTCTCCTTCCAGAGCCCCCTGTGAAGATCGTGCAGCCCCGCAGGACTCCCTCTGTCCTGAAGGCCTCAACGGGGGAGACAGTGACTCTGGCCTGTGTGCTCTCTCATGGGAATGCGCCTGTCCGCTGGGTTAAGGACGGTGTCACGCTAGAGGCCAACAGCGGCCTTGTCCTGGAGGAAGAGGGTGTCCGGCGGTGTCTAGTCATCCCTGCTGCTGGCCCAGAGCATTCTGGGAAATACATCTGCAACGCTGTTGATGATACCATGACCTTTACCATCCAGGTGTCTGGTGAGTGCAGTATTCAGGGACCCTGGCACCACCAGGGAAGGGAGCTGAGATCAGAGTATTGGTGGTGGGTGGGACTTGGGTGGGAGTCCTAGCCAGTGTTGGTGAGATGGATTCAATATACGGATCCATCCCAGATCCTCTCCCCTGTGAGCCAAGCTCCTTGCACTGCCTGCTGTACAGAGCTTGAGCAAAGTTGCCCCGAGCTCCTGAATCTCTACTGGCTATCTGGTTGTCAAAGCCAGCACTCTGGGCATCAGAATGATGTTATCTCCTAAACTGAGGCATGTTATCATTTGGAAATGCAAGCAGAGGCAGGAAAGGCCTATATCCCAAAGAACTGGGCCTGAGATCTGGTCTTATATAACCTTGGGGACATTCTATGCCTGAAGAAGAGTGCAAACAGCCCTGGCCAGTAAGAGCAAGGTCTCGGGAAATGCTTGAGTTTGCTTTGAACATTGGCCTGTTGCTGGATGCTGGCTCCTCTGCTTGCACTGGGTTTTCATTGCGTTTTCTGCATCCATGTACTGCTAAGGTCTTTGTGTTCCCACTAATAGTTCTGTGAGCACATCATTCATTACCCACAGATAGTTTGCCCATGTTGCTATAGCCTCAGGTTACATTTGCAGTTTCATAGGCACTTGGGGTTTTCTCATAGCTGGCCCTATCTGTGGCCTGTCTTAGGCTGTGGATTTTGGGAGATGAGTAAAGAGCCAACATGATCAGCTGCTATCATCATCATCATCATCATCATCATCATCATCATCATCACCATCATCTTCATCATCATCATCATCTAATATGCAAGAGCATCATTTGGATTTCCTGCCTGAGGGACAAAAGTGCAAGTTACATCTACCATGCAACTTATGTCTGCCTTTCCCCCCTTTATTTAATTGCAATCTCAGAGGTGGCTGATTGTCATCTGGACCACAGCACCCGGGGAGGGGAAGTTTCACCCTTCCCTCCCCATCTGAAAATCTTTCCACCACCACCACCCCTGCCATGGCTGAGGCTTAGAAAAATATCTCCCAGAGCCATGCAGGGGAGCCAATTCACATTGGGAATGTAGCTGGGGAGGGAAGGGCTAAACCTCCCAGTCCAATGACAATTCCACAGCCTCTTTCACCTATAAAGAAAAGCATACAATCCCTTTGCAATTAAAGCAGTTGTGTTGAACCTCTTTCAGCCCAATTCCATCTTGGAGAAGCTTTCAAGGGCCACATTCCAGTGGTTGCTGGGGCCAAAGGCAAAAAGGGCAGAACCAAAATTGCCCCCTGTACCATCTTATTTTAGCTTAAAGCTCTTCCTGTTGGTAATTAAACCCCAGGAGAGGCATTTCAAACTTTTAGAAGGGGGAAAAACTGCACCAATCTGGGAAAACCACCAAACATTTGGTGGCTGGGGGAAATGCGTTGGGCATGACCTGGGGAACTCCAGAGGACTGGATTTGGCCCCTAGGTTTGAGGTTCTGCACCCTTGAATTAAAGTAGCTTCTAGTTTGCCCCTCAGGCAACAAGGTAGCTAGTTTTGTCCATTTTCTCCTGTTTCAAAGATGGCCACAGCTAGAGACGTGGGGATTTGTTCAAGGACGACTCAGTGATGTAGTTGGCATCATATTCAGGGTCAAAGACCACAAATATGAACTCTAACACTCTGAGGAATGACACTATGTGAGTTCTGTCTCATAGATGTGCAAACCCAGTTTCTCTCTCTTCCTGTCATCTGAAAACACCCCCACCCCCACTCTCTGTCTCTCCATCATCAGCATTAGCTTGTTTGGAACATGTACAGAGCAATGGCAGGGTAGAAAAAGCCTTGATGCATGGAAGGAAGGGGCCGTTCTTTTTCTTCCTCCCCCTTGCTATGTTCATTTGCAGAAAGTGTCCTTTGCAGAAACAGATTTTTAATACCCCATAGAGCTGTGGCTGGGCCAGATATAAAGCTCTCTACCAAGTCCCTAGAGATTTACAGATGGAAGGAGTCTAACATGGCCTATATGCCTGTTGTAGTGTTAGCCTCCAAAGGATCACTATATTTGGGGATGGGATGGGATTTAAACACCCCTGGGTCCATCTCCAGCTCAGATCTGTTGGCGTTTCTGCATGGCACATTTCACTTGCTTGAGTAGTTTCATTTTAAGATTGCCATAGGGGTCTTTTATGGCATGGGCAGAGCCTCTCTGTGCTCATAACAACTGGATGACAGGCAAAACCAATGGGTGAAGCTTTTCTTGTCATGTAGATGCAGTGATAAGGAATGCTCTTGTCCATTGCAAAGGTAGCCATCTTGCCTAGGTTGCTTTATTGAGCTATTCCTTAAATCACCAGTTAACTGTTATTGTGAGGCATGAGGCAGGGGGAGAGGTTGGTGTGTTCTTTGGATTCAGCCTCAGGGCTGAGGCTAACATAGGAGACCTGTTCAGCCCCTATGGTTCTGTGGCTCTGAAATATTATTGGATAGGCAGCAGCTGGGTAGTTATATGATATTCTCCCAGGAAAAGTATTTTTTCTGATTTCAGTGAACCATTAAAGATGCAGAGGCCTTATTCACATAGGATATGAAGGGGATAAAGGTATTCATGACATTATAAGAAAAAAAGACCTACTTTGCTTGTCAGTCTTGGGTGTTGTAGTGTTAGGCTACTTTACCTGAGGATCATAGTTGCGTTACACTGGTTTTTTCTACCTTAGTATTGTTCACACTGATTGGCAGCAGCTCTACGGGGTTTCAGACAGGAGACGTCTCCAGCCCTGCCTGGAAGAACCTGGGATTTTCTGTATGTCAAAGACATGCTTATTTTTATTTATTTCTTTATTATTACATATATATCCAGCCTTTCTCCCAAGGAGTTCAAGACAGTACACAATCCCCCGCACCATTTCCATCTCACAACAACCTTGTGAGGTAGGTTAGGATGAGAAGATGGTGACTGGCCCAAGGTCACCCAGTGAACTGCATGGCTGAGGGGGGATTTGAAATGGCATATTCCTAGTCCTAGGCCAGTACTCTAACCACTACCCAGCACTGTCCCTGAGCTAGTGTGTCCTACTGGTGAACTCTGGCTGTTCCCAGGTCTCCGAATGGCTGTTTTACTTTCCCCTGGAGCAGGTGGACTAGCTGCGGCTGCATTGCTAAAGGATTTGATTTGCAGTCATTTGAGGTCCAATTTCAACTTTTGGTTAAAATATACTTATATGCTTTATAGTTGCATACCATTGATTATGGTGCTGCAGAGGTGATGTTCAGTTTGACATCAGCTTGGTCCATTTCTGTATGATGCCATACATGCAGTTTTGGGGTACAGACCTCTTCCCATCCCACATATTCTCTTTCCCATCTGGCTGCCTATTATTTATTTATGTATTTATTTGGCTCCTGGGGTATCTTTTGTTCAAAGCTCAACTGAGCCTTCTTTCCAAGGCAGCAGCTGGGATGCCCAAGGAGACCACTGTGTACAATTAATTCATTTATAGGGGATTTCATTTACCTGCACTTTGACTGTACTTCCTTGAGGTGGAAGAATGGATTTCCCCCCTCCCCACACCAATCCACCTATGTTGAGGAGCTTTATTAATAGAGCTGTTGCTCTGCTTTTGCTTTTTTTTTTTTTTTAAAAAAAAGAAACCTTTTATAAGTGCATCTGGCACTCTTACGGTAGAGTATGCAAAGCGGTCATGAATAGGGTTGATTCAGGGATTATTTCTCCTCAGACAGAACCCCCTTGTGATGTCAACAATCTTTCTGCGGTGTTTCCACACATCATGATGATAAGCAACAGTAGCTAGCAAACAGGAAGTGCAACAGGAAGTACCTCATTAAAATGATGGTCCTTGTTGCGAGGGACTGTTGCCATTTTGGCACAATGGGAACTCTGTCATGCCACCTGTATACAAGAGAGCCTTTCCTTCATCACTGATTAATTTCACAGCCAGCTCTGAAATGGGCTTTACAATTAAGGGCTACTAGGGCAGGAAATGTCCATTTTAGGGAAGAAATTAATATTTGTGAATATAGCTACAGCATATTTGTTTTGGGCAGAAGCCCAGGGGAAATAGGAATACTTAATTCCCTGTGGAATGGAGTGACCAGCTACTACAGAAGCTGAAGGAATTAACACCAATGTTACTGTACAGTCAGAACTAAAAGGGAGCTAGCTGGTGCTGTTGTAAGGAGAAAAGGAGTTTCACAGAAAAATCTCAACCGTGCTGTGTTGTTTTGGCCTCTAGATGGAGCTGCCTTTGTAGCAGTAACCTGAAGTCTTGGCAGTGGTTTTGTTTTCAGTTTATTCAGTGTATAAATGATTATCGTACAATTTCTCAGAATTCATATCCAGATGAGACGGAGGCCAGGAGACAGGATGTTCTTTGATTTTTGTTTTTTGGAGAGTAGGTAGGAAATAAAAAAGCACAGCAGTCTCAAAGGACCGCTCCTTAAATGAACAAAGCTGAAATGGAAGAAGCTTGCATAGCCAGCATGGAGTGCGTTGGTCACAACAGAGGAAAATCTGTGCTCTTATGAACATTCGATGTGAGAATTTGTTTCACAACCCAAAAAGAATTTAGCTTGGGGGTCTCTTGTGTATGCAGTACCTGTAGTGGAAACATGGAGGCAACATTTATTTATTTATTTATTTATTACATTTATATACCGCCCCATAGCCGAAGCTCTCTGGGCGGTTTACAAAAGTTAAAAACAGTAAACATTTTTTTAAAAGTATACAGAATTTAAAAGTATACAAAATGTATAGGTCAGGGCGCAATCCCAAGACAGTTGTGTTACAAAAATTGTGGATTACAACCCAATTAAATCAAATAAAAAGGCATCCAGATGCAGTTTCAAAAAGAAGGTTTTATTTCCACCATTAGGTACCAAAAATCCCTTGCGCAACTGAGTTCCCTCCCACATTTCAAAATAAGCGAGAGAGATGACAAACAAAGGTTGACCTTTAGTTTTATACAGAAGGCAAAACATCTTACATCTATGATTGGCTATTAGCCCAAATCGTCATCCTTAGTGTCATCGGGCATGCTCAGATAGGGAGAGACCCCATTGACCTTGCAAAACTCCATTATCACATGATTCCCTTAACAATGAATTCTGGGACATTCCTGCCACATAGTCCATTGTCTTTAACTGTGGGGAAAGGAAATAAGAGGTGTGTGTGTGTGTGTATGCCAGCTGCGCAAGCAAGCACCTGGCGACTTAACCAGTGGCTAGGGCTCGTCCTTTACACCTTTATTATCCAAATAGGTAAATGGGACTTTTCTCTTCTACCTGGGAGTAGAGGGTCTATTCTACTCGTCTAAATCACTTAGAAATCACCCAAGGATATCATTTTGGGAAAGGGAAATGAGGGATCTTGGAAGAAGGAGGGGAGAGAAGAGATGGGCGAAGGGAGTAGTGGGAAATCAGTTATTTTTCCATAACAGTTGGGAATCCTTAAAAGTTTTTTCACATAGAGACAATAAATTATATGGTGCACCTTGGGAGACCATTGGGAGCTCCGTGTAAAACAGTCTTTTCCAACATGGTGCACTCCAGATGTGTTGGACTACAACTCCCATAATTCTCAGCCGGCATGGCCATGCTGACTGGGAATTATTGGAGTTGCGGCCCAAACATCTGGAGGGCACTGGGTTGGGGAAGGTTGGTGTAAAAGGAGGGTATGTTTAAAGGCGCTCTTGCTTCAGTTGGGTTTGAAATGCAAATGTAAAACCTACATTGGCCAAGATGCTCATTCCTATTACAAATGCCTCTGCTCTACTGTCTTTTCTGCATGAACGATGATCAGATGTCACAGAAACTGTGAAGAGAAGCCCAATGATTATTTAATTTTCACTTGTGAAAATGGCAATACCCTTCATCTCACATACAGTTAAGCTTCTATTCTGCATGCCCTCTGGCTCAAAACACCCAAACTGATGACAGTACAAAGCAGTATCTTGACAGCATTTTGTTATTCTAAAAAAATGGAATAATCATTATTTTCAAGGCTGGCATCAAGTTCAAGAACCCACACCTCATCAGGGGCCCCACTGATAAGAGCCCCCTGGACTTGCTTCTTGAATTCACTGCAACCTGCTTGTTCACTCACCTCTTGCTCTGGCCCCAAGAGATTGAACAAACAAACAAGCAAACCGTGGGGGGTGAGGAAAAAATAGCAGTAGCTGCCCGTTGTCTCTCTGCCGGGCAAGTGAGCAGGTGGTAGAAATGATGAGGAAGAGGAGCAGCAGCAACCGGTCACAATATTGGTGAGGTATGAGGACTATTGAGGGTGTCTTGCCCAAGGGCTCCCAGAACCTGGATCTGGCACTGGTTATTTCATTTCTAGCTGAGGCCAGGATCCTGAATGGTTCCTTTGCTTCTTGATGCCCCTTTAGTGCTTCCTTACAGGCAGCAGAACTGACACTAGACTTTCCAAGCAGCATGTTTTCCCCAGGTCACGTGTCAAATAAACCCTGAGCCCCTTAGGAGGTCTCAGAATTATATGGGATTGGTTAACTCCTTGGAGTCTAAGTCCCTGGAGCAAGCTAATTCACTTCATTCCATTTCCCCTTAAACTACACAGCACTTAGCATATGTTTTATGTAAAATA
Source organism: Elgaria multicarinata webbii (assembly GCF_023053635.1). Lineage (NCBI taxonomy): Eukaryota > Metazoa > Chordata > Lepidosauria > Squamata > Anguidae > Elgaria > Elgaria multicarinata. The sequence continues at coordinate 77,050,366 of NC_086172.1, read as the reverse complement.
AGGAAAACTTGTCTCTTGGGGTAGGGAGGTTGTTGTAAAGATGAACGTGTTAAGGATTGCAATGTGCTTCGCACATTAAGAGTACCATGAAAATGTTTGCTAGATAGAAGAGGATCAGCAGAAAGTTAACTGAACCTTTCTGTGTGCTGGCAGACCCCCCAGTGCAGATTGTGGGGCGCGATGAGCTGCAGACGCACCACCGCTGCCTGGCTTCGGAGGACCTGGCATTATCAGTGACGCTGTCTTGTGCTAAAGGAGAGGTGAAGTGGTACAAGGATGGGGAGAAGCTGCAGGACACGGACCGGGTGCGACTAGAGCAGGACGGGACGCACCATTCGTTGGTGATTCTGGGAGCGGAACACTGTGATGCAGGGGAATATCTGTGTGACAGTGGTGATGACAGCCTCATCTTCTATGTCACAGTGGAGGGTAAGGCCTGGGCCTGGTGGGAGAGGGAGGGGGAAAGGACACCCATGATATATATAATACATTTTTACAACACAAGAATGCAGGCTATAATATGGAAAGAGCATCATGTTCCAGCTTACAGATTGGTTTGGTACTATTTCAGTAATCTAAATTCAGCAGGGAGGAAAAAAAAGGATTTGATAGGAGTTTGTCCTCCCACATACATTTGTAAAAGGTCATCTTATTCACAGTCATTACCTTTGTTTCCCGTTTCCGGAAATTACCATTCCGGCTGCTATTATCATGTTGCCCTGCCCACTGATTTTGGATATGTCTGTTCAGTAGAATCTTGGAGGGATCTTTATAACATCACAAAAGGAAAGGAGGAAAAATATATCCTATAATTTTTTGTCTTGACTACTTATTGCAGTAGGATTTAGTGTGTTCTCACTGCCAACATGCACGTCATTAGCCTTCACAGAGTTTCATCTCCACTGAAATGCCACTGATAGAACACAGTGTTTATCCTTCAAACAGAACTTGTTGGAACTTTGAAGCAAGTAATCTTCCATCATCCCTAGTGATACTTTGAGTTCCCGTTGGTTTTTATAGTAATAATCAGGGCTGTGGATAGTTAGTGCTTTAAAAACAACCCAAGAATGATCAAAACTCGGTTCCAAGAAAGACGGAATTCTACAGCTTGTATTAATTATGACTATTAACTATGTTTTAATTACTAGTCATGATGGCTATATAATACCTCCAGCATCGGTACACCAGCTGCTAGGTAACATGAGTGGGATGGTGCTATGGCTATTCAAGCCATGCTTGTGGGATTCCCATTGGGGCATCTGGTTGGCCACTGTGAGAACAGAATGCTGAACTAGATAGGCCTTTGTTCTGATCCAATATGGCTCTTCGTAAGAGCTGGGTGCTGACTGTTGATATGGAAACATAGGCAGCACCTGAGTAGACAATAGCTGTGGCAGAAAAGTACAAGGCCCCTGGACTGTTGTGGGGTCTGGAATAGTTGCCCCCTCAGAAAAGAGACCCAAATCACTCCGTGGGAAGCATGTCGGATTGCACTGAATAGCGGGTTGCTGCAAATGACAGGCAGTGATATAATGAAGTACACTAGCCTATGTCTAAGCAATCTGGTGCGCAGTGCTCCAAAGCAAACTGCCTACCTGGCCTTTGTAGAGCAGTTCACCTTTCCAGCTCACCTTATGGATGTGCTGTCATGGAGCTTTCTAGGCCTTGCCTGTCTGCCTGCCTCATGTTGGCTGGGAGCATTGAGAGTGTGATGGGCCGGACTTTTGCTGCGGCTTCCTTTGCTGGATCAGAAAACCACAAAGCTGCCTTCCTCCCCCCCTCCTTTTGTGTGGTATCCCTTTGTTCTACTGCTCCTTATGACTGTTTGCCTCATCTGTGTTTATGACACAGCTGTGTTTCACCTGTGTTCACACAGGGTGAAATCGTATTTCCTTGCTATTGCTTCTTTGCCCCTGCTTCAGTCCCTCATTACTTCCTCTTTCTGCCCAGAGGGGAAAGAGGAAGTAAACAAAGACCATGTGGCCCATTCAGGGACCATTTGTATCACACCGCTTTTTCTACACACAGCAAGAGATAGTGGCACATCCAGTTTTTTTTTTTAAAAAAAGTCAGATTAAAAGGGATCTATTTTGCGATGGAAAAACAAGCAGAAGGAGCGGCAGGCATGCGGGAGGTGGACATCATCATCTAAAGGATGCACACGCATCTGTAAGTGGGCAGTAGTGAGCATGCGCTAAAACGCTTGTCTAATGAACCTCTATAACTGCATTCATCTGTTGGTTTCCCCGCCCCCCCCCCCCCCGACAGGTGGTGGTGTGTGCCTTCCTCTAGACCAGCAAGCCCTGCCTCTGCTTTGTACGGTGATACTTTTTTTTCTCTCTCTGTTTCCCAAGAGCCTCCCATCTCCATCCTGGGAAACACAAGGGTGCCGGAACACCACTCCTTGGCAGCAGGAGAAGCGCTAGTCTTGGCTTGCAAGGTGTCTTCACCTAGTGCTGCTGTGCGCTGGCTGAGAAATGGAGAAGAGCTAGTAGCCAGCAAGCGTATTCACACTGAAGCCCATGGAAGCCACCGGCAACTCACCATCCTTGGGGCCAAACCGGGAGATTCAGGCACTTATGTGTGTGATGCAGGCACTGACTGGATGGAGACCACAGTAGAAGTGGCAGGTGAGTCTTCCTCAGAGAGAAAACTGGCTAGCTAGGACTAGGTTTGGAAGTGGGAAGCACAGAAGGGCAGGAAGTGCAAAAACTTTGCTCATTTCCCCTTTGGTGGAGGGAAAGCTCAAGAGCTGGTGTTGTGTAATGGTTAAGAACATGAGATGTGAGACAGGAAGTCCCTGGTTCAACCATCTCCTCAGCCATGAACTCTTGAGGTAATCTCAAGGAAGCCATTATCTCTCATCCACAACCCTGTGAGTTGAATGTGGCAATAATAAGCCATTTTACAGGGTTGTTTATAAGGATTACTGAGATAAATTCTGTGAAGCACCTTGACACTTTGAAGCCTTATATAACTGCTAAGTACCATTAATTTATTATTAATAATAAAATATCTCAGGAGGAGGTAGCTGGAAGCTGTAGGTGAAGGAAATGGGTTCTACCTCTGTAATTGCTGGTGGTGGCTCCAAGGCTTCTGAGCAGCATTTAGGTTTAGTATAAGAAGCTGGAGCTCTGTTCCCATCTCCAGGCCTCAGAGGAACCTGGTCATGAAATGGAGAGATGACAAATGAAGGGAGCAGGCTGCTTCTCTGTCCCCACTCTGCTGCTGAGGGGGTTAAATTTAACTTCGGCAGACTCCCAGGCGCCACTGCCTCTGCACCTTCTGCCAACAATTGCCGGGGAGGTCTTATTGACCGGAGATCTTTTTTTAAAGAAGTGTGAGGGAGGGAGTTGGCAGGACCTGCCCCTACCAGGACAGGTGCCTTGAGGAGAGGCCAGGAAATCCCACAACCAGCTCTGCCAAGGAGGTGAGGTGGTAGCTTGCAGTGGCAGCAGCGCTATCCTTTCCAGCATCTGGGACTGGGCACTGTGCCCTTGTGAGAGGAGGGATCTATAGGGACAATGCAAGTCATTGGTGGGGACAGCTGGAAACATTTCCACAGTGGTTGTGAATTCCCTCCTAGGCAAACACTCAGCTCCACTACTTATAGCACCCTCTGCCGGAGGACTTGATGCTTTCCCCCCAGTCAAGTGTACATTTGTGCAACATCATCATTGTAGTCCAAATTCTCGCCAAATACAGAGGGATTTTTCAACCCATGTTAGTTGTGTACGTTAAGTAAATTTGCTTAGATGTGCTTATTTTACTTCTTTCTTTCTGGAAATAATGAGGAGCAACAATGAAGTCCTGCCAATGAGGCTCGAATCCTACTCTGTCCCACTCTGGCTTATATTTTACCTACACCACCTTTCCCCAACTTGGTGTCTTCCAGCTGTGTTGGATTACAGCTCCCATTGTCACCAGCCTGCATGACCAATGATGGGAATTGTGGTCCAACACATCTGGAGGGCACCAGGTAGGGAAGACTGGCCTATACATTTACAAGACTATCTTTGCTGACATCAGAAGCAAGAAATAAGAACATAAGAAGAGCCATATTGGATCAGACCAAGGGTCCACCTAGTCCAGTATTCTGTTCACACATTGGGCAACCAGCTGTCAACCAGGGACCCACAAGCAGGACATGGTGCAACAGCACCCTCCCACCTATGTTCCCCACCAATTGGTGTATGCAGGCTCTGATACCAGAGAAACTTGGTTTTCATCATTTTATTTTGTAAAATGTTAGCTGTGATTCCGTTATCACAAAATAGAAACCTGTGGTTATATGTAGAGACAGCTGAAGAAAATTTGTTTCCTGAGGCAGAAAATCCAAATTGAACTCTACAATGTTGTTAATAATAATAATTCACAGTAATAATTTGAGAGGCTTGACTCTTTGTCTGGGATCTCCTCCACATACAAAATGTAAATAATGAACAGAGGGAAGTCACACATATTCCTGTCTGAAAGAATTTGTGCCAGGCAATTTTAATTCTGTTTCAAAATGATATTACAAAATAAGTGTCGAAGGCGAAAATACGTTGGTTGTAGTTGTTGTTTACATAAAGCTCTTTTTGCAGCTTTAAAAAACAACAACCTGATGATTTCCTGCCTTCACAGTAGCCCTAAATCTGCTGCTTCCCACACCCTGCTTCATGCAGTCTGGCTGTGCTTTCATAGGATAGCAAAACATACCCAGCCTTGCTTACCAAGAGATCTCCTTCTTTTCAGCACCCCCTGTGCGCATTGTGAATAAGAATGATGCCCAGGTGCCCGTGGAAGTCCAGGAAGGAGAGAACATGACGTTGGTTGCCCGACTTTCCCAAGAGAAGGCTGTCCAGTGGCTGAAAAACATGCGGCCACTTTACTCTGGGCCACGCATGGTGATGAGCAGCGATGGGCTGGTGCGCAGCCTAACCATCCGGCAAGCTGAGCCAGGGGACAGCGGTATCTTTACCTGTGATGCAGGAGATGATGAAGTACATTTCACAACGTATGTGCAAGGTAAGATGGGCCCACCATGTGTCTCCGTTCCAAGCCAGCTTCAGAACCAGATGGAGAGATGGAAGTGAAGAGAAACTTCTGTCACCAAGCTTCTTCTCCTCTTTTCCATTCCTGGACAGTTGTGTATCAAATTTTGAAGAGCAGGTGCTCCTTATGACAGTCTGCATAGCCACATCCCCAAGGAGAGTACAAAAATGCAGGCAGCTGTACTGATCCATATCCACAAACCATTTCCAGCACTTTTCATCTACTAGGAGCAGGTTTTTTGTAAATCTAATGGATCTTAATTGCCCATTCAAAACCAAGCCACCCAAAAAACATTGCATCACAACAATATAGGCCTGGTTAACATGTAACACTATTTAAACCGTGGTTTGTTGCCCTGCCTAGGGTTTGTCTGGCAGATGATCAAACAAACAATGGTTCATTTTCTCAGTCCCTAGGTTATTTGCTTTCTTCCTTCTTTGCCCTCTCCCTCCCTGTATCCCAACTGTATTGCCTACAGTACTGACATGTAAAAGGGTTGGGTTTTTTAACTGCTTTTGTCTATTACTGCTGTAGCCTGGCGAAACAAGCCATGAAGAATCTGATCTTAGATTCGTACATAACAACCCATGATTTAAACAACCCACAGTTTACAATTCAACAACAAACCATGGGTTCTCTTTGTAAGTTGTTCGTAGTTAACAACATAATTAATCCATAGTTCCAGATTTGCAAGTAACGACAAGTTAATTAAGTTCCAGGTTTGCAAGTAACGACAAGTACATTATTTATGTAATGTAATAAATAAATAAACCACGGGTTAACATTACATGCAGAGCAGGTCATTTTGTTGCTGGGAAAATCCATCCTGCCTCCACTCCTAGCTACTGCGAGGAGTGCAGCTAAGCTTGGGAACACGAAAGCCTGAGGTGAATGGCAGAGACATCATCATCCCTGCTAATAGAAAAGTCCTGATGCTTTGCCCCATGAGCCCTGGCTCCGCTACACCACTGTTCCTGGAAGACAACAGCCCCTGTGTGGCAACACTGTTCTGTGTCATATGCAGCTGCAGGTGGCTGTGAAGCTCACGGAAGGGAGTGAGGGCAGAGGGAGAGGGGTGTCAGAGAAGGGGGAGTGGCACAGGAGGCCCTGTGACAGGAGCAGGATATGTCTGACAGTGCTAAGGGTGGCCCTTTTTTGTGCAGCCTGTGAACCGCAATGTTGTCCTTGGAGGTTTCTCCTCCCTAGAGCTGTGGAGCAAGGCAGAAACTCCCAGACTAAACAGGGGCTGTCACATGTTCCACCTACAAGGGAGAGTTTTGGGAAGTCTGGAACGGATGGGAGGGGCCAGGAGGAGTGTTAGCAGCTCCAAATGGCAGGTGGAAATTAGAGACCAGCTTGAGCATCCCCTGTATTCCTTCCTTCCTTCCTTCCTTCCCTCCTTCCCTCCATCCCTCCATCCATCCATGGCCTTCTCCCTACTATCCTTGCTCCTCTCCTCCTTCCAGAGGCCCCAGTATTGTTTGTACCAAAGCCAGAGCATCCAGAGAAGGTGCTGGTGCTGGAGGGTGGCAGTGCAGTGCTCTCGGCCATCGTCTCCAAGGAGCCAGCAGTGGTGAGCTGGGAAGGACCCCGAGGCGCCCTGGTGGCGGGCGAGCACTGCCAGCTGCGCAGAGAGGGCCGGGTGCACAGCCTCCTGCTGGGCAACGTCGTCAAGGCTGATGCTGGCGAGTACATCTGCCACTCCCCTCATGACCAACTGCGTTTTGAGCTTAGCGTCAAAGGTAAGAGGTCTCTGCAATGGGGAATACATGGGAGGTGATCCAGCATGAGATTGGCTGCACTTCAGGGGATAATGGGGTGGATTGAACAAAAGGAACACAGCCTAGTCAGGATGGATTTCTAGACTCAAAATGGAATAAGGGTATTCTGTCTTTAACGGTTATGTTCAAGGGAGAATTTTGGCATGTGTTGATTCTTCCGGCAGCGCTGGTGGAATTCTCTCACCTATGCAATGGCTAAAGGATCCTGCTCACTAAGGAGTTTCTGTCTGTCTGTCTGTCTGTCTGTCTGTCTGTCTGTCTCTCTCTCTCTCTGCTTCATTATTATTATTATTATTATTATTATTATTATTATTATTATTATTTATTTATTTATATAGCACCATCAATGTACATGGTGCTGTACAGAGTAAAACAGTAAATAGCAAGACCCTGCCGCATAGGCTTACAATCTAATAAAATCATAGTAAAACAATAACGAGGGGAAGAGAATGCAAACAGGTACAGGGTAGGGTAAGGAGGCACAACGAGTGTTTTAATGCACACTCATTATTGGGCACTCACGAAATACTTACACGATGTCCGCCTCTTGCGCGTCTTGTGCCCCTTCTGGCAGAAAACGTGCAGCAAAAAGAACCAGTAAAAGTCCGGTTGCAGCTCTCCCCTACCTGATTCTATGGTGCTAATTACTTCCTGTTTTCAGGAAGCGATGTTGCAGCAGCGACAGAAGAAATGACGGGAGTTGTTCATTGACGCTTGTCAGATGAAGCTTTATGTATCTATCTCATCTTTACTGGTTAGAGGGACTGCTAGTCTTAATCCCAACCTCACTGCCTTTCTTTACAAGAGAGTTTGACACAAACATGCAGCAAGCAAACAATGACCCTTGGCCTACAACAAGATACCCCCCCGAGGGTAATTTCCCTCAGCTAGGCTGTGCTCGGCACGGCATGCTGCACTGTTGAAGAAACATTGGTGAAGAGGGCAGTAGGAGAGAATTGCATGCTTAATGGGAGCTTTGCTAGCTGTTATCTCTTCAGCAGCTCTTGGTACAGAAGACACAAACCTCTGGCCAGTTGAAGAAGTAGCCTGCCTTTCCCCCACAGCAGTGGGAATCACACACACACGTGATACTACACTTGATCTTAGTCAAAAGGCCAAAAGTGGGAATCATCATCAGCTGTTAGTCAGAATAGCTAAATGATCCTCTGTGTATAGAGCTAATATATCCCAATTACCAGATGCTTGGGGGGAAACTATGGGATGACTTTCTTTGTCATACCATGCTTGGGAGTTTCCTGGGGCATTGGTCTCACCAATGTTGGGAACATAATGCAGAGTGAGAAGGACCTCCCATATCTTCAGCTCTTGGGCATGATAAAAATGTAATAAATAAAATAAACAAGGCAGTCCCTGTTTGTATGACAATAACAGCGGTGAAGGTACCAGCTCTGCACAGAATTTTGTTCTGAATGCATGTCTCCCTTCTTTGCTTGATCTCTAGCTCTGGATTTGTACCGTAAAGATAGTTGCGTTGACTTTGCTTTGGAGGAGCCACAGCTCAGGAGCAAAGCATATACTTTGCATGCAGAAGGTCTCAGGCTCAAACTCTGGCATCTCCAGTTAAAGGGATCCCTTTAGGAAAAACACTTGCATGAGACCTTGGTCTGCTAGGCGGAGTTGACAATACTGGGCTCAATGAACCAATGATCTGACTCTGTATAAGGCAAGTTTACATATTCAGGCTTTCTCTGCATATATTTTTTCATCTGCTTTTGAAAGCAGTCAGTACTCTCTGCTTTAAAACTAAAATTGCTTCTTGGCCTTATTATAGTCAGACAAGATTCTCTGTCCCTTGACTCAACAACTGGCGTTTTTGGCTTGATGTATTTCTTGGAATGGTTCAGCCCTCCTGTTGCCAAAATTGTAAAGCAGTGAGTCAAGTTCCCTGTGCTCAAATTCTACAACTGGCATAAGTCGTGCACATTTGCATGTGTTCGTTTAATTTCCTCCTGTATTTGTGTGACTGAGGATGCTAGACTTTGGGGTTAATTCATATGTAAGGACAGGAGACCTTGAGGAGGGACAGGGCGGACTGCTAGTGCAGAGACCTTCCCTTCTGGTCCCAGTGGAAGCCTTTCCTAGATCTTTCTGGTCCCTGAGCCTTCAGCAAATCCTGTCTACCTGTCCTCAAACATTTATCTGTTGACAAGAGGGGTGGAAAGTTAAAAAGAAAGTAAACTGTGGGTCTTGAGATTCTTACTAGGTTTCCAGGCTAGCCCAATCAGTAGGGTGGGATGTGTTTTGCCAAAGCTTGGTGGCTGCAGCTGCACTGCTCTTTGCCCTCCTCAGAGCTGCCGGTGAAATTTGTTCGAGGTCTGTCAGATGTGTCAGCACTGCAGGGGGAGACGGTGCTGTTTTGGTGTGAGTTGTGCAAAACCAAGGGTGACGTAGCCTGGCTGAAGGATGGGCAGGAGCTAGAACCCAACGAACATCTGGAGATCCGAGCAGAGGGACGGGAGCGCTCCTTGACCTTGAGCCACGTGGGGCCTGAGGATGCTGGCGAGTACTCATGTGAAAGCAAGGATGACCGCACCCTGGCTATCCTCACTGTCCAGAGTGAGTCCTTGGGGAAGTGGCTGTAGCTCAGTTGGTGGGGCACGTGCTTTGCATGCAGAAGGTCCCAAGTTCAATCCCTGTCATCTCCAGGTAGGGCTAGGAAAAACTCCTGCCTGAAACCCTGGAGAGCCACTGCCAGTCAGTGTAGACAAAGCGAGATGGACCTGTCACCTGACTCTGTATAAGGCAGCTTCCTACATTCCTTTCTATGGAATCATTGCACTCTGATCCCAAGAGCCCAGGTCCATAATCCTCCATGCATCACTATAGAATGGGGCCTGGTGATCCTGCACAGGGTAGCTGCCGGCTGTCTCCATGAAGCTGAGCAATGCTGGGTAAGGAGAGGCAGGCATGGCGGGGTCCTGCCTAGGACAACCTTAAATATAACCCCTAGTGATGCCATGAGGGCTGGGAGACCCCAAGTGGGCTGCACCCAGGCTAGCAAGATACTGTGCAAAGAGGTTCCCCAAACAGGCTCAGCCATCCCTGACTCACAGCACTTTCCTTCCCCACCCCCACCCAGTCCCTAGGTTGGTGGAGGTAGTTTCGGAGCTGCACAACTTAACAGTGCTGGAGGGGGATGATGCCACCTTCAAGGTCGTGGTGTCTCCAGATGATGTTGCTTTGAAGTGGCAGTTGAATGGCCAAGACGTGGCACCCAGCGAGCGCTTGGCCATGACCCGGAGCGGGCTGTGCCACACCCTCACCATACGACAGTGCCGGCTGAGTGACACCGGCATAGTCACTGTCCATGCAGAAGGCCGGGTGAGCTCGGCCAGGCTCAGTGTGCAAGGTAAGAAGCGGGGGCAAACCCCTCAGGGTGGATCAAGGGAGCGGCTAGGAAGCTGAGCACGATTGGAAAGAGGAAAGGGATGGAACAAGGCTAGAAGTTGAGGTGCTTCTGGTAGTAAGTGGGAGTCAGGAATCCTGAGCTTAGCCCAAGATTCAAGAGGGAACTCAGCCAATAACGTGGTTGTGTGTCTGCTCTGTGTCGTCCCCGTCCCCAATTCTAAATTCTGCATCAGGAGAACCAAATACTGTGAACTGAATAAAGTGTGCAAATTCAAAACAATTGCCCATATTTATGTATTTGACATAGTCCAGGCGGCTTGTTAGCCATGCAGGGCAGATAATAGAAGCCACGTTGGCAGTTCTCTTTAGTCTCCCCCCCCCTTTTTTTTTTGAGGATTCAGCCAGGCACTGCAGGAATGGCCAATTTCCAGAACTCTATCTCCCCAGCCCTGCAGGTTCTGAGCTTGAACTCTTGAAAAACGACAGCCAAGGTGCTAGATTCTGGAGCCAGTACCAAACACAGCACTTGCAAACGTGCCAGGACCACATCCGGTCCTGAGCAAAGTGGCTGGAGTGTTGGAGCTGATGAAGCCAGGCTTCTTTCCCAGCTCAGAGCTATGGCTAGCCATGGCGATGCACTGGGGTAGGAGGTGTACCTGCAGGGGTGAACATTTGGGTGTGTTTTTCCTTCCTGCAGAGGCTCAGGTGCTGTTTGTGCAGACGCTGCGTGACTTGGCTGCTGAGGAGGGTCAGGACGTGCGCTTGGAAGTGGAGCTGAGCTTGGAGAGTGCTGAGGTGCAGTGGATGAAGCAGGGCATCCTGCTCCAGCAGAACACCAAGTACGCGATGGAGGCACACGGGCCCCGGCGGGCCCTCACCGTTTACAACGTGGAGCTTGCAGATCGAGGCACCTACCGCTGTGAGAGCCTTCATGACCGCACCCAAGCCAGGCTGAGTGTGGAACGTAGGTGCCTCCCTTGGGCTTCTTCCCTGCCCTGTTTAACTTTGGTAAACTACCCAGAGAGCTTTGGCTGTTGGGAGGTAGAACAATGTACTAAATAAATGGATAAAATAAATAAAAATGTTGCACACTTTGCACACTGTTGATGTTGGATGTTACATATGAGAAGTAACAGTGCCCCCAAAGGTTGTGTAGCCAATGCAGGCCAAGCTTCCATGCTAGTGGGGACCATTTTAGGATACCATTGAGAACCTCTGCCTTGGGAAGGTGCTGTATATCTTCTGTTCTTCCTGCTGTTAGTCTCTTTCTTGGCAAGAGTGGATCTTCCTTTTTTTGCTATTATTATTTACAACGCTTACAGAAGTATACAAATAGATAATTGGAACTTTATCAAGGCAAGAGGGGATCTTTCATTGCTCTCTTCCTCTTCTTTCCCCAATGCTCCAGCCCGAAAGGTGATGGTGAAGAAACCACTCTCAGATGTGGAGACTTTTGAAAAGGAGACGGTGACCTTTGAGCTCGAACTGTCCCATGCCAATATATCCGGGGTCTGGACGCGCGATGGCCTCCGTGTGAAGCCCAGCTCCACCTGCCGAGTCAGTGCTATGGGCTGTGCTCACAGCCTGACGCTGCTGGGGCTCACGCTAGATGACTCGGGGACAGTGGCCTTCACTGCTGACAGTGTGCGGAGCAGCGCCCGCCTAATGGTCCGAGGTACTGAGGCAGGGTGGGGTGGGTGGTCCATGCATAAAGGAGAAGCAGCCTACCTGATACATTCAGCAAGGATGGAGGCTGTGAGGCAAGGAGATGTGATGGGGGCTGATGACTGGTATGGCCCAGAGACAGGGGAAGGCCTGTGTGTGCCTCTTCCTGCCCCAATGCAGCTGTCTGGGGTGAGAGCCCATTGTGACACAGGTGCAGAACTCCTGGCCTAGCACCCAAATCCTGCTCTCCTGGAATCCCAATGTAGCCCTCTGGGGTCCCCCAAATGGCTCCACCTCTTTCCTTTCCCCTCAACCACTGATCATTTGGTGCTTTCCTGGCTTTTGTGCATTTTTTCTTCTTAATTCTAAAAGGCTGACATTCCTCCCCCAAAGCTTATTTACTGGCAGGAAGAGCTTTAAGATGAAATATGGTGGCATTTTAGCCCCGCCCCATTAGCTTTGGCCCCACCCACACTGGAATCCCACCCCCCACCCCCAGTTTTTTCTGAAATGGAGTTTGGCCCTTGGGCTGAAAGAGGTTCAATGCCCTTGATTTAGGAGATGCTGAGAACAGAAAACACTAGTCCTACAACACCCCCCAATGTGCTACTGCGGTGAGCTCCTTTACACTTTGCACAGCACTGCAAGTACATTAATGTTCTTCATGCAGCACATTGTTAAACGGAGGAATTTGCTAGCGCAAGATGTAGTGGTGGCTGCCAACTTGGAAAGCTTTAAAAGGCGGTGAGACAAATGCATGGAGGACAAGGCTATCAGGGTCTACTAGACATGATGGCTATTTGTGCTACCTCCATTATCAGAGGCACTGTGCCTCAATACCAGTTGCTGGGGAATGTGAGCGGGGCGGTGTTACTGCACTTGTGTCCTAGTTGAGGACTTCCAGTTGACATCTGGTTCGCCATTGCAGGACACGGGATGCCAGGTTACATAGTCCTTTGGTCTGATGCAGCAGAGCTCTTGTATTCTTACAGACTAGTGTCCAAAGCCCAATGTACCTGCAGTGCTGTGTACTGATAGCAGTGGCAGGTTGCAAGTGCTGGAGGTGGAGGAGGAGATAGGAAAGTAGGTAAAGCGAATGTCCTCCAAACTAAACTTGGGTAGGGGCTGTAAACTGGTGGGCTGTGCCAAGCACACGGAGTGTCCCAGCCGGGCTAAGCGTAGGGTTTTGATGTGTTATCTTTTTCCATCTCCAAGTTGCTGCATCTTTATGCCACCTGCCTTTGCTTCTGTCCTTACAGAACCACCAGTTGCCATGCTGCGCTTTCCCCAGGATATGGGCATCCCTGAGACAGGCTCAGCCACCTTTGAGTGTGAACTGTCTCGGCCCCTGGCTGAAGTGAAGTGGTTCAAGGTGAGGCTGGTACCTCTAGCGTTGCCCCCTCCTTTGACTTCCCTTGATCTCTCCCACACTTCCAAGAGCATGACTCTTTCAAGAGAGGGCCCGCATTCCTGATCTGCCCTCGTCTGCCCACTGTGGCCTCCACCAACCCATGAGCATCACTCAGTCCAGAGCCTTCTTCTGTCGCTCTGCCTTTCTGAGCCCTTTTATTTATTTATTTACTACATTTTTATACCGCCCAATAGCCGAAGCTTTGCCAGAATATGCTCTCTGTGTTCCTTGGCTGCTCTAGGACGGGGAGGAGATCCAGACAGGGCCCAATTGCCGCGTGTATTCGGTAGGACGCCGGCGCCTCCTGCAGCTCAATCACTGTGGCCTTGAAGATGCGGGCGAGTACACTTGTGACGCTGGTGACTGCCGTGGCTCTGCCAAACTCCGTGTCTTTGGTACGGATGGGCTGGGCTCAAGATGGGAGGAGGGTTGTGCTGGACTGGGTCATACAAAGCCCCTTCAAGCCTCATATTCCTGGGGTGGGATGGGGGTGGGGGAGTGTCTGCTGTCCTTTTCCATATGCTGTAGCCTCCCCCTGCTGCTTCCTTGACAGCTGTCTCTTCTGTCCTCCTGGAGGTAGGCTGGTGATCATTGACGGTACACCGTGGTGATTCAGAGTCTTGTTCTTGAAGTTTGTACAGCTTGTACAGGAAGCTAGGCTTAGAATAAACATTCGGTGTTGCGTTTTTTTCGGGGAAAAAAGAACCATCCTAGCTATAAGAGCATTTCAGCAACGGAAAAGCTTGCCCAGGAGGGAAATCTTAAAAGCTTTCCAGAAAACATTTGACAGTCTTCTGTCAAAGTTGTTTTTAAAGTACAGGATATCCCTTCTTAGGACAGGCAAGTGGACTAGAAGCTAAATGACTCACTGGGTGATGCGCCCTTCCAGGTCTGGGGGTTAAAGCAAACAGTGCAGGAAAGGCAGAAAGAGGAAAAATTCCATTCAGCTTCTCAAGGTTTAAGCTGAATTAAGGCTTAACTGCAGAAGTTGCTTTTAAATCCAGGATGTGTCTTCAGATATAAGAAGCCGTGATAATGATGGGAATATCTCTAGGCAAGTGTAGACATGTTACTCCCTCACCAATGAGGAAAAGAAAAAAAGCCCCAGGATCCACTTTTCAGCTGCTATAATTTCTAGGCACGGTTTCCAGACACATCTGATTTTAGAAGTTAAGTACTGCAGCTCCACTCAGAAAAGTAGCATCTAGGGGCACAATTAGATATCACAGACTTAGGGCTTCTTTAGAATAAAGGGAAATCACGTTTGCTTACTGACACTTTGCTTCCTGCTTCTCTTCCACAATTGTAATAAGCTGAATTACATGAGAGGAGAGGGGTGACCATGTAGTCTGTAATTGAAAAGTTCCCTGCTCATATACTTGAATGGGACAGTGCCCTCTAGTGGGTGTTTTGTAGTACAACTTCAGCTGCATACAGCAGGTAATCCCGAGATATTTCAGAAGAATTGGGATATCCAAGTTTTTTTTTAAAAAATGGAATAACCAGAGGAAGGAACGAGAGACGTGCAGGAGGCTCATGACAGCATCAAAATTACCCGCAAACTTCCATGAGTGGCCAATCACAAGCATGCTATTAATCACTTGTTTAAAGAAGCGCTTGAACTGGTTTAAAATCCCCAATTCCCTCAATGGAACCTCTGAAATAGTATTCAGAGGGGGTGTAGTTCTGAATAACAGATCCTGGGTACAAATAAAAGTGTGTGTGTCTGTGGAGGGGGCTTACTCGTGCATTTCTAGGAGGCATCTGGCTTGCCATGGTAGGAAACAGGATCTACTGATTTTATTGATTTCATTTCATTTCTTTAGCTGAAGCTCTTTGGGTGGTTCACAACAATTAAAACCACAAAATCTTCATAAAATATAATACAAAATTTAAACGCTTGAAACTATAATATAAAAGTACAAACCACAATAAAACCTAACAGCAATACAGAGATTTTAAATACAAAAACAGATTTAAAACAACAGAGCTAAAAGACTAAAATGCCTGGGGAAATAAAAAGGTCTTTACCTGGTGAAGCAAAATGTAGGTGCCAGGCACGCCTCTCTGGGAAGCTCATTCCATAAGTGCTGCAGCAGGAAAGGCCTTCTTCCTGGTAGCCACCCGCCTCACTTCCTTTGGCAGGGGCTTTTGGAGAAGGACTGTTGAAGATGATCTTAGAGTCCAGGCAGGTACACATGAGAGGAGACAATCCTTCAGATAACCTGGCCCCAAGTCGTTTAGGGCTTTGAATGTTAATACTAGCACTGAATCTGGCCATAGTATTAACCATGATAATTAAATGGAATATCCCCATTCAGAGGCAGCACAGATTGGCCACTGAATACTAATTGCCAGAAAGCATCAGCAAGAGAGGACTCCTGCACTCACATACTGCTTGTGGCCTTCCCAAAGGCATCTGGTTGGCTACTATTCAAAACAGGATGCTGGACTCAATAGGCCTTTAGAGCACAGTCCTATGCAATGTTTAGACAGAAAAAAGTCCTACAACTCCCAGCATTCCCCAGCCAGCCATGCTGGGAATTGTAGGACTCTTTCCTGTCTAAACATGCATAGGATTGTACCCTTAGTCGGATCCAGCAGGGCTTTTCTTATGGACTTATAATAACCATATCTATTCCAGCTGGTCTTACAGTCTTAGTATTTACTGTTTCTCATCAACTTGTGAATGGAAAGGTCATTTTCCTCATCTGATCTCAGTCTGCTTGCCCCAGTAACCACTGGCTGGAGTGCTGTGGTCAGGGCTAGAAAATATAGTTCAGGTTCAGTGTTCTCAGTGGACCTGCATGAACCCATGTGTCACCAGGTAGGAACGCCTCCATCCCAATCCCATGGCTCTCTCCCCATCTCCAGAACGCCAGGTTCAGATTGTGCGGGAGCTAGAAGATGTGCGCGTGCGGGAGAATGAGAATGCTGTCTTCGTGTGTGAGGTGTCGCTTGAGGAGGTGAAGGGAGAATGGTTCCGGGATGGAGAGAGGATCAAAGTCACCAGCATTGTGAAAATACGGCAGGAAGGTAAGTGAACCTCTTCACTCTAGAGGTGGTGGTGATTGTGGGTACGTGATTCCCCAACTTTAATTAGATTAACTCCCAGTTTTTCTTCCACCACCCCCTGCCATTGGTCCCATGGGAGAGAAAATAAGTACACCAGCCCCAGGTAGGGTGGCCACTTCTGCATCACCAAAAAAAGAAGGGGACACTGTGAAAAAAGTGGACAAAAGGAGACATAGATTTGCATTTGCCTATGCTGATTTATATGTATAGATGCAAATAGAATGAATTACTATGATTTAAACACAAATACAACACCTATCACCACAGTGGGGAAGACTGTGACCCGGTGCCCTGCATCCGACCCTGGAAAAATGCTCAGTATGGTGTCCTAACTACTCACTGTTGATGGGCAGCTTCTAGGCTCCTCCCTGCTTCCTCTTCTGATGGTTATCCTTAAACGTGACAGCCCTTCAATAAAGAATGCCTTCAAATAGAGGGCTGTCCTTTGTAAAGTAGGACACCTGCCCACCCTAGTTCCAGGGCCGGATCTACACTATTGCTTTAAAGCGCTTTATAACAGTTTTATAGCGCTTTAAAGCAGTAGTGTAGATCCGGCCCAGGGCTGGTGTACTTCTCTCTATCCCCAGTGTTCCAGGAGAACAGGAGGGCTATGTGTCTGACAGATCCAAAACCTCCCCCAATCCACTGTGACACCTTCTTTTTGCCATTATTGCCAGGCAGCCTCATGGAGGGTTTTTTGCATCTCAATAAGGAGGGCTTGCAATGCTGGGTATCCTTCTCCTCCTGCAGAGAAGGGGGGTGTCCACTGTATCCTGTGGCCCCTGGGACACTCTCCGAGGGAGTATAGGATTGTGACCTTAAGAAGTTTCTTAAATGGAAAAGAAAGTTCATCAAATTATGGTGAAGTGGCTTGTGGAGGGAAGAAGTATCTTTGTTTGTGTTCATCACTGGTTTGGGACATAATTCTGCCAAGGTAAAGCATTTTCTATTCCACTATTTTCAAATGGCAGATTTAAGTACAAATCTAACTCTCCCTTTGGACTAAATGGAACATTTAGCTGTTCCCACTGTTTGTTCAAAAGGGCTGCCTGAGCGATCCCTGCTTTGGTTTCCAAAGGTTGCACAATGCCTGGGGTGGGGTGGGGAGGCCTGTGCCCCTTGTCTCAGGCATTGGCCAGTCACCTGTGCAGTTGCAGTCCTCAAAGTAATTGTTACTGGTAATAGATGCAGGGATGGGGGAAGCTTTTCCCCAGCATCTGAACATTGTGGTTTAACTGCTGGGAAATTGCAACAGAAACTCTGCTTTGCCAAAAGCTGCTTGTATTCCATGCAACAACCGTTTATTTCTTATACAAATATCTATATCATCTGGAAAGGCCTGTCGTTACCTTAACAAGCAGCACAGCAGGGATGCACAATGCTTCCAGCCACCACCATCCCAACACAACTCCTTTATTTCTTGGAACTGGAAACCAGACCCCGCATGTCCCTTGAAAAATGCAGACATTCCTCCTTTCTTCATCAGGAACCCGGCACTTCCTGCTTCTGTGCTGTGTTCGTCCCGAGGATGCAGGCCTGGTCCGCTTTGTAGCCAAGGCAGCCACTTCTGAAGCCCGCTTGGAAGTGGAGGGTAAGGGAGCGTCTTCACAGTTCATTCTAGTCATCAGCTATAAGTGTGTGACTGGGCTGGGATTAGCAGGTGGAGAGAAGTGATTGTGTGTGTCATCAAACTCTACGTGAGCAGGCCTGTATTCGGGAAGATATGGATGTATGTATGAGTAGGTAACAATAAGTGAACATGTTCTAGATCAGGGTTCCCCAACCAGGTGCCCTTCAGATGTTTTGGACATCAACTCTTCATTCGTTCATTGAGCAGGGGGTTGGACTTGATGGCCTTATAGGCCCCTTCGGACTCTACTATTCTATGATTCTTGTAATACCTGACCATTGGCATACTGGCTGGGGCCAATAGGAGTTACAGTTCCAAACATCTGGAGGGCACCGGATTGGGGAAGGCTGTTCTGAAGTCTAGAATCTAGACAAAGCACATGCTTGTGTGAGTGAAGATGAATGACTATGGGGGATTCTACACGCTGTACTGAGGGCGCTTCCATGTGCCCCCAGTGCGGCCCCAAAGCGATCGTGTAACTTGCCTGAAGACACGAGGAAGAGGCGTCCTTGCCGCAGCCGCCACCCACCTACTTCCTCGATGGCCGGGACGGAGAGCTCGGCGGAAGAAGGCGGGATGGAGAACTTCCGCTCTCCACCCTGCCTTCTTCCGCCGAGCTCTCCGACCCAGCCGGGTCGGAGGTAGGTGGGTGGGTGGCGGCGGCGGCAAGGATGCCTCTTCCTCGTGTCTTCTCCTGGCAAGTTACACGATCGCTTTGGGGCCGCACTGGGGGCGCATGGAAGCACCCTCAGTACGGCGTGTAGAATCCCCCAGGGTTGCATGATCAACAGGCAGCTAGCTAGACCAGGGCTCTATGTATGTATGCATCTATCTATCTATCTATCTATCTATCTATCTATCTATCATCTATCCATCCATCTATCTGAAGATAAAGATTGGTGTGGCAGACATAATGGGGACTAAATGTTTGTATGCAGAAGTGAAAGAAAAGTGTAAGGCAGGTTTAGGCAACCTTTTTGGGCCTGTGGGTACATTTGGAAATTTGATAAACTGTCCTGGCCACTAGCACAAAATGGCTGACATGGGAGCCGTGGTTAGTGACAAAGGACAACTAACGTGCCCAAAAGACTATGTACGAGGCAGAGGTGGAGTGTGAGCTGAACACTCTAAACAACTCCTTTGAATCCAGAGTTTTCAGTACCAACAGAAACCTATTTCACAGAAGGATTTTTTTCTCTCTTCCCCTTGCTCAGCAAGCCAACTCATCCCCCACTATCTTTCCCCCCACCTCATTCTGTATTTCTACCCATTCACATGCTCCCTCTCAACATTTATTTTTAAATAAAAGTGGGAGGAGTAGGGCACTACAGTGGGCACATTCCCTGCCCCTAGTGTAAGGTGTACCTATGGGAGTCTCATTAGTCACCCCCTGCTCTGGAAAGGCCAGAAATGTGTGTATCTGCATGCTGTTCAGGATCTGTTGCCAAGAGCTAGCTCTCGTTTATCAAATAGGCAGAGGCGGGAGGGCGAGGGATCAGGAGTTGGGGAGCCATCCCCCTCCGAATCTCAGGGTCTGCTCCTTCCACAGCATTGCCCATTCGCATTGTGAAGCCACTGCGGGACAAGACTGTTCTAGCACGGCACAAAGCCACCCTGGAATGCACGGTGTCTCAGTCTCGTGGGCGTGTGCGCTGGTTTCGTGGTGACAGGGAGATCTTCGCTGGCCCGAAGTATGAGATCTGCAACTTGGACTGTTACCGAACCCTCGTGATCCACTCAGTTGAGCCTGCAGATGAGGGTCTGTATACTTGTGATGCACTGGATGACTGCTCCACGGCCCGCCTGCTAGTGGAGGGTAAGGGGGAACATGTGAGTGCAATGAAGGAAAACAGTGAGGGGGGGGGGATTGGTTGGTCATAAGGGAGTTGGCAGACAACGTTGCAGAGAAACGATGAAGCATGGAATTGTGTGCCAGCAGTGGGCGGAGGGGAAAACAAAGAAGATACAGAATACTGCAGGGCAGACTTCAGGCTTGCAGGATCTACACTGGTGATTTTTTAACCCCGATGTCCACCAACCAACTGGATGCAAAGGCAAAATAGCAGCTTGGTGGATCTGACCTACACTTACAATTGAGCAATGGGGTGACTCTGAGCACATGTACAGTCCGGGAGTTTGTTTTCAGTTCCAAGACTGAGATCACAGTCCACCCCCCTCTCACACACATACACCATTCCCGGTTTCTCCCCTCAGGCTTCCTTCATTTTATCAGCCTAATTCTAGGGTAGCGAGGGGAGCCTTCTAGTTCTTGCTGTTGTTAGACATTTGGGAGTTGGAAACACTTGCCGATCTGCTGCAAATTACCCAGAGGTTTAATAGTGGAGCCCGATCTACCTTTTGCCCACCCCGCTGTAGTGGGCTGGCTGCTGTGTATCCTGCAGGAAACTAATGCTGTCCTCTGCCCCTGCAGCTGAAGGGATCCAGGTGGTGCGGGCCCTGCGGAATGTGGAGGTGGTGGCCCCCTCTGAGGCTCGGTTCGAGTGTGAGATATCTGCTCCTGCCTCTTTCACCCCCCAGTGGAGCCTCAATGGAGAGGAATTACAGTCGGGCTCCCGGGTGCAAATGGAGAGTGTGGGACACATCCATAGGCTGAGGCTCTGCCAAACAGAACCTGGCATGTGTGGGATGGTGAAGGTTACCGTTGGCAATGCCCGCTCCAAAGCCCACCTCACAGTCCGAGGTACGTGTGTGTCTGGCAGCTGAGTTGGCTGGTGGTAGGGAAGAGAAAGAAGGGGGTTTGTGAACGTGAAAAGGCAAGCGTGCTCCTATCCTAAGAGGCCTGGTTGCAGGGAGAATAGAAGCAGCCCTTTTTCTTGAGGAATCATGTGAGAAATGGACCACAGTGCCTATGTGGCCATGGACACTGCTGTAGACTTTGCTTGGGGTAGGGAAAGCTGGGCTGTGTCCTTGTTCCAACAAGAGATTGTGGGTTTAGAACAGGGGTGCAGAAACTCGATCCTGGGGGCCAAATCCAGCCCTCTTGGGGTGCCAATCAGGGCCACGCCCTCTTCCCCTGGACCCACCCCCTTTCTCCTGACAACAGATTGTTTGGTTTCCTGGATTTTCTGCAGTTTTTTTTTACCCCCATTCTAAAAAGGTTGAAATGCCTCTCCTAAGGCTGAGTTACTGGCAGCAAGAGATTCCGATCAAAATATGCTGGTATTTCAGCTCCTCCCCTTTTGTATTTGGCCCCACCCACCACTGGAATATGGCCCCCGAGAGAGAGCTTCTCCAAAATGGAATTGGGCTTTCAGACTGAAAGTGGTTCAACACCCCTGGTTTGGAACACATCATTGAAGGAAGGGGAGGTGAGTGAACTGTGCCTTTGCCCTGCGATAGTATTTCTCCTTAACTACTTCTTCTCTTCTCCTCCACACAGAGCGCTAGCGTCAGGAAGGTCCTGAGTGCAGGGGAGCCATGGATAAGGTGGAAGGTCCGGGGCCATCAAAGGAGGGCGGAGATGGCGAGGTGGTGACAGATGCATGGACAGCCAGAAGAATGGACACACAGACAGACAATTCCTCTTCCTGTCTCCCTCTTCTGCATGACAAGGGAAGCAGGTTCTGCTTTATTAAACGCTCTTGATTCCTGCTTTTGTTTTGTAATCCTGCATCCCTGCTCTTCAGTGCACCCGAATTGAAGCCCTCTAACTGCATGGCCGGCGCTACTCTGCAGAATCCCAAAAGAAGATGGAATAGGAGATGTTCCTGTCCTCTCCCAGTTTCTCCATCTGAGGCAGCATCAGGCTTCATGGTGAGGCAGATTGGGGGGGGGGGGCACAGCACATGCCAGGACATCTACATTGTGCAGAATAGATACAGGTGTGTGTATATATAAGCATCTCTAAGCCTCACCTTTTTGGGAGAACCTGAAGTCAGGAAAGAGGGTGGAATAGCTGAAGGCTCTGGGGAGAAGGCAGGGATGAGTAACATTACGTGATTATCTGGGGGTGCCACAAAAACTATGCCTTGGCACTTTGACTCCCTGCCTTAGAGCCTCATTCCCTAACAGAGGGTTGGGATCTTACTGCAATTCTCCCTCCATGCAATTTGTCATAAACTGTGCAAAGCCTAGCTGAGAGAGGAGCTCTGTTACAGTGTCTGCCAACTCACACACAGTGCCACAGCATTCTACCTTTTCTCCAAAATAAGACACTTATCCATAGGCACCTAAGGCTTAAATCCAACGTGGCGTGAGCAGGCCTCTCCTTTCTCCTCCCCTGCACAGCAGATTTGGGGGGATGGCAGGGGAAGGGGGAAACCATTCCGCCAGTATTTTTCCATTCCACTGGTGGACAGTCATGGCTGCCTAGAACTCCCAGAGTGCCCATGCCCATCCTGTGCGCCAGGGGCACCGTGGTATGGCCTTGCCTGCTGTTACACAGGGAGAAGTGACAATGCAAGATTTTGTTTTCTGTTGAGCCTGCTGCTGTATGGGATGTCTCCCCCTTCCCCAATCTGCTTCCTTCCCTTGCGACAATCCGGGCTTATGCCATCTCCACTTCCGATATCCCCGCACATGTATGCAGTAGTGCCCCTGCCCTGGCTGTAGGATTGTGCACATTCATTCATGGAGGCGCTACTCCTGAAAGGCTTTTTTTTTGTTTGTTTACTTGCGCAGCCGCAGCCCGGCAGCGTTTGGCACATATACAAAAGAAGAAAGAGAGAGGGGGGGGGAGAGAGAAAGACAAAACAAAGAAAAACAGGAGTGCAAGGGTTCCTGTGGTGACAAACAATGGCGATTGGTGACAGAAACATGCAGTTTCTCCATGGAGGAGAGTCCTTGCCGAACTGCGCTGGATCCTCCCTTGCTCCCATCCTCAAATAGATGGTTGGCGAATCCTCTCCCACCCCCCAACCCCCCCCCATCAGTCCCTTCACAGATGTAGACACCAAGAGACTCGCAGCCCCCACAGAGATCCCCAGTGGACAAAAAGCAAATATGAGGGCTGCTAAATACCCCCTCACCCCCCCACCCCAGATCTAAATGACCAGGTAGAAAAACGGGATGAGCCCAGCTTTGGGGCTGAGGGGGGGAAGAGAAGAGGACTGCAGGAACCCCTATTCCCCTTTCTGTAGCCATCGTCCTGACGGTCTCTCAGGGTCCAGCAGAGCTCTTCGGGCCCAGCTCTTTGTCAATAATAAATTAATACAAATAACGGCAACAAGACTATGTACATGGGTATCCCACCCACCCAGCACTGTCCCTCACTACCCTAACCCTCACTCCAGAATGAGGAGCAGGGGGAGGGGGCAGGAAGAGGGGGAGGGGGGGTCAAAAAGGCTCATTGCCTGGATTCCAGCCAACTGCCCACACTTGCTTCAGCTCCACCACACGCACACTCACACTCGCACACTTCAACCATTACACAGCTCAGCCCAGGTGCCAGCCCCCCACCCCCACCCTCCTTGAGTCACCCATTGAAACAGAATGCCAGGCACTGGAATGGGCGAGGGGCCCAGGGCCAGAGGACCCCATTTCCCTGAGCTGGCTAGTTCCAGCCAGACTGGAGTGAATCAAGTCGAATCCTACCACCGTCAGTATATAAGGGGCACTTGGGCCCCCGAAAGAGTCCTTGGGGTCAGTTCATGCAAAGACAGAATTCCAGGACAAAGACGGAGTCCATGATGTGGCAAGAGCACACAGGAACACCCCAACGGTCCCTCTACATCTGGGCCTCTCCAGTAATGGAGGGTTGGGAAGGCTGGCCGTTTCTTGTCCTTTTCATGGGGGCGTGGGAGTTGCAAGTGATCAGCTCTTCACTTTCTGGCTTCACGAGTCCATGTTCACTCTTCTTTCCCCGAGTCCTGCATTCCCGGCCTGGGTGGGTTGCAGCCAGTTCTCTCTTCAGCCCTTTGCCCCCAGCGCCTGCTCCTACTCTTTCCTAGCCCCTTGTTCCACGGTAGGTTAGTCAGAGCCAGTGTAGCGCTGGGGAGAATTCCGTATATTCTGAGAGATGCTGGATTACATCCACATGGCTAGGCCGATGAATGCTGGCAGAGAGGATCCGCAAGTCCTGATGGTAAAACACAGGCGCTAAGCTATATGCACGTGGCCTGACCCGAGTGCCCACGGGAGGCAGCGTCCTTGTGTCCTGGTGGGGAAGATGTTGGGCTATACCCGCATGGCAGGGCCGGAGCCCGTCGTCAGGGGCACAGTGGAGCCACAGTCATAGTCTATGTCGATGGCTGCATGAGCGTTGGCCAGAAGGCTGTTGAGAGAGGAGCCCGTCTGCCGCTCCCGGAAGCTCTGTATGTAGCTCTACAAGGAGGGGGAAAGCAGAATATGAGGGTGCTGCCTTCCCTCCTCCATCCCCCATTTCTGGCTGAAGTTTCATAGTATGGATGGATGGATGGACTGCCCTTGTCTTGATCTAGGGTGGGCAGCTCCAGGCTCTTCCTGTTTAGCTGCCTTGGAGAAGGAGTAGCTTCTGAGCCTTCCCCAATTGCTCCAGTACTGCCCCCCTCCTTCGTTCACGTAACTAAGAACAAGTTGTTCCTCCACACTCCACCCCAAAGCTTACAGCACCTCCTGTGTGTGTTTGTGTGCAGCTTCTTGCACACCTGAAAAAGGAATGCCAGAGAGGCTGTGACTTGACCTGTCTGCGGTGTAACAGGGACAGACCAGGAAAACCACATTCAGGTGGCAAGAATGTTTCCGGCTGCTACATTAATATTTGTTGAAGTCGACACGTGAAGTTTGAACAGCAGATGCATGTTCTTAAACATGATGTGGACATGTGTCGGGAAGCCATGACCAACTGAGGTTCCATGGTGCCTCTCCCTAAATGTTTAGGAGTGCATGCCTGCTGTTTCACATTTTACATATTTACCATAATGGGGACCGTGCCAGTGCCTTCTGTCATCCTACCATTTTAGATAGTGCTTTAGTTCTCTGTGCATTTTGGCTCAAGAGCATGGAGAGGGACAGTGCTGAGTGTTGTAACAAAGCACACTTGTCCCAGGCTATTCGTACCTATGATTAGCATGGAGACTTACTGGGTGTAAGTGGCCATTGGCTGGCATAGTTAAGATGTTCACCATCATTTGAGAGCAGCCAGTTCTACTGTCATGCCAGGAGAAGGCCATTGTATTTCTCCTACCCCAATTAACCATGTTCCACCAGGGCCCCCATGGCAGCACTATTAGTAGTAGGCAGAGATTCTTCCATGGCTGAAGAGAGCTTTCATAGAGATAAGGAAAACGGCTAAGACATGCACGTCTGCTTTTGGCTCCCAACTGAAACTGCCAAATGTAGGGAAAGAACACAATTTCAGCTAAATTTCTCTACCCATCTTCTCTCCATATATGTGATGCTGTGCCTTGGTGGATACCTTGCACATGGAGACTTCAGTCGGTGGCTAGCCTGCAGCGTTGGGGCACCACTGCTCTGTCCCCTTGTTCTATCTCTTTGGGAATTCTGTACAGTCTCTAGTGGGTGTGGAAAGCAATGGGCTTAGAGGTGAGAGATGCTTCCATTGTAAACACACGGGTTATTGAAGGAAGGAAGCGTTAGGTACAGGGCTAGCTCTCAGGATGGAGGTGCCTTGTGGATTATCCAAAAGCAAAGGAGGGTGACTGGAATAGTGGAAATAAACAGGACAGCCAAGAGAAAAGAACAGGCGACAAGTGGACTCCCTCCAGCACAGCAGTCTGTCCCGCCCCTGCTGCTAGACAGCTGAATTATTTGCCATGAAGCTGAGGTTCCCATGTCCCCAACACATACAGTCCCACCGCCCTACCCCTGGGCAGGAGGGCACTGGTGTTCACTCACTGGAGAGAGCACATCCCCATCAAATCGGCGCACAGGGTTAGGCTTGCGACGGTAGGCAGGCTCTGGTGGGTGGGCCTTGTGCTGCAGGTGGGGGTGAGGATGCGGCCGCCTCTTCTTCTTCTTCTCCTTGCGCTCTTCCCGTTGCTTGATCCGCATCAGCTGGACTCGGCGCTGCTGCCGACTGATAATCACTGTGGAGGGAAGGGAGGGTGAGAAACCCAGCATGGCAAAGAGGCAAGCAGATGTTGCCTCTGGCAAACTTTATTATGAGAGAAAGTGGAGACCAGAATTAAAGCTGAGGACCCCCCCCCCGAAAAAAAAATCAGGTCTGTTCATGGTTGGCAGAGCCATTGTGAAGTATTAGGTGGGCTGACTAAGGAATGTACTCCCACTCTCAAGGTGCGTGGTTCCCAGCCATTTTTAATCCAGGGAGCAGACTGTCAGTTAAAGGAGGGAGGGAGGGGGAGAGATTTCTTCAGAAGTTGGGGTGCAGTGAGTTTACAATCCACTAAGACAGCATAAAAAGAGTATTAGCTATGGCTGGCAGGTAAGCAAGAACAGTGCAATGCCCCCCTCCCTCTCCCTGCATCTGAGACTAGCCAGCACTCATGCACATACATTCAGAAACATTCACTACAGCAAGAGGCTCAGCATGGCTAGGCATGCTCCATTCTCACCATATAAGGCATCCCAGCTAACCAGCCTTCTGCTGCTGCTGGGGAAAATGTCTGAAGCCTTGAAAAAGACATTTGCTGTAATCATACATTGGAACCCCTCAGGGAGAAAAGGTGATGGGATGAAGATTTGCGGCGAGGAAGAACAGTACCCACCCACCCCCACGCCACTTTTCTGTGATCAAATGCAACCTCCCAAAGTGGATTTTAAAACACACACAAAACGGATGGCAGGTTGCAATTATACCTGTAATGTGTAGTTTAGCTCTTGGAGACAAGAAACTGAATGGGGTGGACCCTCCATGTGTTTGAATAAGGACTCAAAGCATTAATTGTTTAATTACTGCAATTAAAAAGCCAAAATCTCACTGCAATTAAAAAGCCAAAACCTCACTCTCAGAATAAAATTTGTTCTGAATTAATTGGTGGGGACTCATGTGCCTGCTCCTTCTGCTGAATTTGAGCAAAAAGGAACTGAAAGATGGCCCTTTTCCCAGTTGGTAACAACAGCTAGCACATAGCTTGCCTTTCAGGATGAAATCAGTATAGTTTTCCTTTTAACAATAAAAACGCAGGTAAATGAACCTGATGCTGTTCAGTTGAAATTAATGCCAATATATCTTTTAAATCTGGATTTTTAACCATACTGATGTTCTTGAACTTGTTTAGTTTTCAAAGTCATATTGGCTCAGGTGCGTTAATATAGCAGAGAGTATTTCATATTTCCAAAGTTGAGTCAGAAGAAAATATTAAAGATAGCATGCTAAAAAGAATGCTACCTTCTGCTTATTAAACTGCGAGTTAACACATATTTACAATGAAACAGCTTTCTCATTCAGGATCCTCCAAAAGGCACTTTCATTCCAATTTTGCAGTATATAAAATGATTAGTTTGTTAATTGTTTAATCATTTGACTTTTAAAGAAATAAATAGATCAAAAGATTATGAACTCTTATATTATTATGGACCTAGGGGAAAGCTCTGTAGATTTAGCAAGCAGTTCAAAAATGTATTATTTTAGTAGGAGGCAAAATGAAAAAAGGGCAATATCTGTAAAAGAAAGGAACCAGATGAGGGGTAAATTACCGTAGGTAACCTGTGCAGTGCCTTTGCATCAAGCTGCTGTTAAAGGAACTGCTATAGAGACTGGCAGAAAATCTGATAGGCAGCCCTAGTTTGGACATGACCATATGAATATGGCCCTGGTCATTATGAACCATATCCAACAGGGCGCTTAGGACCCCACTGATTCTCCTGCACCCTGCAGATTCCCTTCCGCAAGCAGTGCCCGCCGCTTACGCAAGAGAAATTTAGCACTTCTGGAGGCAACCCAAAATGAGCGGAAGCGCAGGTTGGTGGAGCCTGATAAGGGAACTCCACCGACCTACTTCCTCCCAGAAACAAGCAGAAATGCTTTGATTTGGGGCTTCCTCTAGGAAGTGCTAAATTTCCCTTGTGTAAGTGGTGGGTCCTGCTTGTGCAACGGAATTGGCAGGACCCATCACTTGCGGAAGGGAATCTGCGGGGCAGAAAGGAATCAGTGGGAGCACAAGTGCCCCATGGGATAGTGCCCCATCCCACTAATTGCAATGATAAACCCGTTTCCACAATACAGAAATGCCATAATGGTTGTTATCTCATCTGGCTGAACATTTGCTCACTTCCAGTCCCCTTGTCATCCCAGCAGTACCACACTCACCTTCAGTGTGGGAGTATCCCTCGGCCGTGACTTTCCACTGCACTAGAACACCCAATAAGGCCAGGATGGGCCAAGTACCCAGGATGACCCAGCTGTACCAGCAGATGGGCCGGGCAGGTGCCACCTTGACACGCTCATAAACGTACTGCAGCAGCAGGAAGAGCTCGACAAAGTAGTCGGCCGTGGCAGTCATGACGGCACTGCCAAAGACGGCGGTGGAGAGTGTGGTGAAGAGGCGCTGCCACTGCAGGGTCAGCACAGCGCACAGCATGCCCACGCCCAACAGCAAGCCGATGGGGATCCAGACGGTAGGCGGGTGGTAGAACTGCTCCATCACCACCAGGGCGGCCACAGCCAGCAGGAGCCCTAGCAGCAGGCCAACCATGAAGAGCCCAACACTGCGCACCAGCATGGTGACCAGCCCACACAGCACCCCGATGCCCAGCCCAATGCCCACAGAGGCCTCCACGCTCAGCTGAGTGTCCAGCACCCGCTCCTTGTAGCACAGCATGAAGATGATCACCGAGCCAAACATCAGCCCTGTCAGGAACATCACTGCCTTAAAGCACCGGTACCCTGAGGAAACAAAAGAACAGATGTTGCTATTACTCCGGAGTGTGGTGAGGGACACCACACAGGGCCACACGCACGGAGAAATTCTGCTCCTACGTTACAAAGTAACATCTAGGGGAGAACGGAGAGTCCTAATATCCGGGATTCCATTACTTGGGCATTTCCTGTGCTCTGTACTGCACTGGTGCCCTTCAGACATCAACTCCCATCAGGCCCAGCCATCATGGCAAATGTAGTGCATAACATCTGGAGGGTAACAAATTGGGGAAGATTGCAAATGTCTAACTGGAAAGCACAGAAGTGTCCTGGGGAAAGCCAGCTGATCTTTTCTCGTGGGATTTGGCCCTGTAACCCAGCCATGCAGCTTGCTATGCTTAGGAATGAAACCTCAGTGGGATATCATTGGGGCCGGATCTACACTATTGCTTTAAAGCGCTTTATAACAGTTTTATAGCGCTTTAAAGCAGTTAAAGCGCTTTATAACTGTTATAAAGCGCTTTAAAGCAGTAGTGTAGATCCGGCGTATGAGTATTTAATGAGCATGAGCTCCGCTCCATTGGTGCTGCAGATACGCTGGCCCAGTTCGCATAGAATGATAACCCAGAGATTTCTTTAAACCCTGCGTTGCTGTGAATGCAGTAGTGTTCTGATGTACACTGCCCAATCTCTCCCAGTGCAACCCAGCTACTCTCCATCCCTGGGTTGCTTAGTATGATGAGCAGCTGGAACCCAGGGCACCCTGGTTAGTATGTTATACTTAACAATCCAGGGAATGGAGTGTCTTTAGATGCAAAGCATGCTAGCTTGTCCGTTCTGTGTGAACCGGGCCACTGCAACCCATGGCTGGCTGTGTGTGGAATGGGCTCTGTGAACCTAATAAGGGCATTCAGGTCATTTATCCCTTCCAATTCCCACGCCACGCCCACATGGTGTACATCTTCTGTACACCTAGAATGGCCCACAGACCACCCTCCCCATCCCTGCTCACCAAAGAAGCAGTAGATGATCCCAAAGAGGCAGCACATGGCACACACCACGGAGGGCACCACTTGGTAGCGCCGCTCAATCTCCTGCTCACAACTATGGATTCGGTCCTGGCCTGGGGCGTGCGGCAGCAGCGGAAAACGCAAGGTCTGTACAGTTGACGTCATGGCTCTTCAGGGTCTCAGAGGCGATGTCAGGCTCCCCGCTGCCTCCCCGTCGCCTGCGGGGGATGCTGCCTCATGGTATTGCTTCCATCTGTTGAGAGGGGACAAGGCAAGAAAGGTCAGGCCCAGGGTTCTTGGAGGTCCGGCAGAAGACCAACTAGTAGAACAACCAGCAGTACAATTTCATAGGCATCCCTGGGCCAAAATGACACAAATGTCGATGGAAAGATTCAGCAGGACTTAAGGGATATCATCCCCACTCCACTCCTTGCAATGCTGTTCCACCGAGACGTTCAGAAATGACTCTCCTCTTTTGTGGAGACTGCAAGAGGCAACTAACAATGAGGATTAGAAGTGTGACAAGCTCAGAGGTGGGAACACCCACCAACTCCCTGGGTCAGAGCCAAGTCCAAGCAGACATTACTGGCAGGCAGAAGAAACTGTTTTGAGAATTAGCACTATATTAAAGGGGCAGAGCAAGCCAGCCAGCACCCAACTAGTATCTTTATCAACACCTATTTCTTTGAGGTTATTTAGGATCCAACTGATCTTTCTCCAACTCAGTCTTTTAGAAAGCATCTCACCAAGTACACCCAGCCTGACTGGGAGTTTTATGGCATATTCCATGATGAAGAGTGGGCTCAGAGCAATCCTGGGAGAGCTGAGTGGGGATGGGACAACAACTTTCCCCCAAAAAGTGGCTATAAAGAGGATCGCCACCGCACGGTTTCCATAGCAACCAAGGGAAGAACAGATGATACTTTTAACAACATACACGCAACCCCCCCCCTCCCGTCCACCCTCTAGTTTCTAGCTCAAAGAACCAGTGGGATAGAGGAGTGAGTCACTAAAGGGGGGTGTAGCAGTTTGGAAAAGCATCTGTCAGGCACCGAGTTCCATTAACCCTCTATGTGTACGTCTGGCTGCCTGAGCCCAGCCACCAGGACAAAGAAGGCCTAGCTAGTAGGCTAGGACTGCCTCCTCTCCTGTGTTTACCACTCGAAGGGCCGCCGTTAATAACAGCAGCAGAGGCAGGTCAGAGCACCTGGCTTCTCTTCGGCTTTCCCTTCCCCATTTTCTCTGCTCTGGTAGACCACAGGCTGGAAGGCACAGCAGTGTGTTGTTAACTCTTCCCTCTTCACACACGATCAGATCAACAAGCAAGATACAAATCTCTCTCTCTCTCTCTCAATTGACGCGAGCCGCTTTGGGAGAAAATTTGTCTGTAAAGCAGATAAAAATGCAGCAAATAAACAAACAATACAAGCTCAAGCAGTAGGCAGGCTCTTCCCCCACCTCGTGTAGCTTTCAAAAGAAAGGACAGAACACTGGATCCATCCATCTACAGCTGCAGGGGCGTCTCTGAAACCATTTCCCAGACAGACAAGGGCTTTGACGTACTGCAGTTAATACCTTTTTCACATCCACCCCTTAGCACAGAAAAATCCTTCCTGCAGGGAGGGGCTCAGCCCCTGCCACGGGGAAGTGGGTTGAGGGATGGTAAGGGCCGTGAAGAAGCAGCCAGAGAGAGACTGGACACCCCCCTCCCTCCTTACTGCCCAAGAACATGTCTCTCTCATTTTCTTCCTTCCTCTCCCCCTCCCCACCAATGAGCACCAGTATTTAAAGCATGCCCTCTCCTGATTGGTCCACTCTCTGTTGCTAAGGGAGGCAAAGCATTTTCCGATTGGCTGCTGAGAAATGACCAAACCGGCGGCCAGCCTTCTTTTCGGCTGCATCTTTTTCGCTTTGTTTCAGCAACTGGGCTTCTAACGTTGGGAGCCCTTCTCTCTCGCCCACCCTTGTTCTGTGGCTGAACAGAAACACTTCTCCCTCACACCTGGCTGGATTCTCCTCGATCTTGAGCTCAGCTTTAGCCTCACCTTAAATCGCCTGCCAGTGCTCTTTATTCCAAACCCGTGCCTTTCAAACACGCGAGCCCCTTCAAACATGCCCAGGAAACCTCACATTAGTAATGTCCAGAATGAAAAAGCCATCCATTCCTGTAATAAACGGAATGGCCTGTCACTCAGGATGTTTCCAGACAAGGCTTTTAGGGTGTCATTGCCCTGTCTCATTTACTGAAGTTTACTGTTGTCTTTCACTTGTGTTTCCTTATTTATTTATTGCATTTTTATACTGCCCGATAGCTGAAGTTCCCTGGGCGGTTCACAAAAATTAAAACCATTCAAAATACAAAACAAACAGTATAAAAAACATGATATAAAATACAATATTTTACCACTCCTTCTGCCTTTCCCCTTAACATTAAGGGTACTTCCAGGAGTGTGTGTGTGTGTGTGGGGGGGGGCACCTAGTGCTACTGATTAGAAGGCAATGTGCAACTATTCTGTCTTCCTGAACAGTTTTTCCCCCCTAGAAAGAGAAGACTGAAGAAGCAGTTGGAAAATATGGGACTGTTGTGAGTGGAAGATGACACCTAACATTTCATGAATAAGGCAGGGCAATGGCACAATACAAGCCACATCTGGGAACACCTGGAAAACCTGTTAAGGAGAGAAAAGCAGAAGAGCTGCACAATGCCTTGTGATTGATAGCACTAGGAGCCCTTTGTCTGGAAGGAGCCCCAATTTTGGGGTCTCAACTGCATTTACTAACAGATGTGGAGAAAGGCTCCAGATGAGAAAGACAACATCATGTTGATCCCCAAGTTTTTGCTGTTTTTTAAAAAAACAAAAGCAAACAAAACAAAAAAGACATTAGGATTAAAAATAAACCACTTGGAAGTTTGCAAGTAAATCTTCCAGGCATGCAGGTACATCTTCAACAACAACAGCAACAGATGGAGAGAATAACTTTGGACTCCTTCGTCTGCTATTCAACACACAGAAAAGTATCTTTTGTTTCCGATGTCAAGTTGTCAAAGCAGCCCACTCCACAGGAAAGAGTTTAATATAAGTGCTAGTCACATATATTATACAATGCCTGTCATACAAGCTGGTCATCTGCCAAACCGTGAATAGAATTTTATTCCACATCCGTTCCCAGTCAAAAATCTAGGGAAGCAACTCTCCTCAGTACACGGCATGAAACCACAGACAGGCTGGCTTACCAGATTATTAAATGGCTATCCTTATTCACCCTCTATAGAATCACTATTTGGGTTACATGCCCTCATGACCAGCAAATCAATGAATCATGCCAAACAATATTCACACAGCTGGATCAAAAGCCACAATAGCAGCATACTAGTATTCACAGGGAAGATAATATTAAAGCAAACAGAAAGTTGCTTTCCCACTTATCCCTGCAGAGAGCTATTTTATTAGAGGATTGCATGACATCAGTAACATGGGCAAAATTAAGGCAGATGCTTAACAAATACAGAGATAGTAGCCATACGTAGGAGGCTAAAACAGAGAAGCACATGGCTCGTTCTGAGCCCTAATGGAACATATGTGCACATAGTGTAACTGACTGGGAAATGCAAGCTTTTGTTCTGGTGTTCTAAATAAAGGTGACTGCAAAAAATACACCTTTAAGTTATCAGCAGCCATATATGATTTGCCATCAAGAGGTGCTAATGGGAAATGACCTGATACTGTTGGCGGTAATCAAGCTGGCATCCCCCTGTATACCTTTCATATGATTAGAAATGGCCCATGATAAACAATGGATCTGGACCAGGTGATCTAGACATTTTGATTGGGGTGATATGCATGTCACATCTGCATACCATGGCAGATGCATTGTGATTCAGTACATTCCATAACCCTCTGTGGATTATATCATGAAAAAAGTATCTCAGAATTCAGTTAAAAACGTAAGTTCTACTGAATCAGTCCAACTAGTTCAGTGCTCTGTCCTTACGATGGCCAGCCAGATGCCTATGGGAAGACCACTAGCAGGATATGCAGGCAATGGCCCTGTCCCGTTATTTGTCTGTAGGATTTCCTATTTAGAGGTATCCTGCCTCTGAACATGGAGGTTGGTTTGGGAACAGCAGGAGCAAAATGTTTCGCATCATGTGCACACAGTTTATTGTTTATGCTGGGATTCCTTGCTGAACCCTTTACCCCAGGATTGGGCTCATGGCTGAATCTTATGAATGTTTACTCAGAAATCCCACTGATTTCAATGAGGCCTATTCCCAAGTATGTGCATATATGATTGCAAGCTTCAAATCAATATATATACTGTCATCATACAGGTTCCAGAGGAAACGTGCTATAAAAATACAAAGCAATATTGAACAACTTTTTGTTGGTATAATACACAAGATGATGGGTTACACAAAATTCATTTCTTTAACTTGACAGTGTGCATGACAGGAGGTGGGTGAAACTCAAAAGCTTCTATATGTCCATATTAACAAGATATGGGTCTAATTAAAACAAATCACCTCACCTAATTTATATCTCTGAAAATAGATATATTTATATCGCTGACACAAACAGTCATACTCTTGCTCCATAACAACATAGTATCATGCCCACAATTATCTGCTAAAATCAGTCCAAGCCTAAATGTGGAAAATCCAGCTCCAAACTAGTCAATCTCCAGTTTGTTTTTCTGTGTAGCACAGCTTTTCTAGCTCTTCCCCCACCCTGCCAGCAGTCTAATCTCCCTCTTTGCACGTGGCCCTGTTGCCTAGAGAGGAGGAAAGGCTAACGCAGTTCACAGGAAGCTAATGCCTGCACTAGCTACATGGGCCCAGTGCTGGCTCTGGGACAACCTAGATGCCTGCTCTGTAGAGATGGGCTCTTGATCTGCACACGCCATATGTATGCATCACAGCAAATAAGATTCTATTTTATTTCTGGCAGAGACAAGGTACAGCAGCCCAAGTCCCTGACCTTCTTCTCTGGGAGCAAGGAAACTCACACCTTGATGCTTGTTAGCGTTTAACATCTTTGAGACCTCTCCAGAGGCAGCTGGAGGGAGATGCATGACTGACTGGCCCTGCTGTGGGTTCTAAGCCAGCCAGCTGGGCTCCATTCCAGGAATTGGCTCAGTCTCACAAATCTTCTTCCACAGTGATTGAGGGCTGGAGTTCCCACTTTCCCACAGGGTCTCTTTCTGTGCTATACCCACCCAGGCAAATTTTGCAGCCACCAATAGAGCAGTAAGATGGACCTTTCTATAGAAAAGTAGTAGATCATTCCACAAGGGAAGAGGGAGAGACTTTCCTTATATCACTTCCTGGTAGGCTGTGGGAGCATGATTAGGGTAGTTGTGGAAACCAGGCTGACTTACAAAGGAGTTGTGCCCAATCTTGTACTCTTAGCTTCTATCAGCAAAGGGGTTTATAGAGGAAAGGTTGTATTAATGCATTTTGGGTTCTGCAGGTAAAGTTGTAGGAAAGGCAGGCAGAACTATTCCGACAGAAGCCACCCTAAGGAGAGTGTAAGAGCATATTGTGGAATCTCGCTCCATAAGTGGGCTAAGAAAAGCTGAGGAAGCATCAGTTGGACTCAGCCTTTCCTGACAGAGGTGGCTGCTGCTGCTGGGGGCAAAACTGTGGCGCCAAACTATTCACACCTTAGGGAATAGTGGCAGGGCACGCTATGCTATCCCAGCAAACTTTTCCTGAGGGCTGGGGTTAGGCATACCTGCTGATAGGAACTGTTTATGTGGAAGGGAACCCTCAGCTCCTTATCCTCTTCTTGCCTCTGGGATTACTCTGACAGCTTGCAGAAAAGCTTCTCATGAAAGAATCCTATTAACCTGGGAGCAACTCAGGGGAGTGGTAATATGAGGAGCAGCTGCAATACAGGGGGCCCTGTCTGCCAGATGCTTTGCAAGCAAGGAGGAGGCCCTGGGGCCCCGACATCGTATTGTAAGGAAACACCATGCAGTCTTTCTGGGGAGACAGCAAGAAGACATATGCATTTCATTTTGTGGGGAGGGGATGGGGGTTGGAATTCTTTTAAAAAATTGCTTTTGTAACACTTGCAATGGAAGGCACTGGAACCAATCCGAACTGACACAAAATAATCAGTGACTGACTGTAGTCACACACACGTATATAAATATGTATGTTACACAGAGCCTGTGGCCCCAGCTTGCATCTGTCCCTGTCACTTAGATTTTTATCTCCAGAGAGTGACTAGCTCAGGCTTTTCCTGTCTATACTCCTGTCAGTGGCTGGTTGCAGGGCCTTGGCATGGACTGGCTGTTTTGTACTTGTAGCTAATGAGTCTGGAGGTTATCAGTCATGGAGAGCAGGTTCAAAGGAGGAAGAAACTTTACTGGGTTGTGGCTGGGTTACTGGAATAGAAGACCCTATCCAATCCTGCCCTGGTCTATGAAAACCTCACTCTGATACTCAGTGTTCCACAGCCCCTCCCCACACTACCTTGATTTATGTAGCACCCCGTCTGCTGCAATCTGGTTAATTATAACACATTCCATTTCAGAGCAAGGCATGCAGCCCTTTTTCATCTCAAGCATAAACCTTACATATCCAGTCCTAGGCTTGCAGGTGCTTTCAGAAAGACACATTTCCAATGGTTGAACAAGTCCACCTGAACACCCACAAACCAAACAGGGGGCTGTGCGAACCTTTATGCTGCAAAGATAGCACCAAATCATCCCACAACAGTACAAATTCCCCTCTCCTCTATTTGGAAAGTAGCACTTCTTTAAAACAACCAACTGCCTTGTGGCACCTTAAAGACTAACAAATGCTTTATGGCATAAGCTTTCATGAACTAGAGTCCACTTCATCAGATGTATCAAGTGTTATCTAAAGCACAGACAATGACAATTACTTCCTTGTCTTGGTGAGAAGATGGCTGGAGTCAATTAGTTTCTTTTCCCATGTCTACCTAGAGGGAAGCCTGAATTGCCAAGCTTGTGACATTTCCATTCTTTCTGCAACAGTTCAGTGCTGCTTTGTCCTCCCTCCATACACAGTGTCCCAACCAGGTCTCACCATATCACTCACTTCCCCACTACTACCATGTCCCAGCTTGTATTCCCTCTTTCTGACACATACCTGGCTTTCTCCACCTGCTCTGTCCATTTGCCATCAATTTGTTCCTCCTGTCATTGGTGCAAGCCGGACCATGTTGCATCCTTGTTTGGGACTGACAGCAGATCACATAAGGGAAGCTGCAGGGTTGCTAGGATACAGAACTGCAAAGACTT
This sequence comes from Elgaria multicarinata webbii, assembly GCF_023053635.1. Lineage (NCBI taxonomy): Eukaryota > Metazoa > Chordata > Lepidosauria > Squamata > Anguidae > Elgaria > Elgaria multicarinata. The sequence goes on along the minus strand of NC_086172.1, from coordinate 77,013,396 downwards.
CTGGGGAACCCGCCAGGCTCCCTTTGTTTGGGATGAGGGGGTCTTTAGGGGATTCTGGGCTCATGGACCTATAAAGGCTAGAGAGTGCTAAACGGGCTAACAATGCAATATTGTGATTATTTTTCGTTCTGAAGGAGCAGAGATCGTCTCTGTCCATCCAATGAAAGATCCCCCCCTTTGTGTTCTTGCCAGGGAGAGCTCAGCCTTTGTTTACACATGTTTATGCTAATTAATATCTGGAAATAGATAGTGGGCAGGGCTTTTATTTTCCTCCCTGAGGGGGTATCATATGTCTAAGGAATACAAGCCAGGGAGAGCAGAGGCTTTAGGCAGACACCCTTTTTACTCCCAGAGGAAACAGTTGGGGAAAATATGGCTGGGAAGGCGAGAGAGACGAATAGACCCGGAGTCTGGCTAAAGGGCCCTGTGGCCCGCGGCAGCACCCAACCGTACGAGAAAAGAGCCGTGTGTGTGTCCGGAACCCCCCTTTCTCGTTCCATCCATCCCGGGCAAGGCCTTTCAGCCGTTTGTACAGCTCTATTGTGGCTGCGATTCCGTGCTGATGGACGCCCAAGCGAATTCAGCCTCACTGCCCCCCCCCCCCAGTTCCTCTCTCATCGCCTGAGACCCAAGGGCCAGCAGCCCCCGGGAAGGAGAACAGAGAGCACGGCATGGCCATCTATTGCTTCCCCGGGCCCCGCGTTTCCGATGCTTGCGGCGTGCAGATCCCGCTTTGTGCTTCCATGGGTCTCCTTTGCTCACCCTCCCCACCAACCCCGCTCATGCACTCCTCCGAGATCGAGCGCTACTCTGCTCAACCCGGCGGCGGCGGCGGCGGCGGCACGGCCGTCTCCCTCCCCTGCTCCAGCAAGGGGCGCTGCACGAGCAGACGCCCCGCAACCAGCAACCCTCTTCTTCTCCTCCCGCTTCCCCGCGCCGGTTCCTTTACCTGCTCGACCCGGTCTCGAAAGCGGATCAACAGAGCCCGCCTGCCCGGTGCTGAGGGACAGCTCCGCCTGACGTCACCGCGTCGGTTTTCTCCCCACCCCCACGCGCCTCCGCTCTTCCCCGCGCGCCCTCGCGAGACGCGGCCAAGAAAGGCGGGCTGGAACGGATTGAGGCGGACACGCGCCTCGGACGACAAATAGGCCGCGCTTGGTTCCCTTCGCCTCTCCGCTCCTCCCTCTTCCTCATGTCACCGTCCGCCCCCGCGCTCTGTTTTCGGCCTGGAGCGCGCAGCGGGGGAGGCAGGTGGGTTGAACACGGCCAAGCGTGTATCTCAGACGCACACTACGCGCCAGAGCAGGATTGCTGCCGCTGCTCTACACCGGTGTAATAGCGCTGCATTAGTTGCCATCCCATTCTTCCCCCTTGATTTGGTGGTGTTTTTCACTGGCACCCAGCGCGGCTAATATTATAAAGTTCCATCACACCTGGGGTTAACACGCTCACTACCTTCGCTTCTCAGCCGGTGTTTTCCTTCCTCAGTTACTTCCTCTTTGCAAAACAGGAAGTATACAACCAGCACCAGGCCCATTGAGTCCGCTTTTTTTTTTTTTTTTTGTAGCGCAAGGAAGGCCAGAAGGGGCGCGGGAGGCAGACAACGTCATGTGAGGGACCTGAGCAAACTCTGTCAGTGTCCAGTAACGAGCATGCAATAAAACGCTTGTTGGATGGAACTCTTATAAGGCATTGTGCAACTGCATTTGCCATGCACCGCATCCGCTATTCAGCCCTACTGCACACTGTAAATACACAACAATGAGGCTTCTGGCACCTTAAAGCCTAACACATGATGATGATGCTTTCGTGGATCACAGCCCACTTCATCAAACTGTATTATTAGAGACTGTCCATTCCCACTTGGTCCTTCAACTGCATTACACGAGCTGCATGCATGGTCGAACTCCATAGCGATTGTCTTGGGTTGCACTGCTAGGTTACAGTGTATTGCATTTCCCAGTGCCCCTGTAATGTTAAACTCTACTGCATTTAATCTTGCTCCCTTTCCAAGCAACAGTCACTCATCAATGTATTTAGAAAATTGTAGAGAATTTATCCAGACGATTTGGTCATGGGTTCATGTTTGTGCCAAGATCCTGGATTTATTTATTTATTTAATGGATGCACGTTACCTTTGGCTCCTCATGGCATCAGAGATCTAGTATATCCCACTTAATATATCTCAGAGCATATGAGCTACAAAGCAAACATTGCAAGGCAGTAGTTCTCACATGAGGTATTGCCCACAAGAGAGCCACTAAAATTTAGTGAGTAAATAGTGTGACTTCAGAACATCCCATTGTAAAATATGCACCCCACCTTAGTTAGGAAGAATACCTATATATTAAACATCACAGCAGTCATTCTACTGGGTTGTATTTGATGTTACATGTGGAGGATGGGAGAAGGCGATTCATTTACAGGGCATTTGGAAATAACAGCACTTTTAGAGCTACGGGAATCTGGACACAACACTAAAACCTTAGGGAGAGTGGTACAATCTAAAGCTAAAATATGGGTGATTCCAAACCAAAATCTCAGATCAATGGGCACATGGTGTAACAACTTTGCTGAAGCTAAGCATGTTTTGTCTGGTCAGTGTCTGCGTAGGAACTCTTATGTTGCATCATGGAAGAAAAGTGGGATAAATATAATACATTTAATGTTGGCATATGCCAGCATTCTCCAACCTGGTGCCCTCCAGATATTTTGGACTAACATCCATCAGCCCCAGCCAATAAGCCCAATAGCTAGGAATGCTGGTAGTTTTAGCCCAAAACATCTGGAGGATACCAGGATGGGGAAGGCTGGTATATGGTAATTGGATGGAGTTAATAAAGATAATAATCCTATGCCCAGTGACAAGGTCATGTTCAGTCAGTTCCCCTGAATAGCTTGAGATCAAAAGTCTTGTGTGCCATTGATTGTTTTTAAGTATGAACTTGCTTATGTACCAGCTTTTCCCAACATCCCATGAGTTTCATAGATAAACTACGTAGTGTGGAAAAGTACTGTCTCTTTCTGTCAATTCTGCTGTCAGCTTAATTGGATATAATGAGAGAAGGTAGAAAATAAAATAACAGCCACATTCACATTTTACTACTATGTGTGTGATTTCTTCACCTGGGGGCTGTCTATATGGTTAAAAAAGCCCTTGTGGGGGCTGCATGGTGGTACTGAGTCGGTTACACAATGCAGCAGCCACCACAGGACTTTCCCACAAAACTGCACGCTGGAAAAGTTGGGGACTTACTCCGACTTTTCCTGCCAGGGTGCTCCAGTCTTTGCTCCAGTGTCACACCAGGGGCTTTCCCAGGCAGAAGGTGACCTTCGATTGGTCACCGGAAGCCAGGTGAGGGGCAAGGGGCAGGCCTGGTGAGCCGGATGGCTGCCGGAAAGCCCGCACTGCCTCGTCCTGTGAGGATTACTTGCCGCTACCCTGCAGCAGCAATACCATGGGGTTTGGCGACAGAGTGGCACCAACGTGGTGCTGTGAAGGCAGGGTCCTGATCATTCTTCCCATCCTAAAAGATTTCTAGAAATGGAGAATGTGTCTGTTGAAATTGTCGCTGACGTGGTTGGCCTGACCATGAGCAGGGAAAACTCCAGTCCCCACTTCCATGAAGTACAGGAGATACTCTTATTTATAGCCATCAGACTTCATCCTTAGGTGCTGCTTTTCACATTTAGCATAGTGGCCAAGCATACATACCTAAACGCCACCATCACTGGCTTTCAGATTTTAGGAGAGATGGGAGTTTGGCAGAGAAACCAAATATCCCCCAGAGGTCAGCCACTCCTCCAGCTTAGGCACATCATCAAATCTGCTCAAGTTTGATTCCCACTTACCATCTGCTGAACTCGCTGTGTCATGAAGAGGAGGATGAGGAGGATGTGTGGGAACAATGATGAGGCACTGTTGCTCCCGCTGCCATCCTGTCCCCTCCCACTCTTGGTCTTTAGCAGCTCAGACAGTTAAGATTCTCCTCTGCTGTACCAGGTGGTTAACTCTGCCCCCTAGGTTAGAGAATCCTTTCTTTGTCTTAATAATATCATCAAGCAGAAATGCAGGTCCACTTCTTAAGGATATTATATGAATGTATAAAACGCTGTGATTCCTATGGTAGCAGTCACTGTAGACCTTTACTGTCTACATATCACAACTCTATTCCTTGCTGCTCCAGGCTCAAAGCAGTCTACTTAGCCTATCACCAGCCTTATAGTCATCTGGATGGGGATCGACAGCTGAGCATCCAATTCTTCTTACTGTATTCCTACAGTGGGCCTGTTTAGAAGATGGCGTTAACCATGGTGGTTAAGCCAGAAAGCTAGGCCGTGTTCAGAAGATACCTTAAATCATGGCTTTAACCACAGCGAATAAGGCTTTTTGCTTAATTCATCATGGTTAAAGCTGTGGTTTAAGGTGTCTTCTGAACACAGCCTGGTTTTCTGAACGGGGTCATTAAGATATCCTGGACCAAAAAGCATATTCAGCTTAAGCTCAAACTAGCATATACCATTGAAATATATGGCACAAATCCAAAAACAGTAAATATATGAAAGAAAGGTTTTGGGAACTAAGGGTAGGTGGCATAAGAGAAAACAAATTCATTACAAAGGAAGAAATACAGGATGTAGTCTGATTATCCTGCTATACCTGGAAAGTACATACAGCTACAAAGCCGAATATCTGGCTTTAGGCAAGACTGGGAACAACAATATAACTGAGTATGTGCCAGCCTCAAAATTTGTTTGGATTGCAATAAGACTTTTAAGTGTTTGAAGAAGGGTGTTAAAGAATGTTTTTTGAAATGTTTAGGTATATCAGGTATAGACAGCCTCCGTCTTTGTGTATTAATGATGCCTGAATCATTAAAGGCTTCTAATTTTCATTTTGAGAATGCTTTCAGTTTCCAGGCAGCTCTTCTGGGTGGATTTGGATATACAGGTGATTGAATGGGTTTTTACAAAGTATAGGGACAATATTGTAAGTAAATATTTGGCAATGTATCAGTTTCCCATACAAATGTAATGTCTACTCTTCATTGAGCTACATAAAAGAAATAACACTGACAGCGAGACAAACAAATTAAAAGAAACAGCTTTTCGTGGATTTTCATGAAATACTAGCAGCTTGGGGCTTCTGCCAGTTCTATGGATGCCACCACAAACATGATGCAGAAGAAAAACAAGGAAGTAACTTATGGTACTTTAAAGACTAAGGCACAATCTTTTGCACGTTTAGACAGAAAAAAAGGCCCTACAACTGGCAGAATACCCCAGCCAGCATGGGGATTTTATTTTTTCTTTGTAAAGATGCAGAGGATTGTACCCTAACAGATTTAGGCTGAAATCCTATACAAACATACTGGGACTTACCTCTGCATAGACATTCATAGGATTGCACATTATAGTTAGACTTTTACAGTGCAATCCTATATATGTTAACTTGAAAATAAGTCTCACTGAATGAGGTTTACTCCCAGGTAAATGGATATAGGATTGCACTGTTTCCTCTCTGGAAAACGATGTGGAAAGTATGTGGATCATTTGTTCCTATAATAGGATTCTCAATAAAAAATATAAAAGTAACGCTGGAAAGAGAGAGAGAGAATGCATGTTGCATAGTTTTTAACTAATCTGTGATGTTCTGTAATAAAGGCCAGTCACTTTAAAATAGATAAAATAATGGTATACATAGAGATCTAACAATAAATCAAGTTCAAAATCGGTGCTGAGAAGAATCTGCCCAAGATGTCACAACACTGAATATATTAAATATGACTGTGCAAAAGAATGAAAGGTATGTGCAGCTAATTTTCAGGTGATGTAATCTAGGAGAAATAGCAAATGTGGTAGAGGGACTGGCTTTAAATCAAAATGGTGGCATCATTTGAGCACAGAGACGAAAACATAACATGGAATTCTACAACAACAAATACAAAGCACTATGCACTGACAAGAAAACAGGGATTGGGAATGGAATGCTAGATAGCACTATGGACAGAGGCTATGTAAATCTGATAAAGGGTTTGATATTTAAAAAGTCTGAAGGAACTGGGGAAACTTTCCCCAAGAAGTACATAAGAAGAGGATACAAATATGTACAGTTGTTGAAGAAGATTAAAGAAGTTTGCAACAACATCAATATTCTTACACACATCAACAATAATTAAGTTCAGCCTGTGGTTGAAACAATGTACATAGATGGATTGTGGCACCTCTTCCAGGAGCAGTGCCAGCACCCCACTTAGGTTTCCACTCATTACACTGGCAACATCATATGTTTGAACTATGCAGTCCTTGATATCTATGCCACAACATGCTAAGATTTCCTTTATGTAGCTCAGTAGTGAAGGAGCATTCAGTGAATGGCACGGATGGAAACCAACAAAACGTTTATATATATTGCCATTATAGCAATAACAGAGAACTACTGACATTTGTTCCTGCGTATGTATGTCCTTAGTTTCATCATCAATTAATGCAAAGAAGCCAGCTTCCTTCACTTCATGAGAAATTGACTCCAGAACCATTATGCTCATAATGCTTAACAATTCATCTTGAATGGAATGATGTATGCACTTTGCATTGCGAGGAAGAGTATCTATTTTAGACTGGATTTTGGGATCGTGTTTTGCAACTAAATGCAAGAGTTCAAGAACATTTCCCCTGTTATCACTTGTCTCACTTTCCCAATGTCCACACTGAGCAATGTTTTGTACAGCAGTGAGCAAAAGAATTTGTCAAGAGTGGTTATATAATGCCTATTTTCTTTGATAAGTTCTTTATGAGCATCATAATTGCACCAAAACTGAGCCTCCTTTGGATTTCTGTGTTTGTTTGTAACTCTCCCATGCCACCATACAGGCTTTGTGGACTGCACTTCTGTTATGCGGCTTCAATCCTGAATCATTAGCAATAGCTTTTCCAGTTGTTGTAGCCTTTATGAGTAAATGGATTTTCAGCAGTACAGGGATCTTTTCCAAAGAAATGGCGACAAGCAAAACATAACACAGCATTTTGTATTACACTGTATTCTAACCAAGAATAGCATTTGTACCACGCTGGGTTGAAATGTCTCCACAATTGGCCATATTTGGTTGATGGATAACTTTTTAGTGCTGGCTGAATTGGACTTTCTTCTTGAGACTGTGCAATGTCACTTGGACCAGGTAACTTTCTTTTCTTTTCTTTTTTACAAAGGGAGGCATTAACTCAACTCCTAAACCAGCATCTGGCAACTCTGAAACACTCTCATTTTCAAAATTATCTATTTCAGAAATATCAGGCTCACTACTATTGCCAGATAATTCTTCCTCCCAGTCAAGTTCTGGTTCAGTTAGTCTTTCTGAGGAACCCTGTGCTTTTGTGGCATCAGACCTTTTCCTGAGTTTTTCTGGGCTTGTGAAGTAGTAGTCTAAAGATCCAAAAGACTATGTTTTTGAAGATGATGCTCCTGATGAAGCTAGGTGGGTTTTTTTTTATTACAATTCATTGCCTTTGTAATATGTAATAAAAGAAATAAGAGGCATTGAATATGGTGGGATTAATTGATGAGTAAACATTCATAGGCTTGCACTGTGAGTAGATTCTCCCCAACCCCCATTCCTGTTCTAATGCTCTGAGGAGAAAAAAAGGAAGATGTGGAGAAGGTACAGATTGATTCTTTCCTCCCCCTCTCATTTTTCCTGGCTTTTTTAATGAGAAAAAAAAGGAAGAGATCCATGGAATACGTAAATTAATTATTTCAAGGGTGTTCTTCTAGCTGGCTGGCTGCTGGTGCTGGAGTATAGTTTGGAGAACTGCCAAGAATAAGTTTAGGCATCAGGGGTTTTAGGTGTGATGCAGTTATGAGTGCCCCCACCCCAAACCTTAGTTACCTAACCCTAACTGGTGGGGCAGAAAGTGGGTTCACTGGAGGCAGAGCCAAGGGGGTCACCTACCTCCCAGAAACCTCTCCAGAATAACACAGAGAAAGCAGTTTGTAGCAGAGCCCACTTATTGAAGCAAGGGGAGGTGAGAAAGGAAAAAGTCCATTTCACCCACAGGCAAACTGAGGCAGCAGGCAAATAAGAGTCAATTACTGTGAGAGAGAGTGAGAGTGTTTGGGTTACATAACTGCAGCATAGTATGTTCCCAGAACCAATAGAGAACATGCTTTTTTAAGTGTCTTAGAAAAACACAATTTATCCAGGGTATGTCACAACACAGAGAAAGACATTTATAGACAAGCCCACTTCTCCAACATTTAAATTAAAGGGAGATGGGAGACCAGGAAACCCATTTCACACATGAATCTACTGGGCTCTGATGGGAGTGGGTTTTGTTAAAACTAAAGTATTTATGCTGAGGGAAATGCCGCAACACTGCAGGAAAATGATTCCCTATCTGCCCAGAAATGAACAAAGGAGATCAGCAACCACCACGCAACACTAAAAAAAATAGCAATAAGATTATACCAGGATGAAGAAGATGATAGTGATATTCTTGAAGCTGCCTGCCCCCACCCCACCCTGCTCCTATTCAGACTGAGCTGGCCAGATAGGCAAAGGTTAAACAGTAAAACTTTAGCAGAACTATTATACACTGGGCAAAACAGGCTGATACCAAAAAGCAACATGCAAAAACCCTATATATATAGGAAGACAGTGTGCTGAACATTAAAACCACTCAAAAGCTTTTTGCAACTAGCACAGAAATATTCTACCAACCAGATTCAATTCACAAAAAGGCAAAAGTGGGGTAAATAAAATGTTCCTCAGTGCAGAAGATTTGAATAGTGTGTTGAGCATTTTCCTGATAAACAATATTAGGAGGTGTTTTTATAAGGGAGAGCAATAATATAAATGGAATACTGGATTGTCAGCAGACTGTCTTAAGGGAATGAAATAAGATATCAGTAACTTAAAGAAAAGGAGAACCTTTCAAAACATACTTCATTTAAACAAGTTGGCAGCAGTGGGGAAAGCAGCCCTGGAACTGGATCAAACCCTCACCCCCACTGCTGCTGCCTTCTTGGTTGTCCCAGAATGCAAGCAATTATAACAGGAGTACAGAAACTGGGGTGGCAAGCTCCTTGTTTTCCCCCCCTCGAGCTGCCACTGCTAATATCCATGTGTAGGGGAAATAGTTGTCATTTTGAACCTAAAGGCTAATAAATTGCATGTTTTATTGGACCAACTTGGGTTGGGTAAAGAAGTATGCAAGCATTCTAGTTTCACAAAACTGATTTTACTTCATAAAAAGTTTCAAACATTCAAATGCTTGATCCTAAATTGGCCCAATACAATCATTTTACATATTCACATACTCTAGTCTCTTGCAAATGTATTCATTGTGGCCTTTCAAGTGAAGAATTAGTTACAAAAGAGTAAAATTCAGCAGACCAGATTTATGCTAATGAAAAAGGCTCCCCGATGCCTGGAAGCTGTGGTCTTTCTTCCCTTGGAAGTTTTCTTTTGCGCAAGTTTTTAATGACGTTGATTTATTGTGTCAAATAACTTTCCTAACACGTTTGACGTATAAGGTCGGATCATGCAGCAGAATGAGGCGGTAAAGTCCTGAGACGGTAGAATAGGAGAAAAAAAAACATTTTAGACTGCAAAAGGGCGCATATTTGAACCTTTCCCTATATTTAAAAAATCAAAACCTACCTGTAAGTGTAAAATCAGCACAGCAAAGAAAAAGATTCTGACCCAGACATCACCCTGCTTTGCTAGTTTTCTACCTGCAGGGTGCTTGGTTGTTTGTTTTTTGCTTTTAACGTGCTGTTTCTAGATCATTCTCTTCCGAAATAGCACGGTCGGTTCTACTACTCATTCTGCTCCATGTACAAATCCAGCGTTATCGTGTTGGTGACAGGTTAATTGACGTTTTGAACCACCTGGGCAATTTGCGCCCCTAAATCCTGCCAGCCATATAATTTCAATGGTTCCCAGAAATCTAAGGCGGGCTCTGACGAGCGCGCATCTCGGGCCAGGGATTGGCTAGGGGGCGTAGCGGGCCCAGTGACGGGTGTGGAGGGGGCGGGGCTAGACGGGGGTGACACGTCGGACGGCGCTGGCGGCGGCTCTCCTCGGACAAGCGGGAGTGACGTTTCCCCGCTCCCCCTCCCCCCCCGTCCTTCCGCGAGCACAGAAGCAGCACTGAGACCCCCCCCCCCACGCCTCCTCCCGGGTCAGGATGGAACGGCTAGACCAATAGGCTCTTCCGCTCGCGCAGGGGTTCCAGAATTGGGCCGGGCCCGCCCTCCTACGTTGCTTGGCAGCGGCAGCAGCAGCAGCTGCCCCTCCCCCTTTTCAGGAGCCGAAGCTGGTACCAGGTTTGCTGCCTTCTTCCCCCCCGCCTCGTCCAAGACATCCTCCGGCCCCCATGACCCTTGAAGAGACCCCTTGGTGACCGTCCTGGCCAGGGTACCTGATTCCTCTTTCCCCGCCCTAGCATCCCCCGCGGGTTTCCCCTTCTCCCCACGCCTTGAGAGGCACCCTATTGACCCCACTCCAGTGGTTCTTCTCCCCCCGCACTTACACACTGACCCCCCTTGGGTCCCTTTACCTCTGGGTCCCCCTTTGCGCCCCAGTTCACCCCTCCCTCACAAGCGCACCTTTGCACCATGCGCTTCTCTTTGGTTCTGTCGCTCTTGCGCCCTGTGGGGCCTGTGGTGGTTGGGGTATCCCTCGGTTTCACGCTCAGCTTGCTCAGTGTAACCTGGGTGGAGGAGCCCTGTGGGCTCAGCCAGGGCAGCTTAAGAGATGGGGACCGGGAGCAACAGCAGCACCAAGCAGGGCAAGGTAATGCCGCCCGGAAGCCCAATTCTGTACCTGGGGGGCTGGGCACAGAGCCGGAACAGAGCTGGGAACCCCGTGTCCTGCCCTACAAGCCTCCAAACCCAGGCAAGGCTGCCAAGAAAACAATCAGGTATCTATGGGGAAAGGAAACTGGACTGGGTGGGGAGGAAGGGTATGTATCGACAGAAGTATAGGATATATGAACTGTTTCCTAAAAGTAATGTCAATTGCTTCTTTGTGTCCTCACTGTTGTTCATGTTCCTTCATCTTGTGGGCTTTAGGTGCTCAGAGATATAGGAACAATCTTTACCTGCTTTCATTATGCTTCTGATGTTCAGTGACTGGATGTACCACATCATGCGGCTCATTTCTGAGTCCATATAGTTGTTGGTGTACAGATGTAAATATTTGAACATCAGTGTTCCCTTTATGTGAGTAAATATTTGAACATCAGTGTTCCCTTTATGTGAGAGCAGACTGCGGGACTACATCAGTGCCATGTACAATCTCTCACTATAGCCCTGTGAGGTAGGTGACTAGGGAACATAGGCTGAAAGATGGTGATTTGCTCAAGGCCACACAGTGAATCCCTCCCTAGTATAGGTGGAATGTGAATCTGTGCCTTCCAAGTTCCACATCTATCACCTGTCTGACTAGAGAAAATAAGCATATCCATAATATGCAAGAAGAGCTGTGCTGGATCAGACTATCCAGTCTGGCATTCTATTCACACAGTGGCCATCCTGTGGGAAGGCCACAAGCAGGACATAAGTCCAACAGTATCATCCTGCTCATGTTCCCCAGCAATTGGTATACAGAGACATACTGCCTCCTCTGAAACTAGAGATAAAATATCATCTTCATGACTAGTAGCCATTGCTAGCTCTGTCCTCCAAGAATATCTTTAATCCCCTTTTAAAACTGTCCAAGTTGGTGGCCATCACTACATTTTCTGATAGCGAATTCTTCCATTTAACTGCGCTATATGAAGAGGTGGCCTGTGATAAGTACAATGGCACACAGTTGTGTGTATCTCAGTCTCTGATTCCCTGGCTGGAGATTCATGGGCTATTTCCTGCGGTGCTTGCAGTTGAAGATAACAAAGAGAATCTTTGGGGCTCTGAGGGCCAGGGTCGGGTTTAGACCTTTCTTTTTGGCAGCACTCGCCTTGGGTGAAGAAGCTCTGGTGGGCCATGATACAGAAGGGTTGGGACACATGTTTTTGGTAGAGCTGTTCCCAGATAGTGGGCACAGAGCACTGTGAATCTTTGTGAGCCCCCTTCCTATTGCTTTATCTCTTTCATACTGAGACTGCTGCCCTCCTCTTATGATCTCCCACAGGAAAGCTTGGGGCTCTGTTCTTGCTATTCAGGAAGTCCTTCTGTGCAAATAGTTTCCTTTGAAAGGAGGAGGTGGGCTTAGAGTGGGGAGGAGTGGCGATGGCTATGGTGAACTGAGCAGGATGTTGGTGGCTCTTCCAGTGCAAGCTGGATGAGTGAGGGCTGAGTCACAGAACTATTTCAGATGCATTGTCTAGTTGTAATCCTTACAGCAACCCTGTAAGGTAAATTGGTGTTATTAATCTCCATATTGCAGAAGGGGTAAGGGGATTGAGGATGAGAGAGAGGCTTGCCTAATAAGGCCACCTGTTGAAGGGAGATTCAAACGAGGAACTTCCTGTTTCACAGTTTGGTCTCCTAACCATTACACAAGATACGTGTATAATTTATTGGGGTGAAACAGACATTTTCCTTCAGGGAAGCCCTTCTATTGCAGGGATCATGCATCTCTATGTCCGTTGCCCTGAATTACATGGAAGAAAGGTGGGCTATAATTTTTTTTCCAGTTCTCAAAAGACAATATTTCACAATGCATTTTCTCCCAGTAGCTGCCATTTCTGTTGCAGAAATTAATGTGTGGATTTTTTAAAAATGGGTAAATGGGGATTTACACTTCCCTACTGTAACAGTACAGAACAGGAGTGCTCATCATTCTGGGGCGGGATGGGGTGGGAATTATGTACACCAGCAAGACTACTCCACTTGGCCTTCTCCCAACAATGCCTTGCAATTTGTGGAAGTTTAAAAAAATAGTTTTTAAAGCTCTGCAGGTTCTCTTTTTCTAGCTTTCAACTCATGTCTCCTATTGGCTTAAAAAACAAACAAATATGACCCCGTTTCCTATAGCACTGCTAACTTCCATCCATTACGTCTGGACTACACATTGTTCCTAGGAATATCCCACAAAGGCTGAAATGCATTTGAGGCACGCTTCGGCTGGTTGTTTAGATAAGTTTCTAGTCTGTGACCTCTTTTGCCAACCCCAACCAGGATGCAGGCATGGCGGGGCCATCTTTGTACTCTGCCATACTTTCTGATCCCGATTTATTGTTCTGCTGTGCATAAATGATGGATTTGCACATGTTCTTGTCTAACGTCTATGACTTTTTGAGTGGGTTGTTCCCCCAGCTTGCATATACGGATCTATACCTTGGGATAATTTCAGTAACATACACAGGACTGTCCCAAGTCTGAAAAGCCCTGTGGCTCCCTTTGCCCATGCATCTGCATCTCTGTGTGTATGTGGGGGGCGGGTGGGGAGAACACACATGGCCAATACATATTCAGATTCTCCCACCTGATTGATGGTGGAGCACTCAGACATTTGCAGAATTATACTTCTGTTCACTCCAGAATGAAAAAAAGGGTGGTGTTTAAGTAAGCTCCAAAATGTAATTGTGTGAATTGAACGTTAGGGTTTGTTAATAGAAGATTTTTCAGTTGTTTGGTAGGCTTATTCACCAAAGACCTGCAAGCTACATGACAGTTCTGCTGGTCCCTGCGTTGATTTCCCTTTGTCCAGGGGGTGGGCAACCTGCAGCCCTCTGCCTGATTTCATGCTGCCGTTGGCTAAATTTAAAAGGCCCTTTGGAATTTAAGATTTCTGACAAGAGTGATCAATCCCTTTCCTGACAGCCTGCTGAGTAGTTGGGGGAAGACCGCTTCTGGTTTTGCACCCCTTCTCTAGCTACCACTCCAACCATCCCTGATCATTGGCTATGCTGGCTGGGGCTGATGGCAGTTGTAATCCAAAACATCTGGAGGGCACCGAGTTGCCTACCTGTGAAAGACTAGTTTAGCCTTAAAATGTGCAACTGCAGCATGCAGGCCGTTGGAATTTTCCCATCCCAACCTTAGTCTAAATTGCAGGGCTGGGAATAAGTGGCTCTGTGTATTGGTCAGCAATGAAATGGGGTATACAACTTGGTGCCTTCTAGAAGTTTTGGACTACACTTCCCATTATCTCTGACCATTGCCAATGCTGGCTGAGGCTGTTGGGAGCTGTAGTCCAAAATGTCTGGAGGTCACCAGGTTGCTGACTTCCTAGCATGGTGGTGGTCTGAGTCTCTATGCATCCTGGCTGCAGTTTTAAGCTGGCTCATTTCACTCTTGTAAGTAGCTGATGACCTGGGATGAGTAGCTATTGTCTCATGCAGAATATCTTGAGTGCCAGAATGCCATGGTGCTTACTGTCTCCCAGGAGGGAGAAGCCATGACAACATACAAGCTGGTCAAGTTGGTCAATCCTGAGCCGTAAGGGAGTGGGTGGGAGGGACGAGAGAGCATGCGCTGGAGTGCTGACACATCATGATAAATCAAAACAAAGAAAGGTGTAAGCCATGCGGCCACCATGTGAGGCTGCACAATCTTCTATGGAGCCCAGGTCCAAGGGAGACATTGCATGCATGCAACTCTTTTCTCGTCTTCCCAGCGCTTATTTCTCTGTTGTTCAGGGAGATGTGATGATGGTGGTAGACGGTGTGAAGGAACAGGGAGTGGAGTGATTCCCTCAGTCATGGTAACTATCTTTGAAATAAAGGAGGCAAACATTTTCAGAAAATCTGTTCAGGCCTTGGGTGGGGGTGTTTCTTTTAAGTTACAACAGTATTTTTTTCCTTTAGGTGGTATATTTGGACTTATCGCTCCTTATCTTATTTCTGGGTTCCACTGCTCTAGCTTACTTTTCCTATCAAAGAGTTTGTCCTCTTATCTTATCTGAGTTTGCTCTTTGGGAGATAGAGGTCATTCTTTTTGGTCAGCCATGTCCTGGAACATCCTCACCGCAGCTTTCCATGCTCATAGCTGGATGCCGTAGTGCAGAAAGTACTCCTAAAAAAGAGAGATGTATTTTCCGCCCATATACCTATTCTTTAAAAAGCCAGCTGTTTGGACAGCCTGCAGTAGTTTTGTAAGGATCCCTATGAACCAGCATATGGGCCCAGTCCTGTTAATCAGAGCTGTGTAGATATTTCTACATGGGCAGGAAAATCTCTTCTCTTTGGGAATAGTGTTGACCCCAAATGCTGGCATAAGGATAGTGAGCTTTTGACAGTGAAAGAGAGACACATCCTAGCATGAGTGTGCCCTCCTCAGGGGTGGGAATGAGATGTTTGTGTGAAAGTGCTCTAGAGAGAAGGAGCCAGGAGACTTAGTACTCCTATAATCATTCATTCCTTTTGGTAGTTGCCCAGTTCATTGCTTTTTAGTCCAAAGTGTCAGTTATTCTGACAGATGATAATTCCAACCCTGTGTGTGTTTGAGCGAGAGCTGGTTACTAGCAGTTGGCTACTGGGAGCCCAGAAGGCTTTGTGATTCCAGATGTTGACTGGGAACTTGACTTTATTTCTGGCTAGTCCCTCATTACGTTTCTTAAGCTTTTCCTCTTTTTTCTAGGGAATTGTCCTGCTTCTTAACAAGGCTTAACTATGCCAACCTCTTATTCTTAACATCTTCTTTCTCTGTGCCAGATTGTGTTTGTTTGCTATGTCTCTTTCTCTCTCCCTTCCTTCCCTGCCTGCCTGTCTGTCTCTGCAGAGTGTGCTGGCCTCTTTATTTCTCACCTTCCCAGTAGGGAAGTGCTGGTGGTGGTCTGAACTCTTTCGCTGATAATCTCTGCCCCCCAGCCTCTCCCCAATCATGAAGTGTGGGCTATACACCCTATTGAATCGTCTCTTTGTGGTCCCCATCACTAGGATGCTCAAAAACCCCTTTGCCTTCTCCTGTGTGCCCTAAACTCAAAATCCGCAAACTGGCTGAGAGATCAACGGTAGAGATTGGGGGCCCCAGGGATGAGGGACTGAATGAGCTGTGTTGTCCCCAGGAGGGAGGGAGGGATGGGCAGGAAGTGGAGGGGCTGAATGAGCCCACTGTGTGAGTGAGGATGGGGGTGGGTGGGTAGGAATGGTTTCCTGCCACATTTGAATAATTAAAACCTGCAGCTAATTGTATGAGACAAGCCACTTGCCTCCCAACTCCCACTGTAATGTTACAGAGGACCAGATAAATCCCCCTCCTCCAATTTGCCTTGTGCAGCCCCCATCCACCCCACCCTCTTGCTATGAAGAGTCCTTGTCTCAATGGGAGTTGTCTATGTCTTTCCACCCTCTTGAGATATATCTTTTCAGGACTTGCACATGCAGCAGTCGATGGAAACCCCAAATCCCTAGGCAGAGGAAATCTAGTCTTGGCAAACCCCCTGCTGCTGCTCCTCCTCCTCTCATGAGCCTTGTACTATGGCTGCTTTCTCTTCCTACTCAGCCGGGGATTATGATTAGCTCCTTAGGGAGCCATGTAGCAATGGAGGCTACAGATGGCTTCATGTCAGGCTTGGAAAGCAGACTGGTTCAATCTCTGGCCAAGTGGGATCTGCTCAGCCATGGCCATGGCTGTCCTCTGGCATTTCACTCATTTGTTTCACTGGGTTGATTTGTTTAGCTGACCTGGAGATTGGGCGCAGGTAGAAACATATCTAAAATGCTTGTCATGGCGACCCTTTTAAAATGTGTACAAAGACCCTCTGCAAAGTCATACTGTCTATTATAGAAACTGCACTCAGGCATTATATTCTTGTTCTGGAGCAGTATATAAATGTTGTAAATAAGATAAATGGGGGGAAAGTGTCAACATTGTGGGTGGTTCTCCCAGCCTTTGTGAGAACTTGCTTTTGGGGATTGAAAACAGATTCAGATTTCCTTGGTGGAAAGAAATGATCTGGAAAACTAGTGAAACTCAAGGTGGAGTGGGAGCTCTCCCAGATGAGGAGAAAAGCAGACAGAGGGCTTTGGAGATGGGGATGTTGCTCTCTGGTGTCTGTCCTTATAATGTACAAAGAGGTTAGGCTATTGGGCGGTATAGAAATACAATAAATAAATGTGGATCCAGTGGTGAGATCTACTTGCACTAGTATGCATGTGAAATTCTGGATTCCTTTCACCAGTAATTAGGCAATGAGCACCTTTTTGGCTGTTGCCTTGCTTGCCCAGATGTTGATGAGGGCTAGAGAGGTGATACCCTCCTCCCCCCCCACCATTCTAACCGTTGGCATGAGTTAGCCCAACTTGCACCTGATTGGATGCTAGTTACTAAAACAGCCTCCAGGTTATTCCTGCTCATGCTTGGACGTTGGTGGGTTCAACCGCTGCTGCACCTCAGTCTCTGACCCCTTTGGTGATGGCCCTGCCCAGGTGTACCCTCGTCCAAAGAATTTTCAATGTGGTGCCTCCAACGCGATGGGGCAATCATGTTTAGTTGGCAACTCATTTTAAACCAGCATATCTTAGAAAGCAGAAGGAGCTAGGAAAGTCTTTTGTGTGTTTGTTTTTTTCTTACTCAACGCTTGATGGCTCTTGTCGGATGCACATATCTCTTTCAGAGAGAGCACAGCGTTTTAATAAGGTCTTGGCACAGTATTCTAAAACATCATTACAAATGTGGCAATGTATTTTTCTTTCTTTCTTGTACACTTATAATGCAGTGCTCACTGGAAGGAATAAGATTTGAGCTTTGGAAAATGCCCAACATGCCAGAGTATCTGTAGTATACTTGCGGTACATGAAAGCTATTATTGTTTAACACAAAATATATTTGGTGCTTTCCAGGGGTAAGCACAAGCAAAGAAGACAGATTCTCCTAGTCTGCAGGGTGTAGTTGCAAACTAAGTTTGAGGATGGGGAGAGGAAACAGAGAGAGGGGTTGGAAAAGTAAAACTAATAAAGGGTGAATGTGAACAATGCAATAACACACTCAAAACTTCATTGTGACTAAGGATCAAGGCCCTATTTTCTCTCTCATGCCCACACACACACACACACACACATACGTGCGCATCAGCAAGGAGCTGCTTCCCTGTGGCACACTCCCATGTGGCTGTGGTGTGTGTATAAATGTTGGAACCTCATGGGTCCTTCCCATCTAATTGTCATTTCCGTCTTGCCTGGGTGAAGACTCATGTGATTTGCCCCAGCCAGGTGTCTTTTGTGTTCTCAGACATGCATGCTGCATGGGAATGCACCACACAGAAGCAATTCCAACTTATACCATGACAGGCATGTGCTAGTGGGGGTGAGGGTGGTGGATTTTAGGGAACCATTGAGACTATTAAGGAGTCTGAACTTGGTTGCCAGTGCAAAGCCCCTTCTAGGCAGTGCCAATTCCTCAAATACTCCAGAGGGAGTTTGGGGACTTGCTCAGAAATACTGGGCAGGGATGATCCTTTCTTGGTAGGGAGGGATGTGGGGAAGAAGGGATTCTTCTACCTCTGCTTAGCTCTCCTGTTTTCTCTCTTTCTGCCTGCCCTCCCCATTCCTGAAGAACCCGATACATTAGCACGGAGCTGGGCATGCGGCAGCGTCTCTTTGTGGGTGTGCTGACCTCAAAGAACACGTTGCACTCCCTGGCAGTGGCAGTGAACCGCACGCTGGGCCACCGGCTGGAGCGTCTGGTCTACTTCACAGGCACACGGGGGCGCAAGGTACCGCATGGCATGATGGTGGTGACACATGGCGACGAGAGGCCCATCTGGAACATGTACCAGACCATCAAGTACGTGCTGGACCATTACGTGGCCGACTTCGACTGGGTGTACTTGGTTCAGGATGACACCTACACGGAGGCCCATCGGGTGAACCGCTTGGCCTCTCATCTCAGCATCGACACTCTGCTCTACATGGGCCGGCCTGAGGAGTTCATTGGTGGGGACACTCAAGGACGCTACTGCTATGGCGGCTTTGGCTACCTGCTGTCCCGGGCCCTGCTCCTGCGCTTGCAGCCTCACTTGGAAAGCTGCCGGAACGACATCCTGAGTGCCCGTCCTGATGAGTGGCTGGGACGCTGCATCATTGACTACACGGGTGTAGACTGTGTGGCAGAGCATGAGGTGAGGGTTTGTTCCACAGCGGGTACCACCATCCCTTGCCCTGAACCTCTGGGGGCTGTTTCACACGGGACAACTTTTCTTCAGGGACACATGCTAGGAGAAAGAGAGTCCACCTGTGTACATATCCAAACTGTACAAGGTTCTATTTTGCTGTGGTTATATGTGGTGTGACATCCTCCCCCTACATGAAACATGTGGAGCAGCCCTAAAATGCAATCAGTGAGTCTCTCCTCTTCAAGTTCTTACCACAAGTATTGGTAGCTTTTTCAGAGCCCAGCTGGGCACCAAGTGCTCCATTCCTTCACACCATTCTGAATGATAGAGATGATGGTCTTCCCTTTTATAAAAGGGTCAGGGAACCTTTTTGGGGGCCAGGGGTCAGATTGCTCCCTGTAGCAACCACACAGGCCAGATGATATCAAGGGGTGGTGGGTGTGTCCATGAGATCAGGGGGTGTCCTCCTGATGTCATTGGGTCTCTCCAGCCAGCACTTCAGTTGGGGAGCCAGCTTTGCTCTGCTTGGCTTTCCTTCGCGGGAGAAAGCCTGGGCAGAATGAAGCCCAGTGAGACATCAGCTTCACAACTCCTCTGCCTTTCCATGTAAGGATAGGCGACAGAAGTGCAAAGCGAGTTCTGCCTCTTCTCCCTTCTGTGGGGGTGGGGATTTCGGGAGTGGAGGGGCTTCACTGGCAGCCCCATGGGCTTGGCTGGCAGGCCAAAATTTGGCTTATGAGTTGGACGTTCCCCACCCCTATTTTATAATGTCTACTGGCTGGTTTCAGAAATGTGAATAGCTTTTAAACTTGGTATCTTTTTAAAATAAGAGACACTTTTTTTGTTGTTTTCCTAACCTTTTTTTTTTTTTTTTACTAATGCTGGCCCAACCCAGACGTTTTTGGTAGGGTGAAAATTGAGTGAAGCAATCTCTCTCTCTCTCTCTCTCTCTCTTTTTTCCCCTCCCCACAAGGGCCTACATTACCAGTACTTTGAGCTTGGAAAAAACAGTGATCCAGAGCGAGAGAGTGATCCACGATTCAATGCTGCATTCACCGTTCATCCAGTGCTGGACCCTGTCCAGATGTACCGGCTTCACAGACACTTTGCCCGTGTTGAGCTGGAGCACACGTACCAAGAGATCCAGCAGCTACAGGTAAGATGGGCGTACCACATCAGGAGTGTTTAGGATTCTAGGATCGTTATCAGTTGAATGGGGAGGGACTTGCTTGACTCTTCTGACATATCCCATTCTGGTGCCAAATTCATTTACCAGAAAGTCAGTCATGTTAGACCATGCAAAGTCATAGAACCTGTGCCTCCTTTGATAACTTCTAGGACAGCGATGGACTGCCTGTGGCCCTTGATCAGATTTCAAAAGCCTTCTGCAAGTGATCCGTTCAGACCTCTGCCAAGAACCATCTGTCCCTCCCCTAGCAGCCCCACTGCATGAGAGAGAGAAGGGGGTGTCAGAAAGAGAGAGAGAGAGAGAGATTGCTCCTCTCATTCCTGACTCTGGCCTTGCCTGCTGCTGGCTTGCAGCCTTGGACAGATTTCAAGGGAATCCAAAATCCAGGTTAAAATGCCAAAATCCACAGTTAGGCAATCATTTTATTAGGAACAATCCATTTTAACTCATGGACCAGTATGGCTTTCTTTGTTTTTTTCTTGTTCCCACGGGGATGTGGCTTTCAACAGAAAAAAAGATTTCCCACCTTGTTCTAGGGTACAGATTGCATTTCTTGCCCAAGGTTGACAGTGTCTGTCCTTTTCTTTCCAAATAATTAATGAGATCACAGAGCATAATTATAATGGCCCTGAATAAGGCTTTTTGCCTTAGTCACCATGGTTAAAGCCGTGGTTTAAGGTGTCTTCTGAAAACAGACTGGCTTTCTGGCTTAACCACTGTGGTTAAAGCTGTGGTTTAAGGTGTCTTCTGAATGGGGCCTATATGTTGTTTCAGTATTTATTTGAAATTCTTAAGCGGACTCCCAGATTTGGAAGTTAGGCTGCACGCCTGCATACTTGTTCAGCAAATAAAGAATCCCGAAGTGAAGATTTGCTTTTGGTAAAGTGCCAGATGAGTCCAGACAGTAGTCTGTCTGCTAATCTCATTGCTGGGCACAGCGCTGGCTATCATGGTGGACCTTGGGTAGTAGTCTGCAGTTCCGTATGCAGTATGTGGAGGCCTGGGTGGTGTTACTGTTATGTTCATAGACTGTATTATTGGCGTTTTGATTTATGTAATGAAGACCAGCAGAATATTAAGACATATGAAAACTTGCCAGAAAAACAGTAAAATACAGAGCTAAAATACTTACGGTTGTTCAGGAGTGATATTAAATTACATTGATTTTCCTTTTTTTTCTACTGCTGTAAATTAATATTTGAGTCTACTGCCTTGGGTTATAATAAGTTTTTAAGTGATTTATTTATATGGTCCCCCTGCTAGTTGGCACTTGGGGTGTTTCACATAAAAATAATATGCAGTAGTATGTGTGTAATAAAAAATGAAAATTCATTTAAAAGTAACTTCTTTTTAAAGGCAGAAATAGGAGGAAAGAAAACAAAAGTGTATTATCTTGGGATCTAAGAGTCAATTTCCCCCGAAAGTGGATCTTGGAGAACAAAAAAAATTAAAGCATTCAGGTGCTTTTTAAATGGGAGGGGTTGGGAGCACACACAGCTTTGTGGGTGGGGAGCCCTGGAAGGGCCTCCTGGAGAGGGAGGAAATGCACAGTGTGCTGCTCAGTTGCCCACCAACGGAAGATGGGATCTTTGAACAGCAGGTGGTGTCTGAGTACAGATAAACATCACAGTGAGATTAATCAGGGTAATTATAATTTGACTAGGTTAACTATATTTAATCCTTTGCCGTCTGCTCTGTGTTAAGGACAGTGTTTTCTTCAATAATAGCAGTATATTAATTTGGCCACTATATGGATGACGGAACCTTTTCCATAGGAAGTAAAACACACACACACCTTTTTTAAGGGATGTAAAAGTTGCAATTGCAAAATCCACCTATCTCTATTAAAAGCTATGCCAACTCTGGTCTTGATTATTCCAGATTGGGACCTAAAGAAAAGGGGAATTGCTGCTTTCCTTTTACCTTAGACTTAGATTTGCCTGCTACCCGATAAATGCAGTGGGGAGAAATGGGAGTCCTGGATCAAATGCCTTGAAGGCAATACTTGGGGAAATACTGCAACCAGCCTGAATAGATGACATACTATGTCTAGGCCATCAATCTAAATGCATCCCAGAAGGCCTCACAAGCAAGCACCTTAGTCAGGCTTTAAAGGCAGAGCCAAAGGCCAGGATTGCAAAGCAAGAGCCAAAAATTAAGTCAGAATTATTTATTGAGACACTGTTAACTATAGGTATGAACACAGTCAAAATAGACTTTAAAAGTATTTTAAGTGAACGTGGCAAAAATAAAAGATAACCCACTATAAAAAGCAGGCTTCAGCACGTCAGCGAAAGGCAGCATGGCCTTGGGTTCACTCACTCACTCAGAAATCAAAGAAGCAAATCTTGCTTATTCTCTAACACAGCCTTTCCCAACTGAGTGACTTTCAGACTCCCACCATCCCAGCTGTTTTATACTGTTGTTTTTATATTTTTGAATTTTAAATTTTGTATACTTTTTAATGTTCACATTTTAAAAACTTTTGTAAACCGCCCAGAGAGCTTCGGCTATGGGGCGGTATATAAATTTAATAAATAAATAAATAAATAAATAAATAAATCCCTGACCATTGGACATATTGGATGGGGCTAATGGGAGTTGTAGTCCGAAACATCTGTAGAGCACCAGGCTGGGAAGGCTGCTCTAGCAGGTGGCTGAACGTTTCCACTGACTCAGAATCAAGCTTGGCAATCAGGCAAAACACTCAGAAGCATATCCTAAGTGTCTCCTATTTCATTTTTAAAGAGGGAGTTTAGGATGGGTCACTTGGGCTAGGACCACATGAAGACTGGATGATTCCTGACTCATGTGGGCTAATTTCTCTGCCTGCATAATGTACCCAATGTAATCAGGAAACACTTGATTACCTGCTAGACAGTTACTTAACGTGTATTATATGTTCTTGAGAGGGTTGGTTATTAGAATTCAACACACAGACCCTGTTCAGATGACACGCTAAACCATAGTGGTTAAGCACTTTGAACTAAACATTATGGCTTAGCATGTCATGTGAATCATGACTTAGGGGCTGTTGAGACAACATGCTAAGCCGTGGTTAGGCTGCTAACCATTTTGCAGCAAATGGTTAGTGAGCATGTTTAAACCATGTTTATGTAGCCAACATGGTTAGGAATGGTTCATATGACACGCTAAGCCATAATGTTTAGCACAAAATGCTTAACCACAGTGGCTTAGTGTATTATCTCAACAAAGTTTTAGAGTGTCATGTGAACCATTCCTAACCATGGTGGCTACATAACCACAGTTTGAAAATGCTCACTAAACATTTGCTGCAAAAGGGTGAGCGACCTAACCATGGCTTAGTGTGTTGTCTGAACAGGCCCATAAATTAGCATTTGGGTTTTAATAATTGCAGCAGATAGCCCAAGAACCTGGAGCAGGAAGTTCTTGATGGGGTTTGGAGAAAACACAGGCCCATTAATGTTCATGTCTGGAGCTGCCTGAAGAAGAGAATGACAAGTTCCCTGCTAGCTGCTGCCTACAATGAGGCATGGCTTTGGATATTATGATATTTTTTTGCATCATAGTTCCAGCCCTTTCTTTGGTCATTGTAAAGTCACATAGGGTAAGCTGCAATGTGGGGCTGGCCTCAAATCCTTCCTTGCCTTGCAGTTCTTCCCAGTGTGGTATTGAACCCCAGTTTCTATGTCCAGAACAACTTATGCAAAATAAGCAGGGAGTTGTGACTCAGCCAGGAAATATCAAATTCTTAACTGATTCTGCTTACATGAACAATATTTGTTAAGTCAACACTGGGGGAGGGAAGGAAGGGAAGATGTGTGAATGTTCTCAGCTTTGTCATATGGGCTAGAAACTTGCCTTAGCAAACAAATGAAAAGTGAGGTATCAGAATGTTGAATTTTGCATGCTTGCCCAGTGACAGCATGGCCATTCGGAATAACATGGTTGTGACTTGGAGCTAAACATGTTGGGAGTTGTGAGGCCTGGGGACATGCTAAGTATTGAACAGCAGCATATGCAAGTCTTATTGAACCCCATTTGTTGCCGTGCCGGGAAGCGCCATAGCTCAGTAGCCGTGCACAGGCTTTAGGTCTGAAATTCAATCCTCAGCAGATAGGGCTGGGAAAGACCCTTGTTTGAAACGCTGGAAAGCTGCTGCCAGTCAGTGTTGACAATACTGTTTGAGATTATTTGACTTGGTGTAAGGAAGCTTCATACGTTTGTATGACAGGCCCTCTCTAGAATTGCCTGCTTCTAGCCTGCAAGGGCAGTGATCCATTTGTGTCCAAGGACCTGTGCAAATCTTCTTGTGTATGGACTTGCATTCAGAGATGTATAGAAGGACATAGGTTTAAATCAGGACTCCTTTGAATGACCTGTCCCCTCTTTTGCCCTTGTCATGTTTTACTTCATGGGGCAAAGGAGTGCACGTGTACAAGCCCTAGAGCCAGGCTCATGCTGTGGGACCGCACTGACATCTGGTGGCAGGTTGGTAGAACTCCATACTCACACTGCTGTTCTCTGATCCTCCTGTTTTCTGCAGGAATAATGCGCTGTGGTTTGGGTTGGGGAGAAGTTCAGGTGTGCCACCATAGACAGGTATTGTGTTCTTCCTGTGCAGTTTATGGGGAGACTTTTGGCTTGCACTAGTGTGGCTTCTTGGGTGGTATATCTTCTGCTGGACAAAGCTTCCCATGTTCTCCAGAGTAGACAGCTTTCAGGTGGCTGGTGCATGGAGTTTAGTGGTGATCAAGCATGTAAGGTCTATTTGGGGAATACTGGAGGGAGGCCTGCACTTAACGTATCGAAGCGTTCATGCACTCTTGTCGAAAGTGACGTGAAGCGACATGACTGACTTGGCTGTGGTTGGTGTGTGTGTGAGTATGAGAGAGAGCTTAAGCGTGTCCTTGGATCTCAGAGATCAGAGTCGGAGTGTGGCCTTGGGGCAAACCACTATCTCTTTCTTCTTTCCCCACTTTTGTAACAGTGGCCTCTCCCACGGCAATGTTGTGATGAGGGCAAACACGTCAGGATTGCGTAATGCTTAATTTTCAAAAACTGTTTTATAAACGATTATTATATTTTAAGATATTTTTATAAAATACTTCTAAATACATTCAGCCATTGTACAACAATAAAACTACACCATAAATAAATATATTATAAGTATAACTGATAGTGGGTGGACTCTGCATAGAAGGCGAGCCTGAACCTCAGAATACAGATTTGCCTGAAATGTAGGTGTGTGTGTGAGAGAGAGAGAGAGTGGGAGAAGGAGAGAGATGTTAGCACCCGAAACACTAAGAATATGAACTGCTCTTAACCATAGGGGAGTATAAGTTGTGAACATGTGTTTGCTAGGTTCATTTGGGGGTTTTGGCTTCTGGGAAAAACAGTTTTCTTCAGCCTCTGTTGACTCTCTTCTGCACTCTGCCCTTGCAGCTGGAGATCCAGAACACCAGCAGCCTCTCTGCAGATGGCGACCTGAGTGCCACATGGCCCATTGGCATTGCTCCCCCTTTCCAGCCAAAGACCCGCTTTGAGGTGCTTCGTTGGGATTACTTTACCGAAGAGGCCGCTTTTGCCTGCGTGGATGGTGCCCCCAAGTGTGAGCTCCGAGGCGCAGATGCCGTGGACGTAGCAGACGTGGTCGCTGCAGCGGTGGAAGAGCTGAACCACCGATACCAGCCGGTGCTGCATGTCCGCAAGCAGCAGCTGCTGAATGGCTACCGCCGCTTTGACCCTACCCGAGGCATGGAGTACACACTGGATCTGCAGCTTGAGGTGGTGACCCAGAAGGGGCACAGCCGCTCCCTGGCCAAACGGGTGCATCTGCTACGCCCTCTCAGCGAAGTGGAGATCATCCCCATGCCCTACGTGACGGAGGCGAGCCGAGTAAACGTCATCTTACCGCTGACGGCCTCAGAGCGCGACTACGCCGCACGCTTCCTCGAGGTCTATGCCACGGCAGCCTTTGAGAATGCTGAGAATGCCGTGCTGACCTTCCTCTTCATCTACGACCCTTTTGAGGCACAGCAGGTGGCTCAGAATGATGTCTTTGGGGCAGTGAAGGCCCGCATCACGGAGTACGAGCGGCGCTACACACAGGTAAAGATCCCCTGGATTAGTGTCAAGACGGATGCGCCCTCCCAGATCAAAGTGATGGACATCATCTCCAAGAAGCACCCCGTGGACACCCTCTTCTTCGTGGCTGGCGTGAGCACTGAGGTCACCACTGAGTTCCTCAACCGGTGCCGCATGAACACCATCAACAGTTGGCAGGTCTTCTTCCCTATCCACTTCCAGGGCTACAACCCCACGATTGCCTTCCACAACCAGCCCTCGTCCCTTTCCAGCTTGGACCTGGTGCGGGACGCTGGCCACTTTGACCGCGACGCCTTCAGCGAAGCTTGCTTCTACAACGCTGACTACATGGCGGCCCGCACCCGCATGGCGGCCGACGCCCAGGACAACGAGGACATCCTGGAGACCATGGACATCTATGACCTTTTCGTCAAGTACTCAAATTTGCACGTCTTCCGGGCGGTGGAGCCGGCCCTTCTGCAGCGCCACCGGCCCCACAGCTGCAACCCCCGGCTGAGCGAGGAGCAGTACCACCGCTGCGTGCAGAGCAGCCTGGAGGGCTTGGGCTCCAGGGCCCAGCTGGCCATGGTGCTTTTTGAGCAGGAGCAGGGCAACAGTACATGAGGACTGGGCCAGGGCCGGCTGGCCGGCCGCTCCCCCTGCCCGGCCTTCACAGCCTGGAGCGGCAGAGGAGAGCTGCAAAGGGCTGCTCAGGCTCTGGGCCATGAGTGCTGTTCTGGCTGGCCTTCCAGGTCACCTTGTGGACAGTAGATGAGGATGGGAGCTGGGAGGCCTTGGTTCCCACCCCATGTTTCTATTGCTCTGTTTTCCTGGCTCAGACCCAGGCCCTCCCCCTGGGCAAGCGGGATACGCAGCGACAAGCCTCAAGGGAGGGCATGCAGGACCCTGGGACTCCCTGCCTCAGACGGCTCAGTGCTGCAGCTCCCGCCTTGTGGGTACCAGGGCTCCTGGGGAAAGGGCCTTCTGCATAAGCAACAGGAAAGGGGGGCGGGGGGCTGTTGAAGTAGAGGAGGCCGGGCTGCTGGATTCTGGGGCAGAAGGCAGAGGACTCAACCCTGGCCTATCAGGAGCACCGGTCTGCCCTATGGCTGCAGTGTTTAACTTAACAAACACTCCAGATGGGTGTGGGAGGGAGGGCAGAGGGATCCCTTTTGTTTTTGTTCTTCCTGCGACGCTCCCCAAGGACACCACGACTCGGGCTGCTTTAGCCTCCGATTAGGATTGGTAGGGGGTAAGAGGGTGACGCAGACCTGGCAAGAGCTTTCAGTAGGAGAGTCAAGCTGCCCCTGCTGCCAGGCTGGCTCTGGCACGGTGGGGATGACCCCTATTTCTGGTGCGGCCTGCCATCTCCTTTGCCACCTGCTGGGCTGGAGATAGGTGGACTTTGCCTGTCTTGTAGCTGTGTGCAGTTGCCCAGAACTCTTCAGCAGGGTGGGTTGTGTTGGTCAGCCTGGTGCTGGGACCAGGAAGCGGGCCCAGAATGGGGGGAGCAGATGGAACGTGACTCTCCAGTGGGTTTATATTTAACACGGGGTTGGTGACTAAAACTTGTTTTGCATTTAATAAACTGGAGTGAAGCAGAAAAGAGTTTGGTTATGATTTTTCTGTGCTAGGCTCTACATATGGTACGCAGAGATTGTGGAACAGATGGAAGGTATTTATATATTGGAACTTAATGGGAAACCAGTGTGGTCCCCGAAGACTAAAGAACAGCAGCTATAGCCTTGGAAGAGGACCGAAAAAGCAGCATCTTCGTTTTGACGTCTTTACGGGTGGAATACGTTATCCGAAACAAGCTAAAACGTGCTGCTGTCTATCCATCCTATCTAAGCCTTGGCAATGCTACTCTGGTTTTATAGAATGCTTGCAAATGTTTTGCCTCCTAGAAGGGGAAAGGCCAGTCATAGAATCTTCATAGTCAGTACAACTGTGTATAATGGAATTGGAAGGTGGGGTGTAGGGGAATCCTTACAAAGGACTTAGTTGTGTTTGATTTATTATATTTATAGACTGCCTTTTTTCTTCCTGCAAGGAACCCAAGGTGGCTTACATAGTCCTCCTCTCCATTTTATCCTCACAACAACAACTCTGTGAGGTAGACTAGCTTGAGAGTCAGTGACAGGCCCAAAGTCACCCAGTGAGCTTCATAGCCGAGTAGGGATTAGAACCCTGATCTCACAAGTCCCAGCCCAACACTCTTAACCACTTTGCCACAATGGGAATGTAAAGGGTGGAGTGCTTGAGGGGTGACAGTTGGGGTGCTCCAGGGGAGAGCTTGAAAAGAGGGGAGCTGTGGGAAAGGGGTCCAAGAAGGCAGGAGCACTGAAGGAAAGGGAATACAAGAGAAGTGTGTGGAATACATGAGGTTGTGTGAGGGCCTAAGATGAATCCACGAGTCATGAATGCGCAGTCCCACAATTGCATGGGGCACACCCACCCACCCAGCTGTAAGAGTTAAGGAGGCACCAGTGGAGATCTCCCAGGTACCTCTGTGTCAGGGGATGGCAATCTGGTACCCTCCCACAGGGCAACCAGCAGTTTCAAGGGGGTGCACACGACTTAAGTCAGGACGGTGGCATAAGGGGAAGGATTAACCCCCCTCCCCAAGTGCTGCAGTCCTGATCTGAATCGCCCCTGGAGAAAGAGGGTAGAAGTGACTGGGATATGGCTGGGGCAGCTTTCATTGACAGGCAAGATTTGTTTGACTTTCTGATAACATTTTGGAAGGTCTGTAATAAACTTTCTCCCACACATACTGTTCACCTTATTTAGTGGCAATATTTATTTATTGGAGTGTAGGCAGGGAAGAGAAGGGGTGTGTATGTCTGGAATCGGCTAAGTAAAAAAGAGGCTCTTAACTCAGAAGTTTAACTTTGTTTTGTCTGCTTTGTCATCCAATATTTCTTTTAAACATTAAGAAGACATGTGCTTTTTCAAACGTATTCCTTCATGGAACAGCACCAGTTGGGCTGCTTGGGAGCCCCTGAGCTTCTCCCATTGAACCCTGATTTGTTTCCAAGTATTTTAGGCCATGGTCTAAGGCAGCCACTGGCCATGCTGGAGATGATGGGAGTTTTAGTCCCCTCACAACTGGAGGGTGACAAGTTGGGGGCAGCTGCTCTGTGGGGTACCCTCAGGGTAAGGCTTCATGTTATGGGCAGATCTGTATCCCAAAAGCCCATGCCTGCTTTTGTGGAAGATCTGCAGCACAAAAGTTATGAGAAAGGGAAGGGCTGTGTGACAAACCATCTCCTCCCCATCACCCCCTCTTCACGTTGCTTCTCCAAACACATTTTTTAATCCTGCTGGGGGGAGGACTTGATTGGGAGCAGAGAAGTGGCAAGTGCCTAAAGCGTTCCCTGCTGTTTTTCATTCCAAATCCTCCTCCTAAAGTAGCTTTTCCTTAGGAAATTCATCCGTGGAATTCACGGCTGTACAGTTCATGTAGGCTGAGGCCTGCCTTTAAAATAGTCTAGGATGGAAGCTACAATTGCCAGCAAGTCCACATGATAAAATAGATTCACGCATGATGTTCACACATGATGGTGCACCCAAGTGTTTTCCTACATCAGGAAAATCCCCGGGAGGGAATCAACCCTTACCACTGAGCCTTCTTCATCACAACCCCTTTGTATCAGCAGGTATGACTTCCCCAAAGCAGGAAGGGTGTATGTGTCTGTTTTTATCGCATGCAGCTCTACATTAATGTGTCTTCCTGAGAAAGCTCTGGCGTGGGCTGGTCCATGAAGTCACGAAGAGTCAGAAGTGACTGAACGAATAAACAACAAAACAATGAGTGTCTTGGTGTAAAAGCTTGGGCTGCCTGGTGCCCTTTCAGCCCCGTTTTCAATGGTTGGCAGCTGTGCGAATCCAAGCTTTATTTTATGCTTGGAAGTAATCAGTGGTTTGAGAACTCTGAAATTAAAGAGCAGGTTCACACAATCAAATAGCTTCCCCACCCCTTGCTCCAAGAAATAAATATTCTATTCCTATTCAAAGCATCAGTGTATGAACTGAGATAGAGCCAACAAGCAGGTGGGAGCAGTGACCATCTACAGTTGTGAAAGCCCCTTTTCCAGTGGCTGAGCAGAGCTTGAGTTGAGAAAAATTATCATTCAGCATCATTGTGTGGTACACTTACGTGATCCCGGAATTTGTACTGGGACTGTAAACCTCTTCATCCAAGTGCTTCATTATATACAAATCTCCTGCAAACTCAAACCGTGTACGAATGGTTGTATAAACTGTTTTGTGTCAGAAAGGGGCCAGGTGCTAAACTGGGGCACTTTAAGACATCCATTAGTGAATGCCAATGGTGATTCCAGGCAAATGGCTGACTTCAGGAGAGGTTTAATTAACTTCGTTGGTGGAGGGGGAATCAGATAAAATAATTAACCAAACATGTTACTGCAAAATTGTAACATTATAGATATCTGGCATGAAAGAAAATAGTAAGGACAGCTAAGAAGAGCCTAACTAAAGGCTGAAGAAGTACACAGTTAAAGAGATCAAATAATTTGTGAATATGTTGAGCACAATGAAGAAAAGAAAAGAAAAAGCAGACCAGGATTTCCAGATGGAGCTCACTTGTGAGTAAATGTGTTTGAAGAATACACAAAAGCACAGCACCCAGGTACCTACTGCAGAAGCGTGGCACAAAAGCATTTGTATATTTTACCTTCAACATCTGCAGTGGACTCTTTTGATCGGGGGGGGGGGCAGGGAAAGTCCCATAATTGCACTTGTATAAAAATTCCTGTATCTGACATGACTTACTAAGGTTGAGGCAAGTCACTTATTCCCATTTCATCCAACTAGCTTGTTTCCCCTACTCAAATCGGTATATCTGAGATTCACCTGACCAAGAATGCTTGGGGACAGACCCCACTCAGTGCTAGGTCTGCAAATCCCGGACAAATGTTTTGGGCTTTAAGAATTCGTGTATGGGTAGTGGTCTCTGAAGTTTCTCCCAGACAACACAAATATGGTATTTAGGAATATATATTTATTGCTCAAAGTGTCTAAGAGAATAATATGTTTCATCATGTTAAGGCAGATTACAAACATCTATAAATGCACGCAAGTTATAATCACCAAGAGTATAATGGAAGTAATACCACACATATTGTTATTGCAGTAAGACCTAAATTCTTCTCAATCTAACAGTTAATATCAAAATTTCATATTTACCTAAATGGAGGGCATGATGATCAAAGCTAGCATAAACATGTTTGTCAGGTTTCTTGCTTTCCCAGGATCTTTTCCCTGACCAGATCAAACTTACTTGTTATAACCTCTACATTGATGACCTCAACCAAAGCTTCAGACCTAGCCTTAATCTAGTACCTAGATTTAGCATCTAACCCTAAGAGGACTGCTTCCCAATGTAGCCACATTTATTATTGATTTCAGAAGCACCTTAATGAAGGTATCTCTTCTAAGCCAAGAACCTTTTTGCTTCAAAAAATTAACCAACACACTTGTGACAATTTTCTTTGCCCATTTCTAAAAATAGTTCCCAGTACTCATAGTTAGCTCACAACAGAACTAATCTTGTCTACAAAATACAATACAATTCTTATCAATTTCACACTCTAGTATAATGCATATTTTGTTACAGCAAAATTGGTGCCACTATCTCCAGCGTGTGGCAGCAAGCCAGAATACACAGGCCCTATTCAGACAACACACTAAGCCACGGTAGTTAAGCACTTTGAGCTAAGCAATATGTCGTAGCATGTCATGTGAACCATTTTTAACCATGGTGGCTACATAACCACGGTTTAAACACGCTCACTAACCATTTGCTGCAAAAGGGTTAGTGGCCTAACCATGGCTTAGCGTGTTGTCTGAATAGGCCAATATCCCCCTGTGCCTGAGAATCTATGCACTGGAAGAATATTACAAGCCGTATATATTATCACACTTTTGTGATGCTTCGGACATGCACAGAGGTGTGTCCAGGTGAGGCGTACGCGCTCAGTCCACCCATTATTTTACCCTGAAGTGAAGCCATCACTGACACACGCACAAACAACTGTAGACACAGCAGAGCAAAGTAAAAACTCTCAGTAAAACAGCATATCGAAAATGCGCAGCTGTGCAGGGAATACTATGATGTAGCTGCATCATATAAACAACGGAGTACCACTGCACAGCCACAACAGAGTATAGACAAGCCCCATACTTGGCATGCCATTGTAATGCCATTATGATACCACAGTCAGTCAAAGGGGCAGACTCTGACGTTTCTTTGACCAGAGCCAATAGACCCTTGAAAAGGCTTGATGTTTAATGAAAAATGGAACTTTAGAGGGAGGGACTCTCCAAATTACAGTTTGTCAGAGTTTAGGTGGTTGCATATTTGGTGCATTACATGTATACTTATGAAGTCCTTTAAAAAGAAAAGGAGAGCTCTCCATTTTCATGGTAATGTCTCGCTATTTCACAATCCTATTTTTAAAAAATCATTTTTAAAAGCCATGCACTCCTTGCTTTTGCATCTATCTATCTGCTGTAATTGGGGGGGGGGATTAAAACAGAAAACAGGCCATTTCAAGCGCAGCAAGGTTAACCACATTGCAGTGAGGCTAACTACCCTCCCCCTCCCGCCATTACATTTGTGTATTTAGATTTCTGAGCGGAATCAGGGCAGAGCAATACTAGCACTGTGAGGAAAGGTACTCTGTTTGCTAAATAAAGATTTGGCATAAACGTTCTGTATTCTCTAGGACGTCCTTCATGTAGCTATGGAACTGATTTATGAGTGCAGGCATTTTCTGCTCATCACCGCCCCTGGATCTAGTTTTTTCCTTTATTTCGTCCATAAACATATTGACCTGGTGAACCTGGAATTCAGCTGCTTGAGTATATTCTCTGAAAAATCCAAATCCATGATTTAGGAATCTTATAAGACTCTGGAAGTCATCTAAGAAACATCGGCATTCAGTGAAGATGGCATACAATTCTGTGGACCACACGGCTGCCGCTCCTCTAAGAACTGATGTAGAGACATCAGTCTTGGCTGTGCTGAGAGATTTTTCAATTTCAGCCACAATCTGGGTGATCCTTCTCATTTTGGGTGATATGGTCTGTGATTTTTTAAGCAGTTTTTCAAAATTCTCTGTTTTCCACCTAAGAAGTAGACAAAATGTGTGCTGTTTTAACTGGTTATTCCTGGGTAATTACAGCTACATCAAAATGTCCCACCTATTGGTGGAGGTTAAAACATCAGTTTAATTTCAAGAAACAGAATTTAGAAAAAGGCATGACTGAGGAACCATTCTGAAGCATGGTAAAAACACACACAACTGTATATGAGTTCCACTAATTATTATACTGTTATATGATTATTATTTGTAAAATGAGTAAACGCGTATAGGACTGATATTTAATAGTGTGGTCACTCAGAAGCTTTTTTAAAAAAATCTAAAACAGCACACTGGAAAGAAGTGCTCTGCAACCCTGTGCTTACTTCTGAGGTCTTACTTCTGTTTACTCAGAAGTAAGACTCTCTCTGTTCAATGGAGTTTACTCAAAGGTAAGCATGCATGGGATTTTAGTATGACTTGGATGTAAAAGCAGTTGAAATCATTGGGATTTACTCTTGAGTAAGAGAACCAGCAGATCTCTATTTACGAACTTGGAGATGCACAGCTTCACATGAACAAAGGAAAGGAAAAGTGATCCTTTGCACTGGTGGACTTTCAGGAAAAACGTTTAAGGGGGGGAATTAAAAAATTCCTAAAAAATCAGGGATATACCAATCAGATTCAAACTCGGCATGCTGAAAGCTCTACTTAAGAGCTCTCAAGGTCCAAAGTTTCATCTCGTTATCTTTAAAAATGAGGGAGCTGCAGGCAAGGAGGGTGCATTTTCTGCATGTCTTTTAAGGTGAAAATGTACCCCTGGTCATGCCTACTCAGGAGTAAGAACATAGAGTTAAATGGGAGATCTCTCCCTCCCCCTTCATGGTTGAGCGGAGAACCAGCCCACCAAATTTGATCTCTTTATCTTTAAAACTTATGCAGACGTAAGCATTTTTAAAAATTCTCATTTTAAAAAATCCCTTAAAATTAAGGCATGAACCAATCTGATTCAAATTTGGGATGGCTAAAGCCCTCCGTAAGAGCTATCACCATGCCAAGTTTGATTTCTTTATCTTTAAGAATTAAGCAGATGTAAGCATTTTGGTTACCTTGGAGCAAAGGAGGGGATCTGACCACCTTTACAAAAGAAATTAGTTATAATGATTGTTCATCTGCCCACCCTTTGAAATGAGCAAAACAAACCTTTGCTCCTCCTGCCCTGTAAACCTTTCCCAAGCCAAGGAGCAGCAACAGTCTCGACCTATGTGCTCCCTCTTGCTTCCTACAAATGGAGTCCCTTCCTTGGAATTTGTTTAATATGATCTTAGGGGAAAGTATAGTGTGTTGTTTTACCCTAATTGTGCACTTTCGGGCTGCTGTACTATTATATTTGGCAGAAATAAAGAAATTTGTTTTAAAAAATAAACAACTGCAGGGGGAAGGAGAATGTAGGGGGCGGGAGATTTCGTCGGCATAGTAGCGCTCCAGGTGAAAAGATACAGGCGCTGAAAGAGCTCAACAGCGTACAGACATGAAAGTGCCCAGCGCTCAACTCGCTAAGGAAACGGAGGGGGAAACCGCAGATGAAATAGAGATAAAAAAAGTAGGTATGATGGAGCTCTATCTGATGCTGACCTCAAGGGCTAGATAGGTCCATATGGGTAGAAACAGCCCTTGATGTACTGGGGTCCCAAAGTTATATAGGGCTTTTTAGGTTAAAGCCAGAACTTTGGCTTTGACCTTGATACAGATTGGCAAAGTGTGCAGGACAGCAAGGACTAATACTGCATAGGATTTTATTTATTTTGCACCAACAGGCTTGTGCAATCTCAATGAAGAAATGGCATGGCTTCAAAGGGTTTGTAATTTTCATTAGATGAGCAAAATGGGGTTGTAGGATGAGGAGAGGAAGTCCCTCGGTGAGAAATGGGTGTAAAGGCAAATAGTTTATGCATTGGGGGGAGGGAATGGGAATCTATCTTGACTTGTAAGCCCATACCACCACAAGAATACCTTGACAATAAAAACATACTCACTTTCTGTCAATTTTGCCAGTGAAGAAGTACTCAGGCACTGATTTTGCACACACGGAATACCTTGCAGTTTCCCCACAGCAGGAGTATTTGCCCTTCTCATACTCTCCTCTGTGCCTTATGGTGAGTTCAAACTCATATTCAATGTTGTTGGCATTCAACAAGGCGTTCCTAAGGACATCCCAGTTATTTTTGTTTAAACAAGGGATGCCATTTACTCCAAGGCCATTGCAGCAAACTTCAATAGTATTTTGTTCATAGCAGAAGTCATCAGTACCTAGGAAATGAGACACTTCATGGATGAGTATGCCTGGCTGGGAGTCTTCTGCAAGGTACTGTGGACACTTCCAGAACAAGGTACACAAGTAAACGGTTCGTTGCAGGTCATTTTGGTCTACGTATGCAAAAGTATCTGGCTCCGTAACATCCTTCTTAAATGTCACTTTTTCAAGTTCTGCAAGGAGCTTCTGAACTTTACGTTCTGTCAGTACTGCATGGCGTTTCATCCAAAACGCACCTCTGGCTTCTCCCTCAAGGACCACTTCATCAGGGTAATACGTCAGCACCTTGTCCTTTTTCTTCAGGGCATCCCGCAGAATCTCCAGGGCCCCCTGCTTTGCTGCTGCTGCAATTTGTTTCTCTTCCTTGGTCATCCTATCGCTTTGGGCATAGTACCGCTTCTTCCCTTTAACACAATATCGCTCCTTTCCTAATATTCTGCACTTAATGACCTCTCTTGAATCCATAATTGGGCAGATATTTAGAAACACTAATCCTCACCAACTTTCTAATTCACTTTCCTGTTGCAAAATAAAGCATATGATCAGGGTTAAATTACTTATATAATAATTTACTACACAGGACATTCCTCTTTCCATCTACAGGCACAGTGATGTCTTGTAATGGTATTTAATACGTGGACATACTACATGTTTGATATCCCCCTCCCTCCAGTCATAATCCTTTTTGTTTCCTTCTGTAAAGAAAAAAAAAAACTTTTCTCTCTTCATTCATCTCCCTCCTGGTTGCTTTTTCTGACTTATTTGTGTGTGTGTGTGTGTGTGTGTGTGTGTAACTTGGGAATTGGTATTATTTTTATTCTTACTGCTTCTCTTTAAAAAAAAAACATTAAAAAAATTCTATCCTTTCAGCGTGTGTTTGTTTTGTCTGCTCTGAGAAACCCTTCTCTCCTAGCTTTGCAGGTTTTCATGTATGTGTGTGTGTGTGTGTGTTGGTGGGCTGTAGTCTGTAGTCTGTAGTCTGTTACACACAATCACTGCTTGTGGGCAAAGCAGCATATACACACACATTGTGTTAACAGCATAATAATAATAATAATAATAATAATAATAATAATAATAATAATAATATAGTAGAGCAATGATGAAACATAGGGGCACAACCTCTCAGTTTGGGCTTGGCAGAGGAGTCAGAGGTGGGTGTGGGCGAGGTGCTGTTGGGGCCAGCAGCAGCAGCAGCACCAGTAGGCAGGCTGTCTCGCCCACAGTGAAAATGAGGCACCCTTCTTCGCTGGAGCAGCAACAACAACAGCAGGCACAGACGCCTGTGACTGAAATCAGTGCCCGCAAATCACTTTTTGAGGCATGGAAAAGTGCCCCTTTGGCAGAGGCAGGTACTAGCAGCAGCAGTGCCCTGGCAGGAGGAGTACCACTACCACCTTCTTCTTTATTTGTAGAGGGGAGCCCGCTGATGGACATTACATCAGAGATTTTGGATGTCCTCAGTGTGGTTGAGGGTCAGGAGGAGGAGGAGATCCTCAAGGACTAGGTGAGGAGCAGCAGCAGCCAAAGGCAAAGTCCCCCTGTCCTGTCTTTGTTAAGAAACTAAATTTGAGCACTTCTTCAGCCCAGGAGTATGGTTTTTGTTTTGTTTTTGCATCAGAACTAAGCCCACTGTGCTTCCACACACACAAAATCCATGACTGATGCCTCTCTTCCCCCCTGCTTCAAGCAGCCCATTTCACAAAACCAACAGAGCCTTGTTAAACAACTTACCCTATTTCTTCAATTCTAAGATGCAGTTTCCCCCCCATATAAACATATCTAAAAACGGGGTGCGTCTTAGAATCGCGGGTGTGTCTTAGGGTTTTTTTTCTGTTGGTGGTACTGATATTAGTGTGCGTCTTACAATCGATGGCGTCTTACAATCGAAGAAATACGGTACCACCACCGGGAGAGAGAAAGGTCAGACCGGCAATAGCTGGGTGTTTTGGAAGTGCCAGGTGGAGGGGAGAGACAACAAGCTACATAGATACAT
Source organism: Elgaria multicarinata webbii (assembly GCF_023053635.1). NCBI lineage: Eukaryota > Metazoa > Chordata > Lepidosauria > Squamata > Anguidae > Elgaria > Elgaria multicarinata. Next base: position 76,975,718 of record NC_086172.1, on the reverse strand, counting down.
AGCTGTAGAAGCGGAAGAGACTTGTGGAGAGTAAGTGTGTGATAGACAATAGAGAAAGCGAAAATGAAGCTGAATGCGAGGAAGCTCTCCCAGGAGGGGGTTTTCTGAATTGTTTGCTGCTCTACTGCAAATTAGCTGATTGTTTCTAATCAACATTCAACACAGAAGGAGGAATTGGACAAACGAATTTATCAAGAGATGTCAGCCATACCACCAGGGGGAATGGGGAACCTTCAGGTCTCCCCAACCTTGATGCAAAACAGAGCCCCCCACCCGGCAACCTGGAATAAGAAAAGAAGCCGCCGCTGCAGCCCTCCCAGGCCAGTGATTTCACCTTCACCAATGCTCAAAAAGCATTGAGAGAGCCAGGCCTAATCTACACCAAGCAGGATATTGCACTATGAAAGCAGTATATAAAATACAGGAGCTGCGCTACTGTTTTATAGCGGCATTGAAGTACACTGACAACTGTTGGGGCCCATTGACACGTACCATATACCACTTTCACACCGCTTTTATAGTGATATATCCTGCTTGGTGTAGATTAGGCCAGAGAGAGAGAGAGAAAGGAGTGGCTGAAGCTGTGGCCATCCCCACTGCCATCCTTGCTTTGGACTTCTTAGTGATAAGGGCAAGGGCCCTACCCCCTTCTAGGGCAACTGTGTGTGTGTGTGTTATGAGCTATCCTAGGGTGAGTGTAGGATAGCTGGTGTGGCTGAGATCCAACCATCGCTCAGGTGAGAGCTGAGGGGTGGGGGCAATGTTTGCCCTGTCCTGGACGGGGTTGCACTCCCCCTAAAGGATCGGGTCCGTAGTTTGGGGGTGCTCTTGGATCCAGAACTGTCACTTGAGGCACAGGTGAACTCAGTGGCAAAGAGCACCTTTTATCAGCTCAGGCTGATATACCAGCTGCGCCCTTATCTGGACAGAGATAGCCTAGCTACAGTTATCCATGCTCTGATAACCTCTCGTTTGGATTACTGCAATGCGTTATACATGGGGCTGCCTTTGAAAACGGTCCGGAAACTTCAACTGGTGCAAAACAGGGCAGCAAGGTTATTAACAGGGACTGGCCGGCGAGATCACATTACGCCAGTCCTTTTACAACTTCATTGGCTGCCAGTCCAGGTCCGGGCCCAATTCAAAGTGCTGGTGTTAACATTTAAAGCCCTAAACGGTTTGGGGCCAGGTTATCTGAAGGAACGCCTCCTCCCATATGTACCTACCCGGACCTTAAGATCATCTACAGGGGCCCTTCTCCGAGAGCCCCTGCCAAAGGAAGTGAGGCAGGTGGCTACTAGGAGGAGGGCTTTCTCCGCTGTGGCACCCCGGTTGTGGAACGAGCTCCCCAGAGCGGTCCGCCTGGCGCCTACACTGTACTGCTTTAGTCGCCAGCTGAAGACCTTTTTATTCACTCAGTGTTTTAATACTTAATTTTAACTTAAATTTAAATGTTACTGTTTTAACTCTGTATTTTAATCTTATATCAACTTTGCGGTGTGGTTTTATCCTGGTTGCGCTTTTTATACTGTATTTCGTAATTGTGTTTTAAACTGTTGGGTGTTTTACTGTGGTTTTAATTTTTGTGAACCGCCCAGAGAGCTTCGGCTATTGGGCGGTATAAAAATGTAATAAATAAATAAATAAATTGGCTAGGGTGAGAGTCTGGCCATAGCCTGGATGACAGCCATGTGTGATTGTGTGGAACTCTGCTTGAGGAGGGTGGTATATTAGGCCATTTCAAATTTTTAGGTTGGTGCCTCACTTTCCGACTGCTCTGGCCTCCCTGCCTGACTTTATTGTTTCTGGTTGGTTTTATTGTTTATATATGTGCCCTGGTGAATCCCAGGGGAGGGGAAAGGGACAGGGTGCCCCTATTGGTGTAATCTCAGGGAGAGGGAGGTATGGCGTTGGGGGCTGGACAGGTCAGGTAAGGGAAAGGTGGGAGAGATATCTGAAATCTGTCTCAACTTTCGGTCCTTCCCCTATTTCTCAAGATCCAGGTTGCCCTATCAGCCCACCCTCTGATCGACTGGTGATGCTATTGAATGCCAGGTCAGTCCACAATAAAACAATCACTATCCATGATGATCATGGATGAAAGGGCTGACCTGGTGTGCATTACTGAGACTTGGGTGGATGAGCTGGGCGGAGTGGATCTGTCTCAGCTCTGTCTTCCTGGATACTAGATGCAGCACCAGCCTAGATTGGAGGGCTGTGGGGAGGAGTTGCCATCATCCATAAGGATTCCATCTTTCTTGCAAGGAAACCCATACTTTCTAGCACCAGTTTTGAGGGTTTGTACCTTGTGCTGGGCCAAAGAAACAGAACGGGTATGCTGCTGGTGTACCGCCCACCCTGCTGCCGGGCAGTCTCCCTGCCTGAGCTGGCGGGGGTGGTCTCGGAGGTGGTGTTGGAGAATCCAGGGACTGTAGTTTTGGGGGACTTCAACATCCATGCTGAGGCTATCCTGACAGGCCCTGCTTGGGACTCCATGGCTACCATGACAATCATGGGGCTGTCTCAGCAAATCACTGGCCCGACACATGTGGCAGGACCCTTGCCCATTGGGTGGATCCAGGGGGTGGTAAACACCTCATTCTGTCAGGGGGTGGTCCCTGCTGCCTTGAAAGAGGATGTAGTGGACCCTATCCTGAAGAGGACCTCCCTGGACCCAGAGGTATGTGAGAACTACTGCCTCATTGCTAATATCCCCATTTTAGGCAAGGTGCTTAAGTATGTGGTAGCTGGGCAGCTTCAGATGTTCTTGGAAGAAACTGGACCCATTTCACTCTGGTTTCAGGCCAGGGCACGGCACAGAAACAAGCTGGGTTGCTCTGACCGACGACCTACTCTGGGTCAGCTATGGCCTTTCCTGGACAGGGATAACCTAGCCACAGTAATACATGCACTGGTAACTTCCCAATTAGATTACTGCAATGCACTCTATGTGGGGCTGCCCTTGAAGACAACTCGGAAGTTGCAGCTAGTGCAAAATGCAGCAGCTAGACTGCTGAAAGGGACATCACATAGAGTCTGTATAACACCAGTTTTAAAGGAATTGCACTGGCAGCCAATATGTTTCCAGTCAGAATTCAAGGCATTGGTAACAATGTTTAAAGCCCTAAATGGCTTGGGACCTCGATACTTGAGGGAGTGCCTCTTCCTATATCTGCTTGCCCGAGATCTGAGATCTGTCAGAGGAGCCCTTCTCCGTGCCCCACCAATGTAAGATATACTGTACACTACGGTGGGACATAGGAGAGGGCTTTCTCTGTTGTGGCACCCTGGCTGTGGAATGCCCTCCCCCGGAAGCCTGACTGGTGCTGGCACTAGCTTCATTTAAGTGCCAGGTTCAGACACAGATTTTTAACAAAGCCTTTTATGACTAAATCCACCAGTCTGCACACTCTTGTTTTAATTGGATTTTACTGTTTTAAAATTTTATATTGGTTTTAATATATTACTAGTTCAATTTGTTTTAGAATTGTATATTTATTGTTCTATTTTATATGTATGCTCTTATCTGTACACTGCCTTGAGATCCTTGAGATATAGGGTGGGATATAAATATGTTTTAACAAATAAATAAATCTGCAGTCTCACCCTGTCAATTTCCTTGTATCTTCCATACTACACTTTGCTCCCATTTACAGCTGAAACTTACAAGGTCATTAAGAAGGCAGGAGTACACATATTGGACACTTAATGCACTTGTGAAAGATCCACCAAAAAATAATTTTAAGAAATGACTAACTCAGTCGTGCATTTTTCAGGGGTCAAAAAAAAATTACAACTTCACTTGTAGGGAACAAAAAGCCAGGGAACAAAAATGGGTAGCATTCGGACTGGGAAGGAAGAGACAAGTTGGTTTCTGCCACGAAGCACACTGGGAGACTGTCTGGGAGACTGATGAGGGGGGATCTACACTACTGCTTTAAAGCACTTTGAAAACTGTATATGGCGTGTGTCCTGGGCCCCAGCTGTTGTCAAAACTGTTATAAAGCGCTTTAAAGCAGTAGTGTAGATCCTGCCTGAGGGGGAACGAAGGACACAACAGCCCACAGTGAGCTTGTCAGGTTCACCGTGAGTCGTTCTGCAAACAACCCACCCTGAGTAGCTTATTCACAGGGTGGCTTAGAGTGTCATGTGAACCCACCCATTGTGTATGAGCAACCGAGCAACCTTGGATGAATACATTCCAAGGGCAATTTGGAAATAGCCCTGGCTATTGGGCGGTATAGAAATGCAATAAATAAATAAATAAATTAAAAAATTGTTATGCATCCCTCTGTCATTCATTTTAGTATGTTTCATACATAATAGACTTATGCCATTGACTTCCACAACATGACTGGGAGGGGTGTTTGTGATGGCTGCTTGCATAGGGCAACTACAGATGATGTTAAGCAGTTGTGTGATTCTTTTAAAAATTATACATAGCAGCTACTGGGGAGGGGGGTGAAGAGAAGAGATTCCATTAGTATCACTAGTGTGAGGAAAGCAGGGTTTAATGCTTTCATGCTCCTTCTTAAAGTGAGGAAAATCACTTTGCCCCCTCAGTTGCTATTATGGGGAGGAAGCTTCCATTGGTGCAAAAATAGAAGTTGCCCTCCTCCTAGGACTAACAGCAGCTTTGTGAAGCGATTTCTGTCAGGACTGCAGAATGGGAAACAAAGCGTTAACCTATCCTCTCTGCGTGCCGGTAGGACCCCACAGTAATTGCCAGATATGATTTTTAAAAGATTCACACAGAAGACTGGGAGGAATCCCAATTCTGTGATAAAAGTTACTTTTTCTAATGGAGTACTATACATTGGGCGGGGGGAATCCCCATTTCCCACTTTTGACCTATTGCAATGAAAAATGAGCCCCATGAATTTTTGACTCAGTACTGGCATTTATCGAGTACAAGACAGAAGGCAACAAACTACAAATGTTCCTAGACTGCAAGAAAAAGGATCTCCACTCCCCTCTGCTTGGAAGGAGACAAAATATTGTCGAGAGAAGTGATGCTATGTACTCACGTAGTGCTACTTTATTCCTTGCTCTGCTGTGTTGTTCAGTAGCTTAGTTGCTTCTTTCTCACCTTGAAAATAATGCAAAACGATGGTCCTGTAAACTGCAGTGTTTGCAAGGTAGGAGGCTGAGGTAGCTGGTCTTTGGCTTTAATGCTATTTATAATATCCTAGGTGTGGAAACTCCCTACCTGGCTTTAGATTAACAGGAGCCTATGTCTGTGGCACACAGCCCAGAGGTTTTTTTTCTTTCTAAAAAGCTATTAACTTATTTATCTCTATCAACATATACAACTTAACCAAAACTGGACTCCTTTCTAGAGCATTGTAAGATAGCCAAAACAACATCAATTTTTTAAAAAAAGGATCCAGAAAGTACCCAAGAAATTGTAGGTGCATTAGGTTGTTGTCCTGGATAAACTGGTGGAAAGCATGAATAAAGAAGGAATTATAAAACACATTGGAGAACCAACTTTGATGAGAAAGAGCTGGCATAGCTTCTGCAGGAGGAACGCTTGCCCTACCAAACTTCTAGAACCCTTTAACGGTGTCAACAAACATATTTGTTGTTGTTTATTTGTTCAGTCGCTTCCGACTCTTTGTGACTTCATGGAACAGCCCACGCCAGAGCTTTCTGTCAGCCGTCGCCACCCCTAGGTAATCCAGTAGAAATTATATACCTGGATTTTCAAAAAGTTTTTGTCAGAGTCTTTAAACAAAGACTCCTCTGTAAACACAGCAGTTGCGGGATACAAGGATAGGTCCTTCTATGTCTTGGTAATTCTTATATAAGGATACAGTAGTGTAAAGCTTATTACTTGAGATCTCCCAGACCAATTTTAGTTGTTTTCATTTTAAAGTGAAGCTCGAGCAATGTAGATTTGCAGAAAATTTTGAAAGTTAAAAAAAGTTTAAAGCTCGAGCTTTAGTAGCCAAACAGTATTTTTCTATGTCCTGGTTAGGAACCGGAGGCAGTTGGGGGGCTACAGCTCCCACATAGTTCTATGCCATGCTGGGAGAAAAACACAAAGATAGGGACAGAGGGAGGGCCTTAGACTTTGCAAGATGAGCCTGCTCTTGAAGTGGCCATATTGGCAGCAGGAATACTGGTGAAGGTGGAGGAAAATGCTCTGAGGCACTGACAGTGCAGGAAAAGAAGCAACCTTAGGAAAAGCTTGGTTTGTGAGGGAAGGAGGTGGGCTTGAGGCTTGAGGAGAAGAAGTGAATGTTATTCAGTGGCGACAGGTGTGAAGAAGCAAAGCCAAAACTCCTTGGTTGTGTTGAAGGAAAGGAACCTTCCAAGTCCCTACAATTTCCGGAGGAGTGGCATTGCAGGAGTCAAGAAAAGGTAAGTTTCAGCCTCAGACTACTAGCTCCCAATGCAACATGGGCTTTACACTAGTTAGTTAAAGAAGAGGAAACTGAGGTTAGGAATAAGTGGACAGTGTGCAAGATGGAAGTGAGCAAGTAATGGCAAGGTATTAGGACCTTTGCTATTGAATTTATTCATAACATGACCTGGAGTCAAGGGTAAGTTGCAAAGTAGCCAAACACGTAAATATCAGATTATTGAGCATGGAACATCACCCACACTGATGGTAGAAAGCTCCAAAAGTATCCCTCTAAATTGGGTGGACTGAAATGGCGACAAAATGATAAAAAGAATTTCAGTGTAAGTAATTGTAAATTAAAGCAGATTTTGGCAAAAGCCCTAACCAAATATGAACTCTGGAGCTTGAACTGGTGGCGTCTAACCAATGGATGACCCAATCCGATTCAAATTTGGTATGCTTAAAGCTCTCCTTAATATCTATTACTGTGCCAATTTTGAAGTCTTTATCTTTAAAGCTTATTCAGATGTGAGAATTTGTTTAATTCATATCAAATCCTGCTCCTGCGCCCAGTGGCCACTCGGAAAACACGCTTGGAAACTAATAGCAAAATAGGGTGGGTCTTTTCCCTTTATAGCACAATTAAAGCAGGATGCATGGGAGTACTTCACAGTCAAAGCAGATTATAAACTGGAAAACTTCAGAGTCCTTTGCAGGCAATTCGCAGTGATTGCACAGTATAACGCTGGTGGGATAAAGCTCTGTGTGAGGCTTAATAATTCCGGGGGGGGGGGGGATGCATCTGGGTATTTATAACAGTTACCTAGACAGGACTTTTGCCACTGTGAAAGGATAGTTGTCTGCTTCAGAACTGAAGTCTTACACATCAGTCTGAAATGACCTAACTGCACCACTGTTATTGATTTTAAAAACTGAACACATTACCTCACAGTTCATTTTCTCAGTGTACCAAGTAGACTAAGTGTATAATAAGTGATCCTTGCTTTTCAGGTCTGCTTTGTGTTTTCATTTCAGAAGCATCAGAGCTTCACATTTGGGAGTCTAACAAATTGACGTATTTGAACTGATCCCCCCCACCTGCCCCAATGAGAGTGTGTGGGCATTTGTGCGTGTGTAAACCGAGTGGTTCCCCACTGGCATAAGAGTTGGCATGGCTGCTTGAGCCAGCTTAAGCTATGTGTACTGGAGGCACAGATTCTGCTTGTGTCATAATGTCTTCTATGATATATGGTTTAATCTGTTTCAGGAGCTGAAATTTAGAGCATGTTGGTTTGGGGCAGGTATTGGACTTGATGATCTTTTGGTCCCTTCCAGTCCCAGTGCTCTATTATTCCTGGCCATACCCCTGCATTGGAGGAACAGGACTTTACAGTCAGCAAGATATGTACCTGTAGCTTGATTTTTCCCAAAAATGTAGGGAAAAGGGGCTGTGACATAGATTTCATTGTCTAATTTTGCATTCATCAAGATAACAGAGAGCAAAAGTGAAACTGTCTTTGGAGCTCGTTGAGAAGAAGCAATATGGATTACGGGAAATAGCTGGAAATCAGCCAAGAAAGTTTACTTTCGGATCACCGGCTTGTTTTTATGGAACTTGTACGGTTTATATAATTGATGCACGTATAGTTTGTACATTGTATTTAGGTCCTGAAATTAGAAACTATATGTGATGTGGGAGACCCAAAGTTTGTCTCTCACAGTATCAAGACCTAAACACCTAAAACTTGCCATGCCTACTAGGGGGATCCTCAAGTTAGAGTTATTTCATTTTAAAAACACATTTAGGGTCAGACTTCCTTAACCAGCACATAGCTTTGCGATTCATACAGTTGGAAGCCAGGGGGGATTAGTAGGTGGAGGGACACGGTTCTTAGTGGGCTGTGCACAGTCCCCCCCCCGATTTGCCTCAGAGCCCCCAAAATGGCCCTGATTTGACTCGGGGTGCTTTGGGGGTTTGCCTTGCAGGTCCAGTTTGTTTGCAGGTCCAGCACATTTCTTTCTTCCCTAGACAGTGTGACTGGGTTTTTTGTTAACAAAGCCCCCTGGCTATGGTTGCCATACATCCTGGAAAACCGGGAATGTCACGGTTTCCAAGCTTTTCCAAAATGTCCCGGCTAGTCAGTCAAGAATCCCAGATTCCTATTCCAGCCGGCCAGAGAATTTCCAACCTCTGAAATGGTGCCTTGAGCCTGCTCAGTGGAGTGTAACTGTTCATATTGAAGTCTCCTCTAGCTTTTGAGAACTAGTGGAGAAATGTAATTTAGTGTCATTTTTTTCTGTTTGTTTGCTTAAACTGTTCTTTGCCTTATTTATTTGCAGGTGCTTAACTACTTTAGGCTGCAATCCTATGCATACTTACCTGGGAATAAGTCCTATTTAACTTAATAGGATTTGTTTCCGAGTAGACACACATAGGATTGCAGTATTAGATAACTAAAGCTTAGATAGCTTTCTTTCTTTCCCTAGACCTTTACAAATTGCTGTTTTTTTTTTAAAAAAAAAAATCCTAGCCCCCCCCCCCCACAAATTGTCCTGATTTTGTGGATTCAGAATATGGCAACCCTACCCCTGGCATTTTGGCATTCTTTTGGTGGGGCAGTAGTATCTGGGTCCATAGATTATACAGCAGACCTGCAGTGGAAATCAGACTTGCCACCACTGCCACTATTTTCCAAAAGGCCACCTGCAGGCCTGTGAAGAGTTCAGTGGATTCCTCATTGTCAATAGGAGAGGGTGAGAGATCTTAACTTCACATTCCCCCAAAGGTCAACTATGAGAAACCCATAGAAGTTCAGCTCAGCCCAACCATTGATATACCACTTTAGAGTGTCAGGCTAAAGTAAATGAGTTGAGGCATAATGAACTACATATATTTCTGGACCTCCAAAGGTCCAATGTCCCCTCTTCACTGCCCCTCTTTCACAACACTGTTGAAAGGAACCAAGCCTTGTACTCACTGGATGCTACTTTACTCCTCAGTCTGCTGTATCTGGCCCCTTCTTTGCACGTCTTCCAGGAAGTGAAAGAGCTAAATCTGCAGAGCACCATGTGCAACTGATAAGGCTGATTTTACTGGGTTTCCTCTTCCACTAGCCTAGAGGGTGGGAAGTCCTTCCCCTTATTAGAATGTTAACATTAATAACATATTATTTCAGGATGGCATATGCCTGAAAGTTTGTTTGTTTGTTTTATAAAGAATTCAGTAGTGAAATTCTAGGTCTTTTTAATAGATATATGCAACATGTCTAGAATGGGTCTCCTTGCCACAGGATTTTTAGGCAGCCAAAATAACACCAGTGTTTAAAATAAGGAATCCAGCAGAGCTGTCCTGACCAGGATGTTCAAAAATACTTGGTAATTATTTATCCTACACCTTCAAGTTGTATCCCTGCCGTATTCTCTCACCGCTTCTTCCGTTTGTTTGTTTGTTTTGATTAAAAGAAAAATACATGTTAAGAAGGGAAAGATGGAAGCGACCTGCTTGAGCGATCTGTTCTGGAGGCACTTTAGTTTATTGATACCTGTATTCTGCTTGTGACGTAATGTCTTCTGCAATATGTGGTTTAATCTGTTTGGGCATCTGAAATCTAGAGCATATTGGCTTGGGGTGTTGGAGTTGGTGATCTTTTGGTCCCTTCAGACCCCAGTACTCTATGGTTCCTCTGTGTTGGAGGAACAGGGCTTTCCAATCAACCAGGTGTGTACCTGTTGCTCGATTTCCCCAAAATTTAGTAGAGGCTTTGAGATAGATTTCATTGTCTAATTTTGCATTCATTAAGATAATAGCAATGACTCAGTGCTTGCACGAGAGGTTCCTTTCCTCCTAAGATAATAGTTAACAAAAGTGAAACCGCTTCTTGGCGAGGAGAAGCAATGTGGTTTACTGGAAATGACTGGTAGATAGCCAACAAAGGGAGTTTACTCACAGAGCTTTCTCACACCAGCGTTATACTGTGCAATCACTGTGAATTGTGTGCAAAGAACTCTGAAGGTTTCCATCTTATAATCTGCTCTTATTGTGAAGTACTCCCATGCGTTCTGCTTTAACTGTGCTTCAAAGGCAAAAGCCTCGCCGTATTTTGCTACTAGTTTTTGTTGTTTTCTGAGCGGCCACTGGGGCGCAGGAGCAGGATTTGTAGAAAAATTAAACAAATGCTTACATCTGCATAAGCTTTAAAGATAAAGACATCAAAATTGGCACAGTAATAGATATTAAGGAGAGCTTTAAGCGTACCAAATTTGAATCGGATTGGGTCATCTGTTGATTTTTTAATGATTTTTTTCTTTTACATTTCCCCCCTTAAACCCATTTCCTGGTATGCAAAGGATCTGGCCGCCCGGTAGCAACAACAACAGTGACAGCTTAGTACTGTAGGGGATAATTCGAGGGAAACAGGTACGTGGGATGAAGCTCATTGATAACTCGCCTTGTTATTTTTATGGCTATAATTAGACAACTGACATATGTGTTGTTTGTTGGTACACAATACTTTGGCCCTGAAACAGCAAACTATACTTGATGTGGGAGATCCATGTTTAGTCTCCTAACTTTTTTAAAAAAGAGCTGAAATGAAACCATAGTGGGCTGTGAATTTGATCAGCGAGGAGTGTGTGTGCTTAACTCTTGCCTTGTTGGCCATTTTTTAATAAAAAAAATTAAAGCTGCCCCTTCTCATCTGCTTTCCCACCTGCTGGATAAAAGATATAGGAATCCTGAATCTTTTCCATTATGAGGGGAAAGGCAGCTTTGGCAAGCTGGTTTTCAATACAATGATGGACTATGAGGAAAGGGTTAAGTACTCTTCCTTCCCCCCCCCCTCAAACTGTTCTGCCAGATACAGAGCCTTCCATAGCTGTATTTCAGTTTTTAAAAGAAATAAGCAAAATGATGGGGATCCAAATCTCAGGTCTTCTGTGTGACACCTGCTTTGGCCCTGAGTAAAGCATTCCAGAATTCAATAGAGATCCCTAACTTGCTTAAGATCATAATCAGCTTTCTTCATTTGCATAGTTTCTTTTCTGTAACCATTCATCTGTCTGGACTGCATGATTAGATAACCAGAGCAATAGGGCAAGGATTTTAGCAGGCAGGGAAATACATCCGGATATCTAAAATGCTGGAAAGAATAACTGGCAGGATTTAGTGACTGCTTGGTTGCTGGACTAAGCTTTGCTCACTCACACAGAAGGGTCAAAAGCATGCCTCATTTTTCTCTTTAAGATCCTCTTGCAAGACCTCCACAGTTTGGAAAGAAAAATATATATCACCTGAACAATGACTTCTAAATCAATTATTTAATAGTGGTTGCAGATAATTGTGAATTGTTCTGCACTGAACTTACATAAATGAACTTACATAATCACTTATATGGAGTGTTCCAAAAGAGGCACGTTGGTGCTACAACATCAGACTTAGGCCTTTGGGTAGATTTTTGCCTAAAATTTCACCAAAAATGATATTACCAATCACCCCAATATTCTGTTATGTTTGACACAGCAGCCTACGCTTGGAAAAAGAAGCCTCATTCCAGCTTGGGAAAAGCACCCCAAAAGCCTAGAGGCCAGGTAGTCAAGGCCGAACTGTGTGACTAAGTTTGGATGACACGATAACCCATGATGGGCTAAATAAGCCATGATGGCTTATTTAACCCCTCATGGGTTATTGTGTTGTCTGTCAGGAGTTCTTTATCTTTTAACCCCATATGCCTTATTTGTCCAAAATAATCAGCTCTGATAACCCTTGGTCTCCAGAGTGGGTTATTTAACCCATCTTACATCATTGTGTTGAGTGGCGTTCACAGTGTGTTATTTGGTTGCCTATAGAGTCACTTGGCAAGAGCAGTCAAAACTGCTGCAGCCACTCTCCTCCAGCTGGCAGATCTCTGTTTCCATGATCTGCCTAGCGTTTGTATAACTTCTCCTAGTGTGGCTTCTATGGGGCTTAATTAGAACAAATGTGCAAAGAGAATATATATATATATATATATATATATATATATATATATATATATATCTTTAACAAAACATGTCTTTAGTAAACATTCAAACACAGAAATATGCCACAATCTGTCCTTTGTGCAACAACAAGAAAACATGGATCTCTTGCTCACAGCTCAATCCTGCATGGTGCGCCGAGTCCTCTGGGAGTCCCTTTTTGTAGACTTTTCAACTTTTATTTCCCAGGGCAATCCCCAAGGAGTAACAAAACAGTTCAGAATATTAGCCCTGCAATAACATAATTAGTACAATTAACAATACAAAAAATGATTCCCCACCCCTTGAAATGCTACTGTACACAATTAACATTTGAATTTACCTTATACAAGGTGATAAGGGCTTATAATTAAACAGAATTCACATAACATTCAGCTTGCAGCAGAACTGGCTCTCCTTCTCTCTGCTGCTGCTTCTCCAGCCCTCCCTCTGAGTGAGAGCCCCACCCAAGGGACCAAACCATCTACTCCATAGGGGTTACATTTGCACTCAAAGCCCCACCACACCCTAACCCCGTCTCCCGGCAGTGCACTCTACAACCTTCCCAAGTGTTCAACGCTGTCTTGGTTGGGTGGGGAAGCTGTGCAGGGTTGTCAGTTTGCCTTGTGGGCATCCTGGCCAGGGGAGGCTATGTCCTGCTCTTGCAAACTACCATGGAGTTATAGCTGCCACCCCCTTTTTGGTGCGCCCAGGGTTTTTGCTCCGTTCTGTGTAATCATGCAGGATTTTGATGGTGCATCAGGTGCCGCCTGAGCAGGGGGAGCTGTGTCTGATCCCAATCCTGCATACTTCCAAGGGTTTATTTGTGCCACCCCTTTTTGGTGCACCCAGGGGTTTCGCTCCTTTCTGTATAATTAATCAGGGTTGTGATGTGCGTCAAGTATACTGTATGAACTTTGGTCCCATCCTGTACACTTCCAGCTCTTTAGAGCCAGCAACCCCTTCCCCATTTTGTCGGTGTGATGCTGGAAGCACTGAATTAACCTCTCCCCTCTCACCACTCGCTGCTTCCCACAACCCATGACGGGTTGGCTGTCCTGGATTCAGATGACACATCGACCCATTGTCCAAGCCATAGGTTGCCAGGGTGGCCTGTTCCCCACAAACAAACCACCCTGCAGGCAGTGGTCTGAGTTCGGATGGTACGACAACCCACTGGGTTTGTTACCCATGATGGCTTGCTGTGTCATTCAACCCAGTCAATAGGTTGGCATGTCATCAGAAACTGGGAGAGCAATTTTATTATCAGCTACATTGCTGCTTGCCAAAACCAACAAAACACCCCTCTGCTCTTGGTGATCACACCCACCAATGCCGCCTCAAGACTCCCTCTCCAGTGACTGACCCTCCAACAATAGAGGGACAGTCAGTTGTTCGGCATTCCCCTTTAAAAAAAAACCTCCCCCTAATTATTTTTGGTAATTTTTTAAAGTTATTATTTTTCATCCGTCTTTTTCAGGTGTGCACTTACGCCTCTCTGATATGTGTAGTCCTGCCTTGCCAATGTCCTTGTAAGTTTCAGCTGTCAAAGGGAGGTCTCACCTTGTCAATTTCTTTGTATGTTACCTATTGCACATAGCTCCCTTTGACAGCTGAAATGTACAAGGCATTAAGAAGGCAGGAGTACAAATATTCCACAGCCCTAAAGCCTGCAGTTGTGGACTTGATCTTGATCAACATAGATGAACACAACTGCACAATTTTCAGGGGGCGATTTTTTATTTTTTAAATCTACAACACCATTTGCACATTTTCTGAAGCACCAAAAAGGGGAAAAAGTTGGGGAACAAAAAGAGGTAGTGATTGGAGTGGAGAGAGGGAAAGAAGACAGATTCTGCCACAAAGGACACTGGGATACCATCTGGAGGACTGAGGGGAGAACAACCCACATGATGTAGCTTATTTGCAGGGTGGTTTAGTGTGACGTGTGTACCCATCTGTTAATCATAGAATCATAGAATAGTAGAGTTGGAAGGGGCCTACAAGGCCATCGAGTCCAACCCCCAGCTCAATGCAAGAATCCACCTTAAAGCATCCCTGACAGATGGCTGTCCAGCTGCCTCTTGAATGCCCTAGCATGGGAGAGCCCACCACTTCCCTAGATCATTGGTTCCATTAGTTGCAAGTTGTCTTTTAATTGTTAGTGGTAGGAACTGGATTTCCTCATAGAGCTCCCTTATGAGTAAATTTGTCTGATGAACACTCTTGCATGAACTTTGCATTCTTCCAGTGGTCCAAGACATGGATTGGAGGTTGCAGCCACTGTACATCTTGCATTGGTCTTCAGGCACTCCTCTTTCTCGCCTTCCTCCTATGTCTGCTGTGTGACCAACAAGACTCTAACTTTGCCTAACTGTGAGTGCACTTTTTGTATACTGTAATTTCTCTCTCAGAAAGAATTTGGGGAAACTCACTTTTCCTTGGTAGGGCTGTCTGGCCCTTGGTAGACCACCAATTATTTGGCTAGAAAACTGAATGAGCTACAGCAGACCTGTCCAATGTAAGGCCAATGGGCCAATCGCTCCCCTGCCCCAATATAACTGCAATGCTTTAGGGAGATTCCAGATATTGATGGTTTCTGGTCCTTTCCTCCCTTTCAGGGGGAACCATAATGGTGGGGAGGGAAACCCTTGGGCTGTCGGGGTATGGCCAGCAGGAGAGTGTTGAGGAAAAAGAGGGAAAAAGCACCACAAAAAGGCTACGAGAAAAAGAGGCTACAAGCTCTGGTGCTAAGAAGTGTCAAAAGAAATTTCCCTATTTTTTATCTGAAATATAAAAATATTCAAAAAAACTTTCAACCAAACTTGTACAACGTTCAACGTTTCGGATCCGGAGATCCCTCATAAGGAGCTATAAGACATCCAAGTAAAATATATATAAAGTCATATTACATTATAAACAAGTTCATCCAACTTAAAATTAAATAAAAGGAACAACACTCATAGTGGCCAGCATGGCTTTCCAGAGCTCTGGGTGGGACACACAATTCTCCTGGTGGTAGAATCTGCTGCCCTTTGGGAACTCCCTTCTTATAGATGGGCTGGCCCTGAGCCAGAGTAGAAGGCAGGGTATTCTTACGCAGCAAGCTAGATCCTTGAGATGTTCTTAAGGGTTATTTTATTTATTTATTTATTTATTTATTTATTTATTACATTTTTATACCACCCAATAGCCGAAGCTCTCTGGGAGGTTCACAAAAATTAAAACCATAATAAAACAACCAACAGGTTAAAAGCACAAATACAAAATACAATATAAAAAGCACAACCAGGATAAAACCATGCAGCAAAATTGATATAAGATTAAAATACAGAGTTAAAACAGTAAAATTTAAATTTAAGTTAAAATTAAGTGTTAAAATACTGAGAGAATAAAAAGGTCTTCAGCTGGTGACGAAAGGAGTACAGTGTAGGCGCCAGGCGGACCTCTCTGGGGAGCTCATTCCACAGCTGGGGTGCCACAGAGGAGAAAGCCCTCCTCCTAGTAGCCACCTGCCTCACTTCCTTTGAACCTTCATTCAAAGAAGGTTAGATGATATATTCCAGGCTGTCATTAAATTATATAAGTTTTGATTTAGTGTGTACAAGTTGAGCTTTGGTGGGTAACTTAATGGAAACATTTTGGTCCGTGACTCAGAGGATAGTAATAAGAGTAATGATGTCAACTGCTGTTATAATAATAAAAAAATTCTCATGGTACATCAATTGTGAAATAATTATCTCATTTTTCTGAGCAAGGGTGCTTCCAGATGAGGCTTTACTGTGTAGTCAGTCTTCTGTCTCATTGGTTGACTGTATGGGGGATTCAGACAACGTGGTCTTCTGATTGTAGTTTCTCATCAGTTCTGCCATTTTTGTTAAAAAAATAATATCTAAGGGGAAAAAAGACAGAATAGCTGCATGTTGTCTTTTAATTGTCTGAAAACACCCCAAATTTTAGACAATAAATCTTGTTTTACTCTAGTGGATATATTTTATATCAAGCAAAGTTTAGTTCTCAGTCTCTGTCCAAGAAATAAATTAGAATAAACTTTGATCAATCATCTAAGGTTTTGAATGACAGCATCAAGGGGAACAGCAGCACAAGAGATTATTAATCAAGCACACTCGCTATGGGTGGCACTAACATATACCTGCTGCATTTGTCCTGCTATGGCTGGGGAAAACTCAGTCTGGGGCAATCCATGGGGCAAAGCCATCCGGCAGGGTCAAAAGGCAGGCAGAGATCAGGAGGACAGTATTAATGTTCCAGCTCTCCAAAAAGCAGGTCTGTGCCTGCTTACCCTACCCTGTGCCTGTTTGCATTCTCTTCCCCTCCTTATTGTTTTACTATGATTTTATTAGATTGTAAGCCTACGCGGCAGAGTCTTGCTATTTACTGTTTTACTCTGTACAGCACCATGTACATTGATGGTGCTATATAAATAAATAATAATAATAATAATAATAATAATAATAATAATAAGTGTGTAATGGAAGTCAGGGGTCCACCTGACAACCCTGCAAGGTAGGCTCCTGTCCTTCACAAAGTGCACAGTCCAAAGAACAGATTCTTAGCAATGGTCAGTAGTACAGGAGGTCAAGCCAAAGAAGCAAGGGAGCTGAGTTATAAAGAACTGCACTTCTCCAGGGTGGCGTCCTTCTGCCCACGCCGGAGAAGTGCGGAAGTGTTCCAGCGGCCATTCAGCTTGCTGGCCTGCCCTCTCTTCCCCCTCCTCCCTCTCCGGAGATGGCAACCCATCACGGGTCACCATTGGCTGGACATGCCAGTGAAGCAACACTGGAGCAAGACGACAGAGGGCAGATGCCATCGTCACCTCACTGAAAGAGGAAAAAGTCAGAGTAAGTCTACAACTTTTTAAATTCGGAGTATCAGGGGAAAGCCCTGGGATGGTTCCACAATGGCTGCTGTGTCATATAAATGACCTAGCGCCACGCCAGGGCCACCCCAGGGCTTTCCCCTCGTCAAGACAACCCCATAGTGCTTGTGTCAGGGAATCCCGTGTCGTCTTCACACACTGCAACGTTAGGCTCCTTGTCTGAAGAATCACCCTGCACTGGATCTCCGTCAGGCATGACAACTAACTCACAACAGCCATGGAAGAATGCATATCTAAGGTTACCTTCTTGATTTCTCCTAATTCCTGAACTATGT
This sequence comes from Elgaria multicarinata webbii, assembly GCF_023053635.1. NCBI lineage: Eukaryota > Metazoa > Chordata > Lepidosauria > Squamata > Anguidae > Elgaria > Elgaria multicarinata. The sequence continues at coordinate 76,958,200 of NC_086172.1, read as the reverse complement.
ATTTTCAGAGAATAAGCAGAAACCAGGCCATTTAAATGTATCAAGGTAACCCCCATTGCAGCAATTTTCCTGACTAAGCCTCTTCTTTATGTTTGCATAGTTATGCTTCCAAGGCAGGGGCAGGGCTAGAGAAATAGTAGCAGTGTAGAAAAAAAGATGTTTTTGCTCAAAAAAGGCACTGCAAAGATGCTCTAGGATTTCTATACTGTCCAGCAGGACATCATGTAACTATGGCACTAAATTGAGAGTGCAGGCATTTGTTAGTCATTGTCTTTCCTGGATTCAGTTTATTCCATTATTAACAGCAGGGTTTTGACCGTGGAAGTATATAATTGAGCCACCCTGCCTGCAGTCCCCAGAGAATTCAGCTTCATCATTTAGGAATCTTACAAACCTCTGGATATCTGAAAGATGTTGGCATTCATGAAAGTTGTCATACAACTCCTTCTCAGTGGTGGTTAAACATGCACTGAAGGAGTTAGCAGAAGCACTGACAACTTCATCCAGAGCCACCACAGTCATTACTGCCACCCTCAGCCAACAAGCTAATATGTTTATGTTAGGGCGAATGCTTAACTTTTGAAAATTGAAAACGTGTATTACTGACGAAGTTGGAAACGGTGCATACTATCTGGAGTCATCGTTTAATATTACATTTATACGTTTTCCCTTGTTTGTATTCTTTCATGTTTATGACATGTTTTTGTCCATGTTAATCAACAGTAACTTTGCTACATGTTTATTAAATGTTTGCTAAATGTCCATTGACATTCATTATATGACTGCTGGCTAGGATAAATTGTGTTAAGGCTTTTGGTATATGCACAACACATTGGGCTCCCTATAGTTTGTGCGCTCAACTTCAAGAGTGTTGGTGGATCTTTTCCCTTTCTTTTCACCCTCAGCAGTATAGCAAATGTTTCTCTCAATGTTAAAAACAATAGGTCCCTCATTCTGGCTGTCATGCTTGCCACTCCCCCAGCAGGTGTTATGGAACTGTCAGTCTTGTTTGTAACCTCAGCATTTTTTGAAAGATCCATATATTCTATCTATACCTTTGATGATCCGTATCATCCAGGGTAGCGGGGTCTGTACTTCTTGAAGTTGTTTATTTAGAACTATGTCTGTTTTCCACCTAAGAAGTAGACAAAATGGATTTAAGTAAATTCATTTAATTCTTGATATCACTACAACATCAAAACACCCTAGCCATAAGTGGAGGTTAAATTTCATCCATGCAAGAAACAGAACTTAGCAAAAGGAATGGCCAAAGTACGTTTCTGAAGCAGAGCAAGGTCAGGAAAGGGGCTGTGTATGATTTTTACTGCTACTGAATGGCAGCTCTACTGTCCAGGCCAGTGACACCACATGTTACTTACAATACAGGCAGGCTATTTGTATTTGTTAAGTGCATGCTGCATTTCTGTTTCCCCAGTCAGTTCCCCTCCATTCTGATTGGGTGGCTGGATCTTTCCTCCTGAAGCAGAGAATAGAGACAGGCAGTCTGAGAGGCTGCTCTGCCTAACTCCCAAATATGGGCAGAATTTGGCTCCACAGCTAATTGGGTGTCACCTATTCTTTTCATTGTGACTATGGGCATCCTTGGATGATCCAGCTTAACAGTACAGAAGCAGAGGAGGAAGGACACAAAGAACTGGTTTAAACATCATGAGAGGCCATGCTGAAAACAAGCTGTGGTGGATTAGTTGATCACTCATCAAGCCATGCTGCTGCTGACAGATAATCTGGTGCTCGCTGGCTTCTTTCTTTCTTTCTTTCTTTCTTTCTTTCTTTCTTTCTTATTACATTTTTATACTGCTCAATAGCCGAAGCTCTCTGGGCGGTTCACAGAAATTAAAACCATGAAAAGCATAAAAACAACCAACAAATTAAAAACATGAATACAAAATACAATATAAAAAGCAGACAGGAGGACAATATATTCCTTTGTCCTCCTGCCTGCTCCCAGCATGTATTCCATGGGCTGTTACAGCACATCTCCGCTACATTCCTGCTGTGATGAGATTTTCTCCCCACCTTCCTTTCTGTGCTGCGAAGCACCTGTGTTGAAATATATGTGCTGTGTGTGGGAGAGGGAGAGGGAGAGGGAGAGAGAGAGAAAATAATAGAATCATAGAATAGCAGAGTTGGAAGGGGCCTACAAGGCCATCGGGTCAAACCCCCTGCTCAATGCAAGAATCCACCCTAAAGCATCTCTGACAGATGGTTGTCCAGCTGCCTCTAGTGTGGGAGAGCCCACAACCTCCCTAGGTAACTGATTCCATTGTTGTACTGCTCTAACAGTCAGGAAGTTTTTCCTGATGTCCAGCTGGAATCTGGCTTCCTTTAACTTGAGCCGGTTATTCTGTGTCCTGCACACAAAAGGGTTGGTATTAATCTTAGGAGTGGAGAGGCGGGGATGGGGGCTTACTTTACTTTTCCAGATGAGCTGTTTGAGAGTTTTATTTATATTCCTGGTGGCTGGGAGTGGTTAAAGAAAAAGAAAAAAGTCTTCTTCCCCTCTCCCCTGTTTTTTAACCACCTGCAGGTGGGTGGGTGGTGGATTTCTGCGTGAACACAAGAGGGGGGAAACTTAAATTCCTCCCTCTCTACTGGCATAAGATTGTATTTATTTTGTAGCTTGTATTTATTCTATATCTTGACTTGTAACCCTTATGGCTTGTAAGCCTAGGCTTCACAACAAGAATACTTAAAGGATAAAAATGTACTCACATTTCATCAACATTGCAAGAGTGGAATTGGTCAGGCACTGATTTCGCACACACAGAATACCTTTCAGTTTCCCCACAGCAGGAGTATTTGCCATCCTCAAACTTTCCCTTGTGGCTTATAGTGAGTGCAAACTCAAACTTAATATTGTTGGCATTCCAGAAGGCTTTACTAAGGCTAGCCCAGAAGGGAAGAGAGATGGCTGAACCATTTTCTGTGCAGTATTTTATCACAGAACCTTTGCAACCAAGATAAATAGTGTTTTCTTCATAGGTGAGGTCTTCAAAATTAAGGAAATGAGATACTTCATGGATGAGTGTGCCTGGCTGGGATGTTCTTTCAAGATACTTGGGAGACTTCCAGAAATAGTCACACAAGTAAATGGTTCTTTTCTCATCTTTTGGGTATACGTATGCAATGTAATGTATCTTGGTAATATCCTTCTTAAAAGTCACTTTTTCAAGTTCTGCAAGGAGGTCCTTAACTAAACGTTCTGTCAGTATTGCATGGCGTTCCATCCAAAATGCACCTCTGTCTTCTCCCTCAAGGATTACTTTCTCAGGGACCTTCATCAGCACCTTGTCTTTTTTCTTCAGGGCATCTTGCAGAATCTCCAGTGCTCCCTTCTTTGCTGCTTCTGCAACTGTTGCCTCCTCCTTGGTTAGTTCTTGAATTTCCTTTTTTTCATCATGCTTCTTTGTTGCTTTTACACAACTCCATTCATTTCCTTCCGTTGTGCCCACACTGACCTCTTTTGAACACAGAACTGAGCCCATTATATCAGCATACAACAATCCCCACCAAATTCTTAACTCAGTTTCCTGTTCCAAAAGAAAGCACATGGTTGAGACCAGATTACTTACTCAGTAATCAACAGAGTCCTTTTTCCAAGCCCATAATTTGCTGCTATCCCTATCACCATCTCCATGCCTACTGCCTTGTTGCTCTACACGCCTAAAACAGCCTCTCCAATCTGTTCAGCAAGCCTCTTCCACTCTACATTTGATGTGTTCCTTTCATGGATGCTTCTGCAATTGCTTTGGTCAGATCTGTAAAGAGCTGGTGTGGTGTAGCAGGTATAGTGCCGGACATGGGCCAGGCATACTCAGTTTCATGAAGCTAATTGGATGATCTTGGGCCAGTCTTTTTCTCAGTCTAATCTACCTCACCGGGTTGTTGTAAGGATAAAAGAGGGGAAATTTGTAGTTACCATGTGTTATTTAGAAGAAAGGTGAGATATAATTATAATAAATGTACTCCTCAACTATCTGCTCAGCCTTCTGGCTTCTCTTTCTTCTGAACCCTACAGTGATGGGTCTCCCTAATTGCAGGTAGGAGACCCCTGGAAAGCTCAATTCCCATTGTGGAACATGAAATTCTCATTTTCTGCATGTTGGTAGGAAAGACCTCATGGACAGTTCTTACAATGGAGTGAAATAAACAGTGTGGTCTTCCCAGGATCTGTAGTGGGACCAGCACTATTTAACTTGTTCCTAAATGATTTGGAGCCAAGGGATGAGCAGTTAGTTGATCAGATTGTTCAGGATGATGAAAACCCGAGTAGACTATATAAGAAGAACTACAAGAAGACTTCTTCAAACTAGGTGAATGAACAAAAACCGTATATGGGTTTCAACTTAAGTATAAAATGATGCACATTGGGACAAAAATCCCTACTTCACATATACACTGAAGGGGTCTGATGTTGAACTGATGAACATGACATTCTGGGGTCGTGGTGGGTAGCAAAATGAAAACAGCTGTTCACACTTGTAAATTCCAAACTAGAAATTTGAAACTAAAACAGCCAATATCATAATTCTTTTACATACATCTGTGATATGTTTACAGTCCTGTATATTTATATAGTATGTTTACAATATTATTGTAATGTTTGTAATACTGTGTATTGTGTATTCACCCCATTTGAAAAAGGATGACATAATAAAGAAATATGCAGAATAAGGCAAACAAAATGATCAAGGTCTTGGAGCCCCTTCCCATAAGAAAATGTTAAGGCCCGCACGTTTGTCCCTCATAACTTCCTCTTTTGAAAGAAGAAGTAAACAACGTGCACATGGCCCATTCAGTGGGCTGTTTTGATCCCGCTGCAAGAGATAGCGGCAACTTCCAGCTTTAAAAATAAGTTGGACTTACTGGGGTGTTTTTTTGTGGTGCAAAGAAGGCTAGAAGGGGCGGGAGGCACGGGGGAGGCAGACAAAGTCATGAGAGGGACCCCTGAAAATCTGTGAGTGCCCAGTAAGGAGCTTGCAATGAAACTTTCATCTGATGGAACTCTAAGAAGGCAGAGAAAGACTTGTGGAATACATTGGTTTCTTCTGTGTGGCCACAGGGATGCATGGGATTTCCAAATGGAATGTCATCAGCCCAGGTTGATCCGTTGTTTACACAAAATGGGAGGCAGACATCGTGAGAGGGACCTGCGAAAATCCATGGGTGCCCAATAACGAGCGTGCAGCAAACCGCTAGCTGTGATGTAGCCAAACATTGTACATTGGAGCAAAAATCCTAACTTCAAAGAAGGGGTCTTATCTGAGGAAGAGTTTTTTGGGGTTGTGGTGGATAGCAAAATGAAACCAGCTGTTCACACCTGTAAATTCCATGCTAAAGATTGAAACTAAAATAGCTGATATACTTCCTTTGCATATGTCTGTAGTATGTTTTACAATCCTGTGTATTTACATAGTATGTTTACAATATTATTGTAATGATTGCAATACTAATGTACTATTCTTTTCACCCCATTTGAAAAAGGATATAAGCTAGAAAAAGGCAAACAAAGCGTGCAGCTATCTCACTCAATTTAAAACTTTTTAATTTTTATTTATAGTCCTTGTGCAAGTCTATTCTCCCTCACCGGACCACTTTACAGAACTATGTTCCCTTTCTCACAACTCCCCCTCCCCATGTCGTATCCTTGTTAAGAAACGAGATTTCTTTCAGCACTTATTCAGCCCAGGAGTATGGGGTGTCCCCACCCTCACCCCTTTGCATCAGAACTAAGCCCACTGTGCTTCCACACACACAAAATCCATGACTAATGCCTCTCTTCCCCACTACTTCAAGCAGCCCATTTCACAAAACCAACAGAGCCTTGTTAAACAACTTACCACCACTGGGAGAGAGAACGGTCAGACCGGCAAAAGCTGGGTGTTTTGGAAGTGACAGGTGGAGGGGAGAGACAACAAGCTATGGGAGATACGTAGCTGTGGAAGCGAAAGAGTGAGTGTGTGATAGAGAAAGTGAAAATGAAGCTGAATGAGAGGAATTCCCAGGAGGGGATTTTCAGAATCCTTTGCTGCTCTACTACCAATCAGCTAATAGTTTCTGATCAACGTTCAACACACCCGCTCATAAAATTTATTTATTTATTTATTACATTTTTATACCGCCCAATAGCCGAAGCTCTCTGGGCGGTTCACAAAAATTAAAACCATCATAAAACAACCAACAGGTTAAAAGCACAAATACAAAATACAGTATAAAAAGCACAACCAGGATAAAACCACGCAGCAAAATTGATATAAGATTAAAATACAGAGTTAAAACAGTAAAATTTAAATTTAAGTTAAAATTAAGTGTTAAAATACTGAGTGAATAAAAAGGTCTTCAGCTGGCGACGAAAGGAGTACAGTGTAGGCACCAGGCGGACCTCTTTGGGGAGCTCATTCCACAACCGGGGTGCCACAGCGGAGAAAGCCCTCCTCCTAGTAGCCACCTGCCTCACTTCCTTTGGCAGGGGCTCACGGAGAAGGGCCCCTGTAGATGATCTTAAGGTCCGGGCAGGTACATATGGGAGGAGGCGTTCCTTCAAATGGGTTAGATGATCACATGTGCCTGTTCCTTTGACAGAAGGAGGAATTGGACAAACGAATTTGACATGAGATGTCATCATAAAAAAGATTTCCAGCAAAGACAGCCATGCCATGAGGGGGAATGGGGAACCCTCCGGTCTCCCCAACCTTGTAGGAAGAAAAGCAATTTGGGAAAGTTTGGCTTTGGGTAATGGCCAGAGACAGCTCTTCTTCATGCTGCTTCTTTGCACAACCTTGCAGCTTCATATGCTGTCCAAGCCTTGTGGAAAGGGCACCAGGAAAACCTGGTTCCCCTCACCTGCTTCCTCTCCCCACCTCACATGGTGCACCTCTCATACACCCCCCATCTGTCAAACACACACACACTACTCCGTAGCTCCCTAGAACTGGAATATGTGTTTACTCAGAAATAAGACTCTCTCTGTTCAATGGGGTTTACTCAAAGGTAAGCCTGTATGTGACTGTAGCAGTTGAAATCAATGGGATTTACTTTTGAGTAAGGGAACCAGCAGATTTGTAGTTTAAGAACTTGAAGATGTACAGCTTCACATGATCAAAGGAATAGAAGATCGATCCTATGATCCTTCACACTGGTGGACTATGGGGAAAGTAATTTAAGGGGGGGGATTTAAAAATCATTAAAAAATCAAGGGATAACCCAATCTGATTCAAATTTGGAATGTTGAAAGCCCTCGAGAGCCATCACTATGCTGATTTTGATCTTTAAAACTTATGCAGATGTAAGCATTTGTTTAATTTCCATTTAAAAAATCCCTTAAAAGCAAGGGATGATCCAATTGGATTCAAATTGGGCATGCTGAAAGCCCTTAAGACCTATCACTGTGCCAATTTGGATCTCTTTGTCTTTGAAAATGAGGGCGCTGCTGGCAAGGAGGGTGCATTTTCCACATTTCTTTTAAGGTGAAAATGCCTACTCAGGAGTAAGAACATAGAGTTCAATGGGACCTCTTCTTGCTCCAGAGGGACTGCTTATAACCCACATGCCAATTTAATCCATAGATAAATTGATTAATCAACTAAAACTCCCTTTTATTGAAAAGGAGAGAGGGAAAGGGGAGGGGAGAGAAGCTATGCAGCCCGATGGAAAAAGGCACACCCCTCTCTTTCGTCAGCAATACCGCCCCTTGAAAACACACCCACAGAACATTGGATTGAAAACAATGGATGAAAATACATGTTGAAGTTGGAGTGGTGAGCTTTCACATTACCGGAAGAACCAGACTTTTCACGTGTCAAAATATGTCGCGGGGGTGGGGGTGGGGGTGGGGGTGGGGAAGAACCGCAATCACAGCAGGACATGGTCAGCGTCATCTGAGTCCTTTGAATGTAATTCACTGCAACAGCAGATTAGAACACTGGTGTGATGAAGCTTATTGTTTCACGTAGTGATAAACCAGTCTGTCTTCACCTCCACCCTGCAAGGTAGGACAGGCTGCAAGACACCCTTCTGTCTTTGGTAATATCCCTTATCCTGGCCATGTTAGAAGACAGGCCTATGGCTATTATATATGCACAATATGTTCCTTTTCCAGAGCTTCATTTAAACTCCTTCACAATCTGGTTAGTGTGTCTGCCAAGCTGTTCAGTGCATAGATAATATGGACTTCAGGCTAGCCAAGAAAAATCAACTGTAGCTTCCAATCCAATATATTTCTTGAAGAATCAAGCAGAGAAATAGCCAGTTACTTTAAAAATAAAACGAAACATGAAATGAGGTCACGGAACCTTACCGATCAGAATCTGAACAAACATTTGGGGGATGGGAAGTGGGGGACGGGATGAGGCCCAAACTGACATTGCTTCTCTGCTTTCCATATGAAGACGAAGAAATTCTCAAAGAGCCCAAGTATTTCTATGGGGCTGGAGAGTTCCAGGAAGAAAAGTTCAAAATGACCAATGAATAGCTTTGGAGGACCTGTTCATTCAGTGATTTCTACTGTACTTCTTTTACATGAGCGGCGTTAGGTGGGAGGGTGGGTATCCGCCTGGAATGAGATGTATATCTGGTTCTGTTGCAGCCTTTCCAGGCCTGGACTATTCTTTGTTTAAGAGTCTTTCCAGAAAGAGAGATGGGGTAAAGTTTTGGATCTCAGGCATGTACTATTTAATAATAACAAATTAATTGATAAACCATGAATTCTGATTCTTCAGATAGGCAAACCCATTTTAATGGAACACAAAAGGAATATCTTACAATCGCAAGAAATTACTAACTATTGTGGTATCTGTAAACATTATTTATGTTGACTAAAATTAAGAATTTATCAGACACTGCATAATTTAAACAAACCCTTTATTACAATAATTAACGAATCATCAAATGAATCATCAATTTATTAAAGGTATGCACGCTTGAGCATTGCTATTTTATTAATTTTGTTTATTTCATTAATATTTTTTGGTGAGGAACTCAAAACAATGTTGGGATTTAGTCCACCTTCCTCCCACTCAGGGCTGTTGTCTATCCCAGATTACAGTCCTCAGCTAAGGCACCACTGCAGCACCACAGTTAACCTATAAAGCCTTATACGGGTTGGGACCACAATACCTGACGGAACGCTTCTCCCAACATGAACATACCCATACGCTATGCTCAACATCTAAGGTCCTCTTCCGAATGCCTACTCTGAGGGAACTCGGAGGATGGCAACAAGGGAGAGGGCCTTTTCAGTGGTGCCCTCCCCCCCTCAATTATGGAATGATCTCCCTGATGAGGCTCGCCTGGCGCCAACATTGTTATCTTTTCGGCGTCAGGTTAAGACTTTTCTCTTCTCCCAGGCATTTAACAACATATGCTGAGTTTTTTTTTAAAACCGACCCCATAATAGTTGTTTTAAACGGATATTGCTGTTTTTATGCTTTTGATGGTTTTAAATTTCTGTATATTTGTTTTTAATGTTCACTGTTTTTAACTTTTGTAAACCGCCCAGAGATCTTTGGCTATGGGGCGGTATATAAGTGTAATAAATAAACCTGTAGGGAATTATGGGACTAGGTTTCCCCTTTTGACTCTGTAAATCTATTGCCCTGTAGGGCAAAAGTGAATGGGTGGCAGAGACACTGATGTATATGTGAGCATATCACCATGCACCAGACGTCTTCCAAAAGCACAAGTATTTATTATTACAACTCATTGACAAACATTGGACAGAAAAAAAAAATTGATTTTGAGGAAAAGGAACAAGTGCAACTTAATTTTTTAAAATATGTCCCTGGGTCCATCTAGGCCCGGAACTGTTCTGCCCCCTGAAGAATTAACACAAGCCCAACCACTCATTCAGACTTCTGCTGCAAAGGTGAAACTGTTTCTTCCAATTTATTCACATATCCACTTGAGAACCCCAGCCTTCGTGGGACCTGGGGGGGGGGATTTCTCTCTCCCCCCACCAGCCCTGTTTTCCCCTGGCCAAAACTGGTAGAGGTAGGCTTTTTAAAATGTTCAGATAAGTTAACAGTCTATGCAGAAGCAGGCATAAAAAGAATCAATAGGGGACACTCCCAATTCGTTTCAACATTTTCTCCCAGGTTATGCATCCTAACCTGGGAGAAAATCAATTGAAAATCATGTTGCTTCAACCCTGGAAGAACCCGCCTTCCGCAGCAATGTTCAGCTGGGCTTTTAATCAAGGTAGACGTTTTTCCACTCTTTTGCTCGTAAAGAAAAGGAAAATATATATTTAAGTAGGATGAGGTACACCACTGTAAAGCTCTTATGTTGGCTAGTCAAAATATTGAAAGAACCATTAGTCTGAACCTGCAGCAAGACAGAGATAGCCTAAAAGAGATACAGTGGGGAATTGGCTCTGGTGACATTCAGGGCATGTGCACAATGGGGTAACTCAGAGCAGTGGAAAATAAAGAATGAAGGATAGAAAGATTAAGAAGTTAACACAGACATGGCCATTTCTAGGCACGCACAGCTGTAGTCAGACCATTCTTCAGGGAAAGGGTAGCTTGGATTGGGATGCCTTCTGCTTCATCAGGCTGTGACTGACCTGAGCAAGCTGGTGCGTAAATTTGGAAAGGGGGACTTTTAGTCTTTGACCTTGTCCTGACTATATTGATGATTCAAAATAACAAGCAGAGAGGAGGGAGAGATCTAAATGCAGTAGAATAGGAAGAATATTCAGCACTGGTAAGGTCTCATCTTGAGTAGTTCTGGGCACTACACTTCAAGAAGGATGCAGACAAGGTGGAGGGGGTTCAGAGGAGGGCAACGAAGATGATCATGGGTCTGGAAACAAAGCCCTATGAGGAGAGACTGAAAGAACAGGGCATGTTTAGTCTGGAGAAGAGAAGATTGAGGGGAGACATGATATTACCCTTCAAGTACTTGAAAGGTTGTCACATAGAGGAGGGCCAGGATCTTGATCATCCCAGAGTGCAAGACACGGAATAATGGGCTCAAATTACAGGAAGCCAGATTCCGGCTGGACATCAGGAAAAACTTCCTGACTGTTAGAGCAGTACGACAATGGAACCAATTACCTAGGGAGGTCATGGGCTCTCTCACACTAGAGGTCTTCAAGAGGCAGCTGGACAGCCATCTGTCAGGGATGCTTTAAGGTCGATTCTTGCATTGAGCGGGGGGTTGGACTTGATGGCCTTATAGGCCCCTTCCAACTCTACCATTCTATGATTCTATGTTTTTTATGAACCTTAGGAAGTGGGAGACAGTTGCTTGCCATAGTGTCTGTGGCCTGGAAGGCTTAATGCAGGGCAGGACAGCCTGTTTGTTAATGCAGGGTGGAAGGGGCTGTGCCTGAAGTGGATCCAGGAGTACTGCTATCATGCGCACCGGCTTAACAAGTGAAAGACTCGAAGATTGCTTTGGGTGAGTAGTGCAGACGAGGGATAGTTTTGAGAGCTCTGTAGTAAGTGCTCTTGGAGTTGTGGCCCAGGGTCTCACAGCAGCTCTGCAAGAGAAGGCACAATTAGTATTCATTACCACAATGCTGCCAACTTCAGCTTAGGACCTTTCATAAAAAGGGTTAAGTTATCCCTACTAATTGTCTGCCGTCCCCCACTCTCAATGATCAGTTGCTTTCTTCCTGCCCTGACAGTAGGGGAAGTGTTTCCTGCTTTTTTATCCTTGTGGGATGTGTGTATTAAAATACTCGATAGGTATAAACTGAAGATTAGACACAAGAACACTGATATGCTAAAATGTGGATAGGACATCCAGGAGACAGCTACAGCATCAAGAGGGGAGAGAAAAAAGTTTTTTTTAAATTGTATTCTCCCCTTTTGTTCCATTAGTTGCATCTCTTCTTTCACTATGTTGATTTTATACAGTATGTGTGCATGTTGGGGGGCAGGGTTGGGGTTTGAACGGTCAACACTTGTAGAATAAAAGCTACTCACATTTCATCAAGATCACAAGTGTGGAAAGGGGCATCCACAAAGTTCTCACACACAGAATACCTTGCAGTTTCCCCACAGCAGGAATATTTGCCATTCTCATACTTTTTGCCGTGTGTTATGGTGAGCTCAAACTCATACTCAATGTTGTTGGCATTCCAGAAGGTTTCCTAAGGGTAGTGCAGAAGGCTTTCTCGACATAATCATTATGTTTTCCTTGTAGTTTCAAGAGCTTTATCCAGTAATAAGAAAGTCCCATACTTTCCAAAAACTTTTCTGCATCGGAAGGGATCGTCGAACTATTTTCTGAATTGTCTTTTATCATACAACCATTGCAGCCAACATAAAGGGTATTCTCTCCATAGGTGAGGTCTTTAGCACTCAGGAAGTGAGACACTTCATGGATAAGGGTGCCTGGCTGGGAATCTTTTTCAAGGTACTTTGGAGCCTTCCAGAACAAGTCGCACAAGTAAATGGTGTTTTTGTCATTTACATATATGTATGCATAAGTTCTTTTTCTGTTTGCATCCTTCTTAAATGACACCTGCCTGAGTTGTGCAATGAGGTTATTGACTAGATTTTCTGTCACTATTGCATGGCGTTTCACCCAAATCTGACAGTCCTCTTCCTCATCAAGTACAAGCCTCTTAGGTACCTTCATCAGCACCTTTTCCTTCTTCTTTAGAGCATCTTGCAGAATCTCCAGCGCACCCTGCTTTGCTGCTTCTGCAATTCCTGCCTCCTCCTTGGTTAGGTCTTTAATGGTCTTTCCCCCGTCATGCTTCATAATTGCTTTAACACATCGTCGTTCATTCTTTGTCTTTGTGCACACAAAAATCTCCTCTAAATTCATAACTTCACGGAGGTAAGCAAACACACCAATTAGCAAAATCACATTCCTGTTCCAAAACAAAGCACACGGTTGCGGTTAGATGATTTATCCAGGTATTGATTATACTGGACATCCCTCTTTCCTCCTGTAGGGGCAAGGTTGATGCAAGAGCCTGATGGGAGCCTGATAACGGGGAAATGATGCACGGCCCCCATCCCATGGCCTCTACATTCTGGTGTAGCTCAGTTGTGCCCCTTAGAGCATCTGATAAGTTTGCTCCATGCTGAACAGGCCAGATCTTACCTTTTGTTCTCCAATAAACATCTGCATGCTAAGCTTACTTTTATAACAGTCCACCTGTTTTGAACTCTCTAATTCTTTTCAGATGTAAGTTTCGGATCATAAAGAAGATGGGTTTAGTAAAAAAAACACCCCTCTGATTTGCTGGCTTTTCCACTGATATCAGAACTGGACTATATTGCACTATTAAACAAAACAACAAGTCAGTTTCCTCTAGATGGCTGGCCTTTACTGGACTCAGATTCCCAAAGAAGCGAGACATTATCCTCACTCCCAGTTTTCCTATCAACTGCTAATCAGGAGGCTAAAGAGGCTGTCTCTCAGATCACCCAAGACACTACTTGGGAAAGGTCACATGTAAATATAAAGTATAAAGTGTTAGTTATCACCTTTAAAGCCCTACATGGTTTGGGTCCAGGCTACCTGCGGATCGCCTTCTCCCGTACAATCCGCCCCGCACACTCAGGTCCTCTGGGAAAAATCTACTTCAGCTGGCAAAAACTAGATTAACAACCGTTACCCAGAGGACCTTTTCTTCTGCTGCTCCCAGACTGTGGAATGGCCTGCTGGAAGAGACTCGTCAATTTAATAGTCTACTAGCATTCAAGAAAGCTATAAAGACTGATCTCTTCCAGGAGGCCTATCCAGTGGAATTTTAAGATGTTTTTAGGATGTTTTTTAAGGGTTTTTAACAATGTATGTTATGTTTTGGTTCAGTTTTGTGTACTTTATCGTTTATTGTTGTTCCCTGCCTCAGTCAGAATGGAGAGGCGGGTAAGAAATATATTATTATTGTTATTATAATTATTTAGCTAAGCTAAATTGATTGTACTGATTTTTATTTGGAATTCTTTCTCTGTGAGTGTTGCTTTACCTTGCTCTTCCTGTTTCTTCTCTCCCCACAAACTCCTTTTTATATGTGGACTTTTGGCTGTATTGTTTTTAAAAAGGGAATGTCAATGTCTCACTTAAACAGGGTTCAGATTGCTCTAGCTCGCAGGCCAAAACCACTCTCCTAGGCCACCCTGTCTGGCCTGTAGAGGCCTCGGGTGAGGCCACCCTTCCTCCTCAAAGCACCAACCTGGCTGACTCCACTTTCCTGCTTTCTCATTTCCCCTGATTGGGAAAGGGGGAGCAAAGCTCATCAAGGGCACCAGCTGAGTTCTGCGAGTGTGTGCATGTGTGTGTGTGAATTGTACGGCTGCTAAATAATTTTAAACCCTGGACTTAATTATTGTATGTGGGGATGGGGCTTTCAGACAGCCATGTGTATTACTTCAGTTGTGATGCACACATCTAACATTTCTCTTCTCCCGCTTCCCACAATTCCAAATGCTTCTACATTCCTGATATGTTAGAACAAATTACAAGCAAAAAATCAAACACTGTTTGCCAACTTTGATAAAAATAAATAAATGCAGAGTATGTGCAATTTCAGAATTTAAGGTGCTTCTAGACAGAGGGCTGTTACTGCCTCCAATCAAGAGGCAATGGTGCTTCTAATCTGTCTTTTCTTCCTTAACAGATTTTTTTTTCTGGTAAGAAAACATACAGAAGAAGTGGAGGGAAAACACAGGAGGGCTACAAATGGAAGATGATGTCATTGGAGCCTCCATAAAATTCTGCGAACGAGGCAGGACAACTGCATAATAAAAGCCTCATCTTAAATCATAGCTCTGGAGCATGACTGCAGCAGTAAAATGGAGCTTCAGCTGTTCTGTGAGTATGCTTACATTTACTTGGGAATAAGCGTCATTTTGTTGTAGATAATATATTTTAAATGTAAAAATAATGAAATGAGCATTTTTAGCCATGTACATACCCACTTAGCTACCCCAAATTCAGGGCCACAATGAGCCATAGGGCTAGCATTAAAATTAAAAAAACGGCAGCAAATTACACAAAATTTAAAGCCTGATGGAACAGACCAGCCTTTACTGCTCATCTAAGATAACATAGTGAAGAAGCCTATCTATCTCACCTCTCTCAGGAGGGAGTCCCACAATTGGGTGCTGCTACCAAAAAGGCCCTGTGTCAAGTACCCACCAATCTAGCCTCTCTAGGAGGAAGGACATTGGATGAGGATTGTTAATGATGTTCAGGTTCATATGGAAAGAGGTGGTTCTTTACATACCTTGGCCCCAAATGCTTAGGTTTTGTCAGTCAAAACCAGGACCTTATATTGTGCTCAGTAAGAAACTGGATGCCTGTGAAGTTGTTCCAAGCCTCGTGTAACATAGTGTCCCAAGCACACTCCTGACAAAAATTTAGCTGCTGCATTTAGTTTCTGAATACGCCAGCCACACATAGAGTGTGTTGCTGTAATCCAGATCTTTGCTGGAGTTGTGGGGTTGGATCTCTCAGCTTGTTCTTCTCCATTTTGTCCAGAGAGCATGGTCACTGGGGATGCTACTTAACCTCCAGAGATGGTTTGAGAGAGCACTTTCTCCCTTACCAGCCAGCCCGGTTACTCTGGTCATTATTTGAGTTCTTGATGCCTTTTTTCAGCTCTCTTGATTGCACAGACGCTGTCCCTTCTTGGAGAGAGCGAGAGCTCCATCACACCTACTCTTCCCCCCCCCTTAGTCCGTGGGCCCCCGCCCCCGTTTCCTTAGCGAGTCTAGTACTGGGCATTTTCATGTTTGTGCGTTGTTGCCCTGTTTCAGCTCATGTAACTTTTCACCTGTGCTACTATTCCTGCCCGTCCCCCTACGTTCTCCTTCCCCCTGCAGTTAATTTTTTAATATGTTTTTATTTCTGGGCAAATACAATAGTACAGCAGCCTGAAACTGCGCAATTATTGTGCCCAAACGGAGCTTCTAATGTCTCCGGAATTATCCGTCAGTTTTTCAGGCATCAATGGTGTGTGTGTGTGTTTCTTAATTAAACATCTCCATATTTGGAAAAGGCTGAGTGGGGTGCAGGGTAGCTTTGATATTGACATCTGTGGATAACCAAAATGCTTACCCTTACATCTGTGTAATTTTTAAAGATAAAGGGATGAAAAGTGATAGCTCTTAAGGAGGGCTTTAGCGATGGCAAGTTTGAATCAGATCCATTCATGCCTTGATTTTTAGGATATTTTTTTAAAAAAAATCCCCTCAAACCATTCTCCTGATACTCCACCAATGGAAACTTACACCTGCTTTCATTTGTGGAGGTTCTGTTTTCCTTTACTTTGCTAATGCACAGCTGTGCATCTCCAGTTCATAAAAGAGATCTGCTGGCCCCTTCTGCATCATCAAAGTAAAGGATAAAACCTCCCTCCATAAATACAGAGCTGTGTGGGACTATAAAATAGTTTTACTTCTTTTCTTTTGTGGGGGTGTAGGTGTAGGAATATGCAACATGGATACTTGCCAAATTGGCTTTAAAAAAAGCCTTTTCTTTTTATTTTCCCTCTGTACCTGAGAATTGTTCTGTGTCTTTAGTTCTAGATCCAGCGATCCAAAATAAAGAGTTCATTAAAGGGATATGCCCATCAGCAAAGTAAAGGATAAAACCTCCCTCCATAAATGCGCAGGGGTGGATTAACGGAGAATGTGTGTGTTTCTGGGGAAGAGGAATGGTTTGAGAGGGAAAAAATTAATTACAAAATCAACTGAATACAGGATCCGTTTCAAATGGCATGCATACAGCCCTACTTAAGAGCTATCATGTTGCCAAGTTTCATTGCTTTATCTTTAAAAATGATGGAGCTGTAAGCATTTTGGAGCAGTGAAAGTCTGTTCAACTGACTCAGCACAAGCCGTTTCACTGGACAGAGCATGCTAGAGAAGGAGAACCGTCCAGCCCTCCTCTTTCATTAGCAAGCACATGCCCCCAACAAAGGACATGGCGTAAGACCAGCAGTATATGAGGAGAGTGCTTTAATCCTGCTTGGAGGAAATAAGATGGACTTTCCCTGCTCTAGGAAAACATGTAAAATGGAGGGGAAGAGGCAGGGTGACTGCTGGACAGGCATAGCGTCATGTTAGTACTGGGCTGCAAAACTGCAAACCAGGCAAGATGAGCGTGCTATAAAACGCTGGTGTGATGGAACCCAGAGAATCTTGCAACACTGACCCAGGCTTTTGTAAGCACCAGTCTTGACTAATGAAATGCACTCTTTATGGGGCTGTTCATGAAGGCAACTTGGAAACTTCAGCTAGTGCAAAGTACAACTTTATGTTCAGGAGATTTTCACTTTCACACAGACATTGCTAAAGATATTTAGGTTGGGTTTTTTTTCACATGGACCCCCCTTTTTTATAGTTAGGCAGTAACTATACCAGATTTTTTTGGCCTGCCCTTTTGCAACCCACGATCCACACTGAACCCTTTTCCTGGCGTGCATAGCAGGATTTTGTGTCCACATGAGAGTGTGTCCATGACAGAGTGTGTTCAGGTATCATGTCCCGGTCTCATCCTTGCTCCTCATACAAAATCTTTTCTCCATTCTGGGCACATGCGTTGGTGAATGTAACTGGCCTGCTCACACTGCTTTTTAAAAAATAAAATAAAATAAAAACACTTTCTGGAAGTTCAGTATTTTGGAATGTCTTAATTTAGAAATACGGAGCACGCAAGTCTCCTGCATCTGCTGCCTCCTAGCAGGCAGCCGAAAACAGAGTGAACAGGTTCCTCTCTCACTGCTTTGTAAAAAGAAAGCCTCAGCCCCTCCGCAAATCACAAAGCTGACTCACACAATTTTATTTTTATACTTATAGTAAAAATTAAAAAGTATACAATTAAAACATATAAATAGAAATACACAAAAGTTAAAAATATAATTAAACCTGCTGCAATTTTAAAATATTTAAAACAATTAAAATACAGATAGCAATTTAAAAAAATCTAATGCATAAACAGAGGTCCAGACTATTCGCCAAAGGCCTGCTGGAACAAAAGTTTTTGCCTGCCTCTGGAAGCATAGCAAGGGAGCTTCCCTGGGAAGGGAGTTCCAGAGCCCTGGAGCAGCCACTGAGAAGGCCCTCTCCCACGTTCCCACCAGGTGTACCTGTGATGGTGGTGGGACCGAGAGAAGGGCCTCCCCTCAGAGCAAGGGCAGGCAGTTGTGCAGTCAGTGTAAAAAACTTCCCCCTGGATCACTCTACAGAAATATGTTCCCTTTCTGACAACTCTCCCTCCCTCTCCCCGTCCCCATGTCGTATCCTTGTTAAGAAACAAGAATTTCTTTGAGCACATATTCAGCCCCGGAGTATGCTTTTTTTGGCTTTGCATCAGATCTAAGCCCACAGTCCTTCCACCCCCCTACTTCAAGCAGCCCATTTCACAAAACTAACAAAACTTGTTAAACAACTTACCACCACCGGGAGAGAGAACGGTCAGACCGGCAATAGCTGGGTGTTTTGGAAGTGCCAGGTGGAGGGGAGAGACAACAAGCTACGGGAGATACTTAGCAGTGGAAGCGGAAGAGGCTTGTGGAGAGTAAGTGTGTGATAGACAATAGAGAAAGCGAAAATGAAGCTGAATGAGAGGAAGCTCTCCCAGGAGGGGGTTTTCTGAATTGTTTGCTGCTCTACTGCAAATTAGCTGATAGTTTCTAATCAATGTTCAACACACCCGCTCTTAAAATGGGTGAGCTCTTAAAATGGGATAGATCACGTGTGCTGGTTCCTCTGACAGAAGGAGGAATTGGACAAACAAATTTGACAAGAGCTGTCATCATAAACAGAGTTTTCCCAGCAAACAAGGAGACCCCATAAGAGACAACAGCCATGCCATGAGAGGGAATGGGGAACACGCAGGTCTCCCCGACCTTGTAGGAAGAAAAGCGATTTGAAAAAGTTTGGCTTTGGGTGGGAAAATGGCCAGAGACAGCTGTACTTCACGCTGTTTCTTTGCACAACCTTGCAGCTACATATGCTGTTTTTGGTGGGCTTGTGCATCATTGAATGATTGCTCTCGACTAATCCACGCCTTCCCCCAGTCAAGAATTCTGATCACGGATCTCCCTCCCGGCATTTCCTCTAGTTTGGCCCCTGCTAGCACATGTGTGAGGATTTCCTATCTTTAATAGTTGGAGTCTATTCTCTTGCCGTCCTCTGGTGATACATTCTGATGGGTAGATCTGGTGTTGGCTCCAGGGTTTCGAGGGCCCTTGTATGGGCGAGACATCCTCCATGGGGGCCCTGTCTCAGGGAGTCTTCCTTCTCACTGCCACCAGCTGCTTTTGCTCCTCCTCCTCTTTCTCATCATTGATGCCTCTTGCTGGCTTGACAGGCAGGGAGCCACTGAGCATGTAGGCAGCGACATCTACTGCTCCTCCTTTTCACTAGCATTGTTGTCTAGACTGGGGTGAGGTGCAGGTGAGCAAGCAAGTTGCAAGGGTGAAGAGGAAGAACACGTCTAGGGGACTATTGCCAGTGTGCCTCTGCTGGGCTGTGGGCCATGCCTACCTTTGAGCTGGTTGGAGTTAGATTCCATCCTACCTGAGCGGAAAGCCTGTTGCGCAAGTGCTCCAACCTTTCCCCCGTTGCACAATGTTGTTCTGCTATCCTGATCCAGTATACTGACTTCCATGAGCGCTAGGCTCTTGCTCAGTGTTATGCAACATATCACACCATGTGCTTAACCCAATACATGCACTTTTGCTTTAAAGCCAGATTCCAATCCATGGGTTTGCGCATGTTTGTAGGGCTATGTGGTATGGTGTGGGAGAGACCTGGGCTTGTCGTTCTCTTCCAAGCAAGCCCGGGGCTACCTGTACTGATGAGCAGGTGCTTGCAATGCAGCATGCCACAAATCGCAGGATGTATATCCGGGCCGATCTCCAGTGTTGCTCTTATGGGACAAGGGAGAAATGTCATTTGAAACGATAAAATCCATGCTGCGCTGCCACTTGTGCAACCTTTTGGCAGAACTACAGTGCTGCTACAACTCTTCCGCAAGTTTATATCAGTACTGGAACCTGAAACTAGGGCCAGCCTAAGACATTTTGCTGCCTGAGGCTGAATAGCAAAAGGCATCCCCATTCCCAAGTCAAGGTGTGTAGTACCCAAGGCTGGTCAAGTTGCTTTGGAACTTGAGACAGAAAATCCCACAAGAACCTTTTCCTGGGAATAATTAACACATTAATGATCATAATAATAATACATTAAGTGACTAAGTAATTGCTGTCCTTTCAAGATACCCGAAACTAGCTGCCTGAGGCAACCATCCCACTCTGCCTAATGGTAGGGCCTGCCCTGTGAAAATAGGTTTGGAATGGATCTTAAGGTAATTGTCAATCTGTACAGCTCAAAGTAGCTAGGGAAAAACGTTTGATTTATGCTGTTCTTGGAGAGATCCAAGACATACCTACAATAAAGTCTTCAACGTGTTTCTCTTTTTCCTGGGGAACCCTGGGGAGTGTACTTTTGTGAGGGAAAGCTAGGGATCCCTAACTGAGAATTTTCAGGACCTCACCATAATATAGTTCCCAAGGTGCTTTGGAAGATGCCATGAGATCTGTTGGAGGAGCTCTCCTTCACATCTCACCAACAGAAGACATACGCTATGGTGGGATGTGGGAGAGGGCTTTCTCTGTTGTGGCACGCCGGCTGTGGAATGCCCTCCCCTTGGAGGCCCGACTGGCACCAGCACTGGTTTCATTTCAGCACCAAGTTAAGTCATGGCTTTTTAACAAAGCATTTGATGGCTAAATTCACCAAGCTTGTACATAGTTTTAATTGTTTTAATTGGTTTTACTGCTTTTAAATTCTGTACTGGTTTTAGCTTATTAATGGTTTGATTTGTTTTTAGTTGTGTATTGTTTTATATTGTTTGTATGATTTTATCTGTACACCGCCCTGAGATCCTTGTGATATAGGGTGGGATACAAATGTCTTAAATAAATAAAGTGGTATAAAATCAATATATGTAGGGACGGTAGATAAGCTTTCAGAATCAGCTGGCAATGGGCTATGGAATTGCAGGGAGTTTTCCTTCTTGAGATTCTAAAAATGAAAGCTGCTGGATATCAAGCCTGAAATTTGCACCCTTTGATCTGAAAGTCTTTCTCCATAAATATAAGTATATCAGTACGACCGTTGGTTCCTCAGTGTTGAGGGAAAGGCTCTTTGCACATGCACATAAGTAAGTATCCACTGCTGTGTTTCATCCAAGTCAAAACCTTAGGACTGAAACACAGTTCAATGGCTCTGTCATGGCGAGTTGTTACAATTTCTGGACTTTCAGGGATTTGTGCTGGGTGGGCTGAAATGTTATCATTTGATCTGAGAAATCTAATCTTGTAAACTCTTAACTAACTGCTTTTGGAGTCAACATGTGCTGCAAATGGCATCTCAGATTGGAGAAGACAGTTTTGCGGATCAGATGGAGGCACGTTTCGGCAGTAGGGTGCCAACATCTCCCAAAGACAGAGGTGTCCGTTTTAGTGGGGATGAGAATGCTTTGTAGGGGCAGAACTGGGAAGATCCCAAGAAGGATGGAGTTCCAGACATTAGCAGGATAGAATAACTTATGACACAACAGACATGCCTGGAGTTCTACTTGTGCCTCTTTATTGGGAGAATCTTGTACATTTGTAAAACAGCGACTCGCGCTCAATAAAGTTATGGAATGATAAGCCCCTCCCGGGAAGATCCTTGGCTTGGTCCCAGTGAGAGCTCCACGCACCCTGCAAGGCTGCACCCCTTGGAATCACACACATTTCCAGCGGGCAGGCAGGTGGATGTTACCATCAACATCCTAATGCCTCTACAGCAGCTCATAGCCTCGATGCCCTTGACTTTTTAAATTGATCTACACAAGATCTTGGTGTTTTCACTGGAAGATGGGGAGAGCGTTTGCAGCATATTCCTGTGAGTGCCACGTTCCTTCCTGAATATGCACCCCCAGAAGTACAAGCACACTTCCCTAATTGTGGGGCAGGTCTCTGTGAGAGATCTTTGTGTGTCTAAGGGTGCATGCTGGCCGGGCCCCCCTCTGGTTTGCTACATGAGGGCTGGAAGCTGTTGCCGGGGTTCTGGGACATTCCCTTGCCCCACAAAGACAGCACAAGGTGGTTTGATTGGCTTTTTCCTGTCGTACCTTTTCTCGGGGCTCTGCCACAAAGCTAGAGGTTGACACACATTTTCTGCTCCTCCCCCAATATGCTTCTGGAGGACCAATCCCCAGCACTTGAGGATTCATCAATTCCCCCCGCCCCCCCACACTGGACAATTCTGCTACTGAGTGCGGTCTATGGGCCTGAGTCCTAGGGGACTGTGTGAGCTCTTATCCACCCCTTGGTGTTGTGCGGGACCCTAAAGGACTCCTTCCTTTCTCCTGGGGGGTGGGACAGTTATTTTTGGCTTGGACCCTGAATGCTGTTGGAGGAGGAGGATGGATGGACAATGCAGGGAAGGGAAAAGGCTGTACATCTGGGAAGTGGTGCCCCAAAGAAACCTGGGCTTTGTTGCTGCCAGCAACCTCCTGCTGAATCTGCCTCTGCACTTGGGCCTGGAGGAAACCTGAGATTCTGATGTCTATATCAGTGCCCGGCCTTACCAGCAGTTCTTGGCAACACCAGCAGGGGGCAGCTGCAGCAATGAAGGACTGAATATCTGGCTAAAAACCACAGGCCCAAAACAGTTATGTACAAATATACAGTTCTGAGGGGGATAAGGGAGGGGTGAAGCCGTGGGGTGGGGTGGGGCAGTGCCCATATGCTAAAGGGGCACATCCTGGTTCTTTCTTTAAGGGAAGGATTTATGGTCTTGAACCCTGTTATAGGTTCAATCCCAGTGTGGACAGCAAGAAGCAGGCAACAGGGCACAGGGCATTGCCCAACAGTAGTGAATGGGACACAGAACCTGTTTTCTGCCCTGAGACACCCCTGTGTGCATGTAATATTGTGATGAGTATGTAATGCATGTATGTAAGGGTTGGGGAATAGGTGTAAGGAAGAATACTAATGCTGGACAGGAGGACTATACGAAGTGAAAGGTGTTGGAAGGAACATTATGACTGCCAGGTGGAGTTTGTGGCAGAGGCAGACGCTGCCACGTAGGGTTGTGAACAGCTGGTTGGTTGCTGCTACCTCATCAGACTAGGCTCTGGAATAGATTTCTGCCTCTCTCTCTCTCCTGAGACAGCATCTTTGCTCCCGAGCGTACTCCATGTTCCCCGTTGCCCTTCCTCCCACTTTGCCGCTCAGGACAGACTGCCCCAATGAAGCCTTTTCCTATCCGTGGAGCAGTGCAGAGGCCATTCTGCCTCCCTGATCATGGCAGCGGATGCTCTCTCTGTGCTTCAATATGGTGGGGGCACTAAGCCTTAGAGAGGAGCGCCAGCTGGACTGGGCAGCGGATAGGACAAGGGGCTACAGGAAGAAGGGGGCTCAAAGCATCAAATGCCTTTTGAAAGCCTGAAGAGGTGGGAGAAGGTGGCTTGGGACTGGCCTTGCGACTTGGAAGGGCTGTTAGCACAGGGTAGGACCTGCTGTGCCCCGAGCTGCTCCAGCAGCGCTACCGCCCTTCGGTGGGGAGCGGTGCCCGGGCTGGACTAGCAAGCAAAGTCTTCAAAGACCCCTTGGGGCGAGTAGTGGTGGCGATGGTGATGGTTCGGCAGGAGGCCTGTGGGGTAGGTGCCCTCTGAGTGACGGCCCAGGGTCTCACAGGGGCTCTGCAAGAGAACATAAGAACATCAGAAGAGCCGTGCTGGGTCAGACCAAGGATCCACGTGGTCCAACACTCCGTTCACACACTGGCCAACCAGCTGCCAACATGACTGCAACAGCACCCTCCCACCCATGTTCCCCAACAACTGGTGTATACAGGCTTACTGCCACTGATAGTGGAAAACTGCACAGCACCCGTTACTGGTTTCCTGCCAACGTCAACTTAGCCTCCCCACCGCCACCCTGCCAGGTTGGGCTCCCTCTTCCTCCACCCCAGTCAGTTGTCCCTGCATGAGCAGTCTGCTCAATCTTCCTAGATAAAGGAGATGGAGACCAACAGTTTTAGGAAACCTGCACGTCACAAGAAAGCATAGGAGACATGGAGCTGCCATGGCTTTCCTTGTTCTGCGATATGACATCATCACACTATGCACTGTCCCACCCCTGCCAGCCAGGGCTGTGAGGAGGGGTAGGGCAACACAGTGTAATGACATCAACATCACGGATTCTGTCCTACTCCTACTAGATCAGTCGTGGGGAACCCAAGGCCCTCCAGATGTCCTTGAATTTCAACTCCCATGGGCAATGATAGGGGATGAAGGGAGTTGTAGTTCAGCAACATCTAGAGGGCCACACATTCCCACTCCTGAACTAGATGTTACAAAGAGGAGGGAGGGAGGAAGAGACATGGAACAGCAGCAGCTTTTCCTAATATCTGGTTATACCACTGACCAGTTATTTTCTTCTACTGTGGCAGAAAAAGGCAAGAGCTAGTGAGAAATTTTGCCCAGAATGGTAAACTTTGGACAATATTTGCCACTCCTAAACAGCAGCCCAATTTTGACGGCCTTCAGAGGGCTCCACAACCACATGCCCCCCTTTTTTGGCCTTGTCTCCCATTTCAACCACCCCATAGCAGTATTATTCCTTTTTCAGTGCTGGTTCATGATCCTGATCAGATTTACCTTTAACTGCTCTGCCCTGACCCCTGTAAAATCTGCATCTTCCTTAAAAGTCTGAGATGGAACTAACACACACACACACACACACACACACACACACACACTGTGAGAGAGCGCTTACAGAGCAGGAATCCACATATGAGGGGTGCCACACTCAACCATGCCAAATGAGATCAAGCTTTTGAAAATAATTACCGGTGTGGATTTAAAATGGTTAGGAACATCCACGATAACTCCACAGGGCAAAGTCATATCATTGAATTCAGAGAGGCCCTGTGCACTCAGAAAACATGCTTTGGGGATGAATATTATTCAAAAAGAAAATGTATGAGGGACATTAAAATGTCGGATCTCATTCACTGTGGTTGAGGCAGTTGAAACTTAGCTGAATGAGTACCAGCATAAGTATAAACTAAACAAGGTTAGTGGGAAGAAGTCATGTTGATTTAAGTAGTATTTCCAATGTTAATAAAATGGGAGGTTTCCAGGCAGGAAACATATTTTAGATCCTTAACATCAGGGGTCTAAATGTATCAACACTTACAATATGGAGATCTCTGAGGCTACGTACAGATGAAAATTCTTGAGACTTCTAAGTGGTATGTGGAAATATCACTGTCCACACTACACACATTCATTTTCTTTTCTATATACTCCTTTGATTAGTGGTTTGATTTTTTTCTTTTCTTTTTTTAGTAAAGGGTGTATACATACATATATGTCTTAAGAAATATTTTCGTAAGCCACTTTGACAGCCCTTTTGGCGCTATAATAAATCTTGGCTCTATAATAAATTCTATTTATTATAGAAGTACTAAAATAAATAAATAAATAAATATCCATTTATTTTGCATATCCACTATTATCCCTTAAAAAACAAACAAATACATAGTGCTCCTACGCAACTATATCCCACTATTTTAAAGGACATTTTCTTATTTTTAAATTCCATTTTCCTTCCAATGGTAGCTTAGAAAAGGAGTAAAAGTGATTAGAGCAGATTTATAATCTGGTCTAGTCAATTTTACTACTCTGTTTACTTGTATGGGATGGGATGACGACATGGCTGCAATTAAGAAGCAAGAAAAAAAGTTCCTGTTCTTTCCAGGGAGATTTCACATCCCTTGCATGATGTTTTACTTAGTTATTATCCTGCCATTGCGGGTTCAGGGTTAGCGATAGATTAAGTTGGAAGTTGCTCCCATGGCTCTTTAGAAATGTTATCTTATGCACAGTCTAAGATGGCTTTTATAAACAAGAAAAATAACAAGAGTTAGCATTTTAAAGACTCTCAACGTTCTATAACTGGCATTCCAAGACGAGCATCCTAACAAGCGTTTAAACACATATGCCTCTCAGTGCTGCTGCTGCTGCTGGCAAAACTGCCTTGAGGAGAGGCAGGTGGGAAAGTGGGACCAGCGGCCGCTCCTGGCGTATAACCTGAAGGGCTGTTGGAGCAGCCTTGGCTCACAAGCATGGAGCAACCTTGACCCGGCAGTTTGTAGCAACAAGGTGAAAAAAGTAGGGTATGACCTTGGCAGTGTAAATGGCAAGTGGAACAAGAAGAGCCCTGCTGGATCAGACCAAAGGCCTATCTAGTCCAGCATTCTGCTCCTATAGTGGCCAAACAGATGCCCATGGGAAGCCCACACGGAGGACATGAGGGCAATAGCAGTGGTTAAATCGTTGTTGTTGTTATTATTATTTATTATTATTATTTATTGTTGTTGTTGTTGTTGTTGTTGTTGTTGTTGTTTTTTAAAAAAACTCCCTGCACCCCACTGTATTGGATAATTTGCAGTTGGTCACCAATATTCCATTCTTGAGCAAGGTGCTAGAATGTGTGGTGGCTTCTCAGCTCCAAGGATTTCTGGATGAGGTGGAGTATCTAGATTCATTTCAATCAGTCTTCGGGTCTGATTATGGGGCAGAGACTGCTTTGGTCGCCTTGGTGGATAATTTACACCACAAACTGGGCACGGGTAGTGTGTCCCTGTTGGTTTTTCTGCAGCTTTCAATATCATCAACCATGGAATCTTTCTGAGGTGTCTGTCTGAGATGGGACTGGGAGGCACTGTTATATTGTGGCTCCAGTCTTTGTAGGAGGGGTGATCTCAGAAGGTGGTACTGGGGGGTTCCTGTTCAACATTGTGGCCTGTGTTGTCCCTCAGGGTTCCATCTTATATCCCATGCTATTTAATATATAATATGAAACCAATGGGAGGGATTGTCTGGAGTTTTGGGGTTTGGTGCCACCAGTATGCTGATGACACTCAACTGTATCTCTCTTTTCCATCTAAATCCACGAGAGTGTTCTGGTTCTAAATTGGTGCTTGATGTCGGTAATGGCCTCGATGAGGGCAAACAAACTGAAGCTTAATCAAGACAAGACAGAAATACTTTTGGTAAGTTGAAAGGCAGATAAGGGAATAGGGATTCAATCTGTGCTGAATGGGGTTACACTCGACCCAGGCTGCAGTTTGGGTATACTCTTAGACTTGGCCCTGTTGACCTGGGCCAGTTACAGGGAACATGTGATTCCCTTGTTACAAGACCTTCACTGGTTACCAGTCTGTTTCTGAGCAGAATTCAAAGTACTGGTTCTGACCTATAAAGCCATATACGACTTGGGACCAGGCTAACTGAAAGATGACCTTCTCCCAAACGAGACCATCACCTTCAGAGATGTATTTGGTGGTGATCCGAGACACACCCGGGCTGTGGATCTCCCTCCCAGGGAAGGCTAGGTTTGCTTTTTCTCTGCTTTTTTCAAGAAGGGTTTTTGCCTGGAAGCAGGTCTTTTGGGTTCTGTTCTGTTTAATAATATTTTTTGTGTAATTGTTATGTTTTTATGGTATTTTAATGTTTTGTTTTAATTAATTTTAATTGGTTCTGTAAGCCTCCTTGAGTGCCACATTTTCGTAGAAAGACAGGGTCCAAATGAAATAAATACATAAACAAATAGCACCCTCCTGTCCGTAATCCAAGCAACTGGTACTGAGAGACATACTGCCTCTTATCGTGGAGGTAATATATAGCCGTCATGACTAGTAGCCATTGAGAGAGTTGTTCTCCATAAAATAGAACTAGGTGCCTCATGAGTGTAGGGGTGTTTCTTTAGCCGTGGCAGCACAAACCCCTGGCATAGTGAAACAGGTGAGGGTCACCCACTTAACTGTTGATTATCTGCCGTCTCAGTGAGCCCATCTTTGTAAAAAGCCAAACCACCCTGCTAAATTCGGGAGGCCTCCCTGAATCCTAGGTCCAGGGTAGAAGGTCTTGGAGAAAAGGTGTCTATACTGCCTGCTTACCCCATCGTAGTGCTGCATTGTTTATATGCCCAAACTGTGTTTTTTCACGGTGTCCTTTTACCATGATTTTTAAAGTTGTTCTGAGCTCACCACATTGTTTCCCAGGCCATGGCTAGACCAGGCCTATATCCCAGGATCATCCCGGGATCATCCCTGTACATCCAAATGACACACAGGGGATACTGGGAGCAGGCAAGAATGACCCCTCCATTTGCCTGGGATAATCCTTAGGTCTAGCTAAGGCCCCAGTCTCTTAGTGGTGGCTGTGGTCCTGGTACAGTCAATGGGCATTGCTGGAGGCTGATGCAAGTCCAGGGTAAGTTCAGGTAAGCGCGGGAAAGCAGGGCACGGGGCAGACTTGACAAACTGAATGGCTGCCAGCACTGCGGTTTTTTATCCTGCTGTCTGAATTAATCGTTCCTGCCTCGCAACTGCGTGTTGCGGGGTTTTGAGGGAACCCAGCTACAAAGTGACATTGTATAGCCACAGTTTGCGTCTGTCTCACTTGGCTGCATGGCCACCTTGCTGGGTTGCCACCACCTTTCCCAAAGACAGATTCCCCTGGCACTTGACTTGGAAAAGAGAAGACATCACTGGGTTGCACAGAGGCTGTGATTCTGTCCACATGGTGGTGCTGTGACAACACGGCTTATCAGCTATGCTGGAACTTATCTCGTACTAGCTGTTTACCACAGATAAGTATTGATTTGAGGCATCTGTTCCATGTATCGAACCTGGAGGGTTCATGGAGCAACATAAATCTGTCCTGCATCTGCCTGATGTAATCTACATCAATGTAGTAATGACGTAGTACAAAGGTGTACACATAGCTCCACTCCTTTTGCTCCTGCCACAAACAATATATTTGTTAGAAGTCCTTCCCATGCATGCATGCACACCCACCCACACCCACCCACACTGGCAATTCACACCATTCACACACAATTAGAATCCGAACAGATGCCTGAATTTAGCATTAATACTTTCCACTGTAGGAAATTGGAAAATCAAAGTTAAAAAAAGAGAAGTAAACTAAAATGTGTAACTGCAATTTTCAGTATGTGGTTCATTTAAATTACAAGGAGTTCCTTAATGGCCCCATCTAGCCCAGTACTGCTTCTAGCAGCTCTCCGGGGGTTGAGACAAGGGGCTTTCTAAGGTGTGCTACCTGAGATTTTGAAGAAAAATGCCAGGGACTGAACACTGGGTTTTCGATGTGGAAAATCTGTGTGCCATCATTAAGCTAGGTAGGGCCTATCATCTTGATTTGTGCATTTATGGAAATTGATGAATAGAAATTAAATTAATGCACAACTGCACAATTATTATAGGATAGAGTTCTTTAAAAAACACATGATGGGAGAGAGGGAGAAGGAAACCAGAAATCACAGCCAGATATCCTTAGGGGGCAGCTCAGTTGCCCCAGTGACCAAACCCATGTTGTTGCAATATTGAACTGTATGGAATGTGCACACAGAGGTGAGTTCACTTGCGATGAAGACCTACCCCTTACCAGGAGTAATCCCGGGATGTTTGGCTCCGATCCTACTCTTACAGATATCAACCGCAAAACTCGTATTGGTTTTGATTGATCAGGATTGCAGCTTTTCATGTCCAAAATCAAGATGAGAACAAAGGACTTCCGTCAGGGGCTTGGGTCGAGATATAAGCCTATAAATCCACAGCTGCTCAAGTGGAATACAAAATGTTGCTCTCTCTTGGCCACTGCCCTAGGAATGAGCACAATCTTTCTGGTGCTTCAGGAGACTGACTGGGACCCTTGCTGCTGCTGCTGCTGCTGCTATATGGAACTCTTTCTCCCTATGGCATCCAATCAGCCAACTCATCAGGGATGGCAGCGGAACCTTTGCAGCATTAAAAGCCCGTCTGGGGAGTTCTCTGGCTGCAGCTTTATTTACAGCCCTTGCTGCAGCCAGGTTGAATTCCAAGGATTTCTAGCTTTTTATTGACTTAAATGTTGGCAGCAGCAGGAAATTAAAGTAAACTCAGCTGCTAATTAGTTATTCCTTGTCCGACAGCTCCAGAGCCAGCCAAAAATCGGCATGTTTGATGGGCCTTCACTGGCTTTGCTTCCTGCATTTTATCTTTATATAACATCGGGGCTCTAGGGATATGGAATGCACCGGCGGAACGACTCACGCTCATACCATAGCACAAGCATATGGTATATGTCAGTCATTCACAAGCATGCTCACATGAGATTAGAAGCAAGCAAGCAGTCTCTCTCTCTCTCTCTCTCTCTCTCTCTCTCTCTCTCTCTCTCTCTCTCTCACACACACACACACACACACACACACACACACACACACACACACACTTTTCAGTGCTTGTGCCAGGATTTTAGGGCCTTTTAACTTGGAAGACACAAGACATGCAACCTAGAATTCTTTCATCCTGCTTCTGATCTTTTTGGGTCCTCTGTAAAGTCAAAAAGGCCCTTTCTGGGCTGGAGAGCCCCAGGAAAAGCACAAGCACGCCACTCTCTGGAACTACCCTTGATTGTAATGTATATCACTGTACACATGAAGCTGCCTTAATGTTAATCCTCTGAGGTTAGGGAGGTGGCAACTGGGGAATGGGCCAGTTTCAGTGGCAGAACCCATTTGCAGGGGCTAAATCTCATTCATTCCACTGCCATGAGAAGACCTTTTTCTTTACTCAAGCGTATTCATGGGTCATAAGTATGAAAGCACCTGCTATGTGAAAGCCATGCCCCCACCCACCCCATGTGAAAAATTTACTCCATCAGAATGGAAGGCTTAAAGATGATCCTCCTCTTTTGCTGCTCCGTGAACACATAAGTATGTGGTAGTCCTTGGATAAGGTTTTTCCACAGGCAAGAACTCTTGACTCAGCCCTTAGTGATGGGTACAGAGGCTGGCATTCTGTCAGCATTGGGCCACAGGCAGGCGGATACATGGGTTCAAATGGCGCATTGGAGCAGATCTGCAGGAGGGCCACCATGGAGGAAGCGGCTGTTGCAAACTAGGACCTGGAACCATAAACAGTCGAATCAGGGCAACTAGCGCAGCGAGAATTAGAACCAAGGAGATATAAGGTCAGGTTTCAGATATACTGTCTAAACAGCATGTAGTGGAAACTGTGAGGTAGGGAACCTAGGTTGGAAAACACAGAATAGGTGCCTGGGGTCAAAGCTAGGTGGACTGTTGCTCACAAAAAGATTCAGGCCTGACCTGGAAGAATTTACAGTCATGCTAAGTCAGTAGCAGCCAATGGGCTGATTGGGAGCCTGAAAAATAAACATTGGCCCAGTCTTCCTCTACTCTGCATCTGTGAGTGGCTCACCACAAGGTGCACCAGCCCATTATCTAAGAGTCCCCCTATTTAAATTCCAGTCAGTCCAGACCCACTTTATCATATGGACTGCAGGGCTCTGCTTCCCCCCCCCCCCAAACAGTTGGCATTATTTGGTCATAGCCACTAAGAGCTCATCATTTCTCCACTGCCAGCTACAGCAGCTTTCTCTGGGATAAGTGTGTACCACTGTTTCCTTGGGTAGTCTGTAACTGGAGAGGCCTGTTCCACTATCTCCAGCTTCCCAGTCTGTGTCTCCTTTAGTTTTCTCTTTTGCAGGTTCTGTGTCCTTGAATCTGTACCTGAATCCCAGCCTCTGAGCCATCCATTCATGTCTAAACAAAGGGTGACCTGGATCCTCCATCTGTTTCCAACGTCCTTGATGACATGCAACTTCGCAGTGGATTGATGGCGGAGCAATGCTTCCAAGTTAGTATAAAGGAACGCGCATCTGTGTCGGTCTCAGGGCCCCACTAATGATACAGCAGATACAATTTAGTTCCACATTGATCTTCTTTGAATGGGCTGGACCAGGCAGGGCTACAACATTCAACAGCCTCGTTCATCTGTGTACCAGCTTCTGAAACACAACACAGTGCCGCCGATTCGCCTCCTTGGTTTTGGAGTGTGTGCACTGACTGAGAAAGACCAGCCCAGTGCACTTTTCAAGTAGAGCAGGTAGTCTTGAGGCATTAAAGTATGAGCAATTTAATTTCCAGTGGCTATCATCATTTTGCAGGGAAAAAGTCACACTTTGTACTGGTAGCATTAAGAGAGCCCTTATTAAACCCACTAAGCTTTGCTAGAACAACTTCCGCCACTCAAAGAACTTGAAACTTTTCTTTTCTTGACTAACAGTACAGAGGTTATCAGGACACAGATACTTCCATGGAGGCAAGGGGGAAAAAAACTATCAAAAAAGCCTCAGTGCCTAAATCAGCGGATGGACCCTGCTTCTTTTTCCTTCTGCCATCTATTTCTCTTCCCATTAATCTCAATGGAAAAAGTGTCGATATGTAGTAATGAGACCATTAGCCAAACAATCTGGAGGATCTTAAGATATTTTTTCTCTTTTCAGTAGGTGTCTGCTGTGGTTCACAGTAGCAAGAGCCTCTGCACAGTCTATAGCTGTACCAGTTCTCACATTTTGCTGAAAAGCATCCTCAATATATTAGCTAAGGTGCAGCAAGAATAGCCCTTGACCACAGCAAAAATAGCTAGGCATGAGCCCTCTGATTTTCTTTCTAAACTTGAGGACATATACTCTCTACTGGGGTGATCCATGTCTCTATTAATTTTTTATTTAAAAAAGATTGGCCTATAGTTAACAGGCCTAGGAAAGTGCATGGCCATGATTGCACCATGGAGTGTGAAACAATACTGAATTTAGAAGACTGAGGAATTCTGAGAATTCAAATGTTCATTTAAAAACAAAAAGCAGGATCCTATCCTTCATTGTTAAGAAAATAAACAGGTAAAAATGTTGGCTCGGAATGTCACTATGTGACTCCTCTTAGTTCTTAAACCAGGTCCCCTCAGCTTACAGATCTGCTCACTCCCCCTGCAAAAATGTCCTTGTCAGCCCTCTTCCCTGACTTTCTACCTTATTCCCTAAGAAAAATATGTATCCTTATTTCCACATTTGGGGAGGAGGACCAAGGGGGTGGCGAGGATGGACCCAATCTGCTCAAATGCAGTTTGTGCAATTCAACAACAGGGGCAAATGAAGACTGTGTTTACAGGTTCACATGTAATTTTAGATAAAACAGTTTTCTAGACCCCCTCCCTTTGCCCTAATTCACAGAACCAGAAGCTCTGCAGAAACCTGCACAGTGCTATGCTCACAGCTATTCACAAATGGCCTCTGCACAGGAATCAGAATGGGGTAATCTATTCAGTGCTGCTTGCAATTATCTCATTGATGGATACTGTTTCCCCCCGCAGACAGTAGCCTGTTGAGTGTGCACTACAGCTGATCTGTGTGCTGAAACCTGTTTCTGTGGGTGGAATACTGTCAGGGCCCCTGCCTAGGAATTAAACAAAGTTATTCTGGATCCTGCTTTGACTTCAATAAGGCCACAACGTTAGCTTGCATCCAGATCTTATGTATTCCCAGCCCACTCTTTCTGCTGCTAAATGGCCTTATCGGCTTCTCCTTTGCTTGAGGTCTGAGATTTATCAGCATCTTGTTAAATATACGATCTCTGAACAGCTCTTTTTCATAGGTGAGCAAACAGCCAGCAGTCTTATTTCAAGCTCTCCAATACCAGAGCCTCTGCGTCTTTTAGTATCATGGGTATAATGTTAACACTGCTTAGCTCCCTGATTTAAAGGCAAATAGAATGTTGGTGGTAGAGGATGAGTCACATCTTTTCATAGCTGCTGATGCTTTTAGAACAGTTACTATTATAGATTAAATTTATTTGCTCAGTTAAATCCTGCCATCTTTCCTTTCGCTATCAATTTGCTTCATTAGCTGTTCGCTAGTCTAGGTCCATATATATATATATATATATATATATATATATATATATATATGGAAGAAACTATTTCTGGAGGTAGGGTGGGGGTGGAGGGGGAACCCTGTCTGTACCTTTGATATACTTTCATGGTTTCTTTAACGAGGTTATGAATGTACTCTTTTCACTCTTTTTGGGATTTGCATTGTTGTGTGTGTGTGTGCTCCTGGGCCAGCAACCCTGTTGCAAAGGGAGTAAGGTAGTGGGTCAAAGCCACAATTCCCATCTCCCCAAGTGCCCTACTGTCAAGTTTCAATGTGCTGGATACTGCTCACGCCTGCCCCACCCCTACACTGTGAACAATTCAGGAGCCAGATGGCAATCCAAGGGAGACTTAGTTTGGCCCAGGATTCCTTGTTGCTGACTCTGGCTATATAAACAAAACACAAACTTTTGAATGGAAGCCGCCTTTTTTAGATGCACAACTCTCCCTCCCTCTGTGATCAGCAGCATTGGCTTAGACAGGGCTCCTCTTTCTAAGAGTCAGGTCTGATATGTCCTCCAGCTTTCAAAGCCTTTGAAAGTAGGCCTGTCTATGTCATTGTGTAACAAATCAGATTCTTAGTCAATTACCAACATGTTCTGGTCACTGTAAGTTTCCCATGTCAACCTGGATGGGATTATGGCTGAGGAAACAAATCAGAGACCGTCACTTGTTTGGCTAAACTAAATTTCTTCCACATAAGAAATTTGTAGCTCAGCTAGGAGGGTCTTACATCCACTGACTGTTCTCTGGTTTTATGTACCATAAAATCTTCCTTCTTCAGTAAGTTCTCAGTATTCACTACAATGTGTTAAAGTTATCAGGCATTGAGATGCATGTATATAGAACACATACCCCCCAGAGATACAGAACCCACTGATGCACAGCTGATATGTCAACATGCAACTTCCTCAAACAATGCTGTTATGAAATACAGATATGCATCTCACATACATCCACATGACTCAGCACACAGTGGTCCACAAATGAAGCCATTCTCTTAGGCTTAAATCCTATAAACTCTCCAAGTCATTTTTAAAATTTCAATGGACATTCTGGGGATATAACAAAATGGCATGCATTTTTGTATGCAAAAATATAGAAGGCTGTGTTCTCATTCTCTCTCTCTCTCTCTCTCTGTGTCCGTCCCACCTTACCCCCAGGTTTGCCCTAGCTGATGGGGTTCAAAGCTGGGACAGCAGCTGAATTGCACCTCACTTGCTTCCAGTGGGCAGTATCTAATACTGCTGCTGCTCTCCCACTCAATCTGTTGCACAAACTGGACCTCCCCATTTTGGAAATGCATGTTTCTGCTTGTTTCCGGCTGCTTGCATTAGCAGTGGGAACTGCTAGTGTGTGGAAAAGATTAGATAGTGCCCAGTTATTCCTCTGACCCCCACTGCATGGTAGTCACAGGAGTTAATCTGAGTGGGAAGAGATGTATATATATACCTGCTCCTTCATCTCCTCCAGTCCTAAGGTGGCAATGCTGCCTGAAGGCTTCTTCAGAGGAGGTTTGGGACGTCGTAGGCCATGGGCCACCTTGTCGCGGATCACCTGGGCACAGCAAGAAACAGGGAGAATGGCAGCATCATGGGCATTTAAATCCTTACACTACTTTGCATCACAGTGTGCTGACCATCGAATCTGGCCAACTCACATTTTGCTCTTTTCCCCTTTGTCTTGTTCCATTGGGTTAGATCCCATCCAGATCCTCCAGGCCCACCATTTTTCTCATTGAGGCTTGATGCCTGGCAGCAAGCAGTCATGAGCCACCAAAACACCCTGCATGGACTACAGCAAGCATCTGCCACACAGTCAGTGGCTGGGGCTGACTTTGAAGCCATCCAACTATAACAGATGCTATTGGCTCCCCCTTCTAGCAGTGATCCAGGTGCTGGTTCTGCAGGAAGAAGTATTACTAGCTTAGGACAGGGATGAGGAACCTGTGACCCCCCAGATGTTGTTGGACATCACTCCCACCACCCCGACAATTGGCCACGCTGGCTGTGGCTGACGAGAGTTGAAGACCAACAACATCTGGAAAGCCATAGGTTTTCCAGCTGTGGTTTAGGGGAGAGCACTACCTGTGCTGAAGGGAGGTGATCATCTCTGTGGGTTTAGGAGAACATGGGGGAGGTTCCAGGCTCTATGAAAGGAGATAATGTTACAAAAACTAACTAAAGGTAGAAATGTGGTATCCCACCACCTTCCTAGCATGGTAATCTTGGAACTTGAGGGGACTTCAGAGGAGGATCCCTAGTGGCTGTGAGGGTCAGGGGAAGTTGGAAAGTGCTGATAGCACTTTTGAGACCACCATCAGGAGTGATGCCCCACTTGAGGAGGCCATGGCATTAGAAGAACTGAAGCATCTGTACTGGTTTCATCCCCCTCTTTCCAGGCTCACCGAGATCATCTCCAGGAACAAAGGTGGCAGTGTGTCCAGAGCTGGAAGTGCAGTGCTTGTCTGGCCATGTATCAAATATCTTTGAGCCCTACTCATGAGGAGGAAGCATGCTCTGCATCAGGAGTCTAATGACAAGCCAGGAAAGGGTGGGGCATCAGCAGCATCCCCTATAAAATTGCTCAGATGGAGCCCAGACTTTGCTGAAGCAACATCTCTCCTACTGCGCTTGCTGGACAGCTCCCACGCTAGCCTGACCTTCCTGATCCTTAAAGGACAGGACTGCTCCTAATAAGGCAGGAATTGATCTTCATGACAGGGATGTCAGCAACAGGGCAAGAACACCTATTTTAGTGTGTGTTGGGATGAGCTTTGTTTCCCCCACTGATTCTCCAAGGTGAAGTCTCTGACTGCAACTCAGTACATGTCAGAACTAATACCACATATTCCTCCTATAGCTGAATCCATTCTCTCCTCAGTCCTCACCTCATAGATGTAGTCAAGGATTTCCAAGACAGTGAGGACGCTGGCCCCGATGAAGAGGCCCATTTGGCCTCCAATGTCTCCTAGCAGAAGAGAAAGGGGAATGTTAGGGCAAGAAAGAAGAGTATGTCGGAAGCATCAAGTCAGCTGCTGGGGATCCTGATAACTAGGAAGGCTGACAGGGCCCAGGGCAGCAGGGAAAGGGAACGAGAGAGATGGTGGTTGAAAGGGGTGGTCTAGGGGACGAGAAGAGTGTGAGTGGCAGGAGGTTGCCATCTGCTTTCATTTCGCTTTCCTTGACCTCTTATTCTTTTTTGGAAGTCAGGGTCCTTAGGCTGGAAGAGGGGGTTTCAAATTGGAGCTGAAGGAGAAGGTGAAGTAGGTATATGTGCACAGCTGGGATAGGAGAGGTACCACTCTATTAGGAGTGCAACTGGTAGTAAGGTAGCATTCATCTGTAATTGGAGGTGTGCTGTAGAGAGGGATGCGAAAACCAGGCCCAGACGGCTTGTCAACAAAGGGCACTGCTGGACTGCCCCTTGTTGGGCTGAAGTACTATCAATGACAGAGGCTGGAAGGCAATTCTGCATCTACTAGCTCAAGAACTGTCAGGTGACATGAAGAGCCAATAAGGTACCATTTGTCGCTATAAAGCCTTGGATGTAGGCAGTTTCAGCAATGCAGTCATGAGTTAAGACTAAGGGCTTCTCTACATCAGACTTTTTATTCTGCAACTTTACCGGAAGTTCTGCTTCTGGATTCTTTGCGGGATTAAGATCGGCCTTTTACATGTGCTCCCCTCTCCCAGGATTTTCTTTTTCTGCAAGTTCTATATGTTTCATTATGCAGCCCCTAGATGGCGTTGTGGTATAGCTATGATTATAGTGCAACTCTGTAATTACATGGGGGCATTCAAACTGCTATTTTAAAATAGTGCATTTTTCCTGTAACAAATAAAGCTACAAAAATGGTCACAAAGCACAGGCAAGGCCTGGAGGTTGATAATATCATGTAAAGGACCCACAAACTTCTTTGAGTATCTAATCTTGATTGCAGGATAAAAGCCTGGTGTAGAGAAGCCCCAAGGCTCTCTCAGTCTGTATATGGCCAATTTACCTGTTTGTCTGTCTGCATACTTGCCTTGGTTTCTCCAGAGCACGAGCCCTAACACAAGGATGTAGGGAGGCAGAAGGATAGCTATGCATATTCACTCACCCAGAAGCCCTGCCAGGTTGTACGCCTTCTTCTGCTCAATCGACTCATAGTTTAGAGCCTCAAAGAAGATGTCCAGCACCAAGAAGTTCTCCCTGAGGCCATTGGAAGTAGTCAAGGAGGATGGGGGAGAGAAAGGATGAACAGCCTGAGCTTTCCCATATATTCCCCAACACAGTCCCCTCCTGGGCCCCATTTGGTGTCTCCCATCCCATCCTAAAATGGGGGTGGAGAAACTCTTTTAGCCCGAGGGCCGACTTCTATCTCAGAGAAGCTCTTGGGGGGGGGGCACCTTCAAGTGGTGAGTAGGACCAACGACCAAAGGGGCATGGTAACAACAACAACAACAATAGCTTAAATCTCTTACTGGCAGTAATTAAGCTTTAAGAGAAGATTTCAGCCTTTTAGAATGGGGGAGGGGGGCTGTGCACAAGATGGAAAATTAACGGATGATTTATGGTTAGAGGAAGGGGTTTGTGGCCATAAAAAAGGGTGTGTGGCAGGATTGGGACCCTTGCAGGACCAGATTTGGCCCACAGGCCTGAGGTTCCCCATCCTTGCCCTAGAAGGATCACCTGTTGCCCCTGGCTAAGGACTGGACTGTGGACCTCATCAGTGCTGAGACACTCACCGGATGTAGGTCTCATTGCGGTTGTACTTGCGAGCCAGATACCGGGCCGATCCCTTGTTGGGAATGCGCACCATAGAGATCTCCTTGCCATAGCGTGTCATGTTGCAGGGCGTGGGACACACACAGCGTTCCTGGGAATCTTCGACGGCTGTATCTGTGAGTGGGAAGGCATGTCTAAGGCCTGAGGGGGATGCCCCGGAATAAGACTAAAGCCTACCCCTGCCTAACCACCCATAACTTGGAAAAGCCCAGCACCATCTATGAGTGAATGCCTCGTGAGCGAGGTTACAGGTGGGCAGCTGTGGGCTCCAGGCCACCTGCAGTGCTCAGGGACCTTGACTCCAGCCCACCATGGGTATCTAAGCCTTAGCATCCCCCCACCCTGCTCAGGACATGCAGGCGGGGGAACGGGATTGTGAAGGGAAGAAGGAGCATTCAGAGAGCCCTCCTCATTCCAATTATGCTCTAGCCAGCCTGCTTAACAGCTATTGGGTGGGCTGGCTTCAGCACAATTGGAATGGGGGAGAAGGGGTGTGGGGAGAGTCATCCCCTTCACAATCCTGCTCCCTCCGCCTGCTGAGCAGAAGGTGTGCGGGACAGGAATGCTAGGGATTGAGCACCCATGATGGGCTGATTTGCCCTGGGAAAAGTGCCAGTCAGCTGGGCAGCAGGGAGGTTCTTCCTATGAGAGAGTGAGTGCTTGGGGCTTGTGAGGCTGTGTACTATGTGTACGTTTGCATCCGAGAGTGGGGGAACACTGGCCCTGGCTGTGTCCGCCACACCCACACCAGTATGCAGCCCCACCACCACCCCTTGCTGCATGTGGACCTTGGTGACAATAAAGGTTGCCCACCCGTGGTCTAAATCCTTTCTGGAGCAGCTCTGCACATACGGTTCAGTCCCAGGACAGTGAAAGATCTGGGCCAGCCTTCCCCAAAATGGTGCCCTCTATATACTGTATGTTGGACTACAACCCATTTAGAGAGCTCCAGGTTGGGGAAGACTGCTGTAGGCCTTCCTGGGACTGTGAGTGGAGCCTGTAACACAACAACATCTTCCTCCTCCGTTCCCCAGGGAGGTAGCTACCCTCCTCCTGCTTTGTATCAGCCCTCACAGGTTGTGTTTCAACTGTATTCCTTGGAGCAGGAGTGGGGGACTTTTTTCCACCTTGTGGGCCCCCATTCCATAAAAACATAGGAAGAGCCCTGCTGGATCAGACCAAGGGCCCATCTAGTTCAGCACTCTGTCCACACAGTGGGCAACCAGCTGTCGACCAGGAACCTACAAGCAGGAAAAGGGTACAGCAGCACCCTCCCGTCCATGTTCCCCAGCAACAGGTGTACATAGGGATACTGCCTCTGATCCTGGAGGTAGCACATAGCTATCACGACTAGTAGTCATTGATAGCGTTCTCCAGGAATCTCTCTAAGCCCTTTTTAAAGCCATCCAAATTGGTAGCCTTATGCCAGTGGGGAGCAGGGCCAAAGCCACATAAACACCACATTCACACACATTCCTATGTCCCTTCATATCATCACTCCCTCTTTCTCACATACACCCCATACATCCCTCCACTTCCCTATCCATCCACACACCCTTTCCCACTCTCTTATGCACATCCATATACACCCAACACACCAGGTGCCTTTTCTGCTTAAAATGAGCAGTAGGAGTGAGGCAGAGGATTGCTGGGAGGGGAAAACTCCCTTCCAGTAATCTCCCCTCTCCGCTGCTTAGTTGAGTAGTGGCGAACAAGGCACTCTGTGTGTCTTGAGGCAGCAGCTCTGATGGAGCCTCCAGAGAGGGGACGGGACCTTGGAAGGCTGGTTGGGGAGCCATGTAGGCCAGAACCGGATGGTGGACCAGTGGTTCCCCACCCCTGCCTTTGGGCATAAGGCACCTACCACCCAGCTGTTCCCACAAAGGTATCAGGCGCTCCACTTTGGTTTCCCTGGCTGGCCATATCCTCTCCCTGTGGGCCTCCTCAATGGGCTGCACAATACCTACGGAAGTACCTACCTAGCGTGTGGTCAGCACATTCAATGTAGACGTTGGGTGAGCAGATGGTCTCATTACCTGGTAGAGAAGGACTTGATTAATGAGAAACGTAGAGGGGTCTGGTTCTGCCCTCCCCACCCATATGAGCTCATGGGTGGAAGAGAGCAGGGAGGCTGGTTATTTTATTAAGCAATTCTAGGCAGCTGCCTAAGAGTGTAGATGGAAGGGTCTTTCCTTTGATGTGCTTCCTTGATACATGTTGCTACTGGCCAGGAGCAGCTGGGTGAATGTAACATTAAGAGCAGAGGGCCTAATGTCATAGACAAGCAAGGAAACCCCAAGAAGGAAGCAGCAACACAAGTGGGTAGTCAAGAAACCCATTGGGTTCAGAGTCTGTGTGGGTCATCATCAGTGGCCCTTCTGAACCCAGGGGCTGAGGGACATGGAACAGAGATGGCCGTAATTGCCAAAGAGGTGGCCATGTTAGTCTGTAGCAGCAAAAAGTGCTCAGCCATGTTAAGGACTAACAGATTTATTGTGGCAATAAGCTTTTGTGGACTTATTATCCACTTCATCTGATGCAGATAGTGAAAAGCCCTGGGAAGTGGCAAAGGGCAGTGGGAAATGTGAGAGCAAAGGAGACACGGTAGCGGTTGGTGGTATGGGCCAGGGGGTTTCCGCAAGCCCTACATATCCAGAATCTGAGAGAGGTTCAGATAACACAAGAACCCACCATTCAATAACAACCCACACTGGGTGGGTTAGTGTGCTGTGTGAACCCAGCCTATGTTATTACATTTTTCTAGGGTGCCCAAATGCCTGGCTGTAGTCACTATGGAGACTGAGGATGTTTCCAGAAGGAGGACTCCTAGAGCTATCAATCAGAAAGCATTGTGCAGCTATTCTGTCTTCTCCCCCACCCCCTTAATGGGTTTTTTGTAGCAA
Source organism: Elgaria multicarinata webbii (assembly GCF_023053635.1). Lineage (NCBI taxonomy): Eukaryota > Metazoa > Chordata > Lepidosauria > Squamata > Anguidae > Elgaria > Elgaria multicarinata. The sequence continues at coordinate 76,916,730 of NC_086172.1, read as the reverse complement.
GAAAATTTACAGGAGAAGTGGTGGGAAAACACAGGTCACAACTGGAAGATGAGGATGTCTATACACTGCCCCCCCCAATACAATTCTGTGAATAAGGCAGGGTGATGGCACCATAAAAGTTTCATCTGGAAGCCCCCAAGGTCACCCACCTGGTCTAGTTGGTGAGATCTTCAGGGCAAAGATCTAAGCAAGGGGCGAGTTGAACCACAAGGACCAGAGGCTTGTGAAAAGGGGTCCCTTCTCCCACCACTGACTCGGGTAGGCGAGGCATTCTTATTCCCCCAGAGCAATGGACACCTCAGAGTATGAGGGCTGAAGCAGCGTGCATGTAGCAACTACAAAGGATCACTATCATGCATCTGTGTCTTTAATATCAGTACTACATGGGCACATTTATCAGTGTAGTACTGATATTGAAGATCTTTCTGGCCCAGAAAGGTGTGATAAGAAATGCTTCTCCAGCTGAGTTGGCGAATGTCATATTGTTCCATTCAATGAATAGGGCCAGGGCCAGGGCCAGAAAAACAACAAAAGAAAACCAACCCTAAGAGTAAACGGCAAAATGAACACCAGGCAGCAGAGGCAGAGGGCCCTAATGCCCATGGGGCTTAGAGACATGGAAGGGTCACCTTACCTGGCATATGCACCATACGGCACTGGCAGTTCCGCACCACAGCCTCCTTCTCGCACTGCAGCCTGCAAGCCGCAATGCTGTAGCTCTCATAGCCAGGCAGAAACTGTTCTCCCTTCATGCTGGCCCGGCAGCTCCCCCAAGGCTGGGGCAGGTATGTCAGCTGCAGGAGAAAGGGTGCAGGTTCAGTGCTCAGGGAAAGCAGTGCCCTGGCCAGTTGGATCCAGGAAAGCCTCTCTCAGTGCACTCTCTGGGGCAGGTAGTGTGTCTCCCCTGGAAGCCCATCTTCAAGGCCAGACACCTCCTCTGCCACTTGGTTCCTGCCCCCATTAGCATGAGGCATCATCTGTGAACTCCATATTAAGGTGGGAAAGAAATACAGTTACTTCTGATTTTACAGATTTGCTTGACATTTCAGAGTCAAATATGCATATTTTTTAAAAAATTCAGTATAGATTTGTCGAATGAATCAAAGATTTTGTACCAACCTTAAAACAGGGTAGTTCTTTGTAGTGGTGGTGAGTCTGAAGTCTCTAGTTCAAACCTTCTATTGGCCACCAGCTCTCCCAATGGCCATAACAAGTCGCTCATAGCCTCAGCATCTTTTCCCTTCCCAATGTAATATTGCCCTTGCTGACAGGTTCTGAGATAATGTATGCAATGTTTGCACTGTAGAACAACTCATGGTTTAATTAACCCATGGGTTGTTGCCTTACCCAGAGTCACTAGCAATTTTTTTTTAATTCTTGGCCCAACACTTTTTTGATTATAAATCCTTCTTCAGGGGCACTTTTGCAGTAATATCCACAAATGCTGTGGCACCTCTGTAGCCTGGTGAAACAACCTATGAACTACCCACAATACTGGTTTACACAAAACAACCCATGGTTTAACAACCTAGAGTTCACAACCCAACAACAAACCAGGGGTATTCTTCATGGATTGTTCATAGTTAACAGCCTATAGCTAACCCATAGTTCCAGGTTCACATGTAAGGACAACCCATGATTCAACATCCATAGTATGGGTTGTTGTTATGTGTGAACCAGGTCAGTGTCTATTATATGTACTTGAAATGTGCTGTATGAATCCTACGTATTCGTAATAAAAGAAGTAGAAGAGCAGCATTTGTGTATCTCTGAGATCGGTGTTTAATGAGAGAGCCTACTTGATGCAGCCAATCAACCTCCTTCCAACAGTTGCTGTTAGAATGCAAAGAAATGAACCATCAAATGACAAAATGTTGACTTAACGTTTTTTTTTTACTGTGAACATTTTCTTTTATTGTAATGCTGTGGAATTCTTTGAGCCTACAAATGAAGCTTTTGATGAATAATCAGAGTAGCCACCCGGCTGGAGGGAAGACAGTCTTCATCTGCATATGCCAATTCATTGGTATGTATGAAAAAATTTAAATTGCCCACTGCCTAGTGCTGAAGCTGAGCTAAAATTAAAACAAAGCTAGGTGGCATTGGTGAAGTTTAATCTGAATGTGGTGGGAGAGGGAAAGGAGGCACTAAATTGGCACAGTTCACTGAATGTCTTTTCTGATGAAGGGATACTTGTCAAAGGACAACATCTTGGATTGGGTTTCTGGATCCTGTATTGAAATATCCCTACATAGTTTCCTCTGACTGTTGGATTTCTGTTTTACCATCTTAAGCTTTTCTTCTTACTCTAATGCCTCGTGGAGAAGCAGTCATTTTGGCATCTCCTCCACGGCCATTAATAATCAATCAATTAATCCATCCTTTTCCTCTTCAAACATATTTATTTACACTAAAAAACTTTCTTGGCTTCCCAAAGAATATTGGGAGTTGTAGTTTGGTGAAATGCTGAGATTTCTTTTTCTTTCTTTCTTTCTTTTGGTCAGAGATCCCTTTTATTCTACTGAACTACTGTTGCCACAATTCCCTGGAAAGGTGGAATAACCGTTACGCCAATTTAAGTCTGTAGTGTAGATTTGCCCATTAAAAAGGGTTTTTTGAAAGACAAAAACAACCACCTCGAAAGAACTTCAAACACTTCAGCATCTCACTCAAATTGCATTAGAGTTAGTTGAAAAGGTATAGAGTTTCCTGAATAGCATTAAGATGTGTCATGTTGCCGGATTTTTTGGCTGTCAGCATGTAGAGCTTTATTTAACTCCTTGGCATGCAAAGGTCGGATTAAAATATCCATGCAGTCCCATGGTATGATCTGCTAAATGGAGTTGACCCTACTACCATAATCTGGCTTCTGTATGTGGGCTGGTGTTGGGTGAGAGAGATGTCTTAATAGTTCACTGAAATTCTGCCTATGCTCCTTCCTCTCCCCAGCTAGTCTGGCTGGCTGAAACAAAACAAATAAGAATCTTATGAATTCCCAAAATATCAAATGTCTCTTTTTACATTGACATTCAAGACTAGACGACTACCGTGTTATTAAAGCCACCACATTGGTGCCATCTATGACAGCTCTTGGGGGATTTCAGGGATAAACAGTAACTGAAGGGAGAGATATTTCATCCTTATCACTCTGCTCAATGTGGCTGGGACAGCTTGTATCTACACCAGAGGCATCTCTCGCTATGGGCTTTGCCATTCTCCAAGCCTGAAACTGGAGCATCCCCTCCCCTGCTCCTTCCAGCCCATCTCTTGGCTCTTACCCGTTGCTCCTGGCAGGACACAAAGGTCTGGAAACCAGGAGAGACTCCAAACCCCAACTGATGGATGTAGGGTGGTTCATCCTGGCTGTGAATCTGTACCCGAATCCCGGCTTCAAATGATGTCTCATCTACAGGGAGAAGCAATCATGCCATAGTTATGGCTTTACTAGACCGCTGCTGAATAAATTCATGCACAATTACTCTACGAGTGTGATATATTCACGCTACCTGTTGCATTTATACATCCCTATCCTTTGCAATCAGGGCAGCTGATTCCTGCTTTATCAAGGGGAACCATTGCTTATCAAATATTAAATGCATTCATAGTTATCCAATTATTGCAGTTATCACTATATCTTATCTTTTTAAAAACAACAACCACACAAGTACGTTGCCAGGATCACCAGATTTTGTATACACAAGCGCATTCAAATTGTTTGGCTATTTGTATGAAATCTGCATATAAATAAACCATCTATATAGTTGCAATATATGTAAACTCCTTAGAGATTTTATTATATTAAGTGGTATGTAAGTATTATTAGTACAATAGAAAAATAAATAAATAAAAATGGCTATTCAGGTATTGAATTTCTTAACTCTTTGAATAGCGTGTAGAACGTTCCCTATTAGTTTTTCTTTCTGCTGTACATATTTTAATGGCCCTTTAATTATTTCCCCCAGGAGACACACAGATAGTTAGTGACTCAGTTGACTACCCTCCCCTCCCTCCGCTGGCTTTTGGGGCTGGACAGCGACATCTACGATGCATAACAGAGGTGATCAGGTACCAGGAGAGCAAGGACTAGCACAGGGAAAGTGAAAGGAAGCTTGGGAGCATGGATGAATCCTGCTGACATAAAGATTCCAGATTTTCCACCCTTTGGTCCCTATCCAAGCACCGCTCCAGCTCTTACTGGTCTCTCTCCAGATGGGCAGATACTCCTCCTGCTGGATATCCAACATGATCTCCAGCCCGTTGCCCATTCCACTCTGGCGAGTCACCCGTGGCTTGTTTCGATCACCATTGAATGTGTAGCATTTCCCATAGCGGGTGTAGACCTGTGAAGAAATAGAGGGGGCCATCAGGCAAAGCAGCTCAGCAGATACTGTACATGCCAAGGTAGCCAGAAACTTCCCATTCACCTCTGCCAAAGCTTGTGACCCGATCTGCTATTCCATCTCTAGGCTCATCCTTTCCTCAGTCTGTCACCATGACTTACCTGACAAGATTTAAACAGTTCATCTGCTAGCAAGGTGGTCCTTCAGCCACCTGGCTACTTTAATCAAAGCCGGGGACAAGCCACCGCAGCAGAGTAGAGAGCTAAATATCCTGCCTGAAGCCAGAGAGGAGTGAGACTGCATAGGCAGAAGCTGGGAGGGAGACATACATGAGTGAGAAAGAGCCCCATGTTCTATGGGGCGTCGGAGGACATACCCTGTTTGGGGGCTTCTCACCCTCATGAGAAACAAGATGTTGGACTACATGGGACTTCGATCTGATCCATTAGAAGGGCTCTTACAATTGTGTGACATAGACTTCATGCCTTAAAATATGTGGGCAAACTGTACCTGATCCTTGGAGGTCAGGAGAGGTAGGATGTTGGGAAGATAGCCCTATTCAGGCATTCTTCTTACCATGCGCAATCAACGCATGAAGGGAGAGAGCACTCCAGCCCTGCCCCTCTCCGTTGCTGTCCCATGTGAGGCGGTTGTCTGAAGAGGAGAGCCTCCTGTATCCATGGAGGCTTTCCACATGATTAAGGAACCTCAAAAATCATTGGTCATATGGAGGGGTCCCTCTCCTCATGTGTTGATTGCACATGGTAAGAAGAGAGCTTGGATAAATGCAAGAAATACATCAGCCTGCAGTATCACAAGATCCCAGAGTGAGAGTGCAAACATCACACGCAGATTCTGGTATCCCACATATTGTGATAATGGCCCCTCCCACATCTAGGACTCTTAAGAAACCCATTTGCTCCCTCAAAGCACCCTGAGAATGCCCTCCTCTCCCTCCTTCATATTTACCAATCATGCTGCAGCAATTATCGCTTTCCTTGGCCACCACCAGTCTGACCTGACTGATCCCTGAACGCTTTGGGATCCATCAGCAATATTTCAGGACCTGTTCATTTCTATTAGAGTCCAGATGCATGCGATACCTTGATCATCCCAGTTCAGCACCTTAAACTGCACAGAACTGGTAGTTTACGTCAAAACAAACAAGTAGTTTATTAAGGGAGATAGGTACAATAGGAATGCTGTTGAGGCACTAGGGGGAAGCAATATTGATTGCTAAGGAAACTAAAATGGAAGCTTAGCCTGTATTTCATGGTTGTTGTTGTTGTTTTCTCAAATTGTAGCATCCTCACACGGTGCTAAGATCGAAGTTTAGATTGCATAGTATCCTGGTCCACTGCAATGGTATTCATCACTTCATTCTCTCCAAATATTTTGCTCCCCCAGTGCAAGCCTTGTAATCCTCCACTTTCTGGGTTGTTCCATTGGTCATGGCAGTGGAGGCTGGTAGCTCAGATTTTGGTGGGGCTGTGAAGCCATTCAGGGTTTCAACCAGAACTCAGTAGGAGCTATTCAAGGTATTGAACTGATTTTAGGGCTAGGGTTCAGCACCTTGGATAGCTCCTTTAGAGTTCTGGCTGGTTCTGGCTGCAACCCGGAATGGACTCACAGCCTCTACTGGTTCCTGGGTAATTTATATGTGTGAGTTATATGAAAGGGGCATTGTAAACAGCGGAGAGTGGGCTGCACTGCTGCTCCCACCCCCATGTGTTGGTGGGGACATGTGCATGGAAGAAGCTTATGCATGAACCGCTGCTCCCATATAGGCTTCTGCCAGATTGGGACACCCATGTGGTCAAGAATTCTGATCGCATGAAAGCTGATGCATGAGCTGCTGCCCAAGTATGGGCTTCTTCAATGTGCTGGGGGGGGGAGGAGGTGTCCTACACTATGGAGGATAGTCCTCTCTTTTAAGGCATCCTGTATTTGAAGAGCTATCAAATTTAAAGGTAAAGAACCCTCAGAACCGGGAGCAGCCAGGGTTTTTGGAGTTGCCCATCCACAGTGAGCACCTGGACAACAGTCTGAGCAAGGCACATGGGTCACCTGGTCACAGTCTTCCCCAGTACGGTGAGAAGCATTGTCTTTTTATTTACATTATAGTAACTATTTCTACATTTGTATCCATATGTACAAATCAGCATATGCAAATGATATCGTTCCTGTGTTTTGGTGGCGTGTAGGCATAGTGGCTGCACAGCCTTGCTCCCCATTCATCGCATGGTGATTGCACTAGTCTTGAAATTCACATGCGAAGGGGGCTCTAGCTTATCCACTTTCCCCATCTGTGATTGGTTTAGCACCCATTTAGGACCATTCACAAAGTATGGCTGAGGCCAGTCTTTCTCAAATTCCCTGCCTGCAGGGCTCCTTTTTCCACATGGGCCTTTCTGCCAAGGAATCTCTGAGCACCTGCCATGGTGCTCTTGCGCACTGCAGAGCCTTCAGAGGCATGTTCCAAGCTGCATGCTCTGCACACCCATAGAAAGCCACAGAGTAGCCACCACCCACCCAGTTGCACAATCACTTTGGACCAGCTAACAGGTTACATGGGACTAAGTGGATCAGGGTAGCAAATACCATCATAGCAACAGTGCCAGGCTGTCCTCAGTGCCATGTTTGTTTTGTAGCTCAGCTGTAGAGCCTATTGCCTGATGATCAAGGATAGACAGCGATGGTCTGAATCACATAGGAACATCCCAAGCTGCCTTAGACTGAGTCAGACCATTGGTCCCTCTAGCCCAGTACTGTCAACACCGACGTTTTATGTAGTTTATTTGCCAGAGGGAGGAATGCTGTCTTTGAAAAGATAGGAGGGTGCTGGACCCATGAAGTTGAAGATCAGTGATACCAATGCACCACCACTTTCGATGGCCTAGGTTCGGCTACCATCTTCTAAAGCCGTGGTGGGGAACCTCAGGCTGGAAGGCCAAATTTGGCCCACCTGGGGTTCCAATCCGGTCCTCCAGGTCCCCAGATAGCCACACCCCATTTTCTTGACCACACACCCTTCCCTATACCTGCCAATCATTTGGGTTTTCCCCCCAGCTTTCCTCCAGTTTTCCCCATTCAAAAAGACTGAAAGGCCTCTCCTAAGGATGAGTTACTGGCAGTAAGAGCTTTAAGGCAAAATATGCTGGTATTTTAAGCATTTGGGCCCCACTCCTTCTTGCCCTTGACCCTACCCACCACTAGAATGCGGCCACTGACAGCTTCTCTGAAAATTAATTTGGCCCATGGGCTGAAAGAGTTGCCCACTCTTGCTCTACAGAGCAACCTACTCCCTGGTGTCTGCATCCTTCTGGCATATTACAAATTCAGACTCTTCAATTCTGGATTAATTTGTTAAAACCGAATCACTACCCGCCTCATCCAAGCTACTAAAACAGATGAGAATCATTGAACTGCTTTTCAAGCATGCATTGAAAAAGTAAACAAATCCTCCAACTCGTTCCCTTTCCCTCTTGCATATGCAAAAGAGTGATTCAAGTGTTTTAAGGATTAACTATGTTGTTCCCCATGATCCTGGCTATGCATCCTTAAGTCTTTTACTTCCTCCTTCTCCCCAAGACTAGGTACAGAATGGAAGCCACTCACAGGGGTGAAGTCTTGGTGCCCACAAGGTTTGCCCTGGAAGTGACATTCCAGCAGCATGTCCTCAATCTGATGCCCCATGCGATGGAAGAAGCTCTCCATTGTGTGCGGAGAGAGGCGTGGAGGCAGGAACCGCGAGTAGTTGGCCAGGCGGCTGAGCCAGGGCCGTTGCTCTTCAGGAAGCTCCTTCAGGACATTGGATAGCAGCGAGTGGTTCTTGTCGGTCAGCCCCAGCCAGTGCCCCACTGAATACAGATCGGGCCTTGTGAGCTGGAGGAAGCGTGCCGGGTTGTGGTTGCAGAAGGTGACCGCTGGGAATTGCATCTGTGGGCCCCAGCGCATGTGCACTCTGGTGTGCACTGGCTTCGACTGCAGGTATTGCATCCGGTTGGCTGACCAGGTACATAGCAGCCCCAGAGATGCCAAGAAGGCCCCACTCCAGATTAGGCGCTGTGCCCATGACTGCTGGTGGGAGCCCATGTAGTGGAGGCCATGCAGCTTGGTCACACGCAGGAAGCGGGTGGTGACCTGGGCCAGGGAGCCATCCAAGTCAGGCACAGGAGGGCACCCATCTGGACAGCAGGACAGGGGCATCTTCAAACCTGCTGAGAAACTCCTGGCTCAACAGATGTGGTCAGGCTGTGCCCAGAGACAAAGTGCTTTAGCTCTTCCCTTGCACTCTACGTAAGGAAACCAAGATCCTTGTCTGCAATGTTTTGCTTTCTGCAGGGAGCCCACAGTCCCCTCCGCCACTGTGTGCCAATTGTGTCAGATGCCTCTAGCTGCTCTCTGTGATCAGCGAGGGGAGGGGCAGATCCCTACATCAACACCCTCTCTTTGCCCTTAATTCTTCAAAAATCCTTTTCCATCTCAGGTGAGAGGGGGCCGAAGGTGCTAACAGGTTGCCACTCTTCTCCTGGGGAGGGCTTTGCATTCAGCTTGGCACATGCTTTGCCCACTTAACTGACCTTGTGTTGGCTTCCACACTCAGCAGTTACCTGCTAGCTGGGACCACCCCACACAGAGCAGACCGAGAGCCTGCGCCCTATGCATGGTAAAGGTGAACTGCCCCGCGTTTTATGGATTCTATGTATGTATTTTATTGTATATTGGGTTTTTTAATATTATTGTGATGATGTTTTCTGTTGTGCTGGTCTATGACCGAAATAAACAAACAACAACAACAACAACAGGTTATGTCTGAATTGTTAGGTCTGAGTACTAAATCCCCTGCTTGCGGGCACCAAAGGATTCTCAGTGCAGCCCAAAATCAGATTTCCTGTGACTATGCCTGGTGTGATCTACCCTTCTCTCACCCCCAGTACCTCTCGCCCTTCTCTCTCCTTTGATTTAGGGCCAAGGACAACCCCTCCCTGCGAATTCTATGCACCTGCATTACTGCCAACAGAACCATTTAATCAATACCACCTTCAACATGTGGGTGGGGGAGCTGTCTAGTGTTCAAAGGGAACCACTGTCAGTTCAGTGCAGATACTGAGGCAGCACTGAGCCCTTGTTTGCTAGTGTTATGCAGTGACAACGTTTTCCCAGAGTATGCTTCCCTGCATCAGACATGGCAGAATGCTGAGTTCTCAGCTCCCTTGGGAAAGCGAAGAGCCTGAAACTACTGCTGTCCATTCAGTTGGGTTCCACATCCCTGATTTACTATATTATCATCAACACCCTCATCCACATGGTAACAACAGCTGAGAAGGGGAAGCTTACATACATCTATGGACGCTGGAACTCCACATGATTGGGGTTCCAGCTCCCATGGATGCCAACACATGTAGTAGTCAATGCACATGCGCTTCCCCTCCTCAGATGTGCAACATGGTGGTGAGAGAGCTACACAACCTTGGGGGGTGGACGAGCAGCATGGCCCAGGTGCTCCTTTCAATGGGTAGAATGGGTCTCACATTGGCATATCCTGGAAACCTCACCCTACTGTTTCCTATCAAACCTGACCATTCTGACTCCACCCATCAACATGGCATCCTCTCCTCCACCCCACCCTGAGGCATTTCCCCCTCCACCCAAGAAGAACCAATGATCAACCATGATCTGACAAAAGGGACAGCCTTTCCCCCAGCTTTCTAAAGGCTATCTCCTCCTCTCTGTTCCACAGGAATGTCAATAGCTCATAGTCTCACCTCATCCTAGCAGGGTGAGGGCCGATCATGCTTGATGAGGGCCACCACATCAAGGTGAGGATGCCAATGAAGAAGGCCAGTTTGGGCCTAACGTGGATCACAGAGCACCAGGAACTAAGCGCGCACAAGTTCCTTTATACACCTGCCTGCTGGCGCTGCCCTGTTCCCTCCCGCCTCAAAGCCTTCCTGTCTGTTTCTGCTGTTCTCGTCACTCCCAGAGGGCTCTCAAGTGGCTGCCTGCCAGCTTGCCCCCTGTCTAGCTCGCAGGTTGCCTAACGAGCCCTTCCTGATTACATACTCCACTCATTACCACCCTAATTCTGCATCACAATTAATTGTGGTAATTAATAAATATTGATTACAGCCAACAATTGGAGCTGATCTCCCTCAGTAATTAAGCATTGCAGAGGCACCAGCCTCTTCTGTGCCTGACCTTCCTTTCTCCTTCAGGGCGGTGGGAGGCAGCATTTCACACCCCCACCCCAAATCCTGAGGGCTATGGGGTGCCAGGGTACAAATGAGGCTTTCGTGTTCCTTCAATCCCCCTAACAAGGAGTGCATGACATTTGCAGAGGGTTAGGCCAGGGGCTTGGGAAAAACTGCCCTTTGTCAAGTAGGCTGCCAAACTACACAAGCCTTTCAGCTAGGGTTGCCAACTTTTATTCCTGACAGGGCTCTTGTGCCTTTAGCGTTTTTGCCTGCTGCGCTTGTCATGTAGCTGTTAAAGGCATGGAACTGTTTTGTATCAGAAGCAAGAGCTGCTTATCTTACTTCCAAACCGTAGGGTTGCAGCCAATGTTAGGAACAAAAAACCAAAAGGAGGTGAACATCCAAGTCAGGTCAGAAAAAAAGGAGCCCATTTGAAATAAAACATCTTTGGCATCCTGAGAACATTGAAATAAATGAGACTTAGGTTAGACTATGACTGGATACAGCCCACTGGATACTATCCACAGAATTGTAAATAATGGACAGAGACACTCATCAAACGGGAAACACTCAGACATTTGGGGAGAACGAGCATCTTTAAAAGAGGGAGGCCCTTTCTCACATTACTTTTTTCTTTTTAGCTGTACACTGAAATGTAAAGTAAGAAGTTAACGTTATATCATGCAGGTGTACTCATCAGGGAGCCCCAACTGCCTGCAGCTTCCTGTTGAGTGTACATGGGAGCAAACCTGGTTTTGCTTCTGTGTAATGTTGAACTAACCTCAAAATGAAGGCCATGTAATTCATATTTAGTTTGCGCCAGGTACTACCATAGCTCAGCAGTGTGTGTGTAGAAAGAGATACATGGATAGATAGCCTCTGAACTTATGGTGATGTTAGCAAATTCATGAGAGCTACCCAATCTGTGCCAACTGGTGCTATTGTTATGGTGCATCCTGCGACATCTTGTTTCATTTTCATTTCATTATCCCTAGCTGTCAAAGTACTAATCTTTCTGCATTTATGATTTATACATTCTTCCTTCTGGAATTGCAAGCTTGGGCTTTTCATTTTTAATAAGCCATGAATTTGTGCATTTTAATTTGTGCATCCATGCTCACACTAATAAAGTTGATGTAGTTTGTGCTGAAAAGGGTTGGAGGACTTGAAACAAAATTGTGAATCATGACGAAGCTAGGTTTAGTTTTTGTTAATATATATATATATTTCTTAAAATTTGCAAGACATCTAGGTTAACGAGTGCACAGCTACAATAGTGCAAATTCACTTTTTCTGCAGCTGTCAGTCAGCATTCTGTACCCACTGAGCATACCCAGTCCTTCTTGGGCTGTTTTGTCCCCCCCCCCCCCCCTCCTTTCCATTCTGGGATGTTTTGGGTGTGGTGAACACACTTGTGCCCAATCTCAGCTACATTAAAAACTTTGGGTTTCTCCACTGATGACTATAGATAGCTCTCAAGTTTTGTCCCTGGGGACATTTAAAAATAGCTTTTCAGTGTGAACTAGGAAATGACCTATCCAGATAATGAGAAGGTTCATTCTAACCCTTTTACATCTGCCTCTTTCTCCCCCTCACTTTCCTTTCTATTCCCCACTTCACCCACTCAGTTGTCAGCTTTGGTTCCCCTCCTGCATTTACCCAGTGAACATTCCCTGCCATGGAGTCCTCCTTGGACTTTTTGGGAGGGATTCCCCCCACCCCCAAGGTCGTTTGGGCATTTGCAAACATTGGGTCAGAGTCGTCTTGTGCATAGGTGGTGCCCTGCTAGGTACAGCTCCACAAGCATGAGAGGTTTGCTTGGCACCTACATTGTTTTCTTCCCATCGCCAGCTGAAGACCTTTTTATTTTCTCAGTATTTTAACAACTAATTTAACTTAAATTTAAACTTTGCTGTTTTAATCTCATATTTTAACCTATATTATTTTTTGCTGTATGGTTTTATTCTGGTTGTGCTTTTTATATTGTATTTTGTATTTGTGTTTTAAATTTGTTGGTTTTTATACTCTTCATGGTTTTAATTTTGGTGAACCGCCCAGGGAGCTTTGGCTATTGGGCGGTATAAAAATGTAATAAATAAATAAATAAATAAGCAAGCAAGCAAGCAAGCAAGCATGGGAAGACTTGAATTGGAAAAAGAAGAAATGATATTACCTTTGCCCTATCTACTAAATATGAGAGAACAATCAAGATTAACAAACTGCTTGTGAGCTCCTGACAGTGTGGTGACCATATGAAAAGGAGGACTGGGCTCCTGTATCTTTAACAGTTGCGTAGAAAAGGGAATTTCAGCAGGCGTCACTTGTATGCATGCAGCACCTGGTGAATTTCCCTCTTCATCACAACAGTTAAAGCTGCAGGAGCCCTGCCCTCTTTTGTATCTGGTCACTCTAATATAGCTCCTGCAGTTTTAAATGTTGTGATGAAGAGGGAATTTCACCAGGTGCTGCATGCATACACATGCCACCTGCTAAAATTCCCTTTTCTATGCAACTGTTACACATACAGGTGCCCTGTTCAACTTTTCATAGGGTCACCCTGGACTGGGCCCTTAGCAGGTGCCCAACTATGTCTACAGAGAGAGGCTTGTATTTAAAAAAATGGTTTCCCACATGGCCCAAGGCTGTGATGGATCTCCACTGGGAGAAACTCTTGTCAATTTGCATCCATGATGTGACTCGGAACTAGAAGTAGGAAGCAGCTGCTTTTGATTAGGATTTCAGGACTTTAAAAATGTACGGCTGCTTTGGCAAGTCTTGGCAACACTTGCCAATGTTTATTAGGCAGCCAGATTGTGCATGCTTATTTTTATTTTTCACACTGCTTTAATCCTGTGACTATTTATTTCTGTTTTCTATATTAAGCCAGATAATTGACTTAAACATACATTTGCTCATTTTCCTATGTTTCCTCAATACGCCTTGCATTTGTAGGCCTTAAAATAGATCACATCATCAACATAATCGGATACCAAGATATTCTATCCTGCTAAGAATGGTTTGAAGAGATTAGTATAGTCTCTGGGTCAAATGTTAGATCTTGACCTCAGTCCAGAATAATTACTGCCTTTTAGCTCAGGCTGGGCTTCGTTTCTGTTTTAACAGGAAGCTGGTAGTGGCTCTGCTGAAGTCTAAGAGGCCAAGATAACATCAGTTTATTGAATCCTGCATTATTTAAGGGTGCAATCCTATGGCGATGCCACCTCCCTGCTTCTTCCCACTCTGCATTTTTACTAGTCAGGCTTTTTTTTGCCTGTCTAGCTGGGTCTCTTCAGAGTTGGAGGAAGGAGGGTGGGGAGGCATGGAGATACCTTGTATCCTGTCTTTGTCACTCCCTGCCCCGCCCCACCCACTGGCACACCCCCTTTGTGAGCTCAGATGCAGCCAACACAGTTCTCTCCATGTGCAAGGGGGAGGGAGCAGGGAGTGCAGATTCCTGGATCTGCAGGGGGAGTAGCACTATCTCTGGCCTCGGATCCAGGAATCTGAATTATGCTATGGCTCCCCAGACTCTGTCTAGGGGCCATAGGATTACTCCCTAAGTAAGCCATCACAAACATTACATTAAATAAGGCTCAAGACACACATAGAGCATTTATTTGTGTGTGGTTCCATGTGTCCCTGCATCATGTTTAAGGGATTCTTATCCTGAATGCTGACCCCCTACACTTGCATTTGTACATGAATGTGCCTTGCTAAGTCATAGATTTCCAGCATGAAAGCACCACATGTGGAAAATGCATCAGGTAGAAACATCTAAGTCTGTCTGGAACCCTGCACAGATAAGTACTTTGTATGTGCTCTGGATCTCATTATGTTCTTAAATGTTTGTGCCTGCATGTGTGTCATCCTCCTGCACCACTGCTAATAGCAGCACAGGTGATGTTGCTGTTGGATTGGGGCAACAGCACAGGAGAAACAGTTGGACTCTGCCTCCCTTTCATGCCCTGATCCAGATCTCTCCCCCCCCTCCCCGAATGGTTGTGATGCAAATTCCTCCCGTTCCCAGCAGCTGCTTTTTGAAGAAGAAAATTACATTGGGAGTTCAATCACATTTACTTTGACCAAGTGCAGAGAGAGCTAATGTCAAAAACTGAACATCTGGATTTTTTGACATGGTGGTACAAGTGTTCATGCGAAAAAGCCAGGCAGCGGGGTCCAATTAATGATGGATCACAGAATGTAGAGCAGATTGTGGCACTTCCTTGCATGATTATGAAAAGCAAACAAAGCCCAACCTGCTATTCTACACACACCCTCTTAATCTTACCTCATTAGCAGAGTTTTCAGCCTAGGCTCCTCTTTAGTTTCAAAGTCTAGTAAAAATCGCCTGCGCTCACAGTACCAACTCTCCAAGTAGACAGCAGGTGGCAGCACTTGCAAGGAGATGACACTGCCTCTTTATATATTATAGACTAAGATTCTTCTGCACTTCCAGGCCCTGAAGACTGAGGGCCTCCTAATACGTTAGGTATTATAAGACTGTACACTGTATGTATAAAGTATGTACACTGTCACATTTGAAATGGCTGCACAGACTTGTATGTACCAAGACATGTTCCAGAGAGCTGTGCATAATTGTGGCCCCCTGCTGTGAGTGACTTCAAACGTTATGATGCTACCGCATGTATCGATGTTCTTAAATGATAACAAATGGCACTCAGCTACAGTCACTGGCAAAATCTGTAGCTCCCTAAGGAGAGTTTCCACCAGATCCTTTACTGGCCGGCCACCACCACACACAGCCATACAACTAAAGCCAAGGAGGGGAATGAAGAATAAAGGGTGTGGAGGGAGGGTGTGTGGAGGGAGGTTAGCCTTGAGGTAATAGCCTCAGCTATTGCAATAGCATCATTTGTTTATCCCTCCCTCCCTCAACTTATTTGGAGGGAGGATGTGTGTGCCTTAAAGGCAGATAAGAGGTGTTTTAAGGGCTGCTTCATATTTTAGTACCTTTCAATTCTGTGAACCATACTCTTGGATTTTTTTGTGCATTTATGGAATGGAAATATATATGGGAAGAACTCTCTCTATAGGGAGGGCGGCGGATTGGACAAGAGCAGCATACCAGAGAAGAGGGTGTACGTCTGCAAGAGTTGTTTTGGCCTGTACACATATGGGGAATACCTGTATGTTTATATCTGTAGGACAATGTGTGTGAGAGTGTGTACACTCATTGTGTGTGTCTGCAGTGGTGATATTCAATTTATCTTATATTGAAAGAAATCTCTCTCTCTCTCTCTCTCTCTCTCTCTCTCTCTGTGTGTGTGTGTGTGTGTGTGTATGTTTGTGTACTTGAGTGTCTGGAGTAACAGGCAGTGATGTATAATGTCTGTGCTGGTAAAACACCTGTACATGCATGTAAAGTGTAAAACTGTCCTTCTCTGGAGGGAGGAATACCTGGGCCAGAAGGGTAGTGCTGTATCTGTCCATAGAACTCCTGGATCGTATGGACAGACTTTGTGCCTATAGCCACTGGATGGCAACCAGGAAATCAACAGGTGTGCGTTTCCTTATCACAGTGTTTTCATGCTGAGGGAAAGAAAACTGCACTTAGTGAATTTCTGGCTGTCATAGTCACAGAGCCTCAAAAAAGGATGGCAGCCACGGGGTTAGGTACATGTGAGTTCTGTAGTTGAGGTTTAATCGGCCTGTGGAGTGGAGAGGAACAGTCATGTGTGTTTGCTGGGGGCATCAGTGCTGCTGATAAAGATAGCTGGGTGTGCATGTTATATAGGGTGGTGTGTGCGTGCGTGCGTGTGTGAGAGAGAGATTCAGAGGTGTCCTAAAGAGCTAGCTGTGTCTGAGTCTCTGAGAGAGCGGAGTAGCCGTATGCGTGTGGCTGAGGCTGTGCCCGTCTCAGTGAACGTGCTCTTCGCTGAGATTTATTGCGCCATCCCCGATACCATCGGGCCCTTCACACAAGGGCAGCTTTATATTAGTTTTTCTCAGAGCTGAGGATGGTGGTTCCTGGCTCTGCTGGGAGAGAGGAAATGTCATTTTGCTGGGAGCTTCTGCCTAATAGGTTGATTTAACCCTGCCGGTGTGCGATGTCTGTGGCAGCTGTGCCTAACCAAACAGGACCTCTGAGCTGGTGGAAGCAGGGACAGTGTTACCTGAGGGGAAAGGGGGACTCCACTTCTCTCTCTCTCTCTCTCTCTCTCTCTCTCTCTCTCTCTCTCTCTCTCTGTGTGTGTGTGGGGGGGGGAGGGAGGGAGATGGGGCTGTTGACAAAAGCCTACCTGGTCAGCATCCTGTTTCCCATAGTGGCCAATGAGGTGCCTAGAGGAAGTCCACAGGAAGACAATAGCCTTCTTCCCCCAGCAACTAGTATTCAGAGGCGGCATGCTGGAAATAGCATAAGTAGCCATCATCAGTAGTAGTCATCTACTGACAGCTACTACTGATATTCTCCATTCTCACCACGTCTTGATGAAGCAAATTCCATAGTTTAACTAGGTGCTATGTGAAGAAGTACACTGTTTTGCCTGCCCTGAGTAGCAGGATTTAAATAGAATAAGTGACATGCTGAAGACCAAGGACCTAGTCCAAACTCTTGTCGGGGTGGGGGGTGGAGAAGAGTTTAAGAACATAAGAGCCATGCTGGATCAGACCAAGGGTCCATCTAGTCCAGCATTCTGTTGATACATTGGCCAACCAGCTGTTGACCAGGAATCCCCAAGTTGGGCACGGTGCAACAGCACCCTCTGCCCATGTTCCCCAGCAACTGGTGTATATAATTTGAGAGAGGGAAGTGTGACTCTCTTTGTGGCATGCTCCCTAAAGAACCGCATCCCCAAATTCATAAGTTATGTAGTCTCCAACATGGTGCCCATTGGCTGTATTGTGTCTGTAGATACATTCCATGGAGCCTGCCAGCCTCCCTGATCATCTTCATTTAAAAAAAGTTTTGCAGTTCTTTTCTTTAGTTAATTAAAACAAAATTAAGGGGAGGCTGGCATGCTGCAAAGTGAAGCGTTGGCCTCCAGTGGCATCTTTATTTTGAAAAATGCCTCATGGGCTCCAGAGACATTCTTAGAAAATAAAAATGGTGGCCAGCTACAGCCCAGTGCTTCATTTTGAAGCAGACCCAACTTCCTAGAAAAGAAAGCAAGAGAGAGAGAGAGAGAGAGAGAGAGAGAGAGAGAGAGAGAGAGAGAGAGAGAGAGAAGGTAAACTGAGGTTGTTAGGGAACATCCAGGTGAGGAGGAGGAGTGTTTGGTTTGACCTGTGTGTGAGTGAGCGTTTTTGCCTGATTTTGAGGCAGAGGTGTTGGTGGTATTGGTGTGTGAAATTCCTTCTTCATCACAACAGTTAAAGCTGCAGGAGCCCTGCCTAGCATGATCAGATACAAAAGAGGGCAGGGCTCCTGCAGCTTTAACTATTGTGATGAAGACGGAATTTCACAAGGTGCTGCATGCATACAAATGACACTACTGAAATTCTCTTTTCTATACAACTATTAAAGATACAGGAGCCCTGTCCTCCTTTTTGTATGGTCACCCAAGCTTACTTGAAAAACAAAATACATTAAACAAATTAAGATAAGCAGTAAACCGAAAGCTGAATAAAAGAGAAAGGAAAGATATTTTTAAAAGTTAAAATGTAAGTAAACCAAATTGGATCTTTTTAGGGAGGGAGTTCTGCCGTTTGGGTGCTACAGCAGCCATGAGGAAAGCTGATGAAAAATGTAACTAATTAAAGTTACAATTTAGCAGCCTTTAAATTATCTTGAATTAAGTTAAACATTTTACTTCTCACTAGTTAAAAGATAAGTTAAGAAACGAGTAGTCAGTTAAAAGTTATTTTGTGAGAAATGTGTGAAATACAATGGCCTATTAGCATTATTTTTTCATTTTCAAATGCAATGAGTGGATTTATTTCCCATAGGCTCACAGACGCAAACTAATTTACTCAGAACTCACCCTGCTTTAACTAAAAATAATGTTACTTGTCATACAGTTTTCAGAATAACAATATCTGTGTTAGATCCTTCTCATCCTCTCCACGTGCAACTGATCTTTGTTTCCTTTGGACTGCACAAAACGTATCCACATTTTAAGTCGTTGCTTTTGGCAGGATCAGGGTAGTCATGAGGTAACTGTGAAAAAATAACTGTTAAATTAGGCCACCATTGCTTAACCCCCATCATGTTATTTAATTTTTCTAATTGAATGATATGCATTATTCTGAAATAATAAAGAAGAAAATAGATTTTAAGCTCATGCAAAGAGCTGTGGAGCTCTGCAGCAGGGGGTGAGGCTTTGAGGACCAGGCTGTGGGAGCCAGAAGGAGGCATAGGATATTTTTAAAGGATCAGTTTTCACCTGGGGGCAGGGGACTCTAAAGGACACTTTTATGTAATGCAAAAAAATAGATTTTTAATATACATTTTAAAAGCACAACGGATCAGTTTTCACCTGGGGGCAGGGGACTCTAAAGGACACTTTTATGTAATGCAAAAAAATAGATTTTTAATATACATTTTAAAAGCACACATTTACTTCAAAAAAGAAATATTGTGATGCATGCATTTTAATATCAAATGGTGATGATTATTATTTCAGGAAACTTACCACTACTCTAAAGATGTCTAGAATTCCGAAAGAATCTTCGTCACAAAATTCCCATGGCATAAATCTCTGATAGGCTTATAAACTTGTACATTAAATTATTTCCTCACATATCTTTTGGGGGCTGTAAATTTAGCAGCAGAAATAGCTCCCTCCCATCAGTGTCTGTCCTTGTTTAGGCTCGTTCCCTCTTCTACAGCCAATTGGCTGCCTTGTTGACTTCTTCAGCTATTGGGCAGTACAGAAATGCAATAAATAAAATAAATAAAATCATAAAACTAAGGAACTCTAGGATGTGTAGTTCTTAACGGACCATATCTCATAAGAAGGCATACATACAGTGTGTATCTGTCACTTGAACAAGAAGCCTTAGATTTTCTTTATTGAATGCTCATTACTGGGCACTCACGGAATTTCGTGGGTCCTATTCATGATGTCATCTGCATCCCATGTGCCTTCTTCGCATGACAAAAAAGACCTCAGTAAATCCAAATTGTTTTTGAGACAGAAGTTGACGCTATCTCCTGCTGTGTGCAGAAGCAGCGTGATCAAAATGGCCCATTGAATGGGCCATGTGCACATTGTTTACTTCCTTATTTGAAATGAGGGACAAACATGCGGGTAGAGCGATGGCAAGGAAACACGATTTCCCCCCATGTGATGATGCTCAGGGTCCTAGCAAGTGTGCCAGGGAAAACTCTGGGAATACTGGGTTTGAACTTTAAACAAACAAAGAAAGAAACTTTAATGTACAGTTTTTAAAAGGTTACAATTAAACTTTTAAAAAAGAATTAAAGCTAAAAGTTGACTATTGAAAAATTTAACTAGTCAAAGTTAAAAGTTAACCATTTCTTAAGCCTTTGAACTAGTTAGGGCACAATCCTGTGCATGTTTAGAGAGAGAGAAAGTCCTACAAGCATCATTCCACAGCCAGCATGTTTCCTGGAAGACAAACAGGTGGGACTAAAAGAAAAGTAACTTGACCAAGAACCCAAGTAAAGATGGCACTTGCAGGCAGCACTTCGCTTTGCAGCATGCTAGACTACCAGGTTTTTGTGCATGTTTTAAAAAAATGTTTTTAAAAATAAAATAAAAATCAGGAGAGGCAGGGAGCCTGGTGGGCAGCAAGAGAGGCACTTGCGGGCACATTGGTGCCTGTGGGCACCATGTTGGAGACCCATGTTTAAATTATATCAGTCCTCCAATTTTTCAGAACAGACAAGGCCTTTCATAGGAGCAGGAGGAAAGGAAGAAGCTTCCAGTTAAAAGTTTGTACGGTGTCCAGGGAAATAATGCTCCCCTCAGCCTCTGGAGATAGGGTTGCCATGTTGCAGCCTGGAGATTTGCACTGTACCTCTGCAGCCTATTTACTAGAAAGGAAGGCCCAGTGTGGTCAGTGCTTCATAGTCCCAACCCCAAAAAGGGTGTATGGAATTGCAGCCTTAAATTGCCTGACGTGGTGGAAAACAAGGCAGCTACTGCTTTTATGATCCATTTCTCCCATAGTCGTGTTGTGTGTTGTCCTCTTCTTGCTAGCTGTAATGAGCTGGATTTGAGGTGTGCACAGCAGATGAAGGAAGGGGGAGCAGACAGGATAAACCACTACTACTGCCTTATATCTTGAGGCAGTGGCAAATCTAAGTTAGATAGAAAACCTGGAGTTGCACCCTGGCAACTTCATGTGGCAGTCATGGGATGTGAACTGTGGAAAGTAACTTCCTTTTCTTTGCTGCAGGTTCCATATCAGTTTTATTGGTGAAATCATATATATTTATTTTATGTAGTTTTCTTTTTAAAAGATGTATATCCCACCTTTCTATCATAGCAATCAAAGTGGCTAGCATAGTAGTTAGAACATACACAAATCATCATCATCATCATCTTCCCCCACCCCCAGCAAAATTTGAGAAGATGACTTACAGTATTTTAAAAAGAACACAATAAAGCCCGAGGCCTGATGTTGTTACTGTATGAAAGGCCTATGTTAGCTGTAGCTGTTCGGTGTCAGTTCTGAGGCAGGAAAAAGGCCACAGCTAGACCTAAGGTTTATCCTGGGATCATCCAGGGTTCACCTTTGCCTGAGCACTGGATCCCCTGTGTGTCACCTAGATGAACAGGTTTGACCCCTGGACGATCCAGGGATAAACCTTAGGTCTAGCTATGGCCTAAGATAACTAGTGGCAAAAGTAAAGTATCAGCTTGTGGAACTCTGAATTATAGCGGCAGGAATTTCCTTAGGCCCTGATATAAGCATTTGCTAAGAAAAATAAGAAACCCTGTAGGTGGGTTTGCCCAGTGAAGGAGAAGATTCCCCACATGTGGTGGGTAGCGATGGTATCAAGTAGATGATTTATAATGAACTAATTAAAAAACAATATAATAAAGCCATATGCTTTTTTAAAACAATAACAACTACAACAGAGAAACATATTTAAACTGTTTTACAGCCCAAATGCCAAGTTTTTAAACAACAACAACAACGGCAATGAAGGGTTCTGGCGGGCCACTTTGGGATGCAAGTTCCATGAGGTATGTGCCATGAGAGAGAAGGCCTTAGCTCACATCTGCTCAATCTCCCCACTAAACAGTACACAAGGATCCCAGGAAATGCTGGAGACTGCACGTATGAAGGCCATGTTTCCTATGGAAACAGGAAAGGGGTTTCTGTCACACAAGGTACTTCTAGTTGAGGCTTTATGGTGCCTTTGCCCTTCCTCATTCGTGGACTTTTACAGAGGGGGAGGGTCCAGACTTTGTGGTCTTACACTTGTAATCCTCCTGTGTTTCCCCATCACTTCTTCTGTCTTTTTTCCTTACCACAGAAAATCCATTAAAGGGGGGGGGGGGGATGTTGGAATTAATGCACAATGCCTTCTGGTTAGTAGCACTAGCTCTTAGTTCTGCAAACTTGTGAACCACCTGGCAAAGCTGTCTGCTGCCAACTGTCCCAGAACCATCCTTCCCCCTGTTTTTGCATTCTGAAAGCAGTCTGCAACTGAACCCTTAATGGGCCACTCTACCTTGCTGATGAGCTTCATTAGCCTACTTGGGACAAAATCAAACTTGCCAAGAGGCACCACATCTGCATGGGGTTCATGACGGCAAGCTGAACTTGGAAGAGACTGTCCCTTGTCCTTTGGCACCAACAAACCCAGAGAAAGCAGAGTACAGAGGCTAACTTTTCTGAGGCAGAGGCAGGGTGATCAGGACCATGAGTAACAGGTAGCTCAGATGTTGGAGATGAAGTAAAGCCAGCCTGAGAGACCTGAGCCTGGTGGAGGAGAGGGAGGGAGCATGACACTACATCTTGTGATGAACCGCCCCCTGTGAGCATTTCTGGTGCTGACAGAGATTGATGAGTTGCAGTGGATGCATGCATTTGAGAGGGAGTGCAGGGTCGGGGGGGGGGGCAGGGCTTTTCTCCTTTAACAACTTCATTAACGACCCTGGGAGGAGAGCAAGCAGCAGTAATGAAATCTGCTTGGCATTAAATCAGGGGGTGTGGATGGTCCAGGGCAGGGCAAGTGTCAGGAAGCGTGGTGCGCGGGGAGCCGCAGCTGCAAGATTTATGGGCAGGGAATGGGCAGGAGAGATTTATGTCCGACAAGGCCAGCCCATAGATCTAGGGAACTTGGCAGATGAGGGGGAGGAGGCTCAGGGGGAACAGTGAAACAAGGGAAAGACCATGGAGAAACAAACTAAAGTGTAGTGAGTGGGCCTTGTTGTAGGTTGTGGGGTGAGGGGTCTATACAGTGTGTGTGTGTGTGTGTGATCTTTTTGTATCAGCAGGCCTAGAGGGGTGGGCAGAAAGAGGGCTTAAATCTTCCTGACTGTGGGCACCTGGGACTAGAAAGAGTCCCAGGGGAGCCAAGACAAATGTTAGGGACAACAATAGAAATGAGAGCAGCTGAGTTTGAGAGAGGACAGGGCCTGAGAAGCTGAATGTGACAGAAAACTGGGTCAAGGCAAGCCTGATATATGTGGAAAGAACAACCAAAAGGCTCTGAGTGTGAGGCAGAGAAAGATCTAGGATGTAATGCTACAGAGAATGGTAGGACTTGACCCATGTCCACAAGGGCAGCCTTAGAAACTCCTGGTGTCTTAGCTATTCAGTGACTACTCAGGACTATCTTATGAAGTTGCAAGAAATCCAGAACTGCCTCACTGTGGTTCTGGCCATATTATATATTTCCTGTTAACCTTTGTATGCAGAAGAGGTGCTGTGAAGCGCCATCTTGTAGATGCAGGGCTGCCTTTGCCATTAGGCAGAGTGAGACAGTCACCTCAGGCAGCAGGTTTTGGATGCGATGAAAGGGAAGCTAAGTGTTAGTGGTGGTTGTTGTTGTTGTTGTTGTTGTTGTTGTTGTTATTATTATTATTATTATTATTATTATTATTATTATTATTTTGTTACTCCTAGGGAAGCGGAGAGGTGTTTGTGGGTTTGTTTTTTTTACCTCAGGTGCCAAAATAACTTGACTGGCTTTGGGTATTATGCAGCTGGGTTTGGTCTAAGGGGAGGGCCATGTTATTGTCTGCTCTGCCTCAGAGCTCCATCACACCTACTTTTCCCCCCTGGTATGCATCTACAATTTCCACCTCTGTTTCATTACCACGTCAAGTGCTAGTCACTTTCACGTGTGTACCTTCTTGCACTATTTTACCTTGTTTACTTTTTCACCTGTGCTGGGTCGCGCTTCCTGGTACCGCCGCTACGCTCACCCCACCCCGCCCCTTTTCCATATCCCTCCAGTTGATTGGTTCTTGTGGTTGATGGACATTGTGATGGACGTGGGCACCTCCCCCCCCCCCGGTTTTGTTGTCTACTATTTTAATGATTTCGCATTTGATTGATTAGGTGCCATTTCTGCCTTTTGAGGGGGAGAAATAGCAATGAGAGAACAATGAGAGTGGGATTGGAGCAGTGGAAGTGTGTTCGAGTGACTCAGCACAAGCCTGGTTGTTTGAGAAACTCAGCATGCCCTCTTCTTTTGTCAGCAAGACTGCCCTTCAACGCAGATGCCCCAAGAAGGGAGGTTCTGTGACACAGCACAAAGACAGCAATACATATGGATGGAAAGGCAGTTCTATCCCGTATGGAGAAAAATGCCACATTTTCCCTGCCCTAGGAAAACACGGAAAATGGAGGGGAAGAGGCAAGATGACTGCAGGACAGGGACAACATTGTGTGAGGGTTGCAGGGTAAAAAGGTAAACAAGGCAGGATGACAGTGCAATGAAACACTGGTGTGATGCAGCTCTCAGGCAGCAAAGTGTTTTGGGCCAGCCCTGGTTAGCTGATATTTCTGTGGTACAATTGTCCATACTTGAACAAGGCATGGTAGGAAGTGGTGTGGGGCCTTGACACAAGGGTGTGGTAGGTTCAGGACATGTCCCACCACAGGGAGTCAGGGAGGGGGTAGAGAGAGGGAAGGTGGTTTAACCATTACAAACTGGGAAAGATACCTTTATTTGTGTGGAGGAAGATTCCGTGCCTGATTTGCCAAAGGGCAGACCTCTCTGAGGGACCCCGTATTACTTTCCCCCAGATCTAATTCCCCTCTTGGTCTGTAGCCAAGAAATCAATGGACTGAAGTTCCTCTGTCCTGATGAGTTACCTGGGAAAGGTCTATCTATCTATCTATCTATCTATCTATCTATCTATCTATCTATTTATTACATTTTTATACCGCCCAATAGCCGAAGCTGTAATCTACAGCTATTGCAGAGAAATCATCCACCTTGTGATGGGCAGTGGCAGGGGTGGGGTGGGGTAGGCAGGCTGATGGACTTGTGGGTCAGTGTAGGGCTGTGCCTTCGAAGGCATTGTCTTCTGTACTGCTTGTGAGACTGAGACTGTATCCTCTGAGGAATTGTCTTCTCTTGCGTTCTGTACCCCTTGTGAGACTTAGCAAACTGAAAGGAGCATGTATAGATTTGACCACTTTCAGAGTCTTCCGATCCCTGAACTTTTGAAAATGTTAATGATGAGATATGCCCCTCTCTATTGTGGGAGGAGGCATGATAGGCTGCTCTATTTCCACCTCCCACCAACAGCCTGCATCTCTGCCCCTGTGCCTCAGTTTATGTGTGTCTGTTCTTGCTCTCTGGATCGTGGTCCTATCCGTCATCGCTCAGTGACCCCTGTACCAGTCTCTTTCCTCCATCTCCATGTGAGCTCCAGAGCGCCTGGGATTCCCACCTGCTGTGTGCCAGGGAGACCCCATTAACAGGGTAATTTCCTGACAAGAGTCCTCATTTCACTGCTCTTCGAAGCTATTGCTGCCACTGCCACCTCCGCTACACTCTGACCTTGACAGAAATAGCTCGGCTTTTATATCACCAGCCATCATCAAACATTCCTTCATCCCCTGTTTTTCTCTGGAGCTGCAAACCCCTCTCAGCAGGTTAGCATGTCCACGGAAGATGGGATGGGCTTCTGACGAGAGAAATGGGGCCTTGCCTTGTGAGCCATGTTGGAAGATGGGGATGTGGGAGGATCTTGTCACACAGTTCTCTGGCACAGTGGGAACCCAGCTTGACAACTGGAAGTCCCAAACCGAAATGCTACCCACAGAATAGGGGAAATATGAGAAAGTGAGCTTGTCCCTCACTCAGATGCTATTCTCCCTGGGAAGGGGCAGTCCCCGGAAGCAGTGAGCACAGACTGGAGTTTCCAAGGCCGTTTCTTCAGTCACTCAAGTTACCCAATGGGTGTCTGCATCAGTGGCCTGCTTGGCCCTCTCAGCTGTAGAGCTCAGACATAACCCCAACTCATCTGTCTCCACACATGCCCCTGGAAGAAATATGGCACACATGGTCCTCTGCCCCTTCTACCCATTAAACTGGTCACAGTCCAGTGGTGATGGCTTGAATATAGTGGGCCTTCTTCCTTCCCTGTATCTGCCATTTGGCTGTCAACAAGCCTTAGGTTTCTTGTGTGTGTTTTATTGAAACAACCTAAATATGCATTAATTGCCAATTTAAAGTCTGCATACATTTAAGTGAATTAATGTATAGCAGTGTGCAATAGCTAGGGTTTGCCTTCCGCTGCAACAACTGGCAGCCCTGCCTGTGTGGAGTATCTTTGCTTATGCATCATTCAGCTCCAGCTGAGTTAGCCTCACCTTAGAGTCCCTAAGCAAAGTCCCTGCTAAAACTAGATTAGCCTTCTCCAGCCTGGTGCCTTCTGAATGTTTTGGACTATTACTACCATCATCACTGACCATTGGCCATGGAGGCTAGGGCTGATAGGAAATGTAGTCCAAAACATTTGGAGGGTACCAAGTTGGGGACAGCTGGCCTAGATGCATCAGCTCAGTCTGGTTGAGGAATGCCTTTCTTTGGTATTATAGATCCAGGTGAGAATCCACTTCTGCACATCTCTGGCACTTGGCTAAAACATGAAGCGAAAACAACAGCACTGGTGGAGGGAGGCCCAGGGCTTTCAGTGACCTCCTGCATTTTCTCAAGCCATTGAATAACTCCCAAGGTCAGGGGTAGGCAGCATGGTACCTAAGGCATCAATGTGCTTCTGTGCACCTTTCTTGGCTTCCACCAAGGTGTCCTAACTCTCTCACTAATATATATTTACTGGCTGTAAAACAGCTTTCTATCGGTCCTGAAAACTGTATGTTCAAAGGCATTGATTAGTGCACTGGGGCTCAGATCCCACCTCAGTCCTTTGCGATACCTCCCATGCCAGCTATTATGTGCTGGTGCCCAGGACAGTATCTCAAAATGCCAAATGTGTCCATGGCCCCAAAAGGTTGCTTGTCCCACCTCAGGTTATGGATGGAGCGCTAGAGCTTCTAAGTCAGAATTGCAGCTCTTAGATGTAACTGTGTGGGCTGTAGTATCCTCAGTAGTACAGAAACGGCAGACAGAAATGGGAAGATTTATAGACAACATATGAAGCTTTCATCTTCTCCCATAAGTCAGGCCTGTCTAGCTGGGTATTATCTATGTTGCGTGGCAGTAGTCCTCCAAGGTCTCTGGCTGAGGTGTTTCCCAGACCTGCTGGTTGAGATACTTTTTTAACTGCTTGTGACAAGAACATGAAGGATTGAATCTCAAGGCATGTGCTCTACCACTAAAGTAAGCTCCTTCTCTAAACATTGACACCTCTGTGGCAGGAGGGTACCAATGTGACACCCCAGAAAGAGTTTTATGGGACTCACAAGCTATTTTTGTACAGTGACATGGATTATAAGGCTATGGAGGTGGCGGCTGGAGCAGCTAGGGAATAGGCAGTGTTCAGGAATACAGAGCTCCCCAACTGTATCAAGATGTGAGGTCACCCCATGTGGCACATTACTGAATTGTGTAATTAATCTCTGAGTATTTATGTACTGCTGTCTCCATGATCAGGCTGGTTTTCCAAAGACTGACTGAAAGATTGCTATACGTCGCTTCAGATTTGCACCACAGGCCTTAAGCAGAACCTGGGGTCATCCCATGAAGCTGATCGGTGAGAGATTCAGGACAGGTAAAAGGAAGGACTTCTTCACGTAGCGCATCATCAAACTATGGAATTCACTACCACAAGATGTAGTGATGGCCACCACTTTGGATGGCTTTAAAAGGGGGTTGGATAAATTCCTGGAGAAGAAGGCTATCAATGGCTACTAGTCATGATGGCTATGTGCTACCTCCAGTATCAGAGGCAGTAAGCCTGTGTGCACCAGTGGCTGGGGAACATGGGCGGGAGGGTGCAGTTGCACTGGTGTCCTTCTTGTGGGTTTCCTGCCGACAGCTGGTCAGCCACTATATGAATAGAGTGTTGGACTAGATGGTCTGATCCACCATGGCTCCTCTTATGTTCTGATGTGGTGGAGTAAATAGAGTGCCAGTCATGCTCACCACCTTTCATAGAGGAAAGTAAAGTGGATGGTACCATTATGAGGGCGCCAGATAACTGTGGCTCCTCCTAATTTGGATAATTTAGGGCCTTGGCATAGACCCAGGCCTATGACACTAACAGCCCTCAGAGCTGCAGCTCATTCACACTTATTGTGGGATTTTGTCACAGATGGGGGCTTTGCTTATCCAGTCCTTAAGGAAGGGCCTTCATACCAGGGAAGGAAATAATACCCTTGTGCCCATATTTCAATTGCCATGGGTCATCTTCAAGCAATTCGCTCTCTCCCTTCACTGCCACTGCCTCCACCCTTCCAAGCTTGGCAGCCAAACCACATGGCTCATGATACTTCCCACAGAAGGAGGAGCAGCCTGCAGCAGCCATGTAGGCCTCAGAACAAATGGCATCACCTCTTCAGACCAAGGCAGCCTACCATAGTGAGAGTACATGGGGCCTGGCTGTCCCAGTGCTCAGACGGCCTCTCTTGGTGGCCAGTAACACGTGGTTTCCTGTCTATGGGCAGTGCGCAGAGATTGAGGACTGCGGAGGAAGCACACGTGGCAGCCATGAAAACAGCCGTGGAAATGAGAAGCCGTGCCTGCTAAGTGAGAGTGCTGAGCTGGAGTCACATAAGTGCCCGTTGCCAAGGGAGACGGCCCAGGGAGACAGGGACACTCGCAGAAGCTGCAACTTCTGTAAGTGGCAAAGTCAGAGCAGGGGCACGGCCTGGACATCAGCTCACTCGCCAGAGTCAGAGTCCAGCAGAGAGGGGGGCCCTGGCTGTGAGGTTCTTTCTGAAAGCCACGCATGGACCTCTGTCACAGACAGAGTCATCCAATGCCCTTTGGTCCCAAACTGCAGCCCAGTCCCACAGGTCCCCATAATCCCAGACTCCCCAACCCCACTCTTGGATATCTCCACTTCTCTCACCGGCTCTAACTCCCCTCTCCAACTCTAGCATGCATATTGATATCCTCCAACCTGTTTGCTCCATGAGGGAAACACAGCTCAGATAGCAGCATTCCAATTGCTCTAGGCTTGGGATATTAGATCCGTTTGGATTCAGCAATTTCAATTCATTTCAAGCCTGATTTTGCAGCAATTTTCTGACCCAGTGGGATAGGATTTTGCTTCTGATACCTACTCCCCTCCCTCTCACTTGACTTCCCCCTCCCGTTACTTTTGCTTCTTGTCCTGAGCCCCTTCCTTGATAACTTGAATTTCATCTTGCCCCGCATACTGCATGCCTCTTATACCCGTGGCACAATATGTTCTCATCCACGGGCTCCTGCTGCTTTCTATCAGTTACCAGACTAAACAGCCTCCTTCAGACCCTCACATAGCACCTGCTCAGCAACTGCCCTAGCCTTGAATCTCCAAGCTTCCTTCAGCAGCAGCTGCTGCTTTGTGAAGCCCCCTGTCCCCATTTCTCTCATTTCACCCTCTGGCCATTATGGTTTCCTATGGATGCCATCTCAGCTGTTTGCCCACAGTGCATGGGGCATTCTCCTCTGAGGCCTGTTCCTGGCTCTCCAGATGGCTCGTACCAATGGCTGCTGCTGGGGAACTGCTTCAGTGAGGCAGTCACAGCTTATGACATGAGAGGCTATTGTACAGTTGAGTGCTTTCTGTTGTTTAATCTGGAGCAGAATGCTTCATACTGATGGACTCCAGGTAGACAGATCCTAACCAGGCAAGGGCAGCCCAGTATCCATAGGAAGGTCCTTCAAACAGTGTGCATAGGCTAGCATTGCTTGGCCTGGAAATATGTAGAGTTTGATGGCCCAGCTGGGTTTGCTGTCAGAGCACTGAATGTGATTAGCAAGGGAAAGCATTGCCAATGGCTAAGAACCCTGTCATTTGGGAAGGATCATCTAAAACCTTTCCCAACTGCCTCGCAGGAGGACAGCCTATGTTTACAGTGTGGCTCCCAAAGCTTCCCTCCCCCACACACAAAGGCCCCACCAATGGATCTTTTACAAATGAGATCCTCCCTCTACTATGCCTGCTGATCCTACCAGTTTATCTACACCACAAACTTTTGCACCACATTACCCCAAAATCCATGGCTGGCAGCCAGAGAACTCAACCACAAGGCAGCATGACCTATTAAGAACCACCACCATCACCCGCATCCCTGCATTGGCAAAGCTCTGAACCAGGAGGAGCCTTTTACATGTCCGTCATGCTGCTGCCAGGAGACACCCCATTGTGATCCATGAACCAGAAATTCCTGCAGTTAGGGAAACTCTTGGTGCATGAAGTGTGGAAGGAAATAGATTGAGACAACCTAGAAAGGTGGGGAGTAAAAGTGAAGGTGGAAGGGAGGCTAATTCTGTGGGATGTTCTGATTGATAATGAATATTAGGAGTGGCTGAGAGAAGGTAGTGGAGGTTGGTGGCTCTGATTTAAGTAAGGCTGTTAATCCATTCTGGATTTCAGTCAGAACCAGCCAAAACTCTAAAGGAGCTATGAAAAGGGCGAATCCTACTTTGAGGATAGGGTTCAGCACCTTGGACAGCTCATTTACAGTGTGAGCTGGAGAGTCAGCAGCCCTTTCTTCACCTACGGGTGTAGAGGGAGAGAGAGGGGTGGTGATCCCGGACTTACCTGCTTCCAGGATCATTGCCTTGTGTTCACATGGCTGTGTAACGTCCTGGGTGTTGCACCCACCATTTTTTTAAAAAAGAAGAAGAAGAGCTGGAGCGCACTTGCACTCCAGCGAAAATTAAAGTAAAAAAAAAAAAAAAAAAGCCCTGACGCCGCTCCCCCCACCCCGATGTCCCTTCATTCCTCCAGGCCCAACTCCTTCCCTCTGCTAACCCCCGCTATTCATGGGGAAGAGGGAAGAAACCGGGACGGGTGCCCGCACCTCCTGCTGTCTCGGGAGGATCCCGAGACTGTGGGAAGAATCGAGTTTTCCCAGGGATTATTTAGCCCTAGGAAAACCTGTGCTCATCCCCCCTTGCCCCCCGTGCATCATTTGGATGCACAGGGACTCAGCTGTGACCAGTTTGGATTTTCAGGCTGGTGTAGAAACAGCCAGTATTTAACTTCTCACCTCTACCATGAATTCATTTGGTGACCTTGGGCAAGCACTGTAGTCTGCCACCAGCTGCACTATATGGAAGATAATGGTCAATCTAGATTAAGGGCAAAGAACCTCAGGAGTGGGGGCCACATCCAGCTTGTCTGGATCCTAATCCTGCTTTCTGGGGTTCCCCAGTAGGTCCTCCCCCTGACCCCAGCTCCCTTTCCTAGGCCCACTGATCATAAGGTGGTTTCATGGCTTTTATGAACTTTCCCCTCCATTCTAAAAGATTGAAATGCTTTTCCAGAGGCTTAGTTATTGGCAATAAGAGCGTCAGGCTAAAATAGGTCAGTATTTTGGCTCCACCCCTTTTGCCTTTGGCCATACCCATTTTGCCTTTGAGCCTGCCCCAAGAGCTTCTCCAAAATGGTATTCGGCCCTTGGGCAGAAAAAGGTTCAACACCCTTGATGTAGAAGATGCAAAATGCATGACTGTATTTCACATATGTGTGTGGGTTTTTTTTGGGGGGGGGAATTAAAGACGTCGTAGGAGGGTCTGATCAGGATGGAGACCGTAGTGTTTGCAGCTTAACCCTTGCCCCTGCCATACATGATCCCAACAAAATTCGTCCATCCCACACTGCTATTCCCCGATGGTAACATTCCTCCCATGGCAAATAGCAGCTGAGGGATTTTTGTTTGGACTGTGGTACAAAACCAAACCCTATCACTCACTGGGACCCAATCCTGATTGCTATTTAACAAACCCATACATGAAACGTGATTACCCATTTCACACACCAGCTAGTTTGGTCCTTTTAATAGCCTACCTTGTAGGGATGTTGTATAGGTTACCGAGATAATGTGTGTGACATGTTTTAAGGCCACGCTATAGAATGATTAAGCCTTTATATGTAGCCTATCTTATAGTATTTAGCCGTGTAGATGGACATCCAGAATGGCAGCTGGTGTTTCTGACAAATAGGGTATTGGGGAGTGAGAGATGGATGGACTTCTAAAGAATGAGGGGCTTTGTGAAAAGGAATGAGATTGTACTGATGCCTTATACAATTAAGATTATAAATGAGGAGCTGTGGAAGTAAACAGATGTTGATCAAAGCTTCTCTTTGCTCCCCCAACTCCAACGCTTTGCAAGTAACAGCTGAAGGAAGGAGCTGCATCAGTCCCAACATTTGGGGCAGTGCCTAGAATAGCTGCACGGTCTCCGTCTCCTCCTTCTCATCATCTCCCTCCTCCCTTCTCTCCTGGCCTGCCTACCTGGGTGGGGAATTCTTTCATCCTCCTGAACACCAATTCCTCCAACAGAGCAGGCTGCTCTCTGGCATTAGCCAGCCTTGTTCTCTGTAGCCATTCATCCACCCACTCAGACAGATCTAAGATTCTCCTCTCCCCCCTCCCTTCCCTTCTAATGCTCTCAAGGAATACCATTCCATGGACTTGTGGTTCAACTTCTGCTGGGCAGAGATGCCAAAACTGGATAGGATAGCCAGCAGTGTCTAATTTCCAAAGTTATGTGACTCCAGAGCCTGTGATATTCTTTGATAGATTTTTTTAATTGAAATTTCTTTTCGGGCTTGTTAACACTTTTCACTAGTTTTGACTCCTGAGCAATGGAACCACTGCCTAGCCTTGGATGAAAGCCTGGGGCAATTGTCTCTTAATCCTAAGAAATCTGCACCTCGTTGATGCGACGTTAATTAATCCTCCCTAGCCACCCTGCTGAGTATCACACAATTAATTTGATTTGTTTCAAAGATACTTTATTGGCAAAAGAAAGTGTGTAAGCATTTGGGAAGTGGAGCATTTAGGAAGCAGGTTTTAAATTAGTCTGGGCTCAACTTATTTTGAATGCCGCAGCTTATGCCAATGACAACAAACATGGGCAGGGTGCTTTCCCATCATCACTAAGTAACTACAGTTCACAGCCCACTGTTGCACACTTGGCAATAGGAGGCAGAGTTCTCCCGGTTAGAGAGCCAGGATTCTTGCATACCAGAGCGCCAACATCTCTCCTTTGAGGAATTAAACCTTGTTCCTTATGCATTTGCCAAGACAAGGTAGAAAAGAAGAAATCAACATTCTGCAGTTGAGGGTCTGAATCCCTTTTGTCCACTGTTCGTTGTTGTTCACTTCACACAGTAGAATGCCAGCTCTGCTCTCTCTCTCTCTCTCTCTCTCCCTCTTTTCCTAGGACCATTTCTCCTTGTCGTTCTTTGCTTGAGGAATTCACATGCAGCCCAGTTCTCCACTTCTGATCCCCTCAGCTCAGAGGTGGCGAAAGAAGAGCTCTTTTGTTTGCCATGCTCTGTTCTCCAGGAGAACACACAGTACATTGGGTTGTGGTGTGCTAGACAGAACCCCTTGACCACAAGGCACACAGTGGACAACCTTGCCAAAGAAATAGCACATCTATAAGAGTTGCTTCACACTTTGTGTGGCCATATGCAGATGACACCACTTTGATGGCTGAAAGCGAGGAGGAGCTGAGGAGCCTTATGACAAAGGTGAAAGAAGAAAGTGCAAAAGCTGGGTTGCAGTTAAACCTCAAAAAAACCAAGTTTATGGCAACCAGCTTGATTGATAACTGGCAAATAGAGGGAGAAAACGTGGAGGCAGTGACAGACTTTGTATTTCTGGGAGCAAAGATTACTGCAGACGCTGACTGCAGACAGGAAATCAGAAGACGTTTACTTCTTGGGAGGAGAGCAATGACAAATCTCGATAAAATAGTTAAGAGCAGAGACACCACACTGACAACAAAGGTCCGCATAGTTAAAGCAATGGTATTCCCCGTAGTAACCTATGGCTGCGAGAGCTGGACCATAAGGAAAGCCGAGCGAAGGAAGATAGATGCTTTTGAACTGTGGTGTTGGAGGGAAATTCTGAGAGTGCCTTGGACTGCAAGAAGATCAAACCAGTCCATACTCCAGGAAATAAAGCCCGACTGCTCACTTGAGGGAATGGTATTAAAGGCAAAACTGAAGTACTTTGGCCACATAATGAGAAGACAGGATACCCTGGAGAAGAGGCTGATGCTAGGGAAAGTGGAAGGCAAAAGGAAGAGGGGCCGACCAAGGGCAAGATGGATGGATGATATTCTGGAGGTGACAGACTTGACCTTGGGGGAGCTAGGGGTGGCAACGGCCGACAGAAAGCTCTGGCGTGGGCTGGTCCATGAAGTCACGAAGAGTCAGAAACGACTGAACGAATAAACAACATCATTGTTCCCTGAAATAAACATGCAACATGTGCTGAGAAGTTGCATGTCCCTAAATTCCCACTGGGCATGCACTGAAGAGGCATGTGTTTGCTCATCACTCTTTACCTGTTTACTATGTGAAGTGTGACAAACACAACAGCTGACGCATAAAGTATGCCGTAGCTGTAAATGGAACGCTAGAGAAGGGGCTGGAAAGGATAGATACACAGGGCAAACTTTAGATGGAATGAACACTGAGCTTTTCTCCTCCGTTTTATTTATTAAAAAGGAGCACAAAGCAGTTTTAGCCTCTGCGAGTGGGGAAGGCACTGTTGTAGTTTCCCAGGGAGTAAAGGGCAGGCCAATCAAGGCCGGAGTGAAGCTTGCTTGTGCTTCTGAGCAATCCAGGGTCAGAAACCCGATGTCCAGAGAAAAATGAAAGCTTGCTTGTGCTAGTCTGGCAGGGGGAGCAGGTGGGGATGGGACAAAGAGAAGGGGGATGTTGCTGTCCAGTGAACTCCAGAGGGCTGGATTGGACCCCAGGGAGGCCAGGTTTGCCCCCCAAGCCTGAGGTTCCGCAGCCTTGCCAAATTCAGAAACCACTAATGGGTTACTTTGATGAGATAGTTGCTCCAACCTGACTATTGGCACCTGAGTTATAGGTCTTATGAGGAAAGGTGAAATGAACTGGGGCAATCCTGCTTTTGTTAGCCATTTGGCTATAGCAGGGGTCCCCAAGATCAGGAGTAGCATCTGAGTCTGGGCTGCTGCAGGAGCTTCAGTTCCCAATGAGAGAAGAGCAATGCCCTCCTTAGCTGAGGAGAACGATTTTCGCGCAGAGGGGGACAGGAATTTATTGGGACTTTCAACAAAGCCTTTGACAAACGTCTCTCCCCGGCAGAGTCTGTGAAGAGAATGGAGCCATCTAGAGATGAGAAGCAAAGTCTTGTCATGGATCACAAACTGGCACTGAGGCAGAAAAGTGAGGAGGGATAAACACAGGGATAAATGGTCCATTTTCAGCCTGGCAGAAAGATGCCAGCAGAGCCTGTGCTAGGCCAGGGCCGCTCCATTATCTCAAAGAGAAGAAGAGAGGCAGGAAAGGGTAGGAGGGGGATGTTTATATGTGGGATAAAATTATCCCAAAAAGCTGTGTGGGGAGAGGCGGGGGGGGGGAGAGCCAAATGAGAAGATCAAGGAGCAATGGGTAGTGACAGGGAGAGCGCCAAAGAGAAGCTTGGACACTGTGGCAAGATCGGCATTATTTGCCTCAAGGGACGGGGACTGGGCTTCTCGGTGGCCAGGGCAATGGATCCTGCCCTTTCTGGAGCAGCAGTAGGCGAAAGGGAGCAGAGAAGAAACAATGACGAGAGCAGGAGACAGGAGACGAGCCAAAGGGGAAACAGTGGTCCAGAGGCTGGCAGGAGGCTCGACAGAGAGTGTCCCCTTAAGAAACACCAGCTTTGCACAGGGACGGAGATAGCAGCGAGAGGCATCACTGAACAGATTCATTGTTGGGGACTGTCTACTCAGAGAAGGCAGAGACAGCCATCCCTTTCCCTCACAGAACTGAAATCAAGACTGCGACTCACTGGGCCAAACTATTCAGGCCACCCTTTTAGAAATTAGCAATGGCTTGGATTTATTATTATTAATATTATTATTTAGATAGAGTCATTAGCAGGCACAGGCCCTCATCCAGATGGGACACTGATGGGGGTGGGTGGGTGGGTAAGGAGGACTTTAACCCCTTGTCCCCCTCTGCAGTCCCAATCCAGGTGGCGGCTGTGGCTGCTATTTACTCTTTTAAAACCCGTTCACAAAATTAGTAATTTCATGAATGTTATCATGTCTAGACTCTAGGCAGACAACACAATGGACTAATGACATTCATTTTGAGGAGGGGGGTTTGAGCCTGCTTTTCACTCTTCTCATCAGCATTTCAGCTTTGCATAGAAATCTCACAGGCTCTTGTACTTTGTGGACTTTTGGCTCTGCTGTTGACAGCCCACCCACCTCTTTATGAATGCATCTGATGAAGCAGGCTCATATCCAGGGCTGGAGAAGCTGTTAGCCCTAATGGCTGCACTGGAACCCTGGAAGAATGTCTGGAAAGGTGGGCAACCTGGCACTCTCTAGATGTTTTGCACGACAGGCCCCACAATCCCTGACTATTGGCCATGCTGGCTGGGGCTTATAGGAGTTGTAGTCCAAAACATCTGAGAGGCACCCTGGTCGTCTAATCCATGGAATCTTATGCTGCAGCTGCCCTTCTTAGCGGGGCCTGCTATGCAAAGCTCAAAGGCAGACAAGAAGAGTGACAAACAGGCTCAGCGGCAGGGAGACTGGAGAAGGATCGAAGCAATAGGAAGCAGGGGTTATGAAGGGCGCTTATTCTTTGGGGCGCCGGGGAGGGATCCTCCTATGCATATCCTCGATGGTTTTGCTCAAGGGTCACAGATGTATGGGTGCTGCTGGAGCCCTGAAGTGGATGGTGGGACATTGGAAAGGGAGAGGGAGAAAAGGACTCATTTCAGAGGCTGCTCCGGCGAAGGGAAGGCAGGCGCCGCTTCCCCCGCTTTCTGCCGAGGCTCCCAGCAGTCTCCAGGCCTCCAGCCCCCGCGCTCTCCCGTTAAAAGCCTGAGCACCCCTCCCCTCCTCCCTCCAGGGCGAAGATCGGCCCTCAAAGGGTTAACAAGCAATTTCTTCTCTTGACAGCTCTGAAAACGTTCGCTATCAAGCGGGAGAATGAGAGGGGAGAGCGCCGCGGAGATAAAACGCCAGCCGCGCTGGCACCGCCTGCTTAATCCCAGCATTTAATCTGCTGGGGCAGAGCTGGCTGCCTTATCGCACCGTCCTTCTGCTGCCTCCATCTCATTACCGCTCCCAGGACCGTGCCGGCCGCGCGCGCGAGCAAGTGTATAAAACTAAAGTCGGCTAAGACCTGCCTGGGGCAGCGGACGCCTGCCAGGCCGAAGCAGCGCCCTCGGCACGCTTATCGCTGGCGAAGGCGCACGCACGACACGCTCCCCCGTGCTTCCTGCTGGGGAGAGGCAGGCGCTGGCGCACGGCGCACGCCTAGATCGAGCGAAGCGACACGCACTCACACACGCAAAAATCACACACACACACACACACGCACGCGTGCTGCCTAGATCTAAGCAAAGAGGCATGCTTGCTTTCTATCACTTACTGCAGAGGAAGGGAAAGGCGCACAAACACTCCCTAGGCAATAGTATTGGTGGTACAAGTCACCCAACTCCCCCCACCCCGCCCACAACACAGAGCGTCATGTAACTCGTGTGAATGTGGTTGGATTTACTTCTCTTACAGGGCACACATACTTTCAAGTTTGTTTCCACAACCTAAAGGGCTAGTAACTTGCTTATATATAGGAATGAAAAGAGAGCCATTGGCCCCGTTCAGACATGTTCAGCCACGCTGCTTAACCACAAAATGGTTAACAGAATGCATTCCGTTAACCATTTTGTGGTTAAGCAGCATGGTTTAGCGTGTTGTCTGAACCGGCCCAATGTGGCGTAGTGGCTAAAGTGTTGGACTAGGAGTCTGGGTTGTACTTCCCACTCGGCCATGGAAACCCACTGGATGACTTCGGGCTAGTCACAGACTCTGAGCCCAACCTACCTCACAGGGTTGTTGTGAGGATAAAATGGAGAGGAGGAGGATTATGTAGGCCGCCTTGGATGAAAAAAGGTGGGATATAAATGCAATCAATCAATCAATATGGAAATGTCAGAATGTTGAATACAGAGCCCCAAACCCATTTCTTACTCTTGTCTGGAGTATGATTATGGAATCAGGATTTTCCACTCAATCAAAGGCATTCATATAGGTCTTACATACTCAGAGGCTGTCTCTGTGCCTATCCCATCTAACAAAGGCATGAGCTGGATTTTATGGCATAAACCTAATTGGACTTCTGAATGGCTGTATTCTTTGCCCCATAGACACCAATGTTCCCATTCACATAAATGGGGATTTTTGGACTCCTTTCTTCTCACCTGCTCTATGCAGCAGCCGGCAATCCCCAGGCTTGCCCAGTAGCTGTCTGCCACCACATAAAAGACTTGTTCCATTGCTTTATTCTTTATTAGAGATTTCGTCATTGTGAGATCCAAGTCAGTAACCTATAACAGCCTCATTTCTTATGCATTTGGAGCCAGGGTTCGCTGGGGACTTGCTGGAGAGGTGGGGCTTAGCTTTGCCTTTTGTGTGCCTTTGTGGTTCTTCTAAACTATCCCCCCCCCCGTTATCCCCTTCCCCCCACCCACCCCGCCCCTGCTAATAGCCTGGCTGCATCACAGCAAATGTTCAGTTTTAAGGACGAGGGAAGACCTAGACAAAAGGCCTCGTCTCCTATCGCACTTCTGGGCACTGGTAGAGAATCCATCTCCTACCCAGCCGTGGTGTTATCTGCAAAATCCTTCACGGTGACATTGTGCAGATGCAAGACTTGTGTTCCAGGGTGCGTGGAGCAGGGCCTATCTCTCCAGGAGAGGATGTGCTTCTGCAGATAAGATTTATTGTCACACCGGCTCCCAGATGATGGTGCCAGAATTTCCATGCCTGGTTAACAGCAGCGGCAGCCCTCGCAGGCAGCTCAGCAGGCGACATCAGAAATGTGGGCTTCCCACAGGGACCGGTGGCATGTTGTGGGTCCCAGTACTGGGGAATGAGAGCAGGGCAGTTGCAGATTTGGGAACTGGAAGAAATCCTGCATGCAAGGAGATAAAACATAGGGCTGCTTCCCGTATTATGGTTTTAATGTGCATGCTGGGGGCTAATGCACTAGAGGAAGAAATTTGTGTTTTGAAATAACCTGGATACATGCCAGGGGCCTGGCATTTGGCCAGGGTTCCCAGTTGCACATACACAGCTTTCAAAACATGTGCTTGTTGTCTCCCATGAAATATAAAATGAAAGAATGACAGGCAAGAGGTGTCTTGGGAATGGGTGGCATAGTTTAGCGGTAAAGCATATGCTATGCATGCAGAAAGACCACCCCATTCTCAGCCTTTCCCCCCTCCCTACTCCTTCCTCCCACCTTTCTTCCTGCCAGAACCAAGGCTGCTGGCCATTTCCCTTGTAGCTCAGGGCACATCACTGTTTCCATCCCAGCTGGGGCATTCCCCTGCAAATACTGGCGGATGACACCTACCTATCTTTTTCTCCCACTAGAATAGGAGGGGCTTTCAGTGATCTTCATGCCATGACCAGCACAAAATTATTTAAAGTCCTAAATAGTTTGGGACTATCTTATTTAAAGGACTGCCTACGCCTGTATTAGCCTGCCAAAGTATTAAGATCAGAATCAGAGGTTCTACTCTCTGGCGCACCAGTAAGAGCCTTAAGACTGGCCGGTATTATGGATAGGACTTTCTCAGTGGTGGCCCCACATCTTTGAAACTTCCTCCCCAGGGAGATACATATGGCCAAATCATTGCTGGCTTTTTAAAAACCCTGAAGGCACATTTAATCCAGCCTGCATTTGATGCTTAAAAATCATTAGCTACTGTTCTTAATTGTAATTTGTATGTTCAGGTGTTTTTGGGGGGGGGGCAGTGTGCCTTGAAAAGCAGGTTAAAACTCTTTTAAATAAATAAATGTTACACGGTGTGGGATGATCTGTCAAGTACATCAGGAGACTATAGGGTTTTCTATAACTTCTGCCTTTACAGGGATGGACTGTGTTATTTCCTTATTTATTTATTCATTCATTCATTCATTTATTTATTTCCTTTTGTTCCCTGAGTGTCAATATCATTGTAAATGGTGACATAAGAGTATCTGGTATCTCCAGTATCAGAGACAGATGCCTATGAACACCAATTTCTGGGGAACATGGGCGGGAGGGTGACTGCTGAACTCATGTCCTGCTTGTAGGTTTCAGGCCACTGTGTGAACAGAACGCTGGAGTAGATGAACCCTTGGTCTGATCCAGCAGGGCTCTTTTTATATTCTTTTGCATGCTGGGAGCACAATGGAACTGAACAAGACAACAAGCGGCCAAGAGAAACCACGACTAGAAAAGTATCAGCAGGGCTGGGAGAGTTAAGGCAACCCCGTGCCCTGCAGCAAGAGTTCTTCCTGCCTGGCCAGGTGGCTCCCCTTCTGGCCATATGTCTTTGACAGGCGGGCAGCAGTGTGGTTGTGCAACCAGCACCCAGGCAGTGGGGTGAATTAATGAGGGATAGCACAGGGGTGAAGGAATGAACTGTGTGTTCCAAATTGAGGCTGTCAAGTACATCAGGAAGCAATGGGGTGGAGGAGCAGCAGCAGGACACCCTGACTGGGACCCTCCCTTGCATCGTTAATTCTCCATGCCTCTCCACTAGTGGAAGCTGGTGGCTCTGATATCAGTGAGGCGATGATTCAGAACCAGTCAGAACTCTAGGGGAGCTCTCCAAATGATATAAGGTTTTCTACCACGGTTTCACTTGTTTTTCCTCATAATGCAAGCAAGATGTGACAACCCCACCCACCCACCTTCTTATGTGTATTAAAGCCTTATCAAGTCACAAGGCTTGTCCACAGGTCCACATCGTAAGTTAGCCTTCTGTTTTCACCCCCACGGTCAGATGCAGCCCTGGTTTGAGCTTTTCATTACTCTTTCAGGTGTCTCCAGTTCTCAACTAAGTGTTCTGTTCTTCTTTGTTTGTAACAATAGTGTCTAAAGGCTGTGATTTGGGGGCACACTACAACGATCACTTCCAGTGAAGGAGATTTCTGCCCAGCTCATCCACAAGGCAGATCTGCTGAGGAAGAAGCAGTAATGGCAACTACAAAAAATGATGGCCACAGTAGGCTACTACAGATAGTAGAACAGGTTCTGGCTCCCACATGTGGTCAGCCACTGGACGCCTCTTCTCCCAGCTCTGCAGCTCACAAGGATCCCCTCAAGGCCACTTCCCCACTTACACCATGCAAAGTCATGCAGCTCTCCATAAAAAATATAGTTATTTTTCTGACATTGTCGTTTATAGACACATTGGGTGCCTCTCATTGTCTCCCTCATTTCAGGTGTTTTGTCTCCAATCATGGCTCATTTGTGCCGCACAAACAAAATTACCCTGTTGCATCCCAGAATAATTAACGTAGAATTAACTACCCACCTCTTGGTTCCATACAAATCATCAACAGAGATTAGAATCCCCAGATCACCTGGCGCCAGGCCCTGAAAGGGGTGATGAGGGTCCCTCTGTGGCTGGTGATCACCAGGTGGCTAAATGTGGCAAATAGTCCCTGTCAAATAGTCCCTGTCAAGGGGCAAATAGTCCCTGTCAAGGCTTCCGGAGCACACCTCCTCAGATGGCTTCTGTTGTTCCTCATTTTGGAGTCCAGGGGCTGAAAGGCACAGCCCCCTTCATTCCACAAGGAAAGCAGGGAAGAGCCAGTCAAGTACCTCAGAAGATATTGAATGGAAGGGAATATGGGGTGGGGGTGAGAATGACGGGGAGAGATAGCTGGGGTGTTGGTAGTGGGATTAAGAGCATCACGGACCACTTTACAGGAATCTTTCCCATTCCTCCCTCTCCCTCTCCCTCTCTCTTTCTGTCCCTGCAATTTGATTTGGGGTTTGTCATTTCTGCCAAGGAGAATTTGACACCAACACATTAGAGACGAGAGAGAAAAACAAACAGGGCGAGACCTTTCCCACTCCTGTGCCTCTCCTCTCTCCCCCACCCCGCGGCTGAAGGGAGGGAGGGGTGGTGGGAGGTAGGGCACAGCCCGGCAGCCTCATCAGGAGCTGTGAGTGAAGTAGGGTGAGCTACAAGCCCAGCTCGTTAATAATGGAACCCTTTTAAGGGAGATTATGCCAACTTCACGGCTTTGATCTTTGATTGCCAATTTGCATCTTTAAAGAGTTGGGACCGCTCCAGCCCTGGGCCTGGCCCTTTGTGGTTCTCTCTTGGCTGATGGGTTTGTTCTTGATGCTTAAGCAGGCAGCTAACGGCTGATTAAAACCCTTTCGGTGGTGCTTAAATCAATGCAGCAGACATGATAGGACCTGGCATTCCAAGGCCAGGGTGCATCCCACTGAAGCGCCAGTGAGCCTAGCTTGGGCGGGCTCTGGGGCACCTGGCATCTGGAGTGATACCCACCCTGGCACCAAGGAAATGTGAAAGGGGAACCAGGTGCTCCTTTGAGAATGGCGATGTAGTCCAGCTTACAGCAGCCTTCCCCAACCTGGGGCCCTCCAGATGCTTTGGACTATGCCTAACCATTGGCCATGTGGGATGGGGCTGACAGGAGATGGAGTCCAAAATATCTCTTGGGGAAGGCTGACTTACAGGGTGACTAAGTCAGCTCAGCAATCAAGAGCCGGTGGTTCTGATTTTGGTGGGGCTGTGAATCTATTCTCGGTTTCAATCAGAGCCAGCCAAAACTCTAAAGGAGCTATCCAAGATGTGGAACCCTATCTCCAAAATAGGGGATGTTTTGGAGATAGGGTTCAGCACCTTGGATAGCTCCTTTAGTGTTCTGGCTGGCTGAAACCCAGAACAGATTCACAGCTGCATTGAAATCAGAGCCACCGGCCTCCACTGGTCAAATCTATGGAAAGCAGCCATTGCCACACACTGTGGAATACAGCTCACCACACCACCATTCTACTTGCTCCCTACGATGGTGTTGTGAGCCATCTGGGGAAGCGGTGAAGCAATTAAAATGCCATTCTGCTGGAGGATTCGCCACTCAGCTTGTCACTCCAACTCCTCCTTATGCTAAAATGGTTTTGCAAATCCACCACTAAGTGGGTGGGGTGGGGTGGGGTGGCATGGCAAAAAAGGGATCCATCAGAGTCATCTGGTACAGTCCGAAAATTGCAGCAAGCTCTCCTATCCAAACCAGCCTGTTAGAGAAGGTGACAGACTTCCTGAAGAGTGGCCCTTTAATACCAGGGAGGCTGAGCATCTCCTTACCAAAGACCTTCCGTCACCAGTGCGCAGCTTGTCTTTGGCGAGGACACGTTCGGGAGACCAGGGTCCTGCCAGTATTGTTGATGGCTGATCCACCCTTGCAGAATGTCCTTCTGTTGGAAATTCTGCCGTGTCTCAGCCTGGGCATCTTTTCTGGACCCAGCACACACAAAACAGAAATACCAAAACCATGAAATGTGAGGAATTGTTTTACCTTTGCATATCTTGCTCTTTATTTTCATTCGGTGATGTTTTATGTTCTTTTGTAAACGTAACATAACAATAAATAACCATTTAAAAATGCCTTTGCCCATGCCAAAGTTAAGTCAGGCACAGGCAGTGCTAAAGGAGCAAGGGACAGCAAATGCCACCTGGAAAATGATTCTCCCTTCCATGCAAGCCAGAATTAGCCTGTTTAAAGCCTACTTTGTGCTTCCACATTCTCCCCATCCCATCCTCCCTACCTCTGGCACTGATGTCAGGATATAAATATTTATTTATCATTTAATTCTAATTCTATCCTGCTGCTTAAGAAGCTCAGAGTAGTTTATATGGATCTCTCAGTGGCCTCCCCTGTAGGCACTGAGCAAGTCCACACACCCTTTAGCTTTGGCAATGCTGCAGACCATTCATTGAAACACGGACATCACCCCACGCATCATTTCCATCAGTCATTTCATTTTTCACATTTCTATACCACCTAATAGGCAAAGTTCTCTGAGTGAGCGGTTTACAAAGATTTTTTTTAAAACAAAAAAAACTTAAAAACAATACTATTCATAATATAATACAGCTTAGCTACAAACATATAAACAGAGCAGACACACACAGAGACCCACATTCAAACAATACCCCATGAGTGGATTAAAAATCTATCATATGCTGCCAAATGCCTGGGAGCAGAGGAAGGTCTTAACCTGGCACAGAAAAGATAACAATGTTGTCTGCAGGCGGCCCTTGCTGGGGAGTTTACTCCAAAATTGGGGGGGGGGGTTGCACCACTGAGAAGGCCCTCTTCCTTGTTGCCTCCTTCTGTGCCTCCCTTGGAGGATGCACCTGGAGGGGGGCCTTAGGTGATGAGCACAGTGCATTGGTGTCAGGATAGGAGCTCCCTCAGTCCCAGAGGTTCCCCCCACAATTCTCGCTATGTTTTCACAAAGTCACTGACTCACACAGAATCCATCCTTTGCCATGTGACAATAGAATGCCTGGGGGCCAAATCCAACCCACCTAGTGTTCCAGTCTCTCTGGGATTCTCCAGATGGCCTTTCCTCCGGGTTTCCCCAGCTTTTGTGCAGTCCCCCGTCTCAATTTTATAAGGTCGAAATGCCTCTCCTGAGGCTCAGAGCATCATTACACAGGGGGAAATCGTGTTTGTTTCCTGTTGCTTCTCCGCTAGCACATTCATCCCTCATTACTTCCACTTTTGAAAGTGGAAGTAAACAACATGCACGTGGCCCATTCAATGGGCCATTTTGATCGCGCTGCATCTCCTGCACACAGCAGGAGATAGTGGCAACTTCCATCTTTAAAAATAAGTCGGACTTACTGGGGTGGGTTTTTGTCGTGTGAAAAAGGCAAGGGGTGGGAGGCGAGCGGGAGGCAGATGATGTTGTGAGAGGGACCTGCAAAAGTCCATGAGTGCCCAGCCACAAGAGTGCAATAAAACGCTCATCTGATGGAGCTCTTAATTACGGGCAGGAAGCACTTTCAGCTACACTGCGCTGCTATTTCTGCCCCTGCCCCTTTTGTCCTTCACCA
Organism: Elgaria multicarinata webbii; assembly: GCF_023053635.1. Lineage (NCBI taxonomy): Eukaryota > Metazoa > Chordata > Lepidosauria > Squamata > Anguidae > Elgaria > Elgaria multicarinata. The sequence continues at coordinate 76,871,792 of NC_086172.1, read as the reverse complement.
CGCCCATCACTGGAATGCATCCCCCAACAGCTTCTCCAAAATGGGCTTTGGCCTTCAGGTTGAATGAGGTTCAGCACCCCTGCAACAGACCAAGCCTCCCCATTATAAAAGGCCATCCTCCACAGAATCTCCCCTCTATAATCAGTGTGCCACATGTGTTTTCAAGTATGAAGCAGGGCTGACAACATAAAGATACTCCTCACTGGTTGTCCAAATGCTCCAATGTCTGGTATGCCTTTGGCCGTTCATGAAATTGCTGATATTTTGAAACCAGGAGTAGTCATGGTAGGCACTAATGGAGAAATATGTGCATTTTGGGTGTGGGTGTGATTAGTCCATGTTTTCCCCATAATAAAGGTGGAAGAAAACCCACAAATTCCACTCAAGCTGCTGGTATTGAGCAGTGGGAGAGAGGACGGTAGGCAGAATTACTCGACAGAGCCAGAAGAGATCAACCATACTGAGATTCCCATCAGCAAACTTTGCTCTGGAATAATCTCCCTTTGGTTAATATTTGCCAAGCGCTGTAGATGGAGTGCCAAGAATTTATTTGATTGCCACCAGTGACAGAGCAATTGACTGCACTGAGGACAGGAAGAATGAAGACTGGGGAATTCAGGCAAAATGGTGGGGCAGTAGACATCTCCCCCCATTTCTATCCAAGCTGGGGCACATGCCTGGAATGGGCATGCATCCAAACCACCCCTTGCCCTAGGAAGTGATTTTAAGTGCAGTGATACTTGGCACATCTACTAGAGACCAGACTCAACAGCAGTTCACTCTCCCACCACTACAGTACAGAGAGAATGGACAGGGACAGAAAGCGCCATGGGCCAGGTTTTGCCCCAGGGATGCAAAGAGATGGAATTTGCTACTGTGGGGCAAGCCTGGTGCCTTCAAATTAAGTCCAGGATGGAAGATTATGAGTGCAGCTCAACCCCTTCCCATTGCCTGCTGGATGCAAGAGGAGGGGAGGAGGAAATATGAAGATGTTCCTTTGTTCTTGACGCCAGAGCTCGTGGGCTCAATGGGAGTTATCATCTGCACTGCCTGACCATGACCATGCCTAGTCACCGCTCCCTTCCCATAGCTCCTCTGTTATGGGAGCTCAGCCCCACTCCATCCCCTCAGCACTCTAGAGTGAACCTGGTCCCCTGGGGTGACCCTATGGAAAGGAGGACTAGGCTCCTGTATCTTTAACAGTTGCATCAAAAAAGGAATCTCAGTAGGTGTCATTTGTATGCATGCAGCACCTGGTGAAATTCCCTCTTCATTGCAACAGTTAAAGCTGCAGGAGCCCTGTGACCAGATACAAAAGAGGGCAGGGCTCCTGCAGCTTTAACTGTTGTGATGAAGAGGGAATTTCACCAGGTGCTGCATGCATACCAATGACACCCCCTGAAATTCCCTTTTCAATACAACTGTTAAAGATATAGGAGCTCTGTCCTCTTTTCCATATGGTTACCTTACTGGTCCCCAGTTCTTAACACCCTCACATTTACCATTCAGATCCTCAGCTCTGTGAATTCCTTACTCTCACCCTTCCCATGCCCTGTTGCCTGCCTTTTTCTTTTAACTTAACCCTGCTGTTATGGAGCAGCTAAAGCACATGAGTCTTCAGACAGGCAGAGCTGGGGAACCTCAGGTCCCAATCCAGCCCTCTGGGGTTCCCCTGATGGCAATGCCTCTTTTCCCATGACCCCAACCCCCCCTTTCCCCCACCACTGATCATTACATGGTTTCCATGGTTTTGTGGATTCCCCACCCTCCTAAAAAGTTGAAATGCATCTCCTAAAGCTTAGTGACTGGCAGTAAGCTTCCATATATCCTGGTATTATTATTGTTTCTTGTCATTTTGGCCTCACCCCTTTTGTCTTTGGCCCCACCCACAATTGGGATGCCATCCCCAAGAGATTTTCAAAATTGAATTCACTGCTCAGACTGAAAGGGGTTCCCCCACCTCTGATAGAAGCGGAAGAAAGCCTTTCCCATCAGTTGTGGCAATGGAAGTCTTTCTCCCCTACAAGGCGCTGTGTTAGGCAGCCATGGATGAAATGACAGGGACAGCTTTACCTAGGCAAGTCTGGGAACATCCCATATGGCACCAAGACTGGAATGATTGAAAAGGGTCCCCCTGGGGTCTCTAGAGCTCAGGCCACAATGCATTCCGCATAGTAGACAGGACTGTGCGTCAGGACTCTATGCTATTATCATGGTGTTTTCCACAGCACCAGGGATGACACACATGTAGGTATACAATGTTTAAAAACTGATCGGGCCAGAGTTGCCAGACACATGTGCACACATGTATGCCATCCCTACTGTTGTGGAAAGAACAGTGTACACACAGTAGCCATGTTTGCATGGCTGCCCTGAGGTTCCTGGGTTCTGAGCTGCCACTTTCAGGTTGTTTCTTCACTGCCCATTGGAAGGCTAGTAAAGGCAGATAAGCTGCACCTCAGGAGTGGTGATCACCAAATTACACCCTCTGCGAAAGGTTTTTAATGTTCACTGTTTTTAACTTTTGTAAACCGCCCAGAGAGCTTTGGCTATGGGGCAGAATCATCATCATCATCATCATCTTTTTTCCTTCATGGCCGAAGCCTCCCCACAATGTCCTAGAAGGCTTTAGTACACCAATTAAAAATGTGTTTTTACCATCAATTTCAGCTATGAGTGTGTTTATTCACACATTGTCTATTTTGCACGTTGCTGTCTTTGCACAGCACAGAGATGTGGTTTTCTTTCTTTCTTTGCAAATGTGTACTTGCTGTGTTTGTGCATAGATGAGGCCATTGGTGCTACCTCTAAACACACCAGCCCCTTCCAGTCAGCCACGATGGTACACACCCACCTTCCTGAGTGCAATCACAGGATCGATCCGTGTATGTGTGTGTGTTTGTGTGTGGCAGGATGGTGCTTGTGCAGAAGCAGCTGGGTCCGTTATCAGGCCGGAGTTAATTAAGGCCATGTCAGACGATAAGAGAACAGGATGTCGGAGCAGGAGCCAGGCGAACAGAGGCGGGAAAGGGGGGCTCCAGTCTGGGGGGGGGGGAGAGGAGGCAGCAGCACTGAGCTAAACTCTCAGAGGGAAACATCCTTGCAAGACTCGGTGCTGAGAGATATGGTGGGGGTGATGGAAGCTCTTCCAGACTGCAGAGCAAGTGCGTGGCCTTGCTCTTGTCTGGGGCGGTGTGGAGAAAACTGCACACCTCTGAAGGGGCTGGGACTAGCAGGAGGCTATCAAATTACAATGGGGCAGAAGGGGTGGGGTTAGGAAGCCAAGACTGTGGGGTGTGAGAGTGTGTCTGTGAGTGAGTGAGATAGAGGGGAGGGCAGGATCCACACTACTGCTTTAAATTGTTTTATAATAGCAGTGACAACCGTTGGGGCCCAGGACACACACCATATACTGTATAGTTTTCAAACCATTTTCAAAATATCATATCCTGCTTGGTATAGATCTGGAGAGAGAGAGAGAGACAGAAAGAGAGAGAGAGAGAGAGAGAGAGAGAGAGAGAGAGAGAGAGAGAGAGAGAGAGAGAGAGAGAGAGAGAGAGAGAGAATACAGCCCTTTCTGCAATTCTGTTCTTCTTTTAAGTGCTAACCAGGTGCAAGTGAGCCTTTTGCTGTTGGTACTATCATGGGAGCTGCCCCTGCCCCAAATTGTCCCTATGTGAAGATGACTCTCTGCTCGCTCGCTCTACCACTGAGCTGTCCCCCCTCACTCCAATCCTGCGTCTCTATTGGCCTTTCTGATATTTCTGCTCAGAGGATTTTCCTCGTCACCTCAAACTCAATATGGCCTCCCAAGCCCTCCTCACTTCATTCCTTGTCCACAGACAATGTTGCCATCCGCCTTGTTGAATAGCCACGTCACCTTGGCTTTATCTGCGACTCCTGTCTCTCCTTTGTCCTCCATAGTCAGTCAATTCCCAAGTCATGTCACTACTCCCCTGCAATACTGCAAAAATACACCCCTTCCTTTCTGTTTCCCCTGCAAAAACTCTGGTCCCTGCCCTAGTCATCTCTCGCTTAGGCTCCTCTTCCTCTCTGATCTTCCATTGTCTCACCTTGGTCCCTTCACATCTGCCCAGCACAGTGCTCTTTGGTACTGATCACATGATGCCCCTCCTTAAATACTATTTGCTCCTGGATCCATTGGAAGCTCCTCGTCCTTGACTTTAAAGCACTCCATGGCCTTTGACTCTTTAAGTCTCTGCTCTTAAATCCTGATACATCCCTGCCCTTGACCTTCACTTTAAATGTAACGTTCTGCATTGAGTTAGGAAGAATCAGTTGCACAAATACAGGATGGGTGACACCTGGCTTGACAGCAGTACATGCGAAAAGTGTTAAACAGAATCAGCAGTGCGATGCAGTGGCTACAAAGGCAAGTGCAGTTCTAGGTTGCATCAACAGAACAATAGTGTCCATATCACATGAAGCAATGGCACTGATCTATTTTGCTTTGGTCAGTTCTACCTGGATTGCTGTGTCCAGTTCTAGGCACTCTTTGGGAACAGTTTGAGGAGACTGACAAACTGGAATGTACCAAAAGGAGGGGGATGAAAGTGGTGAGGGAGCTGGAGACCAAATCCCAGCAGGACAGATTGATGGAGTTGGGTGTGTGCCTGGTGAAGAGTCAGTTAAGAGGCAATATGCGAGCCATCTTCAAATATTCAAAGGACTGTCCTAGATGATGAAGCAAATTTGTTTTCTGTAGCTCCAGAGGATAGGGCCCAAACCAAGAGGTTCAAATTAATAGAAAATGGATTTCAACTGAACATTAAGAAGGCCTTTCTGGTGATACAAGCTGTTTGCCAGTGGAACAGACTGCTTTGGAAGGAGGTGGACTCTGTTTCATTAGAGGACTGGAGAGGCACCAGTCAGGAATGCTGCAGTGAATTTACTACATGAGCAGGGGTTGAACTAGATGACCTCTGAGATCTCTTTCAACTCTTTGATTCTAAGCATGCATATTGCTTATCTATTTACCTCTAACCTTCATCTTCCTCCACTTCCCTGCTGTTTTCCATATCAAATTTTAGATGGCAAGCTCCTAGGGGCAGAGACCTTGCACTCCATAAAATGCCATCATTTTTTTTTAACCGCCCAGAGAGCTTCAGCTATTGAGTGGCATAGAAATGTAATAAATAAATAAATGCACACTGATGACACTAAATAAACAAAACAAATAAATAATATCACAGCTTGTCTCTAGGCAAACTGCCTTAGCTCTGTAGCACTTCCCCAATCTCACCATTGTCTCTGGCAGGAGAGCCTGGTCATGTATCTTCAAGATTATGAAAGCAAGCTGGGACTATAGACAGGGCAGATGCCAGGGGACAGGGATCTCCTGCTATGGCCAGTGGGCATATTCAGAAGGCGCTACAGAACAGAGTCAGTTTGCCTGGGGTTGAGCTGAATGCCCACAAGGGACATGTACTACAGGAAGCAAATTGGCAGGAGTTTTCACCAGACCTGGAGAGAACAGTGCCAGTCCCATCACTTTATAGCCACAGATGCTCCCCTGTCAATGCACAACCTCTTCTGCCTGCCCATTGGCTATGCCCACCTGTCCTTCCCTGTACCACAGCCAGGACACTGCACACAAGATATCTGCTTAAGTGTCCTGTGCTTAAAAGACAAGGCTCGTCTATACACTACGTGATTATTAACATAACGTGTAGTTTGCCTCTAAGCCAATGGCCTTGTGGCAGTGAATTTCAACTGCTAATTAAGTGCTGAGTACAGAAGTATTTTGTCTGACTTAAATCTACGGCCAGTCAATTTAATAGTATGGCCTGGTATTCTAATTGTATGAGGGCATGAGAAAAAGCGATCTTCAGTGGTATATTGGTACATTAAGAAGTGCAGGTTCTCATCATGCCAGTCTCTATAGTCACATCCATAAGGAGAATCCAAACATTGCAGACAGCTGTATGGATCAATATCAACAGACCAGCTCTGGGAGTTTTCATTCATGACAGGATCAGTTCTTTTGTAAATTTAATGGGTCTTAATTGCCCAATTCAAGACCACCCCACCCCAAAATACCTTGCATCACAACAGAGAACAATATATCACACTTGGGAAAATCCATTCCCCACCCCCACCCCTACCCCCGCTCTCCCAAGCGTGGCGTCCCTGAGAGCCCCGATGCCACTAGACGCAGAGCGCTACACTTCTAAGACCATGCACAGAGTTGGGGGTCAAGATTGAGGGATGGTTCTGGAATGGTTCTTGGGGGAGGGCTGGTATCCAGCTGCAATGAAGCAAGCTGGGACTGCACCATTTTTTCTTCTCTCTCAAATGTCCTTCCTAGGATGCTGCCACATCCCCAATCTGCACCCACAAACGATGCTCCTCTTTCACACCAGCTGTTCTAAACTGCTGTAGTGAGGGGGAGATAAAATGAAGGGGGCAGGATATGGGTCCCTGCTATTTAAAAAGTGCCACCGCCATTCCCTATGAAAACTGGCTCCACTATACCACTGGTTCTATTTACCCACATTCTCCCCTCCATGCCTATTTTTATGAACCTCTTCCATATTAAACTAAAAAGCCCAAAATAGGTTCCCTGTTCCCCTTTCAGCTGCCCTTTTCTAAATATTTCATACAGGCTGCAAAAACATGTAGACATACTGCAATGCTGGGCTCTCCCACCTGGTGACCTCTCGATGTTTCAGACTTCAACTTCCATCAGGCCCTGCCAGGATGGGCAATGGTCAGGAATCCTGGGAATTATAGTTCTAAACATCTGGAAGGCACTAGGATTGGGAAGGCTGCCTCACATCTAGAGAACCTCAGCTTTTATTTTAATAAGAAAGCAAGCCTCAGACCCTTCTAACTGTGGAGATTGCCTTGAAGGTGCAGGAGCGCTGCCTAGAGGCATTTCTGAAGCTAGAAGGAACAGAGCAGAACTTTCAATGGTCAAGGGGAGATCTGCCAAACTACTTGCCACACTGTATGACTAGTAGAAATGGGGTTAATTTTATTTATTACTACATTTATATCCCACCGTTTTTCCTCTTGCAAGGAACCCACGGTGGCTCACACTGTCCTCCTTGTCTCCATTTTATCCTCACAACATGCCTGTGACATAGGTTAGGCTGGGAATTGGTCACTGGCCCAAAATCACCCCCAATGAGTTTATGGCCATGTGGGGACTAGAACCTGGATCTCCCAAGTCCCAGTCCAGCACTCTAACTAATAGACCACATTGGCTCTCAACCTTAACCTTAATCAAGGTTAAGGGGAGAAATTGTAGTAGTTTTCAAACATCCAAAAGGCTGTCTTGCAGAAGATGGAGCAGACTTGTTCTCTCTTGCTCCTGAAGGCAGGATTAGAACAAAGGGGTGGAAATGGCAGGGAAGCAGAGTTCAGCTTAACATTAGGAGAAACCTCCTAACACTGAGAGCTGTTCAGCAGTGGAACGGACTACCTTGGGAGGTGGAGGGTTTTCCTTTGCTGGAGGCATTTAAGCAGAGGCTGGATAGCTATCATCTATCAGGGATGCTGCAGCTGCTCCCTGCAGTGCAGAGATGGCACTGAGCAGGGGGTTGGACTAAATGATCTCTGAGGTCCCTCCCAACTCCATGATTCTATGAGAACGAGCAGTTATGTGCTGGTTGGCTTGATTTGTGTAATGCCCCCAAACCCTTCCCTAGCTGTGACCCAACTTCACCATAGCCTGGAGTCCGCCGGGGGGCTCAGTGTGTGTGTGTGTGTGTGTGTGTGTGTGTGCACAGATCTCCAGATGCATGGCAAGAAGAACTGTCTGCTTTAGCAGTGTGTTAATGGATGGATAGCCGAGGCCAAAGATTGGGCTCTTTTGGAGTGCTCCTCCGCCCCCCGCCATCCACATTCCCCCGTCCTCCGTCTCCAAGGGCAGTGGAGCCTCTGCAGAGTCCAATCAGCATTTTGCTGGAGAGACAGAAAATACAAAAGAGTCTTTGCAAATAATTAGTGAGTGTAATTGTAGCTGATCTTTGATTAATGAAGAGGGATTCTCGCCGCCTTAGGAGTCCCGGATGCCGTGTGCAAGAGCGGGTGGGGACGTGGGGTGGGGGAAGAGCGAGAGGCCGCCACATGCAGCCTTAATTGTTCTGTTCAGAGATTATTTATCACCCTTGTGCTCCCTGCACAACAGAGCTGGCTATTAGTAGCTCCCAGGCTATGGACAGACAGGCAAAGGGGGTGGATGGAAGAGAGCAGGAAGTCGAAGGCCATGGGGCACGGCCACAGCAAAGCTGCTGTCACAGCAGGGGCCCTTCCCTTGCTGGGGCTACTCTGACAGCATCCGTGGCCTGTAGAACCTGAGATGGAGAGGGGATAATCATCAGTTGCATCAATCAGGACCCCCATTTGCATCACTCTGCTGCAATCCTGTTGCCAGCCAGCCAGCCTTCCCCCCCCCCCCACTGACCCTGCTGTTGGTTCCAAGGGCACCAGCAGCAGTTGAGATAGGTCTATCTCTGATTGCAGGGGTCACAAGCCTCACTTAGCATGTGGCCAGTAAACACTCTGCCCATTTGCCTTTTCCCAGTCTCTCTGCATCACAAACCACCCTGTTCCAATGAGATGGGAAATAGGTGCTGATCCATTCACTCTCTCTCCTAGACACAGGCCCAGCCCAAGAAGCAGGCCAGGATCACAAATCAAGGCTTTCTGATCTCACGTAGGGCTGTTCCCAGTAGTGTAGTGGTCAGTTTTGAAGTGCAGGCACTCATCATGGCAGTCCCCATAGCTTCGCCCCCAGGGAAAGTCCAAAATGGCAGGCAGCTGCTTCGATCCACATCAACAAACCAGTTCTAGGATTTTTCATGTGCACCAGGAGCAGGTTTTTTTTGTAAAGCTGATGAGTCTTAATTGCCCATTCAAGCACAAGCCACTCCAAAATACTTCACATTACAGTAGGGAACAATATATTGTTGCCAGGGGGAAATCATTCCACCCCAGCTATGGGTAGGATTGCAGTTAAACTCAGAGGGAACAGGAGATTCTGAAGGGTGGTGGTGAGTGGCAGATGAAGTTGGCATCCCGGCTAATAAAAAGTGCCACCTCTGCTTCCCTGCCAGCCCTGGCTCCACCACACCACCAGCTATTCCTTGAAGGCAAGTAGAGGAAACTGAAGCATCCCTGACAAAAGATAGATGGAGCCCATCTATCCCTCTCAGACCACAGGGCATTGTACTTCCTGTCACCTACTTGGCAATCATTCCGCCCTCTCTGGTTATGCCCTGGATATGGAAGCTGACCACAGGAGCCCAAGGTAGGGAACGCGGGAGACAATATGGGGCAATCATGCTTGTCAAGAGGAAGAAGAATAGGCAATGAGGATAGAACATCAAGACAGCCATCATACTTTGTATTTGTCCATGCCCCAAAGCGTCTTTATTACCAGGTCATTTTGTGACTACTCTCTGCAGAGCTGATACAGCTACTAAATATATACTTGCATGGATGGATAGATAGGGATAGATAGATAGATAGATAGATAGATAGATAGATAGATGATAGATAGATAGATAGATGAGACTCTGGAAACCTGCATGGCTATGATTGCAAGGTATCAAAGGTATCAAATATAAGCATCTTATGTGGAAGCCTTGGAACTTAAAACAAAAAATAAGCCAAGTTTCTAGACCTTGTGGTTGCTCTGAAAAAGTAGATTGTGCATTGGAAGCTTTTACTAAGAGAACAGAGAAAATCTTGGTGGAGATTCCAATGCCAAGGTGTTTTTCCCCCCTTTCTTTTCCATGCAATTGCATTGTCACTTCCTTCTTGCAGCCTACATTCACTCTAATTCTACTATCCATCCCTTGATTTTTCCTTATTTTCCAGTCCCTGAAGATAAAAACTGAACAAAAGTTTCCAAACTGTGCAAGAAAAAGCCTCTAAAAACAAATCAAAAGACAAATCAAGCACATCTGGGTAATTTCTTTCCAACATTTATCATTAATTCTAGTTTAAAAAAATGTGGGTTTCATCATAGGTGCAAAATTTGGGATACTGTCATGAATTTTAGAGCCTCTAAAGTTGCTGCTTTATATTCATAATGCGATGTACATTAGGGATGCAGCATAGCCGATGTAAAGCTCTCGATTTCTTGCATTGCCCATGGGAATAAGTGAGGAACCTGCATGAGCCACGCATGAGCATGAAGTGGACAGTAAGGTCAGTTGCATTCAGTGAGATAGCACTGCTCTATATGGCCCATGACAAGAGTGTTACCCGCCAAAACACACACCTCTGGTACCCAGAAGGGAATTCCCTTTCATTGTGGCCTTGGAATTTGTTGCTCCTGGAGTGTGCAGAACCAGCAAAAGCTAAGGAAGAAATTGGGGTTAAAGAAGTTCTGGTGGAGAGAGGGGAGACAGGGGAAGGGAAAACAGATGGGAGGATAGCTATAGAGGAAGCAATTTTCTCAGAAGTTCTGCTGACAAGTCCTGAAACTCTGAAAGCTTTTAAGAAAATTAAGTAGCTGTGAGATAGGATCAGGGGCCCTTTTCATAGATGAGCAATAGATTACAAGATAAGATACAAAGGGCAGAGGGATCTATGGTCCATTTTCATCCTGGAGAGAAATAAACAATGAGGTTTTCTAAGCGTCTGCTCTGTTTGCTCAATAGTAACTGAGAAAAGAAGATGGAAAGTAAAGAAGGGTATGTGGGACAGAAGGACCTACAGCAGATACACATTTACTCAAGACCGTTTAAGTCTAATGGAGGCTGTTGGGGAGCATTTCCCAAAGGATCCTATAAAATTGGGGAAGGGCACAATGAAACAGCAGATTAAATTTAATACCAGTAAGTGCAAAGGAAGGCAGACTGGGAAAAGCAATCCTTCTTTTGGGTTAAGAGTTATGATGGGCTCTATATAAGGCTGCTCCCACTCAGGAAAGAGATTTAAGGGAGTCCTTGTGGCTAGCTCCCTGAAAACATCAGATCAATGGGCTGCAGCTGTCACAGGCAGACGAGATGTTAGGAGCAATTATGGAAGGGATAAAAATAAAAATAATACAGAAAATAGCTTCAGAATCTTATATATAAGCCAACAGCATGTCCACAGTGCCTGGGCATAACTGGTAACCAACCCTCCCTCCCTCCCTCTCCCTGCCCCTGCCCCTCCCTCAAAACAAAACAAAAAGATACAGCAGAACTAGAAAAGATACAGTAAAGAGAAGAGCAACTAAACAGTCATGTTTCCATACTACGCAAGATGTAAGAATAATATTAGGACATCAATTTATAACGGAGACAAAGGCAGAGGATAAAACTGCTACAAGATAATTAACGGAGGAGACAAAGTAGGGAAAGCAATACCTTGAATTGGAACAACTTTGGCAAGCCTTTGATTTTTCAGACACAATGAGGAAGGAGCAGCTAAGCCCTTAACACATCAAACAATTGGCAACAATAGAGATAAGTCAAGAGAGACAGGCTGATGGTGGAGTCACAATATAGCCCAGTGACCCAGGAAGCCAAGGTCTCTGTGCAGTTCTCCGTTTTCAGAATCCGTCAAAGTTTTGAAGTTTAGTGTCCAGAATTCTATATATAAATGCGCACACACGCAACCACCCTCCCTGCTCAAGGTCCCTTTTAGGATAAGGAGCAAGATGGTGGTTTGGCCACATCACGAGCAGAGTTCGTTCACCCCATAAAATCTGCTTTCGTCCATAATGATTTTTCTCTCTGTGTTCATTTGGGGCCTGAAGAGGTTGTTCGTTTTTAGCTCTGTATTTATCACTGGGAACTTACAGAGTTTTTTTAAAGGTACAAAAGATTTTTTAAAATATGCAAATACAGCAATAACCAAAACGATAAAAAGAGGGTGGGAAGTCACAAAAGAGCAAAAAAAAGGGAGGGAGGAGAAAAGAAAGAACATATCATAAAATATATCTATATACATAATCACTTAAAATCCTCCTGTTCCCCTCTTTTTCTTTTATATTAAGGGTGATGTAAACGTCCCTTTGTTTTTTTCTTTAAAGTTTTGTGATTAGAGTCCTCAAATCATTGGCAGGGTTTGCACCTCATTCCATCTTGGGTTGCCATATCTACCCCTGGAAGGGCTCCTGCTGCCATCAGTGAATTCAGGGAGGATAATCAGATGTTTGGGGTTAATGGGAATCATGGAAAGGTCTGGTAAGTTCTCTTTCAGGGTGTGCTCCTCCCTCAACAAGAAGTCACCTCCCCCCTCACGTGGTGCTTGTCTTAAAGTGGGGGGGGGGGATGAAGGTAGGAATTGTTCTGCACAGTTAACTTAAAATATTAATGAATGATAAAATAATAATAATAATAATAATAATAATAATAATAATAATAATAATAATAATAATAATCCTGTGAAACTCACTGCCTCTGGGAATAATTTATAACAAATAGTAACATGGGTGAGTTCAAAATTGGTATGACACGTTCATGGAAGTAAGCTAGATGGGACACTAGCCTGAGCAGGCTCTGGTCTAAAACTGAGTTTGTTTCTGCCACTAATTGTCCCCGGAGTGGAGGCTGCATTGTGGAGTGATCTCTCTCTCTCCACCCACCCACCCATTCCATCCTATCAGTGGTGTCTGTGCAGCTTTTCAACCATGGAAGCCAAGCCTTTCACTCACTGGATGGGTCATTGAGTTCCTGTCCAATTCATTGGGGGGGGGGCAATGGTGTGTGTGTGTGTGTGTGTGTGTGTGTGTGTGTGTGTGTGTGTGTGTGTATCAAAAGCCAAAGCTGAGGTGCTCAGGCGATAACCTCCTTCCCTTCTGATCAGGCTGGGCTTGTTAATGCAACGGGACTGAATCCCAAATACAGTCTGCATAGGTGGGGGAAGAAGCTGCATGGAACTAGAGCGGTTTCCTGGCCCCTTCCCCAAATGTTGACTGAGTTCTCTCAGTCTTGCTCTCCCCCCCCCCCCCCGCCTTCCAACCTCTCAATTCATTCCCAGAAAGACTGGCATTTAATACAGAGCTTCCAACTGTTTTCACAGTGTGGCTCTCTGTCCCTCCCTGCAGTTCTGAGTGAGCTTCTAACGGGCACTCTCTCTCCTGACAAGAGCAAGAGCAGCAGAGTCAAGGGGGCTGCTATTCCGCCCACAGGACTGCATTCCTGCCCCAGAGAAGGTGGCTGCGCAGTCAAAAAAAGAGGGGGACTCGAAGGGGGCCTGGAAGAGAGGCTGGACAGAGAGGCTTCCGAAGGAACACTGGGAGTCTCTGCCCTGCGGCGAGAGCGTCCATGCGCTGCCTTTCAGGTCTCATTACCCAGCCAAAGAAAGGGGGCAAGTGGACCCCAAAGGGTGGCATTTGAGTGCTTAGGTGAGGAGCGGAGCACCCTTGAAAGCACAGGCCACCAAAGAGGAATACAAATGCTCATGAGCTGGGAGGAGGAGCAGAAGAATCAGGGTGTCCTTAAATGAATTAAGGACCAATGGCGCTGGTGGCAAGCAACAGGAGACAGATTACTACTACTTCCATGCCTTACGCTCCTGCATGCTGACCTCTCTGGCTTGCTGTAGCCAACAGTGGCCATGTTGGAAACCCTATTTGATTCAGTGCTCCAGGTCACACATTCTTCAGCTAAGGGATTCTGCAAGCATGGCAGAGGGAGTAGGCACACATATGCACTTCCCACTGCCTGTTGGAGTACCGCGTGACTTAGGCGAAATGTGCAGAAAGCTGCATTATCATATTGTCCCCTCCCTGCCTTTTGAGCAGGAAGCATCACTTGAGCTCCCTGCCTCCATCAGAGATGATGTGAAAGCCAGTGTGGTTCTGTGGCCAGGATGTTAGATCAGGAAGGGTGAGATCCAGATTCAAATCCCCAGTCAGCCATAAACCTCTCTGGGTAACCTAAAGCCAGTCACTCTCTCTCAGCCTAATCTACCTTGTAGTATTGTTGGGAGGATAAAATGGTGGTGGGGAGGGATGATGTCTGTTGTCCTGAGCTTCCGGCGGGGGGGGGGGGCATAAAAATGCAATCAACCAATCAGTGTATATGTTGCTTCCATCATGGCATGGTGATGGAAGGCACATGCTGCAGCTCCCTTGCTGAAGCTAAACAGGTCTGGGTCTGGTCAATGCCTGGATGAGAGGCTGCCTGGGAACTCCAGGTATACCACCTTAAGCTCCATTAAGGAAAAAAGGCAGAATATAAATATTTTAAGACAGATGATATATTTTATAAATATATTCTCACCCCATATAGATGGGGATGATCCCCTGGGTCTCTGAATGTGTGAGTTGGACTGAGGACACAAGATGCATTTAGAAGTTTTCCCTTCTACCCCAGCAGAGAGAAAGGGAGCATGGAAAATACAGGTGAGGCCACGTAGGCTGGTGACATCTATATGAACCAACCTGAGGCCCTCCGGATGTGTGTTCATCCACAGCCAGTATGGCCATGTTCCTTGAGCCCAGAGCAGAACACATCAATAAATACATTTTTAAATAAAGTCATACAAAATTATGCTAGCCAATAAAAGAATGCCCAAATAAAACATCACAGGCATGCATCCCACTTAGACGTGAGCTTCAAAGGGAGAGCGGACGAGCAGCTGCTGATAATGATAATGCCTTTCTCTGATGCACTCATATTGGTGGCAGATAAAGCTTCCTTCTGCTGACTGTAAATGTCATGATTGGGTCATGGGGGACAGGAGCCATTACTCTGATTCTTAGAACTGTCTGTATTGTTTCTCTAATCAGTGTTGGAGGGACAATGTGTCGAAGGCATGCTCGGGATCGCTGCCGGAGCTTCGTTTCCCTGGTGTGCCCAAGCCGCCTTGGCGCTGTGTTGTGGGGCATGATTTTCTTGCTTGTCATTGGGGTCATCTGACCAGGGAGAAATGTGGTGTGTGTGTGTGTGTGTGTGTGTGTGTGTGTGTATTTTCCAGGTTTCCCTCCTTTGCACATGCATTGATCACGGGCTACCAAAGCGGAAGAGCCCCACACAAGCTCACTGCAGAGGGGAGGAGTGGGGAAGAAGAAAGCCAAATCCAGGCACTCTCCTGTTTGCCAGGTCTGACTCGACCTTTTGGCCTTTTGTTATCTCAGCGCTGCATACGTGTTGGGAGACTCGGCAGTCTGCGGTTTAGAAAGGGGGGGGGGGAAACATGGTTTTAAACAATTATTGTTTTTTCCACCTGACTGACTGCAAACTTGTTAATTTTTTCCCCTTTAATGTGTGAAAGCGGAGACGGCAGCTGCATGGAAATGAGTCGCCCTCCTATCCTCAGGCCCTGGCTGGCGTTCAGAGTACGCTGGCCTCTAGCGCAATCACGGCCTTCTATAAATAAAGCCCAATATCTCATCAATGGCAGAACAGCCGTGCTTTATAGAGTCATCTGACATAAAACCGTCCCTCTTTACGGCCCTCAAACCATTTGCGTCATTTAGCGCAGCTCTGTAAACCTTCTGTTTTCCTCACTACACCGTGTGGAGTGCCTAATGGCAGAGACACCGCCACACACGCTCTCTGTTCCGGAGAGCCTGGGAACCCCCGGTGCGGAAATATGGTTGCCTCCCACACATTTACAACTAGTGACACCTGGACCAAAAATCACCCTGGATATGATGCCAGGAACCCCCACCCCCACCCCGAGCCCAATGATTCAGCCCACAGTTGCAGCTGAGGAACATCTGGCACTAATTCAGTACAATGCAATACACTGTTAGAGAACATTTCTCAATGCCCATTTTTCTGCTCACCCAAATGACATATGGGCTACTCACTCCTCTTTGAGTCTGGTTAAAGCCTGGTAAACCCCCCCACCCCCACCCAATCCAGTTTCATCACTGTTGTCTCAGCATCTGTGAGAGTCTGCCACAGAATGGCACATTTTATTACCATCATGTGGTTTGTCGAAGAAGAAGAAAAAGAAGGAGGAGGAGGAGGAGGAGGAGGAGGAGGAGGAGAAGAAGAAGAAGAAGAAGAAGAAGAAGAAGAAGAAGAAGAAGAAGAAGAAGAAGAAGAGGAGCGTTTTGTGCATTAGTGAAAGAAAGGATGGCTGTTCATATAGCTTGTACAAAGCCAATTTATACAACTGCTTTTGAGGTGGAATAACCACCACAATCTGATTTTTAAAGTGTAATAACTTACACTTTTACCACACTGGCTTACTTTCACAACATCACTTCCCCCAACAGAAAGCAAAGGAGAAAAAGGAAAAATAGGTGTACTGGCCATAAGCAAAGTTCCAAAATCCATATTAGTACAATACTTTCACTAGGCCAACCAAAATATATTATACTAATATGGACAAGGGAAGAAAAGGTCACTTTGTGGAGAATTTGCCACCACAATATTGGCTATATGAATTGGGTTTCAGTGTGTTTCCTACCCACAGTTGCCCCCCAAATCTAATGCAACATCTCTCTTACTTGGGCTATATTGTGTTATCTGCACCAGTCATTATTATTATCTTATGCTCTTGAACGAAGACCAGTTAGCCAGTTTTGGATTTAGAGAGAATGGTAGGTCATACAAAGTCATAAATCACTCCCCAGTCACAAGGCCAGACCAGTGAACATGAGGTCAGCATCTCTCCACAAACACCTCAGGATACCCCAGCACAACATGGAGCCCTGGCTAAGGGCCTATTTGCATATTATAGCAGGGGTGTGGATGGCATTTAGCTTTGTTCAGCAGTGTTACTATAAAGTTTTCCTAAAACACCAACAACACTGAATAACACTGCCGAGTTGTCATATACTACTAATACCCACATCCCAAAATAAGGATAACATTGAGCTCCTTTGCCGGAATTGTGAACCTATATTTTCTCAGGCACAGCTCTGCGTCCTGCAATATGTGTATAATCATGATGAACTTAATCTGCACACATTGTCAAGGTGATTTTTAAAAAATGTTTATAAACTCAGAAAAAATATTAACAAGAACCTGATTTAGAAAGATCATGGACTGTTACCTTATGTTTTTAGGTAGACATGCTACTGTCCAAACCCAGTTCCAGGATACCCTTGGATTTCTTAATTGTTTTTTATGTGGCTGCAATTACCACCTAACAGGGAAGACTCCAAAAAGGCTTAACACACCCAGAAGAGATAATACACCCAGATGTGTATTAACAGATGTGGTGGTTAACAGATGTGTTAACCATTGCTGTGACTTCATTCATTGGGTAAAAACACTAAAAGGTGGGAACCAGCTAGTTTCTCACAAAATGAAGAGACAGAATAGTGGCTTCAGATTTCGCCTCATACCTTGGGTTCTTCTACAAGGGCAGAGACTTGGTTGTTGTTGTTTTTAAATGAAAGCTGGGAATCTGGAGACTATGGATTGTCCCCAAGGGATTAATTGCCCCCCTCCTTGTTCCTTCTTGAGGATGCCCATGAATATTGGTGGAATTTAGAATGGCCATCCTTATAATCTGACAGTTAGCCATATCTCCCTTTCCTTTATGCTCTCTTTGAGCACTGTCCCAGCCTCCACGGGTGAAAGCATAGGGTTTTAAGGTGCTTTCACATACCAATGTTAACAGCCCAGACCTATTCATGATTACTGGAAAAGCGGGGTTGGGTGGGGTAAGTCACAAAAGGCAATGAACGTAAGGAGTGCACCTTCCCTTGTGTTTCTCAGACTGGCAGAGATTGCCCTTGAAAGCAATATCCCACTCCCTCAACTTCCCAGATGGGACACATCCCGGTGTTCTCCCCCTTCCCCCTCATCTCACCTGTAGGCTAGTAAACAACTCATTGGTTCACTTTACATTAAAGTGAACTCAGCCAGGGGCCCATGACAGGTGGAGCGGGACAGGAAGTCAGTGATTTCCATAGTCACTGTCAGCAAGGGATGCTTTCTGAAGCAGGCAGACCCACAGGCTACCAAACCAAAGGCCTAACTGGCCACAGTGCTGTCTGACAGAGCCTTTTCTCTCTTTCCCTCTTCCTCCCATGCCAGGGGAGTTACAAATGACTCTTGCCATTGACCTGACCAATCACTTGCAGGAGGCTTGTGAAACTAGGCTGAAGGGTGCTGTTTGCCCCTTCTTGCTTTAAACATTACAGGAGCACTTTGGGATGAAGTCATGGAAATGTGGCTTCCTCACTAATTGCTGTAACATGTAAAGGGGATTTGAGTAATACTCCAAACTATGGAGGTACAGCTTCATCAAAACACACTACAGCTAGTGAAATCTAGCATATGGGTTGGTTCAGACTGGCCGTTTCTACACCTGCCTTTTTTCCAGGGATCATCCCTGTGCATGCAAATGACACACAGGAGATCCCGGGAGCAGGCAGGGACGATCCCTCCATTTTCCTGGGATAATCCTTAGGTATAGAAAGGGCCACTGTTGTTAGGTGCTACATAAACATAAATGAGGCACAAAGGGCTCTTGGGCTCAGATGTTCCTTTCTCCCCTCCCTCATTCCCCAAATCAAACCATGGTTTCCAATCCTGGTTTGCAGGATTTGTTTAAACAATAATTTGCTGGCTTGGATGAAATGGCAAAGTATGGTACAGCGCAAACAAGAAAAGTTAGGAGGGACTCATGGCACAGAAGGAGAGCGAAGGAGAAGGGAGTATGCAAGCTCTAGAGTCCTCCAAAACTTCCTCACATAGCACCAAACCATGGTTTAGCATTACATCTGAACCTGCCCAACATTATTACTACAAGGAAACACTTGCCACGCCTGGAGCACCACTCCTTTCCACTTTAATCCCTGAAGAAACATACAGCCACATCAATGCTGCATGAGCCTTCCCCACTCTACCTCAGGGAGTTCATACATGTGAGTTTATTACTCAATAACTACAACTTCAAGGGATGTCTGGCATGCATGTATCGCCATTATCACAGACCAAACATTCATATCACTTGACACAATGTTCTTCAATGGAGACAGTTCACACATCCAGCTGAAGGGATGTGTGAGTCAGCCCTTAGCTGATGGGTTATGAAGGCAGATGGGGAATTGAGGCGGGAACAGCTTTACAGCTCTGTCTGCTCTAACCCCTTCAAGGCCCGGTCAGGCTGACAACCCTGCACAAAAGCCTCCCTTCAATCCATTTGGCGGTTCCCAGAGCTGCTCGTCCCCATATGGCAGAGCCAGGCCCCTCGGGCATGCTCTGGGCACCTGCCACTGTGACTTGCTGAGCAGGAAGAGGAAGGGGGAGGAAAGCATATAGAGGAGCGGTAGACTTTCCAGAGCTACAGTGCTCAGCTTAGCCTGGCCTCTGCCACTCAGGGACTGAAAATGCCCTCCAGTCCCATAGTCTAGGTTTTCTTTTTTAATGTTCTAGATGTTTGTGAATAGGCAATCATTTTATATCGAAGAGCAAGAACTCTGTGTAACTTGAAAGCTTGCCTATGCCTACCACACCAACAAAAGCTGGGTTGATTTTTTTTAAAAAGTAGCTATTGCCTCAGCAATGATGTTTTCATTGCTCTCCGAGATCAACTGTCCATCCTAAGAAGCTTTTTTGGCATTTGCCATGTGCTGAATGACACAGGAGGAGATGCAAGGACAGTGTCTCTGTATTATGGAGCATGTGGCCTTGACCTCAAAAGACAGCCAGCTGCCAGGAAAGAACAGAGCAGCTCTGCACTCCTCTGGCAGCATGAAAGAGAGTTCGTCTGTGTGGGAATTCCACGGCCAGTGAGCAAGCAAGCTGCTCAGCTGCAGAATGATCAGGCAAGAAAGTGACCCAGAGAGGGTCCTGGGGCTACATCTGTTGTCACCACTGGTTCCACAACACATATATTTGGGATGAAAGGATGCAGAAGTAACATCTCCTGTGATGAGTATAGGGACATTTTCTGGACTTGCTAGGATTGTCATCTTGTGGGAATCGCAGAAAATAAGGGAGTAAGAGCAGAGGGTCTCCGTACTTACAGTTTTCCTTGCCTCCTGACTTCTAGAGCAAAGGAAAGGATAGGTAGCAAAGTAGATGGAACAACATTCAACCCAGAAGATTCTCTGGTGGAGCTAGAGGATGGAGCCTGGTGATATTTCTGTAGGAAATCAGCTTCTATTTCTATGGGCAACAGGAAAATCCCAAAGCAAGAACGGTTAAGACTCCAAGAGCCTCTAAGGGATTCTAAGCAATTTATCCCACTTGCAAGGGGCAAGTCCCAAAGTATTTTTCCATCAGAAAGGGATCTTGCTGCAGATTAGTGGGGATCAAACAAGAAATCTTTTCAGAGCCATTCTGGGCTCAGTCCTGTTGACTGTTCTATCTTCCTATTGCAGCTTTTATACCCTGTACTGGGGGTTGCATCCATCCGCACAGAAGTGAAATCTAGGCTCCAGTCAGAGCAAGGAAGACAGAATCAGAGACACCGACTCTAACCCAGGGGGTTCAGATGGTCCTTGGCACCAGTGGACAGGCAGGTGCAGGCGGGCGCATCCCCGTGCTGCCCTCACGCATTGGGCGGAAAGAGCAGCTTGAAGGAGGCTCCTTGGGCCCAGTGCTCGCGTGTTCCATGACAGTATTACAGACAGGCTTATTAAGTGTGTGATATTAAATTAACCCAGATAAGAGCGTAAGAGCTTTTAAAGTCAATTCATTAAATATAATTATGAAGATAGCATTTCTATGCGTGGCAGCAATCTGATCTCAATCACAGCAACGATGCTGAGCCTGCAGCCCCCGCGGCATCTCTGCTCCCCACTGCACTTGTTCCTGAGCTCTGCTGCTCCTCCCGGGCAAGAAATCGCTCTTCCGCCATTCCCTCTCTCAGCACTACTGTTCGTGGGCCAGTCACATCTCTTCTTCTTCTTCTTCTTCTTCTTCTTCTTCTTCTTCTTCTTCTTCTTCTTCTTCTTCTTCTATTATTATTATTATTATTATTATTATTATTATTATTATTATTATTATTATTAATTTATTTATATAGCACCATCAATGTACATGGTGCTGTACAGAGTAAAACAGTAAATAGCAAGACCCTGCCGCATAGGCTTACAATCTATGAACCACCCAAGCCCTCCTGGGCTGTTCTCAGCCTCCCTTAACATTCACGAGTTCCTGGCTCCCTTCTGGTTAAGGGCCCTCAGCATACCTGAAGCTCCATCTTTTCTATCCTAGGCCTGGGCTTTCTCCGCCACGTACAACAGATTTCCCTCAGTTTCTATTGGGATGAAATATGACGGAGGCAGCTGTGGTATCTTGCGTCTGTCTTCTCTCTGTTGGGGTTAAAGACTTGGATTCTTGCCCAACGGGGCATACTTTGACCCAGCATACACACACCCTGGAAGAAGAATGCCCAAGCTTTTCCAGCCAACTGCTTCCCCCCCTTCCCCCTCCCCCCCAAGGAGTTAATGAGGCTTTCGCTCTCCCAAGGCTGCTTGCGCTCCTGCCCCAGTTAATTAACTGCTCCTGGGGAACAATTAATATCTGTCAGGAGACGTGGGGCCCATGCCAGACACTCTGCCAAGTTTCTGCTCAGCAGAGATCGGGGGACAGGAAGGGGGAGCCCAGCCAGTCCCAAATGGCTTGAAGCTTAGATTCCAGATAGCCCACAGCCCTACATGGGGCATGCTTTCCTGACTCAAAATCGAGCAAGGGACACCAGCCAGCCTTGGCCAGACATATCACGTATCTTTAAGTAGGCCTAACAGAGCCTTGAGGATGTTGTGACACCCAGACTCTGCCTGTTGCCCGTGGCAACCAGTTCCCTCGCAGTCCAGAGAGAGGTACAGGTTCTCAGCCAACTGTGGCAGCAAACTCCACTATGGCTGGGTTGCCCTTTGCCGTACAATATGTGGAAGTGGGGAAGGCCTGCATGCTTTGGGAAAGCCTGTGAAGAAAACCACAGAGAGGGAGGCTTGACTACCTGTGGCGTCCAAATCCATCTAACCGAAGGCCCCAAAACTGGCCAGGGGAGCTCGAAAAGCAAGTCCAGAAAGCAAGCCTGGCCAGTTTTGGGGCCTTCGGTTAGATGGATTTGTTTATTGCCTGCCCAAGTGACTTACGCTGAAAGCCATAAACATCCATTGGATAAAGTTTGAGGTAAGTTTTGCTTTGAAGACATTGTGGTAGTTGGTCTTATTGCAAGACAAAAGAGGGGTTTGCACACTCTGGGTCCCCTGTCCCCATGGTTTTCTGGGCAAGGTCTGCACCAACAGTTTAGAGTGTCTTCACTACGTGCTTCTACAGAGTCCATTTGTGCAAGTGGTACATGAAACAACTGGTGAGAAAGAAAAGCAACAAATCAGCCAAGGAGGTGCCAAAATGGCAGGCAGATCTGCAATTTGGGGAGTCAGGCAAAGAGCTGTGTTGTGCAGGGCAAGCCACTTTTCAGGGGGGGGGGGGACCCCAACAGAATGGCAAGCATGCCCTGCCAAGAAAGTATCTTTGCACCGAACCAGAATTGATTGGTTGAGTCGAGGAAGGGGTGCAGAGGCCTTGAGGCTGCATCAGCTCCTGGGACTGGTTACTTATTCAGATGCTTTGGATACAGATTCCCTCTCATTGCTGGTTGCTTATTAGCATTTTCCAGCCTGCGGGCAGTTCTGATGGATGGAGCACGGCACAGGCCTCCTCTCACTGCAGAGCCAAGGCCGAGAACCCTTCTGCGGATATTATTATGCTCTGGTCCCTTTCGCTGCCCCTTTCCCACCGTGTTACAAGTGGGGGCTTTTGGGCAGACTAAGTGAAGTCTCTAGTCATCAGCAACAAGGATGATAGCCTTTCTTCCTTTTCTCTGCTGCAAAGTAATACAGCATGTTGGGGTTAATAGAGGGGTCTTCCAAGGCCAGATCACACAGTTGGCAGGAGGGATTGCCCTAAGACAACCTTCCTCAACCAGGCACTCTCCAGATGGGTTGGATTACAACTCTCAGTAGGCTGGCTCGGGGTTGCTGCAAGCTGTAGCCCAACACATCTGGAGGGCACCAGATTGGGGAAGGCTGTCGTAGGTGGTGAAACTAGAATGGAGTAGGAATTGCTGGGGGAAGCATGCAAAAAGCGTGGCCCACATGCTCGCTCACCTGTGTGTCCCTCTCATGCCAAGGGCCAACTCGCACATGCATGATCATCACCCGCTGAATGGACAACTGAAGATGTCTTGCATGTGTGAATGAAGACAACATAGATTAATTGCCTCAGTCAGAAGTTCCATATCATCCTGACTGAATACCTTTTCAAAGGATTGAAATGCTTTTCAAGGGAGAGAGTTCACATGTTCTGAGTGAGGATTGTCACGTCTTGAATGACTAATGATGTACTCATGTGCATGTGCAATGAGCCCAGACAGAGAGATATGATGCATATCATCTGAACTCAGGGGTGTTCCAAGTTATACTATTTAAAGAGAAGGGGGCAAGAGGGGAGACACATCTCTGTCCTCACATCTTAGATACAAAGCAACAGGGTGGCTCAGAAATGGTGGGTTCTACGTGCAACTGGATCTCTCTAGACTGTGCATGGACCACAGAATATATAGTAAAGACTTGTTGTGGCTTAATAAGCTTTTGTGGGCTGCCTAGAACCCCCTTCAGGAGATGTAGGAATTGCTTCACGCCACGCATCTGATGAAGTGGATTTTATGCTGCCACAAATATGTTAAGCCTATAAGGCAGGATGGAGCTCCTTGTCATTTTGCTACCATAGTCCACCTGCAAACTAGCCTTTTGGAATATGTCAGAATGAGCGCAGGATGAGGTGACCTTGGGCCAATTACACTCTCTCAGTGTAACCTAACTCACGGGGTTACTGTGAGGGTAAAAAGGGTGGGAGGAGAAAACTCTGTATATTGCCCTGAGTTCCAGGAAGGAAGGAAGGAAGGAAGGAAGGAAGGAAGGAAGGAAGGAATATGTAATAAACAAACAAGCCACACAGAATGGACTACAGAGAAATTGTGTGCAACAAACACCGAAACCACTCTGTACCAATTTGGAGCTAGCAAGAGAAATCCTCCAAACCAAGACGGAAGAGGCAGTGCAGCCAGTATGACAAAGCACAGCATGGCAATGATAGCTCCCTTAAAACATCAAAGATCTGTATATTATTAAGGATGAAATCTGTACTGATGTTGGGAGAAAGAGATGGCAGATTTGGCACTGTGCTGTCACCAGACAGGACAGCGGTGAGGAAAGGGGCAGAGGTTTCAAGCAGGGGGAAAAAGGCCTTTTGTGTAAAGACTGCTCCTGGCTCTACCATCTCCCTCTGTGAGGAGGGAATTTTATAATCCAATAAAAGCATATTTTCGAAATACACGGAAGAGCCACAGGTCCCCTTAAAGCATCTCTTGAACTGCATGCCATGGGCCACGTGAAATAGCTTTAAAACAGAACTTGCCTCTGCCCGATCTACAATTCTTTGGGGATTATTTCCTCTTTCCTCGGGCCAATCCGTGTCCTTCTCCTGGGCTTTGAAGGAATCGATCCTCCCCCTCCGCCCAACTAGCCACCCACACGGGCAGGCCTGCCTACGGTCTCCTTTTTTTCACTTTCCCCCTCCATTGTGCAGGCTGGGGTTGGGGGAATGGATTGCGCTGCTGCCTCCAAACAGTGGTGGCCAAGGAGCTGCACCAATGGGCAGGCAGGAGGCGGCAGGTGGAGGGGGAGGCGGCGCAGGGAACTCATTTACCCAGAGTAAAAATAGGATGGAAAATGTGACATTTATTAAGTACGATTGTGGAGGAAAGGTCATCGCCAGCCCCAGCACCGAGACGGGGTGCCGCTGATTATACAGCTGGGGAACGAGGCGGCAAAAGCGGGCTGAGCAACAGCAATTTAGGGGAGGGGGGTGGGAGAGGGAGAGAAATATGTGTTCCTTTGTGCTTCGAGCCCACAACGCACCAGGCAGGGATGCCTGCTGTTTAGAGCCCGGGATGCCTTAGGATCAACATCTGCCCACGTTCTCTAACCCTGACCCACCCTCTTTGTCCTCAAGTCCCAGCCAAGACCCTGCTTAGGAGAAGCCCAAACAAAGCACGTTAATGCAGCAAGCTCCATCCCCATCAAATCCCTTTGAAATCCTGGGCCACAGAAGGTCCTAGCACGGCTGACCGCTCGGCCCAGCCACGGCCCCTGCCCTCCCTGCTCTGTCAGCGCTGTCCTGTTCAAGTTGTCATCCAACACTTTGGATGGCTCGCAAGACTCACCTGCAGCATTCTGACCATCAAAACACCACCGCCCCACCCCCATGACACCTTCCTCCCACTGTGATTCCCTTTGTGGCTAAATGTCACACAGTGGCCAAGACTGTCTTTCTCATGGAGTTCCCTGAGCTCCCCAATATCTCAGGACCAAAGAAGACATGATCAGAGTGGGAATGTGGCAACTGCTAAAAACTTGGGAGCCTCCCCAACAGTACCAGCCAGGCGTGGAGCTGAGACAGGCAGGAAGGGTTTAAAAAGAAAAAAGAAAACGACATCGATTCCAATGTTTTTAGAAGCCCATTAGCCTCCCCTCCATGTGCTGGAACCCCTGCAGAGCAGGTGCCAGCTGGGTAATTGTTCTTTTGAGTGTGCACTGTCAGTGCGCCTGAGCACATCCCCTCCCCACAAACTCCCACTGCGCTCCTCCTCGCAGGTCCCACCCCCTCGGCCCTTTCCTTGCGCCCCTGCCTCTGTTGCCTTGCCATGCGTGAGGAGCTCTTTGTGCCCCAGTGTTCCATGGACAGCAGAAAAAGCCTGGCGTTCAATGTCTCAGATGATCAGTGGCACCCCTAGGGCTGGGAGGAAACAGAAGACAAACAGGCTGGGGTTCGGGTCCACTCGGGACACATCTGTCTCAGACACAGGAACCAACGGAGGGCGAACTGAGCCACAAACCAACATCTCTCTGGCCTAACACCGAAAGGGTTAACCGTCCATCCCACTTTTGCCCCCTGCCAAGCCCGGCAAGTGCCTGTGACCCCTGCTGCAGGGACACCCGGGAAAGGAGGGGCTGAAGCAGAACATGCCCGCCCGACTTCCCTCAGCTGTTGCGGGGGAGGGCAGGGCTGCCAGGGAATCTCCTGTCCAGTGGAGTACAAAGACCCAATTGATTTTCCCTGCACAATTCAAGCAGCGGAAGGGCGGGGGGTGGGGTGTCCTCCTCTGCACAGCCCAGGAGTCCAAGGCACAGGGTTCACACACACGGATACATTCAATGCCCTTCACAGGGGTGGAGGAGGCAGTGGTTGTGGAGAGCGAGATCTCCTGTGCGTGGCTCACCTTCTCACATGCTCCTCGCAGCCCCGACAGAGCAAGAGGGTCCGCAGCAGTTAGGCCAGGGCTGGGAGGCTCGCTGCAGCTCAGGAACGGCCCACCAAGATTTACTATGCTGGCCGGGCTTTACTGCACACAAGATGCTTACGCCGGGGAATCTTCCCGGCGGCCCCTTAATTTGCCGTCCCATAAAGAATGTGGATTTGTGACGCTAAATAGAGGGAGATCATTTACCGAGCACGGCTCTTACTTACAGGATCTTTAAAGGGGATTCATCATGCGATGCAACGGTGCGAGTGGCAGGCAGGCAGGCAGGCAGCTCAGCCAGCAGCAAGCCAAGAGCACAGCCACGGTGCGGGTATGTAGCAGCAGCAGCTTTTCCTAAAAGGGGACCTGAGCCATGCTAGCCTCCTCGGTAGCCCTTCTGAGCCACACTGTCAGTGTCTAATTTTGCCCCATCTCCCGCCACAGCCCTTCATTTCTCCCGAGCTGTAGCTCCCTAAAATGGTTAAAGCAGAGAGCCGTGCTATGTTACACTACTGCTAGAATGGGTAAAAAGTGAAGAGAAGGTCAGGACCCCCTACCCTCCACCCTATGCTGCCCTCAAGGGGCTATCCTGGGGCATGCCTTTGGTGCTGGGATTCCACTCCGTGGAACATTTCTATCCATCAACACTCTCCAAGCACAGCCCCCACCCTGCACCCCAGGAAGATCTATTTCCTTGCACTATGTTCATGACTATTGGTATTCCTTTATTTCACAAGTGCAGAATTTAGTAATAGATCAGAATATAATATACTGAAAATCAATGCTTTCCTATACACATACGCACGTATATAAAAAGCAAGTTTCCAGCCCTTCAGGCTAGTAATAGGTTTGAATGAGCAGGCAATGTCTAGTGAAATGTCGGGGTCAAAGGAACCTTACGTGGATTTCCCAGCAATTTTTTGTTTGATTGATTGTTTGATTTTTACTGAAGCATACTCTCAGGGGCTGCTAGTTTCTTTGGAGCAGCAAGAGTGAGTGAGTGAGGGAGGGGTACTCAACACTTCCCCCATGCATCATTTTCCCAGTGAAAATCTCCCTTTTACTGAACTGCTGTTTGCCCCATGGGCGGGGGAATACATAGCTGCATGTTTCCTCTGTGGAGCAAACAGCAGCTAGAGTGGGGGAAATTTGGAATGGGAAAACAACAAGAGGTGTGGGAGAAAGGATGTGCCCTCTTCTTTCCTCATGTGTTGAAGAAATTGGTAGCCCTCCCTCCCAACCCAAGCTGCTTCTCAATAATAACAGCAGCCATTAAAAATAATAATCAGGAGGTTCAGACAAAATGTATAGTTTGGGCCAAGGACTCCTGAGATGTGTGTGTGTGTGTGTGTGTGTGTGTGTGTGTGTGTGTGTAGGGGAGTAGGTTAGTGGTGGATTGAGCAGGTGGCCAGGGCTCAAGGCTTAATTTGCCCCACAAATTGCAGAATTTTCTCAGTGCTGAATTTGAGAACAGAATCTTGAAGATGGGTGCAACATGCACCCACAGAGAATCCTATAGTCACTTTATGGTCAGTGTTGCCTTTCTCCCCACCATTCCAACCTGACACAGCATGCAGGAAGCTCCCGCAAGCAAGCCCTTTAATCAGAACTTGACAAGTGTGGGGCAGGACTCCCATGGGGCTCTGGGAAGGTTTCTTGGGGATGGAGGAGAGAACATATGTGGAGGTCCTGGCCAGAAAGCCAGTCCTTGACCCACTTGACATATGTGTCTATGCGTGTGTGTGCATATGTGTCTGTTCTCCTCCCAACCTATCTAGGCTTCTCCCTGCCCTGCAACCCCGCCCCCCCTCCCAGTGATCAGAAGGCGAAGCAGCCTCCGGTGTCTGCAGGAGAGAAGCAGCTCATTTCCAGAGTCATTATGGTCTGAAAAGGGTCCCATCAGGTATTCCGCCCGCTCAGCACATTTATTTCCCCAAACCACAGCGGGGATTTGTGATTTTCAGACTCAATATTAGAGGAAGTGCAGGGCTGGCTCATTCCACCCGGCGGGAAGCCTCCCCGATAGTGCAGGCAGAGAGCCATGCCAGAAAATGCCAAGAGGATGGCAGAGTGGCTCTATGCTGCCCTGGCTGGGACAGTAGCAGTGCCACCATGGGCAACAAGCTTGGTGTACAGCCTCCTGGAAGGTAGGGAAAGCATCTAACGTCTCGGCTATCAAGTGCACAAAGGATGAAATGCTGAAACTACCAAGAGTATTCAGCACCTGTCCGGGCACTTCTCGCTTTCTCTAAGCACCTTGGGAGAAGGCGGTCTCCCTCTCAGAACTTACAGGGTCTTCTCCTCCTTCTCCTCATACTGCTTGGCAGCCTACTCTCCCAAGATAAGAAGTTATCCAGACGCAGAACTGGATGGTTCCTTCAGAGCCTGGCCCGCTTATGCCCATGCCACTCTCCTTTCCCCTCGCATCTTCCATACAGCGGTACCCACTGCCTTACAGCTGATCTTGTGTCCCATCACCCATGCTCTAGAGCAACTCAAGAACGGCAAGACCTGTTCTCTCCCAGAGTAAAACTTGAGATGCAAACCCAGCCTTGGCATAAATCCGGGCTCCAAGAAGTGCATTCCTTTCAACCAAGGTTTGGCGGAAGAGCCTGGGGAAGGCAGAGCTGGCACTCACCACGGTGAAGTTCTCCGCAGAGCAGTTCTCGCCGCTGAAGCTGCAGTTCTTGAGCATGTCATCCAGCTGGTGCCCAGTGCGGTTGACAATGTCGGCCATGTCTGGGTCAGGGTAGAGCAGGTCAGAGGCCTTGTGTCCATCACGGTCCTTGGGTGGCAGCCCAGTCATGTTGGCCAGGTGGAAGATATCGGCATCGGTCAGTGCGGAGTGGCGGAAGCGGTTGATGTTGCAGATGGTGATGGCCGGGAAGATCATCTTCTGGGTCGCCTCCTCGTCCAGGGTGGTGACATGTGGGTGCTCCAGGTAGAAGAGTGCTGACCGGGCTGCTTGGTACAAGAAAAAGGCCAGCGAGGCCACGAACGCGAGCGCCCAGAGGGCCTGCCGGATGCCCAGCTGCCCCGAGCGGCAAATGTGGGCCAGGCCGTGCAGGGTGCTGGTGCTGGCAAAGGCAGCCAGGTCACGGTGGCGTGGCCGGCTGGGCTCCTCTAGCAAGCTCTCCTTGTCCCCTTCCTCTTTCGCCGCCTGCTTCTCATCCTCCTCTGCAAATTTGATTTTGCAGACAATCTCAATCGGCATCTGTGCCGAGGCACCAGGCAGCACGCTACCCCCCCAGCGAGGGGAGGCAGCGGGAGCCTGGGTTGCCCGGCACCGGCCGCTCTCCCCTGGCTGCTGCAGGACGCCCCTAAATTAGGAAGCCCAGCCGAGGAGAGGGAGGACTGGGGAGCCTGGCCCCTGTCTCCCAGGAGCTCCCGGTCGCCGCTTGGCTCTCGTCTCACTAGTGATCTCCTCCTGGTGTTTCAGTTCGCTTATCTGCACAAGCCCAGCTGCCCGCCGCTCCCTGCGCCGCTGTGTGTGCCGCTCCTCCGAACGCCCGGTTAAGACCCCGCCAGATACAAGCAGCATTTAGGCATCGTGCGCTAATAAAATCCAGGGGATACTTAATAATTCAAGGCATGTCAACATTATTTCATCCTCAAATAAAAAGAGAGGAGGGGTGTGGGGGGAAGCCAGGGAACGGCGGCAGCGGCGAGCAGCTACGAAGGAAGGAAGAGCTGGGCAAGCGGGAGCCTCGCTCTTCGGAGCCACCACTCCAAAGTGATGCCGGAGCCACTTGTTTGAATCGCTCACAAGCTGGCAAAGTCTGTGCCAAAGAGGAGAGGCGACGGAGCCAGCCTCCGCTCTGGCGGCTGCTCCGGGATGCTGAAGCTGCTCAGACAGGGCTCCGGCTCCCTCTCTCACTGCCTGCCACCCACTTCCTCCGAGGGAGTCCCTTTCCGGGTGCCCAAGGCTGCTGCCCCTGGACAGCTCCCTCCTAAGCCCTACCTTCCATCTCCGCGCGGACCTTCAGACGCCTCCTTGGCAAAGAGGAGGAAGAAGAAGGAAAAAGAAAAGAAGGGGGAGGAAAAGTTGAGAGAAGGAAGGAGACCAGCAGGACGGCGATCCTCCCGCCTCGTCGGCTGGCGCTGGGGTCCAATGGGCAGCGACGGCACACAACACCCCCACCCCGCCCGCAGGCTCCAGGACTGACTAATTGGAGAAGGAGCGGCCCACGACGGGGGCGGGGGCGGGGGGGAGAGCGGAAACGAGGAGGAGACGCCCCCTCCCCCTATCGATCCCGCTCCCCGCGGAACAAACAAGAGGCAAAAAAGTGAAAGGCTTATTGATCGGCGGGAGGGAGTGCAGCTGCTGGGGATTAGGGCAGGAGCAGGCGGGCGGGGAAGGAGGAGGCGGACGCTTTCCGGAGGAAAAGGAACGCGGCGCAGCCGGGACCGCAGCACTGCCCAGCCCCAGCCCGCAGCAGCAGCAGCCTCCGTCTTCCCTGCACCATCGATTCCCTTCCCTCCGTTCGCTTCGGAGGCAGTTTAATTGCTTTGGCGGAAGGGCCCTGTGTTTCCCTCTTCCCCGCCCCTCCTGACAAGTGGAATTAGGGCCGGGGAAACCCACCGGCGAGCGCTTAAGCTGGCGCGGAGCCAGAGGCCAAGCAAGGAGCAGAGCTGCTCGGAGTGCCCCGGCCCGCGACGCAGCACGGGCGGGCCCGATGCTTGGAGGGCTTCCTGGTGGGCGGGGCGGGGCCGTAGCAGCGGAGGGGGCAGAGCGGGAAGCAGGGCACCCAGACCCGCCAACTGGGCGCAGTGTGGGATGCCGGGCCGGGCGCCCACGGACCCAGCCTGAGAAGCCCAAAGTTCTGGGAAGCCGAACCACGCAGCACTGCTGCTCCGATCCACATGCCAACGGGCCAACCCAGGGGAGGGGAGGAAGGGGGCTGCTGCAGCTGCACTCGGCTCGGTGCGAAGCTGCCTTATCCCGAGTCGGACCCTCGAGCTGCCCCCCTTGCCAAGGGCTTTCCAAGCAGCGGCCTTTGGTCGCTCAGTTGAGGGGGCTGCTCCTCGTAGCTTCCGCATGCAAAGCATGTGCGCTACCTCTGACCGACGTCCCCACTGGTGGATAGCTGATTCCCCCCCCCCCCATGTTTTGGGAAACGTTAGTGACTTCCAAGAGATACCAAGAGGGTTGGGAAGGAAGAGGAGCTCCCACGCCCCCCCCCATCAGAAGCCACACGACGACGAACCCCCACCCCCACCCCACCTCTGCCGGTCACAGCGACCTTCACTGGGCTCGGCCGATGCCAGCGGTGGCAAATCCGGCCGAGGAGCGCGCTCACACGTCTTCGATCCCTGCCATCGACTTGCACGGAATACATACATCCCCCGCCCCCAACCCCGCGTGGGTCAATACGGAAGGACAGGTCCCTCC
Source organism: Elgaria multicarinata webbii (assembly GCF_023053635.1). Lineage (NCBI taxonomy): Eukaryota > Metazoa > Chordata > Lepidosauria > Squamata > Anguidae > Elgaria > Elgaria multicarinata. Next base: position 76,840,252 of record NC_086172.1, on the reverse strand, counting down.
TGGGCAAAGAGCATTGATCGATGCCCAGAGTGGAAGAGCGCCAAGATGGCTCTAGGCCAGGCCGGGCGAGGCGCCGGCAGGAGAGGCAGACGTTTGGGGGCGTGCGTGCGGGCACTGAACTACTGAGACAGGGAAGGGGGTTGCACAAATGGGGGCGGGGGGGGGGCAAAGCGAAGCATGGTTTTAATAACGGGAGGGCTCCACTCCATATTCCGGAAGCGCCATGCCTGTCCGGCCTACTCAGACCATTGCTTGGAAGCCACCGTCGGAAAGATGCAGTTTCAAACATTGCGAGAGGGGCTTTTCTGCAGTAATGCTCTCACCAAACCTTTTAATACCGTTTGTTTAATTCTAAACGCTCTTTAGGCTGCAATCCTGTACCCAGTTACCTGGGAATAAGCTCCACTGAATTCAATGGGATTTGCTTTTGAGCAGGGGAGTTTAGATTAGGATTTTAGGGTACCATCAGTGATTTCGTTCGTGTGTGTGTGTGTTTGTGCCCTAAATTATTTTGCCTGTGCAGAAGTCACAGCAACATAAAGGGTTTCTAGTACCTATGAAGCTCACTGGGTGACTTTGGTCCAATGTCTGACTCTCAATCTAACCTACCTCACAGGGTTGTTGTGAGAATAAAATGGAGAGGAAGAAGACCATGTATGGCACCTTGGCTCCTTGGAGGAATGCAACAAATAAATAATAAATAAAATACTCTTTTCAAGGCAGGGAAGGTAAGCAGGACAGTAACACAGGGCCAGCCCTAGAATAAATAGCCGAGGGCAAAGAATGCCTTTGTGCCACCACTACCACTCCATCAGTTCTGCATAACTGCGAAGTTGTGCAGCTTGAGCAGAACTGCAAAACCTACAAAGCCAAGTTGTGTTCTGCTGATCTTTTTATCTAGAACAAATGTCATCAAACTGGAAACAGAAAAGGAAATGTATTTTAAACCTAATTGATGGAAGCTAATTTTCATAGTGAGTGACCAAGCAAGTTGTAGAACTTTGAAAAAGTACTGCTCCAATTCATCCATGCGCACTAGTGTTTCTTTTTTTTAGTAAAACAATTCTATTTGTTATCTTAAACCTCCAGGGAGCCACACATGGCACAAGAATAATTGTTTGCCTGTCTTTTCTTGTAGTATAGCCTCTCATGAACCTTACTGCTACACTCTTAGCCAGTTAAGTTCAGATTTTAGCAAAAGATCTAAATGTAACTGGGATTTAGGAGACAACATAAACCACACCCCTTTTAGACTGTACCAGAAATTTCCCTCACCACCATTTAATGTGGCTTGTAAAGGAATGTCTTGTCCTTTCAAAACTGCAACCCATCTCAAACCTGAACCTGGATTAGGGTCCTACCCATTTAAGCCATTTTCTGAGTCATTCCTACCATAAGTCACACTCCAAATGCAAGTCATAGTTGTATCTTTAGAGCTACCTTTAGCATTAATGGCGGGGCTCACTTTGAGCATTTATACCGACAACTTGATTACAACAAAACAACAAACCCTTCCTCCAACTTCACTTCCCCCACCTATATTAAAACAATCACACCAGGAACCCAAAGCCTCCTCCAACTTCAGATTCATCTCACTGTGATCCAGCAGTTGTGTATGAATGCGCGTGCACACACACACACACACACGTTTTATGAACATCCTCTTTGAATAAGGAATTAGGAGAAACTCATAAAAATCCTTCTCCACTCCAATGTGCTCTTTCATGAGTTGAACCCCAGTATATTTTCAGAGGTTATCCTGTTATAAACTAAACATTCTTGACCTACGATGAGTAAGGACGGAATGAAGGAAGCTGCCTTACGCTGAGCCAGACCGTGGGTTCATCTAGCCCAGTACTGTCAACACTGACTGGCAGAGCTTCCTGGGATTTCAGGCAGGAGTTTTTCCTGCCTTATCTGGCAACAACGGGGATTGGACCTGGGACCTTCTGCATGCAAAGCAGGTGCTCTCCCATGGAACAATGGCCCTTCCAGACAAGGCCTTTATGGCATCATCACCTTGCTTCATTCGTGGAATGTTATGGCTTTTATTGCCCTCCCAGGTTTTCCCACCACCTCTTTATCTGTTTTCTTACCACACCTAAGGAAAAACAGGACAGAATAGCTGAATTATACTTTCTGATTGGTAGCACTAGAAGCCCTCCATTTGGAAGCATCCAGAGACAAGCTGGCTTGATAATGAAGCCCTAAAGCCTGCATTTAGCATGTTTCCAGAAGAGGCTTTTAGGATGCTTCCAGACAAGGCTTTTATTGCACCATCACCCTGCCTCATTCACAGCAGTGTCTCTGTGTGTGTGTTTGTGTGAAGTTGACCCAGCAGTATAGGGGAGCTGAGAAGATGCAGTTGCAGGAGGTCCAAACAAGTGTAGTTACATGACTTAGGTCACTTCACACATTTGTGCTGCAAAACCAGGTTTCCCACAGGGTATGCACTCAAAAGAAAACTGCAGCTGATCTTAGCTCCCTGATGAGTGCAGCAATATAATACACCTATTTGCTGCATGCAGGCTTTACATTTTAAGTTAGACAGAAAACAAATCCTAAGTGTGTCTAAAATACAATGTCTGAAGTAGCTATGGATTTTGCCAGCAAACGGGTCACATGTTCATTGGTGCCAGTGCACCCCATAGTAATAGGGGTGGTGTCCACATTTATTGTCAAGTGTAAATGTGCTATACTTTACCATCCCTTTATCCAGGGTGTAAGAGCAATGGAGTAGGCAAGCCAGTAGCAGGTGAAAAAGGCATGCAGGTGGAAGATAATTTTTCGGGGTGGGTGGGGAGTCGTACTGTTTTAATCCTGACCAGGTAGTAACCCTGCTCCCCCCACCCCTCTGAAAGATCCCTTGTGCTGACTCAGGCAGAACTGCTGCCCTGGATGGCATCTCTGCCTCTTCAAGGCTGTGGCCAATGGGCAGGAATGAATTAGAGCTGGCTTGGGAGCTAGCTGAGCCCTGGCTCCTGGCCCCATGCCGGCTGGATCTGGCACTGCCTCCTCTTTCTAGGTCCCTGATTCAGGCCCTGCCAGCTGCATGCCCAGCCCCATGCCTAAAGGGGATCAAATCTGGGACTATCATTAATTTTGATCTAATTGAAGGGATTGTGGCTGCAGAGCCCAGCTGGTCGCAGCGTGAGTCTCTCTGCCTCATGCCAAGCAGAGCCTCCTGAACCTACGGCAGAGAGACGGGCGGGGGAGGAAGAGAGAGAGGGAGAGGGCTGGTGCCCCTCCTGCGGTGCTTGTTATCGCAGGCAGGTCAGGCTCTCGATGAGGGCGGTAGGCAGCACCGCTTTGGGGAGATCCAGGATGACAAGACGTCCAGTCCAATTATACATGTGCAGCCAAAGGGGCTGGTGCAGCCATCATGGTTGGTTCTTCTGCAGGCTGTTCGACTCCTCGTGCAGAGAAGGCTAAGAGGAAGGAGCATGGGATGCAGGGGTGGGCAAGCAGACAAGGCAGTGGAGAACAAGCACCAGATATATCCAGGCCCCACGCATGCAATGGGATCAAAAAACAGACACGCACCAAACACACATTACTAGGCAAGCAGCATAGCTCCTCTCCCAACCAGAAATTTGGATACAAGCTCCTGAATGAATGGGACCAGAGTCAGAGGGGCTGGTATTTTCATATTGTGCTGTGCAAGGCACAGCTCTACTGCTAAGTGACATTATTTGTGTATTTAAGTATGTCCAGCGTTGCTGTTTGAATAGCATCTGTGCCTGAGCCATTGTGGTCTAAGACCTCAAGACTTGCTGATGAGCTGGATCTGCAGGTTGTGGGTGAGAATGCTGTGGTGGCACTGGTGACGAGGGACTCTCTGTTGGTCCTCTGTGCCTTAGTAGTTTGGGTGTTCCTTTCATGCATCGGTGGTGTCATACTACTGGTGCCTATTCCTATATGCTGGAGTACATAAACGGGTGCTCATATGCCACTACATGAGGAAAAAGTATGATTTCAAGGCAAACGTTGGAATGGAAATGCACATGCACCTGAAAAGCATCTTCTCATTAGGCAAACTTCTTCAACTATGGTTCACCCTACCCCAAACTAATTGGGAACGAATTGGTAGATGCTGCTTTTGTGCAAGCTTCCACACTTTCTTCTACATAGAGATGGCTTCTTGCATGATGCTGTTTTGCCTAAACCAGAGGAAGGGAACCTCTGGGCCAATGGGCCTAATCTAGGCTGCAAAGGTTTCCCATTCAGCCTGGCTGCAGTTCTGGCTGTAGAATACCAGAAAGAAAAAGTGTTCCCTTGGTCATATGAAAATACCTCTCCCACAGCCGAACGGCAGTTTCCCACTTCTAGTTGCTAATTGGGGAGATTCAGAATCTGAAGTCCAGTGACAACAGAGCCAGTCCCTGCTTACAGTCCCTGCTCTGCACAGGGAAACAACTTTGGTCTCAAAGAAAATAGATTTGCATTGACTATCTGTGGCATTGAAGAAAGTGGTGCGGCAATTACAAAGGAGATGGACATGGATGTTCATCAATAGATGAACACCATTTTGTGGGATGAGCATGCAAGCCCTAGCAGGAGTAGAACAGTACCCATTGTTCACAACCCCAATGTGTCACACAGTGGCTAACCATAATGAATAATGGAGGAATGGAGGAATAAACGAAGAAATGATGGATGAATATATGGATACATTTACATTCTATGAGAATTCAAAAGAAGTAACTGCTCACCTGAACTCTAAACAGTGAGGCATGTACAGAACCAAGATTTCATTAATAACCAGTTCCTTAGTAAAACACACCTCTGTGGATACAAAAAATGTCTCTGTCTCTAGGATGGGAGAAGCAGGTTGCCCCAAGTATTCAGCCCACTGCTGTGGGTGGAAAAAGTGCATGGCATGCAACTTCTGAACAGGCTGAAACAGGTTGCTTGCACAAGCTATGAAGCTCGGCTTACACAGGGTTTGAAAAAACAGCCCTGTCTTCTTTTTTAAAAAGTGCATCCAAACTCATTCTTAAACCAGGCAGTTGGGGTTGCTCATACTTCATTGCTCCAAATGTTTGTCAGTGAAATAGACCAATAATCCGTCCTGGGAAATTTAACCAAATGATGTCCCATCTGACAGGCAGGAGCTCGTCAAAGTCTCAAGCAAAGGACTTCACTATTCTTGGTCACCAGTATCTTTAAAGCGAGATGCCAGGGACTGAACTGAACTGGGGACCTTCTCTTTGCAAAGCAAATGCTCTTCCACTGAGCTATGATCAGGGAATGGGGGTTCCCTTGCTCTGGGGACACAGAAGGGGTGGATTTTGGCAGTGCTGGTTCACAGCATCAAACCACAGAAAGTGTCCAACTTTCCGATGTTATCCTGATAGCAGAATTCTGTGTATCTGTACAGAAAGCATACAGTCTCTAGTTTGGTCTAGGCTGGAGTTTAAAATGAAAGGGAAACTTGGAGGGAGAACTGAACATTTTCAGAGAGAGGAAGATAAATGTTTTGAATCAGACTGTGTGTTAGGTCTTCGACTAGTAAAAGGTTTGCCAAAACTCCATTGCTCTTGGCCTGCCCTACCCATAGAGCCAATAGGTACTTGAATAAAATTCTGACATGTGAGAAGTGCTGAGAACAGGTTTCCCAGGGAGGGCCTACAGCTGCCTCCTCAGGGTATTTCTATGACAACACTGAATAAACATTTAGCCAGGGTTGTGTTTGAGTTCTGCTCAGACTTGGGTCCATGTAGAAAATCTGATTATCTTTCATTAAAGAAGTGGTGTGTTTACTCACTCACCTACTTACTTTGTTTCATGCCCTGCACTTTCGATCCCTAACCAACCCCCAAGGCAGCTTACAAATGAAACAACAAAGAATAAAACAACACAACAACAACAAAAAACATTTAGAAGAGTAAAATCACATAAAACATGTAAAAACAGCAGCAGCAGCAGCAGCATAAAACCTGTACCGTGTCAGTCACCAAAAGCATTCTCAGTTTGGACAACACGTTAGTCGACAGTGGTTTTAGAACTACGCGGTGGAGTTTTTACACCACCATTGAGAATCGTGTTATCTGGCGGGAAAACTCCATGCAACGGTGGAGGTTTTTTTTGGAAAATACTCCAGGCAGAATATCAACGCTGTTCAGAGGAGAGTTCCTGCACAACCATTGTGTGTCGTGTGGCGGTCTCTGTGTCCTTCCCATGTCTACAGAGTCACCAGGCAAAAGCAGCAGAAACTCCGGCCGCTCTTGCCCAGTGGGGCTCTATAGGTATGGGAAAGAATTCCGTGCCAGGATGTGCTTGGGGAGCCCTGATCGCATGTCCCTGGGTGGGGCACCACGATCACGGCACCCCACATGCTCCCAGGGACGTCCACATCCTTTTGCCCACCCACAGACCCATGATCCACATGGATATCGGTTCAAGGGGATGGAAAGAGCTTACCTGATGCTCTCAGAGGAGAGCCCAAGCTCGTTCCATCCCCTTGTGCCAATCTCCAAATGCTTTGCAGGGCAGGGAGCAAAGAATGTCTCCTGCGGCTTGACATGTAATGTTAAACCATGGGAGAAATCCATCCGCCGATATTGGGGAGGGTGCACAACAATCTGTCTTGCAGCTGTCATGAGAAAGACAGTTTCTTGCGCCTCCTGTCCCCATTCACCATATGAGAAGGGGAATTGGATGCGCAAATATCTCTCCTGCCTCTGCAAAGGATTCCCCTTCTCTTCCGGCGAGTGGGGATGGGATGTGCAAGGATCTGTCCTGCTTGTGATGGCTGCAGGACAGATCGTTGCGCCCACATGGTGTGTCCCTCATTCCTGTCGGGGCCACGGCGACAGGGAAGGGGGCAGTGTTGTTATAGCGGCCCACTGGCCTGTTGCTATGGGGAAGGATGTGCTAGTGCTGAGCCATGTGATCCCCTGACAGGGATGATGTAGCTCGGCGCTGACATGCCCTTCACCAGCGGATGGATCTGGGGCCCTGACACGTGAGGAGACCGTTCTGCAGCCTCTTGCTTTTGTGGCAGGGGTGGTGTGTGTTCCTCCATGCGTGGCTGCCACAGAAGCAAAAAACTGCAGAATGGTCTTCTCATGTGTCAGGACACCAGATCCATCTGCCGGCAAAGGACGCATCAGCGCCAAGTGATGTTGTTTGTCCCTGTGCAACCGCTGCCGCGAGAACCAGCGGGTGCATTACCTCCAATGACAGGGGAGGTGATGCACCCGTTCGAAGACGACACATTGATTCCACCTCCTGTCAGGAGGTGTGATGCCTTCGCCATTGCTTCTTCTCCAGCAATGGCCACTGCGAAAGATGCACCATGGCCGTTGCTGGAGAAAGAAGTGGTGGTGGAGGCATCACACCTCCTGACGTGAGGTAGAATCAATGTGCTGCTGCCATTCCGGCGACGGCACGTCTCCACGCGCTGCATCTCTCCTCCCCCTCTGCCCCTCCCCACAGAATGGTGGCATGCCGATAAGGTAAGCAGGAACCAGCGCTGCCATTCGGTGGAGAGGGTGGGGGGGGGAGATGACTACTCAACGCAGTGCGGCACGCGAATAGTCATTCGTGGAGTGGACAATTTACACTCCATGGACTAAAGTGTAGTCCAAATGCACCCTTAGAGTACAGTTTTTCACTGCCTGCTATAAGGAGAGAAACGACTGGACCAGGTAGGGCTTTACTCTATCTTCTACACACTACACCCACATAGGCACAACTCAGAACATAATGAACTTTTCTGGATTGGCTGGAAAAGGAACTGGGGGACTGTAGCCACTGAGGACTAAATCAAGCTACTGGTGTCCTTAAAAGAATAACTGATTTAGTTTTATTTTGGAGGGTCAGTGGGGGGAGGAATGCATGACGTATGAAAAGCAATTTTACAAACGTTCCTTATAGTAAGTGAGGTACACTCATTTACCATGTTTTCTTTTTATTTGCACTTTTTCAATGTTAAGAAAAAATAATGAGCAGTTTCACAAAAGTAACGTTAACTCATGTACAGTGGCTTTTTAAAAAGGTGTTTTTAATGGTACAGAATACTGAGCACAACCCAGCCTAGTCTTAGCACTGTTAACTCCTCCCACCACAATCAAGGGAACTTAATGAGCATACTGACATTACAATGAATGGGACTCAAAAGTACTAAACTTAGGCTGGAGCAAGTCCACTGTGAGTTTTCCTACACTGTTTATTATTGAGCCCCAGTCAGACTCTTAGTTTGCATAAACAGTTTATTACCAAAAAAAAAAGTTCATTCAAAAATATGGTTATGCTAGATCATTTTTGTATTTTCCCCTTATTATGCCTCAAACCTTCCCCCACAGTTCCTTTATTAAGATTTGTGAAAAAGATGATTGTACAATGTTGCACACTAAAACGTATTATGAATGTAAAAAAACCAATAAAAATGAACAAAAAAGAGAAACACATATATAAAACCCAACAATCAATTCTTGCCTGTCACTAGATATTCCTGCCTGGGTTGCAGTTTGTTCACACAGAGTAATGCATAATCATATACAGTGTTATTTAAAGGTTGCATTTTTTCTGGACTTTTCAGGGATGGGAATGACCTCTGGGGGCCAGAGTCACAGACAATGTGGTTCAATGGTTTTGGTAATACTGGGAGATAGGGAAGATTATTTTTAGTACTGATCCAATACTGTTGCTCCCTCTTGCTCCTGTGTTGGAGATGTACAACAACAGGAACTTGGCATTCAATTCCACCCTTCATTCCGCATGCAAATTTGGCCAGGAATGGCCTTTGTTGCTACAAGGAACGGTTGAAAATATCGGCCTGTTTGCTAGCAACTAAATTGCCCCTTTTGTCTTCCTCTACCCATAGAACAGCCTTCCTCAACCTGGTATCCTCTAAATGTGTAGGACTACAACTTTCAACATTTCCCCAAGCTGGGAGTTGTAGTCCAACATATCTGAAGGGCCCCAGGTTGGGGAAGGCTGTTGTAATGCTTGACTGGGAGGTCTGAGCCCCTTGCCAGTCCTTGCAGGCCTATACTCTCTCTTCGCAGCTCAATCTCCTGTACTGACATAACTAGGGACTCTCTCTCACCTTCCACTACAGCATTAACAATTTGATCCATTTCCGTTTCACGCCTGTGAAGTGTTTGCCAGCTCTGCAAGTGCATCCTCCCAAGGGCTCCTCTTCCTCTCCATTGCTGACAGTGTCGCTAGCTTTGGTGGACAATGGGGAGTCTCCACTACCCAAAAGAAAACACCCACAATTATTTCAAGTTTCAAAATCGTCACATTCAGATTACGCTGTTCTGGCTTTTCCTGTGCTTTTTGGTGACCACAGAATTATTCCTGGTGAAAATTCCTACTCTAAAAACCTAACCCAAGAAATCACCTGCCTCCCAAGTGCCCTCCCGCCCCTTCTAGCCTTCTTCACATGACCAAAAAAACACCCCAGTACATCCGACTTATTTTTAAAGACGGAAGTTCCAACTATCTCCTGCTGTGTGCAGGAGAAGCAGCGCGATCAAAACAGCCCATTGAATGGGCCACGTGCACATTGTTTACTTCCTCTTTCAAAAGAGGAAGTAATGAGGGACAAATGTGCAGGCGGAGAAGTAGCAGCAAGCAAACACGATTTTCCTGTGCTTGTCAGCTCACATATCAATAAGATCCAGGATCTCATCCTGATTCCTTATCTTGCCACACACACACCATTGGCCATTTAGAAAAAGGTAGAAGGCACTAGCTGCCAGTCACTAGTGGAAAATAATCTGTTTACAGGAATATATGCAAGTGGAAATGTACAATCATGCAACTTTTTACAATTAAAAAAACAAAACCTCCCCATGGAAGTGCAAGCCTCTGAACCCAGGCAAAAATGCCATGAACAAATGTTAGTCAGTTGTACCAGTGAAAGAGAGGAAATGGGAAAATAATGGAATGGGGAGGAGTTGGGGAATGCACCTGGGAGGGTGTCTTCTGGGGTGGGTTAGCAAGGCAGAGGTGGAGGAGGAGAGAGGCTTGCAGGCTTTGCTCGGGTGGATTGGTGGGTCATGCTTAGGCATGGCTAATCCACAGCCAACTCACATTCAGAAAATCAACATGGGGGAAAAGGTTTTAAAGGAATGCTGCACCGCCACTGAGAAAAGCATTGCAAGCTGCAAATGTGCATCCACTCCACACCCACTCATAATATTTGTATGCACCCCAATTCATATATATGCAAATATTCATTTGGCACATGTATATAACAGCACATATTTTAGCTCTGAAGACATACATGATGTGAAGTGGGCCTCAGTGCAAAGGAGCTAGTTGTATGTAGGAATATCTCCGCTCATACCAGAGCACTCATTCTCCTATCTGCAGGACAGCACCCCTCCCCTCCCCCAGCAAGAGCCCTCGCCCTATGATGCCCACTTTTCAACTTGTCACCTGCACAGTGCTTTATAAAACTTTAAAGCTAATAGCCCCATAAACTGCTGTAATGATACTGCAGCAGCACAGAGCAGGCCAAGATGCTCACATCTTGCTGGGGGTGCAGAATCACTGGCCTTGTTTGCCTATGCAGGGACAGTCTGTCAGATCTAGTAGATCTCTGGCTGTTCCACTTTTGTATGTGTGTGTTGGGGTGGGGGGGTGGGGAAGAGAGTGAGGGGGGGGGGAGAAGGAAAATTAGCTGGCATGGGGAGATTTAAAGCTCGGACCCAAACAGTCGCCTCCTCAGCCTCTAACCTTGTGCCTCAAAAGGTCATCTGCCCACAGCCACCCACCTCAGGCTGCTCTCCTGTCAGAACTCATAAAGTGAGCAATGTTGTTGGGCCTGACCAGGGAGACCCCGGAGGAGAAAGGGAATCGACGGACAGGAAACATGAATCTTTTATGCACCTGCTGAGTCACCCGCGAGAGCGGGGAAGGCTGGCAGGAGAGCAGGGCATTCCGTCAGGGAGGCCAGGCCGCAGCCTGGGAGTCTACATGTGAGGGAGAAGGGTTTCCACCCTCTCAGCGTAATATCAGGCGAGAGGGGAGGAACAGAACAGGGCAGGACTAAGAGCTTTAGAAAGGTCTAGACAAATAATTTCCTTGCCAGCAGCTTGATTTACCTTGCACCCTCTCCCCTTCCAAGCAGACACTCCTGAAAAACACACACTCCCAAACTGCTCCAAAGTCGGAACATAAGAAAATTGTCAAGGGCGGGAGGGTGCTCCAAGTTTTACATGTTTCTATTGAACTTTAGATATGAGAAGTAGGGGCCCGCAGAAGAAAGGACCCGAGGGGCAGCTGACTCCCGCTCTTGTTTGGCAGCTGCTGTTGAAAGTTTTTCTGAGGTTCCCACCTCTCGCAGACTTCAACTTTTCACTGATGTCTGCCGTGATAAAAACGCCCCCTGCACTTTTTAAATTTCCTCTTTCCTCTCCCTGAGAGAAAGTGCTTCATCACACCTCCTTTTATTTCCCTGGTATGCATCCACAATTTCCACCTCCGTTTCATTAGCACATCAAGCGCTGATCACTTTCACGTGTGTGTGTGTGTTGTTACACTATTTCGCCTTGTTTACCTTTTCACTTGCGCCAGCTTGCACTTCCTGGTATCACTGCCCCACCCCACCCTTTCTCCTTCCCCCTCCAGTTCATTGGTTCTTGTGGTTGATGGACATTCTGATGGATGTGGGCACCTTTCCTCTCCCCACCCCAACTCTGGTTTTGTTGTCTAAAGTTTAGTGATTTAGCGTTTCATGGGCTGGGCACCTGATACAACAGGCAGAAAAAAATAAAAAATAGGGAAGTTGAAATGGATGGATGACAGAGCAATGTGAGTGGGGTTGGAGCAGCGAAAGTCCATTCAACTGACTTGGCGCACTAGAGAACCACCCTCCTCTTTCGTCAGCAAGACTGCCCTTCAACACACATGCCCCCAAGAAGGGAGGTTCTGCGACGTAGCGTGAGGATGGCAATACATGGGGAAGGAAAGGCGGTTTTATCCTGCATGGAGAAAAACTACCACACTTTCCCCGTCCTAGAAAAACATTGAAAATGGAGGGGAAGAGGCAAGACGACTGCAGGACAGGGATGATGTTGTGTGAGGGTCACGGGGCAAAACGGTAAGCAAGACAGGATGACAGTGTGATAAAATGCTGGTATGATAGAGCTGAAGGGAAAGTATTGAGCAACAAAAGCGGGGGCGGAGAAACGACAGTAGGCAAGCGTGATTTCCCCGTCTGATGGAGCTCAGAGTTGCCCCATAGCAATCCAGGGACAGTTGTTTCTGCGTCTTTTTCTCCTGGAGACGGGGGGAGAAAAGCTGTGTAGAGCAGAGCCAACAGAGCATGAGAGTCTGCGGCAGTGCACGCGCTGGGAGAGTTGCTCAGCTGCTCTTACACTGAAGCTCAAGGCACTGGACTGTGCACCACGCACCAGATGGGGACTTCACTGAGGTGCAGGTGACACTGCAGAAGGTGTGAATGGATCAGACTGATCTGGAGTAAGTGCCTGGCCTTTCCTGGGCAGAAGAAAGGCGCACGGATGCATTGCACAAGTGCCTGCACACCCACACCTGCGACACCCTGTGCAAACAATGCCTTCTGCCAATTTTACATTTGTTGATCCATGCCCAACACGCGCAAATACACATTTCCCACCATTCACTCCTTCCTGCCTCCCCCCTTCCAAACAAAACAAAACAATAAAGCTCCATTAATCCAGCATTTATAGCCAAGATTCTGAATGTACCCAAGCTGGGAAATTCAAAGATATGGTTCCCAGAACAGCCATAGCTCAGTGGCACATGGAACCCAATCGAGGCACCCAGACATGGTGATACACACGGGGCAGAGTTAGCATCACCACGGGGGCCATCTCTTTGAGTTGCCTGACATGCCTGTGATTAAAGCCTCAATCTTACGCAAGCAGCCACAGAGCCTTGCCGCCTGTCACGATAATCTCAGGCGCTTGGGCTAACTAAGCCTGCGGGGCCATCATCCCACCCACACCCCTCTGCCCCCGCCTTGTTGGGAAGCTAGGCAGGCAGCTATTGCACAGAGTAATCCCAGATACCCGCCCTCCCAACCCGTTTCTGCCAATTCCACTTGTGCGGCAGGCGCTCTGAGCAGGGCAGGGTATCAATATGCTCTCTGGAGCAGGAGAGAACACACGAGTCTCAGATCGTTACATCATTTAACGGTCTTTTCACAAATGACGTTAAAGGTGATTTCGCATTTCACGCGCCTGAAATGCAAATGCAAAACCTAGATTGGCTAGAATGCACACTCCATTTTAAAATGGCTCTTGTCTGTTTTCTACCCCACATTAGCAACACTGTAATGAAGAGAGCCTGAAAGGCGCTTTTTTTTAAAAAAAATGTCATGTGTGAAAGCAGCACTCTTGTTTTGGCACATTCTGGAATAATTACAACCAACCCCCCCCCCCCCCGCCGCCCACCATTCCTGTACTCACAAATCACAAATGAGGATTTCAATCACCGACCCATGCAAAAAGAAATTCACTCCTTCACCACATTTTATTTCAGCCTGATTGTGAGTAGACAAATTTATGGTGTAAGGTGGTCCCCACTTTCCTGAGTGGCGAGAGAAATTCCACGGTAGCACTATAGAATTTCATTTCCTTTAGCTGAGAGAACACTGGAGGCTTCTGATATTTTTGTACTATGTGTTTACAAATATTCGGGCAGAAAATACTGCAAGCAAATCACACAAGACAGCAAAACTGCTGATCTTGCATCAGATTCCTACAGAGCCAGTCCACCACGAGGTGCTTCACCTTCTGCCAACTCACAGCTCACTCTCCCCGCAACAACAAAACTACACTATTCCTCGGCTTCTCCAAGGCAAAGGAGAGAGATTTCCAGCCATCAAGAGACGGTAATGTTCTTTTGTTAGACCCTGATCATCCATGACTTGTCCAGTAATAAACCTATACACAGTAATCAGGAAGCCAAAATTTAAACAATAACTTAAGGGCCAACTAATTCATGTTCAATACCAGCCAAGGAATTATTTTATCCTGTTTCGTTCTTTAAAAGGAAGAAAGAAAAGGAAACCACATTGTGTATGCGTTGGTGGGTTAGATATGGGGAAAAGAGATATAAGAGCATGTTTAAAGAGGTAATACAGGGAGGGGAAATGGCAGTGAAGACTAAAAACAAAACACGTTAGGTTGGGGTTGGTGACCCTAGGGCTAGAGCAGCAGGGGACATGAGGTTCAGAAGTGCTCTGATCTTGTGGCTGTTTGGAGGATGTCAACCATATCCCTTTTGGAAGGCCCATGGCTACCAAGTGGATAATTGTGCCTCTGTGTTACTGGGATTGATTATTATTATCTATGGGATTGATTATTATTTTTAGTTGCTTTAGTGGCTATTTTTATTGCTTTGTTTTCTCAGGTGCCATTGAGCTTTGGAAAAGCAGAGTGCAAATGTTTTAAAAGAGTACAAGCATAAATCATGTGGGGAACCCACCATCTGGGCCACCCCCTCTCAAAATACTTTGGGGTTTACTGTTTATGGCACACACTGGAGCTCCCGGGGCAGGATACACACGTCTGGCTGGCATGAGCATAAGACCACCACAACCACATTGCAAGTTAAACAAATAATAATAATATTGCAAATTGCTATTGAAAATAATATTGCAATTATCTGCCCCTATAAAAGCTGCAGCAGCCCTGCCCTCTTCAGCTAGAGTGGCCAGATACAAAAGAAGGCAGGGCTCCTGCAGCTTTAACAGTTGTGATGAAGAGGGAATTTCACCAGGTGCTGCATGCATACAAATGACACCTGCTGAAATTCCCTTTTCTATGCAACTGTTAAAGATACAGGGGCCCTGTCCTCCTTTTCATATGGTCACCCTAAGATATGAAAGTGTAAACCTGCCTTTTACCAAGTCAAATCACTGGACCATTGTATCTCTGTTACTATCTGCTATGACTGGTTGTGGCTTCCCAAGGTCACAGCCAAAGGCCTTTCCCAGCACTGCTACCTGAGGGGTTTTCAACTGGAGTTGCCAGGACCCTTCCAGATGCACAGCATGTGTTCTCTTATTGAACTATGGCCCCTCCAGGCCAATGGTAGGCTGTGGTGAAGAGATGGGAAAATCTAACCGCTTTTAGGTGCAGATCAGCATTGGGACTTACAACAGGTCACATCTCTCAAATGACTAAGCAGTGAACTATTTGAGCCCCAAAGGTTGATGCCAACTTAGGCAAGACTAGAAATTTGGGGGCATTCTCTGACACTGTTAGAAGAGAGCCACAAGTGGGACCTGCAACAAAATGTTGCAGTGTGGGATGCTCCTATTCAGGATTCCAGCCATGCCCTTTTCCAGGATACTCTATTCCATCTCCTGGCTCCCCAGTCAGCATTCCCCCCTCCCTTAATGTTTTCCCCCTAAAACGTTTTTGGGTTGTTTAGTATTTCTGTAAACCTCAGGGCTCCCTCAAGACTGTCGATACCTCCCTCTTGTGCATGGATGCCTTTTGTGTGCCTGTTTGACTACCTAAGGATCCATATTTGGAGGACTTTGTTATTACCATCTAGGATGTGCCTGCCTTGCCATGGCTGTCCCCTTTTCAAGTAAGTCAGCCCTTGATATCGAGCAGTTCATCAAACAGGCAACCTCAGATGGCTTTCTACGTTTTTCCTTCTGTGCCATGTCCTTTCTGCAGATGGGTATAGTACATTTTATTAGGCCAACCAAAAGATCACAAAAATATGCAAGCTTTTGAGGTCTCCAGATGTCTTCATCAGGCAAGATGTTATAAAAAGCTGGGGATGGGAGGACAGAGGTGAGGGGGGGAGAAAAGACTTGGTGATGAAGTCACATTGTCTGCATGTTCGGAGTCCCAAGATAAAATGGGGGAGGAGGGATCTGTAGACATTCAAATTAGGCAAAAACAGGTCATGTGATGGTTACAGGTTGGTCCTGCAACTGCTGCTGGGATGAAGACAGGTGAAAACGCTGGATCTTCCATTTTAAAATATTTAAAATTCAGATGGTCTCAGAAGTGTTTTCCATGCTGGGCAAAGTACATGGGTCAACATGTCTACCTTTGCTCTTTCTGCAGTTGGTCTCTGTGGATGAGCCTAGGAATTCCTTCCTCGGCTACTTGGTAGACAAGTAGCATCTCCTTGCAAAGGTAGAAAGAGGCTGCACTAATATTACAGCATGCACCTTGGCACAGACAGGTCAACTTTTGCTGAGAACCCATTTAACAGTTATCCTACTCTGGAAGACAAGTGATGTGATAGCTGATTTGTTCTGCCATTCTGGCTCTGCAACTGGGATTCTCAGCGGTGGCTCTTCACCTCCCAACAATCACCTGTCCCATTGCTATTATCATGTTGGGACAGGTGAGAAAATTAAGGGATTC
Source organism: Elgaria multicarinata webbii (assembly GCF_023053635.1). Taxonomy (NCBI): domain Eukaryota; kingdom Metazoa; phylum Chordata; class Lepidosauria; order Squamata; family Anguidae; genus Elgaria; species Elgaria multicarinata. Next base: position 76,823,909 of record NC_086172.1, on the reverse strand, counting down.
AGAATTCTCCACATACCACAAGCAATTTCCTTCTTTGCTAGACTAACTTTAAATTCACCTCTCCCAGTGCTCATCTGTACATGCTAAATTAATTTAAGCATATTCAAATATAAAATGGGGCATTTCTAAGTTAAAATATTTTCATCAGTGTATTCAAACTAGGCAGGTAGCAGCCTTAAGCCCCAAACTCCAGAAGTCGCACAAGGTGATTGTTCAGTTGGGGGAAAACGGGTGATCAGTCCCCAAAATCAAGATGCAATGACAAACTAAAGGAATGAGCATATGAGCCCCATAATAAAACAGGGGCTTGAAGGTAGGTAGTTGCTTTTCATCCGGTGTGTGACTTCTTGAAGGTGGGGAGGATCTGAGGAGGTAGGAAAGTTAGTTTTAAGTTAAATATTGGTTTAACAAAATGTCCATCTGTGCAGCTTTGGTTCTCAAGAGGCAGTGGGGGAGACCCTCTCCATCACAAGCTGGTCAAGCATCTGTGACGGGACCACAGGGGATAGGCCAGACAGTGTCTTCCTTCCTAGTGGTTCTAAATTCAGATCACTTTTGCTCTCCCTTCCCCAGATCTCTGGAAAGTACGGGACTGTGGCATGGGAAATGAGGGGCTGCTCCAGCCAAATCTCCCCATCTCCTGGCGAGTTACTCAGCGCTCTTGGCACCCCACCACCCGTGTCTGTCTTGCAAGAGGGGCACCTGCTCTGTCAGCCCCTGTTATTTCATTCGCGCTTGTCCCTTCCCATTAGTGCAGCTGTCTGCCACCAGAGAAGGGAAAATTGATGCTAAACGGGATATCAATTTATCATGGAGTCTGTCACCCGCCACGCAGCTCTGCCAGGAGAGCAACGGGACACCGCTGCGCCAGCCAAGCAGCACCTGTAATTAACAGCCTGCCAGCATTCTGCCACCCCCTGCATCCGCTGAGCTACTAGCAGTGAGACCCTCCAGGTAAGGTGTTGGGAAATCCCAGCCACATGGGTGCTCGCTCAGGTGGCTGAGCCTGTAATGGATGGTTACCAGATAAGCTAGGAGCAGAGCTGGCCCAGAAGACTGAAATTAAGGATCTTCATTCAGTGAAAAGTGTGGATCAAGAAGGTAACATTCTGAGTGAGTTGCCCACCCCCTCCCTCCCTACCTCCGTCCGTCTATTTTTCCTGTCCTTCCTGCAGCCACACACACTATAACTTCATCTTCCCATAATGCCATCTAGCAACGACCTCCTCCTGCCACACCTGCTACCTGTCATCTATCTCTTCCAAGCTACAAACTTGCTAACCATTTCTGTTAGGGTGCAGGGTAGACTCCTACCTCCTAAACCACATTTGGATCTTTTCTAACTCTATTCTGTTCCATCAGCACATTAACCACCATTTATTTCATCAATTGTCATTCACAAGATGTGCTTTGCAAGAGCTGAGCTGCAACATCAAAGTAGAGCTTGGCACAAGAGCTCTGCTCCTATGCAAGTTTAATTAAGATAAGTTGCGCAAGTGGTCAGCTGTAATTGAATTAATATTAGAAATGATAAACTGAGCAGAACAAAAAGAAAAACACATAGCCCACTTTTCAGTTTTAAAATATGGCCAGATGGCATGTCTTAATAGTATTATTTAGTATTTTGAATTAATAGAAATATTAAAATACCAAAAGCCTGTTTTCTTCACACCTCCTCTGGTTTTTGGATTCATTTTCAGCATTGGAAGGCACTGGTGGAGAGACAGTGGGGCAGGGATTCTAGAGCAGAGGCATGGGGAGACATCTGCTGGTTTTGACTATTCAGATGGTAGCAGACATGAGTTGGCACAAATCAAGCTCAACCTACCCTACTCTGGCTTTGCACTTCAGGTCCTCTGGCCCTTGTTCTGATCTGGCAATTTGTAGCCTGATTTCACTGCCCTGGTTGGAATCCACCAACTGAGTTATGTAAACTTTTGGGAAGTCATTCACATGGGAAAGTAGGGAGCCTAAAACCTGAAGCAAGAGCCACTTGCTCCAGAGTAGCTTCTTTACAGCGGGCAATGAGTTCAGAGGAAACGTCTTTGGCTACAGCACCTTGCTAAAGGTTGCCAGATTGACATTTCGGAAAGGGATGCTGTGGAGTTTTATTCATTTCAGTGAACGCTGTAACATGCAGCCTTCTGAAATAAGGGGCAGCCAGACATTCAGTTCTATAAAGTGGCCCTAATTTGTAATGAAGGTCTTCCCTTCTCAATTAAGGACTAACTGGCAACTTGCACGCCACTGACCAGGCCCAATGGGTGGAGGGACATCTGAATATCTCCAGCCCCTCTAGATATTTAGGCAGTCGCTTAAAAGTTGAGAAGGGAGGACGGAGAGGGAAAGATTTCCCTCTCCTCTGTCCGGTCCCAGTTCGTATCTCTCCCTCTCGGCCTGGCCGCTGGCCTGCTCCATGCACTTCCCTCAGCACAGTGAGGCTGTAACTCACACGGCTGACACCAACCTGTGAGTAACGAGCCGGGAGCCCGAGTCACGGGTGTGAGTTACGGCTGCTGCCTGCGTACAGGGGGACATCAATCGCGGGTGATGCACGGATAGAAATGTAACCATAAACGCTGCGGGGAAGGAGTTGCAGGGCAGGAAATAAATCCTGGGCAGCCGGGAGAGGAGTGAGATGAGGGGCTCCCTCCACAACCTGCTCTTCTTCGTACCAGTGACCCAGCAATGCCGGACGGGGAGGAGAGGAGGGAGAGGGAAGAATGGTCAGTTTTGAGGAAATATCTCTTATTCTACGACTTTTCAGTATCAGAGAATGCCCGAGATCAGAAACCTTTCAGCTTCACAGGGTCTGCTAGAGAGCTACTTTCACAGATCCGTATAACGGTCTCTTCACAACTCTGTAAACTGCACTGAACAAAGATCCTTCTAAATCCATAGAGCCCTGTGGAGCAATTCCCACCCCAGCTGCAATTAAGAGGGTGAAAGGTCAGACAACGGAAGTACCCAATGTGGCAAAAACGGGGGGGCATTGGGGGGTTAAAGTAAAGATTAAAAAATGAGATATGTCAATATATATGTGTGTGTTATTTTAGAGAGAATTATAAAAGTCTATAAATGAAGAAATGTAGACGTTATGTGCTGGTAACTGGGAAGGAGAAGGGAAGAAAACATACTGCCTTGGCTTGCATGTATGGGTTATCATTGAATCGTGAATTGTCATTACGTGCGAACCCTGGTTTAACTGTTGGTTGTTAACCATAAACAAACCAGGAAGAGAACACATGGTTTGTTGTTGGGTTATGAATTCTGGGTTGTTCATGGTTAACAACTCATAGTTAAACAATAGTACAGGGTTTGCACTTAACAAACCGTAATTTAATGACAACCCAAACTCAACCCGTAGTCTGGGTTGTCATTATTCATGAACCTGGTCATTGTCTCAGTTGGCTACAGAGATTATAGAATTTAAACAAGGATTGGCCATGCTGGCTGAGGATGATGAGAGTTGTAATCCAATATATCTGACAGGCAGCAGTTTGGGAAAGGTGCATCTAAATAATTACTAAAAGTCTTGCCCTTATTATGAGTATCTGCCTAGCTTGAACTCCCAGCTTCTGTTTTCTACTTAACCCCATGCTATATAATCAAAGCACCCACTGACACCTAATAGCACCTGTTTATAAATTCAGCAAACTGAAGTGTAAAGCAGCGGTCCCCAACCTTTTTGGCACCAAGGACCGGTTTTGTGGAAGACCATTTTTCCACGGACCCGGGGTGGGTGGGTTTGAGGGGTTAGGGAGGGGCCAAGGGGAGGGCCGCCCCTTTCCTTGCCAGCCGCAGCCACCCTCCCTCCCTCCCTCCTTCCTCTCACCAAGCATCAGCCCAAGCTGCAACCTGCTCGGCGTTCGGAGTGTCAACGGCGCTGTGTGCCTCCAGCCCATCCACGCGCAAGGCCCGCTCCTGCCTGCAAGCGGCGGCGGTGGCCAGGGTCACGCCTGCCTGGTCCCCGAGAGGGAGGAGCGGAGCTGCGGCAGCCTCCCCACCCCCGCCGCTGCACCCGGAAGCCGCTCTCCCACAGCGGCTCTGAGAGATGCTGGAGTGGGGCGGGCATGCGAGGCTTTGCTTCGGCTGGGTGGGCGCCCAGCTGAAGCGAAGCTAGGATGCGGGGGTGGGAGCGGATGGCTCCGGAACGGCGCGCCCGGAAGTCGCTCTCCCAGAGCGGCTTCCGGCCAGGTGCGCCGTTCCAAAGCTGCCCGCCCCCACCCCAGCATCCTAGCTTTGCTTCGGCTGGGCAGGCAAGATGGCACCCAGCGCCCAGGTACACTGGGGTGGGGGTGGGTGGGTGAAAGCAGCTCACCTGCGCGGCCCGGTTCCTAACAGGCCACGGACCGGCACTGGTCCGTGGACTGGGGGTTGGGGACCCCTGGGGTAAAGCTTTTCCTGGTCTTTACATCTTCAAGTTGGATTCCCTCCATAATCAAAATTAAAATCCCTGCATGTACAAAGCTAGCAAATCAGGGGAAATGGTTCACTCCCTCTCCACTTCACGGGGCATCATTCAAACATGAAACTCCACCACCACCATCTGCATACTGAAGTGGCACCACTTAATTTTGCTGAATGCATAAACTGGGCTGTACTCTTCCTGGGAAGGTTTTTGTTCCCTTCATTTCCTTGTAACTCACTATTCACTTTGATCCTTCAGCCTTTTTAATTTTCCCAGCCTAGAACCCTTCTTGTGGTGGTTCTTGGAAAATTCTACCATGTTTTAAAACACTGTTAGGTAGTTGTGGTCCTAGAACTGGCATAGCACCGAGAGACATTATTCCAACTTCATCTCTAGGAATAAAATTATTTCCCTGACTCCACTGCTAATACATTTGAATTTTGCATTTTCATTTTTGGGAAGTTCCAATCAGTTGCTTGTCCACTACAGCCAACAGTCGGCCAGCCACTGTTCCCACTGAATAGACAGATATTCCCCAGCACACTGGTCCAGTAGCTGTCACACAGCAGTTGCAGCAGGGCATCATTATTATTATTATTATTATTATTATTATTATTATTATTATTATTCTGCTCCCAGCAGCAACTACACATAGTGGTCTCATCTGCTCTGGCTGCCTGCTTGACTTCAGGGGCTCTCTCTGAATAGAGAAACTCAAATTTTACCCCTTACTGCTTCTGAAGAGAGCTGAGTTAGGACAAGCACCCCCCTTGGGCATAAATGTTGCTGAATATGCAAGGGTCATTAGGCTGTGAGCAGGCATGCTAGCGTACTCCAGCCTCTGAATCCCAGACACATCTGGGACTTGTGTGCGGGAGAGCAGAGCATGGAAGCATTTCAGCGTACCAACTTCATCACTTTTCAAGAGTCCCCCTGCTCTTTTAGTACAAAATTTGCAGACTAGAAGGCCTCTTGCTACTGAACCGTAGCCAATTCTTTTAGGTGCCACGATTCTGAACTGCACTGGGATCTAATGAAGGAAGAGGTGGCATAACACTGAGAGCACCATCCAAGGGGTAGCTCTGTGTGTATTTCGAAAGTTGGTGTGGTGAAATGGATAGATAGACCTCTGGTCCTACACCTTTGGAACAAGCTCCCATTCGCGGTCCACCACGCTCCGTCATTGCAGGCTTTTCAGAAGGCCTTGAAAACATTATTTTACTGTGGCCTTCTCATGATATGGCTATTGTTGTTGCTGCTGTTGCCATTGTTGTTGCTGGTTTAATTGCTATTTTATGGTTTTATTGCTATTAATGTTTTAACTGTTTTTTTTTTAATGTATTTCATTGTTGTAAACGGCCTTGCAAGGGCTTCTGCCCTGAATGGCGGCCTTTCTTAATAAATAAATAAATAAATAAATAAATGTTATAGTGCAATGGTCTTCAACTGGTGGGTCGCAACCCAAAAGTGGGTCGTGAGATCGGTCTAGATGGGTCACAGCAGCGCTACTGCCGCCATGTTGGGCAATCGTGAAATTGTGAAAGTGGGTCCCATGTTGCAGGTTGGGAATCCAAGGTTGGTCTTGGGTCTGGACCAGTTGACGAACACTCTTATAGTGGACCAGCAGTGTCAGCATGGAAGTATCTGTTTGAAGAGGGTGTTGGCATGTCCCAAGAGGGGCTGGGGGGGGGGGGGGCGTAATCTCTGAAGGCCTGAGGCCTGAGGCCTACTTCACACTTGATGTGGAAGGCTATTGTGTTTGCTGTGGTTGATGTTGCACCAGTTCTTGTTGTGTTTAACATGTGAAGTACGAGGAACAGACATGCCTTTCTAAACACACATTTGATATACGTATGTCAGGGAGCTGTGGCTAACAACGACAGCAACAACATTAATGTTTCAATTTCTAGCACGTTTCCCAATCCATATTAAGCCTTTATGGCAGCTTGCTAATATAATAAAGAAAACATTAACATTAGAAACGACCAGGCATGAACACGTGCCTGCCAGTCACATGTTATGTGTTTATCACAATGAGCCACCTCCAAAGACTTCAGTCCATCATTTGTTTTGAATGGATCATGACACCATTCCCTGATGACTCTGGATGTACAGTATGGGGATGGACAGGGGTAGGTGTCATGACAGGACAGAGCTGCCTTTTCCCAGGTTGTTTGTACCTATGAATACCAAAGAAATGTGCTGGCAGAGATTTACTCAGTGTAACTGGCCAATGCCTGGCATGGCTAGGCACGTTTGCCCATCATCTGAGAGCGCCAGAGATGGAATAGGCTAGTAATTGCCTGTGTTCTCCCAATGAGGCTGTATCATTTTTATGTAAATATGACATTTTCCCTGATGCTTTTGAATGTGCACAAAAAAAGAGAACATTTAATCGAGTCGCAGTGTCCCTGCCGCGGGCCAAAACCGTCCTCTCCCCCATCTCCACTGCCGTGTTGTTTTAAGAGCGTGGCTAATGTGCACTGTCCACCTCCATCAACCAGGGAAGCATTCTGCAGGCCCTGCTCAGGTGCAACCCACACCAATGTCTAGCCCACAGTGAGCCATGAGCACAAGCCACATGCCTCTGGAAAGACATTAAGAAAAGCTTTGGATGGCTCAAGCAAGAGTCAAACTACAAGTGACTCAACTTCTCCTACTTCCCTCCACATTTCTGCTATCCATATGAACACCAAGCAAGTCAATCAACAAACCCTAGGCTCAGAAGTGCCTCCTGACTTGGACACGGCAGGAGAGACAATATTCTGCAGGATCTCAAAGGAGTTGCAGAATGTGGAATATGGGGTACAGAATTCAGCTTCCTGAGAATCTCAGGGTTGTTTTTTTAAAGCATGTTCCTAGTGCTTATGGGTGCACCAATTATGTTTAAAAACACACAGTGTTGTGAAAATCTCAGGAGACAAGATTTCCAGTGATTGAGAGGAGGGCTGCAGTGCCCTGCATCTCATAGCTCCTGCTGAACTCTTTTGATAGCAAGCCAACCCAGAATAAATTGTGCAGAATAAATTCTAGTTTGCCCAATTTATACATGCTGCAGAATTCAGCTTTTCTTAGTACAGTTTTTTTTAAAAAAGATAATAATGCAGAGAAGAAACAGCTCCAGTTAAATACCTCTACTCTGCAGCCTAACTATGACCCATTTCATAGTGCACCCTTCTTGGAGAGCAGGGAGGAAATGGGTACTGTACAGAGACCACCTTAAAAGAGCAGGTCAATGTATATGGAGAGTTGTTGTATCCGGAGTTGTTGTACCAAGATCCGGAGTTGTTGTACCAAGGTACCTATTCCACCATTGCAGGAACCTTCTGTTGTGTCTCCTGGAGTCTCAAAGGTAGGCCTCCACCTGTGGTTTCCATAATTACTCCTTTGAAATACAGGTTCCTCTCACTCTGCTCCCTGTCTTACCTAGCATACATCTCCTGCATACTGCTAACAATTGGCACAAAAGCCTCAGAGAGGTAAAGGATTAGAGAGACATCTATCATACTGGTCTTCAAGTTGCCAGAACAGCAAATCAAAGCTAGGAACAAAGAGCCCCAAATCTCTGACCTGAAAAAATCACACCAAAAGCATATCTCTTTTGATAGTGGGATGGATAAAGCTAGGGCAGACTCTCACCAAACACCAACTCAATAACACAGTATATCAGGAAGCAGGAATTAGCAGCCGTTGTGCAGCCATTCAGATAGAGATATTCTCTGCACTAATAGCCCAGATGCAGAAGTGTGGGAGAAGTTCTTTCCCCCTGCAAAATGGGAGTGTCAGTGTTGCTTCCAGCATTGGTCCAGATGCCCCAGACTGGCAAATGAAAAGACATCATAATATCCTAAGGAATAAAATAACTGCTCCCACCTCCGCCCCTCCCATCTTTGCATCAGCATGATGCTTGTTCTAGATTTAAAAACAAAACCTGAATTATCAGTATGTGACCATCAAAAACTGCATTTTGCTCATGTCCTGCATCTATACATGGAGCACACAGTGCGGGGGAGGGGGAGGGGCAGCCTGGAGTGAACGAGTCATTTACACAGAGACCTGAACACAGGATTAGACGTATAGAACTCAGAAGCATCTACTTTTCTTCAAAGCAAAGGAAGACTATTGTTTCCTCCAGCACCTTGGCCAACTCCAAATTTGGGAGTTCCTGGGTCCTTCTAGCAGTCCTGCATCTTCTGCTGGTCTGCAAATGGTATGGATCAGTGGTTCCTAGAATGAAAAGCACAGAAGAATTACCAGGGAAGGCCCACTCACTTCCCTGACCCCTCTCGGTAAGTACCTCAGTGGGGCCAGATCACAAAATGGCAACACGTCAATGTAATATTTCTTGTGCTGATGATGCTTTTCATTGATAAACAATTCCATGAAGCTTTTGGTTAGTTCATGAGGTTCCCCAAACTGTGCCTGTTCACATGAATGGCCGTTGTCTTGCCTTATTTTAGTTGTGGTTAACATGGTTTTATTTTCAAATTTCATAATGAAAAAAGGAAGAATTTAACCATTATTCTCACTTGTTCCTTCCTTTCTCATATCCCCAAGTCGGAATGAGAGGGAATCTTGAGGATTTGTCTTGTGTTTTAGGGGGGTGTAAGAGAGGTAGGAAAGAGACTGACACATTATACACACAAAAAAACCCCCACTATACACACAGAGACAAATACATGGAGAACACACACACACACACACACACAGACAGACAGAGATGTGTGTGAGTGTGTGTGTAATCTCACACAGATGCACACTCTGTGAGAGTGAGTCTGACACAATGCTTGTGATACTGGAGGCAGGACACAAAGGATAGTCGGGCTGAGGGCCTGGAAGCCGCTCTCTGTTCCTTAACAAGGCCTCTCCACACCCTTGTGCTCTCATCAGCAATGAACCTCCCCCCCACCCATGCACAAGCATTCAGCTGACATCTCCATTTCCCCCTCCAACTGCCTCGCTGCATTACCCACCCCGCGGGCGCCCGGTGCTGAGCAGAAGCAGCTTTCATGGGGCATGGAGCAGCTCGATGCCAAGCTGCAGCCAACCCTCCAGGGGCTGCGGCAAAGGGGCCAGTTTAGCACAGAAAAGCCTATGCCAGGGGTGTGTGTGTGTGTGTGTGTGTGTGTGTGTGTGTGTGATGTGTAGGGAACAGCCTGTGTATTCAGTCTAAGCCTGAGTAGCAGCTATGGGGCTCGGTGCACCAGAGCCAGCCAAGAGAAATTTCTACTGTGGATTTTGCTCTGATGCATCAGGCGACAGGGCAGCAATGAATATCCCAAATCCAGAGGGGCCCGATCCCACAAAAAAGGCTCACAGAGTTTGGTGAAAGGATCTTAGTGCTTGCATGACATTACAGTTTTGTCCCTTTAGCCAATCAGGACTAAATTGCTTCTGTACCGTGTGAAGTCCGGCTTGGAGGGCAACAGAAAATAACATCCAGTGCATGTATCTTGAGGGATTAGCCATACATCTCAGGGGCATTTCAGACATCACACAAATGCAAACCTGGGTCTGCCCCAAAGTGTGCATTCAATCATGCATCCATGATTAATACATGCACATGATGTACTTAAGTGTATATGTATTTGCAAATACACCTTACATTTTTTAAGTATACACCTAGGGCATGGTCTGAAGGCACACGAGGCAGCCACCTTGCTGAAGCTAAGCAGGTCTGGGTCTGGTCAGTGCTTGGAGGGGAGAATACATGGGAACCACACATAGCCCCCTTGAGTTCCCCGATGGAAGAATGTTGGATATAAATGTAATAATAAATAAATAAATAAATAAATAAATAATACATAAATACTTTTTAATTTTACATCTAGAAAATGCAATGTGTAAAGTGGCACTGTGTGTGTTTCTTCACTCCAGGGCGAAGACAGTAGAAACAACTACACTTGTTTGTGATGGGTTAAAGTTGTGGTGTAGTCATTCTAAGGGAGCATGCTCATTCCAGTGTCCCAAATTCAAGGAAGCACAAAGGCCAAATGAGCTGTTACCTAAACCACCCACTGCCAAACTACATGTCTTCCAGTAGCATCTAGCTGAAGCCGGTACATGACACAACAGCATAGTATTAGGTGCTCCATACTTATTTTATTTATTTATTGGTTTTTTATACCGCCCAACAGCCGAAGCTCCCTGGGCGGTTCACATACCACTGCCTCATGTGGGAAGGAGGCAGAATGCTCAATACCATTATATCTCCCAGTCAGATATAGATGACACATAATAGGATGTGGAAAAAAGACACGGATGGACGGCAGCCACATATTTTAGGTAACTTTTAGTTTGGCACAGAGAAACATCTTTCCCTTAGGTTGTTGGGGATCAAAGTAGGGTCTCACTCATCAAATGTAAACAAAGAGGAAGTCAGTGTCAAGGTCAGGGGGATTGGGAGACACTCTTTTAAAGAGCAGAAATATAGTCCTCTTGGCTCCATCCATCTCAGAATCCTTCCATTCATACATCTGCCAATGTGGTGTAGTGGTTAGAGTGTGGGACTGGGGCTTGGGAGATTGGGGTTGTAGTTCTCACTTGGCCATGAAGCTCGCTGTGTGGCTTTGGGCCAGCCACTGACTCTCAGCCCAAGCTACTTCACAAGGTTGTTCTGGTGATAAAATGGAGAGCATGAGGACCATGTCAGCCACCTTAGGTTCCTTGCAAAAGGAAAAAAAGGCAGAATATAACTAAAAATAAAATCTGAAGAAGGCTGTTGTTTTCCCCAACCTGATGCCCTCTAGACATTCTGAGCTACAGCTCCCAGGATTCCTGGCTGGGACTGATGGGAGTTGGAAGTCCAAAAAATCTGGAGGGCACGAAGTTGGGGAAGGCTAGCTTAGAATTTTGGAAAAACATCCGGACCAAAATGTCTTTGCACTTTATGACATTCTGTTTAGTCTCCTGTTGTTCCTCTGTTACTTTTTACATATTTGCAGAACATGTGTGCTTCTTTTCGGACAGCAGCTGGAAGGGCAGCAGATTTGGAGTTGGCCAGTGCATTCAACCACCACCACCACCATGTGGTGACCAAGGGAGAGTGAGGTGTCATTGTGATGGAGGGGCTGTAGCCATCTGCTCTGATGCAAAGTGATATTGCTGACCTACACAGACACAGCATGGCAGCTGCACCAGCACTGCACAAACAAGCCCTATTCCGCCACCGCCCTGCGGTATCACCGCATCTGCTATGTGCACTGCTCCACCCTTTTCCTCTGTTGGTATTTATTTCTGGGCATGCAGTGAGCACTGCTGCATGCTGGTTGTGGATAAAGTGTTATAAAACAAACAAATGTGCCCACAATATTCTGTGCTCATAGGCAACCACACAGGCAATAGTGCCCAGTCCACATACACACATAACAATTGCTTTTTACAAAAAAAAAAAAAAAAAAAGGGTGGGGAGGATGGGGAGTGGGCCTTGTGATCTTGCACAAGGTGAGAAGTCACTCCTCCTCCTCCTCCAAAAGAAAAATGGAAGAAATTTGCAATAAATGGCTGGATCTCTATGACATTAGTGTGGAAAAAGAAAAACACTTGATAATGTAGGAGGAGGGATGGGACCAATAGTCAGGACACTGTGATGCATTTCTCCAATATAAGCAAACGGCATCCAGAAAGGGCTAGTACCTTGTCTAATGAGGTAATAACTTTCTCACATGTACACACACACACACACGGAAAGTTAATTGGGAGAACGCAGCCACACAACAAAGTGCTGACTGCACAAGGCATTCCTTGTAGTACCAGGTAGAGATGAGAGAAGAATCAGCTGGCCTGGATGTACCCGGTGGTGACCCAGAGCTCTTTTGTCTTCATCCTTTCTCTGACAGCAGCCAGACGTGGAGGCATCAAGTTACACAGGAAGAGCCCAAAGCACTGGTGGAGCATTTTGTATCCGCACTTGATCACTTCTAGCCTGCAGCAATTTAAAGGCTTAGGAACAACCTAAGCATGAGGACGCTGCTATTCTGACCACCTGAGCTGGTCCTAGCTGTTGATATTCCTCCTTGCTGTGAACTTGTCAAATTCTCTTTTGAGCCAGGCTACGCAGGACAACACTGTGCCGTCACTGTGCCCCACAGCAGACCTCTGTGTGACAGGCAGGACGAGGCAGGGTTGGAAGGCCCAAAGATGAGAGACCGTCAGCAGCATGAACTTTAAATAGAAAGAGCTGCAAGGAGAGCTAGACGTGAGGGGTGGCAAGGGGGTGGTGTGGGAGGTGTGCCTCCTAGCCAGCCGTGGAAAAGCAGTGTTTGTTCAAATATATTTGTTAAAATTAGGGTCTGTTTCTCTTTGGCTTCCCAAGAGGAACACAAAAGGGCAGGAGAAGTTATGTGGCAGAACGGGCAATGTTAGCAAAACATTAGGAAAAATTCTTGATATGAACCACTGGACGGAAAAGCCCCCTAGGGAAGGAGGTGTGGTGTGTGTGTGTGTGTGTGAACATCTTCAGTCAAGGATGTTTTAAAGGAATGGCCCAGGTCTAAGGCAAAGCTACTTCACGTTTAGGTGGCAACTGAATAACTCCGGTAAACATTGGTGTTTGACATGGTAAACACACAAACCATAGAGAGGCTCAGGGCACTGAATGCTCAGACACACACACTTGGCAATGGGCCACGGCTCCCTAACACATGACCACTAAGTGCTTGAGCATGTGCATCTCACCCTCACACATGTGCATTTACCACACAGGTAGCAAGGCAATACCTGAGTGCCACATGATGTAAAAAGGTTCACAAGGCAGTTCCAGTGAAAAGACTTGGCCTTATGAGTGTCTCTAAAGTTTCTTTCAAGCAGTTCTGTGGATCTTTCAGTGGGCTTCCCCTCACCTACCCACCCCCACCCCCCAGGAAATGAGGGTCCAGATTGGATTAACTGTGCTCGAGGAAGTGGATTTCAGTGTCCCCTCCTTTTCACAGCTGCCCCCTCCATCCCCCTGAAAATGCAACACAGAGAGGCAGGAGACCCTGCTGAATGGGGTGAGCTGTAGTGTGTGTGTGTGTGAATCCCCCAAAATTGGGAGGAGGGACCTTCTGTGGCAGGGATTTTCTGTGGCAGAGACCTTCCTCTCCTGGAAGGCAGGTTCTAGATCCAAACCCAGGGCCAGTGGAGAGATAGATGGAACAGGCCAGGGTGGGAGGGTGTGGGCTGAAAGGGTCAGGTGACTCTGCACTATCAGCAACAGCAGAAGCTTCAAGATGTCCTGGCCAGGAATGAATTAATTGTGATATTTTGTTTTATTTTATTTATTTATTTATTTTATTACATTTATATCCTGCCTTTTTTCACTCCAAGGAACCCAAGGCGGCCTACATAATCCTCCTCCTCTCCATTTTATCCTCACAACAACAACCCTGTGAGGTAGGTTGGGCTGAGAGTCTGTGACTGGCCCAAAGTCACCCAGTGGGTTTCCATGGCTGAGTGGGAACTAGAACTCAGATCTCCCGACTCCCAGTCCAACACCTTAGCCACTATGCCACACTGGCTCTCTAATGAGTGACTGTGTGAGGCCCAAACTGAGAGAGAATGCAACCATCTCAAAGTTTCCCCATGCAGAGGATAAAGCAATATTTCCCAAAGTGCCCCTCTCATGAGACTTTCTCCATGCCACACTGAGGCGAGAGGAGGCAGAGGCAAGGCCTCTTGCAGAAGCAGCCCAGGGAGAAAAAACACACTAGTTCCATCCTCCACGGAGGTCTTCAAAAGGTAGCTGAGCCTGAAACCAGTTAGGGAAGTGTGGCTGAGGCACAGACAGAGGACCCCACAGCTTAGCAGGGCAGTGTTCAGGAGCAGGCACTGCGAGTTCCTCAGGGCTGTGGCAATGCCACCATACCTGGAAGGCAACTCACACACCCAGGTGGGGGCGATTTTGCCCCAGAAAGGCTGCTGCACTTTTCTTCTCACAGCCATCCTTGGGAGGGAGTGGGGGCTCCCTGCTGCTGCAATCCTTTGCAGGCCCTCCTCCCGCTCCACTTCCCTCCCTTCTTCTTTTCCTGCTGGGATTTCAAAGGAGACTCTGGGCTATTTCCAGCCGCTTTGTTAGCGCCTGTGCCACCAGCAGCTGCGAGCGCATCCGGCCCCCATCCTCCCTAATGAAGAGAGAGCGCAAAGCTTCTGCCGCCTTTGTCCTAATCACAAAGCCATTTCCCAAACACCTTCCCCCGCCACCCCCAATCCAGCATTAGCTATTTATAGCCCAGTTGCCTCTTGCCGTATTGGGAACTCCCCCTGCCCCCTACAGTGGCTGTGGTTGCCCTGAGCCCCTTTATTATGGGGAAACCTCCCGGAAGATGTGAGATGCTCCACAGGTTCGCTCAATCCAGAGGCAGCTCGTTAGTACATAGGGGTTAACGAGGAGTATCATCTTTAGCAAGAGGTGGTCAAAACTGGGGGTGCTTAGGAAGTCATCCCCCCCCCCCCACACACACACAGCTTGAAGATGCCATGCTGCACACATATGCCGGGTCTCCATTCATAACTAAAAAGCAAACATAGCCATGTTGGCCAAAAGAAACTATCGAAAATCCTTATCACCTTAATACCTTTACTAAGTCAACTCAAAGGTCACAAATACTTTGCAAGCTTTTGAATTCTCCAGAACTTTTAATTACAGTTCCTCTCTACTTCTGCTTTTCAACTACTTAAGAGCTTCTGTGTTTCGCCTAAGGATGGAGACTTCTTTTGCAAGACAGCTGGATTTTATATTTTCAAAAATAGAGGATCAACCATAGTTTTGTTTCTTCTTCCAAGCAACCCTTGGGAGGATACCAGGTGTAACCTGGAGCCATGTCTGTATCTTAGGGTGACCAACTGTCAGGATTTCCCCGGATTTGTCCTGGTTTTTGTTCTTTCCATAGTGTCAGGGGAGATTTTCTATAATTTTCAATAATGTCCTGGAATGACACACCTTCCCCTTTAAGGCTGCCATTAGCATGGCAGGAGTGAATGACATGCTTTCTTGAGGCACATCATTCCCCCACCCCGAGCTCCAATTGAGGTCTTAAAGGGGAAAGTGGGTCATTCGTGGACATTATAGAAAAGGCCCCAATTGGAGTGGATGGTGGTGGTAAAGAATGAAATCCTTTCCCCTCCTCCACTCCAATCGGGTTCTTTAAGGTGGCGGGGGAATAACGTACTTTTTGCAGGACTCAGAAAGCTGCTTCCCCACACACACACTAGGTGTCCTCTTTTTTGGTTTCCCAAATATGGTCACCCTACTGTATCTGGTAGAACCTAAGTTGAATATCTGCAGTCTCCTCCCACTTTCCATCTTAAGATTATAACCAAATGCAGATCCATACATGTACCATTTCTCTTTCTCCCCACCCCTTCCCCTATTTGTTTTGGGCTTCTCTACATTGAAGCAAAAATCCTACACCCTTACCAGGGCTTCATCTTCTGAAGTCTTAGCAGGATTATGATTGGCACAATACACGTACTTCTTCCCCCTTTTTCCTTTGTATTATTTATTATTTATTACATTTATATACTGCGCCATAGCCGAAGCTCTCTGGGCAGTTTACAAAAGTTAAAAACAGTGAACATTAAAAGCAAATATACAAAATTTAAAATCATAAAAAGTATTTTTATTACATTTCCTTTGTGAGCAAGTTCCATTGGCTTCATTTATACAGCCAGTAGATGGCGCTGCAATATTTTGTGATTTTGGAAGTACACCACCTCTTTGATGGTGGTTTATAATATATTTATTACCGCATTTTCAGTGATTTATAAAATCGCAGAATAAAGCTAAAAAAATGACAAGAGAGGAACCAGAGTTTGATGTCTCGTGTAGAAATGGCCTTTGTTTCCCATTCTGCCTTATGAAGAGTTCTAGAGAACTTAAAAACTTGTACAATATTTTGTGAGCTTGGAGCTGGCCTAACAAAGATATTGCAGCAATATGGATTTTAGACATTTTTGAAACTAGCTGTATTCTAATCCAAGAACCCTAACTTCTGGTTTAGCTTCAGCCTTCCAAAGCTATGAAGCAGAATGGCTGCTCAAAAGCCATTCTTAAGTCACTCTATAATACAGGCACGACGTATAAAAAGTAGAGTAAAGTACTGAGTATGTATGAGAACTGGTGTACCACAGTGGCTAAGAGATGGTGCTATAAACTGGGAAGTCCCAATTTGAATCTTGCCTCTGCCGTGAACTCACCAGGTGGCCCTGGACAAGCCATTCTCTCAGCCTCAGGCCTGTCACGTGTAATATAGGGGATCATAGTTCTGACACCTTGTTCTGAAGCACTTTGAACACTTGAAAGAGCCAGGCACATGTTAGTTATAATGTATAATAATATACTGAAGACTACTATGTAAGCAAGAGAAATAGGAAGCATGATGCGTAATGCTCTTATTGTATTATTTTTATTTCAAATATTTCTAGAGCACATCTAGTGCTAAGGCGGCTTTCTAATGAAATTCTTGCATTCATTCTCACAAGCATCCTAAGACTTAACCCATAAATGTTGCCATTTTGCAGACAGCAAGCTGACGCTTGAGACAGCATGACTTGCACCACAAGCACAAACATGCACAGAGTCTCAGGGCAATGCCACACCTGAGTACACTGAGCAGAACCCTGCATTAGAGAGAATTACATATAACTCCACCTCACTGTATCTCCCCTCCCAAGACTGAGAGTAGTAGTAACTCAGTTGCCACTGAAAACAACTTTCTTCTGGAAGCAGTGGGTTTCTTACGGCTGCCTTAACGATCTAGGTTTACCATGTGGATCAGCTCTATCTCATGGGCACCTCTATTTCAGTGCCACCTCCACCCTTTCTCTCCTGGGTCAGTGGCATGGAAACATTCCATGGGATAGTGTCCCATCCCATATGTTGCAGCAACTGTGTGAAGCTCCCATGCCAGTAACAGATGAAGTGGATACCAGTGGGATCACTATATGCCAATATACTGCTCCTTCATGTTGAATAAATGCTTTTGCCACTCAGACACACACTAACCCCACATCACTCCTTGGTAGTATTACTAAGTACCTGCAATGTCTTTCATATCTCCCCACCCCCCAGCGCTGTTCTGGGCAGACCTACTTATTCGGGGCCTTCCACTGGGGAAGAATTATATATGGGGGCAGCAGTGTGTTGTGAGAGATGGGAAGCGTGCCTGCCAAGCTAAGCCAAGCTTCGGAAACTCCTTCCTTCTCACCAGGCCCAGAAGCATCCTTGGCTCCAACAATGGAGTTGGAGCGACTCTCTTCAAACTTGGGCCTTTCAAGCCTCAGCTCTGTGATCATCCCTTTGTTGCCAGCCCAAACAAAGGCCCGTGCGCGTGTATGCCCAGCGCCGAGATCAATGCCAGGCCCTCGGTGCTCCCGCCCAGTTCCCAGCGCCAGAGGTGAGAGACGGTATTTATAGCTGCTTTCAAACTGGCAGAAGAATGGAGGGTGGAGGGAGGGAAGAAGAGCCACGGCCTGATTTCCGATCCAATTCCTGCCACTAAAGATAACAGCTGTGTGCAGACAATTAAAGGGATAACTGGGACATGCTGAGAATGGCAAAGCACTGGGGTGTGCACAGGGGAATGGGAGCGCAGGGGAACAGAAATTTTTGGATGTTATGGGAAGAGAGAACTTTAGAAGCAGCGGGAAGGTTGGGGCCCCTTCACCTGGATGGATTGATCCTTTGCATCTTTGAGGCAAGAAGGGTTGAAGAGTTTGCCGATGACACCAAATTATTTAGGGTGGTTAAAACAAAAAGGATTGTGAGACGTTCCAAAAGGATCTCTCCAAACTGGGAGAACGAGCATCTAAATGGCAAATGTGGTTCAATGTTAGCAAGTGTAAAGTGATGCATGTTGGGTGAAAAATCCCAACTTCAAGTATAACATGATGGGATCTGAGCAAGAAAGAGATCTTAGGGTTCTGGCGGACATCTTAATGAAAATGTCAACCCAGTGTGCAGTTACTGTAAAAAATAAAAAATGGCAAACTCCATATTAGGCATAATTAGAAAAGGAATTGAAAACAAAACTGCCAATATCCTAATACCTTTACACACTATCATATTGCCTTTATACAAATCTATAGTGCGACCACACTTGGAATACTGTGTACAGTTCTGCTCACCACGCTTAAAAACAGATATTGTAGAGCTGGAAAAAGGGCAGAAAAGGGCAACTCAAATGATCAAGGGACTGAAGCATCTCCCCCATGAGGGAAGGTTACAAAAGCTGGGATTTCGTTTGGGGGTGGGGGGGAAAGGAGGCTAAGGGGAGACATGATAGAGGTGTACAAAATTATGCATGGTGTAGAGAATGTGGCTAGGGAGAGATTTTTCTCCCTCATCCCATGAAGTTGATGGGTGGGAGATTCAGGAAAGATAAAAAGAAGTACTTCTTCACATAGCGCATTGTTAAACTATGGAATTCACTACCACAAGATGTAGTGATGGCTACCAATTTGGATGGCTTTAAAAGGGGGTTGGATACTTTCCTAGAGAAGGCTATCAATCACTACTAGTCCTGATAGCTCCAGTAGGAGAGGCAGTAAGCCTATGTACCCCAGTTGCTGGGGAACATGGGTGGGATGGTGCTGTTGCACTTGTGTCCTGCTTATAGGTTCCTGATCAACAGCTGGTTGGCTACTGTGTGAAAAGAATGCTGGACTAGAAGGACCCCTGGTCTGATCCAGCAGGGCTCTTCTTATGTTCTTATGAGGCCTTGTTACGCAAGATATACGTCTCTGTTTCTTTTATTACGCTCTTCTCTATAGTCAAAAGGACCTTGTAAGTTTTTGAAGCACTACATAAACCTGCAAACCTTGTTTACCAAGACTATAGCTTAACAAGTACGCACAGCATGGGTAACAATGGCTCTATCTTACCACCTTCACCACTCAAACCCCCCCCCCCCCGCCAAGAGAATCTGTTTCCAGCCATTGCAGCTGCCTCCACAGTCTGTTAAAAACAGTATTACAGCAACAAACCCCTGTTCTAAGAAGGATACCCTGTACCTAAAACATTATCTCTCACCAGCTGTCTGTTCCTTTAAGATTTGTACGGACGGAGATCTCACAACTCCCTAGAGAGGTTTCACCGCTGAACTGCTCTTAAAATGCTAGGAAGTTGTTTCCTAATGCTGAACATAAATCTGCCTCCCTTTAATTTTAAATCCATTGCTTCTTGTCTTATCTTTAGTGGATTTGGTGAACAAATGTCTGCCCTCTACTAAATGACCTATTAATGATAGGACAATACAGAGAGATGCAAGTTACAGAGAACTCTTCTTCAGGCAGAAATTAAATGTCTGCATATAACTCAAAAAGTTTGCATACTGTTAACGCTCACAAAATCCTCCCTGCTCTGTTGAAAACAGCATCTCTCTTCCCATCTTGTATCTTTACATCATTAGTCACCTAATCTTTATTATTATTACTATTCTCTCTCTCAGACACCAAACATAGCAATTACTATTTATACCAAATGCTTTAGGATGAGCTGGGAAGGCTTGCTTATGGGCAAGCAATTAAGATTCCAGTTCAGACAGATTATTTTTATATTTTTAAAATGTTATATTTTGAGGTGTGGAGGGAGAGAGAAGGGGGATTTGGCTATCTGCTGTGAAAGGCCACTAGTGTCAGAAACGAGCAAATGGACTGGTCAAAACTACAGTGCACCAGAACACATTCTTGCGCAGCATTAGTGTGGGTAATTTGGCTTCCTTGCACCAACACCTATGCATTGCCTGCAGGAACCAGAGAAATGGCATCCAGGCTTGAATGGTTTTTGATCTGGAATATTGCCAACCTGGCAACTATGAAGCAGGGAATGAAAAGCTGGGCAAAATCCAAGCAGTCACTCTGGGTGCTTCCAGATGGAGGGCTCCTAGTGCTAATAGCCAGAAAGTATGTGCCCCCCACCCAAAAGATGAAAACAGTGGTGGGAAAACAGAAAAGGGTTACAAGTGATAACGGTATTGTCTAGACAGCCCCCCTCCAACTAAAATTCCATGAATAAGGCAGGAAGATGGTGTAATGATAAAAGTTTCATCCCGAACCATCCTTCTAGAAGAACTGGTTTTAGAGGCCTTTCAGAGAATAACTTTGCCCTTCCCATGAAGCTCTGCCAAATTTTGCAAGCCCAACAGGATGAGCCAGGGTGAGCAGCAGTCCGTCTGGTAGAACGCCCTGTTCCATCAATCAGAGGGGGACCCGTGCCCTGTCCTCTTCGTTTAGTCCCCACACTGCAGTGGTTTAGAACAGCAGCTGTGGAGGAGCAGCATAATTTTTGTTTGCGAGTCCAGGGAAGGGATGCGGCAGCATCCTAAAAAAGACGGGAGAACAAAAAACTGGTGCAGCCCCAGAAATCCTCATCGCAGCCAGATACCAATCCTCCACCAAGAATCAGAGCTGCCCCTCAATCCTGACCCCCCCAACCCTGTACGCGGTCTCAGGAGTGTAGTCCTCAGAGTGCATCCCTCCGGTGGTGTAGGGGATCACAGGGACGCCACACCCGAGCTTCTTTATCAGCAGGGACACTGATGTCATCATCTGCCACCTCACTAAGACTTCCCTGTTCCCTCTGAGTTTAGAGGCAGTCTTCACAGTGGCTGGGGGGTGGGGATGGATTTTCCCAAGGATGTTATATTGTTCTGGGTTGTAATGCAGGGTATTTTTGGTTGGCTTGGGTCTCATCTTGTGTCTCATCATTGTGAACCGCCCAGAGAGCTCCGGCTATTGGGCGGTATAGAAATGTAATAAATAAATAAATAAATAAATCTACACCAAGCAGGATATTGCAGTATGAAAGCGGTGTATAAAAGGCAGGAGCCGCACCAAGCAGGATATAGCACTATGAAAGTGGTATATGGTCTGTGTCAATGGGCCCCAATAGTCGTCAGTGCACTTCAATACCGCTATAAAGCAATAGTGTGGCTCCTGCCTTTTATATACCTCTTTCATACTGTAATATCCTGCTTGGTGTAGATGAGGCCTTGGTCTCGAAAAGGCAGTTAAGACCCAAGACCTGCTCCTGGTGAAGATGAGAACGCCTAGAGCTGGTTTGTTGATATGAAACAATACAGCTGCCTGCATGTTTGGACTCTCTTTTGGTGTGTGGTTATGAGGACCTTGATGATGATTGCCTGCACTACAAAATTTACCACAATTCCACTGCATCTCTTCCCTCCACATGTGGAAGACCCACACAGTATTCTAGCAGCAGCAATGGATTTAGTTCCTCCACCACCCCAGTAATCACAGCTGGCATCGGCTGCACCTCAGTGTCATCGGCACTTCTCAACTTCCAATATTGGCCGGAGATATTGACAGGAAATGAAAGATTCATGCTTCCAGCAGCACCTACAACAGCCGCCTCACCTGCTGCCTCTTTCCTCCCTCATTGGGAGATGTGCTTGGCATCATAATGGGACCAGAATGAGAACTAGTAGGCTCTAAACCTTGACACAGAACAGTATTACGTGGGACTTGATGTGATAGGAGCAGGGCCGGCCCTACCGCTAGGCAGAGTGAAGCAATTGCTTCTGGTGGCAGATCCTGGGAGGCAGTCGCAAGATATTGGAGGAGGGGGCTGTGGACCACCCAGCCTGCCTTATGGCCCCTAAGCAAGCCTGAGACTTTCAGGTATGGTGCCTGTCCAGTCGATTTTTGTCCATGGAAGGGGACGGGGCGCTATCTTGTACTTTGCCTCAAGTGGCAAAATAGCTTGAGCCAGTCCTGAGTAGGTGAGGGTTGCGAGAAAAAGAGCCAGAATCTGCTCCAGCTAGATCTGTTGCTGTGTCCAGCATTCAAGCACTGCCGCTCTCTACTTCCACCTACAGACACTACTATAATTTTCACTACTGTAAACCTGGAAAGGGCGGAAAGGGACAGAGAGGAACTCCAGTTCTCTAGAGTTCAAATACTGATATAGGATCAGGTAACTTTTCTGCAGCTGTTAACAGAGTTGCAAGTGGGGTGTGTGTGGAGAGGGGACAGAGCAGGGGTGTTGAATTTCTTTCAGCTCAAGGGCCCCAATTCCGTTCTATAGAAGCTTTGGGGGGGCCACATTTCAGTAGTGGGCAGGGCTGAAGGCAAAAGGCGTGGAGCCAACATACCAGCATAGTTTAGCTAAACGCCAGCAACTAAGCCTTAAGGAGAGACACTTCAACCTTTTAGAATGGGAAAAAAGAACTTCACCGAAGCTGGGAAACCATCAAATGATTGGTGAACAGGGGGTTTGGGTGGGGGACGGGGGCGCGACCATCTGGGCAACGCTGCAAGCCGCATTTGACCCCCAGGCCTGAGGTTCTGCACCCCTGGGGTAGAGCAAGAGTAGGCAACCTAGTGCCCTCCAGATGTTTTGGACTACAATTCACATAAGCCACAGCCAACATGGAATTGCAGGAGTTCTAGTCCAAAACATCTGGAAGGCTCCAGGTTGCATAGAGCCAGGAGCATGTCAGGATCAAACAGGCCACCACTGCTGCCGTTCTTATCCCAGAGCCTCAATGACCAGTGTACTCCAGTTGAATGACTGGTCCCCCTGACTAAATCTGGGCTGTATATGCAGGAGGATGCCTGTGAGTTAAGCGGTTGACTGAATCTTGACCAACCGGAGGGCACCAAGAGAAGACAGAAAAGACAGGGGCCTAAAGAGCATGAACTGGATATAGACAGATTTAGTGTTTGTGTGCAAGGAGCTCTCAGCTCTTTATACATCACTCAAATGGCATCTATGTTGCTCCAGTGAGAGCTGGTGTAGAGTAGTTGTTCAAAGCCAATGTTACAGCAGGAGTGGGTCCTCATATGTTTCAGCCTACAACTCCCACCAGCCCTAGCCAGCATATCCAACGGTGAGGGATCATGGAACTGCAGGTCATAACATCTGGTGAACCACAAGGGGCCCACTCCTGTATTATGGGCTGGATGTATTCACTGCCTACCTCCCTGGTTCAAATATCATTTTAGCCATGAACTCACACACCTGAAATATGGGGATAAACAGCTCTGGCCTACTTTACAGAGTTGGTGTAAGCAAGACTGAGAACGTAGGCGAAGCACTTTTTATGCAAAATTCTACAGAAAAGCCAAGCATGATTATTCGTTGCATTTGAATTTTGTGCACACCCCCGCGGAGGCTGTTTACTATGAATCAGGGGGATTGATTTGCCCCTTCAGGGCATGCTTTGTTAAGCATGTGTGCAGAGCTGGGGAATTCCAGGCTTTTTAAAGCAGATTCTACCCATGTCATTTCAGACACACACAAGCAACCTTCCTCTCTCTTGCGCTGGTAAATGTTCCCTCTGTGCTTGCCTAACTTGTTCTCTTAGCACAGGCATAGGGCAGGCAGGCAGGCAACATAAGGGGCTAAACTAAAAGTTACTGTGGGAGACACACCTTTCTTTTTATGAGTATGTCCATCACATGCATTATAGTCTGTGAACGGGCAGACCTGTAAAAAGAAACATGCGTCCACCACATGACATGTAAAGTAAGTGTGTGTGTAGGGGTGGAGGGAGTAATTAGGCACCCTCCCCCATGTTTTTAATAACTGCTCAAGCTACATATGTGAGCACATACGTGAATGGCAATGTGAATGATAGCCCCTTTGGACCTCAACACACTCCAGGTAGGTCTAGAGTTGCCATTATTCAGTCTTTTATCTGTCCAATTGGACATTTTGGCTCAGGATCATTAGAAGCCATTTTGTTGAAACCAGGTGTTGAGTTGAGGGGAGGGGTTTAACTTTTCTTCCTATTGCCCCACACCGCCATTGATTAGGCTTGCACCCCCAAACATCATCAGGCTTCCACCTAATTAATCAAAACCAGCTCCTGGCTCTTCCTGCTAGTCAGGAAAATTTAAAGTCCCAAGTTGGCAAGCCAAGTTGGGCTACATGGTCCTTCTCTCTGCCTGCTGCTTCCTATGAGGTCCCTTCAACTGCCCAGTCTACCATCATCAACAAAGAAAATGGCCCGTTAGACACAGCACCAAGCTACACTGAGCTATATCAAAATGGGTTAACTAAACCTCATCATCATGAGGGTAGTGCAGGCTTCCCCATCCTGGCACCCTCTAGATGTGTTGGACTACAAATCCCATCACCCCAGCCATGCTGTTTTGGGGATGATGGGAGTGGTAGTCCAACACAGCTGGAAGGCGCTAGGGAAGGCTAGCAAAGGTGCATAGCATCAGACCCAGGGTCAGTTGAATATGGAGCTCATGTCAAGCACAGCTAGGCCTGCAGGAAGAAATCTGCTCAATGCAAAGCCTGGAAAGCATCCCTGGAAAGGGCAGGTACACACATCCCTACGACACGTGCGCGCACATCCTGTGCCGACAGCACGAAGCTGGCTGTATGAAGTGCGTAGCCCACGCTAATCTTCCGATCATCCCCACCAGCTGCGGAGTAAAAGAGTGGGCTGGAGGCCTAGCATGTGCTGACAGCAGGGACTGGATGTAAAACACGACCGCATGCAAATCCTAAAATGAGTAACATACAGAAGTACAAATGTACCCCCGAGACAGTAGATGTTCTCAAATGACACCTGCCTTAAAATGGTGCTGCATGTGTGCCTGGAAGGGAGAGGGTGAGTAGGAGGCTGGCAGGGATGACGAACAGAATTTCCACTGGTTCCACAGGCCTGCCCTTATAGACTTCTGCCTATAACATTCCCCTGCCTGCTCATCCTGTCTGTACATTAGAATTGCCAACTTGTTAGGTGCCTTTTAGAAAACAGGCAGGCAAAGAGAAGTCAAGCTGAGTAAAGCATCATTTGCCTTCCCTGCATCCAGATGCAAGGTAAAGCTCCAGCGGTTCAATTTCTGTGTGTCAGGCTGGTCTAAAAGGCACAAGGGGCAGGACCAATAAACAGTTGACTCCACCTTTCTATTCATCTAATTGCAGGGTTGGTATGACTACACAAAATCACTTATTAGTTGCATCTGGCAGCCCCAATAGACTATTTCTTTTAGTATAAAAACTTGGATTCTTAAATCATTTCCACAGTCTGTCCCTTCTTGCTCAAAGTTCCGGGGTAATGGCCACTTATCTATCTGATCTTAATGACATGAAACTAGAGATGGATTCACCCACCCACCCCACCCTAATTGCATGAGTCTTCTGTGGACGGGCTGCATCCAGTGTTCCACTCCACCATCTTCCAATTGTTTGTAAAGAATTTCCATAATGAGTGTTGGATTTGGAGCACATGCAGAGTGTGTTCTTCTCCCTACATCTTTTAGTTTCTTCCATTTGCCACTATTTCCGCATCTCCCCCCCAACAGCTAAGATGTGCACATGACAGCATGGATATCAAAACAATGCGCCACTTTGTTTTTGAAAATGTGCTCATGTCCACGATCAGATCAGCTTTCTTTGGCAGCTTCCATCTTATGCAGGCTTTCAACTGACCAGCTTGCCAATGCTCATCTTGTTCCACATTCTAAGCCCTCAAAGGCTTGCAAGTGTTCATCATAGGGTTCCTATCATGGTTGCTATGCACTATGAAGCTGCTCAGAGCTTTCAATCTGGTACCATGGACAACTAAGCAATTTCTCCCTCATCTGGAACAGTATTTAATTTAAAGAGAGAGAGAGCACAGTATGTGCATATGCACAATAAGAAAACAAAGGGGGATCTGTATATGCCAGTGATGATATCTATCTATCTATCTATCATAGTATGGCAATGGGAACCTATGTCAATCACTAGCAAGCCAGAGAAGGCACAGAATGGGGAACTAGCTGAGCAGTGTAGCAAATGGATCATTTGAAAGATCAGGCTAAGTGAAATGCTGGAAAGCAATGTTGACAGTGTTGTGTGTACAATTACATGCTCAAAATGCACAATGATGTTTTAATGTGCATGAGAAGCTGAAGTGGGGGGCGTGGAAACAGCAACAAATGAAAACAAATGGGAATCTGCCTGCAGCAAGAGTAAGCTGCACATGCACACTGGTCACTACAAGTTTCCAAAACCCAAGTTGGAAGAATGGCAGAAAGCAAATGCACTGATGCCAATTCCACCAGTAGGACAAAGTAAATCAGATCAGAGGAGAAACTGGAAGCACCACATACCTAGAATAGTTGCATTCGTTTTTTTTGTTCACCATTAGATAGGAAGTTCATTGCCTTTTTATGCTGTGCAATACAGGAAGTCTGTGTAATATGAAATCTGGCTTAAATTAATCCTATACTGACACAAAGTTGACCCATAAAACGGTTGCCTCTTTTGTACCTTAACAATCTTAGAAAAGCATTTGGCATGAATGGGAAGATGACATCAGCATTTTGCAAAAACTATGGAGCAGCTGGACCTGTGGCAATTCTCCAACACTCACCTCATTCGTAACATGGATTATGTGCAAGCAATAGAACAGTATATGTAAGCAATAGAACAGTAAATATTTAATCTAAATAGGATTGGCCAATTGGTTATCATTTATATCAGTTCAGCTTCAGAATGCCAGGTTCTCCTTAGAAGGTCCCATGGCATTTAGGAGCAAAGCTAGTCTGTAGCATGACGGAAATGTTAGCAATTGAAAGAAATAAGTTGTTAAAAAAAAAAAAAAGATGCAAAAAGAAACATGAAGGGAGAGGGAATAATAGCAATGTATATAAAAAATGAGTACACCTGCACAGAAATTCAAGACAGCAAACAAGGCAGTCCTGTGGAGAACATCTGGTTTAAAAAAATAAAAATGTGGAGACAAATAAAAACAGCATTGCAGTCAGAATCAATTACATATTGCCAAATCAAAGAGAGGATGTGGATTATACTTTCCTGAAACAAATTACAAATATTTCAGGGGAGCAAGAATTGGTAGTAATGGAGGACATCAGCTACCTTGATATTTGTTGGTAGACAAACTCCACTAAGCATGGAATCTCCAACGAATTCCTGACATGCCTTGCTGTGAATTTACTCTTTCAGAAGATGGAGGAAAGAACTGGTCATCCTTGATTTGATCCTAACCAATAGGGAACAGTGTCAATGAGATTAAAGCAGTGGGAACCATGGGGGAAAGTGACTGTGGCAAGATCTAAGTTAGTAATGTCCTGAAAATAAAATAGGGCACATTTAAGAAATGGAAGGAAGGACAGGTCACCAGAGATGAGTACAGGCCAGTAGTTCACACTTGTAGGAACTGTGACAGGAACTAGATGCATGAGAATTCATTTCCACCCAAAAAACATTCAAACAAAACCTATTTGCAACCTTGAACATAAACACAAACATGCAGACATTTTTGGAGAAAATATTCACACATTTCCAAAATTACAAGCCCGTTAGCAAAATGTGTATTTTTGGAAAATGAGAAATTTCCAGAGTTTTTCAATAGGGAAACGTGCAGATTTTAGTTCACACTTTTAAAAATGCACATTTCCTGCTTGAGGGGAAAAATCACTCATGTTTAGGAACATGAATGAGGCAAACCAAGCTTTGAAGAGGAATTCAGAGAACCTTTACGAACTCAAACATCACATGTTTCCCCATCCATATTCAGAACAAGTTGAGGCTGGCAAAGAATACCAAGAGCAGCAAAAGGATTTTTCCAGGTAAGTTTGAAGCAAGAGGAAGGAAACGGTAGGCCCTCTGCTCAGTAAGGACGGTGAAATGTGAATATCTGATGTAGAGAGAGTGGAACTGTTCAGCTCCTATGTTGCCTCCATTTTCTCCCCATATTCAACCTTGCGTAAGTACTGCAGCTGGCTGAGAGCTCAGAATTGAAGTTCAACACTGATAAGGTGTTGATCAGGAAATACCTACCTTACCGTAAATGAATCTAAGTATTCAGAATCAGATGAATTGCACCTTAGGGTACTAAAAGAACTTCCTGATGCACACTCAGAACCTCTGACTATCATCTGACTACTGAGAGCCAGTGTGGTAAAGTGGTTAGAGTATTAAGCCTGGGACTCAGGTGATCCAGGTTCTAGTCCCCACTTGGCCATGAAGCTCACTGACCTTCAGCTTAATCTACCTCACAGGGTTGTTGTGAGGACAAAATAGGGGGGGAGGACTGTGTAAGGTGGCTTGGGTTCCTTGCAAGAGGAAAAAAGGCAGGATAAAATTGCAATAGTAATAATAACAATCTCTGAGAAATCCTGGCGAACCGGTAAGGTGCCACAGGCAAATGTCTCAGCCTTCAAGGGAAGAAAAATAGCTACTGTATATTCTTGATCTCCATGACTTAGCGAGGGCATTCTAGAACCGTTCTGAGGAGAAACCTCCCCTTGTCCAGGAGGCATGATCCAACAGTTGTTCCTCTGAGGTGAGGGGCCTTCCTCTCATTTCCCAAACCAGAACAAAGTGCGGGAAAACCCCTCAACCCCCCCAAATAGACTAGAAAACTATCTGTTGTGCATGTTCTAGTTTTGGTTTCCTGCATCAAGCTATGAGCTGGACTAGATGGCCTACCAGACCCCTTCAACTCTGCGATTTTATGAGCATCGGTTTAGCAGCACTGGGCTGAAAAGCCCGACTAAACTTTAGGAATGAGGAGTAAGTACAGTGAGAATACACATGGAATTCACTCTAGGAACTAATTAATTTTGATTTCATCTTCAGCTGACTGTTCAGATTGGAAAGTTATTTCTAAGTGATTACTAACAGTTATCATTTACATGGTACTGCCAATGTGCATCAAGATGGCGAAGCTCCAGGGATCTTCCTGGCCAGGCCAAGGAATCCCCCCTCTGACTTGAAACAGAAATTTGGCTGAAGTGTTTTGTTTAGGTTAAACTATGCCAAGATGTAGTGATGGCCACCAATTAAAAAGGGGTTGGTTAAATTCCTGGAGGAGAGGGCTATCAATGGCTACTAGCCCTGATGATTGTGTGCTGCCTCCAGTATCGGAGGCAGTGAGCCTGTGTGCACCAGTTGCTGGGGAACATGGGTGGGTGGGTGCTGTTGCAACATGTCCTGCTTTGTTGGTCCCTGATCGACAGCTGGTTGGCCACTGTGTGAACAGAGTGCTGGACTAGATGGACCCTCGGTCTGATCCAGCAGGGCTCTTCTTATGTTCTTAAGCAGGCCCCCTTTAAACCGTGTCTGAGATCTGCTTTGTTTATTCACTACAGCAGGGTGGGGAACCTCAAGCCAGCAGGCAAAATCAGTTCCTCCTGGGGTCCCAATCCAGACCTCTGGAGTCTCCTAGATGGCTACACTCCTTTTTCCTGTCCACACATCCTTTGCCCTGAGTGCCAAACATCTGGTGGTTTTGCAGCTTTTGCAGGCTTTTTTCCATGTTCTAAAAGGCTGAAATGCCTCTCCTTTGCTGACAGTAAGAGCTTTAAGCTAAATTACATTGGAATATTTGGTATTTTGGTCCCATCCCTTTTGCCCTTGGCTGTCCCCCTTTTTCCTCCCCCACCCCACCCTGAAAAGCTTCTCTGAAATTGAAAGAGATTTCCCACTCTCCAGCAAAAAGGCTTTTAAAAATACAGGCCACAACACACATTGCAGCTCAGCAAAGAACCAGAGTTCTAGCACGGTGCCCCATCCCACCATTAGCCCTTGTGGATCTGCAAGGCACCTCCATGATGGCACATTTGCCTGGCCCTAGGAGTAACTGTGCTTCTGGGCAAGGGTGATCACTTCCTCCCAGAAAAGCTAGCCTCACAACGTAGAGCCTGCCACTAGGTGAATGAAACTCTAGGAACACACCGCTGGGGGCAGTCCCCTTCCGATGGCATCCCCAGAGGCTCTCAGCACTGCCTGTTTGCAAAATATATAACCCTGATAAATCCTGGCTTGTGCATGTGGTAATTCGCAATACATTTTCAAATATACTTCAATTATTTCCCCCATATATCACGGGGAAATTGCATTGGCGAGCAGCAGCGGTAAGCAGGGAGTGCATGGTGGGGCGGCGTTAATAAGATTGGGCTTGCTATTATGCATGAGGTCGTTGAGGACACAGTGGGGAACCTCATGTGTCAAAGAGAGAAAGAGAGAGAGAGAGAGAGAGAGAGAGAGAGAGAGAGAGAGAGAGAGAAGAATAAATGAAAGTCCCTGCTCCCCCCTCCCATTTCCCCCAGCACCTTGATCAACTCTGCTGGGATCAGTTGATGCAAGTCCAACCTCCTCTCCCATCACAGCGCCAGAGCAGAGATTCATCCCTGTCCACAGGCTAATGCCAGATGTTTTAAAAGAATGCAAGGCACCACCCAGGGCCCCAATGGGCAGGAATGTCTACCACAGTCGAGTTTGGCTACACAAGCAGAAACCCTAAATGGGGGATTTAACAGAGGTCTATCTAAACCAGTTTTCCCCTTGCAAAGAGAAGGCAATACTTGAGTACCTAGCTAGATTGGAGTTATTGTCTCTCTTTCCTACATTTTACTCTGCCCACCCTCCAAGAAGCTCAATATCTTTGTAAGTGGTAAAGCATTTATTTATTTATTTACAAAATTTATATACTGCTCCCTATTTAAAATTTCGGAGTGGTGTACAAGATAAAATAAAGTAAAAAACAGAATAAAACACCTTAAAATAGATTTTAAAAAAAGCAAAATGCAAAGTGAACCATGGCTGGTCATCAAGGGAAGGCTTCCTGGAACAATGACATTTTCAGGAGGCGCTGAAAGGAATAAAAAGTTGGTGCCTGCCTGACCTCCAGAGGCAGGGAATTCCATAGGAGGGGGGCCACCACACTGAAGGCTCTTCCCCTGGTGGACTGCAATTGGAGGATGCATCTATGTGGAAGCACCAGGAGCATGCCCTCAGATGACCTCAGTGACTGGGCAGGTTGGTAGGGGAGAAGGCGCTCTCTCAGGTATCCTGGTCCCAAGTAGTTTAGGGCTTTGTACACAAGTACAAGAACTTAAACCTGGCCCAGTAGCGAATAGGCAGCTAGTGCAGTTCCCTCAGCAGAGGAGTTACATGCTGGAAAGGTGCAGCTCTAGACAACAGCCGAGCTGCAGCATTCTGCACTAGTTCCAGCTTCCAGAGCAGCTTTAAGGGCAGCCCCACATAGAGCGCATTTGCAGTAATCCAATATTGCAGTTACCAATGCCTGTACCACCATGGCCAAGCTATCCCTGTCCAGGAGAGGCTGTAGTTGGTGAACCAGCAGAAGCTGGTAAAAGGCACTCCGAGCCGCCATGGCCACTTGAGCCTCCAGCGACAGAGATGGATCTAAGAGTATCCCCAAACTACGAACCTGATCTTTCAGAGGGAGTGCAACCCCATCCTGAACAGGCAATAAGCCTGCCTCCCGGATTCGGGAACCACTCACCCACAGGGCTTCCATCTTGTCAGGATTCAGTTTCAGTTTATAGGCCCTCATTCAGCCCATTACGGAGTCTAGGCACTGGTCCAGGACCTGCACAGTTGCCACAGAGAGATAGAGCTGCATGTCATCAGAATATTGATGGCATTTAGCTCCAAATCCCCTAATGACCGCTCCCAACGGCTTCATATAGATGTTAAATAACATCGGGGACAAGATGGTGCCCTGCGGCACTCCATAGCTCAATTGCCAAGGGGCCAAGGAGTGATCACCCAATGCTACTCTCTGAAAACGACCCTGTAGGTAGGACTGGAACCACTGTGGCACAGTGCCTCCGATGCCCATCCCAGGGAGTCGATGCAGGAGGATACCATGGTCAATGGTATCAAAAGCCGATGAGAGATCGAGCAGGTTTAATAGCGTTGCACTCCCCCTGTCTCTCACTCGAAAAAGGTCACCCATCAGGGTGACCAAGGCTGATTCAGTCCCATAACCAGACTGATTCATACAACAGCACATTTGCACATGGCACAAAAAGTGCAAGAAGGGTTTTGTGAGTGTACAAAACACGCATGCAGCACATCGTGTTCCCCTTTAAATATGGGAAGCCTTTCCTGCTTTTCACTTGCATGAATGTTAAGTAACGATGAAGAGATTTCCATGCAAATGCATCTTTCAAATGTGATGCACTACAGGCACAGAACTCTGGCACATATTTATTTCTAATGTTTTTATACTATTTTCTGAAATACCTGAAATTGTACACAGTAAGAAAACAGAAGCAAATACAACCTAAAGGGACTAACTGCACATTCCAAGCACATATATGTAACAGAGCCCTGATAACTTTTTTTTAAAAAAAGGATCTTGGGGATGAATGGGGATCTGGAAGGGAGAAGTGGTGGGGTTACTTAACCCTTTCCCCACCAGACAGCTTTCTGCTCCAGATCACACCTCCCCACCACCATCCTCCAGGCAGGCCCCAAACACATGTGGAACCCTACAGAAGCAATTTGGAACAGAGAAGCAAAGCAAAAAAGGGTTAAGCACCACCTCCACTTGCTGCTTCGCTGCTTCAAATCCCCCCTCCCAAAGTTGTTTTTCTAAAAACAAGCCAACAAAAACAGTAATCAAGGGTGTGTTAACGAGCTTTTGTGTACTACCTGTAGTTAGCAGACTCACAAGTACAAAAGGAAATTGTAAGAAGAAGCTCTTCCATCTTGAAAGGACAAGGCACAAACCATGCTCTAGCGAATGCCCCGAGTCCCAGAAGCACCTACCTATTGCTATGCACACATGTTATGCCGTGTTCTGTGTCGTCTGTGTGACCACTGCCACTATCTCACAGACACACACACACACCGCTTCCCTGCCTAGGGTTCTGGAGGGGAGGGAGAAAAGACGGCCTCATCAGGATGTTCCTGTCCGGTTGGATCCATACTGGGATGGCTGCTGGCTCTCAGCACCTGGATTGCTTCTTTTACCCTGTTTAGCATTCGCTCTCTCAGCGGTGGGCCCCAGCCCCTCCAAGTCACGAGGCTGGGAGTAATCGTGCCCTTCAGGGCAGGCGCGTGTAATCATTTGGGACAGTCAAATTTCTTTACATTTCCCGATGAATATTTATGCAATTTGTGCAGAACCACCAGAGCTGCAACACCACCGCGAGCGCAATGGGAAATGTCAGCACAGCCTCAACCCCCCACCCCCACCCCCACCCCACCCAAGGCTCCCCTTGCCGCTTGCACATGGGAGCTGCATCTCGTCTCTCACACACAGAGAGCCATAAACATACACATGCCCAGCTGCAAGCGTCTCCATGTCACAAAGCCAGGAGCTGGAGCTCAGTTCAAATACACCCATCCGCCCCACAAAGCCCAGACACAACTTCCCGAGAGATGCACCCATGGAAGGCTGCATGACCTCACGATTCAGATCGTGGGGTTGGCCCTACAGAACACCTTCTCAGTACTTCAGCCATGAGAAAACAGATTTATGTCCATTTTTCTGCCAGGGCTCTTTTATTTATTTATTTATTTATTTATTTATTGTATTTCTATACCGCCCAATAGCCAAAGCTCTCTGGGCGGTTCACAAAATTAAGACAATTCAAAACAAAACAACAGTCTTTCACATTTTAACAGTGAGGAATTCCACAGGTGCTGCTCAGCGCTTCCCAGCATGGTGCAATGATCATTACCTGCTGATTTTCTGCCCGACATGCTGCTGTTAAAGATACACAATTCTTACCAGAAGAATAAGGAGGAAGAAGAGGAGAACAAACCAATGTACTAAAGGGAATGGCATAAGCAGGCTGGAACGCCCAGGTTTTCCCAGCCTGGTGTCCTCTGGAGGTGTTGTATTACAGCTTGCATCATCCCCAGCCAGCATGACCATTAGGAGCCATGAGGGGAGTTGTAGTCCAATTCATCTGGAAGGCACCAGGCTGGGGAGGGCTGCCATGTCTCCTGATGTCCTATTTCAGAGGAAAACCTCTAAAGGAAGGTGCGAAAACCTGGTCTTGGGGTGGAAGAGAAGAAAGGTCCTGGAAGGAACAAAACACATCACATTAAACCTTTAAATGTCGCTCTATGGGAACAAAATCAGTTTTGTGGTAACACTAAACTCAAACAAGCCAGTTCATGGCAGCCCTGAGGGCAATGACTCAGCTAATGGGCAGGTCCAGCTGCAGACACCCGATGTGGCTTGCAGGAAACTGAACACCAAAGCCAACGGTTGCCATGCTGCCTGACCAAGAAACAAACGGGTACAGAAATCCCAAGAAGGAACCAGGCACAATGTACAACTGATCTTGAC
This sequence comes from Elgaria multicarinata webbii, assembly GCF_023053635.1. Classification (NCBI taxonomy): domain Eukaryota; kingdom Metazoa; phylum Chordata; class Lepidosauria; order Squamata; family Anguidae; genus Elgaria; species Elgaria multicarinata. The sequence continues at coordinate 76,789,472 of NC_086172.1, read as the reverse complement.
AGAGTGACTGTTGCAATCTCATTGTTTTGACAGGCTTTCTTGGAAGGGTCTGGATCCCCTATCATCCATAACCTAAGGATCTTTTGACTGAGCACCTTTTCAATGTTTCCAAAGGGTTTTGCTAGACATTAATAACAGTATGGGATGATGATCAAGCACTTGCTAAACAGAATACCCAAGGCCAGATTAACAATGAATGACACAGTCTACCCAGAACCATGACTACCATAACATTCACATCTTAAAAAGACAAACTTTGAGCAGCCATAGTTTGGGAAGGAGAAAAGCTGGGAGTGTAGGTGGTAAAATCTCAGAAATATCTACACAAACATGTCTTTCATATATTAAACGTTGTATCTGTACTTCAGAATTTGCCCCCATGTAGGGGTCATATTTTGTCCCTTTGCAGTCCCTACAGCAACATGCTGTTGTCCTTCTGAAGCTGCTTCCTGGAAAACTGCTAAAAGGTGCTTAAAGAGAATGAGCTTAAACAAGGAGATGGATTTGGGGTTGAATGAATATCTTGAGTACAAAGGGTATCTGGAGGAGGAACTAGATTCTAGACAGCCTTCAGGTTGTATTATTGCCCTCAGTCAGAACCAGCAAGCTTAATCTGGCCCTTAGAGCAGGGATAGGCAGAAGGTAGATCAGGTAGAGATCTGGATGATTTCCAGTCAATCAGCAAAGAATTTCACATTCAACTGTTTAACAACAAAATGACTCTCCCTCCACTCCGCCCACCATGTTATGCTGCTGAAATGAAGAAAGCTTTAAGTGAATTCTTGTGTAGGTGGAAGGTGAGCTCTGTTCAGTTCTTGTACTTAAAACACAACAAACAAACATCCCTGAACCACTAATTCCTGAGTTTAGAATTTTGCACTGAGCTCCTGTGAGTGGATCTCAGAGTTCTAGTAAAAATCTACCAAGTAGATCCTGAAAGCCTAAAGTCTGCCCACCTCTTTCTCTGTGTCTGATTTTCAACATAGGTGGCGGGAACAGATCAGTTCTCTATTCAGGCTTTGAAAGGGACAGGGATACTTAGAATCATAGAATAGTAGAGTTGGAAGGGGCCTATAAGGCCATCGAGTCCAACCCCCTGCTCAATGCAGGAATCCACCCTAAAGCATACCTGACAGATGGTTGTCCAGCTGCCTCTTCAATGCCTCTAGTGTGGGAGAGCTCACAACCTCCCTAGGAAACTGGTTCTATTGTCATACTGCTCTGACAGTCAGGAAGTTTTTCCTGATGTCTAGCCGGAATCTGGCTTCCTGTAACTTGAGCCCATTATTCTGTGTCCTGATTGGGAAGAGATCCTGCTTCCCCTCTGTGTGACAACCTTTTAAGTATTTGAAGAGAGCTATCATTAACATAAACATTAACAATCTCAGATATGCAGATGACACCACTTTGATGGCTGAAAGCGAGGAGGAGCTGAGGAGCCTTATGACAAAGGTGAAAGAAGAAAGTGCACAAGCTGGGTTGCAGTTAAACCTCAAAAAAAAAACACAAAAAAAAACACCAAGATTATGGCAACCAGCTTGATTGATAACTGGCAAATAGAGGGAGAAAACGTGGAGGCAGTGACAGACTTTGTATTTCTGGGCGCAAAGATTACTGCAGACGCTGACTGCAGACAGGAAATCAGAAGACGTTTACTTCTTGGGAGGACAGCAATGACAAATCTTGATAAAATAGTTAAGAGCAGAGACACCACACTGACAACAAAGGTCTGCATAGTTAAAGCAATGGTATTCCCCGTAGTAACCTATGGCTGCGAGAGCTGGACCATAAGGAAAGCTGAGCGAAGGAAGATAGATGCTTTTGAACTGTGGTGTTGGAGGAAAATTCTGAGAGTGCCTTGGACTGCAAGAAGATCAAACCAGTCCATACTCCAGGAAATAAGGCCAGACTGCTCACTTGAGGGAATGGTATTAAAGGCAAAACTGAAGTACTTTGGCCACATAATGAGAAGACAGGATACCCTGGAGAAGAGGCTGATGCTAGGGAAAGTGGAAGGCAAAAGGAAGAGGGGCCGACCAAGGGCAAGATGGATGGGCGATATTCTGAAGGTGACAGACTTGACCTTGGGGGAGCTAAGGGTGGCAACGGCCGACAGAAAGCTCTGGCGTGGGCTGGTCCATGAAGTCACGAAGAGTCGGAAATGACTGAACGAATGAACAACAACATCATGTCTCCCCTCAATCTTCTCTTCTCCAGGCTAAACATGCCCAGTTCTTTCAGTCTCTCTTCATAGGGCTTTGTTTCCAGACCCCTGATCATCCTGGTTGCCCTCCTCTGAACATGCTCCAGCTTGTCTGCATCCTTCTTGAAGTGTGGTGCCCAGAACTGAACTTCACAGGCTATGGGGCATTTCTCTACACATGAACACAAGCTGGCAACTCTTGGAACGGTCAGGGCAAGGATCATCTAAAACAGGTCAGAGGCTTCCCGTTTCTTTTGTTCTTCGTTATCTCCTTGACTGAGCAAGCACAAACTGTACCCTACAGAAGAACCAAGATCAAAGGAGAAAACAAAATGGAGAGTGGTGCTGGCAACCAAGATAGCGGAGTTCTATCCCTGGGTGATCAGAAACCCTGGGGTTTTATCTCCCAGCTCTGGGAGGGAAGTGGAGCCTTGCAAGTTTGGGTGTCAGGCCAGGCCTCCAAGGTACTCTCTCTTCTGCTTCTGCGAAGATGGTATATGGAGGCCCTGGCTGTGAATTAGGCTCCCCATGAAAATGGAGTGGTTAGTGCAGGTGAAGTTTACATTAAACAGAGGGGGGGGGGGAAACAAATTACGAATCGTAGGAGCAGGCCAATGCGGCGCAGCACGAAGCTGTCTGTCAGGGGCCGGTGCCTCATGAATATTCAGCACTCACGTTCGGCACTAAATCTCATTGGAATGTCAGGGACCATTAGCTAGACAAGGTGTGTGTGTGTTTACGTGTGTGTATGTGTGAGTGGGTGGGAACCAGGATAAAACAGCAAATTCTCACATATTCAGGTATATGGAAGAGGCTGGATTAGAGGCCTGCTTGGGAAGTACCCCTGGGAAGGTCAAAGGTACCCGACTTTCCCCTTGCCAGACAAGCCTACTCTGGGATATGGGCAAAGAATGAACATTGCTCCTAGTACGGCACTACTTTGGGGCAGGGGGAATCTTCACTAGGGTCTTAGTCAAGTTCTCTAGTACCAGCAGCCATGACAATATGGCGTCTTCTTTCAATGGAACTGGCCAATATGACAAGGAGCAATCAACCTTGGCTTAAAAGAGAGGAACTTCCTAGCTCCCACCATTCTGGCTCTGGCTGAGTTCTCTTGTCAATGAGCAAAGCTATGGCAATTCCAAGGTTAACTGTCATATTCAGTTTCCAATCCTATGCACACTTACTTGGGAATTAAGCCCCATTGAAATCAGTGGGGCATCCTTCTGAATCAACAGACTCAGACTGTGCCTTTAGGGTTATTTGACCCCACAACTGCATGTTAAGATTTCAGTATGCACTCAGGGAAATGTTGAAGCCACAGCCCAGCTCTAATCCCCACAGAATAACTTGGGATATCACATCACCTGACATCCATGCCATCAAAAAACCACCTATCAAGAATGGCTCTTACAAATAATAATAATAATAATTAGTCAAATTATTCCACTAAAGAAACTAATTTAACATTCAATCCTAAATCAGATATTGATCACTGATCCAGACGTCTTGCTGCATTTCAGCAATGTTTTATTTAAAACTCTGGGCACAGCATGTGTGGGTCCATGACTGGAACTCTTGGCCAGCACATATCAGCTAAGTACATGAACTTGGGTGGCTGCCATTAGGGTTACACACCACCAAAATTAGCAGAACACTGGAGCGGGGAGGGGGTGTGAGATTCTAGAGTTCTAGCACTGAGCACCTCCTCCATAACATGCACATCATTCAGGCACAGCCTACAACCTCCGGGAGCGTAGACTTGTGGTAGAAGGGAGGATAAGATTTCCCCAGGAATATCAGCTACTAAAACACAACTTTGATGTGATACCATCGACTAAAGATTCTATTTGCATACATTTAAAGAAGCCCATACATCCAGATTAATAATAACCTCCAGATTTGTGTCTGCTGGAACAGGTGGCATGCCAGAGCCTTACGCACCTTAGAGAGGCCGCTCGTGTGACTCAGTTGCTGCAAGAAAGACTCTTTTTTGTCATAGATGCTACACTTTTCAGTGGGTAGAAGATTTCTTCCTGACCAGTTTTTTTTTTAATTTAAAATTATTTGCAGGCCACCTTTAAGGACAGAACACTCTCTAGGTGGCGTACAAAATAAAAATACACAAATGTGCCCAAAACAAATAATAAATATTCAATAAAATACTATAAAGACACAACAGATAACACCAATAAAACACTCCCATCTAATTGCTCTTGTAAGCACAATGTTTGAGCTCATATATATGAAAATTAATTAGAAAAGGACAGCCATTGGATAGCATTAATAGTGAGCTTGAGCTCAAATAATCGTATATATATATATATATATATATATAATCACACACATTTCTGTTTCTTAACAACTGAGATGCACTGGCCAGTCAGACACAAATTAAGTGAAGTTCTTTGCATGTGTCAATTCTAAACTAGTTGCCTCTTCTGCTTCTTAAACATTTATTTAGCCCCAGGAAATACACTAGGAACTGCATGTGTTCGCAGAGACACAAACTTACATGTACACATATGTTTCTTTCTGTGTGTGTGTGTGGGGGGGGCTGTTTCCAGGATGACATTATTGAGGGGGGAGTGTTTTTTTGTTCTGTTTTTCAGTTTGGCCCAGAAAGTGACAGAGGGAGAAAAGCAGCAACACATTCTGAGCTCAGAAGATTTGCAATCCACATTACAGGCCCAATTCTAAAGGAAGGATGGGACAAGAAGAGGAGACTTGGAATGCAGAGAACAATGTGAGCTAGACCTTCAAACCCCTCAAATCTATACCCCACCACCCATTATATTGAAATGAGCATTGCATATGTGGGCAATGGCTTTGTGATATGGGTCTCACCTACACCAAGCAGGATACTGCACTATGAAAGTGGTATATATAAAAGGCAGGAGCCACACCAAGCAGGATATAGCAGTATGAAAGCGGTATATGGTATGTGTCAATGGGCCCCAACAGTTGTCCCTGTACTTCAGTACCGCTATAAACAGTAGTGTGGCTCCTGCCTTTTATATACTGCTTTCATACCACTTTCATAGTGGAATATCCTGCTTGGTGTAGATGAGGCAATGGTTGAGAGCTTGGGTCGGGAGGGGAGGAGACACTGTCATGGTTGTCTTCAGGAGCTAGCAATACCAACTCCAACTTGAGTGCTATTTTTCTTGGTAGAAAGGTGGGATACAAGTCAAAGACAAAAAGAAAGAAAGTCCTCAAAGCTTAGTATATGTACCTGAACAACAACAGTCTTCTCACTCCTTAAAGCACATTAATTCTGGCAAAAGCTTTCATGGACCATAGCCCACTTCATCAGATGCTTGGTAGCTGCTGGCCAATCCTCCTTTTGTTTGGATTCCCCCCCCTTCACTGGGATGTGAAGCAGCAGAGAACCACCGCAAGGGAAGGGTGGATTTCTGGGAGCTGCCCCCACCCCCAGCAGGCGTGAAAAGAGTTGCCCTCAGGGAGCTCGCAGGCCGGCCAGCCACTTTGCTGAGGCAAAAGGAAAGAGTCCGCCAATTACACCGATACATTTAAGCTCTTAATCCTTCTGAAGATTATCCCAAGGTCGGGGCGTCAGTGAATCCCCACAAGCACAGCCTGTGGTGTTGCTGGCAGCTGGGCCAGGCAGATAACAGCCAGAGCTGGCTGGGGAACAGGCAGGCAGCCCTCCTTGGGACTGCCCCTACCATGCCACTGGCCCCAACAGAGGCCTGCAAAAAATGGGGCCTGCACTAGGCCCCCAAGTTGCCAAGAGGGGAGGCATAATGTCAAGCTTCCCCCATGGAGCTCTGCTTCCCCCAGAATTCTCTGCCAAATGTGCACACACTTTGTAAAGCAGGCTAGTGCTTCTCCTCCTCTTTCAACCGTGCCAGAAAACACACAAATCTCAAACAGCCCACGTCTTCAAGGGCAGAAGGAATTCAGTGAGGCCGTCTACTCAGCCTCTCTGAGCTGAGTCCCCAGTCGCTATAACAAGCCATTGAACGAGTTCTGCTCAAAAGCGTCTCCTTTCCAAACTGTGCCTAGTCTGGCTATGGAGACTATGGTTTCTTCCTTCCTAGGTGAGGTGTGCCAGTAATAAAACCTGCAATCCTATGCATACCTATCTGCGAATAAGCCCCACTTCTCAATTTCTCTGGGGAGGGGGCATGGGGCTGAACATGGGAAAGGGGGCTAGGCTTATTTGCTTACATTTATGTATATATTTCTATTTCTATTTCTGGAAACCATCCTTCATCAACAATGGATCCTAGAGTGTTTAAAGCCACGTATTAAAATAACCAGTACTCAACAAAAATGTTACATTTTAATTATAATATTATGGTAGTTTACACACACCACCACCATTCATAGTCCTATACAATATACCATCCAGATTGAAGCCCAAGATAAAAAAAAATCAACCAAACCTTTTTTTATGAATTAAAATAAATTTATTATAGCTAACCAGAGGGAGCACTGAAGGGTAGATAACTAAACAAAGCACTAAGGAGAAGAAATACATTCAGGATATGTACTGCAGCCAGTCAGGCTGTGAGCTTACTGATGTTACCTGGTTGGGCATTGCCCCCTCTGGGAAATCCCAGCATTGTGCTACCTAGAAATCCTGGAGGGGGCTTGAGCACCCCCCTGTAGTTTATGACCCTACCCATTAAGCACAACGGGGATTTTCTTCTGAGTGAACATGCCTAGCATCACCCTGTAAATTCCCTCCCCATAGAACACCGGACTTGGGTTTCTAACTGATGCACGTCAGGACTCAACTTTAAGTCACCTCTCCCCAACCTTGCATTCCCCCAGATGTGTTGGACTGCAACTCCCATGCTTGGCCATACTTGCTGGGAATTATGGGAGTTGCAGTCAGTAAAAACTAGTGGCTCTGATGTCAGGAGGGCATTGAATCTACTCCAGGTTTCAGTCAGAACTCTAAAGGAGCTAAGATAGAAGCAGAAAGCCTATATGCTGGGGAACATGGGAGAGAGGGTGCTGTTGCATCATAACCTGCTTGTGGGTTCTTGGTAGACAGCTGGTTGGACACTGTGTGAACAGAGTGATGGACTAGATGGATCCTTGGTCTGATTCAGCATTGCTCTTATGTTCTTAAGATGCCGTAAATAACTCCTGACTGAAATTCAGAGTGGATTCACTGGTCCACTGACATTGGAGCCACCTTCCTCCACTGGTTTCAGTGCATCACACCTGGAGGAGGGCTGCAAGGCTGGGGAAGGGTGCTCTAAGCTCTTGCTTGCTCTTCTGGCTCTGCCTACTTCATAAAGGTGTTGTACCTGGAGTCCTTATATATGACTGCTAGTGTAAAAGGGAAGAGCATCAACGACACCTTTTCTTTGTCAGTGGCCAAGTGCGCCCTTTCAGAGCAGTATAACAGGGGAGAGTTGGATCTCCCATCTGCAACACCCTGCATTCCATCCCACAGAGAGCAAGGTTACACTAACTAGTTTTGTCTCGGGAAAATTGCCCTCTTCCTGCTATAAGCGCATCAAGTAGTCCTTGAACTACAAAGGCCAGCCTGATAAGCATTTCTTGATGGCCAAAGAAAGAACTCTGATTACCTAATTAATGAGCCTGTTCTTTCTGACTAAGTTGTTCAAAGCTTTCCACGCAATTCAAGCTCTGACAAAACTCGTCCGCGAGAAATCGTGTGCTCCAAAGCCTTTTACTACTGTTATACTTGCCGACCTGTGATAACCTCACTCCAGGAAAGAAAAAACTACTTAAAAGTTCAAACAGTTTTAAATTCTGTTTTCACTGGTACCCAACCCAAGCAACCACCTATTTTAAAATTGTGACGTTTTGCTAAATACCATACCTGAGTTCTGGATAACTCTGATGTCTTTTACCATCAAAGCAATGCCTTTGGGATCCTGTTTGTTGCATTATTCTAACTTATAGTATATTTGGATATATTTACTTTCTCTAAAATGTGTGTGTAGCAAACAGTTTCCTAATCACATCTCTTTCAATAAAGGACCTCTGGATTCACCATAGAAATTCAAACATTCTGCCCTGTTTCGAGAAATCTTGCTGTGATATCTAGAGTATATTCTCTAAAGCAGCCTTCCCCCAAACTGGCATCTTCCAGATGTGTGGGGTGGCTTAGGGTGGGGGGGACTGCAATCCCACACATCTGCAGGCTTCTGTCTTCAAGAAGCCTGCTCTAAAGGACAAATATGTGATTGGAAAAGGGGGGAAAGCACAAGGGGCCAATTCTAGCCCAGATGGAAGGGGCACACGGGCTTCTTGCATGTTGTACATAAGCAATCGAAGGGTGGGGTATAAGTACTATGAGCACAAATGATCTCATCAGCATCTGCACAAGAAGAGTTGACGAGGGGTGACAGACTACCCCAAAGGATTAACATCCGATTGAGAATATTTAGCCCCCGTCAGCTGCATTTACACATTAGGCGCAAACCTGAGGCTAGGCAACCGGTGCACAGATTCCAAGCTTGGATCTGGCAGCATCACGTCACAGTAAGCACATTGTTCTCTTCAACAACTTATGCTTTGATTTTCCGAAGACAGACCTCCTTTGTGTAAAGATGTCCTTTACATATTTTTACCTCCATTTTGGCTTCCCCCCCCCTTTTTTTTTTGACAATCCTTTGGCACCACTATAGATGGATGGATAGATAGCTGCTGTCACCTCCTACTCTTTGAGTGCTTTTACCAGCAACACCTGAGGGAAAAGCAGCACTAGGGTTATTAATAACTGAGGAGGGGGCTGGCTTCATTTGACTCTAAAATTGCGGTGGTGCCAAATTATTGCTCTTTTAAAATCTGCTTTTAATCGGAGAGAAAAGAAAAGAAGTTTGGACAATTAAGAGTAATGAGGAGCTTTAAAAAATAGCTCTGGGAAAATTAGCTGTGCTTTTTACTGCACTTGAAACGTTTAAGGAGCTATGTTAATGTGGCATAAAAATCTGTGTGTGCCGGTTGCGTGTTCGCACAGAACACAGTGGGTTCTCGGAGAAGCAAAGCACCCACAATCTGGATGCGGAGAAGGAAGCTATTCACAAGGCACCCAGTTGTTATTTGTGTGTGTGTGACCAGTCATGGACAAGGGAGCAAGGACCAAGCCAAGGTCTTGCCCACCATTGCTCGGCATTTAAGCCACAGTTCCGCTAACTCAGCCTCCCTCAACCTGGGTAGGACTGCAGCTCCCATCAACCCCAGCCAGCAAGACAATGGGCATGGTGGCAGGGGATGATGGAAGGTGTAGTCCAACACATCTGGAGGGCACCAGGTTGAGGAAGGCTGCTCTAACTTAAGGCAATTCAATCAATCCACTACACTGAACCAAAAAATATTGGGAAGAGAAGGCGTAATGGGGGTCCACAGACAGACATTTCCAAAGTTTGTGGCAAATGGCTACCTACAGAAGTTTGCATTTCTTTGAAGTCTATTTATTAGTCCACTTCCTTTCCTCTTCCTTTTCTGAATTGTAGTCCTCCAATAGAAAGGGAGCCATGGACCACAGGGGAAGAGAATGCCTTGAAGCATGGGTTGAATCCCATTACCTGGCACTGGTACTAGAACAGAGCAGAACAGTAGAGTTGGAAGGGGCCTATAAGGCCATCGAGTCCAACCCCCTGCTCAGTGCAGGAACTTATTTATGCAGTAATTCGTATGAAAGGCTTGACCTTGGCATACATAAGCTTAGACAAGCCTCCGCACCCCTGTGTGCAATAAACCTTTCACCAATAATCATACACAGATAGATGTTATACCCATCTGTCAGTTCAAGCAGGTCTGTATATGTGAATTAGGCACAAAGATGTGCAGTCTGCACAAGGTTCACCCACACACGGCTCAATATGTGCTAACACGGATGTCTGTGTCATTCTGCCGACACACACCACTGTCTTAAGTGTACACAAGCAAGCCCCACCTGACTGGAAACTCACAAGTGACACCACAGCCCAAGTTAACATTAAAAAACCAACAAGCACTCCCCCCTCTCTCTAACACACACACAAGTTTACAACATAAAACGACAAGTATAAAATCATTTTTCAAAGTACTCCTGCTCTAATACGTTGATTTTCATTTACAAATGCACAGTGTAATGAAGACAAAGCACCACCTCTCTCAGAGGAATTCTTTATCCATAGATCAGGGGAGGGGAATATGTGACCCTCTGATTGTTATTAGACTCAACTCCCATCAGCCCCTGGCCAGCATAGCCAATAGTGAGGGATGATGGCAATTGTAGTCCAACAACATCTAATCAACCAAATAGTTACCCAACCAGATAGATACCACTATCTGGTAACTACACCCAGTTGCCCTACTTCTGAGTTTAGAAATTAGGGTTTCCAAGGCAGAGATATGACTTGATCTCCAACATATTCAGGAAGGAAGGAAGGAAAGCAATTAGGCACTGGCCCCTTTCTTCTGAAGAAACCAAAAACTATTACCAGACCACCAGATAGGAATCATTGTGCATGAGAACTGTGGTGAGATGGGGAATGAACAGTCAGCGTCTGACACATCAGAAGGCAGGAGAATCTCAACGGCAGTTGCAGAATTAGCACTGCTTGCACCTAGAGGTTTAGAGGAACACCAAGTAAACAGCAGACATCCCTTATGTTGTTCCAGCCAATAACTTCTGATGGACCAAGTGTTAAATTCCCAGTTATTCTACTTGTTGTGGCAATGACCCATAGGGACAGGTTTATAGGAAGCATGGATCAAATCAGCATGCTTGGATGTTCCAAGAGGATGGTGAGATGGAGCGATTTATGTTCAGTACCATGTTCCATGGTGTTAATTCACCTTGGCACAGAGATGACATTGTCATGGCAGCCGAGAAGTGACTGTAAATAAGGGTGCGAGAGTGTTGCAGTTCCTGGAAGCATGGGTGGTGTAGGTGTGCTTTCAAAATCTCTAAATTGATGCAGCCAGTGGCACTGCAAAGGCTTATCCTGTTTGCATTTAAGCCAGGATTCTCTAGATCAGGGGAGGGCAGAAGGTAGATCATCTAGTGACTTGGACTTCAGCTCTGAGGCCCCTGCCAGCATGGCCAATGATCAGGAATGCTGTGAGTTGAAGTCCAAAATATCTATTATTATTATTATTTATTATTATTATTATTTTTTATTTATATAGCGCCATCAATGTACATCTGCAGTTCTATCTTATGCCCTTCCCTGCTCTAGAGAGTGAGCCTTCCCAAATGTCCCTCCCCACACTGCAAATAACAACAACAACAAAGTATTCCACCTGCATTATTTACTCTTGCCTTTGGCTTGGGCACAAGTATATGAAAGGATATAAGAAGGAACACGGTAACATGGATGCACATTGTGCTTAAAATGCACAGTGCATAAAGCTCTTGAGAGGTGGGGGAATAGGTGACCATTCCGTTGTGCTCTCTGCTGGCATTTAAATCAAGAACTGGCATTTGGATGTTGGGCACCCAGTCAACACACATTCCAAGAGTGGGTGAGGGAAGAGTTTGGACTTTCTTGGGCAACTGAACCAGTAGAAAGCCCTGCCTCAAATCTTTATCAAATTAATACATCTTTTGTAGAGAGGCAGCTAATGCTTCAGGCTGAAGGCAAGATCCACCCCTCCCCAAACTGGCATCTCCCATATTCCCTGAGCCTCTCTGAACCAGTGAGTAGTTTGGTTAATATATTTTTAGCCATGGGGGTCTTTTCTTCTACCTCTGTCCATGAGGCTCAAGTGCTTCCAAGTGACTTTGCCACATGCTAGCAACTGAATCCCCTCTCTGCTTCTTCCATGTTGACCTGAGCAGATCATTTGACGATTCAGCTTTCCCTTTGCCTTCCAGCTTTAGGACTGGAATGTGTCCTCAACGTTGAATGCCTTTGAAGGCAGCATAGTATGCTACCACACTAGAGCACTTTAACCTGGTTGAGTTGTAGCTTTTCTGCAATTCACCAGAAGCTGAATTAACACAGAAGTTCCACACATAATGTGGTCCTATGTTATCTGGCAATGGCCTTCCCCACGGCCAAGATCCATCACTAATCCCCTACCAATGCCCATCAGGAAGCAATGAAATCTGCAAACCCAAAACGTCTAATTAAAGACAAAAGGGCCTGAAAAACCTCCATAGCACTTCACCTGTCCGCACTAGTCAGGGTGGTACTGAAATTGTATTACTTCATTACCACCTTCCCCCAGAAGAACCCATCACAAACTAGATCCAGAAAAACATGCACAAACACAGGAAGACTTTCCAAAAGAGACTGGAATGGAATTGGCTGACAATGACATCACTTGGACGCTCTGTAAAAAGTGAATGAAGAAAGAATGGCATTTCCTCGGAAAAAGCCCAGTATGGAAGCACCTAGATTTGTCAAAACACATTGAGCATGTCCGTCTAATGCCTCTTCTATGAGCCATCAGTTCAGAGTCCTTTATTGCTTTCTTGGCCATTTTTTTTCTTTTTGCGCTGCCCTGCTTTCCTTCTTGCTCCTCTTCAGGTTGTTGCTCTCTCTCTCTCTCTCTCTCTCTCTCTCTCTCTCTCTCTCACTGCTGTTGCTGTGACCTCCCCCAGCTGCACAGTGTTGACAACCCCTCTCCCAGAGGGGGTACAGGGAGAGGATATGCAGCAGCTGGATAATTTTCCAGCTAAGTGTGCAGTAAAGCGCACAGATGGGTTATTGGAGCACACAGCACAGGGAACAATGTGGCAACCACAAGCGTTAACTCCTCAGCGCAGCAGAAAAGTCTTAGATGCAATTCGTATGGTAATAGTGTTGGCACTAACGATAATTGGTCCTGCACTATGCCTGGCACCGTGGATGATCCACATTCATTGGTGGGATTAACACCCCCTCCCATGCAATGTTCTGCTGCTCCCTTCCTCACCCAACCCGCATGGACCCACAGTTAGAAATTTCATGTGAGCGTTCAATACAGATCTGCATAAATCTGCATCTGGTTTTTCATGGAAATCTATGCAAATTTAAAGAGGAACTATTTGCAAACACTAAAACTGGATTTAAAATGCAATCTGGGAAATGGAAACCAGAACCATGGGGACCCCTCCCCTCTCTTCCCCCTCACCTCACCAGGCCAAACAAAATGACAGCCTCTTGGGACAGAAGTGCATCTTTGTCTGTTGTTGTAACAAGGTACAGGAAAACTGTGATGCTTTCTTTGACCTCAAATTCTGACAAAAGAAAAAGAGTCAAGCCTTTGCCAGCTTTGATAATGGATCCCAGATCCCAACACTCCAAGTACCAAGCATTCTCCTGTAGGTTACCACTAGCTTTGCCATGTAGGCAAAGAAACAGGCAGCCGACATTGTGGCCCTGTTCAAACGACACCGTTTTTGTTAACAGAAAAGCCTTAACCACCATGGTTTAAGGTGTCGTCTGAACAGGGCCATTCTCACCAACTACTGTATCTTGCAAGTTGCATCCTTTGTTACTCACTCCCTGAAAGTGGGCCTCCACAAAGGGCACAGATCTGCTGTCCTAATAGACACGAAGCACCCCAGGCTGCCAATTCATTTAAGAAATACAGTTTTGAAACACCCAGCAGTTATATCCAGCTGCAATACAAACAAAAACAGGTATTGGGCAGTACAGAATTGTAATAAATAATAAAAACACAAATTCATTTAGCATAGCAATTTCAGAAACAAGGATAAACTAAGAAAACAAGCATACTATACACCTTTGCTTCAGCCAAAGCCTCTTGGTTTAAGAGGGGCTACTGAAGCCAGATGTCTACAAACATGGTGAGTCTTTTTCTGTATTCCCCATTATAGACAAACTGTTATTGGAACAACTGAAACTAGCTGCCCAAAGTATGTGCTGATAGCAGAGCTATTAGGAACCTGATTATCTTTTTGACTTCTCTGGGATTCCTTCCCGCTTAGATATTCTTGATAGGTCACCCCCTTATCCCCAAAACGTATCCTGATCCCATCCTGTCCCTTTCCCCACCCCCACCCTGCCACCACTACCAATTGCTTGTTACCCTTCCTTCTTTCTCTCTACTCAAGACTGTAAATTCCTTGAGACAAAAATTTGTCTTTGCTGCAATGTTTGTTTATGGCTTGAGGTAAGTGATAATCCTACAGTGCAACCCTATGCATATCTGCTCAGAAATAGGGCCCATATACTTCAAGACCCAAATAAGTGGTCATAGGATTGCAGCTTTAACATCTCGTGTGGGTAAACAAAGCCACACCTGGGTGAGCCCGCATATTTTATAAAGTCTAATGCATTCTGTGGCAAAGGAAACATAATGCCACCAAGCATGCTGTTTAAAGCAGGCTCCATCCATAGGAAGGTGAAGAGCCACAACTGGTAGGAAGGCCAGGCTAAATGGTATAGGAGAAACCTGGGAGTTTAGTCAGAAGCAAAGACGTTGCTGAAACTTGCATTTCTTAGTCAAGCAATACAAGTGTCAGCACCTTGTAATACTCATCCCAAAACACAAGGTAAGCATTAGGACTCCATGCTTCTTCCCTAACCTGGATCAAACCCCAAGCCAAATCCAGCTCCTTCCACCCGCTCCTCCTCCAAACCTCTCCCTTCCACCCACTCACTGCAGGCCTCCAACTCTCCTCTTCCCTCTAGTGCCTGGTGCACTGCTCTGCAGCATATCAGGCACATCGAGAACAGGCATGTCAATAGGGGGTGAGACACTACATTACCCAGCTCTACATGCGCCTGGCATGTTGCACAGCAGAGCTTCATGCAGTACAAGGGGAAGGAAATAGTCATAAGAACATAAGAAGGCTCCATCTAGTCCAGCATTCTTTTCACACAGTGGCCAACCAGCTGTTGGCCAGGGACCCACAAATAGGACATGGGTGCAAGAGCACCCTCCTGCCCATGTTCTCCAGCAACTGATAGACTTACAGCCTCCTCCCTTCCTCCACCTGCTTGCTGCCAGAGCAGTTGCAAAGTAAGAGGGTGAGCAGGGGATGCATGAGTGGGTTTGTTGAAATGGGGGGGGGGGGGGAATTGTCCTACATCTGATTTTTCTAAGCTCTCTAAGAAACAGCTTGGATAAAAACAGAGGGGCTCAGAATTCTCAGCAAAACCAAAAGCTTTCCACTGTGAACTCACTTTTCACCAGTCAGAAATACCAAGGAGAGCTGACAAATATAAAGGAGAGCAGGTAGGAGCAGATGTACATGTAGGTCCTACTCTGTAGGAGAACTGCTCCCATGTGGAGAAGGCGGTATGGCTGTATTATGGTGGAGGAACAACCCCACAAACACTTTCCTCTAAAGCATCCTACCCAACTCACCTAGCCACACCTTTGTCTTTTTCCTCTGCTCCATGCAATGTATGTTGGGCATCCGGTGAACCCTGGGCTGTTCACGAACAATTTCCCAGCTTACTGCAGGTGTTAAGATTGAGGGCAAAACCCTCTCTAAAATCTCTTGGCTACAGTCTAAGAGAACAATAATATTGGCCCCAGGTGGTAGGCGCTGCTACAACCTTGGAAAAGAAGACCCTGGCATCCAATGCCTCCACTTGCAGCCGCCTTGGAAAGAACTATGCGCTTTCCAAGGTTGCAAAGGCAAACTCAGAGAGGTCTGAAAGGGGGCACACCAGCGGGCAGGAAGATGAGAGAAGGGAAGAGGCCAGGAGGAGACAGAATACAAAGAATCCATCACCTTCACCAGCCCCAGTCCTGTCCCTGCCAGCACGACTCCTATAGACGGGTTCAGAGGCCCGTCCAGAGTAAAAACAACAGCAGGCGCATGGAGAGGCAAAAACTGCCTCTGCTGCTCCTCCTGGTCTTCTGGGAGTCGCCCAGCGAGGCATTGGATCCACAAAAGCCTCTGAGTTCAGAAGCCTCCATCTAACAAGGGCACAACCCTCAGAACTGCCCCCTAAGTCAAACATTGCCCTGCCCCACCCCACCAGTTCTCCCACAACCTTATGTTTGCCTTTTCTGCATTTGGAAATTTTCTAGTGCATTGAGTAGATTCTCTGCTGCTCTTCCACGGGGGCCCAGGTTAGTCTTCCCTTGTTTCAAGCTTCTTAGGAGGGGATGAAGGAAGCAAAGATCCCCCTCCTCACATCATAAGCGGTGGCAGCTTGCTGCAGAGCTAGTTTCCCACTATCCTCCTCCGCCAGCCTCTTGATAAAATCCTGACTCCGGGCCGCACTTAAGAGCATAGTTTTGCCAAACCTGCCAAGCTCTGCCCAAATCACAGGTCCCAACTACAAGTGGGTCTGACGCGCCACGTGGCTCTGTTCGCCCCGGTGAACATGATTAATCAGAGCCGCCTGCCCAGGAAATGAAAGGCAGGTCAGGAATGTATCAAAATGCAAATGGGCCCTTTTCAAGGGAGTGAATGTTCAGGGGGGTGGAGGGAATGCGAAGCGGCGTATTGCAAGGGAGGCACAGGGTAGGAAAGAGCCCTCCAGGTCGGAGCAAGAGATGGGGCCATAACTGTGCGCCATTAGCATGCGTCGGATCTGCGGTTGAAATCTGTGCCCAGATCACAAGGGGACACCCTTGCCCTTAGAATAGCCATTTAATTCCCGCTCCTGGCCCATTAGCACACACACACACATTCCCCAACATAATCACAACGTTCGGCTATGCAGATATGCGCACACACACCCTCCACAGTGTGCCTCACTCCAATTAAAATGCATAAAGAAACAGGGCGCATCGGATGCAATTTCACCTGCAGATGCTCCAAAGAAATCAAACAAACTAAAGTTAGATATTCCCACATGGTCCTTACTGCTGAAAAGGGTTGGGGGGCTTTTGTCATAAAATTTGGTTAGATAGCCTTACTATTATCCATGCCGCCCCGAGGAAGCAACCTCACACTCGGCGAGTCTCTAAACTATTTCTCCCAACATCTATCTATTGTCCAATACTTATTTTAGTGGCTCCCAGGCTTCTGCTAAAGTCCCGAGAATCACAGCTTTCACATATATCATACACATACGCATCTCAAGCCTTCACAGGAGGCGGAGAAAGCCTTGGGAAAAAATGATTACAGCATGTTTCATGCGAGCTGCATTGTCTGTGGGTTATACATGGTGACTCTCCCCAGGGGCCAGCGGGGGGGGGGGGGGGAGCTCAACTCAGCCCTACTCAAGACAGCTTTGCTGAAGTCAGACTTAAGGTTGGCTAGCACCTGATAACTGGCCAAAGGGCCTTGCTGCAGAAGGATGAAAGAATCCCAGATCCTGGTAATTCAGGCTGCAATCCTATCACCACCTATCTGGGAGTATGCCCCATTGAACTCAGTGGGACTGACTTCCAAGGGTTTTTCACAATCAAGGATCTTACGCTTGTAAGAGCTGATGAGGGTACCTAGGAATTTAATTTAAAAGCAGTTTTAAAACAAAGACATACACACACACAAATAATTGCAACATTGTGCATGCGTGCTATACCAAAACAGCACAACAGACATGCCAGAAGGGGTGGGTGGGAATGAAAGGCAAACCAAATTAAGAAAGGCACAAGGACATGAAGGAACAACCTGATTTCCATTTGGCAAGATGTCTGTCCACGCATTCTATTGAAACGCAAGTTCAGTTTGCCTTTTGAAAAAGCAAAGAAAACCTGTCCTTCCCGGAAAAAGTGACATTGCCCTTGCATCTATCTCGTGATGGAAGCTCATACCTCATTACTCCAATTAGACTCTAATGTCCACAGCATTTCTTGCCCTTAATCTTCAAAGTCTGCAAACATTGTGATTTTTGATTTCCCCTATGTCATTCAAATGCAATACATACATCCACCAGAGGAACATTTGAGTTTCAAAGAACTCTCTTTTGTTTTCTGTCCCTTGGTTAAGGCCTACGGGAAAGGGGGCCAATCTCTGCCCTCTTTGCAGCTCCCACATGCCACACCGAAGCTAGGCCACGAAACCACAGGTGCGGAAGGTGCCGGCGCCCAACCTTGGGAAATGCAAAGTAATAGCAACAAAGGCAAGTGCCTCTGAACATGTGCAGAAGACATCCTCTGCTTCACTAACCACAACTGGCACTTACTCGTGTGAGGTTAGTGGCGGCACAGCAAGGATCATAAACCCAGCACCTCTCCTTTTTAGAGAGTAAGGCTGCAATCCTGTGCATACCTACTTGGGAGGAAGCACCATTGAACTTTATGGGACTTATTTCTGAGTAGACGCACATAGGGTGCGCTGTTAAGGCTTCAATCCTGTTCCCATTTACCTGGGAACAAACCCCATTGAACTCAACAGGACTTCTGAGTAGACATACCGGGGGGGGGGGGGGCTGTGCTGTACACCACTTCACAGAAGAGGCTAGTCAGACACGAGAATGACCCCGCCCGCGGCCAGCCGTCTCTCTGTCTCGGGGCCGCGGCACGTCTGTCGTCGGTTCCCTTCCCACCTCTCTCCCGCTGGCCCGTCCGCCGCAGAAGCCCGCAGGGTGGCTCCCTCCGGCGCCCCCGCGTCGCGCGCGCGGCCTCCCGGGGGAGTGATAAGCACAGCAGGAGTTACTGCCGCCTGACACTTTAATGAGGCGGCGTCCCCGCCGACATTAATATTGCGAGGCCCGCAATTCCCCGGAGGCCTTTTGAGGGGGAAGCAACCCAGCGCCAGGAAAATCAAATAAATAAATCTCGCCTAAACGCCGGCGAGACCGCGGGAGCGCGCGGGGCACTCACCTGATTTCCCCGGTGAGCCAGCACCGGCAATCAGCGCCGTGCTAAACGGAGGCGGCGGGTGATTTATCCCAGCTCTAAGGCTCAGAGTGGGGCCGCCGCCGGGTGATGCATGGAGCGGGAGCACACAAGGGGGGTGGGGGGAGGAAGCCGCTCAGGAGGCCACCGCTCAATCCCAAATTAATTTGAATATTTTGTCCCATCAAATCTATTTAGTGCCGCGCGTGGCCCACGTCCAAGAAAGATTGATGACTGTTCCGGGCTGGGGGCCTTTGATTGCACCTGGCACGGCGCCCGGCTGGCGCGAGGCCTGAGGCGAGCTGACTCCCGCGGGGAGGGGAGGGATATCAGCCAAGAGGAAACCCCCAGCCGTGGCCAGAACCGGGCCACGTGCGGGCATCGGGGCAGGACAAGGGGGCGATCGAGCCTCGGCGGGAGAAGAGGATGGCGGGCAGTCGGAAAACTCTGCGTAAAGGGATTTAGGTTACAGTACTTGCCCCAGAATAAGCCCCATTTAACGCAATGGGACTTACTTTTGAGCAGTAGACATGCATAGGGCTGGGCTGCGCTGCCTGCCTGCAATCCTATCCGCACAGGATAGGGAGGGTCCACTGACCAGCGCACATAATAGGATCCGGGTGCAACCCTGGGATCCGCGCCATTGCGAGCCGGGGGACATTTTCGAATAACCGCGCATAGGGCCGTGTTATGAGTTCGTGTTATGGAAGATAATAAGCCTGGGTAGGTGGGCGGGACTCCTGGGTTCCATTCTTGGAGGTATTGGAGTTGGGAGGGTTCCGAGTAGGGGTGGAGAATCTTTTTCAGACAGAGGGCCGCATTCTCTAGTTGTAGTCCAACACATCTGGAGGGCACCCGGTTGGGGAAAGCTGCTTTAAGCCTAACATGCAGTGAGCCAGTTCCTTACACAAATCAGACTGGAACAGATGTTAGATACTCACAGGTTTTCTTTGCTGCGGCATCTTTACCTGTTGAATTTCTGTCTGTCATATTAAAGACACCAGAATCATGCCAAAGGACAGCACCAAGCAAGGACCCTAGAGCAGAACTAACCCCGAACAGACTTAGCACGATTGTGGAGAGGGGGGGGGGGCACTGAATCACATGATCACTTTGGGGACTTACTCCAGATCCCTGGGATGATCTCAAGATCCCAGGAGACCCAGAGTTTGAAATGATCGTTCTTTCATGTTTTCCAGCACAGATTCAGCACAGATGTCTGTTGCCACACATGCACACACAACAAGCACTTGGGCCTGTGGAAATAGAGGTACCCAGATGACCCACATTCAGAATGGCTTGACTTCCCCACAATCACACAAAACTGTGACTGAAGAAGTCGCCATGGATGGAAAATAAGCCTGTGTGAATTAGCCTCCTGGGCCAACTTTGACTGTGCAATGAATGGCATCCATAGGCAGGACTTTGCCATCCAGTCCTATAAAAGGTATTCCAGATCTTTAAAACAGGGCTGTCACTAAAGACAAGAGAACAGGAAAGAAATTCTCTGGGTTCGGCCACACTCAAAGGCTGTCACAGTGAGTGCTGCCACCTACTGTCTCCCTGTTCCTGACATTGCTCCCAGTACAGCCCATGAAGCACGGGGAAAGCCCTTTCCCCCCTCCTCCCACCTACCTACTACTGCCACATTTATCACCAGGTGTCGGGTGCTCATGGAGCGCGAATTTCTCCGTCGCAACTAATTCCTGGGCCTCACACTCCATGGACTCTGCTGTGTGTGTGTCTGTGCGCTCATGAGATATGTGTGTATATAATTATAAGCAGAGCTGCAGAAGCCACCTATTCTTAACCCTTCTGATGCTTGAGGTGAGGAAAATGGCACAGGTAGGGAATTCTCACAAAGAGCAGCCTTCCCCAAAGTGGTGCCCTCCAGATATTTTAGACTATTTATTTATTTATTTGTTACGTTTATATACTGCCCCATAGCCGAAGCTCTTTGGGTGGTTTACAAAAGTTAAAAACAGTAAACATTAAAAGTATACAAAATTTTTAAAACCACAACTCCCACCATCCCCAACAATTGGTCATGCTGGCTGGGGCTGATGGGCCTTGTAATCTAAAGAGACCCAGACTGGGGAAGGTTGGACTAGAACTTGCAGCCTGCTGCTTTGGGTTGTATGTAGTTGTTTTAAAATCTCTGGTCTCTTGCAGGGGACGCTTCTTGGTTTGTTGTGCGTTAGATGCATTTTAAAGTCCCCTAAGGAAAGGTGTGCATGGTTCTACCGCAAACAACCCACACGATCTAATCATGGAGAAAACTTGGCTTGATCACCTGGTTTGTATAGACAAAAAAGAGAATTAAAATGTGTCAAAGGTTAACCCTCATTAATCATGCTTACATCGCGAAGACCTAGATCAAGGAAGGATACTAGAAAGACATTTAGTGCAGCCTCATGGGACGGGAAATTGCAATTTTTCGGTATGTATGGTCTCCCCACATCCAGCCTCCCACCAGAAAGCACACAGCAGCATCTTCTAATATTTCAAGGATGAGGTTCCACAATATACCCAGGCCACTAGTTCCCAATGAGATTTTTCAGCAGGGACATTTTTCCTGATATTCAAACTCAATGTAGGCAGCTGCAACAGAAACCCATTAATATAGAAATTAATAATGTATAAATTAATAAAACAGTTATGTATTGCTTCTTGCGACCGCATTTAAACGATTTTTTAGAATGCGCCCTCCAGCATGGAGTTGGGGATTCTAATCCATTAGTAAACTCTGAGAACAGCATCAGGCGATGGCGTTCAGTCCGGGGTCATCAATCCTGGGAAAGTCAGAGATTCAGAAGTTGCCTCAACTCTTGCCCTTACTTGCCAGATGCAAACGTTGTTTGTTCTTTTAAAACAAGTTGTTTATAAAACTTTTCTGTGGCACAGGGCCTATGGCAGCAAAAGCGAGGGAGGGAGCGCCCCAGAGATGGGTGCTGAAATCTCTGTGTATATTGTAATAGTCCCTGCCATTTTGGAAGCATCTGTCCCTTTACCAGCAGAGGAAGAAACCGACTAGAAGTGGGGTGGGGCTCAGGAGAGGGCGGGGGGATGGTGGCTGATGATGGAGTGCATTTTTGCCTCTGATTGTTACTTGCCGCATGCATGCTTCTTTTCACAGATGTGAACAGCTGTTTCTGTGAATCTGCATGATGAGCAGTTTCCTCCCAAAAGGTTTAATGACCCGGTGCTGCCATGGAATCAAGTTAATGAAAAATTAGTGACTGTAAAATGACCCTGGCTGGGCTTCCCCTGATCACACCATAGATGGCCATCTTGCAAGGTAAATACCAGTTGACATAGGACACGCCATAATGTCCATTCTCTTCCCAACCTGCCCCCCCGAGGCAGAAATTCTCAAAAGCCCCTTCCCTACAACCCTTCAGCAGTACAAATACAAGATAAATAATAACAATACATTCAATAACAATCACTTTGCTGCCTTTTCGTGCCACCCAAAATTAGCTGCCCGAAGTGACCACCTCACTCTGCATGTAGGGCCGGCCCTGGTCTTTGGCCATCCCCAAGTCCTGAGTTCAGTCATTGGCATTTTCAGTTAAAAGAAACAAGTGCTCCTGCTTGAGAGCCTGGGGAGGGAGGGGACCAAATACGAGTACAGGAGGAGAAAACTGGACTAGATGCGCCATCAGAATGAAGCAGCTGGTTTTACCCATCCCAAAGGGCAGTAAGTGAACAGTGAAGGGAAGACAACTCAGAGACCATTGCACGGTGGGCTTCCTGAAGGAGTGCATTACTGACTTCAGGGGGTCCTAGAGAGAAAGTCTCAAGATGTCAGCATGGACTATATGCTTGTTCCTGGAAAGAAGGGGGGAAGATTCTGCCTAGATTTGGCACTGAACTGCCTTCTTCAGAAAGATGGAGCCTGCAAGAGAGATGGAGGGCAGGGCAAGGCTGGTTGCTCAGTCTGGAGGCATCTGATGTCAGAAGATGTCACCATTCAAGCCAACTTCCCTTGCAGCTAGTGGCAAGAGCTCAAAGGGGAAGAGAGAGAGAGGGAGGAATGTGGGGACTGACATGCCTCTTCACAGGCTTCCCTCCAACCACGGTGTTACAGACAAGAACATGCCCTGCATCTCAAAGGGGGACTGAGCAGGCAACAGCCAGGGAAACTGATGGGCTCGACAGCTGCTGAGGACCTTGCATAGTATGCAGACAGAGAAGGAAAGGAGGGTGCCTTTCTGGGGTGGGAGAGGATGGGGTCCCAACAGGTCCACTATTAGCTCAAGACTGCTGGCTCTACAGTAGCAGGAGTAGGCAACCTGGTGCCCTCCAGGGTTTGGATCCAGTCTTGGTCACACTTTGAGTAACCCCATGGAAATCAACAGCCCTGGATGAACTTTTAAGCAATATAAGCACGTGCTTAGGGCACCAAGGGAAGGGGGGGGGGAACCACAGACTACTGGTACCATAGCTGTAGCCATCTAATTTTAAGGAATTCCAGATTCCTAGCGGCATATTATATTTTCCCCTTATAACAATTTTATTAAAAAATGCATAAAACAGTGATGACAATTTGTATTTTTTTCTGTTGCCCTAGTTATAAGTAATTGCCTTATATTGCTTGCTGCTATTTAGTGTTAGATAAATATAATAAAAAACAGTTTATATATAATATAGTTGTGTGTTCTGGCGTGGGTGATGGCCTTGAAGAAAACTGAGTTTTTAATGTCTTATTTCACCTTCAGCACTTACTGAGTCTTAATGTCTTGCCAGCTAAGCAATGGAAGGGCCAAGGGGGCACCATTATTAGGCTGTGCTTAGGGCAACAGCTGACCTTAATCTGGCCCTGGAAATCAATGAAACTTAAGTTAGTCATTAATTACATGTTCTACTGATTTTAATGGGCCTAAGTCTGGATCCAACCCGAGTTGTCTTGGATTACAATGTCCTTTATCCCAGAACATTAGCCATGCTGGCTGGAGCTGATGGAACTTGTAGTCTAAAACATCTGGAGGGTGTTGGGTTACCAACACACACACCCATACACACATCTGGTATAACAAACACCAGTTACTGAAAGCAAGCATGGCAAATCAGGTGACAGGTGACTGACAAGCTCCCTGTATTCTCTCCCAGGGCTCAGATTGACCTGGAGCAACTGAGCAAGGCAACTGCAATAGGGCTCATGGTAGCTAAGAAGAATGGACCACGTGGTAGCTACTTGTTCCCTCTTTCTTCCCCATGTGAAGAAAGAGAAAGCTGGTCATCCCTGTTGTGGGACAGACAGAAGCAGAAGGCAAAGCATTGGTAGGGAAACATGATTCCCCCCCCCCTTCTGATGATGCTCAAGGTGGCTGATATGGAGGAGCTATCCTATGTTATCCTCACAATAACTCAGCAAAGTACATTAGGATGATTTCCCCAAGGTCACCCAGTGAGCTTTATGGATGAACAGGGATTTGAACACAGGGATCCTTGGTCTTAGTTCTCTCTCTCACACTCTCACACACACACACACTCTACTAAACCAGTCTTTTTCAACCGGTGGTACGCATACTTCTGGTGGTACGCAGAAGTAGTCAAGATGAGATGCGGCATATTGATAACAATTCACAAGAATTTACTCTCCCACAACCCACACATCCACTCCTGCCGGCCCTACCAGCCATGGGTTATCCACCTCTGACCTTTCAGCATGCTAGTACTAACCTTTTAAATTACTAATGTATTATTATTTGTGTTTGTTTGTG
Organism: Elgaria multicarinata webbii; assembly: GCF_023053635.1. Classification (NCBI taxonomy): domain Eukaryota; kingdom Metazoa; phylum Chordata; class Lepidosauria; order Squamata; family Anguidae; genus Elgaria; species Elgaria multicarinata. The sequence goes on along the minus strand of NC_086172.1, from coordinate 76,764,893 downwards.
TTTTAAAGCCATACCAATAAAAGTTACTGCCAATGATACTACTGCAGTAATACTACTCATGGTGGGACCCAGGTTCTTTGATAGAGTCATGGAGGGCGAGGAATACATAAGATACGAAAGGCTGAGCACCACTGCAGTACACCACACTGGCTCTTAGGGGCCAGGGGTCCTGATGCCTTAGTAGAATTAAGCTAAAGAACACCTTTTATGCTTGGAGTTGGAGGGAACACCCTCTTCACCAGAAGAGCATCCCAGAATGGAGAATCATGTGTGTGTGGCAGTGAAGGCCTGCTTGTTGCTGTCAGCTAGCATCAGGAAGTGCAGTGCTATATGTGTAAATCATGCACATGAATGTGCCTCCCTCACATGGGCTTGACAGGGGAATTGGCATGCCCCAAGCATATATATGGAGTAGTGCCTTTGCCTGCCAGCCCTAGTTCCAGAGCAGGCTGATAGCTCCTATTTCAGTGGAGGTGGTGAAACTGCACTGAGTTTCAGTTAGAACCAGTCAGAACTCTAAAGCAGCTAGCCAAGGTGCTGATTGGATCTGACTGAAACTCAGAGCAGATTCAATGGACGCAGTTATTCCACCCGAACAAGATTGGGCTTTATTAAATCAGTCGCGCAGGCGGGCTCCGGTAGGTCCTTTTGTGTCCTGCTAGGAGCAAACGTCAGCTTGCATTAGCATTTGGTGATGACTTCTCCCGCAGTGGGGAGCACCAGGTCGGGCCTGACATCTCCATCATGCTGCCAGCATGACAAGCATCCTGATTGGAAGGGAAAGGTGGCAAACCCTCTGGGAGATCCAGACAGAGTTTTTCCAGGCTCCTGGCTCTCCCGGGCACCAACTTCATCCCTGGAGAACCCATCAATGAGGGAGACGTTGTGCTGGCTGATGAACTGGAATTGCCCTTGTCTTCAGAGTATCCATCTACATCACAAGGCCTGTGGCAGGCTTGCAGGGGAAAGGAAAGGAAGGGAAATGGGGGCAGGCCAGTGCTCAGAAACATCACACACATGCGTGCACACGTGCACACACTGACCCCACAGATAAATAGATGCAGCACCTTTAAACCCACCATATTTAGCAGTTGAATGTCTGATATCACCAGCAAAACTTCTCCAGAGGAGGAGACATGAGACCCCTATCATGGCAAACATGACTAAATAATCCCACACCATCACAGGACATGTCCGTATGAAAGGAGCCATCGAAATACCTTGGAAAGATTTGTCTAAGATTGGCCTTATTCCCTCCAACCACATATTCTTAGCTATTACCTGTCAGCTCATGCTAGGAACACACACACACACACACACACACACACACACACACACACACACACACACACACACATATATATATCCTGGCCTCAGATACAAACTCTGCAATCAGCCAGATCTACATCTCATGTCATATCAATACAATCCCATCATGGTGATGCTATATCCCTCTCATTTATACCTCGTAGTGCACACAGCGACAAATATTGCAGTATTTTGGATAATATGGAATAAAAAAGCAGGAGATAATGCTAGAAAGGTGGAATATGGAATGCATAATGTGCCATAACAGTTATCAGTGCACTTCAATGCTGATAAATATAGTGCTTGTCCCAAAAGAAATCTTTTCAGGATTCCCTCACTATACCACCACCTACATACACACACAGAGAGAGAGAGAGGGAGGGAGGGAGGGAGGGAGGGATCTCCTAACTTTTTTTGAACTAGTTATTGAAAGAAGATGCCCTGCAGAACAGGTCAGACACTGCTTGAAAAGGAACAAGATCTTGTCAGCAAAGCCAATGCGACACCCCACCCCCAAAACCCATACTCACTGAAGCAATTACCCGAAGACAGCAAACTGAAATTACAGGGGACCTATATTTGCTAAGCCCAACACATATGAAGTGCCTGGTACAATATATCTCAGTTGCAATTGTGTGGGTGAAGCCAAACAATCCTTGAGAACATAAACAAGAACAGCCCACGGCTTGGGTGTGCAAACACTTTCCCCCAACATGATTTGGCTTTTTCCTCCTCTGTGCAGAATGGGAGCAAGTATAAAAACACCTTTTAACAGTGGGTCTGAGAACTTAAATTCATGCCCCTGCTGATTCCATAAGCCATGGATTGAAAAGAGGCCTTAAGTTTCTTGAATCATTGCCCCCTCTCCCAGCATCCACCCACAGTGGAAGAATGTGGATCCCAATGCTGAGAGGTAGGTGTGTGTGTGTGGGGGGCACAATAGCCCCAGACTCTGGAATCACTCCAGAGGAGACATATCTTGCCCTGATTGCTGCAGTGTCGCTGGATTTGTGGGCAGTGGAGGTGCAGCTAGGTAATTTTTGACCCTGGACTTAATAGATGGCCTTGCGTATTACTTCAATTGTGAAGCACACAACTAACGTTCCTCTTTCCCACCCCCCACCCCTGCCCCCGCCCAACCATTATTCCATGCTTTACCACCACTTTTACATTCCTTATACGTTAGAATGTTTCCCAGCCCTGCTAAATTAAATAAATACTCTGAGCATGTGCAGTTTTGCATTTTAAGCTCACTGCACCATCATGACTACAGGAATAAAATGGAGTTTGCTTCTGCCCCCATCATCTACTGCTCTCTGGGAATTCATTGGAGTTGCAGGGCCCTGACTTTGACCCCAAGATCCAGCCTATCTTCAGCATTGACTGTGGGTGCAATATTTATATGACCGGGGGGTGGGGGGTGGAAGTGCCAGTGTGTTCTCATTGTAACTATAACACGCATTCTTAGCGGAATAGTCATATGTAGCTTGTACTATATGCTGATGTTGTAGAGAGCTGCAAGAAGGGTACATGCCCGTACATGCAAAATTTGCACCAATGTGGTATGTGTGTGTATTTGAAAGGGAGGAAAGTCTGCATGCATGCAAGCAGAGAAGTGTGCGCTTCGGCGCAAACCTCATGCGTCTACAGGCATGTGCTTGGCCTGTTTTTATGAATGAATGGGATGTGAATCCGTGTGCAGCTGTGCGTCCAGAGGGGGAGCCCAGAGCACCAGGGAACCACTACCCCCTTCTTTAACACAGAGCACATTGCCGCTTCAGACATTCCTTAACTGGCACGCGCCGGCGTTTCTGTATAAGCGGTGGAGAGTCCAATTAAAGGCCCATTGTTGGGATTAATAGCTGTGGCAGGCTCCCCCTCCGCCCCCTCCCCAGGCACAATAGAGGAGCGTGAGCAGAGGCTATTGAGGGGCGTTCAAGCATGGAGAGCTGCATGAATTCCAGATGGGCTGCTCGAGCGTCGCTCATGCCCACCCCAGGCATGAGACCAGCCCCAAATCCTGCCCTCAGTATGAGCCACATCCCAGTATTGAGCATCAAGTCTCTACGGCAGGGGAGCAATCCTGCCACAGACAATGGACCCAAGCCCATTCCAAACAGAGGCTTGGGCGCCTCTTTCGCGCTGCCAGACCAGCACCTTTTAACAGGTCCCTAAAGGTTGTTTTATTTCTTAACAATGCTTGCATACCAGCTAACATTCTCGGAGTCCCTCACAGTAAAATAGGGACAGCTCAGGATCAAGTTAGATGCGATGTTAAATGCGTCTTTGCCTTGAATGTGCAGTAAAATATGGGAAAGCATAACATTAAGACATTGAAAAGTACACAGATTAAAACAGCTATAGTAGAAAACTAAAATAAATTAAACCACCAGCAGCAAAATAATAATGATGATAATAATAACCACTACTACCACCACCAGCAGAGACAAAACACTGGTTGAGTCACTATTCCCCTTTTGACTGGCCAAAAGCCCCTCTGTCATGTCTGGATTAAGCTTCAATTTGTTTGCTCTCAGCCAGCCCATTACCGACATCAGACACTGGTTTATAACTAGAACCACTTCTTCGGATTTAGATGGAAAGGAGAGATAGAGTTGGGTGTCATCAGCATACTGGTGGCACTGAATCCCCAAACTCTGGACATTCGCCCCCAGCGGTTTCATGTTAAATAGCATCATGGATAAGAATGAACCCCGAGAGACAATGCACATCGAGGGCCAGAGCATCGATCAGGAATCTCCTAGTAACACCTTCTGAACTCGCCACTCCAAGAAGGAGCAGAGCCACTGTATAACAGAACCACCCAGTCCAATCTCCGGAAGACACCCCAGAAGGATACCATGATCAATGGTATCGAAAGCCAATGGAAGGTCCATCAGAACCAGCAGGGACACAAGCCCCCTGGTCCAGTTCCTGGCTCAGATCACCCACCAAGATGACTGAAACAGCCTGAAGCCAGATTGAAATAGGTCTAGTTAACCCACATCATCCAGAAATTTCTGAAGCTGAGAAGTCACCACACATGCCAGCATCTTGTACAATAATGGAATATTGGATTTTAAAAGAATATACACATTAAACACAAAGGCACATTTAATAGCACATCTAGGCTGGCTATTAACTGTGCCTATTTTCCAGGGATGTTCTGCAGAAGTTAAATATCTTAGTTGAGGAGGATCCAGCTTGATACTTCTGCCTGTGTTTGCAAATGCACATATAGAAGCCAAATAAGCATTGCTTACCTTCCATTCCCCCTGCCCCCACCCCAATTGCTTATCCAAATGTTGCTGAGCGTGCAGCTATTCTTTACTAAGTACAGCCAGATCCACTGTGAGATGAAACATTCTTAAGAAAATGGTTCTGGTTAGTTTACTAAAACTGCTTCTGAAGCTGATGCATGGCAGGGGGTGTGCAGTTTCATACGAGTACATTGGACAACAATGAAGGAAGAGCCTTCAGCAATGTATAATGATCCCTGGGGGTGAGAAGAGGGATTACAGATATACACAAGTCTCCCTGATTCCATCTGTAAAATGTTGGAAGACGGCAGCAAATGAAAGCGTCTCAGCAGCTTTCTTCAACCAGGTACCCTCCAGATATGTTGGACCACAAGTCCCATTACTTCCAACTAGCATCTGGCTGGGGGCTATGGGTAGGGTGACCATATGGAAAGCAGGATAGGGCTCCTATACCTTTAACAGTTGCATAGAAAAGGGAATTTCAGCAGGTGTCATTTGGATGTATGCGGCACCTGATAAAATTCCCTCTTCATCGCAAAAGCTAAAGCTGCAGGAGCTATACAAGAGTGACCAGATACAAAAGAGGGCAGGGCTCCTGCAGCTTTAACTGTTGTGATGAAGAGGGAATTTCACCAGGTGCTGCATGCATACAAATGACACCTGCTGAAATTCCCTTTTCTATACATCTATTAGATATACAGGAGCCCTGTCCTCCTTTCCATATGGGTACCCCAACAACTTCCATAGGCTATGGGAGGGTACCGTTTTAAGGAAGGCTGCATTGCAAGGGGAGTTGGCAATGCTGGCCTGGAACCACCTGAAGCAAAAACTCAACCCAACGTCCTCCTGCTCATTTGTTTTCAAAGCAATGTTTTCAGTTCTGCTTTTACCCTCCAAGATAATAACAACAACTCAAAAACAGTTCACACCATTTATACAGATAAGTGCTCCAAAGCAATATATCTGTTTGAAAGTCATTTAACCCATTATAAATACCCCAATGGCCATCCAGAAGAGCTAATAAGGGATAAAAACAACAACCACAACCCACATCTCCTGCTTAAAGAATAAACATTTTTTTAAAAAAAAATACCCCAAAACTTCCACCTCAAACATAACCCAACCCCCCAACCCCAATCAATTGGAGCTGCTCATGTCAGAAAGGTTGTAGGCTGATGTTTGCAACATAAGCAGCTTGGGAGAAAAAAATATTAACAAATGTGTGCGATTTCCTGGCAGGGGCCAGCACATCCATGTCCCCAATATTTAGGGTTGCCATCCTCTTACCAGCCACTGCTCCTGTGTTTGCAATGGCAGTTTGAGCATCTTGCCAAATCTTTAGCTGCTGATGTCTGCAAAACAAGCTGCTATTCAAGACACAGAAGCGGCAAGCGAAGTTGTTGCTTTTCCCGATAGGCAAAACGTACCAGTAAATTGCCCTTGGGGAAATAATTTGTTGTACATTTGCTTGTTTAAATGTATACATATGTTAGAAGCTCCCATTACATAAAGGCTGATCTAAAAGACACTCACGTATACCAACACCCGCCCACCCACCAGTGCAGCTGAGTGTTGCCTTCAGAAAGAACTGCCCCGCATTAGGTAAGACCTGCCAAGCGTCAATCCTCCTTCCACGCCCTTTCGGTCTAGGTTCTAAATACAGAAGCAGCTGGGATGGACCTATCTACTGCAGTTAACAGGTCCACTCGATTTATTTTGGGAGAAAATATCCACCCTTCGAATCACGCGCTTTGCCAAATGCCTCCCTCAGCTTTCCTTTCACCCTGTACACCCCCAGAGAAGGGATGCTGACGCCACCACGCTGCATGGGGGGGGGGGGGGTTTGAATGCCTGATGCTTTTTTCGAAGTGCTGGCTCAGCATTCTCCTCTCTGCTGCAGCCAGGAGAGGGGGTGGCTGAGGGGGGGGGAACTCCTGCGGGTGGGGGCATATGGCCCCTACGGAGCCATCTTTTCCAGATGGCAAGGACCGTTAGCGTGGCTCCCGCACACTCGGAGCCATAAACTTTATGGGCCTCATCAGTTAGGGTAATGGGAGCTGTTAAAGTCGCGCAGTTTAAGCAAACTCTCCTTGCAGGAGCCCGTGGCGCCAACATAGGCGCAGCTTTGTGCAGGCAGACCCATTTCTCATCTTGGGTGGGGGTGGGGGTGGGTACTGCCCAAGGCTTTCCCCTCTCCATTCCAGTAGTGGAGCATCAGCTTCTCCAGCCCCCACTACTGGAGGAAGACCCCAATCCCCTGATCTACAGAAGTGGCTCCATTAAGGTTTGCTTACAGTCTGGGGAACCTCTTTCCGCCTGAGGGACAAATTCAATTTCAGTGAAGCTCTCAAGGGCCGCATTCCTGTATTGGGTGGAGCTGAACGCAAAAGGGGTGTGGGCAAAAATATCAGCGTATTTAAGCGTAAAACTCTCCCTGCCACTAACTAAACCTAAGGCTTTAGGATGACCATATGGAAAGGAGGACAGGGCTCCTGCGTCTTTAACAGTTGTATAGAAAAGGGAATTTCAGCAGGTGTCATTTGGATGCATATACCACATGGTGAAACTCCCTCCTCATTGCAAGAGCTAAAACTGCAGGAGCCCTGCCCTCTTTTGTATCTGGTCACTCTATGTACAGAGGTCAGGGCTCCTGCAGCTTTAACTGTTGTGCTGAAGAGGGAGTTTCATCAGGTGCCACATACATCCAAATGACACCTGCTGAAATTCGCTTTTCTATACAACTGTTAAAGACACAGGGGCCCTGTCTTCCTTTCTATATGGTCATCCTACCTTAGGAGAATCATGTCAGCCTTTTAGAATGGGTAAAAAACTTCACACAACCCAGGAAACCACCAAATGATCAGGGGTTGGGGAAAATAGAATCAGGCCAGAAGGAGGTGTGGCCATTCTGGGAAGCTCACAAGAGGGGTGGATTTGGCCTCCGGGCCTGAGATTCTCCAGCCCTGGCTTCTAGCTTAGCATCTCTGGGCCCTCAATGCTTGTTTGCACTATGCACCTGTGCCAGTTTGTGGCACCTGGAACATTATATCTGCCCTGCCCTGAATACATCTGTACTTTGGTGCTGTAAAGTATGATTTTGAAAAGTGTAGCAGTTCAGAAGGGCAAATGTCCTCATTTAAATGCAAATGAGCCAGTACAGAAATGCCATGAATTGGGAGCTGCAATTGCTGCATACCCAGACTTTTGTGTTACAATCTTTGGTTTTCCTCCTTTTCCTGATGACTTCCCTAGTTTAAAAGGTAAGGCCCACATGGGTGGGTTATTTTAATCTATGGATTTTGTCTCCTCCTGCCCGCTCCTTTCCCCTATCCTTCCTTTGGCTTTGCACATTCTCACAAATTTTAACAGTACTAGCCCTAGCATTTCTGACTTGCTGGATATGAGAATCAGTGGTTCCAGCAACTTCTTTAAAACAACCTGGGTGGGTTCACTGATCATTTAAAACAGCCCATGGGTTCTGGGTGGTTTCTTAACCACACCAACAAACCAGCCTTGCCAGGTTTGGACATCACAGCAGCTTACACGTGGAGTTTGGGTTACGGAAATGATTATGCAAATCAGGACGATGACTCTTTTCCCATGTTATCATGTTTAGGCAAAGAGGGGTTTTGATTCTTCTAAAATCATGGCAGAATGTTGTAGTCTTGACAATGCAAAGTATTCTGGGAGAATAACTTTGAGCGCAATCCTATGCACGTTTAGAATGAAGAAAAGCCCTACAGCTTCCAGCATGCACCAGCCAGCCATGCTAGGAGTTGTAAGATTTTTTTCTGCCTAAACATGCATAGGATTGCATCTTAATTTTCTTTGAACAAAAACAGCTGTAACATGTATCATATTACCCACTTTGGAATAACTACCATTCCGTTTCTCTATTCGCAATTACTTACGTCAATCCCCATTTCATCCATAACCCACGTTCTATTACAAATCTAATTGTGGTTGTCACTTAATTAGCCACAGGGTAGTTAAATGGTGTTCAGGGTTAACTGATCCTTGTTCAGTGCTTGTAACTATGCGCCTTTTGCCAACTGGATTGCATTTTTCTAGATTGTAAGCCTGTGGACAAGGCCCGCCTTGTTTTTAATTTTTGTACAGTGCCTACTTATTTTAGATCAGACTTCCCCAAGTATCTTTTGGATGTGTTCGACAACAACTCCTAGTATATATTTCTCCTGGCTGGAGGATGCTGGGAGTTGTAATCCAAAACATCTGGAAGGCTCTAGGTTGGGGAAGGCTATTTTAGGTGCTTTTTAAGTAAGTGAGTTATACTGAGGAAATAATGAAATCAGCGGGTTGGCTACACTAATATTTCAACCAGGTTTATCTGTAACACTTCAGGTCAGCAATTAGGAACATAGGAAGCTGCTTTAAACTGAGTCAGGCCCTAGGTCCATCAGTGTCCACAGTATTGTCCACACTGACTGGCAGGGTTTCAGGCAGGATTCTTTCCAAGCCCTATCTGGAGATGCAGGGGATTGAACTGGGGAATGCGTGTATGCAAAGCAGGTGCTCTACCACTGAACGTCTTAATTATGGTTGGGGTGGGGCAGGATTTTCCAGCGGCTGAATCTATGGAGATGGGTTGTTTTTTAAAAGATCTTAAATTGCCTAACAAGGTATTTTTCCCCTTTGTGTTTGCAGGAATTGGTAAGGGTTGGTTTGTACAGTACTTATCCAACCTGGCAAACTGCAACCCGCTATTCATCTGCGTTTCATCCAAGCTGGCAGAACTTCTGCTCTGCAGGTCCGCCCAGAGGCTCCAAAAGGCCCAAGGCAAACAAAACATTACTGGAGGCCAGAGGCAACATAACTGTGTTTGGAAAACGAAGATATTCTACACAAATCATCACATACAAATGTCTGTACCAGACATGAATTGTAGGAGATTACTGATGACTAGCCAGGTACTGAGCAACATAAAAACAACAGCTTAAATTACATGATATATATGTTTTTAATAACACCAATTCCAGCTCTCTGGGGATAGCAGCCGTTCTCTATACTGGCTGTTTTTCTGAATGCTACACATATTCCTCTTTTTTCAGTTTCACCTTCTCCACCCCCAGTTTTTGTTCCCCAGGATTCTCTCTTTGAAAATTATAGGCTTGCTCAAGCCTCAGCTTTAACGCCTATGATGCAAGGTCTACAAATTTGGAGGATCTAGGACAGTGGTCTCCAACCCTTTTGGAACCATGGGACATTTGGCATTTCAAAAAAAAAATATGCCACGGGCTCAATCACCAAATGGCTTTTGTGGGGTGTGTGGCCAGTCACACAAGCTTCCCCACTCACTCCGTTAACTCACTCTGGGTGTTTCTATAAGGAGGGCTCTCAGCACTACCAATTATTAGTTGGCACCATACAGCTATCCTGTCTTTTCCACCCCTCTTTTTTTCCTCCTTAATGGTTTTCTGCACTAAGAATAAAGATGGAAGAAGCAGTGGGGAAATATGGGAGGGTTATGAGTGGAAGCCAATGACATTGGACCCCCTATAAAATTTTGTGAATGAGCCGGAGTGATGATACCATGAAGACCTCTGCTGGATGCCCTTTCCCCCTGTCTCTCTCGGACTTCTTTCTATGCATATTTTCTCACAACAAGGGAAAGAGAGAGAACAGAGATGTAGAAGGAATAAGAGAGAGAGTACACACACACCACACACACGCACACGTGCACACAAACACACACACACACAGAGCGCATCCCCCGCCCACATACAAGTGTATATAGAGAGATTTCTCTATTCATTTGCAAGGCAGTAGCTGCCCTGCCCAAAAATGGCTGGAGGGGGGAAAGGCGCCCCCTCACCAAAGACCCTATTGGTTCATGGGTCTTGGGTGGGTGCGTGGCTCCCCCATCAAGCCATTTTTGTCAGCAGGGGCATAACCATATGCAACTTAATGGAGAAAATGCAGCATTTACTTGCGTGGGTGGTGGTGGTGGTGGTGGTAAAGCCACCTGGAGGCTCATTATGGCCCAGAGGGTACACTGTCACAGGTAGTCAACATGTTGGGGATCCCAGAACTGGGACTAGCTGCTCTGGCAACAGACATGTCAGAGGACTGCCATGCAGGTAGGAGAGAAGAGGGAGCCATGTGTGCACAGGTGCTAAAATCAAGATGCCAGCTATACAGATGAGCAGTTGCACAAACACGTTCAGCACATAGGCCGAGTGGTAAAATAAACCTGAATTAGTCCATGGGCAGATGAAAGGCAGGGGCCCTTGCTCACTGGTAGAACATGCTTTGCCTGCAGAAAGTCTCAGGTTCAGTCCCCTGAATCGCCCATTGAAAGGATCAGATAGCAGTTGTTGGGAATGCCCCTTCCTTGCCTCAGAGTCTGAAGAATCACTGCCACTCAGAGACCAGGTTCACATGTAACGAGAAGCCGCCATGGGTAAATAAATATCCGTAAAATAGGGTGACCATGTGGAAAGGAGGACAGGGCTCCTGTATCTTTAACAGTGGCATAGAAAAGGGAATTTCAGCAGGTGCCATTTGTATGCATGCAGCACCTGGTGAAAGTCAGCATTAAGATGCATTAAGGCCGTTTGTCCCTAAAGCTCTCCCTCCTTCTCCCCACCCCATTGTTCTATATCCTCAAAGTCAGTAACCTGGGATATATTCAGCACTTACCAATCTCCAGACATGAGTAACCACATTGGCTCCTGCCACTTCCCACAAGGCAGCTTCCTTGCTCTGGAACTGTGTGATTACATGCTTGTTTCCTGATGATTTGCTCTGCTTTCACTCTCACTGTACTTCAGGGTTAAAAATAACAACAACAGGGCTAGGAAAAGTCCCTTTCTGTGCCTCCTTTCCACCAATTATCTTTCTCTTCTGACCATAAACATGTAGAATATAGTGTTTGAATAGGGCGACAATCCTTAGCATACCTGATAAGAAGTTAGTCCCATAGAACTTTTTATTCTCTCAGTATTTTAATACTTAATTTTAACTTAAATTTAAATTGTACTGTTTTAACTCTGAATTTTAATCTTATATCAATTATCCTGGTTGTGCTTTTTATACTGTATTTTGTATTTGTGCTTTTAACCTGTTGGTTGTTTTATTATGGTTTTAATTTTTGTGAACCGCCCAGAGAACTTCGGCTATTGGGCGGTATAAAAATGTAATAAATAAATAAATAAATAAATAAATAAATAAATAAATTTAGTTCTAAGCAGATGTATTAGGATCAGGCTGTTAAGGGTGCATAAATCCTATAGGATGTGTAAAAACATAAAGATAGTCTGTCCAGGAGGACAGTTTTTCCTTTTGCATCTCAGGGACACGCAAACAATGTATTTAGTTTGAAGCAGGTTAGATGATCACGTAATGCTTTGTGACTGCCTTTGCTAGAGAATCTAATTTTGTTACAGTAGGCATTTTTCTTGCTCTTTCCTTTGTTTGGGCAGGCAAATGAGTGACCGGCAGGGCCTGAAATACTCTACCAGTACTCAGTGTTCTAGCACATTTCTTCTGAATATTTGGCTAGATGGGCCATCTAAGGAGATTCAGACCTATTGTTGGGATCTGAATGCTTCCTGGGTTAGATGCCCATTTCCTTATGCTGTGGCAGATTTAGAGCACTTTATTGGAATGCATTGGAATGGATAGGATGGCAATTTTGTAATAAGGGATTTGTGAGATCTGCTACTGCTGCTTGAATTCAGGAGGGGCCCAGAATATAGATGCAGGCCCTGGCTCCATTAAGGCAGCTATCATATATGCACTTACTTTGAAGTAGGGTGTATGGATCTTGTTATATCCATTCCATTCGTGTTTCACAGATTGTCAAGCGCCTTTCATTCTGTCGACCACTCACTGACAAAATCATATCTATTTTTTATGGATATATGAGAAGTTTACTTATGCTAATGCAAGTGCATGTTAGTGGAAATCCCTCTCAAAAGGAAAAAGAAGTGTTGTGCAAGTCCAAGTATTTTTAAACTGAGCCATCCAAAAGCCATGTCCCTAGTCCCTAAGAGCTTCCAGTTTAAAGCACAGGGGAACATGTGGCCTTCCAGATGTTGTTGGTTTCAATTCACATCAGTCCCAGCCTGGATGGCCAATGGCCAGGAATAGTGAGAATTACAGTTCAACAACATCTGGAGGGCTGCAAGCTCCCAAGTCCTGGTCTTAGTGTTGATAGTGGGAAAGTTAACAGAGTATGACAAGATGAGAAGAGACAAACATATCAAGTCAAGAGGCATAGATTCAGGCTGCATAGCTAGTGTATCATCCAATGACTATGTTGTAATGTTACCCAAACCTTTGAGTGTCTTCAATAGCTTCCACAACTTGGCCAGGTGAATAACTGCTTATTACCTGCACTATGGCCAGATCTACAACAAGCAGGATCAGGGCCGGTGCCAGACAATTTTGCGCCCTAGGCAGGTGAGCTGCTTTCACCCACCCCCACCCCAGCATACCAGGGTGCGGGGTGCCATCTTGCCCAGCCGAAGTGAAGCCAGGACGCTGGGGTGGGGGGGCCGGCGGGCGGGCGGCTTTCGAACGGCGCGCCCGGCCAGAAGCCGCTCTGGGAGAGCAACTTCCGGGCACATCGTTCCGAAGCCGCCTGCCCACCCCAACATCCTGGCTTCGCTTCAGCTGGGCACCCACCCAGCCAAAGTGAAGCCAGGATGCTGGAGTGGGGGGGGCATGTGTGGCTTTGCTTCAGCTGGGTGGGCGCCCAGCCAAAGCGAAGCCAGGACGCTGGGGCGTGCGGGTGGCTTCAGAGTGGCGCGCCCGGAAGCCACCCTCTCAGAGCTGCTGTGGGACAGCAGCTTCCAGGTGCAGTGTTTGGCGCCCCCCTTACCTTGGTGCTCTAGGCGGCTGCCTAAGTGGCCTCTATGGTAGCACCGGCCCTGAGCAGGATATAACACTTTGAAAGCAGTTTGAAAATGGTATATGGAATGCGTCCTGGACCCCAACAGTTGTCAGTACTGTTATAAACCAGTAGTGTAGATCCTACCTACATTGCAACTTCGCCTGTCTCTCTGCTCTACTTTGACCCATCCCTTTCCTAGCTGTTTCTCTTTACCCCTGAACCAGGAACTTCTCCCGCAATCCACCCCACTCTATATCAATGGAACCAGTTCTGCAAACCAACCATCTCAAGTGATTACAGATAAAAATCCCACGAAGAACCTTGAAATCCGAACACTTGTAGTCAGGTTGCCTGTTTATATAAACACATGAACAGGCCTAATTGGGATCATTCTTACTGGAACTCAGTGTACAGAAAAGACACACTACTCATGGTTCTACCTTAAGAAAACTCAAGGCTTCCTGCACCAAAATGCACCAGAAGATCAGAATAGTAAATCAAAATACAATACTCTCCTACATATTCTCAGTGCCTGGGCTAAACACAGCTCCATACAACAAGCAGTGAATGCAAGCAATCAAATCCAAGGAAATGCTCAATTTGTTAATGTAACCGTTGAAATAGCTTGGTGCAGTAGACAGTAAGTGGTGATCCTGGAGTACAGAAGAAGATACCAAATATGCAAGGTAATATTGTTTATTGAACCAATATTTGTTGATGTATACAAATCGTGGGGGTGGGGGAAATGAGTCAAGCCAGTTACAAACCAGATTGCTGCAGATCCCTAGACAGATTTATGATAGTGGTAGAAAGTTTCAGGAGAAAGGTGGGAAGATTTCTGTTCTTGTTTGCAAAGACTGCTCTGTTGGTTGTACCTTTTGTTATATAGCACTATATAGACCCAAGGATCTTTAGGAAACAAATGCTACATCTCCACGGTGTCCCTTCTCTTGGAAAATGTTTAGCTGATGACAGTGGAGGCTGGTGGTGCCAATATTATTGGGGCGGTGAATCTGCTCTGGGTTTCAGTCAGAACTCTAAAGGAGCTGTGATGGCACTGACCTCACACAGAAGGCGTTGCCTAGCATACCCTTCTCAAGCCAAGCCCCACGTCTTGAAAAGCCTGAGGAAAGGGTAAAAACAACACAACCTTTCCCCTATATGTGAGGGAACAAGGTAAAGGGTTTTGATAAATAGGTTCTATTGTTGAGGTACTGAACTGCAGGTGTATTGTTAGATGCTTTCACACTGTGTAATGTAGCAGGTAATAAATCCGAGCTGACATGTGGTTTGTGGTAACAGAACACAAAGTAAAGTTTATTGAAATTTAACAGATCTTTGGTATTTCAATTTAGATCAAACCTGCTTATTTTTATATTTAGAACAACAATCCCAAGTCCCTTATAATTCTTCTCACTCCTCACACCAAACACTCTCACGAAGCACAAGCCAGACTAAAACTCCCAGACTAAAACCAAACCTCAAACCAACCACACAATCCCCTCAGCCAACCTATTTATACTCCTCCCTCCCTCTCTCTCACTGCAACACTAGCCACACCCACTCAGTCAAACATTCCACACTCACTAGACATACAAACTTCAGACATATCTAAGGGACAGAAAGGTGGGTATCACCACAGAGCCCACTGGCATCGGAGCCACCAGCTTCCATTGGCTGATGACCCTAGCTCAGGACAGTCCATGCCATTAGTCTTTTGGGCTCAGGACTTATAGAAAACAGTTTTCAACAGTGGTTATGTAATATTAGTGATATACTGCTTGACAAGAATTCATGCATAAAAATAATCAAGTATTATAAACTTATCCACAAAGGGCCTGTTCAGACAACATGCAAAGACATGGTTAGGCTGCTAATCCTTTTGGAGCAATTGGTTAGTGAGAGTGTTTAAACTGTGGTTATGTAGCCACCATGGTTAGGAATGGTTCATGCAACACTCTAAGCCATAATGTTTAGCTCAAAGTGCTTATCCACTGTGGCTTAGTGTGTCGTCTGAACAGGGTCATTGTTTTATAATGAGGTAGTAATCACTTCAAACAGGACTGTCTGTGCATGTTTTGCTGAAAAATCATTCCACAATAGTATCGCCCTGCCCAGATGCTGAGAAAAGCTTCCCCTGTTAACTTGTGTGTGTCCTGCAGGAGTTGAAGGGACAGAACTCCTACGAGATAAGTTGGCAACCCTAGTAAAATTTTCTCAGTTGTGAGGGGAGATGGCCATGGGCTTCTCCTTTCTTCTGTGCAACTCTAAGGCTGCAATTCTATGTACTGTGGGCCCAATGGGACTTACTTCCAAATCAACATAAAAATAAGTTCAGTTCTATGCATCTTACTCAGAAGATGTCCTACTGAGTTTATTGTTAAGTAAGATGGCTCCGAAATGCAGTCTCAGGGAGCATTCCTATGCATGTTTAGACAGAAAAATGTCCTACAACCCTCCAGCATTCCCTTATGCTGGCTGAGGAATGCTGGGAGTTGTTAGACGGTTTTCTGTCTAAACATGCATAGGATTGTCCCCTAAGTCTTCTAGCAGGGCTAATAGCGGTGGGGGGCATAGGAAGGGATAGGGAACAGGAGAAGGGTTAAATTTCCTGTACCCAGGGCTGTGGCTCTGCCCGAATTCAGAGTGCCCTGTGGGCATTTCTAAACAAAAAGGAAGTCATCTGGAGATCCTGCTGTGGCTCTCCTTATTGAGCACCCTGCTTGGCCCTAACAGTTGCACCAAAGAGAAAATTCTACCTTGTCTCATTGCATGAAATCACACCTGGTGAAACAGAGGGTCAAGGTCTTTCAGTTAATTTTAGTCTTTCAGTTTCTGCTTTTTTTAAATATGTCCCTGCATTGTAAATCTTTCCACAACTGCTAGGTTTTATTTTGGATTTTATTTTTCATTTTGGTTTAATACCATAGTTTTAAACTTTAAAACTTATATGTTACATTTTATTGTGTTGTATTTTATAGTTTTAATTGTTGTGAACCGCCCAGAGAGCTTTGGCTATTGGGCGGTATAGAAATGAAAAAAATAAATAAAAGAAGTGCAGCCCGTAGATTATATAGCTGGAACAGACCACTCTGATAGATGTGAGGGAGAAGGGAGGCCTCCTGTGTGCAGACAGTTGTAACGGTGAATGTCTTAGCACTCTGTCAGACCATAAAATGCTGATTCATGGTGTAAAGTCATTGTGACACATGAGAGGTACCACTAGACTGCTAATCACACCAAGGGCCCGGGATTGACAGTGTGGATTAACAATTGTCAACAGCATGCAGGAGACATGAGGGAAATCAATGCGTGTGAATATCTTCGTGATCTGGGGACCGTGATACCTGTACGGCAAGGTCAGCAGGCTAGTTGGATGGATTGTAATCAGGAGCTTTACTCAGACTAGAAAAAAGGAAGCAGAACAAACATATAGACACACACAGGCACATGCTGCTCCAGGCATAATGGGGATGGACATGTCCTTGGGGAGGACTTTGAAGGAAAAATGGATGCTTTAATCAAATAAAATACCTTAAAACTGCCATCCTCAACCTGGTGCTCTCCAAACATGTTGAACTACAACTCCCACCCTCCACAGACATGCTGGCTGAGCACAGTAGGAATTGTAATACAACACATCTGGAGGGCACCAGATTGGGGAAGGTTGCTTTAAAGCAAGGTTGGGCACAAAGTAGATCTCCAGATGATTTGGACTTCAACTCCCAGCATTCTTAGACATTGACCATGTTGATAGGGGCTTCTTTGAGTTGAAATTCCAAACATCTGAAGATCTGCCTTCTCCTTGTTCCTGCCTTAAAGAACTGTTTCTCTAACTTTAGGAAATCCTGCTCCCCTTCTAATTTCAGACCAGCCCCACAGCTAAAAACTATTTTAGTCAGAACCAGCCAGAACTCTAAAGGGGCTATCCAAGTCCTGAAGAAGATGCCCCAAAATTGTTTCAGTTCCTTGGATAGCTCCTTTGGAGTTCTAAAACCCAGAATAGACTCACAGCCCCACCACAATCGGAGCCACCAGCCTCCACTGCTAGAAACCATATAAGAAGATAACAAAACAGATTTGAATTTTTTTTAATGGCTTAAGCTGAAGAACTTGTTGATGAACTTGTTGCAGTTATGTTATGTATTCATGTACCCTACATTATAACAAAGACAAGCACTGTCTCTTCCATGTACATAAGTAAGTTCTTACAGAACTGGATACTATATGGCTGTGTGGCTTTCATTAAACTGTAAGTATTTACAGGATCATGGTCATTATTGGTATTATTTTCATCATTTCAGACATGAGCTTCCTATACTTCAAACACATTATGATGCATTGATCAGCAGGGCTTACAGACAGTTGTAATCACCTTGAGTTAATGATCTTGGATTTTTGTGAGGGAGCTTGCTGTATTGTCACTGTATTGTATAACAGAAGGTAACGCTTGGACAAGATTTGTGCAGGGGGAGAACCATGAGCACCAATTCTGGGCTGCCAGGCAATCATTCAGGCACTGTACTGAAGAATTAACTCATTGCATTGCCTCAGCCAACGTTCTGTGCCATTCCCATGTCTCAAGTGGCAACGCCATCCAAAATGCTTCCCTTTCCTTGGGACAATACGGAGCAGAGAGATGTTTGTGAGCAGGTGTGTGGAAAGACAGAAGGAGCATAGCTCAGCCTTACCCAGCCTAGTGCTCTCCCCCTGATGTTTTGGACTACAACTCCCATTAGCCCCATCCAGCATGGCCAAAGTTCAGGAGCAATGGGAGTTATAGTCCAACAACATCTGGAAGGCTAGCTTTGCCCTTCCTGTACAAAGCACTTTTCCCCCTCCTCCCCCACAAATCTGAAGATTTCCCCCCTTTTACCTTTAAACCTGCTGCCAAATGGGGAGCCCTGGCTTGTCCCACTCATTTCCACCCACCTCTTGCCATCCAACCGCAACACTTCCCTTGCCCAGTGTAAGAGCGGAACTCCAGATGTGCTAATGGGGAGGAGGGAGGATTGAGCAGTGGAAAATGGGGAGGAGAAGCAACAGATTTGAAAGTGAAGAGGGCCACCTCTGGGTAGCAGCCTGGCAACTGTGTGAACCTCAACCCCCCCCCCCCCAGTTTGGTCTGGTTCTAGGGGAATGAAACATCTTTCTGGGAGGCTGAGCCTTGCGCCCGTGTCTGGATTCTCCCCTGCCTACTGAATGTGGCAGCCTCACACACACATCACAGGTGACCAGATGGCAGGTATGAGTATGTATAACCCCTGGCACTGGCCTCGGTTGTAGCAGCTCGTGATCTTGTCCTTCCGTATGCACGGGAGGCTCCCAGCCCTGACCCAGAGAGCCTGATTAATTACGGAGCAAGACATTAATATTCACGGCTAATTAAAGATTCTTATCGTGACTAATTCAGCTTATTCGACATACTTGGATCAGAGACCACAGGCCTTTGGGAATAGAGGACACCGTGAGAGAGGGGAGATGGAAGCCGGAGAGTCTGGAGCCAGAATGTGGGGAGACCTTGGGCTTGTCAGGAGCCGGTAGCAGACAAAGAGTGAGGGCTGGAATTTGGAAATGCCAAAGGCAATGCTGGCATTCAGGGAGCAGGGCAGAGCTAGGAGACAAAATATGGGTGGGGAACATGTGGCCCTCCAGATTATATTATACTGCAACTCCCATCAGCCCCAGCCAGCAGAGCCAAAGGCAAGGCATGCTGAGAGCTGCAGTCCAATGACATCGGGAGGGGCACAAGTTGCTTGCTTGCCCACCCCTGAGTTCAAGGGGCGGTCAAAGCTCAGGAGGTGGAGGAAGGCAAGGTGCTAGGATTGGTACTGAGAGAGGAGGCAGATTCTGAAGTCTGAGTGTGCCTGTCTAGGAAGATGTCATTTTGGGAAGGGGGCAGGGTGTAGACTTGGCAAGGAGTGAAGCCTGGAGAGAGGCTTCTAGGGATTCTGTCCCCTTTCTTCCCGACGTTCCTGGGTGATTCCTCCCCAGGCCCCCCAAAGCCGACCCCTCCCATGGAGTGAGTGGGGGCTGCCAAGGGAAGGAGCACTGGGGCGGTCTTCCCTCTTAAGCTCCTGTTACACAAATGAAAGGTTTTTAGTCGGAAAGACTCGGGGAGAGTAATACATCTGGCGTATTGATCGCAGGCCAGGGACCAAGGCACGGCTTAAACAGTAATTGATTTCCAGCCGCCGAGCCGTGTTGGGGAACATTGATTTAACAGCACTGCAGACACTGCTACTAATCTGATTAAAGTCTTTAGCAGGAATGTTATTCTAAAGAAACACGGGCAGAGTTGGGAGTGGGTGGGGAGAGAGTGGGAGGAGGCCAAGGGGGCACCGAAGCCTGGGGTTCTGAGGGCAGAAGAGGAGGGACGTGGGGATTTGGTTGCGGAAGCCGCCTGCTCAGCCTCGTGCGATGAGGCTCCTCCAGGAAGGGGAATTCAGTGGCTCGTTCACATGTGAATTCTACCTTTGGTGGTCCTCCGCACTTGCACTCAGCTTTTTAGGGTGCTGCTGGGACTCTGGTGATCCCTAAATCTTGGCCTGCTGAAAACTGGAAATGATGGACAGAGGCTTGTAGATGCCCAGTCTGTGCCGCTTCGGGCTTGCTCCAAACAAGCCAGAGTCCTCAAAGTATGAGGCAGCCCTGCCTAGAGATGTGAAGGCCTGGGAAAACCCGCCCACCTAGAAAAATAGGAATGGTGTCCCCCAAAATGGAGGGGGGATCCAGCCCAGGGATTTTTGAAAAAATTTGAGGGAAAACTTTCCCCCTGAAAACTTTTCTGTCCTCTCTCTCGCCCACTATTCCCCCACCAAGTTTTCACATCTCCAGCCAAGAGACAGCAAACAGCTGCTAGGAGAGGCTTCAACACTTCCCTTTCCTGGTGTCTTCTCCCAGTCCAGTAACTGTGCGGGGATCATGTGCATGCCCTTTACATAAATACACCAGTACCATGAGAGCCACTTTCCCCATGCCACGTAACGTGCCTCTGTAGCATTCCAAGAACCACAACCACATGAGCAAGGTTGATTACATGACCCATTCCCACAGAATCCCAGCATGCCCCAGCCCTATCATCTCAGCATGAGTTGTACATGTGTGTGTATCAGGGTTTGTGAGGGATCAGTAGAGAAATGGTCCTTGATCCCAGTGCTCCATTTGTCATCCTTGGTCCTGGACCTTTATCTTGAGGTTACCTGTTCATAACAATGAAGGGGAAGAAGGCACCTCACCTGTGAGAATGAGTTCCTCATCTCCCCGAGCTAGACAGGGAGATGAGCAGTGTGCCAGGTCATTATGACATTACTTGCACATGGCATAGGAAACTTTCCAGGCTCCAGTCCTAGGGATTCTCCTGGTTATAGCCTGTGTCAGCCTTCTAAAGCATAGTGCCCTCCACAAATTTTAGACTTCATCTCCCATCAGCCCCAGCCAGTATAGCCAATGGTCAGGAATCCTGGGAGTTGTAGTCTAAAACATCTGGAGGTCAATCAAGTTGGGGAAGAATGACCTATGCTACCGCCTTTACATTCTCCAGGACGCCTGAACTCACTCTCACTCTCTCTCACTCTCTCTCTCTCTCAGTGTGAGTGAATGAGAAAAAAAGAGATATTTAGAGGTAGGGTAAGATTGGGTGTATTTGGAGAAAGGGAGTTGTCCCACTAGAACCACTGAGTAAACACGTGCACTTGCATTCATTGTTTTCTGCTTTATCTCCTATCAATTGTAGTAGCATCCCCAGGAGAACCAAGCAAATTCATTCCACCTGTCATCACCACTTAGTTGATTCTGGAACCACCTCATTTGTCTTTATGGCATATCCCAGTTACTTTGTGGACTAGGCATGCGCCTGAAAACAAGGTCCACAAATCTGCCTCCCCAGTCATCTCTCTCCCCATAGCTCCAAACTACCTGGCCCAGTGTTATTGCACTGCACTGAATTAAATCAAGGCGATTTAAATCAGTAATTTAAATCACCAAGAGAAGAGATGGAATTAAATCATTGATTTAAATCAAGTTTCCCATTTGTACTCCAGCTATTTCCTAAACAAACATGCATACTAATTGGTTCATATAAACATTAAAAAATGTTGATTTACAACTAAACTGTGTCTTTATGCTTCAGAGAAGGTAATCCTTTTTTTTTTTTTTTTTGCTCATGCAGTCCACGTGCTTTTGCACTGCAGTATTAAAATCCACTTAGAGAAGGGGTAATTGATTGCACACCTTGAAAATATCTCTGTGCTTTCTCCCTTCATCCCAGACTTGTCCTGTTTCAGATAAACCTATTCCCAAATTTACTGCCTTCTATCTATAATCCATCCCAGGAGCTCTTCCCTGCAGACACTCACAGCTATCCTTAGATACCAAAAGAGCCATGCGGTGGACTTCAGATCCAATAGACCTGCCTTCCCAACATGGTGCCTTCCAGCTGTTTTGGATGTCAACTCCCATGAGCGTTAGCTAGCATGGCCAGTGGTCAAGAATGCTGGGAGTTGCCATCCAAAACATCTGGAGGCCACTAGGTTGGGGAAAGTTGCATAGACCATGTGTATGTCTCTGTACACATTTGAATCCCAGTTTTGTGAGGGAGATCAAAGGTAGACCATATCCTCTGCATGAAAAAAGCTCTCAGGTTCCATCCTTGACATCACCAGATAATAAGATCTTAGGGCCTACGTAGATGAGACATTGGGAGATCTATAATTGGATCTCCAATGTTATTGCTTTTTTGTTTTTTTTTAAGTTAAAAGCAGCTGTAGGGCTCCTGAATAATTCAGAATAGGGCTGTTGGGTCCTATGTGTGCGGGTAACCTTTCCCTTTTGATGTTTTCAAAATCCCCTCCAAGATTATATTTAGGCCGGGTGGGAACATATAAGATGGGATGCCTGTATGGTTTCCCCTGCAGGCAAATAGCAACTTTGAAGGGGAAATTTGGATTAGGAAACTCTGTGTGTGTGTGTGTGTGAGTGTGAGCGAGGCTAGAACAATGGTCTAGTTTAGCAAGAGGCAGCTTCATACATCCCTCATCAGCACCCCCATGCCTAGCTTTGGTCGCTGCAGTGGCGGATCCTTTCATTACCAAGACAGATCCAAGGCAGCACAAAAGAATTGCTGTACTTGCTCCAGGCAGTGAGGTCAGGAATCAGTCAGAGATTATCTCACCCTTTCCGATTTAACTGAGGGATCTTTTTCCAGACCCACTGCCCCTCCCCTCCTTATTTTAATAGTGCGGAATGCTAAATGGCCAGGCTCCATGGGGTTCAGGCACAGGTATACTATAAATCACCCACGCAGAATGAGTATCTTTCCTAATCAGAAACGTACATTCGGTCAAAGAGAATCACGCTAATAAAAAGGATGGACAGTTTGAAAATGAACGCTTTGCTCAAAAGATTAATTATCAGTGCCTAGGGGCTTCAAAGTCCACTGTGCAAGGCCAGTGGCGAGAAATCTCAGCCAGTACACCCAACTGCCTCCCACAACCTCCATTCTGGGGGTGGGGCGGGGGGGGGGGAAGTGCCACAGGCTCACAGTAACAGGAAGTGGGGGGGGGCAGGGCATTTTTCTTTCTAGAAAGCTGTTTTATTGGTAAAAGTCATATTGCTGGGGACAAGAGATGGATGACCTCACCTCCAGGGTCTAGGACCAATAGTAATTCTTAGTGTCATCATGACTTCATGAGTCAGGTGGCTGAGTTGACCACACACCCCATTATGACAAAGGAAATTACCATTTTAATTGATTTCCCAGGAGGAACAGGATGGAAGGAAAGGAATTCAAGGACTCATTAATCAAAACATTTGCTCTGTCTGGAAAGGTGTTTTCCCCCTAACAGAAAACAAAAGGATGTTGATTTCTCCTGATATTCAAGGAAGAAAAACATATTAGGAGACTGATAGCTCATTGACTCCAGCAGGCAAACTATGTGTGTGTTTTCCTGTCTTAAAATGGAGGTTAAGTCCTAACATAGCTGCACATTCATTCATTCATTCATTCATAGAGAAGTACAAATATTAGAAACAATATCAACATAAGTGCCCTTTCTGTGCCAGTGAGTGACTCTCATGCATCAAGTCATAACTTTCCACTAGATCCTCCTGCACTTTACTTGGTAACATGGTATTGCCGGTCCTTGGAAGACACCAGTGACTCCCTGTTTATCCCTAAACATGCAGGAATGAAGATCCAAAGCCCCATAAAAGGGGCTCAGAAACCTCCCATCATTCATTACCACCCATCTCAGACCCACCTCACCACCCATCTCAGACCCATCACTATTTGCAATAGAAATGGCAGGTGTGGGCCCTCCACTCCAGTTTGAGCCAATAGCAGGAGGAGGAGGGTTTAAAGGCCCTCTATTCCCCATACTAGGGTTACAATATGAATTGGGGGCCCTGTGCCTACTCTAGGCTAAAAGAAAAAAAAGACAAAGCTAACAGTAATATCTCTTTTGGTCCTAAGCAGCATGCCGTTCCTCTTGAGGTCAAAAGATCCTGTGTTCCCCCTGTGGCACACTCTGAGCCCTCAACCATGGCTAATCTGCCCAGAATATTTGGAATTTATTGGTCCCAGAAAGAACACTCCTCAAAGTAGTTAGGGTGCCTCACCCCAGTATACAACAGAGGAAATGGCATTTGAAAGATCCAACTATCTGAGTGTCAGAAAACATCATGAACTGTTATGCAACTTTGGGTCCAAGGCTGGAGTTAGAGGGATGACTGGCCTGTTATGGCTTGGGAGTCTTCATATTGAACCAGTTTGCACATTATGGTGGCAAATCATGGGTTAATTAACCCACAATTTTCTGGTGTCATGTGTGGCTGCCATTGTGAATATGCAACCTCTGATCAGCCCGATCAGACGCTGTTCCATGAAGTGTGAACCAGATATTATGGGTTAATCGTGGGTTAAACAACCCAAACTTAACCTACAATTTGTTGTTAAACTTCGGGTTGTTTAACTCATGATCAAGTGTCCAGATTTGCATGTCACAGACCATCATGCCAATCAGAGCTTGCATATTCAAAATGGCAGTGGCATAGGCTGGGCACCACATTACTTGCGGATGGGCTCCTTGGTCTCTTTACATCTCAGGGCATGTCTAGACGATAGCTTATCCTGGGGATCACCCGGGGATCACCCTTGTGCATCCATATGACACACAGGGGATCCCAGGGGCAGAGAGGGATGATCCCTCCATTTCCCCAACATTACCAGGACAGCTTTTAGCCCATTTTTTCCCGTGGTCTCGGGATCGTCCCAAGACTGCGGGAGGTGTGGGCGGCCGTCCCGGTTTCATCCCGGCTCCTGGAGAGTAAATGTGAGGAGCCAGGAACTGGGCATGGGGCACAGAGCTCTTCAGGAGCTCCATGCCCATCGAGGGGGAGAGGGGGATTATTATTATTATTATTATTATTATTATTATTATTATTATTATTATTATTATTAAAAAACTAACCTTATCATTGAAGCGCTCATGCGCTCATCTTCAATTTTTTAAAAAAGGCAGGTGCGACGCCCTCCTTCCTTCTGGGATGTCGTGTGTCACGTGTAGACTGATGGGGAGGATCTTGCAATCAACATATCGAGAGATCCTCCCCCCTTCCCTGTCCAGTGTAGACATGCCTTCAGTCTTTTCCTCCTTCAAGCAACATCAGAGTTCTTTCCATATACAGATTTCCTTCTTCCCAGTTTTATCACAAACTCTATGTCAGCCTTCCCCAACCTGATGCCCTCCAGATGTGTTGGACTACAACTCCTACCACTCTTACCTTGAGAATTATAGGTATTGTAGTTCAATATACCCGGAGGGCACCAGGCGGGGGATGACCTGGTCTATACCCTCCTTTCCAAGCATCACCCTGCCTATTTAAAATCTGCTCCTTTCCTAACAAGTTTCCCCCAATCAGAGTAAAGAATAGAGACTTTCCTTAGAAACTGGTTTTGATGTTTAAACTTTACACCTCTTTTATAGCTTGGGATCAGGGTACCTGAACATAAATCATAAGAAGAGTCAGGCTGGATCTGATGGAAGTCCTCTCTAGGGCCCAACTAGATGCCTAGAGGAAGCCCACAAGCAGGACATGAATGCAACAGCATCCTCCCTGCTCATGTGCCCCAAAAACTGTATCGAGAAGTTTGCTAGCACTTATATCGGAGGGTATATACAGCAATCTGGACAAGTAGCCATTGATATCCTTAACTTCCATGAATTTGTCTAATCTCCTTTAAAAGCCATACAGGCTGGTGACAACCACTACATTATAGCAAATTCCATAGTTTAACCATGTGCCGTATGAAGAAGCACCTCCTTTTATCGGGTACCTGAATCTCCCATTATTCAGCTTCATGGGAAAAACCTGAGCCGTCTTGTAACCTGCTTTCATAGAAGGTTGCTCCAGCCCGATGATCATTTTGTTGGCCTGTTCTGCACCTTCTCCACCTTCTCCTTTTTGAGGCACAGTGACCAGGACTGCATTCTAAATGTAGCCACACATAGATTTGCATAAAGCCATTATGATATTGGCAGCTCTCCCCGCCCCCTTCCCCGATTTCTTTTTCACAGCAGCCACATACTGGGTCAAAATTTTCGTTATGCTATTCACCAGAGCCTCCAAATTCTTTTACTGGTCAGTCACCACCAGCTCAGATCCCAATGGCATATATGTGAAGTTAGAAAAAAAATTTGCCCAAATGTGCATCACTTTACACTTGCTTACATTGAATTGGTTTGCCATCTTAATGCCCATTTCCCCAGTTTGGAGAACCTTTCACTGTCCTTTTTTGTTTTGTTCTAACCCCCCTACATAATATGATGCCATCTGCAAACCTCACATCTAACCCCTAACTCCAGATCATTTATGAACCAGCTAGAAAGCACTGGACCCATTAACAATGTTTGGGGGCCTCCACTGTTTATATCCCTCCATTGCAAGAACTTCCCATTTATTCTTATAGTCTACTTCCTGTTCTGAAGGAATGTTCTAAACCTGCCCAGATATTAAAATGTTCAGCAGAGGTCTTTCTCTGGTCTGAGAGGTCTGAGTTGAGGGAATCATAACCAGAAAGAGAATCTTTCCAGTGGTGGCATTCCATTTTTGTACCGCCCTTCCCGGAGAGATCTGCCTGGTGCCCTCCCTGTGAGGTTTTAAGCACCATGTGAAGACTTCTTTATTTGCTCAACCTTTTCTGTGATGTATCTCATGCCTAGTGCTGTTTCACTCATTGCTTTATTTGCTGCATGATATGGTCTTATTTTATATTGTTTTATCTGTTGCTGAATTGGGCTTTAAAAACTTCCTGACTGTTAGAGCAGTGCGACGGTGGAATCAGTTACTTAGGGAGGTTGTGGGCTCTCCCACACTGGAGGCATTCAAGAGGCAGCTGGACAACTATCTGTCGGGGATGCTTTAGGGTGGATTCCTGCATTGAGCAAGGGGTTGGACTAGATGACCTTGTAGGCCCCTTCCAACTCTGCTATTCTATGATTCTATGTATTTATGCTGTTTTAATCTCTCTCTCTCTCTCTCTCTCTCTCTCTCTCTCACACACACACACACACACACACACACACACACACACACACAACACACAAGTGTGTGTGGGTGTAATTGTGTTGTAGGCCACTTTGAAAGCTGAAAAACACTTGATATATTCTAGCAAGCAGTCAGTCAGTCATTTCCATTAAAAACAAAGGAGAGTAAAACGGGTGGTGCTGAACGTTTTTTAAGCCAAGGGCCAAACTCAAGTTCAGAGAAGCTCTCAGGGCTGTATTTCAGTGGTGGGTGGAGCCAAAAGTAAAAAGGGGTGGGATGAAAATTCCATCCTATTGTTGTTTAAAGCACTTATTACTGCCAGTAACTAATCCTCAGGAGAGGCATTTCAGTCTTTTAGAATGTGTGTGTGTGTGTGTGGGGGGGGAACTGGGGTGGGGAGGGAGCTGGGGAAATACCAAACAAGTGGTGCTCAGGACCGGGGGAAGGGGGCATTGCTATCCAGGGGACCCCAGAGGGCCATATTGGTACCCCGGAATTTGTCCTGTGGGCCCGAGGTTCTGCACCACCAAAGTCTAACTACCCCACTGTGGGACATAAATACAACACAGCTTGGCTGAAAGATTCACCGCCCAAAGAACTTGTGGTTCCAGCCTTCCTTCTCCACCTGGATAGGGTTACGGTCAACATCCATACTAAGGGGAAATGTGCTGTCATCATCCCATCCCACCACACAATGTGGCTAATTCTCAACATCTGTAAAATTATAAATAGAAAGCAAATGCCCAGTTGGAGGATCTCTCCCAAGGCAGAATGTGTTTTTATCTCAACAGAACCTTCCTTCCACCTCTGTCTTCTTTGAGAGTAAGGAATATGGCAGCCTTCCTCGATCTGGTGCTTTCCTGATGTTTTGGACTACAACTCCCATCATCCCCAAGAGTTTACCATGTCGGTTGAGGCTGATGAGGGGTTATAGTTTAAAAAAAAAACCCATCTGGAGGGCTCCAGGTTGGGGAAGTCTGGAATAAGGAAACATAAGGCCAAATTACACATCTCATAGATTTGCGTGTTCTCCCTCTCCCTCCACACCCAACTAAAAAGTGGAAATGTGGCAGAGGAGCTGTGAGAGTAGGGGGAAGAGCCTTCTTAACCTCTCCCCTTTGTTGACATTATTCTGCCCCAAACAGCAGAGTCCACACACCTAAAGCAAAACGATATTGGAGTCTCTGTATCATTTCCCTCACAGGAAGAAAAAGCAGCTTGGGGAGGGCAATTTTGAGCAGAAGGCAAGAAGGGGGCAAGAAGGGGGGGGAAGGGTCAAGTCTTCTCTTTTTGTCACCACCCCCTCACTCTTGATTGCAGCCTCCAAGGCTGCTTTTCTATTATTATTATTATTATTATTATTATTATTATTATTATTATTATTATTATTATTATCTTAAGAGGAAAAGAAACATGCAACTGTTTGGCTCATAGAATTGGCCCAGAGGGCATCAGGGTATGAAAGGGCTTTGGGAAAGGCTGCTCTCCTTGGTCTGGAGACCTAAGACCCCGGAGAAAGAAGTGTCAGGTTGGTGAGCCAGGAAGGGAGCAATGTCAGCTGATGCTCAGTTGCCTGTGTGTCACCCAATCTCTCTTTCCTACTAGCTCACTCGTTTCATCGATAAGGTTAGATTTTTAGTTTTACTGCAAGTTCTGGGTGTTCAATAAACACTGCTGATTGGAGAGAGATTGGACCGCCCTGTCCCTTGGGAGCAGCAGAAGTAAGGAGCAGAGATGCTGCTGCCATTAGCAATGCATTTTTTATATTTAGCCTCTCAATGGCCTGGGAGGCTAATGGGTGTGTGGGGGGGTGAGGGACAGGAACAATACAAGCGTTGGGGAGCTGGGATGAATTCCTGAGCAATGACTTTTTTTTTCTTAGAGTGGTGAGTGTAGGAATGTCAGATATTCAAATGAATTTGGATTCCTGTGCATCCAACCTGCAGGTTCTGCAGCAGACTAGGGCCACAGCTAGACCTAAGGTTTATCCCTGGATCATTCAGGGGTCAAACCTGTTCATCTAGGTGACACACAGGGGATCCAGTGCTCAGGCAGGGGTGAACCCTGGATGGTCCCAGGATAAACCTTAGGTCTAGCTGTGGCCCAGCTTTTCCTGAGTTGCAAGGATTCAGGTTTGTACTTTTGGGAGGGATTTGTTCAAATTCACACTTGCGCTAATGTGTATCACTAATTCACACTTGTGTTAATGCACGTTCATGGAAGAGTAAATGACTGGTAATGCACATTAGTGCAAGTGGGACTAAATTCTCATACATCCCTAAAAAAATATCCAATTCCACCAATGAGAGGACGACGGAACAAACGACATCTGATAATCTGCAAAACACAGACAGGAGGGATTTAAGAAAAGCTGTACAACCCTAGGGGTGTGTGTGTGTGTGTGTGTGTGTGTGTGTGTGTGTGTGTGTGTGTGTGTGTGTGTGAGAGAGAGAGAGAGAGAGAGAGAGAGAGAGAGAGAGAGAGAGAGAGAGAGAGAGAGAGAGAGAGAGAGAGAGAGAGATTCTTTTAGGAGTCTGGGTTTGTGGTGAAGGACATAATACATGTGACATATGGAAACTCAAGTTTCTGAAGAGACCTCCTTGCTCATGTTTTGCCTCCCCCCCCCATCTTTTTGTTGGAGGGAGAACTGGAGTCCTGCAGCTTCCTCTCCTTCCATTTGTTGTGTCCCAGGCTGCCTTCATAGCAGTAATTAAATTATAATATTTATGAGGATTTTACATCTTCTGCCAGATGGAACTGTGACTGGCATGAAGAGGTGGAGCTGGACTCCACTCTTTCAAGCCCTTCATGCCACATGTCCACTGTCTGCCGCTCCCCGCCCCCAGGAAGGAGGGAGAAAGTCCATGCACAGTCAGAAAGGCTTCGGCAAGGAACCATCTAGCAGTACCCGCACCAGGGAATGAACTGTGCATGGGTTTTTTTTGGCTTTTGCCACTCTAGACTACCACATCCAAGAAAGCCTCATGTATGGGTCAGTTCACACACCATGAAAATGTTCCCTATGATGTTTACTGTCTTGGTGGTTCCAGCAGCAGAAGTCATCATGACAGGAATTACCACCAGAAAAATGTGGCTCTCTCTGCAAAAGACTCAGTTCATCCCCTTTATTTTCCCTGGTCTTCTGCAGTTCCTGAAAAGTCCAAGTATATTCATCAAGTATATTCAAGTATATTCATCAAGACTGATAGTAGGGAAGGGAAGTATTTTCCATTTCCTGATCAGCAAAAGTATCGCCCCCTAGAAAGTGATGTCCTAGGCAGCCACCCAAAATGGCTGGGTTGAGGCAAAGTGTAGCTGTCACAGGTCCATAATCCCCACCATCTGGTAACACATGGCTGTGCCTGGGAATGACAGTAACAGTCTGACTCATCCCCAAACAACAGCCAAGAACACAGCAGCACAAGGAGGGAAGAGTCAACTACGGGGAGAACATGGCAGTGGCCATTGGATGATCCACGATTATGGGGCTGGGCGAGAGGGGAGAGAAGTTTCCCTCTCCACTTCATCTACACCATGCTATGTATAATTTTATATTGTTATTAGCGATATGCTTCTTAAAATCCTTTTTTGCATCCCTTATTGTTTGCTTGTATTTCTTTTGTGCAAATTTGAGTTCCTTTTGTTCTCATTTGGGCAAGACGTCCATTTTCTGAAGTAAGATTTTTATCAAAGCTTCCTTGACACTGCTCATTAACCACACTGGTGACCTATTGGACTTGTGGATACCTCTCCTGCCCTGTGGTATACATTCTGAGCTTCTATTGTTGTAGCTTTGAGTAACCCCTGGAGAGATTTGACCCTATTGACTTTCCCTTTCCACTTCCTTGTTACCAACTCCCACATTTTTTGTTTTTGTTTTTTTAAAAGTTTTCTCTTTTGAACTCAAATGTGACTGAGTTGGACTTCCTTGGCAATTTTCCACTTACATCTAAATCAAATTTCATAGAACTGTGGTCATTGTTTCCAATTGGTTCATCAACACTTGCATCCCGCACTAGATCCTGGGCAGGATCTACACTACTGCTTTATAACAGTTTATAATGGTTTTGATAACTGTTCAGGCTCAAAACACATTACATACAGTATACTGTTTTCAAAGTGTTATATCTTGCTTGGTGTAGATCTGGCACTGGGCACCATTTAGGATTACGTCCAGGGTCACGTCCCCTCCGGTCGGTTCCATCATCACCTGTTCTAGGGCACAGTCATTTAGAGTATCTAGAAATTTTAACTCTTTGTCATAACCAGAGCATGCATTTATCCAAGCTCTGGAAGGGTAATTGATGTCACCCATGACGATAACACTGTGGATGTCCTTCCACCTCAAGATAGGAACACAGGAATCTGCCTTATACTGAGTCAGACCCTTGGTCCAGCTAGCCCAGCATTGTTGACACTGACTGGTAGTGGTTCTCCAGGGTTTCAGGAAGGAATTTTCCAAGCCCTACCTGGAGATGCCAGGGATCAAAGTGGGACGTTCTATAGGCAAAGCATGGGCTCTGCCACTGAGCTATGGCC
This sequence comes from Elgaria multicarinata webbii, assembly GCF_023053635.1. NCBI lineage: Eukaryota > Metazoa > Chordata > Lepidosauria > Squamata > Anguidae > Elgaria > Elgaria multicarinata. The sequence continues at coordinate 76,733,384 of NC_086172.1, read as the reverse complement.
CTTCCTCCATAGATCACTCTGAGCTACACTGGATAGTTTGTCCCCAGTACTAAATTTCCCCATTTTGGCTCAGGGACTTCTGGCATTAACATTGGCCCTTTCTACAGCATACAGGAGAGGGCCATTTTTTTAAAGTTACAGGAGCTGTAGCACACTCACGCTCCAGCAAAAGATAAATGTGTGTGTGTGGGGGAACCCGCTCCTGCTCCCCCACCCACCCCCGATTCCTTCCAGCCCGGCTCCTTCCCTCTACTGATCTGCGCTACTCGTGGGGAGGAGGGAAGAAGCTGGGACGGGTGGCCACACACCTCCCACGGTCTCCGGATGATCCCGAGACTGCGGGAGGAATTGGGTTTTCCCAGGGATTATTTATCCCTGGGAAAACGCGTGTTCATCCCCCCTGCCCCTGGGAGTCCCTGTGCGTCATTTGGACACACAGGAACTCAGCCATGACCAGTCTGCATTTTCAGGTTAGTGTAGAAACAGCCATAGAAACACCTTTACACAGTATCCCTCTCCAAATGTCTCTGGCCTCTGCATTTCCCCTTATGCCCTTTTGGCCTCTTTGACTGGCTATCATGTTCTGCTGTGTGACTGTGGCCTATTTCTACCCCATCCGTATTCATCAAAGACATCTTTACCCTCACTCCCTAGGGCTGAGTCATCCTGATCCAGACACTCCACAGCTCCTATTGGCTCCCCCTGCCCACCCAGGCTTATGGGCCTATGGCCCGATTGGAATCCACCACAGAAGAGCCTTTAGCATCGCGGCCCCATTTCTGGGGAGCTCCCTGCTCCTGGGGGTCAGGCAGGGGCCAACACTGTGATGGTTCCAGCACTTCCTGAAAACAGCTCTATTCCAGGAAACATTCCTTGACTGACAGCCACTGGTTTTACTGGAGTTCTGTTTTTTAAAAAGTAACATTTTAATGGTGTTTTAATTTTTGTATCTTTTACTGTTTTACCTCTAATGTTTACTTTTTACATTTATTTATTTATAAATACATAATCCAGATCAGCACCCCGTACACTTACATGTAAGTTAAAAAAATAGAGAGGCTAAGGGACACGCTACACATTTAACATGTCATGTAGCTTAGCTCTAAGACCCTTCATCAGCTGGTGTTTCCCTTCGTGCTGGAAGAGCCATGTTCCCTCACTAGCCTATTCTACTTGTATAGCCCTGGCTAGCCTCTCCTAACTGCTGTGGCAGCCAGTTAGATCAAGAGGACATTGCCATGGACTAGATGGCCAACTGAGCTTCATTCCACTCTCGGAGCTCTTCCACTCTACACCATCCGACAAAGGTATGTCGCACCCATGTTAGCCTTTGCATAAAGCTACCTCGATTGCCCCTCACTTCACTGCAGGCAACTCATGTAATGCTGTTAACAACCCCTCTCCCCAAAGCATGGACACACAGGCCAGGAATTAATTCTAGCTCCCCTTCATCTTCTCTTCTCTACCTCATGAGCTTTCCAGGCCCGCCCAACGGAGCAAGACTGTCTGTGTATGAAAAATAAGGGTCAAGCTATTTTAATCCACAAACTGTGAAGAGGCCCAGAGGCCCATGTTGCCATGATGGAATTAGGATGGAGTGAACCAGTTGAGAGGAGATGCAGCTCACAGGAGGAGAGGAACTCTGATTTGGGGGAATAAAAGCAAAGGTGGTAAGGAAGTGTCTAGTCACCTGGGACACAGAACACTTCACCACACAGAATGGAAGATCGCCAATTCTCCAATAGAAATTCCATTGATTCCTGTAATTTCAGAAAGGTACTAGACTAAACATGGAACATTTCTGCGCTTAAAAAAAAAAAAGCACTGATAAGCAGTCAGTTACAGATAGCTGTGAAGATCTAAGAGCTTTGACTCATTGTCCTGGCTGTTTTCAATAACATTCCGAGGTGTGCTTCGTGAGCCATTGTTCAGAATGTCTCTCTCATAATAGTATAACTCAATGGGGTCACCCCATGAAGCTGATTGGTGGGAGTTTCAGGACAGATAAAAGGAAGTACTTCTTCACACACCTCATAGCTAAACTATGGAATTCACTCCCACACAATGGAGTGAAAGCCAGCAATTTGGATGGCTTTAAAAGGGGATTCGACAGACTCATGGAGGAGAAGGCTAGCAATGACTGCTAGTCTTGATAGCGATGTGCTACCTCCAGTATCAGAAGCAGTATGGCTATGTACACCAGTTGCTGGGGAAAATGGGTGGGAGGGTGCTGTTGCACTCATGTCCTGCTTGTGGGTCCCAGGTCCACAGCTGGTTGGCCACTGTGGGAATAGAGTGCTGGACTAGATGGCCCCTGGTCTGATCCAGTAAAGCTCATCCTATGTTCTTAATTTCTGTTAGGATAGGACAGCTTTTCTCAGCCTGGTGCCCTCCAGGTATGTTGGACTGTGACTCTCATAATTATACAATTCTCATAATTATGGGACTTGCCGTCCAACACCTCTAGACAGGGCCAGCCCTGCCATGAAGCAGGGTGAGATGCCCACATCAGGTGGCAGAGTAGTGAATTGCACTGCTCTCCCTGCCCCCACCAAGAAGGCCTGCCACCACTGCCATGCCTCCTCCAGCAGGTACTCTGGAGAACCCTAGCAGCCACTTTCATTATGGTTCCTGGCTGCTTCAGTGATGCACTGTGCATTGATACACACCTACAGAGGCCTCCTGTGCCTAAGTGTCACCAACATCACACCATATCAGCAAAAGAGCCGTCTGCCCAACAGTAGCTAGGCTTGTGTTGTTTTCCTGACCCACAACTCTCTGAAGGCACCAGAAGCATCCCCCAACCCACTCATGTTAGTAACTTTGAAGGTGAAACTGAAACTACCAGTGGCCAAAATGGATTATGGAAAGTTGTTGGTGAGAGGCTTCATGGGTATCCAAATTAAAAATCCTGGTCCAATGTATCTTAGTTAGAGCAGAACTGAGCAGTTAAGCTGCTCATTTTAAAGGCAGACTAGTCATGTTAGGATGAAAGTTCAGTCCAGGATGATAAGCTGTTCTGATGCATAAATCCCTTTTCTATATGAACTCATCAGAGTGATTTCAGAGAGATTATTTGGATTTACCCACGTAGTTACCATTGTGACATCTGGAGTGTCAACAGCAGCACACGACATGCTGCGCCTGACATGCAAAGGTCGCTGCGTTTTGGAATTCTTGGTTATGAAAAGTGTTGACAATTGTTCTATAGATGGGTTTATGGCTCCAACATCTGGTTTTTTCCTCCCACTAGAAAGAGAACAGACTTGCATCCCTTGCCTTTCCAGCAGGGCTGCTGATATGATTTTCTGGTTCTAGTATACTATTTGTATTCAGACACCTCCCACCCCCTTGGACATGTGAATGTACACTAACAAGAGGTGACAAACTGTTCACATCACCAAATGACCTCAAGAAAATTTGTAGTCCCCTCATCCTCAGTCTGCCTTGAAAGAGAACTACAGATCTCTCACCAGGCATTTCCCTCCCACGATGCAATAACAGAACAGTTTTCTGACATCTTCTTCTGGCATCTGGTTAGTAGGTGATCTCTCTTGGTCCTTACTGTGGGCGCAACCTGGTCTTCAAGTCCCAGCTTTGGTCTTCAAGTCCCATCAGCTCCAGCGAGCATGGTCAATGGTCAGGAATGCTGTGAGTTGTAATCCAAATTATCTGGAGATTTACTTTATGCTGTAGGCCCCCCACATTTGGTTTTACACTATCCATATCCACATGGCTAGTGCCCAAGCAGAGGAATATATATCCTAAGGAGAAAAGGCCGCAGAGTCTTCTTTATCCCTTTCTTGGTTTTACTTTTGAACCAGGGCTCATTGTTCTCTGGCTGTTTCCATGTGTAACACTAAAAATGCCTTTCTCACATCCTACAGATGTACTACAAAAGCAACAGACACATCGTCAAGAATATCAAAGATGACAGTTCTGTATCTTGCATTGACAGTGCTGATGCATACGCACAAATAGTGCACAGGAGGCTCACAGACACTTTGAATGTATGGTGTGAAAATGCCCTGAAGCTGCTCTCTGTAGCACTGTTGGTTGCTGATAGGGTCAGGACAATGGGCTGGATGGTGGATTGCTGTCTGCTACCTACCCCCACCAATAAGGGTCTGCTATGGAAAAAGCAACATCCCACATCGTGGGATACCATGCTGTCCGAACCTGGCTTGCGGTGCAGGCATAGTGACTTTTCACCCACCCTACAACCCCTAACACAAACCACAGGTTGTAGGGTGAATGAAAAGTCATTATGCCTGTGCTGCACACTGGATTTGGATGACATAGCAACCCGTGATGTGGCACAGGTAAATAGGATAATCCCAATGATGTGACTGGCATGCGCAGGGAAACAACCAAAGCTGTTACCTCCACGGATTGTCCAAACCTGGCCAGTGAATCCTTCAGCCGTGATGGATTCCAGCTTCACAACTTGCCTTACATACATACATACATGTTAGCAAGATAAACATATGCTCAGCTGTCAATCTGACTTTTCCATTTTAAAAAAAAGATTTTAAAATAGTATTTATAAAGTTAGCTCCAGAATTGTTTGACCTTCACTGGGCCCTAAAATAAGATTTAAAATCATTAATAACAAGCCAGTTACAAAAAATTCTTCAGTGAGTGGAAAAGGCGTTGAGGTTGTCACAAGTACTAGACAATAGGTGCCTTCCATAGCCGGCTTTCCCCCACTTCATACTGAAACACAGAAAACTTGCAGAACCATTTTTTTTACTCTAAATTCATCTCTCGACATAAAATATTATGTTTTATTGATAGAAGAGAGGATGCTTTTGAACTGCTCCTACCTCTCTTACAAACATTACATCTGGCTTCACCTGTACTAGTGGCAGTTTGGATGAAGAGTAGCAGGAGACACTCTGTTCATAAGTTCTTTGTGTACCAAGGAGGAGGCAGGGGAGAGATTTTTGCTTTTTCCAAAATGGGAAGCTGTGCCAGTCCAGTCACCCCCCAAATCCGCCTCCACCTGCGCCAGGAGCCACTAGGGAAACAGTCCCCAGTCCTGCTTCAGTGTTTGCTATCGATTCTTTCATTTCCGGCTTTATTATCTTTACACCACACCAGAGAAAGCTTTAAATAATTCACCAACGTGAACTCGACACAGATGTTCCCGGAGGCAGCTGGATGCGGAGCCCAGGCTGTGTCTGAGCTGCCGAGATAGCAGCTTCCCTGGGGCCAGCTGATGAAGCTGGGACTGCTCCGAGGACGGGCGGCGGGGGGGGGGGGGGAGAGATGATGGATCCCGGCAGAAAAGGAAAATGGAGGTTTGGGGGCTCTGGAGAATCACTGGCTGCAAATCTGGGGTGCAGAGGTACTACTCTGGCATGACCCTGAAGTCCTGAAATCCCTCCTTTGCTCTTCCAGTCTTGCTTCCATAGCTCTGTGGACGGCCCTTAGCCTTAATCCAAATCACCCATCTAAATCTTGCCTCCTCTCCCTCCTCTCAAATTTCTGCACCCATCATGAGTTATCAATTCAGGGCAAGGCAATTGACTGGGTAGATGGAACACCTGCCCTGGAAACAGGCCCTCTTGATGCTGGGAGAGGGTGGGGGGATTGGCAGAGGGTAAAAAGAAAGAAAATGGAGAGATGTAGAGTGGATTAATGGTGGGAAACAAGAGGAAGTTGTCGTCGTCCCAGGTAAGCAGGGAAGGGAAGGTGGCCTTCAAACTTAGGAGAGAGAGATGCATGTAGACCTAGTCTAAAAAACCTAGAGCAGCCTTCCCCAGTTGTGTTGGACTACAACTCCCAGCACTCCTGACCATTGGGCATGCTGGCTAGGGCTGATGGGAGTTGAAGTTCAAAGTTTGGAGGGCACCTGGTTGGTGAAGGCTGGCCTAGAGACACTCCTGTTTAGAGCCGCAGCAGTTCTCTTGAAGCTCCTCAAACCAAACCTCAACTATTCCCTACCCTGTCATGCCAACCATGGGCTCTGGGATGATTAACCCAATATCAGAAAGTTGAGCAAGAAGTGGGAAGGAGAGAGTAGTGGAGAGATGGAGCCATTCTTGAAGAGATCCTTGATGCACAGGGACCAAGGGATTGGGAGCAAGAAGCATTGATCTTGGCTGGTGGAGGAGAAGATGTAAGGTGCTGGGAAGGCTGTATGTATACAAGGAGGGGCCAAAGCTCAGTGGTAGAGCAGCTGCTTGACATTTGCAAGTTCCCAGGTTTAGTCCCTGGTTTCTCCAGGTAGGGCTAGGAAAACTCCTGCCTGAGAGCCCCACCCCACCCCGCCCCACCCCAGTCAGTGTTGACAATGCTGGGCGAGATGGATCAGTGGTCTGACAAAGTATTAGGCACATTCCTATGTTCCTATATCTCAATCCAGGGGCCCCAGCAGTCACTATTGTGCCATGTCCACCTCATGCTTGGCAAAGTAAGCCCTGTGCTTTAAGGGTACTGGCTCTGTCAGCCAACAACAAAGGCCAATCCCTGTCCACCAGGACCTATAAAGCCCTACACTCAGAGGTTGCTCCTCAGTCTTGAGTTAACTTGTCCCACCTGGCTAAGCACCTTCTCTCTTCCCCTGTACTGCTGCCTTTTGAAATCCAGTCTCTGGACAGACCTCTGGACTGATCTCAACCACTTTTGGCCCATTGAACCTATGGTGGTTGCCTCTGGAACTTGACTCTTGCCTGTCTTGGACTACGTTACTTGCCTCCAGGCCTTTGGCTGCTGCTTTTGGAACCTGACTGCTTGCTCGTCTCAGGCTATGTTATCTGCCCCTGGTCCCTTTGACTGCCACCACTGGAACTTGACTCTATGCCTGCCTGGACCACACTGCTTCCTTCCCGCTGAAAACCAGTACCCTGAAATCTAATCATTAGGGCAGCTTCCTCAATCTCCAGGTGTTAAGACTGTAGATCCAATCATGCCCAGCCAGCATGGCCATTGGACATGCTGCCTGGGGATGATGGGAGTGGTAGTATAACACATCTGTAAGTTGCCAGGTTGGGAAGGCTGTACTAGGGAGTCTGATACCTCCTAGACCCTGACCAGAGAAGATGTAAGCATAGGTACTAGGTAAGTGTATAGCCTTTCCTAGCCTTGGATTCCCAGATATTGTTGGACTACAATTCCCGTCATATCAAGTCAGGGATGATGAGAGTTGCAGTCTAACATCTGGGGACTCAAGGTTACGAAAGGCTGGTGTAGAGGTTAGTTCCGGACAAGTTCTGGACCAGGAGGAAAAAGAGTTCTTACAGCCTGCCCCCCTCCACCAAGACTCTTCATCTTGACAAGGGCGCTTTTGCACAGCAAGCCCCCAACCCCCCTCCCTGCTTTTGTGCTTCTTTACATTAACCACATGTGAAGGAGTGAGTGCAGGGGTTTGCAGACGAGAAGGAGCGCCTTCTCACATTCCCGTTTTTTGTCTTTGTTTACTTTACTTTGGAGGAGGCGACGAGCCTGTGCATGGAGCACCTGTGCCTCCTTGCACCCCTGTTTTGTTTTGTTACCTTTTAGGGGCTTCTCCGTATCCCGGAAAAGCATGAAGGTGGGCCAGTGGCCATTCAGCCCACTGGCCCACCCCCTTCCCCCTGTCTGGCCAGATGGCAACCAATCAGGGTTTGCAATCTGCTCAGATACGCCTCCAAAGCAGCTCCAAGAGAAAAAAAGTCAGGGTAAGTGCCCAACTTTTTTAAAGCAGAGCTTTGGGGGTTTGCCCCTGGATGGCTTCGGGATGGCAGCTGCGTCTTATAGATGACCTGCCGCCACTCCGGATTCACCCTGGGGCAAATCCCTCATCAAGACAAGCCACTACTCTGGTAGAAGTTGCTCCTGATGCTGTCAGTCCAAGCGCACAGCCTGCACACTCCTAGCCCAAGTCTTCCCCTTCTCCCAGCTCAGCTGACGCACCTTGCTCCTGAGTTGCACCTCTCCACCCCCACCCCTACTTCAGCCTCAAGTATTTCCTGTGTCAAAATAGATTTATTCCCAGACAAAGCACAGTTCGCCTGGTGCTTGCTCTGGCTGTAAATACAGATCAATAATTTAAGGGGGCAAAAGCTATTAATAGAATGGGGGCGGTGGAAAAACATGTTCACCGGAGAGATGGGAAAGTCACAGCCAAGGTCACCTTGGAACACAAACAGATCAGTGGTGCGTGATGAGGGGAGGGCAGGGGTGTTGCACTGCAGGCAACAAGGCGAAAGTACAGCCCTATAACATGGGAGAGGGCCCAGTGGATGGAGGAAGGCCAAGTGGCTTAGAGGTCATCCACAGGGGAGTGTGCTCCATCAGAGGTGGCCTTTCATACATGGTTGACCTTCACCTCCTGGGCCATTGGCCACACTGTCTGGGCTCACAGAAGCTGGAACCCAACAACATGTGGAGGGTCACAGGTTTCCTATTTCAGGTATAGACCAAGGGCCATGTAGCTTGGACCTGAGAATTACGTCTGAGTGGTGGGGACAGAAGAGAGAAGCAGGGTGGAACCTGGGACACAGGAGCAATCTACAGCCTTTCCAGTAGTGGTGTAGTGGAGCCAGGGCTGAAATGGACACAGCACCAGCACTTTTTTATTATTATTAGCAGGGACGCTGACATCATCTGCCACCCTGTTCAGCATTCCCTGTTCCCTCTGAGCTCAGCTGCAATCCTCAGCAACAATATACTTTTCCCTGTTGTGATTTTGGGGTGGCTTGGTCTTGAATGGGCAATTAAGGGTGTAATCTTGCACATGTTTAAACAGAAAAGAGTCCTACAACTCCCAGCATTCCCCAGCCAGCCATAGGATTGCGTCCTTAATTGTCCATTAACTTTACTAAAGACCTACTTCAAGTAGAGATGAAAACTGCTAGAACTAAATTGTTGAGATGGTTCAACACAGCTGCCAGCATTTTTGGCTTTCCTTGAGGGTGTGGCTATGGGGACCATCATGATGAGTACCTATGCTTCCAAATTTACTAATACATCACTGCTCCCCAGTGGATCAGACAAGGTGAGGACTATGCACCTGGATATTTGACCTGAGGTCTTGGAAGCAGCAGAGCAGGCAAAACCAGATGGCTCCCCCCAGTTCCGTGTTAGCCAGTCCATGATGCAACACCTAGGGAGTTCAGTTATGGGGAGAGCTAGGAATTCCAGGCTAGTAAAAAGAGGCTTCAATACAAGACAGTTGTTTTCATGCTTTCTGTGCTCAGGGAACCCTTTGCACATGGCCTCTTGGCTAAGGAACCTCTGAGCATTGGTCAGGGAACCATTCTGCACTGCAAAGTGTTCTGAGAAATGTTCAAAGGCATACACTCAGTTTGCAGAGGACACTGGGCCTGGCCAGATTTATTAGGTCTCACCATCACCTCCCATCAATTGAAGGAGTGCCCTAGAAAACACCCATAAGAACTTTAAGAAGAGCCACGCCGGAACAGACCAAGGGTCCAACTGGTCCAGCATTGTATTCCCAAAGTGGCCGACCAGCTGGAATCGCACAAACAGGACATGAGTGCAACAGCACCCTTCCATCCATGTTCCCCAGCAACTGGTGTACATAGACATGGTGCCTCTGATGCCTAACATATCACTGCAGCATCACATGGCAGGGGAAGATGGTGGCGGTTGGCTATGTGTCAGGTGGGCATCTTGTCCAACATTGCCGTTCTTCTAACGCAGCCGTGGGCAACTTGTGCCCTTGCAAAAAAAAAATATGGCCTAAAACTCCCATGATCCTTCACCACTGGCTAGTGCTCATGGGAATTGTAGGCCAAAATATCTGGAGGGTCTCAAGCCGCTTACCCCTGTTCTAATGGAAGAAGCTCTGATGAATGTCGAAAGTACCCCACATGTTTTGAAAACAACCACTAAGAAAAGTAAAGACGTGAGTAAGAGAAAGGTACTTGCATCACAGGAAGGAGCAGCATGCCCTGCTTCTGCTGGGCTTAAAAAGACAGCAGCTCCAGAGGAATAGCCAGTGGAGGACAGAGAAGATAGGGCCAAGGGGCCGGAGCCAGCTGTTTGTGATAACACAGTTTTTGGGCGGCAGCAGCACTGGTAGCCAAGCAGCCACTGGCATGAAACATATTAGTGTAAATAACACGTTGGCTGTGCTATGAGCCCAGGGAGTGGGTTATTGATGGCCTGGCAGTGCTGCTCTAATGACAGGCTGCACTCCCCTCACAGTCATCCCTGCAATTATAAATGTGATCGCACAGTGCAAACCCGGCCTGCCTGGCCAGCCCCCTTGTCAGCGTGCAAGCCACGAACGATGGCCTCCCCTGCAGCGCGCCCACAACAGCCACCAGGAAAAGGAGACATTTTCCAAATAAATATGATTAAGAGAGAAGGCCAGACAGATGCGTCTCTCGGTAACAACCTTTCATGCCTCCAGCACTGTATGCAGCAGCTTCCTTCAGCTTTATACGCCTGGGATTTTCATGGCATCCGGCACAATAAATAGTCCAGTGGCCCCTTGTTGTTGGCTAACGTGCCTGAATCAGGTGCCAGCTCCAGCCCAGGCTCAAAGCCCAGCAAAAAAAGTCCGGTCAGGAGACTGCAACTAAGGCAAGTGTCCTTTATCTGAGGGGTATTGGATCCCTTGTTGCTGGTATGTTTGCAGGCAGCTGAACAGGATGGTCATTTCTTTGAGTCAGACAAGGACTCAGGATACAACAGGCTGCCCAGATAAGGCTGAAGTTCCTCACCCACTGCTGAAAGCTGGGAAGAACCCAGTGGTCTCACTCTGCACCACCTGCCTCCTTCTCCAGCATGTGGCTGGTAGGAAGATGCCCACCAAGCCCCACAAGAGCCTCAAATAATTTAACATAGACTTTGTACAGGGACATGGGCTATAGCAGGGGCACAGGGCCAAATTCACTTTTATTTATTTATTACATTTATTATTTTATTTATGTGTTTGCTTGTTTATATACCGCCCCATAGCTGAAACTGTCTGGGTTGTTTATAAAGAAGCAAGTGGTGCTGGTGGTGATGGGGGGCAAACTTACAACAAGTAATAGTATATCTCACATTGGGCCTGTTCAGACGACACACTAAGCCATGGCTAGGCCACAATATCCTTTGCAGTAAGTGGTTAATGAGTGTGTTTAAACCTTGTTTATGTAGCCACCATGGTAAGGAATGGTTTACATGACACACTAAACCATATCATTTAGCTCAAAATGCTTAACGACTGAGGCTTAGTGTGTCATTTGAACAGGGTCATTAACGCTTTCACTGCCGATAACTATGGCTGAGTTCAGACGACACGCTAATCAACGGTTGTTTCCCATTCTGTTCCTATTACCCCCCTCCCCAATTGATTAGTGTGTTGTCCGAACATAGCCTACGTCTTAGGTGAGGCATTTCAACCTTTTAAAATGGGGAGGGGGAGAGGAGAGAACTGCACAAAAGCCAGGGAACCACCAAACAATCAGTGGTTGGGGGGAAAGGGGGTAGGGTCGGGGTGTGGCATGGTGTAGCCATATGGGGAACCCTAGAGAACTGAATTGGGACCCCATGTGGGGTCCTGAGGCTCCCACCCCTGAGCTCTGGGCATAGATATTTTGCCACCCAAAAGGAGCTTTGCATAGTAATTCCTTTTGCTGAGGGAGAAAGTCCTGCTCCTCTTCCTGCTCCCCACAAGTGCTTCTGGTTGCCAGGAGCTGGCTACTGGCATGCCAGTGTGCGTGTGTGTGTTTTGTTCGTGTAAGCTTCTGGGGAGATGAAAGGAAGAGAACATGAACAGCAGAGGAGCAGACGGGTGCCAGAAAGCTCTGCAACCAGCTGCATTCCTGGGGTGGCATGAAAGATGGGGGTAATTCCACAGCGTTGCCAGCTGATGAGGGCTGGCTGGCACTGCCAGGGAGCAAGGAGAGGAACAGAGGGGTAGAATGGATTGTAGAGCTGTGGCTCAGAGTCTCGTTCTCTGCTGAATGCATGTGGCGAGATGATACTTGGAAGTTACTGCCTGGATGGTGAGCCTTCGGACAGGCAGTTCAACCTAATCAAAAATAGTAGAATTCAGAAATAATATGTAAAATGTTAATGCTTCCTAAGTATTGAAAGTGTGTTGTGTGCATTCAGCCCTGTAAGGCAGATCAATATTTTCCACCTTTTGCATGGGGGTGGTGGTGGTGGTGGTGGGGTGGCTGAATCTGAGAGAATGCCTTGAGAAGACTCTACACAGTGAGTTTATGGCAGAGGTAGGATTTGAACCAGGGATTTGCTGGTTCACAGCGTGAACTCTCAGCCACCTCATGAACTACAGGGAATGTTTTTAATTTTTGTGACCCGCCCAGAGAGCTCCAGCTATTGGGCAGTATAGAAATGTAATAAATAAATAAATAAATAAATAAATCCATTGTACATAAAATCATAGGACTTCAGGGGAGATAAACAGACACATACACACACACACACACACACACACACACACACACACAGAGAGAGAGAGAGAGAGAGAAAGATTCAGTGACTGGAAGAAGGCTTAAGAGTGGCAGATCCGATGCTAAAAATAAATGATTGCTGCTCCTTAAGATACAGAAGACTGAGATACTCTGTCCTGTGAACCCATCTGTACAAACATCCATATTTCCCCCAAAGCATCAGATTCCATCAAGACAGAGGGCCAGTCAGAGCCAGGGCTGTCACAGGAGGCAGGTGCCCTGCTATGGCTGGGGCCAGCTCAGTCCTGCGGCCAACAAAAGGGGAATAATCCATTCAGCAGAGTCAGGAAGAGATGAGAAGCACAGCAGCACTACTGCTCTAGACCAAGGAATGGCCAAGAGCAGGGTCTGAGGCACAGCCAACATACACTACAGGCAAACAACCGAAAACTAGCACAATTGAAGGGATGGGGTCTTACCGGGAGTTCAGAGATCAGCACGTGAGGGGTCAGGCTGATGAAAAAGAAGAAAGGCCAGAAAAACTAGGCTGCCAGGGACTAAGAGCCAATATAAAACTACTGTTCCAGCAAACATTAGGCCTCAAATAACAGCTTATCTGGTCAGGTTTCTCAGCCCACACCCAGGTACAGATGCAAGTCATTAGTCCTGGCTTCAGAGTCTCCCTACTACTGAGGAGAGTCTTGCTCTTGAGTGGACCTTTTCTCTTGAGGAGCCTGGTTGCTGTGGGTCTTGAGGTGTGCACTTTGCCTCCAAGTGGCAGCCTGGGCCTTCTGCTCTAGGGCTGGGAGGACCTCCAGCCACCTCCACTGACTCCAGAGGCCAGGTACAAACCTCAGGGGCTTGCCTGGGGTTTCCTCAGGGTCCACCATTGTTGAAGGGCCCGATGTACAGCAGTTGGAGCTGCCAGTGGTATCACTAGAATCAGAGGGTCCTACAGAGGGTCCTTTAGACTTTGTAATGTCAGAGTCTTCATCCAATGTTTTATCCTGGCCTGGGTCTTGGTCAGGTGTGGCAGTAGGGAACCATAGCAGCATCCAGTGGATGATGATGGCTCTGATTTAAGTGGGGCTGAAAAACCATTTCGGCTTTCAATAAGAACCAGCCAGAACTCGAAAGGAGCTGTCCAAGGCATTGAACTTATAGTTTGGGTTGTTTTTAAAGTGTTCAACACTTTGGATAGATCCTTTCAAGTCGTGGTTGAAACCTGCAACTGATTCCTACCAAAAACCAGATCTACCAGCCTCCAGTGACAGCTAGGGATGGGTGAACTCCCCCGCACCCAGTTCGCACGCTGCTCAACCAATTCCTGTCACTTGCCCAACCTTGGCGGATGCATGGGGCAAGCCAACAGGTGCTTGGCGAGTGCTTGCAGTTTCCTGCTTTTTCACAAGCCACCATTTTGCGGGTAAGCTATTTTGTGGGAAATCACAATTTTGCATAAAATGGCAGCCATGGTTTGTGCTAAATTGCATGGTCTAATCAGACCATTTATGCCTGTAATTTTGCACAAATCATGCTATTTATGGCTGTCATTTTACGCAAAATTTTGATTTCCATAAATAGCTTACCCTCAATTTTGCACAAAAGGCAAGCACAGGGCTTCACAAGCTGGCATCCGGGGCACCAAGGTGGTGAAAATTTGCCAAGCTCCACCCCAAAATGGATTCCTCCAACAAACCTAATGGCAGCATCCTAGGGTCAGGCTGTAGCATCTATCACTCCAAACAGCATCCAAGAGGAGGCCCAGCATCCTGGATCATGCTAAAAGCAAAGGGCCCCAACTTCTCTCCCCCCCCCCCTCCGACTTGGGCTGATATGCCAGCTGCGCTCCTCTCCAAGGATGGGTCCATGACTATTGTCATCCATGCCTTCGTGACTTCCCAGACTGATGCCCGTAATGCCCTCTCCATGGGACTATCTTTGAAAGCCATTTGAAAATTGCAGCTGGTACAAAATACAGCTGGCTGCCGGGATGGGCCACAGAGAGCATGTTCTGCTAGTGCTGATGAGGCTGCACCAGCTGGCAGTTTCCAGGCAAGATCCAAGAAGTTCGTTTTAATCTTGAAGGGCCTTGATAGTGCCATATGCAACCCCTACTCCATGTGCCAAGCTTTAAGACTGAGTATTATCTCCGCAGCAGCACCATAACTGTAGGATCCCCTTCTGAGGAAAGGCCCTGGGCTCTGTTGCTCTTTAGCTTTAGGAAAGCACTTAAACTTAAGCATTTCCATTCCAATAGGCTTTCCAGCAGGATTGATTTTTCTGCTATGCTGTGGGTCACTGAGTTTGTTAGTTTAACAATATTTTTGAATCCCCTACATTAAAAGACATTTCTAAGTGATATATCTATATCTTTCTATATAAGCAGTATATGATCATAATGAAATACTATCAGCCTTTCCTGACCTGGTGCCTCCAGTGGGGTTGGACTACAATGCTCATCTGGAGACCACTGTATACTAGAGTGCAGAACACTGAATAATGGGCTCAAGTTATAGAAAGCAGATTCCGGCTGAACATCAGGAAAAACTTCCTGACTGTTAGAGCAGTACGACTGCTTCCAACTCTACTATTCTATGAGTCTATGACAATTGAACCAATTCCATAGGGAGGTCATGGGATCTCCCACACTAGAGGTATTCAAGAGGCAGCTGGACAGCCATCTGTCAGGGATGCTTTAAGGTGGATTCCTACATTGAGCAGGAGGATGGACTCCATGGCCTCTTAGGCCTCTTCCAACTCTACTATTCGATGATTCTATGATTCTGTTACTGTGTGCAGAAGACAACATTACCTTCCTGGGAATGCTTGTTTGGGAGAGCATGTTTTTAGGAGGTGCCAAAAATCCAGAAGGGTTGGTGCCTGTCTAATTTGTAATTGGGTTTATTAGTTGTTTTAATGCAATTTTGATTGATTTATTATTTATTGCATTTGTATACCGCCCCATAGCCAAAGCTCTCTGGGTGGTTCACCTCTTAGTTTTGTTGTATATTTTCTATTATTGTGAACTACCTTGAGTTCTCTTTTGGGCAGAAAGGTGGAACAGAAGTTTTAAGACATAAGAACACAAGAACATAAGCAGTGCCCTGATGCTGGATCAGACCAAGGGTCCATCTAGTCATGCTCTCTGTTCACACAGTGGCCAACCAGCCATTGGCCAAGGATGAACAAGCAGGACATGGTGCAACAGCAGCAGCACCCCATTCATGTTCCCCAGCAACTGGTCAGAGACTGGGAAATGGATTCTTCAGCCTTGTGAAAGGAAATGAGACCCCAGGACCCTGGACAGCATCATGATGTCAATGTGAGCACAGCACCAAGGACAGCACCCATTTCTTCACCTTAGGTTCAGCCCCCACACCCAGAAATCCATGCAGCCCCAGAACTCTGAAAAAGATTCTTCTCCAATCTAAAATGAATGAAAGGCGCAATTTCTGGGCAATATATGGGTCTTGCATGGAAGCTGTGCTTGGTGCTACATGCAGAGCTTGCCATGTCTTCAGCAGCAGTCTAGTTTGCCATTATGCTCTGCACCCAGCCCAAGAAATTACTAATGTTATACCAGGCTGGTGACAGGAATGCCACTCCTAGTCCTCTGCAGTTGCTTGTCTCTACAAAATTAGCATGAGCCCTCATGCTTAACTTCCAGTGGTGTAGTGTAAATTTTAAGGTGCAGATGCTCATTGTGACTGACCCCATAGTCATCCTCACCCCCTCCTTCACGAGAGTCCAAAATTGCCAGTAGCTTCATAGATCCACAACAAGGGAGGAATTCTATCAGTTCTCATCACCACCAAAAGCACGTCCTCTGTGAAGCTAATGGGTCTGAATTGCCCATTCAAGACTACACCGCCACAAAATGCATCGCATTACAACAGGGAACTGCATAGTTTTGCTGGGGAAATTTATTCCCCTCCACCTTCTGGCTACTGTGAGGATTGCAGCTGAGCTCAGAGGGACACAGGGGATTCTGAGGAGGAAGGGGGTGGCAGGCGAAGGCAGCCTCCCTGCTAATAGAACAAGTGTCTTGGCTGTGCTCCCTTGGGGCCCTGGTTCCACTACACCACTGCATGTGTCCATAAAAGAAGGAGAAGTTGGCTTCACTGAGGTGAAACAGAAAAGGGAAGCAGAATCTATATGGACAGCCAAATCATCCTGGTGCCATTAGCTAAAGGCTAAAGAAGGGGATGCAAGAAGGAAGTGGAACCCTTTGGGCCTCTGTCTGGTCTTCAACTGAGCCTTAATCTTGACTTTGGTTGATGGAGGCAGGGATGGCAAAGCTGACAGTGGACAAGGGCATAATGGAAAGGATGAAAATATTTGGACATGCAAAAGGTGTAGGCAGCTGTGTTGATTAATTAGGGGGGAATCATTAAAAATGACGTTGCGGTAACATCTTTATTAGGACCTACTAAAACAGTGATAGACAAACATTTTGGGTCCATTGGTACATTTTACATTTTGAAATGTGTCTGCAGGCTCCACCAAAAATTGCTGTCCAGGTGAGTGGGTGCACTTCCACTTCCACTTGCACTTGCACTTCCACTTCCTCCTCCCTCCCTCCCTCCCTTCCTTCCTCTCCAAATCCCCCTTCCTATTTCCTCTGTCTCTTCTCCCCCTTCACTATTTCCTTCTACTTCTCCCCTTCCTGCTCATGACCCCCTTCTTCTTCCTCTGCCCTCCACCCCATTCACTATATCACCTGCTCTGTGGGACCACAACAGGAGGTAAGGTGGTGGAGCAGTGGCAGCAGGGGAGAGGAAGGAAAGGCAGTGGTGGGGTGAGGCAGGAAAGATGGCCACCTGGGAGGGAAGGAAGGAAAGGCTGCAGCGGTGGTGTCCACATGTGGTGGCAACAGCAACAGTGTGGTGGCAACAGCAGCAGAGGGGAAGAAAGGTGAGGCAAGGAAAGGCTGCAGCAACGGTGATGGAGGGAGAAGAAGGGTCTTGGGGCCGCTGTGGCAGCCGTTGCAACAGGTGGAGGGGGGTTGAAGGGAAGGCAGCAGTGGGAATCAAGGGTCTGGGGCCCAGAGGGAGGATTGCAGTGTGCCTGCGAGTGCTGTGTTGCTGATCCCTGCACTAAAATGTCATGAAATGATTATCTAAACATTGTGACTCTTAGGCGCTGTAGTGGCAGAGTGGATGGGTGTCACACTGTCTCTAAAGTTGCATTGCACAGCCACATCCTGGAGGCATTACTAGCATCACAACTTGCTTTGAGAGGACCAGGTTTGTGTGGCGTGTGGGGATGGATGGGTGAATAGAAGACCAAGGCTATTCCCAGAGTTTGGCACTTCCATGTCAAGTTGTGATGGACAAGATTAGGTCGTAAACCCTTCTGCTTCTGACAGAAGGCCACAGTCTCACTGTCAGACGTGAACAAAAGGACATCACATTTCTCTAGTGTTCACGTTCAGCCAAGGTCGTTCCAGTGTTGTTCAATGCAGAGAGAGGTGAGATTGAAGTGAATAAAAACTGAGGCTTGGCCCAATCCGGTAGCAGCTCCCTTGGTTTCCCCCTTCCCCACAAGGCCAGTGCCTTTAGCCTCCCCACCACCCATGATCAGGGAAGGCCTGGGCTCCTCCTAGACAAAGCGACTCCCGCTCTCTCTGGGGTCAAGGAATGGCCAAAGCAGTAACTCCCCAGGCGGAGGTGAAGCTGTCAGGCATGGCCCAGAGAATACAGTGACTGTCAGTTCTGGTTCTGGCTCATTACCGGGAGATTAGTCCTTGATCCCAAGTGCCCTGGCCCAGGGGACAGGTATTCTGGGAAGCAGGAAAGGTTAATTTCAGGGAGATTAGGCTGGTGCCTCACTGGGACGTGAAATTGAGGTAAATCTGTTCATCTGAATGAAAGGAACAGCTGCAGCACGCAGCAAGGGGAGATGCTAAAAATAGTCTGGTATTTACCTGTCAGAGCCTGGATGGCCTCTGGGGAAGACATCACAGCACGTTGGGAGCACATCTGTACATAAGCTGGATCTTGTATGTGACCGGGAGAGGGCCATGGTCTGCTCATGAGAAAATGTCTCCTGTCCTTCATGGTTTTGGGGCTTTGTAACATGTGGAAAAAGGGGAATGAGGCCCATGTATTTGGAGCCCCGACCACATCCAAGATTGCTTCCCACAGCTCAGACTCCTCAGAGAGCCTGAGTGGCTGTCATAGAGTTGGAAGGCTCTGGAAGGCCATCTAATCCATCCCAGTGACATCCATCAACCTCCTTTCCCTGAATGTTCTGTGCCAGCCCTCCCCAGCCTGGTGTCCCCCTAAATGTGCAGGACTACAATTCCCAGCATCCTCCATCTAGCTGGGGGATGATGGGAGTTGTCATTGAACACATCCAGATGGCTCAAGTTGTAGGAAGATTGTTCGATGACACGCAGACCATAGAGTCATAGTTCTTGCAAAGCAAATAGCTTGAGTTTACTCACACAAGGAAGACAGGACAAGCAATGCGCTGTAGAGGAGAATGCAAAAGATCTAGCGTGGTGGTCCAGACGCAGATGAGGCTTCATTTATTAGCTGCTGCACTACTGAACATTGCCCAAGCAAGGGACAGGCCCTGGATGAAGGTGTGTAGGTTTTGGGAAACTCAGCCTGCATGGAGATTTACAGTTGTCTGCCCAAGCGTGAATGACTAAGCTTGCTCCCATGCCAGCTCCTCTAAAGTGGCTTTGCACACACGCTCCCTTTCACCAAATGAATTGGGGCCTTCCTCAATCACAGCCTGACAGCAGGGTGCCCGGTGCAACTTGTGTGGGCCCATAACTGAAAAGGAGGGGGCTGTTGAAATCCCCCGCTGTGGCAGCCTCAGCCAACACTCCAGGCAGCTTGAACAAATGGTTAACTGCCCCACGATGAAATTATTCTTCGAAGAAATCTCCTGCTGGGAAAACTGAGTCATGCCTATCTCCTACCTCCTTCCTCTCCTGAGCACTTCGGGATTGTATAATCCATTGCAACAGATCAAGGCAAAACTGACGGCAGGGCACAGGGTGGGGTGGGGGGATGAGTAGAGCTGCTGTTGTCCAAGCCATACTGGTCCCATGAGGGACTACACAGATACAGAGTGGCCAGGTGTCCTGCTTTGCAGAAGATAGTGTTCCATTTTGGAGAGCTAGCAAGGGAGAGTCCTCTATTTGAAGGTGTCCTCTGTTGGAAGGGCTGTCCAATCCAGGTCTGGGTTGAAGTCAAAGAATCACAAGGCAGGAGAGCAGCAGAGGCCTTGGAGTTGCCCATTGACATTTAGCAATTGGGCAGCAGACAGGTCACTACAGATGGATGTATCGTGTTGCTACTGAAATTATACTTATTCTTTCTAAATTTGCATATGCAAGTGCTATGCAAATTGCCTCCCCCCCCCCGCCCCGCTCTCTTGGTGATGCAATTCCTCTTTTTTGGCAATGCATAAGTGGCCACCCTACGTGGAAGGCAGGATCTACCAGTGAGATGCGCCTGCAATTGCCTGAATTACAGCTCGCTATGACAATGCCTCTTAAGTGGTTCTTAACAAGATTGCTTTGGGATTTCAGGGGATTTGTGAACAACCACCCGGCTCCTTTCTGCTCATTTGCTGCATATTGGAGAGAGAGAGAGACGGGGGGAGAGATCTCAGGTCGGCAGTGGCTTTGGGGCCTCTGTGACACATCGCAAACAGGTCAGGCGGAGCGGGCCTGAATACACACCAAGGAAATTCAAGTGGTGCATCACCAGTTGGGAGTGCGGCCTCTTGTGAATCAATCCCATCTTCCTCTCTGCCCTGAAACCGCCCCCGCCCCCGCCCCCATACCTTTCTCTTGCATTGCCTGGCGCTCCGGCTTCACATTGTAATATCCCACCATCACTGCCACCATCCCTGCTCTTCTGTCTGCACCCATGGATTTATCCACCTGCTCAAGTGGGCTCTGGTCCACTAAAACTTCTGCCACAACACATTTGTTAGTCTTTAAAGTACCAGCAAGGCACAAACCCAGGTGTCTTTGTTCTTAAGAAGGACATCAAACATGTCACCCCTTTTCTCAGTTAGTTACCTAAAAGTCACCAACCTAAGGTGACATTTTTCTCAAATAGCCCTCTTCTGTCAGCCTCCCACCATCTCACTCCCACCACTACCCTAGCCAGGGGCTACAGATGCCCAGATGCCCAGGGATGCGCTCCCTCCCTGTTCAACACAGGGTGGACTAGACCAACGAAGAGTCTTGTGGCATCTTAAAGGTTACTATAAGCATTCACATTAGTCACTTTGCTTATCTTAAGCTTTTCATAAAACTATCACAAACTGCACGGGTGTGTGTGTGTGTGTTGGCATTTCATTGCCATTTGGCTCCATTCTCCCTCCTCCTCTATACCTGCCCATTGAGGACAACACTTCATACATCTGATGAAGTGGACTTTGGCTCATGAAAGCTTACACTACAATAAATCTGTTAGTCTTTAAGGTCCCCCGAGACCATTTGTTGTTTCTGCTGCAGCAGATGAACAGGGCTGCCTCTCTGGAAGTTGTTAGGGCGGACTACACCAGGCTTCCTCCGATCCAGCACTTTCTGTGCCAGCTGACGTTCAATGTGACAAAAATGCAAGGATGACCATGCACCTGGTTTCTCCATGCAGAAGAAAATTGAAGTGTGGATTTGGCTGATGCCAGGAAGGAGACTGGACTGGTCAGGCTGACTGGGCTTTTCCAGGGGAAAGACCATGGGATCACAATGCCATGTGGGGGTGGGGAGATGCTTCTCAAATTTGCAGATGACACAAAATTGGGTGGGATAGCCAATACCTTAGGAGACAGAAACAAAATTCAAGATGGTCTGGCTCAGCAGCAGAGGCTGGTGGCTCCAACATCAGTGGGGCAGTGAATCCACTCTGTCTTTCAGTCAGAACCAATCAGAACTCTAAAGGAGCTCTCCAAAGTGCAAAGCCATCAGCCTCCATTGTTGGCAGGTTGGAAAACCGCACAGGAAATAACACAATGACATTTAACAGAGACAAGTGCAAAGTTCTTCATTTAGGAAACGGGAATCAAATGCACAGGTTTAAGATGGGGATATCTGGCTCAGCAATAGTACATGTGAGAAGGATCTTGGAGCTGTAGTTGATCGCAAGCTGAATATGAGTCAGACATGTGATGTGGTTACAAAAAGGGTAAATGCAATTTGAGGTTGCATTAACACAGTCTTCTTCAACCTGCGGCACTCCAGAAGTGTTGGACTGCATCTCCCAGAATGCCCCAGCCAGCAGAGCTGGCTGGGGCATTCTGGGAGTTGTAGTCCAACACATCTGGAGTGCCCCAGGTTGAGGAAGGCTGCTAACAGAAGTATAGTTTCAAAATCATGCGAAGCCAGGGTTTCACTCCACTCTGCATGGGTCAGACCTTACCTCAAATACGGTGTTCACTTCTGGACACCAAACTTTAAGGAGGATTCAGATAAATAACAACAAGTTCAGAGAAGGGCAAAAAGATGATCAGGGGACCAGAAACTAAGTTCTATGAGGAAAGACAGAAGGAACTAGGTATGTTTAGCCTTGAAAAGACTGAGTGCTAGGGGGATATAATAGCATGGTTCAAGTACCTAAAGGATTGTTGCACTGAAGTGGGTTCTCTGTCATAGAAGACTGTAGGACATGGAATAATGGGCTTAAGTTACTGGAAGGCAGATTTCGGTTGTAATCAAGAAAAACTTCCTAACAGAGCATTCAGACAATCGAACTGACGACCTAGGGAGGCAGGTGGGCTCCCTGTGGCTGGAGGTATTCAAGCAGACACTGGGCAGCCATCTGTCAGAGATGCTGCAAATTAAATTCCTGCACTGAGCAGGAGGTTAGACCTGATGCCTAAAATGGCCCCTTCCAACTCTAGGATTCTATAAAATTTAGTGGGAAGGAACCAGGCAATACAAAGAGAGTTTTTAGAGTAGTTTGTTGTCTTTTATCTCAGATCATGGGGGGGGGGGGGGAGATCCCAAGCCCCCTGGCACAACAAAAGGGATTGAGTGTAGGCTAAAAACTTGTTTCAGTTTATTTTTGCCATGCAATAATTCCATTTTATCCTTACCTCGCCTAATACTTGTCAGCATTGTATGTTGTTGATGACGACTAGCAATTACCATGGAATGCTACGTTGTCTGATTCAACAGGGGGTGGGGGCTGAGGTGAACTGGTCAACTTTGGGGGATTCTGTCCCTAACCAATCCCTGTTCTAATTCTTCACATGCACACTAAAGGATTCTGGGTTTAGGGCAAGACTAATGCTTCCATTTCCGGTGGATTAAAAGCAGGGCTGGTGAAAATCTTAAAAGGAGCTTGCTTGTGATTTAGGCATCTGGGGTGAGAAGTTGAACACCCAGGAAATGGTAAGAGAACATTTTGCTTCTGAAGATTTGGAGGAGGAAGAGGGCCAACCTAGAACTGTGGTACTGCAAGGACTTCTAAAGATGGTAAAAATGTATTTGAGTCAACAAGCAAGGTGTTGAATAATGGCATTGAGGCATCAAAAGCAGGGAATAAATTTTTTATTGTGTCCAGGTAGGCCAAGATATATGATCTCAGCATTAGGACCTTTGTTTCTGCAGGGCTGCAGCTCCCCAAAGTTGATCTGTTTACCTCAATTCTCCAGTCATTAACCCTTTGTGACACACCTCTCCCCCTTGCAGGTGTTGGGAAACCTCTGTGGCACATTGGACATCCTTTTCTCCAGGTCTTCTGCTGTTCTGCTGGATGCACAAAACAGGAGCACGAGGACATTCTGCAGGAAGCTGGTCTAAAGAGACCTCAGGGGCCTGCTCCAAAGCAAGGGTGTGGAACTTTATGCCCAGGAGCCAAATCTGGCCCTCGGGGTGTGTGTGTGTGTCTCAAGATAGCCATGCCCATTTACCTTTCCCCTGACCACCTATCACTTAGTGGTTTCTTGGCTTTTGTGTAATTCTTTCCCAGTCTCAAAGGTTGGAATGCTTCTCTTAAGACTTAGTTTACTGGTATTAAGAGTTTTAAGATAAAATATGCTGGTGTTTTTTGGCTTTTTTGGCTTTTTAACCCTGCCCCTTTTATCTTTGGCCATGCCCACCACTGGAATGCGGCCCCTTGGAGCCTCTCTGAAAGCCCTTCTACTTGTCAACCTTTCCCCAAGGCCACCATCACAAAAGCCCTTCTTCTCCCCACCCTCCTCAGCCCTAATTCCGTGATGCTCACTGGCATGGCCATATCCCACCTCTCCTGGTTAGTGAACATGTGAGAAGCAGCATCGTTCCTCCTCCCATGTGCCGGCTTTATTCACCGGAAACATTCCCAACAGCATCCATTGATCATCAGCTTTATGGCTCATAATCCTCGCCCCATTGACTCAGGGCAAGCGGAGGAGGAGGGGCAGCATGCGGGGCTCCTTCCTCTGGCTTATTACACACTTCAAGCCTGGAGCCCTCCCTCCTGTCCTGGCAGCTGTTGTGAGAAGTCAGCAGGGAGGGGAAGAGGGTTACTTTTCTAGCAGCCTAACAGGTGCCAGATCATGCGGAGAGGGGTGGGAGGAGGCCCTACATGAAAACTCACCTGCTCGCTATCTTAACTCCTGGCAGCAAAACTATGATTGTGTCTTTCTACAGGCATGGGGAGTTCAAACAAATGCTTCCATGCATCCCCTCCAACGTGTGTCCCACAGGGTAGGCTGGGCAGAGTCAGGCTGGTGCTGCCCTTTTCTTTCATGTTTGGCAGTAGCGGCATCAGGCTGGCAATGTTCTCCACCACTCAGTCCAGGAAATGTTCCTGGGCTGATGCTGCAAGGCAGGAGGTGCCCTTGTTGCCTGAGTCCATCCGTGGCGCCAACAGGCTTTGCGACGTGCTGAGAGGTTCCATCTGGGTCGGTGTGCTAAAGCGGCAACACCAGGTTTGCTGGGCATTGAATCAGATGGCACCATCCCCCCCCCCCATTTTTTAATTTTTGGTTAGGCCTGGCAGAAGCATGCCCTTGAGGCTGAGCTCACCACCAGAAGCTGTGGTTGGAAAGCAGGAGTCCTCATTGAGAAACAGAAGGGGTTCAAGGAGCAGCCCCTGCCTTAGAAGCTGATCACCTAAAACCTAAATTGCGGATAACCCCCCTCTCTTGCACACTCATGCACACTCATACACACACTCCCCACCCAGCCTTTGCTTGTCTCCGAGAGGCTCAGATGCAATGAGCGCCAGCCGCCTGACACCTGTGCGCTGTGCCGCACGGCAGCCTCACTTTGTTCTCATTATCGCAATGAGCGGAGCCGTCACACTGAATTAAGGCCCTTCCTGTGCATAGCTCCGAGCCACTGAGCGTGCAGCAGCCACCAGGGCTCTGAGCTTCAACTTGTAGCAGCAGTGAAAGCCGTCTCCACTGCCCAGCAGTGAGACTGGCCATATGGACAAATCTGGGAACAGGCTCTCATGCCTATGTGGGTTTGGCCCCACAATTTGTGTGCCCTGAGTGAGAAAAGCGAACAGAGAGAAAAGCCACGCATGCTTTAGCATTGGCAGAGATACCCAGTACCTGTGTGTGCGTGTGCGTGCACGATGACTGGGTGCGCTCTGTGTATAAGAGCGCAGGGATGCTTATCTGGTTGAGCTTTTATATTGTATTGTATTTATATTGTATTTATACTGTTGTTTTATACTTTGAACGTTTTTAATTTTTGTGAACCGCCCAGAGCGCTCCGGCTTTGGGGCGGTATAGAAATGCAATAAATAAATAAACAGTTCAGAGTGTTCCTGTATCTGTAAGAGTTGTGCAGCGGGCAACGTTCTGCCTGGTGCAGCTTCTCTTGTCATCTTAGCAACGTGAGGGGGAAAAGGCATTGCTGGCAAAAATTCTGAAAGGTACAGCAGCTCTGTGAGTTTCTGGACTTGATAATCCCAATTAAGGGCCCAAGTTAGACTCACTCACAGCGAGTGCTGCTGACTGCTTTGCATCCCAGTATGAGGACCCCAGAGCAAAAAGGGCCCAGTTTACAGAAGAAAGGTAATCAAAACATCACTCCAGCTGTAACCTCCAGCTTAAAGCCACACTTGAATAAGGACTGGACTATTTTTTTGATGCAAATGGGGGTAATGGATACAAAAGCAGCCCAAAGCCCAATCAAAGGCTAGAAAGGGCTAGAGCGTTGACACACCTGGGGTGTTTACTGTTAAAAGAACCCCGTAGAGTTGCAAACAATTCACTTTGCTGTGAATCCCACAAACAGCCCTTTCCACCAGGGAGCAGTAGAGGTCGACAAAGGGAAAAGATAGTTGTCCCACCCACCCTTCGCTTGGCCGACCACACTCATATACATAAATACACACGCCATATACACTCATATACATAAACACACACACCAGCACCCATTAGAGTTTGATGTTGATCTCAGGCCTGGATGGTTCCCTGTCATTTGCCAAGTGTTCCTAGGAGCACCATGAAAATGTACAGATTTGTTGTTCAACCTAAACTTGATCAAGCACTTCGTGAAATCTACTGAAAGAATGGAGTGAACATTTCAGCTGTGATGTGTGATGGACCAGAAGGGGCAAATTCATTGAGCTCTGCTGTCCAGAGGAGAGGGAATGTCTAAAAGTACGTCTGTACACATAAACCATTCTACCCCAGCCCAAACCAACCAGCCTCCATTATCAAGAGACAAGAAGAAAGGGGAGTTTTCCTAGGATTATGAAAAGTGACACCTAATATCTCTTGATATCTGTACTGTGAAATCTCAACCCTGTTTTGAACTCGGAGCAAGGCTCACAGCTCCAGAGGGAAAGAGGGCAGGGGTGGATTTGTTGCCCTTTTTGGTCGCTGGTCCTTTACTGACCCGTGGGGCACGGCTTCAAACTAATCCCTGCTTTAAGTCTGAAGAGCATCATTGCCCTTTAAGAACCTAGGAGGAGTGGGTGCCTATGAGAGCTCAGAGGAAGAAGGGGCTTCTCATAAAGGAGGCCAGTACAAAGCCACCTAGAACTCTAGGCTCCCACAGGCCAAAGTACACCATCAACAGAGAGGTAACTCCTCTTTTAGGACTGATGTATCCTGCCTTCAGGTTACCCTTCAGATCTCTCCCCATTCTAAGTATTTATGAATACTGCAACCTTCTGCTGAATTTCCCCAGCAGTTCCATTCCTCTTGCCTTATAACCCAGACTCTATTCTCTTACGTCTTGGGCGTTCCCTCTGGCTGCCGCTTGAGATAGCTTACAGCAGCTTTCTCTTGAGGTGCTTCCAGGCAGAGGGCTCTTAGCGCTACAGATCAGAAGGTCTTGGGCAGCTTTTCCATCTTTTTCTCCTTATCAGATTTTCTACAATAAAAGAAAAGATGGGAGAAGTCATTTGAACGGGGGTGGGGGGGTGGGGTGCCAATGCACTCATTGTGGATTGTGCCCTGCTTGTGGATTCCCCTGTCATCAGCTGCTTGGCCACTTTGTGGACAGAATGCTCAACTAGATGGACCCTTGGTCTGATGTTCTTAAGTGGTGGGAAACCATGGGAAGGTTTCAAGTAGAAGACAATGACATCTGGACCGCCTGGAAAATTCTGTAGCTGGGACCACGTGATGGCATGACAAAAGCCTCACCTGGCACCATCCCTGGTGTAGCAAGGAAGTGTAAAAAATTACTGGCTTATAGATCCTTCCCCACTTCTTCTTCCACTAAAGCTATTTGATTGACAATATTTTTGTTCATAAAAACATAAATAAAATAAAACTTTAAAACTTCATACAGATGTACATTGTTTGAGTGGTCAAGTTGCTGGGGCCGCCCACCTATCATGCTGTCCACTTGCCTGTCCAGGATTGATCTCAGGATTGATGTCAGTTGTGCCAGTTTTCAGCAGAATCTGGCTGTGTACAGAGCTGATTGGCTGGCGCTGGCGAGATCACAAACCCCTGTCCACTCATCCCCCCAAATGGCTTTGCAGCTCTTTTTAAAATAGATTTTCCAGTTTAAAATAAACAGCAAACAACAAAAGTTTAAATAAACATTCATTCTAAACTTTTAAAAAAGGGGATGGTCCATCTGGGGGTGGAGAAAGACAAATAATTGAGAGCAGCGTTTGATTAGCTGATAAGTACATCTATTGAATGTGCTGTAAAAGTGAGAAGGCAGACATGCCCCGTTGAAGAAACGTGGCACGTCCTGTTTAAAGGTACATCTGAAGGCACCAAATCCCAGTGCCACAATGAAGGGTTACACATAGAAAAGGTCAAGTAGGCTGAGGCACCGTCCGTACCTGTGATGTCTAGCTGACCTGGAGAATTGATTGGCAGGAGGCTGGGGGTTCTGGGGCCAGCAGAGCTTAATAGCATTGGTAGCTTTGCAAGCAGAGATAATGGAATGGCTGTTCTGCAGCGCACACAGGCTACCTGCCGGGCCAGGTCTAGTCTCCCCCAAAACTGCAGGCACTTAATTCCCCTTTATTTGGCAATGGTTGGGAGTCTCATCCCAATGGGAAAGGAGAAATCCAGGGTAGCAGGAGGCAAAACCCACCATTTATCCAAAGACACATAGAAACGTTCTTGCTCCAGTGTCAGCAATGAGAGATAGAATACAGGTCGCCATATGGAGCTCCCAGGGTCAAAACTGGCAGGAGAGACATTCACAGGGCTACTTTCACAGGCTCTGGCCTTACTTTTGACACAGGCTGGAAGAGTTGGCTTTGCCTTAAACTAGGGGCAGGCCACATGTGGCCCTCCAATGTTGTTGGAGTTGGAAGGGGCCTACAAGGCCATCGAGTCCAAACCCCTGCTCATTGCAAGGTCCACCTAGTCCATCACTCTGTTCACAGGGTGGCCAAGCAGATGCCCATGGGAAGCCCACAAGCAGGACATGAGTGCAGTGGCACCCTCTCACTCATGTTCTTCAGCAACTAGTATACATAGGCTTACTGCCTCTGATACTGGAGGTAGCATTTAGTCATCAGGACTAGTAGCCATTGCTAGCATTCTCCTCCATGAATTTATCCAACCCCCTTTTAAATCCATCCAAATTAGTGGCTATCACTACAACTTGTGGTAGTGAATTCCATAGCTTAAGTCTACGATGGGCAAGGGAACACTTGCAGGCCTCAACATTGGAAATGCTGGCTAGAGCGGATGGGAGTTGCAGTCCACCAACATTTGAAACTGCCCATCCCTGCTCTTATACTCAGAAAATATCCAGCCTGGCTCAGCAATTAAATTGTTCAAAGTAAATCATTGTTTACCTGCTACTTTGATTACTGAGCTGCATGCTGCACATCCCTTCCCTGAGAGTGTGGTTGTTTGGTTGTTTATTACATTGTTAAACTGCCAACAACCAGTTGTCTGGGCAATGTACAAATTAAAAACCCAAATACAAAGTAGCAAAAGAACAAATCAGAAGAAATGTCTCTCCTTGACTGACGTCCACCCCTGATCTGACTAGAGGGGCTTGTTGTTCACTGTGTTACAACTAGTCCTAACCCACTTCTCTCCCTCTTCCTCCCTCCACTAAAGCAAAATAGAGCCCAGGGTCGTGCAAGAGGGTCCTCCTCAAGGCCCTGTGTCTGCTAGGTAGCTATTCTTACCTGAGCCTTTGGCCTTTATTTGTGATTAGTTGCCAAAGCCATCAGTTCCTCCCAACACTCTGAGGTTGGTACCAAAGGCTTCTTGGTCATTGGCTAGGCAGATGCTGGTAGAGCAAGCTGAGAAACAGCCCTATAAGTGCCTCTAAACGATTTATTGCACACTCATGATTGGCCACTCACAGAAGTTTTTGGGTCGATTTCATGACAATGTCAACAACCAGGATGTCTCCTGCACAATCCTTTGGAAAACCCAGGATAAAAAGGACCACTCTTAAAGTGGTAATAGCTGGGAAACAGCAGGATCTTTCGCCACTAGAAAAAGCTGTCTCAATAGAACTCAATGGAACTGAATGGAGGGGAAGTATTCAATTCAAACACATTGTCTCCCCTCTCCTCCCATGTAATGCAACCCATAACAATCACACCAAAGAACCAGGAAGCACAAAAGCCCTGGGTAATCAATGCAATTTCCCTGAATGTAGAGACACTCTACATCTCTTTAGAAGCTATGGAGCTAAAGGTCCCCAGTTTCAGGATCCAGCCAGCCTCAAATGAATTTGAACCCATTCCTGGATTAGACCAGCTAAGATGAAGGAAAGTGGATCCCCAGCATGTGGTGCCAACCTCCGACAATGGACTTGGCTCAGTGCTAATAGACTGGAGAAACTAAACCTGCAGTGAACCCTATTCCTACAGAAAATATGAAGAGCTTGGAGCAACAATGGTGGCGAAAAGGCAGACTTACTCAGCGAGGGGACCCAGTGAGAGTGTCTTTCCAAAGGAGCCTTTAAACCCCGGACCCAGCACTGTTGCTCATCCATGTGAGCAGAAGCCACATCCCAGGATGTTCATATTATCAAAGCAGAATGCATTTCATTATTCTGGGCACAAATCATAAATTGCCACCAGGCTGGGATGCACCCCCACCCCCATCACTGCATGCACCTTTATATATTGCTGCACAGTGAACTGAGCAAAACGAGTGCAGGTTCTCTCCAAGTATAAGCACAGGATCTCTGACAATGACAAGATGCAGAAATCTGAAGCTGTAAAGCCCTGCCTGTCTGAAAACCTGAAGAGCAATGTCAGTGTAGTCAGTGGGGGAAAGGGGGCCAGAGTCTTGGGATGATATGTTCAGGGC
This sequence comes from Elgaria multicarinata webbii, assembly GCF_023053635.1. Classification (NCBI taxonomy): domain Eukaryota; kingdom Metazoa; phylum Chordata; class Lepidosauria; order Squamata; family Anguidae; genus Elgaria; species Elgaria multicarinata. Next base: position 76,703,337 of record NC_086172.1, on the reverse strand, counting down.
AATTCTCCCTAATGCTGGAGGACTGCTAGAAGGACCCTTGCTCAGAGTCTCGGGAGTCAGGCACAGTGTTTCATCAGCCGGCGATTATGGAAAATGCGGCTGATCCCAGCATGTGGCCTCAGGCTACAGAGCAACCTGCCCGCAACACAAGCAGACAGGACAGACAGGAGAACTGGAATCTCAAACAAGGTTGGCCCCCAGCTTGCAAAGGCCCCCAGAAGAGAATGAAGGTGGTGGCTATTTTACAAGAGGGTGGCTAGAATATGGCATCCAAGCCATTTTTGAACTGTCTGATGGGGGGGGGGGGGGAAAGGGCATCTCCTGTAGCAGAAAGAAATGCATCTCATTTGTTTGCTTCAGCCCATCCCTAGCCTAGTCAGGAATCTATCTACTCCACTTCTCCCACAAGCTTAATGGACCATTCCCACCATTCGAACTGAGTGCGGCAGGGATGCGGGCTCACCGTTTTGAAGTCGCCAGCGTCACACGACTCATTGCCGAACTGACATTGGACCAGCATCTCGTCCATGCGGTGCCCAGCACGGTCATGGAGTTCCTGGAAGTCAAAGGGGAGGTTCCTTTCCCCTTTGCTCTGCTTCAGCTTCTTCCTCAGCACTTCCAGCACTTCTGCATCCGCAAATTCTGTTGCAAGGATCCCATCGTCCCCATCAAGGAAGCCCAGGAACTGTCCAGCCCAGTAGAGGTCATGGCCCGAAAGCTTGGAAAAGCGAAGCAGGTTGAGATTGCAGATAGTGATGGCCGGGAAAGTCATGTAGTGGAGGTTCTCTTCTTCCAACGTGGTGGCATGCGGGTACTGGAAGTAGAACTCCACACGCTCGGCATAGACGTGGATGAGAAAACCGAGAGAGGCCAGGAAGGCCGCTGCCCACAGAAAGTTGCGGGCCGTGTAGCGCCGGTGGCGGAAGATGTGGCGGATGCCATGGAGTGTCGAACTGCTGGCAAACTCTTCCAGGTTAGGGGCAAAGGGAGTGACATCAGACGGGTGTACCGCACAGGGGACATCTTCAGTGTGTTGGACTGCCTTGGGCAGAGTGGAGAGATGGTGCCAGGAGGGTATCTCCTCTGGCCACGCAGTCCCTGGCATAATTGGATGCCCTCTTGAAAACAGGGGAAAGATAGGAGCCCTGCTAAGGCACACCACGATCCACGGTCGGCAGGGTTTGGTTGGGGCGATGTGCACTGCAGGGCCCCTCTCTGCCTAGCAATAGAGCATGATGCTCGCAGCATCACGTTAGCAGCCACAGGGGCGGGGAGAGGCCTGGCCTCCTGCCTGGCCTTGGTCCCTCTTGGGAGTTTCAGGATGGTAAACATGCTCATTCAGGGCAATTAGCACTGCCGGATCCCGGAAGAGCTGCTGCCAGGTGGGGGAGCAAATGCCTCCCTCGCCAACCACAGGCTGAGCCCATCTCTGCCCCCCTGGGACTCGGGCTGATCATTAGGAGGAGGCATGCATTGATTCACTTCAGCACTTAGTGCAAGCAAACCTAAGTAGCCAAGCCTTGAGGAACAACAACCAGCCAGGGGAAAGGAAGACTTGGCTGGCCAGCTCCTTTTCAGTCTGGGGGTTGGACAACAGCTCTCATCAGCCCCAGCCAAATGGTTGGGAATGATGGGAGTTGTAGTCCAACACATCTGGAGGGCTCTGGGTTGCCTAGCCCTGATGTAGCGGAAAAGAAAGATCTGAACTGGAAGGGGAACTGGATGCATCGTCTGGTTCAAATCCCCGTACTCAGGAGAACTTAAGACTTGGGATCCATCAACCAGTGGAGTCTGTGGTGGCTCCGAGGTCAGTGGGGCTGTGAATCCACTCCAGTTTTCAGAACTCTAATGGTGCTATCCAAGGTGTGGAAGCATCTTGGGGAGCTCCTTTAGAGTTCTGACTGAAACACAGAGTGGATTCACTGCCCCACTGATATCCGAGCCAGCAGCCTCAATTGCCACCAATCTCTCTGTGTGTGTGTGAGCACTACTCTTAGGGCAGCGAGCCTCAAGCTGAGTGACTCTGATGCCCAGGCCAGGACTTAAGTGAACTGCACAGCTCTACAAAGGACAGCCCCACACAGTCCTGAAGTTGAGTCCCATTCAAGAACATCTAGAGCCACCCATGGATCAGCCCAGAACTCATACTGCTTAGGGGCCAGCCCATCCTGGGCCTCAAAGCTAGAATGCTGTCAGGAGCCTCCTGGAACAGCAGGTGCCCAGCAGCCTCTCCAGGTCAACATGTGGCCTGTGTTTAGGTGGAAGAAAACCCTGGGAGAATCAGGGGTGAGCAATGTGTGGTCCTCCAGATGTTCTTGGACTACAACTCCTACCAGGCCTAACCAGCATAACCAATGGAGAGGGATGCTGGTAGTTGCAGCCCAAGAACACGGACACAAGTGGCTTCTCCTCCCTGTCCCCATGTAAAGATAGACCACTGTGGGCAGAAGTATAGAGTGGCCAGGTGTCCTCTAATTGAAGGACTGTCTGGTTTAAAAATCAAGAAACATCAGAAAGGAAAGCAGATCAAGGGCCTTGAAGTTGCCCATCAACAGTGAGCATTTGGACTGCAGACACGCAAGACACCTGGTCACACAGTCTCCCCCACTAGGGTGATATGCATGGCATGTTCATTTAAGTTATGGTCATTATTTCTACATTTGCATCTATACGTATGAAGCAGCATATGCCAATGTCATGCACAATTGGGTCTTATATTTTTGGCGACGTGTAAGTGGCCGCCCTAAGCTTCCAAGCTTGGAGGTGGAACAGATTCAGTGCCTCCATTTTAAGGATGAACAAATTCCTTCTAACGGTTGCAGCCGACACTTTCTAATTCAAAGGGACAGTCACAGTGGTTGGGGAAACTCTTGGCAGGACCCTCTACAAAACAGGGGGAAATAAGGGTTTGGGAGCAATCACGAGAGAACTCAAGCACCTGGGAGAGAAAGAAAACATTAAGAACAGTTTGGGCAGTGTAATCTATATGGAACTGAAATGGTGGAATGCAAACATACCCACCCAAATGCATAGGCCTCCTCCTCTCAGATTAGAAGGTGCCAGAAATCATGTGTGTGGGGGGAGGGGATCTTATTCAGAATGCAAAGGTTATAAAGTAAAGTAGAATGAATATTTGATTTCGTTCACTGTGGACCAGACACATACGTAATTGAATGAACAAACAAGTTCTCCCTTGATGGGTGAAGGGTAATTGATTTGAACTGGGAGCTGGCAGGGGGTAAAGGAATGTCTCCTAGGAGAGACAGGAAGGAGCAGCTAAAAGCTTTTGAGGAAAAATATTGAAACAGAGTTAGCATTTTACAGAGCAGGCATGCTGAAGCAAATCAGGGGGAAAGCCAAATTACCTGGGTTCCTAAATGTTGCCCCATGAGAAGGAGGCAGATCTGGGCAGGGGCTGCCAATTCTCGAGCCCCAAAGGTGCCAGTCACTGCTTCCCCCCCCCACCAGACATGTGTCCCCAACCCTGTCAGCAACACCCACCTCCCTGGCACACTTTTCAAGAGCTGCATCCCATCTTTCTCCCACTCTGATGGCCTCTTTCTCAGCCACCGTTTAACCCGCTCATGATACTCATTCATACTCCTGTCCCAGGGATGAGGGCAGCTCACATCTCTCAGCTACTGGCAGCTTCTGGGCGTGAGGGGAACATCTCTACTGACCACACTGTTTTGTGGGCAGCTTCCCACACAGAGTTTCGAAAGAAAACAGACATCCATTGTATCCCAGGACAGCAGAAGGAACTTGATGAAGAAGAACCCTTTGCCCCTCAGCACACATATGGGGAACCCACAGCCCGCAGCTGCTTTCCACGAGGCCCGTGAAGGCTCAGGGAGCCCAGCCCACTTTCCCTCACTGTCCACCTGATCGAGTGGTGGGGAACAGATCACTTGTTTCTCTGCTGCCATTAGCAACGGGGAAACAGCAGTTTTCCTCAGGATTACTGGAGGAAAGGGGGTTGAGGTTAAAGGATTGCCCATCCCCTAGTAATTCTGATCAAGGTTACTGTTTCCCCACTGCTAACCTGGAGGAAAGGAAATGGGGCTCCTCCCCCAGACAGAGGCTCCTGACAGCAACACTCAGCTTCAACGAGATCCATCTCTCTCCCCCACCCCACCTTCAGCAAGGCTTTAAATCCATTAGCTTTGCATAATTAGATTTTTCTCAATTACCAGATTATGATAATTACTGGCTCGTTTGTAACAGCTAGCTCATAATCCGGTATCATTGCACTTGGAGCGGAGCCAGGTGCCGTGTCGCCGAAGTAGCAAGAGTGTCGGCATTGGAAGATGAGCTGGGTGGGTGGGTAGGAGGATTGCTCTGCCAGAAGGCACCCGCACAGCTGGCACCTGCTTTGGCTTGGCTCATCTACAGAACAGCTTTCACCTCACCTTGGCACACGATGAGGCCCCCTCCTGACCACCTGCATGAGACCAGCACATGGGGGAAGAGATGAGACTTTGGACCTCAGAACTCCCGTTGCAGTACCATCAGCACACCCAGACAATTCTTTTTCCTTCCTCACCATCTTTTTAGCATAGGCCAGGCTGAATTCCTCACAGGGCCTGTTCAGACAACACGCTAAGCCATGGTTAACTCCTTTGCAGCAAATGGTAGTGAGCGTGTATAAACCATGGTTATGTAGCCACCATGGTTAGGAATGGTTCACATGACATGCTACGTCATAAAGTTTAGTTCAAAATGCTTAATCACCGTGGCTTAGCGTGTTATCTGAATAGGGTCATAATGTTGTCTGCGGACTAGAGGACAAGTCTTCTCATACTTCATCTTCTCTTGTTCTTTAGTCAGCAGAACACTGATGGCCAAAGTTATCCAGGCTAAGACAGGAACCTGGATCCCCAAGATCCCAAATCTATACCCGTCTTGCCACGTTATGGAGTAGAGTCAGCAGAACAGAAGGAGATGCTAGCTGGAAGGTGAGCAAGTAATGGCTTATGGAAAGTGCGTGTGCATGCATGAACATGGGTGGATGTGCATGCATGCACACGCAAAATGGATGCTACATCACTGTGCTGGGGGCAGAGGTCGCTCAAACTATGAGTAGCTGGTTCGAATGAAGGCCTGTGCATAAGCAGAAAAGTAATCAAAAGAAGAATGTAGGCAGGAATTGATCTTGTTGTTCTAAGCCTTTACTAAAATCAGTGCAAATTCCAGAATCCAAATTAACATTTAGTTCTTAAAATAGCTAAAAGGAAAGTACCGTGTGAGCCTTTTGCTAGAAATGCAATCGATGTGGAATAATTAACTAGATCATGTACCTGCTTTTCAAAGGTGTGCACGAAAGAGCATATAATACTGATCTTGTAAGACATGCAGCGAAATCCTGTGCATACTTACTAAGTAGTAAGCCCCAATGTATTAATTCAAGGAGGCTTCCTCCATCGTAAATGCATTTTTAGGATTGCAGCTTTAAGGAGAGAGGGACATGCTAGAGGGTCTATGAAATTCATTGTGGTCTGGAGAGAGGATTTTTCTCTCTCTCCTTCTCTCATAACACTGGAACCTGTGTGGTCACCCAGTGAAGCTGATTGGCAGTTGGCTCGGGACTGACAAAAGGAAGTAATTCTTCATGGAAGACATAATTAATGTAAAGATTTCACTGCTACAGGGCGTGGTGATAGTAACTAGCTTACACGGCTTTAAAGAAAGGATTAGACAAAAGCCCATGGAGGATAACACCTATCGATGGCTATTAGTGATGACAGGTGGCATAAATGGCCGAAGACATTTTGCTGCCAGCCTGAGGCAAAGGATAAAATGGCCCCCTCCCTCCATTTCATGTACACAATCTAACTGGACTGGCAGTGAAAGCTTGCTTCAACCCTGACTAGCCGGGGGTTGCAGGGCAAAGTGGCCCACCCTCTGCCTATTCCCCACCCCTCAGAATCTGCGTTTGGGGGCTGCTGCCTCACTTTGCCTAATGCCAGCACTGACAGGTGAGAGCTGCAACAAAATGTTGCAGTGTGGAGTGGTGCTTTCAGGATTCGAGCAGCCACTCTGTTCCATTCCTCCAGCCACAGGGGCATTGCTAGGCACTTAAAAGATTTCAGTGGGGCGGCAGGCCAATAGGATACAAATCTGCATAAAGTCTTGAAAGGCTAATTTAAATCTATGCATGCAAATTTAGAAATACCTGGATTTATTTACATTTCATGGGAGTCAAAGCCAGCCAGGAAGGAACCAAGAAGTGGTTGAGGGAAACACCCATTGCTTCTGGCCTGAGGAGAGAGAGAGGCCACGGCCTGAAAGTACTCAGTGGAAAGACAGGGGGGGGGATCTACACTACTGCTTTAAAGCACTTTAAAGCGCTTTATAACAGTTTTGACAACTGTTGGGGTCCAGGACACACTGCATATACAGTTTTCAAAACGTTTTCAAAGTGCTTTAAAGCGCTTTAAAAGCAGTAGTGTAGATTCCCCTTTTGTTTAAAATAAAATGTAGGTTTGTTTGGAAGAACGAGTCTGCAGGTTACAGAATACCATCTTTGAAACGGTCTCCCAAAATGGCTCAGATCACTCAAGGCAAGGCAGTAGAGGGGGGAAAGGGCAGAGGCAGTAGAGGGGAAAGGTGGAGAAGGAAGATTGTCAAACCAATGCCAGAGTAAGTTATAAATAGGCCTTTTTATTCTGTTGAGGGCCAGGCTAGTCTCCCCTTGCTGGTGGTCTTGTTTGGATAGAGATGCTGGAGCCCCTTGGCTAGTAGCAAAAACCAGAACATGCCTCCTTCCACTCTTCTGTAGTCTTGGTCCCCGTCTTGACAGTGGTGCATCTGAGGCACAAGGCCTTGGGCTCCCGTATTGGCGCTCCTTCATGGCATCTGCACAGGAAGGAGCACCAATGTGGAGTTGCCACCTCCGGGCCGAGCACTGAGGAGGGGGGAGGAACAAGGCAGCCAGAGGGAGGTCAGAGGGAGGACAGCCGGCTGCCCCATTCCTCTCCCCCTCCCTGTTTTTTTAATCTATAGATGCAAACTTTCGCATCTATAGATTAAAAATAATGGGGGTGGAGCAACGGGGCAGCCAAAGGGAAGTCAGAGGGAGGAGAGCCAGCTGCCCCGTTCCTTCCCACTCCCTGGTGTATGGCCCGGTGGCAGCCTCCTGGCTACCCCATTCCTCTCCTCCCCCCATTTTGTTGTTTTCATCTGTAGATGCGAACCTTCGCATCTACAGATAATAATAATAATAATAATAATAATAATAATAATAATAATAATAATTGGGAGAAGCAATGGGGCAGCTGGAGGGAGGTCAGAGGGAGGAGAGCTGACTGCCCCATTCCTCCCCTCTCCCCGGTGCTCAGCACGGCAGCGACCTCCTGGCTACCCAATTCCTTTCCTCCCCCCCCATTTTATAAATTAATTTATTAATTTATTTACCTTTGGCCTTGACTTGGAGCTTCTGGTCCGTCCCCTTCCTTGTCCTGCCAGCCAATGGCAGCCAATCAGGGGGCGCCATCGGCTCTGCAACCAAAAAAGTTGGGGTAAGTGGCTGACTTCTTTGAAGTGGAGTTTCTGGGGTTTGCCCCCGGATGGCTTCGAAATGGCAGCTGAGTCATGTAGATGACCTGCCGCAACTCTGAATCCACCCCGGGGCAAACCCTTTATCAAGACATCGCCCTGGGCCATTGTCAGTGTGAGCTCTTTCTTTCTAGAAGTTCTTCCTTAGTAGTTGTTTCTAGCAGCCCTGGGTGGTAAGAGGAGACTACCTGAAGCACCTGCTTCCTTGGCCAATGGCTGGAGCAGGCAGGCAGGCTGGGTTTGCCCTTGCCAGGCATCCTTCCTGGAAGGGAGGACGGAGGGCAACCTCTTATTTGGCTTCCTGCAGCTGCTGCGTCTCTAGCTAAAGGCTGGAGGCACTTGTGGTAACCAAGGAAGCGTCTTTATTTCATTTTAACAAGCTAACAGTGGGATTGCTTAGGCTACAGGTAGGAAATTGAAGGGCCTCTTGTGGCTGGGAGATACCAGGAACTGACTAATTAAAGGGCCAGAAGCAGGGAGAAGCCTCAATAGTGCTTTGCCAGTGTGTTTTAAGTAAATGAAACAGAAAAGTGGGGGCCTGGCGAGAAAAACTGAAGGACAATATAGAACAGCACTGCCGTGCAACATTTTGGCAACATTGTCACCTGGAGTCTTCTTTGTAAAAACAGAGTGAAGAAGGAAAGCAGCTAGTGTTCAAGCAATGCTTTCCTAACTGAGTTATGCACCTTCTCTCCCTCCCTCCCCTGCTCTTTCCTTCAATTGCTATTGTCTTTTGCTCTTACAGGCATTCCACCCCACTCTGCCCCCAACGTGTGTCTTTAGGAGAGAGACAGTGCAGCCTTCATTGAAAATGGCACACGGTGCAGGATGCTTTCAGGCCCAGGGGGCATGGAGACTTATTATTGCAGATGGCTCCTGGAAAACATCCGCTCAATACGTTTGTGCCATTGAAAGTGGAAACAGAAGCCGTCAGGATTATTAAGAAAGGGGTAGAAAACAGTTCAAAACATGAATTGCCTTCTATAAATGGATGGGCATCCATACCGAATACTTTGTGCAGTGTGGGTCATCCTATCTCGAAAATCTGTGGGAGAGAAAAGTACAGAGTAGTCCGGGGAAAGAGTCGGTTTGCCCTCCGTACAAGGAAAAAAGCAAAATGTTTAGCATGGCGACTTGGAAAAGAGACTGAAAAGAAGGGATATGATTGAAGTGTGCATAATTATATAGTGAAGAGGGAACAGTTGCTTACCCTTTCGCTTAATGCTGGCACAGAAGGGTACCTGGTGAAATTAGTATGCGTACTGCAGGTTTGATTGAAACCAACAAAAGAAAATATTTTACACAGTTTATTTGTGAAACTCCCTGCTTCTAAGAGCTCATCCAGATGATAAGGAGAGGATTTCAAAACTCTGCAATTTTCTTCTCTCTCTCTGCATGCCAGTGCTTGAATTAGCAGGGCTGGCAGGAGGGGCCTGGTCCTTTGAGCCAGCCCCTTTAGCTGCTATTTTCAGAAGGCTGCTGGAGGACAAGACAAGGCTAAAACTTGGGAGAGTAGCAGGATGAGGCGTGTGGATTTCATGAAGGCCTCCTGACTTTCTCCTCCATAATCCGAGCCAGGGATTATGGTGTAGCGGAGTCAGGCCTCACAGGGATGCAGCGCCTGCCCCATCTTTTTTATTAACAGGGACACTGGTGTCCTCTGCCACCCCCACCTCAGACTTCCCTGTTTTAGCTGCAATCACCACAGAAGCTGGGGCATGAATTTTCCCTGCAGGGTATATTGTTCCCTGTTGTAATGCAAAGTATTTGGGTGTGGGTGGGTGTCTTGGGGGACATCTACAAGCTAACAGTGGGGTTGCTTAGGCTACAGGTAGGAAGTTGAAGGGCCTCTTGTGGCTGGGAGATACCAGGAACTGACTAATTAAAGGGCCAGAAGCAGGGAGAAGCCTCAATAGTGCTTTGCCAGCGTGTTTTAAATAAATGAAACAGAAAATGGGGGCCCTGCGAGAAAAAACTGAAGGATAATGTAGAACAGCACTGCCATGCAACATTTTGGCAACATTGTCGCCTGGAGTGCTTTACCCCAGGGTAGCTTCAGAGTGGTGTCAGGTGAGTTACAAGATGCAGCCGCCACGCCGAAGGGATCCAGGGGCAAAGCCCCAAAGTTACGCGCTAAAAAAGTCAGGGACTTATCCTGACTTTTTAAACTCGGAGCCAGGCTCCGTGCCTCTGTGAAGGCTTTTTAAGAAAAAAAATATTAAAGGGGGAAGGGGGCGGATGGGGGGGGGGGAGAGGAATGGGGAAGCCAGAGCAAGCTCAGAGGTAGGAGAGCCGGCTGCCCTGTTCCTCTATCTCACCCGTGCTCCCGCAAGCACAGCTGGGGAGAGAGGAACAGGGAAGCATGGAGGCAGCTGCCGCTGCCGGGAGAACCGAGGACGGGTGAGGAACAGGGCAGCCGGCTCTCCTACCTCTGAGCTTGCTCTGGCTGCCCTGTTCCTCTCCCCCCCCCATTTTTTAAAAATATTTTAATCTTTAGATCATGCGAAGGATTGCATCACCCCTCCTTCCCCTCATTCAGCTGCAAATGCAATCCTTCGCATTTACAGCTAAACAAACAAAAAACACTTTTCCCATGAAAAAACACCCCACTTCCCAGAGAGGAGGGGGCGCAGATGCTCCCAGGTGCCTTGGGTGGTCGGGCGCGGCGGCGGCGGCACCTGCAAACCCGCAACTGCGCTCCTTCCCATATAGACGCTGGGAAAGAGTGTCAATGCGGCTGCGCCCCGGTCTGCTCCGCCGGGCGCAGCAATTCTGCTGTCGTATAGACAAGGGCCAGGATGAACAATTAAGACTCATTACCTTTACAGAGCACCTGTTCTTCCTAGTTGCGATGCTAGAACTGGTTTGTTGATCCAAAACCTGCAATTTTGGACTCTCCTTGTGGGTGGGGCTCTGGGGACTGTCATGATGAGCGTTTGCACTTTAAAATTTATCACTACCGCACTGTGGAGCAGTGCTGTACGCTCATGCTGAAGATATTTGCTTCTGCTTAAGCCCAACTTCTGTGCCCCTTTCTCGTGCAGCTTCCTGCCACTGGAAAGCTCTCCGAGCTGTCTCTCGTCCCTGATGGCACCTTCTTTACCTTTGACCTTCTTCCTTTTCCATCTCTGATGCCCCCTCCTCACATTAGACTGTAAGTCTGCAAGCAGGATCAGGGGTCACCATCCGCCCAGCCATGCCTCCGCTGTGACTCCAGATGCGCTGTCCTTGCCTCGCTCCAGAGAAAAAAGTTGGAGTAAGTCCCTGACTTTTTTGCTCCAGACCTTCGAGAGAAAGCCCCGGGATGGCTCCGCGGTGGCACTGTGCTGGTTATATGATGCAGCAGCCACTGCGGAGCCACCCTGGGGCTTTCCCCACATACAGACAGCCCCCTTGTTAGGGATGTATGTTTTTTGTTAAATCCATTCCGTCTGTGATTTCCAAATCATCAGGCATCTTTTTTTCCACCATCCACTCAGTAATGGAAATGGATTTGTTTTTAACCAAAGTTTTGTTCTACTTGTGCTAATTTGCACGAATGCTAATTAGTGCTAATTAGTGCTAATGCACCTTTCCACAAATGTGCCAATGCGCATTAGCACAAGTACACAGAATCCACGTGACTTGGAACAAGCTGCAGGTCAGATTCATAGAAATCTAAACTCATCCGAATCCATTGTGGATTCATCCGACGTCCTTAGCTATGTCATCAGATGCAGGCAGCTCAGGATAGCACTTCATGTCTCTGATGAAGCTGACTCTAGACCATGAAAGTTTGTGCCATAGTCAATTTGTTAGTCTTTAAGATACTGCAGGACTCTTTGTTGTTTTTGCTGCATCAGACTAGCATGGCTCCCCTTCCGGAAATTATTAAAGTATAGTGTTCTTTCTTTCTCAAGGAACCATTCCTTAAAACAAGGAACAAGTGGCAAGGCTCAAGGCAGAGTGAGGCAAGTGGCCAATCTGAGAGCTGCTGCGTGCCGTAAAACATAAGAGGTGGTAGAGAAAGGCCGTTGTGGGCTGCCTCGAGTTCATAGGGCAGCACTTGAGAGCTTTGTAGAAGAGACAGGCTCCGTGATGTACTGGTGGATGCAGCGTTTACGGCCCCCTTCTAAACCGGCTTCTTCTTCTGGAGCCCCACTGAGTTCAATTGGACTTCCTTCCCTGTATGCATTGCTGGGAATACTGTCTTCTTTTGAATTTTGTGTGTGCCACAGATGTAAAAATATCAAAAGCGTTTCTTTCTGTTGCCTCAATTTTCCACGGGATTAGTTTGCAAGGATTCGTTTCCCCAGCCTGATGCCCTGCGAATGTTTTGGGCTGCAACGCCCATCATTCTGAAGACCATTGGCTATGGCTATGCTGGCTGGGGATGATGGGATTTGCAGTCGAACATATCTGGAAGGCACCAGCTTGGGGAAGGCTGGCAGAGACCATCCAGGGTGAGGATGAGAGTCTTCCTCTTCCCTTTCCCCTCCCTTTCAGTGAAGGGCCCGAGAGGTCTTCAAAGGGTCAATCTACCCCTAGTTAAGGCAGACCAAGCAGAAACAAGCTTCCACTGAACTTAGAGACACCAGCCTGGTGTAGCAGTAGCAACCTCATTAACTGCATTGTCTGTAATTAGGGTGAGAACAAAAGTTGCAGAAAGAGAAACATGTTGTCCTAATCTACGTTTTTGCAAAAACAAGACTGCTAAAAATGATTTCATTGAAGTATTAAAGCCAGCTTTATGCTTGCTCTCCCCATCCCTTAAGCCTTTACAACATATGGAAATTAGCCGTATTTCCATAGGATCAAAGAGTATATTAGCTTATCTGAACAGTGGGACTAGCTATGCAAATCTCAGGGAGCTTTAATTTTAAAAAAATAAATATTAAAAATATTTTTTGCCATTCCATCCAAGCCCCTGAGGTGCCGTGGAATATGAGAGGCACCGTGAAAGCATGGCATTTTGCTTCAGAAGCTGGTGCAGTGGCTTCACTGTTGTTAGGAAAGATCGCATCGCAAGTTCTTGCCACCACGTTCAGTTAGCAAGAAAGGCTCTTGTTGTTGTTGTTGTTGTTGTTGTTTTGCTAGTCCTTGCAAGGTCTTCCAAAGAAGCAGATGGCTTGAACAATTCAACCTCTCCATGGCACAGTCAGACTCACTGGGAAAGGCAAGGCTACGTTGGAGGCAAAGGATGTATGTAGGGGCAGGGGGCTAATGGGTGAGCAGAGGGAACATTTTCAGATGAGCAGAGGGAACATTTTCTCATCCCGGCCAAGATAGACAGTGCTGGCTCTAGGTTTGGTGTGCCCCTTGGGCTGGACGGCCATGTCCTGCTTGTGGGTCCCTGGTCGACAGCTGCTTGGCTTCTGTGTGAACAGAATGCTAGACTAGATGGACTCTCGGTCTGATCCAGCATGGCTCTTCTGATGTTCTTAACCATAATGGGGTCTCATCCTTCAATGAGTCTACCTTTTCACTGCCATTGCCACCAGCTGCTCTTGCTCCTCCTCCTCCTCCTCTTCCTCATCATTGCTCCCACTTGCTTGCTTGACAGGCAGGGAGCTTTTTATGTTTTTAAACTTTGTATATTTGTTTTAAATATTTATTGTTTTTAACTTTTGTAAACTGCCCAGAGAGCTTCGGCTATGGGGCGGTATATAAATGCAATAAATAAATAAATAAATAAATGATGCAGCACTGATTCACAGCCACCACGGCACTTATAAGATGTATATACAACCCCCTGATGTGGTCTAGAGATGGATGAAGCCACCAAGGAGGATAAAGGGCCAGGGCCCTTCTGTCTGGAGCAAAAGAAGCAGAGAGTCCTGAAGACAGTCCTGAGAAAGCTGAGCTGGGGAGCTCACCCAGGATACCTCATGTCTGGCAGAGGCCGGGATTGCCAACGAAGTCAGGCTTTGAAGGATGCTTCAGCTGATTAGGTTGGAAGGGGAGCATTGATCCTGCTTTTATGTATCCATTAAGAGCCCCAGATGAACCAGCATTCACAACCACCTACTCTTCCTACCTCTGGGGGTAGGTGGAGGGAGGAGGAGCACAGCGGTGGGAAGGGAAAGCCAACAGCAGAACAGATTCCCATTAGAAACCAGCTCTCCTTCTCCCCTCCCCTGCCCCCTCCACCCACATGTTCTTGTTCTTCGCTCAGCATTTAGCAGAGAAGGCGATTAGCCACTGGAACAGGCTTGTTGTAGGAAGGGGAGGATTTGCTGTGATTCACAGACTCCAAATCAAGGCCAGCTGCCCTTCGCAAAGAGACATTTCAGCCAGACACAAACAACTGGACTCTTTCCCCCGTGAGGCTGCCTGTCTTGGAGCTGCCAAAGGGAACAAGCCAAGCAGCATGTCTCTGTCAAAGCTAATCCAGCACCCGCTGGGGTGAGAGATGCCCAGGCACACACAAGGCCCTGTCCCAGGGGGCCACTGAGCTAAGGCAGCTGCCTGACTCCACCATTTCCTTGTCCCTTCAGGTCCCAGGCTTTCAGTTCACCTCCACCTCCAGGCAAAATCTTCTCTGCTCCTTCCACTGCCCGCCATATCCTGCTTGAGGACTCTTATTTCTTTGACACCTTGTCTGGAGTCTCTCCATCTGTCTGTCTTTCCATGCACAGGCACCTCTCGTGTGCAGAATGCATTCTACACAGGACACCGTGCCAGGAGCATATGGAACTGTCTCTAGGACTTTGGGATATGAGGAATGGAGGAGCCCTCTCAGGAACACTTGGTGTGCTCTGTCAGGATAACTTAGAACAAGGGAATGGCAAGACTGAAGTCACCCTGAAGGCTATCTAGCTGTGCCCTTCCTCCTAACGCACAGTTCAAAACTCCAAAGAAATTGGGTCTTGTAACAAGATGTACCCTATAGTAAAGGTTTCTGTACTGAATGCCAAGAAAACTATTTTTTCTGCTCAAAATAGGTTACATTCACAAATTATGCATGTTTAGCCAGAAAAAGGTCCTACAACACCAGGCACTCCCCAGCCAACATGGCTGGCTGAGGAATGCTGGGAGTTGTAAGACATTTTTCTTGTGACAAATATTTTCCCCAAAGCCTTTGCATCTTGCAAGACTCCTGCACCAACCTGCATAATAGGCTACCTCGCAAATATCGATCCAAAAATTAGATTATGGGTCTCCGACATTTCTTTCATAAATTGCAAAACTCTCCTAAGCTACAATTTTCATAGAGAAACAATGAAATGTTAAAGTATACTCCCCTGTTAAGTCTGAATCAGTTTGATCCTAACAGAAGCATTCAGGCTAACAGGTGGTGACTTTTCATTGAAGTTTTTGCTGACCTCTAAACTTGCTGACATGAGAAAATGTAAAACTATTTTCCCAGCTAAACTCAGGAAAAGCAAGATTTCTCACCTAAAGTCAGGAAAAAATATGCATCAGATAAGAAGGTTGGGATGGGGAAACTTCCAAATTCCGTGATGACACTTTGTTTCTGAAATATGGCATGTGATATGTTACCTGCTGATCCATGATGCAGCAAAATAAAGAAATCTTGTATCATAATGGCTCTAAAATGCATAGGCTTGTGCCCTTAGAAAACCAAATATATTTGCATCCATTCTGAATTTATTTTGCAATCAAAATTGTGGTTGCATGGAAGGTGTTGCTAGCAAGATCTGGGTGAGAACAAGCAAAGAACAAGGCAGTAGGAAAGGCTATGAGAATTAGATTTAGGTGGCCAGTTAGTGCAAGAGGTCAGAGGGGCATTGAAGCTACCATTCAAATGTTGTCTAGCCCTCAGGGAATGATGATAGCAGGATTTCAATTTCTGATTATTAGCAATTTTCGTTTCCCATCTAATGCCCGGTGTACGGATGCCGTAGAACGTAAGGTGATAG
Source organism: Elgaria multicarinata webbii (assembly GCF_023053635.1). Classification (NCBI taxonomy): domain Eukaryota; kingdom Metazoa; phylum Chordata; class Lepidosauria; order Squamata; family Anguidae; genus Elgaria; species Elgaria multicarinata. The sequence goes on along the minus strand of NC_086172.1, from coordinate 76,687,921 downwards.
AATAAGTGGTCAAATGGACTGTACCACTTGAGAATGCAGGTATATGTGTTGATTCATGCTTTGAATGGTGTTCTATGAAATAGAGCTTCAGCTATTGGGTGGTAGAGAAATGTAATAAATGAATGAATAAAAAACTAGTATTTTGTTTGGGGAGAAATCCCATATTCTAGCACATGGGGTATTTCCTCCCAATGCAAATAGCGCCTTCAGAACATGGGTTTTGCTTAGGACCACAGCAGGAGAGGAAAAAGTTAAATTCTCCCTCATTGACTGCTGCATTCCAGCTGATGCTTTTTAGGAGTAGAGTTGATGTTGCCCATCCCTAAGATAGGCCTTTGGTCTGATCCAGCTGGGCTCTTCTTATCTATCAAATGTCAAAGTATTAAGTTCCTATCAGCATATCAATATGTGCTTATCTTCAAGTCTTCAGTAGAAACATCTGTTCTTGCTGGAGAATCTCTTCAGTGTATATTTCCCCCATAGATAGCACTTTTACAGACTACTACTGCATAGATTACTCAAACACATTGCTTCTCAAACTAGTGTATCTTCCCCAACTAGGAAGGCATGGGATTCCAGAGTGGATAGGTGTGTTCTGGGGTTGGGAATTACAATTTTGCATGTCTTAACGGCAATAGGTTTGAAACAGTCAATGGTTGGATTTCCAAACTGGGTCACAGCTGCACGAAGAATGCTTCAGTTCCAGGCAAGAGTTTTATTGCACCATCACCCTCTCGGCTTGGGAATTTTATGAGGGGCGGGGGATACTGTCATCTCCTTCTGATAACTCTCCCATGTTTCCTAACTGCTTCTTCTGTACTTTTTCCTACAAACAAAAAATCCATCAAGAAAAAAATAGATGGAACTGCTGCACAATGGAAGCACCTTACAATTGAGGAAAGGAATGAGCACGAGTTTTTGGATGGAGGTTGCACAGCAGATATTCCTAGGCATATTTAGACAGGAAAAAAAGTGTTACAACTGCCAGCATATCTCAGCCAGCATGTCTGGCTGGGGCATGCTAGTAGGAGTTGTAGGACTTTTTTTTTTTTTTTTTGCTCTAAACCTGCATGGTATTATGCCTCTGGGTTAGGAGCTGGGCAAGGGAGAAAATCAGTGAGGAACAAGCCAGGAGAATATTTCTCTTATGTGGTTTCCAGTTTAGGATACATGTGTGCAGAAGATGTCAAGACGTAGAAAGGACTTGCCATTTTACCAAATGCAAGAAACCCTGGACTACCTGCTTATCAGCTCTTCTCCATTTTGTTTTCTCTGGTGTTTGCTATAAAAGACAGAACATTCCCAAGACTGGTTTCCACCCACGTACTGCTTGAACTTACCTAACTCATAACACTGCTTTTCTTCCACCTGGCAAAATTAATGCATCTTTCCCCAGTGAGCAATCAATGAAGTATTGAGAGCAGGACATGGGGATTGCTTTGCTGAAATACAAAACACTATTTCCTAGGCTCCATGCAGAGGCAACGTCAGTTATAATTCAGTATGGGAAATCAGTTATAATTCAGTATGGGAAAGTAAGCAAGAAAAACCACTATCTGGGCCTATACCTGGCCGGCAGCACCACAGAAGTTACAGTGAATGAGTGAAGGGTCCTTTGACCAGCAAGTAGCTGAGTTCAAGCTCAAGCCCACTCTGGGGCATAGGGTGAGTTCTTGGCTCACTGCCTCACTTCCCCATTTGATGATGATGATGATGATGATAAATTGATTACTTAATACTTAGATACCACTTAATATAAAATCTCTAAGCAGTTTACATATAAATATTAAAATCACATTTAAATACACTATTACAAACAATTTCAGCTACAATAAAAATGCAAAGCAATACAAGGCACAGTGAGATGGAGCAGCATGTGATTAATGGCAATTAATTACAAGACAGAGAAAGCCTGGGGGAACGTGTATTTTCAGGAGGTGTTTTAAAAAACCATATTTTCTGCCTCCCGAACTCTAGGAGGGAGGGCATTCCAGGAGGTGGGTACCACCACCAAGAAAGCCTGCCTTTGAAGTATTACAATGGCAATGTTCTGTTGGTTGCAGAAAAATCAGCAAGGCCACCTCTGAAGATCTTAAAGGACAACTAGGTATATATGGGGGAAGACAATCTGCTAGGTATCCTGGGGGGAATCCGCACGTCGTTCTGAGATCGCTTCTAAGCGACCCCAGTGCGGCGTGAAAGCGATCGTGTACCTGACCTTTGGAAGAGCCGACGAAGAGATGTCCTTCCCGCTGCCGCCACCCGCAGACCTCCTCGCCGGCTGGGACGGAGAGCTCCGGGGAAGAAGGCGGGGTGGAGAGCTTCTTCTGCTCTCAACCCCGCCTTCTTCAGCCGAGCTCTCCTCGCCGGTCGGCGAGGAAGTTTGCGGGTGGCAGCGGGGGCGGGAAGGATGTCTCTTCGTCGGCTCTTCCAAAGGCCAGGTACATGATCGCTTTCACACAGCACTTGGGTCGCTTAGAAGCGATCTCAGAACGACGTGCGGATTCCCCCCTGGTCCCAAGTTGTTTAGGCCTTTGTATGTCAAATACATAACCTTGAACATGGGTCAGTAACTAATAGGCAGTAATATAAACATGACTGGGTATCCCACTGAGCATCCTAACTGCTGCATTCAATACTAGTTGCAGCTTCTGAACCAGGTAGGGTAGCCCCACATAACGCGCATTACAATAATCTAGTCATGAACAGTGGCTAGACTACCCCTATACTGAAACAGGTATAGTTGGCCCACCAATCAAAGTTGTTAATGGGGTCTTTGAACCCAAGTCTTCAGTGACAACTATGAATCCAGCCCCAAAGTATGGACCAGATCCTTCAGGGGAAGTGCAACCCCATCCAGAATGGGTAAATGACCCAATTGCCAGACCTGGGAACTGCCTGCCCATAGGGTCTCTAACTTATCAGGACACAGCTTCAATTTATTAGCCCTCATCCAGCCGATAACTGCATCCAGGCACCAGTTCAGAATGTGCATGGCCTCTCCTGACTCAGATGTTACAGAGAAATTTATAACATAGGAACTGTGCCTCAAGGTTGTGTTATAAAGCTGAACAGCATATGGAATGTGAACCTGCAGTCCTATACACATTGACTTCCCTGGGTAGTAAATTGAATATGGGACTTATTTCTTTGTATACATGTATAAGATTGTACTTTAAATTTCCTAAATGTGAACAGCCCAATCCTATGCAGGTTTACTTGGGAGTAAGTCTCATTAAATTCAATTGATGTACTCCCCAACAAAGGCTGGAGAATCAGCAATCACTTTTAAGAGAGTTGCAAGTAGTTTAAAACAGGCACCACATAGTTGTTTTGTACTTCTGCTCAAAAAGGCTTAGCAGGTTTGAGAAACATTGAAATCTGTTTACCAAAGGCAATGTGTGTACAAAGCAGCACACCACAAGCAGCAATCCCTCTTTCAAGTGCCTTCAGCTGTTTGAAAACACACACACTTACCTAACCTAAAGTGTGCATAGGAGTGCAGCTTTAAAGGGACATACAGATATATTTACTGATAGTTTATACACATATAACCATTTTATTTATTTATTACACTTCTATACTGCCCGTAGCCAAAGCTCTCTGGGCAGTTTACAGCAATTAAAACCATAAAATACAATACAATGTAAAAATGTAGAAGTTTAAAACTACAGTATAAAAATAAAAATAACCAAATAAAGTCTAGTTGCAGTGTACATATTTAAAATACAATACCAGATTTAAAACAGAAATTGAAGAGCTAAAATGCCTGGGAAAATAAGATCTTCACCTGGAGCAAAAAAGAGCAGTGTAGGCATGGGGTGAGCCTCACTGGGAAGTTATTCTACACCCAGGGTGCCACAGCAGAAAAGGCCCTCTTCTTGGTAGCTACCCACCTCACTTCCCTTGGTGGGGGCTCCCAGAGAAGGACCCCATAAGTTAACTCTCTCTCTCTCCACTTAGCCTTCTTCTGGTTAGCTTAGGCCAGCTTTCCTCAACCTGGTGCTCTCCAGATGTATTGGCCATGCTGACTGGGAATGATGAGAGATGCAGTCCAACACATATAGAGGATGCTAGCTTGGGGAAGGCTGGGTTACGCATTCATCCCTTTCAATCTCATCTAAGTGGGCTGCCCAGTCTGTTGTATTCTGAGATCTGGAGAGAGCATAGAATCATAGAGTAGTAGAGTTGGAAGGGGCCTATAAGGCCATCGACTCCAACCCCCCGCTCAGTGCAGGAATCCACCCTAAAGCATCCCAGACAGATGGTTGTCCAGCTGCCTCTTGAATGCCTCTAGTGTGAGAGAGTCCACAACCTCCCTAGGTAACTGGTTCCATTGTCATAGTGCTTCAACAGTGAGGAAATTTTTCCTAATGTGAAATACAACTGGGATGAGACACGCACCTTGAAGGAACAGCTTGACTTTTGACGTTTTCGTTACAAACCAAATCCGCTTCCTTCCCATGTATCTCTCATGTTTGCATCCTTGCAGTTGGGTGGGAATTAGTTGTTGAAACAGAAGTAGAGATTCATTCATATGTGGTTTTATTGTGAATGCCTTGATGTTAGCTTTCAAGAATTCTCTTGACAGTGTAAGAACAGCAACAAAATGCAGGAGTTCTTGGGAGTTGGAGACGCTGGAGGGAGGTTCCTTGGGGCTTTTCTCATGTTCATGTTTATTGTAGACAAATGTTCTCCCCACTGGGGCTTCCCCTGATCTCTTGTGCTTACAGCTGGGTGCGTATTGCTCTGGAGGGGCTGGGGCTCCCGGGTGGCGTGCCGCCGCTTTGCTTTGGGAAGCGCAGTTTGCCTTCTTCCCCTCCAGCCTCAGCTGCACTTTGCAAAGTCAGGCCCATTTAGCTCAGCCGACTGGCTGTGGCTGGCTGCTTAAGCTGCAAAGGACTCTGCCTCTAATTAGTCCATCTGTTACCTATGCGAATTCACCTGGCTCGGTTTCATTGAGCGCTTTCCTTATTACAACACTTCTTGGGCTCATCTGGTGCCTAGTTTCCTGGAAAGAAAATGGGGCTATTCCACACCACCTTTCCAGTCATAGGGCATGGGTTATAAATGGGACTAAACAGGCTACAGAATGGCACCCCAGGCAAAGCTGGAGCCCACCACAGCATAGCTTCCCAAGGGTGGTGGTGGTGGTTTCTCCTGCATGACGCATCCTGGCTAGGCTTGCAGGATTCAGACCTGGGCACGCTACCTCTAGCTTTAACGAGACCATGACATTTGAAAGACAAACTAGCACCACACACTCCATGCTCCATCCCCTCACCCTTGACCCTATCCCTCATGTCTCTATTGCCCTAAAAGTCTTGTCCTGTATTCAATTTCCCCCGGGCTCTGTTTGTCCCAGGCCTTTCGCTTATCCTCTTACGTCTCCTTTGTTTGCATTCCTCCAACCATAGCTTTGCCTCTTTCCCCTTTGTTGTGGGGGCGGGCTGTCTATATGCAGGGAAAGTCTTGTGATGGCTGTGGATCAGTAGGAGAACACAAGTGCAGGTTTGGAGCCACTGTGGGGCTTCCATGGGATGCTGTGTTTTCAAAAAGTCAGTGATTGACCCCAACTTTTTCAAAGGGAGCAAGGTCAACATTGTGCTTCTGCCATGTAACATCTTTCTGGGGCCAACCCAGGAGCGGAGGCTGGTGGAAGGCAACCCAGAGAGCCACCCAGAATCCCGGCGCTCCTTCCTCAGCATCAGGATTACCCAGTGCCACCCCGGGAGAGGAAAAGCACGAGGTTGAAGAGGGAGGCAATGCCAACCCAGCATCATGAAGACAGCCCCCTTTTGTCTGTTTTGGATAGTAAGTGCCTTGATTTGAGGCAGGGACCTGCAATTTTGCCTGTGTCACTCCGCAAGGCAACATGTACATTGATAGTGCAGCATGAATTTTAAAAATGGTGGTCCACCTTCCCCTTCTCCCCTCCTTGTTTGTATGTTAAAGCTTAAAATTTAGGTTTGTATTGTTTAGAAAGGATAGATAGATAGATAGATAGATAGATAGATAGATAGATAGGAAGGAGAGGGAGAGAGAGAGAAAAATTGTTGACTTTAAAGCTTGTATAGTTTAAAAATGATAAAACACAATAAAACAGAAATCAGTAAATAAGAAGACAGTGTGCAGGAGGACCTTCTGCCATGGACTATATCCCATATTGCCACTAGGGATGTCAGAGAAATCCACAAGGGATTCATATGAGATTGGATTTCTTTGAATCTAAACTGCAGATTCAGCAGCTGACTGGCTTTCTCCTAACCACGTGGATTCCGCAGACGTACAGACCAGTTTTTCACTTGGGGGGTGGGGGATGGGTGGAATTTGCACTAATTCACACTTGTGCAGATGTGCATGTATGCATTAGAATTAATGCACGCTTGCACAAATGTGCTAATTCATATTATTTAATGTATATGTGTGTGTTAGCGCTAATGTGCATTAGCGAAAATTGAATGAAATTCTGGTTAAAAATGAACGGACAACAGAATGGAAGTTCCTGACAATATGTGAAATACAGGCAGAATGTATTTCACAAAATCTGTACATCACTAATCCCCCAGCCCCTGTACACACACACACACACACACACACACTTTTCTCCTGTTTGCTATACCAGTACTGGGGTAGAATGATACCCCATTGGGAGGGCAGCAGCCTCTGCTGCATAACACTGCCTTGTTGCCCTTGGGTTGGATCCAAATGCTTATAGTAAATCCACTGAAATCACCTGACTTGTTTACCCCATTGATTTCAATAGGTCTACTTTAAGCATGTTTCCAACTCTTTAAATCTACAGGCAGAGCCTCTGGATCTAGCCCTGGCAGCAGTGTTGCACTTAAGTCATTTTTAGACCCTGTGCATAAGGTCTCATGGGGACCATTAAACCTTACTGTGCCTCTGTGTTCCATTTTGCTTCCTGCCCTCCCCATCAGACTCTTCTCTTCCCTTAATAAGAGTCTTTCTTGGTTTACTATAAATGGATACAAAGTGTGGTATGGCTGGTTAGGCTGTGGAGGCAAACTAAGCAACTCTGGATGCTACTATGGAGTGACTATGGAAGAAGCTGTCCTTTCCCCCAGTTCTTCTTCATAGCAGTGAAGGGATGGGTAATTTAGGACAACTTCTGAGAGTTGAGCTCTGGAGAGGGAGGGAGGGAGGGGAGAGGGGGAGAGAGAGAGAGAGAGAGAGAGAGAGAGAGAGAGAGAGAGAGAGAGAGAGAGAGAGAGAGAGAGAGAGAGAGAGAGAGAGAGAGAGAGTTTCCTCTCAATCAGAAACTGCAGCAAGGAACACCCAAGAAACAGTATAAAATATGGGAAACCTACACTACCCTGAAGACACATAACCCAAATACACACTGTCCAGCAAATCTAGTGAATTGCAGAGGGGCTTGCAAGCCATCTCTTAGTAAACTTCCCTAACAGAAAGTGACTTTCCCCATCCAAAGACTTACCAGAGACCAGACAAGGACAGATCATCTTGCCTTTGCATGCAAGAAAGTGTTCAAGACTCCCAAGAGACAGACAGAGAGAGAACAACTGGCATCTGGTCCAAGAGGGCACCATCCTGCCCAGGACATGTGCCATAAACCTTATGTCTATAAGCCATGCACTCCCTGGCACCTTTCCATCCAAATGCAATGCTTTAGGGCAGCCTTCCCCAACCTGATATCCTCCAAATGTTTTGGACTTCAACTCTCATCAGCCCCTGCCAGCATGGTCAATAGGAAGGAACACTGGGAGCCAGTCTGGTGTAGTGGCTAAAGTGTTGGACTGGGAGTTGGGAAATCTGGGTTCTAGTCCCCACTCAGTCATGGAAACCCACTGGGTGATTATGGGACAGTCACAGACTCTCAGCCCAACCTACCTCGCAGAGTTGTTGTTGTGAGGATAAAATGGAGAGGAGGAGGAGGACTATGTATGCCACCTTGGGTTCTTTGGAGGAAAAAAGGTGGGATATAAATGCAATAATAAATAAAATAAAACAACCCAAAAAATCCAGATGACAATAGGTTGGGAACTGCTGCTCTTGGGTTATATTTTCCCAGATCAAGTTTAAAATTAAAATTAAAACCAGTATCCCCCCTAGGCACCTCAGACCCCATTTTCCTAGCACCAATGTTAAGTAGGGCCCCCATTTTCCTAGAACCAGCAACCAAGTTGTTTAACAAACCCCATCACTATACCCTCTTTCTCTGACATGATAAATGGCCACTTTCTCTGGCTAGTCACCAGCCATGGGGAGTTGGAACAACATGTGTCCTATATGGCAATAAACCCAGAGAGATCTGCCCAGTTGCCTCATCTACATCAATTCACACTGCAGGCCAAAAAGAGAAATCACCCTGGACAAGATGGATGAGATTAATGATAGCAATCCCCTATGCATATACCTCTGTACTCTTGTCTTTATATTTATATCACCTAGGGGCCCTTGGCTGCTGGGTATGGTGTCACTGTGTGTGTGTGTGTGTGTGTGTGTGTGTGTCGTTGTGTGAGTGAGAACCCCCTATGGAGTTTATTTTCTTGGGGCACAATTCTATGTATGTTTAGACAGGGGGAAAATCCTACAATTCCCAGCATGTTCTGTCTAAACATGCACAGGATTGCACCTTTATTGTGTTGGAGTTAGAAGCTGTGTTCCCAGACATACAAGTCAAGAGTGAATTTTCTAAGCTCCTGTCCACCTCTCTAAAGAACCAGATGAAGAGAATAATACACTCCTGCAGTGATTTCCATGCTTTGCCATGTCTTCTCCATACTCTTGTGTTGAATGTTTCCTTCCTTCAGGGATGAGAGTCAGCAGGCCTCATGACTCATGTGCTTCAGATGCATGCGCATGCACACACACACATACGCACTGCCACCATGAAGCAACTGTTGAAGTCCAAGAGCCAGAATTCCCTCCCATATTCCTCCACCTCCACTCATCCTGACAGTACAGGGGCAATTAGTGCTGACTCAGTCTAAGTCATCTTCCTGTGACCATATATGTCCCATTGTTTCCTTCTTGACTTGGATCAAGTAAGAGTTACCCATGCTGTCCAATCCAAATGGGCTTGCACTCTGCCTATAGCAAAATTCCCTTGTGCTTGGCTTCCTTTCTATGCCTACCAAGGAAGAGTCAACCGAAAGCTGATTTCTCTTTCTTGATGTTCCATTATCATTCATACACACACACACACACACACACACAGAGAGAGAGAGAGAGAGAGAGAGAGAGATGACAGGCAGTTTTGGTGTTGTTCTAACGTATAAGGAATGTAGAAGCAATTGTACAGCTTGGATTGTCTCATACACATGGCTGTCTAAAAGGGGTCTCCATAAGATCATGAAGTTCAGGGTCTAAAATGGCCTGGCTGCACCACACAAGAGAGTGAGGGGAAAGGGGAAAGGGGAGTGACAGAAAGCGAGTGAGAGAAAGCAAAGGAGTATCCCTCCACCTATGTTTGCTCTAGCCTTGCTCACCTTTGGCTCCAGATCTTCCCAACTCTGGCATGTGGCTCCCAACAGACGATCTCTAGCTAATCCCAGAGGAATGTCTCTCAACCAAAAACCTGCCCCCACCCCTCCTAGACCACTATAGAGCAGCTGCAGAAGTAACTGTGCCAGTAATGGAATGTGTCATAACAAGTGTCTTGCACATTTCCCCAGTGGTATATTGAGAGACATGGAAGCTTTCCCACATCACTCTGAGTGCATGTGAAGCAGGCCAAGCTGGTGACAATTGAGTGCAGTGGTGGGCAGAGGGAGAGAGATCCAGGCAACACACAGAGTTGCTTTATACACATACTTCCCCACTGTGTGGGATCACATTATGGGGAAACCAGAGAGCTTCAGCTATTGGGCGGTATAGAAATGCAATAAATAAAAAAACAAACCACATCCATGTAGCCCCAAGAGCGTTTGAAGGGGTCTCAAGGCTGTGTCACACACAGGCACTTGCCCCCTTTATAGCTCTGAGGCAGGTCCTAAGCACAATCTTCTCCCAGCCCCAGAAGCACAATCAGGATGTGGCTGGGTTGGGTAGGAAGACCCACATGATTGACCTGCCCTATATGGTTCCGGTATTCACCATGGGCAACCAGTTCCCACACACTGATGCGTATGAAGGGGGCCTTAGTCATGCGAGCGTGAGGAAAGCGTGTGACGTGGGACAACAAGCAGGGAGCTCCCCCCTCTCATTCTCTCCTCCTCCCTCCTCCATCCCCGCCTCTGGCTGCCACTCCATTAACTCCGCTGGGATCAGTCGATAGCAGCGGTAATTGTTCCCTGCTAAAACGCATTCCCGCTGTTTAGAAAGGCTAATCCAGAAGCAGCAAAGGTCAAGTGCTGACATTTCCCAGCGTGGTTCCTGATGCAGAGACAGAGCTGGGGGGGGGGGAGCCCCAGAGGAATAAGCCCCAGGGATGGGTGTCGTGTTCATACTTGCTATTCCCCCAGATCCGGGTACATACATTGGTCTACCTCCCACAAACTCTGTTGAGAATGGTATATGGGATCCTGGGCTGCTGCCCTCTGCTTGCCCTGCTGCCAAAGAACTGGTGAGGTAGCAAAGAGACCAGGGGGTCGGCCTGAGTCATGAAGACACACTCAGCTGTCAGCAAATGATTAATTTGCCTGAGGAATACTTTACTTCCTTCACCCGATCCCGTGCCCTTTGAAAGTGTATTCCCTCCCCTCTTCGCCATCATGGGCTGCCACAGAGTTAGAGGGACATTCAGCCCTAGTCACAACGGCTACAGACGGCTTTATTCCCTGGAGCACAAAATGGCTGCTCGTGCTCACCTACAGGCCTAGGCCGAAGCACGCTCCAGCATTGCCACTGGAAAGTGTTTCTTTTGGAAACGTTTGCCTTTAGATGGTTTTATCGCAGTCCCCAGGTGAACCACAGGTGCCACTTCAAAGAAGTGAGAACAGAAAACCTGAGAAAATGTCTGTTTGGTGATGAGAGGAAACAGCAGGAGCTTAAATCCTTTAACAGATATATCAGTGTCTTAACCCATCTCCCTCTCCCTCATGGCTACCACAGTGGTTTGTAATATCCAACTTTGCTGATGTCTCTTGTTCTTGATATGCAGCGTTGTTGTTGTTGTTGTTGTTGTTGTTGTTGTTGTTATTATTATTATTATTATTATTATTATTATGGCTTTGCTGTCATGGGACCCTGGCAGCTACAGATGATGGTGATTGTAGTCAAAGCCATCTGAGAGAAGCAGTATGGGGAAGTCTATATTAAGCACAGTGGGGATCAGTGGATCTGCTAGCTCAGGGATAAGACGCAAAGGCAAGCATTGCAGGATTCAACTTCTCCCTCTGTCCCTGGTTGGTTCTGCTGCTCCCAAAGACAGTCCACAAAATACATCAGTTTCAAAAGCAGTTTATCCATTGTTAGAACTTTGCAGCCCTCGGCCATTTTGGTGCATGGCATAGCTTTGTTGAGGTTGCTGTTTTGTGGTACATGACTCTGGTCAACAGCTTATAGACAATCTCTATAAGCAACAGAAACATAACATATACCCGTAAAGTCCTATATATGGCTAGAAACAATATACCTTCAGAAATACTTTCTTTTTTATGAATCCCCTCACCCGTGAAGGACTTCAGTGAGGACACAGAGCAGGGTAATCGAAGTTGTAGCACCTGCTGTGGTATAGCAGTTAGAGGAGACTTTCCCAATCTGGTGGCATCCAGATTGGCTATGTTGGCTGGGGATGGTGGAAATTGTTGTCCAACACATCTGGAAGACACCAGATTGAGGATGGCTGGGTTAGAGTGTCAGACTAAGATTGGGCAGACCTAGGTTAAATCCCCACTCAGCCATAAAGCTCAGTGGGTTACTTTGGACCAGTCACCAAAAAATCAGCCTAACCTACCTCACAGGGATGTTGTGAGGGTAAATAGACCACCAACACAGCCTTGTAACTTCTTCCCCCAGGAAGCCTGCCTGTGCCAAACATTGCATATCATGAGTATAAAGTTAAAACAGTTTTATCTCAGTAGACCTTAATTGTGTGTGTGTGTGGTTGGGTTATAATTTAATGCTGGTCTTAAGTCACTGTTGATATGGTATTAACAGCAGGCTTTGATGTTTATGGAATTGTATGTATTTCTGCTAAGCTACTTTAGGGCCTCGGAAAAAGGAGAGGGAAAAAAGCAGGATATAACTTATTTTAAAAAATATATAAACTAACTACAACAAGCTTTCCTTTCCTTAATTCCTATTTCTGGAGTGGCATTTATGAGGGGCTGCAGGCAAGCATGGCTTAACTAATATGCAAAGGATGCTACTACACTGTACCCCTCCCCTTCTCTCTGCTATCTTTAATCCTGCATGGTCTGAGCAGCTGGAGGTATCAACATGGCAATGTGACGTGGGAAAGCAATGTGTGTATGTGTGTTGGGGGGGGGGGAGTCCTAGGTGGCAAGAGCTGACTGGTAAGGGAGAAAGGTTTTACTTACTGTTTTGCATCTGCTCCTTAGCTCTCTCCCTGCTAACTCTTTGGACAGTGGTGCTGTCAGGGGCACTATTGCTTTAAAACACTTTATAATAGTTTTGACAACTGTTGGGGCCCAGGACACACTCCATATACCGTTTCCAAAACTGTTATAAAGTGTTTTAAAGCAATAGTGTAGGTCCGGCCAGGGGTAGAACTTTGGGGCTCCACACAGCAGAATGAGCAGGAGGGCCCCCAAATGCACCAGGGCAAGCTTACCACATTTTGAAGTAAATGAAGTAATACACATTACCACCTAAAGAGAACCCCCACCTTGCAAGACCAATAGACCATTAGGTCCAGAATCTAAAATTACTGAAGTGTGGCTCTGTCTGTGAAACTGGGCCTGGAAGCATGGGGGAGAGGAAAAAGTATCCGTCTCTTCCATTTCCCTTTAATCCTCTTCCTCCATCCCGCTTTCCCCTTCCAGCTGTGCAGCCCACCCCTGGCAACAGACATGGCCTCCTCTCAGCAGCAGCACAGAGGGAGGAAGGCAGGCAGGCAGGCATCTCAGACATGCGAGCATTAAATGAGAGCTCTTCAGCTAACGACTCTGGCTGAGCATTGAGCACGGGGCACGACGCAGGCAGATTGGCGCTAAAAGAGGTGGGCTGGTGCTCAGCTGGGCACTGCGAACTTGGAGAGCACCCTTCCACCCCCGCACACACTGATCCAAATTGATCGATTGGGAAGCCTGCCTAACTGACTGACTGACTGACTGCCATCTGAGGAACAACCCCTCCCCAAAATTGAATCAGCAGCAGCAGGCACCTCCTCTCAACTCACAACACCACCTCCCCTTCTCCTTCCAGACCTGGCATCTTTGCTCTTTGTGCGTGCAAGAGGAGGAGCACCACGCATCCACCCTCCCTGATCTGCCACTGGATTGGTCCTATCCTGCTTCTCTGATCTCCTTGAGGCCATGATCCCTGCATAACTCATCAAACGCTTGTCAACGCCCCAGCGCCCTCTCTCCCTAGAGATGGATTTGCCTCCCCCCTCCACTTCCTTGCCTTGATCAAGTCTGGGGGTGGGATGGGGGGGTCTGTCACTTCCGGTTGCTCCTTAATTGGCCTCCTTGACCTGGCCCCCAAATTGGTAGCTGCAGCCCACTAAATCACCTGGAGAGCACAGCTTGTCCAGGCAGAGACTGATGCCCCCTGCCTGCTGTCATGGCAACGGGACTCTGCCAGCAACTGGGGTCAAGGCAGGACCATCGATCAGGGGGCGCCAAGGCGATCATCTCCTGTAAACCGTGGTTGGGGAAGATCTTCTTCCACAGGCCCATTTCATCAGCACCAGCAGCAATATGCGATTTCCTCAGAAGCCAACTAAGCCCTCGATTTCCGCTCAAGAGAGATGGGACCCTTCTATAGCCTCCCTCCCAAGCGGAGCTTGGGACCCACTCGCTCAAGCACCAGCTGCTCTGGACAGGGATTCCCAGCTGCTCCCTGCCAGGCCTCAAACGGCTACACTAATTTGCATTCTGTGCCATGCGCCAGCCGGGAATTGCACTTTTATCGGCCTGCGGTGGCGGCAGTGCTGAATTGGGCTTGGGAACTCTATTTGTGAGCGAGAGCGAGCGCCCCAATTATTCCTGGGGAGATAAACGCAGTGGCTGGTGCCTCATTAACATTCCCCGTCCCAGGCAGCCTTAGACGGAGTTCGCTGGTGCGGCGTATATTGATAAAAGAAAGCAGCTGGGAGACGCAGCATTCACTACACTTGCCGCTATGTAAACACGCGCACACAAACAACATTCCCACATGGATTAAGTCACGCACATGCACCCACACCTTCCTCCCCGGCCACATTGGGTTCACAGACAATCAGTGCATGCACATATGCGTGCAAAGGGTGACCAAAATTAGTGCACACTCAGGCTGCCAGGCACATGGGGATGTACATTATCAAACTCCAGGAAGGGGTGCCGTCAGTTTAAGACTTTGGGGCAGATGTCCAGGGCTCCACTCAGCAAATAAGGAGGAGGGTTCCCAAACACAGCAGGGTTATCTTAGCACATTTCAAAGTAACACACATTCCCATCTAAAGCAGGGCTGCAGAATCTAACATCCTCCTGGGATCCCCATATGGCTACACTCCCCTTCCTCTGGCCCTACCTTTTCTCCAACGATCAATTATTTGGTGGTTTCCTGGCTTTGGTGCAGTTTTTTCCTCCTTCTAAAAGGCTGAAATGCCTTTTCTAAAGCTTAGTTACTGACAGCAAGAGCTTTAAGCTATAATAGGATGGTATTTTCTGGAATTTTGGCCCTGCCGCTTTTAACTTTCGCCTTGCCCACCCCTGGAATGTGGCCCCATGAAATTTAATTCAGCCCTCAGGCTGAAAGAAGTTCTGCACCAGAAACTGCAGAAGCAACTGTGTTGCTCCCCGTAGTGCCCCGTCAGTCACCTCAACATCTCTCGGGCTCCTTTGTGCCTTTTGAGTCCTGACAGGCTGTAATTCCGCCTCTTCCTGCAGTGGCTATTTTTCCTGCCACAGATACGCCTTTGTGGAGGGAATACAAGACAGAGAAGGAGGCCTGTCTACTCACCCTCCAAAAATAATCAGGAGGCTGGCCCGCTGTTGCTTCTGGCCTTCAAATATACCTATTGGTGGGAGTCTGCTGAACCACTGGCACCTCCTCTCCCTGCTTTGGACGTGGGCTTCACTTCGGATCTGGTTCCTATTATCTTAATTTCGGTCTGTAATGAGGATGGGTCTAGTGCTAGGTAGAGATGGTGGTAGTTCTATAGGGGAGGCTGGTGGCTTTTATTTCAGTGGGGTGGTGAGCCTGCTCTGGGTTTCAGTCAGAGCTCTAAAGGAGCTATCAAAAGTGCTGAAATTTATCCCCCAAATGGGTTCAGCACCTTGGATTGCTTCTTTAGAGTTCTGTCTGGAACCGAGAGAGGAGTCTCCGCCCCACTGAAATAGGAGCCACCAACCTCCCCTGGGGAGCTAGGGAAAGGGATTTTAGGGCCATTCCACGCAGTGCTGACCACCCAAATCCCCCATTTGCCCATGGGATGAGTGGTTCAACTGACAGGGCCTTTTCCCTCCTGGGATACTAACGCCATGGCGTGCGTAGCAGCTGCAGGGCCTGTGCCACGTGGAGGCAGGGCCCCGTTGCCTCCCCCGAGTCTTTTGCTCCGGTTAGCAGCCGCCTCGGCAGCCCCCTGAGGCTGGCTATTGGATTCTGCTTTGCTGAGCAGAGCCTATCGATCTAGCAGTAATTAAAGTCGCTCCAAACTCCTACTCAAATTCAAGCTTGCACAGTTTGGTGTGTGTGAGAAACACCCTCGGCCTGCAGGGGAGGGGGCATGTGCGAGAGCTTGGCTTCCCTGTGCCTACAAGAGAGCAGAGCTGAGCCTGTGGCCATGTGAGGCTGCCACACCTCTTCGGGAACCTCATCGCGGTTTTTTCCTAGAGCTGGGCTACAGAGAGGGCGCCTTGGCAGGTGGGCTGAAAAATTCCCCGAGAAGCTGGACAAACTATGGTAGCCTCCCCTCAACCTGGTGCCCTCTAGATTTTCTGGAATACAACTCCCAAAATTCTTGATCACTGGTCATGCTGGCTGGGACTGATGGAAGTTGAATTCCAAATCAAATTGGAGGGCACTAGGTTGGGGAATAGGCTATGCCAGGGGGTTCATCCTGAGTGGTGGCAGCTTATCAGCAATTATTTTTTGTGGAATCTGTGAAAAGAAGGGGTTAACCCCCCCCCCCGAGGAAAACTCACCCTCCTTCCCAATCTGTGACAACAAGCTATACTGTTTTTTGTGTAATTCGAAACAGAAGGCTTAATGCTTTGGAACCCATCCCTGCTGCCTAGGATAATCATAGTTTGTATGATTCCTGATGAGACTTGAACCCTCCAGGCTAAAAGGGGTTCTTCCATCTCCCTCTGCCCTAGACGAGGTATGTTCCACATATTATGCATTCACAACACAATTCTGTATAGGAAATAGTATAAAATCCATATATATATGACAGGTGCACATTTATTTCACTGCAAAGGTTTATGAGCAAAGGAGCTCAGGGCTGTGAATGTAACATTATTTCCCATCCATCTTCACAACAATCCTGTGAGGTAGGTTAGACCAAAAGAGAATGATTTGCCCACAGTCATGATAGAGGGGGACTTGAAACCATGTCTTCCAGTTTAAATTTTGACAGTATCCATGGGCAGCATCCATGGCCAATTCTGTTGTGTAAGCAGCACCCACTGCTTGCACAACATAGATTTAGCACTTCTGCGGGTAACCCCCAAAATCAGGGGAAACGCTCATTTCTGCATCAGGACAGGTTGGCGGAGCTCCCTTTTGAGATCTCAGCAAGAGAGTTTCCACTCATTTCAGGTTGTCCCCAGAAGTGATAGATCTTCATTGCGCTAGCAGTGAGTGCTGCTTGTGCAACGGAATCAGTGGCCCTATGTCATTTCATGCTAATGCCCACAAAAAGGCATTTTACATCATGTTGGAAATGTGTTGTGTGTGAAGCAGCTTTGAACGGCAGCAAGAAGGAGCACCAGCTAGAGAAAGATCAGACTTTTGCCAAGAGGGACAGAGTCATAATGAATTCCTCTCTTAGTACTATTAAGAAGGATATTATTAGAGTCCTCCTCGAGCAGAAGTGAGCTGACAGGTCGCTTCGTCAGGTGGGGTATAGACCAAGGGAAAAGGATGAAATTCTTCCAAGTTGCATCTTCTTAAATCCCACTTTGGAGTGAGCTCTACCTTTCTTACAAGCCGTGATGGAGAAGAACCTTTACCTGAACTGAGCACCTTCTGCTCCCCCAGTGTGGTAGCGTGACAGTGCTCCCCCAGTGTGGTAGCGTGACAGTCCATTTCCTGTAGGTTTTCAGCCCCATACTGGCCACAGCCCAGCGAGTAGTGAAAGCAGAAGGCCCACGGCAGTGCCATGACATGGAGAGCTCCTTTCTGCCCTAGATGAAGCATCAGAGCCCTGCATAAGATCAGGCAACCCTGATGTCTCTGTGGTGGTGCTGCCTCTGGGCTTTGTAGAAGTCTCCCTGCAGTAACCCATGGAGGGGCCCTTGTTATTTATAGCTCTGAGTATCACTTTTGCAACCGTGAGGTGCACGCGTTGTGATCTTTAGTTTATTCATCTCATTCATGCTGATGACATCCCTATGAGGTAAGCTATTAACAACCTTGTTTCACAAACTGGAGGGACAGCAATATGTCTAAGGGCTGCTGTAACTGCTTGAATGGAAGTTGGCTGACCTCACTGGAGAAAGGGCAGAGGGTGGGCAGAGGGTGGGGAGGGAGGGGGGCAAAAAGAAAGAGAAACAGGAAGGCAGAATTTAAGCTGAGGAAGAAAAGCCATGTAGGGGCAGAGGGCTGGCACACAGGCTCAGTAAGAGCTCTGGGCAGGGGCCAAAATTGTTCCAATATGAGAAAGGAGAGGGCCACTATGTTGATTACACCTGGGAGTGCTTGGCAGCAGGGTGTGATTACCCTGCTCAGTCAGGGCCTAAAATCTTGGGGCAGGACGGAAAGTAAGATAGTCTGGGACAGCTTATGACCAGCCAAGGCAAACACAGCCTGTTGCCCATTCATTATGGCCTCCTGGACGCTAGACAGCTGAACTCCCTGCTCTCATATTCATATTCATGTGCCTCAAGCCCAGGAGCACCTGGGGTGAGGCATATTTCGGAAGAGCACTGAAAGAAGAATGAGTGGCACATGGGGTGAAGCCTGGATCAGATGGGAGGGTCACAGCTAAGCTCCCACTCTCTCTCTGCCCCCTCCCACTCCCCAGCTATACCTGTTGTGTCTTGCCATCCGCTCACGCAACCTGGCCACTTAGCATGCAGAGGGATGCCTGTTCCAGAGATGCCAGCCTCATATGGGACAGCACGCACTGTCTCTGTGCAGCAGCCAACGCAGCACTCAGCCCCAAGGACATAATCTCCTCCAGACACGAGGCAAGGGCGCTCGCCTCTTTGTATTCCAGGGGGAGTAACTCCCCCACTGCCTGCGATGCCCTCTGCTGGGAGGTTCCGGGGTTGGCATGGCTCCTTTCCCCCCACCCAGCTCAGCTCGTGTCCTTCACGCCACCCACACCCTCTAGTGGACATTTCCAGGCCATGCTGGACCTTCAGGCGTTTCTTTGTAAGCCATGACAGCACAAGTAGAGCTTGCGAAAGACAATTCATCTGGACAGCTCCATGCATCGCCCCGAACCTTAGCACAACATATATAAGGTCACTCCATTGTTCTCCATGGTAATTAATCCAGGATAACTACCACCCCCTAATTTTTATTGTCACAATCACTTAGACAGGTTAGAACCCCCATTTCGTCCCAAAGGATGTGCTCAACGGTTGGGAAAATCCAGCCCTTTTGTTCTCTTTAATCACCTTGATTGTGAGTATGACAGACTAGTTAAAATGTGTTAAGGGGTAACTAATCTGTATTGGGCTTTTGAGTACGTGCCGGAGGAAGAAAGTGTGTTCCTATATCGCCTTCTGGACAACATGTTCTAAAGATGATCCTGGCATGACCTAGCAATTTGTCACACAGTGGGATGACCAAAGTTGTGTGCATGTGTGCCTTGTGCGTGAGTCACACACACACAGAGAAACAGGCTGGTTGTGCTATGCTGAAGTAAGTAAAATTCAATACTCAACAGGAAATCTAATTTTTAGCAAATTGGCAGCTATAAGTCTTCTTATGGTGGCAATGCCCTCTGCTGGCCTACAGCAATGCTGCAGGGCCAAACTCAGCCCAGAGCTAAAACTGAATAAGGGCAGGGATGGCCAATGAGACAGATAGGAGAAAACTAATTTAACCATAAAGGCAAAGCCCTTACAGGTTGGTAGGAGCAGGCCAGTGTTGCTTAGGGCTTAATTTAACTTGGGGCTATTTGCCAGAGTTCATGGCCTGGATCCAGGTATGCACTCGCTGGAGAGTTATAGCTGTGACACAGTTCCATGAAAATATGACACAAACAGTAGTGCAACATGCACCTTGTCAGTTCCCTGTAGTATCTATTGTGCAACAGATGATGTTTCCCCTTGCCCCATAAGAACAGCACTGAAATCTGCTTGGATATATAGTCAGTGGTTTGTGCCCCCCCCCCCGAAAGCAGCTGTTCACCTGCTCTTACTCTAATTGCTTGAAGGAGAACTAAAACCTCAGCCCTTGCCCAGGTAGTGCTCCCACAACGTGAGAACCCTTTCGGCACAGATTGAAATCTGGTCTTGAAGTATGAAGTTATGTAGGGAGGGGCTGTAGCTCAGTGGCAGAGCGCACGCTTTGCAAGCAGAAGGCCCCAAGTTCAACCCCCAGCATCTCTAGGTAGGGCAGGAAAAACTCCTGCCTGAAACTCTGGAAAGCTGCTGCCAGTCATTGTCAATAATACTGGGTTAGATGGGCCAATGGCCTGACTCCGTATAAGGCATCTTCCTATGTACTGGATGAAGCCTGTTGTGTGATATGTTGAGCAACGTCAAACAAGAGCCTAGCGCTTGCAAAACCCAGTATGCTGGATCAGGATCCTAGTGTCAATGGAACAACTTCGTGTAATGGAAGAATGGTCATTGCACATGCACAACATGCCTTCCACTTATGTAGGACAGATCTGGATCTACCCCCATGAAAATAAGCTCCACAACAGAGGGCCTGGAATCTGGAAAACAGATCAGGCTCAGATGAAAGCCTGGATATGAATCAAAGGAGCAGAATCAAATGCTGGGTTTGTGCATAACTCATGCTAGCTCATGAATTCTGGGTTGTCATGTGCAAATCCAGCCATGATAACAAACCATGGTTTGTTAACTACAAACAGCCCAGAAAAAGAACCCATTGTTTGTTGTTGGGTTGTGAACTGTGGGTGTTTAAACCATGGGTTGGCTTCACTAGGCTACAGAAATGGCAGGAAAGCGTGCCTGAAACCTGAGCTGCTCTACCTGCCAGTACTACAGTATCACGAAGGTATTTGGGATAGAGGCAGGGAGTGGGCAAAGGAGCGTGGGGGGGGGAACCCTGGGGGATAAGAAGACAAAATGCAGTTTGCTCAATTGTCTGCCAGACAATCTGTGGATAGGGCAACAAACCATTGGTGAATCACAGGTTAAATAAACAATTGGTTAACATTGTGTGTGAACCAGGTCACTGAGTAAAGAGTCTTGGCCAACACTAATTTGACTGGCTGTAGGGCATCTCAGGCTGAAGGGCCTTACTGCTATTCCATTCGCTGCCCTGTACACCTTCCTTGCTCTTTCTTCTGCTCCATGCACATGGCAGTGGTGTCTGGCATTCAGGAAAAGTTTTAATATGAAGTGGGAAAGGAGCTATATTGTACTGTAGTGGCTCATGCTTTTCTGGGACTTCTTAAGGACATGTTAAGGCCTAAATTGTGAGGAAGGGGACAATACAGAGCAATAGATTCAGGATGGAGATTAGCCTGTTGAGAATTCTACATAACATAGGAAGAGACCAAGGATCCATCTAGCCCAGCATTCTGTTCACACAATGTCCAAGTAGCTGCCCAGGGAAAGCCCAAAAGGAGGACATGAGTGCAATGGCACCTTTCTGCCCATGTTCCCCAGCAACTGGTGTACACAGTCATAGTGCCTCTGACAATGGAGGTACCACATAGTTATCAGGACTAGTGGCCATTGATTCTCCAGGAATCTCTTTTTCATTAGTATGCTGTTCAGCCTGGCAAAATAATAATACTCACTGCTTTCCCTTGAGGCAGGTACAGTGTGGAAAAGTTCAAAATCCCCCTTCTCAAGGATCTCCTGCCTGGCTCCCCCGAACAGTTTCTGATGGGAGAAACTGGAGCTAAAATAATCAGGAGAACCCCACACAAACCCACCACTTCCACCCTATTCCTTCATTGCACTTGTGCTAGAAAGTGCAGTGGCCATGTCTGTGCACTCCTGTCAGTTGCACTAACCCCAACATTATCATTTAACTCTCTCACTTTGTGGCAAAGAGAGATTCTCACACACACACAAGCCAAGTTCATGTGGGCAGTTATTCCACCTTTTTCACTGAGAAAGGTAAAGCAGCTCTCTTTTTCTCTCAGGGCTCCAGTGCCTTTTAACAACTGCAGGAGAGCAGGGAGTCAAGAGTGCAGCCTTCCCTGGCATAGAGAAACAGCAACGAGGAAAGTTTCACCAACTGAATTTCTGCCTGCTGTCCCTCTCCCGCAGCTCTTTAGGCCACAGCAAGGCGGTTCTGTCACGTGCCAGTAAATCGTGTTATGCCACACAGCTCCTGGCATAGGGATGGTACCAGTGGCAGGCACTGACTCAGAGCTGGACTAATGCATTCTTGCACACCTAATGTGATTTTTGGAGCTGCATTTATCCACCCCCAACTCTGCCCTGTGCACAAGCGGGAAACCAGCATCAAGGAAGAAGAAAATAAAAGGGTCGGCGTGGTTGGCATTTCAGCCCTACTCCATGCAGAGCCCTCTCTTTGCCCCCCCCCTTCAGAGAAGATGCCTCCCTTCTCTAGGGGAAGTATCCTCATCCAAATAGTGCCCCCCTCCCGGAACACACTGGTCCTCCTCCGTAATTCCCACCATTCCCCCCCACACCCTATTCCAAACCTTGTGATTTTCTCCACACTGCCATAGTCTCTTCCCAAGAGGCAGAGTTCTTAAAGCGGCTTTGAATTTGACACGGAAAGAAATAATAATTATGGTACTATCTTCCTAACTTTTAATTTAGATTTACCTCAGGCCTCAGCAACAAGTCATGAGGTGTTATTTATTCAACTGTGGTCTCTGAACATGTTTTTTAAGCATTGACGATACTGGCTCAACGAGGTCAAATGCACGAACGTAAATAGCTCAGCATAATCTCAGCCCACAAAGAAAATGCCCTGTGAAGTCAGCATGAAGCCCAAAACTGCATATTGACTCAGACCAATAGCCACACGCCATAGCCACACAATAGCCTGCTTCACACAATCGTTCCAGCCCACCATGGATTATTTAATGTATGGTGGTTTGTGGCACATGCAAGCAACTATTGTGGATATTCAAGTTGCAGCCTGTGGACACCACGGCTTATTGTGATGTTTGAACGTGGTGCAGGATGGTTAACAAACCACTGCCAACCCAAAATGGCCGAGTGACAGAGTTGCTCGAGGGAGGGAACAAGCAGCAGGACTGTGCGTCTTACCTTGTCCCATGATGTACAGCAGCCTTCCCCAACCTGGTGCCTTCCAGATGTGTTGGAGAGCAACTTCATCAGCTCACAGTCATGTGGGCTGGGCTGATGGGAGTTGTAATCCAACACATTTAGAGGACACTGAGTTGAGGAAGGCTGTTGTAGAGATCACCCCCACCCCAAGTACAGAGATAGAGATAATAACAGAGTCTTGTGACTCCTTAAAGACAAACAAATTTATTCTGGGATAAGATGCCACCAGATTCTTCATTGTTTAGGCTGCAGCAGACAAAGGTGGCTACCTCATGGAAAAAAGATAAAGATGAGGTTGTTTGCTTAGGATACTGATCCTGTTCAGACAATGTGCTAAGCCACAGTGGTTAAGCATTTTGAGCTAAACATTACGGCTTAGCGTGTCATGTGAACCATTCTTAACCATGGTGGCTACATAACCACTGTTTAAACACACGCACTAAGCATTTAGTGGGGTCTGGAAACAAAGCCCTATGAAGAGAGACTGAAAGAACTGGGCATGTTTAGCCTGGAGAAGAGAAGATTGAGGGGAGACATGATAGCACTCTTCAAATACTTAAAAGGTTGTCACACAGAGGAGGGCCAGGATCTCTTCTCGATCGTCCCAAAGTGCAGGACACGGAATAACAGGCTCAAGTTAAAGGAAGCCAGACTCCAGCTGGACATCAGGAAAAACTTCCTGACTGTTAGAGCAGGACGACAATGGAATCAGTTGCCTGAGGTGGTTGTGGGCTCTCACACACTAGAGGCCTTCAAGAGGCAGCTGGACAACCATCTGTCAAGGATGCTTTAGGGTGGATTCCTGCATTGAGCAGGGGGTTGGACTCGATGGCCTTGTAGGCCCCTTCCAACTCTGCTATTCTATGATTCTATGATTTGCCGCCAAAAAGTTAGTGGCCCAACCATGGCTTAGCGTGTTGTCTGAACAGGCCCACTATCTCTGCCCCCCTTTCCCCCTGACAAGAGTTCCTTTGGTGGTTTACCAGCTTTTATATATTTTTCTCCTGTTCTGAAAGGGTGAAATGCCTCTGCTAAGGGTTAGTTCCCAGCAGCAAGAGAGTTAAGCTTAATTATGCTGGGGGTGTTTGTTTTTGTGGTGGTGGTGGTGGTGGGGAGGTTGACCCTGCCCACCACTCGAATATGGTCCCAAGAGTGCCTCCGAAACAGAACAGCTGAGAGAGGTTCTGCACCCCTGGCTTACAGACCGACCTGTGGCTAGGTGGTGGAGGTCTGCCCCATTACATTTTCTCTGTCTTTCCCTAAATATTTTTACAAATAATTTTAAAAGTTAACAATTTTGTCTTTTAAAAAACCCTACAAACCAGATGAACTTCCCCCTACTTTTTGAGGGGGCTCCCAGGTGAGCTTTCAGGCTTGCTACAGGCCTGTCTGTGGCATCCTCCCTTGGCCCAGACCTAGGCAGAATTGAGTAGGTGTTGGCAGCTACCATAAGCAAACTAAGTCATTGCATCCAGCCTGGTTCACCCTACAGGACAGGTGGAGAGACTTTCTTCGGACATGTATGTCCTTGGCTTCTGTAATTCCCACAATGCCCTTGTGTGTGATTCTGTCCATCCTTTTCTATATCTTTGCCAGTGTTATCCTTTGCATTGGCTACCTGTACGTTTCCAAGCCCGATTCAAAGTGCTGGTTTTAACCTATAAAGCCTTACATGGCTTGGGACCACAATACCTGATAGAATGCCTCTTCCAACATGAACCTATCCGAACACTTTGTTCAACATCTAAGGTCCTCCTCCAGCTGCCTACTCCGAGGAAAGCTCGGAGGACAGCAACAAGAGGGAGGGGCTTCTCTGTGGTGGCCCCCAACTGCGGAGCGATCTCCCTGACGAGGCCCACCTGGTGCCAACATTGTTATCGTTTCAGCGCCAGGTCAAGACTTTTCTCCCAGGAATTTAGCAATATGTGATGAGCCTGGGTCTGTTTTTTAGGCTCATAGGTGTTTTTTTAAAGTTGTTATAACAGTTTTAAATGTATGTGTATATTGTATGTTTTTGTGGGTTTTAATTTTTGTATATTGTTTTTAAGTGTCTAAATCTTATGTAAACTGCTCAGAGAGCTTCAGCTATGGGGCAGTATACAAATGCAATCAACAACAACACAATCCATGCTAAACAGATAAAATCACTCAGAGAATTCTTCCACACTAAAAACACCCCATCCATAAAGCCATAGTAAAAGCAGATAAAAACTACACCCCACTCAACCTAGCACTACAAAACGAAGACCAAACACGACCACTCTCACTCACAGAGAAAAAAAGAAAAATGGGCGCAAAAAGCACTCCACGGGAAGCACTAAAACATAATACAGAACCCACAAATAAACAAAGAACAAGCGTACAAATGGCTCAGGAAGGGTGAGCTATTTCCAGAAACAGAAGGATTCCTAATAGCTCTATAGGATCAAGTTATACCAACCAAGAGCTACCAAAAATACATCATAAAAGATAACAATGTAACAACAGACCTATGCAGGAAATGCCATCAATTCCAAGAAACAATAAACCATGTAACAGTAGGATGTAAAATTCGTCAGGTTTCTGGGTGAGTGAACCAAAAAAGTGACTAGAGGTTTTTCTGCCATTATGACCCACAAGGAGAAATCCAGATTAGCTGGTGGTATTTTCAAGGTCAAAGTGATTGCACCTACAGTCAGGTGACTAATTAGGAGCAGCTGGAATGGTTTGCTGACTCACGAAGAGTGTGGTAAAGCTGATGCAATAATATCACATGGTAAGAATGTCACCAACTGGTTGGCTCAAATGACTATAAAGAAGAATCTGGATTATAGACCAGCGTGGGGAAGAAGGTTTAGGTTTAGGATCATTGTGTATATTGCTGTAAGTTGCTACTGCTGCACTGCCACGCTGTATGATACTGCACAGTAAAGAACTTAGGTGAGCACCACTGATCTTTGTGTGGTCTTTCATCTTGAGATTAGCTTCTTTGTCTTGATGCTGGACTTCCTGAAAAACTCTGCTAGTGTGGGTTGCATTCTGTACTAGCTCTAAAAAGTGCATTACTATACTTACCACACCAAAATTCTGGCAGGAATACAACGGACAGACACAATACAACTGCAGAAATAATTCATCAACAACTGGCCATCAAATTCAACCTTATCAAACAACCTACGCCATACTATATACACTCACCTGAAACAATCTTGGAAAATGCAGATAATAAAATATACTGGGACAGAACAATTCATACCGACAAAACAATACCTGGCAACCGACCAGACATAACGGTCATAGACAAAAAAGAAAAACACACATACCTCATCGACATAGCAATACTGAATGACAAAAATGTTGTTGAAAAGGAAGAGGAAAAGAGAGAAAAATATACACCACTGGCCATGGAAGTCAAAGAACTATGGCAGCAGGAAAAGGTCACAATTATTCCATTAGTCACATCAGTCACTGGCATCACATCAAAAAACTATACAGAAAACCTTCAGAAACTGGGCCTACCAAAATACATCCACACCAACATCCAGAGAGCAATCATACTTAAAATATGCTCAATTGTCAGGAAATTCCTGAATCTGTAAAAGACAGCATGACTTGGCAATGCCCGTCATGTCCGTCTAGAAAAACCGCCATGAGCAAGAGATGATAATAATGTGAGATGCAGATTAGCAGTGCTCTAGGACTGTGAGGAGCTTCTGGCAAGGCACTCTCAGTGCCACCTTCAGCCCTGGTAGTGGCAGCTGCTGACCCTTCAACTCCTCACCAGCAGAAGCAGTGAAGGTGGGTAGGCAGAGCAGCAGTTGCTACACTGCACTCACTTACCCACCTGCCCTCTCCTCTGGGTTTTGTTTTCATGGAAAACAAAGACCAGGCAGTGTTTCTGTGTGAAGGTTTTTGCCCAGCATCCTCAGAGGTGCCCCTGTTGGTCTCAGGGCCTCCCGCAACTGCCCCATCTCTTGATGACCTCTGGAAATACTCATGGACAGAACTATCAGTACGTCAAAGCATCGAATTTGCTAACACACAGCCTCCAAACTTGGATGGCTCCATGGAGGATCCAGCTACCAATAGTTGCTAGTCGTGATGGCTATAGGTTACCTCTCAGTACCAGTTTCTGGTGAACATGAGCAGGAGGATGCTGTGGCCTTCACACCCTGCTTCTGGGCTTTTCCCAGGCAGCTGGCTGGCCACTGTGGAAAGCTGGACCAGACAGGCCTTTGGTCTGATCCAGCACAGCTGCTCTTCTTATGTGCCTAGGACCAGGCAGCTTATTTCTTAAATGGAAGTGGCCAATTCCAAACTCCATGGAGAGTATGTAAAGCTGAGGTTATTTTTCCCCCAAATGTACTTTGTTGCACTTATCAACACTGCATTTCATTACCCACTCTCCCACTGTTATAAGATCCCCGTGGAACTCCTTACAATCTGCTTTAGATTTAACTACCTTGAATAATTTATCATCTGCAAATTTTGCTGCTTCCCGTTCAATCCCTTTTCCAAGTCATTAATGAATATGTTAAAAAGCACAGGTCCCATTATAGATCCTTGAAGCTCCCTGCGGTTTATCTCTCTCCACTGTGCAAATTGACCATTTATGCCTACCTTCTATTCCTATCATTCAGCCACTTGCTAATCCACAAAAGGATGCCTCTGCTTATGCCACGACTACTTAACCTTTTGCAGGAGCGTTTGATGGGGGACTTTGCAACCTGTTTTGTAAGAAGTCTAATTACACAAATCTTTACTCCATTTACTTTCTGACATTCTTTCAAGATTGTTGGGAGGCAGGTTTTCCCTTTACGCTATGCTAGCACTTCTCCTACATGCTAGATTTTAGGCCTGGAGGTGGGTTTATAAAAGCAACCAACACTCCAGCATTACCAAGAAGCAGAACCCAAAATGGGCCTGCACAGATTGGGGGGCACTGATAATCAAGCCAACCCCTGTGGGTCCTCTTGGACACAGAAAACTGTCTGCAATGTCACCTGAGACACTGGGGGTTTGGCATTGTGCTGAGTCAGCCTTGTCTAACCTGATGCCTTCCAGAGGTGTAAGAATACATTTCCCGTCATCCCTCAGCCAGCATGGCCATCATCCTGGTTGATCATGGGCGAGGCAGGCCAACAGAACTGGAGGGCATTAGAGGATGGCTTTGTAAAATGTTTTACAATCCTCCTTTTCTTCAGCTTCACAACCCAGCACAGACAACAGACAACCACCTTTTTACAGAGGCCTGCAAATCGTGTGGTTAAAACATGTCATTACATATACTCTGTATTTATTTGCTTGTAATGGTAGAAGGTGCAAGGAACAAAATTGGACTAGATACCAAATAAGAGATGTGCGAGCATATACATGCGCACTGGGCAAATGCACAGCAAACAAAGTGCCAAAGTGTCAATATCTTCATTACTGTAAATTTACACAGACAACAGTCCCGTGGGGGCAGCAGATATACCAAGAGGGAAAGATCGTTGTTTCTTATGTGGTGAGGGACTGCAACCATGCTCTTTATTGCTTACATTTTTAGATAGATGCAATCATGGGCAATAGAAGCCATTTCTGATATAGCTCTACTACCTTCAGGAATCTGGAGACCAAGTTCTATGAGGAAAGGTTGAAAGAGTTGGGTCTGTTTAGGAAGGAGAAAAGGCAATTAAGAGGTGATACAGTAGCCGCTGGAAGGGCTGTCATGTAGATCAGCCTTCCCCAATCCTGGTGCCCTCCAGATGTTTTGGACTGCAACTTCCAGCATGCTGCATGCCTGACCATAGGCCATGCTGTTCTATGGGAGCTGAAGTCCAAAACATCTGGAGGGCATCAAGTTGGGAAAGGCTGATATAGATGATGGAGCAAATGTGGCTGCTGTCACGCTAGAAGGTAGGACCTGAGCACACAGGTTCAAATGACAAGAAAAAGGATTTCAGCTTAACAGTACAAAGAATTTCCTGATGGAACAGACTGGTTCAGAAAGCAGTGGACTCTCAGAGGATTTTAAACAGAGGCTGAACGGCCACCTATCAGGGAGGTGGATTTCCTTCATTATCAGGGGGTTGGACTACATGACCTTTGAAGTCCCTTCCGGGTCTAGGTCAGGCATCTTCTTCAATGTTGCTCAAACATTTCCTAGCCCTTAGCAATGGAATTGCTCTCTCTCAAAATGACGACTTGCTTTGAAAGCTGCACACACAGAGCTAATATTTATTCATTAAAATATTTATACACCACTTTCCAACAACATGTTCTTGAAGTGTTTTACATGGGGCAATAATACCACCATTGTGGTATTGAAGTTCAGGGATGGGGGTTTGGCATCCTTCAGATGTGGTTTAGCAGTCATGGGTCCTAAGATCCAAGGAAAAGCTGGCATATTACATGAGGCAGTTGTAATCCATTCATGCAAGGAATTTTTATTTATTTATTTATTTATTTATTTATCATTTTAACTGAATCTATATCATAGATAATCAGGCTAGGGCATTTCCCCCAACTAACAACCCCCTGCCCTTGCAAGCTCAGGCCTTTGATGTAAAGGTAAACCTGATAGTTGAAGGACTTTCCTTTCTCTGGGTTAGTGCTACTTAACCCTAAGAGTGGCATGGAAGCTTCATACGTGCAGAGTCTTCCTCCATTCCCTCTGGGCCCCAAGAGCCCCAGCTCAACACAGGCTCCTGTTCCAACCCTTGTGGAAAGCTATTCCCATTCAATTGGGGGGGAACGTACATCCTTCCACCTCTATTTGTTGGACTGCAACTCCCATCAGCCCTAGCCAACACAGTGAATAGTGAATGATAATGGGAGTTGCAGTCCAAGAAGAGGTGGAGGGCCACACACTGCTCCCCATACCTGCATTAACTGGAAAGCTCACCCAGCTGAGCACTTTTCTCAATCTGCGCTAGTTGCATCCGGCTGCAATCAATCCCTCGCCAATTCACCTTGGAGCCTTAAAAGAAACCAACACTTCAGCTTGCAGCAGCGAATGAGCTATGCAGCAGTAGATTTCTTGTACCCACCTCTCTCCATGGCTCAGAGGCACCACCAGCCTAGAGGCTAGAAACCCTTGCCTGGCACCACAAAGCTATGCTGCTGGGACAGAGGCTGCTTGGCATGCAGATGAGAGAACACATCTGTACAATGGATGCCCACGGTCCCAGCTTAGTGCCTTAGTGCACAAGTGGAAAAGGAGGAAGCAGGGCTGGAACACAGGACAGGGCACAACCTTCTCATACTCTGCACACCTCTCCATCACATGGGCAGCACCACCTGCTCTGAACTTGCCATGTCTCCACTCTACCTGTGCCCTTCCTACTTTGGGGGAATCAGGAGGGGTGCTTTGGGGCTGGGAGGAACTGGGTGTGATGATGTCTGAGATCAAGGGGAGCAGGCAGGCACGCCCGAGGTCCTCTCCGTGGCCTAGGTACCAAGAGAAAGCGACCGCTTTGGTGCTCCCCCACCCTTTCCCTGCCAACTGCCTTGGTCAGCAGTGTGGCGGTGGCACCAGGGGCAAGGCAAGCGTCTCTCCTTTCAGTGGAGGTTCTGCAGGAGTTCATGGCTCCTGCCCC
The DNA here is from genome assembly GCF_023053635.1 of Elgaria multicarinata webbii. Classification (NCBI taxonomy): domain Eukaryota; kingdom Metazoa; phylum Chordata; class Lepidosauria; order Squamata; family Anguidae; genus Elgaria; species Elgaria multicarinata. Next base: position 76,657,674 of record NC_086172.1, on the reverse strand, counting down.
CAGGGGAGCCATTTCGGATCCCTGCAGCCCCAGAGGGATGCTCGCGACCCCCTTCCGTGGACAGGCCTGGAAGGAAATCCATATGCTGCCACACCGCAGTGGGCCCTGGTCCTACGAGGCACAACAATGACAGGCTGTGGCTTCAGGGTGGGTTCGACGATGTCTCAAGGCGGCCTCATTAGGAGGCCCTCCTCGGCCCTCAGGTCTGTGGGGGACAAACCATTCCCTGCCCCGTCAGAGAATGATTTGATTCTTGAAGCTGCGGCTGAGTTCCTTGTGGGGCAAGACAATGGAGTTCAGGATGACGACTTCAGCAGGGATGGTAACATTGCAGCCTGTGATGGAGCAAGAAGGAGCAGTGAGAGGCATCAGTGAGTCAAATGAGGGAGGGAGGGAGGAGAAATGCAGGGAGATCTTCCTCATTTCCTGGGGGAGGGGGGCACAGAAAAGATACAGAAGCTTACCCAGAATGGTGATGGACGGGGTGAGGCGGCCATCCCGAAAAAGAGTCTCACTGTCAATCTTTGCGTAAGGATCATTTGGGTTGGGGTCACTGGGGGTCCCCTCTACACGAGCCCAGCGGCCAATGGTGCTATCCCAGCCCACAATGCTGTTCAGCACACAGGTATGGTCCTGAGCGGGAAGAGTGGGAGAGAAGGAGGTGAGATGCCACAGAGTAACGTCACCGCCACCCTGTTTGGCACAGTTCCCTGCCCGATATTAATCCCAGTTGGCACCGCCCTGTGGGTCAGCAATCTTGCCCTTCTCAGAGAGGTGGGTGCTACTGGGCCTGCTATTGTTTGCTTTTACCAAGCCACCATTTAAAATTTCCCACAATGCTCCTGATGTAGCATTGTTCTGAGGCATTGTAGACAGAGAGGGTGCAGTCCTGATGAATACCACTCCTCCAAAACTGCCCGGCTTTCCTCCCAATGCCAACAGCCCGCTTTTCAGAGGAGTGATTTTCATCAGGGCCACAGCAGGGAGGAAAGGGTTAAATGCCCCTTCTTGCAATCCCAATAATCAGCCGCCCCTTCCCCTCACTGTATTATTTGCTTTGCTTTTTTAAAGAGGATATTAAATGCAAAGGCACATTTAACTTCACATCTAGTCTTGCCCTTGCTAAAGAGTAACTCCTATTGAATTCAGTGGGACATTTCTGAGTAACTATGCTCAGAATTGCCCTGCACGTACTATTATTTAATGGATAGGGGATTTAGAAAGCAGCGTTATACTGAACCACAACACTGGACTGTGTAGCTCAATATTATTTATACAGATCCCTCTCCTAAGGCTTAGTTACTGGAAGTAAGAGCTTTAGGGTGCAATCCCATGCATGTTTAGAGTGGGGAAGTCCTACAACTCCCAGCATTCCCCAGCCAGCATGGGGAATTCTGGGAGTTGTAGGACTTTTTTCTCCTCTAAACATGCATAGGATTGCGCTTTTAAGCTACAATAGGGTGACCATATGAAAAGGAGGACAGGGCTCCTGTACCTTTAACAGTTGCATAGAAAAGGGAATTTCAGCAGGTGTCATTTGTATGCATGAAGCAGCTGGGGAAATTCCCTCTTCATCACAACAGTTAAAGCTGAAGGAGCCCTGTCCTCGTTAGATAGAGTAACCAGATACAAAAGAGGGTGGGGCTCCTGCAGCTTTAATTGTTGTGATGAAGAGGGAATTTCACCAGGTGCTGCATCCATACAATTGACACCTGCTGAAATTCCCTTTTCTATACACCTGTTAAAGTTGTAGGAGCCCTGTCCTCCTTTTTGTATGGTCACCCTAGCTATAATAAATATGTTAAGTCTTTAAGGTGCCACAAAAAGACTCTTTGAAAGAAACTCCCCTCCAAACTTTACAGCACACTAGTGCCACCTGGTGGTGTGACCAAAAACAACGAGAAGTGAGGAAAGGGCTAACCTTTCACGAAAACCTCCCACTTCCAATTAGAGCTACAATAATGCTAACCCCAGTAATTCGGCATCAGTGGCAAAATACCCTGTCATTGTATGCTACAGGGCTGGGTAACATCTGGCCTTCTAGATGTCATTAGACTCCATCAGCCCCAGACAGCTTGGCTAATGGTCAAGGATGATGGGAGTTGCAGTCCAATAATATCTGGAGTTCCCACCCCACTCCTAATATAATACCTGGCAGGGTGACCATATGGAAAGGAGGACAGGGCTCCTGTATCTTAGCAGTTGCATAGAAAAGGGAATTTCAGCAGGTGTCATTTGTATGCATGCAGCACCTGGTGAAATCCTCTTCATCGCAACAGTTAAAGCTGCAGGAGCCCTGCCCTCTTTTGTATCTGGCCACTAAAGCTGCCAGAGCTCTGCCCTCTTTTGTATCTCATCACTCTAGCTATACTAGCCTGACTAGATACAAAAAAGGGCAGGTCTCCTGCAGCTTTAACTGTTGTGATGAAGAGGAAATTTCACCAGGTACTGCATGCATACAAATGGCACCAGCTGAAATTCCCTTTTCTATACAACTGTTAAAGATACAGGAGCTCCATCCACCATTTATATGGTCACCCTGATACCTGGAGGATGATGAGACAATTTGTTCCCCTTTCTCTTCCCTCCCTTTTTAAAAATAAATAAAGAGGAAGTGCATAGGAAATGCCTCTCCTAAGGGCTTTGTTACTGGCAGTAAGCACTTTAAGCTGAAATACGCTGGTGTTTTGGCCCCGCCCACCACTAGAATTCAGCACCTGAGAAGTTTCTCCAGAATGGCATTTGCCTTAACATGGTGCGAGAGATGCTGGATCTTGACCTGCTGGAACTTGTGGCAACACCTACCTGGAGAGAAGCCCCATGCAGGATGATGGATTCCCGCACACGCACTCCAGCCCCGATGGTCACCCCCTTCCCGATGGAGACATTGGGACCAAGCTGTAAGGAAAATGAACAGGGTGGTGGTGGTGGTCAGTGAAGTGCCTTGCAAGCCCCCCCTCCCCCCCCACACCTCTTCATCGACCAGCTCCCCTAAGCACAGGAGAGAAGAGATGAAGTCAAAAGCACACAGACCCTAAAGCCCAGCCCAGCAACCTGCCAGCCCCATTTGTGCTAGAGACAAGACCCTGAATACGCCACAGCCACTATGCTTACCACAGCACTGGCATCCACCACGGCTGTTGGATGGATGTAGACATTCCCTGTGTGAAAAAGAAGCCCCAGTACAATCAGTTCTGTACTCTACTATGCAATGAGGATTAGTTTCCCCTTCTAGAAAAGCTTTGCTACAGAGGTTCTGCTTTCCTACAATATAGGATTCCAGTTGCAATGCTAAATATCCATTACAGACCCAGCTCAGTGTCCCCCACCCCTACTCCAATGCAGAATGTAGACTAGGCTGCTAAAGATTGCTGCCACACCGGGTCTTGCTATTTACTGTGTTATCTGTACAGCACCATGTACATTGATGGTGCTATATAAATAAATAAATAAATAAATAAATAAATAAATAATAATAATAATAATAATAATAATAATAATAATGCTGAACTAAGGCAAGCTCTCTCCGAGTCTAATTCTGGCAGATTCTAGAACCAACTATACCCATAAAACAGAGAATAGTTGCCCCTATCTGTTAAAGCAATGCAGGGGGGAAATACAGCCCATTCCTAGAAACTGAAAGAAGGGACATTACACACTTTGGGACATTACACACTTTTGAGTAACCTAGGACCTGAGGCCCTTGAAAATTGGGCTCCCATTATGGGGTCTCTGGCTCCAGCAGCCCTGTTGACAGACTGACCCATGGAATGATAGTTTGGAGCACAGACTGCATATCTGGTTCCTACCAAGAGAATGTATTCGAGTATTTGTCTCTTGAAGGGGAAAGGAGGGAGCCAATACCTCGGATGGTGGGCCCACCAGACCTATTCTGGGCAAGCCTCTCCGGGTGGCACTGGCTGTAGCAGCTCAGATAAAGGCGATTGGCATAGATGGCAGACCTGGCAAAGAGAACAAGGCAGGCATTATGCTCGGCACCTGCCCCCAAACACAGCCCTGACCCCATAACAACAGCATCTTGAGGACAAAGAGAGAGATGAATGAATTAATGGCCGGCTCACCGAAAAAGAAGGCTCATGCCCCCAAAAGAGGAGAATCCATTCTACCTTGGACAGGACACTGCATGGGCCAGTTTAGTTCCACCTCACCCTACTGACAATGTCCAGCCTCATCCCCTCCATTCTGCACCCACCTGGAAAGTTCAAATTCTCCCTCTTTCTTTTTTTAACTGGACTCCTGTCCTGCTACCCATCCCATGTGATATACACCCCAGTTTTAAACTCAAATATCAATGATGAAAAATTAAGATTCCTGCTTCAGAGATCCACATTTTATTTGTTCCAATTTTTCTTTAAGCCAAGTCCTAGGAAAACAGAAAGGAAGCATACAGCGCTTGGACCCGGGGGTGGGGGCAGAGGCTATGGAACAGTAGTCAAGAAGGAGGAAGGAAGGAAGGAACGGTGGTGCTCTGGGTCCACCATCAGCTGCCACTTGCCCCATCCATCCCCCAATACCTGACGTTATGCTCAGCAGATCCTCTGACTTTTGCAATGTCACTATATTTTTGCCAACACATTTTGTAGTCCCCACCAACACACACGCTAACCTTATCATTCCACTTACTAGCTAAGAAAACAAAAGCTAGGATCCACAACGTGCAAAACCGTTCAAGGTATTTGAGTCAATACTTCGTACGCCTACAAAGGGGTGAGCAAAAACTAGATCTCCAGATGTTTTCAAATCCCAGCAGGGGCTTTCTGGAAGTAGACATCCACAACATCTGGAGATCTACCTTCTGCCCACTCCAGCTCTACCAGACATATACATAGACCTGGTTCACATGTAACAGCAACTCATCGGTATTGAAAACCAGGTTGTGTACGAGTGGGAGCGAGCAGGCGTGTTGGTTACAGCGCACCTGCTTCTTGCACTTTTATTCCACGACCCACAATCGTCTTCGTCGTAGGTTGTGGAGCATGATGTTTTAACCTGGATCTGAAGGATGGTTTGTAGTTGGGATAACCACTGGGTTCTTTAGCCCCTAAACAACCCAGCAATCTGGGTTCGGACATTGGTTATGGAGTAAAAGCGAAAGAGGCGGGTGCACTGCAGGCAGTGGACCCAGCCTAGCTCATGCACAATAACCACTGGGTCGTTTTTGAAGTGATGGGTTGTCGTTATGTGTGAAAAGACCGATGGACTGGCTTACAACCACCGCCTGCCCACTCCATTGGCCACAGAAAACCCCAGACTGGCATCAGGTAGTGGCTCCCTTCTCCTTACCCAGCAGATTTGATTTGGCTCCAGAATCCCTCCGTCTTGTAGGCAAAGAGGCGCCCCTGCCCAGCCAGCGCCGTGAACACGTCTTGCTCCAGTCGGATGGCCTCAGCTCGCTGCCAGCCGTTGGTGCTTTCCTCTCTGGGGGAAAGAGCCAAAGAAAAGGTGAGGGAGGCAGCACCTCGGCTTGCTGGAAAGGGAATACACAGCGACCAGGAAAAGGAAGAGCGGTTCTCGAGGTTTTGCAAAACAAATGCTCAAGCTGGCGGTCAAGTGTGGAGTCGCTTCCTCCGGCAACTGGGAGGCTAAGAAGCTGGATCTACGCCTAAGTGCCCAAGCCCCACGGGTCAGAGCCATGGCCACACTCAGGGGAGGGGCATGCAGGATGAAGGCAGAGACTGACACTTACCCAATGCATGAGCCCCTACATGTGGGCAAGGGAGGGCAGAAGGAAGAGAAGGAGATGGAGGAGGTGGAAAGAAACAGAAAGAGAGAGAGATGGTAGATGAATGACCTGCTGCTGCTGCTGCTGCTGCAGTCTGAGAGCACGAAGGACACAAGGGTCCCGTTGGGGGAAACACTTACAGGAGCAGTTCCTGCTGGTTACGTTGGAAGACCGACCCAATGTGGCGGAAGATGGCCGGTGTGAACAAGTAGATCCCGCAGTTGATGAGCTCGCTGACAAAAGTGCTGGGCTTCTCCACGTAATGCAGAACCTAGAGAAGGAAAGGGAACAGAAGAGCCGGGCGAGTTGCCCACACAACGCTGGGGACCACTCGTGTCTGAAGCCAGGATCCAGAAAATGGCAAGCAGGACTCAAGGAAGGGGACGCTGGGTGTCATAAGCACAGAGGAAGAGCCCTGCCAGATCAGACCAGCACTTTCTTCCCACGCTGGCCAAGCCCACAAGTAGGACAGGAATACAAGAGCACCCTCCCACTCATGTTCCCCACCAACTGGTATACAGAGGCATAGTGCTTCCGATACTGGAGGTGGCATATGGCCATCACGGCTAGTGGCCATCAATAGCCTTATCATCCATCAATCTGTCCAGCCCCCTTTTAAAGTCATCCTAGTTGACAACCTTCACCGCATCTTGTGGTAGCCAATTCCACGCTTCAATTATGCGCCGCGTGAAGGACGTCCTGCCTTTGATCTGTCCCGCGCCTCCCACCATTCAGCTCTGTGACACTCTGCCCAGGGGCATGGCCCCTTCCTCCTGGCCTTCCCTCCACATACCTCATGGGTGTCAGCATTGGCCACAATACAGCCATAGTTCAGAGACTGCTTCCTGTTGGCCTACAGGGAAAGAATGTTGTCACAAAAGCCTTGAGTGGGGACGGAAGCACTCACAGCCAAAGTGAAGGTTACACAAGCTCACCCGCTGCAGCATATTTATTTATTTTATTATTTATTTATTACATTTATATCCCACCTCTTTTCCTCTTGCATGGAACCCAAGGTGGCTTCCATGGTCCTCCTCCTCCTCTCCATTTTATCCTCACAACAACACTGTAAGGGAGCTGAGGCTGAGAGTCAGTGATTGCTCCAGAGTCACCCAGTTAGCTTTATGCCTGAGTGGGGACTAGAACTGGGGTCTCCCGAGCCCCAGCCCAACACGCTAACCACTATGCCACACTAATGCATACAGCATACAGTAATGCATACGCCACACTAATGCATACAGCAAAATGCATACAGCACTGCTGGGCAGCCAGGTTCCAATCACGGCCTTAGGAAGGGTAGAGACACACACTGCCCTGCACAGACTGGGACCTCACTGCTAGCCCCCCTCCCTAACCGCAGTCCCTCAGCAGCGCTCTCCTTCCAGGCCCACAGCAATCCAGCCCACGGAGTCTGGGCTTGTCATTACCGTGGTGCCCAGCATGAGGAAACTGTCAGGATCCCCGCGCTGCCGGTGGAAGCCGAGCATCTCGTCAAGAGGGAATTCAGAGCAGACGTCAGCGTTTAGCACAAAGAAGGCTTCTGGGTTACCCGAGAGGATCTGGTCCCGGAAGTGGTAGATGCCACCGCCTGTGCCAAGTGCGGCGTACTCCTGTAGGTACCTGCGGAGGTTGTGGGAAAGCACGGCTTCATTGCTTTTTCAGCGGGTGGAAGAGTCCTCTATGCTGAGACTGGGCAACTCGGGGCCTTCCCAATGTTGTTGGGACTGCAGATCCTATCATCCCCCCATTGGCTATGCTGGCTAGGGCAGATGGAAGATGTAGTCCAAATAGAGCTCGAGGGCCACTTCCCATTTCCGGAAGGGGCAGCTGCATTAGTCTGTGGCACCAGAACCAACGAAGACTCTTGTGGTACCATAAAGACTAACACATTTATAATGGCATAAGGTTTTGTGGACTAGAAATGTTATCCTCAGTGGTCATGCATGTATACATACACATACACTCAGGTGTAAATGAAAAAGAAACATAAAGGCTGGAGTTATATGCCGACGGAGTGCAAAAAGGACAGGCTGTGACAATTCAATTAGAGCAGAAATGCATACAAACGGGAACATTTTACTAGAAGTTGGCAAATGCCACTGGCAGTTTCAACAGGCAGTTTCAGGCAATGCAGAGTCAGGATCTCAAGTGTCAGAATCTGAAGCCGGATGCCCTCCTTAACTTTCCTGACCAATGGTAGCTGGCCGGCCACCCACCTGATGGGGATTTTGAACTCTTGCTGGGCTGACACCAGAAAGCGACTGAGGGCTTCATTGGGCTGATAGAAGCCAATCAGGAGAATCTCCTTCACGTTGGGCACCTGTAAAAGATAGAAGGGGCAGTGGCTCAGTGACCGAGCACCTGCTTAGCGTGCAGAAGATTCCAGGTTTGATCCCCGGCTTCTCCAAGTAGAGCTGGGGAAAAAACATGCCTGAAATCCTGGAGACCTGCTGCCAGTCAGTGTCAGCAATACTAGGCTAGATGGACACATGACCTGACCCACTAGCAGGCAGCTTCTTATGGTTATATATGTTCCTAAGGGAATAAGTCCCAGAAGTCATATTGGGCCCTAACCGTGAGAATGGAAGCGCCTCCTCCCTCCCAGCAAAACCTTACGTTAACAGGCTTCATTACCTTAGTGCAGGCCTCAATATGGTGCTGTATCATGGGCACTCCTGCCACAGGGAACAAGGGCTTGGGCACCTCAAAGGACAAGGGTCGGAAGCGGGTCCCTGCCAGGAGAAAGAAGATTACAGGGTCACATGCCCTGTTTTACGCCTCCCGCCTTAAGACCAGAGCATCCCCATATCATGTGTACTGTCGAGTGGTCTGCTGCTGCGAGTGTTAAACAAGGGCGAAGAAGGGGCATCACACAGAGGGTGCAAAGCAGCAGGTAAGCTGCACATGACTCAAACAAAGGCTTGAGCAATGAGAGAGGGGAGAATGCAGAGTGGGCGGAGAAGCCAGCTTGAAGTGAAATCGGGGTGTCATTTCTTCTTGAGATCACCCCAGGCCCATTTTCAATGCCAGAATCCAGCCTTTGCTCATATGAAGTGAGAAGAGTGTTTCTGAACATGTGCAGAGTGTCTGTCTCTCACTGTGAAGTCTCACATATGCACACACATTTGGAAATAGACTTTCGGGAAGAAAGCGTGGCCTCATCAGCCTCCTTTCTCTCCAACTCCCTTTGACATTAAAAGGAGCCACCCCACCTCTCAAAGAGGGCTGCATATCTCAGGCCCTTGTGCCAGATTGTCTTGCCACAACTTCTGGACACTGCAGAGCAAGAGGTGGGGGCAGCAGGGGGGAAGGAGGGATTGGTCTCCACACAACTAGGAGGTGGGGTAGATGGGACAGTGACCACGGAAAGGAGAGGCTGCTAGGATGGTCTACGGGAGTCTTCCCCCAACCAGGTGACCTCCAAGTATTTTGGACTGCAATTGCCATGAAACCCGACCTTTAGCCAGGCTGGCTGGGGCTGATGGGCGTTGTAGTCCAAAAATATATGGAGGCCCCCCGGTTGGGGGAATGTTGCTCTAATGGCCAGAGGAAGCAGCGGGTCCACGGCTGGGTGACGGCCGGGGCGAAGCGTGGATGTCCGCGCTGGGATGGCGACGGAACTCACCTTTCTGGGGGCCTCCGATGAGGATCACGGCTTTCAGCATCGTCCCTTCGTCTTGCAGGAGGGGAGCAGGAAGTGGGGACGGGGCAGGGAGGTCTTCCCCGCCTCTACCGCGATCAGTGGGGACAGGAAGACCCGGCAGCGAGCAGCGCAGCGTCTCTCCCCGCCTTCCTCGCCCAGCCCAACTCGGACGCCGAGTTCTACTTCCGAACACGTGAGAACGCCACGTCACCACCGCAACTAGGCCGAGGAGCTTCCCAGGCTTCAATGGGGGGTCGTGCGAGGCTCTTCGCCGCCGCCGGTGGGCGTTTACCCTCCTGGCAGGGCTGCTACCTCTGCACCTTAAGCCCAGAGGGAAGGCGGGGCGGGGGCGTACAATTGGGAAGGGGGCATCAAATGGCGCTCGCTGAGAAGGGCGTCCAAGCAGGAGCGCCGCTCTCTCTGCCCAGGCGGACCGGCTGCCTCAGGCGGGGGCAGCGCTTGATAGTCCTCGCCACGTCTTTTCAGCCTTGGGCCCAATGGAAGGTGGTGGCTCCGATGTCGGTGGGGCTGTGAATCCGCTCTGGCTTTCATGCAGAACTCTAAAGAAGCTGTCCAAGGGACAACCTATTGGGGTGGGTGGGTTTCAAAACCCTGGATAGCCCCTTTAGAGTTCTGGCTGGTTCTAACTGAAACCCAGAATAGCTTCATAGCCCCACCGAAATCGGAGCCACCGGCCTCCACTGCTTGAACCATCCTGGGAACTAATTCTAAATAGAATGTTTCTTCTGAGCATGTAAATATGGCTTTCCCTCTTCACTTGAGCGAGCAAGCCATGTACACACCCCACCAGTGCAAGCTCTGCTGTCGTGCCCCCAACCCTCCCACGGCTGCCCCCCTGGCGAAATACTGCCTTCCATTCCTGTTCCCTTTCCATCTCTCCCACATGCACACGCACAGTTTTATTTTATTTTTTGTACTTTCGGAAATCGTGGGATTCCCCCAAGCCTACTGATGCCTCTGTCTTGTGTGTGGATCCATGACAGTGGGAGAACTGAGATCACTCTCAAATGTATATAAGATGTCCTACAAGGCTGAGAGTTGGCTTCCTGAGCAAGGAAGAAGGCATGTGAACGCAGGAGGCATGCACATTACATGATTTGTGAGGGTTAGAGATTCAGGGCTGTGTTCCACTCTTTGGCTTCCCCTGTTCAGTGCCCCTGTCACGTGGACAAGATGAGCAGTTGTGAGACCCAAACAATCCCTGATATGGTCAAGAAGGGCTATTTATATCTTCAGGCTTGGGGTAGGCCAGGAAAGGTTCCTGCAATGTCTCTTAGTGCCTGCAAGAGGCAGCATTGCCAAGGGAATGAAGGCACAGACCTGGCTCCAGAGTTAAAGAGCTTCTCTACCGGAGCGATTTATTGCACACTCGTGATTGGTCACTCACGGAAGTTTGCAGGTCCTTTTCATGATGTCATCAATCTCCGATGCCTCCCCGCCATTTTATAAAACCCCCCAAATGCTGTAATGAATTGAAATCGTGCAATAATTCAGCACCATCTGCTGGTGATATAAATGAAACATGGGAAAGAACCAGCAAAAACAAGGGTGGGGGAAGCATGTGCATTGCGGTGATCATTAAACCCGCAAACACTCCAGAAGACAAAGCCCCAGTAAGGCTTTGAGAGACTTTTGCTAAATGCGGAGGAGCCCTAAGAGCCAAGGGGTTCCCAACTTCCGGAAGCAATGCTGTCGGTAACCCCAGCTTCCCTAATCTAGATGTTTTGGACTACAACTCCAGCCAGAGTTATAATCCCAACTCCAGCTACTGGGCGGTATAGAAATGTAATAAACAAACAAATAAATAAATAATGATCATCAAGTTGGGAATAGCAAAGGTAACAGAATGTGGGACCGAATGGAGCTGCAAGGCAGTGACACTTCCTAAGGCTTGGTGCAAGGAGAGGTTGAAACTTGAAAGGATTGTTGGATCCCACCCTAGAAGTGCTTCAGCATTACCTTGATGTAATTGTGGAACAGGGGCAGGAATTGTCTTTAATTCTCAAAGTACTTGATCTGATCCATTACTTCCTCTATCAGCGACATGTTTCCGAGACCCTTGTGGCGATCAGGGGGGTCACTCATGGGGGATTCAGCAGAGCCTATTTGGGAGACTCTTTTGGCTGGTGGGGCCATCTGGATGCCACCAGTGTAGGGCCCACTGAAGGAAAGTGCTCTGAGCAATGACCAGGTCTTGCAGGTCAGAGTGGGCCCTTTTGCCCAGTGTTATGACAGCTGGCAAGATACAGCTTGATCCCTGGAGAGCACACAGTATAGAAAGGTTCTAGTTCTTCTCGCTGTGCAAAACTGGACTTGGTGCCAGATATTACATCCTCCCCCTATACACACGGGACAGGGAATAACTGGCATCCATCCAGATGAACAACTCCCCACCAGTTTGAGCCATATCTTAACTCTGCCTATCTTTCACAAGGAGGATCACAACCCAAGTGCTGAATGTGAAATGTAGCATGTCAAAGCCCAGCAAGGCAGCCATGTCTCTCCTTAAGACTGCAACAATGTGCGCACTTAGCTGGGAATATGCCCCACTGATCACCATATGACTTACTTCTAAGTAGGCATATAGGGGATTGCATTGTAAGTCCCTTGTATGAAATATATGTAATGACTCCTAATAGTTCATCTTCCAATTGATGTAAGGGAGATGCAGAGCACAGAGGAGCAATAAGTCAGCAGCCCTCCATAGAAGCTTCTTGTTGAGAACAGGTTGCTCACAGAATTAGAGCATCTCTACATTAAACAAAAATCCTGTATTCTTCCTGGACTTTCTTCTTCCAGAGTCTTTTTGGGTTTATGATGGGCTCCTTTAGATGGCAAACACCTGATATGGAATTGTAAACTTCCTTTCTCGGTAATGCTCCATGTGCACTGGTATTACATGGTGCCAATATGTCGAGTTATTATTTTTTTTCCAACTTATCTCCGATTGTTTTGAAAGTTGGATAAAGCAGGGGGTAAGCATGGGAGACATCCAGGAGACTGACGTCATGTGAAGGACCCACAAACTTCCGTGAGTGACCAATCACAAGCAATAAATCACCCATGTAGAGAAGCTCTTAATTTCTTTGACTACAAGAATAGAGTAGCCTTCCCCAACTTTGTGCCCTCCAGATGTGTTGAACTACAACTCTCATTATCCCCAGCCAACATGACTACTAATATCTGGAGGGTACCAGGTTAGAGACGGCTGAGCTAGAAACTCTTTCCTCCCTCTCATTCCCTGCAACGCAAAAGATTAGAGTCCCAGGATTTTCGATTTCTCTACGAGAAACTGCATATAGTACACACAAGAGACCTTGGTATAATCAATTTGTTTTATTGAGTTCAAATTGCAAGAAAACAGGTCAGAAAGGGTCTGGAGCCTTCTGGGATGGTTCACTATAGCTGAGGTGCTGGGGGAAGGCCACTGGCTATTAAGGCCTGCACAGACCCTGGCCTGCCCCGAGACCGAGGCTTTTCAGGGACCACTGCTGCCCATGTTGCACTTTCAACAATGCTATTGGCTGGCAAGGTGATGGCCCCACCTGCCCCAGAAATGGATTCAGCCCTGACGCAGGTTAGAGAATTCTTGCCAGTGAGTCAGGCAAGATGTTGTGCCCCCACAAAGGCAGAAGGTGAGAAGGAGCCACGTGAAGTGAGAAAAAGAGCAAGACTCGAGAGGCAAGACCCTAAGATGCCATCAAGAGACAAGGGAGCCCTACAGCACCATTGGGGGGGGGGAGTAATTAAATTGGCTTTCCCCAGCTCTGAGGGCCATTCTGTTTGTCCAGCCGTTCCCAGGGTGAGAAAGTATAGTACTCTGAGCCATACTTGGCAGCAAGGATGAAGAGTTTCTTTGGGGGGAACCATACAGCTGGAGGGCAGGAGCTCAAGCCACATCAAGGCGTGCAAAAGACTGGTCCATGCCCAGGCTGTTCTCCACAAAGACCTCGTACTTCCCAGCATCAGCCGGCGTCACCTTCTTGATGGTGAGAGTGGTCGAGTCACTGCCAATATTGTAGTATATTCTGAAGAGAAAGGAAAGGTGGTGACTTTAAGATGCGGATCTGGCTAAACCCAAAGTCAGAACATGTCTTAAACTCAACCACTGCCATGAGCTGATATTCATTCTCACTCCTCCTCTCTATCTCCGGTATGTAAGGTTGCTACTGAGGGAGCCCTGAACACTCAAATCTGTTCGCCCTTAGCTCCACCTGGTCTCCCCTATGCATAGTAGCTCAGGTCCAATACAAAGAAAAACATGATCTGAGATCTATGTTAAATGAAGAAATCTCACATAACCTGATCACTGCTGGAAGCTCAACACGGGTTTCTTTCTACGCTTCTAACAAAAACTACTACATATCTAAGGTTCTCCGTAATATAACTATGAGAACTAGACACGTCCTTCTTTTTTTTAAAAAAAGGGAAAGGATAAAAGCTTTTATTATTGGGATTCTGAATTGGAGACAATACTCCAGAATTCAAGCTCTGTGTTATCCCTGTGGTAACTTTTCTGACACCTCCTGCTTAAACCCAAAAAGTCAGAAGGATCGTGAGGCCCCGTGATTCTTCCATGCCGATTTCTAGACTTACTGAATGTTATACCTAGTAGTGTTCATGTGAGCCAGAAAGAGACAGTGAGGACCAAGCATGACTGTGCCCTTGCTGTGCACCTGGCCCAGCTGTCTGGGTATTATGGGGCTACCCATGCTTATGACCCTAGTGAGGGACCTCACTCACCGGTCGTCCTCTTCAATATCCTCACCATCCTTGGCCCAGCCGACATCAGGTGCTGGCTCCCCACTGATGTGGGCTGTCAGGTTGACTGTGCTGCCTTTCTTGGCCTTAGTGCTGTCAGGGCCTTTCTGAATCTTGGCAGGTACTGCAAGGGAGACAGCAGGTGAGATCCAAACAGGGACCGTTTCTTGTCCATCTTCTGTCTGGAGGCATCCTATGTTACAAGTTACTAGCCCTGTCCTGGGACCAAGAGATGCCATCCTCTAGAGCAAGAACCTAGATCTTTATTTACTGGGGATAGGGCACAGGCAAGAAACATCCCTCTGCCATCATTGCTTCTCCCACTGAAGCATTCTTGAGGAGCCCTACGGAGGGCAAGGGATGACTCTATTTTCAGTTCAGTTCCAGAACGATTTATGGAACCAAACTGAAAACAGAACCTTGGAGCACTTTGTGGGTCTTAGACTCTAGAGTTTAAATTTTGATAATACTGTCTTTGAGATTATCCAGATTGCTCTGAATTTGCTATAGCATGACCATAGAATCTCCTATAGTTATAACTTGGCCAATCCCATTAAATTATCAGTATATCCCAGCCTTCCTCAACTTGATGGCTTCCAGATGTTTTGGTTCACAACTCCAGGCATTCCTGACAATTGGCCATGCTGTCTGGGGCTGATGGGAGTTGAGGTCCAAAACATCTGGAAGGCACAAGGATGGGATATCTACAAGGGAGCTCTCTGGGTTTCAGGTTTGATACAGAGATCCAGGGCCAGAATCAGAGGTGTAGTTAACATCTCTTATATAGCTTGCAATGATGTGAACTTTGAAACTCATGACTCTGCAGTTCCACCAGTTGCTGTGTGGATTTGAGGGGGGGGTGTCAGTGAGAGAGGGGGCAGAAAGAGGTCCTGTATGGTTCGTGAGGATCCAATTCCTTGAATAAACACACACAAACCCTGAGAGGCTTGCTTTAGTTCTGACTAAAGCATCACCTTCTAACCTGAGGGTGAAGGTAAAATAAGACCTCTCCTGGGGACTCCTTCCCCAGTTAGCTCAACCATCCTGAGAAGTCATCAAAGAGGGTTTTCGCTCTGGGTTTGGGATCATAAGCCAAAGGTCGTGATTCGATCCAGAAAGGAGGAAGATTATATCTTGACAGAGGCATGGCTAAAGTTAGAAGGGGCTTGGCTTTCTCTACACAAGACACGAGGCTATGAATAGAACTGAGCAGGGCTGAAGGAGCAGAGCAGACAGTGTTTCCTTCCCCAGTGAGGTGTGCGCAAGTGAGACATTCTCTCAAAGAGGAACTTCACTAGAGCGACGTGGCTGCCCAGGGGATGTGCGTGGCTATGTTTGGAAGGGGAGTGTGGCTATGTAAGGTAGGAACATGCCACATTACCTTCTATGAGGAGGCGTGCTGAGTCGGAACACTCTCCAAAGGGGTTCTTCACAGAGATGGTGTACTTTCCCAGGTCAGGAAGGCCACCATCACGCACCACCAGGGCTACTACGTCAGGGTCCTCAAAGACGTAGCGGTACTTGGGCCCATCCTTGAGTTCCACCCCATCTTTGGACCAGCGGATGAAGGGGTCCGGGAAGGCACTGATGCGGCATTCCAGCTTGGCTGCACTCCCTTCAATCATCATCACATCCTTGAGGTTCTCCAGCACCCGTGGGGGACCTTTATCTTTCAACTCTTTGCGGGACCTGGTAATGGAGAGGAGAGGGTTAAGTGGCAGAAATCCAAGAGACCCCTTGAGATCTTGCAGCTTCCCCATGTCTGGGGACGACTACAAACTGCCCATGCCTATAATGTTACCCACAGCAAGAAAGTGAAGAGAAATTGGAAGAAAAGGCAGGCGATGCTAACAATATTGTTGAGTAAGTCAGCCACGTGTCACAAAATAATGCAGGCAGCTTTTACTACTAAGTCACTTGAATTGCTTGAAACGAGCACTCAGCCATCTATATCTGCCTATGTGTCACTCAAAAATGGACTTCGTTAAGCTGCAGCTAATTAATTAGTAATATTAGTAATATTATGACAGTAAATAAATACTTTAGGTATAAATGGGTAGAGTGATGGCAAAAATCATATAACCAGTTCGAAATGTGTATGCCCTCCCCAGCCCCACAGAGCTCAATAAAAATATAAAAGGAAGCATTGCCAGTGGGGAATGTTGGCTTAGGTCTTTCTGATGCTGGAGTCACTTCCTAAATCAAATGACTCAATCCTCTTTCCACAGATAATTCTGGGGTAAATGGGAGTGATGGTCAGCAATAGAATTGGGTGGTTACTTATTAGTAGTTCAAAAACTTGATTGAGCAGAGGAGCTGGGGTATGTGGCCCTCCAGAGTTTTTGGCCTATAATTTCCATCAGCCCTAGCTAGCATAATCAATGGCAAGGGATAATGGGACTTGTGGGTTAAAACTCCTGGAGTAGGTAGTGTAGTTCAGGGCTTCACCAAGAGTGCAGGCCAAATCCCAGGAGCTGAAGAATATTCTGCGCTAGAAGGAGAACGGCAGAGTCTAGACCTGCAATTCTCACAGGTGCCAGAGTTTCTCTCTCTCTCTACCTGCCACATCCCTAATGCCCCTCTTCTATTGCCTGGTCTCCTGCTTTTCCCGCTCTCTCAAAATCTTCATGGCTGCTCATCTCACCCATGTCTCTAACTGGCCCTTTCCCACCCATCCTATCATCACCACCATCTCTTTGGCCTTCCTTCACTTACCAGCCATATCCTAGAACTATCACAACTTTTCAAAATATTTCTCAGTTTGTCCTTCATCACAAGCTAAGGACTTCCCACCCAGCCCCACCCCACACAGCCCAGCTACACTGTTAGATCTACTACTGGAGATAAATCCGGTCTTCGTGAACAGCTCCGTAGACTGCCTGCTTTCACCATATCCCTTAAACCACTTTCCATTGTTGCATTGCCTTGAGTCTGCCCTTTCTCATGCTCTAAGCCCTGCCTGCCTCCCCTTTCCAAACGCTCTCCAGGGGGGGATCTACACTACTGCTTTAAAGCACTTTATAACAGTTTTGACAACTGTTGGGGCCCAGGACACACTGCATATACAGGTTTCAAAACTTTTTCAAAGCGCTTTAAAGCGCTTTAAAAGCAGTAGTGTAGATCCCCCCCTGGTGTTTATTGGTTTATCGACAACATTCCACCCATTCCCAAAGATTTTTCCAGGGCACTTCAACTCAAAAGAAAATAAAACCAACACAAGTACAACAATTTCAAAACTAATAAAAGATATATAGCCTATAAAAAGCAACATGAACCCAATTTTGTCAGGGATGAAAACTATTAAATTCAAGCTGTGTTTTACCTGGTTCTGCAAAGATTACAAAGTAGGCAATAAGTAGATTTCTCTGGGGAGATTATTCCATACCTTGGTGCCACCACTGAGGAGACCCTGTCTCTTGTTGCCACTCGCCTTGCCTCAGATGGCGGGGGCACCTGAAGGAGGGCAAAAATCTTAACATACAGGCAGGCAGGCTAATTTAGAGGTAGGTAGTCCTTCAGGTAATCTGGTCCCAAGATGTACAGGGCTTTGAAGATAAGCAACAGCACTAATTTTAGCCTTAGGATTGTTTGTTTGCTTGCTTGTTTGTTTGTTATAGCCTACCTTTCAGCCCTGCCTCTAAGACACACACACACACACACACACACACACACACACACACACACACACACACACCCCAAACAACATCCATTGCAATTCAAACATAATTAAACCCACAGAGCTCTAAAACCAAGCAATGCAACCTTTCGGATCGCCTTCCCAGCCTTGCCTTTCCTCACGGCCTGTGCTCAGGGTTCCACCCTCCCACCAGCCACACCCCTCACCTGTGCCCACGGTAGGAGGCCTGGATGCGGATGGCGGCATTCTGCACCTGAGGGTCATTAATGTCCAGGGAGCATCCAGGTGGGGGAGGGACTGCTGCCGCTGCCTTCTTGGGTGCTGCGGCTTTTGACATCTGTGTGATTGTGACGGGAAAGAGCAGGTTTAGCATCAGAGGCAACATTCCCAATGGGACAGACCTCCCAGCCCGCCTTCCTGCCTCCACTACTGCTGTTCTAACATGGGTCTCCCATCAACCACACACTGCTGAGAAGTCCTGGCGAGCCCTGTCCTCGCTCTTCCAGAGCCTCCTAGAACAAAGCAGCCCAGACCCAGTGAAGGCGGATTGGAACAAGGATACATTGCTCTCCTCACTCCCTCATTATTGCAACCCCAGTTTAGACCTCCATGAGACAGGACTGGCAAAAGTCCCATCAGGCTGCTTGAAATCATGCGCAGCCATTCTACTGTGATCGCATCAGTGTGAGGGTTGGGGGTGCGCCTTGAAGCAAGACAGAGAGGCGCATCGGGGCAATGGGAGCCCTCCAGTCCCTGAGGAAAGTTCCCAGGTAGAGTGGGGCTGGGGTGTGTGCTAGCTTGGGGCAGGAGTCCTAGGGGCCCATTTCTCGATCCACAAGGCAGGGGTCGCTTACCGTGGGCAGCACCAGTGCAGTCCTGCCGTGAAGGGAAAGGGCACAGGCCGCTCATCCCACCCACATTTATATCTCTGGAGGGGAGATGCCAGGTCTGTTCATGCCCCAACCGCATTCCTATCCTGACGTCTCCTTCTTTGGCCGGGGAGGGGGGACATGCCCCCTACCCAGGCAGGAATCCCGGGCGCTCCCTTATATAGCCTGCTGCCAGGTACCTGTGAGAATTGGGGCCGAGCTGATTGCAGCCCGGTGCTGTGTAATCACATTGACCAGTCCAGAGGGACAGAGATGGAGCAGCTGTGCCATTCCTGCCTTGTTGGCAGAGAAGCAGAGGGGGGCGGAGGGGAGTGGCAGGCCGAGCCCCCAGTGTCTGGGCTGCTACCAACGCACACGCACACACATGCACACACACGGCCTTAGGAGGAGGAGGAAAAATCGGAGGGGTAGAAAGGGTGTGTGCATCATGATCAAAGGATATTGAAGCAGTTGAGGAGAGCTGGAGCTATTACTCAAACGTACAGATACTGCACTGTCAGGAGCTGCTCATAGGCGTTGTTCACAGAGCAGCGGATGCAAACCACATCTCCACTGACTATTGACACTTGTCACAACGAGCCATTTCAGTGCACCTGACAGCCTCAATGAGTAGTTTACCTGTTGCAGGACACCAAAAGCTCCCAGTCAAGGAGGAGTGAAACTGAACAGCATGTTTTGCACAGAACTGTCTTTCTCTAATGGTGAGCACATTCCTCTGTGACTCTTGAGTCCCCCTCTGTGTTTTCTCTCTGTGTGTAAAAGAGTGAAAACAGAGGGGGGTGGGGTGGGGTTCCAAGGTTTTGTGACTAGCCACACCCTGTGGCAGCCATTGTGTGTCTAGCCACATCCTCCACAGTAGCCATTGTCTGGTTTTGCCAACTGCACTTTTTAAAAATGCCAGATGTGTCCTACAGCCAAAAAAGAGGCTGGTGACCACTGGTATAAATCCTATTTGGGATAAAAACAATCTGCAAAAATTTTATCACTATTTTTTTTATAATATTTATATCTTGCCTTTTCTCCAAGGAGTTAAGGTAGTGTATAATGTTCTTCCTGTTCACCCTTTTATTTATTTATTTATTGCATTTTTATACCACCCAATAGCTGAAGCGCCCTGGGTGGTTCAAAAAACCCTGCATTTTATCTGGGTAAAATGTCCTGCTGGCATAGTGGTCAGGGATGATGGAGGTTGTAGTCCAACAACATCTGGAGGGCCACAGGTTCCCTGTGCCTGAATTAGGGAGAGTTGGCAGATGTGAGTTTAAAACATGGCACTGACAAAAGGGACTAAATTCAAAAACAATTTTAAAAAATCATAAAATGATTTAAAAAATCATAAAATGTTTTCAGTATAGCTCTGTTCTACATCACTAATTACATCACAAAAGATGCTAATGACACTCCCACAATTCCTTAATCGCAATGGCAATCAATGGAATGACATAGCCAGAAGAACACACACAAAAACCTAGGTGTGTGCCAGTGTTTGTGCTGGTGATAGTGAGAATAAGCAAGTGCACAGTGGCTCATTCCAATCGGGTGTTGTGGTATATGTGGCCCCACACACTTCAGAAGGAACATGTTCTTGAAGAAAAACACTTCATGCTACGTTGGGAGGGCAGAGCTGACTGTTTTCGAGAAAGACAGAGATGCTGGGTCTGAAAGCCACACTCTGTCACGCCAGCTTGGCTTGTTCCATACCAGTTTGAATAATTGTGGGAGTTCTCAATTTATCGCCTGTGGCCTGAATTGAGAAAATGAATTTTTATCCCACCACAGGAGTTAATTAGCTTACCCATGTTGTATTATTATCGACACTGCTTTTCGAATGATTATTATAATAATTTCATATTTAAGCTTTAACTTAATTGTCATGGTCTGAACTTTTTTTGCGTTTCATATCCATCTGACCTCCCTTGAACATGTGTACAAAGGATGCATGAAGAATAACAGGTCATGCATCTGATAAAGTGAACTCTAGCCCACAAGATAAATTGGTTAGTCCATAAGACTCTTTGTTGCATTTTGCTGTAACAGACAAACGTGTCGACTCCTCTGGAATATTGATTGACTACGATGTGATTCATTTTAAATTTTCTTGGATAAATAAGATTAAAGAATTTGGATTCTGTAAGGATTTCTTCTCTAGTGTCACAGATTCAGCCTACTTTCTTTCCTACTTGCTAGTATGATAGCTGGCTTAAAAGTGACATACAGTAACTTAAATGTCTCTAAGGAGTTAGTGAAGTGTTGAGTGCATTACCAGAAGTTTCTAGAATGGCATTCAGGCCACATTCCATCATGTAGAGGGAAGGAATGTCCCAATGGCAGCATCCTGGGCTTGGGAGTGTGTCTCTGATTTGCTTGTCCAAGTAGTTTGGTTGCACTGACACAGGTTGTTGCTAAGTAATAAGCAAGTAGTTCTGCCTCACAGGTCATAGGAAGCTGCCTTATAGTGAATCAGAACATTGATCCATCTAGCTTAGAGCTCCATCACACGGGGGGGGGGGGGGCACGTTCCCTACCGTCACTTCTCTGTGTGTGTTTTCATTCCTCAGTTACTTCCTCCTTCAAAAGAGGAAGTACAAAAGGAGCACAAGGCCCATTGAGTCCGCTGTTCTAATGGCGCTGCTTCTCCTGCATACAGCAGGAGAGAGCAGCAATTCTGAGTTTTAAAAGAACATCAGACTTAATGAGGGTTTTGTTGTTGTTGTTGCGCAAGGAAGGTCAGAAGGGGTGGAAGGCGTGCAGGAGGCAGACAACGTCATGTGAGGGACCTGAGCAAACTCCATGAGTGCCCAGTAACGAGCATGCAGTAAAATGCTCATCGGATGGAGCTTTTAGTATCATCGACACTGACTGAAGAGAGACTCTCCAGGGTTTCAGGCAGGAGTCTTTCTGAAGAGTGAACCTGGGAATTTTGGCATGCAAAGTTTGTGCTCTCTACCACTGAACAAGATCCTTCCTAGACTGTACCAGTTCCAACTGCAGGGGACGGGTCTGCATGTGTAAATGCTAGTCTGGGGGGGGGGAAATATTCCCACGGACCCCAGAAAAATATTTTGTCTGAAAGAACAGGAGCCAGCCTAGGGGTGGGCAGCAGGGAAGCAGCCCGAGAGACTTAGAATGACCGGTTTTGGTCTACACAAAGGGTTTCACTTTTAAAGGTGGACTGGAAATAATTTTAATTAAAGGCACAATCCTATGCATGTTCTGACAGAAAAAATTCTTACAACTCCCAGCATGTCCCAGCCAGCATAGGACTTTTTCTGTACAAACACACATAGGATTGGGCCCTAAATAGCCACAGCCCGGTTGGTCAGTAAGAAGTGGGATGTTCATTCTCCTACTTTGACCTGAGGCTTGTCTATACGGCTTCTTTACCCCAACGTAAAGACACAGATTTGCGTTTCAGGACACATGACGCAGCCGTCCATTCGCCACAGTGCTGGGTTTTTAACACGATAATGCGCATATTCACATTTGCGATCAACATCCAAGTTTGCACTGCTTTGTAGTTATGTGTCCCTGGGGGAGTTAAATTGCATTTTGACACGTGGGCGGAGCTTTCAGGGCAGGACAAAGTGATTGGCCGATTTCCCGCCTTCCCACCTATCACGTCCTCCTCTGGCTCCCTCATTCCTTCCCACCATTTTCATTTTAAACTATATGATTCTGCGGAGCTCCACAGATAGAGCTTATAATATTAAAACAAAGAGGGGGGAACGGGCAACCAGAGGGAGGAGACGTGTTCAGTCCCCCTCTCGCTCCTTGGAGAAAAGCCTCCATTTTCTTTTTGGAGGGTTGTCCTTTTGCAACGCGCTGCTTCCCCTCTCGTGTCCTCCTTTGCTGCCTCGTTCCTCCCCCCCCCCCCATCTTGGTTTTTCTCTGTTTTTCTCTTATATGAATCTGTGGAGGTCTGCAGATAAAATTTAAAGCTTCGCTCCTCTCTCTTCTGTAGCATCGTATGTGCACATGTGCGCATTAATAACTGCACTACAAAAAAAATTCAGGATGCTCGTTGCCTAGATTTTAATCAATGAAAATTCGGGTTTATATTCAATGAGGAGCAATCCCATTGTCGTATAGACGGGGGCCTGGAGGGGATGTTCATTTATCTGGGCAAGTCAGTCCTCTCTTTATCCCCACCCATATAGGGTTTTCCCGTATTTCTAGTGGTGATTTCAGGAAAATAGAAGCTGCAGCCAAGTGAGACAACTAACAGAATGAAGTACAGTTTGCAGGAGATTCGGGAGATGGAGTTGTTGCAGTGGAGCAGTGTGTATGACTCCCCCCCCCCCGCCTCTGGTTGTTTATTAATTTGCATCCTGAGGGAAATGTAAGTGCAAATATTGTTTCTCTTCCCACCTTTTAAAATCAGTTTTGCAGTGACGTGAATAACATCTTACACAATTGGATTGATTCTCAGACCATTCATTCTGCATGCCGGTCTGACAAATGGAGGGGTCATTGTCGACCCCAAGGCAAATATCTTGCCAGGCAGAGACCAAAGGGAATGACATAAGGAGAAAGGGCTCTTTCTCTGTGAACAGCAAAAGAGGGTTAGGATGAGCCCCTCAGAGTATTTGAAGTGCATGAGGACAGAATGGCCAGCCCTTCTGTTACAGTCCATGCTAGAGAGGTGGGGCTTGAAGAAGCCTTTGTGTGCTCAAGCCTCAAAGTGTCAGTGAGTGGAATCCATTCTGGCCGGCCCTACGGTTGGGCAAAGTAAAGTGGCCGCCTCAGGCAGCAGATTTTGGGTATCATGAAAGGGCAGCAAGTTGTTGGTCATATTATTGTATGTTTACTGGTAGGGATGGGGGATTTTTCATGGGCCAAAATAACAGGGCTACTTTGAGGTAATATGCAATTTGACTGGGGCATGGGGGTGGGGGGTTTGCCTGATTAACTACTTCCTCACAGGCAGCAATAAGTCTTGGACTGCCCCTGCCCCTTCCTCAATTTATTGCCTCTTGTAAGTGTCTGCAAAGAACATGTGACACTTTTTATAGCATGAATATAGGCATTGTCATCTGTGAGTCTTTGCAGCCCTCCAGATGTTGGTGGACTGCAAGTCTTATCGGTTCTAGCTAGCATAGCCAGTGGTGAGGCATGTTGGGAAGTGTAGTCCAACAACGTGTGGACATCCACGTGTTCATCAACCCTGTTGTAGATCAGGAAAAGACAAACCCCAAAGGTCATTGTGCTGGTCCATAAGGGGAACCCCCCCTCCAAAATCTACCTTTTACTAAGACCAACCAAAGTGTCATGAAACAGTGAGCAAGCTTTCATATTCTCCAGGACTCTTCCTCAGCTGAGATTAAGACCTCTAGAGAATCTGAAAGCTTTCTTATTGTTTTGTAACACTTTGGTTGGTCCTAATAAAGGTATTGCCCAACTGTGGATTTTGTAGGTCAAGCTATTGCTAAAAGCTAAAGGAATAAGGACTGATAAACTATTTGGCAAGCCAATAACCATGGTATCTCACATTATTTTCTCAAACCTGCTTTCAGAAAGAAGCATGGGAAGGAAGGACTCTTACTCAGCTCCTTGGCATTTAAGCCGTGGGCCCCCGCAAGTTTTCATCCTGTCCCCCATGCATTTTATTTGACACCTATATGTAGCTGCTGGGTAAGGCCATCGGGATTTGGCATGAAGTACTTTCAGTATGTTAATAACATTCAGGTCTCTCTCTCTTTGTCATCTGAATCAGATGAGTCTTTGCAGCTGCCAGACCAGTGCTTAGAGTTGCTAATGGGCTGGAGGAAGGCCAATAAATTTATTGGCCTTCACTGGGGGCCCAGACTATCCCTGCACAGGAACTGTTGTAGCTGGCAAACCAGCTAAAGGTAGCTAAAGGTACTCTGTGCCACCAAGACCACTTGAACCTCAGTTGACAGTGCTGGATCCAGGGGTATCCCCAAGCCATGTACACACTTTTTCAAGGGGATTGCAACTCCTTCTAGGACAGTATATACACACCTAACAATGCTAGGAGTTGGGCCCTATTAGTTCTCTCAGGTGTTTTCGATCCCATCGACCATGTTATCCTTCTGGTCCACCTGGCGGGGCTGGACCTAGGGAGTGCTATTTTGCAGTAGCTCCAGTCCTTTTTGTGGGCCATATCCAGAAGGTGGTGCCGGAGGATTACTGTTTGACTCCACAGCTGCTGGCCTGTGGTTTCCACATGATTCTATCTTGTCCCCCATATTATTCATATTTACATGAAACCACTGGGAGAGGTTATTCAGAGCCTTAGAGTGAGGTGCCATCAGACACCCAGTTCTATTGTTCTTTGTCACCAACGTAGTAGTTGAAATCCTTCAGCGTTGCCTAGGTTCAATTATGGGCTGGATGAAGGTGAAAAAGCTGAAGTTAAACGCAGACAAGATGGAGGTATTACTGGTCAATACAAAGCCTGAATCAAGGATTGGGATTCAACCTGTTCTGACAGGGATTGTGCTCCCTCTGAAGGATCAGGTCCATTGCTTGGGAGTGTTTGTAGGAGATCCTATGTTGTCTCTGGATCTTCAGATGGTGGTGATGGTGGCAAGGATTGTGTTTGCACAATTATCCTCAGTGCGCCAGTTGCAACCTCTCCCAAGTCAGTCTGACTTGGCAATAGTTATCCATTCCTTGGCGACATCATATTCGGACTATGGCAATGCATTCCACATGGGGCTATCTCTGAAGAGTATCCAGATGCTTCAGTTGGTGTAAAATGCATCAACCAGGCTGCACAGTACACAGTACTGGGACGATATTACACCTGTCCTGAAAGGCCTGCACTGGTTGCCAATTGCTTTCCAGGCACAATTCAAAGTGTTAGTTTTAATCTTTAAAGCCTTAAATGGCTCAGGACCTGGCTATCTAAGGGACTGCCTGTCTTGCTATGAACCTCTGGTTTTTGTGTTGGTGGTTTGTTTTTATTGAAAAGTTTTATTGAGTTTTTGCCTTTTGTATACTGCCCTGATATCTTAGGATGAATGGTGGGTTAAAAATACTTCAAGTAAACAAACAAACTTTACCATTACAAACGTCCCTACATCAGCAAAAAGATTGTTTGAATCTACTCAATGGTAGGAACTTCCCAGATTAAAAGAAAGCAACAAGTGTGTACAACACCCGTCCCCATCCTAGTCTCTGCCAGATGTGTTGGACTGCAACTCCCATCATCCCCACCCAACTGTACAGAATGCATCTAAGCAGGAGCTGGTGTGTGTATTGTTTTAATTTCTTCTTTGTTCTGACTGCAAACACATACTTGAGTCTGACATGAAAATGATTTTGCTTCTACCCCCATGCTTCATGCCTTTTCCTTTTGTTTAAAATTCTCTTTGCATATTTATGCATTTAAAAGTTCATTCAAAACTTTTAAAAAATCCATCCATCAATTTTTTTACAAGTTGAAAAATAGCTCTGGGAAGAGTTGGATTCCTGAAGTTTCAGAGCACCAGCCAGTCCCCACTGTGTACAGCTGACTTCTGCAGTGAACAAGGCCATGGGCATCTCTACATGAGGCTTTTATCATAGGCTTATTCAAGGAAGTTTGCAGGTGTTTTACCCAACACCATCAACCTCCAGGGGCCTCTCCCGTGGTTTATCCCATTATTTTAAATATCAGAGAAAGACCGGTATTTTTTCTAGCATTGCAATGGCTAGGTGTATTTCCACAATTCCGCTATACCACAGCACCTCCTAGTAGCTGTGCAATGAAACATACAGAACTTGCAGAGAAAGGAAATCCCTCCAAAAATGCATGTGTAAACAAGCCAACCTTAATTCCACAAAGAATTCAGAAGGAGAAGCCCTGGTAAAGGTGTGGGATAAAACCCTAGTATCGTGAAGTCCTTAGTTTCCTCTGAGCTTAATCCTAGAGGGGGGGGAAAGGTCTGACCCAAAAGTGGTGCCTGCACTTCCACAGCAGCTCCACTCAGGATTTTAGTTATCTACATGCATCAAAAGGTGAGTCGGTTGATGGTACTCTCTGATGTAGAGTTCAGTATTCAACTAGTCCTTTTAAACTGTGTAGGCATAGGGAATTCCTTTCTCCTGTTACCTCCCAGCTTCTCCAGGGACCACAGAGAGCCACTGGGATTAGCCACTGCCTTTATTTTGAGTCTTGGGCTACTTCCATACTAGGCTTTTCAAAATGTGGAACTGCCCAGCCCTTTTCACTCACATTTTACTGGTGAGTTGACATGATGCTGTCATGCGTTTGTAATCCTCCTGTTTTCTCAGTGCTTCTTCTGTCTTTTTTTTTTTTTTTTTAAATACTGACTTATTTGAGAACAATGGAAGAGTAATATGATCTCCACTTAGTGCTACTCTTCCATGTTTTCAAAGAAGCATGGTTTTGACGGTTTTGATGTATCTTGCAGTTGAAACTATCACAACTCAGCACACAATCAGTATAACCTTTGTGGTGGGCACCATTTTGTAACCTTTTTGTTATTTTAAAAAACCCCGATCTTTTAATTAGCACTAAAACACTTTTTCCGGTTATATTTTTAAGAACATGAGCAAAATGCTGCTTAAGTGAGAATGTTATAGTCCTCTATCACTATAATGCCAATTAAAAAAGTAAAAACAAAAATACCTTTTCAGTCATCACCATTTTAGGAAACAGTTCCCCATCCTCACCCCATTTACACTTCCAGTCTACACTTCTGATACATTTTTTTTTAAAAAAAAAATACTAGTGAAATACTGCTTACTTTAAATAAAAGGGTGTTATAGCAGTGTAACGCTAATTTTAAATACGGAGCATCAACACACAGAGGAAAATCGTGTTTGCTTACCATCGCTTCTCCGTCCATGTGTTTGTCCCTCATTATTTTGAAAGAGGAAGTAAACAACAACTTGCACGTGGCCCATTCCGTGGGCCGTTTTGATTCCACTACTACTCCTGTACACAGCAGGAGATAGCGGCAACTTCCATCTTTAAAAATAAGTCAGACTTACTGGGGTGTGTTTTTTTGTCGCTTGAAGCAGGCTAGAAGGGGCGGGAGGCACGTGGTAGGCAGACAATGTCGTGAGAGAGACCCATGGAAATCTGTGAGTGCCCAGTGACGACCGTGCAATAAAATGCTTGTCTGATGGAGCTCATAAAGAAGAGAAACCCTTTTTCCTGTCAGTGCCATTTCAGTAATGTGCTTCCCCCCCCGCAATTAAGTACTTCCAAAACATTAAATATTTTGTTTTCATGGGTAGTAATGGTCAATTTAATAAGCACTTAGCACTAAATAAATAATTGATTTTTATTTTTGTTAAGAATGGCATGGATTTCTCTCTCTCTCCCCCCGCCCCCCCATGGCTGCTCAGTGAATTGGACTTTCCCCTTCCCTACCCACAGTAGCTATGTCACACCCACTGGTGTGGATGGAACATAACAGAATGAACATACAGAAACAGTGCAATATCCCTGATCGTTTGGAAAGTCAATTGCAATTCCACTTCTAGCTTACAGTGGAAGAGCAACGATTTATTAGCAGTAGGAGGAATGAAGGGACAGAGATGGGGGACCATGTCATGGATTCACACAACCAAGCCAGGATAGGAGAGTTGCATTCATGCACTACTAGGTCCTGGATCCTGGCCAAACCCTTGGGTCTACTTTCAGCTCTGTTCAACAGGTAACCATCTCTACTATTACTTTCCCCTAACAAATCTAGGTTTGTATCTCCTAGCTGCTGCACCTAACTACTCCCAAGTGTCTGCAGCTGTGAAAACCTGTAGACTCTAGTTCTCAGAATGGCTTCCACCATTTTTAGCTGGGTGTCTCAGGTGTGGCTCACAATAGATGCTGCACAGATCAAGCCGGGTGGCAAAACAGGGAAATTCCAGCCTGTATCCTCACTCCTGTGAACAAATTCATTCCTCTGGCTATGTAAGTGGCTTCATTAGTGCGCTTCTGCCAGTGCAGATACAGTCAGCCACCTTCAGTACCCTAAGGCTAAGGAGTGGAAGGGCTATGGGCATAGAAACCAACCGCTTTCCCTCCTCACCAGTAGAACCGACCCATCAGAGGCATGGTATATACGTTGGGAAAGCCAAGCATGTGCCTTACTGCAAAAGGAGAAGCTGCATGAGTTTGGAGGCCCTGTTCCTGTTTAACTGGGATTCACTACAAGTGTTTTGCAGCCGCAGTTTGGCAAAAGAATGCCGAGGGCGTGCGTGCATGTATGTAAATATAACAAGCAGGAGAGCGTGTGTCCGAAGCATGTACTTGATTCAGGAAGATGGGTGGAGAGAGAAGCTGTCTTTCCCCTGAAGGACTGTATTCTGTGTACCTGGGTCAGAAAAGCATGTGCAAAATGCAAGGAGAACAGCAGGAAATAATATGCATAGTGGGGTGGTGAACAGGGAAGAACTACTGGTGGATGCCTTACATCGTTAGCATCTTCTGGATACCCAAATAGACATGAATGGGGAGGAACATCAGGGACACTACCACCAAAGCTTCATGCCCCCCTATCCCAGCATCCCTCGTTATTGCCTGCTCTTCTAAGTGCGGGATTGCTCCCAACCACAGCCCCTGCCTTAGGGAATGGAGACACCCTCAATGACAAAGAATATTCTGTCCCTGTGTTGGATGTCAGTTACACAGGTGGGGGGTTGATGTTTCCCATTGCGTCTGTGGCTCCAGGGCAAGGCTCCAGGGTTGATCCCTCGTTTTCTTCTCCCAGCTCAGGTTGGTGTGTAAAAGGAAACGATACCCCAGCACCTGCTCAGGGCTGCAGGCCACATGTTCTGTGTCTGCTGTTAGTCTACAGAAAGGATTGGCTGCCACTGACCTACGCAGAGTAGAGCTGCGGCACTTTAGGCACAATACAGGAGAGGCCCTTTGGAGCCCCAATGGGGATGGAGGGGGTGGGTAGCGTCGATAAGGAAACGTCGAGATTTTTGGCCTGTGGCCTCGGCCCTGCTTCAAGGCCCCTTGCGTTTCCCGGAGCAGGCCACCCTTCCCGGATCCCCAGCCCCAGCCCCACGGTCACCGGTCTTGTCGATCGGCCACATCTTGTCCTCAAGCACAGTTTCGCTCCCTCTCAGCCAGCCTACTGCCAGGACCGGTGGGTGGAGTGAGGAACAGCGGCCAGTGCTGACGGCGCCTCCTGATCCATGAGGTATATCAACCAGTCCCACCCTGGCTGGGTGGACGGGTGCTTGGCCCATCGCGCCCCCTGCTGGAATGTTTTGTGGCTCCTCCGGCAGGGCAAGCGGCTAGGGCATGTGGCTGCTGGCGCCATGGTAGGAGCGCAGTAAGACCTTGTGCTGGGTGGCCGCCTCGTTGCGCCGACGCTGGTGCTCCACCAAGAACTCTTTCAGGCGACTCGTGGTGAAGGTGAGGGTCTGGCGCCGCAGCTTCATCAGGTAGGCGTCCTGGAGCCAAGGGTTGGCAAAGCAGTCCTTGAGAGTGGGGCGGCTCCTGCAAGGCCAAGGAAAATTAGGAAGGGGCTGCGGCTCTTTCCATAGCCTTCGTCGCCCTCCAAAGGAAGGAAGACGCGTGCTGCTGGAAGACGTTAGTGGCAGGAAACGGGGAAGCTGCTCATACCGAGCCAGGTCCATCACGTAGGTCAGTAGTATCTACAGCAGGGGTGGGCAACTTGTGCCCCTCCAGATGTTTTGGCCTACTGCTCCCATCCCTCCCCCTTGGCTATGCTGGCTAGAGCTGATGAGAGGTGGAGGCCAAACTTGCCCATTCTGATCTACACTAACTCTCCAGGGTTTCAGGCAGGGATCTTTCCGAGCCCCACCTGGGACCTCCTGTAGGCAGAACAACTGCTCTGCCACAGAGCTATGGGGCTTCCCCCAAACAAGACAACATCCAGGCATCATAGCAGACATGAAGCTGGGCTGGGAACGGAGCTTAGGGGGGCTTGTCTCATCAACAGCTGCTCTATTCTCACTCACAGTCCATCTCTTACACTTAAAACTTAGGGCACACGTACCTGGGAGTAACCCCAGTGATCACAGTGGGCCTTACTTTCAGGTGTCCATGCATAGTTTTGTTACATTATCAATCTGCTTTAATGACCAGGCACAGTACTACCTGTCTGGCTCCCTCTTTTAAGACTGGGGCCTAATCTACACCAAGCAGGCTATTGCACTATGAAAGCGGTATATGGTATGTGTCAATGGGCTCCGACAGTTGTCAGTGCACTTCAATACTGCTATAAAGCAGTAGTGTGGCTCCTGCCTTTTATATACTGCTTTCATACTCTCTTCATAGTGCAATATCCTGCTTGGTGTAGATTAGGCCTGCAAATCTGCAGGCAGGGAGGGACCTGGGATGTTCAATTGTTGTACTACCGCTCCTAGTATTTTTAGACACTTTTAAACATGAACAGCATTTTTACATGAGGCTGTTCATCCACTGTATCTACTTTCCTTTCTGGCAAAATATCAAGATCTGAAAACTACACAAAGAGTGTTTCTTTTCCTGCTTTTCCACCACATGACCTCTAGGTGGGGCACTGTGGTATAGCAGAATTACACAAGTGGCAAAAACATTTCCTTTTCCTGTCTCAAATAATACTGCATTTCCCCTGCTCTAAAAAGGTTGCCAAAAGTGTTGTTTAAAAACAGAATCAAAACTGGAGAGCCAAGACGTTGTGTGGAGAACCCCAAAACAATCATGAGTAGGGAATGATTAGCACACAATAAATGCCTTGTGTAAAGTTCAAAGTATGATGATGTTCATAGATGCTGAATTAGGACTGACCTCAGACTGTGCTTTGCTACTGGTGACAGAAACTACTCCAAGTCATCTTGATTTCAGCAGCACAGTCAATCTCTTGGGACTTTTGTCACCGGATTCCTGATTGTAAGGATTTTTCTTTCCTGTAGCGTGAATTATCCTGGGCTAAGCCATTTCATTGCCAGACACCTCCCTGCTTTCTTGACAGAGAGACTGTGACTGTAGCACAATTTTCATGGCTCAAGTGCCATCAGAGAGAGTGAAGAAAAACCTACATAATCTAATACCTACATTGAAGCACCCCAAAATTCAAGGTCTGGATGGTCTACAGCCCTTTGCAAATGGCGGCTCTGCCCTGCAACACATCAAGTGATGCTATTCTCAAGGCCTGTCACTTGTCTTTCCCTACCCCAGACTCACCATGGATGGGCACTGAGGACCTTGCGGATGAAAAGTGCAGCACTCTGGGAGACATTAGGGTACAGCTTGAAGGCATCGTAACGCCCTGCCAGGATCCTGGCCTCTGCTTCCAAGGAATCCATTTCAAAGAATGGCGACCGGCCGCTGAGCCTGAGAGGTAACATTGAGGGTGGAAGGGGAGGACAGACATGTGCAATACCGCTCATGCATCAAGCCAGCATTCCAAATGGCAAGTGAGCAAAAGAAGCACAATTATTTCTAAGAGGTTTATAAAGAGCGTGGCTGCCTCTAGGAAGTCAGGAGAGCATCAGGGAGACATGGCTGCAGGCAGCAGTCTGGCCCGTTTTTGTCCCTTCAAGGGACATGAACAGATAAGCCAAAAAAATCTGATCATGCATCTCTACTTCCATCTGCGCTCCCCTGCTGGTTAGTTTCTTGCACTCACCCATTCTAATCATACTTACATGATGTATATGAGCACTCCCAGGCCCCAGATGTCAGCTGCTGAGCCAACGGGATCCCCCTTCACCATTTCTGGAGCTGCAAAAGGAGAAAGTAACCATCTCTTTGAACCTCAGGCCTAAAGGCCAAAGTTGGCTCTCTGGGATTCTCCAGAAGGCCACCCCCTTTCCCCCCGATTGTTGGGTGATTTCCCGACTTCTGCGTGTGTTTTCCTCATTCTAAAAGGTTGAATGGTTGAAATGCCTCTCCTAAGGGTTAGCTACTGACATAAAGGGCTTTAAGTTTAAATATGTGTGTGGAGGTTTTTTTGGCTCCACCCCTTTTGCCCACCACTGGAATGTGGCCCCTGAAAGCTTCTCCAACATTGCAATCAGTCCTTGGACTTAAAGAGACTTGACACCTCTGCTGTAGATGGTATTCATTGCCAAGGTCCATACAGGACCTAGAGGGGCTTCCCTTTATTTATGCTGGAGGACCTTAAAATGGTTGGGTCTCATCAGCTCCCTAGTTGAGACTGTAGTGACTAGATTGGAAGGTCTACAAGAGCTCTAAGCTTGGAGCAGCAGATGCAGAGAGGCAGGCTGAGTACTTGCAAGGCAAGGAACCCAAAGTTGCTTTACTGCTTCACACAACAGAAAGTAACTAAGGAAAGATGTGGACAAGACATCTTCAAAGTTAAGCACAGACCATGTTTATGAGGTGAGAGTGAAGCGAAGGGGTGCTTGGCTGAGGATAGGAAGAGACAGAGGGAAATGACCATAACTGAATAGATGCATGATTACAGAAAGAGTGGTGTGGATATGAACCCTTATAACTGGACTAGGGTGTCAGTTTGCAATGGTACCCAGTAACTGTTTCACCACTCTTTCAAACGAATATCATCCATTGATAGTGAACATTGAAAAATGTTCAGACAGGTCTGTGGGCCTTTCAATGCCTTGTAAGTTCTGGGTTCATGAAGAAACTGCAAAAATCTAACAGGGGTGGTGGTATTTGTTGGCAGAATCTGCCTCCATTTCCCAGTGGCATTGGGTCTGAACTCATGTTCTTTATGTGATGGGGAATGGGGGTAAGACTTTCCACACTTCCTTCCACCTTCTCCCCTCAGTCTCCTTGTTCATTCACTAGTATGCAAACTCCAATCCATTAGTGATGTAAATGGCCCAATCTATGTACTTCAATGCACATAGTCCCCTGCCCAGTCCTTTGGCATACCAACTCCATGCAGATAACTCACCCATGTACTCCAGCGTGCCAACACGGCGCCCCAACTGGCGCAACACCAGTGGATTGTAGCTCTGGGCACTGCCAAAGTCGATGATTTTTATTACATTTGTGGAGGACACAATGACATTATCAGGCTTCAAGTCAAGGTGGATGATGCGCCGCCCATGCAGATATTCCAGTCCTTGAAGGATCTGTGTTACATACCCCACCACATCGTCCTCTGAGTAACGGAACCTGTAGACACAGACATGCAATTAAGAGGATGGAAGAACTCCCAGTACCTGTACTGATACCACCTAAGCCATGATGAGGTACCAGTAACCCCAAATAAGTACACTGGGAACCTTTTGCTATGCAATGAAGACTGTGATCGGCCACCATGTTTTCTAATTTTTGTAACAGCTTATTTTTAATTTTTTTTAAAAAAAATCAATTTTAGTAACATGACTATCACATTGTTGCACTCCACATTAGTTAACCATTCTCTCTATTTCCAAAGTTTCGAGGTGAGTTCCGGTGCTCATGTGAAAAGGCACCATCCATGTGCAAAAGGGAGGTATCAGTAGGCTCAAAGAAACCCCAATATTTGCAGAATTTCAAAAAAATGTTTAGAATATAATCCCTAAAAACAACCCAAGGAGGACCGAGAACATGGTCAATGAGCACGGAATGCTGACTTGACTTTTGTGGGGTGGGTGGGGGCGCAATAGAAAAATGGGTGGGAGCGGGGCGTGGAAAGAGAAGGCGTCGTGAAAGAAGGCCCGACTGCCTTGCTGGCTGGCTGAACAGAAACACTCCCATCTAGCAACGTTCTGTTGCACTGAGTGCTTCCACCAGATGCCCACTCAACGTATCACCTACAAGAACCCACTGACTAATTCCAAAAGTGCCTATGCCGTTTTTACATGGGGAGCATTCTAAAACGAGAGTGTCCTAAAGCAGTACGGTCCACTCTAGCGTATCAGGTTTCTGCCACATCATTCTACTGCATGGTTAAACCCAAGTCCACAACTCTTCTCCTAAAGAGCACAGCCCTACAGAAGCAAAGTGAACTTGTAACAGCCCCAAATTGAATGCAATAGACAAGATGAGAGCCAATCTTCTCATGAAGGGATTGTGCCCTTAATGAAGCTCAATAGCTGCGTTATTTTCTTTAACCATCAAGCTTGCTTTACCTACGAACTTTTGAGATTCAGCTTCAATTCTAGCAGCTCAAGAGTTCTGCGTAACTAAGGTTTTGTTGTGGTTATGTTGAAGAATTCAGGAAGAAATTGATTTTTAAATATGTAATAACATACATTATTTACAGGCTTTCCAGAACTCCTGCTGCTGCTCCAATTCCCTTTCAGCCAGCATCACCATTGCCTCCCCTTCCTAATTGCCACAATGCCTGGTTTTTGACATGGAACTGGAGATTCAAACTATTAAATCTAGGCAGAGATGTAGTGTTCTAATGTGTACTAGGCTTTGGGAGCCATGTATATTACTGCACCAATGCTATGTACTAGTTTTGGGAGCATGTATATTCCTCTACCAACAGATGTTGGTCTAATAAAAGCTAGCACCTTACTTACCCCATTTTGTCTCTTCTTTTTATTGTGTCATTCAACACACACACACACACACACACACACACACACACCACCACCACCACCACCACCACTCCAAATAATTTATGACAGGTACACTAGTTCAAGTTTCAATAGGGAGGTGCAAAGAGACCTTAGTGCGCCCATAGGAGGGAGGTAGTTAAAATTCATGAAGGCTGGATCCTGAAAAAGAGTGGAAAAGCACCTCCTCACCGTCTCTAAAATAGTTGATCACTTATTTCATGTTTTGTGTCCCATTTGGAGGTTTCTTTCTTGAGCCTAATGTTTTATCCTCTCTTTTATTGGATTGTGTTGTTTTGCCCCAAGCTTGCCCAGCGTTCCATCTGATGGAGATCTTTCTCATTTGAATCACTGCCTAAAGATTTTGCAGTTCCTCCCCACGCAGCACTCCAGTTCTGTTTCATCAGCGAAATCTAATGTTCTGTTGAAATCATTAATCATAATATTGAACAGTGCTAGATCCATGATAGAGTCACCAAGTTTTTGGCTGCCAGCATAAACTAAAATAAAATAAAAATAAGGGCCTTTGGAAAGCTGTGTTCTACACAGAATGCCTTGAAACTAAAATCTCCTCTTAAAGCTTTATCACACCAGCGTTATAGTCTGCTGTCGCGGTGAATTGCATGCAAAGGACTCAGATGACGCCGACCAGGTCCTGCTGTGACTGTGGTTCTTCGCCCCACTCTTAGCGATGTATTTTGGCACGCAGAAAGTCTGGTTCTTCCGATAAAGCAAAAGCACACTGCTCAAAATTCAACATGTATTTTCATCCATCATTTTCAATCCGATGTTCTTTGGCCGTGTTTTCAAGGGGCAGTATTGCTGATGAAAGAGAGGGGCGTGCCTTTTCTCCAGCAGGCTGCTTAAAACAAATGTGGGAAATGCACCTTCCTTGCCAGCAGCGCCCTCATTTTTTAAAAAATAAAGAGATCCAAATTGGCACAGTGATAGCTCTTAAGAAGGGCTTTCAGCATACCAAATTTGAATCAGATTGGGTCATCCCTTGATTTTTTGTGATTTTTTAAATTGCCCCTTAAATTCTTTTCCTATGCTTTGCACCAGTGCGAAGGATTGTAGGATTGCTCTTCCATTCCTCTGATCATGCGAAGCTGTGCATCTTCAAGTTCATAAACCACAGATCTGCCGGTCCCCTTACTCAATAGTAAATCCTATTGATTTCAACTGCTAAAGTCACATGCAGGCTTACCTTTGAGTAAACCCCATTGAATGGAGTCTTACTTCTGAGTAAATACATATTCCAGTTCTAGAGAGCCATGGAGGGCTTGTGTGTGTGTGTTTGACAGATGGAGCGTGTATGAGAGGTGCACTGTGGGAGGCAGGGAGAGGAAGCGGGTGAGGGGAACGGGATTTGCCTGGTGCCCTTTCCACAAGGCTTGGACACCAGCTGTCTCCACAGTTGGCTGGGGATACCAATCCCGGGAGGGCTGCAGCGGCAGCTTCTTTTCTTATTCCAGGTGGGGGGTGGGCCTCTGTTTTGCATCAAGGGGAGGCAGAGAGGCAACCTTGAGTCAAGCAGTGGGGAAGTGAGAGCCCTGTGTCTCTATCCATCCAGGTGGGCACTTTACTGAAGTGGGATTCTCTCTCTCTCCACACACACACCCTTTCTTTCTTTCTTTCTTTCTTTCTTTCTTTCTTTCTTTCTTTCTACCAGCCAGATCCCACGCAGTGTTCAGTGTTCCTAACTGGGACTTACTTCCAAGTAAAGATTTGTAGGAGGGCGCTTAATGACTTATGGGGATATCCAAGAAACTACTTAGGGGAGGGAAGTCCTTGTTTCCCCCCAAATCTGTTCAGCAACAAGAGAAGCTACTGCCAAGGAAAAAGCACAGCAACACCCTAGTAGCCCCATGTCCATCACAGTCAGTGCAGGGGGTGGTGGTTGTCCAACCACAACCAACCAATAAAGTATAGGGGGAGGTACAAAGGATACCTGCGGGGGGGGGGGGCGATTCGCAGGTGTGTAGGGGAGGAGAGGTGTAAAGATGCATGAACCCTAAAAGCGCACAGGAGAAAGTGATCAGGGCTTCACATGCTATGGAAACGAAGGGGGATAATACGAGGGCAAAAGTGTAGGTGTGATGGTTATATATTAGGGTGTAAGAAGAAGCATTTCCAGCACTACAGAAACCTATTGCCTGCTGAGACAACTTTCTTCTTTGTCTTGTATTATTATTATTATTATTGATTCTGATCCTGGACAGAATAACATTAAAAACAACAAGGTCCCTGCCCCAAGGAGCTTATAATATACATTTTAGCCCAGGGAGGGGTGGGGAGAGACAACAAAGAGAAGGAAGGAATGGGAGAGGCAGTTCTGTCATTGCAGAGAGGTGACTTGCTTAAGAATCATAACATAGGAAGTGGCCCTTAGTAGAACTACTCTTCAGTCAAATGAGGCCTTTGTTTGAACTATTTAGGAGTGTTTTACTGTAAATGTCCTGTAATGTCTGCTAGCATACTAGCATAGTATAGATTGTTTGTTCTCGTTCTCGTTTTGTGTCAGATTATAGACAGGACAATGA
Organism: Elgaria multicarinata webbii; assembly: GCF_023053635.1. NCBI lineage: Eukaryota > Metazoa > Chordata > Lepidosauria > Squamata > Anguidae > Elgaria > Elgaria multicarinata. The sequence goes on along the minus strand of NC_086172.1, from coordinate 76,620,017 downwards.
GCGTGAATATGTTTAAATATTTGGCTCAGGTAGAACGACTGGACTGCATAACTTTTTTCCTTCAACTCTGCTATTCTGTGATTCAGTGGTATAGTTTGACCTCTTTAATTGCCCTGAACTGAATAAGCCCAATTATCAACTCCTTTGTAGATTTCTAGGTCAACTAAGGCTAGTTAAGAATGTAGGAGGAGCCATGCTGCATCAGACCAAGGGTCCACTTAGAGCTTCTTCCCACGTACCTGCTTCCCTCGGATTCTCCCCGTAGCGCTAAGCTTTTGCAGTTGTTGTTTTTGCTACCGGGCGACAGCGACCCTTTGCATACCAGGAAGTGAGTTTAAGGGGGGAAATGTAAAAAATCATAAAAATCAACAGATGACCCAATTCAATTCAAATTTGGTATGCTTAAAGCTCTCCCTAACATCTATTACTGTGCCAATTTTGGTGTCTTTAGCTTTAAAGCTTACGCAGATGTAAGTATTTCTATAAAACCCTGCTCTTGCGCCCCAGCAGCGGCTCGGAAGATACGCTCAAAAAGTAGGGGCTGAATACGGCAAATCTTTTGGCTTTATAGCACAATTAAGGCAGGATGCATGGGAGTACTTCACAATCAAAGCAGATTATAAGGTGGAAAGCTTCCAAGTCCTTTGCATGCAATTCGCAGTTGTTGCACAGTATAACGCTGGTGTGATAAAGCTCTTAGGGCGTTACTAGACGAGGCTCTAGCGCGCGTTACCTTCCGCAGTCACGTCGAGGCTTCCAGATGACGTTCACGAGGATCCGCCGTTATCCCGCGGTGAAGCCTCTTTCTCCCGACTTTAAAAAAGTGAGTTTTAGGACGCCTTTTCCTGCTGTCCCGCGGTAATTCGGAGTACGTGTGGGAGGATGTGAGGTCACTGCGGTCCGCACTGGGCAGGAAAAGGCGTGCTAAGGGGGAGTGGTCAGCGGCTTCGGTCAAGCCGCCTCCGCCATTTGCGCGCAGTCCGGCAGCTGGGGCAGCGCGGCGGAGCGGCTTTTTTTTTTTATTTCCCCAGTGACAGTTTGCGCAGGAACGGAGGACCGGAAAAGTGGCTGGTGACTCCTTGCGGTGGGCAGCTACCGTGGCCGCATAATGGCGGTGCTGTACGCTGCCTGTTAGTGTGGGTACCAGGCTGGCAGAGGGCAGAGCTGTTTGTGGGCTGCTGCCATGGCTACGGCCAGATGTGGGTTGGCTCCTTGGGATGGGGCACAGGGCACAGAGGCGGTCATCGCCGCCGACACCTCAGAGGCATGATGGGAGATGTAGGCACAGAGTGGCCATGCAGACGATTGACCTCGGGTCATATGACACCCGCCACGACCCCCATCAGGAAGTGAGCGCATCAATGTTGACCCTCAACAGCACCAGCAGCACTTCGGCTGGCACTGGCACTGCCGCCGCTGCCGCCGCCAGGGCCGGCGGCGGCATCGCTGACGGCTGCGCAAGTTTGCGGTCTTTCGGACGTGCGCAAACCGTGCAGCGAGCGAAAAAAAAAGCCGCGGCAATCAGGCCGGTGTGGCTGCGCAACCGTTCTCGCGGCGGCAGCAGCACAACCGGCGCAAACTTCCGCCACAAATCGAAGGCAGGTGTGGATGATGAGGCGTCACGGCTGAACGGGAAAAGCCGCTTTCACCGCTCCTCAACGACGGAACACCCGGTACGTCTAGCAACGCCCTTGGTCTACCACTCTGGTCATAAAATGGCCAACCAGCTGTTGACCAGGAACCCACAAGCAGAACAGGGGTGCAATAGCACCCTATCACCCATGCTCCCCAGCAACTGATGTACATAGTCTTGCTGCTATATACTGGCAATATTCCTTCAAAGCTCTTCTGCCTTGGCCTCTCTCTTCTGGTTGTACGACTTTGCTTGTCCACCAAAACCCAGTTGCCTCAATGCTTGTCCAGCCTTGGACACAGAATTTCTTTTCTAACACCCTGACGTCCCAACCCACTCTACTGCACCCCTTCCTCCAGCAAACCTGTCAACAAAGTGATAGAGGATCTCCTTCCCAGTGCAGTGCTCAGCTATCAGCACCAGATAACGAGGGGTGATGTAGGCCTCGTGCAATGCCATGATGTGCTCGTGGTGCAGGCCCTTAAGGATCTCGTATTCTTGCAGGATGCTCTGCTTGCCTTCCGCCTCATATGGCACAATCTTGGCCATAAAGCGCTTGCCTGTGGCATTCTCCTTACACTCCCGGATCACTCCAAACCGGCCCCTGCAAATTAGCACATGGAGCACACTCAGTATACGTCTGAATTAGGACATTACAAAGAAGCCCACAGAACAGGAAGTGCAGTTCCTCCCAAAAGTCATCACAACTTACACTGTTTTCAGTATTTGGGTCTTGAGCACAACTGACACCCCAAAATGGTCTCTGAGTAGGGAGCCTGAAGTGGTGAAACACATCAAAGACTAAACTAGACTCAAGGGTTACTACTCAAAGAGGGGTGTGATCTTAATTACTGTATACAGTGTATTGTATTTGTCCTTTCCAAATCCTGCATTCAGGATCCTGAAATGCAAGTACCGCTCCACAAAGGAAGTCTGTACCTGGGAGGAGAGGTAGGTCAGAGAGAGGATGGAGATCTCTTTTTGCCCCCTCCCCTGCCCCAATTCTTCATTCAGTAGGTGAGGGGAGTCTGGGAAGGCTACCACACTGCCCGTAGAGCTTGGTGGATATGGCAACAGCTTCCAAATAGTGAATCATTGGCTCCCTGGGCTGGCTGAGACTCATCACTACCCCTCATCCAGGACGTTCTCCTCCACCACGTCCCAAGGATGCACAAAATGTAGTAGTAAAGTTAAGAAACAGGGTTACTATAACTTGACTAAAAAGGAAAGGGTGAACCTCTGAAATAGTATCCAAGCCTCTTAAAAATGTTAGGAGGGGGAAAGTTGAGAATGCCATGGCCATCACTATATGGAGTCCTCTGTTACAACCAAGATCCATGAAGGCCTGTTGCAGCATAGCACCTAATACTGACTAGAGGAGCCATAGCTCAGTGGTGGTATCTATGAGAAGGGTTCTGGGTTCAGTCCCTGGAACCTCCAGTCAAAGAGTTGGGAAAACTTCCCTCCTGTGAACCTGGAACACCCCTGCTCATTGGAATAGATCATACTGGGCAAGATGGCCCAATGGTCCAACTCTGTATAAGGCAGCATCCTATCTGTAGGGGGCAGAGATCCCGTACCTTGCTTTCTCATCCAAGAAGGTGTAGGGCTTTTGAGGGACCCCTTGGCGCAAAGAGGAGTCATCCTTTGCAGATGCCGTCAGCCTGCCCTGGGCACCACCGCTGCCTGTGTCCCTGCTAGGGGTAGTGCTCCGGCTCAGGAAGCGCGTGTGGGAAGGCGCCTCTTCTGTGCCAGGGGTGACTGGGGGGCTGGGCGCACCTTCCGAGGTGGAGGGTGTCCTTGGTGGGATGGAGATGAAAGAGGTGACGACGTATGGGACAGCTTTAGGGGAGACGGTCGCCGGTGAGTCTGCTGCGGGGGTCAGTAGCGCAGGAGAGATAGGCGAGAACTTGGCGACGGGAGAGGTAGGGGAGGATGCTGGGGCAGGCGAGGCCTTGGTGGCGATGGAGACGCTGCGGATGCTGAGGGGAGGAGCAGTCCTGGAAGGCTTGGAGGTGGGCTCTGGAGAGGTCGGCGCTGCGACGGCCGGACCCTCAGCGGAGGGGGCGTCCTTGGAGGATGGAAGCAGAGCCGTGATTGGAAGCTTGACTTTCTCTGCAGCCACAGACTTCTCCTCGTTGGCCTGCATCACCGGTGGGACAGCATGAGCCTCTCCTCGCACTGGCACTGGCCCCTTATGCTTCCTGGGTGGGGTGGAGGGCAGGGCCCCCGTGTTTCTCAGCGTTGGCCGGGGAGACTGGTCAGAAGAGGTCTGGGTGGATCGGCTGGCAGCCGCTTTTTCTTGGGCAGCCGTGCTCTTCTTGGCAGCGAGAGCTGGGTGGGCAGCCTTGAGTTCTGAATGGGAAGAGAGAGAACAAGTTTGTGGACACCACAGAGGAGGACTCTGGACTTGCTTCCCTGGGGGAAAATCCATGCAGGGTCCTGGAGATGCAATACCAGCTATGGCATTGCCCGCTGAAGGCAGAACCATCCTCTCACTCACGGGGAGCTGCATCCTGATGCCATGAGGTGGGCTTACAGCCAGATTTTGGCACATCTGGCCTGTCAAGGATGATGGCAAGCACAAGCCCATAAGTAAGATGCAGGGCCTGGGACTAGAGATGTAAAATTTCCGGAAATTTTGAAGCCATGGAAAAGAACCGGTTTTTTCCATGTTTTTTTCCGGGGGGGAACGGAAATTTTTGGAAAAATTGAAATAATGCAATATTAGCACTTTTTACAAATTGAAAGTCACTTTGTTACTTTAGTAACATAAAATAAAATTATGTCCAAGTTGGTTTGGCATAAAATTATTACATTTGGTATATTAAAAGTACAGTGTATTCAAACAATTATTACAAATTTAATTTACGGTGGGTTTTTTTGTTAACTAATGGAGCTACAAGCTCCTGAACTGTTAGGAACACCTGAACTGTAAGGAACTTCTTTGGTTCTGCCAGTTTATGTGAAGCAGGCAAAAAATCTATTTAAAACAACAACAGAAGAAACCACCAACATTAGTAACAAAGAAAATTATGTTTCCGCTAGTCCTCCAGTGTCAAGACATAAAGCCCCCATTCCCATAAAAAGAACTGAGAAAAAAGGGGGAACCAAGATTCAATGAATATGCATGAAATTTAATCAGACTCATTTTCTGACCTATAGCTATCACTATCAGTTTCAGTCTCTGCCTCAATGGTAGTGCCCCCTAGAGGCAGAAATGCATCTTGATCTTGCATTTGAGAGTTGTAGTCTCAGTTTGCAACCTAGGACTTCCTTGTCCTTGGTGCACAGACATTGTAATAATCTGATACTGTACAGTTTTTATAAATCATTTGGAGAAGTAAATATCTGAACACCTTGTCTTAAACATTTTATTCATCATGCTAAAATAAACATCCCATAATCCATTTTTTCTTCATTTTTTTCAATTTTTCCAATTTTGGAGGGGGGGGGAACCAAAAGAGGCTTTGGAAAAAACACTTTAATTCTGAATTTTTCCGGGTTTTTTCCAGGCCTTCACATCTCTATCTGGTACTAAGGAGAAGAAGCAGATGCAGCTTAGTGAGCTGCAACCATTCAACTCCCAATGGTGCCCCTCCCCCTCCCTCCCCCAACTCAATCAGAGGAAGAGGGGAGAAGAGAAGAAGCTGGTTAAACTTGAACTCATGAACAGACAGCAAAAGGAGAAGAGAAACAGCAGAACAGAATGAAGAAAAGAGGAGCAGTCTGGCCCAGAAGAACAGATGTGCTGCAAACCTGATAATTAAAAGAGTACCATCAGTATATTCCACCTGGACAACTGAAGCCATCATGATGCTTTTTTCCTTCTCCCTCCCAACCACTTTTCCTTGTGTGTCGTGTCTTTTGGATTGAATGTGTGAGAGCAGGGACTGTCATATTGTTGTTCTTTTTAGGTCGCTCTGGGGTTTGTTTGAATTTATGGCTGAAGAGCAATGCAATAATCCTTCAAGGAAGAAAGTAAACCACACAGGACCGTCTCCCTCATTCTCACCTGCACCCTCAATGAACACCTTCCCAGAAGGGTTGCTGTATGGGCCTTGTCCAGCCTTGTTGGCACAGGCGACGCGGAACTTGACGCTGCTCCCAACTGGAAGGTCTGTGGCATTGAAGTAGCAGTCGGCGATGCCTGAGCTAACCATCTTCCAGTCATGTTCTCCTGGAGGGAGGGGCACAGGGACATCAGTTAGAGAAGAGTGGGGGAGGCTCCTCTGGAGACAGAGTGACCCAGTGTTGTGCAGGGCGTGCAGATTTTATTTATTGAACTATTCCTATCCCGCCTTTCCACCGCACGTATATTGTTTCAGTTGTTGTGAGCCAAGAAAAAGAAAAGTGGGATGGGGTGTTTAAAAACCAGAAGCTAGACATTAAAATCACAGAAGGCGGCGGGGAGCTGGGGGACCTAAACCAAACCAAAGGAGAAACGGAACAAAAATATTCGGCAGGGTACTGAAACACCATTAATCTGGACAGTGATAGCCTAGCTACAGTTATCCATGATCTGATAACCTCTCGTTTGGATTACTGCAATGCGTTATACGTGGGGCTGCCTTTGAAAACGGTCCAGAAACTTCAGCTGGTTCAAAACAGTGCAGCCCGCCTACTAACAGGGACTGGCCGACAAGATCACATTACGTCAGTCCTTCTACAACTTCATTGGCTGCCAGTCCAGGTCCGGGCCCGATTCAAAGTGCTGGTATTGAGATTTAAAGCCCTAAACGGTTTGGGGCCAGGTTATTTGAAGGAACGCCTCCTCCCATATGTACCTACCCGGACCTTAAGATCATCTACAGGTGCCCTTCTCCGTGAGCCCCTGCCAAAGAAAGTGAGGCAGGTGGCTACTAGGAGGAGGGCTTTCTCCGCTGTGGCACCCCGGTTGTGGAATGAGCTCCCCAGAGAGGTCCGCCTGGCGCCTACACTGTACTCCTTTCGTCGCCAGCTGAAGACCTTTTTATTCACTCAGTATTTTAACACTAAATTTTAACTTAAATTTAAATTATACTGTTTTAACTCTGTATTTTAACCTTATATCAATTTTGCTGCATGGTTTTATCCTGGTTGTGCTTTTTATACTGTATTTTGTATTTGTGTTTTTAACCTGTTGGTTGTTTTATGATGGTTTTAATTTTTGTGAACCGCCCAGAGAGCTTCAGCTATTGGGCGGTACAAAAATGTAATAAATAAATAAATAAATAAACAGGGAGCCAGTTGAGCCTCCTGCGTTAGGGAGACCCACAACGTGTGAGAGAAGGCCGGTCCTTCAAATAACCTGATATCCTGGTTATAGGTAATAGCCAGCACTTCCAATTGTGCTCCAAAATGAATGGTTAACCAATGAACAATCTTGGAGTTAAATGCTCCAAAAAGCAGGCACAAACCCGGCTGCCACATTCTGCACCAGCTGAAGTTTCTAAATACCGTATTTCTTCGATTCTAAGACGCACTTTTCCCCCCAAATAAACATCTCTAAAAACGGGGTGCGTCTTAGAATCGCAGGTGCATTTATTATTACTTAGAATCAAAGCTTTTTTTTCTGTTGGTTGTACTGAAATTAGTGTGCGTCTTACAATCGATGGCGTCTTAGAATGGAAGAAATACGGTACTTCTCAGAGACAGGCTGCTGTAGAGTTCACAGCAGGGGCTTGTCTATATGAAGCGGCGCTGTGTTGTTTATATGACGCAGCCACATTAGGCTTCTACCCACCCACCCTGGAACTGCACTTTTTCGTGGTCGCAATTTACTGCGATTTTCAAAGTTGCTTCGAGGTCAGCACATTCTTTCCTCGTCTGTCTGTGGTGGCCTCACTTCAGGTTGAGCCAGTGGGCATTCCAGGGGGTGGATCGAAGCCCAGGGTGGGTCCAGGTAAACACAGGAAAGCAGGGCAGGGGGTGGGCTTGATGACCCAAATGGCCACTGGCACTGCGTTTTTTCCAGCTGGTTAGCCTGCGCTCCCTCCTCCTGCCATCAGGATTCATCGTTCCCGCCCCACAGCTAAGAACATAAGAAGGGCCCTGATGCTGGATCAGACCGAGGGTCCATCTAGTCCATCACTCTGTTCACACAGTGGCCGACCAGCCATCGGCCAGGGATGAACAAGCAGGACATGGTGCAACAGCACCCCCTCACCCATGTTCCCCAGCAACTGGTGCACACAGGCTTATCGCCTTGAATGCTGGAGATAGCACACAACCATCAGGGCTAGTAGCCGTTGATAGCCTTCGCCTCCAGGAATGTATCCAACCCCCTTTTAAAGCCATCCAAATTGGTGGCCATCACTACATCTTGTGGTAGTGAGTTCCATAATTTCACTATGCGCTGTATGAAGAAGTAGCTGCGATGCTGCAGAGTTTTGTAGGAGCCAAGCACCAGTGGTCAGATGTTGCCTCCTTGGGGCTCACTGGAGGGGACAGTGACAAGGCTTGGCTTTGCAGGGGGGAAAAATGGGTTAACTCTCGGGAACACCTACCCCTGCAGGCAGATGTGGACCTCTGGGTGTTGCCCTCAGATCAGGGCTGAATCCGTATCTTTTAAACGTCTCCCGAAGACATACCTTTTTACACAGGCTTTCCCTGGTCTTTAATATAGCTGGTTTTATCTTGCCTTTAAAACTTTTAATGTTTTAAATTTATACTTGTATTTTGTGGTTTTTAATTGTGCACTGCCCAGAGAGCTTCGGTTGATGGGCAATATAAAAATGTAATAAATAAATAAATAAATAAATAAATGAACTGTAGTGAGCAGAAGAAGACAGGGGAAGGAAACTAGAAAGCTATCCTTTTCTGTCTTGATCTACCATCAGCTGTTTGGAAATGTGCAGGCAACCAATGTTAGTAGAAGTGGGTAGGTGACTGCACTTTATGCTCATTAATCTTTGTAAACCGCCCGAAGAGCTTCGGCTATGGGGCAGTATATAAATGTAATAAAACAAATATATAATTAATAGAAGAAAATTGCCTTCTGCGCATAACATCCTGGGGGTGATCTTATGCACAGAAGACCATATTGGTGCCCCAGATGGTCCTCAAAGAGCTAAGGAGTGCAGGTGAGTCTATGCAAAGGACTCACCTGCACTCACCTGCAATTTCTGCCACCCCATCCAACAGGTGCGTACCATCCATCTTGCGCTCCAGCATGTATGTGCAGGGTGCCTGGCTATCCGCTGGCCTCCACAGCACCAGAACTGTGTTCCTGTACTTCTGCGGGATCTCTGGGGTGCCCGGCCTTCCAGGAAGCCCTGTCCCAAGCAGGTTTGAAAAAGAGAAATGAATAAAGGTACATGACACAGCATACGAAACATGCGCAGAGACAGGCTCATAGATGCTTGCTTGGGGGAGTGGGGGGGGGGTGAGGAGATATAAGAGACCCTCCTTCTGTTCTTACGTGCCACAGCAAGGGTGCAGGAACTGGTGGCAGTGCCCAGGGCATTAGTAGCATTGCATTCGTACAAGCCAGCGTCCTTCTTGGAGACTTTGGAGATGGTGAGCAGCTGGCGGCCATCCTTACATGCCACAATGTTGAGAACTCCCTCGGATACCAGGGGATGCTTATCTGTGGAGGATGGAAACACTGATCCATAGGTACATCAGTACGGCCTACTGCACTGCGTAGTCTCCCTCTGGCTTGTGCTCTACTGCATAGTCTCCATAGAGTTGGTAACAATATACTCAAACATGTAAGTTTGATCAAAAGTTGGAGTATCTCCCTCCCCAGTTGAAACCAAGCCCCCCCCCCATCCAATTAGTTTGAGTGACACTTCTGGGTTTCCATAGCACCATAGAGATATGATTGTAGAGCGTCTCCATGTAGAGCATGATGGTCCTGCCATCCAAATGACAATTCTCAATTCATTGCTGGAACATCAAGGCTGAATGTGACTCTAGCCTTTTCTTCGCTCTAAGGGTTGAGCCTGCCTTGGGTGCCATCGCATCATGGCATTTGGGCAGCACAGCAGTTGGGCCATTGGGGGATCGCTAAGTGGGTGGGAACAAAAGTTAAGCCCGCGACACTGTGGGACAGCTCAGTAGCCATCAGGTTCCCCCTTGATCGCAGGAGCCGAGCAGCAGTTGTATTGATTCTTGCGATGCCTACATGACCTACCTTTCATCCAGAGTATACGCGGGGCAGGGCTGGCTGCAGGAAGGCAGCAAAGTTGCACTGCCTCTCCCTCCAGCAATACCTGGTCCTTCAATTTTATGTGGAAAACTGGAGGGAAATCTGGGTTTTGGGGGGGAAAGAACAGAAGGTATAAATCAGAGAATGCTGTGGAGGGAGGTAGCACCCAGTCGGTACCAAGGTACTTGGCAGGAATTTTGTCCTTATCCCTAGGGTGGAAATGGCCCCCTATAGCGGGGGGGGGGGGGGAAGAGAAACTCAGGCTTAGGTGCCAAATTCAGACTTCCAGTGTACCCCCAGAAAGCTCCACCCCATTTCTCCAAACCACTGACTGTTTAGGGGTTTCCTGGCTTTTGTGCAGTCCCCCCACCTACCCACCCATTTAAAAAAACTGAAACATCTCTCCTAAGACTTAGTCACTGGCTTAAAGCTAAAAATATGCTGGTATGTTTAAGTATTTTGACCATGCCCATTTTATCTTTGGCTCCGCCCCACCACCACTGAAATGAGTTCCCTGAGAGAGCTTCTTTGAAATGAGGCCCTCAGGCTGAAAAAGGTTCTGCTCTCCTGCCCTATCGAGTTGGGTGAGGGAAGAGGTGGGTTGGAGCCCTCAAACTCAATCCTTCACCATCATGCTTCCTCGAACGGCCCACTCCAATTGCCTGAGCAGTTGGAACGCCCCAGGAGAGGGCAGCTCTGATTCCCCCCTAGGCCACCCCACTAGGCTGAACTTCTCTCAGAGCAATGTCCACCACCACCACCACCTCCTCCATAGGCATACCTGACTCGCTGAGCACATAGGGCTGACTCACAATGACGACGCCCTCCCCTCTCAGGCTGGCAGGAATGTTGGGCTGTGATGCAACCTTGTCTTTCTTGGCTCGGGACAAGCTCCAGCGGTCCCAGCGAGAACTGCGCCGGGGGCCATCACCAGAAACTGTGGGGACAACAGACATGGGCGGGTTCATTCCTGCCCAAGCCCACAGAATTCTGGGAAATAGGTGAGGGCCTGTTTGACACGATGCTGGCTTCCCCTTGATGTGCATTCTCAAAGCAGGATTATTCACTCTCACCACACAGATTCCCCCACCACAGCCATAGTAGCCCATTTCGTTATTCTTTCTTCCTCAATCATTAGTTTCACTGGTATTTCCCTGTGTCCTCCTGTACTCCACAGAAGGGGTAGGTGCTGAATTGGTAAGGCTATAATGTTTAAACCCAACTCCCTTCCACACTTTAGGACTTGTGCAGCACGTATAAAGGGAAGGATGCCTTCAGACATGTGCTGAAGGCCACAGTCTCCCGAGAAATATCAAGCATTCTCCACATAGCCACAGATAGGGGGGATGATTTCCATGTGGGAAGGCATAAACATGCCTGCCAGACACTTCTCTTTCAGAAATGAAACCACACTAAACAGGACAGCTTTTTGAAGTCACACATTTTTAGGGGAAAACACGCACACACCTGTTCCCAAAAACAAACAGAGAAGATTATAGTTTTTAATGGCATTTCCCCTTCCCCACTTTGGTTTGCAGGGGAGGCTCTGCCCTTCAGGTCATACTAACACAGCTGTGTCTGGGTCACAAGTCTCCTTTCCAGCTCCTGGGGCCCCTGCCTTGAACAGCACACTGGATGATGAAGGGTCTCCACAGTAGCTTCGCCTCAACGGTATCTGATGGCAGCCATTTTGCAAAAGGCCCAGAGCCACACAAACATGTTCCAATTCTATAAAGCAGCCTCCCCCAACCTGGTGCCCTCCAGATGTTTGGGACTGCAACTCCCAGCATTCCTGACCAGTGGCCATGTTGGCTGGGGCTGATGGGAGATGAGGTCCAAAACATCTGGAGGGCACCAGGTGGGGGAAGGCTGGTATAGCGGGACTGGACTAAGAGCTAAAACCTCAGGGGGCAGAAGACCTATGTAATGTGTCTGTTGTTAGGCGCCACCATTTCAAATCTGCAGGGGTGTGTGTGTGTGTGTGTTGAGTGGGGGAATGTTTGAATGCTCCCCAAGTTTAAATACCTGGATATACAAAATTAGCACATCCAAGAGGTTGTAGGTTGAGCTTTTCCTTGAGTGATAGCTTTCTACGTGTAGGAAATATTTTTAGGATGCATTCAAATAGTGTTGTCTAAAATTATAGCGCCCAGTAACAAATCCTGCTCATCTGCTTCACCTCAAGGACTAGAAAGCTGAGGTGACGAATCCCCTGCTCTGCCTTCCCTAAACACCCGTGTGGCCGTCTGCCGAAAGGCCGGCGCTACTCCCTTCCCAGTGCTGGTTGTGGATTGTTGCTCACCATTGCCGGTGGATGAGTCAGACTGGAAGGACTCCGTGGAGGGGACGTTTGCAGATTGGGCTGCCAGCTGGTTCTGTGGGATGCCCACCTGACGCAGGTTTTCGCCCTCAGACGTTGCCCGGCGCAGCTGAGAGAGGAAAGGGGCCTTCTTCTCAGGCTGCCTGATGCGGTCCCCAGCAGTGTCTGCGCGGTCTTCTTCAGCAGGCTGCTGAGAGTGGCTGCGCAAGTGCGTGGAGAGGCGCCCCATGGTAGTGCCGATTTTCCTGCGCACTGCCATGACAGGCGACTCGCCGGAGCCGGGCTCCGGCTGCTGGCTGTCCGAGTCCTTCTTGTCCTTGGAAGCCAGGCCCCACGAAAGCCGCCGTCCCTGGGCCGGTCCCCCTGCTTCGTCCTCCTTGACCTTCCTCCTCTCGGTGGGGGGCGTGCGGCGGAGTCGCATCGACATCCTGCGGATGAAACCCCCTTCCTTCTCCACCTCGTGCAGGTCCTGCACGGAATGAGAGCGCTCGCCCAGGCGCCGGGAGACCGCGGACTTGGACAGCTCTAGCGGAGCACCGGCCGGGCTGGGCCGATATATGCCTTCCTCCCGCACCAGGGGCCCAGCCAGCCGCCGGTCCTCAGACCTGGAGAGTAGCTTGCGGCCCCTACCGAGGGAGCCTTCCCTGCCTCTCTTGAACTTGGCCTCAAACACCTCTTCGGAGTCAATGTCCAGGATGTGCTCAGCGCTGGAGGAGCGAGCCGGAGTGGAGGCTTCTTTGCCAGGTGTCTGTGCTGCCATCTTGGCAAAGACAGCCGTGTGGGGTTCCATGCCTGCTGGTGAAATCTGAGGTCCGCCTTCTGAGGCAGCCACAGAAGGTTCCGTTGCTTCCCTGTGAGGGACATGGGCTGCCTCGCCAGTCAAGGACAGCATGACATCAGCATAGGCAGAACGCTTGGCTGCTGAGCTGCTAGGGGTGGGTGAAATGGGCAGGGGTGATGTTGACTCCCTTGGGGAGCCTACGGCTTTTACAGCCGCCGGAGCGTCAGGTTTGGCCAATTTGGCCAGCAGCTTTCCCTCAGATCCCCTGGTGGTTGGTCTCCTCACACTAGGCCTGGCGATGGGCTTTGTCCCTGCTTCCAGTCCAAGGGTGGGGGGCTTGGAGGGGGGCTCGTGTGGTGTGTGGGGCCTGGACTCATTCAGAGCTGAGAGGGAGGGTGTCTCTTTGAGTCTCTGGGCCTCAGCCTGTGCCAAGGGGATTTCCAGCGGCGCTCCAGAGCGGCGGTGCAGCGTGACAGGCTCCCCATCTCCCTGGCTGAAGGAGCTGCTCTTTTGGAGGAGGCGCCCCTCGGGGGGCAGGTGCTGGGGAGCCGTCTCACTGGAGGCAGCGCGCACCATCTTATGCCCAGGGGACAGCTGCTTCTCCAGCCTGGGAGGCCTCAACACCTTCTTCTCAAGGCCAAGTGTCTCCAGCAGGGGCCCCCTCAAGCCACTCAATTTGCCATCCACAGGGCTGCCACGCAGCAGGCGCTGGCGCATGAGCTCCAGACGCTGGGCGTATTCTTCCTCAGGCAGGCCACCCTTCTTGCGGTACAAGGTGCCGGGGCTAGGGCTGCGGCGGGGCAACTCCATGGAAGCTGCCTTGGTCAGGCTTTTACGGGACTGGGGCTCGGTGTCATCTGTGGGGAGGTTGAGCAAGAGGGCACTATCTGCAGAACTGCCACGACGCAGCTCCCCCTTGCGTAGGGCCTTCTCGGATGATTCTGGGGAGTCCAGGCTGGAGCCTTTCTTCAGGACTTTCTTTTTCTCTGGCCTTTTCTGGGCCCCAGAGGCCTCCTCGTCAGAAGAGCCGGGCTTCTCAGCCTCTGTGGAGCGTTTCCGTGCCAACATACCCTTCTGCCTCCTGACAGAGGGCTCCGCCTCTTCCTTTCTCTTGGGATCTCCTGCGGCTCCGGGTCCCTCATCCTGCCACTCCATGGATGCACCCTCCTCATCTGCTGGAGCCCCATCTGGGCCCAGAGGCTCAGCATCTGTCGGGATCTCAGTGAGGGACATGCGGGAACCAGAAAATTCAGGCTGATGGGGCATGGGTATGTAGGGCAACTCTTCTGGGTCATCAGAATCGGAAGACGAGGAGAACACCGATGACTCCTTGAGGAGGCGTGGCACAGCAATAGACAAGTGGCTGGACGTGTCCTCCAGAAGCTCAGGAATAGGCCGTGGCACCATGTTGCACTTATATCTAATCTGGGAGCGCTGGGAGAGAAAGTAAACAGGGCAGGGGAGAGAATGGGCTGGAGCTCAAGCAAAGACCCAGAGAACCCCCATCCCAGCCACATCTTGCATCACAGGGCTCGGCCACCCAGGTTGTATTCACCTACACCATGAGTTAGAAGGCCAAAAATGCCCACCCAGACATTGCCTACGAGCTGTACCCACACCATTGTGTTTGCATACATGCTTGCACGCGCACACGCCCCATTATGGAAAGGGAGATGGCCAGCAGCAGGACCAGCGGTTAATTTCTAAAAATGTACTGTTGTACGATTGGAGGTTTGAATAGGAGAGGGCTAATGGACCCAGAATGTCTGCGAGTGTTGTTTGATAGTCTGAGACAAAGACGCCGAGCACTCTTCCCCCACCCCCACCCCTGTGCGGAAACAGCAGTGCCCTCTATCCTGCTGTTTTAAACACCTTGTCAATCAAGCCTCCATTTCCACTGACCAATGGACACGTCCACCTATTCCACGCCTTCCCCCTTGGCAGCAAATCTTGGCAAATTCCACATTCGTTGACCCCTGCACCACTAATTTAAACGGAACGGGAGGCATGTAGGCCAGCCTCTTTGCCCCACAAAGGGGATTGCTTCCTAGTCTTAAAGGCGATTCTATCCTGTGTGAAGAGTTTCGTGTGTGTTTTCAGCCAATCCTGCAAGCCCGTGTGCTAGTGAACTGGGGAGCTGACCAAGGCCTCCGACTTATTATTGCAGAAATATACTCATCTCCACTCCCCATCCACGCCCTCCCCGTTATTCCTGCTTGAGGAAATTCACACGCTCAAACCAACCAACCAAGTCTCCACCAAGTTTACCTGCCACTTCCTGCGAGAGATGAAGAGCTTGAGATGATCTGTGCTGATACTCTTGCCCTTGGCCAGTGTCTGAAAGGAAGGGAGGGTGGAGGCAGGTTCAGGCAGCTGGAAATAGTTTACTTTTGTTCCCTGTACAGGTGGCAGAAGGCCGAGCTGGAAGAAACCCTCTCCCACTTCAACCATTGATTACAGCAGGGGTGTGGAGCCGCCTTCAGCTCGAGGGCCGAATTCGGTTCTGTAGAAACTTTTGAGGGCTGCACTCCAGGGGTGGGCGGGGCCAGAGGCAGAAGGGGCGGGGTCACAATACAAAGAAACAACTACATGCAGCAGCTTGAAGCTCTTACTGCCGGGAACTAAAGCCTTAGGAGAGGCCTTCTAAGCTTTTAGAATAGGGAAAACCTGAGAAAAGCTGGAATTGTCAGAAAATGACCAGCAGTCAGGTCACTGTAGCCAGTCAGCGTGTAGCCAGCTGGAGAACCCTGAAGAGCCAGATTGGCACCCCAGGTGGGCTGGATTTGGCCCAAGGGTCTGCGGTTCCCCACCCCTGGCCTAGAGAGAGGCCACACGACCAGTACGCCGCCCCCTGCCCTGCTCTTTCTAAAGAGGCATCAGCACTTGGACTCACCTTAAACCAGGGATGCTCCAGAGTCTGCTCTGCATTGGGCCTCCTATTCAGAAAAGCCAAGAACAAGGCAATGTGTAGAAGTAGAAGCTTTGGGGAAAGCTGTAGTCAGAGCCCTTCAGCCCTGCTTCTCAGCAAACCTAAAAAGAAGCGTATCGCCTTCCTTCGTTCTACCCTCTCCTGCCCACCTCTTCTTTCTTCCACCAAAAGCAGCACAGCTCGGTCTGATTCCTTTTAACACACCTCCTTCCCCAGGCTCTTAATGCAGGGACAGGCATCCTGGTGCCTTCCAGATGTTTGGATTACAACTCCCATCAACCCCACCAGCATGGGTTGCCTACCCCTTCAGTCTAATCAGTTATCCGGAGCAGTTTTCTTATATTTTAGGACTGCTGTCAGTTCCCACAGCTTGGGAAAATTGGGATCACTCTTGCTTAATTGCCTTGATTTTATTTTAAAGAGATGAGCAAAATATATGCAGATAGATAGATAGATGATTTCCTGCTTGCTGCTGTAGAAGGCAAGGACATCTGCAAAACAGGGTTGGGGTTTGTTTTTTACTCATTGGAGGTGGGTTCTCCCCCCTCCCTTCCCCTCTAGGCACATGGGTTTCACCTTCTCTGTTAGTGCAGGGGAAATGAAGCTTGCTTTCTGCCTCTCCCTTCCCCAATATGGGGAGAAAGTGGGGAGCTCTCTGCCTGGGGAGAAGCTTCTATCCCTACCCTTTACAATACCCCATTACTCACAGGCGGTCATTAACCAGCACTTTGATCACAAAGCCTTTAGCCTCCCTCGTCAGTCCCGTGAACATGCTCTCCTCAAACGCCACGTTGTAGTTGCGGATGTTCATGAGAGTTGTCTTGTCATTCTCTCCCACGAATGGGGAGATCCCTGTGAGACTAGGAGAGGGAACAGTCAGAAAATCTTCATCAAGCGTCCAGCCGGCATGCTTAGGATGAACGCCCTCCGGCTCCCATGCCTGCCCAACATGCATAGACGTAAATAATGGAGTGGGGAAATGTATTGGCACAGCTCTGCCAGGCTCCCCAAGGCACAATCTGCACCTTGGGGGCAGTGGAGCCTGGCTCTGTGGAGAACTGAACAGGGCGCTGTGTCAGTGCATAGTGGGGATGGAGAACCATCCTGGAACAAGGAAGAGCCTTGGCCTTGCTCTTTGTGCCACCTGTTCACTGTGTGTGATACAGATGTGTGGGGGGTGGGAAGGGCCTGGGCCATTCTAGCCCTGCTCCCCAAATCTGAGACTTACCATAGATACATGATGACTCCCACTGGCCTGTAAAGAGAGACGAGAAAGAATTTCAGTACCTTGACAGGGCATCTCTAGGAGCCAAGTCGTATGGCCCAAGTGGAAATCTCTGCTTGGTGACCCTAAGGAAGATGATAGATTAGATAAGATGGCCCTGACAGCAAATGGTGTGGGTCCATGAGCTCAGAGGGAGCCCAGAGCGCCAGACCATTCTCATGCCTCCACTCAAGGTTGGCATTGCTGGGGCCACCCCCCTACAGAGGGCCCACTACCACTCCCTGGAGCCTCCGGTCCCTGCTGTTTGTCAACTTCCATGCTATCATTACCTGCACCTGCCCTCTCTAGCATCCAAGTAATGACAAGAATGAGGAGAGGGAGCCCCAGCCTGCCTTCTGGGCCATTGTGTGAATTGGACCCAGAGGGTGAGGGCAAGTGAGTGGGCAACAGTGCCTTGGAGAAGAGGGGACCCACTGAGAGCTGGCACAGCACAGGGTTTCCCCTCTCTAAAATCCACACACCCCTTCCGATGACGAGGTTCAGGGATGCCTAATGTCCCCGTGCAGACATGCATTAGCATCACATTGTACTGTTGCTTCTGTTTACCAAACATCAGTGACACTGGAGACAGGGCTCTGGTTGACGATCTCAGGGCCTACGAATTCAGGGGTGCCATATTTGCAGTACTGTGGATCATCCGGAGTCAGCTCCTGGGCATTGCCAAAGTCGCAGATCCTCACCTGATCACTGCCTGGTTCAGCCAGCAACAAGTTTTCAGGCTGCGGGAAAGAACAAGACAGAGAGGCGTTTCAGGAGGTGCCCCAGTAAAAAGCTGCTAACTTGAAAAAAATTAACACACAACAGTGACATGTACAAAACTGCCACAAGTATTCACCAGACATGGCCTTAATGGCCACAGATTTACAGAAATGATTCCCTTCTCCAGAGAATTCCCGACAGTATTATTCATCCCACTGAACTTACATTTGATAAAAGTGTATTTGATGGAAGCATGATGTTTACAAGAGCAAGGGAAACTCCTTCCTCCCCTGGCAAGTGCCCCTGTGGTTAATCCCCATTGCTGCTCACAAGGGCAGAGTGTCACAAGTTCCCACTGTTTCTGCTCTTTCTCCTCCTGCTTGATACAAGAGCCACTTAATGCTCTGCAAGCCTTAAAGTCTTTCTGGTCATGTCACCTTCCATCTGCTTCTCAATATGCTAAACAGCCTGAGCTTCTGAAGTTGATTAAAGATGCTGTAGAACAGACAGAGGCTTTCCCTGCCTCAAGGCAAGGCCAGCCAATCCTTCGTGGTCCCTTCCAAATCCAATTTAAACTATTATTTTCCTGCTTTCATCACTACCTTTATTAAGGGAACCATTCAGTGCAAAACCCACACTGTCCCTCGGACTCTCAGCCTCCCACCCCAACATATCTTCCACTCCTTCAGTTCCCACAGTGATGACTAAAGTGGATTACAGTCTAGGACATTTTGCCAATACTCTAAGGCTGGGTTGCAGAACCTGGGGACCAGGGGCCAAATCCGGCCCTCTGAGGGTTCCCAATCTGCTCCAATCTGGGTCTTTCCCTGGCTTTTGTGCATTTCCCCCCAATTTAAAAGATTAAAATACCTCTCCTGAGGCCCAGTTACTGGCAATGAGAGCTTGAAATTGCACAATATGCTTGTATTTTTAATCTGTTTTGGGTTTGGCTCCACCCCTTTTGCCTTCAGCCCCGCCCACCACTGGAATGCGGCCCCCGAGAGCTTCTCTGAAGTGGAATTCAGCTCTCAGGCTGAAAGAGGTTCTGCAACCCTGGCCTACAATCAGGGAGGAAGACGGAGGGGAAATGTTTTGCTAGGGCTCCCTGGTGTTTTGCCAATAATCTGTACCTTTTCATTCCTACTTATTCTCATTATGGAGGCATAACTCATATGTTACAGTTGCTGTTGAATAAGCATTTCTGTGTCGTCCAGTCTCCTGTGAGTCTGGTGAAAGCGTGAGAGACACAGCCAGTACCTTCCCATTGCCTCTGCCTGTGGGATGGCAGCTTTCACTGGCAATTATTCTAGATCAGTGGTTCTCAACCTTCCTAATGCCGCGACCCTTTAATACAGTTCCTCATGTTGTGGTGACCCCCAACCATAAAATTATTTTCGTTCTTCTCTACACGATCCATTGTCATGGGATGGTTTGCTAATGAAAATAATACATAACAATAGCTTTAATAATACAAAAGATGATACATGACATAGTTCAATCAATACAGTTTCCTAAGACCATTGGAAATATGTGTTTTCCGATGGTCTTAGGCGACCCCTGTGAAAGGGTCATTCGACCCCCAAAGGGGTCCCGACCCACAGGTTGAGAACCGCTGTTCTAGATCATTGAGGATCATTCATATTAGCCACTTAGGTTACTGCACTATGCTATAATTTCAGTCTAGCAATATTGTTATGGTCCTGCCCCCCAAAAGCGGCAATCTCCAAAACAGATGAGCCAAATGCCCAGGGAATACAGTCAAAGCCCAGAGACAGATCATTGAGCATGCTGGGATGAACTCACCTTAATGTCAAGATGCAAGATGCCATGGTGGTGAAGGTAGCTGACTCCCTCCAGGACCTGCCGCATGTAGGAGCGTATCTGCAGGGAGAGTAAGCTGGGATAAAGTCCGAGGCCAAGAGACGTCCATGCAAAGAATGGGGGAAACTGGAGCTCCAGTTCTTAACCTGCTATTGCTAAAGAAGCTTGGTCCTCATCCTTGACTCACCCAATACACCTTGGTGGTACCTGGCACTAAACCCTTTGCCAGGAGAAGGAGGGGGGAAATGAAACCCTGTTAATTCTACTGAACTTCTTAGCAGCTTTCAACACCATTGACTACTGTATGGCAGTGATCGGCAGCCTCCAGATGTTTTGGACTTCAACCCCCATCATCCCCAGTGATCAGAATTTATGGGAGTTGCAGTCTAAAACCTCTAGAGGGCACTGAGTTGCTATGGGGTACTTCTAGAGCAGGTGTTGGCAAGTCAGAACTAGGGCACCGTGCTTTGGCTCTGCTTGGGCCTGGATAGCCGTTTCCAGTAGGTGAAGCCGTGGGCCATTCTATAGAGTGCTGCCTGGCTGTATTGTATACCCCCATGCTGTTTACGTTCTGCATGAACTGCTGAGCGAGGCCATCCAAAGATCTGGCATGAGGTGTCATCAGTAACGCAAACGACACCCAGCTCTACTTCTTCATTCCACCAAATTCAGCTGAATCCATGGAAATGTTGAACTGCTGTCTGGGATTAGTAATAGGCCAGAGGATGACAAGCAGGCTGACAAGCAAGCCAGACAAGACAGGGGTGACATTGGCAAGTGGTTCGTCTGATCTAGGAAATGGTGTTCAGCCTGCTCTAGATGTCGCTGCACTCCTTCTGAAGGATCAGATTCACAGTCTGGGGGATGCTCTTAGATCCTTGTCTTTGGAGCCATATCACAAGGCACCTTTCACCAGCTGAGGCCGGGATACCAGTTGCAGCCCTTCCTGGACAGAGATAGCCTGGCCACAGTTACTTATGCTCTGGTGACAACTTGCTTGGACTACTGCAATATGTTGTATGTGGGGCTGCCTTTGAAGACTGTTCAGAAACTGCAATTCAGTCAGAATGCTGCAGCTAGAATGCTTTCTGGAACTAGGCAAAGGAGACATATTTCACCAGTTTTAAAACAACTGCACTGCCCTCCAGTCCATTTCCAAATACAAATCAAAGTGTTCAAAACCCCTAAATGACTTGGGCCCTGGGTACCTAAAGGACCACCTTCTCTCACACAAACCCATCCGGGTTGCCCCACCATCAGAAGTAAAGATGACCAGAGATAGGGCCTCTTCAGTCATGGCTCCCTGTCTCTGAAATTCTCTCCCTAGGGAGGGTCACAGACTCCAACTTACTTCAGATTCGCTCACAGAGGATTTCCTTGCTATACGCTCCAGCAGTTCCTCTCCAGTGCAACTATACAGTCCGTCAAGGGAAACAGTAAGGAAGAAGAGGCAACGGCAAGTACCTATAGTGGAAGGCCCCACTCAGTGAGTGTCTTCGGTACGCCAGGTCTGTCAGGGCAGGGCCCTAAATTATAAGTCCCTAGAGCCTGAAAGCAATGTCCATCTGGGAGTCCCTCCTACCACTGCCAGTGTGGTGTAGTGGCTAAAGTGTTGGACTGGGAGTCGGGAGGTCCGGGTTCTAGACTCTCAGCCCAACCTACCTCACGGGGTTGTTATTGTTGTGAGGATAAAATGGAGAGGAGGATTATGTATGCCGCCTTGAGTTCCTTGGAGGAAAAAAGGTGGGATATAAATGCAACAAATAAAATAATAATAAATAAATAAAAACAACAACCATAGCAGTCCACAACAGCTGGCTACTGCTCAGGTTACTGGCTTTCCCAGTCAGGCCCCACAAATGGAGGAGGAAGGATACAGCTCCATGACAATGATGAGGGCGTTCCTCTTCTCAAAGGCATCATGGAAGTAGACAACGCGTTCGTGGTCCAGCTGAGCCAGGATGCCAAGCTCGCGGCGTGCTGATTTCTTGGCTTTGGCGCGGCACGGGATGAACTTGGCAGCAAAGGCCAGACCAGAGCTCTTCTGGGTCACTCGCCGCACGTACGAGAAGGCTCCCCTGTGACACACAGCACAGGTCATCAAGGGAGATGTGACCCAGCCGCCTTCCTTGCTCCTCCCGTTGCTATACTGAGTCAGGGTCACCCTGCTTTGACCTCAGCCTGGTCGGTCAAGGGAATAGTGAGCACCAGTGTTTGGCAAACTGGATGCCCCAGTGGCATGGCCCTGATCGATCCATTAGGGGAATCCATGTGTGTAAATCCCACCCTAACTCTGGCACACCTCTTTCTCTGCCAGGAGCCTCCCTCCTGGACCCATCTCCACCAAGAAGTCCCAACTGATGTATCCCCAGATGCGGCCCCTCTTAGCTTCCTCCTCTTCTCTCATTGAGGATGTTTTCCCTCTTCCCTCACCTGCCAATCTCCTCGTGGACATCATAATATTCAGCCAGGCGGCGGGCCGTGTGTGATTCTTCTTCTGCCCGTGCAGCATCAGCATCTGGCACAGCTAGAGAGCGGCAGGAGGCAGAAGAGGTAGAAATGGAGAGGAGTGGGCTTGGGTGGAATAAGGAAGAATGTTTGCAGCACAAGAACATTCACAGCACAAAACTCCCCCCCCCCCGCCCGATTTTCTTCTGTCCCCCTTTGTGGTTCACAGAGGCAGTTTCAGTCCTAAGTATCACATTCTTTTTGAGCTGCTTCCCAGCCCCAACCCCTGTATGACCCACATCAGTATATTATGAGATGGATAAGAGTTATATGAATCCTCATTTGGAAATCCATTATCAAGGAGGCTTGGGCTTGAGCCAGGAATGTCATGCACCTGAGCTTAAACTAGCCTGGTGATAGCTCACCTGCTTTGCGTGCAAAAGGTCCCAGGTTCAATCCCTGGCATCTCAAGGTAGGGCTTGTCTGAAACCCTGGAGAGTTGCTGCCAGGAGGTGTGTAGACAGTGCTGAGAGCCAAATGGTCCAATGGTCTAACTCAGTGGCCCGGTTCGCACATAACAATAACCCTGAATATGGGTTGAGTATGGGTTGAGTATGGGTTGTCGTTGAATTGTGGGTTGTTATTGAATCATGGGATGTCAATATATGTGAACCCTGCACTATGGGTTAACAATGGGTGGGTAACCACAAAATGCAGCAACTGACCTCAGAGATACTGGGTTGGACTGCACAAACTCTAGGTATGGAATGGGCACCCAGAACTCTAGCCTTGCCCAACATCCACTATGGCACAGTGGGAGACCAGTAGCCAACAGTGCTTGGGCAATCCTGGTGGCCATCATTTCCTACAAGCCAACTCCTGACGGCTCTTATGGCTAGGAAGGCATCACATACCTGCACGAACCACAAGCTCAGCCTTGCAAGATACCTCTCCGGCCAGGTTGCGCGCCGTGCATGTGTAGACCCCTCCGTCCTGCTCTGTGGTATTCAGCACAACAAGTGAGCATTCGCTCTCCTCGTACACAAAGCTCAGGTGGTTGCTTTCAGTCAGGAGCACCTCATCCTATTAGGAATGTGTTATGGAGACAAAGCACTTGCAAACATCAGGCTAGTTCAGCCTTCCCCAACCCAATGCCCTGCAGATGTGCTGGACTACAACTCCCACCACCCACAGCCAGCATAGCCCATTATTCATGATTCAGGGGAGAGAATATATGGAAGGCAGGCCCCAAAATGACTTCCACAGCACTGGGCCTCAGGGAAGCAGGGAAGCAGCACAGCATGAGGGCTGGCGCAAGCTCTCCTTGTGCATGAGGTGGGAGAGCACAAATCCACTACTGCCTGATACCTCAATGCTGCATTGCCACCACCACATTGACTGTCACCCCCACTTATCCCTCCTCCCTCCCCCTGTACAGGCAATCTCCTGGGACACCCCTCCCTCAATGCCTGGCTCTGAAGAAGGACTCCTGTGCAGTGCCGTCTCAATGGAGCAAGGCAAAATCTGAAGGCCCTCTTGGTTGGGAGGGGAAAGCACACAATTTGATGCTCCTTCTGCTCTGCCACCTGAGGCAGGGAATTCACTCTGCCTCATAGGAGGCCTGGCCCTGCAGCATGGCTATCCGCAGCAAAGCAGAGAAGGCACTTCCAAACTCCTAACCACACAGAAACTCCTGACTAAATCACGTCGGGCCAAGCAAGCCTCAACTGGATTAAGACTGAGAGGAATGAGCTCAGGTGGGAAGGAGGCCAGGATGGGCCCTGAGGGTTAAAACTGAGAGACATTGACAGGAAGGGCACCATGAGATACCAAGGTGGCTGTACAAATGGAAACTGGAGGACTTTCTTCGGTCACAGGCAACCCCAGTAGCCTCTCCTAGACCTGGACCCACACTCACCTTGTACCACATGATGTCTGGAAGGGGTTTGCCCTCAACCACCACAGCAAATTGTGGTGTCTCACCTATCCCAACTTCAATGTCTTCCATGATGGATTCAAAGCGGGGTGCCTCTGGGGATGGAAACACACACTCTGTTGAAGCAGAGTTAGGCTCCCACTTACCTTTCTGACCATCCAGAAAAATGTTGCAGCCTAGCTCGTTAGAGGAGCTGCCTACCTTGCTCCCTCCCTCTCTCTCAGAGAGGCCTTCTTCTATCTCCCCTCTTCTGCCTTGAGGCCTATCACCTGTGTGAAAGTCTTAGGACTGCACCAACCCAGAGGAGCAGGAACCTCTGACAACAGACGTCTGCACACCTGTGATATGTGGCACCCCCAGGTTACAGGAATGGCTTGGAAGAGAATTCTATCCCAGTCTTTCCCAACCTCTTGCCTGATGGCTGCTGGGAGTTGCAGTCCAATCCATCTGGGGGGCACCAGGGTGAAGAAGGCTGTTCTATCCCAATGTCGACACAACGTCGACACAGACTTCAGGGGAGGCACTACCCTCAGAGCAGGGATGAAGGTGGAGCACATGGGGTGTTCCAAGTGTCCATACCTGCCAGCTCCAGGCTGATGAAGCAGTGGTCATATCCATGCTGGTTGCTCACCTCGCAGGTGATTTCCCCCACATCCCCCCTGCCCACCCGGAAGAATCGCAAGGAGTGCTGGTCATCGTCAGGCATGCTCATCTCCCAGCCAGGGTCACTGTCTTTCAGCACTACACCAGCCCTGGGGGAGAAATGAGGAAGAAGAGTGTGTGAGGGGAGGCAAAGGATCTCCACAACCATGTACCCTGCCACCAAACCTTTCCCACAGCTAGCAGTAGCCATCTTCATGACTTCTCAGCTGCCTTCATAGCTTCAAGGCCTCATGCTTAGCTGCCCCAAGGAACAGAGGCACGAACAACTGCCCCCTAAGGCTCAGCAATAAGAACGCAGCTCCGGTCTCTTAAGAATCTTAAAACTAAGCTCCTGCTGAGAAGCCCCCTGGCATGTTTCATGAATACTGGTGGTGATTCATAATATCGTTTGTTTGACTACTTGAGAAGAAAGGCATTAGCAGCATGAGAAGCTGTTGAGTCATACCTAAAACACGCAATATAATTTCTTTTGTAGAACTCTTTATACATTCTCTAAATCAAAAGATGGTGATGATAATGATGGTTGCTTTGCTTATGCTTTGTTTTCTCAACCCCTTGGGACCACTTCATACATTAGTTCCCACCCTCCAGTTGCGTAGCTAAATTGTTTTAAGCATATATTATCTAAAAGTGTGACACGCATGTTTGCAAAGAAATATATCAGACAAGTGTACCTCCAAAGGAGCCAAGTTTGCCTCCAAATAATGTATGAAATGGCCTTTAAACTGTGAGTCCTTTGGGGGCACAGTGAATCTCATCAAATTTCTGGTAGAATTATCGTAACTCACCCTGAGCCCAGAGCATAGGGCGAGCTATAAAGAGGCAAACAAACAATATTTGGGAGCAGTCAGGAACTCAACCTACAGGCCTCTCTGGGACATGTCCCTTTCTGTCTTGCTGATCTCTTTTTACTTTCCCTAAAGACACATAACGGCTGATCTCCTGCCAAACTCAGGATCTTTTTAGCACTGCTGTACTCCAGTAGCCTACCCAACAACTTGTGAGCGGGGTTGTGAGCTGGATTTAAGTGTGTAACTCGGTGGCTGCCCTACCTCCTCCAGGTGACGGCGACCGCTACGTGATTGAGGGTGACAGTGATGCAGGCCGGCTGCCCCTCCACCGCATACACCATATCTGGTTTGTCCAGGATCAAAGGGGCCTCTGTCAGGTAGGGACCTGCAAGCACAGCAAGCAGCGTCAGGGCCAAGGAAGTCCGTTTGTATTATTATTATTATTATTATTATTATTATTATTATTATTATTATTTATTTATTTATATAGCACCATCAATGTACAATGTACAATGTTTGCTGTTCTAGACCACCAGTGGGGTGTGTGTGTGCACGCGCGCTGGGGAGAGGGATTTCCCCATTCTCAGTCGGTTGTGCTGGATTTCCTTGAGCCATATCAAACAGGAATCCTGACCTTGTGGAGTTCGTTCTAGAGGCCATTCCCATGTATGATCTGGCTTCTTGTACCCAAACACTGAGCCCTGATTTGTATCCTCAAGGAAACAATTCAATTACAAAAAAAAAAAACACGTTAAAAGCTCAGCACAACACTTTTAGTGAAAAGCAAATTGAAACTAACAAGATTTTAAGACCTGTTTAAAAGCTAACAAAGAGGAGACTATACATATTACCCACAAAAGAGAGTTCCAAAGATATGGGGCCAAAAAGACCCTGTCTTGAGTGTCTACTAAAGATCTACACTACTACTTTAAAACAGTTTATAACAGTAGTGACAACTGTTGGGGCCCAGGACACACTCCATATACAGTTTTCAAACTGCTTTCAAAGTGTCATATCCTGCTTGGTATAGATCTGGCCCTAGTCTTATGAACCTTTTAAATATTTAATTCCTATGCAGTAACAGATTCCATAAGACTTTACGCTTAGTCCACACCACCTTTGAGAAAAGTATTGTCTGGAGGGAAAATTCCAAGCAACAGTGGAAGGGTTTTTGTGGGTTTTTTTTGGAAAAACCCTCCACCCTGAATCTCCACACTGTGCAGAGGAGAGTTCCTGCACAACTGTTGTGTTCCATGTTGTTCCATGGAGTTTCCTGTTGAGCTGAGTGGAGTTTCCCAGTGGCCATAAAGTTCTCTGGCAAGAGCAGTGAAAGGAGCTAGTGCTGCTCTAGGATTGCTGCTGGGATTGTTTTTCTGCAGCAGTG
This sequence comes from Elgaria multicarinata webbii, assembly GCF_023053635.1. Classification (NCBI taxonomy): domain Eukaryota; kingdom Metazoa; phylum Chordata; class Lepidosauria; order Squamata; family Anguidae; genus Elgaria; species Elgaria multicarinata. Next base: position 76,593,193 of record NC_086172.1, on the reverse strand, counting down.
GCTGATGGGATATCACTGGGAGGACTGGGGGAGGAGAAAGGACGGAGGAACTGTCAATCAAACACTCCACAGGAGGCCACACCACACAGCGGGGGAGTAATTGGAACATGTGGTGTGGTGAGTACCCCTACAAACTCCACCATTCAGTGGAGTGTTCCCACTGAGTAGAGAAAAGTGTTAATGCAACAGTTAGCATCTGCCCCACTTTTTCATATAAAAGTGAGACCCCTAGAGTGGCAGGCGAATTCAAAGGGTTTGGGTAATGTCAGCAATTTTACATTTTAACAGAGGAGCGATCTCAAAAGCTGATCCTCTGAGGGAGAAAGCATGCATGGCTTTTTTCTATGGCCTCTGGAGAAACTATGGCCCTTTCTACATCTAAGGATTATCCCAGGAAAATGGAGGGATCGCCCCTGCCTGCTCCAGGGAAGCCCTGTGTGTCGTTTGGATGTACAGGGATGATCCCGGGGGGGGGGGGGGGGAAAGCAGGTGTAGAAACGGCCTATGACAGCAAATAGATCGGACTTTTAATCTTTTGAACTGGATCTTCCATAAACCTTGCAGCCTAGTTATAACACCACTCTAGAAAGCAACAAAAACTTAAAACAATGCTTCTAAATCAGGGGTAGGCAACCTGGCGCTTTCCAGATGGTTTAGAGTAAAACCCTCCCAGTTCCTGACTGTTGGCCATGCTAGTTCAAAATATCTGGAGGGCACCAGCTTGCCTAACCTTGTTCCTGGCCTTTCCCACTTCCCTTTTTCCTGCTCTGATGCCATCTTACCACGATCAAGAAGCTGCACAGGTTCAGTGGGTGGAGAGGGCTTGCTATTGGCCTTGGCTGTGGCTGTGAGCACGCGGAACATGTACCAGATCCCCTTCTTTAGCGCCAGAACGGTGTAGTAGGTGTGACGCACCCCCGTGGCAAAAACAGTCCAATGGCTGGTACCCACCATCTGCTGCTGGATGGTATAGGTCACAGTAGCAGGGTCTGCGAACAGAAGAAAGAACTTCCAACAGCAAGCCAATGCATAGGCCCTTACGCCACACTTGTCTAGCCCCCTCCCCACATTCAACATTTCAGTAGTCACGAGGCAGGGGCTTGCCTCCAAGACACTGGGATACAGCAGTCTATGGGAGAAACTAAAGAATGCCCATCCTCTGTATGGCATCTCCCATTAAGCCCATAAAAACCTTTTAGGTTACTGCGAATTTGATAAAAACAATGACAAGTTTATAGTTCTTAGGAGCAACAAAGACATGTCTGAAGTGTGTGGACAATATCTGCTGAAATCTTCAGGTGGCTGAATAAAATTTCTGGTAGTTAGTTTTATTGTGGGGAAAGATATGCAGAACAGTAACGATTGCGCAATGCATTTTACAAATCAGCTGTAAAATTCAGCTTTTTTGGTGCAGATTTAGAAGGGGGAGCAGAGTAGATACAGCCTGGCCCCTGACAACAAGTAGTCAGTGCAAAGTTGAACACATTTTCCAATAAATTTGTGCAACGGCGTAATGCATCCTTGTCTGCCAGCAGCAAGCAGAGTGAGTGGGCTGTACAAAACGTCAATGGCATCTGTCAGTTAGCGGGGGCTTCATTTGCCATCACAGCACCAGACTGTGCGCCCTCCTGCCCAGTGACAAATGCTAGTCTGTTCAGCAGAGGCAGCCAGCTTAAGTGAAAGGATCTGCCCTCTAAGATCCCCTTGCCCTACAGCAGCGCAAGGTCTGGGGGCTTCTTCAGACACCACACCAGATTTCCCTGCTTCGTGCCTTAGGAAGCTCCTTTCTTCACAGCCCAACTTCCCTCCTACTTGCCTTCCTGGCCTTGCTTACCAATGGCTGAATCCAGCCACTTGGGCTTGTTCCATTTCAGTGTGACAGCTCGGCCAGTAACAGCGGCTATGGTGGGTGGCCCATCAGGGGGGGTGGGCACCACGTCTGTAAAAGACAAAGCATGGAGCCTGAACAACAACGGAGATCATAGGGAAAGATGAGAAGACAGCAAACTCTGGTTATACTCTAGTTTCTGGTCAGAATCACCTTCGCCCCTCCCCAACCCCACTAACTTTACCAGAGGCTGTGAGGCCTACATTGTTTTTCAAATAGTGGGTGCTTTCCCAAAGCGTTTCTACGACCCCAAGGACGTTATGTCTTTGAATGTATTTAAGCAGGCATTAAAGACTATTGTTCCAGCAGGTCTTCCCTTTTTAGAATTTTACTGCTGACTTATATATTGTTTTATAGATTCTTTTCTCTTGCTTAAATTGTTTTTAACTTTGTATGCCACCTAGAGTATTTTGTATATAGGCGGGATATAAATTGAATTAATGATGATGTTGAAGAAGACGATGGTGATGATATGGTCTCCCACACGTTGTGGTTCAGGAAATGGAGGTCTGAGAGACGTCTGAAACCCTCATGGATGAATTTCTTGCTCCATAGGAAAGATACCTCCATAGCCTACTAATCCTGGAACAGGCCTCTCAGGCCTTATCTGAGGACCTCTTCAAATATCATATTTTCAAGATTAAGTTTGCCCATAAAATGTAATACATGGATGAGACAAAAACATGTTTGGAAATATAATATAAATGTATTCATCAAAGAACCAGCTCCATGTTGAGTATGTGCTGCTGCTGCTGCTGCTGCTGCTGCTGCTATTATTATTATTATTATTATTATTATTATTATTATTATTATTATTATATTTTATTTATTTATTAAAACATTTGTATCCCGCCCTATATCACTGGGATCTCTGCCCAATAGCCAAAGTTCTCTGGGCAGTATGCTTAGTGGCAAACCCAGGTTTGCGCTGCTGGCTAACCTACAAAATGGCCCTGAAAATCTCAAATGAGTCCAAGGCATTCAACCGACCTCAGAACAGCAGCTCTATTTCCCATTTGTAGAATCTGAGGTTGCAATCCTCTGCATACTTCTGTGGGAGTAAGCTCCATTGAACACAATGGGATGGACCTCTGAGCAAACAATCAGAGGATTGCACTATAAGTCTCCAGCTGGGGCCCCATATGGGAGACTCCTCTTCCAGGTCGGAGCAAATAAGGCAGCAACACGCATAGCAAAACCTGCTTTGACACAGGCCATTAGGACACTCTTTGTTCGCATGTCCCTGCCACCCTGGGGAGAGTACACCAAACTACTACAAAGGGGGTATTCCACTACAGCTAAGAAGGTGTGTGCCTAGGCCAGACTTCTCCAATCTGGCACCCTTCAGATGTGCTTAACTACATCTCCCATCATCCCCTGCCAACATAGCCAGTAGCCGAACAGGATCTCTTCCCCACTGCCTCCTGTTCTTACCTGTGACATAGAGGTGTGCATAGCAGGTGGCTTTTCCCACTTTGTTGGCAATGACGCTTTTATAGACCCCTGCGTGGGCATGGCTGACAGAGACGAAGACCAAGCGGTGCACATCCTTGACTGCAAAGGAAGATGGAGGAGCAGGAGGGAGGGAACAGAGAATGGAGTTGCAATCTTTGTAAGAGGGAGCAGCCCCTCGGTGCAGAAACACACAGACACCCACATGCTTGCTGGGGAAATAAGAGATGTCAGGGGATAGTTGGAACCCTACAGGCGCTGTTGTAAGGACATTCTGTCTCACGGATTTGGGTGTCACGGATGAGAGGCTGAGACGGGCAACAGCCCACGGTTGCACTTCCAGACACGGTGGTCTCAGCCATCACTCATCCTACCCTGAGGCAAGAAGTTGCAGCAGGCTTAGGCAGTAGATTTTGAATGGCATTAAGGGAGACGAACAGACCTGATCTCACTTGGGCACAGTCTGCTGCGTAAGCCTCGTCGAAAATGATGGGAAGCTATGCAAGCTGGAGCATAGCTCCCGTTCATTTCAGTGGGGCTTGTGCAAGAGAACTTCCCAGTGGATCACCCCTACGTTGAATTGTGAAGAGAGGGGTGGGTGTCATTTTGATAAATTGCTTCTAGCACCAATATGTTTTGGGCCAGACCATCGTTTAATTGAACGCCATGGGGAAGGGCTCAGAGGGTGCTCCAACCCCAGCAGCTGTTTTCAGGTCAGGCTTAGTGTCCGGGGCTGGCATAGTCAGCCATCTGTTGTGGGCCCAGTGAGGGCCCAGTGCCAACATAACTGACCCCTACTGCTTCTGTCCTTGCCTTCACTTGCCCTTTTGCTCTGGCCCAGAGGGGATGAGCATGACCATAATGATGGCAAGAAGAAAGAGGAGGAACTTTCACTGCCGGCTCACCTACCCATCCACCAGCTTTTCCCCTGGCAAGGAAGCAGGCAATGGTGGCCCGGAGCAGGAGCAAAGCCAAGAAGGAGGTGGTGGGCCTACTAAGGGTACCCGTTGCCATGGGGGCAGTATATAAGTGTAATAAATAAATAAATAAATAAATAAATAATCTTGGAGCCAGCTCTATTTCCTAGGGTAGCTCCCCTATCTGTGCAGAATCCAAGGGATGTCGCCTACATTGCATCATCCTGCGGTCATCAGTGCTCTCGATTCGCCGGCCGTTGTGGAACCAGGTAATAGCGGGGTAGGGCAACCCGGCCACTTGGCACTCTAGTACAGCCTCCTTGGATTCCACCACGTCTAGGTCATGCAGCGGCCGCAAGAAGTCAGGCATGGTGGAGCATTCCACTTCGGTCTCCCCTTGTTCTGGCTCCTCGGGGATAGATGGCATCTTCTCTAGCTTGGAGCTGCAAAGGAAAGGGGCAGGGGAGAGATCTAAACTGCACCCCCAGCCCAGCCACGGGGTTGCCCTTCTCACAGAGCCCAGCAACCCAGTCAAAGCCCACAAAAGATGGCCATGACAGCAGTTATAAGAAGTCATCCCTCCCTCCCCCATGGGCACAGAAAAGATGCCTCCATTGACAAGCCATGGTCATGTCTCAGAAGCGTAGGCAGGTTTCTAAAGAAAAGACACCACAGCCAGGGAATAAAACAAAACAAAACAGGGGAGATCTTGCAAACACTCCCTAAGGAGGGGGAAAAAGCAAGAGGCAGAAAGAATTTGGAAGGCCTTTCATTAAGATTGGGAAATCAAGCCATCCCCAAAGGGGCTATAAAAGTCTAAGGCAAGTGTGGCAGAAATAAGCTGGATCCATCTCATCCTGTTATGGCAGGGTATTGAGAGATGGAAATTGGATTCCCCAAAGCTTGGTTCGGCAGCTAATATACAGAGATCTCCAACCATGAAAAGAGAAAGCAAGTAGGCAAAGCCATCCATGGAATATGTAACTCTCAGACAGCTCCACAACTAAGTTTCCAGAAGGATAGCTGTGCTACTCTGTTGCGACAAAAATGACGAAGAGTCTTGTGGCACCTTAAAGACTAGCACATTTCTTCCGGCATATGCTTTCGTGGACACTGTCCACTTCAGTGTGAAGTTGTAAAGTGGACAGTGTCCACGAAGCTTAGCCCAGAAGAAATGTGTTAGTCTTTAAGGTGCCACAAGGCTCTGCGTTGCCTTAGCAAATAGGAAATTGCAGTAGTCTAAGAGTGCAATCCCATGCACGTTTAGGCAGGGTGACGGGGAATGCTGCCTGGGGCATGTTGAGACTTGTAGGGCTTTTTCTCTCTCTAAAAATGCTTGGGGTGCGCCTTCAGATAGGGAAGACTAGTTGTCTCCACACTGTCTTGAAGCAGTAGCTAGTCTGTAGCTAGCAGGGCAGGTTTTGGTAGCTGTGGGTCAGCTCTGGCTGGCTGCATTTAATTGGTTAATATATTGCATAGAGCCCATGACAGAGCAATCGCTTCAGGACTTTGTCCCCACTTAATGAGGAATGGAAAACATTTGCCTTTATCGAAAGCTGAGATGTTGGTGCAATCAAACCAACATCTTGGCTGGCCGGATAATACTTTTCATTGACAGCCAGATAGCTGCCTGTTTGTATGCAGTGCCAGGGGTATCTATTTTTCTCTGTTACAACTGATTAACTCCCTTGGTTCTTTTCTTTTTTTATGTTACATGTAATCGGTTCAATTGGCCTTAATATAAAATGTCTCTATTTTGTCTCGCTAATGTCCCTCGTTTTAAGGACGCTAATTATAGCTGCTGCTGCATCAGGAAATCTGTGCTCTGTGGGCCTTTTCAAAACCTGGAACTGGAGGTCAGGAATAGAATACCATGAGAAAGTCTGCAAAGGCTGTGAGCAAAGCCCATTCCCATGAGGGCTGCAAGTCCCCTGTGAGCGTGTGTGTGTGTGTGTGTGTGTGTGTGTGTGTGTGTGTGTGTGCATTTGGGAGTCACTCTTGTTGGGAAGAAGCCAGGCTGTAATAGGGCCTACATTCCAAGGAGTTGCACATGAGCTCGGGTCAGTGAGAACAGCAGCTGGATCTGGTTCTCATGAATTCAGAATGACTCTCAGATTTAGGAGTTCTGTCCCCAAATACTATTTGGTGTGCATGTTCTCTCATTCACTCCCTCTTGAGCAAAGAGTGGAGAAATGGCCATTGTTCATTGACATATGTCCATAGACCAATGGGTCTGAAATGAATAAATTAATGTTCTTTAAGAACACCTTCCAGGTGGTCATTGGCTCATGTTAGGGCACAGCTGGGAAAAAGGATTCACTGGGTACTTATAAGCCAAAGAAAACAAATCACTTTCGTCCTTTGGTCAGGGTGATTTAAAATGCCCCCGGTCTTGGCTATAGAGCAAGGGCTGAATTCCATTTCGGAGAAGGTCTCAGAGGCCATTTTCCAGTGCGGGGCATTGCTGAGGGCAAAAGGAGTGGAGTCCCAAATCCCCAAAATACCAGGATATCGGAGCTTAAAGCTCTTACTGCCAGTAACTAAAGCCTTACGAGAGGCATTCCAAGGTCTGAGAATGGGGGGAAAGCTGCACAAATGCCAGCAAAACCACCCCATGTTCAGTGGCTGGGGGAAAGGTTTGGGTCCAGGGGAAAGAAACGTGACCCTCTGGGGAATGCCGGAGGGCCTGAGTGGGCCTCCCTCTGGACCACTTGGCCCCCGGAGCCGAGGATCTGCACCTCTGCTTTAGGAAACATCCAAATGCCCACAAATGGCTGTGTCTGGCTAGTTAATGGGCCGTTTCAGCCACCGTCTCCCTCTGCCCTTCCTCCTCCATGCACTCACATCTGGGAGCTAGCTGCCGGACGGGGCTCCTCCACATACAGGTCTGCGGTGCACTCGGCTCGGCCGTGCTTGTTGCTGGCACTCACCCCGTACTGACCCTCGTCCTCAGAGCTCACGTGCAGCAGGACCAGCGAGTGCAGCCCCCCGTCCTGCTGAAAACGCATGGTTTCCCCCTCTTGCACAGGCTCGCCTGCATCAGATACATCACAGTCAGAAGAGCCAGGCCCTGAAGGAAGGAGAGCACTCACAGGCGGGTTCCGACCTATGTGAAGCCCAGACCCACTGGTCAGGGCCTGGAATGGAGATAACATGGTGTGACTCTCTTCTTTGGTCCACCAAAGGGAAAGGAAAGATAGAGGCTGCCAGCAGGATGTCGTTAACAGTGGGCAGAATTCCCTTGCACCTTTCCCACATCCTAGAAAGGCAGGTAGATAGGCAGGTATATTGAAACTTTTAGCACAGCAGCAGCTAGGCTACATTGTGCTACGCACTGGTGTCATTGCAAATATAGGAGAATTATTTCCTGTAGATCAGGGATAGGCAACCTGGTGCCCTCCAGAAGTTTTGAACTAAAACTCCCAGAAGCCCTGACCATTCATCATGCTGGATGGGGCTGATGGGAGTTGCAGTCCAAAACATCTAGAGAGCACCAGGATGCCTTCCCTTGTAACTAGAATCTACATTGTAGATCAACAACAATGGCCCTGTTGAACTACAATGACATCGTAGATCAACAACAACGACACGCTAAGCCATGGTAATTGAGCATTTTAAGCTAAACATTATGGCTTAGCGTGTTGTTTGAACCATTCCTAACCATGGTGGCTACATAACCACGGATTAAACACACTCACTAACCATTTGCTGCAAAAGGGTTAGCAGCCTAACCATTGTTTAGCGTGTCGTCTGAACAGGCGCATTGTCACATCACCCAGAACTGAGGCCATCTTTGGGACTGGGAAGTGCAGAAAGGCCTACCATGCAATTGAGGCTCATGGACACTGCAGTAAGACATGATTAACTGAGAGGGGAACACTACAAGGCATGCATATGCCTCTATTGATACTGATGGGGAGAGACACAGTGGTGTATTCTTAACTGAGCCAGGGCAACTTCCTTCAGTTCTTAAATTTGACCACAACTGAAGGACTAATTTCAACGCAAGCTTACTGTTGGTCTGGCCTTCCCAAAAGTTTTTGTCATGGTCACCAGAAGATAAGAGTGACAGTGAGCAATCGGACCCAGTGGACTGCTCTCTCTGCATCACCAAGGCAGGCATGAATAGATGGACCACAGTCCTGTACTCGCTCACTTGTTCCCACCATGGCCAAGACATAGCTGATCTGAGAATATCCCGCCATCTAAAGTTTCCCGTACTGTACAGATGGGGACAATTACCAAAGCGTGTCCAGGTGATGGTCGGTGGGGGTTCCCCACTGATCTTGCAGTCAAACCGTGCTGTCCGCCCCTCCACCACAGCCACGGGCTCCAGTTTGCGGGTGAAGAGTGGCTGGCGCGAAGGCCATACCGTCAGCTTGGCACTGCACGTCAGCTCATCTGTAAGGCATAGTGGATAGTCAATCTCCCAATACAGGACCCTGGGGAAATCTCCCCTTCCCCTTTGAACAGCAGACTGGACACCCAGGCACCCGGGTCACTTGGTCAGTGTACCACACTATGGTGGGATGGACTGTGTTTATTTCTAAATTTTCATCTGTCCTTTTAAATGAGCATATGCAAGTTTCATGCAATATGCATGTGTGTGATGCGTTTCCCCTTTTTGAGTGATTCATACGTAGCTCCCCTAGTTGGGTGCCTAGCCTGTTATACTCCTGGCCATGATGTGTCTGTGAGCATTTGTGGACATGGGAGGTGTTGGGGACAAAGGAAAATGAAGGAAGCTCTGTGGGTGGAATTTTATGGTGTTAAGAATGAGGAAAATTCGTAAGTTGAACTGCTCCTGCTACTCCTCTGGATCCTAGGTGCACAGTCTCAAGGCTTCCCCTGGCTCCTAATATCCCAAATTTTCCTTGATATGTTATGACCATTCGATCTTCGGGATTGGAATTCGATTATGGCCCTGCTCCTGTACATTTGGAAGCGTTTCTGATCATTTTATCTCTGTGCCAGGAAAAGCTTCACCTGTTGCATTTCTGCCTGTCAGGTTGTTTTTAAAAGCATGGGAACCAGACCAGGAAAGAGGAAAAAAGTGCCAAGCCTACTTGGAGAATTTCTCCAAAACAGAATCCAAGCGTTCCTTTGTATAGATAGGTATGAGGTTTGCCAGTTTCCCTCCCCTCCCCTGCCTCACAACATCTGCAGTTCCCTGGTCTGGAGTTGTCATCTGACAACACTGTCATGAGGGGTGTCTTGACAGCATTGCTTTGCCACTTGTTCCTTCAAAATCCCGCAGCATCGCAGCTGCGGGGTGGGAGTAGCAAATCCCCATGGCAGAAGTGCGGGCTTTCCGGGCATTCAGCTCATTAAGCCTGCCCTCTGCCCGGCCTTCCCGTGCATCCCCCCCAACCTACCATAGGTCTCAATCCACCCCCCAGAATGCCCCCCGCCCACATGCAAAGCGAGGTCACCACCAACACATGTGGTGGTGGTGACCTTGGGGTAAATGAAAAAGTCACTGTAAGTCAGTGACTTTTTAAGTGCGCAGTTTTGGGGGGAAAGCCCATGGTGGGTGTGAGTTTGCAGCTGTGTTGTATAAACGACACCGTGCGCTATTGCACAGCCATCATGCGGTATACCGAGGGTATCAACAGCCCCCGTGGGGTACACTTGAACATATCTGAGACTGTGAGTGAAAAAAGATAATGTAAATAATGACTTCCTATAAGGCTGTTGCTGCTAGTGTGAACTTCACTAGTAGAAAGAGCTATTTATTTATTCATCTATTTTAAAATTTTCTATGCCATTGGTTCCTTACCAAAGGCAATCCCAATGCAGTGTATATAAAATTATAAAAACAATATAATAAAATTAGTCAGAGCTACTGTAGTGTTATTACAAAGAGATGGAGGTTTCTTTTCACAGGGATGAAGGCCATTTGAAAGGGGAATCGCTGCTTGTGGAGCGGATGGTCATCCCGTTGTTATCTCTCATGAACAGGTTTGGTGGTGTTTTTTGTTTGATTGTTTCAATAACCTGCAAAACCTATTCGACCAGAGGCAAGCGAGGAGCAAAAGAAATATGTGGGCAGATAATGGGAAACAAGGCTTCTCTCAAATCACTTTAAACTCTAGCCCTGTTCAGGCTTTCCTGGAAGTTGTTACTACATCTCACCAGGGGAGGGAGTGCTCTAGCCCGGCCCCTTCCCACAGTCGCATCTGTCTCCTTCTACGTGGGAAGGGTGACTGTCTGAAGCGAAGAACCTCCTCTATCCACGGGGGTCGTCAGCATGGAAAACACTGGTTCAAAGTATGCCATGTGCTTCAGGGTCAAATTTCAGATTGCATTAATTATGTAGCTGACCCCTATCTTGTTTTCTGACTCTAGCCTAAGTGTGTGTGGCTCTGATTTAGATTGGAATCACCAGACACTGGGAGAGGAAGATTAACCTCCACTCAGCAGCTTGCTTCCCCCCCCCCCCCCCGCCACCGCCTGAACCAGGGTTTAAAAAGAGGGCGGGGCTTCTTTTTTGCCATCACCATGCAGCAGATGGGTGGGGATTTCAAGAAGCAAACAGCTGGGCAACTTGTGACCTTGAACTACAACTCCCATCAGCCCTAGACAGCATAGCCAATGGTGAGGGATAATGGGAGTTGTAAGCCAAAACATCTGATTGGGCCACAGGGTGCCTACCCATTTTTAATCCTTCCCTCCTTATGAATGGAGATCCTGATCCAAATCGGGGCCACATGCACTCGCTCTAAGACTACATGCTACATAATTAACGTAATATGTACTTTGACCCACAGCAGCCTTTAATTATTCTTCAAATAATGTCCAGTGTTTTGAACACTCTAAAATGCTATATAAATGACAAATATTATTATAATGTGTAACTCTATATATGTGTGCTGCTTGTGTGCATGTGTCAGATTGGTGGGCACAAGAGATAGGGCCTTTTTAGCGTTGGCCCCATCTCTGGGGGACTCCCTCCTAAGGGATGTGTGTTTGGCTGCTTCCACTCTTAAATGCCCCCCAAAGCTTTTTATTTTCAATCTTTTTGTTAAATGTGCTGGTCTGGATTTTTAATTGTTGTCGTTCTCTATTTTTAAACCATGTAAAATTGTTTGATGTGTTTTATTTGGATGGTTGGGCTGCATTAGGGTGTTTTATACTGCTGTTTTAGTTTAAACCTTACATGTTGCTTTATATTTTTAATCTGTTTTCATTATAGTGATTGTGAGCCCCCTTGAGACGGCTTATGCTCTGAAAGGTGGCATAAATACGGTGAAAAGCAAGCAAGAGCACTGGAGTAGGTTTTTTTTAATATATATATATATATATATATATATATATATATATATTAATTATTTTTCAGTCCATCCTTGCCCAATTATAAGCTACAACCTTCTAAGGCTTCTCATTATCCAGGAAGACTTTTTTTTAGCTCCATTACATGATGCCTCTGATCACCACACCCTGGGAACCGGTCAGTTTTCTACTTCCTAGTTGACTAGCTGCCTAGGAAGGACAGATAATTTCCTGGATGGAAGAGGAGAGGAAGTCAATGTCACTTGGATCTGGAAAGATAGAAGTGCCAGTAATTTTCCAATGGTGTTTTGCCATAGGGTCATGTGGGATATGCAGGAAGGACCTGCCAACAAGGACTCCCTAAAAATTCATTCAGCAGGAAACCTCTTGGTCCTTCATAGATCTGGCTGACTCCTCCTTGTAAATTGTTGCATTGGGAAGCCCAGATTATTTTATTTTCACACACTCTAAGCATCAGCTAATAAAAGGAATGTTGTCTTTTATTTCTGACTGTGCAGAACACTTTCCACCTCTCTCCTCTTGATCAAATTCATGCTTGTTTGTTTTCCTATGAATTGGATGCAAGATGCTGCGTGGTGTTTAGGAGATGAGGTGAGCTGCCCTGAATCATCCATAATGCAAAGCGTGGTGGGTGTTCTATCACTCATTCTCACAAGGGAACAGCCCATCTCGAGGCAGGAAAAGTCCAGCAGAGCTTGAGACATAATGAAGTATACATGGATTATGAACTCCCCACTCTCATAGGCAGCTGTTCCTCTGCCGCCCTCTGTCCCTCCCATCATCTCCCGTTGCAGCTGCTCTCATTTGCAAACACTTCTAAAACATCCAGAGGGGATCTGTTGCTGCACAAATAATGAAGAGTCTTATGGTACCTTAAAGACTAAGAGTGCAATCCTATGCAAGTTCAGACAAAGAAAAAGGCCTACAATTCCCAGCATACCCCAGCATTCTAGGAGTTGTCGGCCTTTTTCTCTGTCTAAACATGCATTGGATTGCCTCTTAACAAATTTATTCTGACATAAGCTTCAGTAGACAATGTCCATTTCATTTGTCACATATCTCTGATGGTGCTATATAAATAAATAATAATAATAAGTGGACAAAGACCATGAAAGCTTATGCCAAAATAAATGTGGTTAGTATTTAAGGTGCCACAAGATACTCTGTTTTTGTGCTCTAAAACCTGCCCTTTTTGCCCATATATTCTCAGGGGAATCCCTACCTCCTGCATAGATGCATTCATACAGAGAGATGCTTGCTAGCTTGCTTGCATTAGTAGTGTTTTTTGTTTTAAAATCAGACCCATCACTGCTGTCATATAGGAAAAAGTAGGGTGACTACTAGAAAAAGCTCAGGAGGGGTGGGGGTGGGTGGGGGGACCGGTCACAAGCGAAACCATTACAAAACCCAAATCAGGCCCCAAGGCTTTTGAGGAATTCCGCCAGACCATTGAAATTCGCTGATCACATGGATGAACTCTGCAGGAATAGATTTGAAAGGGCTCAGGGACCTGAGATTTTAACTGTTGGAAGCGTAGCTAAGTACAAGTGGAGCTCCATGTGTTAACGTCAGAGATGTCTGCCTATGGCGTTTGGTGATGGAGGCACAACAAAATGATTTAATACCAAGGTATAACACACAGGCTCAAGTCTCTTGTGCAAAACCTTTAGGGCAGGAGCGTAGAACCTCAGGCTGAAGGGCCAAATCTGGCCTGCCTAAGGTCCCAATCCCCCCCCCCCGGGGTTCTCCATATGACTATGCCTCTCCCCATAGATCAATTGGTACACTCCTCCCCCAAATTCTAAAAGAGATGGGGGTGGGAAATAGATCTCCAGATGGTTTGGATTTCAACTCCCAGCATTCCTATTGGCCATGGTGGCAGGGGCGTCTGGGAGTTGTAAGCCCAAAACATCGGGATATCTACCTTCTGCCCACCCTTATTCTGAATGGTTGAAATGCCTCTCCTAAGGCATATGCTGGTGCTTTGGGCCCAGCACCTTCTGGCTTCACACACACACACCCATATGGAATGTGCCACCCCCAAAGCATGTCTCTGAAATTGAATTCAGCCCTCAAGCTGAAAGAGGCTCAACAGCCCTGCTTTAGCAGTATGATTGTCATCTCCTTGTGCTTTGGCCAAAAGTATTGGGATCACTTCGCTTAATGGACATGTTCATCATAAGCCTAGGTAAGGATTTTTCCTCTGCCCACTTTTGCAGGCTAGTGGTTTGTGCTTGTGTACACACTGCACAAGGGACTTTTTCAAGCTGGTCCCACACAACTCCAGCCCGAGATAGTTTGTGGCCTGAAGCCATGGACAAGATGGTACCCGCCACTTCACTGTAGAGATGCCAGCTGTACCAGCAGTTGAACCGTACTTCAACTTGAAGTGCCAAATGGATAGCCTCCTTCACCCCACTGGGAAGTACAGCAGATTAGCTTAGGGTAATAGGGCAGACTGTATGATTTACAGAACTCTTGTGTTCTCCCCATCCTTCAGCATCTACTGCCTGAGTTGGCTGCTTCACTGTAGCCAATGATAGGGTTGGCCCTGATCACACATAATAGTCAGGAATGTCTGTAGGGATTAGAAGCCTTGTGTATGCCGAAGGTCCAAGATCCACACTACAAGTACATTTCTTCCTTCTCCAGGGTAGCTTCTTGTCCCTTGACATGGCTCTAGAAAGCAACTGGCCTGCCAAAACAGCTGGGCTTGCTCCTGTGCCTTTAAATGTAGCTTGATATGGAGGAATAAATGGAGATAAAATCACCCGCTCTTATCTGCTTGTCAAATTGCTCTTAAAGGCACAGCTACAGGGGCTGGTTGAAAAGACAGCAACTCTGGCTGCAAATATCCCCTGGCTTGCATGAGGGTAGCCTCTTCCTCCTGGACCATCTGGACCTCATTTCAGTGCAGCATTTCCTCCTAACTTACCTTTGGCTGTGCTTAGCTTGCACGTGTAGACGCCACTATCATCCTCATGCACAGAGGTCAGCAGCAGCTTGCACTTGCGCCCGTCGAAATGCATCTTGCACTGGAGCAGGGCCGGCTGGAGGAGGCGCCCCCGCCAAAGCCAGTCCACGTCCACATCAGGTGGGCCAGACACCAGGCACTCGAAGATAGCTGCATCCCCAGCCCCCACCACCACGTCCTGCAGGGGGGCCAGCACTGCCAGGGACTGGGTCTCAGGGTGCACTGGGGAGAAGGAGGGGAAGGGAGGAGGAAACGGAAAAAGAGAGAGAAATGCGTCTCTGAGCAATGGAACAAAACCAGGAAAGGATGCAGGGCACAAGGTGGGGAGAGCATGGAGAGGAGATCCATGGCTAAGTTCGGTTGCTGTTGCCTCGTTGACTAGTGTTGTCAGCAAGTGTCAAAGGTGAGAGTCCTTCCCCGCCCCTGGTGGCAAGTGTCATGCAACGCTGTGCATTGTTACGCAAAGTTGGATTTCAGTAGCACTGACCGGCTTTGAGCTGTGGTTACATCACTCATGCTATATCTGGCTGTGTTCAAGGTCTGTTCTGCAACAGGATGAGCACAATAGTCATAATAATCTAGGACATCTGCATTCTTTTTAGAGTAGGACTGAGGCGTGGCTCAATAATTTCCAGCAAGAGCTGTGTAAACTCACCGGGGAAACTGATTTCATCTCCTCTGCGAATGAACTTCGGAATTCAAGTTGCAAAGGAATAGGAAGCAGATGGAAGTGTAGGTAACCTACACTTCCTTTCCCCCTTACATCTAAAACATCCGAAGTCACTATAAGTGGCTGCATTGGTGGTGGTGGTGGGGATCTGATCCAATAACTCTAGTTCTAGTGTTGAACAAGGATGCAAGCATCTCAGGACTAAGGTTACCTCACAGAAGGAATATGTTTAGTTTTCCAGTGATGTCTTTCCTCGACTCTGTAGGGAACCACCAGCCTATAAATTTCATAACACTTCAAAGCTAGCAGATTAGGGCAAATCAGAGCAAATATGTCTGTTTGTATTCTATTTTTAACACTTTAACAAAATGGTAAAGGTTGAGCCTTGCTATATTCCCTTCTTCCAAAAGAAGGGGATGGAACAGCTACTGAAATGTGCCACAGCTGGAAGGGCTGTCTCCCAGAAGGCCAGCAACCTATTAACCATTGCAACAGGAAATGAGTGACGGGAGAGAGGAAGGCAGCCATATTCAGAAGCAAATTAAACCTGAATGAAAGGAGGGTGGGGTGTGGATAACACAAGAGCGGGAAATAGGGGTAAGAAGGGGACATGGGGAAGGAGGAGACAGGGGTCTGTGCTAGGAACAAACCACACAGCACTTTTACCAAACAAACAGACTTTATTTCATCTACAAAAAAAGGGGGTTCACTGTAGCCCAGCCCCTGTGAGACCCTCCCAGAGGGGGGGCACAACGATGGTAAGAGAGTGCATCCATGGCCTCCTCTATTAAAGATGCTCCATAGCCCAGAAGTCTCGAATCTAGTGGGCTCCCACTATTTCCCTGAGCCACCCTCCATCCCACTTAACTCTGGGCAAAGGTCCCATCCCAGTGAGTTTGTGCTGCCCACAGAGTTCATGTGGATAAGGATGCTGTCTCTTGCAATCTCAGCTACATGGTCTTCCGCCCACAGAGAGAGACCTTCTTGGATCTGCAGGATAGCAAGGCCCAAGCTTGGCCTGTTCCTTCCAAAGCTGCCTCACTTTAGAGTGTGGGCGAACACAAGCCTCTGGAAAGGCTGGGCAGGGAGAAGACAAATGAGCGCTCTGCCCTAGGCCCCTGGAAACAGGTGTGTGCAAACAGGGGCAAGGAGACATGGACACACGGAGGAAACAAAGAGCACCACACATTGGCCAGAGTTCGGGCCAGACGGAAATGGATGCCGGCCCGGGGATTACACGCCATCGGCACCTAGAGGTGTAATGCCTGGTGCCCATCACTGAGATTATATGCCGAGTAGATCACAGGGAGACCCACTTGAATAGAGGCTTCCTGCCCAAGCACTAAGGGGATGCCACGGGTTAGTTTAGCTCACACAGCTAAGGGGAGCCCAGAACTCCTCTCCCATCCACTGTGTCCCACTCCCCCAGCTGCAGCCAGGCCCTGTGGGTCCAGGTGAGTCTCGGCGTTGGCCATCCAGTGGGTGGGGGGCAAGAGCCAAGCCTTGCCAGCCTGGTTTGTTCAGTCGCGCTGGGAGCAGAGGCAACTGCCCAAGTTGTCTGGCTAGAGTGGCCCAGGGGCCAGCAGTACCTTAGCTCACTCCCCCTGTACAGACAAAAACACAGTCAGCAAGCAAAGGGTTAGTGTAGCATGGTGGACACAGAGGCAAAGCACAAATTCACACATGCCTGGTCTAAGCAACAGATGTGCAGAGCAGACAAATACGTAGACGCTGCCTGGCAAAGGAAAAAGCGTTAGCACAGTGCATTTACACATGAACAGACGCACTCTCACTGGCCTCATGGTGTGCCCAACTAGCCCCACCCAGGCAGAACCCATTATAGGAAGCATGAGGTCCCTCTTCCTACCTAGGAAAACATGCCACTTGGAAACATTTTGCAGATCCAGTGATCCTAGGAATAGAGCCTGCAGGCACTTCCCATTCAGGCTCCTCTCTTTCCCCAGGTGGATGACAATTGGATGACTTTCAGTGGTTGAGGCCTGAGGATGACCAAGTTTGGTTGACCCTCTGTGTGCCTGACCCTTCGCCCTTCATGACGTATTACTGGGAGATGTCTGACTGGGTCCAATAGATTGTAAATTCCTCCTTGAGAGAGCGGGTGGGACTAGCCTTTTTAAGGGAGGCAGCCATTAGGCCAGGCTTAAAGAAGCCTTACCTGGATCTAGAAGATGTTAACGGCAACAGGCCAGTTGCCAACATCCCTTTCCTGAGCAAGTTGCTCCAAACATGCTCAAATGAAACGGATTATCTACATCTATTTCAGTTGTGCCAGGCCCAACTTTGGAATGGAAACTGCCTTGGACACTCTGCAAGATCACTTTTGCGGGACGTGTGACCCTTGGACCTCTCGGCGATTTTTTATACCATTGACATGGATATCCGTCTGGCTAGGTTAAGGAGTTGCAAGTAGTGTGTTGCAGTAATTCTGCTCCTACTTGGATGCCCCAGAAAATGGTGCTGAGGATTATTGCTCTAGCTCTTGGCAATTATGCTATGAGGTTTCACAGGACTCTATTCCACCCACTCACCCACCCTGTGTTCTCTTCCTGTAATCTGTGTGAGTCAAGCTAGTTAGCTATATTGGCTGATGCTGATAAGAGTCCAGCAACAATTGGCAGGCCACTGGTTCCCATGTCCTGCCATACACCCTCGGACACCAACTGCTTGGAAATACAGATCTGGCTCCTTCCATGCTGCTCCAGTTCCCGTCTACACTGCTCCCACTCTGGCCAAGACCAGGTATTAATGCATAAAGTGACTGAAGCCACCAAACATTATGTTGCTTCTTTTACTAGAGGCTGGTAAAAGTGGCATCAGAAGAGCAGGACAAGCTGAACCAAGTTGGGGGGATTGAAGCATAGGAGGATTGTGGGGACGGGGAGGGGCAGTGTTTTGGGAGCTGCTATTAAACAAGCCCCTGCTTGTTGCCCCTGGGGAGCTCACCAGGCTGCCCTCATAGTCAGTGTGGAAGTCACTACCAGGAGAAGATTCAGGAGTTGTCTTTATGGGAATGTGAGAGCATTACATTTGTAAAGGAACCTGAACGCAAAGGCTCCTCATGCCCTCTTAATGGGCATCTGTCCCATCTGTCTCCTTTTGCACAGATGCTTATGCCTCCTTTCCCCTAGATACCACTGAGCAGCTGCCATTATGTCAGCTTAAGATGGGATGGGAAAGGGTTAAATGCACATGGCCGTTGGTGTCTGGTTGCTAAGCAACAACCAACTCCTCCTCTTTCTATCTGGAACAGGCCTCTGGTGGTTTTTAAGGCAGCTTGCTTGCCATGGTCAGGAGAAGTCAGTGGCAGCAGAAGTCTATGGAGGGCTCTCTATAACTGAAGGATTTGGGAGCTAGTCTAGCCTAGTGCCTAAAAGCACACCTATACTACAGTCTTCAACTTGTTCAGCAAGGGCCAAGCTAGATGTGATAGGCAGTCCTGAGTCACTGTCCCTGGATTTCCCTTAATGAAAGGAGGCTGAAATTGGGATCTAATGCAGCGGGAAGTGGCGGGGAGTCAGTTTAGCCTTTTCCTCTCCAACCATTTGTTCATTTAAAATCACACACGCACAATCCAAAAAAGATCCCTGTGTGTGGAAATGCAGTTTGGGTGAAATTCTGAATGAACAAATTGCTGGAATGGGAAAGGGAAAATCCTCCTTCCCCTGCTGCTCTTCTGCTCCCAATTTCAGCAACCAAGACTGATTTTCATTTAAAGAAACAAACAAACCCAAAACTATCGGGAGAAATTGCGTATTACATCTTGGTTGGCCCTCGTTCCCTGCTGTCAGGGAATCCTGGTTCAGTGATGGGTGAAAGCTCTCTATACATAACATTCAGTACCTCAGCAAAGTGCAAATCACACAAGTTGTTGAGGAAAATCACGAGCAGTGATAGTCCAAGACATTTTGGTGCCTGAGGCAGGAAACCCAAAAGAAAATCCAAATGTAATAATAATTTAAATAATTAATTTGCTGTTTGTAATAGTACTCTGAGTTTGCCACCTGAGGACTACCTCACCCTGTCTAACAGGTCAGGCCAACCCTGGCCATGCAGGTGAAAGTGCTCTATAAATATAAGCTTGGTGTGTAGCATAATGGCTAAGAGACTGAGCTGTGAACAAGGATGTTCCTAGTTCAAATCTCCCTTCTGTTGACTCAAACTGATTAGAAGGCCCTAGGCAAGCCACGGTCTCTCAGCCCTCAACTGCGTTAAGGGGATAACAATGAACTAACTTATAGAGCAGTTGCAAGTTTACTGAGGTAACATTTGCGAAGCGCTGTGAACATTCAAAAGGTGATATAGAAAAGCTAACTAGTATTATAAACACTTGTGATGCTTCTTGCTCTCCTCTGTTCCTTGTGCCTCTCCTGCCCTATAATATGGTCTCAGCAAAAGTGCCTTACTGTTTGGGCTGCTTGAGAATCTGATGTTAAGCTAGAGCCCTGACCTGGGCTTCAAAATTCCTAATACTCATGGTGAAGAAGGAATACAAGTAAGCCAAGGATGCAATGCGTTCTAGTGGATTAAATACGCATAATAGAGAGAAGCAGACACGAACCACAGGTATTAGTGGGCAAAGGGAGGACAGCCTGGAGCATATGGGAGATGAGGGTGAGTAAAAAGCATGCTCACATGGGGGGGAGCAGCACCAGAGGATGGGTGAACAGAAAAAGCAGGCATGCAAGCAGGACCTTCCGGGGTCATCCCATGGCAGGCAAGCATTAACCCTCATGCTCTGCAGCTCCCAAAAGTACCTTGTATATCAAGCTTGGCTTCACACTGCTTGGTGCCATACTCATTGATGGCCTTGCAGGCATAATAGCCAGCATCTGTGCACTCCACCATGCGGAGATGTAGGCAGAAAGATCCATCCTCGTCCTCCACAGCAGAAATGCGCCTTCCATACTTTACAGGGTGCCTATTCTTCAGCCTAGAAAGCAGAAGAGAAGGTCTGAGAGCCTGTAGCGCTTGCAACCCCATCCAAGTTCAAGAGAACTTCTGCCCTCCTGCTGGAGCCCCTCTGTTCTCACCATCCTCCCTCCTCCATCCCTTTCCCCTACTCCCATCTGCATGGCTGGTTCTGCCCTTGCTCTTCCCAACCTTGTTGCCACTACAAACACAGCAAACATGGTCAAGGAAGTCCAATCCAGAAGATCAGAGACCCCACTGTTGGTTTGTTTTTGCTATTTCATCCCATCCAGGCCAGCTGGTCTTGGCTCTGATGCCAAAACCTTCTAAAGGACAAATGCCCCAAATCTGCTTCCTTTTTGCCATTCCACCATTTACATCAAACTAGCCATTCCCAGGGTTGACCTAGTGCCCTCTAAACACAGGGTAGTGCCTTGCCAATCATAGAATGCCACAAACATCTACAATATCCTGCCAGCCTACACATTACACAACTGTTAGTCAATTGTGGCATACCGAAGACAAGAAAGGGAAAAGGACCTGAATCTTTTCTTGGTGTAGAGAAGCTTCCCTGACTGGTCATGTGAAGGGGATTCTTACTTCACAAGGCCCTGTCTCTCACCACCACCACAACCACCGCCATCTCATCCTGCCAACTTGCTGCCGGACAACAGGGCTACTATTAAAGTCATGCTATATGATAGAACCCACTCACCAGTGTACAATAGGTTTGGGCTCTCCCTGTACCCGAATACGCAGGGCCACATCCTGTCCCTCCAGTACTGCCTGGTCACTCAGTGCCACCTGCAGAAGAGGGCATCAGGATCATGCCAACTGAAAAAGGGAGCTGGAAAGCAGGTTTTCTTTAGGACAGAGTGGAGGTTTCCTTTAGGACAGCATCAGTGGGTGCAGCACTTCAGCCAAGCAAAGGCTGGAAGTTGCTTCTTGCCCCCAGTGCCTGAGCCAGTGTGCAGGGGGAGTCTGCCAGTACCTATCGAAAGCCCAGAGACCCCTGGACCTCAATCCCAAACAGGACCTGCTTAGCCCCTGGATGCTTATCAAGGCGTGCCAAAGCTGCAGGCTCCTTGCCGCTCCTTGCCTACTCACCTCAAAGGATGGTGCAGCCTTGAAGTTAGTGCCCACGTGGGCAGGGGCTGGGCCAAGCTCAGACCGGGGTTGCACTCTCATGACAGGGTGGTGCCGAGGAGTGCCGGAATCAGGGAACTCCTCCAGGGGGCTCAGGTACTCTTCATCTGATGTGACCGGGCTGCTGAGCTCATGGCGGGCCACCAAGCGGCTGTGGCTTTCTGGAGGAGCTAGACAGGCAGAAGAGTGTTAGAGATATTGACTGTGCAGAATACAGCAGAAGGGCAAAGGCCTCTTTCCTAAGGGGGAAACAGCACCAGGATGGAGCCCACCTAATTGCAAGTGCTTGTGCCCAAGGATTTTAGTAAACAGCATGGCTACAAGCACAGAGTAAAATGCAGAATCTGGCTTCCTGCAGGATATCCCAGTGCCATTTTCTAAGAGTTCAGGCTTCCACTTCCTTTTCCTTTGTTGTTGTTGTTTAAAAACAACACAGTTGGGGAAGGGATACAAAAAGGAATGACACAAAATGACCATTAGAATGTATTGGTTCCTTCCAAATGGCCAAAGGAGTCTTGTTTCCAAATAGCAATAGAAATACACTACACCAAGGATGATTGGTTGCTTATACCATCTTTAGGGACCATCCACAAAGGGCCAAACTTCTCACCCTTCCTAATGGCCCTAGTCATGCACTAGGATACAGAGGGATCCTAAGAAAATGGACTTCTTGTGGACAGAAACAGCAACAACAAAATTAAGGTAACATTTGCTTAGGGTCCAAAAGACTGTTGGTTCACTTCTTACGCTAAGAGGAAAATTACAGCTATTGCTTCTCCATAGCTCCATCTCACTGCACTGATGAGAGAGGTAACAACATAACTCTTCCCACATGATTTTCATCATTCAAATATTAACAGAGCAGCATGGGATGGAGCCTTGAGGAAGTGCCAACCATATAATAATAAATAATATTACATAACACTGGCCCTATAACATAACCACGGTTGCTAACAGTATATGGCTAGAGTGACCTTCATTCTTTGTTTTTTACTGTCCCTTCCTACGGCGGCCAGTTTCCAATTTCTTACCAACTAACATCCCATCAGCTCTATCTTTCTTTCCTCTTGATTATTCCACTATGCCCCATTTTGCAATTAGGGCACTGTACCTAGCCTAGCATGAACAACATTATCTCAAATAGACGATTTCTACTTCTACTGAATGGACCCTAGAGGCTGATTTAGAGCAAACCTACACAATCAGAAACATTACATGGTATACACCCCTCCTAGGCCTGAATTCTTTCAGATTGCAGTTGGAGGATCACATATTCGTATGCCACCCCCTTAAAAAAAAAAAACCTTCCCTGTATGCAAAAAAAAAAATACATCAGAGAGAAGGCTAAGCTAGAACCCTTCTCCCTGACAAACTAGGTTTCCACAGGCAGGTAGCCTTTTTTTACATGACAGGTCATTCAAACATGCAAGTTCCCCCCATCTACATTCTAAAGCAGTAGGACTGTACCATACAATGTTTCTGAATGTGATGTTTGTCTTCATCTCTGAAGTGTCGACAATCCTGATATGGAGACTTTTTATCAGTTCAGTTTTCTGTGAAGAGTCTTTTCTCCAAAATTATTCCCATGTGTCAATTGCCAGATTAGAGAGAAAGTTCATTTTGAAACACTCATTAGCCGTGAAGCTCACCCTGGGCAAACCATCATCTTTCAGTCTAGCCTAGTTCATAGAACTGTTGTGAGGATAGGGGGTACACTGCCTGAGTTCCTTAGAGGAAAGGTGAGATTAAATGTCATAAAACAAAGAAAATGGCAACAGCCAATTTTCCTGCATGTGTGTGTATAACAGGGTTATTTCAGAGAAACAGCTCCTCATGTAAATCTGATGTACTGAAGTCATTATGCGAGAACTTCATCTCAGATATTCACATATCGAATAAAAATGTGAACCGCCCAGAGTTTTGTGAACCGCCCAGAGAGCTCCGGCTATTGGGCGGTATAGAAATGTAATAAATAAATAAATAAATAAATAAAAATGATTAACTAATTTGATCAAATGATGTTTCTATAATGCATGTAACTGGCATAATGCATTGTTTATGATCACTGTGAAGAATATGATCGTCCAGTTGTGAAATCTATCTTGCAATAAGGCCCTTGTCTGTGTCGAATCCCCTGGTATGAGAGGCAGTGTGGAGAACCAGCAGCAACAAGCCCTGTTCCCCACTGCTTCATCAGAAGACATCACATTCAGTGCTGCCTCTGACCCTGCCAAATCCCATGGGCATTCAGGGACACCCATTACTGGGTGGCGGCAGTGGTATAGAGATATCAGCAAAGAAAAAGAGATATCAGCAAAGAATTTTCATATTGGCAGCAGCATTCCTGGCTTGCTCTCCCTGAAAGGGGCCAAGGTGACATTAGTAGAGAGGACAATCACGACTTGCAGAGTATGCATGGAGGAAAGAACCTGGGACAGATCCAGACCTTGCTGTGAGGCCAGAGTTAGTGGATTCTGTCCATGGCATAAGACCTGGAGAAGGCAGAGTAGCTTCTTTAAAGATACCCATTTCCATGGCAATGATACTCAAAGGGAGGGATGTTTACAATAAAATAATATTTTACACTAACGTTTATAAGAGACAGGAAGGGGTACATGTTGATTCTGAGCCAAGCACAAGTGTGAGACTGAGAACGTTTCTTAGCCCTCTGCATAAATCTGACCAGATGGCAGAGAATCCAGACAAAAGGTTTTGTCTTTCAAGCCCAATATCATGGTCTGCTTCAGATAGGCAGAAGAGGGAAATCTTCAAGGCCTGTCCTACGCCAGATCTACACTACTGCTTTAAAGCGCTTCATAACAGTTTTGACAGCTGTATATGGAGCATGTACTGGGCCCCAACAGTTGTCAAAACTGTTATAAAGCGCTTTAAAGCAGTAGTGTAGATCCTGCCCTAGAGTTCCCTGCATAACTGGTGCACACAGGCTTACTGCCTCAGATAATGAAGGCAGCACATAACCATCAGGGCTAGTAGCCATTGACAGCCTTCTCCTCCAGGAATTATCCAACCCCCTTTTAAAACCATCCAAATTGGTGGCCATCACTACATCTTGTGATAGTGAGTTCCATAATTTAACTATGTGCTGTGTGAAGAAGCACTTCCATTTTATATGCCCTGAATCTCCCACCAATCAATTTCATGGGATGACCCGGCTTCTAGTATTTTGAGAGAGGGAGAAAAACATCTCCCTATCTACATTCTCCACACCATGCATAATTTTGTACACCTTTATTATGTCTCCCCTTAGCCTCCTTTTTTCCAAGCTAAACAATCCCAGCTGTTGTAACCTTCTTTCATAGGGGAGAGATGCTCCAGACCCATAATCATTTCAGTTGCCCTTTTCTGCACTTTCCCCAGCTCTATAATATCTTTTTTTAGGTGTGGCGACCAGAGCTGTACATAGTATTCTAAGTGTGGTTGCACCAAAGATTTGTATAAAGACAAGTATGATATTAGCAGTTTTATTCTCAATTATTCTCACCCTCCCCTGCATTCCCAAAACAAGTCAAGATTTAGAAGTCAAGTCACCTTGATATATCCAAACAACAAAGGTAAGAAACCCAGAGATGATTTTGGGCTCCCTTACTGGAGGCAATTGCTTTGGGAGCACATAGCTCAATACATCCTCCGCTCCATAGCTGCGTCCAAAGGCAGAAATACCATTTCTTTCGGCTTGAGGGCCAGGTATGGGCAGTATAAGGAAAAAAGGAGTGCTGCTTGTACTCTTGGTGGCTGATCCCTTCGAATCATCCAAATGAGCATTCGAAGATTTAATGAAAGCAAAATGCAACCTTCCTTCCCCCTCGTGGCCGGCTAAGTCTGTGCTCCATCTGACCCAAACCCTAGCCAACGCTGCAATCCTATGCAAACTTACCTGGCATTAAGCTCCCTTGAACACAGTGGGACTTACTTTCGAGTAAACATGCATAGGATTACACTGCAAGAACGCGGGGAACAGGCGGATCTGCAACCCGCGCAGCAACAGGACTTCTACAGACAACTCCCGAGTAGAGTTTCTCTCGCTCCTTCCGCCCGGTTCAAGTGAAATACACAGTTCTCTTCAGAGGAGGCGTCCGTCAAGCGCGGCGGGAAAAGAGAAGGGTGCGCAAGAGGATCCGGCTAACAAGGTGGAAGGGAGACTCCGGAGCCCGGGCAGAAGCCAGCAGTCTGCCCAGATCCCCCTTCCCTCCGAGCCGCAGCCGAGGGTGGCGTCGGCGCGGCAGGCGCCCAGCCCAGCCCCTCTAAGGCTCACATTTCAGATCAACCCGTGAGTGACCTCATTTGCATCCTTTCAGATAATGCATTAGCATGTGCCCAGAGACTCTTACGAACTGCAACCCCCGACCCGGGTCTCCTCCACGTAGCCGGATCACTGATAAGGAACCCACCTTACAGCCAGCTGCTCCCCCCGCCACCTCTGGTGGTTGGGGCGGAGAGCCCAGCAGGCCAGGCCGTCTCCCCTTTCTTCCCCGCGTTCAAGACCGCTGGCTGTTTGTCAGCCAGGCTGGCCTAAACCAAGCCTTGTAGGGTAAAGGCAGCCTCACGTCTCTTGCAGCAGCAGCAGCAGCAGCAGGAAGGAACAGGGCTGGCAGAGAAGGCCCCACTAACACCCCCTGCCCCAGGGTACTAAAACTCAGGCCTGAAAAACGGCTGCTCCCACACTTGCGTAGGAAGATGGCCCTACAAACCCAACTGGCCTGGCCAGGATCCCTCCAAGGACCGAACATCTCCACCCCACTCCTAATATACTTACCTGGCCGCACAGTCAAGATGGCGCTGCAGCAGGCCTCGCCCACCTCGTTGGTGGCGCAAACCGTGTAGAGGCCGGCATCAGCCACGCGGGCACTCCTGACCAGCAGGGTGTGGCGTTCGCCCTCTGCTTTGATAGGGCGAGTGGTGCTGCTCCGAAAGGGGATGCCGTCCTTTCGCCATGACACTGTGGGAAAGGGGTTAGGCGAGATCAGAGCAGGTGGGAGCATCTCACTACCCCACACATATGTAAAATCACCTATTTAATATGCCGAGTTCTGTTACTGCCAAAGAATGTCTGTTTTGGAACAGATGGGCATGAAACCACACAATTGCTGCCTTTTCTGAATTTCCTAAAAGGGACAACCTACACATTTCATTTCTAGGGCTGTAATTTCCCCTGGGTGATTTTCAAGTCCTAATGCAGGGCCACAGTTTTGCGCAGGTATTGATCTTGGAAAATTACTTCCCAGAAAGAATTGCCAAGTCTTGAAAGAATAGTTTTTAAAATGGTGCTGGAGAGAGGGGGAAATTCTTTGCACCAAGGGACAAAGCCCAGATCAGACCTGGAGCGGAAGCACAAGGGGCTGAGCCCAGCAATTTTGGTATGTGAGCGGGAAAAGGCCTAACGCAAATATATCTAGGAGGTACAACTTAAACAAAACAAAATGGCTTTGCTTCTTGTTTTTCTTGTAACAAAATCAAATCAAAAACTCTTGGCCGGGTGACCTTGGGCAACATTCAAAAGTGGGGTTTCTTATTGATGCAAACTGGGCACTATAGTTATATAAACATTTCCACCCAATTGGTTTATTTGTATTTCTTTGATCTATGGATCTGTGATCAAGGAGAGTTGATAGACAGGCCAGGGGACAGTTGGGGCCCATCTTAATCTGGTGTGCGCTGGGCACCACCCCATATGTTTGCCTGTGCATGCTCCTCACCCGCTCTGTGTCTGGTACCCCATTCACTTGCCTTCTGGGGAAGGGTTGCCTGTGATGATACATTTGAACAGCACCTCAGTTCCAGCTATGATGGTTACATCCTGGATAGGGATCTCAAAGATGGGGGCCTCCAGGGGGTCCTCGCCCGCAGAGATGTAGGAATCATCAGAGGATTCTGCGCAGAGAGAGGAGGAGAGAACAGCTGCAGAAGGGGCTGTATGGAGGAAGGCTAGGGGTCTAAAACCCACATGAAAAGTCTTTGCCCTACCAATGGGGAAGGAATGTGTTTAAATCTTCTTAGCCCCCTTAATCAGGATGGATGCCCTGGGAGAGTCCTTTTATGTGCTAGTGCTTACAATTTGCACAGAATCCATAATCTCTAGCTTTTCCAACACAGAGTGTATTCCTGATCTGATGTTACCTAGCTGAGTCCAAAGGATTAGATGAGCTCCCTGAGCAGGAAAGCTCCTCTGCCTTGATGCTAATAGCCCTGATCACAGGTCTTTAAAGAATAACTGAAAGGAGATGGATTCCATTTCGCTTGATTTGATTTATTACATTTATATACCGCCCCATAGCCGAACCCTCACAAAACCACACAGTTACAGCTGGATACATTCAAAGTTGATCCTAGGCATAAATGTGTCTAAATATATGAGTGATTGCTTATTTATTGGGTTAGGCTGATTATTATTATTATTATTATTATTATTATTATTATTATTTATTTATTTATTTATATAGCACCATCAATGTACATGGTGCTGTACAGAGTAAAACAGTAAATAGCAAGACCCTGCCGCATAGGCTTACATTCTAATAAAATAGGAAAGAAGTGGGTGATTTACTTTTCCATCAGTGATTCAAAGACCCAGTATAGCAGCTATGCATCCCAGACATGTTTACCTTTCAGACTTGGCTCCCATCTACAAAATGGGGATACTGAGGTCAGTCTACCTACCTTTCAAGGCTGGACCAAAGAGCAGTTCTTGTCACTCCTGACCCAGCAGCTGTTTGTACACTGAAATTCCTGTCACAAAATCTAGGTAAGCCATCAGGTGACAACAGTTCCCTGTTAAGTTACGTGTAACCACAGGGAGCTGCGAACCAATGAATTGTTGTACACATGGCACTCCATTTTGCATTTGCCAGCTACTTGGAGACCCTCACTACATTCATTAGGCACCATCAGAAATGGGATATAAAGTCCTGTTTTTGAAACCGTTATATTCGTCTCTACATCTTTCATTGATGAGAGGAGCTATGTGTGTCCCTTAATTTTATGGAAAGCTATAACAATGACAGATACTGCCAACCAGATTGAGTAATCTTGTTTTTTAACTGCATGTGCTTAGCATAGATTTTACATCTATTGTATTCTGCTGTTAGGTCCGACACTCCCTTAGACACTTCCTGTTGTTGAGAGCTCATCAATCACTTTCCTTCTGCAACTTACCTTATTTGTCTGATTTGAAATCTAAACAAAGTGTGTTTGACTGGCTAAAATGGTGACTTCCAAAACTGGCAACTGTTCTTAAAAATCACTTATAAAAGTGGGTTGTTTTTCTAGAGATAAACAACTGTCTCAGGTAAGATGCCAGTGTGAAAACAGGTTGATCTACTCTGGTTTCTCAGTGTTAAAAGTCAAGACAAGACTGGGTCTGTGTAAGAAATATACTTGTCCAATGAGATCAGTTCTTTATAGTACTTTTTCACACTTCAGGTTGGGAGCATGGGAATTTGTTGTCTTAATAAGATAGAGAAGAATAAAATGTGTGAGCTTTGAGTGAACAGAAGAAGTGGGAGGTAGATAAGTCAGAGTAATCGTAATCCACATTGCCATATAAAGAGCTCCCCTTCCCCCATAAAATCATTAAATCCAGAGTCGTTACTTAACTACACCACTGGCCTCTTGAGTATAAAGTCTGCCTGTCTTGAACAATGCCACTTACCTGTGGCTCATCTCCTCTGGCCCTGGATACCTCTGCACTCTGACCATTTGCCTGCCTTAAACTACTAGCTTGCCTCTGGACCCCACCTGGCTGATAAGTTGTTCCCTTCTGAACTTGGGGATCTGTTCCTGTTTCCATTTGGGGTGCTGACCCCACCCCCCACAGCAAACCACTGTCTCTGACAATGTGTGTGCAGTGTCTCTCTCTCGCTCTGTGTGTGTGTGTGTGTGTGTGTGTGTGTGTGAGAGAGAGAGAGAGAGAGAGAGAGAAAGGGTGTTTGTGTGTGTCTGAATACAAAGGAAGAAACTGAGTTATTGTGTGCTCTCAAACCTTAGCAAGCCTCTCATCAGCTTCAAAAAGTTCCAGTACCACATGGATCAGCAGGGCATGGTCTCCATCCACAAAATAATAAAGGACACACTTATTTATTTATAGGCACTGGGATTAGCCCAACAGGACAGCTCCCAGGATTGACTTTATAACAAGTGAAAGTGGAGGAAACATATACAAGATGATGATGGGCTGGTGAGCATACAGCCAGATTTACTCAGGAGTGATGCACGCGCACCTTCTGTAGGCATAAACATGAATCATTGCTTTGAAGATATGGCAAGAGACCATAACCCCAATTTTGGAGGTTGGCTTGCTAGAGGTCCCTTTCCCTGAAACATCACAGCTTCAGAGAACATAATGGATTTACAAGGTGTCCTCTATATTTTAAATTCTGATTTGGCAACCCTAGCTAGGGACACAGCAACACGCTTACCAAGGGTTATCAATACACAGTATCAGGGTAGACCAGTATGACAAAAGCCTTTTCATCCTCACTCAGGGAGGAAAACTAAGGGCGATGATACTAAAGCTCTGTTTGTCCTTTCGCAATAAGCAACTGTGATGTAAATGAAATAGAACACAAGTAGGCTTAAGACTGGCAACTAAAAAGAGAAAGGAGTTTAGGCTACTTAGCACAAATTGGCAGAGAATGCTCAAGGAAGGAGGAGGGGGAAAGGACAGATCTGCCCCAAGCTCCTTTTCTGACCCCCAACTCCCTATCTCTGCCAGAGGCTTTGGTCCTCCCATCCTTTCATGTTGTTTTCCTGGCTCTTTTATCTTCACCCCACTCTGGTCCACTCACTGGGGTATTATAGTTCCCTTGCCTGGCTCTTGTCCAGTTCCTCACATCCGGTGCCAGGCGCATGCACAGGCGATGCTTCCAGGCAGGCCCTGACTGAAAGCTCCATCCTGCGAGCATTTTATTGCACGCTCGTTACTGGGCACTCACAGAGTTTGCTCAGGTCCCTCACATGACGTTGTCTGCCTCCCACACGCCTTCCGCCCCTTCTGACCTTCCTCACGCGACCAAAAAAAACCCCACTCATTAAGTCCAATGTTTTTTTTAAACTCGGAATTGCTGCTCTCTCTCCTGCTGTGTGCAGGAAAAGCAGCGCCATTAGAACAGCGGGACTCAATAGGTCTCCTGCTCATTCTGTCCTTCCTCTTTTGAAAAGAGGAAATAACTGAGGAATGAAAACACAGGCGGAGAAGCGAAGGTAGGGAGCGTGTTAACTCCCCGGTGTGATGGAGCTTTGAGATCACCTCCCAGGCACTGATGAAGTGGGCAGAAATTTGAGAAGCAGCCAGGATTGATCTGGGCAAAGCTTGCCTAAGGCCCAGCACTTACCAACCCTTCTTGATGAGCTCATCCAGTCCTAGGCAGGCAGGCAGGCAGGCATGATGCCCTGGGCTGAATGTCAAAGGGGTTGCCTAGACTAGAAAAAAGAACACTGGGTCCCCCCTCTCCATCTTTGTCAGGAGGACAATTCTCCCCAAGGCACAGTGAAGAGGATTCCTGCCTGGCCTTATTAGCCTCTTCCCTAGTCGGACCACCATAGCACTCGCCTTTATTCCATACCTGGTTCGGGTGACGTTCGTCGGGTCCGGCGGCCTTTGCCCCTGCTCCGTGCGCTCTTCCCTTCCTGTGGCTGCAATGCATTGTCCTTTTTCTCTGACACTTTCCCAGACTTTCTCTCCAACTCTCTGCTTGCACCCTGGGCTCCTGCTGCCCTGCTCCTCTCTGTGCCCGCTTCTGCCTTGGTCCAGGGCAGGGAATGTCCATCCTGGCCAGACTCCCGTTTCCGGGCATGCGAGGCTTCACTTGGACCCTTTGGCTCATGGTTCGCTTTCGCTGGGTTCGCAGAGCCTCCGTCCACACAGTCATTGCTCTCCAGGGGTACAGTCCGCAACAGCTCCCTCCGTCCGGGCGGGGCAGCATGGGACAGCGGGCACTGCTCCACCTTCCGCCGCAGATCCTGTCCGTTCAACTCCGTGTCTTTCGGACCTCGGCTCAGTTCTTCCTTCTGATCAGCTGCGGCTCCGCTCCTGGAAAGAAGCTTTTGCGTCCCCTTGGGCTCATCTCTGGGCCCCACCAGTCCCACGCTGGACAGCACTAGCTGTTGCACACCGTGCGCATTCTCCGTCAGTGGCAAGGCCTTGAGGGGCTTGAGCTTCCTTGGCGGGGGAACTCTGGGGGCGGGCGGCTCGGCAGAGGCACGTGGAGACGGTGAGCTGAACAGTTCTTGGGATCGCCGCAGCTGCTGCTGGGACACAGTGCGCTTAATGCGCCCCAGTTCCTCGGTGAATTTGTGCTCCAGGTCATGCACGCGACTAGAGAAACGGCCGCGCTCATCCAAAGAGGCTGCCTTCTGGTGGAAGGCCTGGCGCCGAAAGGCCACCCCTCCCAGCTCGGAGCGGGTGTCCTCTTGTAGGTCCTCATGAGAGGCAGCCGAGATGAAGGGGCTGGCGTCGTCGAAGCCGGGCTGATCAAAGGAGCGTGTCTTGCGTAGGGGCAGCCACGTGTGGCCCACAAAAGGGTTCTCATTCTGCTCCAGACTCTTCCGCCGTTCCTCAAAGAACTTGAGCTTGTCGAAGATCTTGGAGCCTGACCGGGGCAGCTTGGGTGAGGGGCGGAGGACAGACACGCGGCTGGAGGCCTCGCTCAGCGGTGTCTGGGGCCGTGACTCCCCCGTGCCAGCCTGAGAGTAGCCCGATGACTTGGGGCGCTTAAGCTTCTCGTCAAATTCCTCCGACGCTGTGTCCTGGGAGTCAGGGGGCATCAGCAACTTTCTGCGGGGAGCCACAGGTGGTGTGGGGCCACGGTTGGCCCCCGGGGGCTGGGCTGGGCACTGCCCTGCTCGGGGGGACACTGGGCGCTGGAGAGGAGGTTTCTGTGCAGGTGGGTGGAGGGTATCTGTGCTGGTTTTGCTGCTGCTGTTGGCCTCATCCCTCCGATACCCACCATGGGGGAGGCTGCTGCAGTTGAAAAACAAGAGATGGCAAGGTTTGCTAAGGCAAGAGAGCCTGGAAACTCTGGGGAGGTGAGCAACAAAGGAGGAGACACCTACAGGGTCAGTAAGCTATGGGCATAAGGGCAACTGCTTACAATGGCACCTGGGGCTAAATTGCCCTTGTAAGAGAGAGAAAGGGCTACGCCATTCTCCACTTCCCTGAGAAGAAGGAGAAACGTCAAGATCTCTGTCTTGATCTGAAGACTTGGTGTAGGGGAGAATTGTTCCCCAAGTCAGATTTGCTTATGGCTCTGGAGGTTCTGTGTGTGCGCGCGCTCATTCGTGCATGTGTGTAGGGAGGGGCATGTGTTTGCCTTCTCTTACAGCATGAGGCTTTGGAGCTCTTTGCTCTCCATAGAGCTTTCCACAATGCACCTGCCCTCAGCTGTGGTTTGAATGACATACAGATGAGTCCTGCCTCCTACCAGGGGCTTTGGTTCCCTTCCAACTCTATGATTCCAGGATTGGCCCGATGGGTCTGCGCAACGTCCAGGAAAAGCAGCCACTCTCTAGGGCAAGATCCAACAGTTGGTCTTACCTGCTGAATGAGTTGTGTCAGGGCGCCACACTAGGGCGAAGGAAGACATTTGGGGTTTAGTCAGGCTATACATCAGTGTTATCTCAGATTAGCATAGTCTAGGCTGAGGGGCAGGGTGGGGAGACATGGGGGAGGCCCTAGTGCAGCCACAAATGCAACACAAAGGAGAGGGGAAGAGAACAGAGAGCTGTAACCAGGACACCAAACATGCTTCTTCCTCCCGGCATAAATACTAACTCTGCTGTACACGCAAACGGGCATGCACACTCATTCCAATGCCAACTTAGGGGGCTTCCAGACAGAGGGCTCCTAGCACTAGCAACCAGAAGGCATTGGGCAGTTGTTCTATTCCCACCAACCCCATTTCCTTAGTGGATTTTCTCATTTAAGGTAAAAGACGGAAGACGTGATGAGAAAACATGGGAAGGTGATGTACATTTCTGAGACTGAGTCAAGGTGATGGCATCAGAAAAGCCTCATCTGGAAGCACCCTCAGTTCCTTAAGAGAAATGGGTGTGCATGTTCAGCTGCACACAGATACACACACAGAGACACAGACACACACAGACACACACAGACACAGAATGACAGTTGTCCATGTGTATGCTTAATCATACGCCAGTCTTTCCTTCACGTTTTAACAACAGGCAGTGTTGATGACAAGCATGAGGATAAGGAAGGGGGAAGCAACTTCAGGAAGGAAGAGGAGGCATGTGCAGGAGTCTCTAGTTCTCATAGGGACCTGGATCCTAACATAGCCCTGCCCCCACCCTCCATCAGATCCTCCTTGCTACATCCTCACTGCCTCTGCAAAATCAACATGGGACTTGCTATCATTATTAGAACACGCTGAGTCTCAGCTTTCATTTTAAAGAAGAGTTGCTGGTGTCGCGTTTCCCATTGTTGCAGGGGGTGGCGGGGAAGAATAAAAACGTGTGGGTGGTGCCTGCTAATGGCTCAGCAGCGAGAAGGGATCTATCTACGGCTACAAAGGAAGAGCCATAGCCGTGGCACTCTGCACAGCTTCTTATCTCTTCCTGTGGACTCACAGGTTGGCCTCCCCACCTCACTGCAGTTAACTATAACAAAGACACCTTGCCTATATGACCGAACAGAGGTCATCACATCACAGCATCTGTGAAATCCCTAATCAGTCTCTTCCTTTTTTGAAGTTTTTTTTTAAAAAAAGTAATAGGAGCATCCCTTGGCAAAGTCTACAGGCTTCTCCACACCAGTTTTTTTTTTTTTTTTATCCTGCAACTTTACGGGAGCTTCTGCTTCCGGATTCTTTGCGGGATTAAGATCTACTTCACACACACTTCCTGGGGCATTTATCATGCACTCATCATTTCCTACTCATGGTTCTTTGGGGTTCTTTAGATGACATTGTCCAATTTCCCTTCTATGTCTAAAGAGTGCTTTTGGTGAGGTTTTTTTAGAGCAGGGAAAATTTAGTATTTAATTGTGAAAGCTATAAAAACTGCTTGCTTTATTTGTGCATTTGCAGTTCCCCACAGTGTCGCCTAGGGGTTATGTAGTGGAAAAGCAGGAAAGGAAACAGTCTTCGCGTACTGCTCAGTTTTCAATTCTGCGACCAATCCAAAACTAGATGCAGAGATTAAAAGCCTTGTGTAGAAAGAGCTCACAATCTGATGTCACACCTGGTTTTGGTTGGTAATTCAAACCAGTCATTTAGCTTCTGGTTTATCACACCACAGAGATCTAAAGGTGTTCATTTTTTAAGAGGGAAGAATTTTGGGGGGAGGGAAGAAAGAAAAAGAACCCTGCTTTCATCCTCATGGATAGGAGATATCTAGTAGCCTTTGACCTTTTCCCCATATTCACAGTGTGCCTCCAGGTTTACCTGCCTGAATTTCTTTAGTACTAGGTGAAATGTTGGCAATAGAGCTTTGGTTTGAAGACCCCTTGAGAGTGAAGCAGTGGAGGCTGGTGGCTCTGATGTCAGTGGGGCAGTGCATCCGCTCTGGGTTTCAGTTAGAACCAAGCAGAACTCTAAAGGAGCCGTGGCTTGCTGTGGTTTTACCAAGCAGAGTAGTGCTTGGAGCAAGTCCCTATGAGAGTCACTGCCACCTACCGGAGGGGTAGTGCAGCTACACAGACACCCAAGCTTTCCAGGATTGGTTTGGTGAAGATAAAAGTGGGGACAGATGCAGGGCAGCATGGGGCAACCGTTAGGGCAAAAGCTGGCAACCTTGTGCCCTCCAGAAGTTTTGGACTACAACTACCATGAGCCCCAACCAGTATGGCCATCAGTCAAGAATTAAGGGAGCTGTGGCCCAAAACATCTGGAGAGCACCCAGTTGCCTACCCCTGCCCTAGTGGTTACGCCATGCTACCTTGCATCTGCCCCCATTTTATTCCCACCAAACCAATCCTGGAGGCTTGGGTCTCTGTGCGGGTGAAATAAAACTTCCAAGGTGAAATGGCAATTTCCCATCAGACTAACATGTGCCAACTTGACTGACTTACATACAGCACATTCTAATCACACTCAAGCACTTTTAAGTCCCATTGGTTTTCAGTAAGATAAATGTAAGCATGCGCTTAACCCTTTCCATGAAATAAATGCAACGTTCAGACCAAGACTCCTGTTTGGTCTGAATGCAGGTGCAGTGGACTGTACTCTCCTAAGCCACGTGGCAGCAGTGGTAGGGGCTGGTGGCAGCAGTGGTAGGGGCTGGCAAAGAAATGGACACATAATGTGTCCATTTCTTTGCCAGCCCCTACCACTGCTGCCACGTGGCTTAGGAGAGTACAGTCCACTGCACCTGCGTTCAGACCAAACAGGAGTGCCAGGGCTCTTTATACATCGGTAACAAATGCACTGCTATCCGTCCGAGTTTGGTGTTGAGGGTTCAAGACCATATCCCTGATGCAATACCCAGACTAGACGACATGGCTTTGAGGTTTCCCACTGCCACATGATGGCATGGGGTCAGCTCAAGGCTGAAAACGGGCAGCAAACCCCAGAGTAAGAGAAGCTGTGGTGACTCTGCTCCTTCTGCTGAGAGAGGAGACTGCAGCCTGGTGGGTGGTGGTGAGGGTGGGATGCCTACCTACAAGTAGCCTACAGTCCTCCTAACAACAGCCTAGGAGAGTGATTGCAGGAGGCTTTGGAGGTGATGGGTGGGGAGAGAGACTGCAGCAGAGGAGAGGCA
This sequence comes from Elgaria multicarinata webbii, assembly GCF_023053635.1. Lineage (NCBI taxonomy): Eukaryota > Metazoa > Chordata > Lepidosauria > Squamata > Anguidae > Elgaria > Elgaria multicarinata. Next base: position 76,557,197 of record NC_086172.1, on the reverse strand, counting down.
ATGGCAGGAGAGGTGTGGGGCTTCAAAGGGCTGAGAGTGCAGTGGGGGCTTTGGATGGAGGGTGCCATGACATCGGGGATTAGGGTTAGGATGGAGGGGCTCAGGAGGGGTCGAGTGGTGACAGAGAGGCTGAGAATTTCATGGGGGGAGGGGTATGGCTGGGGGGTAGAGGGGAATGATGGTCCCAGCACAATGGCCCCTGCACCCCATTCCCCGGCCCCATGGCTACTTACACGTGCAGGGAGAGGGCACGGCCCCGGTACAGGCTGAAGGCACTGCCGTAGGGGTCGCTCCCCAGAGACAGGCTGTCCTCGGACCCCGGGGCCACGCCAATCAGCTCCGCCCGTGATGCCCGCACCAGCGGCTCCACCCCCAGGTGCCGGGCCTCGGCAGGTGCTTGCCTTGGAATGCTGGGGTGCAGGTAGGGTCCCCTCACGGTGGGGCCAGCCTCTGGATCCTTCTCCAACACTGTGGTTTGGCTCCCTGACCAACTGGAGTGCTCATCTGTCTGGGACAGGCCTGGCACCGAGGTCGGAGTCGTCTTCATGGAGGCATCCACCAGCGTGTCCGACTCCCCTGTCAGAAACACAAGCAAGGACTGATTGAGGGGGCTGGGAGACAGGGGTGTGGTGGTAAATTTGGAAGTGCAGGCACTCTTCGTGACAGTCCCCAGAGCCACATCCTCGAGGGGAGACCAGAAATGCAGGCAGTCCTATTGACCCATAACAGCAAACCAGTTCTAACAGTTTTGATCTCTACCAGGAACAGGTCCCTGAGCAAGCATGGGTTTTAGTGTCCCATTCAAGAATAAGCCACCCCAAAAATACTCTGCAGGGGAAAATGTCTTGTTGCTGAGAAAATCTATTTTCTCCCCCAGCTAGTGGGAGGACTGCAGCTGTGCTCAGAGGGAATAGGAGAGTCTGAGATGGGCGGCAGATAACATCATCATCCCTGCTAATCAAAAAGTGCCCAGGCTGCGTCCCTGCGTTCCCTGCACTATGCCACTGCTGGGAACCTCCCCTCCTCTTGCATCAGCCTGGGGCTAGGACTGAGAAGCACTGATAGTGCTGGGCGGGCGGAGACGAGAGGTCAAGACTACACTACATTGATTGGTAGAGCCAGAGGAGCTCAAAGACACCTTCCAAGCCTGTCCTCAGAAGAGCCTGTAATATTTTAGGATTTGATAGATATTGTTTAATTCAGGTGGCTATAAAATACCAGTTTCTCGGGGCATGCAGTGCCATTGAATATATCATGTGTAAGCGTAAGGTCATGCTCCGAGATGCTAAGAATAAGCATTTTTCTCTCAACTGGGACTCATCAGCTGGAAAGGACAAAGGGGGGCGGGAGGGAAAAGGGGGAAAAGAGACCGGTTTGGTCACTAACAGACTCAACAACCAATGTGATTCAATGAAACAGAAGGAAAGCATAAATCCACAATGTACACCACCAGACATTTCCGGCAGCAATAGGGAAGATTAATACCTTCTTATTAAAATTATATAAATGAATATTTATATAGCTCTTAATTTTTTAGTATATAACTTGTTATTTTGTCTCCCAAGACAGTCATTCAAACCAATTACAATACTTCAACTTATACCCAAGCTTATCAGGTCACCTAGTCTCAGCCTATTCTAATAATTGATAAACATTATCCAACTTCTTTGGAAAGTCTGGATGGAGGTCGTTCTTCCTTCCCGTAGCAACTTACAATATGCGATTTTATTCATCACCATGACCATCCAAGTCTTCTTTTTCTCCTGTACCAGAGATGATATATATGCTGTTCACTAAGCTTTTGCTAAGAGGATCTTTGCAGCTATTAACATAAAACTCAACACTACATCTCAAGGGATATGGTCTTTAATGTCACACTGGAGTATAGTTGTTGAGGTTAATTGTAACTCATAGCCAGTAATTTCTCTGATGCTGCTTATTACCTTCTTCCAATATTCCCTAGCCAGATTACAATACTACCATATATGGGCAGCACATATCTGTTACTGCTGAAAATATCTTAGCCATCCAGGCCAGTGCATAATACCACGTATATATTATTTTATAGAAATTTTCTCTAGAAGTCACATCTAATACAGCCCCACAACTTTTTGAACATACTTACTTCCATCATTCTTATGAAATGCTTATATCAAATTCCACCTTCATTTAATTACTTCCATTACATTATCACATATGTCTATTCATATTTAATCTCCTTTAGGGGGCAATCCTATTACAACGATCATAAGCCCCTGAACCTGGAGGCTTACGAACATCTTATGCAGAGTGGGAGGAGTGGCGGAGGTGATCTTCACCTCCCTATCCTCCCACCTTGCATTTTTGTTAGACGGGCTTTTAGCCTGTCTAGCTGGGACGTTTCGGAGTGGAGGGAAGGAGGCTGAAGAGGCTTCAAGATAAATCATATCCTGACCTCTCCAGCCTCCTCCCCTCCCACCCAAAAAACCCCTTTGCCCCCTCTCTGAAGGGGAGAGGATGGAGCTTCAATTCCCTCCTCCAAGGTCAGAACACTATCTCTGCCCATGGATCTGAGAATCCAAAGATGCAGGATTGCACCATCCAACAATAATCTTTTCTGTATGTTCAAGCTCCATAATGTTTCAAAAGAAGTATAAGCCCTGGCTATCTCTTTTCCCCAAGCTGCTTCTTGATTATTACTCCTAATTTGCAAGTAATGGAAAAAGGGAATTTCCAGGTTCACATTTATGTCTACCAGTTGAGCAAATAAAAGAAGAACTCTCCCTGGGAAATATAATTTAATTTTTTTTCAAACCATTCAGAATAATCCCCCAGTTCTCTTGCTATCCACAACTCAAAACTATTAAGTGGTTGACCAAGGGTGGGAATGCCTAGTAGCAAAATATCTCCCCCCCCCCTCCAAATTTTGAGGATTGTGTCTCTGATTATATGTCCTTGTATTCTCCCTTTCCCCTTTTAATATGCACCGTGCATTATTATCATTGTTTTGCTTGTCCTCCCAATGAACCAGTAAGATAGGTCACTATTTCTCTTATTTCTCAGAGTGGGGCTTGCCCAAGACCTGGTTCACACATAATGACAACCCAGAGAACAGATTGAGTATGGGTGGTTATTACATGCAAACCCTGCACTATAATTTAACTATGGGTTAACCACGAGCAACCCACACTTAACAACCAACAACAAACCATGGATTCTCTTCCTGGGTTGTTTGTGGTTAACAACCCAGAGTTAAATCATATTGCAGGGTTTGCATGTAACAACGACCCACGATTCAACAACTCATACTCAACAAGTTGTTATTATGCGTGATCCACGTCATACTCAACCCATAGTCCGGGTAATCATTACATGAAAATCAGCCTAATAAAACACAGCAGAATAAAATACTCAATGTTATTTATTTTAATAAAGAACTAGTAAAAATCATTATCAAAAAATCAAATGTCTATCCCTTATGGCTGTGAGTTTATACTTGTAAGTTATAAGTATAATAATGGCTTCTGAATTCTCAGAAGCCATAGCAGTGGGTAAATAGGATTTCCAGTGGTTAGGGGCAATGTAGCTCATCACCCAATGTAGCTCATCACTTCTCCCTATGACCTACAAAGCAAGAATAAATTATACAAAGTGATAGAAATGGCAGAATAAATAATGGAAAATGAGAAATATATGCAAAATGCCTGATGTAATTTATTCAGAATTCAGCTCTTCTTAGTGCAAAATTTGGAATTCCTGGCTGCAAACAGGAACACAGGAAGCCACTTAACATCAAGTCAGACTATTGGTCCATCTAGCTTAGTACTGTCTACTCTGACTGAAGCAGCATCTCTCCAGATTCTCAGGAAAGATATTTAGCCTCACCTGCTACCTGATCTTTTCTATTGGAGATACTGCCACTGATTAAAGCCATCTAGTGAGTTCCTTGTCTGGCTCCAAGCACCAAACACCACCTCTATTCATTAAGGCCGATTCTTTGGTGTTGGGTCACCCAGTATCAGGAGAAAGGTTCTACTCCCACAACCACAGCATCCACAGATGCACTACTGCACACTTTTCATGGGAGTACTCAGAGAAACAATGAAGTGGTGGCTAAACTGGGCCCTGACATGGACCCATTGACCTCAGCGACTGAGAATCAAGGCTGCTACTGCCTACATAGACTTGTCCCTCCATCTGCATTGCTCCATCCTGAGTTCTGTTATCTGGTCATGCTGGAACATGGGTGGGCAATTTGTGGCTCTCCAGATGTTGTTGGACTACAATTCTCTCCAGCCCTAGCCAGCATAGCCAATGGTGAGGGATGATGGAAGTAGTTCAGCAATATCTGGAGGGCCACAAGTTGCTTATCCCTGTGCTAGAATGCGATAGCATTTTGGAAATTGGGTCTTTTGGGGGTGGTGTGTGCGTGTTTACAGATGTGTGAGCATTATTATATATATAAGTACACCAATGTGCATGGCCTTTTACAGCAAAGGGGGGCATCCAGATGTTGTTGAACTACAATTCCCATTACCCAAGACCATGCTGGCTGGGTCAAATGGGAGCTGGGATCCAGCAACATTTGGAGGGGTATAGGTTCCCCCCTCCCAGCTTTACAGAATAAAAGTAGTAAAGATAGGACTTTTGTAGTTACTTCCGTGCTTATGCCCCAGGTTGCATTAAAGATTCTATGACTTGCTCATTTCACAATACGGCCCCTATTAAAAATGAATCACTGACTAGGATGCGTGATCTTCCTAGCAATTTCCCCCCCTTTTGCCTTGACATTCTGTGAAGGGTGTATTGAGAGCTGTTTGAAGTGACAATGTACTGCAGGGACTTAATGTGGGTAGGCAATCGTTAAAAGCTGTGATTTTTCAGCTTTATTTCTGTAGTATCTAATGACCTTTATGCTTTGCTGGGTCCATCCCTGATATAAAGTTACCTTCTTTATTAAGTTAATGTTCTGCGTCGGTTAATATGTGCCCTGCTTCCAGGAGAAGGTGCTGTCAAGTTAGCAATGTCTCCAGGGAGCAGTAATTCTCATGCTCCAATGGTAGCTGCCAGCAACAGGACAGTTACCATCGGAGAAGGAAGACAGAGACACTCTAAAGCTTGTGATCCAAGAGGGCTGGACCCCCAGGGGCAAGAGTAGCCCCTGCTCATAGAATTCATCCACTCTTTTTCATAGAGGGTGAATCAAAACAGTGTGGCCTACTTACATAGGTATTAATGTATGTAGCCTGCCAGGAATCCAGGAGAAAGGTTTTAGGCCAGCTGCCCTCCTGTTCTGTTGGACTACAACTCCCAGAATTCCTTGTATTCCAACACATCAGGAGGGCACCAGGTTAGGGAAAGCTGTTTTAAACCAATGTTCCAAGAGAGCAGAAGTGAACACCCAAGAGTTTGGCCTCTGATAAACGGATCAAGAACTGTGTAATGTGTGAGATACCACCTCTGCCACAGAAACCCTAGTGCATGATAACAGGGAGGTTGCAGGCTGGGATTATGAGGACATTATGAGGCAGGAAGTCTGGAACTCCAGCAGGAAGATCATGAATTTTGTGTCAACTCTGCTCACCACACTTTGCCAAATTTCTCCATCCCCGGCCTGGCTTCTGCTCACCTGTAGGGGAGCTGTAGGTTGTCTCATCCTGGAGCTGGCTGCGTTGGGTCACCTGTGTGCTGCTGGCGTCATCTTCTCCCGTCTCCGAGTCTAAAGTGAGTGAAAGAACAAGGTGAAGAAGGGACCTTGCTAGATAGGTCAGTTCACAGCTTCACCTCGGGTGCTCAGCCCCATTAAGAGCCACAAACAGACAACATGTGACTCACAAGTCCTTGGTACAATCTTGAAAATTCAGCTCTCAGTATTAAAACAACATCAACAACAACCACAAGAGAGAGGGAGAGGAGAAAAGTTCCCAACAACAACAACAATGAACAACAACTACAAGAGAGAAGGAGGGGAGAAAATTTCCCAATTGTGTAGATATGCTTGAAAGTATAAGAACCACTGATTTGAGAGGTACAGACACCAGGAGGCAAAACAGAACTCTTATATTTCACCACACTTTCTGATTACATGGTTATTAAGCCACTTTTAAGGAACCAACTTGGGTTTTACACATTTGGGTTAGAGAAATACCAGAGTTTTCCAGCCAGTTAAGGTAGCTGGGAGTCTGAACAAGCAAGTCTAGAATAAGTCACATTTCTTCAAAACTGCTGTTTCCTTATTATATTTGCTTTTATTATGTAGATCGCTCTGAGAGCTTCAGCTACAGTATAGGGCGACTCATAAATTGAAGGAATGAATAAATAAATAGATGGGAAAAGATATTAAAGATATAAATTTCAGACAATATATAGCATATAATATAATAAAAGGCCCTGCTTTTTTCACCATGTGGGAATGTAAAGGAAAATCACTACAAGGTTCTGGGGAAAAAAAGTACTAAACCCCTTATCATCTAAGCAAAACAAAACTAGAAAAACCAATAAATGCTGGAAATGCTTGCAACCTAAAACTGACTTTTCACATATGGCCAATTGCCCAAAGATAAACGTTATTTTGGGCGAAAATTCTTAAATGTGATGTGTTTCATATTCAGTTACCCTATCGTTCTTAATCCTTCTCTAAGATCGCACAAATGTTTTGATGAGTCAATTTGACAAGAGCCACTCCAGGATCTAGGAACCGCAGAAAAGACGTTGATGGCAAAAAAAGGGCTGTGAACCTTCCCCTCCCTCACTAAAAGAATGGCTGGCTAAATTGGGGGAAGCTGGCAGAAATGTCAAAGCTTACGGAATATGTGCAATTAAGGGGTGGCAGACAGTGTTCAGAGGCTTTTTGGACTAAATGGTTTCCTTTTGTTGATGTTACAAACAGAAGCTAGAATGTGAAGGCCCATTTGTATACAAGAGCTCTTCAGTATTGTCAACCATTTTCTATAGTCTTTGTTATGAGCATTCTTTGTATTTTTCATAAGTGTTTAATAAAGGATTGGGGAGATGGCGGGAGGACACTGCTTCTTGGCAACAAAATGGCATGCAAAATAGTCTCAGGTGCACACACACACACACACACACACACACACACACACCGGCAGAGTTCCTGTTGTACCACCACAAGGTTTGGATTAGGAAAGTCCAAGGGTGCATCCAGAGTGTGTAAGCGTGCAATGGTCCTGCCTCAGTTACAGAATTTTAGGATGGGAGGAATCCCGGCAATGTTGTCTTCCACTTGTAACCCCACCCATGTTTTTCCATCACTCCATCTTTTTTTTTCCATCTGTTAAGGAGGGGAAAATAGAATCGCTGCACCATGCCTTCTGATTGGTACCGCGAGGAGCCCTTCGTTTGGAAGCACCCCAAGTATTGGACTCTGTAATTTTCACTGTGTGGCTTTCATTTTCTTCTACAGCGCCCCTCATTTTGAAACATGTTCAACACCAAGGGCTCAGAGCGCTCCATGTTCAGAGAAAGGCACCAGATGACAAATACTCTACCTTTACAAGTAAATAGGCAGATTATTGGAAGCCTTGCAAAACCAAGGATTATTGGAGGCCTTGCAGTACCAGTTCCAATACTCAATAATTTGCTCCCCTCCCAACATCTATATACTTGGGCTGACCAGGCCTTCGTCTTCATGACGTGGGGTCTGCAGTGTGGGGTGGCATGAGATGGTGCGCTGCTGCCTTGACGCTTCTTCTGACCGTCTACAGTGGAAGGAGCGCAGTTGCAGGCTTTCTGGGAGGCACCACTGCACCTGCCCACCCAAGCACAGATGCGGCAGTTCCGGGGCACCTGTGACCACATTAGGGTTTCTTTGTTTTTAAAATTGTTGTTCTTTTCTTTCATTAGTTTTTTTTAAAGCTGTAAATGCAAAAGATCAAATTTACAGCTAAATGGGGGGGGGAACAAGAGGAGGAGGAACGGGGTGCTCCTTCCCTGGCAAAATATCCACCCCCCTTTTTTATTTTTTTAAACAAGGCTCCGCAGAGGTGCAGACCCTCGCTCAAAGTTAAAAAAAGTCAGGGCAAGTGCCCAACTTTTTTAGTGCGGAGCTTTGGGGCTTTGCCCCTGGATCGCTTCGGAGTGGCGGCTGCATCATGTAGTAAACCTGCCGCTACTCCGAAGCTACTGCAGTGGGAAAAGCACCTGTCTAGACAAGCTCCAGGTGATTAGGGGGAAAGGTATACTGCAACTGCAAGTAAGGAAACCTCAGATGGCACCTTCTCCTTTGCAATGTGCACTTAGGAGGAGGTGATTTGCACCAGAGAAGGGAATGCTTAATATTTCCCCTGCCAGTTGCTTTCCGCCTGAAACTCCGTCATCCACCTGTTTTAACTCCTGCAGGATTACAGAACTGTGTTTGCAAGATAAACAAGATTCCTGAATGTGGAAAAGGATAAAAGCAGCAGCAGGGAAGTTTCAAGGGGGAAAGGCTGTAGCAGAGAAGAGGGTTTCCTCCTTCATCTCCTCAGCTGCAAACCACTGGCTCCTATAGGCACTTTGCAAGGGAGAAGAGGCTTTGGAGGGCAAACTACCTATTACATACAACTTCGATTTTTGACTTTGATTTTAAATGAAAGAGGCTGCAATCTTGATCAATGGGCAGGAAGGAGGTGCTTTCCCTATGAGCCATTTTTCAGCTCATCCCAGCCATTTTCCTCTTCACGTGGGTGAAAGATGTGTGACCTGTACTGAATGCTGGCTCCCAACTGCAGCCTCTCGGTAGTTGCTTTTTATTTTTTTAAATGTTCACAGGAAAATTACATCCAATTACATGTACGGTGTCATTGGTGGTAGTTCGTTCCTTGGTTCAGTGGCAATCGGAGAGAGATTCCATGGAGTCATTACAGACTGTCCCCCTCCAAGTACAGGCGGGGCAAGGAAGGGCCATTGCACATTCCCAGAGAAGGGCAGGATAAAAATATAAATGAATAAGTCTTTGGAGTCAACTGCAGAGGGAACATGTGAGTCTGAGTAAACTACAGAGCCCCAGAGTTCACCCCTTTCTGGCATGGTGGTCAGCCCTGAGTAAAAAAAAATGCAGCTCATTTTTTCTGATAGCTGCAGCTCATTGTCTTCCATAGGAGCCTTTACACGGAAGCTCAAGGGAACTAACAGGGAAGGTGAGTGGCAGCCAAATCAAAGCGTGACCCTTTGAGGTCCCCATAAGCTTTCCCCTTGCGGGGAGGGGGTGAAGAGTTGACTGGGGTGTGTGTGTGATTGTTAGCATAATAATGTCCGGAAAGGAACACATTCAGCTGCTCCTTCTCAGAGCCTACTTTTCATTACACAGGGCTGTTTGCACCATATAATCTGGTCTTCCATGTTGATTTCTATGGGCAATAGAGTCATCAACCTTAAATGTGAGATTTGCAAGGATGCCTTACATCGTGAATTGCTGCAGGGAGTGGAAGGAATGGTAATCTGAGCAGGGATGGATTGTCATACATGGCTTTCACCCAGTCCCAAAACGAAGCATAGAAGGCTATGAGGTTGCACATTAAGAACCAAGAGCAGCAAGAATATGAAGAGAGAGCAGGGGAGAGAACTAAGGGGTAGGATAAGGTACAGATGGAGCCAAGGAAAAGAAGTGTGATTCCTACCGTAACTTTGCTTTCTGCAGGAGCGGAAAACTTCGCTTCCATAGGGGCAGCAAGAAAGAGAGACACACGTCAACAAAGTGTTACCACCCAAACCAGCCCAGCCCCATGAATATCCCCCAATGCAATGGAATTTGAAATGTCTGGCCTGTAGAACCCAGAAACATTTGGGAGGGTGCATGTGCAAGGAGAATGATCCAAAGGGCAAGGCGTACAGATTTAACGAAAGAAGATGTGAATGGGGGCGGGGATCGAAGGTGCAGGAGCCCAGGCATTGAAACTCATAAGGACCTGGGGAGCAGGGTGTAGCAGACAGGATTAATGAATGAAAAACAAATCAATGAAGTCAATGGCCCAGAAGCCTTGGGTTGGGCGAGGGAGAATATGACAGACATTTCTCCAATAATCACTGTGTGTTTCTGAGAGCCTGGTGGAAGCCTAGCACCATGCATAGCATATTCTCTCCACACACACCCCCAACCACTCCCTTCTCACTCCCTCTCCCACTGGCTTCAGCAGCCTCTACCCAATGCAAGTGCTAAGCTAAGACCCACAGCAAGAAAAGTGCCAGCTGGGCAAACCTTGCTTGCTGGTAACATAAGCCCCGAAGTGGGGATTGCTACCTCGTTATAAGACAATGACCCTGTTCAGACAACACACTAAGCCACGATGGTTAAGCTTTTTGAGCTAAACATTATGGCTTAGTGTGTCATGTGAACCATTCCTAACCATGGTGGCTACATAACCATGGTTTGAATATGCTCACTAACCATTTGGTGCAAAAGGGTTAGCAGCCTAACCATGGCTTAGTATGTCACCTGAACAGGCCTAATGCATGCAATCCTAGATGTGTCTACTGTGGGTATAGCACTGGTGGGCAACTTGCGGCCCTCCAGAAGTTCTGGCCTATAACGCTCATCAGCTCTTGCCAGCATAGCCAATAGTGAAGGATGACCAAAACACTTGGAGGGGACCTGGTTGCCTAGGCCTGGAGTATAGGATTGCCAGCTTCAACATTAAATGCTTGATCAGACCAAAGTGGACCCCCTCCAGTCTTCTGTTTCCAACAGTAGCTAGCCACATACCACTAGTGAGTTCATCAGCCACTAGGAAGTTCACAGGCAGGGCATGAAGGTGATGGCTGACCCCTCTATTTTGTCCCTGGCATCTGGTAATCAAAAGTACACTGCCTCTGAGCAAGCAGGTTCATTTCTAGCTATCGATCGATCATTCCTCTCTGGGTTTCAGTCAGAAGCATTCACAACTCTAAAGGAACTATCCAAGGTACTCCACACCTTGGATAGCTGCTTTAGTTATGACTGGTTCTGAGTGAAACCCAGTGTGGAAGTCACTGCCCACTGATATTGGAGCCACCAGCCTCCACAGCCTTTCTCAATTTGTCTGATCTAGTGGTGGAGAACCTGTGGATTTCAAATGTTGTCAGACTCCATATCTCATCAGCCCCAGCCACCAGTGGTCAGGGATGATAGGTGTTGTAGTCCAACAACACCCCAAGGGCCACACAACGGGGAAGGTAATCTAAACTCTTTAAGATAAACTCATATTGGGGGTATCACCCTAGCTGCCTCCCAAAAGTACACATGACAAGCGACACTTGCTGACTCTTCTACACAACCAGTCGAGGATCAGGAGACCCTGTCCTCTTTTGCACCGGGCCGCCCTGCTGCTCTCCCCCTCCCCCAATAACTGTATTTGAGGCAGGCCTCTGGCAGGGAGGGGCAGACGTCATACAACGCACCATGCGTGAAGCGTCCAAAACGCCGTGAGTGGCCACCTTTCTGCAAAGGAAAAAGAAAAAGAAATTACCTCAGGATGGGCAGATGTAGATGTAGAGACAGGATGGAACTCGTAGGCCTGGGTAATGTTCACAGTTTTAAGTAGCCAGTCCCTGCAGAGACCAGAGCTCCAGCATGAGGGCAAGGCCCAGGGAAAGGCTACCCAGAAGTGTACAGTGCTTTGTAACAAAGCACTATATTATTATTATTATTATTATTATTATTATTATTATTATTATTATTATTATTATTTGGTTCAGCAAGGATGGTAACAGTTCCCTACCACAGGGGAGGGGAACCTGTGGCCCTCCAGATGTTGTTGGACTCTAACTCCCATCAGCCCCAACCACACACCCATTTAGTGAAGATGATGGGAGTTGCAGTCCAACAACACCTGAAGGACCACAGGTTCCCCACCTCTGCCCTATTGCTGCCACCATGACTTCCAAGTCATTAGGCAGAGGACAGAGGCGGAGGAGCAGGCAGCAGACTGCTCGTCACAGGCCAGGCATATTAGAAGGAAGGAGCGGCTCACTTTCTGGCTCTCATTTCGCTGCACTGTGGCAAGCCCTGGGCACATGGGAATCTGCCACAGTTGGCGGATCCATCCTGAAGGGGCACATCTTGCCCATTTCACCACAGTCAAACATCCAGCCACCCCAAAGGCTCAATGCATCACTTCTACAGAGGGGTGGTTCTCCTGCACACACACCCCATTGTCCTGCAGCCATGTGTATACACATGCGCGCGCACACCACAACCTAACAACCACAGGCTGCAGTGGTTCCGCTGGGGCCAACAGCTCTCCCCATTGCTCACCCTGATCCCTCTTATGCTCTTCTATGTAGCTGCAAGCTGGAATCAACATTTGCAGGTGCCCTGTGGAAAAGGGTCGCTGGCACATGGATTCAACTATAACCTTCTAAGTGACTGGTTACCCAGCGGGCAGACCAGTCATGCTCTCCTGCAGGAAAGGACAGCTCTCTTGATCCACAAACAATGATAGAGCTGTACTTATGTGCATACATAAGAAAGAGAAAGAGAGAGCAGTGGCAGCAGCAGCAGCTCAGGCATAAAGCCTCCCACTCCTCATCCCCAGGTTTCCTGCTGTCCCATCTCCCAGCAACTCTGCTCCACCAGCGATATTTCCATAATACTCGTAATGAAGTGAAACACCCTGTGCAGCAGTAAATAGGGGTGACGGCATCGAACTGTGATGGTGAAACAGAGTGCCGGTATAACAGAGAGGGACCTTCACACAAAGAGAGATAATCCATTCAGACATGCACACCGCACCTAGTGCTTTATTCTCCTCTTTCTGTTTTGCACTGTACATCACCGGAGGTGGGGGGGATCAGATACCCAAACCTGAAGAAGTAAATGCTCCCCGTGGCATTTGATCTGCTCCAGGTGGATTTGTATTCTGGCCAGGCCAGCTTGCCCCCACTGAGGCTGGTGCTGGCTGGCAGCCATGTGCCAGGCCAGGAAGATATATGAACAGATTAGCTCTGCTGTCGATGGATAATTCCCCCATTAAGAAATGAAAATGCAATCAAGGGCCATTAACGGATACCTGGCTGGCATCGCCTTGAGTCTGGCACATGGCAATGGGCAAGCCCTGGCTCCAAGATCACACACCAAGTTGCCTTGCCAGTCAGATACTGGCAACATCAGGCAAAGAGGCATCTGGGTAGGTAAAATGCAGTCCCATACTGTGGTAAATAGCATGAACAACCCAATGGCTAAGGTGGGCTCCTAATCCATGACTGGGTTCCCACAACATGCAAACCCACATTCAGTGGCTGAATGTGGGCAGTTGTTGAACTGTGGGCTGTTTGCTGAACCATGGGTGAGCATGTTGTCTGAACCCAGGGTATTATCTGCAGGGTGGCTTGTTAACCATGTATTTATTTTATTTATTTATTGCATTGTTATACCGCCCAGTAGCTGAAGCTCTCTGGGCAGTTTACAAAAATTAAAACCATAAAAACCATTCAAAATATAAAAGAACGTAAAAAAGCATAATATAAAATATAATATAAAGACACAATACAAACCACACTGCATGGTTAACAAGCCATCCTGTGGAAAATGTCCTGGGTTCAGACACTAACCCATGGTTCAACTAATAACCCACTCAACCACTGAGTGTGGGTTAGGACGTTGTGTGAACAACCCCCACGTATAGAGCATTAGAATGTCAAGAAAGAGGGAAATTAGGTCTGGTAGAAGGGACAAGTACCAAGCAAGAAAGGTGTCATGATCTCACAGGACAGCAGTGCTGAAGGTTGCCTTAAGGCAAATCCCTACAGGCAATGGAGATTCATTGGCCTTGGCTGGGAAGACTTCCTGGGGTTCTGGAAGAAAATACCTGATTTGACCATGGCCATCTCTATCACTCGAGATCCAGGCTTCTCTGCCTTGTTCCTTACCTACAGAAAGAAGCCTGCCCAGTTTGGGGTGACACAGTTTACTGCTTTGTTGGGGAGAGAGATTAGCAGCACCTCAGGCCTGAAAACCCATCTCCCCTCAGACTATCATGTCCAGGGGCCTCTATACAGCCCTGATGGGCCAGAGCTCTGATGGATCAGCCTGAAGTTCCATCTAGCCCAGTGCACTGTTTCCAACAGTGGGCAACTTGATGTTTCTGGGAAGCTGACAAGCAGACCTGAAGGCAACCACCCTCCCCATTTTTTTTATGCTCAGCAACTCCCCCCCCCCCTTGCTTCCCTGCAGAGGTAGTCGGTGGGCATCTGGGCTGGTCGAGCAGCCAAGGGGTTTGGAGAGGGGGGAAGAAGGCGTGGAGAATGAGATGTTGCCAGGGTGACGAGGGCGTGCATGTCCTAACAACGCCCGTTTCCCTGCTGTGATCTCCCCCACCACCCCGCATCCATCAGTTCCGACGCGGGGAGCCCTCCCCTCCCTGGTTGGAGGCCCCCGAGTGACGTCCACGCCACGAGGAGCTGCGCTCCTGCCAGGTGCTGACGTGCAGCAGTGCCAGATGACGCAGCGGTGCTCAGCCTCCGTGAGCACCCCCAGGCTCCGGGCTTGAGGAGTGTGGAACGGCCCCCAGCCCTCCACCCCTGGGCATCCTAGGTGAAGAGTCATGTCCTCCATCCCTCCCCAGGCAAGCACACGGGCTGCTGAGCCCCACCCCGGCAGCACCCACCTCTTGTTCTGCTGCCACCTGAGCCCCTTTCGGCTCCTTGGCACGGAGGCCAGGTGGAAGGGGAGGGTAGATGGGCAGTTAAGCCCTGATCTCCCCCCACCCCGCCCTTTCACACACAGAGACCATGATGTGGAAACAACACCCCACCCACCCCAAAGTGGCATTTAAGCGGCCAAACCCCCCGAAATCGCACCCAGGGATCCGGGTGCAGTTTCTCCACCTCGGAGTTGTGCGCCTCCTCATGGCTCCCCTCCTCCAGCACGCCTCTTGCCCAGCCTGGCGGCCGCCCCGTCCGATCTTCGGCCGCCTGCCCTCCCACGTACCCCCCTCCCCCCGGCCAAGACCACTCCCGCCCCCGCCCGCGCTTGGATGCGTTACCTGGAGACGCTTCTTCACCCAGATCTTCTTCATGTCACCCCCCACCTCGCACACACAAACACACTTGGCGCCCTCCCGCCCCAATGTCAGCGCGATGCGGCGGCGGCGGCGAGGCTGGGCCCGGAGCACAGGGGCAGCAGGAGAAGAAGAAGAAGAAGGAGAAGAAGAAGGGGCATCCTCCGAGCGAGCGCCGGGGAGGGAAGCGGGCACCGGCCTCTCTCGCTTTCTCCCTCCCTCTCCTCTAGCGGAATCCGCTGGTGGAGCAGCCAGCCAGCCAGCCAGCCCGGAGCCTCGCCCGCCCGAGACAATGACAGCGCAGGCGGAGAGGTGGGGGTGTTGGGAGGAAGGAGGGGCCGGAGGGAGGGGGAAATGGGGGAGGGGTTGGAAGGAGGAGCCGGGGGTGGAAGGGGTATTGGGGGGGGGGCGCCGCCGAAGTGCTGCCTCCACCCCAAGCCGGGCAGGGCACCCCCAGGTTGCCAGTCAAGGAATTGGAGAAGAGGCATCATTTTGCCCATCTTCGAGGATGGGTTTGCGGAAAGAATGTGGCCCCCTGGTAACAAGGAAGGGGCGTGAGCGGTAAAAGTGCCCAAAGGTGCCACCCATACTGGGCGATGGGATCTCGGTCTCGACAAGTGGGCATCAGCCCTGCCGCTGGCATGGCCCAGCACTTGCCTGCTACTTCACAAGCTCATCCTTGCCAGAGGAAAGCAAGGTCTGCCGACAGCAATTAACCATAACAGCTAAATGGATCGTCCATGTTCAGGGGCAGTGTATCCCTCATTATCAGATGCCTGGGACAAAGAAGGACAAGCTTTCGCCTTCATGCCCTGCTTGTGAGTGTCTGTCATAGGCATCTGGCTGACCATTGTTACAAGGGAATGGATGCTGGGCTATAGGGAAACCTCGGAACTGTAGTTCTGTGAAGGGGGTTAGGGAATTCCATCAGAATAGGCATCAAACTACAATTCCCAGGATTCCTTGGAAAAAACCTGGCCAGTTAAACTGGTTCAATAAATAAAACCAATACAAGTTTGCAGTGTGGCTATGCCCAGAGTATTGGGAGTAATCAAGTCCTCCAAGCCTGCTTGAAATTTACCCAAAACAGGTGAAGAAAACCTTGTGACATTAAGCCTTCCCTGCTCTTCCAAGGAAAGAAAGGGCTTCCCAAATGTCTCCCTTCTGCCATGAAACTCAGTTTTCACCCCCACACACTTGTCATGCAAACTGCACCTGTTTAAATCCCCTCCTCTACAGACCTATTGAAGGTGCAGGAGCCCTGTCCTCTTTTGCGTCTGGCCACCTTAGGAAGAAATTCCCACAAATGCCTTTCCCCAGTCCTGACAGTAAACTACAACAAAAATACATTAAATAACCAATAATTTGCTGCCCTTTTACGACACCTCAATCAATTGCTGGAGTGGCCTCACTCTGCTCAATGGCAGGGCCAGCACTGTTTACATGAAAGGTAAAATTAGGATAGCTAAATTTCAAATGCTACAGAATTAACTCAAGACGGCTTGTTGCATTTGAATTATAGATGTGAAGGAATTTTGAGGATTCTGAAGTGTGCTGCTACTAGATAGCCTCAGAAAAGTACCTTGGAAGCCTATTGAGAGATGGCCCTTAGCTCAGTGGTAACTGACCACATACGTTGTATACAAAAGATCCCAGGGCGCTGTCTCTATGCTTTCAAAGCCCTGTGGTGGCTGCAATTCAGCACTGAAATCCTAGCACCTGGATTTCAGCACTTGAGAATTTTAGGTCAAATTACAATACCATGTATTTACAATCAGCTAGTCCGTTTTTACAATTTAAAAATAGTTTAACAATGGATGTTGCTGCTGAGTACCCCACAAAATGTCCAACTCTTCAAACTACCACTCAAATGTTATAAAGCTACAGAGTAGTATAATATCAATGACATTTCAAGGTGAAGTATATTTAGAACAGCCTTCCCCAACCAGGTGACTTCCAGATAAGGTGGACTACAACTCAGTGGCCATATTAGCTGGGAATGATGGGTGTTGTGCTCCAAGACATATGGAGGGTACCAGGTTGAGGAAGGTTCATTTAGAATTTTCTGCCAACATGTCAGGAGTATGAATAAGATTTCATTGCCTCTATTAATATTATTTTAAAAGTGTCCCACTTTATGGATATGCTTAGTGCTGCATACAAGTTGGCTTTAGGGAGAGGGAATAAGATTTCCTTGCTTCAGCTCAGATGCCATCGTTGGACATTGAGTGCCTTGAGATCAGAAGATGAATGCTGTGATGGACAAACTCCTTTTTGATTACTTTTGGAGACACCTATTTATAAATGACAAAATGGCTCCCAATATTTCCTTGAGATCAGGCTGTTGAATCACCTCCCAGGAAACTGTGGGCCTGGTGGTTCAGTGGGTAGAGGCATCTTGTTTATATAATCCATAGGCCAATTGGATCAAGGCACATGGGGAGTTCACTTTTCTTTTAGGGAAGGGCCTTAGCTCAGTGAGTGCACGCTTTGAGTTTAAAGAAAAAAGAAAAAAGGTCCCTGACTGCATTCTCTGCCATTAGGTTGAGCTACGAATGGCTCCTGTCTGAAACTTTGAAGGTTTGCTGCCAATAGACAATACTGGGCCAGATGGACCAATGGCCTGACTCCATCTAAGGCAACTTTCTGTGTTCCTATTGATGTGTATCCTATTGAAAGCAATGCAATATGGATAGACCACTTCCTTTTTTCCCTTTGGCTTTCATTTCATTTTTGAATTTTTTGAAAATTAACAATCTATTTCCTCCCCACCCCCTACTCCCTTCATGCGATAGTCCAAGCATTCAGTAATTATAATAAATCAAGGCAGAAAAATACAAAATACATTATTCACATGAACCAGAGAGACCAATATGCTACAGGCAGAGTGTTATGAAATTGACCGTTACCAACGTACATAATAAATTGATACCAATCCATAGCTAACGTATCATGTTCCCCACTTCCTTTTGCCAATTGTAACTTGTTTGTTAATTTTTGAGATAAGGCAATCTTCCAAACCCAAGTCCACCAGGCATCCAATGAAACTCCTTTTAGGTCCTTCCAAAATTGAGCAATGACCAGTCTGGCTGCCGCCAACAAAAATCCAGCCAATGGCTTAAAGGCGCAGTTTTTGTTGTTTCCCAGAAATAGTCCTAAAAGTGCCAACTCTGGTGTTCTCTCCAGCTGCTGTCCAAGTATCCACACTGAGATGAGTTTCTGAGGCACATCTGATTTATGCCTGCAGTTCTTTATCTAGCATGTTGCAGGTGTGTGAAAGGGTTCTTCCAAGCATGGATCAGTTTAGTTGCATTTGCATAGTTTGTGTTTTGTATATCTGTGTCTTAATTATCGGCTCATATTTCTGTTTTCTTTTTTTTAAAAAAAAAAATACATGTGTAGGCCAATGGAAAAATGTTGAGGTTTGTGTATTTTACTCCTGTTTTTTATGTTTTTACTGCTACCTTTTTCTTTTATATGTTAAATACAACATTCTTTTAATTTATATATTAAAGATGAACCCATGAAAAAGTTTCACAGGGTGGGATGATGGAACAAAGCAAGGAAGCACAGGTGGGGTGGGGGGAGGAGGAGGAATAAGGGGGATCAGGGCCAGTGGCAAAGGTAGGCATGGTGGGGCACTTGCTGAGGGTCCACACCCCAGCAGAGGAGGGCTAACAAGAGCTCTCTGGAGTTGCTCCATTGCAACCTGCCTGTTCACCTGCCATCACTCTGCCTCTCACATGGTGGTGAGAAGGAGGAGCAATAAATGCCATTGACTACTTGCTCACTGGCTCTTTGCCGGTCAAGTAAGCAACTGGTAGCAATAATGAGAAAGCAGATGAGCAGCAACGCAATGAGAAGGTAGACTCATTGGCCCTGTTCAGAAGACACCTTAAATCATGGTGAACAAGCCTTTTTGCCTTATTCACTGTGGTTAAAGCTGTGGTTGGAGGTGTCTTCCACCAAGGGCCTTTGAGGGAGGGGGCCCTTTGAGGTTGACTTGCCCAAGCACTCTCAAATACTTGGAGCAGGCACCGACCGGGGTGGGGGTGGCGGATGCTCCCAGATCTGGCCTACCATTAGTCAGAATGTAGTGGGTACCTCTCGTAGCAGACACTGAACACTGGGGAATGGTGGGAAGGTATTGGAGAACAGAACTATGCATGCCACATGGCCTACCATGACCCTCTTAAGCTAACATGCAGCTCTCATAGGCAATCTTGAAATAAAATTCAGCTGATTGGTTTTTGTATGTGGGATGCAGGGAGAGGTGGGGAGGGATCTTGTCCTTCACCGCAGGGATCAAATTGTCTTGGACGAGCCCCATCTTTTGCCCTGCCGCTCTGACTGGCAGCCCATTATGTTTTGTAGGTATGTTTCAAGTATGTGTGTCTAGGGTTGCACATTGAAGTATCCAAATGTCAAAGGTATAAGAGAGAAAGTTAATTACCTACAGAACTAGTGCACATTAAAGTGGCAAGCAGGAAAAATCTAAAGTGCAGGACTCTCCATGCAGGCGGTCTAGCATTACATTAAGGGAATTCAATACATTAAGGGAATTCAGCACATTAAGGGAATTCAGTAGTGCTTCAGTCATTAAGGCAGACTTGATTGCTCTAGCCAGGAGAGAACCTTATTTGGTAAGCACAAAAAGTCAAAAGAGGAAACTCTCTCAAAGGAGGAGATATCATGAATGATACCACAGAAGGGTGTCAATTGAAATCTGGTTTAATACTCCCGCTGAACTGGGTAGATGAAAACACAGCTTGCCAAGCTGTCATAGTGCTGTAATTCTATACAAGCACAGGGCTATAGTTCTTGCACAGTAGCTACATTTGCTCCTGAATTTTTCCACAGCAGAAACAAGCCATCCAATTAGCACAAATATTTGTTGACTTACAGGACCAAGACTAGACATATTTAGATGCAAGGAGATATGAGATTATTGTAAGGAACATGGGGTGTCCTGCACGATTTCCTACGTAGCATGAAAGTCTGACGTCGTAAAACAGTGTGTCTTCCATGCAAAGTCGCCTGATGTGGCTCCTGTCATCAGATTGCTAAAAATGTATTACCAAAAATAACATGAATGGAATACTGGTAGATAAGAGTTGTAAGGACAGTTAGGCTAGTCTAAAATAGATACAGCAGTGTATACTTAAATTCTAACTGAACATACAAACAAGGCCGATCTCTGTGGGAGAGGAGAAACTGAGGAGCTGAATGCGTCATTCCATGCAGGAAGTAAACATATCTTCATGGCTTCAGATACCTGTGCACAGCCGGGCATCAACAGCTTAAAGTTTCTGATAAGCTGATCGTGCTAGCCGCACAGAGGATGAAAGGAATGTGCTAATTCACATACAGAATGAAGAATGGTTATTTTATATTGGTCCACAGCCTGGTCACATAGGATCTCAATGTGGAAGTATCATGTGGCCGAGACATAAGGTAAGGAAAGGTCTAGCTAGAAACACAAATGTCTAAAAGCCTTTCTAGTTCAGAACTCTCTCTCTCTCTCTTATTATTATTATTATTATTATTATTTATTTATATAGCACCATCGATGTACATGGTGCTGTACAGATAACACAGTAAATAGCAAGACCCTGCCGCATAGGCTTACAATCTAATAAAGTTGTAGTAAACAATAAGGAGGGAAAGAGAATGCAAACAGGCACAGGGAAGTGTAAACAGGCACTGGGAAGGGTGAAGCTAACAGTATAGAGTCAGAACAAACTCAAAGTTTAAAAGCTATAGGGAAAAGAAAAGTTTTTAGCTGTGTTTTAAAAGCTGTGATTGAGTTGGTAGTTCTCAAGTGTTCTGGAAGAGCATTCCAGGCATGAGGGGCAGCAGAGGAAAATGGACGAAGCCGAGCAAGGGAAGTAGAGACCCTTGGGCAGGCAAGAAGCATGGCATCAGAGGAGCGAAGAGCACGAGCGGGGCAATATTCCTATGCTTTTCCATGTATGTAACCATTTCCACAGAAGTAAGCCCCACTGATTTTAATTTCCAAGTATGTATACAATTGCAGCCTCAAGGGTACTAATAATATTCACATACTGTGTAACAAAGAGCCTTTCTACACCTCAAGGCCTTCGGGGAGGGAAGGGTGACAATCCCAGACTTAGCTGCTTCCGGGATTGTCCCTGAGTGTCTAAATGGAAAAGTGACATCCCGGAAGGGAAGAGGGACGTCGCACCCATTTTTTAAAAACAACAACAACAAGCCAGAGTGCACTTGTGCTCCAGGGAAAAGTAAGTAAAAAACAAAGCAAAAAGCTCCCTCCCCCCCTTGACGTCCCTGGACTCTCCCTGGTCTGGCTCCTTCTCTCTGCTGACCCCCACTACTTGCGTGGAGGAGGGAAGAAGCCAGGACAGGGCCCCCCCGCCACCCATGGTCCCTGGGATAGTCCTGGAACCATGGGTAAAACCAGGATAACCAAGGTCTCAGTTATCCAGGAAAAATGGAGGGATCATCCCTGCCTGCTCCCGGGATACCCTGTGCATCATTTGGACACACAGGGATGATCCCAAGAGAAATCCAAGGTGCAGAAAGGCCCGAGTGTTACTGAAGCTAAAGGATCAGCAAATCTTTCTCTTTAATTCTGTTATGAGGGAACACATGAGACAAATATAAAACACACAGTTGTGAAGCTAGACGTGGAATAACCAGACGTAGGAGACTAATGATGGATAGACTCTCTAGAGTCTGGTTAATTGGTCCATTAAATTAGATTAATTCAAATTAGATTAATTTAGAGGTGCAAAAGAGATCTGAAAAACTCTTTTTAAAAACAGAACAGTTATTGGTGAAGCTGCTGACCAGTCTAACCTAGTGTTCTCCAGATATATTGGATTACAACTCTCAGCATGCTTCATGGGTGGCTGGGGCATGCTGGGAGTTGTAGGGCACCACATTAGGGAAAGCTGGTCTAGACTAGTGATTTCCAGTGACATGGGGAGCTCACAGGGGCTTAGAGGTGTTCCAGTGCCCCTCCCAACTTGGAAGGGAACCTCTTTGTATTATTCACTGAAAGCTGAGGGATGCTAGAGGGCTTTATCCAGTCTAGAAGGGACTCTCAAGGTGCTCCTAGGAACACATGCAATGGAGTCCAGAAGCCTCCAAACCTTCCACATCTCTTCCAGCACTGGTTGGACCATCCCCACCGAGACCACCCCCCCAATGGAGCTACCTGAGGCACTGGAGGTGACCGGAAGAGCCTGGAAGAGTGTAACGAGTTCCAAAGCCTCTAGACCCCAGTATACTCTCAATGCTAGTATCAGGACCATGATAGTGCCTAGAGGCCTTTTGGACCAGTTTTGGAATCTATGAGCTCCATCACACCTACTTTTTTTATCCAGTTTTCATCCGCGGTTTCCCCCTCTGTCTCCTTAGCGAGTCGAGCGCTGGGCACTTTCACATCTGTGCATTGTTGCACTCTTTCAGCTCCTGTATCTTTTCACCTGGAGCACTACTATGCCGGTGGAATCTCCCACCCTGCCCCCTATGTTCTCCTTTCCCCTGCAGTTATTTTTTTAAAAAATTTAAAAAGTATTTTTTTTATTTCTGTGCAAATACAATAGTATGGCAGCCTGAAATCACGCAATTACAATCAAACAACATACTATACTTTCCTCTAAGATTATATCAAACAAACTCCGGGGAGAGAAGGAAGGGAGGCTGTTTGTAGGAAGCAGGAGGGAGCGCATGGGCAGAGACTGTTCCTGCCGCTTGGCTTGGGAAAGGTTTACAGGGCAGGAGGCGCAAACGTGCACAGCAGGTCAGGTACCGGGCATGCCGGTGCCTCGCTCCATTTCTAAAAAAAAACAAGTCTTAACTGAGAAGCTTCGCAGTTCTAGGGAAGCGCAGGGGCGAACCACCACCACCCAGTGCATTTTATGCATTTCTTTTAAGGTGAAAATGTACTCCTGGTCATGCCTACTCAGGAGTAAGAACATAGAGTTAAATGGGACCTCTGTCCCTCCCCCTTCACGATTGAGCAGAGAACCACCCCGCCCTCCTCTTTTGTTAGCGAGACCACCCTTAGACAACCCTCAGACACACACGCCCCCAACAAAGAATGGGATGGTTTGATAGAACGCAAGGACAGCAATACACGGGAGGGAGGAGCGCATTTATTTTGCATGGAGGGGGGGAAATCAGACTTTTCCCGCTCCAAAATGAAACAAAAAATGAAGAGGAAGAGGCGAAATGAGTGCAGGATGTGGATGACATCATGTGAATACCGCACTGCAAAACGACATACCAGGCATGGCAAGTGTGTGATAAATTGCTGGTGTGATGGAGCTCTATGGCCTTCACACAGACTTTAAAGTGAGGCTCTGAAAATGGCTGTACACACACTCACCCAAATCTAGTGGGTGAGTGCTCAGATTCGTCCCATTTGTAAAGGAAACCAGACAATGCCAAGGGGAATAAGCTAGACTAAATTATGAGTGTTTTTATTTCTCCCAGATGCCATCTTTGCTATTGTTGCTGCATTTTAAAACTTCTAGGGTGACCAAATGACCCGGAAAACCCCGGAGACCTCCAGAAAAATGGGGATCTCTGGGGCAACCTGGACTGGGCCCCAGTTTACTGGGGAAAACACTAAGTGTCTCACTAGTTCCCATCTTGCACAGGTTGGGGAAGGATGCAGCAGGCTCTGGACTTCTTAAAAAGAAAACATCCCCAAACCAACCCTTTAACCAGTCATCATTTTTGTAACAATGTAGCTAATTTACTGGATAAGAAAATGCAACGATGCACACTGAAAAGCTTTTAGAGGCATTTCCATAAAACATTTCTATATGCTCACAAGAGAAATGCAGGCTAGACGAAACTACTGTCAACAGAATGCTCAGCTGACTGAAAACACAGCACTTTTCGAGTAATTATTGAGGGGATAATGACAAACAATCAATATTTATCTAGCTCCATTAGTTTCTCCCGGGAATTAGGGACTCCAGATGTTGTTGGAGTCCAACTCCCATGTTTAATAGATAGAGATGATGGGGGTTGTTAAATCACAACATCTGCAGGGTCATGGGTTCCCCATCCCTGATCTAAGCCATTATATGCTACTCTTTGCTGACTTTAATACCACATAAAGAATACCATAAAGAATGTGGGCAATGTCAGACCCAAGCAAAGTCATCACCCCTCTCTTGTACCTCTCGGTCTTTCACAGTTCAAAATAGTAATTGTAACACACCAAGGATCGCTGCCAGAGGGGGGGGCTTCCCAGTATTACACAGTGCTCTTTTCTCCCTGCAGTATTAATTTACTCTGTAATTGCTGTGCAGTTTTTGAAACAATGGCCCTGTTCAGAAGACACACTAAGCCGCGGTGGTTAAGCATTTTGAGCTAAACATTATGGCTTAGCATGTTGTGTGAACCATTCCTATCCATGGAGGCTCCATGACCACAGTTTAAACACTAACCATTTGCTACAAAATGGTTAGCGGCTTAACTATGGCTTAACGTTATTGTCTGAACAGACCCAGTGTGTTAGTAAACTGACCATAATAGTTTCCTGACCATAAAAGTAAAGTGCTGTTGGGGCACATGACACATTTTATTTATTTATTTATTTATTTATTTATTTCATTTTTATACCGCCCAATAGCTGAAGCTCTCTGGGCAGTTCACATTCCCTATGCCACTTTCATAGTGTTATTTTCTGCTTGCTATTCCACATTATTCAAAATACCACAATGTACGTATGTCGTTGTGTGTCCTATGAGGCATAAAGGCACAAGAGGGATATGGTGTTACCATGACGGGATTGAAATTATTTGACACAAGGGGGTTCATCAGATGAGTGTTTTATCGCACGCTTGCTACTGCCCACTCACAGTTTTTTGCATGTCCTTTAGATGCTGCCGTCCACCTCCTGTGTGCCTCCTGCTCCTCCTTGCCTTTTTTCCATCACAAAATGGACCCCCTTTAATCCAGCTTTTTTTTAAGGAAACGGAATGTGCCACCATATCCTCCTGTGTGTAGGAAAAACAGTGCGAGGTCTTTGTTTACTCCTCTTTCTCCTCTTGGAAGAAAGAGGAAGTATTGTGGGACAGGAGCAGTGGTGGAGAAGTGATGGTAGGGAACCGCGACCCCCCCTCCCCCGGTCTGATGACGCTCAAGATGTAGATCTGGCTCCTGCTACAGTGAAAGGCAACACGCCGTATGCAAAAGGAGCCACATTTAAGGGTGCGTCTGAGACGGGACGGGCTCTTTAAGTCATAAGCCTCACACACAACAAGGTATCTGCACACTCTAACTGCACTTATACATCTAATACTGATCTTGTGTGTACCCAAACTGGTACCTAAAACAGAGAATCTCCCTCTAAATGTATTGCATTGGCTGCTAATGAGTATCATTTATCCTTCTGCTTGTTCTCTCTGAAATACAGTGACAGCATTTGCCGTTCAGATTTGTACGCTGCTGTCCTGAAAATAGAAAATGATTCTACTTTGACGTGAAGACTTCCAGCATTCCTTAACCACAACCAGCAGGCGCCCCACCGCCCCATAGAACCCTGCAGGAGGCTGCTCCTGCCCCTTGCTCTCTTCTTCATGCTTAATGGAGAAGAAACCATATACATTTTCATCTGACACAAACTGGCCTGTAGAAGTAAGCCAAAAGCCCAGGAAGGCGCAAGATTGCTCTATATACTGTACGTGGGGATGTGTAACCTGAACAAAAGGCAAGAGCCGTATCACAGTGGAAGTACACACACACAAACAGGAGGCACCAGCATTTTTCAACAGATGAGGCCAGAAACAGCTTGCTGTCCTGTTGCTTTTACAAGAATGAGGATGTAAAGTGTGCCAGCGAAAGTTGCTAAACTGTTGGATTTTTGGGTTTTTTTTTTTAATGGCAGGGTTCCTGAGCCTTTTAAGAGCTGCACATAGGTAGAAATGTAGCAGATAAAATTCTTCTGAACCCTTCACCTCCATGCTGAGAAAAGCTTCACCTGCTACTTTACTGGCTGCCAAGCAGCAGTCAAAAGTGCGGGAGCCCTGGCAGGAAAAAGTCAGCAACCCAAACACCAGCATCTCCCCTTTATTGTTGAACTACACACACACACACACACACACACACACACACACACACACACACACACACGGAAACTGTGGCTTCACAGCAGGAGTGGAAATCCCCCCACTCTGCAGTCCATATTTTTTCCAGGGAAATCTGTCAGGGCCCCTATGCCAGTGGAGTCAAAATGGACAGGCGCAGAGTCAAAATTGGGCAAGACCAGTGCCAACCCATTCTTCTTCTTTTTTCACATGCACCCCAGTCCCGTTCCACTCCATCTCTTCTCCTTTTCTCTGTCTGACTTCCTTCCCTCCCCTCCCCACCTACCTCCCCTCTTTTCTCCCATGACAATAGAGCTTTGAAACAAAGCGTCCCCTTGACACTAGTGGAAGCTTTTTTTAAAAAAAGAATAAGAAAGCCTAAATGCTGCACAAGAGGCAGGGCCAAGGTGGGGAACCACAGGCCAAGAGGAGGAGGCCCCCACATCCGAGTCAAAAGCTGGAGGTTGCCCACCCCTGCTCCGCAGTGAACTGGGGTTGCTTGCCAGGCCTTGGTGGGGGAAAACTCCTGTGTCTTTAACACAGGGGTGCACAGCCTCAGGCCAAGGGCCAAACTGGCCCTCCAAGCTTCCCAAGAAGATTGCGCCCCCTTCTCCTGGCCAGCCACAGCTCCTGCCCCCCAGCCAAGGACCACCTGGTGGTTTCCTGCCTTTTGCACAGTTTCCCCTCCATTCTAAAAGGTTGAAATGCTTCTCTTAAGGCTCAGTAACCGAGAGTAAGAGCTTTAATCCAAACTATGCCAGCATTTGGGTATTTCAGCCCCACCCTTTTTGCCTTTGGCCCAAGCTACCAGTGGAATGTGGCCCCCAAGAGTTTCTCCGAAACAGAAATCAACTCTCAGGCTGATAGAAGTCCTGCAAACACACAACCCCGCTTTAAAGTTAAAATGACAGACACAAATTTATTCCCTGACATTTTTTACCAGCATGGAGGTTTCATCGGCAAAATTCTACCCATCATGTAATTTTACTTCTTTACACAGAGCATGGTTAACTATGGAATTTTCTCCCACCCAAAAGATGTGGTCATGGTCACTAGCTTGATTGGCTTTTTAAAGGCGATATTAGACAAATTCCAGTGAAATTCCAATCAGTGGAGACTAGTCATAACGATAGGATGGCCATATGCAAAGGAGGACAGGGCTCCTGTATCTTTTAACAGTTGCGTAGAAAAGGGCATTTCAGCAGGTGTCATTTTTATGCACTTAGCACCTGATGAAATTCCCTCTTCATTGCAACAGTTAAAGCTGCAGGAGCCCTGCCCTCTTTTTGTAGAGTGATCAGATACAAAAAGGGCAGGGCTCCTGCAGCTTTAACGGCTGTGATGAAGAGGGAATTTCACCAAGCGCTGCATGCATAAAAATGACACCTGCTGAAATGCCCTTTTCAATACAACTGTTAAAGATACAGGAGCCCTGTCCTCTTTTTCATATGGTCACCCTACACAGTGACTATAAGGAACTTAAGGTTCAGAAACAGGAATATAGAAAGTTAGGCATTAGTCCACCTATCTCAATGCATGACATTGATTGTGTGAATGTAATTGTGCACTTTTTTCTTTTGCTATGTAAGTAGCAGCTGAGATGAAGCTTCGGCAGGGGGAGTTTAACTCTTAATCACTGCTCCAAAGCTGCTAATTGCAATTCAAGAAAAATTCTAACTTCAGGGAGAAAAAAGAGTTAAACTCCCCTTCCACACCTCTACCCCATGATCTAGAAAATGCAAGGCTTCTTCTCTACTGCTATTTACACAACAAAGAATGCAATTAAGGGCATATCTAGTTTGGCTCTCAGTATTTTCAGTACCAGGGGAGAGGTTTTAGGCCTAAGGGCTCTAGAGAAGGACATGGTGGGGGAGTGGGGCTGTTTGACTGCTGAGGGTGGTGGGGCCACAGCACGACATTTGGAGGCCCCCCCCTCTCATTCCCACGTAAGAAGTGCCCTGCTGAATCAGACCCAGGGTGATCACACAGTGGCAGGAACCCCCAGGCAGGACACAGTGAAACAGCACCCTCCCACCCATGTTCCCCAGCAACCAGTGTAGATAGGCTTACTGCCTCTTATACTGGAAGTTGCACTTAGCCTTCAGGACTAGTAGCTCCCACACCTTGAGGATCCATTGCTTTAAGGCACTCCAAGTGCCTTGAGGCAGCTGCTCCCAAGTGAGCTGGCTTTGCTCACTCCTGCCCTTTCCTGTTGGTCACTCCCAGTCATGACCACACCAGTCTGAATTATTCTTTTATACCTTAAAAATTTTTTAACTGCTCTCACTGTATTACGCCAGTGAATGCTGCCTGAACATACTCAGCCTCTGCCCCAATTAACTGTCATGGGGCTTGTGTTAGGGCCAGTTTATACTTCAGCATAGTCAAATAATAAAGGCTTTTGTCTGGAATGCACAGGCTGCAAATGAAGGAATCACATGTTTGAACACTCTCCCAACTAAAATACTCTGCATATGCAAAACAAGCGTATCAGAGAGAGAGAGAGTGAGAGAAGGATTCAGACTAGCTTTCTTCCCTAACATGCTATTGTTTAATTTGCAGAATTATTTTACTTTGTTCAGACGGGATTCTGTCGGCTCCCATTCACTTGGCTGTGGCCTCATTTTATTATACAGAAGGTAGGGATAATGGGAATCTTTTTCTTCCTCAATGTCCCTTATCTGGCAATGGCTTCTACCACCACTGCCAGCTCCTGGTTTTTGAGATACGTACAATGGGCCCCCTCCCTCAGTGAGTCTTTCTCACTACCATTGCCACCAGCTACTACCTCCTCCTCCTCCTCTTTCTCATCATTGCTACTACTTGCTTGCTTGACAGGCAGTGAGCAAGTAGGAAGTGGCACCTAATGTTTATCCTTCTCACCGTTACTGTAGTTTGGGCCAGAGAGACAGGCAGGTGAACAAACAGGCTGCAATCTTAAGGAGGAACATCTCCAGAGAGATCTTGCCAGCTGGGGTATAGGCTCTTGGCATGCCTACCTTTGATACCAGCTCTGACTGTTAGCTTCATATGGGTGAAGGCTGATGCAGGCACCCTCCTCCTCCTGGGACTGAAAGTGGTGAAATGGTGACAGTGGGGAAATGCAGTTGTGGAGAGGGGAGAAGAAGGCAGCCATTTTCTCAGGCAGGGCCCTGCAATGCTCAGAGAAACGCCAAGATGCCTGAAGATGCAGTGCAATGTTCTAGCGTAAGCACTATATTTATTCCCCTTGTGGGCCTGGCACTTGCCCTCTGCCTGGCGTGTAACTCAAGCTCTGGCTGCCCTGCTAGAATCTGAGGGGCTGGCACATTCCATAGCAAAAATAACCACCAAACCCCAAGCGGGAGGCTGACTGACTGGACAGCTGCACCAAACAGAGCCATCACACCGAAACTGGGACTAGCGATGCCTTTTGTACGTGCCACCACCTCCAGTCGATGGAGCCCCATCTAGAGGACAACACTTCCCCAATTTACAGCCTGTTGTTGGCCCAGGCAGGCTTCCACATGGACAGTGCCAAAGGCACTCAACTTGTCACATCTGTATAAGATAATGCCAAAGAAAGCCAGTGTGGTGTAGTGGTTAGATTGTAAGACTGGGACTCAGGAGATCCAGGTTCTTGTGTCCCCCCTCCCCCCGCCTGGCCTCGAAGATCACCAGATAGCTTTAGGCCAGTCACTGACTCTCAACCCAACCTACCTCACAGGGTTGTTGTGAAGATACAGCGGAGAGGAGGAGGACCATGTAAGCTACCTTGGGTTTCTTGCAAGAGGAAAAAAGGCAGGATATAAATGTAATAATAAATAAAGTGCATTTCCTAGGCTGTTCAGTGCAACCATTTTGACTACCATTGATGCTGGATTCTAGTCCACTTATCTGCCAATGAGAAGAAATATGCAAAATGCATGGAAATAATGTAAACAAATACTTTTAAATGTGTCATGGCTTTAGGGCACAACCTTCCCATTACAGCCCACTGTGGGTTGGGGTGGGGGACCATCTAAATGGATGAGGTGTCCTATTGCAGCCTTCTCCAACCAGCCATCCTCCAGATGTTTTGGATGTCAGTTCCATTCAGTTCCTGCCAGCATAGCCAGTGGTCAGGAATGCTAGAAGTTGACTTTTAATAGTGTGGTCACTCAGAAGCTTCTTTTTTAAAAAAGTCTAAAACAGCACACTGGAAAGAAGTGCTCTGCAACCCTATGCTTACTTCTGAGGCCTTACTTCTGTTTACTCAGAAGTAAGTCTCTCTCTGTTTAATGGGGTTTACTCAAAGGTAAGCATGCATCAGATTTTAGTATGACTTGGATGTAAATACAGTTGAAATCAATGGGATTTACTCTTGAGTAAGGGAACCAGCAGATCTCAATTTTATATGCACAGCTCAAAGTAAAGGAAAATAAATCCTCCCCAAATGCAAACAGGGAAATGGTTTAAGGGGGGGGGGGGAAATTAAAAACTCCTAAAAAATCAAGGTATGAACCAATCTCATTCAAACTTGATATGCCGAGAGCTCTGCTTAAGAGCTCTCAAGGTCCCAAGTTTCATCTCTTTAGCTTTAAAAATCACGCAGATATAAGCATTTTGGTTAATTCCTATAGGAGCTCCAATGAGGGAGGGGGGAAGGCTGCCACATCGATCACAATGTCCATCAACAACAAGAACCAATGAACTGGAGGGGGAAGAAGAAGGGGCAGGGTGGGGCCATCGCAATAGCAGCAGGAGAGCAGACAAGTGAAATGAGAGCTCACCGGTTTAGCTACGATCAGCGCTTATGAAGCTGAGGTAAACAAACGCACAGGCAAACCAGGGGGGAAAATAGGTGTGATGGAGATGTGATGGTGTATTAGGGTGGTAAACATGGAGTTATTTTGCTTTATCCTCACAACAAACCTTTGAGGCAGATTAGACTGGGAAAGGCCACCCGGGAATTCGAACACAGGTCTCCCTGAATTGCATCCAGCGCTCCATCCATCCTACCACTCTGGTTCACTGCCCATGCTGTATGCACTCTTCCCCTTATTTCACCCCTATCTTTCCATCTCAACTGTGCATTTGTAAACTAAAGAGAGTATCTCCACAGGAGGGCAACCAGGCTGGGGGAAGGTCTGGAGACCAAACCCTATGAGAAAAGATTTGAAAAAGCCAGGCTGTGTTTAGCCTGGAGAAGAGAAGATTAAGGGGAGACGAGATAGCTATCTTCAAATACCTGAAGGGCTGTCATGCAGAAGATGGAGTAGATATGTTGTCCCTTGCTTCACAGGGAAAGACAAGAACTAATGGGTGGAAATTGCAGGTGAGTACATTTTGTCTAAACAATAAGAGAAACTTCCTAATAGTTCAAGTTGTTTGACAGTAAAACAAATTGTCTCAGGAATAGCTGGGTTTTCCTTTGCTGGAAGTATTTAAGCAAAACGTCGACAACCATCTGTCAGGGAAGCTGTAGTTGTAACCTGCATTGAATATCCTGCATTGAATAGGGGGCTGGACTATATGAGAGCATTTTATAGCACTCTCATTACTGGCCACTTACAGATGTTTGCGTGTCCTTTTGATGCTGCCGTCCACCTCCCATGTATCTCCTACTCCTTCTGGTCCTTTTTCCATGAAAATAATAAGACCCAGAAAATCTGTCTTTTTTGGTTTGAAGTGAAACGTGCCGCCATTTCCTGCTGTGTGCAGGAAAGCAATGCAAAAAAAGAAAAAACAGCCACTGAATGGGCCACGTGGTCTTTGTTTACTTCCTCTTTCTTCAAGAAAAAGAAAGCTGCTTGTCAGTATAGTGGGACAGAAGCAGAATTCAAAGCGATGGGAAGGAAACGCGATCCCCTCCCTTCTGAAGAAGCTCTAAAAGACCTTCCAACACTTATGATTTTTTAAAAAAATATTTTTAACAAAGATATCATAAATCTCCATTGATTCCCTCCATTGATTCTCAGAGGGTCGAATTGATGTTTGTGGGTATCCAGTTGAGAAAACATTCTGATGCGGAGTCGTGAAAGAAAAGGGAATGGAGAAAAGATTTCCATCTGTGTATGTGATATCAGTGGGACAATGTTGGGAACACAAAATTAATCTTATGAACCACATGAAACAAAGAAAGCTGATGAAGTATAACAGATATAGGGAAGAGTGATGCAAATCTATTGCTGGAAATCAATCCACATAGTGAACGGGTCTGTTTTAGGTACTGGCAGGGGCGAAGAGGCAGATAAGAGAAGGCCTCATCTTAAACTCCTTTCTAAAGAGTGAGTCCAGGGAACTAAAACAAAATATCTTTTAATAATAAAAAAATGTAGTGATTAGCAGCAAGACTCAGCTCAGGCACCCATTCTGCAATAGTATGAGAAATAATAAAGAAGGAGGCACTTCTAGGCATGCACAAAGTGCATATCCCTCACTGCAAAACAATGATAACAAATCCACTCACATCTAGGATTAGGTAATAGGGCTTTCAGGACCAAGGTGAAACCCTCCTCTGCAAATTTAGCTAGAAGCTGCAACAACCCTTCCCTCTCTTCCTAAGTATACTAAATCCTTCTTCTTTCCAACATATGCACCTACAGATATACACATGATGCCCCCCCCCCCCCGATCCCCACATCCTACACACACACACACAACATGCTTGGGTACATATTTACAGAGATTCACAATTCTTTATTAACTGAGGCCTCCTGGTGGATGAGAAAAATTAAAATCTCCCCACACCCCTCCAATTTCCTCTTTTTATTCTCTACCAACAGCTCCATTATTTTGATCAGAGCAATGATAGGGGTATCTTCAAGCTCTTCCCCTTGCTATTTTCCGGATCTAAACCCCCTTGCCTGAATTGCTTCCAAACTGGCAGAGGAGAAACAAGAAAAGTACCTCTACCGGGCTTTTTCCACCCAGCAGACATATAGCAATTTTTTTGAGAGCCAGACTTGGAATCAGAACCTGGCATTCCTAGGCAGTTACCTAGCAAGGAAGAAGGGGTGCTATAGAGGGCATTTTGCCAAGGGCCTCCTCAAACCTGGAGCTCGCCCTAATTAAAAGATTTAGCCCTACAGCTTTTCCAGGTTATATCTGTTTGGGCCCTTTTAGCACCATATCAAGTGAAGAAAGAGATAGCTGAGAGAAGGAACAGGACATACGTCACTGTAGTTGAATTCTCTTTTGTGCCCTGGAGCATTTAAAGGTACATACTATATACATTTAAAGATATATAGGCACTGTTTCCAGATAAGAACTTGGGATCTGTTCCAATGCACCACAGCCCACCCTTTTTCCTTTCCACACTTTATCTCAGCTTTTGTGTATGCTTGCTTTAAAAATTGCTAGTCAGAAAGTACAAAGGAGTAGATATGTGCAGATTTGCAAATGTGTTTATGGAAGTGTTTGTGTGTATGTTTAACCACTGTATTTTTTACTGTTTGCTTACAGCAAGCAAATAACCTGCAGGGTTTATTGTGTTGGCTGTTGTCTACAGCCTGGCAGCTGTCCAATCGCATATTCATCTTTTCTGAGTGTAGAGCCCCTTGAGACAAGCAAATGGGCTGCCTACGGTGCTGTGCTTCCAACATTCTCTCCAGATGCTGATGTTTGAAACATCTAGCCCCTGTGCACTCCTTTTGTATACTCATAACTAAAGGAGTACGTCAGATGTAGCAAGTTTCCCTCCACTAACATAGCCAGGTAGGACAATGGCAAGGATGCCAATTGACACCGGGCATGAACATTCGGAGCCCTGCCAGCAACGTTGACAGTACCTTTTCTTCTCTCTTCCTGCCAGGTGGCGAAGCCACGGTGTTCTTATCCCACTAGGGAGACTGGGATTGGGCCCTTGTTCTCTGAATTGCAGAGGTACTCAGGTAGCAGCCCCTTCCTGCCACCCTTCTTAAACTAAGCAGTGAAGTCAGTAGCTGTGAAGGTTGGCAAAGCTGAGCACAGGATGTTCCTGCAGATTTTGTCCCCAAAGATGGCACTGCAGCATGGAGATGAAAAGGCTGGGCACCAAGTCAGAAAGCGAGTGAAATGAAAAGGGCCAGGTGAGTCCTTGGCAAAAGATAAGGCAGGGAAGAAAAGTGGCAAAGAGCGGAGGGCAGCAGAATGAGGGTGTCAGTGACTGATGCCAAGGGAAGGGGCAAAGAGAGTGCAGTGCAAGGGGAAGGAAGGAGCCGGGGGAGCCTGATAAAACACAGCAAGGACACAAAGACCTGGCATGAAAAAGCATCTTGCTCGAGTGAGGGGATTTGACTGAGAACCTGACATTGGTGAATAGGGGTGGTGTGCTAAATTGGTCAAGAGTGTGGGCTTAAAGCAAGGCCGGCTCTGGATTGAATTTCACCTCAGGTAATAAACTCATTAGGTGGCTTTAATTAAGGGGAGGGGCCATAGATCAGAGCCAAACTAGACATCATTTGAATGGTGTGGCATTCTCAGGCAGCTGCTTAGGCCCACTGCCAGCAGTGATCCCTGTTGCAGCCACCTTCTTGTTTCCCCCAAAATGCAATGCCCTGGATGTTCTGTTGTGGGTATTGTGGGTAAAGACAAAACAAATGCCATGTGGGTCAACCTAAAATTACCATAAAAACATGGAAGATACCATCTTTTTATGGCAGCTACCTTATCCTTTTTACCCACAATGCCACAAGAACCTCTGGGGCCTTGCATTTTGGGAAAACTAAAATGGCAGCTGCAAGCATGGCCACTGGGGGCTCATTGGACAGCACTATACTGATAAACCTTCCTGATCTAGAAATGCTGATTAATTGAAGAGTCTGTTTTTTCTAGATCATAGTGAAGAAGAAACACAAAATCGTGCAGGTCTTGTACATAAAACTCCTTTTTTAAAACCTGTTCTATGATTATGATGGAAATAGGTAATTTACCCACAAAGCCTTGCTACTTATTGCAATGGTGTGTTAATCTTTGTAAACCGCTCAGAGAGCTTCCGCTATGGGGCGGTATATAAATGTAATAAAATAAATAAATAAGCTTTTCCAAGGCAGGGAATGGTTGTATTGATGCTGCCGAGACTCTGTTGATTCCAAGTTTATTTCTGATTAGTATAATTAGATGCCTTCCACCTGGCTTAGGGTGGCTGCTTACAAATTGCCCAAAAACAGTAGACGCATCACCAAAAAAAAGAGGATGACGATTTGCATAAAAATTTGCATATGCTGATTTATAAGTATAGATGCAAATTTAGAAATAACGGCTATAATTTGAATAGAAATACTGTGAATATTGCCATAATGAGGAAGCCTGTGACCCGTGTGCCCGCCCAATGTACTGTCCATGGGCTCACTGTTGATCGACAACTTCAAGGCCGCTGATCTGCTCTCCCTTCTGATGGCTCTTGATCTTTAAATCTGACAGCCCTTCAAATAGAGGACTGTCCTCCATAAATTAGGACACCTGGCCACTCTACTAGAATTGAATACCTGGTACAATCATGGCAGTTGCCACCCCTTTGGACTGAGCTGTCAACGTGAAATCTGCTCAGCATAAGTTCTGGTTCTTCTGTTTAAAAAACCCCACCGCATCGCTGGAGTAAAAGGAAAAGTGGCTAATGCTTTCTGGGCAGCTGAGTCTTAAGCATACCTAACTGTGCCCAGGATTTGGGCTGCTCTCCTGTAAAAACAGCCACCACCACAACAAAAAACCTTAATCCTTCTTCAGGAGCTATAAAATCCTGATGTTGCCGAGGCACTGGTCCCAAAAGCTACATGATATATGGTGCTAATGTAAGCCATGCTGTTGTCACAGTCTGTATTATTAGCATTACTGAAAAGAAATTCAGCTTGTATTTACCAGCATAGGGTGTGGTGGTTCGCCCACCCCCACCACTTCCTAGCGCATGCCCAGTATGGGGCTTTCCAGGGTGGGCTTGACCGCTCTCAGAAGGCTTCAACTGTTCAGCCTGGCAAAGGAAGAGAAGCTACACCAGGGGGAGGGGGCTTGTGGAAGCCTGCAGAGCTTGCAGGCCTCCTTTTAACTATTTGCAGGACCCAAGTATGAAAGGGGGTGGGGGAGAGACCCTGCCTCCTTCAAAGGACAATCTAAACATCAGGTCCAAAGAACTGTGAGCCAGTTGAGTTATGATGCCTTACATTACTAAAGATATTTGTATTTTCTTGTACAAAGAATGGGTTAGAATAAAGCAATAGCAATCTGATCGTTAAAAGTACAAAGAGATCTTACTATCAAGTGTAGTTACTAACAGTGAAATTCTTTGGTTATGCATCAAATATTAAGGGTTACAAAAGAATAACTAAGTCTGTTTTTTGTTGTAATGTTATTTCCTTTCTATATATGGGTGTTCTGCTGTCAACGCAGACTGAAGCCACCTACCATCCTGTAAATATGGGGAGGATAGTGGGTTATACCCCTTCCAGAGGACACACAGTAAGTTTGGGATTTCTAGGAACTAAATGAAGCTTAGGGGGCTGCCTATATGGCGGTGGGTTGCCGCTGCAATAAGCAAAACTCCGCACTTTTGCTGCATTGGGGTGGTGGTGGTGGTGGCTAATCCCAATGTAGCAGCAAAAGTGTGGAGTTTCCAGTGGCCGGGCCCACCCTCTGCCCAGGTGGATGGCGACCAATCAGGGGTTGCCATCCACCCAGCCATGCCTCTGCTGTGACTCCAGAGTGAGGATGAATGGCAAATGCACTGTACTCGCCTTGCCCTGACTTTTTTGCTTTGCAGCTTCATGGGAAAGCCCCATGATGGCCTCGAGGTGGCTGCTGTGTCGTATAACTGACGCAGCAGCACCACACAGCCACCCCGGGGCTTTCCATGCATATAGACAGCCCCCCAGATCTCACACATTGCAGATGTCCCCAGTGTGACACCTACAGGCACCATAGCGCCTGTGGGAACCTCCAGCAGCGCCCACGGAGCTCTCGACTTTCTGCAGCCTTCCAAAACAAAAACCAAAAAGACACCCAAACCATTTTTTAAAGTAAAAACCTTGGGAAATGTTAGGGCACCAAGTTCTCCTTTGTATTCCTGAACGTGCTCCAAATCAGCTGTTGGTGGGGTGGCAGAAAAGGAAAGAGTTGTTTCTTGTGTCGCCCAATCTTCCACCCACAGACCTTTCCCCTTTGCTCTCTCTCTCCACCCGCCAGCCTGTTCCCTCACAGTTTCTCTCCCTTCCCCATCCCCAACCTTCTTCTTCTTCGTCTCCCTTGATAGCCTCTGGCCTTGTTCTTTCTCTTTCCTCTACCCCTTTGCCTTATTCCCCTCCCTCCCTCCCTCCCAGCCTCTAGCTTCACTATTTCTCTTAAAATATAAAGTGGGAGGAACTGGGCACCTTGGCAGGCACCAAGAAAGGTGTCTGAGGAAGCCACATTGCTCACCCCTGCCCTAGAGACTAAGGTGGCTGAGAGAGCCACCTTGTTTATCCATGCCCTAGAGCAGCCTTCCTCAACCTGGGGCGCTCCAGATGTGTTGGACTACAACTCCCAGAATGCTGGCTGGGGCATTCTGGGAGATGCAGTCCAACACATCTGGAGCGCCCAGGTTGAGGAAGGCTGCCCTAGAGACTAACACTTTCTGTGTCCCTGTGGGGCTGTCTTCACGGCACTGAGTAGGTGCTGCTCCGCTGCGAAACTGGTGTGGGGTGGAGTTGAATAATTCCCACTGGGGGAGGCGACGCAGGCTCTCTGGTGGCCATTAGGCTTGCCTGGCCACCTCTCCCCCTCCCATGGATTCTAGCAATGAATGAGAGGCCAGCCGCCTTCCCCTTGGGAACGCATCCCCCAGGCGCATCGCTCCAGCGAGGACAGATGGGGAAGAGCTGCACTAACCTCACTCGGCCAGGAAAAATCAGGGTAAGTCACTGACTTTTCTGCTGCGGGTCTTCAGCTCCTTGCCCCACGATGGCTCCGAATTGGTGGCTGCGTCCTATAACTGATGCAGCGCAGATTTGGAGTCACCCTGGGCAAAGACATTAAGACAGCCCCTGTCATCACTTTGATGCCTGCACGGGTCCCTGAAAACAAAGGAATTGCCCACAAAGTACATCATACCTTCAAAAGCCTTCTTTGTAAGACTCACACTGCCTCTTTTTAATCAATGGCCAATCTCTGCTTTGTTGCACCTTTTCTACACCCCTCGTACCTACGTGATACACAGCATACTTTATGGATACTGGCAGGCCTGTGGGGCTGGAGGTATTAGGAAAGCAAGGCGGATCATGATTCATCTGATTCCTGTGGTGCTCAGCTGGCTGCTTGGCACAGCACCTCCAGGGGTAAATCTGTATTTGTCAACTTCTTTCTTGACTGAATGAAACCCAATAGCCTTTGGCAGAAAGAATAGGGAAGAGAGGAGAAATCAGTGCTCAAATTATAAGAGGAAAGGTAGAGGGTCCTTAATCAAAACCCTTGGCCAAGTCATGTCCCCACTCCCCACCCCCCCAGCCGCCACCATTAGCCTTCTAAAAACAGTAGCTAATACGCCATCACAAAAGGTAAGGGGACACAGCCCCTCAAGTCCCCTGCAATTGGAGCACTGGATTAAGCATCCCAGTAGAATGTGCCGGGCTGTACAGATTAGGGAAGAAGGTAGGTTTGACTGTGAAACCAGCATGTGCTGGAGTGCCCCGGAGAATCTCACACTTAAGGCTGTTTCCTACATAACGAATTTCTTGCATAGTTCTCACTGCAAGCTGCAGTGAAATGGTGCAACACACTGCCAGATGTGGCAGTGCACAAATGTCTATTTCACAGCATGTATGCACTGCAGTGGCAGTGAGTTCCTGTGGTATGGCATGTACATGTGGTGGTGGTGGGGGGGGGAAGCTGTGCATTTATCATCACACCTATTTTTCTACATGTACAGTTTCCTTTGGAGAAACAAGATCCTAGATGAAACAGGCCACGTGTGAAACAGCTATTAAGGAAGAGCATTGTATTAGACGGGGAAATGTTCAAAGCCAAGTCTGGGAGTCCCTACGGACCACTGCAATCTGGCTTAATGGCTTTTGGACTCTTAATGGAGGTGCTTGGATCAGTATAAAAGAAATGTCAGCCGGAGAGTACAGAGCTGCTGTGATGGGGCTGGGAGGAAGGACTGCTACCCCCAAATCAGGAAGAAAGCCTGTCATCCTATTCATTTCCACCTTGCCAGGCACGAATAGAATTTACAAAGTACTCGCTCTCGAATGTTCATCCTCCTCCACACTCCCCCCCCCTCCAGCAGCGCACAGTCTTTACTGCTTTCTGCTAGAAGCTTATTCAAAACAGGCAAGGGGTGGAGGTGGGCATGTCATCTTCATCTGCAG
Organism: Elgaria multicarinata webbii; assembly: GCF_023053635.1. Classification (NCBI taxonomy): domain Eukaryota; kingdom Metazoa; phylum Chordata; class Lepidosauria; order Squamata; family Anguidae; genus Elgaria; species Elgaria multicarinata. Next base: position 76,517,882 of record NC_086172.1, on the reverse strand, counting down.
ATCTATAGGTTTTAAGAATAAGACTGGAGGCTGAGATGATTTAAAGCTCCATCCGACAAGTGTTTTATTGCACGCTCGCTACTGGGCACTCACGGAGTTTGCTCAGGTCCCTCTCATGACATTGTCTGCCTTCCGCCCCTTCTGGCCTTCCTTGCGCGACAAAAAAAAAAAACCTCATTAAGTCTGATTTTTTTTTAAACTCGGAATTGCTGCTCTCTCCTGCTGTGTGCAGGAGAAGCAGCGCCATTAGAACAGCGGACTCAGTGGGCCTTGTGCTGGTTCTGTACTTCCTCTTTTGAAAGAGGAAGGAATTTGAGGAAGGAAAACACCTGCGGAGAAGCGAAGGTGGGGAGCGTATTAACCCCCGGTGTGATGGAGCTTTAAATCTTTTCTCCTCATCTCCAGCCAATTGAGTTCTCAAATTATTGCTCAATTGTCCATAGCCTAAAGTAGAAGGCTTCTAGAATAAAATGGCTGCTGGGTAAGGCAGGAGATTGGGCCCACAGAGGGCATGTGTTACCCTCCCAAAAAACTCAACCCAGTGCTGCCTGAGTTCACTGTTTCAAGTAGCCATGTGTTCTCCAATTAAAGAGCTGTCAGAGAACCGTCCTCTGTTTAAAGGCAACTTCTCTTTGAAAGGCTGTCCTGTTCCATTCCAGCTTAAAAAATAAAGAACCCTAACAGCTCTAGCCCATCAACAGCACCTGGGCAGCAGACTGAACTGGCACACAAATGGCCCAGTCACAGCCTTCTGCACTATGTTGACATTAGCAATGTATGGGTTTCGTTAAATCTGTCTTTCCTAGATTGTCAGGTGTCCTTCCATATTCTGCCCACTGGCGAATTGGATTTCTTTTAAACAGAATTTTGTTCTGCTTGTACTAATGTGGTAAGGGGATATCTTCATGGCATTTGTGCCTAATGGGTGTGTGTGTGTAATGAATTCCCTATATTCTATTGTAGATCAATAGTGGCCCCTGAAGTACCCGGTAAATTGGCACCATGTTGGGATGCCTGAATATGCCAAATCTAATGCTTTATAGTACACATCCAGAACTTTCACACAATGCGTGTTCTTTCACGCAACGGTTTTCCAATTAGAATGGCTTGCTTTTTAATCTGTCGAGTTTTGGGCCATTGCAAACTTGAGTCTATCTAGGCAGCGATTTTCTGATTTGCTGGCTAGACCACTGAGAAATAAAGAGTATCACACTACTGGACAAAACAAAAGTCAGTCTCTGCTGTTGCCATTGGCTGGAGCATACTGGGGGTTGTAGTTCATCGGATCTGGAGGACACCAAGTTGGCGAGGAGAGGCTGGTATATACTATAGCCCCCCAAAAAACAAGTGTGCTATGGTGCCATAAAAACCAGTTGTTGTTTTTGTCGGTGCATAGGCTTTGGTAAGGAACTGCCAGTTTCATCAGATGCCTAAAGTGAAACATTCATGAATCTATAGCTTTATGTCTACCAAAGCAAAACACATGATATACTGGCCTCCATGTGGATTGCTGGCATCACGTTATATTATAGGTGTGAAGGAATTATCTCGGCTAGGTTAAGTATGAACTAGGTTAAGTGTGAACTGGCTCTGTGCTTATCAGGTGCTGCCATCCATGGAGTCTCAGCCTTCAGGTCAAGTAGCAAAGCATTTGCCATTTGACGTTTGAGGATCATCTCTGTCACTGGACAGTTAGCTCCTCCCGGCTTGTGGGGTTATATGGCAATAGCTGTTGTGTCTGAGAAGCTGCCTGCAATGTTGAACTTCCCATAATGCCCTGGAGCACAGCCGGGAGATAGGCCAAAGAGCATTTGCGTCAGGACAGTGGGCCTGCCCTGCTGGGATGCTTGGGCCCTGGCAGCTACCTGAGAGTGCCAAGAGCTGATACTGGCCTTGGAGCAGTCACAGGAAGGAGAATTTCCCCAGACATTCACAATTCCTAATTATACAAAGCCTGAGGATTTTAATATATGAAGATTATTCCATTTAAGGCTCAGTGACACTCTGAGTCACAGTTGCCTCTGAAAATACTTAACATGGGGCTGAGGGTAGACTGACAAGGCTCCTATATGATGGCCAGGTGTCCTACTTCACACAGTCCTCTATGTTGGAGAGCTGGCAGGGGAGAGTCCTCTATTTGAAGGTGTCCTCTGTCAGATGGGCTGTCCAATCCAAGTCTGGGTTAAAGTCAAAGAACCATAAGGCAGGAGAGCAGCAGAGGCCTTGAAGTTGAGCATTAACATTTATCACCTGGACAGCAGACTAAGCAAGAACAGGTGTTACCGGCTCTGTCTTCTCCATTGTGGTGGGATGTACTGTATTTTAATTTAACATTTACATTTGATTGGTGTCCTCTTTTGTCCTTTTTTTTTTTTTTTGGTGATTCAGTTCCCCTATTTTGACAACGTGTAAGTGGCCACCCTAGTCAGCCCCCTCATGAAACTGGTTAGAAACACTTTCGAACGCCCATTATGACTGGGAGGGTTTTCCAGCCCAGTCCCATTTGGATCCATACAGGATATAACCTCCTTGACTAAATGGATGCTAGCGCCATTCCCTCCCATCCCAAATAAGAGCTGCCTTGTGATTCTGTGGTTGATTAGCCACACTCAGAAAGCACAACCCTGAGGTGGTGCCGGATGTGTTTGCACCACATATGTGGGATTTTTCCCTGGGCAGGAATAGGGGTACAGCAGGCTTGCAACAAATTGCAGCAGTCTCACTGTCATATAGGGAGATCCTATGAAAAGGGATACAGGGCTCCTGTATCTTTAACAGTTATATAGAAAAGGGAATTTCAGCAGGTGTCATTTGGATGCATGCAGCACCTGGTAAAGTTCCCTCTTCATCACAACAGAGAGGGCTCCTATTCCTAAGAGATAAATAAAAAGGAAAATATCACAACAGCTTCATCACAACAGCTTTCACCTGGGCATTTCACCATGTGCTGCATGCATACAAATGACACCTGCTGAGATACCCTTATTTATACAGCTGTTAAAGATACAGGAGCCCTGTCCTCCTTTCCATATGGTCACCCTACTGTCATACCGAAATTAGAGGTGCTGAGCCTGAAAGGGTTCCTCAGTTTTGAAGAGGGGAAATATAACCACGAATGGCTTCTTTTGAAAGACAGGGATCCACACCAGTTAATATCTCTCAGGAATAGGAGCCCTCTCTGAATCTGAATTTTAACTTTGAATCTGAATCTAACTTTAACTCTAAATCTGAGCAGACATCACAAAATTGGGATGCAGAAAAATGAGGGGATGTTTCCGTTACACTCCCATCAGACAGCCCTAACCTATGGGCCGCTTCCACCTTACCCATAAGTCCATTTTAACCCAAACCACCACCTCCAGTCTGTGGTGAAAACAGTTCTGAAAGTAGCAGAGGGGCCCTTCAGCACAACTGCAGAACCACAGATCATATTAAGTTTATGCAGGATGCGGGAGCGTGGATTCAGATGATGGAGCGAGAAACAACCGACGTGGCAGGGGGTGTGCAGCGTTTTAATTTCCTGAAAGGACTCATCTTTCAGATCTTAAGGATTGCTGAGCTCATGTGGCTGCGGGGGGTGGGGGTTGAACGTGCCTGGGGCCCTCAGATCTGACTGGTTTCTGTTGCAGTTAAAATATCCTCTTTGGTACGGTCTGCACCACATGCTTAACCCTCCTGTTAGATTTCTAAGGGCCCTAATAGGTCCCCCAGCGGCACCTAGCTTCACAATTGAGACCACCAGCCTCCCCCACCCACCCAGGAATCACGTCGGCTTGGGAGTCTTTTCACCCTAATCTTGGACATGTGAGAGAAAGCTGTGGGGATTCAGTGAAACGGGGGTGCATTCTTTCCTTTAAGTTTAATTCATATTTTAGCAATTAAACAACATTATGGGGGAGGGGGTGGAACTGCACAGTTTCTGGGGATAGGTCTTGCCTCAAAATTAAGCTCTAATACCCCATATCTTCACCTCCCACCCCCCTGCCGCCATAGCACAATAACCCCCAATTCTATCCAAGCACAAAGGTCCACATTTTAGGAACCAAATGCTTCCATGACAACAACTCGTCAACACAGCCTGCTGAAAGCTCCCATTCTTCCTCCTCCACGATGCCGCTACTCATGGCAGGGAGCTGTTCTATGCTCGCAACTTGTTTAGAAAGGAAAGAGGTACAGCGGCTCAAACCTCCCTGACAGCCAATATCCTGTGACCAGGAACCCTCCTCCGCTAATCCCAAACGCATTGGGAAAAGCGATGTTCACTCTTAGGTGAGGGGCATTCTGCTATTATTTCACCACTTCCATGGTTGTGTGCTGACCCTGGAAAAAGTTTCCCACCCAGAGCAGAAACCCTGGGTCTTACTCAGCCCTACTAAGCGCTGATCAGGTGTGATTAGATCTGAGGACCAAGGGCCGCCCGCGTCTAGGAAGAGCAGTGATTATTGCTCCTCGTGGGACCTTTGTTGCTAATTGTGGGTGCGGATGGCTGAGCAGAGCCCTGGCATATGGCCACAGCTGCACCCCGCCAGCCCCGTGCCCTGATTTGCCCATACCTTCCATGCCTGTGATGGTCACGGTGGCACTGCTGGTCGCTTCTCCATGCTCGTTCTTGGCCACGCAGCTGTAGACCCCGGCATCAGCCACTTTGCTGTCGCAGATCCGGAGGCTGCCATACTCCTCGTCCTTCTCTTGGGTAGGGGCAAAAGGCATCTTGTCCTTGTACCAGCTCAGGTGTGGCTGGGGACTGCCAGTGACTGCCACCCTCAGTAGGATGTCGTGGCTGATGCTGGTGGTCATGTCCTTCAGCTCCTGCAGGAAGATGGGGGCTGCAGGGCCTGTCTGCTCGGCGGTGACTTTGGCTCTCTTAGGAGGGATGGCAGGGCTTGGGGGAGCTCTCCCCAGGCCTCGTCCTGTCCCCACAGCCTCTCCCGTGGCCCGGCTGAGGTTGTTCTTACCCTGAGATTTCTGCATGGCTTGGGGCTGAGGGGCTGAGGACTCAGTCGCGTTTACACAGCCTTGGGTTGCAGTGCTATTCCATGCCAGCCCCACGCCTTAGGAGTCCACAATCCCACCAGCCACCCAGGGCCCAGCCAAGCCCCCCAGCCACCGTCCCCCTTGCTTGATGTTCACCCTCTCAGTGTGTGACCCCCGGCTCCTGGGTACCTGCCAGGGGGCACAGACGCTGCTCCAGGTGCCTGCCCACCCGGCCGGACAAAGTCCCAGAAGGTCATTTCTCTGCCAGGCAGGCGGGGTGGTGGTGGTAGTGGTGGTGTTATTTTTAGGCTGGTCTCAGGTTGCAGCCGGCCCGTCCCAATACATCAAGGGAGCCGGGCTGTGGGCTGAGGGCTCAGCCCTCCCGCTTTGCTGAGTGCCTGTTCCCTCAGCCTGTAGCTCCTGCAATCTGGACTCTCTCGTTCAGTGGGCCCAGCACCGCACAAAGCCCAGAATCCCCTCCTTTTTCTGGAGCCCAACGTGAATCTTTCCCCAGCCCCTCTGTAGTCATCCCCCCTCCTGCTCTCAAGTAGCAGCTGCCATGTGATGTGTCACATTCCTTGACCGGAGCTGAGAAGAGCAGGGAGCGTATGACTGTGGGGTGGCTTAACTTCCCTAGCAAAGATAGACATGAGTGGATGGCGCTTTCCATATTAGTACTGAGGGACCGGGGGAGGGGGTCTCTTCGGCCCAGCCCTCCCTTCCCCGCTCCGGCACAATTCATGTTAAGGAAGGACACCTGGAATGCTAGCAAGAGAGAAAGACAATGTATTCCTCTCTCTGGCCCAGGGGGCCCAAGGAGATTTGGAGCGCAGCTGAGGGAGAAACTGCTTCATTAACTGTTCACTAGTGTTGCTCAGTTCTTTTGCAGAAACTGTTTCAGGAGGTTGGGTGTGGGGAGTAGACCCTGTTTGCGTCCTTGACATATTCTCTTGTTTGCTTATTCTGCTTACTACTGGTTAGACATGCATTGGCTTGCCCCACTTACTTCTGAGTAGACATGGTGCTCATGTTTACTCCTGAGTAGATGTGTTTTCTATTATAACTTGGTAAAATGGAGTTTGGGAGGCGGGGAGAAATCGGGGTTCCCTCCCCCCAGCCCTGCTCATTTTTACCTGTGATCTCATCCACCACTGGAATGCAGCATCCAAGAGCTTCTATAAAATAGAATATGGCCCTCAGGGTGAAAAATGTTCATCAACTCTGCCATGAACATAGCCAAATTTCTCTCTCTCTCTCTCTCTCTCTCTCTCTCTCTCTCTCTCTCTCTCTCTCTCTCTCTCACTCACACACACACACACACACACACACACACACACAGCCGAGCCAAATATCTGAGATGTGAAGGGTGAAAGAGGCGGCAATTCACTTTGGGAAAGTATCAGCAGAGCTTGGATAGCCAGAGTCTTGCAAGCAAGCTTGGCTCTTCCATTGTGCAAATGGAACATTTGTCCTCAGTGTTGATCCTGCAGGGGTCACCAGACAGATAGTTTCTGGGTGGCCTCCACTGGCTTCTTTATGGTGATGGCATTGCATGTGTCCAAGTGGGGAAGAGAAATGCAGTATAGCCAGGATGCACAGAGGGGGGCAGCACTGGCTTTGTGTTGTGGGAAGGGGAGAAGTCAAGAAACACAGCCAAGGAAGAGATTGGATTAGACTCGGGTTCAAATCCCCCCTCAGCCATGGACCTCACTTGGTGACTTTGAGCTGGTTGACATCTCTCAGCCTAACTTACCTCACAGGGTTATTGTGAGGATAAAAGGGATGGGGAGAACCACATGCACCACCTGGTGCTCCTTGGAGAATGAGCAGGATAGAAACGTAACAAATAAATAAGGGAGGCAGGCAACATCTGGCAAAGGTGAATGGGTTGTGAGGAGGAAGGTTGTGGAGATACAGGTGGACTTAGGCCACAGCTAGACCTAAGGTTTATCCTGGGACCATCCAGGGTTCGTCCCTGCCTGAGCACTGGATCCCCTGTGTGTCACCTAGATGAACAGGTTTGACCCCTGGACGATCCAGGGATAAACCTTAGGTCTAGCTATGGCCTTAGCCAGATCTGAGAGCAGAGGGGAAGAAAACGAATACAGGGATTTGAAGACATCTGCTCAATCTGGAGAGCCCGTGGCTAAGATAACAGGAAGGATGAGAGTTGCATTTGAGGAACATTGGCAGAGTGATCAAACCAGCCTAGGTTCCAGCTGTGTATTCTGCAAATGCAGGTTCTTACAGGTGGAGGAGCCGCTTGGGAACAGCCCGCAGCCCTATGCATAACACAGAATAACTGGGGGAACTGCCCTAGACAACGGTATATACACATTCATAAAAGAAAAGAAAGGACAACATTAAGTTCTCCCATACTGCTCTGGCAATGCATTGTGGAGAAGTGCTGCATATTTTGGTACCAGACCATGGGAAGGTTTGAACTATGCTGCCACCTGCTGGAGAACAGTGGGTTTTCGAGCTATTGACTAGAGCTCTGCTCGATCTCAAGGAAGAAGAACAAACAAGAGAACTAGAGAAGTAATCAGTTTCCTCGGACCTTCCTGTAATCTGCTTAGGGTAGGGTGACCATATGAAAAGGAGGACAGGGCTCCTGTATCTTTAACAGTTGTATAGAAAAGGGAATTGCAGCAGGTGTCATTTGTATATATGGGGAAACTGGTGAAATTTCCTCATCATCACAACAGAAGAAGCTGCAGGTGCCCTGCCTTCTTATAAATCTGGTCACTCTAGTATAGCTCCTGCACTTTAACTGTTGTGATGAAGAGGGAATTTCACCAGGTTCTCCATATATACAAATAACACCAGCTGCAATTCCCTTTTCTATGCAACTGTTAAAGATACGGGAGCCCTGTCCTCCTTTTCATATGGTCACCCTAGCTTAGGGTTTTTGTGCATCTGGTTCCTCTAGAACAGCCTTCCCCAACCTAGTGCCTTCTGGATGCTTTGAGCCATGCTGGCTGGGGCTGATGAGAGCTGAAGTCAAAAACATCTGGAGGCGCTGGGCTGGGCAAGACTGCTCTAAAACTTCAGTGTGGAAGTGCCCTATTAGATTGTATACTATACTGGGAAGACCCTGGTTCGGATCATACCTTAGCTTCTCTATTGCCACTCCCAGACTGTGGAATGGCCTGCCAAGAGAGATCTGCCAGCTTAATAGTCTTTCTGATTTTTTTAAAAAAGCTATAAAGATGGATCTCTTCCAGCAAGCCTACCCAGTCAAATGTTAAGATGTCTTAAAAGATTTTGTAGTGGTTTTATGTTTTAATCAGTTTTATGTATTTTATATTTTTGTATTCAACATTGGAGAGGTGGGTAAGAAATAAATATTACTATTAATCTCTCAGTCTCCCTCCACCCCCCAATCTGTAATATGGGGCTAATCATACTAGCCTATTTTACAGTGATTCTGTAAGGATTGATGAGATAATCTCTGAGATGTGCTTGGAACACTGAAAAAGCATTATAGAAATGCTAAATATTGTAACCACTAGGTCTAGTCCAACGAAATGAGTAAGGGCTCAGCGACTTTAAGCCCTCTGGAAACAATGCAGCAAATGAAAAACCAGAGAGAGAGAGAGAGAACATGGAGCAAATACTAAGGGAAAATGGAATGACTAATGTGTTTCTCCATTTCTAGTTCTCCTTGGGTCCCACGGAACCCTTGTTAAACTGAACAGTGCTTTGGAAAATGCCAGACACCCCCACAATAAATTCAACGAGTCAAGCAGCTTCTTTTTATTACAGAGAACAGCTGATATTCCATATGAGGTTAGAGAGCCTTCTGGCAAATTGGATATAGACTATAGAAATCATTATAGGGGAAAGATAAGAACTTGTAAGGAACATGTGATACTATTACAGGCCAAAAGCATCTAAATATTTTATTTCATTTTATTTTAGTAAAGGGCAGGGAACCAACAGTTGGTTTACTATATACATTGACATATAGATAGCATTTACAATGAGGGACACAGGCAGTTTGCAAAAGTAGTGCAAACAATTTCCAAAAGTATATAGCATAAAAGGCATACACACTTGATTTTGAATCCAAATGGGGGGAAATCTTACAAACCAGTTTTCACAACATTGTGAAGAATTACAAATCTGCTTGCTATTCAGGAAAAAAAGCCCGTAAAAGATTGATGGGTTTGATCTAAACTTAATCTTATTTACAGGAGACCCATTTAAATCAATGAAACTTAGATAAATTATAACTTACATAAGAAGAAGAGCTATACTGGATCAAACCAGAGGTCTAGCAAGTCCAGCATTCAATAGGTATTCTTTGACGAAGTTTGGATCCAACCAATGTGCCTAAGTCCACACACACAAACAAAAATGTATCTTCTATATCCACATAAAATGCCCAAATTAATTAACACCTTACAAACAGAAACACACTACCAATTTCACTTGATGCTACCTAGCAAGAATTCCCAGAGAAGAGGGCAATTCATATTCACTAATTGAAGACTGGATTACTTATCTTAGAGAATGAAAGAAATCAGAGAAAGCAGGTACCAAGCATGAATTCTTCTTTGGTCAACAATGATGTTTTATCATTCATCCAACAGATGCTGATGGAGCATGTCTATGCACAACATTAGACTGAGAGGGTGGAAGAAGGGAAAGGTAGGTGTGTGTGTGTGTGTGTGTGTGTGTGTACAGACAAAATGCAGTTATACTGCAGCCAGTGAATGACCCAGAAGCCAAGGCAACAGCAACTATCAACATTCAATGGATGGAAGAAGGCTTAGCCAAAGGATATACCAGTTTGAATAAAGAATCCAGGTGTTGATTGAACATGACTTGCCAACCCACGAAGCATCCCAATACCTGGACAGCCAGAGTTCTATTGCAGTCAAAAGCTGGACAGCCATCTATTAGGGATGTTCTAGCTTTGTATTTCCTGCATTGAGCAGGGGGATGGACTAGATGGGCCTGTTCAGGCAACATGCTAAGTCCTGGTTAGGCCACTAAGCCTTTTGCAGCAAATGGTTAGTGAGTGCATTTAAACCGTGGTTATGTAGCCACCATGGTTAGGAATGGTTCCCCATGATACAGTAAATCATGGTTTTAAATTTTGTATATATGTCCTTAATGTTCCATGTTTTAATCTTGTAAACCGTCCAGAGAGCTTCAGCTATGGGGTGGTATATAAATGTAATAAATAATGATAATAACAATGATAATGATGATAATAACAATAATAATAACAATGATAATAATAATAATCCATAATGTTTAGCTCGAAGTGCTTAACCACCATGGCTGAGCATGTCATCTGAACAGGGTCATACCCTACTTGCTCACTGGCTCGTTGCCTGTCAAGTAAACAAGTGGCAGCAATGAGAAGGAGGATGAGGAGCAAGAACAGCTGGCGACAAGGTCAGGGGGAAGGTGGGCCTTCTGAGGGAGGGAGGGAGGGAGGGAGGGGCCCCATGGAAGGTGCCTTGCCCCTGGGCCCTCAAAACCCCGGAGTTGGCACTGCTGCTGGTTACTGACTGTGTAAGAAAATATGAGGGCAGCTTCTGTGCTTTTTAGAGACAGGCTTTTGACACACAGACACAGACAGAGGAATGCCTTAATCTTGAGAGGAAAACCTGTAAGTTTTCAGGGCTGGGCCATAAACAAATTGTTATAGGAACGTTTTGAAATAGCATTGTGGCTAGTGTTTTAAGGTTTTATTGTTGATCATTAATGCTAGAGAGTTTATTTTTTAAAAAAATTATATGGTTCTCAGTATGTATGGTTGTCTTGCACTTTCTCCTGGCAAAAGATATGTGAAACACCCTGGGAAGTATTATTATTCATTGCATTATAATTGTGTCCAATTGGCTTTGCTTCTGGCATTTCCCCTATTACTTGTACACTCACCCACCCCCATTCTTTTGTTTGAAGAAATAATAAGTCAGATCTCATACTGTTTAGGTTGCATTCATATTAATAAAAGGTAAATTTCAGGACGGGGCGCGCGCATTATCTTCTGGATTGTGCAACCATGCTGTATGTACGAAAGTATAACTCCTCACTTTATGTTGCACAAAAGAACTAATTTTGGTAAAGTCACCAAGCAGCCTAAAAAGTGAAAAAATAAACAAATAACAATACTCAACTTTGGTATTGCACTTGCCAGAGTTCAAGCACATCAGATGCATTATCTAGCTGCAGACTGTGGAGGAAATTTGGGGACAACCCAACTTTCCTGCAAGGTAGACTCCTGGACCAAATGTCCTGATTCCCAGGCAGCCTCCTCCCGAATCCTGTCCACAACCGGGAAGAGCCAGACCCTCGGAGAATAAAGCCAAACACACTTTAAGGACCAAAGCAAGTTTATTTACACACACTAAAAGCTAACATCTAAGGCTCTGGTCAAGCAATAAAAGCTGGGGGGCGGGGAGGGAAAAGAAGGGAAGGGTAGGAAAAGGGGGAGGGATGAGGTAAAATGCAAAGGAAAGTTTAGCAGCAAGCAATTATACCATAAAACCATTAACCCCGTCCTAATTGCTGCTGCAGCGGCAGCCGGCCTTCCCCAGAATATCCAGACACTTAAAACACAAAAAACCTAACTAACCCCAAGCAGCATTCCCCTGCTCGGACCAGATTTTCCACTTAACACACGTGTAGCCTGCAGGAAGATGGAGGTCTCCAGCGACTGGCCTCTTTATTCCCCTGCCAGCCAACAGGCCCATCCCAGGCCCCTAGCGTCCCCTCCCTGAGGACCCATTCCTTCAAAGCTTTCTTTCCCACAGCTGATACAGATCAATATCCCAATTAACCCCGATAACCCCCCAGGTGCTATGGTGGGAGTTAGAAATGCAGGTCAACCAATTACCCAACTATGCCATTGACCTTGAGGGAGCTTCCCAGCTCACTCACTCCCCTCAGGCCCAGAAGCCTGGGCCAAGTTAGACAATTTTAACACAGTAATACAAACAAGGCCTCTCCAGGCAGAGCAAGACTGCAGCCACCTTGGGCTGTCCTTCACACAGACCCGAACAACCCTTTCAGACAAGCCAATATTATTATGCCCATTCTGCAGATGCGGGGCATGAGGACTGAGGCTGCTAGAGTGTGTCTTGGCTAAGGTCACCTAGTGAAGGCACAGCAGAAGAGAGATTCAAACTAGGGACATAATGCATGGTGTAGTGTTTTAGCCACTATGGTACACCAGCTTCCATAAATAAATATGCGTAGGATGAACAGGCAGACTCGGAAGATGGGAGAGGGCTGATCTGTGAAAAAGACATTTCAGCTGTTGCTTTTCTCATCCTTGCAGCACTATGGGATGGCAAACAATGCCTGCTGAAATCCCCTCTGTCACACAACGTTTCAAGGAACAGGAGCCTTATCTTGCTTGGCATGTGATTACCCTACATAGGAAGTGTTCGCATAGCAGCTTTGGACATTTGACAAGTAGGGGAGACAGGAAGCTTGAGTGAGCGTACACTTTCTTCGTTTCACTTTTCTCTATAGCAATCTTCCTGCAAGCCCCCATTTAAGTGATTAAGTACAGAAGTCCATAAACAGGAAGCAGGATCTCACTTGACTTTCCTGCTTCCTCTGCCTCGCCAAGAGTCCAATGCAACAGCCACCCTCTGCTCTGCATTCTAGGCAGGGAGGAATCATTCCCCCAAAGGCACCATGGGACTGGGTGCAGCAGGACGCTCTCTAATACCACGTACCCAAAGTTGAGATGTAGGGGCACAGATTTCCTCTTTTGTAGAGAACAGAAACAGAAGTTGCTCCTTTTATTAATATGTGGAATGATTCTGGCTCATATATTCATTTTATGCTGCTGGTTTTATGATTGTTTGATCAGTTTTGGAACTTGTTTCAATGCATTTTGTTATGTGTAAGCCGCCTTGTGAGCACTAGGTTCTAAATGGCGTCGGTGGACTAAAAATTGGCATATAAATAAAAAATACATTAGCTAGAAATTGATTACAGTTAATTGTTTGTGCCAAGGTAGTCTTAGAGAGTTTGAAAAGCACCTCCTCTAATGAAGGATACCCCGTGAAACAGCATCTTTATAGAAACAATGACGTATCTACAGCTCCTGTGTCAGTGGGCTTCACATGTGGGAATCCCTGGGCTGTCTAATCACACATGGAAAACCCTAGGGTGGGTGTGCGGTGCTGCTGTGTTGATTATATGATGCAACAGCCACCGGGCACCCACCCCAGGGCTTTCCGGCGAAGCTGTGGAGAAGAAAAGGTGGTGACTTACCTGACTTTTTTTCTCCAGAGCGAGGCAAGTACAGCGAATCCACTGTCTGCCATCGCTCCAGAGTCATGGTGGAGGTGTGACTGGGTGGATGGTGACTCTGAATGGTTGCCATCCGCCTGGACAAGGGGTGGGTTCAGTGAGCCTAATTACTCACCACCACCCCGCACCAGCGATCACAGGGTTTGGGAGCAGAGTGACGCCAGCTCCGCACCATGAAGACAGCCCTGCTGTCTTGCTGGATGTAGTGTTTGATAGTCCTTGGGCTTCAGTCAGAAGTGTAAGTTCATGTAAGGGTGCCAGTGTTGGACTTTCAAGCATTTTCAGCCCATGTATCTTTAGTAGCTGCATGGCAGAGAGACATTCAGCTGAATGCTGCTTCTCCTGCCTCTGTAGCACTGTCTGGAGAAAAGCTGAGCCTATCAAGCCAGTCCTGCTCACGCTGCTATTGAAGGCAGAGAATCCCTCTTTGGGCAAGACATTGGCAGTTCTAGGCTTTTGCCCCAATGGTAATAAAGAATCATTTTGTATAACAGTCGGGTGGGATAAGACTTGCCCAGCTAAGGACAGGGCAAAGGAAAAACACAGCCAGCCAGTTTTGTGCTCCATGGTTTATTGATCACTTGGCAGAGCCAGGTATGTGGTGGGGCGGGAGGGGCGGGGGCATTCAGCCTCTCTCCATCTCCTCTCTCCTCTCTCACTCATGCCCACAAACTATTTCTCACTCCCTCTCTCTCCCCTATATCCATCACCTGCCAGTTCCTTCTCTCAGTTCTTGCCCAACCCCCCTTGCAGCAGCCCCTGTGGGACAGATTTGGGGTTCGGGATTGGGATAATACTCAAGACAGGGAAGCCCTCGACTAGTGGAGGGTGCGCCGGCCCCCTTGGCATCCTTGTCCTCCCCTCAACGACCCTCCTGGCCCCCATCCCAGACTAGGAGCTTCACTTTGCAGCCGGAGTAGAGCATGCATCTTGTAAAGAGTCCAAGCCTCCTACCCTAAGCAGCCCCACTCACTCACTCACTCACTCTTTTGGGTTTCTTGTCATCTCCTGACCTCTGCAGCATTGGCAGGAAACCTCAGCTGAGATGGAGGGGTAAACCCATGTCCGAAGGAGCAAGTCAGGATAAGGAGTGCTGCTGGGCTGGAGGGACAGACATTTCCTGAAGCTAGAGATCCCAGCCTCACCAACCCCCAAGCAAGGAGTCCTGCTCCAGTGGGGGCAAGGGGTGCCCTGTGGCTTTGGTCCCGGAGGCAAGGCCGGGCAGTGGGCTCATCCTCATTCTTTGGGCTACACCCATTTTCCCTCCCTCTCTCCTCTGTCCCTCCAGGTCCTGCAAACCAGTCCCATTACTGGAAGGGCCTTGGGGGGAAAGGGGGAGTAGGGGGACAGGGCCTGTGCTCAGGAGGGGAGTGAAGCTGCACATGGCTATCAGGGCACACTAATGTGGGCTGGTGCATGCATGATGTATGGGTGGGAAGGTGAGAGTTCTATTTGCAGGCGGTGGTCAGAGCTACGGACCTTACAGTGGCAGGCAGCCTCCCCCCCCCAACACATGCGCGCGCACACGCACACACACACAGAGCTGTGCCTCTCTTTCAGTCTCCCACCCCACCCCACCCCACCCCAAGCTTCCAGGACAGGAAGAAGAGAAGGAGAGCAGAAGGACAGAGGCTTCGGGGGACCGGGTGCAGGGAGTGCCTCACACATGTGGTTGCGTGTGTGAGGTTCTTCGGTGGCGCTGTCACAGATTGGGTGTGCAGGAGAGTGGGGGGGAGCCAGCAACCCCTGGGTTTTTGCGCACAGGAGGGAGAGGGTTGAAACCGGCCAGTTGCCTCTCTGGGGACAACGGGACCTACAGCATTTCATGTTGCTGCTGCAGGGCTTCACTGACCACCTGGAGAGAGAAGCAGGGGAGAGAGAGAAAAGTGAGAGGTTAAGAGAAAGAGTGAGTAAGAAAAAACCTGGCTACCCCAGGTGCCTGCTGCTTCTAAACTAGCTGAGCCCTATGAAGCTCACTCCCACCTGAGGGATCTACACTACTGCTTTTAAAGCGCTTTAAAGCACTTTGAAAACGTTTTGAAACCTGTATATGCAGTGTGCCCTGGGCCCCAACAGTTGTCAAAACTGTTATAAAGTGCTTTAAAGCAGTAGTGTAGATCCCCCCCCCCCCGGTATTTCCCATTCTCCTGCAAGTCCCTATCTCTGCAAGGCCAGGTCATCCACAGCTCCAAGGGAAAAAGAAAGCCAGCCAGGAGTTGACGTGTCCCTGCTAACCCCATTTTCCCTACATCCCACCCCCAGTAGGTCTCACGTCTAAAGGGCATGGCTGTTCCCAGAGCCCAAGAAACAAACAAAAAGAAGCATGGGACCCAGATTTCGAGCCCACTCTGGTTTCCCCACTGCCTCCCAATCCAACCTCCCCAGGGCCTGCAGGCCTGCCCTGCTCACCTCCCCATCACGTGTCTCAATGGTTTTGATGGTCACTGTTTTCTTGGTGTGGACCTCAGAGCCTCGCTGCTCTGGACTGGTTTCTGTGGGGCAGAAAGAGACATCAACTGGTGAGGGTTGTGCTCTGGGGAGCAGGGTGAAAGGAGAGGGAGCCCAATCGGCCAAAACCAGAGCACAAGGCTGAGGGCCTTTTCCTCCTAGAACAGGCTCACTCTGAGTTCAAGGGGCACTAACAGAGGCACACCTTCCATACGGCCATTCGCATATACACATATACAGCAAAGACACAGTGGTTGTGTTCAGAATACATCTTAAACCACAGCTTTAACCATGGTGAATAAAGCAAAAAAGCCGTATTCACCATGGTTAAAGCCATGGTTTAAGGTGTCTTCTGAACACAGCCAGGTTTATGTGAGCACCCCACTCTTGCCTGCCTACAAGGTCCCTTGTTTAATATTTGACACACATTAATGTTTGTATCATCTCATGTATTCATAGAGAAAGCCATCAGATTATGGAAAACAGAGAAAAAGGAGCCCGTCTGCTTCCCTGTCCTCTTCCTGCTCTCCCTTCCTCTTCTCCAATGCATGTTGTTATATGCATGTTGGCAGAACCTGCCAAAATATCACAAAACAGTGAGCAAGCTTTTGAGTTCTACAGAACTCTTAATCAGGCTGGATATTATACAAAGAGGATTGTAGGGAAGCTGACTTGGAGTTAAAGCCATAAAGCCAGGTTCTGACACCCACCCACCAGCCTTCAGCCTTTTTGTGTAACACCCAGCATGATGAAGAGTTCTGGAGACTTCAAAAGCTTGCTTTAGGGTGGATTCCTGCATTGAGCAGGGGGTTGGACTCGATGGCCTTGTAGGCCTCTTCCAACTCTGCTATTCTATGATTTTGTGACATTTGGCTGGTCCTAGTAAAGGTATTGCCTATGGTGACCAACTGTCAGGATTTCCCCGGATTTTGTTCTTTCCATAGTGTCAGGGGGGATTTTCTATAATTTTCAATAATGTCCTGGAATGACACACCTTCCCCTTTAAGGCTGCCATTAGTATGGCAGGAGGGAATGACATGCTTTCTTGAGGCACAGCATTCCCCCACCCCGAGCTCTACTTGAGGTCTTAAAGGGGAAAGTGGGTCATTCATGGACATTATAGAAAAGGCCCCAATTGGAGTGGATGGTGGTAGTGCAGAATGAAATCCTTTCCCCTCCTCCACTCCAATCGGGTTCTTTAAGGTGGCGGGGGAATAACGTACTTTCTGCAGGACTCAGAAAGCTGCTATCCCACACACACACTAGGTGTCCTCTTTTTTGGTTTCCCAAATATGGTCACCCTAGTATTGCCCTTCCGTGGAGAGGAATTTTCTTATGGCCTAATAAGGCTCCCTTTGCTTGTTGCATTCTTATATGTGCATTCACACATAATACTGATGCAAAAACTTTTTTGCTACCTCGAATATTCATGAAGACACACAGAGAGCTCCATCAGATGAGTGTTTTATTGCACGTTTGTTACTGGGCACTCACGGATTTTTGCAGGTCCCTCTCATGGTGTCGTCTGCCTCCCACCCCTTCTAACCTGCTTCGTATGACAAAATAAACATCCCAGTAAGTCCGACTTATATTATAAAGACAAACGTTGCCATTAAGCAGCATGATCAAAATGGGCCACTGAATGGGCCGCGTGCACATTGTTGACTTCCTCTTTCGAAAGAGGAAGTAATGAGGGACAAATGCGTGGGCGGAGAAGTGACGGTAAGCAAACACGATTTCCCTCCATGTGATGATGCTCAGTGTAACACAGGTGCAGTGGGATGCTCAATACCAGGAATGGTAGAAGATAGGTTGGGATCAACAGATAGATCTCTGGCAGATTTGCAGTAGATCACCAAAGGTTGCTGACTCCCAGTTGGTTAACAATAGCAGCAACTAAAAAGTTCCCACACCTCACTAAATTAAGGGTGCAAACTGGCTGGGGAATGCTGGGAGCTGTAAAGCTTTTTCTATCTAAATGTACATAGGATTGTACTCTACTTTGCTGAAAAAGAATGCTTGGAGGGAAAACCAGGATAGGATTTTTGTGTGAAAGGACTTGGTTGTGGTACTAATCACAAATTCCTGGGCTGAGCATGTGCTCAGAGCCACCCTCCTCCTCCACAACTCATAGCAAATGCGGTACCTATGCCCATCTGAGCCACTATTTTGCACCTGGCTGCACCTGGTTGGTGGATCTCAGGCTTCTAATAAACTGCAAATAGATCCTGCAGGTCTGAAGTCTGCCCATCTTTGCTCAATACATCTCACTAGCATGCAACTGCATGTATTGTTTTATCTACCCCATTTACAGACCACCTCGCTCCTTGCTCAAGCACTTTCCTACTCAATGCTCATCTCAAAACCAGGGAGCAAGCAACAGACGCCATGCTTATATCAGGCAACCCCCGCCTGCCCTTCCCAACCAAATAAAACACTGCTTGTAGGAGCCAAATATGCCAAAGCAAACCAACCCCAATCCCAGCTGCTAGCTCTGCCTGATATTTCTGCAGCAGCCAAAGCAGAGCTTGGAGTCAATACTGGAATTACAACAGCTTGGGTTTGAACCATTGCCAAAGAAACTGTTTGAATAACCTATTGCTGATAGAAGGTCTTTCAAAAAGAACATCAATTGGGCTGAAGAGCTTCACTCTCATTTAGAACATGGAATTGGATGTTTATATGTTGTGAGCTCCTTATCAATATTTTGGTATAGAAGTAAAGGAATGGTGACAGTACATAGGAAAATGTTATATCACATTGAATCTTAGCCTTTGTAATATACTTTTTATAAATTAGAGTTTGTTGTTGCTTTGACATAATTTCTGAAAAGTCCTGGTGATCTTGGACAATATTTGGCAATATTTCTCCCTCTATGGGCTCCTCTGATTGGCCACTTATGGAAGTCTGAGGGTCCAATACACGATGTTGTCAATGACCAAGACGTCTCCTGTGCTATCCCATGGAAAACCCACTATTAACCCCCCCACACACACACACAATGTGGTAATATCCAGGAAAAGCGGGATCTTCTGCCACAAGTAGTGCTGTCCCAATGGAAGTGAACGGAGCATGCTGATAGGGTATTCAATTCAAACCAAGTGGTTGCCCCTCTACTCCCATATAATGCAGCCCATAACAATCGCACAAAAAAAGCAGAAGCCTAGCTACAATTATCCATGCTCTGATAACCTCTCGTTTGGATTACTGCAATGCGTTATACGTGGGGCTGCCTTTGAAAATGGTCTGGAAGCTTCAGCTGGTACAAAACAGGGCAGCCCGTTTACTAACAGGGACTGGCTGGCGAGATCACATTACGCCAGTCCTTTTACAACTTCATTGGCTGCCAGTCCAGGTCCAGGCCCGATTCAAAGTGCTGGTATTGACATTTAAAGCCCTAAATGGTTTGGGGCCAGGTTATTTGAAGGAACGCCTCCTCCCATATGTACCTGCCCGGACCTTAAGATCATCTACAGGGGCCCTTCTCCGTGAGCCCCTGCCAAAGGAAGTGAGGCAGGTGGCTACTAGGAGGAGGGCTTTCTCCAATATGGCACCCCGGTTGTGGAATGAGCTCCCCAGAGAGGTCCGCCTGGCGCCTACACTGTACTCCTTTCGTCGCCAGCTGAAGACCTTTTTATTCACTCAATATTTTAACACTTAATTTTAACTTAAATTTTAATTTTACTGTTTTAACTCTGTATTTTAATCTTATATCAATTTTGCTGCGTGGTTTTATCCTGGTTGTGCTTTTTATACTGTATTTTGTATTTGTGCTTTTAACCTGTTGGTTGTTTTATGATGGTTTTAATTTTTGTGAGCCGCCCAGAGAGCTTCGGCTATTGGGCGGTATAAAAATGTAATAAATAAATAAATAAAATAAATAAGCACAAAGCCCTAGTGAGGTAACACAATTTCCCTTTAATGTAGAGGCCCTACGTTACTTACCTCGGAAGTTGATTGCAGAAAAAGTCTGGATTGGCAGTGAAATTCTACATGGAAAAGAAGGCAGTGAAGAATCAGTCCAGCCACTAGTTCCTTACTGCTCTCAGGCTGCCTTTGCTCAAACAGCCCGACACAACAATCACTAAGCCCCTCCCCTTCTCTTTGTGAAACTGAACAGACTTGTCATGTTTTTCAAAACCTCCTGCCTTCTTGGGAGATAATAACTAAGTAATCTACAAAGCTTTATTCAAGCAATAAACATCTCTTCCCACCTGAAGAGAGTCTAATCTCTAGGAACTTCCCCCTAGGCAAAACTATGCAAACTAAGCGAGACAATTGTCCTTTCAGGAACAATGGAAAGTTTTTTCTCAAGATGCGTTAACTTCAGAGAGACTAGTTTTGAGGCAGCTTCTGACGGACGCAAGCCAGGCCGACTTTCACTCGTTTTCTTTTAGCTCCGCCCGTTTTAGTCTGCGGCGTACTCTAGTATCGGCTAACTTCTCCATGCTCTCTCCCTCTGAAGAATGTTGGCTTCTCACTGACTGTGTATTATTTGCTGTTGACGAAATAAGCTCTGGAGAGGGTTCACTCCCAGCTGGTGAAGAGCTCATGAGAGCTTTCTCCCCCACTGGTACAGGCTGGTTTGTTTCTGGTGCCGATCCCTCTACTTCATAGTCTGATTCTGACTGATCACTTGAAACACCTTCTTCCAATCCAGGGGGAGCAGAGCTAGACATGACAAGACTATACTCCATTTGCTTGCTTACTGGAAGGTTGTTTCCAGTCCTCTTGTCATAATTGCTCTAATTCTGCCTATTATCATTATTATTGTTGTTGTTGTTGTTGTTGTTGTTATTATTATTATTATTATCCCGCCTTTTTCCCAGTACTGGGACTCAGATATTGGTGCCAGCAGGCCAAAATATTCAGCAAAAGGAAACTAAAGCCCCCTGAGAGACTAACTAGTCTATTTCTTTCCTAGGTGATGGTTATCATCAGATGTCACAACAGAGGAGTGAAATCCCTTCCCTGTTACTACTTTCCTGCTAAATTTATCTATTTAAAATATTTCTTGACTGTTACCAAACGTAAGGATTACAATGGGCTTTTGTGCTGCAGCAGTACACTAGGACCTCCTGATCAGCTGTTCGAAATGTGTTGCCTGTCGTTCCTCAAAGGAAAGTTTCTATGGGCTTATACAGGGGTGCTTCTAGATGAGGCTTTAATCATGTCATTGATTTGCCTCATTCACAAATTGTATGGGTTTTCCCACCACACCTTCCATTCCCCCCCTCCCACAGCAGATCATCCATTAAGGAGAAAAAGAATGGAGCAGGGGCACAATCCCTTCTGACTGGTAGCGCTGGAAGCCCTCCACCTGGAAGGACCCCTGTGCCCCAAGGAGCACCACGTGCTATACCTACACCAGACAGCACTCACCGGCTCTCTTCACCCTCCAGCAGCTTGCGGTAAGTGGCAATCTCGACATCAAGCGCCATCTTGACATTGAGCAGGTCCTGGTACTCGCGCAGGTGCCGGGCCATCTCATCTTTCAAGTGTCGGATCTCCTCTTCAAGCCGCTGGATAGTGTCCTGGTAGGTGCTAGCCTCGCCAGCAAAGCGTTCCTCCATCTCCCTCATCTGCCTCATCAAGGAGTCATTCTGGAGGCAAAAAAGCAGGAGTCAGCACTTCAAAGCCGTAGGAGAACAAGAGGGACATGGTTGCAGTTTCCCTCCGCCCCACCCACCCCCCGATCTCTTTGTTCTCTGGTTACTGTCACCTGATGGAAACAGTGACTGCAGGATGGGGGCAAGGGGGCAGCCATCTTGAATGAGGAAGAAAATGAAAGAACTGAACCAGAGGCCTGAGGGGGAAGGCGACGGTGGTGATGGAAACAGTGACTGCAGGATGGGGGCAAGGGGACAGCCATCTTGAATGAGGAAGAAAATGAAAGAACTGAACCGGAGGCCTGAGGGGGAAGGCGACAGTGGTGATGGAAACAGTGACTGCAGGATGGGGGCAAGGGGACAGCCATCTTGAATGAGGAAGAAAATGAAAGAACTGAACCGGAGGCCTGAGGGGGAAGGCGACGGTGGTGATGGAAACAGTGACTGCAGGATGGGGGCAAGGGGGCAGCCATCTTGAATGAGGAAGAAAATGAAAGAACTGAACCGGAGGCCTGAGGGGGAAGGCGACGGTGGTGGTTGGCCCCTAAGGAACAGGGTGGCCACTTACAAATCGCCCCGAAAGAGGAAATGCATCCGCCCCAAAAGAGGACAGGAAATTGCGCAACATTCGCATGTGCTAATTTTTTATGTATAGAGGCAAATGTAGAAATAGTTGT
This sequence comes from Elgaria multicarinata webbii, assembly GCF_023053635.1. NCBI lineage: Eukaryota > Metazoa > Chordata > Lepidosauria > Squamata > Anguidae > Elgaria > Elgaria multicarinata. Next base: position 76,495,882 of record NC_086172.1, on the reverse strand, counting down.
TTTGATTTTAATAGAAATACAGTACATCTCAGCATAAGGGTGGCCTGCCTGCGTGCCTGCTCAGTCTGCTGGCCAGGTGCTACCTGCTGATGGGCAACAATCCTTATGGTCCTTTATCTTTAAACCAGAATTGGACCGGGCAGCCCTTCAAATAGAGGATGCCTTCAAAAAGAGGATGCCCCTCTGAAAAAGAGGACACATGGGCTGGATCTAAACTACTGCTTTAAAGTGCTTTATAACAGTTTTGACAACTGTATATGGAGTGTGTCCTGGGCCTCAACAGTTGTCAAAACTGTTATAAAGCGCTTTAAAGCAGTAGTGTAGATCCCGCCATGGCCATCCTAGGAAGGAGGTAAGATTCAGCAAGCCATAACTTCCACTCCAGTCCTGAGAAGAGCAATTTTGTAGCTAGTGAGAGGGGGGACAGGGACACCTCCAGCATGTTGAATACAAGGAAGTGCGAAACGGATCCTTCATATGAACATAGGAAGATGCCTTATGCTGACTCAGATCATTAGTCCATTTATAGTAGTGCTGTCTATTTTGTCTGGCAAAGATACCAGTCTTTCCTTGTCCAGCTACCTGAGGTCCTTGAATTAGGGAAGCTGGACCTTGAACCTGGGGCCTCATCCATGCAACGCGTGTGTTCTATCACTGAGCCATCAGCCTTCCTTAAGAGGCCGGGAGCGGCATCTTCATCATCAGTCAGCAGTGCGGAAATGCGGCTGCTCCCCAACCCTGATAAAAAAGGGCTCCTTGGTGTTTCATTTTTGCACAGCCTCTTAAGCACTGGGAGCAATTATCACAGGGAGCGAAGCACCAAAATTACTCAACCCTTGGATTCTTAATCTGACCCCACCGCCAACTTGTGCTTGGACCTCACCGTGCCCTTGAGTGCATCAATCTCACAAGTGAATGACTGGATCTGGTGTCGGTATTCCATCATCTCTTGCTTGGCTTGGCGCAGTGCATCGTTGTTCTTATTTGCTGCCTGGGTCAGGTCAGTCACCTATATGCAAAGAAAAGGGCCGGGGGGCGGGAGCAGAGAGAGACAGTGAGAGAAGGTACACATGTGCAGATGAATGTGAGAGAAGCACCCTCTGTCATGCCATGAGTAAGAACATATGAAGTGCCCTGCTGGATCAGACCAAGGGTCCATCTAGTCCAGCACTCTGTTCACACAGCTGTTGACCAGGGACCAACAAGGCAGGACACGGTGCAACAGCACCCTCCCACCCATGTTCCCCAGTGATGGGCCAGCGCAAACCTCCGCCAGGCCCTCAGCCAATGCAAGCCTACCTTAGACTTGTACCATTCCTCAGCCTCTGTGATGTTCTTTGCAGCAATGGTCTCATATTGGGCACGGATATCACGCAGTGCTGCTGTCAGGTCTGGCTTCGATATGTCCATCTCCACCTGGACTTGCTGCTCTTGCAGCTGTGATTGCAGCTCTCGGATTTCCTGGGGGAGCCAAAGCCAGCGCAGGATCAGGACCAGTGCCACAGGGCTAGATTAAAAGTCTACTAGCATGGTGACATGTACCCCATGGTCCTGCATCACCTCCACCACCAACTCCATTTTTTTCCTATAATGTTTGCCCTTATAGTGAAATCCCAGTTTGCGTTCCTACTTAATCACCACCCTCCGTGCTCAATACCCACCCCCTTTCTCACCTCCCCTACTGGGAAGTACTGAGCCAGAAGGACCTTTTGAAGAAAGATACACACTTACCTCCTCATGAACCTTTTTGAGGAATGCAATTTCTTCCTGCAAGGATTCAATACGCCTCTCCAAGTCAATACGGGCCAGGGTGGCTGCATCGACATCCTGGAAGGGCAGAGAAAGGGGGAGATGAACTCAGTGGTAGAAGATGTGAGAGACGTGCCCCTGTCACATGAGGACAACTTTTTTTGAGGAAAGGAGTTGAGCTAAGCTGCTATTTAACTACATGCTTCTGGAAAAGGCATGGAGCTGCGGTTCATAGAATCATAGAATAGCAGAGTTGGAAGGGGCCTACAAGGCCATCGAGTCCAACTCCCTGGTCAATGCAGGAACCCACCCTAAAGCATCCCTGACAGATGGTTGTCCAGTTGCCTTTTGAAAGCCTCTAGTGTGGGAGACACACACACACCGGATCTCTACCAGGCTCTGGGAGCCTGGCCAATTGAAACCCTGTAGGAAGTTCCAACGGCCCAGGAAATGAGTGGGAAGAGCCACCACTCAGGACCAATTCACATGATTCTTGAACAAAGGGCCCTGTCACTCATTTCCTAACAGCCATCTAGATTCTGGCACACATGCCTACACCAAGGCAACTGCTGGAGCACTCTCTCCAAAGCTCAGTGTCAACCTTAGCTAATGGGAACAGAACGGTGGTGGCACATGTCAACAGGCATTTCGCCATAGGCACCCTGGAATGGCTGAAAACATCAGCCCAGACTGAAAATAGGGGTCCAGCCACACACCCAAGGATCACACATGCCCAACAAGTTGCACAAAAATATATACGAAACAGCAGGGGGCACTGGATTAATGCAAGAGTGGCGCAAAACTCCGGTAAGAAACTGAGAAGGTGATAGAAGGGGTGTTAGCGGAAGAGAAACTGTATACCTTCTCAGAGGCTGTGAGTGCTACTTAAAAGAGAGCTTTGCTGTCAAGGATGAATTGCCAAAGAAGCCAAGCAGGCCTCCTTCGGAGAGAGGGACCAGTGGCTTTGGACAGAACAAGCCTCACTCCGCCTCCTGAAGAGCATTTTTCTTAGCTCACCCACAACAGTGGGAGCATCGTAAGTGAGGGTTGAACTTACAGCTCTGAAAGCGGCTAAGTTGTTCTCTGCTTCCTCCTTGAGAAGAATTTCCTCCTGCAGCCTGGGAGAGCAAGGGAGAAGGAATGGATGTCAGACAATACAGACAGACAAATCAGAGAAGACTCTTAAAGGCCTGAATATAGAGCCCTGCTTTTCACATGTCCCCGGCTGTGGCTCCCTTGAAGCTCTGGGAGTAATGGATGCATCTGGAATGGGCAATTCCCCTGCATTCCGGGGGGTGGGGTGGGGTCTGGCTGGAGGCCAGGCTGGGCTAGGAGCAGGAACGTGCCCTCTCATTGCCTGTTATAGTCAAGCCTCCAGCACAAAGGCATGAGCTCACTGATGGATAATGCACACTCCCCATTTCCTTTTAGGGTAGCGGAGCTTTGCAACAGGAAGCCAGGCTGGAGCAGGAGCCAGAGACAGGCAGAGCAGCAGCATGGGAAAGTGCTGGGAGGGAGGGGCCCCCAATCTCTGATTTTAAGAGAGAGACCCTGGCTCTGCCCTGCCCAGCCTGGGATCCTGGGAAATAGCAGTGGCCTGGTATGAGGTGTGAAGATATGCAGACAGCTGGAATGCTGCCGAGGTGCTAGAATGCCAGGGATGGTCTTCCAGGTGTTTTGACATGGAAGAAGAAGAAGAAATGTGGCATCACTTGGAGATTTACACACAAAGGGCAGGCTGTGGGTGTCATGGCTGTGGAGTTTGGCTACTCTGGCCCCAGACAGCACTGGGCTACAGTTCCTAGCAAATTATTCTGGCATCTCCTCCTCTTCCTTCTGACTATATCGAAGTGCATATGCACACACCTACTTACAATATCTGTCTTTAAGCGGTAGCAGCATCGAGGCTTCAACTCCAGACTGTTCAATTGTCTGGACAAAACTCCCTATGACTATGACTGCCACCAGCTCCCACTTTTGCAATGCCAGCAGGGCTTGCGGTGGCTGACCTTCAGTACAGGACTCTTGCCTAACCCTAACCTGTCTCTATCCTTCTTTATGAGGTCTGAGGGCAAATGCTGCAAACACATGGCCTCAGCATTATGTGTAGGGCTGTCTGGGGGAATACCTCTGAATGAAACAGATGGACTGCAGTCCAACCAGGATTATAGTGAGGCTCTGTCAGAGCATTAAGCAAAGGGTCCGGTTTGTCTTTTACTGCAAAGACCCAAAGAATGATTTGTATAGTTCACTAAGCTGTCCTGGGTCCCATGAGGCTATTCCTGTGCAGCCTAGGGAAAGGTCTTTGCTCCCTGGGACACTCTTGTCAAGATTTCTCCCTTCTCATCCTTCTGAAACGCCAGAATTTCCTGTCAACGCGCCTGACTTTGCTGGCTCAGCGTTCCCTGCTTCCGGCTTGGGCCAGTTGTGCCCTGCCTGTCACAAGGCAGCTAAATCAGGAGGAGAAAAGTTGGAGCCTCAAGCAGGCCACTGGCACAGTGTGAGGGACTAGGCCTCGTCATCGTTCCTGAAGGAGGGTGCCAGGATCCCTCCCCCTCAAGGGGTGAATTTTCTAATAGGCTATTTAATCCTTCTTACCCCTGGCCTGTTGTAATAGCATTACCCAGAATCACTGTTACCCGGAAGAGTGCTGGGGGCTGAAGGATTCCATACCTTAGTACTTGGTGCTGCTTTAACCCACTTGTAGGCGTGGAGCTGGCTTTATTTTTCTCCCTATTTTGTCTCATGCTCACTAGATTTTTTTTGGGGGGCAATCACAACCCTTCAGATATTGCTCTCAGAATACACTTCTACATATTCTGTATCCCCAGTTGAGGAATAATTATGAGCGTTGCCACCTTTCTTTTCCCCCTCCTCACAGTGGCTGTAACTGTAAACGCTGCATGACAGGTAGAAATTTAGCAGGTGTGGCTTTCCCAGTCACTGCATTTCAGTGCCAAAATAGCTGCACGTTGACTTTTTGTGTTCTGTGCAGCTGCTAATAGCTCCACTCCTCCTCTACTTGCATAGCTACCCCTTCATAGCAGGGATCTTGCAGGATGTGTTGATGTAGGGAGTGAGGCCAGAATAAGATGACCTCCAGGGACTGGAGCTTGCCCCGATAACTTTAATACTTTTCCGCTGAAGAGCTAGAAGACTGGTTGTGGCACCAAGAAATGAATAAGGGTTTAGGGAATTAAAGGTGTGCTGGATAAGTTAGTATCCTCACAACTATACCTGCTTTAGATCATCAGTGTAATTCATCAAGGTTGAGAGCAGAGCCTGGAAGCGGGATCCTATTACCATCCCACAAATACCTACTATTTGTGTACATGTTTGTAGCATCAAGTCGGAGCTAGTTATTTTTAAAAGATTTCTAACCCACCTTATACCCAAAGCTCGGGCTAAGAGTAACCATATTTTCTTATTGCAATTTGTCCTTACACTAATTCTTTGAAGTAGGTCAGTATCATGGCCATTTTATAGGCTTGAGAACATTGGCTGTTAAATCTGGAGTAAGTCATGGAGTGGCAGGCTGAGTGTTGGGTCATAAACAGACAGTTTGCAAAGGGCAGGGGAAAGGCCTAAGAATGACCCCAGGAATAAGAGACAAACTAAGAGCAAAGTGCTCCATCTGTTCAGTTTATCAAAGGAAAGGTCAAGACATGATCTGATAAGGACAGTAAGCAGCAATTTAGAGGGTGAGTGTCAAATGGTTTTAAGGACCTTTTTCTCAGAGAAGGTGGAACAGGCACCGTTGGCTAGGATTTCAAGCTAGGTTCCCATGAGTAATCAAACTCCATTGTCTGATGCAGAAGCATTAACCACTACCTGCATATGTGTGTGTATGGTATAGATAGGCACACACGTGTTCAATTTTCCATACACTCCTGATCCAAGCAGGGCTTTAACAAACTTAATGTTGTCCACTTAATCCAATAAAAGAAGAAGGGGATTCCTTGGCATGGAGACAGATGAAGTCTCAATAGTGTCCTTCAAATGTATGACTCTGAACTGTGTCCTTCAGATGTATGACTGACTGAACCACTGTAAAATCTGTGAAAGTCCTTATAATCCAGATCTCAGACTGAAATAGTTACTTTTAAACCTGAATAGGCCTCTTTAAAATGAAGATCTCTGACCAATGGCTATGCTGGCTGGGAATTATGGGAGTTGCAGTCCAACACATCTGGAGGCCACCAGGTTGGGAAAGGCTGATCTATGTTAAGACCAAACTGTCTGGGCTTTCTTAAGGTTATGCAGCCTGAAAAAAGGCCCCACAGTGAGAGGCTGGTATGGCAGGGAAGGTATTACCATCACTGGACACACCCTGGAACTCTGTTCTAAGAATAAGTCACTTGTCAATGAGTCCTGGAGCCTATATGTGGAGGAGATACTTTGATGTGCCTCAGGAGGAGGAGGGCCATTACCCACCAGTCTTGGACATAACACAACCCAGGAACATCAAGCATTTTGCAAACCTCAGGTTTCCCATTGGGCCCCCAAAATCTGCTTTGCAAAGGATGGAGGAGCTTCTCTCCATCGCCATGGAGGGAGTATAGTAAGTTACCTTCCATAAAGGTGGCTAGAGCCTTGAGCAAGGACTGGTAGGGGTAGTGGAGGTCATAGTGGTGGCAACATCAAGGCAGAGCATAGGCAGCTTGGGGAGAAGAGCAACATCAGGGTAAAAAATACCCCATGCATAGGCAAGTCATGCTCTCCAAGGTCCTAGCAAAGGGTGGCATGAGATAGGTGAGAGTGTGTTGCCTTTTGGAAGGCCAGGGAGATGAATCTGCCCTGCTGTGGCTTCTGCATCCCTGCCCTGTTTACTCCACCTCTGATCAGGGAAGCAGCATACCTATTCAGAACCAAGAAACAACCCCAGAGATTCAACTAAGCATGGGCAAGGAGAGACAGGCTTAGGGAAGCTGCATGGCCACAAGGACCTCAAATCTCACCTCTGCTTCAGCTTCTGGAGGTCATCGAGCAGGTTGTCCCTCTCCACGTCGACACGGGCCCGCTGGCTGGTCAGCAGCTCCACCTGACGCCGCAGCTCCCTCAACTCCTCTTCGTAGATCTCGGCGATCCGTGTGGGCTCCTTGCCCTTGAGCCGGTTGACTTCAGCCACCATGATGGCATTCTGCTGCTCCAGGTACCGCACCTTCTCAATGTAGTTGGCGAAGCGATCGTTGAGCTCCTGCAGCTCCACCTTCTCGTTGGTCCGCGTCTGCAGGAACTCCTGATTCATGGCATCAGCCAGGGAGAAGTCCAGGACCTCGCCAGCACCATGGTAGGCTGAGCGCAGCGGGGCCGAGTAGCTGGCTCGGAAGCTGGATAGGCTGGGTGGCGCAGCGCTTCGGGACACTTGGTAGACCCGAGAGGAGACTGAGCTAGCAGAGGAGCCCTTGCTGCCAAAGGAGGCACGCGGGAAGGAAGGCGAGGCTGACCCAGCCCCAGCCCCACCAAAGGTACGGCGGTAAGAGGAAAGCCGTTGGCTGGAGGAGTAGGACTGGCTCATGGTGGCGGCTGGACAAGGTGGAGGCAGAAAGGTAACAGCTGCTCTGGGTGAGCAAGTCAGAGTCGGGACGAGGATCTGAGCTCTGGCTATTTGTATCTCTGGAGGCGTAACGTCATCCAGCTGTCCCCTCCCCACTTCCCCCAACACTTCAGCTCCCGGTTTGGAACAGCTGTGGATTCCTCAGTGAGAAAGCTCTCGGGGGCTTGGACAGGGAGATAGATCATGGCAGCAAGCAAGTCATGGGATGCAATAGTTCCGATCCGCTTGGCAAGAGCTGAGGATAGGCCCAGGACATGGCCCTGGGCCTAGAGGGTGATGATCAAGAGATATGAAGGCAGAGTGAGGTGGGTTTATGGAAAATAATGCCAGGTTTCGAAAGTGGAAGGGCTGAGAGGAGGTCACTGAAGGAGTAGAACTGTCTTGGCGAAGGAAAATTCTTTCCGAAGTGAAAACAGCTACACAGGGAACAGAGGAAAAGAAGCCAGGGATATATTTGGAAATTTAAATCCCACCATAGCAAAAATAATTAAACATAAACTAATTAAAATCTCAGTGTGTGTGTGTGTGTGTCACACACACACACACACACACACTAAAAGTTTGGGCAAGAAAGTGAGTTCCATGGAGAGAAGTGAAGCCAAACCATTTATTAAAGCGGCCAAATATCTCCCAGAGTAGTGGAAGCCTCTTTAACCCTATATGTAATACAAGTACTAGGGAATGGACCAGATGGTTTCCTAGGACCATTGCCAATTTACAGAGTATAATGCAGCCAGTGGCCACCCTGGAGGCTAGATCACATGCATTCCCTTAAAGCAGGGTCACTGGTGGTGGTGAGGCTGGGGGGATGAAGTGAAGAGAGTAAGGAAGCCTATTTGGTGGCAGAAGTTGTCTTCCACTGCCCTTTGCCCCTGGCTGAAAAAGCTCTTTCTAGTGAGCAAGAGGATGTGTTTTCCCAGATGGCCCAAACACATTGCAACTCTTAAAGTGAATTCATCTCACAGTGTCCAAAGGGCACTGCAATCCCCCTGGTTTGGATTAAGGAACCAAAAATAAGCCATATACCTTTGGGGGAAAGGGGGAGATCAGAACGGGGTACCCTGCCTAGCTACTACCCCCTCTCCCAGTTTGGGGCTGAGTCACTTTCAATTTCCTAGCAAGATAACCGGAGCCTGCCGTGAGTCACCCTGTTTATCCATGTGCCCAGAATGGAGCCAGCCAGTGATGTCAGAGGCTATACTCCGTGAGTCCCCTCCCCTGTGCATTCCCCAGGTGGCAGCCACTAAACCTAAATAGCCCTGCTGCTATGCCGCCTGTCAAGAGTGCTATTCAGAGCCAGTGGGGAGGAGGGCCGCTCAAAGGGATGTTAACCCTTTCTGCCCCTGGGGAGGTAAGAAGAGCTGTGCTGGAGAAGACCAAAGGCCTGCCTAGCCCACCACTCCATCCCCATAGTAGCGAAACAGGTGCCACTGAGATGTCCACAAGTAGGACGTTGGGACAATAGCTCCCTCCCACTCGTGCGGTCTCGGATCTTGGAGGTAGCATATACCCATCATGATTAGTAGCCATTAAGAGCCTTATCTTCCATGAACTGGTTTAATTCCCCTTTAAAACCATCTAAACTGGTGGCCATCACTACATCTGGTGGAAACAAATTTGACAGCTTAACTATGATGCCTGTCTTGAATCTCCCACCATTCAGCTGCATGGGATGAAGGTTATCTCTATCCACTTTCTCCATGCTGGGGGTTAGGAACCTTTTTCTTCCCATGGGCTGAGCTGCCTCTGGACAACCACACCAGGGGATTTACCCCACCCCAGCAATTAGGCTTTTTAAAAGCCTCCGTTGGCACCAATGGAGGCTTTGTAAAAGCCATTCCAGTAGGGAGATAATGTTTTGAGGAGGGGTTGCAGTATTGGGTAAGGGTGGGTGAGATCTTCCCTCCCCAGCAGTGATTCCCCCCCCAAAAAAATGCCGCCCCACATTTTGCACCAATGGAGGCTTTTTAAAAAGCCTAAGAGTGCAATCCTATGCATGTTTAGACAGAAAAAAGCACTACAGCTCCCAGCATGGTGGGAGTTGTAAGACCTTTTTCTGTGTAAACGTGTGTAGGATTGTGCCTTAAATGCAAGGTGGTGGTGGTGCCACCAGCAGCAGCAGGAAAAAAATATTTTCTCTCTGATCAGAGATCACAGATTTCCTCTGCCTGAAGTAGAAGGAAAGGGGCCTGGGAGAGAAAGTGACAGGCTGGATGGGGCCTCTCTGTGGGCCATAGCCAGCCCAGAGGCCAATGGTTCCCTATCCCTGCTTTATCCCAGGCATAAGTTTATACACCACAGAAACCTAGATCTGGAAGGGTCCTCAAAGGCCATGCAGTCCAACCCCCTGTCAATGCAAGAGATGTACTGCGAGAGCATCTCTGATAGGTGGCCATTCAGGATCTGCTGAAACCTACAATGAAGGAGAGTAGTCTATCTACTACTTGCCTTTTCTCTAAATGAAAAAAGCCCTAAATGTTACAACCTTTCTTCACAAGGGAGTTGCTTCAGGCCCCTGATTATTTTGGTTATTGCCTGTTTCTGCACCTTTTCTACTTTTGCCATACCCTTTTTGAAGTATAGGTGACCAGAACTGTATACAGTACTCCAAGTGTGGCTGTGTCACACTAAAAATTAATGTCTAAAATCATTACAATATTGGCAGCTTTGCAGCAACCGATAGCATGGAGTGTCAGCAGCGTGCTGCAGTTTCCTGTGCTCCAAAGTGTGTGGCGTGATCAATCATCACACTGACTGTGACACCATCTCCTCTTCCTGCACAGCTCACTGGGACTGCCAGACTAAGAAGAGGCATTCCGAAGTGATGGTGCCTGAAATAAGGCACCCTCATTATATTCTATGGGACTGTAATGTTCTGAAAATGGAGTGGGGAATCCCATTAGTAACTGCATTTGCAAAACACAAGAATATGCAGAGTAATGTCCTTTATCCCCACCCCACTTAGTGATTTAAAATTCTTGAAGCAAGTTTTGAGTAAGACAGGGAAAGATTCTTGGCTGGATTCCAACCTGTGTTACCCACTCAGCTGCATTCCTTTGTAAATGCTTTTCTACACGAGCCATTTATTGTGCACTTGTCATTCCCTACTCATGGGCCATTTCTACACCTGCCTTTTTCCCCAGGATCATCCCAGGATCATTCCTGTGCATCCAAATGACTCACAGGATCCTGGGAGCAGACAGGGACAATCCCTCCATTTTCCTGGGATAATCCTGAAGTGTAGAAAGGGTCATGGTTGCTTTTGGGTTCTTTAAACAATGTTGTGATCTCCAGTTTCACTCCTGGGTCTAAAGAACACTTTCAGTGAGATTTGTTAGAGCAAGAAAAATGCAGTATTTCATTGTGAAAGCAAAAGAAACCACTTTTTTCACTTCTGTATTTGCACTGTACTGCAGTGCCACCTAGAGGTTATGTAACAGAAAAGTAGGAAAGGAAACTCTCCTTGTGTAGTGCCCAGATCTCAATTCTGCAAGAAAACTGAAACTGGATACAGCAATTAAGAACTGATTAATGACCTAGTGTATAAAAGCTCCAGATGTATCAGTCTTCCATTGAAATGAATGGAATTTTAAAGTGGCCAGATCACCACCTGTAAAATGGCCAACCCAGGACAAATGGGCAATTTTTAAAACAAAGTAACTTGTGCCTTTGGTACGCAGAGACTTTGGAACCCCAGACTAGCAAGACTCGTCATCACCATCATCATCAGTTTTTATCTCATGATCCACCAGTGTGTTTTTCATTTAAGAACATAAGAGCCAGGCTGGATCAGCCACAAGGGGCCATCTAGTTCAGCATTCTGTTCGCATAGTGGCCAATCAGCTCCCTATGGAAAGCCCACAATTTGAAACCTCAGACTAGCAAAAGCGTGAGTCAGCCCTATTTGATGACCATTGAAAGAAATGCTGTCTCTACTTTTAAGTAGAAAATATTTCCCCTGGTCTTGCCTTAGGCTACCATGTGTCACCAACACCTCATGGAGTTCTAGATCTTCAATACCCTCAACAGTACTAGAGATTGGTTTGCTACATGGAGCCAAACCATAAAAGGTTAGTGACTTCCCTTCTGTCCGAAAAAGAAGAAGACAAGAAACCAGATCATAATAAGCTGCGCAAACAAGTTAATATGAAAGAGAGGTACAAAGAATCAGAATAAGACTAAAATAAAAATCTCTCTCATGCACACACAGGACAGATGAAAAACACAGTTGCTTACATACAATGCTTAATCTATACAAAATCCACAGTGATCAGACATGAGTGCATTAGGATCCGGCTGCAGTTCAGATTACATTGTACAGGACTCCCACTCTAGGCAATTATACCCTTCCTGTGTTCTGAACCCTGACCTCCGGTACAGCAGTAGCTATTACTTCCTTTCTCGGCAATGAGCTTCCTTGACCTAGGTGATGTCATACCCTTTTATTGTCTTCCCAAACGCCAAAATTAAATCCTCTCTCCATCCCACACTTTCCCTTCCCTCTGTGACATCACAACACATTCCAGGAGTTGGCATAGTGGAAAGCCTCTTCTGAAAATGCAAAACCTTTCAAATTGAGAGGAAATGCTTGGTGGGGGGAGTGGGGGGTGGGGGGGTAGGGTAAAATGAAGTTAGGAAGGCAAGCCACACTCCATATCCTATTATGCAGGAGCTGTGGTTAAACAGGAGTAAGCACAAGGTGTAGCCAATTTCTGGAGGACTACCGAAAGGCCTGCTGGTTGCTGGGATGCTTGCAAAGTAAGTTGGACAGGTTCACCTTGGTCTCATCCAACAAAGCACTCATGTTTTAGAGTGTCATCACACGGGTGGGGGGTGGAATCACGTTTCCTTACCGTTGCTTCTCTGTCCGTGTGTTTGTCCCTCATTACTTCCTCTTTTGAAAGAGGAAGTCAACAATGTGCACGTGTCCCATTCAGTGGGCCATTTTGATCCCACTGCTTCTCCTGCACACAGCAGGGGATAGAGGCAACGTCCATCTTTAAAAATAAGCCAGACTTACTGGGGTGGGTTTTTTATGGCGCAAATAAGGCTAGAAGGGGCAGGAGGCTCACGGGAGACAGACATTGTGAGAGGGACCCGTGAAAATCCGTGTGTGCCCAGTAACGAGCATGCAATAAAACGCTTGTCAGATGGAGTTCTTAGAGAAAGAGTACGTACTCAAGATCACTTGACACAGATTAGTTACGTTGGGAAAGCCTAAGTATGCACTCCTGCTTTGTAAATCACAAGATGTAGCGAAGGCCACCAATTTAGATGGCCTTAAAAGGCAGTTAGATGAATTCATGAAGGATAAGGCTATCAGTGGCTATTAGTCATGATGGCTCTGTATTACTTCCAGTATCAGAGACAGCATGCTTCTCAATAGCAGTTGCTGAGGAACACAAGCAAGTGGATGTTGAATTGTGCTTATGTCCTGCTTGTGGGCTTCCCATAGGCATTGGGTTGGCCATTGTGTGAACAGAATGCTGAACTAGATGGACCGTTGGTCTGATCCAGCATGGCTCTGCTTATGTTCATATGTTCTTAAATGAAAAACACACTGGTGGATCATGGGATAAAAATTTATGATGATGCCAATGATGATGATGCCAACAACAACAACAAACAGGCCATACAAGACTGATATGGTAGATAATAGCTTGTGGGATGACACTAGGTTCCCCATGAACCATGAGGGAACATGTTAACTAAACATTACTGTCAAATCCATTATAAATACAATTATAGTGTTGTATTGGTTTTAATTGATTTTAATGCTTTTATTAATACTTCATATAAAGGTTTTAGCGATTTGTATGTATTTTAATTGTATTTTAATGTATATTATAATGTACTTTGTGAATCACTTAGAGATTTTTTAAATATATCCAGTGGTATATAAATTTATTAAGTAATAATAAAATAATATAATAAATATAAGCTTTAAAATTAGAGTTCTGGACCATAGGCCTTGCTCCTACCCCACACTCTCCATCCTTTGTCACTGCACATTGCAGAGTAAGGTTCCAATGGAACATAAGCTGAGTTTCAAGGACCGTTGTCCTCCATTGCTTTTTGTCTCTCCAAGGAACCCCCAAACACCGTTTGGAAAACCAATACTGTGTTCGGTGACAAATGCAGGGAGTATTTAGACGAGAGAAGTAGAGCTGGTTGGAAAGCTTGAAATGTGAGTGATATGAAGAAAGATGGACCAAACTGGGATTGTTAAGCTAATGCAAGATCACCACCAGAAAAGGACCAGGAAAGGTAGCCAGGAAATGTGTTTACTTTGTTTGAGTCCTTTGCCACTTATTTGTTTGTCTTTAGCCAACTCTTGTGTATATTTGTTATAATTCCCCCCTCTCCCCCGCCCCTGAAAGATAGCTGTTCCAGATGGCAACAGGTGCCAATATTAGGCAAACCACCCTTAGGGTGGTTGCCATTTTCATGGAGAGAAGAGCAGCCTAGAGCAGGCTTCTCCAACCTGGTGCCCTCCAGATGCTTTGGACTGTAATCCCTGACCCTTGGCTTTGCAGGCTGGGGCTGATGGGAGTTGTTGACTAAAACATGTAGAAGGCACCAGTTTGGGGAGGGCTTCTCTAGGTGGCTCTTCTCTCCATGAAAATGGCAATGTGCAAGGCTGAGAGTGAGTCCAGTATTTGTGTATCAGCCCAGCCTCTGTCCATAGCATTGTTAATATCCCCCCTCCCCATGCCTTCAGTTGTGACCCAGACGGCAACTACCCTCTGCTAATTGCTTCCCCACATCCTGAATCTCCCTTCTTTTCCTCCCTCGGTTGGAGCACCTCCAAGAAGAGGCTAAGGTTGGCCTCATCCCACTGCTGCAGCCTGCGCCTTCTTCCCTGACTGTAAAAGGGAAGGTATTTCCAGATGGGGATTGTCTCATCCTGACATTATGCGGGAGGTGGAATTGATGGAGAAAACCGAGCACAAGCAGCAAAACAGCTACCGTTACCAGCACCCCTTCCCATTCAACCACAATGCCTGCCTGCCTTCTCCACAGCTTCCCTCCAGCCTTGGCCTCTGCATGCCCCCTCACTAACCTTTTCTATCTCTCCCTCTGCTCTTAGCCCCCTAAACACAAGTCCCCCCCCCCAAATAAGGAATTACAGGATTGTAAAGGCAGCTAAAATACTGACACTGTTTTCAATGCAGCTTTAAGAACTAAAGAGATCCTTCAGAAGAACTGCCAGCCTGGAGACTGGATAAATATGTGAGAGCTAATGAAGTGATGGAAGCTTTATTGTTTGCTCTGTAATAAAAAAACAATAATATAGCCTTATATAGTTACAACAAGCAATTGTGTTCTCTGTGTTTTTCATAACTCAGTTCCACTGAAGCAAAGATATGCAACTAAGCAAGGAGATATTATTGATGTGTGATAATTGGTGTGCATTACGGCTCTCACTATGATTTATGGGTGGTTGGGTGGGTTGCAGCTGATTGAGCGGCAAGATCATAATTTTCGGTGATGTGTCTGAAGGCCACTCTGCATACCTAAGCTTCTGGACAAGAAGCTCTGGATTTGTTTAATTGTTGGAGAACTTTTGCAAATGTTCAGGGAAGGAAAGCCAGTCTAACCTAGAGACCAAAGAAAAATAGTTGTTTAATTGTAAGTACAGGATTTTATGTCCTGAGAGGAACATGAAGGGACACTCTGACATGGTTTCTTGAAATAAATTAAATTGCCTGTTATGGACTTCAGCAGCCTTTCCTTTTTAACAAATTCATATTGCTTTTTCCATTTCAGCTTTTTGGAGTTTTGTTCTTTTAAGGAGCCGTTTCTCCAACCGCCCGCCCACCGGCATACTATTCACTCAATATTTTTTTTTAAAAAAATCTTTATTCTACATTTTCTTGGTTTATGTGTACATTATTACCCTGCTGAATGCTTGATTTGTAAACAGTGAGTTCGGAGGGTGAAGAGGATTCAACCAAGGATGCTATTTAGAGAGGTCAGGGATGGAAGTACCTTGTTTATCTTGTCCCTGCCCCAATGTATCAGACTTGTCTTGATGAAGGGTTTGCCCTGGGGTGGCTTTGCAGTAGCGGCAGGTCATCTACATGACGCAGCCACCATTGCAAAGCCATCCGGGGGCAAACCCCGGAAACTCTGCTGAAAAGAAGATGAGCGCTTACCCCGACATTTTTTCATTGGAGGTGTGTCACAGCCGATAGCGCCCCCTGATTGGTCACCATCGGCTTTGACAGGGAAGGGGGCAGACTTCCAGGATCTCAGGAGAGCCCCGTGCTCTGTGGTAAATAAATAAATAAATAAATAAATAAATAAATAAATAAATAATCAGGGGGAGGGGAAGAGGAATGGGGCCTGCGCCTCTGTAAAAATAAAAATGGGGGGGGAGGAATGGGGCCAGTTCCTCCCCCCACCCTGATTTTTTTATTTTTTTATTATCTATATCTGCGCAGCTTTGCAGAAAGAGATAGATACATACATAAATAAATAAATAAATAAATAAATAAATAAATAAATAAAATACTGGGGGGGGGACGGGCAGCCAGAGGGAGGAGAGGTGGTTAGGGTGCCCTGCGTTCCTCTCCTTGCCCTCCTTTGGCTGTCTTATTCCTCCTCCATCCCTCCCGGTGCTCAGCACCCAGCAGGAAGTTTGCACTTGCGTTCCTTCCCATGCAGATGCCGGGAAGGAACACAAGTGCGGGAGCTGGGGGCCTCACAGCACCACAGCACCGCCGTCAAGACGGGGGCCACAAGTGATTAATCCTTTAGACAGGGGTATTGGTTTTCTTTTGACCTGAGCCTGGGCTGAGTACCTTTTTGGAAAAGCACGGCTGAAAGCAAAAGGGGTGGGCCAGCATATTTTAGCTGACAGCTCTTACTGCCAGTAACTAAGGCTCTTAAAATGGGGTGGGGAGGTGCTGGTGCATAAAAGACAGGAAACCACCAAACGATCAGTGGTTGGGGGAAAGGGGATGGAGCCAGAGGAAGTGGGGGCTGGATTTGCCCTCCAGGTCTGAGGTGCTGTGCCCCTGCATTAAATGAACTTTTAAAATGAAGCACGTTCACCATTCTTGCCAGCTCTCCAACCCTTCCAAATGGCATGAGTGCCTATACATGCAAGGAGGAACGTGTTTTCTTGGGGCCCAGTTAAGAAAAGAAAGGGCTCAGGGTGGGTCACAGAGCCCCAAGAAGGTGGAGACGGCATGGGCGGGTGCAGATGGAGCCTGTGGTAGCACAAGCACTACAACTGCTGGTGTCATTATTTCTATCTACTCCCTGGGATTTGGAAACCGGGGAAGAGTCAGCGAGGAGGAGGAGGAGGAGGACGGGGGAAGGGGGAAGGGAAGAGGAGTCGTAATGAGAGCTGATGACAGCCACACCCCATCCAGGCAGCACATCCCAGCGCCAGGGAGACGCAGTGCAAACCGGCTGCTTTCAGTTGGGGCTGATTTAGGGTGGGTAACCAAGCTAAACGTGTCCATCATAGTGTTGGCCAGGTGCGGGAGGATGAAATGACAGGTGGCAAATGTGGACTGAGTGTGGAGCACTGATCTTCTCTAAGCGCCCATGTGGCTTTCATGGCAGTCTTCCTTTCCTTTCTGGCTCCTATCCTCACCGGTGCCCTGTATGTAGGTTAATGGCTGCACCAGCAAGGGAGCTGTCTGAAGGGAGAGGCATGACATGCTTATAAATGTGAGAGGAAATATGTTATGTCTGAAACCATAGTTTTTCTTTGTGTCCACAAATAAACACTTCCCTGTAATGGTAATATTACTCCTGTGGATAAAATGGGATTACTCCATGGATGCTACCCTAAGCTCCCTGGAGGATACAAATGTGAGAAATATATAAATGCATTTCTCACCACTGAATTACTCCACGGCAAGCTCCTAATAATACTTACGTAAAGGGAAGTTATCCTGGCAGCATCTAAAGGTGTTATTTCATTTGTACAAGGCAGAGAGTAAGGCTGATGCCTCTTAGGGTGATTTGGCTGCTTTAGTGTTATTAAATGATTTAGCTATTCACCCTTGGAGTCACTCACAAGAGCAGTGAAAGTTGGGGGTCCCACCACAATTTCTAGGAGCAACTGATCCTCCCTGTTACAGATGTTGCTGCTGCAGTATTCCACATTGCTCGTCTTCTTTGAATTAAAACATTTGAGCAAATATTTGTGTAGAATATTTATATTTTCCAAATATTTCAAAGCAATGTGCAACATAAAAAGGTACACAAATAAAACGAAGCAAGGAAAAAGTCCACATCACCCTTTGTAATCTGTCCAAAATTTAGTGTTACCACCCTTTTCTTAACCAGGTCTATAGTATTGTTTTTCTGTTTCATTTTTTTAAGCAGTGATATTGAGTTGTATCCAATGGCTGCATGAACAGAAGGCAGCTCACCCAACTAATCTTTCTCATGTGTCTTTCCCCGCACCCTCCATCGCACCCTGTGGGGTCCTTGTTAGGATGAGGACAGAACATTTAGTGATGTAGATTGCGTGTGTACCCTCAGCATGCGTAAGCACAGCAAAGTCTACACATTTGTTTGTTTGTTTATTTATTTATTTATTTATTTGTTATTAACAATATTTATACCACTTCTCAAATCCTCAAGTGGTTTTCAAAAGAATAAAAACCTACCAATAAATCACATGTGTGTGTGCGCACACACACACAGGGGGTGGAGATGTTCCTTGAGGATTGATTATACCATAGCATATTTTTGCTATGTGCATGCAGTAAAACACATTTGCACACACCCCAAAGTTGCTAATTTATATATGATGTCTCTTATGGATCATTCTCACTGTGTATATGCAGATGATCACCTTTACATCTTATAGGAATGTACCTCTAGGCTGCTTTCCACACTAGAGATAAAATATATTGCTGTTAAAACTGTACCTTCCCACTAGATTGTGTAGTTTTTCTTTGTAGTTCTTTTTGCTTCCCTCTGCTTTACCTACATGTGAAATAAAACAGACATGCTCTATTAGAAACGTGTGTTGTTGTTGTTTTAAAAAAATAGTCTTGTATCTCTCCATTATGTTCTCCATGTTTACTGTCTCAAAAACTGTTCCTGGAAGTCTTATGTTTGCTGAAATGCAATCTTCATTAACATTTTTTAAAAAAACCATTCCTTTTTGAATTATTTATTTTAAATTATTTTTAGGCTTCCTTTAAAGGTGCAACCCTGCCTTTTGTCAGACCATGTGTTTGTTCTACCTCTGCATTCTCCTACCTGGCCAGGTAAATTACATATCAGCCTAATAAAAGATGTCTACAATTCCAAGTCCCCACTAGACCATTTCCAGCAGGGAAGATATGTATTATTTACTATTTGCTGATAGCTCATGTACATATTTAATTAAGTATTTGAACCAGTAGAAAATGAAATATAATTCCCACCTGAATCCCCGCCTCCTGCCCAGCACTGCAGCTACGACATACAACATAGTCCCCATTGTTTGCCCCCCCCCGACCCTCTGGAGAAGGTTTTCATGAGGTAAAGCAGGGAGGGAGGAAAGAGAAAGATTGGTTTTGTGAGCTGCCTTCCTCTTGCACAACCATTGGATACAACACTATAGCCCTGTTCAGAAGACACCTTAAACCATAAAGCTGTATTCACCATGGTTAAAGCCGTGGTTTAAGGTGTCTTCTGAACAGGGCCATTGTGTTTATTGGTACCTGTATGGTCAGGGCCAGTGTCAAGGTAGGCATGGTTGGGCACTTGCCAAGGGACCACACCCAAGCAGGACCCTGCTGACAAGAGCCCCTTCTCTTCACCTTTGCAAACTGCTTGTCCACCTGCCTCTCTGGGCTCTGGCCCAGACAACAGTGGTCGTAAGAAGGAAGAGCAGTAGATGCCACCAACTCCTTGTTCACTGCCTTTTTACCTATCTAGCAAGTAAGTCATAGCAATGATGCGAAGGAGGATGAGGAGCAGGAGCAGTGGGTGAAAATGGTGCTAAGAAGGTAGACTCAGTGAGAGAGGGGGCCCGTTGAAGGTGCCTTGCCGAAAGGCCTTCAAAAACTTGGCACTGTCACTGTCTGCAGTGGTTACCCTGTTCATTCATTCTAGTCTGTGTGGGGCTGGTATCTTATGTGGTACTCTCAACAGAGAAGGATGGCTGGGGTTGGGACATGTTCTACAGTGGGGGTGGCCTTGCAGGATCTGCTTTGTGAGTGATTTTAACTAGAACCCCAAGATCTATCAATTGGTGCCTGGTGCAAAAGACACATGCTTAGAATTAAATAATTCTGAGCCCAGGAATTTATTTTGAGAACTGAACAGAGCTCACAGTCCTTCCACACAAATCTCCACTCCCGGTTATCCCAAGTCCCCCCTCCCTTCATTTTAGCAGTGTGATGGGTAGGAGTGGTATTTTGTTGTTGCTATTGTTGAACAATTGGGAGACAGAAATCTTTGTTGATCTACTGCAAATCACCTTAGAAATCTATCCTGATCTACCCACCCCTGTTCTGCAATGCCTGCTCCACGACCTAGTCTAGCCCCAAAGAAATTCATATTTAAACAATGACTGTAAGAGGGAACAGGGCAGCAGAGACACTTCCAACTTAGGGAAATTTTCTTTGTGGTTTTATGTCTGTAAAAGGAGCGGGAGGCAGTGGCTGAAAAGGAGACAAGTGTGAAGGCAGCAGGCAGTGATCCTGATTCTCTGACCTTACGCATGTAGCTTGAATGAGGCAGAAGATGCATCATGCTCATCAAGGGACATGGCAGGCGATGGGGCCAACAGAATTTAAATTCTGGCTCTTTAAACCAGTGCCTAAGCCCTTAGGTAACACTAGCTGACTCTTCTTAGAGGAACAGAATGGTCAGAAGCCAGGAAAGAGCAGAATAACTTAGGATCCCCACTTTGTTCTTACACTGAATCTCTGTTGCCATTTTTCCAACCTGGAAAGGAACATTTTAGTTCTCTTCACAGCCTGCTTCTGATTTCACCGTTGTGAATAATTTAATAGAATCATAGCAATGGAAGGGACTTTGGAAATCATCTGGTCCAGTGAAAACTTAGCAGTACAGTAGTGGTTTTTGAACTGTGGAGTTGGATCCCTGGGAGGATGCGAGACACTTGGAGGAAGGGCACAGAGTTTCAGAGAGGGAGGGGAATCCTGGAGCATGGAGTTCCAGAGATATGTTTCTCCAAGGAGCACCAAAGGTTTAGAGCTGCAGTCACAAAAACTGTTTGCTAACCATGGCAGCTGCCAAAAGTCATGAAACATAGGACAGCTCCATCTCTTTCTTGGGCTGGCTGGTTTTAGGAGGGAGTGTGACATAGCCTTTTCTAGTCCCCCTCCAATGCCAGCAATGGAATAGTGGTCTTACGTACAGATCCCTCCGTGAGCTGCATGCACACAGGTGTGTGAGGATTCTGTGGAGAGGTTTTTTTGCCAAGTAACGGTGGTTGATGGATTGAGGAGCTCAGTAGAGTATGTTTCGTGACCTTTGGGCCTTCCAGTATCCAGCAGAGGATTCTGATGAGGATGATGCAGTTAGTGCCTTATTCAGCCCCTCCCCCAGCCAGAGGACACAGGCCTGCCACTGTCATGCTCACAACTTAGAGGATGAACCCCCAGCAGAACCTCCAGCTCCCCAGCCTTGGAGAAGTCTCAGGCCACAAAATCAAGTGAAAGTTCTTTAACAGACCAGTCAGCTCCACCAGGACGGGTAGAGCTGACCACATTACAAATCTTATCAGGCTACATAAGGCTTTAGCTGATTTTAGCTCCCTGCTGAGACAACATCCTCCTATTGTCCTAGTAGGAGAGTTCCAGCCAGCAGGACCTACTTGGAGCTATCCAAGGTTCTCTTTTCTTCTGACTTGACATTGCCTGTTGTGACTTGGCCTGTCTATTTTGACCTGACTGTATGGGACTCTATCTGCCTTGCTTTGAGTGCCATCAGATGCTACCTGCTTCTCCTGCAAGCCTCAAGTAACCACAGAATGGGACAGTAAGTTTAGAAGTGGAGAGAGGGGCAACACTGAAAAGTTTCAGAATCACTGTGTTAGGAAATTAGGAAATAGATACAGGAACAATCCAACTCCAACTCATACAATCCAACTCTGTGCCAATACAGGAAATCTGTGGCTACAGCATTCCTGATAGATATCCAGACTCTCCTTGAAACCCTCTAATGGAGGAGAGTCCACCACCTTCTGAGGCAGTCTTCTCCGCTGGCAAACAGCCTCTAGCATCAAGAGGTTCTTTCTAATGTTTAGTGAAAATTCCCATTTTTGTAATGTGCGAACCCATTGATTCAGGTCCCATCCTCTGGAATGGTGGAAATCAAACTTGCTGCACCATCTATGTGACAGCCATTCAAATGGCTATCACTGCGCCTCTTAGAGTGCAATCCTATGCATGTTTAAACTGAAAAAGTCCTCTAATTCCCAGCATGCTCCAGCCAGTTTCTTGTTCAGACTAAACAGACCAAACCCCTTCAACCTTCCTTTGATCTGCAGGCTGCTCAACCTCTTTGTCACCCTTTCCCAAGCACATTCCAGTGTGCTGATATCCTCCTTTAAAGGGCTTCAAAGAATGTAAGTGTTCTAAGAGGTTCAATGTAAGGGCTGCTTCACTCATTCCCAGTTCAGTGTGTGTGTGTGTGCAAGAGAGGGGTGGGGTGTGGAGAAAAGAGTGTGCCTTGGCTCCTCTTAGCAGATCAGTATGGCCTGGGTAGATAGAGTCCCACCTGCAACCACTGGGCAGGTGATTGAAACCCTGGATTGAGGAGCCATTGGGCCATAGAGCATGAGTGCCTTCCTTGCTCACTGGGTGGCTTCAGGCAATCCCCACCTCACAGCCTAACCTGTATCATGAGGCTTTTGAGAAAATAAAATAGGATAATCTCAGTCGCGCACCTTCCTGAACTCCACTTGAATTTGATTCTCTGATCTCTGGCACTCTGCCGCAGTCTATAGCTTGTATTTCTTCAGTACGATTATTTGATTATTTGCTTTTTCATTCTTTATTGAACTCCACATGCTCTGTGCTTCAAGTCACATTTAACATACTTAATCAGGTTACTCAGAGCATGATATCAATAAATTTCTGACAGATCCCAGCAATGTACTCATTGCTACCAAGGAAACCAGGATGGGTTTGGGCTAGGAGTAACTAGACAGGATCCATTTGGCATTCAGAGGGATTGTCTGTGGGTTATAGCTTTGGCATGTGTATGCATAAATAGATGGCAGGAAGGGGAAAATCATACAGAGTTCATACATGTCTCCCCTTCCAAATTATATTGTTCAATGGTCAGGAATAATGAGAGCAGTAGTCCAAAACATCTGGAGAGCACAAGGTTGGGGACAGTGAAACAGCCATAGCCAGTGGGCAGGAAAGGTGAGTATTTGAGAGGCGAAGAGAAAATTCCAGAAAGTTCGGATATTTAAACTGCCATTGTAAGTTGGGGACGTGGGGAAGTGGGTTCCATTATGACGACATGGTTACATTTTGAAACTATGGGAGCTACGTTTCGCAAATATCTTTTATTTTTCAGGTTCAACCCTTTTTCCAGAATATTTCCTTCACACTGAACAGAATGGACAACCCTTATTTCACCATTTCCAACAAAAAGGAAGGAGGCCCCATATTTTGTGTCAAACGCTTAAAGCCCTAAGGTGTCCCACCCTTATTTTTGATCGTTTCTCCAGCCAGCCACAGTGGGGGTCTGGACCAGTGACAGATGGGAAGCAGCCGTGGCTAGTGGGGATGGGAGGTCTGTTTTTGGCAGCTCCTCTTCCCACTCTCAGAATAGCTGCTGGCATGACCACCCTGGCCTTTTTTGAGTGGGCGTAGAGGGAGGGGCTGCAGCCGCTGCTGCCAATCACCCTAGAATGGTAGTAGAGAGTCCTGGAAATCAAATTACCCATTGGGATTGTTATACTTGGGAGATCAGTGAGTCCATCGATACATTGAATTGCCACTCATAGACACAGTCTCCATCCCCTCTTGAAGACTCAGAGCCCGTCTCCCATCCAAAGCTGTGGGTTTCAAGGACATTGTAGAATAGATAACAAACTCCGACTATTGGTGTGTGCTAACTCTAATGCAGCCCACGCCGGTTTAACCACCTGACAAAGGGTTAGAACAGACCTTTTGATAAAACAAGTGTTTCCACTCCTCCATTTTGCCCCACCCCATCTTTTAATAACTTGAGAGAGGTCATGCCACCAAGAAAGGAGTCTGGGTGTGTCATTTTCTGTAATGAAGCTTGTGAGCTCCATCACACCTACTTTTTTTATCTGTTTTTCATTCACATTTCCCCCCTCCATTTCTTTAGTGAATTGAGCACTGGTAGGGTGACCATATGAAAAGGAGGACAGGGCTCCTGTATCTTTAACAGTTGCATAGAAAAGGGAATTTCAACAGGTGTCATTTGTATATATGAAGAACCTGGTGAAATTCCCTCTTCATCACAACAAAGCTGCAGGAGCTATACTAGAGTGACCAGGTTTAAAAGAGGGCAGGGCACCTGCAGATTTAACTGTTGTGATGAACAGGAAATTTCACCAGGTTCTTAATATGTACAAATGACACCTGCTGAAATTCCCTTTTCTATGCAACTGTTAAAGATGCAGGAGCCTTGTCCTCCTTTTCATATGGTCACCCTAAGCACTGGGCACTTTCATGTCTGTGCACTGTTGAGCTCTTTCAGCTCCTGTATCTTTTCATCTGGAGCGCTAAAATGCCAGCAAAATCTCCCACCCTGTCCCTTACATTCTCCTTTCCCCTGCAGTTAATTTTTTATTTTTAAAAAAGTATTTTTTGATTTCTACACAAATACAATAAATAGCACAGCAGCCTGAAGCTGTGCAACTATGGTAAAACAACACACTATACTTTCCCCGAGATCATATTAAACAAACTCCAGGGAGAGGAGGAAGGGAGGCCGTTTGTAGGAAGCAGGAGGGAGCACATGGGCTGAAACTGTTGCTGACACTTGGCTTGGGAAAGGTTTATTGGGGAGGAGGAGCAAACGTGCACTGCAGCTCAGGTACCAGGTGCGCAGGTGCCTCACTCCATTTCTAAAAAAACCCATGTCTTTAACTGCAAAGCTTTGCAGTTCTAGGGAAGCACAGGGGTGAACCGCTATCACCCCTGTCCTGGTGCATTTTATGCATTTCTTTTAAGGTGAAAATGTACCCCTGGTCATGCCTACTCAGGAGTAAGAACATAGAGTTAAGTGGGACCTCTGTCCCTCCCCCTTCATGATTGAGCGGAGAACCACCCCTTTTGTTAGCAAGACCACCCTCAGACACACACGCCCCCAACAAAGAATGGGATGGTCTGATAGAACGCAAGGACAGCAATACACGGGAGGGAGGAGCGCATTTATTTCGCATGGAGGGGGGAAAACAGACTTTCCCCACTCCAAAAAGAACCAAAAAATGGAGGGGAAGAGGCGAAATGAGTGCAGGACAGGGACGACATCATGTGAGTACCTGGCTGCAAAACTGCATACCAGGTGTGACAAGTGTGCAATAAATCACTGGTGTGATGGAGCTCAGAATCCTTGCTTCAAGGCTTCATCCATTCCCAGTTCACCATCTAGCTGGGCCCTCAGATTTAAAATGAGTCTAGTACTTGATACACCATGTTACACTCATGTACCATATTACAGTATATCTTTTTGTCTCTCCCCCGCTCTGTATAGTGTGGGGGGGTAAGTGTGTGCACATGTGTGTGTGGAGAGAGAGAGAGAGAGAGAGAGAGAGAGAGAGAGAGAGAGAGAGAGAGAGATACCACACTACATTTATTTATTTATTTATTTATTTATTTATTTATTTATTTATTACATTTTTATACCGCCCAATAGCCGAAGCTCTCTGGGAGGTTCACAAAAATTAAAACCATAATAAAACAACCAACATGTTGAAAGCACAAATACAAAATACAGTATAAAAAGCACAACCAGGATAAAACCACGCAGCAAAATTGATATAAGATTAAAATACAGAGTTAGAACAGTAAAATTTAAATTTAAGTTAAAATTAAGTGTTAAAATACTGAGAGAATAAGTACATATTATGTACATATACAGTACTCTTGTACATAAATGGCACAAGAAAGCCTGCTCTTAGCATCACGTGTGAAAATGCTCAAAGAAGAGTTTATGCTACTGGGGCAAAGGAAATGAGCAAGGTCTGTGCCTCCACCATTTAGCACTGGCAAGAACGATGGCTTGGCTCTGCCCAGCCTGCCTCCCTCTTTCTCGGAAGAGGAGGAGCCGCTGACTGTTGCTTGGATAATGACGGCAATGTGGCCTATTCCTGTCTGTTTGGTGTCTGCCACAGTTGTCATGGAAATCTGGCAGCTGAACTGATGTCTTGAGTGGCAGCAGGGGGTGTCCCAGGGAGCGAGAGGTGGTGGGTATGCAGGGGGCAGTGAATACTGTCTCCAGCGTTTGATGTGAGACTCCACCGTTCTCAGCTTGAAACAGCTTGGATTTCAGGGTGGGTCTGCTACTCTGAATTCTTTAGGGGGTGCTAGAGCATTTCAAGCACAGCTTCCCTCCTGCACACAGTATCTCACTCTCATAGGGTGGCCAGATGTCCTATTTTACAGAGGACAGTCCTCTATTGGGAGGACTGTCCTCTACTTGAAGAAGTGTCCAGTCCAAGTCTCGTTTTAAGTCAAAGACTTATAAGAAGGGAGCACAGGGGCCTTGACATTGCCCATCAACCGTGAACAGTGCCTGGACAGCACCCCGATCAGGCACAGAAGTCACCTAGTCAGGCTTATTTTCTACTAAACACAAAAATGTGCGCATACAAATGTTACGCAGATTGGTGTCCATTTTTGTCCTCTTTCTTGGCACTGACTGTGTAAGTGGTCACCCTAGCTGATGGAGCGGGGCGGATGAGATAGTCACCCTTCCCACGGCGTAGGCAGACAACAGAAAGTGAAGGTGGTGGTCACTGTCCCACGTAGAGCTTAAATATCCTCTGACCCAGGGTTTGTGCCCTGCTGGTCCTTTCCTGCCACGGCCTGCCCCCTTCAGCCCACTCAGGGAAGTGGAGTTCAGGGAACAAAACAAAAAATAAAACTAACCCCCTCCCCCAAAAGATTTTGAAGAATACTACATGGTGGAGCTCTTTCCTTTCCCACTGTCCTTTGGCTACATATATGCTGGCGTGGTCAGCCTTTGGGTCTACTAATGCACCACTGGTTCCCTGTGGTGCTCTCCCAGAAAGTGCCCGTCATGGTTTGGCATGCATAGGGCACTGCTAGAGGGCAGGAGTTCTCCTTGTCCTCTAGCATTCACCTTTCACCCTCTGGCACCCACCAGACTATGAGAATGGAAAACAAGCTTACGAAAGAAGGTTTCAGGTGTACCTAGTGGTAGAGCCCTATTGCACATGCTGTTGCTTGAGCTGTGAACATTGCTCATGGCCTGGGAGGGGGTAAGGTTTGTGCTATGGTATGAGAGCTGCATAGTAATTGAAGAAGGCTCAATCCTCTGCCCAGCCTCCCTCAACTAGGTGCCATCCATATGTTTTGGACCACAGTTCCCATCAGCATGGCCACAAGCGAGGGACCATGGGGGTTGTAGTCCAAAACATTCTAGAGGGCACCAGTAGACTCTGGCAGTTCCATGCCAGAGACGTCTCTTGTTCCCATCCCATTTTAGCCTTTGTGGGGCAGTTCCACAGCGTCAAATTCAGTGACTTTTTACCACAGTTCTGCTGTATTCCACACATGGGGTTTCCTTGACCACTGACCATACTGGCTGGGGCTGGTAGGAGTTGGAATTTGGCGGGTAACAAATTATTATTATTATTATTATTATTATTATTATTATTATTATTATTATTATCATGTGGAGGGCCGCAGTTTCCATGCTCCTGGTATATAGCTTTAAGCTGCAGCCCTATATATGCTTACCCTGGAGTAAGGGTAAGCTTAGTACCCTTAGTTACTTAGTAAACATGCATAGGCTTGCAATAGGAGTGAAGAAGCTGCTCAACTTTTCATCTAGTCCATCTGAGGCATGACTTTTAAGCTGGATGGGAAAACAGATTAAATAACTATCTTTAGCGGTGATGCTACCTTGCAAGTGAAAACCTGCTGCCAGCTCTTGCCATTTATATCTACTGAGGCTGAAGTAATTTCACATTCTTCAAATGGAAGGAGCTCAGTGGGCTATTAATCAAATGATTTGGTCCCCCTCTGGAAAAGGTCCTTCACCCCTAGCAGAGATCAAAGGAATGTTGATTTCTTTTGAAACCCACAAGAAGACGATAGAATAGCCTTGGTGAGGATGGATTTTATGTTCCATTGTTTACATGTACATCTGAATTGATGTCAGATTATCTACCTGAATAAACATTTTTCTTGTTTAGCATATTCTTGGGTTTTGCGGAGATCTGAGGTGGAGAACCTCAGGCCTGCAGGATAAATCCAGCCCAACTGGAGGTCCCAATCCAATTCTCTGGGGTTCCCTAAATGGCCATGATGCCTCCCTCTCCTTTCCCCTGGCTGCCAGTTGTTTGGTAGCTTCCCAGCTTCTGTATATTCCCTCCCATTCTAGAAGGCTTAATGCCTCTCCAAGGCTCCGTTACTGGTTTGTTGTTTATTCGTTCAGTCGCTTCCGACTCTTCGTGACTTCATGGACCAGCCATGAAAGCTTATCATGGATAAGCTTTCTGTCGGCCGTTGCCACCCCTAGCTCCCCCAAGGTCAAGTCTGTCACCTCCAGAATATCATCCATCCATCTTGCCCTTGGTCGGCCCCTCTTCCTTTTGCCTTCCACTTTCCCTAGCATCAGCCTCTTCTCCAGGGTATCCTGTCTTCTCATTATGTGGCCAAAGTACTTCAGTTTTGCCTTTAATACCATTCCCTCAAGTGAGCAGTCTGGCTTTATTTCCTGGAGTATGGACTGGTTTGATCTTCTTGCAGTCCAAGGCACTCTCAGAATATTCCTCCAACACCACAGTTCAAAAGCATCTATCTTCCTTCACTCAGCTTTCCTTATGTTCCAGCTCTCGCAGCCATAGGTTACTACTGGGAATACCGTTGCTTTAACTATGCAGACCTTTGTTGTCATTGTGGTGTCTCTGCTCTTAACTATTTTATCGAGATTTGTCATTGCTCTCCTCCCAAGAAGTAAACGTCTTCTGATTTCCTGGCTGCAGTCAGCGTCTGCAGTAATCTTTGCGCCCAGAAATACAAAGTCTGTCACTGCCTCTTTAAGCTACGATATTGTTATGCTCCTGCACCTCAACCCTGAGAGAGATGAACTTGCAGGGGCTTCAGCGGTTCCTCAGACTTCAGTTTTCTAGAAGGAGTCCGCTGGAGACTCATGGTGCTTCTTTTATAAAAAGGGTTTATTTACACTGTGCTCAGGATGAAGGCCCACACCAACACCAGGCAAACCCTGCTTCCTTCCAGCTGCCCAGTGGATCTTCTTCTGCCAGACCAAAACCAACCTCTTCTTTTGTCTTGATTCACTTTTCCCCCAGGTTCATTTCCACCCTACCCTTTCAGGCCTTGTAGGACAAAAAGGCTACCCATTCAAGAATTGCAGTATGGGTGGGTGGATCCTCAATCTCTTTTACTCAGAGACACTGTTGTAAGGTAATCCCAGAGGTAATTTAGACTGACCCCAAGTACATAACAATATGTTGGCATTTTAGCCCCATTCCTTGCTCTTAGCCCCACCACATTTGCCTTTGGCTATTGCCCCACCCACCAGTGAAATGGGACTCCCAAGAGATTCTCCAAAACCGAATGCAGCCCTTGGGCTGAATAAGGTTCAAGACCCCTGGCCTGGATGACTCACATCTCTGACCATGACCCTCCAAACCTTTTCTTTTCTTTTTAAAGCTCCACCACCACCAAGGGGGAAGAATAAGTAAAACTTCAGAATTGTTTGAAAGAGAACAAGAGTTCACTCCAGTATTATAGTTAAAAATAATTATATAACATAAAAATGCAGTATGTACAACTAGGGGTGGTTGTGGCACATCCTGTTACAAAATGGAGATGGAGCAGCTGGAGTTGGTATTCTGGAACAAACTGGATGAAAGGAGCCAATGGGGCCAAGTCGAGAGTAACATGAGCTGTGTGAAAGGGCACCTCCACCACAAAATGTGAATACAAAACTACCGCTTGCCTCACTATATGATGTGCATGTAGCCACTGGTCTAGCACTTCAAGCTAAGGAGTTCCCAGTATTCAAAAAGGGCTCTACGGTCATACCAGGGTACAAGCTAGCAAATGGGACCAAGTGAAATGTGATCAAACCTACGGTGAGTGAAGAATTGCTACACCGACGTAGAAAGAAGAAGAGATGATCCAGTCAGTATTTGTGTTTTGAAGGTCTCAAACACTGTCGGTCCAAAGCAGATTATGAAAAGTTACTCACAAATGTTTATAAATGGAATGTAAAAAAACAGGTCAAGGAGGCTGAAGGATGTTGGGTCCAGAGCCAGAAGTATGTCAAAAAAGAGGAATCTGATGGAAGGGCTGGTGGAGAAGGGGTCTCGAGGAAGGGCGAGAGAGGAGGGTTGGTGAGTTGAGGCAGGAAGGGGATGAACAGAGCGGGACCTCTGAAGACATCTGAGTCTTTAAGGTCAGGAGGGGCTCTGTACTGTGAGGGAGGGAGGGAGGAAGGTGCTAGGAACCATGAGAGGTGAGAAAAGGTAGGCAGTGAGCTCAGAACCTGTGGAAAGGGTGGCTGGGGTGGAGTTGAGGAAAGGAGGAGTTGGACTGGGGCAAACCTGGAACCTAAGACAGGGCTGCACATGACCAGCCAAAAAGAAGTGGGCAGCAAGGGAGAGTTGGAGGGCTGGGAAACATAAGCTAGAAAGCCACGAGTACATAGGATTGTGCACAGTCCTCCCCTCCACCCCTGACTCATTGTGCTCTAGCCTTCACCAATCTGGTGCCCTCCAGATGTATTGAACTACAAGTCCCATCAGCCCCAGCCAGCACGGCAAATGGTTGGGGATGATGGGACATGCAGTCAATCACATCTGGAGGGCATCAGGTGTTTGAAAGGCAATTGTACTCATTCTGCTACTCCAGCCTTTCCTAACCCCTACCTCCCAGATGGGAGTTATGGGAGTTGTGTTCCAACACAATGGAACCCTCCCATTTCATATAAAATTATTGTGCCTTGTTCCTTTTTCTCAAGGTATCACATCAAGCCTGCTATGGTTTCTGTTTTAGAAATTGTACAAGAGTCACTTATACCTAAAAAAGAATAAATACTTAGTCTTACTTGAGATGGATGGAATATTTCTGTAACTTATACAAGCATTCTTTCCCTACCCTGATGTATAGCCAGTTATTATCTAGCCAGGATAGTAGTTAGTTAGCATATTCTTTTGAGTTATTTTCTTATATGTCTGAATTTATCTGTGTGGGGAAGCAGTTTTTTTTTTTTTAATAAGATCAGGTTTTTGGTGGTTTGGGACTAGCGTGTCTGCCCTGCCTCTGTGCTTGCTTCTGTGCTCTCCCACCCCTCCCCTGCAATGCATGTTTAACCTGTCCCATCTATAAATGAACTGTTCCTCATGTAGGCATTATATACTCCAGAACTCTGCCCCAAAGAAAGTCACTCTGCCTAAAGGTCATCCTGAATTCCCCACTGCTGGAGGAAGTGCGTCAGATCCTAAGAGATTGCCATGGAATATGGAGTAACATAGCCTCTGAAGTATGATGTACCAAGATCATAGAATCATAGAATAGTAGAGTTGGAAGGGTCCTATAAGGCCATCGAGTCCAACCCCCTGGGAAAATTCAAATCCTGTATTTTGCCTTTGGCGGGGGGAGGGGGGAGAGAAAAGAGGGAAACAGTTCATCCCCCGGAAGCCCTGGTGTACTATCCTTCCAGCAGCCTGTCCCCTCTGGGCCACTGTGTTCTGCGCTGGCTGGTCATCGATTTTGTCAAAATGTGCTTGTTATGTGAGTAAAGTATCTGAAATCAAAATTAGCTGATTTACAGAGCCAGGCAGGGGGTGTGGGGAAAGATTTCCTGGAGTTTATGAGCAGGAGACTCTATTGTTGCAACAGCAGCTCCCCCAAGTGGGAATAGAACCAACACCAGGAGGGCAAGGAAGAAGAAACAGAAGATTGTGTGATTTTTGCATGAGACTTTTTGCCTCTAGAGCACTCTGTGTTTCCATGGCCTTGCCGTTCACTTGACCCTGGTGGGAAGCAACCTCCCTGCTGTTCTTTGCTGTGTCTGAAGAGCCAAGAAAAAAACAGCCATGGGGTTTGGGCATTAAGACCGTAAGTGGAAGTTCTTGGACCAAGGCATTCATGACTGGATCTTGTGACTGGCGGCGTGGGGGAAGGCAAATGCCCTGCGATGTCTCTGTTTCCTGTGACTGAATGGGTAGGAGGTGCCCTGCAGTGTTTACACTGTAGGTTCGAATCCTGGTCTCACCTTCTTTTGCCTCTAACATGACTATTGCTGGCTAGGCATGAAAAACAGGAGGGGGCATTCCCTCCCCCCCTTGATGGGGCTTGAACTTGCACCTCCTGCTTCCCAACTCTGTGCCCAGTTTGCTGTGGCTTGCTTCCCTTGTTTCCTCTCCTGGCCCCTGCTTGTCAAGAGGAATTCTCTCCTATGGTGGCTGGAGCTGCTGGGATTAGATGCAGCCCCCTCATGTGGCGAAGCACCAAACTGCTGGTGACAACGCCTCAATGAAGGGTGAGGGGAGCTGTCCAACAAGGAGTCAGTCACAGCAAGACTTCCACGTTGTTTCAGCACTGGGTAGTTAGTAAGGCTTCACCAAGCAGCTTTCTGGTTGTTGTTGCTGCTCCACCCTGTTCTAGCCTGTAATTGGTGGCCACTGGAGGTGTGGCTGTTGTTTTTCTCCATGTCCCCCTGCCCGCCCACCTCCTGTTCTGGGCTGAGTGAGTATAAGATTTGGTGGTGGCTATGTAGTGTTTGGAGATATCTGGTGAACATGGTGTCCCTCC
The DNA here is from genome assembly GCF_023053635.1 of Elgaria multicarinata webbii. Lineage (NCBI taxonomy): Eukaryota > Metazoa > Chordata > Lepidosauria > Squamata > Anguidae > Elgaria > Elgaria multicarinata. The sequence continues at coordinate 76,463,614 of NC_086172.1, read as the reverse complement.
CTATTCTGAGCAAATTTGGAACACCCTGGAGCGAGGCCTTCTTGGGCGTATTTTGCTGTGCACATCATGCTTACTTAAACATTGCTTGGTGCTTCATGCTCAGTTGACCATAAGAGGAAAGTAAGTAAAATTCCATAGATCATATTGGGATCATTTTGGGGGAGGGGGTGTAGTGATTTATAATAATGGCTGTTTGTTTTCCAGGGTAGACTCAAATAACCCTGAGTGTTTTAGATACACATAGACATACAGGCCAAGGTTCAGTTAGGAGAGCAATTGCATCAAGTGGCAGAAAGCAACCCAACTGCCTGAAACAGATAAGCATAGTATAAACTGAGTCTGAACTCTCCTTAGTAAGGAAGAACTGCTGAAGAACATTGGAGCTATGTTTTGTTTATTTACCACCCAAAGCTACATCTCACCACAGCCAAAAGCAACATGTGTTTTGCTTGAGTTAGCCAAGGGAAACCTGGTCAAGCATGTCCATGGTGTGAGCTAAAGGATATAAGTATTCCCATTGCTGGTCAATAGTGGCTTCTATAAGAGGGTAGCAAGGAACCTGGGCCACTAGACATCACGGTCACTAAGCTTGATTATCCCTGCAGAGTGGTACTGGGACTTCAGGTGAGATCATATAACTTCTGTTTCTTTTTCATTGGTAGCAGATCTGTGTAGATAGGTACAGTAATATTTGTTCATGTGTGCAGTGTAGTTTGGTTGCATGCTTTTATAAACCTTTGGACCTGCATTTCAAATCTGTATTCCTTTGAGTTGTAAGTACGACAATGGAACCAGTTACCTAGGGAGGTTGTGGGCTCTCCCACACTAGAGGCATTCAAGAGGCAGCTGGACAACCATCCAACTCTACTATTCTATGATTCTATGAAGGTACATTCCTTTCTTTCAGGCCAGTGAAAAGATCATTTGGGATGACTCAAAGGAGGAGATCCCTCCTGTGGGGTAATTTCCTGAGAAGATAACTGCCTGTCAGAAACAAATAACAGTTAAGAGTAACAGTTGTGCTGGCATATTGGTGGTATATTGATTCACCAATATACTACCACTGATTTGTGTATAGGCTCATTCAGAATGTCTTTCACCCTAACTTTCCATTCTGATATACGGGCACATTTTTTGTGCTTCCTGCCTGTGTATAAAAAAGTATGAGAAAAAGACATATAGTGGCTGCATTGTTGCCATCAATCTGCATTTGCCCTGCATTTGATTTAAAAAATCAGTTGTTTAAATTTAAAAAAAAATGAGTAAATTTCTCATTTTAAAAATAACAGTGACAAGCATCCTTGTAAAGAGTTCCTGAAAGTCGTTGATCAGAATATATGGAAGATGTGAACGCGGGACAGCAATCCGAAAACATGGCTTGCAAGATGGTCCCTGGTGTGAAGGAATGCAACGGGTGGGGCAATTGCACTGAAGTTCAGCAAGTTGGCGCTGATTAGCGCCTGGATGGAAAGACTCTTGGAAACGTTCAACTCTAAGTAGGATTTTACTTAGAATAGACCCATAGAAGTAAATGGGATTTAAGTTAGTCATGGCTGTGGCCTTAGCTAGACCTAAGGATTATCCCAGGCAAATGGAGGGGTCGTCCCTGCTTGCTCCCGGTATCCCCTGTGTGTCATTTGAATGTACAGGGATTGATTGATTGATTTTATTTATTTATTACATTTCTATACCGCCCAATAGCCGGAGCTCTCTGGGCGGTTCACAATCCCGACGATCCCGGGATATAGACCTGGTCTAGCCATGGCTTAAGTCAAGTCCCATTCATTGCAGTCGGTCTACTCTACTCTTCATAGGACTTTCGCTGGGTTTTACCCTTCGAGCGCTCTGTTTTTTCAAACTTGGAGCCAACCTCCCGGCCTTCGCGATCTTCCTCGGTCGTACCCAGGGCCGCCCGCAGGGGGCTCCGGGCCACAGCTTCCCTTCTCGAGTCCCCAGCAGGCCGAGCGGTGCGGGGCGGAGCCGGGTGCGAGCGCGGCCAAGCAGCCAAGCGAGCCGGCGCGGTGCAGGACGCGGCGCGGAACCGGGGAACCATGCAGGTACGGTAAAACGGCGCTGCGATCGGAGCCGCCCCGCGTTTGAGCACCGCCCGTTAGGTCTCCCGGGACAAATGGCAGCAGGGCCTCTTGGGCGGCGGCCTCGCCTCGGCCTGGGATCCGGGGCTTGCGCGCCCCTCTTAGCGAGCGGCGAGGCTGGGCCGGGCTGTTCCGGCGGTGGGGGCGGCAGAGGCTCCTTCTTCGCTGGGTGACGCGGACCTCTTTCCCTTCGCAGGCGCGCTCCAAGCAGGCGGTGCAGGCGGCGGCGCAGGAGCTGCTGAAGTTTGTGAACCGAGGGCCCTCCCCTTATCATGGTAAGGCGGAGGAGACGGCGGGCTTCGATCCCCGGAAAGTAGTTCGGCCCGTGTCCCAGCAGTAGGGAGCATGAACGCAGGAGGGCGTGGAGGCCTCCCTAAATCTGCTCCGGGCCCATCGCCCTGCTGCCGCCTCGGCGATTTCGGCTGGTGGTCGCTGCACTTCGGCTTTGTCGCGGGTGCATTTTTATATTCTCTATCTATCCTTCCTTCCATCCATCCATCCATCCATCCTGGGACTGAAAGTGACACGCACGAGGTGGACTCCCACCCAACACTGACCAGACCTAAACCTTTAAGCAAGGATGCTGAATCCTATCTTTTCAGACCATACCGTGGGACTCTGTCAAACTTTTGGCCTGAACACATTTTAATTCAAGGTGGATAGAAATCAATTATTTAAAATCAGCCACCACCAGATCTTTTTTAAAAATAAATAAATAAATAGGATTATTTTAAATTTAAAAACACCCTCCCCTAAATTTCTTATTCGAAAGATAACATAGGTGTCATTCTGCACACTCAAATAGCGCTAACAGAGCTCCATCGAATCTTTCCATTACACAAGCCCTTGTGCAACCAGTGACGCATTATGTTTGCACAGGTGGTTGCACAAGTGTGATGCACAAATAGCGCTACATAATGACACAGTTGTATACTGCCCATAGTTACAATTAAGCCCGTAACTAGACCTAAGGTTTATCCCAGGATCATCCCGGGTTCGTCCCTGCCTGAGCACTGGATGCCCTGTGTGGCACTTAGATGAACAGGTTTGACCCCAGGACAATCCTGGGATAAACCTTAGGTCTAGCTACAGCCTAAGTCTCATCATAAACATGCTCAACCTACCCTTATAGTCTGGCAAAATCCTGAATTAATGGCTCTGCCACACTCATACACACTAATAGGAGATTCTGTCAAACAAGAGCATTCGTTTTAGTTTTTCATCTCATCAAAGTGGCTCTGCTTGGCCAAGCTACACACTCTTGCTTCTTGACATTTCTGGCTTTTGCCAGAACAAAAATCACTTGTGCAAATATGCAGACTGCATAGGCTTGTTGTCGTTCTGTGGTTTTGTAGTGGAGGAGCTGGGCCAAGCAAGGCAAAGGAGTTAGTTAAGACAGAAAGACAATATACCACAGTGGATTAAAATTGGTCTTTTCTTTAAAAACAAACAAACCCAGAAATATTGGAGTTTTAACATTTTAAATTGGATTTTTTTAATTAAAAAAGTAAATGCTAGGTTTCTCCTAAATAATAACATTAAATAATCCTTGGTTTCAGATTCATTACCATTGTGGAGGCTCAAACAAGTTTTCCCTGGTTTAGGGAGGCTCATTAGGAAATGTTTTACTACACTTAAAAGTAGAGAATGGCTTATCTATCCTCTCCTCCTTGTGACTAAACCTGCCTGTTCCTTTGGAGCCTCTTCACTAGATGCTTATCTTCATTTAACAATAGCTCTATCCTCTCATGATGACACATGATAGCAGCACCAACTTTTCCCATCTATCTCACCGATTTCCTTTTCATGGCTGTGTTTTTTTCTCCCCTTTTATAACTTGAGAAATATGGAGAAGCTGCTATACCCACCCATATGTACTTGCTTTGGTCTGTGGCAGTGTACCCTCTGGGTTTTGGGTGGGGGTGTTATTTATTTCTTAGTGTCGCTGATGAAATGGTCTAGCTTTTTATTACTTTTTAAATTTGCATTCTTTATCCTGCCACAGGACTAGCAGTCTTTGAGACACAGAACAGTGCTCCCAATGGCCAAAGCAAGATACATATGAAATAGACACTCTGTTTGCAGGTTAAGGGTCTCTGCTGTACCAAAGACTTCTCTTTATTGACATGATACTGACCCCATTTGCACATCACAACAAACCACAGTTTGTTTTAGGGTTACAAGTCTGGATTGTTCCTTTCCCAACTACTTACAATTCCAGCTTCGGATGTCACAGAAACAACCCAGAGACAGAACAGCCTTGGGTTATTTTGCTCAGCAGAAGCATCTGGCCAACTGGGAACTAGTATGCTTGCTCGCTCCTGCTGTTCACAGCTATCCAGGATTTGTTTAAACCATGACGTGTGAACCAAGCTATTGTGTCAGATGATCAGTGCACCAGAATACACACTCATTTCTTTGTTAGGGTTTCACACAATCTTGGATCAGGGCACTGAGACGGCGCAAGGGAAACCTCTAGAGGAAAAACTTTGGTTAATAAATCCTTAAAAGGGGTAGATTATTGGCCTTCATGCTGGTGAGCACTTTAAACTGAGGAACCTAATCAGAAACTGCATTTTGTGTGGGGGTTTGCTTCCCCTATGTAGTTTCTTTGCTTTTGTCCAGCCTCTCCCTTCCTCAAGTAGCTATCTTACTTTCCTTAATCTTCTTTAATCAACGTTTGCCTGGACATTGAACTCTGTGAGCAGGAATGAGTTGGCAAACCTTTCATTGCAGAGACAGCAGCAAATCCTAAATATGCCTGTGAACATAGGTTGTGCTTGTTGCTGGGGTTGTGCTTGTTGCTAGTCCTAGAACAGGGGTGTTGCACCTCAGGTCCGCAAGGAAAATCTGGCTTTCCTGGGGTCTCAATCCAGCCCAGATAGCCACACACCCTTTCCCCTGACTGTCAATTGTTTGGAGGTATTCCCAGCGTTTGCTTGTGTTTTTTTCCCCATTCTAAAAAGCTGAATTCCCTTTTAGTTACCACCAGTAAGAGCTTTAAGCTAAAATATGCTGGCATTTTTGGTCCTGCCCCTTTTGCCTTTGGCCCTGCCCCGAGAGCTTCTCCGAAATGGAATTTGGCCCTTGAGCTGAAAGAGGTTCGACACCCCTGTCCTTGGATAACCAAGTCAGGATGGTGACAATAGGCTGTGACTGATCTGGGTTGAAAAGTTTGATAGCCAGCTGAATACCGAGTGGAGGTGCATTGTCCTGATGTGTCACGGGGTGTGTAGGTGGGACATACACATGCTCAGGGTCCTGTATGCAAAAGGGGGGGTTTCATACCGGGAGTGCCACACCCTCTGTTCAGGGGACCCAAATGGTTCTTCGGAGCCTACTCTGTTCCCTGCAGCAGCTTATGCTTGCTCAGCTGCAATGTATCCCTGTCCCCTTCATGGCTGCTTGTTTTGTTCTGCCTTCCTGCAGTGGTGGCTGAGTGCCGGAGCCGCCTGCTTCAGGCTGGCTTCCAAGAGTTGAAGGAAACGGAACACTGGGACATCCAGCCTGACCAGAAGGTGAGGAAAGTTAAAGGAAGCCAGATTCCAGCAGGAAAACTTCCTGACTGTTAGAGCAGTACGACAATGGAATCAGTTACCTAGGGAGGTTGTGGGCTCTCCCACACTAGAGGCCTTCAAGAGGCAGCTGGACAACCATCTGTCAGGGATGCTTTAGGGTGGATTCCTGCATTGAGCAGGGGGTTGGACTCGATGGCCTTGTAGGCCCCTTCCAACTGTGCTATTCTATGATTCTATGAAAGAGCGTTGGATGCACCGTTGTGAGTGGCCTTCTCTTCATGCCACTGATCTGATGTTGTGATTGGAGTAGAAGGAGGTGAGGTTGCCTGACATGTCACCTGAGAGACTGATGCTCCCCAAACTTTCTCTGTTCTTTTGCCCAGTATTTTGTGACCAGAAACTACTCCACGTTGATTGCCTTCGCTGTGGGGGGGCAGTTCCAGCCAGGCAATGGATTCAGCTTGATTGGAGCCCACACGGACAGTCCCTGTCTGCGGGTAAGCACTTGCACCACCCATGCTCAGGACTGCCTTGCCTGTTCCTTTGTGCCCTTGGCTGGATGTTCTTTCTGTTTCCCTTCCATTATCAGTCTCTCTTTCACTTCTCCCCCTCCCCATGCCCAGCATGGACTTCCTGTGAACATGGCTTTATATACCCAATATGGGTTCAATTGCTCTCCCGCCTCTGGCTGTGACTTTAGGTTTGCATCCCTCTTCTGACAATCGTTAAGAGGGTTCCTGCTTGTGTGGTGACAGTACCTATTCTTTCAAATGTCCTTCTCCCACTCTCTAAAAACAAAGAAATATCAATTAAAATTTTGGGGTTTTGTTAAAAACATGTGAATGGGTAAGTATTCAACACTGACATTCTGTTAATGCCAATGATGTTGCACTAGCGGAAACCAATGTTGATGCAATGGGAAGAATAAGACATAGGATGGGCCCTCCAGAGAGCTTATGCTTCGCTCTGAAGGATTCTCAAAGAGAAGCCTAGGCCCACCCAGCTGCAGTGCAGCTCTCCAGAGAGCCTACCTGACTCAAATGTCTTGCTCTTCATCAGAGCAAGGCATTCTGGGTAAGGTGGACTTGGAGATTGACTGTCACCATAACACTTCTTCTAAATTGTATAGCTATAGGCTCATTGCTTGGTTCAAGAAACAGTTCAAGGTGAATAACTACAAGCTTGGCAGAGATTAGTCCAATGATAATTTCCCAAGTCAGGATGTCTATGTTTCAGGATACAAGGCAAGGTCATTATAACCCAGGCAAGAAAACATTCCAGGCAATTCAAGACATGGTCCAAGAGCAAGTTACAAAACTAGAATTTACACACACATGCAGAGTTCAGTCCAAAAATAGATTCTACATTGGAATCTCCATAGTGTGTGTGTCAAGGCAGACCAAAGACAGAAGGGTCACGATAAGTCCAGGCAAGGGAGTATTATGGACTTTTAAGATGTCATTCCCAACACAGGTTCTCCAGCCTTTGTTCCAGCTCCCATAACAAATCCAGGGCAGACTACAGTCTCAAGTTCATGATAAGTCCAGGCAAGTCCAAGATTGTGGAGCTATCTGTGTGTGGGAATGTTGGATATACAAATGAATGTGTTTCTGTGTCACCTAGGTGAAGCGCTGTTCGAAGCGTAACCAGGAGGGCACAGTCCAGGTGGCTGTGGAGACCTATGGGGGCGGCATCTGGAATACCTGGTTCGACCGGGACCTCTCCATTGCCGGAAGAGTCATTGTCAAGGTCAGTGCAGCCTCAGCTACTGGGTCATGGTACTATGTGGCTACCGGCTCATAGATTCTTGGACTTAAGATAGCCTGAAGAGAACTTAAGACTTGTCCCATCTGTTATCCAGTGTCATGTTACATCCTTTTCATATGTTACCTCAGCAGCATGGGAGCCTCTATACCAGAAATGAGCAATTTGTGGCCCTCTACAATTCCCTTCAGCCCTTTCCAGAATGTTCTCCCATCAATGATAAGGGATGATAGGAGTTGTACGCCAAAACCTCGGGGGGGCGTGTGTCAAAATTTGGCTTCTTCCAGTGCCACTCCAGTAACATAAGAACCATGGGGAAAGTTGATGTAGTGACTCTTCCCTCTCCACCATCACCTTGAGATGGGTGTGGGAAGTAGCCCTGATTCCAGGCTCCTTTTATTTTGGTCACTTGTTAATACATATGCCAGGGTTCCCCAACTTTTTTGGACCCGTAGGCACATTTGAGAACGTGAGAAACTACTGTGGGCATCATGACAAAATGGCTGCCATGGTGGATGCAGCTAGTTTGATAATGGATGTGGCTTAGTCACTTTAATGGTCCCGCCTTGAGGACCTTTGATATATGCTTTCAAACTGTAGGCGCTGGTTGATTGTCTTTGGGGTTTTTAAGCCGTTGATTGAAGATTAAATTCTAACATGAATAGATACATTCTGAAGCTGTTTAATGAAGCAAAGTTTTTATCCTGTGAAGCAATCGTGCTACATGCATTGTTTTGATTGAGAAAGCTACAACAGCGGTGCTAATAGTGAATCCCCTTCACAGGGGACAGAATCCATAAAAACGTTATTAAGCATCAGCACTTTTAATCTGCTGTCTAATAAATGACCTGATCAGTGCTTTCAGACCCAGTAAACAGGAGTGTGCTCAGAGGACCTGGTTGCTTAGCTACCTTTGAGTAGGATGGGAGTCTGGTTCAAAGTGTGCAGTGCAGCATTTTGCTTGTGGTCCTTAAATCTCCATGAGACCAACCCCAAACTTTTAAATACTGTTTAAATCGAATCTCAGCTGAGCCGCTGAGAAGGAAAAGTTCTGATAAAAGCAGGAATGCTTGAATTTTGTCATTTCCTACAACACTTAAGCTGCACACCTGCCTAAGCGCAAACCCCGTTGAACAAAGTGGGATTTACTTCTGAGTAAACATGCATAGGATTGCCCTTTAAAGATGGTTGAATTCCATTTAGAAATAATAAATGCTGTGAGGAACTCGTGGTGGGCATGGAGAGGGAAGATAGGCAGGGTTTGGTTATTCATTTATTAGGAAAGACGCTTTGTACACGCTCAGAGGTCTTCCGATGTTCTCTCACTTAATAAGTGGTGAAAACTACTTCTGGTGCTGTCTTTGCTAGCAGCTTTGGAATACATGACCAAAATTGCAAGTGCGGCTGTGATTTTCCAGAATGTTCTTTTCCTTTTTTCTATCTGGGATGAGGCAGTTTCCTCTCTGAAGCTATATCAGTGTAGAAATCAATTGCCAGGTACATTTTCCCCTTTGCGTTTCCCCCCCTTTTTGTATTTTTTAAAAAACCTTCTAGTTCAGAATGCTTGATTTGTTTTGTTTTCCCCTATAATTTTCAATGCTCTGTGATTTAAAAGTTGTTGTTTTTTAAAGTGTATGTTCTAAAAATAAATTCCACTTTACCATAGACAGGTGGGTATGTTGGGGTGAAAAGGTTTGCAGGACTTCAGTAAATGCAAAATACATCTAACTTATTTGAAACCAGAACACAAAAATTGAAGGAATCTTACACATGTTCAAGGCATGCTGGGAATAAAAATTCAGGATTGAAAAGGGCGGGGGGGGGGTGTTTTATAGGATCACTCAACATAGCAAGATACACACAAATTTATCTTGCAGTGTTGAGTGATCCTATAAGTCAGGAGTGACCAGAAGGTAGATCTCCAGATGTTTTAGATTTCAATTCCTATGTGCTTGACTATTCACTATGCTGGCAGGGGCTTCTGGGAATTGAAGTCCAAAACATCTAGAGATCTACCTTCTTACACTTGCTATAAAGCACAGTGTTGATTTAGGCCAGCTGTCCTCAACCAATGGCCATGCTGACTGGGGATGATTTTGTTTATTTATTTATTTCATTTATATACCGCCCCATAGCCGAAGCTCTCTGGGCGGTTTACAAAAGTTAAAAACAGTAAACAGTAAAAAAAGTATATAAAATTTAAAAACATCAAAAATGTCAAAACAACAGTATAAAAACAACAGTATCCATTTAAAAACAACAGATCTGGGGTCCGTTAAAAAACAAACTTAGCATTGTTAAATGCTGATAGAAGCTGTAGTGTAACAGATCTGGAGGGCACCATATTGGGAAAGGTTTATTTAGGCTAAGATTAAGCTTTGTTTCTATGCCCCCCTCTGGAAATTCAGGACTTTCGTTACCCAAAAGGGATGGACTCCCATCGCCACACCTTACGGCACTCTCTGCCCACTCAGCCTGGGATTGATTTTTATTTGGGGGGGGGGGGGGTCAGGGAGCGGCTGCTTTTCATCTTGCCCCAACCACAGCTGTACTAGCCAGGCTTGTGAAACTGTATGTGTGTTTTCTTCCATTTTGGTTTGCCCTCCTTAGCTTCCCTACTCATGTCAGGCCCCAGCGCTAGGTTTTTACCACACCCTTAAAGCAGGCAGATCATCCATTCCACTTTGGGAAACCCTCTCTTCCAGAGTCAGATCTACATTACAGCTTTTCCTGTTCAGATTTCGAACTTGGAACCTATATTGTTGTTGGATGGAGCTTATAGACCACAAGAGGAGGAGGAGGAGGAGGAAGAGGTCTCCTTGCTGTAATTTAAAATAATGTAGTTCAGCAGAGCCCAACCAATTCCACTCCTGGGGATTAACTCAGTAATCTCTAGGTTGTAAGCCTAGTTTGAATACACTTCAGGGATTGGTGAGATCCCAGACAAATAGTGAAGTTCCTATTGTGCGGAAGGGAAGGGAGAAAGTGGGGGAGTAACAGATAAGTTAATTTTACCTGTTTATGCTTGCAAAGTCATTACAACCAATTATGAAATGTTGTGTGTAAGCATCTGCAGGGAAACTGTAATTGCTTGTAGCTAGCAGGAGTTTATTAAAAGCAGATTGTTTTCTGGGAAGACCTGCAAGCCATGATAGCTTGGAAAGACTTTCTAAAAGTTCACCTTGCTTTTTGCTTTTTTTTTAAAAAAATCCTGGTCCTCATGGTTCCAATAAAGTACTGAATGTTTCTGCCAAAACGTTAGAAATCAGAGCATCTTGTCTCAGGGGCACGTCTTTCTGAGAAAACACCTCCCAGGGAGTTGTGTTACAGGGAACCAGCCTGCCCATAGGCCTGTGTGACATAGAATTGTTTGCTTCTGTTCAAATCATGACTCACTGTGAGGTTTAAAAAAAACAAAGTGTCTTATGGTACCTTAAAAGACTAAGGCCACAGCTAGACCTAAGGTTTATCCTGGGATCATCCAGGGTTCGCCCCTGCTTGAGCACTGGATCCCTGTGTGTCACCTAGATGAACAGGTTTGACCCCTGGACGATCCAGGGATAAACCTTAGGTCTAGCTATGGCCTAACTTGTTTATTTTGGCATAAGATTTATGGGCCCTCTCCACATCAACCGATGCATCTGATGAAGTAGGCAGTGTCCACGGAAGCTAATGCTAGAAGGGATTATTCAACTCTTTCCCCCAACCCCAGTAGGGCTAATAGTGGGGGATGGGTTGGGGGGGAGACAGTGAAATATTAACCTCTTCCTCCCCCCACCCCTCAGTGTCACTGTGGCTTCAATCAAAACCAAAGCCTCTCCACACTGCTGGCTACTTTAAAGTTGGGGAATCCATCTGTTTTGGCCCTTGATGCTGTTTCCCCCCCCTCTTTGACTGCCACTTTTGTTGAATTGTTCCCTGGTGCTCTGTTCGCCAGCACCTTCTCAGTTACATTATCCTTCCTCCCACCCCCACAGCTATGACAACCTTGGCATCGAGAGAATGTGGCGAAACTGCCCACAGGCTCCTCTGACCTCCCTTCCGCTTTTGATTTCAGGACTTGTCCACAGGGCGGCTGGAGCAGAAGCTGGTGAGGGTGGAGCGCCCCATTCTCCGCATCCCACACCTGGCCATCCACCTGCAGCGCAATATCAACGAGAGCTTTGGGCCAAACACCGAGAACCACCTGTGAGAGTGTGAACAGTCTCCGCCCGTTACAGCCTTTTAGGACGGCACAGGGGCCAACCCAGCCCTTATGGCTGGCCCCGGCCGGCACTTTAGATTAACCATGGCTGGTCTGTCTACTTGCCTTCCACCAAGGGAGCCTACCCCAGGGAATCATAGAATAGTAGATTTGGAAGGGGCCTAAAAGAAGCAATACTGCGATTGAGAACATGATGACAGCAGAGTTTTGGTTCAGTTTTATTGTTTCTCACCCTACACGTCATCACAATATAACAGGCAGAACATATCCAGAATGTTACAGAAGTAAAAATAAGCCAGTTAAACATAGATGAAAGACAGTGACTGATAATTCAGGGCTGACAAATTAAAATTAACATTAAAAATTCTTTAGTCCTGTTTTCCAGATTTCTGCTTAGGAAACCAATATAGAATATACAAGGCTTAAAATTAAGTATCAGACAATCCATTTTCCCTAATTCAACTTATTTCATCTGCTTTACAATGACAGAAGAAGAGCTATACTGGATAGGGACAGTGGAAGTTATAGGCCAACACACCTGGAATGTGCCAGGTTGGCCAAGACTGGTTTAGGGATTCTCAAGCTGCCCAGGGGCAAAGATTTCCTTCCTGCTTCCTTGGAACCCCCGTGGCTTTGTTGAGCTCTGGCAGATATGGGCTCTAATTCCTTTGCGTGGAGTGCAACACGTAACTAGCTTGCTTAAATGGCCAACCTGCCTGCCTTTCGCAGGGTCCCGATTCTGGCCACAGAAGCCCAGGAGGCACTGGAGAAGGAGGGGTCCCTGATGCAAACAGATTGTGCCTCATCCTTCCAGGTGAGTTGGGAAGGGGGGAATGATGCCAGTGAATCAGCTGGTGGTGTGCAATAGAACGAAGGATGTGTATCGAGTGGGTAACTTGTAGCCCTCCAGATGTTTTGGCATAGCTGCTGGTGAGGGATCATGGGAGTTGTGGGCCAAAACATCTGGGGGGGCACAATTTGCCCACCCCTGGTCTATATTACAGGGGAGAATCTGTAGTTTTCCAGGGCACAACATGTGTCTTAGTGCAGCTTGTCATTTCTAGCAGAATCGCCACTCTCCGGCCCTGGTATCCCTTCTCTGCTCCCAGTTGGAGGTGAAACCTGAGCAGGTGGTAGAGATGGAGCTCTGTCTAGTGGATACGCAGCCTCCGGTGAGTGTCCTGTTTTTGTTGTTTGTTTGGTGGCCTCTGGGGCTTATTTTTGGACAGGGCTGCCTTTTTTAAGGGCCAGGTTACCAGACAGATGATGATGATGATGATGATGATGATGATATATTTATTTATTTATTTATTACCTGCTTCTCCCTCTGGATCAAGGTGGGGTACAACACAGAATACAAAACACCATAAAATAATATAAGTGATTAAAAACATATAAAACAAATACATTATTAAAAGGCATCTTAAAATTCAACTGGGTAGGCCTGCCGGAACGGGTTTCCTTGTTCTGTACAACTGACCTTGAGGGTCTTTGTCTATAAGTCAGTACTGATAAAACTTTAAATATTATAAAAATGAGATCCTCAGAGGGAAATGGAGAAAGAAAAAGAGCTTCTTATTCCAGATACCTCTTCTGCTCCTGGGAGATGATCCTGGCTGTTAACTTCCAACCTGTTTGGAAACACACAGGTGTACTGTGTGAGCATGAGAGATGGACAGACAGACATTGGGAAGAGAGTAGTAAAGGCAGGTCTGGATCCATGTTGTTGTTGTTTTTCCTTCCTGTGGCTCCTGTTCCAGGCACTGGGTGGCGCCTTCAGTGAGTTCATATTCTCCCCTCGCCTGGACAACCTCCACAGCTGCTACTGTGCCCTGCAGGTGAGTACCTCAGCTGGGGGCAGGACAGGATGTGATCCTGTTCTGTGGCCTGTACAGCTTCTGTGACACCCTCTACACCAGAGGAGCAGAACCTGAGGCTGGGAGGTTAAATCTGGCCCTCCTGTGGTCCTGATCGGTCCTCCAGGTTTCTCCAGTTGGCCGCCTCCCCTTCCTCTGGCCCCACAATCCGGTTCTTTGGTGGTTTCCTGTCTTCTCTAGAGGGTGGTTTTGTTTTTGTTTGTTTTTTGCCTCTCCTAAGGCTCCGGTACCGGCAGCGAGAGCTTTAAGCTACAATATGCTGGTATTTGTGTTATTTCTGCCCCCTTTGGCTGTGCCCACTACTGGAGTGTGGCCCCCAAGAGTTTGAGTGAGTTTCTCAGAAATGTATTCGGCTCTTGAAGAGGAGAGCTTAAGATCTGGGCCTGGAGGCGCTGCTCCTGCTGCTCAGCCATAAGAGGCTCAGGAGAACTGGGAGGAAATCAAAACCTTGTTTTCCCTGGACTGTTACACTTCTCTAGGTAGGTATTCCTGGCAGGAGCTGTAAGTGGACTTCCCTGCATTGTCCAGAGTACAAACTGTTCCAGCACCTTGCAGTTCCCTCTTTGCTCTTCTTTACAGCATTGGAGCCTTGCTGCTGGCTGTCTCCCCTCCCGACCCTTGGAGTTAGCTCTGCCCTTTTGGGGCTGGCCGGCACAGTAGCCAACATTTAAAGTGTGCCCAGATCCCAGCTTCACGGCGGCCACACTTGCCCATCCTCCCCACCCCCACCCCCACCCCGGCTTTCCCTAGTTGTTCTGGTAATGGGACTTCTGTGACGCTGGCCTAGTCCCTCTTCTTCCTGGTATCTTTGGGAGACGTCAAACCTGACCCAGAACTGACGTGGGTGTGGTGAGAGTGGGTTTGGGCAGAAAGCCGTTGGAACCCAGTTCTCAGCAAAATCCAGCATTATCTGAAATGGATCGATTCAAAACTATGTAGCTTCCATTTTCCCCCTCTTTTTCTTTTTTATGGTTTTGGTTTGTTGAAATCTTACAATAAAAAAGCCAATATGGCAAGACCCTGGCTGTGTGCTGAGAAACCAACTCGCAAGCCAGCAGAAAGTATTTCTGAGCATTGCAGGACAATACCGATCCTGTCAGCCAGTCCTTTCCCCCTTATCTGTCTCTACAGGCTCTGATTGAATCGAGCGAAGGGCCGGGAGCTCTGGCCAAAGAGCCAAACGTACGACTCATTGCACTTTACGACAACGAAGAGGTCAGTGTGACGGGTTCATAGATGGCTAAAGGCTCCTTTCTGGGTAGAACGTGGACGGGGGCGAGGGGGTGGCAGTTTGGATTTGGGCAGTGGCGTAGTGCAGCCAGGGCTCACAGGGCACGTTTTAATTAACAGGGGTGTTGATGTCATCTGCCACCTATCTCAGACTCCCCTGTCCCCTCTGAGCACAGCTGCAGTCCTCACAGTAGCTGGTGGGGAATAAATTTTCCAAAGAAACCATATATTGCTCCTCGTTGTAATCTAAAGTCCTAATGTAAAGCCCTTGGTGCTAGTAGTCCTGCTCCTTTCCCATTTGTTTGCCCCTCAGTCACCTCACCACAGAGGGGCTCATGAGAATTCAAACGTGGCTCACGCATAGTGGATCCCCCTTCAAAAATGTGCATGCGGAGTAGTGTGGTGTTACACCCCACAAGTCAGTTCCCTAATGTATGTCTGCAATTGGTAAGTCTATGGTGCTTAGAATGTTGACCTGAGTGGGTGGAGTTAGAATGTCTTAGGAGTGGGGAGGAGTGATATATAAGGGAATGACTGAGGGGATTGTGAGAGACTTTTAGGTACTCGTAGGCCGTAGCTAGACCTAAGGTTTATCCCAGGATTGTCCTGGGGTCAAACCTGTTCATCTAAGTGCCACACAGGGCATCCAGCGCTCAGGCAGGGACGAACCCGGGATGATCCTGGGATAAACCTTAGGTCTAGCTCTGGCCTTAGAGTCTTTAGCCTTTAGCGCTTGAATTCTCTCTGTGTTAGCTCTGTATGTTAGCTCTTGGTATGTAGAGTACTTGGGTTCTGGAGAGTTTGAGGTTCAGTATAGAGAGTGGTGTCTTTTGAGTGGGGTGTGCAGATAGACAGTTTGTGTAAAATAAACAATACTGATAATAAAATTCAAGAGTGAATGTGTGTGTAACAGGAAAGCGTATATGTGAATGGGTGAAAGGATTGGATGAGAGGTTTCAAAAAGGTTTTTAAATGTTTTATTTTGAAACAAAGCTTGTGAACTTTTAAAATAAATTTTAATTTTTTATTCTAACTACCACAAAAATCCCACGTGTCTGTTTGGCATTCATCATCTGAAGTTTAGTCATTTAGCACCCACTCTGACAATAATTCACCTCAGCACATATAATTCACAGCGCATTATTTTATTATTGAAATCCTTCTCCATTTAACCCCTTTCTCCACATAGTTTGGAGAAAGGCGGTGTTTGTCCATCGCCTCAGGCGTATCAAGTGGTGGTGCTTGGCTTGAGCAGGGAGTATCCGCGGCCGGGCCTGTTGTTCAGAGCCTGTGTCGTGACAAGTAGCCCCCCCTCCCTTGCATGCCCCGATTGGGCGCCTCTGTCCCCTTCCCCCTCTCCGGTGGTGGCGTCAGCCTAGCTGTGTGGCTGCGCCCGGGGCCCACCTGTGCCAAGCAGGCTATCCATCGTGCCACTAGCAGAGGGGCTGCCCTGCCGGTTTGGCGTGGAGGAAATGAATTGCTATTAAAGTTCAAGCTTTGAACTTTTTCGAACTTTCAAATTTTTTGCATTTCTGCAATGCTCAAGCTTCAGTTTAAAACAAAAATGAGCAAAATTGGTTGGGTAGATCTCGAGTAATAAGCCTTACACTACCGTGTTCTTACATAGATTTTGGAGTGATTTCATCTTCAAAGGGCAATGAAGACCCGTGGGTTCTTCAAAAGACCTGCTCCTAGCCAATAAAAACTCATAGAAATAGTTTGTTGATATGGATCAAGGCAGCTGCCTGCAGTGTTTTGACTCTCCTTAGGGTGTGGCTCTGGGCACTGTCATGACAAGTACCTGCGGTTCCAAATGTACCCCTACACCACTGGAGTTGAATGAATATAAATATTTGGAGAGTGGATAAACTGCATGGATTACTGCAGCCTTCCCTACCCTGATGCCTTCCAGATGTGAACTACAGCTTTATTGGCTGTAGACTTCTGGGAGTTGCAGGCCACCACATATGGAGGGCACCAGGTATGGGAAAGGTGAGTTGTTGTTGTTGTTGTTGTTATTATTATTATTATTATTATTATTATTATTATTATTATTATATCCTGCCTTTTCCCCAATACTGGGACACAGGGTGGCTTTACAAAATTAATACAATTAAAACATAAAAATAGAAATATACAAAAGTGAAAATAGAATCAAATCAACTGTAATATTAAAAAAAAATTAAAAATTAAAAGGCAAATAACAAGAAACAATCCAGTGCATTAACACAGGTACAAAGGCCTGCTGGAACAAAAAAATGTTTTGCCTGCCTCCAAAAACATAGCACGAAGGGAGCCAGTCTAGCCTCCTTGGGAAGGGAGTTCCAGAGCCTTGGAGTAGCCTCAGAGAAAGCCGTCTCCTGCATTCCCACTAATGGATGTTGAGTTAATTGATATTGAAAGGTAATATACTAGGAATAAGCAGAATTAGAGGTAGGAAGAGGGAACAGCTGATACTGCTCTCCCAGATAGGATCGAAGACGGAATTCTGGCCCGATCAAAAAGGCCCTCGATGGCTTCTTGACTGTCTTGTCCCTTCCTGGCAGGTGGGTTCCGAAAGTGCACAAGGGGCCTCCTCACTCCTGACTGAGCTTGTCATTCGTCGCATCTCAGCTTCGCCCCAGAACCTGACGGCGTTTGAGGAAGCTGTGCCAAAGTCCTGCATGATCAGTGCAGATATGGCCCACGCCGTACACCCCAATTATGCGTGAGTATGTTGCTGCCCCCAGCATGAAGAAATGCACAACGACTTAGCGAGTCGTTAATTTTTTTTTTATTAAAAATTAGGCATTGTCACGTAAGCTGAGTGGCTGCAGCGGTTTGGAATTTGTCATCTGCTGTTGAACTCTGCTTTCATTTGGAACAAAAGAAAATCCTAGCCTTCATCATTGTATAAACGGTTGTATCCAGTCTTAGTCCGGCTTAGAACAGACCCATCAGAAATGAGTGGGACTTAAGTTAGATGAACATTGGATAGAAACCCACAGATAAAAGTTTTTGACAGAATAATAAAATTGCAGGCGTGAGTGCAAGCTGTCTGACTCAGCCTTATTATTTCTCAGACCGGGAAAGTCTACATGATGAAAAACATCTCCCTATCAGGTTAGGCTAGCCGGTGTCCTTCCCCCGCAACTACAACGCAGCAGGTGGGCGTCTCCCCCAGCCAGCTGACCAGAGTTCCTGGGTCCCCAGCCGTTTTCTGATAAAGGACAGGGCAACTGGATGGGGCAGAGCCGGTAGCTGTGTCCAGCCCCTTGATAGCAAACAGCCTCTCTCTCTGCAAGCCTCATCATGCTTGTAGAAACCAGTTTAGTATTTTTGAAAGCAGCGTATGGTGGAAGGTGGTGAGCAGAGGCGCTCTTCTGCCTTGGAGTTTGGATTGTATTTGTTCCAAATTACACTCCAAAATGTGAATCCACCCTCGTCCCACACACCCCTTGTGCCTTGAGGCTCGATGCAGCTCCCAGCATCCCTATCGAGACATTTGCCCTCATCCCCTCGCTGGTATCCCGCACAAATAAAGCTCACTTCTCATCACTGAAGCACCCCTCTCCCACTCACCCTATGCAAATGGCCCTTCCGTTCTAATAAAAGACCTCTGTGCATAATTGTGCACAAAGCAGCAGCTCTCATTGATGCCATTTCACCACCATTAGAACGGCCTCGTTTCGAAATCCCCATACCTTGAAATGGCAATACCTTTTCCCTCATTAGTTTCAATTTTCCGTCCCGCCCCTGCAATTTCATTGCATATCTTCAAGCGGTGTGTGTGTGTGTGTGTGTGTGTGTGTCTGTGTGTGTGTGTCTGTGTGTGTGTGTGTGTGTGTGTGTGTGTGTGTGTGTGTGTGTGTGTGTGTGTTTAGCAGGGCTCATTTGATGCTCCTTTTTGCAGGGACAAGCATGATAAAAACCACCGTCCAGAGTTCCACAAGGTAAGCGATGGGGACAATGCATAAAATGTTGAAAATTAGGACAGGCTCTCAGCAAGCGGGATTCTGAGAGGCCCAGCAAGTGCAGGTTGAACCAGGCCGGAAGGTTGTTTCTCTGTCTCATTTTATAGCCAGTTGTGTGTGTATGTGTGCGGGACCCCAATTAGATGAAGCAATGGTTTTGAATAGATTCAGAAGCAGGGAGGTATCATCTCAAGTGACAAGGATTTGTGTGAGAATGGGCTTTAAGGAATACTTTGGGGGATTTTGCTTTTGGTCCAGTGGCACAGATATGGAGAAGTATGCCGAAGTTAATCATCTTAGTTCTTGGTAACAATAGCTTATTTCCTTTTGAGCATGAACAGGAAAAGCAATCCTGTTCACAGGGTGGGGAAGCAGAAAAGGGAGAAAAGGATACACAACGTATGCTTAACGTTCCCATTCTAGGAAGCAAAAAAATGTCCTTTCCATAGATTTCGCAGTATTTGTATTTTATCCCAGTGAATTATTTTTGAATTTATGTGGGGCAGGCGTGTTGTCCCAGGGTTTTGGAGATCGGGCGGCAAGCATGTGGTTGGGGACCCCAGGAGGGTGGCACATCACAAGAGAGACCCTGAACCAGAACTGAGGGACAAATGTCAGAAGGAGGCCCCTGGAAGGCAGAGCCCCAGCTCAGCAGCCATCTTGCCCTGGTATTACGTGGGAGTTCTATGGGTGGTACGGATGTCTATCAGGATGCTGCATTAATATGGAGCAGGATCACTGTGGGGTTAGGCCTCTGTCTTCCAGTGGCTTTCTTTTGGCCCTCATGCATTCTTCCCTCACTTGTGGTTTGGGCTTTTGGGGAGCAGAACCTGCTTTTTATGATGAGTGGGACCAAATCCCCTGGTTTTTAGAATGGGCGGTCTCTCTCTCTCTCTCTCTTTTGCACAGGGACCTGTAATTAAAGTGAACAGCAACCAGCGCTATGCCTCTACTGCTGTCACCGAGGCATTGCTCCGTGAGATTGCCAGCCGTGTGGATGTCCCCCTGCAAGTATGCATTGCTCTTCCACCTTAAAACTGCCTCTGAAGCATGCCCTTGCAATGGAGGGCCACTGGAGGGCAGGAAAAGTGTCTTGTGTAGGAAAATGGGGGAAGTGATACAAGGTGCTGCCTCCCTGCGCAGTAGATTTCACAGCCAGGATCCAAAGGGGCACGTTGCCCTGCTTGCCAGGGGAGATGAAACCAGAGATTTCGGGGGTTAAATGGTGAGGGCAGAGCTCCTCTCCAATTGAAGATATTTTGATTCCCTGGCTGTTTTCTTTTGCGTTCCTCAATACGTCAAGTGTACCGACACCAGTTCCTGGATACTGGGGTTGCACATTCCACTGCTAAGAGTCTTATCCCCAAAGACCTCCACTCTTGTGGTTCTCTCTGAGCAATGCAGATCCCAGCCAGCTGTTTGGTACCCCCTTTTTTGTGTTGATTGCAGGAATTCATGGTTCGGAATGACTCTCCTTGTGGCACAACCATTGGGCCCATCCTGGCCTCCCGTCTTGGCGTGCGTGTCTTGGATATGGGCTGCCCACAGCTGGCCATGCACTCCATTCGTGAGATGTGCTGCACCTCAGGGGTCCTTCAGTCCATCACTCTTTTCAAGGTGGGCAGCAGCGCTGTTGGTTCTGCCTAGGCGGCAGGGTGATGTCGCATGGGCAGGGGAACGGGATCTGCATTTATCAATGTATTTTATTGATGTATCACATTTAAATCCTACCTTTTCAACATGGAGCTCCCCCATCCTCCTTTTTATCCTCACAACCACCTTGTGAGGTAGGCAAAGTTAGGAACATAGGAAGCTGCCTTATACTGAATTAGAACCTTGGTCCATCTAGCCCAGTATTGCCGACACTGACTGGCAGTAGCTCTCCTGGGTCTCAGGCAGGATTCTTCCCCAGCCCTACTTGGAGATGCCGGGGATTGAACCTGGGACGTTCTGCATGCAAAGCAGGTGCTCTGCCACTGAGCTATGAACCCTCCCCTAAAGAGGTTATGAGAGTGTCTGGTATAAGAGGCAGATCTTCGCTGCCTCTCATGCCAGGTGGGTCTTCGCTGTCAGACTGAAAGGGGGTATGGGAGGTTGTGAGGGGTGGGGGTGGCACACTGACATCTGTAGAGAGACAAGGCTTGTGAGAAAAGTTCAGAAGGATTAGGGGGTCAGGAATGAGAAGAACTTGGCAGGCAGGATCAGCGTTTTTATATGAATTCAGGTCATTATCCCCCCCCCTTGAAGTTCCCTGGGTTGGGGGTTGGCCCCTGCTGCCTCCCACTCTCTATCTCTCCCTTGTAATCTTGTCTGTATGTTACCATGGCAACGATGGTGGCCTTGAGTCAGTGATTCGTTTCTATGGCAACATTGTGCCTCACGATTCTCTAGCTGCCATGGTGACGCCATCATGTGTGTGTTGACAGCTGCCCTGTTCCCCCACCCACCCCCGAGGGCACGTCTCTCCCTCCCCTCTGACCCTGACTTCTCCCTTTTCTCCTTCCCAGGGCTTCTTTGAGCTGTTTCCAGTGCTGGATCAGGGACTCCTGGCCAACTGATGGGCATCTCGAATGCAGGAAGAGGCATCCTACTCATCCCCTCCTTTAGGCTGGATAACAATTAAAGCGCATTTATGCCAGAGACCCCTATGTTGTACAGGGGCTGCTAACTGACTGCTTCTCAAACGTTGCACTTTTTTTTTTCCTTTCCAGCTGTACTCCATCCTGACATCATAGGGCTGTGCATGGCAGTAGGTCCTAAGCCGGAGAAACTATGGCATCAAATAGCTTGTTCTTGCACGTTTGCCATTCATAGAAACTTTGATCAAGATGTAGTGAAGTTCAAAGGGGGATCCACAGCCTCCCACAGCCTGGTGCCCTCCAGATGTGTTGGAACACAACTCCCATCACCCCCAGCCAGTGTGTTGGATTGCAACCCCCATCATTCCCAGCCAGCATGTTGAACTGCAACTCCCATCACTTCTTGCTGGCTGGGGATGATGGGAGTTGCAATCCCAAAGCATCAGGAGGTCACCAGGTTGCAGAAGTCTATCTTAATGTTTCATTAGGACCTGAAATTATAAATGACATTCCAGTGTTGATAAATGCCAAATGATGCATACATGAGTTTCTCATCCCACTCCCACATCCTTCGCTTGCACAGTGGTTGGGCTCTGAATTAGCTACTACCATGTGTGTGAAGTTGTTCTCTCAAAATGTCAGTACATGATGTTACTGTCCAAACAAATAATATAAGGAGCCACGTATGCACGATCTCTTCACATAGAGCAGGCTTGTGCTGATGTGCTTTCAGCACCATTTTCTATCCACATTCATGGTAATAGATATGTATCTTTTTTCCCCCTTACTGTATATTTTTATCCCAATGAGCTGGTTGCCCAGGGATCAGTGAATGCAAACTTTTTTACTCAATCTTGTGCCAGCCGAGTGCCTAGGAATTTGGACTATTCCGCCCCCTCCTCCCGGCCCCTCCTTATCTATGTGGGGAGCAATGGTGGCTAATCCCAACTAGTGACCGAAAATACAGACTCTGGTCTAAAGATATATACACACATGCCTTAAGGAGGGCCTGCAGTGTTGGTTCTCTAATCTCACACAGCGGTGTAATCAAAGTGGAAAGGAAATCGAAAAGAGCACACGCCTGCTCCTCTTCCTCTAAGCTTGTACACCATTTACTTAACATCTCCAGCAGATAAGCCTGTTCGGTTGGAACTGAGTAGGATCACAAACTGGCTGCAGTGCCCACCCTCTTACGTCAGGGGTGGGCAACTTGGTGCTGTCCAGATCCTTTTGGCCTAGAATCCTCATCATCCCTCAACGTCGGCTATGCTAGCAAGGGCTAGTGGGAGGTATAGGCCAAAAGGTCAGGAGGCTCACAAGCTGCCCAGCCTTGCTCGGTGTAGAAGGCAGGCTCTTCCACTTGGTTACAGTAGGGAAAAGTACCCAACCACCCATCTGCCAGCTACAGCCAGCAGCTGGATCCTTTGTACAAGCACAGACCGACTGCACTCCACATATACCAAACCTTCACGCTTCCTTTTTTTAGTTGTACCCCTGGCTCCCCCTTTTTTGTATCTGTTCTTTCTAAAGTGAACACGACGGTTGAAGGGGTGGGAAATGACCTCTCCCTGCTGTAGTCTGTGAAGTGGCGAAACTCATTAAGAGTTCTTGTTCTTCCAACTAAAGTCTGGCTGGAAGGAAACCAGAAAGAACGCCATGTCCAATGCTCCCCCCTTTTTTTGCTCTACTCCGGCTAAGAAAAGAGACAGTTTTTACTTCTTTAATGTGAGAAGTGTGCGAGTTCGTTATGAAAATAAACACGTTCTGAAGATAAACATCGCTGGAAAGAATAAAGTAGGAATAGCTTTATTCCTGCAACATGTCAAATTGCTGGTGTTAAATTGGAGCTCTTCCCCCTGGCAGCTCCTCAATTACTAAATTAACCAATGGAACTCTAAAAAATGAGGCAAATTCCTGCAAGATCTGATTCATGGTTAAGTGTAGCGTCTGAAAGACCATGCCCTTGGGTTTAGGGCAAGGATGAGGAACACATGGTCCTTCCAATGAGGATGGATTGCAATGTAATCCATCATTAAAAGTGTCCTGCATAATACTGAAAACTGGAAGTAGCATTTGAAACTCACAATTGATACCAAAGTCGGGAGACGATTGTACTGGCTTCCCTGGCAAACAAGTTTAACACATTTGGGGAGCGCATTGGGCTTTCCTCGTGCTGTTACTGGAACTGGTAAGGAAGAGGGGAGCAATGAGGGATAATTAACATCTGAAAATGTCATGGGTGGGGGACGACACTGGAAGTGCCCTGCTCATTTCCTGCAGTGCTGGTGGCAAAGACCTAATTTTAGAGCTTAAAGCAATTGCCTGGTTGTGCTGGAGAAGAGGAAGCCAGCCATGAAATGAGATGGGAGCCACCAGCTTCTCTGAGTGGCGCATATTAAAAGCTGTAAATCGTCTGATTGGCCATTTACCTACCCAATTGTTTTAGCAAAACTTGTTCGATATAGTGCAGCTCGCTAGAGACTAAGGAGTGACTGTGGTGTTTGCAACATCTTGAGAATATTTGTTGCTTTTTGCTTTGCAGTAATGGTTAGTGATTTGTTTGCACCATATAGAAAATGGACACAAATGAAAACGGAGCCTGCATCTTGATACGGTGCTTCCAAGGAACAAGCCTTGGAGGTGCAAATGTTAATGGGTGGTGCCCTGTGAGAAACGGTGCTATAGCACACCGATAGGAACCAGGCTGGTTATGCACGGTCCATCTAGTAGGCAAGGCTATGGAGAGTTTAAAAAGGCATGTGAATGAAGCATGCAGTAACGCCACATTGGAGGTTCCTCTTTTGAGCAAGTGTTGGCCCTACAGGTCAGCCTTTCCCAACCTAGTGCCCTCCAAATATGTTGGACTACACTTCCCATTATTCCCAGTGGTGATGCTATGAGTTGTGGTCCAACACTTCTAGAGGGCATCAGGCTGGGGAAGGCTGAGCCCCCATAAATCCACTTTTTAATCTCCCTCTATCCACTGAGGTAGAAAATGAAAGACAAGGTGGTGGGGCAGAAAGGGTGGATATTGCTGAATTTGAGATCTGCTATTTTGGAGTCGCTTCTTTGGGAAGATCGTGGTGGAGGTTTCAGTAGAAATGTGGCCAAAACCTAGCCTGTGTTGTGAGAGGTGTGATTCAACAACCTCCCTTACGCTTTGGTGATTGGCGTGAGTCTCAAAAGCATCAGCAGCTAGAAGTGTACCTGCCGGCTTACTATTGTGGTGTGCGTGCAAATAGCCGGAGGAGGCATAACAGGGATTTGGGAATGCGGTTGATATAATGCGAGGTGCGAGGGGTGGGGCCTGCCGTGTCACGTAGAGGCGTAACTTTTTAAAGCAGGGTGTGGCCATGAGTGGTTTGGGTTGGCTTCTTGGACAGAGGCGTGTCCTTTCTCTGCGTTCTGATAGGGCAGTCAGGCCCAGGCGGGCAGAGAGAGTGTTTTGCATGTTCATGCAGATTGGTTGGTTTGTGTGGTGGGGGACGCGTGTCCCAGCGTCGGTCTGGAGGGGGCGCTGATTGCTAGCTTAGGGATGGTGCAGCGGCCGTGCAGGAGGAGGCGGCGGCTGCTGCTGCTGCTGCTACCCGGGCTTTGAGTGGGGGCACCAGCCGGCATGGGGCGGTGTCGGAGTCAGCTCCGGGCGCTTGGCTCCTTCCTCTTCTTGCTGTCGTTCCTGGGAGCCCGGACTGGTGCAGCTGCTGGGGATCGCCCGTTGCCAGTGCTGCATGGTGAGAACTGGGGATAAGGAGGCAGGCAGGCAAGAAAGAGGGAGGGAGGGAGGCCGCCCATGGGAGTCGGACTGTGGGTGCTGGAAGGGTCAAGGGAGGACCTGGCTTGGGATACTCGAAGAAGCTGGAGTGGGCGGCTGGGCTAGTGTTGCGGTTGCCCGGCCAGCGGCTCCTCTTTCTTTCTCCCTCCATCTCTCTCCGCTGGCAGAGCCTGGGGAGAGCTCCTTCGCTTCCATATGGCAGGATGTCGCTCCTCTTCCCGATCCCGTGCGCGCTGCACCTCCCACGGTCCCGGCCTCTCTCCCTCTCCAAAATAAAACTCCCTTTTCCTGGGCATCAGGAAAAGATCGCTTCTAGCGCGGGGATGGGGATCAGGTCCTAAATATGGTGGGTATTGGAGGAGGGGGGCGGAGGAGGAGGAGGAGGCTGGCTGTGCAGGGGGAAGGGGGGCGAAAAGAGGGGAGGGACCGCTTTCAACGTTATCCTTCCTGCAGGCTGTTCCATCGAGAGGCGGTGGCAAGTGGGGGTCCCCTGTTGTTTTTAACCGTGTGTAGGTCCTGCATCAGTTCTCTTGATAACATCAGGCAGAACCTCTCCCCCCACCCCCACCACAATGGGCTGAGCCCCATACTGCCTCCACCCCCACCCCTTTTTTCCCCATTTCATTTTGCCCCTGAAGGCTCCAGAATAATTGCATCTTTTTCTTCGCACTAGGGGAGCCCGGGAGATGGTGGTGGTTCTCCCTGCTTCCCCTCCTGATATTGCTGTACATGCATTTATTCCCCCATTTCTTCCTTGGGATCCCACCCCCACCCCCTTTTCCCTAGTGCGGATTCAGCCCCCGCCAAAGTGATATTGTCACCATTTTGCGTGGCAGGCTGTCATGTGCACGTCACAGCGCCGTCAGGCTTGGCTGGCTCGTGTCTCCCCCACCCCTTTCCTCTCAGTTCAGTTCCAGAGCAGATCGCCTCTTCTTTTCTCCCCCACTCCCCGCCCGCCGCTGTGTTTTCCTCCTCAATTCAGGCACTGACGTCATTTTCGCCGGGCCTTTCTCTTCATCCTCCCCCCTCCCCCCTCCCTTTCTCTAGCCTGACCCAGCTGCCTGTTGCAAACCTTGCCATTGGGGACGGCTTCGTCCTCTCTTACCGCTGAAGAAGCGGGGATGCTGAAAGGGATTCCTTCTAGGAATTAGCATCCCCACCCTGTCTCCGATCGCATATCTGTGACAGTGCTGAGGAAGTGTAGCTATTGGTACCCATTCTGTGCCTTTTTAAAATTTGATTTTTCTGTTTCTTTATTGGTGGCTGCTTCTTTGCAAAATGGATCCATGGGTCACTTTTATGAGGTTGCAGCAAGAAATGGTG
Organism: Elgaria multicarinata webbii; assembly: GCF_023053635.1. NCBI lineage: Eukaryota > Metazoa > Chordata > Lepidosauria > Squamata > Anguidae > Elgaria > Elgaria multicarinata. The sequence continues at coordinate 76,437,301 of NC_086172.1, read as the reverse complement.
CAGGGGGTCAGTATTCCCCTTTGCCGGGCAGCTCTGAAATTTGGCAAAACAGAAAAGACAAAGTCCCTAATAACAGCTCAAGACAAACATTCAAGAGATTTAATGGAACAGTGCTAGACCAATGAGACAGTTTAATACAGTGTTTATAAATGAAGTATTTAATGCTATGCAAACAATCATACCAATTAATTTTATGCAATGTTTATAGAGTACATTACTAATATAACAGATGTGGTTGTTATGATATTGATATGATTGTTTGTATACTATCAATGCTTTGTTTGCAAACACTGTCTAAAATTAATTGGTATGTTTGTATACCATCAAGTGTTTTATTTGCAAACACTTTCTAAAATTAATTGGTATGATTGTTTATGTACCATCAGTGTATACGATGTTAATAAATAGTTTTGAACTTTGGAATTTGGGGAAATCTGCATGGGCAATTTCCCATGTTTTTGGTTCAAGACTAAACTGGCTGGGTGATTGATTAAAGAAGTTGGATGCACAACAACCTCCTGGAAAACCACTACGCGGCAGGGTCTTGCTATTTACTGTGTTATCTGTACAGCACCATGTACATCGATGGTGCTATATAAATAAATAATAATAAAAATAATAATAATGTTAGGTCAGCCTTCCTCAACCTGGTGCCCTCCAGATGTGTTGGACTTCAGCTCCCATCATCCCCAATCAACATGCTCTGGAAAGAATCTATTAGCCTGTGCCAGGGAGCTACTAACTTGTACATACCATGTTCAAAGAGGGAAGTGGTACCTTCATCAGTTGCTTCCTGGCCTTTATGTTGCATTTTGACCTGGAATGGTGTTACTTGGAGTAATTCCTCCCTAATATTTTGGGTGCTAAAGATGAAGTCCTTTACTGAGCCAGGGAGGTGGCATTAGGGACTGTGGTGTTGGGGATGAGGGTGTTGAAATGGGAAGTCATTCCCTTCCATGGCACCCAGTGATGGCTGTATTGAGTGCACTTGTTGGGCACTAGGGCGTTTAATACCGGGGAACCATGAAGGGAGGCTTGTGGTACTATGTAGGTTTTAGTCCTGGCTGGTGTACATGAAACAGGGAGGCCAGACTATGTATGTGAAATCAAATAAAGCTGAGGCAGTTCATGAAGAGAAGTATTGGCTGTGTCTTGTTGGGAAGGTTTAAGTCCAGTTTGTTCATCTTTTCCATGAACCCAGAGGATAAAGCACAGAAGTTCACATCACTAGCTCCAGGTATGACACAGTGTGTGTGTGTCTTGCTGCCTTTTTCTAATTCAAAGCTGACATGTGCTTTCCCCCAGGAGCTGACGAGTGTGTGTGATCTCTTTGGCAAATTCTCTGAAATTACTGCCTGGTCAGTATACAGGGCTAAAAGCAGAAATATTGATCTTGCTGCTTTCCTGTTAAACAGGAGTCTCATTCTCTATCCCTCCTTCTGGAAATTGAGTCTGGGTTGGCCTCAGTAGATGGAAGAACATTGGGCCATGTCGCCAGCCTTCTTGAACCTGATGCCCTCCAGATGTGTTGGACTGCAACTCCCATTATCCCTAGCTACTGCAGCCACCTGCCATGCTGGCTGGGGATGAAGGGAATTGTAGTCCAAGGCACCAGGTTGAGGAAGGTTGGCGTACTCTGATGTGTTACAGTGAGTATGGCAGGACTGAACGTTTCCTCCCTGCTGAAAAATGAATGGCTGAAGCATTTCCTACTTTTCTGAACCTTAGTTTACCCTCTCCTTATAGATGATGTAACCCTCTTTTGCTGTGTTAAGAGCAGCATGCCTGCCACATATATATACACACTTGCTTATATGGTCACTTATGGTTCACTTATATGGTTCACTGATATGGTCTAGGTCAGGCGTGGGCAACTTGTGGTCCCCCGGAAAGAAGCTTGTGATTCTGCACCAAGGCAAGCTGCATTCTATACAGAATTAGTGATGAAAAACGTTTCAGATTCAGTTTTGTCTGCGTAATCACTTGGTAAGTTGGTTTATCTGTATTGTCCTGCCGAAGGGTAAGGAGAATCTTACTCCACTTCTGCACCTGATTAGAAATCCAAGGAAGCCAGGAGGGGGAGTGGTAAAATTATCTTCACCACTTCTAAGAACAATGCAGACAACTGGCTTACCAAGTGATTACAGGCACATAGTGGTACGTTACCAACTGTTAAATAGCAGTCTTTATCCATTCACCACCATGCAGTGGTGACAGAAATGTTAAGGGTTCAAGGCAGTGCTATCTAGGCTACAGTTGGCTTTCTACAACCCTAATTGAAAACTAATGCATTATTAAAGTAGAAGTCATCCTGACCAACACTGGAGACACCTCTAATTCTGGATGCTTCAACAATTGCTAGCTTCTCCTTTCCCTTCTTCCAAGTGCCAGCCATGTCCCTTCCTCTGAGCAGAGAGAGCCATGGAATGCTGTACCTCATTCTGCATGGACAAAAAACAAGTGGGAGGGTGCAGATGGTGTCAAGGGGGTGTTGGGGACAGAGACCCTTGATGCCATGCAGCCTGCTGGATTGCTTTGGTAGGGGGGAATTTAGCCTCTGGACCAAGAAAGGTTTCCCTCCCTTGAGTTACAGCCATAAGACTCACAAGATACTGGCTCCCCAGATTTGATGCAGAATCAGCAGTGATCCTAAAACTGTCTGCCTTAACTGAAGTCAGACAGAGATCTGGTTTGATAACACTGAAAAGTTGGACTGTTAGAGGAGTGTTAGATGGAATAGGAAATAGTTACTTTTGCAGAACCGTCTTTTAAAAGCTTATATTTTTGTGCCTTGATGCCTTGCTGATAACTTGGGATATTCATATGATGATTCACAGCAGCCCAAACGTCTCTCTGGTCAAGATGGGAAGACATGTCTCATGGGGACACCCTCATTCCTTTTTTTTAAAAAAACACCACCCTTTCTGCTCCTTTGAGAATTCCAAGGCAGGACCGGCCCTATCATTAGGCAAAGTGAGGCAATCCCCCTCAGGCTACAGATGCTAGGAGACAGCAGTGGTAGCACCCCCAGCCATTCTACTGTCTTAAGAGGACAAAGCTGTGTGTGCCTCACAGCCAAATCCTACATCCCCTAAACTAGCTTGCTTCCCCAGGTATGATGAAGAACTCTATCCTGTTGCCAGTGTTGAAGTAAGGTCCAAGTGCCAGTCCAGTCGGTTTCTGTACTTGGAATGGAAGGGTTCTTTGTCCTTTGCCTCAGGGAGCAAAATGTCTTGGGTGGGCCTGTCCCTAGGTGGAAGAGTTGCTTTCCCTCTCTTTATAACCTGCTAGGGATGGAACACGAAGTACTCTTTGGCTAGTGCTGGGGCCCAGGGGAGACATTTGCAGTTTGATCAAGCATTTGTAAATACTGAGTTTCTCACGGCCTTCCACGTTTTGATTAGAAGCCAAATCCTGTTACCAGTGCATCAGCTGCAGTGATATTAAAGTGTGTGTGTGTGTGTGTGAGTGTGTGTGAGAGAGAGAGAGAGAGAGAGAGCAGTCAGGCATAATTCTTAATGTAGATTTAAAAATCTGTAAAGTTTAATGAAATGTGTTCCAAGAATAACTGCAGGCTGGATATACATGTTGCTGATACATCAGTGGGTTTGTTATACACGCGATTTTAGGGCAGGCTATTGAGCTGTATGCTCTCTACTTTGTTGCCTCGGTCTTGCAATATGCTGTGCTCTGTACTTTGTTGGTTTGGTCTCGCTGATGCAATATGTATCTAGCAGAAAAACTGGTTTTAAAAATATATATATTTTTGAAGTTCTCTTAATCTAATGCCAGGGTATGCAGTACTGGGATGCCTACAGAAAGTCTTCTGCAGGCTCTTTGCTGATCTGGCATTCAAGCCCTCAAGGGGAGAGCTCAGACCTCAGTGCTCAAATAAGGTAGCATCATGGCTTTGGGAGGCTTGAAACCTTGCAGCGTATAAATATTTTGGTTTGTGACTTTGAGGGCTCCAAGCAGTCTGAGGAAGACTGAAGGCCATTTAAACAGCAATGCTTGACTCTGGCTGGTCCACAGATGGAATTTATTTTCTGCAGCTATTATCCAGGATGACTCCCTGTGCCTGGATAATAGCTCTCCTGGATAATTCCAGGAGAGTGATCAAACAGTTGATCATGAGACCTCGCTAATTTGGCTGGGCAGGAATGGAGAGGATCCCCAGCACCACCAAATGGGGAGACTGCAGCCTTTTTACCCTTTTCATTCTAGATTCTTGGAAAGATCAGCCTGCTTTTTCTGTTCATCTTCCCCACCCTATCCAACATTTAAAGTGCCTTTCCCCCCATGAAATTGCTAGTTCAAGAGTGGGAAAACGGTGGCCCTCCAGATGATCTTGGACTCCAGGTCCCATATGGCCCAGTCAGCATGGCCAATGGTCAGGAATTATGGGAGTTGTAGTTCACAACATCAGGGGGGCATAAGTTCCCCACCCCTGTGCTAGCCTCTGCCCTCCTTGCAAAAATAACAAGGAGAAAGTAGTTGACCAGGCTGGCCAGATTTAATCCAGGGTGCCAATTATTAATGAAACAGCATTGGCATCAAGGAACCACTACCTGAAAATTTGGCTCCATTTCCCCCCCCCCCCCAATTGTATTTGGGATCCATCAGACACAGTCCTGCTGGATGGGAGACTTGAGCATGGCCCTGTGTTGTTTCTCTTGGGGATACCAAAAAGACTATCTTCTGTTCCCCACCCACCCCACTTGCTTGGATTTTATGCAGGCCCTGCTTAGGCACTTAGGATCCCGGGAGGAGATTGACTGCACTGCTAAAACCAGCAAATGAAGAGTAAGTAGCTTGGACAGAGGAAAGGCATAATGTTGGAACACTTTTATGTGAAACCTGGCCCTGCATTTCTGGTCCACCCTTGTCTTTTAGCCCTGTTAGCTGAGTGGGTAGGGGCAGGGTAGTCTTTTGGCATATGTAAAGAATGGGCATCAGTTGGGAGGGACATGCAAGGAAGTAGGACCCTTCCCATCCTTATAGGGAGGGGGGCTTCCCTACCTAATGAGGGCCACTGTCCAGTCCTCTAGTGTGTGCTCCTTCCTCGGCCTCATACTTTGTGGGGACCCCCTGCAAAGGGATTCTAAGGAGTCACCATTGCTTCCATCTCTTTGTAGAAGTGGCAACCAATCTCTGACCACCATCTTTTGACATTTTTGCTTAAATTGCATGATGTGGCTGTCTGTAGGAGTAGCCCCAGTTTGAAAGGTGCACATCCAATAATCTGCTGAATGTGCGGGTAGAATTTGCCTTGGACAGGTGTGCAGGCAGAGCCATCTTTGCTCTGCTTGACTGCAGATTCCCATCCCTCTGGAGACCTCTGACTCACACTGGCAAAGACGTCAGTGGTAATGCACGCGTCCGCTGCTTTGGCCTGCCGTGACTCACCAAATGGGCAGCTGTGATATTCAGTGTGGATGTGGCTGAGAAGAGAAAAGACCTCCCGGTAATCTAGTCTGCTTTCTTCTACTTTTTCGTGGTGTGATAAAGTACCAGGGGTGAAATCCCCAAGCTATAAATCTACATTTGGAGCTGTTTCTCCCTGTGAACCTCCATTCCACCTGCTGTCACAGGCTACATTTTCCCTGGAGAACCATGGGTGCCCTTGGCTCTGCACCCAATATTTTCCAGCGCTGGGGTGTTGTTTGCCTACACCCGATCTAATTCCATGGCCCCTTAAGATTTCTTTCCATTCCTAATAACTGTAGCATTAGTCTGTGTGGTTTTGATGTATCGGAACATCAGGAATGCCAAACTGTCTGTCGCAGTAGAGATTTCTGTGTGTGATTCATAGCTGCTCCAATTATCTCTTGATAGGAGAAAATGGTAGAAATGTCTAGAAGTAACTAAAAAATTCACATTGCTTGTCATTTTCAGAGCCGCTCTGGGATAGCTTTTAATGCTTATGAGATTAAGTTAACTCAGCCTTCCCTAAATGGGTCCCCTCCAGATGTTTTGGATGACAGTCTCTGCACCCTTGACTATTGGCCATACTGGCTGGAGCTGATGGGAGTGATAGTTCAAACAATCTGGAAGGCACCAGATTGGGGAAGCTGGGATAACCCCTAGTTTCTCAAACTGACCAGGTTTGCACAGACACTGCGTTCCGCTGTGGCTTAAGCCATGGTGAGTTGCAGTGCATGCCAGGTGCTATTTAGAATATGCAAGCCACATATCCTCCCCAATGTAAGCTAGAGCACATGTCTACTCATAAGTCTACTCATTCAGCTGCTTCCTCCCCAGGATCTGTCCCCTCTCCCTGACAGGGAAAAAGTATTTTCTCAAATCATCAGCTGGTTGGAGAGAAAAGCTTTCCCGTGCTGAGAAAGGGAGACTCTTTCATTGCCCAGCAGGGAAAAGCTCTTTTCTCTGATTGGCTGTTTATCTGAAAGAAGAGATTTTCCCTGCCAGTAGAGGGGGCACAGCCTGGTGAAGAAGCTGGCAGGCCAGATGGGAAGTTCCCCATGCTTACACTACATTAATGTATGGAGGGAGAGGTCTTTGCATTTTAGCATCAGAACATCAGAGTAACTATGAATAGAGCAACTGCAACCATAGCACACTATGAAGCCAGTCATGGCCATCTGTAAATGGCTGTCTGTATTCACCTGAGGGGGTGTATTAAGTAGAGTAGCTGATAACACTTCTTCCCAGAGCTTCTCTCCATGAGCTATTTATTGCATGCTCATGATTAGCCACTCATGGAAGTTTGCAAGTCCATTACATGAATGTCATCAACATCCAAGATGTCTCCCTGGGAATCTCACTAGGAGGAGGAGGAGGAATTATCTCGGATCTCCCAGTGTATAAACGCCGCATTGCGCTATAATTCCGCCACTAGATGGTGCTGTCTTATTAAACACAATGGAGCCTTTCCAAGAAGGGAAGTTTTCAATTCAAAATCATGTAGTCGCCTGTAAAGGAGTGTGTCATGATGGTGGGAAGACTGCAAAGGAGAAAAGCATCAGCAAGACTGTGGGATTTTTCCTGTGTGTAGAGAAGCTTCCAATTAAAAGATGGCACATTCCTGGCCTAGCTGTTGCTGTCCCTGAAGATGGCTGCCTTGTGATACTCTTCCCTTTGTGAACCAGGAGGGTTCTGTGCCTGGATAGTTCTTTCATAATCTTTGCTATGTCAAGAGCAGCTTCTTGGAATCCTTGAAAATGAAATTTGCAGGCTGTGGGTGGGAGTGAAGATGGCCTTTACTTGCACCAGTTCTGTTTGGGCAGTACCTTCACCTTCCTGCATGATGTACTGCTTTAGAAACAGAGAGATGGGCAAAGGAGGGTTCAGATGAAAGTAGTTCAGGTGATAACTCTGTGGAAAGTGATATAATAATAGTAATAATAATAACAATAATAATAATGTCATCATTATTAATGTTAGTGTTAACAACAACAGCAGCAATAACAGACATTCTGCTAGGGAGGCCTTTGGAAAATATCTACTCATAATTTTCAATTTTTCTTGGAGATTCTGCTCTGTGTGCATGGGAGGTACTGAGACAAGCAGGGCCTTATCAATAGTGGCACCAACACTCTGGTAGCCCCTCTTGGGACCAGTTCTTCTATTGCGATTAAATGTGTCACATAATAACCAAAGGAAGTTATACTGGCTCAGGATCTACATGAGCATCTACTGAAGGATGAGGCCCACCCATGTGTAGCCATGCTTTGTAGTATTTCCCTCACGGTTATTTTATTTTATTATTTTTGCTGGAGAGTCCACAATTTTCATGTGGGCTGTAGACCTGGCTCCCAGCTCTGAACTTAGCTTCACTTAGAACAGTGGTTCTCAACCTTCCTAATGCTGCGACCCTTTAATACAGTTCCTCATGTTGTGGTGACCCCCAACCATAAAATTATTTTCATTGCTACTTCATAACTGTAATTTTGCTACTATTATGTAGCAAAATTATGTAGCTCAGTTCCTAAGACCATCGGAAATATGTGTTTTCCGATGGTCTTAGGCGACCCCTGTGAAAGGGTCGTTCGACCCCCAAAGGGGTCGCGACCCACAGGTTGAGAACCGCTGACTTAGAACATAGATCTTGGAAATATACAGTTGGATGGGAGCTTGGAGGTCAACTAATCCACCCCCTTGCTCAATGCAGGAATCTTGCAACTATGGCATTCCTGAGAGATGGCCGTCCTGCCTCTGCATAAATGTTTCCAGTGAAGGAGAGGCTGCTCCACCATCCTAAATTCTGCTTCCCTGAAATTTCCCAGTGATGTCCATTCTGCTCCTTTCTTGCTGGCTTTTCGCTATTGGGTAAAGGCTACTTTTCAGAGAGCATTTCAGCCTCTTTGAAGCATCTTCTTCCGTTTTGCTGCTCTGCTTAACCAATTTAATTTTTACTGGTTATTGCTTTATTATTTTGCATATTACATTTGAGCTGGGGGTTGTTGCGTATTTTGGATTTTATCCCTGTTAGCCACCTTGTGATTTTATGGAATGATTTTTGAATATTGTTCTTATTTTGCCTAGCTAACAAAAACACTTAAGGCCACTCACAAAATTGAGAAGGCACATGTACATAAAACAACAATAAAACTGTAGCTATAAAACAGCACCATCATGAACTGAAATATAAAAAGAACAAAAATGCAAGCAATAACCATCTATGCTAAAAACCAACCCACACACATAGCTAATATTATTATTTACTAGATTTATATACTGCTTACCATATGTAAAAATATATCCCCAAGCTGTTTACCAAGAAACATTAAAATACATCACAATTAATAGAAAAACGTTTTAATAAAACATTTATAAAAGCATTAAAATCAGATACTCAAATCTTCAAAAATCCCTGGAAGTCCAGGAGCAAGGACGCCAAGCAAGTTTTCCAGAAAAGAGAAGTTTCAGGACTTTGGTGCCATAACTGAAAAGACCTTGTCCTTTTGGTTCAAAGAGGCAGGGTAGAAATACCTTAAATAAAAGTGTGGGAGGGAGCATTCTTAGAACGTTGCCAACACCAAGCCTAGTCTGGATGGGTGGAGATGGAGGCTTGGATTTATTGGTATAAACAGTAGTATTGGGATCCATATTGGATAGGTGAGCTATGCAATATAGCAATCTAAACGGCTTGGGGCCAGGTTATCTGAAGGAACGCCTCCTCCCATATGTACCTGCCCGGACCCTAAGGTCATCTTCAGGGGTCCTTCTCCGTGAGCCCCTGCCAAAGGAAGTGAGGCAGGTGGCTACCAGGAGGAGGGCCTTCTCTGCTGTCGCACCCCGGCTGTGGAATGAGCTCCCTAAGGAGGTTCGCTTGGCACCTACATTATATGCTTTTAGATGCCAGGTGAAGACCTTTTTATTCTCCCAACATTTTAACAGTCTATAAATTTTAAATAACATGGTTTTAAATTTGTAATTTTGCATTGCTGCTGTTTTTATCTGGTTGAGCTTTTATGTTGTATTTTATATTATGGTTTTATACTGTTGTTTTATACTTTGAATGGTTTTAATTTTTGTGAACCGCCCAGAGAGCTCCGGCTATTGGGCGGTATAGAAATGTAATAAATAAATAAATAAATAAATAAATCTCTCCTCCACCCCTCCTGCAGAGGCAGTGCTACACTTGGGAACCTCTAAAACAGACTTCCCACAATGTGATGCTCTCCAGATGTTTTGGACAACAACTCCCAGGGTTCCTAACCATTGGCCTTGCTGTCTGGGGCTGAAGGGCACCAGGTGTGGGAAATTGGTCTGATTTACATTTTATGCAGCAAACATGCCTACTGCTTGTATCCGCCATGATCCGTGGCATAAAGTGTGAAGGGGATGTTTGTCTCTCTAAATAGGTGATGGATACATGGGAGAGAGCCATGTCCAACTGAATCTCTGTGGCACATACCTTCTGTGTGTTCCTGTGTCTTTAGCAATGCGAGTCTTCATGTTTTATAGCATTCGATGGAAGACAACATACAATGGCAGACATCTGTTCCATATAATATCGATCAGTCCTTAGGGAGCTTTCTGGCTTTCTATGCTTCCTTCCACTTCTATCCATTAGCTGCTATTCATATTTTAGAAGTAAGAAAATTGTGCAACTTTGCAGTGCGGGGGTTGGAAAAAAGAGGAGGGGAAACACTGCAAATTTGACAAAAGAGAAAAGGACAGACTAACAGAAACTGTGATGTTCCTTCAGGGATGGTTTTGCCTTCATGAAGATACCTCTTCCCCCATGCCCAGAAAAACAGTTTTCCAATATAGTTCTCCGCCAACTTTTTTTGAGAGAAACTTTGTCTGCAGAAATACTTTGTCTTGTATATATCCCATGACTAATGTGGTCATTTTTTTGTCAAGATCAGTGACAAGGCCCAGCTATGAAATGAGAATTGCCTCACTTCTTACTTTACCAACTGTTTTGGAGCTGCTGCACATGTTCATGAATAGATAGAGAATTTGCTCCCTGTCTCCTGCGGACATAGCCCCCTATTGTAGCTGTGACTGGTTGCTGGTATGTTTCAGCACCATGGCTAGTTCCTTACAGACAGATTGTGCCTGGCTTTTTTCTCAGCAATAAAACTGCTTCCACACTAGCTGATGAGTCTGGAATTGGCATCCTTCGTTCCGTCGTTGACAACACTGTTAAAATGATGCATTTCATGGTGATCTGTACTTCTGTCTTTTCAGATCTCATTTGTGATGATGATGATTGTATTAAAATGCATCAGCCTGTCCTCTGATGCATTTTAATGCGGGGGGGGGGGGGGAGACGGGAGCAAACACTAATTAGGTGCATCTTGTTCATTCTCAGTGATGGTTGCTATGGCATTCCTGAATTGCCTTTAATTAGTCATTTCCTGTTTCCTGTGGTGGAGTGGGGGCTTGAAATGACTGGTTTCCTCATTGCATCCAGAGCCATTTCTCATTATTATTTTTATTGTGTTTCTGTGAGAGCAGTTTTGCAATTGTGATCCTAAAAATTAATTAATTAATTAGCTATTGTTTTTACTGGAAAGAAGAAATCAGTAATTAAATCTCCCTGCTGCAGTGAACAAGAACTGACAAGGGGCAAGTCAGCAATTCAACTGGAAGCAATTAATTAGCTGCTTTAAAAGAAAAGAGACTAGAAGAGGCAGGGAGGAAGCTCCGAATTAAGAGACAGTTGCGAGAAGAAGCAGGGCCTTTGGGTGGGACTAGCTTCTTAGTGAACCAATGGTGGGATCATGCTTGGGGAGAGTGAGCATTCCCAGATCTCAGTGGAGAAAATAGTGCTATATATTCAGTGTCATGTGGAATCATCATTTTCACACTGCTGCCATCTCATTGTAGAAAAGCGATACCTCAGCAATTCTAAAGAGTTGAAGCAACCTTGTTTTGTTTTATCAGAGGCTGAGAAGGTCCCCTCTGCGCAAAGTATATCTCCATAGTACATGGCGATGATGCATCTTTAGCTTTCAATTATCAGTATGCACCAAACAAGCAGTAGTCAGGGTCTGTTTTCAGTTCCCTTGACAGGAGGTTTCAAGCAAACTGTTTCTCTTATCTCCCACCATTTTGGAAACCTCAGTGGTAGAATCACACCATAGGCAGGCTGCATAAGTTGCAACCTACCTCAACATGTCACCTCAACATGTCACCCTCCAGATGTTTTGGTTGCAGCTTCAATCCTTCCTGACTATTGGCCATGAAGAAAGTTGTAGTCCAAAATAGGTGGGCAGACACTGAATCTCCAGATGTTTAGACTCCCAGAAACCCCTGACAGCATGGCCAATGGTCAGGAATGCTGGGAGTTGAAATCCAAAACATCTGGAGATCTATTTCCCCTGACCTGCTCCCCTCCAGATATTTTGAACTTTCAGGGACTTAAAAACCAAACTCCATCCTTTTTTACATCTTTGGTCAGTGCTGGCCATATTCAAAAGTTGAGGTTCAGGACTATATTTAAAGGTTAGAGCTTCTTTCACCAACCTGATGCCCTCTGATTTCAGGGGAAAGTTGGGTTGTCCACTGTAAGGGCATGATTTGCAGTGACCTACTCTTGGGCAAACCCCTTGGCCAATTCACAGCAATGATGCTACGGTGTGGCTGGTTGTGGGAAGAGTAAGAAGCCATGACAATGTGCTTTAGGTTGGCCAGCTAGAGAGGCCTTGGAGAATCTTGCATGCCATCTCCCCACCCACCCCCTTCTTGATATATGGTCTATTCTTGACTTGACCTTAAGGTTGAAATAAACAAAGGTCTGTGATGTTGCACATGGATCAATGATAACTTAAGGATGTTCATGGAAGGACAATTTCCCATTTCCTCTTCCTGTGGCTCTGGAAAGACTGTAGCCCAAGGAAAGTCAAAGTGGGTCCTACAGGCACCAGTGTGCCCTCAGACACCTTCCTTGGTGCTCACCAAGACACCCCAACTCCTAATTCTTTTTTTAAAAAAACATTTTTATACTTTCTCACTGGCAGTCGGGATTGCTTCAAAGTTGTTGTTATTATTATTATTATTATTATTATTATTTATTTATTTATTTATTTATTTATTTATTTATATAGCACCATCAATGCACATGGTGCTGTACAGAGTAAAACAGTAAATAGCAAGGCCCTGCCGCATAGGCTTACATTCTAATAAAATCATAGTAAAGCAATAAGGAGGGGAAGAGAATGGAAACAGGCACTGGGTAGGGTAAACAGGTACAGGGTAGGGTAAAGCTAACAGTATAACAGTATAACTAATAGTCTAAAGTCTGAGCAACATCAAGTTTTAAAAGCTTTAGGAAAAAGAAAAGTTTTTAGCTGAGCTTTAAAAGCTGTGATTGAAGTTGTAGATCTCAAATGTTCTGGGAGAGCATTCCAGTCATAAGGGGCAGCAGAAGAGAATGGACAATGAAAGTGAAGTGGGAGCCTCTAGCTGCTGCTATCTTAATTTCCGATGGGCAAGTTACTTTTCCTTTGTGGCTGGGCAGGAGTGGGCAGCCATTTTATGGTTGTGCTCAGGGCAATTTCCCACCTTTCCAAATGTGCCCACAGGCTCAAAAGGATGCCCACCCCTGCTCTACCTTCTCTAGATGGGGTGGGGGAGGAAATGGGAAACCCATCTTAAGATGTTCATGGAAGTAATCTTAAGTTCCAAGTCATGGATTTCAGTAGGCCATAAACACACTTACTACCAACAGTCAAGAGAATATTATTTGTCCAGTCCCAAGCCAAACTGCGTTGTGTCTGATCTGCTCATATAACTGATGACTGTTTCTTTTGTCTGTTTGCTAAACTGCATTTATAGATTTTTTTTAAAAAAAATCCTCAGTTAATAGCAGAACAGGTGTGGTGAAGTACAGCTGGATAGTTCTATACCTGTTCTTCTGTCATCTTTTTTTTAAAAAATGTGTTGCTAGTGCCTCCCAGGTATTCAAAGGTCTCTCTTTATATTTCAGTATCTCGTTAAAGGCTGCTGATAGATGTGTTGCCAGTTCCTTCTTTTTCAAATATCCATAAACCTCAAAGAATTATTGGAAAATGTACCTTTTTGTCAGTGTTTTATTTAGTTCAATTACCTCTTTCATGCTGGCATTTTCTTCTTTACAGGACTTTTTTTTTTTTTTTTTTTGGTAACAGAAAAGCTTTTCTGTATAAATTTTAGGCCAGCTGCTAGGTCTTCTGGAGTTTCTAGACTGCTGATATATTTTTATTCTCTATGGCTTTTTTAAAAAATAAAGAAATAATTTGTCACTTATTTCCTTTTTCATAGTCAAGTTGCTTTGTATACTTGTGCTGCTCACATCCAGTTACAAATGCATAATTTGTTTTCTCTTCATTTTCTATTGGTAGTATAGTTAGGATGGTCTTTCCTGTTTGCTTTATCTGTGAAATATTGCAGAATATTTCTGCCGTATTCAGTGCCTTGTTGAACTCTTCTGCAGTTTTGCGATTTGGTGTGATTTCCCAGAGTCATATCTGAATGATTATTGCTGCAGCTAAGAGACTTTGCAGTGATAACTTTGCTGCCCTTTGATGAGCTTCATCCAAGTAGTTCAATATGAAAGTTAGCTGGCGTGCTTGAGCCTTGCACCGTCATCTGATAACGATCCAATGAGAGTCAAATCCAGTACATTTGTACATAAGGACATCCCCACAGTAGGGGAAAAAGGTACTGGTATAATATGTGTACTGCGACTTGTATGGCTTGAAAACATTATCTCAGCCCCATGCAAGGAGTAGTAGTCAATTCCTTTTCTGTGAATTAACTACCTGGGGGAAAATGACGTCTGTCTCTCTCTGTTTTCCAGGCTGCCTATTTGACAGGAGACTGTGCTCCCAACAGGAAGTCTGTGTGCAAGGTAACTGGGCTAGGGATGGTTAGGTGGGTTACTATTAGATGCCTTATGGTCATTGGAAGCAAAAGCATCTTCTGAGGAGTGATGTAAGCTGGCTTTCGTCGCTGGGGTAAAATATAGTTTCTGTGTTGGTGAGCTGTGTGGAGGGAAGGGCACCTGTGCACAGGACCTGATCTGGAAGCCTATAGAACAGGGGTAAGCAGAAAGTAGCTTGGGATCTCCTTCTAGATCTCTGGGTGATTTGCAGTAGATCAGCGAGGGGTCCTGACTCCCAAAGCAATAATTATAATTAAGGCACCCTGTTCCTTAATTCTTAGCATTTGTCTGCCTGCGTAAGCCACTATTTTGTACTTAGCTCCAATTGATGGGTCTCTGGATTCTAGCTGTTGTTGTTTTTTAAAAAAAGGTCCTGCAAGTCTCAAGACTGCCCACTCCTGTTACAGAGTGATGGTAGGACTTGTCTCTTTCCATACTGACATACATCCTTGAGACACTCCTTGGTATTAAAGCCAACTTTCAGGTTAATTGCAGTGATGTAGTTATGTTGGTCCAGTTTGGGTATGTAGGTGGGGCTGGGGGAAGAGTTGACTATCTGCTTACCCTTCCAAAGTGAAATAATGTTCCTTTACCTGTCTCACAGTGCAATCCTGTGCATGTTTGATCAGAAGTATGCCCCACTGAGTTCATTATCCAGTTTGCTCTGGCAGTGCCTTGTTCTGTGCCCCCTTTCCTCTCTCCCCACCAACTTGCCACCCTGGGTTGTCTGACAGCCCATCGTGTGGCCATGTTGTCCTTGCAGATGGCTTGTTTGGTCAGTGCCAGCAAAGCGCGCTCCGGGACCGGCCCTACTTCCAGGTCACAGCACCTGTGCTCCAGCGTCTGCAGGATGTGCTACGGCACCTGATGGCACAAGGTGAGTGTTCACCCATTGGAGGAGCAAGAGGAGGAATGAGTGCAGGATGGGGGAATGGGCCAACCCTGCACAAAACAGGAGTGGCGGGGGGGGGGGGGTTAAGAGCATTCTGTGTCTTTTTCATGTAGCCTCAGCAAGTTTGTTTGGGACTCTTTTCCTCATACCAGATGCATGCTGCATGGGGCCCATGATCCCCCAAATGCTCACACTGTCCCTGTATTTTGCTACCCTGTCCCTATATTTTATAACTTTGGGGGATCTTTTGCTCAAATGTTTCATCTCAGTTGCAAGAGTTGTCATTCTTTGGAGTTCAGCTCTTTCCAAAGTTCAAAGAATATGCGTCCCTTCAGTGTTGGATTCCACACTTGGCTTTTCTTGCTATTGCTCTGATTTTAGCTCTCTGTCTTCATGCCAGGTTTATCGTGGCAGGATGATCTGACGCAATATGTGATTTCCCGGGAGATGGAACGCATCCCTAGGCTTCACCTTCCACCTTCGTGGGAGTCTGTGGCTGAGGACAGGTAGGGCAAACTGTTTGGTTAGGATGTGAATCTTCACTGAGTAGCTGCCATTAGCTTTTAACCACGATCTGTGGCCAAATTTGGGGATACCTGCTGTAGAGTAAACTGACTCCTTTGCCTTCTGGGGGATACCTATTGGAGAGTAAACTGACTCCCTTGCCTTCTGGGGGATACCTACTGGAGAGTAAACTGACTCCCTTGCCTTCTGGGGGATATCTTCTGGAGAGTAAATTGACTCCATTGACTTCTGGGGATACCTACTAGAGAGTAAACAGAATCCCTTGCCTTCTGGGGGATATCTCCTGGAGAGTAAACACCCTTGCCTTCTGGGGGCTACCCAGAATCCCTTGCCTTCTGGGGGATACCTCAAGGCAAGAACTAAGCAGCTGACACTGTTAGGGCGGAAGAACTTACCTGGAGAAAATGAGTTTATTTTATTTATTCATTATTAAATTTATATTCCGCCTCTTTTTCCTCTTGCAAGGAACTCCAGGCAGCTTACACGGCCCTCCAGTTCTCCATTTTATTCTCACCACAACCCTGTGAAGTAGGTTAGGCTGAGAGTCAGTGATTGGCCCAAAGTTGCCCAGTGAGCTTCATGGACTAGAGCCTGTAGTGGAATTGCTCCGTTTGACTCAGCAATTCCCCGGCTAGAGAAGGGGGGGTCTGACTCAGCCAGCCCAGACTCATGCCCCTTCACTGCCGCTTGTTAACCCTCTGAAGTCTAGGTTCTCAAGGAAACACACCACACTCCAGAAATAGGGACCAGACACTTATTCTTTACACTACACACTCCCACAAGGGTCCACACATAAAGGTAAACACATAAGAGGTTTGGGGAGAAAACATGGACAAAGGAATGACACACTTAGGACAGCAGGGACTAAAACCTTATCCTCCCCCTTTACACGCTCAAGCCTAATAGAATTCGCACTCATTCCCCACTTTTACCTCCCCTCAGCCGTAACTCTGGCAAGGTCCCTTGCCCAATTGTACCCAAACCTGGACTTAAAATAAAACAAACATATAACTCTGTGACTCAACCCCTTGTTGCTCACTCCAACTTGACTTTACATCACTCGAATTAGGACTCCTTCCCTCAGCGGCCGTGTGGAGCCTCCACCACCCAGCCAGCCCGGCCTGGATGTTCTGACTTACCACACACACACTGGACTCCTAACACCCACAGGAAAGAGACCGGACCCTTAGGTGCCTAAGCCTTTTATCCCTTTCTGGGACCCCCTTGTCACCAGACCCACCCTGACCAATAGAAACCCCATAGCTCCCAGACATTGCACAGCTGCAACTTGTTACTTCTCCCCCACCCCCGTACCAGCCTGGGGAGGCGTTATCAGATGCCAGGCGCTTCTCACCCAGCGCAACCTTGGCATTTCGCTTGCTACTCTGTTTTCAGACACAAAGAAACCCCTCTCCCTCTCCCTGGGATGAAGCAAAAAGATGTTCTCTTAAAGGGACCATGGGCTCAGCCCATGACAGAGCCCACGTCTCTTGAGTCCAGTACAACAGTATAACCACACTGGCTCTCCACCAGGCTAGCTCTCACTTTGATGGAAGGGTGTGTAAATACAAAGGAGATGAGGACAAAGGGAAGCTGTATATGTTGAAGCAGTAGATGTTGATGAGACTGGAGGAGTTTCATAGTCAAGTGGGGATTAGAACCCAGATCTCCTGAGTCTCAGTCCAACACTCTTAAGCACCACACCACAGTGGCTGTCAGAGGTGCTGGCTGTGATGATGTTCTAGTGTGCAAGAAATGCCTCTTGTTGAACTGTAGAATGTGAGTTCTTGATGCCAAGCAACACATGGTAACCAAACATCCTGTTCTGGACTGTTCTCCTTGCAGGTTCCCACCAGCCCACCGGCCTCCCAGGAGACCCCCTATGCCCTCTGAGCCTGTCTCCCTCCAGGGAGCTCGCCAGCCCCCTCTCCCTCCAGCCCTCCTGCAACGGTACCTGGAGCTCCTGCTGGCCTCTCAGCCTGAGCTAGGCTACAAGGATGCGTTCCTGTCCTCTTACCCTCATCACCAGGTGTGTCTTCGCTAAGGCTACCTGTCTTGTGAAGTAGCCCCAGCCCCAAAATGGATTTTTGTATAGGACATTTGAATTTAAAACTTAGGAGTGTGGGGGGGTGTTCCCGTGACTCTGCAGATGTTGTTGGACTCCAACTCTCACCATCCCCGACCATTAGGGTGACCATATGGAAAGGGGGACAGGGCTCCCGTGTCTTTAACAGTTGTATAGAAAAGGGAATTTCAGCAGGTGTCATTTGTATGCATGCAGCACCTGGGGAAATTCCCTCTTCATCACAACAATTAAAGCTGCAGGAGCTATACTAGAGTGACCAGATGCAAAAGAGAGCAGGGCTCCTGCAGCTTTAACTGTGGTGATGAAGAGGGAATTTCACCAGATGCTGCATGCGTACAAATGACATCTGCTGAAATTCCCTTTTCTATGCAACTGTTAAAGATACAGGAGCCCCGTCCCCCTTTTCATATGGTCACCTTACCAACTGTTGGCCATGCTGCCTGGGGTTGATGAAAATTGGAGTCCAACAACATCAATTAAAACAACAACAACCATTACCCTGAGAAATGCCTGTGGACTTTGCCACGTGACGCCTCTGCCCATGGTTATTAAAGAGAAGGATCGTAACTCAGTGACAGATCACTTGCTTGGCATGCAGAAGGTCCCAGGTTCGATCCCTCACATCTCCAAATAGGGCTGGAAACCCCTCCTGCCTGAAATCCTGGAAGGCCACTGCTGGTCAGTGTTGGCACTACTGGGCTAGGTGGACCAGGCCATTGGTATAAGGCAGTTTCCTCTGTTCCTCTGTTGCCTTTTCTGTGCTTCCGTTTCAGTTCACCTACTCAGATGGCACCTTCCAGGACCACGCCAATGCACACAACCCGGAGTCTCCCATTCTCCTGGACAGAGCTGCTGCTTCCAAGGCCCTGTTTGGTGCCAGCACAGCCCCTTCCTATAGGGGCCAGCAGGGACTGGATGGAGGTCAACTTTTCCAAGACCTTGGTGCACTTTACCTGACACAAGAGCAGGCAGGTAAATCCAAAGCTAGGGCTCCGCGCAGGCATGATTCCAGGACAGATGGACTCCTTCAAGACTACGGTGACAGCACTGAAGATGGAGGGAACCCCCAGGCACACCTGGCAGAGCCAGGTGAGGCCCTTCTTCTGTGCATCTTCACTGGGAGTCCCACAAGCACCTTATAGCTTACAGTGACCCTGTTCAGATGACACACTAAGCCACACTTTGAGCTAAACTTTATGGCTTAGCATCTCATGTGAACCATGACTTAGCATGTCATGTGAACCAGTCCTAACCTTGGTGGCTACATAACCATGGTTTAAAAACACTCACTAACCATTTGCTGCAAAAGGGTTAGCGGCCTAACCGTGGCTTAGTGTGTTGTCTGAACAGGCCCAATCTCTGCTGGGAACGCCCTGGTGGTCATTGGGAGGCACTGGCAAAGTCTTCATCTTTTCCATCTTTGCACCCACAGATAGAGCTGTACAAAGACTCACAGCAGTGCTTGCCAGTTATGGGATTAGACCAGAGGATGTGATCCGGCTCCTCCAGAATCCAGCTGAGCATGGTATTTTTATTTCTTTATTCATCAAGATGGCTTAGTTTAAAGAAAGAAAAAGCCTGTCCAAGGTGGCTTCCTCAATAGATACTCATTGAGGAACCCTAGAAGGATAAAAAAGCAAAAATTAACAAAATCAAACATAGCAATAAAAGATCTAGCCTAGTCAGTACTACAATCTAAAACACAATTGCCACTTAATAGCCAAAATAGTCCAAGAAAACATAATTAGGAGGCCAAAGAAAGCAAGTAAGGATCAGAGCCTTCATAAAAGCTTGCAGTGATGGGTCCCTCGGTGGCAACCCATTCCAAAGGTGTGGGGCCACTGTGGAAAAAGTCCTCTCTCATGCACTAGCCTGATTATCTGCCCTCAAAGGTAGGCAAATGAGCAGGGCAAATGATTCAGGCGATTTGGGACTGAAGGCATAAATAGGTGGGCTTATAGCTGGAGGAGAGGGAAAGGAGAACGCAGGTGATGAAATGGATCAGCCTCTCTGGGCTGCATGTCTGCCCTGATGAGGGACAGGGGGTTCTCTACTGCAACTATGTTGACCTGGGCCCAGCTCCACACAAATCCAGGGCTACGTTTGATTTAGAACTCAGTTCTAAAATGCAGCCTTCCCCAACCTGGTACTCTCCAGATCTTTTAGACTACAACTCCCAGCATCCCTTACCATTGGCCATGCTGGTTGGGGCTGAAGGAGGTTGAAGTCCAGAATTTCTGAAAGGCACCAGGTTGGGGAAGGCTGCTGTAGTTATACAGGAGAAGAGTGTCCTTGAGCCTGTGCACAATGCTTTTCCTTTACTGCAGACGTGGGAACCCATGGTCCTCCAAGTGTTGTTGGACTACAGCTTCTGTAATCCCTAGACTTCAAGAACATCAGGAGAGCCACTGGTTCCCAATTCCTGCTTTGCTGTTTTGTAACTTAAGCCCACCCACATTGTACATTTAGAAACATAAGAAGAGGTGCGCTTAGAGAAGACCAGAGGCCTATCAACTCCAAGATTCTGTTCACACAGTGGCCAATGAGATGCCTCCATGGGAAGTCCACAAGCAGGACCTGAGTGCAACAGCACCCTCACACCATTGAGCTTCATGGGATGACCCCATTGTATTATGTATTATGAGAAAGGGAGAAAATTGTCTCCCTGTTCATTTTTTCCACGCCAGGCAGGCATAATTTTATACTCTATCATGTCTCCCCTCATCACCGTGTTTCTGAGCTCAACAGTCCCAAATGTTGTAACCTTTCTTCAAAGGGGAATTGCTCCAGCCCTTTGATCATTTTGGTTGCCCCTTTCTGCAGTGGTTCTAAAGTTGACAGGTTTGACTTCCAGGCAGGCTTGAGCGTTAAGATCCCTCATCTTAAAAATGATGCCATTCTCTTTCCTAATTCTCTCCCCAGCTGGTGGCCTTGGACCAGAGACCCCAGAGTCTAAGCGGGTAAGAAAAGCTTCTTCTATAATTTGGTCTTGCAGGGTCTTGTGGGGCTGCTACCAAGGCTTTGGGGGGCTGCATACAGCCCGTGGACCACATTTTTTGCGCCCGCGTTCTAGATGCATGGGGCAGTTCTTGGCTCAAAGTTCTAAGGCCCTCTTAAGAAGGGTGTATTCGCACTTTCCCGCCCATTTCTGCAGGGGGTGGGGGGAAATGTACCTGGGGGGTCTGGGGGCACCATCACATGTCATGACGTGAGGGCGAAACTGGCCAGCCTGGGGTTTGCGGGTTGGGATGTGCAAGGCTGGTTGGAGTAGAGGGCCGGAGGCATCGCTGAGAGCTGGTTGGAAGTGCTGGGTTGTAGTACTTCTAGCTGTGGTGAGTGGTCTGTCACTTTCCCCTCAGGCAACAGAAGCTGAAATGCAACACGGGGAGGATGTGGAGCCCCCACCTTCCCGCGAGAGCTATGCCAGTGCTGTCCCCACAGAGGGGCAGATACAGGCTCAGAGGAAGACCCTGAGCCCCACCAAGGCCACAGCAGCCGTGACGACAGCTTCCCCACCACAGCCTGAGCCCCTGCGTCCTGGTGAGGGGGATACCGCTGGCCCCCAGGGGCAGGTGATGGTGAAGAAGAGCTACACCACCCTCGGGGGACGTGGCAGGGAGGAGGAGAGGCCAGAGACTACCCTGGCTGCTGCTGAGGAATACGGCTACATTGTCACCGACCAGAAGTGAGAGACGGGGAGGCGGCCACAAAAATGTGGGCAGGGCCAGCCCAGGAGGGAGGCGAATCCTCTCATGCAGGGGCGGGACTCCAGCTTCCATCAGCCCCAGCCAGCATGGCCAGGGGTCAACTGGAGGGCTGCAAGTTCCCTACCTTGTATTAATGTTTGACAGAGGAGAACAGATGCACTCCTCAAAAATAGGCATAAGATCAAGGTTCAGATCTGACAAATGTGTATTGAATCAGCTCCAAACAGGTGCTCCAGTATTAATTACATGCTGATATGTGCCAGTAGTTGGTACTACATATCATGCAAATGCCCATGAATGCACCTACACAATATGTTAAATACATAAAGTTGGAGGGGAGGGGAAAACTCACGGAAATGGTGCAGAGAGGAATGATATGATGGAGGTGAAGCTTGGGTTGAGGAATAAGGAACCTAGAAAGCTGCCTTATACGGAGTCAGACCATGGGTCCATCTAGCCCAGTATTGCCAACACTGACAGGCAGCGGCTCTTGGGCCTTTCAAGCAGGAATGTTTCTTCAGCCTACCTGGAGAGGCCAGGGATCGAACCTGCGGCCTTCTGCATGCCAAGTAGTCGTTCTGTCACACTGAGCTACTCTCTGTCACCCAGTCCAGCCTTCTCCAACCTGGAGCCCTCCAGTTAGGAGGACTACAACTCTCGTAATCAACCAGCTATGGGAGATGTGGGAGTTGTAGTCCAACCTACCTGGAGGATGTGATGTTGGGAAGGTCAGCTTAGTTCCACCAATCCTATGGGGTATTTTTTTTCTGCAGTATTTGGGCAAGTCTGGATTGAACCCTATGGTCACCACCACGTCTGGATGGTTGGGGGTCATGGTTGGGCCCTTCGTGACAACAACTGCAGCTGCTTTGGCAAATTGCTACGGTGTTTCCAGAGTGGGTGTCAGGATGAAATTGTACATCTTGTCCAGTTATACAAACGCAGGGGCGGTGTTCTCCGCTTGCTCTCTGCCAGCCACTGTGTCTCTCACACATGCTCTCCTCTTGGGTCCTGACCTACTCTGTCTCCACCACCTGCAGGCCACTGGGTCTTGCTGCTGGCATCCGGCTCCTGGAGATCCTGGCTGAGTATGTGCACTTGTCTACTGCCAGCTTCATCAACATCAGGTGAATGTCGAGGCTTAGCTGAGAGTTATAGAATCATAGAATCATAGAATAGCAGAGTTGGAAGGGGCCTATAAGGCCATCAAGTCCAACCCCCTGCTCAATGCAGGAATCCACCCTAAAGCATCCCCGACAGATGCTTGTCCAGCTAGTGTGGGAGAGCCCACAACCTTGGGGGTCCATCAGTAACTGGACTGTACCATTGTCTTTGGGAAGGAGCCTGGCAAGGCAGTATGCACAGGAGGGCTGGTGGCCTATCCAGAGGAAAGCGCATTTCCCAAGAAGGAGGCTCCTCTGTGCCTGTTGGGCTGCTGACATAGGAACGTAGGGAGCTGCTACTGAGTCAGACCATTGGCCCCTCACTTTCAGTACAGTCTACCGCCTGGTAGTGGCTCTCTAGGGTTTCAGGTAGGAATTCCCCCAGCCCTACCTGGAGATGCCGGGGATCAAACCTGGGACCTCCTGCATGCAAATCAGGTGCTCTGTCACTGGGCCACGGCCCCTCCCCTGAGCCACCTCTCCGGCCCTGGTGAGTTCCCACTGCTGGCTGAAGACTATACAGTGCTTGTCAGTTTATGTAGGTGGGGCTACCTGAGGTGCCATCAGAAGTTGTTGATTCAGCTCTGTTAACCTGGAACAAACAACCCAAATCTACATGGGCAGGGAACTAAAGGGCATCTTGGCCGCTCTTCCCTGGACAACCCTTTCTCAAGTGACCGTGTGCTTGCAATGAATTAGCACTTGGCCGGACTCTTGTGGGTCTCCAAGATCGTGATAGTGGCTTTGCGTCACGGGTGGCCTTTGTTTTCACCTAACTTCTGATTAGTGAATGATGGGCTATCTATGTAAACATGGCGGTAGCCCTCGCAACAGAGGCATCCTCGTTGGGGAAATGGCACACCTGGGTGGAAGCAGGAACCTTGCAACCTCCCACCTCTCACCCTGCAGTATTGTGGGCCCAGCTCTCACCTTCCGTATCCGTCAAAACCACCAAAACCTGTCGCTGGGTGACGTGACCAACAAGGCTGGTAAGTTGACTGTGGGTTGGCGCTCATCGTGCTTGAGAAGACGTCCGGTCTCCAGACCCCTCTTCCCATCCTGGATCTAAGAAAGGGCTGGTAGTCCTTGTCCAGTAGGTATGGGATGCCCAGCATAATGCACCCTCTTAGCTTGGGAAACCCTGTGCTGCTCTCCTGCTTTGCCTGCCTGTCCATGCCACTGCCCACCTGCCCAGATCTTCTCCACGAACAGGCTTTGTTTGGTGACTGCCCAGCTTTTGTGCAGTTTTTCCCTTCATTCCAAAAGGTTGAATTGCCTCTCCTAAGGCTTAGTTAATGGCAGCAAGAGCTTTCAGCTAAAATTTGCTGGTATTTTTTGCTGTTTTAGCCCTGCCCCTTTTGCCTTTGGCCCCGCCCACCCCCAGACTGCAGCCTCTGAAAGCTTCTCTGGTGTTGAATTTGGCCCTTGGGCTGAAAACGGTTCTGCACCCCTGATCAAGGCGGTCGCCTTTTATAAATCAAAGCAAGGAAGTGCACTGATGGACTGGCACTCTTCTCCCCGGGCCAGTCAAAAGCTCTCACTCTCCCAGCAACCCTCTGCCTCCCGCGCTTTTGACAGCTGTCTCCCTACAGTTGTCTCCTGCCCCCAAGGGTAGCCCTCCCACATGGATCCCTTTCGTCTGCCCTCCCCACTTTCCCATCTAGCACAGGTGAAGCCGCAGCTGGAGACCGAGGTGGGAGTGAAGATCCTACAGATGGGCGTCGGACAGGTAAGGCTGCTTGTAATTGGCTGCCTGGTCTCCTCTGAGCCTTGACAGCCAAGGTGGGGGGCGGGGGGGGGGGCGGCCTTGGAGCATTCCGAATCATTAGCCAGGCATCACCTGGCCAATTCTGAAAGCCAGCATTATGTGGGATGGGAGTGTGCTGGCATCTGTGCACCCCGAGAGGGAGCACGTGCCAATATGCTTTCCTTCCGGCATGCCAGGCCATGTGAGGCTCAGACGAAGCGCGCTGGCTTCCAGGGGCATAAAGTAGGGAGGGAGAGTTCAGTGGGGGCTCTCAGGGATTGCTGGGTTCAAGCAAGATGAGGGAATGGGAGCCCTTCTCCTCCCAGGGAGCAGCCACCATTTTGATGTGGCTCCATGCTGCAAGGCAGCTAATGGGGGATATGTGTTGACTAGAGCAGCCTTCCCCGACCCTCACGCCCTCCAGATGTTTTGGCCTTCAACTCCCAACATTACTGACAGTGGGCCGTAGAGCTGGTGGGAGTTGAAGGCAGCCCCAGAGGCTGTGGCCCGGACTTCTTGCGCCTCCTTTCCCCCTGGAAGCTCAGTGGTTGTTCTGATGCATCCTCTTCCCACAGCGCAACGAGGCTGCAACCTACCCACATCCCACCCACTTCGGCGACACCTTCCGCTCAGTGCTGCTCACCTTCGTCTTGCTGGCCTGCGTGGCTGGCATCGTCATCACCGCAGCCGTGGTCTTCTGTCTGCGCCAACATGCTAAGCAGCGTGAGAAGGAGCGGCTGGCCGGGCTGGGGCCCGAGGGTGCAGCGGACAGCACCTTTGAGTACCAGGTACTTGTGGCAGTGGAGGGGTGGGGGCAGCGGTCTTTCGCTGAGCCTGCTCTGGCTCCTGGCATCCTCCAGTAAACCCTGAAATCCTGGCTCCAGATTGCAGGCTGCCAATTTCTGCTAACCATAACTGACACATTCCATGATTTTCTATCCCGCTTGTCTTTATTTTAGCCACATTTCTAAGTGCAGGGATTAAGGGCTTTGGGGGCTTGCTTCTGGCCTTCACCTCATGTGGCACCTTGGCACTTTAATAAAACTTTTGCTAATATTTAGGTTTGAAGATTACTTGGTTCCACCCTTGCCTTTGGCTATTTTTTACTCCCCCACGGGGTTTTCCTTGCTTTTGCACTTCACCTCATGTGGCCTGGCCACTCC
Source organism: Elgaria multicarinata webbii (assembly GCF_023053635.1). NCBI lineage: Eukaryota > Metazoa > Chordata > Lepidosauria > Squamata > Anguidae > Elgaria > Elgaria multicarinata. The sequence goes on along the minus strand of NC_086172.1, from coordinate 76,411,677 downwards.
CTACAGCAATTCTTAGATCCAGTATGGCATAGTGCTTAAAGAGCTGGACTCAGACCAGAGAGACCCGAGTTCAAATCCTCACTGGGCCATGAAGCTCGCAAGGTGATCTTGGGCCAGTCACTCGCTCTCAGCCTAACCTACCTCAGAGGGTGGTTGTGAGGCTAAATACACAGGCGAGAACCATGTGACCCCCTCCCCCTCTGACCTCCTTAGAAGAAGGGTGAGACGAAAATGGGATAGATCAATAAATAAAATAAACGGAATGGCTGGTGTACAGTAACCATTGCAGCTGTGTCTTCCTCACAGGAGCTCTGTCGGCAGCACATGGCTGCCAAGTCACTCTTTGGCCGGGCAGAAGCCCCGCCGCCCCCCGCCCCAGCGGAGAACTCCCGTGTCAGCAGTGTTTCCTCGCAGTTCAGCGATGCGCCCCAGGCCAGCCCCAGCTCCCATAGCAGCACGCCGTCCTGGTGCGAGGAGCCTGTACAATCCAACATGGACATCTCCACCGGGCACATGATTCTGGTGAGGCCTATTCATTCCATCCATCATTTAATCTCTCGTCGTTCCACCCGAGACAGGCACTCAAGATGGCTAACAAAAATAACATCTGGATTAAGAACAGAATCTGGATGAAAACACAACATAAAATAAAATCAAGTAACAGCACAATGATAACAAGGAATAGACAGCCTGCAACCCATTAAAACCCGCTTCACCAACTACCCAGCTTACATTCCCAACAGAGGCCTGCCTGAATAAAATGTATTTTGCTTGTCAGCAGAAGGATAATAGAGAGGAAGCTGGCAAGACCTTCCTTGGCAAGGAGTCCCAGAGGCTGGGAGCAGCCACTCAGAAGGTCCTGTGTGTGAGCTGAGGGGCAGGCTTGTGTAAACTTGCCAGAGACAGCTTTCCAATAGCCAGAGATGCCGCCTCTACATCCCCTGTGTAGGAGATCACATGGTAGGTGAAGTGGAGGGAGCGTTCCCATCATGCCTCATGGCTCCTCTAAATCCAGCTAGTTAGCAGGAGCAGCAGTGCCCTCACTGACTTTACTCTCCATGGAGAGAAAAGGCAAGTGAGGGGAGACACAATAGAGGTGTACAAAATGATGCATGGTGTGGAGAATGTGGGTAGGGAGACATTTTTCTCCCTCTCTCATAATACGAGAACCTGGGGTCATCCCCAAAAGCTGATGGCCTTGGGTTCTCAAATCATGAGGAGCATAATGAAACGATGGATTTCACTATCACAAGATGTGGTGGTGGTGGTGGTCAGCAATTTGGATGGTTTTAAAAGGGGATTAGACAAATTCAGGGAGGAGAAGCCTATCAATGGCTACCAGTCCTGATGGCTATATGCTGCCTCCAGCATCAGAGGCAGTTTAGCTTTGTATACCAGTTGCTGGGGAACATAAGTGCGAGGATGCTGTTGCACTCATGTCCTGCTTGAGGATTTCCCATGGGCAGCTGGTTTGACCATTGTGTATGATCTGAATGCTGGGCTAGATGGACCCTTGATCTGGTCCAACATGGGTCTTCTTAGGTTCTTACAATCTTGGCCAACAGATATCAGCATTCTCCTTATGTTATGTATGTATGTGTAATACATTATAACATATACACCCCGACTGGGCATGTTTAGCCTGGAGAAGAGAAGATTGAGGGGAGACATGAGAGCACTCTTCAAATACTTAAAAGGTTGTCACACAGAGGAGGGCCAGGATCTCTTCTCGATCCTCTCAGAGTGCAGGACACGGAATAACGGGCTCAAGTTGAAGGAAGCCAGATTCCAGCTGGACATCAGGAAAAACTTCCTGACTGTTAGAGCAGTGCGACGGTGGAATCAGCTAACTAGGGAGGTTGTGGGCTCTCCCACACTAGAGGCCTTCAAGAGGCAGCTGGACAACCATCTGTCAGGGATGCTTTAGGGTGGATTCCTGCATTGAGCAGGGGGTTGGACTCGATGGCCTTGTAGGCCCCTTCCAACTCTGCTATTCTATGATTCTATGACTCTCTCTCTCGTAAGTGAACATCTTTAGGGGGTGATAACTACACTGTTGTCCCCTGCAGGCGTATATGGAGGACCACCTACGCAATCGTGATAGGTTAGCCAAGGAGTGGCAAGCACTGTGCGCGTACCAGGCTGAGCCCAATGGCTGTGACGCTGCCCAACATGAAGCCAATGTCAAAAAAACCCGTAACCCGGATTATGTGCCCTGTGAGTATGCAACAGCCACTGCACCCGGGCAGCCTAGAATGGGGGTTCTTCCTAGTACTCGTGTTTGCAAGATCCTCAGTGGTACGCCAGGGCCTTTGGAAAGGAGGTAAAGGTTGGCTTCTAGGCTGCCTAAAGCAGGGATGTGGGGAACATGGGGCTCTTCAGATGTTCTTGGATTGCAACCCCCATCGTTCTGGATCATTGGCTATATTAGCTGGGGTTGATGGGATTTGCAGTCCGACAACTTCGAGAGGGCCACATGTTCCCCATCCCTGGCCTAGAGTCTGATTTGTGTGATGGATGATTCACGGTCTTTTGGTTTTGGTGGGTGGAAGGCTCCTGCTCCCCAAGAATTCCAGCATCAACAGTGCTGAGGCCCAGAATATCTCCAGGGCCTCTGTCTGGTCTGGGGCAGGGGGCGGGGGGCAGGTGTGCTGTTTCACTGTGTTTCGCTGCTCTTTCTGCTGTTTGCAGATGACCACATGCGCATCAAGCTGAAAGCCGAGAGCAACCCGTCCCGGAGTGACTTCATCAATGCCAGCCCCATTGTGAGTGACAGATGCCTATATTCTCACCCTTGATAGACTGAAAGCTGTCTCACTGCCCTATCGTAAGAGAGCATCTCTGGCTGTACCTCTCTCCCAGCCAGCTCTAGCAGCACCCACTGCTCCTTTGTACGTGGCACTTCCAAAGCCCCCGGGCCCCTCCATGACCAAATCAAATGTGCCGAGTCTGACCCCCACCCCTTCCCATTCCCTGGTCAGCAGCTCTTCAGTTGAGCTCAACAGCCTTACTTTTCTGGACGTGTCCTTCTAGTGCTGACAAAGCAAGAGAAAGAGCCAGAGCCCTCCACATGTCGTCTCTCACCTGCCTTCCAGAATCAGATGCACTTTCTCGCTGCTTGGCGTGAAGTCTGGCACTTCCCAATTGGACACTCTCTATTCCACTAATGTAAAATGCAACCCTCTTTCAAACTGTCTGCATAATTTCTCATCTTTTGGAGGAAGTTTTATGCCTCTCCGTACCTTCAGCCACACGGACATTTTAGAAGTATATCTAGATTAGCATTGTGATTTAAGAACAGCAAAACACTACTATGGGCAGTGACCCAGTTCTCATATCAGGACTACCCCTGGGTTATTTAAACAATTATGTGGTAGTAGTCATGAATGACTGGCATGTAATGGTACTCATCATGGTACTTCCTGCTCCTGCTGAGCTAAACAAACCAACAATTCTCTGTCTCTGGGTTATTGATTGTGACATCCAAATCCAAAATTATGACTTCTTGTGGGAGAGACAACCTAGGCTTGTAACTCATGGCTCGTTCTTCACACACAACACCAACCCAGGACTTGTGATGTGTGAACTGCATCAGTATGTACTTGGGATGCACTGGCTTTGATTTTTCCCTTCTCTTCTCTTCAGCCCCCAGACTCATAATTATTTATCCTCTGATCTATTTGGGGAGATGAGTTGATTGCCTGTCTTAACTGCTGGTGGACTACTGAGCTGTGGTAGTAAGACAGCACAGGAATAACTTATATTTCTAACCATTTGGGGGGCACAGCCAAGCTTGGTTGCTGTGCTGGCCCACAATTTCTAGCAAGAATGAACAACATTCTCCAACCTGTAGCCCTCTACATGTGCTAGACTACAGTTTCCATCATTCTTCTCCATTCAAGAAGCCTACAGTGTGTGCTCCTTCCATTGCAGATTGACCATGATCCACGGATGCCAGCATACATTGCGACGCAGGGGCCACTGTCCCACACCATCGCTGACTTCTGGCAGGTGAGACACATCTGGGAGCCTAGTTGGGGAAGAGCTTTCCTGGGGGTGAGGGTGCAGAGCAACCTTTAGCACACGGGTGGGCAGAAAGTAGATCTCCATATGTTTTGGACTTCAACTCCCAGCATTGGCCATGTTGGCAGGGGCTTCTGGGGGTTGAAGTCCAAAACATCTGGAGATCTACCTTCTGCCGACCCCTGCTCTAGCATATGGAGACCATATTCCAGTGCTGCCTAAGAGAACACTCAGGCCAACTTTCTCCAACCAGGTGTCCCCCAGATGTTTTGGACTGCAACTCCCAGCATTCTTGACCTTTGGCTATCTTGGCTGGGGCTGATCAGAATTAGAGTCCAAAGCAACTAGAGGGACCCAGGCTGGAGAAGGCTGAGTGACATTGAACCTGGCCCAGCCTGCCATGACAATTAATTCAGAGCTACTAAAGAGATGGAGGCAAGTAATACCCTGTAGATTAGCTCTCCTCAACCAGATGCTGTGGACTTCAACTCCCATTAGCCTCAACCAGCATGGCCAAAGATCAGAAATCCTGGGAGTTGTTTTCCAAAAGGTCTGGAGGGTGCCAAGTTGGGGAAGCCATTTTAAGACATGGGTGGGATGGTACATGCTCCACACTGAGAAATGCCAAATACTGTGAATAAGTGGTGTAGATTGGCTAAGCTCCTCAGTATGTTTTGCCTTCTGCTAGTAATGGGTGGGAAGGGATTTTAATGTGTACATTTTTCTGATGTTGCTGCAAGCTGCTTTGATCAAAGTTTTACCATGGAGAAGCGGCACATACATAAAATGATGGTGATGAGGTGTGTGTGGGTTGGGAGGCAAGGAGTGACACAGAGACTGAAGCTGAATTACTGATTGCCCTGCTTGGCTTTTCTCTCTAAATTCTGAATTTTACTGGACATGGCCTATAGGTTCCCTCTGCCACCATTAGGGACAGAAACATGTGCTTTTGCTTTGTTTTAAATGGAAACAGAGATTTTCAGTAGGTTAAATTCTGTGCCCCATAGACTTTCAGGTGAAGCTACGGATGCATGGAGTTCACCCGGCCTTGAGGTAGAGGTCAGGCTGGACTGGTTCACATCCTGCCTGGTGTGAAACAGAAGTGGGCCCAGGCTAGCTGAAGAGAGGCTCAGCCTTTTGTCTCCTGTGTGACTGGTGGGCTGGACCTCAGCCTTGCCCTGGTGTCCACTTGGGCACATTCTCTTCCCACCCTTCCGTCTAGAGGAAGTGTGTCTGCCTTTTGGGGGGCTGAGCTGTGCTGATGCCTATTGCTTGTGTGTTAGATGGTGTGGGAGAACGGCTGCACCGTCATTGTGATGCTGAGCCCCCTGGTGGAGGATGGTTTCAAGCAGTGTGACCGCTACTGGCCGGACGAGGGCTCCTCGCTCTACCACATCTATGAGGTGAGCCAGAGAACCAGTTGCCTCCCCCACTTGGCCGGCTCCGGTTATGCAGTTGCCTTGGGACAGGGATGTTGAATATTTCTTAGCCTGAAGGCCATATTCAATTTCCGAGAAGCGCTTGAGGACCGTGTTCCGGCGGTGAGCAGAGCCAAAGGATAAAGGGGGGAGGGGGAGGAGGCAGAATGCCAACGCCATCCAAAATATCTATGTATTTGAGCTAAAGGACCCAATCCTATGCAGGTTTAGACAGAAAAAAGGCTGACAACTCCCAGCATGCCCCAGCCAGCCATGCAGTGAGCATCCCATTTCTCTTCCTCTTCCCCCACCCCCAAACCATGATATCTTGATTCAGGTGAACCTGGTCTCGGAACACATCTGGTGTGAGGATTTCCTGGTGCGCAGCTTCTACCTGAAGAACGTGCAATCCCAGGAGACACGGACGCTGACACAGTTCCACTTCCTGAGCTGGCCAGCAGATGGCATCCCCACCACCACACGGCCTCTTCTCGACTTCCGCAGGTGTGGGATTCCGCCCTGTCCCCTCACAACAATAGGATGGGATGTCAGGGTGGGCTTTGACACACGCTATCAGGTATAGAGTTGGGGAAAGATCGGAACATATATGGCTGAGTTCCAGCAAATGGCTTATGCCAAGCTTCAAAAACCTTTCATGGCAATTTCCGCCTTATGCCAATAATACATGGCCAACAGAAGGTCCCCCAGGGCCAATGTTAGGAGATCTTCAGGGAAAAGGGGGGGGGGGGAAGCAGACAACCTGGAAAGCAAAGCACAAGTAAATCTGCTTTGAGACTCTCAGGAATGGGTGCAATAAAATGACGCCATGACACAGAATCATTGGAAGCAGCAAGAACAGCACAGGGTCTCGTGTCACCTAAAAGATAGGGGCATTTATTGTGGCATAAGCTTTGGTAGATTACCACCCACTTCATCAGATGCATGAAGTGTTATCCTGAGTTACAAGAAATATGTTCTTGAATTTGAGGAATTGAAGCAGCCTACACAATGGTGGAGGCACACACAGAGAGAAATGGTGCCCGTTCTAGTTTATTATTATTATTATTATTTATTTATATAGCACCATCGATGTACATGGTGCTGTACAGATAACACAGTAAATAGCAAGACCCTGCCGCATAGGCTTACAATCTAATAAAGTTGTAGTAAACAATAAGAAGGGAAAGAGAATGCAAACAGGCACAGGGAAGTGTAAACAGGCACCGGGAAGGGTGAAGCTAACAGTATAGAGTCAGAACAAACTCAAAGTTTAAAAGCTATAGGGAAAAGAAAAGTTTTTAGCTGTGTTTTAAAAGCTGTGATTGAGTTGGTAGTTCTCAGGTGTTCTGGAAGAGCATTCCAGGCATGAGGGGCAGCAGAGGAAAATGGATGAAGCCGAGCAAGGGAAGTAGAGACCCTTGGGCAGGCAAGAAGCATGGCATCAGAGGAGCGAAGAGCACGAGCGGGGCAATAGTGTGAGATGAGAGAGGAGAGATAGGCAGGAGCTAGACCGTGAAAAGCTTTGAAGGTCAACAGGAGAAGTTTATATTGGATTCTGGAATGAATTGGGAGCCAATGAAGAGATTTCAGAAGCGGAGTGACATGGTCAGAGCGGCGGGCCAGGAAGATGATCTTAGCGGCAGAGTGGTGGACAGAGACCAGCGGACTGGTGTGAGATGAGGGGAGGCCAGAGAGGAGGAGGTTGCAGTAGTCCAACCGAGAGATAACCAGTGCGTGAACGAGAGTCTTGGCAGAAGAGACAGACAAAAATGGTCGAATCCTGGCAATATTATACAGGAAGAAACGACAAGATTTAGCTACTGCCTCGATATGAGGAATAAAGGAGAGCGAGGAATCAAATATAAAGCCAGTTTACCCATCATCCCCTCAGGATAGCAGGGCCCAGTTAAATTTGACACAGATAGTTGGTCATAGCTATCTGGGGTCCTCAGTAACTCTTATTGATCCTGTTCAGACAACACGCTAAGCCATGGTGGTTAAGCACTTTTAGCTAAACATTATGGTTTAGCGTGTCACCGTGAACCATGATTTAGTGTGTCGTGTGAACCATTCCTAACCATGGTGGCTACATAACCATGGTTTAAACACGCTCACTAACGATTTGCTGCAAAAGGGTTAGCAGCCTAACCATGGCTTAGCGTGTCATCTGAATGGGCCCAGCCTCTCCCTTCCCATCCCCAGCCTTACAATATGGCTGAATGCTCATCTTGTTTCAAGCACCCTGTTTTCCTTGCAAGTCCAGGGCTGTAAGGTCTCCTTAGGGGCTGTTCACACTTCCAGAGCCAGGGATGACATCCCACTGCTCTACAAGGTTTCCTTCCAACGCAGCTGAGGGCACCAGGTTGAGGAAGACTGAAGTAGGACATCTTCTGTAAATGAAGACAATGGTGCAAATATATGTCATTACTTTGCATGTTTTCCGACAGCCAAGGACCAACATTTGTGGGTCTTGGGTTCAGCTGCGGTTGGTGTCTTGTCTCCCTACCCCTGCAGTCTAATGAGGCCCAATGACTAAATACATTAATGGGGCAAAAGAAGGGGAGAAAAAACGTAAAGCAACAGAGGGGGCCCTTTTTCTTACCTGGAGTTCAGTTTTGGAGTAGTTTGGCAGTCACTGACTTCTTCTAAAGGAACCTGCTTTCAAAATTATTCTAACCTCTTTTATCCCCTCTGTCTTGTCCCTCCCATGCGCTCCTCTGATAAGTTTCCTGTCTTGTTGAATCCACCCATCCTCCCCAGGCAAGGGGACTCCTGTTGACTTAACATCTGTGCTGGTGGGGGCTGGTGTTGGGTGCGGAGGTGGGGCTGTTTTTATCTTACCAGGCAGCTGTGGCAAGAGGCATCTCTGGCACTGGATCTCACCGCTGTGCATTTTGGGAAGTGTTGGGGAGGGGGGAACCCACTCTTTGTGGCTTCGGGCTTGGAAAATGGTAGGGAGGAGAGATGGCCCTGGTGGCTTGGTGTGCAAGCGGCCCGGCTGCCTTCTGAGCTTCCCCTGCCATTTGGGGCCCAGCAAGCTGAAATCTGAGAGGCTCCTAGCTCACTCTCAGCTCTCCCTTTGCCTCCCCATCTTTTCCCCTTGGGTGCTGCTTTCTCTGCAAGGCTCAGTTCATGGGGCGTGTACTATGGAGCTCTCTTGGTTTTTTCCTCTTTGCCTGCATTATACCATGCTCTCTTTCCTTCACCACCACTGCTTCTCCTCCTCCTCTCTTTTTTTCTCTCTCTCTTTCTCTTTCATAGCCGCCAGTGTCATTTTTGTGATTTGCAGCTAGTAATCCTGGCCCAGTTGCATAGTCACAAAAGTGATCATTGGCCGCTGTGCCAGCTGCATGGAACAGGACAGGGCCCCGGCTGCTCTTGTGCCCCACCTTCTTCTGTCCACCTCCGACTTCCCTTGGCCACCAGGGCCAAAGAGAGACATGCCCCGAAACCACCTGCTGTCACTTACCCAGAGTTCCACTGGAGAACGGGGATGACCTGCACGGCAGTTGTGGGTGGATGAAGTGTCCGTGCCTTAAGACAGGAGTTACAGAGTTACTCCAGAGTTGCCCTGGAGTTACAGAGCCTCCAGGCGGGCAAAGAGCCCGTGACTCTCTTGTCACCATGAGTGTGTACTTGTAAAGGGCAAGTGGTGTCACTTTGATATGGAGCGTATCCCTTGCTTGATAAAATGCCAGTTGAAGTGGGAAGTGCATGTAATGTTCTATCCTAATTACCATAAAAATGTAGTGCAAAAAAACATTTCTTTTCCAGATACCAGACGCAAATTCCAGGTGGAAGTATTACAAATCACCCAGGAGATTCCTCTAGTATGATTTTTCTTTTCTTTCAAATGAGTCATGCCACACAGGTTTTGTGGTATTGTTTTAGGTCGAAATGCTAAAAAACAAACAAAAACAGTCAAACCCCACATACCTGGTACATGGTAGAGCAAAACGTCCTTACCTTCCCCCCAATGCCGTTTCAAAATATCCAGCCGTCAAATAACTCAAACATCACCCTCATATGTGCATTAGGTTTATGTGATATATTCTTTCTCATTGTTCACATTATTTGACAAGTCAAACTGACACCACGCAATGACTACGTGAGCGAGAGACTCCTATCAGTAGACCAAAATGAGTGGGGTGGATCCATACATGCATTCATGGGAGAGTGGTCATGGTGGTGCAGTTGGGCAGAGCCGTTGCGCCGGTCGCAGCGCAATAGGCATAGACTGAGGTCTGGCCTTGAAAAAAGCGTGCATGTGTTGGCTAAGCATGTTGCATGCTACGTTTCACAAGAGCCGAGCAGTCGTGCAACCCAGTTCTACTGGATCAGGGCCCCAGCGTTAGTGAGATGATATTATGCACACTGTATAGCAAGGGTCATGAATATGTTAAGAAAACGGTGGACTCTGATGTTTGTTTGTTTATTTATACTGTTCCAGATCTAAACGGATTCCAGAGGGGTGAACAGGAAAAGATAAAAGGATAAAAGAAATAAAACCCCATATTAAAAGTATTTTTACAAACACAAGAACAATAAAACTGGCTGATTAGTCAAGGAAGGCTTCCTAGAATAAAGCTGTTTTCAGGAGTCGCCGGAAACAGATCTCACTGTTGTGGAAGTGGAACATTATTCACTTCAAAGACATGATGAATGTGTATATGTGAGATAGATGATTTTAAAAGAAATAAAGGGCAAGGCAAGCAATCTCATTGGTTCATTTAACGTGTTTTATCAAATCATATGAATCATGCTAATAGTAACAAATTAGCTTAATATTTATTTATTAATTATTTTTTATTATTTGATAGATGCATATACTACTGTGCATATTTAAAAATATCTCTAAGTGGCATAATACACACCTGAAGGTGATATTTCAATTATTTGATGGTGGTTTGATGAGCTGGATTAACGAGGACATTTTGCTCTGCAGTACATCATTTAATAGGTGGTTTGACATTTTTAAAGCATTCTTGGCAAGGACAGAGAATATTAATGAGATTGAGAATCTTATGTGTTAAATTGAAAAATCCATATTGGGGGTTTTGGGGGGACACTTGGGGAGAGATTGAAAAGGAGCATTTTGTCCTGCAGAGGCTGCATAGTTTCATGGAGGACGTCCACCCTCACGTCGCTTGGCCATTTTAGCATTCCAGATGCTCTGTCTGGACCAAAACAGCATGTATGTCTAGCAGCTATGACTTTCCTTTTTTTCATTTTTAGCCTAGAGTAGGCACAGGGCCCCTGATCTGGATCAGGACCCTAGTATGGGAGGGGGGTATGGAGGCTTTTACGATCTGGAACAGCCCCCCCCCCCGCCTACTCCAGACTAAAAATGAAAAGAAAACTTAGGCGCCAGACACACTTTTAACGTAATACCTGTTTTGGCCCTGATAGAACACCTTCCAAAGCAAACAATTTCCACCTGCTCTGTGCTGCTGCTCACTGGAAGTGAAATGTTTTCGGCTCACTGCGGGTCACCCTCACCCCCACTTCTAATTCCTCCTTGGCTGTGCAGGGACGGGGGGAGGAAGCTTAATCTGTATGACCTGCCTCATGGCTCCGAATGGGATCAGTTGGAACCAAAAAGTAGGGCTGCTGTCTGACCCCAACCTCTCCTTGTTCCGGCAGGAAGGTGAACAAGTGCTACCGGGGCCGCTCATGCCCAATCGTTGTACACTGCAGGTAATGCCCTGGCAAGGGGGAGGGAGGGTTGGGGGAGAATTAATCTCAGAGCAAACAGAGAGGGTTGTGTTGCTATGGAAACGCCACCCAGCCAAGGTACAGAGAACCATTGTCTCTGCCAGCACGCCAGAAGGTGATGTCTTTTGCTAGGTGGGGAAGGGTCATTTATGCAGCTAAAGCATCCCCAGTCAGCCCCGCACATAGAAGAAAATGGTATTGTCAGATCTCTAGGTCCACCTGAGGGGACCAGCAAATCTTTGCTGGGTTGTGGAGCCTCCCCTCTTCCATGTTAGTGGAGGAGTGTCGTGTGCTTCTGCGTTGCTTGGTTCCTTTGGGATGTACATCTCCTTATCTTTTGCAGTGATGGCGCAGGAAGGACCGGAACGTATATCCTTATTGACATGGTTCTGAACCGAATGGCCAAAGGTGAGAGGGTGGGAGGATAAGATGTCCACAGGGCCACTGCACATGCAAATGTCATATAAATTATTTGGGGGAGTCTCCAGCCATTTCGTTTTCCATTTCTTCTATGTTTTACTGTCTCCTCTGCATCTACCCCCCTGAATTGTTTTCACATTCCATGACCTCCATTTTGCAGTGGAGGTCCCTGTCTCCACAACACACCCATGCAATACTTCTTACCCTTCACCAAATTTTGACTTTACATTTCCATCCCCCTGTTAGGAGTGAAGGAGATCGATATCGCAGCCACCCTGGAGCATGTGCGGGATCAACGACCTGGCATGGTGCAAACTAAGGTACTTTGTGATGCTCCCTTTCTCTTGGTGGGAGAACCCTATGCAGTCCATGGCAATGAAACGGAAGCATCTGCTGTGGATTGGCGCTGATACAAGAAGCTGACTACGTGGAGGGAGCTTGAAGCATGGGATAAGAATGCACTAGGGGGAGGACAGGCAGGGGGAGAGGTGTAGGCCAAGATGAAGTGATTTCCAAGGGGCAGATATTGTGCATGAGAGCATTGGGAGTGGGTGAGGGATTTCAGTCAAGAGAGAGTTTGCCTGTATTTGATCTTCAAGCTTAGGAGAGTTAGGACTCAAGGAAAGAAGATGCGCTCTAGCCACATCGCTGTAGAGCAGGTGTGGGGAATGTATGACCCTCCAGATGCTTTTGGACAGCAACTACCACCAGCCCTAGCCAGCATAGCCAAGGGTGAGGGATGACGGGATTTGCAGTCCAACATCTGGAGGACCACATGAGCCTCACCCCTGCTTGATAGCAGGGATGGGCAGAAGGTAGAACTACAGAGGTTTGGCATTTCAACTCCCAGAAGCCCCTGTCAGCATGGCCAATGGCTGGAAGTTGAAGTCAAAAACATCTAAAGATCTACATTCTGTCCATCCCTGCTGTAGATGGCATGCATGTCTCTTTTCTAAGTTGGAGGGACTGAGGACGTGAAGTATGGGAGCACAGATGCCCTTGCTAGTTTTTCTGTACACCTGTACCATTTTAATCAACTGCCTCTATGCTCCCCAGGACCAGTTTGAGTTTGCGCTGACAGCTGTGGCAGAAGAGGTGAATGCCATCCTGAAGGCGCTGCCACAATGATGCCCCACTCAGCGTACCCCAGCTTGGTGACTCCCCAACTTGACCCTTTGCCTCTGCTGTGCCGTGTCCTTGCCTGGGGTGTCCTCCCTTCATAAAGTCTAATCTTCATGTTGTTGGTCATGGCTGCATTTAAACTACCTGTGGAGACACCAGCCCCTCACCCTTCTGGGCCTCCCGTCACTCTGATCACCAAATTCTCTTCATGTTGTTGAGTTCTAGCCCACCCATGTTCCTTTGAAACGAGCCCTTGGTTGATGTCAAGTGAGCTCTTTTCTACTTTGCACTCCTAGAGACAAGTCAGTTCTCTAGTACAATGGTGGGCAGAAGGAAGATCTCCAGACGTTTGGGACTTCAACTCCCAGAAGCTCCTGCCATCATAGTCACTGGTGAGGAATGCTGGGAGTTGGAAGTCCAAAACATCTGGAGATCTATTTTCTGCCCACTCCTGATCTAGTGAACATAGTTGGGTGTACCCATACACAGCAATAAGGGTCTGCAATTCAAAACACAAGTTAGGCACTTTTTTAAAGCTCAGTGGAAAAATGATGGGCTTTAGAGTGCCTCCTTTGTGTTTATGGCTATTATGGATTTGCCTGCGTCTACAAATGTGGGGTGTGTGGAGTTGAGATAGCTGTGCATCCATGCAACCTTTCCCCCAGTTCCAAATGCTGGTTGGCTCCAGAGACATAATGGATGCTGAGGAACCTGTCCCCCTTCTATGTCTCACCCCTTGCACCTACTTTCTGGGCTGCCCAAAGGGCCACATCAGGGGAAGGGATATTGCTTCTACCCTGATCCCTACCACTTGCATACCTGTAGCCCTGGACCCCAGCCCAGCCCAGCCACAGCAGTTCCCTCCCTTCCCCAGAGCTGGGGTGTGTGGGGGAGGACGCTCCATGGGGGAGAAGGCCCTGTAGCTGCCTCCCACTGTGTTGTCTCCCTAATTGTTACTTACACCAAGAGACATTTCTAGAGAATCTAATTTTGTATTTGATGTGAATAAAGTTTTTGTGTCGCGTTTGTGCAGCTGCAGCCCAGCCTGGCCATGTTGTGTATAACCGAGGAGGAGGGAGAGGGATGTTACGTACTCCTACCGAGGTCTCTGCAAGCAGGGAGCCACCCCATGTCAAGCTAGGCAATGTTGCGGAGTGGGGACATCCACAACCCCAGGCTTTTTCATTGCCGAGGCCCTTCCTTGAAGGGTGGGGATACCAGTGTAACTTGGGGGTGCTTCCAGAGGAGGCTTTTGTGTGTATGTGCAATCACCCTATTTGATTCTCAGAACTTTACAGGGGGTCCAGCTGATGATTTTAATTTGTAACCCTGCCACATTTTCTCACTGCTGCTTGATGTTTCTTAACAAACAAAACCCAGTTAAGGCTGGAAAAATGAAAGAGCTGCACAGTCTCTTTTGACTGGTAGTGCTAGAAGCCTGCCGTCTGGAAGCTCCTTTCCCCAATTTGGCATCCTCCAGAGGTGTTGGATTACAAGCCCCCATCATCCCCAGCCAACATGGCCAATTATTGTTGTCCAAACATCTGGAGGGAGTCTGGCTCCGATTTCAATGGGGATGTGAATCCATTCTAGGTTTCAGTCAGACCTAACCACACTCAATAGGAGCTTTCCAGGGTGCTGAAACCTATTTTGGGGGTTAGATTCAGCACCAGCCTCTACTTCTTTTAAAGCACACAAAAAAGGGGGGGGACTCTACCTAGGCAGAAAGAGTTTTTATTCTCTGCTTACGGAGCTGTACTTTTGAAATTAAGTCCCACTGTCCCGCAGGCTTAGCGCTAGGCAAGTGTGTGCAAGCAGGAGGGCTTACTGCACAAGGTTGCAGCCATAAGCTACATAGAAAGAAAACCTTGCAAAATAATCCCAGTTGACTCCCACTTTCCTCTCCTTATGATGATAAGGATAGTGTTTGGTAGTGGATAATGGGAGGAAAAGAACAGCTTCTACCCTGATTTTATACACTACAGCAGCACCCCTGCTCTGCAGACGCGCATGCTCTCTGACAAGGGGCACGGGACGGGGGAGGGCTTACTGGTTTCCCACATAGTCGCTTGTGCTTTTAATGAAGTTGAAATGCTTGATAGGGGCTGATGCAATTTCTCCCCAGCACCTTCCCAGAGATTTTCCAACACACCATTCATTGCAAAGAAGTTTATTGATAAATGTCTTCCATTCTATACCAGGCCAGCATTTTTGAGTTAGAAAAGAGACCACTCTCACTCCTCCAAGTTACAGACACGTTGAGCAAGGTGTGTGTTCACTATAGCCCTGGGTTTTCCTCCAACTGGGGGTGGGAGGAGAGGAGAGACGGCCACGGCTCTCTCTCTCTCTCTCTGCTGTCAGAAGTGGTGGGTTGCCCTGTGCTCGCTTTCTCTCTCCCTGCAAGGCCTGGTCTGGAGGAGTCCCTGCTGCTCTGAGGGGGAATTTGGTTTATAGCCCTTGGTTCTCTAGAGCATCAGGCCCTCTGCACCCAGAAAGGGAGCGCCATGGCCATGGGACTGAAAGCCACCACCCCTTGTCTCTGCCCTCTAGCCCCAGCCCGCCACTCCCACCCGTGCAACTACATCAACATGAACAGTGTTGTGCTGCAGCCAAAGAGTCCCTCCCGCAGCTGAAGAGGGCCCAGCAGCCATGCTTAGGAGGGGATTCTTGCTTTCCACACCCGCCACAGTTCATACAGCACTGCTGAGAAGGTGGTCACTGAGCATCCTCACAGCAAAGTCCATTCCACTCCTTAGCTGGGATCCTCTCTTACGAGGGAGGAGGGCGCCGGTAAAGGGGGACTACAGGCCGGAGGATACCCCACCAGGAGTTAATTCAGGAGCAGCCGAGGAGGCTGCGCCCAACCTGGCCCTCACCAGCTAGTGAGTGCTACATAACACGCAGCAGAGAGAACTAATGGGGAGGAAGTCGCACACTCAGCCCCTGCCAGTCCCCCCGGGCAGGGCTCAAGGAGGGAAGAGAAAGCGAAGTCCAGGCTTGAGTAGCCTTCTGTGAGCACGAATGCTAGAGAGGCAATCCCCATGGCTCTTCCAGACTCAGAACACACCTGGGGAAACAAGCAAGGAGACAGGAGAGGAGGGAGGGGAGGTGGAGAAAAATACAAGACAACCAAGTGAATCGGACAGCAGTGAGAAGTGGGTGAGAGCAAGCCGTGCCTGGGCTGCAGCACATTCCCCCTCCGCCCCCGCCCCCTCCAGAGGACTGGCTCCGCGGAACAAGAGCCTCCCTCCTGCAGTTCCTACTGGCAATACTGGGAAAGGGGGTGTTGGTGGGTCAAGGCACAACGGCTGCATCCCCATGCAAGAGCCACCGTCCTTAATTGTGGGGAGGAAAGGGTGCTCTAGAGCATGCAAAGAAGGAATGAACCTATCAGTAGAGCCAGCGGCTCTCGTGAGCAGCAGCCTTCCCAGTAACTCTAAACATTCCTGGTACAGGGGCAAGGAGCGCAGAGGGAGGAAGAGCACAGGGCCTCGAGCTACTGCAGGTCGCTTTCATCACCTGGATGAAGCCTTAGAGTCAATTCACCCAACAACTCTTAGGCATAGGGTTGAAGCTGTGCTTGTAGAGACATGGAGCCTTGTAGTATGTGCAGAATTAGCCCCACCTCTTCCCCCCCACACACACACAATTGGTTTGTTGTATTTATGACCAGTTCTCCCACCAATGAGCTGAGAGTGGCTTATTGGCACCTAGGCAGCCTGGTCCCTTCTCTTCACCAGTGGAAACATGTCACGAGGCTTCAGGCTTTGCTCAACTTCACCTGCAGTGCTTCTGGAATGATGGGATGAATGTTGTAGGGGGAGGCAGACCTCAGGCATCCAGGGCCTACTTTGGTTCTCTTTTACTAGAACCTCAAAATCTACCAACTGGAGCCTAGTGCAAAAGACATACACTGAGAACTAGGGGATTCTGAGCCCAGGGATTTGTTTTGAGTACCAGAACTAAAGGGAGTCACAATCCTCCAGGCCAAAATGCAATCCTAGTTACCTTTCTTTATTCGAGCAGCGTCATTTAGGATGGCAGGATAATTTTGTTGTTGCTTTGGTTGAACAATTGCCAGCCGGAAATCCTTGCCAAATTGACTGCAAATCACCCAGAGAGTGTTTTGCAGCCTGTTGTTTCCCAACTACCTTCTGCCCCGCACCTAAATTAGAGACATGCCTGCAATTTAAGCTCATAATAAATCAGTACCTAGGCTCCACTTTGCCACAAGCACAGGCTCAAGCCATTTCCTCACCCTGTGGATTGGATCGTGTGACTCAGCCCAAGGAAGAGTAGGGTTGCCCTGCCTGCTGAATCCAACCACTGGTGCCTCTGACTCCCTTCCCCAAAAGGTAAACCAGTGCAGGCATATATCTGAGAAGGGGGACACTAAGGCCTGGTTCAGACAACACGCTAAACTGTGCTGCTTAACCACAAAATGGTTAAAGGAAGCAGCACAGTTTAGCATGTTGTCTGAACCAGGCCTAAGTCTACACGGCAGCACGTGCTCCCACAAATCAAAATCTCCAGGGCTGTGTATATTCTTGTATCTCTGCAACCCAGATTAAAATACTGGAACCAAACAACCTAAGGTCTGTAGCCAGAATAATGCAATGACATTTATCTATGGATATCTGCCCCCATTTTTCCTTCCTCTTGACTCTACATGGCAGTTTTTTTAATAATCTGGATATTTCAGGATTAAAGGACGTGACGACAGAGGCGAGAGAATGGACAGAAGGATGGCCCATATAGGTAACCCTTTCATCCTAATCTCCAGAAATTCACTTTAAAGGGTTGGGGGAGGGGAGCACGTTATTAGGTGCACTTGCATGGCAAACATCAGGGATGTAGGAACTATACACAGCCCGGCTATTAAACCATCCTGAAGAATTTTGCCATTTTCTAACTGATCAGGTAAAATGAACGTTTTGAGGGTTACCTGCAGGGAGGCAGCATGGAGGGGCGTCAGACAGAATATGCCTGTCCGTCAGGGTCTGTGGCATGGAAAGCACAGAAGGGAGGGATGGGCAGGTGAGCAGACAAGCGGCGGCGGCGGCGGCAGCAGAGAAAGAAAAAGAGGGCACCAACAAGTTACATTCCTACGTCAAGCATCCACCGAAACCTTATCCAGGGCCTGCCACCAGGGGGAGACAAAGGGAACAGGAAGAGAGAGGCTGGGCAAACTGACCAGACCCTCTGGGGCAAAAGAGGGGGCGGAGGGGAGGGAGGAAATGGGAGCTACAGCACAAGTAGGTGATACAAGACACCGAGAAGCAGGGTTTAGGGCAGGCAGTGGCTGAGCCATGCCTGCAGGGGTGAGACGCCATGCACTTGGTAAATCATACAGATAAAGAAAAAGGAAGCCATTCAGTACTCCTCAGTCGCTGTTCATGGTCCTGGCAGGACCACGATGCAGCTAGGGAAATGGTTCTAGTCCCACATTCAGTGAGAAACAGGGCATGTCTTTCGAAGACCCTGGGACACCAGCAATCTGAGTTGGCCATGGTGGAGAGAGAACGTTGCCTAGGATGTTCAGCCAGTATCGCCCACAGAGAACGGAGTACTCTTAGTCTTTTACACTTTGCCCCATGAGTACCTGGCTCTGGTTCTATACCTTGTACATTGCATGGCCACCATCTTCAACCCAGTTTTATGCTCTCAAGGGACCTTGAAGTTCTGTTGCTGCTGTCCACCCACTTGCACCCCCCACCAACCCTGTAGTGTTTGCTAGAGGATGAAGGCACAGTATCGGGGCTAGGGACAGGGGAGGGGAGATCATGTTATTGCAGAAAAGGCAGAAAAGTCACCCTGTGTGCTCCAGGGCCAATTGGGAGAACATGGACCCAACCCCATATTAGCCATCAAACTATCATTTGGGACAGAAACCAAAGAGAGGCCAACTCCATCAAGATGCTAAGCTGGTGTAATACCCTGGGGCAGAAGCAAGACCTTTTCTTCCCATACTGCCCGGGGCTCAACTCAGACAGGCAAGCGAGCAGCGGCAGCCAATAACAACCCTCCCCTCCCTCACGCCATAGTGAACCTATCCAGTACAGGGGAATGAAGGGGCCATGCAGCCAAGCCATGCAATACACCAGCAGCAAGGCAGAGAGCGCCGTCTGAACTTGAGCAGGGCACCAGGGCATTCGAGGGCAGGAGCTGCCGGGGCGACGCCTCTCCATGCCAAATTACACACACGCCATTCCAGAACCTGCTCCTGCCTTTTACTCAGGTGGTGCCACCTCTTTGACTGGGTGGGCCTCTGGGCAATTCCCTTCGCGGCTGTCCTCAAGGAGAAAGCCACTCCCCCATTGGCCAGGGTCCCGAGCGCACCAGCCAATGAAGACCCAGTCTCAGGCCAGCTCACAGGAGGCGGCAGTTTGTTTCCTTCTTCTTCTTGGGGGAAGGGTCTCGGCCTTTGCCCTTTCCCCGTCCATTCCCTCCCACGGCCCCTGACTGGCTTTTAGACGGCCCTCCCGCCTGGCTGTCCATGACAGGACTCCCTTGTGGCAACTGCGTTTTTCCTGAGAGGGACGGCTTTTTCGTGGGGCTTCTCGCACCTGCTCTGTGCTGCTGGCCCTTGGCCTCCATCTCAGACAAGCTGTAGGCCATGGCCAGCTGCAAGTCCTCGTCCTCCTCCTCACTGTCCGTGTACAAGATCACAGGAGACGAGCTGGGGGATGGGCGCTTAGGAGGGGGGCGCTGAGGTGCCGCCGCCAGGGGAGATGGCGGCTTCCGGTTCTGCAGGGCCTGCTGCTCCCGCCGGCTCAGTTCCAAGCCTAGTGCCAGGTCGTCCGGAACACCTGCAAGGGAAGGGTGTGAGCCAACAGTTGAAGACGTCAACTCCCCCACTGCCTCAGCCCCACCCAGATAGGCCAACACCCTAGAGCAGAGGTGGGTATTTTGCAGTCCTCCCATTGTTTTGCTTACAACTCTCACTATACTTCATCACTGGCTATGCTGATTAGGGCAGATGGGACTTTGGTCCCTCGTGATGTTTTAGCCTACAAGTCGCCCACCTATGCCCTCGATCGCCAGTGGGTTAGGCCCTACTACTAGGTTGCAGTCAGACCTAAAGGGGGTCACAACAGCAACACTACCGCCATACAAAAATAGAGTAATTAAGAAGTGGGTCTCCCCCAAATGCATGATTGAGCTAAAAGTGGGGCCCTGGGTCTGGAAAAGTCGGAGACAACTTCAGCTGCCCTAGAGACACCACACTTTATTTGAGCTCTTTGAACGTAGCATTAGGCAGAAGCCCATCTAAAAGCCTTCCATGCCTTTCCCCAGTTCTCCCACAGTTCTCTCCACCAGTCCTCAGTCCCAAACCTGGCATACTACATCATCTCCCTCTCTTTTCTACGTCTAGGCCAAGGGGTAGGCAACCTGGTGCCCTCCAGATTTTTGGACTACAGCTCCTATAATCTCTGACCATTGGCCATGCTGGCAGGGGCTTATGAAGGCTGTAGTGCAAAACATTAGTAGGGAAACAGGTTGTTCCACCACTGCCTGAAAGCCGTCCTGTCCCTCCAGCCAGCCACCATTTTGAAAGAGGCCGCAGAATCATTGGGAAGATCCCTCCCATTCCCTAAATATTCTGGAAGCAGAGATTCTGGCAACTTAGTGCTCTGCAGGGAGGGCAAATTTCCTACAAATTTATCTCAACGCTGATCACTCTTGCAGATTAAATGTCACTCTGAGAACAACCCGATGGGGACAAGGGTCTATTACTTTGTCTCCCAGGAGACAGATTGAGTTCAATCAAGAAGACATCCAGGGGAGCTCAAATTTCTGGTGCAGCACTGGAGAAAGCAGTGCAGTCATGACAGTACAGAAGACCCTGCTCCAGAAACTCAGGATCACCCGCCCCCCCTGTAACTGCTCACCATTAATCTGGATGGATTTCAGCTCCCCGTTTTCTTCCAATTCCAACCTCTCCTGCCCATTTTCGACAATCCTGGAGAACATGAGAGGGAAGGAAGGGGAGAGATAGAGAGAGATGTGAAGAGAAGGAATACGTCAACCCACAAGCAACCTGCCCTGGGCAATGCTGAATTGCTCTGGGCCTGCAAACCCATCCATACCACCAGACTGGTATGTCAAGGCATCCTTTTGCTCTAGATTTGGGATAATCAAAAACTACAACAACAACGGTCCATTGAAAATTTCATTGGTCAACATTCTTCTTTCCTGCAAAGTAGCCTTTTCAATCAGACTGCAGGGCAGGGAACAACAGGGAAAGGGAGATCATATCTCTTCCAGTCCATTCTCTTGAGATTAGGTGGATTTCTTCAAACAGGGGGTTACTAGAGGGTCTGTGGTTCAGCTAACAAGACAAATAAGCCTCTAGGCCTCTTGTACAAATATAGCCAGTAAGCAGCTAAAAAAGTTCAAATAACAGGAGCCAGGGGATTCCTGCAATTTGCTGGCTATTTTAAATTTTATTTTATGGATACATTTCACCGTTGCCTTTTAGCTCTAACAAGGGCCCTTAAGACAGTTTACAAAAGAAAATACTAGGAATTCAAAGAAGAACAGAATTAAAACTGAACATTAAAACCAAGTGGAGTTAAAAACAGTCTCCATTCTCAAATTAAAAACCATTAAAAGCCATGCAGAATAAAAGTGTTTTCACTGCCTGCCCGTAGAAGTCATAAGCTCTACCCTCTTTTGGGAGAGAATTCCATAAACAGTGTTGCCACAGAAAAGGCTTTGTTCCTGTTAACCCTCTTTTGGTGGTGGGAGGGAGTTTACAGGAAAGTTCATATGGGAGGATGCCTCTTTCAGACACCCTGTCTCTAAATCGTTTATAGCTTTGCAGGCAAGAACCAGCACCTTGACTTGGGCCCAGAAACAAACCAGAAGTCAGTGTAACTGATATAAGACAAGTATAATATGGCCTGAAAAATGTACACTAGAAAGCATCCCAGCGACTGCATTTTGCAGCACCTGAAGCTTTCCAACACACCTTAAGGGCAGCCCCAAGTAGAGTGCAATGCAGTAATCTAATTGGGAGGTGAACAAAGCATGCATTACTTTGGCCAAGTTCACCTTCTGCAGGAAGGGGAACAACTAACTGGTGCACGAGATGAAGCTGGGCTGACAAAAAGTAGTCCTGGCCAAAGCACCCACCTGGGCCCTAAGGTGCAATGCTGGCTTCTGGAGCGCTCCCAAACTGCGAATCAGAACGTGTGCTACCCCATCCAGAACAGGTTGCGTTTCCAATTCTGGTATGATGAATGGTTGCAAGAAGGCACTAGATCACATATGCATGAAAGAAGGAAGCCATGCACAATCGGAGACAAATTGCTTTGCTCTTCCTTTCTTTTACCCCATTTCCCTGGTGCTGTGGCCTTGGCTTCCAATATACTCAAGCATTTGAACATACAGGCAATACGACCAGTCAAGAAGTAACAAATCAGCAGTACAGGCCTTGACCAATGACAAGCAGCACTCACTGGCTCGGTTCACACAAGATGCTAACCCACCCAGTGTAGGTTGTTATTGAACTGTGAGTTATCATCTTGTCTGAACGCAGTGCATTTTCTGCAGCGTAGCTTGTTAACCATGCAGTGAAGTTTATTTTTCTCAAACAAGCCACCTGAGCAACCCATGGCTTGTTGGTTTGTTCAGGGTGGTTAACAAGCCACACAAACCACCTTGCAGAAAAAGTGCTACGTTCAGTCAACGTAATGCACAATTCAACAACCACCTAAACAGGGTTAGACGGACCGTTGATCCGAGTCAATAGAAGGCAGCTGCTATTTATCTCCCTGCAGCTGGATGAGAAGTCGCTTCCTCTTGTGGAAAAAAATTAGCTATAGAGCACGGGGTTCTACAAACAGGAACTCAAGCCATCAGGAATGAGAAAGAAAGGGGGGGCTAGGACTCAGGGAGAGAGTGGTATGAACGGGCTTGATTATTCTCCAAGAGGGCCTGAGACATGTCTTACAAGACCAGGTGATGGTGGCTGGAAAGGTAAAACAAAGAGGGAAGCAAAAAAGGGGGGGAAAAGGCCAAGCTAAGCTTAGCTTACCTCTTGGTAGTGATGCGCTTGCCATTGATGAACCTCGTGGAAGTAGAGACAGAACGGAAGCCCATTCCAGCGTTGATGCCAGGACCAAGGCCTGAGGTGAAGAATTCTGCAACAGAGATCACCATAATAACTTGCCAGGGATGGCCCAGCTAGCACAGGGAACAGGGAAAGAAGACAGAGAGAAACCCAGCGAACAAAAGGAAATACTGGACAAGCAAATTTTCTTTTGTAGCTTCCAAGGGTGGACAAAAAGGGAGGCTTGTGAGATGACAGTGAAGTGGCCACCAGTCACGTGATGCAAGACTCAATAGGATTAAATAGCCACAGGGCAGGAGACCAGGTCAATGGGACTTAGAACCAAGGAGTGAATCTGAAGGCCCCAGTGAAATGGGGTGGAAAGGTAGGTCCTCCAGCAGTTCCTTGCTTACCCGGCGACGCTGAGAAGGGTGAGAAGAATGGCCCCGCTGCCGGATGTCGGGGTCCCGGCCCACGCAGGTCTGAGAATGGATCATCTGGAGACAAATCAAGGGGAGAGATCAGCCACAACTACCAAAGAGCTCTTGGGCAGAGATGCCTCCTCAAAGTGTGCAGATCCTGATTCTTTGTTTCCTGTATCTGCCCACAGCTCAGCTTCTTGGGAGTGAAGGCAGCAGGAGACCTTGACGGTGAGGATGGGCTGTGAACACCACCAGGGATTTACGTCATCTTACCTTAGCCTCCATTCCCTGAGCCACCAGAACCACCAGTTAGCAGCAGTGGGTCTGGTGAGCAGTTCCAACTCCACCCTGCATGGAGAAGCATTTTCCCTTTCCCAACACTGAGCTCTTGGAGACAAATTATCTAAACTAAAGCCAATGCCAACATTTTGCTCACAATTAGCCTGCCTCTTGGAAGGAATCTGCAGGGCCCGCCCTTCCGTGATGCAGGGTGAACTGGCTCCCTGTAGGATTTGGCTGCCTTTTAGGATTTTGCTTTATTTGTACTGGTTTTAAAAATTACATTTTCCAAAGGAAACAAGAACAGCAGCATACCAAGCAGCCAAATGATACCAACCTTCCCTCTTCCTTAGGTCAACAAAAATGGCACAGCAATCATTAGTATTTGTTGACTGCTCCAAAAGGTTTAAACCTCTTCCACTGTTGCTCAAACGTAACACAAGACCTCCCTCCCTGACTAACCCCTAATAATCCAAGTTAATTGATTTAGAACTGCGCATTCTCATAATTTAATATAGTACTCTCTAATTCTTGAGATCCGGCTAGATTTCCAATACTTTGCATATACTACTCAAGCAGCAACAATCTTATAATGAAAATAAAAATGTTTATCATCCTTTAAAGTTTGTTAATAAAAAAATATTGGGTCAAGAGCTGACATAGGAACATAAGAAGCTGCCTTATACTGAGTCAGACCCTTAGTCCTTTTAGCCCTGTACTCTCAACACTGACTGGCAGCAGCTCTCCTGGGTTTCGGGCAGGATTCTTCCCTAGCTCGATTTGGAGATGTTGGGGGTCGAACCTGGGACCTTCTGCCTGCAAAGCAGGGGCCCTTTCACTGAGCTACAGCTCCTCCAGATTTTATTACTAATGCCTTTAGGGTTTCCTGGCCATGAATGTATACCAGTTGCTGGGGAACACAAGCAAGAGGGTGCTATTGCATTCATGTCCTGCCCTGGGCTGCCCACAGGCAATCCGGTTGGCCCCCATGCAAACAGGATGCTGGACTAAGCAGGCCTTTGGTCTGATCCAGCACAGTTCTTTGCATTCTTATGAACAGGGCCTTATCTCCCTCTAGAGCCCCCCCCCCCCCCACACACACACACTAGGGAAGGGACAGCATCTTAAGGGTTAGAACATATACCAAAGAAGTCAGCAAAAGGATCTCGTCCCCCAAAGAACTCCCGGAAGACGTCATGGGCGCTGCGGAAAGTAAAGGTGTATTCAGGCCCTGGATGAGCCCTGGAAGCGCTGGGCCCACCTGGAGAAAAGAAGCAGAGAACAGATGTCAACATATGGTTTGTTTGTTTTTCTTCTCAAAATGAATAAGAAACAGCCTCACAGTTTTACCAAGGCTGAGGCTTTGGGGCATTGGCTAATTAACGTATTTTCCATCCAGGCTTCTCAAATGCACAGCCTCTGCCAGCTGTGCACTGCAGCCCCGCTGTTTCTGCAGGCCTAAGCAGATAGGTTGTCCAGCACCCATTCACATTTGGAGGGCCAGGAGCAACTCAAAGGACCACAGAGTGGGGCAAATCCACTGTATACACACACAAAAAAGCCAACAAGAACTGCAAAATCCAGCATGCTCTTGGGCACAAAGAGATCCCAACTGTCCAGACACAGACACCTCCGTTCTCTGGGCCATGTAAGGCCTGGGTTCAGAACAAGCTGCTTTGGTTTCATGCCGGCAACCAGCCAACGGCTCGGCGATGTCCTGTTCCCAAAGCAGGTACCCAACCCTGCTAGGTTCCCCCAGGAACAACTCTGTAAAAGCCTTCCATGAGAAGGAGCTGATGAGGCAAGCATGCATTTCTGAGCTGCAAAGAACCCAATGACTGCCATTGCCTTCTATTTTACTACCCCCTTGGTAATGTGGATTGCTGCTTATACCCCGAATCTCAGTTCTGAAACACCGGTGGCATTTGCTTCGCCCCAACAGAATTCAACTCTTGACCAGACTGCTTACCTGCCCCCACGAGCCCCTCTTTGCCATATCGGTCGTAGACTTCACGCTTGCTCTCTGTAATCAGAAGGCATCTGGGTTAGGCGGGTTACCCTTAGAGAAGAGATGTGACGCGAGCAAATGTTTCTGGCCTTGGCATGGAGACACACACTGGTCATACATATGTATCATGGGCAGTGGTAAATTTGGAAGTTCAGGCACTCCTCATGACAGTCCCTGGAGCCACATCCCTGATGGGTGTCCAGAAAGGCAGGCAGGCAGTCCTATTGACCCATATTGACAAACCAGGTCTAGCAGTTCTCACCTCTACCAGGAACAGGTCCTTGAGGAAGTTAACGGGTCTAAATGGCCCATTCAAGAATAAGCCACCCCAAAATACTCTGTGTCACAACAGGGTGAAATGTCTTGTTGCAGGGAAAATCCATTTCCTCCCCAGCTACTGTGAGGGCTGCAGCCATGCTCAGAGGGAACAGGCGAGTCTGAAGTGGGCGGCAGATGACACCGTTGTCCCTGCTAATCCCAAAGTGCCAAGGCTGCGTCCCTGTAGGGCCTGGCTCCACTACACCACTGACTGTGGGGCAGAGAATGCTACTGAAGCCAACAGTCCTCGTCTTCTCTGACAAAGTCCTACCCATGTTAATAATTCAGCACTTACACAGCATGCTCAGAGAGCTTACATTACCTCAATAATACTTTCAATAACCCTGAGAAGTAAGCCAGTATTATTAGAACCATATTCCAAAAAGAGAGCTGAGGCCAAGTGAGTGTAGCTAGCCGCATGCAGCTTATGTTTAGTCTAAGCCACCAAATGGCCATGCTGGCTGGAGAATGATGGACTTGTAATCCAACACATCTAAAGTCTAAACTCTGGAGCTTCTCATTTCAGGGGAAGCCCAGTTTACCTCAGGTAGCCTGTCCTAATGGTCCAATGTATTTCAAGGCTTAAGTGAATGTACTCAACTTCACCCACCAGCTGCTGTTTCCTATATCAGGCAGGGCTCTGCAGTAGATTGGCAAGAGCTTAGGAAGATGGGAAGCTGCCTTATACTGAGTCAGACCCTTGGTCCATCTAGCTCAGTACTGTTGTCACTGACTGGTAGCAGCACTCCAGGGTTTCAGGCAGGATTCTTTCCTAGCCCTACCCAGAGATGCAGGGGACTGAACCGGGGAATATCTGTAATGCAAAGTAGGTGCTCTACCACAGAACCACGGCTTCTGACTCCCAGTTGTTTAACAACAACAGTGATAAAAAGGTCCCCACCCTAAGTTATATTGCTGCATTAAAGAAAGCTTGGGACAACCAAGAGTGGTTTTTTTGGGGGTACGAAGACTAAGCTCCATCCAGTTTTAGTACTCAAAACAAAACCCTGGGCTCATAATTCTTTCAGTCTATGAGCGTCATCAAATGGGGGGAAATTGCGGTTCCCTGCCATCGCTTCTCTGCCCCTACTCCTTACCCACATTACTTCCTCTTTCTTCCCAGAGAAGAAAGAGGAAGTAAATAAAGACCACGTAGCCCATTCAGGGGGGATTTTTTATCATGCCGCTTTTCCAGCACACAGCAGGAAATGGGGGTGTATTCCATCTCCAAAACAAAGTTGTATTAAAAGGGGTCCATTTTGTGATGGAAAAAAGACAAGAAGGAGTGGGAGGCGTGCAGGAGGCAGATGGCGGCATCTACAGGATGAGCGCAAAACCAGCGTGCGATAAAATGGCAGTCTGATGACACACACACCCATATGCCTTTTGCACCAGGCTCCAGTTGGTGGATCTCAAGGTTTTAATTAAAAACAAAGGACCACTGCATGTCATATCTGGATAGTCTCCCCAAACATGTAATTGAGCTTCCAGGTTAGAGCTGTGAACAAACTCTGCTCCTTGAAGGAATGAGAAATCTCCTCAGCTTGCAGAAACGGACCCACGTACAGGGTCAGAAGCCTGAAAGAACCAAAACAAACAGAAAGGCTGAGGGGGTTCCGGGGAGGAAAGTAAAAAGGCCACTTTCTTACTGTCTGAGAGTACTTCGTAGGCCTCTGCTATCTCTTTGAACTTCTGCTCAGCATGCTCCTTGTTATCTGGGTTTTTATCCGGGTGCCACTGCAGGGCTTTCTTCCTGTACCTGTTTAATCCGCAAAGATACAACGACGTAAGGTCCAGTGCCACAGAGACCCCCTCCCCTTCTCTCACTTCGGCCTGAGCACTGTCTCCACATAGCTGCATCCCTCCATAGTCCTCTCCACCTCGACCTTCTCTAATGGCCTGACAACATTCTACTCCTACAAGCAAAGAGAGAGCCTCAACTCTGCATGGAATGAAATGATCCTCGCTCGCTTCTGTGTAACGTTAGACTCTCTCTTCCCACAGGAGCAGGGAGTCCAGTGGCCAAGACAGGAAGCCCCAGCTCAAGGGAAAGCAGTTATCTATCATTGCACTTCCAGATGCTCTCCAGTAGGGGGCACTTCACAAACAAATAAACAGCAAAGGATACTGAGTAGTAGTAGTATTTTTATTGGCTTAAATATGTAGCGTGCAGCTTACCCGTTTTCTTTTTTTTACTTACAAGTAAGCACATGGGGACCTGATCCAGACTACAACTATTGCATGTGGGTAGGTGGGTAAACCTTTCTTTACTAGCTGCTTGTTTTACTAAATTCCCTGTTCCGGAAATATAGGAAGAAAACCAAATGGGACTCCCCCCACCATTTTGTTTTTAGCCCCTGCACCAGGGGGGTGGGAGAGGAATTCAGGAAAACACATGGAGGATCCTAATCTGGATCAGGGATGCACTCTTACTTATAAGGAAAAAGAGAGAGCATGCCACACATTATGTATTTAATACACTGTTAGCTTACTCTTTAGACAAGCCACCCATAAATGATTTCTGAAACAGAGGACCCACAGAAGGTCTTCTATGGCAGGAGTGGGGGATCTGTGGCCCTCCAGGTTTTGTTTGGACTACAACCCCCAACAGCTCCATCATGTATGGCCAATAGTCAGGGATGATGGGAGTTGTAGTCACTCCTGCCCTACAGGGAGCAAGAAGCGGGTCCAGATATTTGGCTCATTGGATAACTTGCTTCAAGAGTTCCTGCCATACCTCTTGTCCTCTTATAGATGTGCTGCTGCCTTAGGGAACATCCAGGCTGCATTAGCACAAAGGACAGGTGGGCAAGTTCACAAAAGTGGATTTCGGACACCTTGGGAAAGGGGAAATCACTGATGTAGATATTTCATGCTATAAAACTTTCTCCACGTTGCAGTTTAGTTCCTGCTTGACAACTTTTAAATTTTGTATACTTTTTAATGTTTATTGTTTTTAACTGTTGTAAACTGCCCAGAGAGCTTCGGCTATGGGGCAGTATATAAATTATTATTATTATTATTATTATTTATTTATATAGCACCATCAGTGTACATGGTGCTGTACAGAGTAAAACAGTAAATAGCAAGACCCTGCCGCATAGGCTTACAATCTAATAAAATCATAGTAAAACAATAAGGAGGGGAAGAGAATGCAAACAGGTACAGGGTAGGGTAAGCAGGCACAGGGTAGGGTAAAACTAACAGTAGAAAGTAACAGTAGAAGTCTGCACAACATCAAGTTTTAAAAGCTTTAGGAAAAAGAAAAGTTTTTAGTTGAGCTTTAAAAGCTGCGGTTGAACTTGTAGTTCTCAAATGTTCCAGGCGTAAGGGGCAGCAGAAGAGAATGGACGAAGCCGAGCAATGTAATACATAAACAAATAAATAAATAAATAAAGTTCCCCTAATTGGGCATTTCTGGCCAAAGAACATTTAGATCCTATCACTTCCATTACACTGTAATATTGTCATACGTTTGTAGAGGTGTACAAAATTATGCATGAAATGGATAGGGAGACATTTTTCTCCCCCTCTCAAAATACTAGAACCATGGGACATCCCATGAAGCTGATTGATGAGAGAGCCAGGACAAATAAAAGGAAGTACTTCTTCACACAGCCCATAGTTAAATTATGGAACTCGCTACCACAAGATGTAGTGATGGCCACCAATTTGGATGGCTTTAAAAGGGGGTTGGATACATTCCTGGAAGCGAAGGCTATCAACGGCTACTAGCCCTGATGGTTGTGTGCTATCTCCAGTATTTGAGGCAGTAAGGCTGTGTGCACCAGTTGCTGGGGAACATGGGTGGGAGGGTGCTGTGGCACCATATCCTGCCTTGGTGGTCCCTGGCCGATGGCTGGTTGGCCACTGTGTGAACAGAGTGCTAGACTAGATGGACCCTTGGTCTAATCCAGCAAGGCTCTTCTTACGTTCTTATTGTCATTCCTATTCAGAAGGGCAGAGGAGGGCAGATCTCCAGATGGTTTGGAGTTCAACTCCCAGCATTCCTGAGTACTGGCCATGCTGACAGGGGGCTTCTGGGAATCAAAGTCCAAAACACCTAGATATCTACCTTCTGCCCTCCCCTTGCTGGTCCCATACTCCCAGGTTGTCCAGAGTGTTTATCTCCCACAACCTCACTTTCTAAAAAAAAAAAGTAGCTTTACAAAAAAGGCTCTCCCTCTCCCATGTGTTTATCTTAGTGTGAGGTGGATAAAAATCAATTCACCCAAAAGATCAGATTCCTTCCCACACACACACACACACACACGCAAAGTGTTAATTCTAGCAAGTTTCTCTTGTAAAAATTAAAACCAATTCTGAAATTTCACAGTTGCCACTCACCATCTGTAAACAGATTTAAGTACTGTAGTATAAACAACAACAACAACAACAACAACAACAACAACATATGGATTGCATGAGCAAAGGTTTTGGATCAATAACTGATGCAGCATAAAGGTCCTATTGAAGAGCATATCAACATATTTTAATGGCAACATCAACCAATCAGTATATGTTCGGGAAATATTTGAAGCAAAATTTGGAAAGCTGATTTAAATGACTTATTTATTGTAGTTATGCTAGTCTTCACTTTTTTACAGTGGTCCTGCAAGATAAGAGCTTCTGAACATTTAAGTGAACACAAATTGGACAAATGTATTACAAATCAATCCTCAGTTGCAAAGTCCCAGGGAAAGTGAATTCTGGATGTGTGGCATCTAGTTATTTGTGTTACAACAGCCCTGGGAGCTAGCAATGGAGCTCAGATCGATTCTACCAGGCCTTAAGCCTTCTAGGTTTCCCACAGGGAAACCGAAGTGGAACCAAAGGAGAAAGGAGAGAAACCAAGGCAAAAATACAGGAAAAGTTCAACACGCAAGGCTTCTTGTGAGAGCCAAAGGCAAAGTTGGCAATAAAGTTGAACTCCTGCATAACAATCCAGTATCCCCATACAGTAGGAAACGCTGCACTCTGGATGCTCTCTGTTCTTGACATTAAGGCAATCGTGAGGGCCTCTTTTTGTCTATGACCCTATTCTCTATCTGGGCTCACTGTGCCAACACTACCACATACCACCTCCTAGGCCACGCTGAAACACACTCTACCACCACAGCAGGCACAGGGTGACAAAAAATACCTCCCAACAGTTAGGCCCGGTGAGCAGAAAGAGAGAAAATGCAACTTACGCCTTTTTGATGTCATCTGGTGAGGCATTACGGGGCACCCCCAGCGCTTCATAGTAATCCACCATGGTGTTCACTTGTGCTATGCTGGAAAACTGGAGTGGGAGGCAAAGGACAGTATATAAGGCTCCTCTTAAAGCACCTCGTAGTTGTTGTTGTTGTTATTATTATTATTACTTACCATTTTTCCCCTTGCAAGGAGCCCAAGGCAGCTTACATGGTCCTCCTGCTGTTCATTTTATTCTCACAACAACCCTATGAGGTAGGTTAAGCTGAGAGTCAGTGATTGGCCCAAGGAAACCCAATGAGCTTCATAGCTGAATGAGGACTAGAACCTGGGCCTCCCAAGTGCCAGTCTAGCACTCAAATCACTATACCACACTGGCTCTCAAGGATAGCCTACCTCACCTATGAGAATCCAAGAAGAATGACCTACTATACTGATCTGAGCCCTCCAGAAACACAGCAAAGGGACCCACTGATACACCTGAATCAAAAGTCCTACAATTCCTGGGCTCCTTGAAACTCAGGGCACTACTGCAGCATGGAAGCTTGTACATGTCATGAGAGCCAGTCGCTGACCCTCAGCTTATAAGCTACCTCACAGGGTTGCTGTGAGGATACCATGGAGAGAAGGAGGGCCAGGAAAGCTGCCATAGATTGAAAGCAAGAGGGGGGGAAGGCAGGCTATAAATATATTAATGAATAAATAATAATAAAATGTGTTTTCTACCAAATTAGGGATGAAATGGTGATGAGGGGTAGGAAGGAGAACCCGAGGGAGGGGGAATGCTTTTTTCTGTCTAAACATGCATAGGATTGCACCTTAAGCCTCTTTTAATGCCATCCAAGTAGGTGGCTGTTATTACAACTTGGGGAAGTAAATTCCAGTTTAACTATGTGAGAGGCAAAGAAGTGTTTCCTTTTAACTATCCTGAATCTTCCACCATTCAACTTCATGGTACGAACCCGGATTCTAGTGTTATGTGAGAATTATCCATGGTGTGGAGAAAGTGCACATCATGCACAAATTTTTCTCCCTCTATACTTTCTTCACCCCATGTCATAATTTTATACACCTCTATCACACAAACCCTTACACACCTTTTTTAGAAGTTAAACATCTTGAAATCTTTTTGCAGCCATGCAAGGTACATAAAGATCAATGAAGGCTTAGAAAATGCAGTGCAGCAGACTGGGATTTCAAGTAATGTACAGGCAGGAATCCCACATCAGCTCCCAACTTCTTTGCTACGGTCCTTGACCATTTCCGAACAGGACAGGATATGCCTCATCCCTCCTTCTCCTTATCAAACTAGTTCCTAACTTTGAAAACATTTAAGAACCCAAGTATTTAAAAAAGGAAACAGTAATAAGAAATAATTTAAATTAAATCAGGCAAATGCCTAATATGCAAATGCCTAATTCGCATATGCACCAGCTCACTAAATCCAAGGTTGTTTATTTTAAGAGAACAATTCAACATCACCACCAATTTGTGCTTTAAGCAAGATCCGTTCCCCCAGGGACAGTTCCCTGTGCTGCAGGGTGTCAAGTTCATCCCCAGAAGCCAGCATGTAAGGCAGACTCTGGCATCTGAAAACCTCACAGTGCAAACCAAAAACCAGCAAGCATTTGGATGTTTTCACTGGAGACCTTTATTAAATCCTATCTTCGCTTCAATGGGTTTGAAAAGTGAAAGTGAAACTGACGTTACCCCAAATACTCACTCTCAAATCTGGATCCAACCCAAGGGCTTTTAAACAGTTTCACTTGAGTTACATCAGTTCTAAATCATACCAGTGATGAATTAATTCTAAATAACGGCAATAAAACTACAAGCGCATAGCGATCTTGGCTGATGCCTCCAGAAGCCCAGATAAGAGGTCTGGTTCAAGCTGCAATACCAATTGGTCTTTCTATCTGTTGCCTTAGGCCAGGAGTGGGGGAACTTCTTTCAGAACCAATTCAATTTTGAGGAGGGATCAGGTGAGCCACTTTCCAAGGGTGGGCGGAACTAAAGACAAAGAGAGCAGGGCCAAAGGCAAAGAAGGTGGGGCCCCAGCAGCACACGGTAGGATAAAGCTGTTACTGCCAGTAACTAAGCCTTAGGAGAAACATCCCAATCATTTACAATGGAGAAAAAGTGGCACAAAAGCAGAGAAACCACCAAATGTTCAATGGTTGTGGGAAAGGGGGCACAGCCATTTGCAAAACACAGAGGGCCAGATTTTGCCCCAGGTCTGAGATGCCTCCACCCCTGCCTTAGGCCCAGTGCACTCAGAGTGCCAGGGTTGCTTGAAACACAGTGATGTGCCACCAGCTCCATTTGGGAGACCGGCTTGTCTTCTTTCAACCACAGCTAACACCTTCTGTAGCTGAAACTGCCTCAAACTAAGCAGGAAGTGGCTTCACAACAATCGCCTTGTCACATGGAGATGTTTGTCTTTTACAGCAGCCCCACCGCACCCCTGTTCACGCTGTGGGTTAGGCCTCAGAGCAGAGAAATCGGAGGTCCTGCCAGAGAACTACCCTTGCAGAGAGACAAAGCGAGCAAGCATCTCAGCTGACCCAGCTCCACCACACCAAAAAGGGTGCTGTCAGCCCAGCCATTCCTCGTTAAGTGTCTTTATGCCTTAAGCGGTTTAGCAGCCATTAGGTTTTTAAGAGATTAGGCGGCTGCAGGAGGAGCAAGAAGAGCGGCCGTGGAAACCCTAGACAGAAACTCTGCCGAGGAGTGTTATTGAATTAAGAATGTGGCCGCCTGATTGTGAAGCTCAGCTTGCCTGTTGACTCGGGGATCCACGCTTGCCAGTTCAGCTTTGGCATTTAACGCATAATCAGAGGTTTACAGGCTAGGGGTACACTGGGATGAAATAGAACAAGCGCCGAGCGCACAGCCCCTTGAATCTTGGATATATATACTCCACCGTGTACTTTGCAGACTAGTTGTGCCAGGGCCAGCTCCAGACATTTTGCTGCCTAAGACAAAGGGCACCAGAAAGCCCACCCCAACTTCACATACAGAGGGTGAACAAACTGCCAGTGGAATCTCACTTCAGCACTGGCAAAAGGTCAGCATGCCAGTTTAGGGGACATAAGTCAAGGCTATGTCCCATACTGACCATGCAGCATAGCGGGGGGAGCTCAGGAGGAACAGCCATTGGGGAGCTGCCACTGTTTTTCTCCACATACACACACATTCCAACATCCCCTGCCTGCAGTGGCCAGAGACCTCACTCTGCCTAACGGTAGGGACGGCCCTGTCAGCTACTAAAATGATCTCCTTGTCTTGTCTTGTCTTTTTTTTTATGCTGCTACACATCAGCATTACCTTCCTTTGAGCTCTTAAGTCTTATCTTTTTGTTTATCTGATTCAAGATATACAGCTTCCCTTTGTACTAATCTTGTTTCTATTTATATGGCTTTTCATCAAAGTGAAAACCAGTGCAGTGTAGCGGTTAGTGTTGGACTGGGGCTTGGGAGATCCGGGTTCTAGTCCCTACTTGGGCATGAAGCTCACTGGGTAACTTGGGGCTAGTCACTGACCCTCAGCTTAGCCTGCCTCACAGGGTTGTTGTGAGGATAAAATGGAAAGGAAGATGACCATGGAAGCCGCCTTACATTCATTGCAAGAGAGGAAAAAACAAGATATAAATATAATTAATAAATAACGTGTTTTCTACAAAATTCAGAGTTAAAATGATAATTGGAGGTGGGAAAGGGAGAGGGAGAGAGAGAGAGATGCCCCCTCACAACCTCATTCCAAATGTCAGGCTATCCCTTCTCTCCTCTTCTGCTGCGTTCTGGCCAGACTCTCAAGGAGAAGGCACCCTGGTACAGCACACATGTTTTGAATGCAGAAGGTCCCAGGTTCAATCCCTGGCATCTCCAGATAGGGCTAGAAAAATTCCTGTTGAAACCCAGAAGAGTCAGTGGCCCAATCCAAACCTGTTTTCTCCTCAAACATGCTGCCCAAGTTCAGACAAGACAACAAGCCATGCCCAGGCAGGTAATTTGTCAAATGATGTCCAGCATGATGCACCACAGTTTAAACAAGCCACCATGATCTTGCGAACTGGGCCAGTGTTGGCAATATTGGGCTATCAATGGACCAAAGGTCTGATGTGAATCAAGCAGCTTTCTGCATCCTCCCTCCCAGAGCTTTGGCCCCTTCCTTACCTTCCGGTTGCTGCTTTGCTGGGCTATTAGGGCAGAGACAGCCTCCACAACACAGAGCGGTTTTGCCTCCTCTAGGAAAGAAGCAGAAAGATTTCCTCTCCCTTAACACTGAAGTGCCAGTCCTTATTTTCACATGTAAGGTGGTGGAGTATCTCCCACCATGACCTGCACATCTCCTCCCAGTTCTGGGCTCAAAGGGGTGGACTTCCAGGCTAAAGAATGTGATCCCAAGCCACTTGCCCCAACATAGCACATTTCTTCTACAGAAACAAGGAAAATTACACTTTCCCATAGCTTTTATTTCATGGTACTTTGCATCATTTGCATAGAATAGCGTCACCTTAGATTACTTCAAAAGTTTCACAAATTAAGGGTGCAATCGCATCTTCAAACAGAAAAACATCCAACAACTCCCAGCATTCTTCAGCCAGTCATGCTTGCAGGACTTCTTTCTTTTTTCTGTCTAAACATGCACAGGATTGTGCCCTAAGTCATCTCCCAGCACTTACAGTTTAAACTCCTCGTGCTTAAATCAAATACTTTCATCAGCAGCTTTTGGCAGAGGGCTTGTCTAGAAACTTAGCCATTACTTATTTCAAGAGAGTTGGTCTTAAAAGCAAAACAAAACACTCCTCTCTCACCAATTTACGCGTAAAACCCTACCTTGCTTGTAGCAAAAAAGCCTGCCGCGTTCAGACGGCGGCAGCCGGAACCCCGACTCTCAACCTCTCTTCTTCTACACAGGAGGGGTGGGGGCGTTTCTCATGATGGAAATATGCATTTTGTCCCAGCGGGCCTCCGTTTCTCCCTTTGTTTTGCCTTGTCCCGTCCGACCAAATGCACAACACATCCGGCCCCGGGGGCCGATCGCGTTTCAGCTTCTGGAGTGTTCTAGCAGCGCCTTTCGCCCGCGCCACCTAGGCCAGCCGCTGAACACCCATTTCCCTACCGGCAAGAAGAACTGCCCATGACACGCATTCGCCGCCAGCAGCAGCAGTACCTTTGGGTAGCAAACGTTTCTTCCCTTTGCAATTTGGGTCAGGGACGGCCCAGACGTTCCCAAAACGAGACGGTGTCCCTGTTGGGGCCCCCGCCTTTTTTCCCTGCGCACCTCCTCCATCTTTAACCCTAGCCACTCCGAAGGACACTCCTCATACCCTGCGTTAATTAAACTGGAATAGCAACTACGGACTGGCTCCGTACACGGATCAAAATTCTCCACTTGATAAACATGTTTTGAAAGGAGTGCCGGGGTACGCGGACGGAGAAGGCGGGGCGTCATTATTATTATTACTATTATTATTACTATTATTATTATTAACTACGCTTTAATCACCCTGAATGCGGGTACCACTGGGTGGTGGTAGGGAAGGAACGAAATCGGAGAAGGGCAATTATTACCAATCGAGCAACTTCGAAACACTTCCTAGCTGTTTCTGCGATGCACTGGCAGGCAAGCTCTGATCTGCCGCTCCAGACTCCTCTACTCCGGGGCGACCTGCATTTCTGGAACGCTCCATACTGCCAGGGTCTTGAGGGGGCGTACTACACCCCACACACACACTCCACCCGACCCACCCCTTACACTACTGTAAGGCCGATCTCCTCGCTTTTGTTTCATACAAAGGCATACGGCGCCTTAGCCAATGCCCCCACCCGTCATGCAGGGCTCATCCAAGCCACATACCTCACCACTTGAGGAGGCTCAGTCCGGATCGCACCATGGCCACCGCTACACCCCGCTCACCCTAGACGATGGACACAATAATGTTGCTGCTGCTGCTGCAGCTCTAGTCTTCGCTGCAGCTGTCAAGCGAAAAGAAGGCCGGCGCCTAGCCAACAAGCCCAGCTCAGCCCTGAGGATTGGCAGGGGCGAGGGCCAATAGAACGCGCGGCTCCATTGTGATGTCAGAGTGTTGCACTTTGAACTGATGAGGTAAGGCAACCCAACCACAG
The DNA here is from genome assembly GCF_023053635.1 of Elgaria multicarinata webbii. Lineage (NCBI taxonomy): Eukaryota > Metazoa > Chordata > Lepidosauria > Squamata > Anguidae > Elgaria > Elgaria multicarinata. The sequence goes on along the minus strand of NC_086172.1, from coordinate 76,374,568 downwards.
ACAACAGCTGGTGGAGACGCCGGTGGAATTCTCTGGACTGGGCGGCGGGTGTTGCTGAGGCACGCAGCAGAGTGTCGCGCTGCCCATCCCACGCGCAGCCTCGGTGAAGCGCGCGCGCATCCTGGCATGCCAGGGCGCGCGTGAATTCGCACACGGGGCGGTCTGCGGAGGACTCCCTTTAACGGATCTGCAGGTTTCTGTGTATTCCATGCTGAGTTCTCATTCCCAAGGGAAAGCAGGCAGCCCTGGGTCTTGGGGTTCTTCTTGCCCTTTCTCTCTCTGAATATGCTGCGGCTGAGTGCTATATCTGTTTGGACTCCACTGATGTTTTTTCAACCTCTGTGTTGTGTTGCCACATGCATGCCCCCATTATTGAGAAGGGTGAGAAAAGCCATTTATAATGTACAAACACACCTAAATTTCAGATTGATTCTTTTGGATGATCACAAACTAATCAATTAGACTACTACAGGGACACCCTTTTAATACAATTAACTTAAGGTACAATCCCATGAGAGTATTTAGGTCTGGCACAGTGGAGTGCAGATGAAATAGTTGATTCATGTTCTGACCTATGGAAATGCTGCACATCCCAAATCCTTAAGAGCGGAAATCCTAGCAGCACATCTTCTGCTGTATCAGGGTTGAACCCCAGAATCTGTTTTTCAATAGAAGGATTTAGCCCTGAAATGTGAAGAAATAATGGGGCATCTACTTCTGAGCAAGTGCAGAGTATCTGTCTCTCACCACCAAGAAATTTCAAACAGCCCAGACAAAGCTAATGCTCCCTCTCAAAGGGGGGAGGGGTCATCTCTAGGTAGGCCCAAGACCTTAAACTTATTATTTTAGAAAGCAGCTCAGCAGTAGAAAATCAAATGCACGTGGAAACTAGTGGGTAGCAGTAACACCACTTAAGAGGTGATGTAGCAACTTAGGGCAGGCAAGATGGATGGAGAAGTCAGATGCAGTGACTCAGCATTTGGGGCACTGCTGGCAATAGCACTTTCAGATCTCCAGGATCCAGATGTAAGAGGTGTGGCTTGGGAGAGTTATGAGGTGGAGCCAATTCTTGAACAAAAAACAAACACTGATGTGTGGCTGGACCTGGAAGAATGGCCCAGTAGTTAAAGGGTGGAGCTGTGAACACTAGCAAAAAGTGTGTGTGTGTGTGTGTGAGAGAGAGAGAGGTCATAAACTTAATGTGAATGAGTCATATTAAAGAACTTGGGATGCAATCCTATGCATGTTTAGACAGAAAAAAGTCCTACAAATCCCAGCATGCCCCAGCCAGGTTGTAGGATTTTTTTTCCTGTCTAAACATGCATAGGATTGCACCCTTAAACACTTTCCTCAGTTAAGAACATAAGAAGTGCTCTGCTGGATCAGACCAAGGGTCCATCTAGTCCAGCACTCTGTTCACACAGTGGCCAACCAGCCATCAGTCAGGAACAGCACCCTCCCACCCATGTTCCCCAGCAACTAGTGCACACAGGCTTACTGCCTCAAATACTGGAGATAGCACACCACCATCAGTGCTAGCAGCCATTAATAGCCTTTGCCTCCAGGAATTTATCCAACCCCCTTTTAAAGCCATCCAAATTGGTGGTCATCACTACATCTTGTGATAGTGAGTTCCATAATTTAACTATGTGCTGTGTGAAGAAGTACTTCCTTTTCTTTGTCCTGGATCTCCCACCAGCTTCATGGGATGACCCCGGGTTCTAGTATTTTGAGAGAGGGAGAAAAATGTCTCCCTATCCACATTTTCCATACCACGCATAATTTTGACCACCTCTTTCATGTCTCCCCTTAGCCTCCTTTTTCTTCAGCTAAACAATCCCAGTTTATGTAACTTTCCCTCATAGGGGAGATGCTCCAGCCCCTTAATCATTTAAGTTGCCCTTTTCTGCCCTTTTCCCAGCTCTATAATATTCCTTTTTAGGTGTGGTGACCAGAACTGTACACAGTATTCTAAATGTGGTTGCACCATACATTTGTATAAAGGCAGTAGGATATTGGCAGTTTTATTCTGAGTTCTTTTTCTTATAATGCCTAACATGGAATTTGCCGTCTTTACAGTGGCCGCACACTGAGTGGACATTTTCATCAAGCTGTCCACCACAATCCCAAGATCTCTTTTTTGTTTGGTCACTGCCAGCTCAGATCCCATTAGGTTATACTTGAAGTTGGGGTTTTTTGCCCCAACATGCATCACCTTACACTTGGGGCTCCATCACACCAGCATTATAGCCCACTGTCGCCCTGTGTTGTATGTTGATGAATCACATGACGTTGTCCCTTTCCTGCCCTGATCTTGCCTCCCCCCCCCTTAGTGCTGTTTTTTGGTAGTCCAGTTCTTCTGGTAATGCAAAAGGACACTGCTCTACCCTCAACGTGTATTTTTAGGGGGCGTGTGTGTCTAAAGGCAGTCTGGCTAACAAAAAGAAGGGCAGTGTGATTCTTCACTCAGCCGTGAAGGGGGAGGGGGAGGTCCCATTTAACTCTATGTTCTTACTCCTGAGTAGGCATGACCAGGGCTACATTGGCACAGTGATAGCTCTTAAGTAGAGTTTTCAGCATGCCAAGTTTGAGTGAGATTGGTCCATCCCTTGATTTTTTAGGATTTTTTTTAAAAAAAATTAATTCCCCCCCCCTTTAAATCCTTTCCCTGGAAGTTCACAAGTACAAACAATCACTTTCCTTTCCTTAGTAAGCCTGTCTCTGTTCAATGGGGTTTACTCAAAGGTAAGCATGCATGGGATTTTAGTATGAATTGGATGTAAATGCAGTTGAAATCAATGGGATTTACACAATGCTGCAATCCTCTCCAGATAGGATGCTCCAAAGCCTCCAGGCAGGGTGAGGGAAACAGGCATAGCCTATGCAACAAGGAATACCTACAAAGGTACATAGGAGAGAGACTTTTCCCGAAGTGAGCTCAGTAGCAAAAGAAGCTCCTTCCTAGGAAAAAGCAGTGCAAGACCAGGAGTGCCCCATGCCAATTACTAGGGAGGGCCAGAGGTGTCCAACAACCAGCAGCTAATGAACTGTAGGGGGAGGTACAAAGGAGATCTGAGAACGCATCTCAACAACGGAACAACAGCAATACACTGGTGCGCAGGAGAGGAGAGGTATAAAGATGAATGAAACATAAAAGCACAAAGGTATAAGTGCTCAGGGTTTCATACGCTATGGAAACGAAGGCAGATAATTTGAGGGCAAACATGTAGGTGTGATGGAGCTCTTGCTTACATTGAACCACATCTGCCATTTGGATGCCCACTCTCCCAGTTTGGAGAGATCCCTTTGGCGCTCTTCACAATCCCTTTGTGTTTTAACAACCTTAAATAATTTGGTATCGTCGGCAAACTTGGCCACTTCACTGCTCACTCCTAATTCCAGATCATTAATAAATAAGTTGAAAAGAATTGGTCCCAATACCGATCCCTGTGGGACCCTACTATTTACTTCCCTCATCGGGAGAACTGACCATTTATACTCTGTTTTCTGTTCTCTAACCAGTTACTGATCCATAAGAGGACCTCTCCTCTTATTCTATGACTACTAAGTTTGTTCAGGAGTCTTAGGTGGCAGTGTCATGACACAGGCTCTGAACAACAGGCCTGGCTGCGGACACTCCTTGCTCAAACCAAGCACCACCACTTGATACGCCTGAGGTGAAGGACAGTCATCACCTTTCTCCAAACTATGTGGAGAAAGGGGTTAAATGGAGAAGGATTTCAATTATAAAATAATGCGCTGTGAATTATATGTGCTGAGGTGAATTATTGTGGGTGCTAAATGAATAAACTTCAGATGCTAAATGCCAAACAGAAACGTGGGATTTAAACAAAATAATTAAAATTTATTTTAAAAGTTCACAAGCTTTGTTTAAAAATAAAACATTTAAAAACCTTTTTGAAAACTCGCATCTAATCCTTTCACCCATTCACATATACGCTTTCCTGTCACACACACATTCACTCTTGAATTTTATTATCAGTATTGTTTATTTTACACAAACTGTCTATCTGCACACCCCACTCAAAAGACACCACTCTCTATACTGAACCTCAAACTCTCCAGAACCCAAGTACTCTACACACCAAGAGCTAACATACAGAGCTAACACAGAGAGAGTTCAAGCACTAAAGGCTAAAGACTCTAAGGCCAGAGCTAGACCTAAGGTTTATCCCAGGATCATCCCGGGTTCGTCCCTGCCTGAGCGCTGGATGCCCTGTGTGGCACTTAGATGAACAGGTTTGACCCCAGGACAATCCTGGGATAAACCTTAGGTCTAGCTACGGCCTACGAGTACCTAAAAGTCTCTCACAATCCCCTCAGTCATTCCCTTATATATCACTCCTTCCCCCTCCTAAGACATTCTAACTCCACCCACTCAAGTCAAAATTCTAAGCACCACAGACTTACCAATTTCAGACATGCATTAGGGAACTGACTTGTGGGGTGTAATGCCACAGGGGGACTTTATCAAAAGCCTTTTGAAAGTCCACATGCTTCTCCAGCAAGTTAGCAACAATGTGGCCAGGGCAATTAACTACTCCTGTGCACTGCATTTTTTTTATGCAGTTGATGGTGCTAGATATAGAAATTACATATGCAATAGTGACCCCAGGCAGGCATGAGTCAACTAGTTTAGCACACCTAGAAGCAACCAAGTGTGCATGGTGATGAACTAGTTGATGGCTCTTGAGATTTAGCTTCCATCCCTGAGAATTTACCCCCGACTCTGAGATCTAGCGAAACTAACTGCTGCAAGTCCTTGTTAGGCCTTTTGGGAGACCTGAGCACCATGCTTTCCAAGGCGTGTTACTCATCACTTATGGATGGAAGCAACACAATCCATGCAGTCCTGTGCATGAACATTCAAACCTATGAAGAGGTGCCAGGTGTGCGTGAGGAATGTCAGGCTCTCACAGTAGTCCAGAAATATGGGGGAAGCTGTGCATCAGATTTCTATGACAAGAGTCAGAGTGGAAGTTTAAATCAACCTGACCTGTATTTTTTTTTAAAAAAAAAAAAAGCTTAGGTTTATGCTATCAATGTGACATTGGTTTAATATTTAAATACATTAAAATACGCAAATATCCCCTCTGGGAATAGAGCCCACTCCAGACAGGATGCACAAGAACACTGCCCTTTTTATGGCCTGGCAAGTGTGAATGCTAGAACTTGTTTATTATTAAACAAAGGAAAGTAGCCACTCTTGAAAGTTTGCCCTCAGTGCCACAAACCCAAGCTTGTGGTGCGATCCCAGGCAGGGGCTTATTTGTTATTAATTATTAGTATTACCTATTATTATTGCATTTATATCCTACCGTTCTTCCATCATGGAACACAACACGGGGATTCCCAGGTGGTCTCCCATCCAAGCAGACCTAGACCTGCTTAGCTTCAGCAAGGTGGCTGCTTTATGTGCCTCCAAACCATTCCCTGGGACCATGCGTCTTTGAGCCAAGGATGGGTTCTCTAGAGCTCAGCTCCAGAATGTATTCATTAAGGCAGGTCTCATCCAGAGAACAGGTTTAGTGGGATTTTAATCTGTGTGAGCACTTGCTGCTAAAGTAGAACAGCCTCCCGGCCTTGCTGGCATACATCTTTTTCAATTACTTTCATCCCAGGTTATGGTGGAGAACAGAGATTAACCATCAACTTGTTCAACAGGTTGGTGTTGTACTGGTGTGATGTGTCATCCATCTCACACATCAGCAGAGACTTTTTTTCGCTCAGTCTGCAAGCTAGTAGGAAAGATGATTGTCTCTAAGTGAGTGCAAACCACTGAACCTTTGCCACGAGCTTCCATGCATCTGGGTCAGAGGGTGTGGCTTTCAGCTGGGCTTGAACTCCTGTACCTTCCCCACCACCACTGGAATAATCTCTCTAAAGCATCTGTGGAAATGCATACATCTCTAGAGTTTAAAATGCATCCAAGAGATTGCTTCCTATTGCCTAAGGTTGCCAAACCAAGACCCTAAGAAATCTTCTGTACTTCAGAGGCAGAATTTCCTCACTCCAGTTCTGAATTAGCAGGAAAAGCTATACCTGGTGGAATTTTTCCATCTATTTAAACTACACAATCTGTATACAGAAGCCCTTTTTTTTAGAGCTGGGATCTAGCTCTTATACATCTAATACATCAGCCTTTCCCAATCTGGTGCCCTCCTGATGTTTTGGACTACAACTCCCATGATTCCTAAGCATTAACAATGCTGGCTCGGTGGTGCTGATGGGAGTCCGAAGCATCTGGAGGACACTAGGTTGGGGAGCACTATTGCACTGTTATACACTGAGCACTATTTACAGTCATAGAGACACCCTGGTTCTCTAAGTATCTGGACCAAGGGTGATTCCTCCTCCTTTCATGCATGGCAATTGGGAAGGGAATGCAGAGGAGCCATAGAGGTGGTTCACCTATCAGGCAACTGTTGTTGGTTCAAGCTCCCCTGCTCTTTCCAGATATGGTATCCCATTTCGACAAGGCCTCCCAATACCTGCGCTCAGAAGAGCCAAACCCTGGGGTCCGAATAAATCCTGCAGAAAGAAATACCGATGTGCCGCTGAGCTTGGGCAAACTGTTCAGCTCCCAGCACCACAGCTAGACAGGCAAGGCAAGCCTGCTATTCCCCAGGAAATAACGCAACTGTGGAGACCGACAGCCAGATGGTGACCTTTAATGGACACAGGTTGCTCACTTTCCTCTTGTATTTTGGGGTTCAGAGAAGAGTGCACATGATAGATTCCCTTTCTCGGTGAGAAGGAACAATGTCAGGAAAGACATACCGCATATCACTAAGGGCAGAGTCATTCTCCTCCGGGCTAGGCCCAAGCTGAACCTTTGCCACTGTGGTGCTGCCTCCTGCCTTGGGCCCTTCAACTGGCTTGCTTTCCTTCTCCTTCATGTTGTCTCCTGCCCCTGGACTCTTGGCTCTGATAGGCAAGGGAGCAGCAGCCAATATCTCACCGGGCCCCAGTGTCCTTTTGTGTATTCGCCGAGTGCTTCCTCGTCTTTTCTTGGGGATTGCCAGGTGCTGCCCCACGTTCTCCATCTCAGACAGGCTGTAGGCCATGGCCCGATATAGTTCCTTGTCTTCATTCTCGGGGTAGGCAAAAGAGGAGCCGGCACTCTGTGGCCGGGGCGGAAGTCGGATATCAGCCGCAGAACTCAGCACCTCAGGTTGTTCCTGCTGGATGTGTTCCACCCTGGCCTTCAGGTTGTTGGTGAGGTCTGGAAGAGGCAAGCAAAGGGGGAGGGGAAGAGCAAAAAGAAAGAGACCTTCCCATGCCCTTCAGCTTGGGAGGCCCAAACCCACGGCAGCTTAAGAGGATCTCATGTTGTGCCCCAGTGCTGCATTGCAGAGGTTGCACACAAATGAAAGCACATGGAATAGGGGCAGCATTCCCAGTTCCTTGCCCCATCAACAAGCTTGACCCAGGGAGGACCCACAAGAAATATGAATAGAGAATCCTGACCACACTAAATCTCTCCACTTGAACCAATAGGCTGTGGGTAAAGCATGTGCCAATGAAAGCCTGGTTCAAGATAGTCTAATCCAGAAGTTGGCAACTATGGCCCAAGTGCTACGTGCAGCCTTCACCCATTGGCTGGCATCTCCTCTTCCTTCCAGTATCAGCCACCACAAGGGGAATGAGAAGGGTGATCAGCTGGCAAGCCATGGGAGGGAGGGTGGAAAGGCTGGCTCTGGCCCCACCCACCAGCAGCTTTGTCTCTGCCCACTGCCAGCGTGCGCCCCCAAAGAGACACCCTCTGAGGCAATGCAGCCCTCAGTGGAAAAATGGTTGCCCGCTCCTGGTCTAATCCTTACCCGGCTGTCAGTGTATAATGACATGGAATGCCCTCCTCCCTCCAGAGTTCACCCAGTCTAGAGTGGGCACCAGGTATTCACACATAGACCTTTTCTGCACTGAAGATCTTCCCTCCCAGGCACATGCCCTTCCCTAGTGTCCCCAAACTTTGCTTTCTTACCATGCACTTCTGCCACTTTGAGCTCCCCATTCTCATCAATCTCTACCCTCTCCTGCCCATGCTCAAGGATCCTGCAAAAGAGAGCGAGATGGTTTCCCCAGCTGTAGGAGGAGCTGAAGCACTTGCCATACAATCAACAATGTGCTCTTCATTCCCCCTGCGCCCACGATGGAAAGGCATTCTTGGCGACAGCTTCCCCAACTCCTTCCGGCTAAAAATTCACCATAATCCAAAACTGAGCATTTCCCAAGAACTGCTGTAAGATTTAACCACTTGAGTTCGCTCTTAAGGATTAAGCTGAGATGGAGTGGATGTTTTCAGTGTAGTGTTTATAAGAATATTTTAATTAATGTTTCATGCCATACAGTTTTTACATTCCACAAGCCAGAGGACAGAGGGTAGGCTAGAAATCTAAATATATAAATAGATGATTTGGCTGGACAGAGAAAATGCACTTGAAGTAAACAGGAAAAAAATTAACCAGCTGTTCTCTGCTGGGGTCAGAGTTGGTTATTTATATTGTTCAATGTCTTCATCAGTAACTTGAACGTGGAAGTGGTAAGAGCAATTATCAGATTTGCAAAGAATACAGAATGGGAAGGGTTTGCAAACATTCTAAAGGATAAGCAATATATTCATAATTATCCCATAAAAAGGGAGAGCTGGCAGGAAGAACACGAAATTCAACAAGGACCAATGTGAAATGTTACACACCGCATAGCATTGACACGCTCTCGTTTGCAGTATTGTGTTCAGTTCTGGACACTACAAGTTAAAAAAAAAATCCCCACTCATAATGATTCATAAATAAACAACAAAAACATAAAACGTTAAAGGGTCTGAGTATATTTAGTCTGTACAAAAGAAGATTCCGGGGAAGGGGAGGATGTGCTGACAGCTTTTAAATATTTAAGAATATACAAAAAAGAAGGGGCAGGGAGGGACAGGAAAACAATAATGTTCTTAAATTTCAGGGTATTACTTAGGTTAAACATTAGTATGAATCTGCTATTTGTAAAAGTAGCTCAACACACATGAGGCTGAAAAGTGCTGATGAGCTTCTCTTCTCTTGTATTATTTGCACTGCTTGTGAATGTAGTACTTGATGGACAGAACACAAAACAGGGGTCTGTCTTCACGGCGCCAGGTTGGCGCTACCTCTCTCCTCAACCCCATGCTTTCTCTCTCCCAGGGTGTCATCGGGTAATCCCAGCACTGAGGAGGGAGTGTGGGGTTTCTGGGCAGCCATCCAGGTCCCAGACCAACCCCTCCTTCTTCCTGGTGGGAGTCGACCAATCGCTGGTCGCCTACCACCAACCTCCACCCCTGGGTTGGCTGTGGAGCAACATTACATGGCAGAAGCACCGTGTTGACGTTACTCCCTTTGAAAATGTTGGGGTAAATTCCCGACTTTTTCAAATCAGAGCATTGCGGGGAGGTCCTGCGGTGGCTGGGAAGCTGCGCCTGCACTTGCATTGGCTGCCTATACGTTTCCGAGCCCAATTCAAGGTGCTGGTCTTAACCTATAAAGCATTACATGGCTTGGGACCACAATACCTGATGGAACACCTCTCTCCCGACATGAACCTACCCGTACACTGCGCTCAACATCTAAGGTCCTCCTCCGAGTGCCTACTTCGAGGGAAGCTCGGAGGATGGCAACAAGGGAGACAGCCTTCTCAGTGGTGGCCCCCCAATTATGGAATGATCTCCCTGACAAGGCTCGCCTGGCGCCAACAGGGGCCAAATCTACACACAGAAGAGACGGAGGAAGAGGCGGCAGCGGCGAAAAGTTCCCAGGGCTCGGCGGCTTCGCTGGTGAGTCCTGGCCGCCGAGCCCAACTCCCCGCCGGCCTCCTGCTGCCGGTGAAAGAACTACCCGGGTTGGAGAGCTCGGCGGAAGCCAAGCCCAACTCCCCGCCGGCCTCCTGCTGCCGGCGAAAGAGCCACCCGGGTTGGAGAGCTCGGCGCTCTCCAACCCGGGTGGCTCTTTCGCCGGCAGCAGGAGGCCGGCAGGGAGTTGGGCTCGGCAGCAAGGACTCACCAGCGAAGCTGCCGAACCCTGGGAACGTTTCGCCGCCACCGCCTCTTCCTCCGTCTCTTCTGAACAGGTATCTGCACTAGGAGTTTCGGGGCGCTCTGAAGCACCTTCAGGGCGCCCCGACGACTGTGTGTAGATTTGGCCCTGGTTATCTTTTCGGCGCCAGGTCAACAAGACCTTTCTCCTCCCGTGCATTTAACAGCATTTAACAACATATGCTAAGTTTGTTTTTTAATGGACCCCAGAACTGTCATTGTTTAAAATGGATACTATTTTACACTGTTGTTTTTATATTTTTGATGGTTTTAAATTTGTATACTTTTTAATGTTCACTGTTTTAACTTTTGTAACCCGCCCAGAGAGCTTCGACTATGGGGCAGTATATAAATTTAATAAATAAATAAATCTAACCAATGGGGCACAGATCCACAGCCACCTCGGGGCTTTCCCTGTGTGTAGACAGGCCCCAGGATGCGAATGTACATTCTAGGGTCAAACATAATGCCAACTCATGGGCTGACAATACACAAATGAGCTCTGTGTTCACACATTCCCTCCTCTCCCTCTGCTTTCCCTTTGCACGAAAGGTGGGGAACGTTAGTTATTGGCAGTAAGAGCTATAAGCTAAAACATGCTGGCATTTTGGCCCCACCCATTTTGTCATGCCCATCACTGGGATATGCCCCCCCCCCAAGAGCGTGTCAGATATTGAATTTGGCCCTGGGGCTAAACAAGGTTCCCTGCCCCTGCTTCGCACGATCTGCTTTAATGTTTCTGCTTTTGCAGAAACTTTATTTTGCCTTTGCATCTGATTCTGGGACAGGCTAGCTCCAGTGCCACCACCAGGCCCTCCTTGTCACCCTACCTCCTGGTGGTTATGCGTTTGCCGTTGATGTACTTTGTAGATGTGGAGATGGAATTGAAGCCTATTCCCAATTCAGCACCGGGTCCAAAAGTAGTGAAGAAGTCTAGGATTAAAGGTAACAACAACAGCATCACTACTGATGGGACGGAGAGTTGCTGGCTAGTGCAGGCCCCAATAATGCCAGCAGGATGATAGAGGCCATGAGCATACATTTGCTACTTAAGGGACAAGGTGGGGTGGGGTACAAATTTAACATGGGGAAACGCTTCTCAAATATCAGATATCATCTGTCAGGTATGCTTTAAGGTAGATTCCTGCAATGAGAAGGGGGTTGGACTCGATGGCCTTGTAGGCACCTTCTAACTCTACTAGTCTATGATTCTATGATCCTATTTGAAAGGTAAGGATGAACGGCATCCCTATGAATGGACAGAGCCAGAGTGAGCTAGCAGAAATCGAAAACAGAAAGCACTTGGAGAAACACAGAGGATAGGTTCCATCAAAGCCTGCAATGACCATTTCCAGTGCCTGTGACCGATTGCCCACTGAATTGCAAGAGCTGTTCAAGGGTGCAAGGCAATGGGGCATGAATATGCTTACCTGTCTGGCCTGGAGCGCTGTAGGAGCAATAGGAGTAGGTGCCACCCCCCGGCATGACCCACTGAGAAATTCCTCGTTGTTCATCTGTAAAGTATGGAGTGAATTAATAAATTGAAATCTGTGAATTAACATTTTATTATTACTACTATTATTTGATTACTTAGTGTGGTGGGCTTAACTAATTTAACTCTACAATTCAAATTTGCACTTATCCTGCTTTCTGATTAATTAATATCCTAAAATTCAAGCCTGTTGCTTGTTTATTTTTGTACCTTTTTAATGATGACACCTTTGTTTGAATCCTCATGAATAACTTGAGCTGGTGCGCGTAATTGCCACAAGGATCGCCATCTTAGTCTGGGCATCTGATGATGTGGACAGTGTCCAGGAAAGCTTACGCCACGACAAATAAATGCATTTGTCTTTAAGGTGCTACAAAACCTTGTTGTTTATGTGACCTGGGGGGGGGGGGGGATCTACACTACTGCTTTTAAACTCTTTAAAGCACTTTGAAAACATTTTGAAACCTGTATATGCAGTGTGTCCTGGGCCCCAACAGTTGTCAAAACTGTTATAAAGCGCTTTAAAGCAGTAGTGTAGATCCCCCCATAGTGATTAGAATGCAGGACTGGAGAGACTCAGGTTTGGCCCTGAAGCTCGCTGGGTGACTTTGGGCCAGTCACCTCACAAGGTTGTTGTGAGGATAAAATGGAGAGAAGGACCATGAATGCTGCTTTGAGCTCCTTGGAGGTGTGTGTGTGTGTGTGTGTGTGTGTGTGTGTGTGTGTGTGTGTATGTGATAAACAATCAAATAAAAGACCCTTGGGTTAACAAGACGTTTGTCTCATGAATCTGATTCTTGCAGAATCTAGCTATTTCTTCACTGGAAAAGGTCCTGGGTGTTGAGGGAAGAGCATCAGCCACTTTGGATGCCCCCCCCTTTTGTTTTTTCCAGAAAAGCAGGGTATAAATAAATTAAATAAATAAAAACATGGCCATATCTCATAGGCAGAACTCATCAGGCTCAGTCCGTGTCATCTCAATGTAAAGAAGGATCTCAGGCACCAATGAAGATTTATTTTCCTTTTTTTAGCCCTTGCAGGGGGATGGAAATTTAGGAAGCAAAAGTTTCTGGGTGCGAAGGTTTAAAACCTCCCCTAGCTGCACACAGTGGTCCTGATCTGTATCGGGCCCCAGGCTTACTTCAAGGTTTTAAAAAGTCAGGATCAGCTGCATGCTATGTATTTAAGGAAGCATGTAATTTAGCCCTCAGGCAGCAGGGTTGGTGAAGATGATCTCTCCACATAAGAATTGCTGTCAATCAGAGCAGACAGCACTGAGCTAGAAACACCGCTTTCGAAGGCAGCTTTTTATTTTAATATCTTGTCCCCCTTATACTAGGTGAGGCACATACCAAAGATGTCAGTGAAGGGATCTTGTCCTTCGAAAAATTCTCGGAAGACCTCGTCTGCATCCCGAAAGGTGAACATGAGGTCAGGAGTCCCAGTTGAGCTCTGATAAAGCCCCATTCCTTGCAGAAAACAAATCAGACACCTTTTGTCATCATTTCCAGGAAGGAAAGAAGGGAACGAGGATGGCTTGTGGAGGACAGCAGGGGAGAGGATTTCCCCTTTGGCCATAGACCCAGAAGGAACAGATCTCTCTGCTGAATGCAGAGTGGAGAGCTGGCCAAAAAGGCGTACAGCAGTGGAGGGAAACTACCATTCTCCTCAATAAAAGTTCCCAGAGGGGAAGCCGCATTTGTCTCTTGCAGCAAAAACAAGAAAAGGGGGGGGCAGGACTTGTAGCAACTTGAGGTTCATCAGGCGAGCGTTTTATCGCACGCTCGCTAGCTACTGCCCACTTATGAATGTGTGCACATCCTTTAGACGACAGCGTCTGCCTCCTGCATGCCTCCCGCTCCTTCTGCTAATTTTTCCATTGCAAAATGGACCCCCAAATATCCGATTTTTTTTAAAAAACGGAATGTGCTGCGATCTCCTGCTGTGTACAGGAAAAGCGGCACAATAGAAACAGCCCCTGAATGGGCCACGTGGTCTTTGTTTACTTCCTCTTCCTGTTGGGGAAGAAGAGGAAGTAATGTGGGACAGAAGCCGGGGCGGAGAAGCAACATTATTATTATTATTATTATTATTATTTATTTATATAGCACCATCGATGTACATGGTGCTGTACAGATAACACAGTAAATAGCAAGACCCTGCCGCATAGGCTTACAATCTAATAAAGTTGTAGTAAACAATAAGAAGGGAAAGAGAATGCAAACAGGCACAGGGAAGTGTAAACAGGCACCGGGAAGGGTGAAGCTAACAGTATAGAGTCAGAGCAAACTCAAAGTTTAAAAGCTATAGGGAAAAGAAAAGTTTTTAGCTGTGTTTTAAAAGCTGTGATTGAGTTGGTAGTTCTCAGGTGTTCTGGAAGAGCATTCCAGGCATGAGGGGCAGCAGAGGAAAATGGACGAAGCCGAGCAAGGGAAGTAGAGACCCTTGGGCAGGCAAGAAGCATGGCATCAGAGGAGCGAAGAGCACGAGCGGGGCAATAGTGTGAGATGAGAGAGGAGAGATAAGCAGGAGCTAGACCGTGAAGAGCTTTGAAGGTCAACAGGAGAAGTTTATATTGGATTCTGGAATGAATTGGGAGCCAATGAAGAGATTTCAGAAGCGGAGTGACATGGTCAGAGCGGCGGGCCAGGAAGATGATCTTAGCGGCAGATTGGTGGACAGAGACCAGCGGACTGATGTGAGACGAGGGGAGGCCAGAGAGGAGGAGGTTGCAGTAGTCCAACCGAGAGATAACCAGTGCGTGAACGAGAGTCTTGGCAGAAGAGACAGACAAAAATGGTCGAATCCTGGCAATATTATACAGGAAGAAACGACAAGATTTAGCTACTGCCTCGATATGAGGAATAAAGGAGAGCGAGGAATCAAATATAAAGCCAAGGCTACGAGTTTCCTTGACCGGAGTAAGCGTGACATCGTTGACAGTAACAGAGAATGAGAGGTGAGGAGAAGGTTAATTTTCCCGTGTGATGACGGTCCTTAAAGACTAACAAATTTATTCTGGCATAAGTATTTTGTGGACTGATGAAGTGGACATTGTCCATGAAAGCTTATGCCAGAATAAATGTGTTAGCCTTTAAGGTGCCACAAAATTCTTTGTTGTTCTTGATATAAGGGCAGTCTCTCAGTGCATGCATCACTTGCAAACAGTAAAACAAGAGGAAAACTCCCAAAATAAGAGTAGAGGAGGAACAATTCATAAAAGGAAGACAGATAGAAGAGTTGATCAATCATGAAACCAATCCAGCCAGGTGGCTGTTTCTCCGGGAGAATTTTTATGCAGTGAAAGTTCTACCTCCAGCTGAAAATAAAGTAATGTATTTTCAGGGGAGGAGGGAGGAGGTGTAGTTTGTGAGTCTAGTATGTAGCACATGCCAGGTACACGTGGAGAATATGCTGTTGCATCCACTAGTGCAGGGTTCTTACCTGTGCTTAGGCCCATAAGCCCTTCGAGCCCATAGAGGTCATAAAGGTCACGCTTATAATCTGGAAGAGAGAAGGAGGAAGAAGATACCACTCCCATCTTTAAGTGTGTTCAGCTTTTGTGACAAACCTGTACATTGGGTTGGATTGGGAACCTCGGATAAGGCTTGCAGGCTGGAGGTTCCCCACCCCTCCAGCCTATTCAGATGACATACTAAGCCACGGTTAGGCCACTAACCCTTTTGCAGCAAATGGTTAGTGAGCATGTTTAAACCATCATTATGTAGTCACCATGGTTAGGAATGGTTCACATGACACACTAAGCCATAATGTTTAGGTCAAAATGCTTAACCACTGTGGCTTAGCTTGTCATCTGAACAGGGTCTTTATGAATTCCAAAATACCGCTGAGACCCCCCATCCTCTTGCTGCAGCACTGGCACCATGGCCATAACCAGCAGCAAAGCATTCAGCAGCAGAAAACACTGAACTTCTAGAAGTGCCCCGGACACGTTTATCTGATGCTTCTTTATCAAAGACAGAAGGAAGAAAGGCTGACTGGTTGGCCAAGCAATTACCCAAAGGGATCATCTCAGGGGACATGAGGTGAATGGGGAAGGGGGCTGCACAGTAACCCAGGGTGGTTGAACTGTCAACAGGCCAAGCTGTCACTTCTGTGGCACATAAGGAGTGAGAACTGGAAGGCAGCCATTGCTCAGGAGACATGTGAACACTGTGCACACTGCAGAAAATGTCTCTAGGAAAAGGCAGGACATGGGGCATAGAGGAGCACACAGGGAACAGGGGAGTGTCTATACAATGATACATTGGCGCCATGAGCCCCCAACCCCCCGCACTTGTGCTCCTCCAGGGTTGTCCCCACAGCGAGGAGTTAGCGCAAGGTTTGCTTCAATCAGAGGAGGAGGAGGAGCTGCCGCCGCCCTGTGCTCTGCTGCGCTGCTGCACGAGCACCACTGCACATCCCCAATCCCCCTCCCGTTTTTCTTTCCCAACCTGGGGCTTCCCCTGCCAAGCATTCCTGTCCTCTTCACTGCGCTTAGAAGCACCCGTAGCTGCTAAACATTATAGTACGCAATTCGAAAGAAATGCATGCCTAGTTCCACATGCTTATTGGGAGTTCTGGATTTCAATTTCTGAAATGCAAGTCTCCCAGACAGGTGGGAAATACTTTTTTCCTTTTCTTTTCCTTCTTTCTTTCTTTTAAGATGAGAGACATTTCAAAACCAGTTTCCTCAGCCCCCATCCCTCCCGCCGCCAGAAGAAGAAGCGCACCGTGGCGCACCCCCTCCTCCCTGTCTGGCCAATGGTGACCGATCAGGGATTGCCATTGGCTGGGACACACCTCCGCTGCAAGTCTGGAGCAAGGCGACAGACGGAGATGCACCATCATCGCCTTGCTCCACAGAAAAAAATCGGGGTAAGTCCCTGACTTTTTAAATTCGGAGCTTCAGGGGAAAGCCCTGGGATGGCCCCGCAGTGGCTGCTGTGTCATATATTTATGACTGAATGCCACTGCAGAGCCACCCCGCGGCTTTCCCCTCATATAGATAACCCCCAGCTCAGAGATGGCCCAACCCCAAGGATGGGGAATGGAGAGAAAGGTCTGATCTCTTACTGTCTGATAGCACTTCATATGCTTCTGCTATCTCCTTGAATTTCTTCTCAGCATGTTCCTTGTTGCCTGGGTTTTTATCTGGGTGCCATTTCAGTGCATGCTTCCTGTACCTAGAACATTCCAGGGAGAGAGACCTGACTGTAGGCTTACCATGAAGATAAGCCACCTTAACCTCACACATTGTGCCAATTAGCAGGAGACTTGGAGGTTCATCAGGCAAGTGTTTTATGGCACGCTTGCTCCTGCCCACTTACGGATGTGCTTGCATCCTTTAGGACAATGTCCGCCTCTCGCTTATTCTTCCATAGCCAAATTGACCCCTTTTAATCTGACTTTTTTTTAAAAAAACAACGGAATGTGCCGTGATCTCCTGCTGTGTGCAGGAGAAGTGGCTTGATTAAAAAAACACCTCTGAATGGGCCAAGACACCTGGGCTACACTACTGCTTTAAAGCACTTTATAACAGTTTGAACAACTGTTGGCGCCCAGAACACACTGCATATACCGTTTTCAAAAGTGTTATAAAGCACTTTAAAGCATTGAGGGCGGGCTTTTGTAAATTGCCCAGAGAGCTTTGGCTATGAGGCGGTATATAAATTAAATAAATAAATAAATAAATAGATAGTGTAGATCCGGCTGTGGTCTTTGTTTACTTCCTCTTTTCCCTCCAGAAAGAATGAGAAAGTGCAGAGAAGTGATGGTGAGGAAACACAATTTTCCCCCCATGTGATGACGCTCTTCGCCTTTCACCACCAATGTCAGTGAGATCCCTACTCTCAGACATTGAGATATTCGTTGCTTGACAGCTAAATAAATCAGAGTTGGAGGGGAGACCTTTAGTCCTGACCTCCGCTGGAAATCACTGAATCCCTTAGGCTGAGTCTTTGCCTAAGATCTGAATTTTATTTCTAAGGACAAAGAGAGGCAATCTAGATGGTCTAGATTGTTCTAACAATGAGAGGCAATCTAGATGGTCACCCCTCAACTCTCAGTGTATGGAGTAGGAGACTTCAAACACAGCTCCAGGACCTCCAATGAAAAGTGTACGTGGACCTCTAACACATCTTGGAGCATCTAAATCAAGGTTCTCACAGCCACAGGAAAAAAAGGCATTTGCGTTCCCCTCATCCCATCCAAAGGATCAATGGGAATTGCAAAGGGAACTGGCTGGTTGGGGATGCTGGCACATTATTATTAACAACAACAACAACATTTCTATACCACCCCATAGCTGAAGCTCTCTGGGTGGTTTCCAACACACCAAGACCGGAGAGGGTGGGCTTAGCTTCATTGTTCCCGGTACAATATAGCGGCACCGAATGCAGGGAAACGGAACCCCGAAGAAGGGCAACTTACGCCTTTTTAATGTCATCTGGGGAGGCAGTTTGTAGGACGTCTAGTGTTTGGTAGTAATCGACCATGATGCTGTTGATTCTCTGCAGAGGCCAGCTGCAAATCCAGAGAGAACATGGTGTGACGGCGATCACCCACCCATTCCCATTCCACAAGGACACTGGAGAGACACTGCCAGATCTACACTTAAGTCAAATCATTACAAACTTTGGATAGAATGCAGGATAATATAACACTATGAAAGCAGTATATGGAAATTGGATTGTGCCCCAACAGTTATCAGTGCACTTTAATACCGCTATAAAGACCTGCAGGGTTGTTCCAGCAGCAAAAATAGCCTCCCTTGAGGGTGCCCTAATACACAAACTGTTCAAAACTAGTTCTAGCTACATGTGCAGGAGTGTCATTCAGCAGGAGCAATCCTCCCTCCCTGTGTTTCAGATCGCCTGTTCTTACTCCTCAGGGGTAGCTACATTAATGGCCAGGCAGCTCCCTGGTTCTACATCTAGACACACCATTCCAAAGAATTAAATGGTCCCCAGATACTGAGTAAACATGCCAAAGGCACAAAACTCGTTATAAAAGACCGATTGTCTGAACTTTGTGGATAAAACAGGTAGAAATTATGAGTTATAAAAAAGCAATTGTCACAATACTTCTAACATATAGAGAGCGCCAGAGAGCTCCGGCTATTGGGCGGTATAGAAATGTAATAAATAAATAAATAAATAAATAAATAAATATAGAGCTCCATCACGCCTACTTTTATTCATGGTGCGCATCCGCAATTTCCACTTTCATGTTCTTGAGCTATTTCACCTTGTTTACCTTTTTTGTGGCTCACACTTTCTGGTATCACCACTGTGCTCGCCCCCCCCTGCCCCTTCTCCTTCCCCCTCCAGTTCATTGGTGCTTGTGGTTGATGGACATTCTGGTGGGCGTGGGCACCTTCCCCCCCTTGCTCTGGTTTTGCTGTCTACTGTTTTAACGATTTAGCATTTGATCAATTAGGCCTTTCTGCCTTTCGAGGGGGAGAAATAGCAATGGAGAGCAATGAGAGTGGGGTTGGAGTGGGGTACATTTGAGTGACTCAGCACAAGCCCGGTCGTTTGAGCAACTCAGTATGCCCTCCTCCTTTGTCAGGAAGACCGCCCTTCAATGCAGATGTCCCCAAGAAGAGAGGTTCTGCGACATAGCATTTGGACAGCAATGCATGGGAACAGAAGAGTGGTTCTATCCTGCATGGAGAGAAAAATGCTGGACTTTCCCACCCTAGAAAAGCACAGAAAATGGAGGGGAAGAGGTGAGATGACGGCAGGACAGAAATGACGTCGTGTGAGGGTCATGGGGCAAAACAGTAAACAAGGCAGGATGACAGTGCAATAAAACGCTGGTTTGATGGAGTTCAGAGTGCCTTTTTGCAAATTAATCTTGCATGTATCCAAGATAAGGCTTTTAAATTTTGTGGAGGATTTCCCCACCACCATGAATAAGGCCATGGCTAGACGAGGGGTTAGAGGGCGACGATCTCACAATTTTATGATCACGAGATCATTGCCCTTGTCTACAAGCAGCGTGTGACATCGCAGCCGCCATTTTGGTTTGTTTGTTTTTAAAGGGAAAGGAGTGCACAAGCGCTCAAATGAAAGGTAGGGTTTTTTTAAGAAAAGAAAAGCCCTCCCCTCCCCCCACCCCCGATGGGCACAGAGCTCCTGAAGAGCTCCGTGCCCGGTGCCCAGTTCCTGGCTCCTCGCGGTTACTCACGAGGAGCCGGGACAACCCACGACGCCCAGCTACACGTTCCGCAGTCTCAGGATCATCCTGAGACCACAGGGAAAAATGGTAGGGCGATATCCCTGGCCAAGGGAGGGATCATCCCTCCCTTCTCCCGTGATGCCCTGTGCGTCATGTGGATGCACAGGAATGATCCTGGGGCGATCACCGGGATATCGCCTGGTCTAGCCATGGCCTAAGTGCTAATCTGGCATGATATCTCTGTTTATTTATTCATGGTCAGGGTTAGTGTGAAGGGTAGGCATGATTAGGGGCATGCTAAGGGCCCACACCCCAATAGGGGGCCCCTGATAAGAGCCCCCTGGACTTTCTCCTCTTCTTCCCCATTGCAACCTACTTGTTCAGACAATGGTGGCTGTGGGAAGGAGGAGCAGGAAATGCCATTGCCTGCTTATTCACTGGCTCTCTCTGCCTGCCAAGCAAGTAAGTGGTAGCAATGATGAGAGAAAGGATAAGAAGCAACAGCAGCTGGAGATAATGGTGGTGGAAAGGTAGACTCACTGAGGGGGAGGGAGTCCATTGAGGGCGGACTCCAAGAGCCCTCCAAAACCTGGAGGTGGCACTGACAGTCAGTGTAATATAATGATAGGTTCCAATCCCTGCAAGCTAGGTAGAGATTCCTAGGAAAATAGCACATTGATTGTAAATGACCTTACTTTCTAAAGCCAGTTCCTTTGAAATCAATGCAGTTCTATTCCACGTAAATGTATAGAGGGTCAAACTGTTAGAATACCAAGGCCATGCTTTGTGAGTTTGTGCAATTATTTTGCAAGTTGTTTGTAGGACTGGTTGCCCACACTATCCATCACTGAATTACACATTTTGACTTCTGGTTCAAGAATGCAGTTACCCAAAACCAGAAGGATTGACTTCCTCCTAATTCTGATCTCATTCTAGGGTCTCTGCACCCTTCTTTTCTCCATCTGCTTGCTTAGAGATTCTGGGGGGATCTACACTACTGCCTTTAAAGAGCTTTAAAGCACTTTGAAAACGTTTTGAAAACTGTATATGCAGTGTGTCCTGGGCCCCAACAGTTGTCCAGCTGTTATAAAGTGCTTTAAAGCAGTAGTGTAGATCCCTCCTGAGCTGAGCTCATCCTACACTAATGCTTGACCCCCTTGCTGTGGAGGTCAGCCTTCATCTCATTGCTCCAGGAAGGAAAGAGAGGGCAGCGTGCTATCTGCATCATGGACTCAATAACAGTGGCTCCTCATACCTGCAAAAGCCTCAGTTTCTGCCTTTGGCCTCCTCCGCTATAGGAAAGGACAGTAGGAGCTCTCCATCACCCTTTTACATCTGTCCTCTCTTGATCAGCATGTGCTATAGCCAATGGCAAGCTTGTGCAGATTGTGATGTCAAGGGTGTGAGGCTGAAAGCTCCTGCTCACGACGACCAAGGTGGATAGTAGCAGCAGAGGGTCAGTAAGTGAGGGAGGGAGACTCCAAGCCAAGGCACGTGGGTGTCCTAGGGCAGCAATGAGGGGCTACATTCTGGGTCTAATCACTCATGTAGATATGACATTGTTCTGTATGAGCTGGTTTGGTGTGAGATTCTTCTTCTGCTATGCTGCTCTTGTGTTTCCCATGAGCAGGCAACACACCTACAAGAAACTAGCCTTTTAGTCAATTTCAAAAGACAATTTAGGCAATGGTGCTGCCAACAATCTTACTTGCAGAGAGAAATAAGCCCAATTAAGGGAGGGCAGTTCAGGCTCAGTGGGATCATCCCCCACTTAAAAAGCCCTCCATGAAGGAGTTCCAAGCTAAAAGGGTCTGAACAAGGAAGTGTGCTATTGGACAAGGAAGTGAGGACATCTCTAGAGTTTTCAGATGTTTATCCCATTCTGCCTCTGGGGCTCAGTATAGAAAACAGCCATTTTAAAAGAGCAAAAAATAAATGACAATATGCAGATAAACACATACTACTCATAATATCAGTAGTCTTCCCCAGTTGCTGATGCCAGCTTTGCTAAAAAAAAATAAAAGGAAAAAAAGAAGAATAGGCCTTCAAGTGGCCCTAAAGACTCACACCAGTTTCTTTTGGCCTACAACTGAGTTAGGATTCTACTGGGAACATTCTGTATATACAGTACTGTCTAGTTTGCACTGTTTGTTCTGATTTTATCAGAGTTCTTATTGTTTTAGTTTGTGTTGTGGTTTTAAGTTTTGTTGTACACCGCCTTGGGAGGGTTTCCCCTAAAAGGCAGCTTATAAATCTATTTAATCGATCATTAATAAGAAATAAATAAACACCAGTCCTTTACAACATTCAGGCACCAGAGGAAGGGATTCCAGACCTGGGAAAGAGCAACCGTAAATGGCACTCTATGTGTCTGTCGATAAGCTTCTTGCGGAATGGAGGGCACTGCAGGAAGGCAACCACAATCGATAATCACAATAAAGGAGGCAGAAACAATATGTTAGCTATGTTAGGTAGCAGCTATTTGGGTACTTAACCAGAAGCTGAATTGTGCATTTACAGCAATAAGAAGTTAGCCCTTGCTAGAGTGACCAGATACAAAAGAGGGCAGGGCTCCTGCAGCTTTAACTGTTGTGATGACAAGGGAATTTCACCAGGTGCTGCATGCAGACAAATGGCACCTGCTGAAATTCCCTTTTCTATACAGCTGTTAAGATACAGGAGCCCTGTCCTCTGTTTCCATATGGTCACCTTAAACTATAAAGGATTACAGACACACACATGTCTGCTGTAATGGACTCAGCCATAGCAGAGGTAGACAGTAACTCTGCTGCAGTCCAGCTGGATAAAAATCTGATATGTTCAGCATAGCAACACAGCACTCTCCCAATACATCAGGTAATTACTTTCATTGTGCTCTGGCTGATCTCTGTTGTCTGCCAGGTCAACCAGAAGTAAATAATATATTAATTGTGTTGCCTCTGGCTGGCTGGCTCAGGATTCAGGACAGGGCAGCTGAGCCCACAACCCCAGTGGGATTGAGACAAAGCTGGATCCAATTAGGAAGGCTATTTTGTGATCTCCGTTATGCTGCCTCAGATCCCAAATGCACATGATGAGGATCAAGTGGCTGCAACTCCCTACTAGCATTTAGTTAAAGGTGATGTGCCATGTGGAATCTTCACACTCTGAATTTCTTCAACCCTGCAAGTATCTCAACCCTGCAAGTATGCCTTGAAGCTCAGAGGGGGTGCTGGTAGCACCCAATTGCAGTCAGAAGAAAACCTTGCCTATCTCCAAGTGGGTCCTCTGGCTAGAACTCTCTCCAACAATAGGAGAATGTTGTCTCAGCAGGGAGCTAAAGCCAACTGAAGCTTTATGTAGGCCAACAAGACCTGTAGTGTGGTCAGCACTGCCTCTCCTGAAAGAGCTGACTGGGCTAAAGCCCCCCCCCCATTTTGCTGGGGATTCATCCTCTGTGTCAGTGCCGGATGCTCTGGCAGGGGGGGCTGATTAAGGTGTCTTTTGTCTTACCCCCAAGGAATTACCCTGTGCCTTGTTCTCATCAGATTGTACATTGGAAGGTCTACACCCTTGGGGTCATGACTGCAAGCAGCAGACTGTGAACTGAATCAGGGCAGGTCCATAACAACATAATGTATCTTCTTTAGTTAAACATTAATGGGGTAACATGGAGAGAAGACACAAATCTGTGGCAGCCACATGCTCCTCATAACACATTATTTGAGCTTCAGGTGTGGCTCAGTGAGTTAGGCAAGACTTCCACAAAAGTACTCATAAACTGCGGTGCTCCTCCATTTTGTCTTGGGCATTAGGGGACTGAATTTCTAAATCACTCACCTGCTTCATTCTGTCTGCTCTTAAGGGAACCGTCAAGGCCATGCTTGTTTTCTGGAAGGCAGAAGATATATCATGAGATTATCCACTTCCTCTGCAGATGACTAAAGCACATGATTCACAGGGCCAGCCCAAGACATTTCATTGTTTAAGGCAGAATAGCAAAAGGCATCCCCATGTCACATTATTTTGACACCTGAGACAGAAAATCCCACAAGCACCTCTCCCTCAGAGTAAAAATACAAAAATAAATAAATAAATAAATAAATAACACATTAAATAATTTACAATTTGCTGCTCTTTCATAACTCCCAAATTGGATGCCTGAGGCAGCAGTCTAAATCTGCCTAATGGTAGGACAGTAAAGTGCCATCTCATGAAGGAGGAACATGTTATATCCTTCCCCTCAATGACTGGCCATTTGACAATATTGCAGTAGATTGCAGCACAGGGATCCATGAAAATGTCCAGACATGCTAAACAACACTGTGGACATCACCATATGAGGATAACATCCCACATCCCTACTAGGCCTTCTGCTTCCATATTCTATGCAGGATTAAGCTTGGCTCCTTTACACAGGTTGATAAAGGCTGTTTTATTTCTCGGCAAGTTCTATATGTTTCTTTTTACAGTCAGTAGATCCTGTTGCTGTTATAGCACCATTACGGAAGTACAACCAGCAAGTAAAGTGCTTCATAACACTTCCTAGTGAAAAGGCAGAGTTTCCCTGCACTTTACAATGGTGGAATAAAGGCCATAAACTGCAGGAGGGCCCCTGGAGGTTGACAACATCATATAAAAGGCCTGCAAACTTCCACGAGTAACCAATCTTGATCGCATGATAAAAGCTACATGTAGAGAAGCCCTGTATCTAAAGAGGAATTTATATTGCAGAAGAAAAACCTATTAAGAGTACAGAACACACGGTTGAAGTGACATTTTCCAACAGCACAGCTACTTTAGAAAAGCTTCTGAAAGTGATTCCGAAAAGGCAGATGAAATGTAACAATGGGACACAAAAGGGCATCAACCTCCTGTGCATGTAGGTTGTCCCTCCATGTAACCAAGAATTGTGCTGGGATTGGAGAAAAACAGAGTGAGGGTTTCTATCTACTCTATATTTGTGCCAGTCCTAGACTAGTTTAACTCTCATCCTACACACACACACACACACACACACACACACACACACACACACACACACATCTTGGGAAATGTAGTTTGGTGCTGGTGCTGAGAAGTTTCCCCACACAGAACTGCAATTTCAGGGATCCCTAGAGAGAAGGATGTTGCACCAGTATCAGTGGTATAGTGGTACATTTTCAAATACAGGTGCCAGTCCCAATAGCCATGCCTGAAATAGAGTCCAAAATGCCAGCAGCTATGTTGACCCATATCAACAAACCAGTACTAGAATTTTCCATCTCTACCAGAAGCAGGTCTTGGCTAAAGCTATGGGTCTAAATTGACCATTTAAGACCAAGCTCATCTCTAATAATAATAATCCTGGTTCTTCAACCCTGCGAGTCCTAGCTCCACTACAACACTGACCTGGAGGCTGCCTTGACAGTGCCGCATTGGAACCACGTTCCCCCTAGGGTGACCCTATGAAAAGGATTGAAAGAGGAATTTCAGCAGGTGTCATTTGTATGCATGCAGGACCTGGTGAAATCCCCTCTTCATCACCACAGTTAAAGCTACTGAAGATACAAAAGTGGTCAGGGTCCTGCAGCTTTAACTGTGGTGATGAAGAGGGGATTTCACTGGGTGCTGCATGCGTACAAATGACACCTGCTGAAGTTCCCCTTTCTATACAACTGTTAAAGATACAGGAGCTCTGTCCTCCTTTTCATAGGGTCACCCCAGTTCCCCCTAAACACTGTGGTTTTGCTTCTGTGGGGTGGAGCTGGGTAATCCCCATGCCAAGGAGAGAGAGCAGGGTTTCTGGTGGTCCTCAGAGTACTGGAATCGTGCCCCCCCTCCTCATCCTAGCTTCTTAACAGCATTATAGGCCGCCGGGTAAAGCAGTGCACTGGGCTCTGCCTACAAAACCACTCACAGGAATAAAAATGTAAATTATCGATAAAATAAACTTATATTTATTGGTACCTCCAACAAAATCAGTGTTTTGACATTAAAAAGACATGCTGTACAGCAAAGATTGATCAATACAAACGTTTGGACAATATAACATGAGCCTTGAACTTGAAAAACAAAAATTAGTGTTAAATTCTGGTCTGTGCATAGATTAGCATGGGCCCCCTATGCTCGTGGGGGACCCGGACAACTGCCCAGTGTGCCCATGTGTTAAGATGGAACTGCTTCCAGCAACCAATTGGAGGTTGCCTTCAGCCAGGGAACGCCTCCAGAGCAAAGCTGGAGTGAGGTTAGATGGTGGAAGGGCCATATTCAC
Organism: Elgaria multicarinata webbii; assembly: GCF_023053635.1. Classification (NCBI taxonomy): domain Eukaryota; kingdom Metazoa; phylum Chordata; class Lepidosauria; order Squamata; family Anguidae; genus Elgaria; species Elgaria multicarinata. Next base: position 76,348,579 of record NC_086172.1, on the reverse strand, counting down.
CTCGTTCCAGTGAAAAGGGTTGGGGTAAGTTCCTGACTTTTTAAATTTGTGGCTTTGAAGGAAAGCCCCACAATGGCTGTTAGGTGGATGCTGAGTTCTATAACCAATGCAGCGCCACCACAAAGCCACTGCAGGGCTTTTAAAGCATATAGACAACTCCCAGTATACTATTAAAGCAGTGTAAATAGACCCAAAGAGAAAAGGAGAAATACAGGAAGATGAGAAAAGGGAACATATATGTTAAAATCATTAAAAGTGGGTCCCATGTTGCAAATTGGAGTTAAAGGTGTGTCCCACGTTTGAAAAGACTGTAGACTACTGGTGTGGACTTCCAAAAAGAGTGCCTCAGGGCATAGCATGGGTTAAAAAGGCCTCTCGCTGAACAGTAATCCAGAGGTGCTTCCTGATGTGGCTTTTATCATGCAATCGAGAGGTCCAGATGTCTTCCACGGGTAACCCTCCCATGTTCTCCCACCACTTTTTCTGTATTTTTCCTTTCCACAAAAAATTGTTAGTTGGAAATGACAGATTAGCTGCATACTGTCATTTGTTTTGGTAGCATTGGGAGCCATCTGTTTGAAGCACTCAGGATCAATCTGTGCATCACCAGGGCTGGATCTACACTACTGCTTTATAATGGTTTAACAGTAGTGACAACTGTTTAGGCCCAGGACACACTACATATACAGTTTTCAAAACGTTTTCAAAATGTTATATCCTGCTTGGTGTAGATCTGGCCCAGGAAAGCAAGGACACCAGTGAAGAAAAATCACAGTACAAGAGATGAGTACACTGGGTCCTTACCATTTGACAGCACTTTGTAAGCTTCCATGATCTCCTTGGACTTCTCTTCAGCTTCCTTTTTGTTATCTGGGTTTTTATCAGGATGCCACCTCTTCAATTTCATTCTGTACCTGTTCAGTTACAAGAAAGACCACAACTGTTTAGAACAACCCCTGAATCCACCCCAGGCTTCCTTTTAAAACACATCTCCAAGGGTCAAAACCAAACACATGGGCCATATAATCCTACAAGGACCAACCAAAAGAAAACAACTTATCTTATGGGTTTTTAAAGGAAATATTAGAAATCTGTACGATTGGGCTGAACCAACAAGTGAAGGCCAAAAAAGGAGAACCCCAATAGGGATGCCAAAAAAGCCAGAGCAAAGGAGTGGAACCAAGGATATAGTTTATTCTAAAATCCAACGTGTTTTGGAACCTAGGGTCCTTCCAAAGGGTAATTCCTCAGGAGACCATGGGTACAGAACAAAAGTTGTATCTTGTGTTTATCGAATTACCCTGAGGAAGGACCCTTAGTGTCTGAAACACTTTGGATTTTAGAATAAACTACATCCTTGGTTTCACCCCTTTGCCTCTGGCTTTTTCAGCATCCCTGAACCAACAAGGAAATTTTTAAGTTCCTACGGGTCATTTGCTCATGTCCAGGTGTCTGCACTCTCTCACACACAATAGGTTGATCCATTCCTACCTCATCACCACACTTAAGACAGGGATGGGCAGACCTCAGATTTCCAGGATCCACGTTATTATTTTTTCAATAGAAGAATCTCGAGGCCCACCAGCTAGAGCCAGATGCAAAATACTGACTCAGGAAAGACATAACAGAGTGCCTGTAAACACATGCCTCAGGCCAATAATTTGGTTTTAGCATCACCACTGAGCTTGTAGCCCTTCCACACAAAAATCCACTCCTGGCTTTCCCCGAGCTTTCTTCATTTTATTTCATTTCATTTTCATTTCATTTATTGCATTTTTATACCGCCCAATAGCCGAAGCTCTCTGGGCGGTTTACAAAAATTAGAACTACAACAATATTTAACAATATACTAATCAGCAACATCACAATAATACTCAAAAATATACTAAATGCAAGTTCACAGCAAAACAAACCAGATAAAAAGATAAAAAGAAAAGAAAGCTTGGTTGGAACAGCGTTTCTCCCCCTGAAGCAGCGCCTCTCTTCAGCTCCAGCCTTGCTTTTAAAGCCTCCAGGTGGTGGGGAGGGGAGCAGGTGGAATAGCTCACCCTTGGTGGAACAGTGTTTCTCCCCCTGAAGCAGCCTTATTTTATCAGCCTTATTTAGGTGGGTAAAGTCATTTTGTTGGTGCCATGTCAGGAGTCAGACATCTATTGCAAATCAACAATAGATCCTGATCTACCATTCATCTTGCATCCTGCCATTTCTTCATAGAATCATAGAATAGCAGAGTTGGAAGGGGCCTACAAGGCCATCGAGTCCAACCCCCTGCTCAATGCAGGAATCCACCCTAAAGCATCTCTTCGTGTTGAGCTATTGAGAAATAGCAGATTCTTAATCTGCACCAGTGTTTGGGGACACAGTGAATAACTACACAGGGTGACTTTGTCAAACACCTTGCAGAACTGGAGCTTTAAAGGGTCAGGAGAGTCCTGTTGACCAGGAGTTGGTGAGCTGAATCCCCAACAATGGTCTCTTGTCAAAGGACATTAGAGAGATGCAAAGGACCTCCATCTGTCCAAATATGGACATCACAGAGAGACAGCAAGGAAGATACAGTGATGATGGTGCACAGGGAAGGCTGGACTGTGGAATGCTCCAAAGACAGACTTACGCCATTTTAATGTCATCATGGGAGGCACCCTGGGAAACACCCAGGACTTTATAATAATTAATCTCATTTTTTCTCCATCCTGTAGAGCGGCCTGAAGGCGCACTGAAGTGTCTTTGCAGACCCATGCAGGGTGGGAACAGGTAGATGCTGGAAATACCTGGTCCTTTAAAATAGAAAACAAAATGATAACTAGTGAGCTCTGGTAAATAGGCTTGTCTAAATTATTAAATTATCTTGGATTGATGCTGGGTCATTGGTTTAAATTTAGCTGGCCTACAGCATCTGTACTGGAAATGTCTGGGGATGGTCAGTAGCTTGAGATAACTTGAGATCTAGAGTGTCATCACACAGGGGGAAATTGCGTTTGCTTACCATCGCTTCTCCACCTGCGCATTTGTCCCTCATTACTTCCTTTTTTGAAAGAGGAAGTAAACAACATGCACGTGGCCCATTTTGATCCTGATACTTCTCCTGCACACAGCAGGAGATAGCGGCAACTTCCATCTTTAAAAATAAGTCACACTGTGTGTGTTTTTGTCACACGAAGAAGGCTAGAAGGGGCAGGAGGTGCACGGGAGGCAGAAGATGTCATGAGAGGAACCTGCGAAAATCCACGAGGGCCCAGTAACGAGCGTGCAATAAAATGCTCGCCTGGTGGAGCTCTTAGATCCTCAACAGGTTGATAAAAACAAACCTATCTGTGTCAGACAGGGCCGCAACAAACAGTATAAGAAATAACAATGTCTCCTAAAGTGTAAATACTGTACTACAGTAGCCTAGAAGCATCTTAATCTAGGATGACATATGAAAAGGAGGACAGGGCTCCTGTGTCTTTAACAGTAATGTAGAAAAGGGAATTTCAGCAGGTGTCAATTGAAGAGGGTGAAATTCCCTCTTCATCACAACAGTTAAAGCTACACTAGCTATAGTAGAGTGTCCAGATACAAAAGAGGGCAGGGCTTCTACAGCTTTAACTGTTGTGATGAAGAGGGAATTTCACCCTATTCAATTGACACCTGCTGAAATTCCCTTTTCTACATTACAGTTAAAGATACAAGAGCCCTGTCCTCCTTTTCATATGGTCACCCTACTTAATCTTTCTTTCACCTAGAATCTTTACCTTTCCTTCCCTGTCAGCCCAGCCACAAGTTTCTGGGCTGCAGCAAATTTTGAAACCTGCCAGAACAGGGAACAGAATACTTACACTGCTGAAACATTTCTTTAAAATGATCCTTCAGCATGATTAAGGCCCTATCCTATGACATACGCAGCGCAGCAGTGAATCTGGCCTAGTTCATCGAAGAGCGATTGTTTTCAAGAGGGCATACTATTCTACTCAGGATAATTCTGTGAAGTGGCCTTGATGGGTGAAAAGTGGCCTTGATTCCACAAAGAATCCGAACAACTGGGTGAAAACCATACCCTACCTCACAGTGTCAAAAAGATGTTCCTGATTATTGTCACATCCTTTGATATTATCATTTTCCATGTAGGCAGAGCCAAAATTGCTGAAGGCTGCTTACCTGGGATAAGGAAAGGGGTGGGTGGGAGTTGATTGTGATGTCAGGGTCTCTGCAACCTGTACTCATGATACATGATTGGTTGGCATCAAGTAGGAAACATGGTGTAAGCCCCAGGCACACTGGCTCTTGGATGGTGGCACACAAATGTACATAGGCTGGGATAAACCAAATAGGCATACGCAGGAACGTAGGGAGCTGCTCTCTGCTGAGTGAGGCCATGGGTTCATCAAGCCCAGTATTGTCGACACTGACTGGCAGCAGCTCTCCAGGCTTCCAGGCAGGATTTTTTCAGCCCTACTTGGAGATCCCGGGCATCAAACCTGGAACCTTCTGCATGCAAAGCAAGAGTTCTACCACTGAGCTACGGCTCTTCATACCACATACGCTAATCAAAATGGGACTCTAATCAGCCGGCAGATGTAACAATAACCCAACAATTGTTATAATGATAACTCAGGCTGTCGATCCACGAACCATTTCAGGATGGCGAGATATCATGGCAGAGATGCTGATAAACAGCACTGGTTTTTTTTCTTTTTAACAGAGAAAGTAAAAGGACTTAACTTACATGGATTCTTTTCAGTGCGCAGTTGCGCAGATACAGATAATAATTTTAATAAGTGGGGGAGGAGCAGGCCCCGTTCCCCTCCTCCCCCCATTTTTTATTTTTACAGAGGTGCAGGCCATTCCTCTCCTCCGTTTTTTTATTATTATTATTTAGCTTGGGGCAAGGGGCTCTTCCGAGCTCCTGGAGGTCTGCCCCCTTCACTGTCCAGCCTATGATGACCAATCAGGGGGGCGCCATGGGCTGTGACAAGCCTCCGTTACAAAAAAAAGTCAGGATAAGTGTGTGACTTTTTTTCAGCAGAGTTTCCGGGATTTGCCCCTGGTTGGCTTTGCAATGGCGGCTGCATCATGTAGATGACCTGCCGCTACTGTGAATCCACTCCAGGGCAAATCCACTCCAGGGCAAACCTTTCATGTAGACATGCCCCAGGCAAGGAACCTTGCTTGTTTCCATCACTTCTATAGGGCTACATGAATACCCTACTGGAAAAACACCCAAGTTGGCCTAAAAGAACTGTATAAGGAAAGGTCAGAAGCAACCCTCCCCCTAAAACTGCTCCCAAACTGCTTGGGGATAGATTGGAGAATGTGTCCCATGAAACCACTGCACAAGCTAATAGGTGGGCATGATGGCTGCAGAACCACCTCAAACACAACAGGGGACTGTCTACACACATAGAAAGCCCCAGGGTGGCACGCGGTGGCGCTGCATCGATTATATAACACAGCAGCTACCTCACAGCCACCACAGGGCTTTCCTGTGAAGCTGTGAAGAAAAAAAGATGGGGACTTACCCTGACCTTTTTCTCTAGAGTGAATTAAGTACAACACATCCACTGTCTATCCTCACTCCAGAGTCATGGCAGAGGCATGGCTGGGTAGATGGCGACCCAATTGGTCACCATCTGCTCGGGCAGGGGGTGGACCCAGCCACTGGAAAACCTGCACTTTTGCTGCTGCATCAGGATTAGCCACTGCCACCCCAAAGCAGCAAAAGTACGAAGTTTTACTTACCACAGTGGCAACTCGCCACTCTAAGGATTCTTGACTGAATGAAGCTGAAAGCTAGGAGGACAATCACATGATTTCCCCAGTAACCTCCAATTGTGGCTTTAGGGAGGGTTTCCCTGAAACAGCCTCTGGTGAGGAAGGTATCTGTATCTTTTTCAATTTCCCCTGCAGTCCTATTCCTCTGCAAAAGGGCCATCTCTTCACAGCTAAGTACTTCCACGCTGACAGCCATGCTTTCTTTGAAGATTTCATTCCATGTTTTGGAGTCATGTCCCTGCCCTCTCACACTCGTGTCCCCCGCACACACAATGTAAGTACACTTCTAAAAAAAATCTAATGACATTCTTTGCTTCCCACTAGACCCTTGGAAATCCCCACCCATCTCTCTCAAAACCAGTTTTGTGAAGTGCACACTCGTCTCATAACAACGTTGTTATTAAATATGGATATCTTTAACTTCATTGAGAAGCATAATGTGATTGGCCCAACATCACAAGAGCTGAAGTAGATCCGCTAGCTCAAGTGATAAATAAATGTTTGCTGAACATGACTAGTATGACTGTACTTGAACACCTTCAGCTTTGCCATTGGAAGAATCAGATCCGTGAATGATCGCTTGCATCTTTGAGGCAGCCCCATCCAACTGCAGTAGATCTCAGAGTCTGAGAAGTCTTGTGCGTTGTCTTGAAGGCCCTCTCTACAACTGATTAAATAAGAATACTCAAGCCAACATCACTGTTCCCAACCTTTATTCAACAGCCCAATGCCCTTTGCTAGCCTCCTTCCTAACGGATCCCATAATTTTCAGTTCTCACTATATTGGTAAGCAAGTAAATTTAGAGGACATGCCTTTTTTTTTGCCTGAGAGCCTTCTTTGGCTGTAGTGGAGCTGATTTGTTACTTGCGGGAGTGATCCTGTTCCCTTTGGCAAGGGACCGTTTTCCTCATCCAAGGGGTTTCGTTCATCACTTGATGTTCTCCTCCTTCGCCCCTCTCCTCCTCCTCATGATGACGTTCTTCTTTGTAGCCAGCCCCTCCCCAGCCCACAGGTGCCTAGTTCCACCCAGGGCCCACTTTGTATCTCCTGGCTGATGACTCCTTCTCATCAGTATCTTTAGTTGTATTTGTATCAGGCATGCCACACTTTCCTCCTGACTTGCCACCAACATAGGGGATTTAATGCAGATGCTGCTAGAATTCATCAATATGGGATTCGTCGTCCTCCTCCTCAGTCTGTAACTCACTGTCTGTGTGGGAATCATTGTCCTCTGCAGGAGACTCGTCCCCTGCCGTGTAGCCCCTGATCTTTCTGACAGGGTACATATGCCTCACAGTCCGCACCTCGTAGATGGGATCAGAGTCATAGTCATCATGATAATTAAACTCCGGGGCGGACCTGTACCTGGTGGGCTCCCCACGAACACAGTGCCCACCTGCTTCCCTAGGGCACACTCTGTCCAAAGGCACACCTGCAAGAGGAGGAGGAAGAGGCATCTTGCATTAGCACTCATGGTCATTTCATGTCATTTATTACATTTCTGTACAAGAGGATACATTTGTAATGGCTTATTTAATTGGAATACATTTTCAGCAACAATGTATCAATCATTTCTTGAAGCAACTATAGTAAGTACTTCCTTTGCAATGCTATATGCTGCTAGCTCACAAGACTGGGAGAGCTGGGGAAAACACCTGTGTGTTTCCGAGCCCAAGTCAAAGTGCTGGTTTCGACCTTTAAAGCCCTAAACAGTTTGGGACCAAGTTAGTTGAAGGACTGCCTTCACCCATTTCAGCCTGCCTGCACTTTAAGATCAGAAAGAGACGCCCTTATCATCTTTCCACCAGTGAGAGAAATTAGGTGGGGAGGGCCTTCTCAGCAGTGGCCCCACATCTGTGGAGCAAACTCCCATCAGAGGTCCGCCATGCACCATCCATGCAGGCTTTTAAAGGCCTTAAAAATGTTTTAGTTTACCATGGTCTTCTCATAATGACTACTGTTTCGCTGCTGTTGCCCTTGTTGCTGATGGTTATTTTATTGTTAGCTTTTATTGTTTTAACTGCTATTTTACTGTGTATGTTTTTATTGCTTTTAATGTTTTAAACAGTTTTTATGTATGTTGTTGTTGTAAGCCGCCTTGGGAGGGCTTCTACCCTGAAAAGCCGCCAAGAAATGTTTTAAATAAATTAATAAAATAAAATAAAACCAGGAAGAGGGATGAGGTGTGTTCTGTAGGGGTTGTTATGTTAACCTCTGCAGCGGTGGTGCAGCCCAATGAAGGGGACGACAAACAGTTAACCCTTGTCTTGCTGGCTTTCTCTCTATATGCACAACTTCCTCTTTGCTAGCCAGCACTGAAGTTAATACCCCTTCACTGCTACAGGAATAAAGGCAACTTGATCTTTAAGTACAGAGAAAGTTACAGAAGCAAACACCCAGAGATGCTTAATCAACATGAAATGAGGGGGCAGCTCTGACTAGGCCTGAATAATATCTCTCAGGTCTGAACACTCAGGCTGTTGACTGATAGGTCCCAGAGCCCTGTAGTTCAACTGTCACATGTGCATCCCAATGGGCTCCTGCCTTTCGTCACTTGCTACACATGTGCTGGCATTTTGGTTGAAAAATGTATTTCTCAGTTTTTGTGTGTTCAGTTCAACCATAACTCATGAACCAACGTAGGTTTTGCCACTGATACCTTACCAATGCCTGGGAGTAGAGGTAGGTCTTGACCTGGCACCAGAAACATGATGATGTTGGTGCCAGGTAGACCTCAGTTGGGAGAGCATTCCACAATTGTGGGGCCACCACTGAGAAGGCCCCCTTCCCTTGTTGCCATCCTCCAAGCCTTCCCCAGAGGCAGCATTTGAAAGAGAGAATCAAGCTGATGATCATATTATAAGGCTCGATTCATACCAGGAGAGGCGCTCCATCAGGTATTGGGGTGCCAAGGCTTTAAAGGGTAAAAGCCATTACCTTGAATTGGGTTTGGAAACATACTGGCAGCCAGTATGGTCTCCACTATCAATCTGGCCACCCTTTAAGAATAAAACCCAGTCTTTCATTTTATCCTGGCAGGATCTATAGTGGTATTGAAGTGAACTGACAACTGTTGGAGCCATGACACATCTACACCAAGCAAGATATAACAGTATGAAAGCAGTATAAGGAACGTGTCATGTGCCCCAAAGGTTGTCAGTGCACATCAATACTGCTATAAAGCAGTAGTGTAGATCCTGCCTCTGTATACCACTTTCATACCACTTTCATAGTGCTATATCCAGGAGGGAATCTACATGTCGTACTGAAGGCGCTTGCATGCGCCCCCAGTACGCCCCCAAACTGATGGTGTAGATTCCTGCCTACTCCGCTTCCGCCGAGCTCTCCGACCCGGGTCGCGCTTACCCCGGCAGTAGGAGGCCGGCGGGGAGGCGGCGGCGGCAAGGACGTGGCCGGATTCCCCAGCCGCCGCCTCCTCCTCTGTCTCTTCTGGGCTGCAGGTAGGCAGGAATCTACACCATCGTTTTGGGGGCGTACTGCGGGCACATGCAAGCGCCTTCAGTACGACATGTAGATTCCCTCCTATTTGGTGTAGATCTGGCCTCTGAACACAGGATGCTGCCTTGGATTGAGAGCCAGATTATTGGTCCTTCCAGCTCAAGGCTGCTGCTAGCAGAAGACGAGGGAGGCAGTTGCAGAAGCTTTCCAGGGTCTTTCACTTCATCTGTCCTGTTTCACTAGACAGGTCAGAGATTGAACCTGTCCTGCTTCGTTTGCAGAAGATCCCAATACTGCTTTGCCATATGCTCTACCATAACCACCACTACTGAGCTATATCTGAGTGCCCACTGGGGCAGAACCAGGTTCAGCATTCAATAAGGGTAGGGAAACTGGTGCCCTTCAGATATTTCAGACTACAGTTCCCATAAGCCCCAGCAAATATGGCCAGTAGTCAGGGATTATGGGAGTTGTCATTATGCCTGACGGGCACAAGGTTATCTTGCCTGCTTCTTCATAACTTAGGTGCACTAGTTTGTCATGATCTTGGGGTAATATTATTGTAACTTGGTCAAACTTAGTAAAACAGGACTCAAGGTCTTAGCCCAGGTAGACTTTCCAAATTTCAGAAGAGAGCTTGGGTTTGCATGAGCAAGATCTATGGGCACTTGGCCCCCAAGCAGGTGAGACCCAACCGGCTCAGTTAAAGATCTTTGTGCAAGAAGGTTTTGAAGCAGGTGCCACTGGGTTACGGGGGCTCCCTCTGGAGTCCTGGACCCTTCATGTCAAGGAGCAACATCCCCACTCCAAATCCCCCAAAGAATCCCACCCTCACTCCAAATCTGTAACAAAGTGGGTTGTGTTGGGGGTGCAGCTTCTTTCATAGCAGCAGCTGCATCAAAACACCATTCAGGTTTCAACTCCTTACCATTAACAAGAACAGATTTAAGTTCCCCATCCTCTTCAACTTCCACTCGCTCCTCTCCATCCTCAACAATTCTGGGAAAGAGAAAAGCCAGTTAGGAGAGGAGAAAACCAGACTCCTCTGAGCTAATCTAACACCCTATGGACCTCCTGCCTATACTGTACCAAGTGGTTGCTGCAGAAGTGGATCTTCAGGGGAGAGGGAGCAGGTTTTGCATCTAGCAGAGCAATCCTAAGTGGAGCCAGAAAGGAGCAGAGCGGAGCAGAGGATCTCCCACCACAGCTCAAGGATGTGTGGGTGGCATCTCCCTGTTTGACAGCCATGTGGAGGGAGTTGCAGAGGTGACAGGCCCAAGTCAGGACCACCTGGGAGAATAGAGCAGCTTTGGATCCAGCCAATCCAAAGCTGGTCCTCCCCATCCCAACCTTACCCCTGAAAAGCACAATTTTGGGTGTTTCTGCAACTTACCACCAATGGGAGAAGCATCAATGGTAGTTTTCCACCTGCCTGGGCACAGCATGTAGATCAGGGATGCAGAACCTGAGGCTCAGGGTGAGGGGCAGAACCGGCCCTCTAGGATTCCCCAGATAGCCACCCCCCCTTCCCTTGGCTACACCCCCTTTCACCAACCACTAAGGATTTGATAGTTTCCCAGCTTTTGCGCATTTCCCCCCATTCTAAAATGGTGAAGATGCCTCTCCTGAAGCAAGAGCTTTCAGCTAAAACAAGCTGGTATTTGGGGGGGGGGGAGTATTTCTGGCTCCACCCTTTTTGACTTTGGCCCTGCCCCTTTTGCCCAGCCCCAGCCCCATTCATTGGAATGTGGCCCCTGAGTGCTTCTCCAAAATGGGATTTGGCCCTCAAGGCTGAAAAAGGCTCAACACCCCCAATTAAGATGGGAAAGAGTCAACCAAGCTTGAAAGCAAAGCTTCAAAATGGAGGATGTAAGTCAATATTTGAATACACCCATATCTGTGAAAGATATTTTGCTAGGGGAGGTATATTTGGCTCTTATCTTCTCCCACCTCCATTCCACAATATAGCTTCTTAACCTTAGGTTTGCCAACTTTTTTTCAGTGGTCCTAATTATGTAACTTTCACAACAGTCTGACACACAGACATTAAATGTCAGGGGGGGGTCTTGACAGTGGTGCATTGGTACCGCCAGCCCCAAGACCCCCATGCTAGCACTCCTTTGCGTTGTCCCCACAGGAAGGAGCTAACGCAAGGTTTAAATGGGAGGAGCAGGGAACCTTCTCCACCTTGCTCCATTTTTTTTAAAAAAAGTTTTACTGCGAAACTTTGCAGGAGGTGAGGAGGCAGACCGCACCTCCCCATGCCTGGCTTAGCTTCTTTTTTAAAGTCTTTTTGTTTTCCTGGGCAGGTTCAGGGGTCCACTGAGACAGAGGCTCTCTGGACTGCCCTCTCCCCTTTCCCCGTGCCCCCCTTTTTAAAAAGAAAAATGTGTTTAACTGCAAAGCTTCACAGTTATAGGAAGGTGAGGAGGTGGACCGCTGCCTCCCCCCTCTCGCCGTGCCCCATTTTGCTTTCTTGTTTAAAGTATTTTTGTTTTCCTTTCCAGGTTTGGAGATCCAGTGAGGTGGAGGCTCACTGGATTGCACCCCAGTGCCTCGCTACATTTCATTGTTTTTTTTTAAAAAAATACATTTTCTTTTAATGCCAAGCTCCGGGAGGCATGCTCGCTGACCCACCCCGTCCCTGTCCAGCTAATGCGACCAATCAGGGGTTAGCATCGGCTGGGGCATGCCCCTGACGCAGCTCCGGATCAAGGCAACAGACAGCAGATACCGTCATCAGCTCACAGTAAGCGAAAAAAGTTGGGGTAAGTAAGTAGCCATTTTTTAAAAACCAGGGCTTTAGGGGAATGCTCTCAGATGGCTTCGCAATGGCGGCTGCGTCATATAAATGACCTGCTGCCACTGCGGATCCACCCTGAGTCTTTCCCCTCATCAAGACATACTGCAGGTTTCTGTTAAAGGCATAGGACAAGTGCCAGAATTAAGTAGGGTACCCTAAGTAAGCCACATCACTTGCTTAATTGGCACAAGTCATGGCTCTGGCTGCTACTGGCCCACCCTCCCCTCACCTTTTGGTGGTGATTTCTTTGCCATTGATGAAGTTACTTGACGAAGAGTAGAAACGGAACCCTTTTCCTCCACTGGCACAAGCACTGAAAGCCATTGGCTCTCCTCCTGAAAAAAACAAGATGGTTAACTCAGGTCTCAGGTACTGGGGATGAGAGCCAAGCGGCACAGAGAAGCCTTTAGCTTTCTTGATTTCAGAAAATGAAGTTGGAGGCAGATAAACATTTTGTAAGAGAGTTGAAAATAGTTTGAGAAAGGCATCTCTTCCTTCCCAAGACATTTTGCGGCCTAAGGGCTTCCCATTGTGGGAAGTTGACTGAGAGCTTTTCCACAGGAAGCATTTGTTGTGCACTCATTATTCCCTGCTCATGATTGTTTACAGATTCTTTAAATGACATTGTGACCCACCAGTTTCACTTCTGTTTGTAAAAAGCACTTTCCACAGGGTTTTTAAGAGTAAGGAAAATGGGGTATTACTTCTAATTGGAGAAAGAAAATATGATTTCCTCTTGAGTATTCCTCTTGAGCTATTCTGTTATACCTCAATGCCACCTAGAGGTTATGTGGAGGAAAGGCAGGAAAGGAAATGCTACTCGTGTAGTGCTTGGATCTCAATTCTGCAACAAAACCAAAAGTAAATGCAGCTGGATGAACTGTGTAGAAGAGCCCTGAAACAAGATGTTGGACTAGAGAGTCCCTTGGTCTGGGACAAATCCTCAATTAGGGTCAATTCCTGTTTAACTTTTTCCTCTCATTGCTATTAGACCCACACTTGGGATTTCCCACCTATGCCAAGCTAATAGCTAGAGCTGGTTTAGCCCTAATGAGCCTGTGATTTTCCAATTTGATCTATTCAATGCAAGGCTACTTCCAGACAGTCAGTCAGAAGGCATTGTGCAGCAGTTCAGCCTTTTCCTTAACAGATTTTCTGCAGTAAGAAGAAAGACAGAAGAAGCCGTGGAAAAGCACAGGAGGGTTTTGAGTGGAAAACAATGATGGCTGGATAGATTATGTGAGTTGATGGACAGGGGCTTGGACCAGATGGCCTTGTGCTTCTGTCCATTCTTTAAAAGGATTTTCACTTACCAAAGAAAGGGTCCCGTCCCCCAAAGAAGTCCCTGAAGACATCATGGGCACTGCGAAAATGGAACATATATTCGGGGCCAAAGTTGGTCCTAGAGGATTCCCCAGGCCTACCTGAAAGAAGTAAAAATGAAAGAAAAGACATTTCAAAGGCAGGTATTCAGGGTATATGAACAGGTGGTTGGGTGGGACTCAGGATGTAGAATATGTCAAAACAGGAAACCCCCTCCTTTTTCACAGCCAGGTGCTGTGGAACCAGAATATAAAAGCCCAAGAAGATGCAGTGTTTTTTAACAAGGTATTGATCCGTGTGCAAACAATCCCTTGAACCTTGACTAGTGAGCTCCTGCAGGGGCAAGTACAAATGGGTCAGTTTAATGTAAAGTAACCCAAACTAAAGGCGTGATCTGTCCAACCTTAAACACTTTAACAAACCACACTGAAGCCACTGTGCTGGATGCAGACATCATGACAAGCCACTCTGAAACAAACAAGGCTGACAGCCCACTGTGTGTTGTCAAGTTGAGTGAACCAGATCACTTATGCAGTTTTGACTTGGAGGAAAGTTTTATCTGCGCTATCACTTACCTCTTGCTATGAGTCCATCCTTACCATAGCAGTCATAGACATCACGTTTGCCCTCTGAAAAGGAGAAAAAGTAAGAACGTAACCGGCTCTCCATCAGTTTTCAGAAGCAGTTCTGTTGTTGGTTTACAACACACTGGCCTGTATAACACCTAGAAGTAGAAACTACTGACTGTTTGGGGCAATTGCTTTTGCCAGTGCTCTTCCAACCCCAACTATGGAAGATGCTTTGAAATTTGAAAATGGATAGGAGCCATAGGAACAGTCAAGATAGATCAAGCATGTGAGAATGAATGGTGCCGACCATGACACATTTAGGTAAGGATGTGTGAGAAACGCATTTTAATGCAAACTTACCAAATTTGCAGTTTCTGAACCTACATCTGAATTGCAATGTAGTGAAATTGCGATATTCACACTTCCCCAAATTTTGCAATGCAGTTGCAAATTAAAAAATACGCACAGAAATGCATATTGGGGGAACAAACACACACAACCACTCCATAATAGACAAAAACCGCTGGCAAAAAAGAAAGTATATATTTAGAAACTAAGTACATATTTAGCGTTGTCTCTTAAGGCAACACTGACAGTCAACGTGTCTGGTAACACCCAAACAGACATCACAAGGAAACACACACACCTCCATCTTCCAAACCACAAATTGTTGCACCTATTGAAAAGCAGGTGTGCGAGTAGTAGTGTGCAACTGTGTTTTGCCTACCCACTCCTTTCAGTATTCTGAATATTTGTATAGTTCCTAAATATAGTTCCTATATTTGTATAGTTCCTGAACTATTTGTATAGTTCAAAGAAGTGCATCATCAAATGAATTTACCTTGAGTTATTGTTATTTTTTAAGCAAAACCTCAACCCTTGTTTTAACACATACGAACAAGAAACATGTAATTTGTTCAGTTCTGGAAAAGAAGGAGGGGGAGGGGAGAGCATTAAATGCATAAGGGGCACTGATGAAGCAGAGAGACAGAGAGAGATCGAGATCAAGTACTTACTGTCAGAAAGTACTTCATACGCTTCTGCAATCTCCTTGAATTTCTGCTCTGCATACTGCTTGTTTTCTGGGTTTTTATCTGGGTGCCACTTGAGAGCCTTCTTCCTGTATCTTTATGGTCCCCAAAACACAATGAATGGTATGTTAGCATCCCTGTAACCAATGTCTACCATGAAGCTGCTAGAGTAGCAGCTTTTAACCATCATAGCCTTGTGTGCATAGCTGCCTTTTGTATTTTACTGACCCCAGGACAAGGGAGCAAGCATCCTTCTGCTCCTGATCAGGTAACTTTATTCTCTGCTACATCCAGGAGCAAACTATTCAACCTACCCTCAACAAGTGTCTCCCGACTGGGTGGGAGGAGTCATGGGGCCGGCCCTATTATCAGGCAGTGTATGCCACGTTTAGAGGGTTGCATCCAGATTTTGGCCCATGGGAGGAGGCAGGGCACCTCCTTCCACAAGTGGGTATCTTAATTCAGTCTATTGTCCTGTAATTATTATCGCATTTTAATGTTATATGGTTTGCAAGCTGCCCCAAGAAGACTGTTATCGGGCAACATATAAATGCTGTTCATTAACAAATGGCCTTAATGGCCATGGGCAAAGTTACCACCTTTGCTCAAATGAATGTGCCCAAGTCTTATTATTTATTTATTGCATTTATATTCTGCCTTTTTTTCTCCAAGGAACCCAAGGCGGCATACATAGACCTCCTCCTCCTCTCCATTTTATCCTAACAACAACCCTGTGAGGTTGGTTGGGCTGAGAGTGTGTGACTGGCCCAAAGTCACCCAGTGGGTTTCCATGGCTGAGTGGGGATTAGAACCCAGATCTCCCGACTCCCAGTCCAACACTTTAGCCACTACACCACACTGGCTCTCTTAACATCTTAATATCAGCTTCAGAGTCCCTGCTCTCTGATCTATCTACATTGGGAATCCAGCTGCTGAGAACCAGGGACATGGACGATGGCCAGGGCCGGCAACAAGGTAGGCATGAGTGAGAACGTAGGCCACTCTTGCTCCTTACAGTCAGAATACTGTGGCTGCCATTCATTTAACATAAGCCACATTAAGGTGTATAGTCCCTTTCCCAAGCTCCATGCAGCTTTTTGAAATTGCAGAAGCATGGGTAGTAACACAAAGAAGAACAAGAGGATTGTGGTCTCCACAACACACTAATGTTTCTCGGTGTGCAGTAGCCAAGGTACGCAACTCAAATGTGTTGGACACTGATTGTGGTGACCTGTGGCGGAAAGCTATCCTACGCATACTCAAATGCACTCCCCAATTCATTGTATTGTACTAATGCTGTTCCCTGCCTCAATCCAAAAGGACAGCCAGGTAAAACTATTATTATTATTATTATTATTATTATTATTATTATTATTATTATTATTCCATAAATTGTTGAACTGAGTGCTTGTATAAGTTTGGAGTCCTGACTTTGGAGAGCGTCTGGGACTCAGCCCTAGTAAGTCCTGGCTCAAATTAAGTCTCCAACACCCCCACTCATCTTGCCTGTGTATGTATGCTTCTCTGCTTGCCTGCCACTGGCAGCAGTATACTATGCCTTTTGGGTCACAGATATACAGGGCCCTGGTCTGTAATTCCACATAGACGTGGCCTGGCCTTTACTCTATCCCTACCCTCATTAATGTGTGTGCATGGTAGTGGAGGATAGGATCAGGGTCCTAGGGCTATTACTAAATTGAAGAATCTTATTGATTTGGTGGATGTATTGTATTGGCAGCATTTTTATACCTCCCATTAACATATTTTTTAAAAAGCATTCTACCTCTTGTGTAAGAGAAGGGGTTTACTTCTTCTAATGTTGTTCGATATCTGCCGTTTTAAAAAGTACTTGTATTTCTTAAAATATTATGTGGGTTGTTTTCGTTGTTGTTGTTGATCTAAAGTTTTTTAATTGGTTAAATGCAATCCTACTGGACGACTGTTTGGGGGAATAAAAAGAGTTGAAGCCCAACCAACTCTTCCTTCCTTGGTCCCAAAATTACAGCAATAAGAAAAAGTTAGTTAAAAAAGTACCCTGCTTCTTCTCATAGTGCCAATCTTGGCTAGGAGCCTGGGAGGACAATATCCCTCTCAGGAAAAAGAATAATAACACGGGGTATGAGGTTACACAAGAAGCACTTACGCCTTTTTAATGTCATCTAAAGAAGCATGTCGGGGAAGGCCCAGTGCTTCATAGTACTCCACCATGGTGAATTGATGCCTTCTGCAGAACCAGTGAGGATGTAAACACAGTATAAGCAACCAGGTCAGGTGTGGTCTCTGGGTGTAAAATCAGCGTCTTTGGTTTCTCAAAGGAGGTTAGAGATGGTCATGGCCATCCACCAGGTTGGGCAGTCCCATGCGGAGTGGCAAAAGGCAGTGGTGTGGACAATTGATCCTATGGTATATAGAAGAAATCTTATGCTAATTGGATATACATTAGCATCTCCCAAATTCCAAACTGAATACAGACGTGGAGAAAATGGACCTCTGTTTTGGCATTTTTGGCACCCAAAATAAAGCCAAAGTGTCTATATACATGCCATGGGTGACTGCAGAACTGCAGATTTTAAAAATATATAATATCAGTCTGTCCATTCTAGCTCTCTTTTGTTCTCGGTCCATCCTTCATTGTAAGAGACAGCCAATTAGGCCCCTCTAACTTAAGCACAGAGCAGCCAGATCATTCTGCTACATTTTTTGCCTGTTGGGCACCATTCCATCATTCTGTCTTTTTGGATTATCCTTTTTGGTTGTTTAGAAATATGGTCCTCTTCTCTTCCGGCCATTGCCGGTACCAACATATGGTCTGAGCAGCTACTCAACCCAGCTTATCTGATCTGCCCTGCAATCCTGTCACTTTTTCTTAATTCAGACTTCTGGACATCCCCAATCATCCATTTTGGATGTTTGGAACTTCAACTCCCATCAGCTCCAGCTAGCATGAGCCATGGTCAGGAATGCTGAGAGCTGCAGTCCAAATCTATAGAAGCGCACCAGGTTGGGGAAGGCTATATGTGTCTTTCAGAAGAATTCATAGCCATTAATTAACTACGAGCAGGTGACACTGTGAAAAGTTTAATCTAGAGCAGTGTAGCCCAGCCTGACACCCTCCAGATGTGTTGGACTACAGCTCTCATCATCCTTCATAGTCCAACACATCTGGTGGGTGTCAGGCTGAGGAAGGCTGTTCTGGAGTTTAGAGTTTAGGTAGATGGTCCTAAGTGGAACAGGTCACTATGTTGACTCACATAAAAAGACCTGTCAGGCAGGATCAGAACTATGCTGCCCATCTTTGCCTCTGCCTGCCTGTACTAAAGAACAGGATCGAGTGCCAAAACCAAGGGAAGCAAAAGAGCTACTCATTAAAACAACGTTCACTGCTTATGGGCTGTAGCACAGGTTCCTTTCTCTCACAAAGGGACTAGTTCAATCTTCCCTTGAACCTGGTGCCCTCCAGATGTTTTGGACTTCATCTCCCATCAGACCTAGCCAGCATGGCCAATAGTCAGGAATGCTGGGAGTTGTAATCTAAAACATCTGGAGGGCACCAGGTTAGGGAAAACACTGATTGCTCTAAATTTCACCCCCACCTACTAACTAAGGACAGGACTGCAGGCATACCTTATTGTGCAAGGAGAAACTGTCCTGGCTGCATGGTGGGCTCAGTTCTAAGGTCTTGCAGGTGTCAGTTTTCACCTGCACAGGCACAGTTGCTGCTGCCTGATGGGAACATGGGAAGAGAATGAGAAAGGAACTTAGCAGCAGCCCACCATACAGTTCCTTTGTTGATTAATAACAGTAGCAGCAGCAGCAGCCAATGGGAAGCTCAAGCTAATTATGATGTCACCCCTTTGTATTTTTCACTTAGGAGATTATAAACTAGCCACAGATGAAGAGGTGAGAAATGCGTAGCTGTTCTCATACTCAACATACTGATATCTATAATTTCTAGTCCGGCAGCAATCCTGTATTCTTTTACCTTGGTATAAGTCCCATTTAACTCAGTGGGGCTTATTACTGAGTAGGTGTAGATAGGAATGCACTGTAACGTTTTGATCAACTAAAAAGACACAGTTGATGTATTGAACTTCATCCCACGTACCGGTTTCCCTCGAATTATCCCCTACAGTGCTAAGCTGTCACCGTTGTTGTTGCTAGATCTGTTGTTGCTACAGGGCAGCTAGATCCTTTGCATACCAGGAAATGGGTTTAAGGGGGGAAATGTAAAAAAATAATAAAAAGTTAACGGATGACCCAATCTGATTTAAATTGGTATGCTTAAAGCTCTCCTTAATATCTATTACTGTGCCAATTTTGATGCCTTTATCTTTAAAGCTTACGCAGATGCAAGCGTTTAATTTTTCTTCAAATCCTGCTCCTGCACCCCAGTGGCCACTCGGAAAACAACAAATGATATACTCGAAAACTAGTAGCAAAATATTGCACTTCTTTTGGTTAAGAAGTGCAATTAAAGCAGGACGCACGGGAGTACTTCACAATAAAAGCAGATTATAAACTGGAAAACTTCTGAGTCCTTTGCATGCAGTTCACAGTGATTGCACAGTATAACGCTGGTATGATAAAGCTCATTATCTAGCAGATCTTTTAAAAAGAACACAAACGGCACAATCCTATGCATGTTTAGACAGAAAAAAGCCCTGGGAGTTGTAGAACTATTTCCCACCCACCCCTAATGGCTGGGGAACGCTGGGAGTTGTAGAATTTTTTTCTATCTAAACATACGAAGGATTGCAACTTAAAATATTTTGAATATAAGTACCTCTAAAATCTGCAGGTGGCAAGTAGCCATCACAGGAGGCATCCCTTCCTGTCAGAAAGAGAAGATGCTGCTACAATACATAAGTATCTTCTAAAAACAAAAGATTTTTTGTAAACCATTTGAATACAGATTTTCAAGTTGGCGTGCAACCTTATGTTTTGTATATTTCTAACTGTAAAAAAAAAGCTTCCTTTTTTCCTTTAGAATTGCTTTTTCTTATGCAAATATATGCAGATTTAAATGATTAATCAACTACAATTTATACATCAATCAAAATTTTAAAAAATTCAGTGACATTGCTAATTACCTGTGAAACATCAAGGAAAGGCTTTTTTCCTGCTTCATCAGAAGCAAAGGGCAGGGCTTCATATGTTGTGTGTGGTACAGCTGCTTGTTTTCCTAGCTGTAGGAGTCCTGATTTTGTTGCAAATGCGTTTGTTTCGTCACCGTTTCCTTGAGTGTGGCAACAGGCATCCATGCACTGTCATTAAGAATGGCCTGATTAGGGGCATACCAAGCAGAACTCACTTCAGTTAAATCTCTTAGCAAAGTTTAGGACTCCAAGAAGTTGCTTGTCTTTGGCTCTCTGTGGCTGGGTTCACACAACATGCTAACCCACACTCAGTGGTTGAGTGTGGGTTGTTGTTGAACTGTGGGTTATCATGTTGTTAGGAACACAGCACGTTTTCCGCAGGGTGGCTTGTTAACCATGTGGTATAGCCTATTAACCACCCTGAATAACCCAACAATAAACCATGGGTACTCAAGGTGGCTTGCTTGAGAAAAATAAGCCACACTGTATTATTAACAAACCACCCTGTAAAAAATGTATTGCACTCAGACAACACAATACCCACAGTTCCGCAAAAGCCCACACTCAACCACTGAATGTGGGTGAGCGTGTTGTGTGAAATGGATACTGTTTTACACTGTTGCTTTTATATTTTTGATGGTTTTAAATTTGTATACTTTTTAATGTTCACTGTTTTAACTTTTGTAAACCGCCCAGAGAGTTTTGGCTATGGGGCGGTATATAATTTTTTTATCATTATTATTATTATTTGAAAATTTTTATTGCTTTTCCACATTACTTAAACACACATCATTACAATAACAACAACAACATACTACATACATGTTGACTAAATGTTGATTACAAAATATCATATCATAACATAATCAATCTTAACATATAAGTGCTCCCCCCACCTCGGGATCTCATTCCTGATTTCAAAATCTCATACTTTCTTCTGCTGGCGGTTTCCCACTTCCCTTAGAAAACATAAATATTAGGAACTGTTTCCAAATTCCTTCAAAATCATTTGTTTTAGCTATACCTCTTCTCCACTTAATATTACAAGTCAATTTATCATTAATAGCTATATCCCATACTTCTTTATACGATTCTTCAATAGAATATTCCCCTTGAATCTTCCAGTTCCTAGCTACCATCAGTCGTGCTGCAGTCAGCAAACTCGATATCAGTTCTTTAATTTCTTTTCCACATTTTAAATCTTCAAATAGTGACAGTAATGCAACTTTTCGGTATATAAATTTAATAAATCAATAAAGCCAGCCTTTGTGTCTTTTGATCCCTGTCAGCTGGTGTCTCTTTTTTGTCCCTACCTCTCGAATGCCTTGGGGCTTCCACTAAGTTTTATTTTTGGCAAATCTACACATTCCTGCTTTGACTTGATATCTCAAGGCTATCTCTACAATCAATGGTATATGTTGTAACATGGCATCCACACATACACCTGACTTTGCTACTGGTCTTCTGATTTATATAGGGTTTGTTGTGCATTGGCAGGCAGAAGCAATTCCAAGATGATGCTAGTTGTGCAAACTGCAATAAAGTGGCAGAATATCTGAGAAGTTCACCATGAGCAGGTGGAGTGAAAGCATTTGAATTACCCCCCATGAATGCATGTGGAAGAATAAAGTGAACGGAGCTTCCGTTTCAGACTCAGAGCCCTAACATGAAGCTAAGATGACAAAACTCTTGCAGCCCAGTACAATGCAGGATTGTCTGGAAGTAAGGGGCAGTATGTGATACTGTGCTTCCACTCATTCTGTTGCATTAGTGAGACCCGTCGCGAGTGCTAGGATGACCATATGGAAAGGAGGACAGGGCTCCTGTATCTTTAAGAGTTGTATAGAAAAGGGCATTTCAGCAGGGGCCCTTCCACACGCCGTAGTGAAGGCGCCTGCATGCGCCCCAACTACGGCCCCAAAACGATAGTGTGTACCTGTAGCCTGAAGAGACGGCGGCGGTGGCGGCTGGGGAATCCGGGTGCGTCTGCCGCCGCCGGCCTCCTGCTGCCGGGGTAAGAGCGACCCGGGTCGGAGAGCTCGGCTTCCACCTCTGCCGAGCTCTCCGACCCGGGTCGCTCTTACCCCAGCAGCAGGAGGCCGGCGGGGAGGTGGCAGCAAGGACGCGCCCGGATTACCCAGCCGCCGCCACCTCCGTCTCTTCAGGCTACAGGTACACTATTGTTTTGGGGCCGTAGTTGGGGCGCATGCAGGCGCCTTCACTACGGCTTGTGGAAGGGCCCCAGGTGTCATTTTTATGCATGCAGCACCTAGTGAAATTCCCTCTTCATCACAACAGTTAAAGCTGCAGGAGCCCTCCCCTCTTTTGTATCTGGTCGCACTAGGTAGATTCTAACAAATGACGAGGTGACCATGTCATGAAAACTAGGTCAATGTTTCTAATTCAAAAACAGTTTCCAATGCACTGCAAATGTGCTCCATTTGCAAAGGTCTTTTCAGACAACAAAATCTGGGCTTTGTGGTCAGTCTCTGGAACACAGTGCCTACTGCTGGTATAACAATCACTCCCAAAGCTCCTAACTCCTACATGTACCTTGGGCCAAGCTTCCAGGGTCTTGCTGGCTTGCCTCTCACAGTGCTATATAAATAAATAATAATAATAATAATGTCTATGTCCATTGTTATTGTTGCTGTTATGCCTTCTTCCCAATATTGGGAATCAAGGCAACTTTACGAAATAAAAACATATACAATTAAAACATATAAATGGAAATATACAAATGGAAATATACAAAAGTTAAAAATATAGTTAAACCTGCTGATACAATAATAAAACATTTAAAATACAATTAACAAGTTAAAAAGGTTTTTTATGGAAGTACAGTGGGACAGAGACTGGAAAATTTTCACTTCCGCCCTTTATTATGCATCTCTCCAGCTCTCCAGGATTTATAAGCTTCTCCTCAGTCTAGGAGTTATAGGAGCAGCTGGAATGGGAAGGCAAGGGAGAGAAATCCCCCCTGCCAGGGAGTCTATTTACTCTGCCCAGGAGCCGGTGGGAAATATCTGGAAGATGAGGTGTCACTCCCCCTCGTGTCCAGTAGGCTCCTTTGAGGAGATGTGGCGGGATTGCTCTACCTACGCATGGGTTCCGTTCCCCTTTGGGCCAGCCGGAATGGTCCAAAAACATATTGCTTCCATGCAGGAGAGGGCTGCCTCCGCCTGGCAACGGCCTCCTCCCCCGCTGAGGGGGGCTGTTTATATTTGGGAGTTGGCTGGTGACACTTGTGCCCCTGGCTCCTTCTGCAAGGGGCTCTTTGGAAAGTTGGTTCCCTCTACACAAAAGCTTCTTCGTTCCATCCAGAAATCTCCTCATACCACTTAGTAGCCCATCTGAGCTGTCCAGGGACAGCTTCCTTGTGCCATTGAGTAGCTGGCCCTGCTCATCACAAGGCAAAGCCAGCGCGGTACTTCCACTTTCTGCCCTAACGCAGCTGGGAGCCCCTTCATTGTAACCCAAGGATGCTTTGCTTCCAACAGCTGGCCTGTATCCACCAAGTAACTCCTTCAGTCCTTGAGGGACTTCATTCCCTCCAGAAGATGGCTCCAGGTGATCATGCAATTCATTGCACCCTGGAGAGGATTTCCCTTCCTTCTGTAGTTTGTTCCAACTCGCTGGCAAGTCATAATCAGGAGTCGGGAAATCTTTGGGCTGAGACTCGTTCTGCTGCATGGGCCACTCGTACACAGGCGAGGACTCATATTCATAGATCGACTCGTACACAGGGGAGTTCTTGCATCCCCTATATTGCATTTCATAGACCGCCGGGGTCTCGTATCCATATTGCCACTCATATGGAGAAGAGTGGTCAAACCGGTACTTAGACTTGGGCCCCGTGGTTTCGTAAAGGTATTGTGACTCGGGTGGAGAAGAGAAGTCATAATCGTATTGTGGCTCGTAAGCGGAAGAGCATTCGCAGCCATACTGCGACTCGTAGGACTCGTAGGCACTTTGTGGCTCGTACGCAGGAGAGGTCATGTATTTAAAATGTGGCCCGGTCTTCCTTGCATACGACATAGGAGATGTGCACCTGGGAGGCAACTCATAAGCAGAGTAGGAGGGGCATCCATACTGCGACTCATATGTTGAAGACGAAGGATAGGTGTAAAACAGCTCATCCTTCCCTGCCTCGTATCCCTTCCACTCATACGCCTCAGGAGTCTCATACGCCTCAGGAGTCTCATACGTCTCAGGAGTCTCATCATCCTCATCAGGGGATTCACACTCAGGCTCCAACCCACATCCAGCATGCTCTTTGTATTCTGGTACTGACTCATACTCCGCCTGTATCTCATTGTCTACTGCTTCTACATTGTTACTTTCATGCTCATCTGTTATCACAAAAACACAACAGTTGTTGGATTATTATTTTTATCAAAATAGCAAATCCATGCTCCAAAACAAGCCTTGCACTCCTAATATTCTCACCAATAGAGCAAGGGGTTGAGCAGGGGGTTGGACTCTATGGCCTTATGGCCCGCTTCCAACTCTACTATTCCATGATTCTATGATTCTAAAGAGTAATACAGGTGGGGAGCAGATTTCTGCTTTCCCCAGAAATAAACTAGATAATTTCCCCATGGCTAAGAGGTATAAGAACATGCTTCATCTATTTTATTTATGTATTAAGTTTATTTTTAAAAAATATTTCCATACCACTTAGCACATACAATATATTTAGACAACAATAAAACTGCACTGTAAGTATACATTATTGCTATCACAAAGCACACCTGTATTACATTATAAGTGGGCCGTAAACTAAAAATCATGACAGGTGTCATGACCCAATAAATGCTGAGATGAATAAAAAAAAGTTTTCACCATATGCCTGAACTGGATCAGAGTTGTTTTACTTCTACAGGAAGGGTATTTCAGAGTGTGGGCATCACCACAGGAAAAAAAACCCTCTCTTCCTGGTTAGTAACAGATGGACATCTACAAGACGTAGCACAAGTAGAAGGGCCACTGAAGATAATTCCATCAGCCAAGAAGATTTATCCATTCCTTTCCTTACCATGAATGAGGTTTATTGATGCTGAGGTATTCAGCCAAAGTGCTTTGGTCAAGGTCAGCCAGGTACAGAAGGTGGAAGAAGATCAGGAACAGTGGACAGAACATCACATCAGGAGCCTTGGGGACCAGTTAAAAATAATAATCCTAGAACTGGGAAATGCTGGGGGTTGTAGGACTTTTGTCTTTCTAAACATGCATAGGATTGCACCCTATGGCCCTGTTCACACAACTATGGGGTGAGGGATGGTAAAGTGTCCACGGAGTGGGGAGAGGTAGAAAAACCATAGTGGTTCATTTTCAGCCTAGAGTGGTGAAAGGATGGTTCATTTCCACCCCCTTCAATGCATGTTTATGGAAAGCCTAATTCAAATTAGACTTTCCATAAGCATACACAACCGAGGGATGATAGTTATTCAGGTTTAATTAACATAGAATATGAAGTGTGGCCTCTGTCTGAGATAAAAAGGACCGGGCCCTCATACTTTCTTCTGTACCTTTTGCTAGAACTGTATGTTTGTGAATAACAGATTGCTCTCGAACAATTCCTAGTTTCATGAACCTTGCTGTGGCCCATAAATCATTGCTACTTACCTGAAGCCTCAGCAGATTTCAGCTCTCTATCATCCTTAGCTTCTACTTGCTCAGAATCCTTCTCCGCAGACCTAGAAAAATCAAGAGTTTGGCATTACCTAACAAGAGTCAGAGAACTTTTCTACTCAAGGCTGTGAATCAGCTATCAATCCACCGTATTTACTTTTGGTATCAATGCAGAATTGAAAACTGAGCGCTACACAAGGAATGTTTCCTTTCCTGCTTTTGCGCTACCTGATCTCTAGATGGCACTGTGTCATAGCAGAATAGTGCAAATAAACAAGAGGAAATCACACTTTTTTTCACAATTAAATGGTACATTTTCCCTGCTCTAAAAAAAGTCACCAAAAGTGTTGGTTAGAGACAGAACAACCATGAGTAGGGAATGACAAGCACACAATAAATGCCTTGTGTAGAAAAGCCCAGAGAGATAGACATCTGAAAGATCCTCATCCCACCTCCCACATGCCTTGAAATGGTTGTCTTCATTTTTTAAAAAAATCCAAGATCCTTTTTAGTTTCTTGGCACATCTGGAGTAATTTCAGAGCATCCTTGAGAAACTTTCTTGGCACATTAAGAAAAAATTTGAAAAAATGTAAATGATCTTGATATTATCATTATCATCCTTACCATCCTTGTATTTGCTATCTTTCCAGCACATTGTAAATTAAATAGCATCCATCATAATTGCTGTTATCACTTGACTGATTAGACTAGCCAGCCCAACCTGGATCCCTCCAGGTGTGTTGGATGGGAACTCCCATTTTCCCCAGGAATGATGGAAGAAGCAGCCCAACACTTCTGGAGGGCACCAGGTTGGGGAAGCCAGATTTTGATTGATTTATATTCTAACCAGGATTTATCACTATATCTGATTGTTATTGTTCCTATTAGGGCTTTTCTAAATGAGGCTTTTAACCCACGACTTTACTGTGTTTTTGATTCTGGATTCTTTGTGGGATTAAGATCAGATCTGCTACACATGTTTTTTTTTGGGGGGGGGGGGTTCTCCTCTACTATAAAACCTCTAGATGGCACTATGATACAATGAAATTGTGCAACTACACTAGTGTTTAATTCTGCCATTCCCCAATATACTGGATTTTCCCTGATTAAAACAACAACAACAACAACAACATGAAAGGTTCTGGAGAATGATGATGTTTAAAGCACACACAAACTACCATGTGTCAGGAATCACAAGCACACAATACATGTCTTGTATAGAAAGATCAAACTCATGTTCACATTTGTACTAGCCTTTTTATGCTGAGAAGTTCTTTGTTTGACCTAGCACGACACCCATGAGACATTTAAATAAATAAATAAATAAATTTGACCTACTATGCCAACCCTTCCTATCCCACCTCATCACTACTACCATCACAATATGACATGGCAAATTGCCCTTGCAATTTGGGACAGCTGAGGGATGGGTACTTACTTTTTTCTGGTTATGATGTGTTTTAAATTGAAGACTTTGGGATCAAGAGAGAAGAAACAGAGTGATCTTTTGGGGCCGAAAGTTATTGAAACACCTGCAAAGGAAGATGACAAACTAAGTGGTGGGAACACTTGACCCATGCTACCAGACAATGGTGCTGGTGAAGAGGAGGAGCAATAGATGCCGCTGCCTACTTTCTCACTGGCTCCCTGGCCTGTCAAGCAAGCAGTAGCAATGATGAGAAAGAGAAGGCGGAACAGCAGCAGCTGGTGGCAATGGCAGTGAGAAGGTAGACTCACCAAGGATGGGGTTCCACTGAGGGTGTCTTGCCCAAAGAATCTCCCAAACCTGGATCCAGCATTAATCCTGCCCTTACTCAAAATAGCTCTGAGTAGATTGAGGTTATACCGGTGATGGGAAGGGGCAAGTTGAGAAAAACTGGTTCGGAGGACGAAAGGGCTGGCAAAGACCATTATGAGGAGAGCAAAGATATTGCTACACACATTAAACATATCCTTTATCAAGTGATGGTAAATATTGTTAATTTGTTTGCAGGATATGCCTCTTGTGAGAACTAGCAAATATTTATTGTGCAACTGCCCTGCCTCAACCACAAAATTTTAGGATGGGGGGCAGACAACATCAGCTTCCCTTTGTAAAACCCCAACATGTCTGTCTTTTTTTCTTACTGCAGAAAATGTGTTAAGGAGGAAAAGATGGAATAACTGCACAATGCCTTTGATCGGTAGCACTAGGGACCCTAGGTCTGGAAACACCCTTTGACTGGGATTTTTTCCTTCATCGAACATGACAGCCAAGTTCCCTAACTGGTTATTTGTCTTGCTAATATAGGTATAGACTTATTTTAGAGGCAATTACTAGAATAATATTCTTCAGCTGATTCTTCCAAACGAAGGCCTGTTTCTGTCGGAGCACAGCTTATTAAATTTCAGAGCATTTGCTTTTCTCTGAGCTATTTTGTTCCCTAAAAAGCTCTTAAATTGTAATGATTGTTTGTGTGCCATTTTTTTTAAAATTAAATCATTGTGTTCATAGATTAGGTGGGCATGAAGAAACTGAAAAGCGTACACTAGCAATCCAGAAAGAGAAAACACATCTCAGGATGCTAGAAAAATTGCTTTATTCATAGAGTGACCATACAAAAAGGAGGACAGGGCTCCTGTATCTTTAACAGTTCTAAAGAAAAGGGAATTTCAGCAGGTGTCATTGTTATGCATGCAGCACCTGATGAAATTCCCTCTTCATCACAACAGTTAAAGCTGCAGGAGCCCTGCCCTCTTTTGTATCTGGTTACTCTAGTATAGCTAGGTGCTGCATGCATACAAATGACACTTGCTGAAATTCTCTTTTCTGTGCAACTATTAAAGATACAGGAGTTCTGTCCTACTTTTCCATATGGTCACCCTATTCTTAAGAAAGCCCTATGTCTTTTCTGCCAGAGATTCTTTAAAATAGCCTTCAAAGAACTCTGGAAGATATGCCTCATACTCACCAGTTATTGATTGTATATAAGACACAGGGGTCTGCAAAGCTTCAGGACTGAGGCAGAGAACAATAGAGCCATACTGGCCACAAGAGGAACCAGGGTGAGGCCCACAAATATGGAAAGGGCCCCAGAGAAGGATGAACTCATGAAATGCCCAAAACAGAAGCAAAAGAGCTGAGAGATTACAGCAATCACATCAAGAGGCAGAAGAAAGGCAAAACACACACTATCATATTCAAGGTTCATGCTTAATAGAGGCCAGTAACATGATCCTACCTGAGTCTTCCGAAATGGAGATGGAAAATAAGGGGCCTCGTAAGTACCATGGAACGTCTTCCTCCTTCCTGGCTGAAAAAGCAGAAGAGTATGGATAAACTCCTGGCAAGAGCATGTTCCCCACCCTTTTTCCATGCCTGATCCTTTATCGTATTGCAGGTCCTTCCTCCCCGCGCATTCCTTTTTCCTTTATATATGGACTAATCTCCTCCTTATTATCTACTCTTTCAAATCCCTTAGCTTCATCACACCATGGTTATACTGTGCAATCACTGCAAATTGCATGCAAAGGACTCTGAAGTTTTCCAGTTTATAATCTGCTTTGACTGTGAAGTACTCCCATGCATCCTTGCTTTAATTGTGCTCTAAAGCCCAAAGAATCAACCTATTTTGCTACCTGTTTAAGAGCGAATCGCTTGTTGTTTTCCGAGCGGCCACTGGGGGCGCAGGAGGCGGATTTGATATGTTTAAAGTACAAATTAAACAAATACTTACATCTGCATAAGTTTTAAAGATAAAGACATCAAAATTGGCACAGTAATAGATATTAAGGAGAGCTTTAAGCATACCAAATTTGAATCGGACTGGGTCATCGATTTTTAATGATTTTTTATATTTCCCCCTTAAACCCTTTTCCTGGTATGCAAAGGATCTTAAGAGCGCTGCCACCTGGGGTGTGATTTAGCTAACAACAACAACAACAGCTTTACGCTGTAGGGGATAATTAGATGGAAACAGGTATGTGAGATGAAGCTACCTCTTTAAGGGCCTTAGTTCTGGGGCTTATCAGGTTGTGGTTGTTACTATAAAGGCCTACATGGATATTTTCAAATTTGAGAGTTACAGTGGAGGGATGCTCAGAGCTCCATCCAACAAGGGTTTTATTGCATGCTCCTTCCTGGGCACTCACAGATTTTCGAGGGTCCCTCTCATGACATCGTCTGCCTCCCACACGCCTTGCCCCTTCTAGCCTTTGCGCCACAAAAAACCTCCCCAGTAGGTTTCCCCCTGTGTGATTTTCCCTCAGATTCTAAAGACATGAAGTACTACTATGACTACTGCTACTGTTACTACTACTAATAATAATAATAATTCAACCATTGCAACAATAATGACAATATTGTTTCGCTTCCCAAAATAAATGACTGTTAGATTCCACTACTATCTACCAAAGAGGGTTTGTTGATTTTTAAAGTCCTGTTTCCCACCCACATGGGCTCCATTGCTTATCCTGTGTACCTGAAAGTGGTATAATGCCAGCGGGTGAGTGGATGCCCTGAAAATGGGAAGAACCCAATGACTCTGGTGGGTGTAGTTCATGATTTCATAGAGAGAATGATATGAAAGTAAGGAAGGGGATGAGGCTAAGAAAGGGATGGCCTGAGACCTTTTGCTGCTTGGTGAAAGATAAAATGGCTCTCCTCTCCCATCCAGAAGCAGAGCCAAGAGATGGTTGAAACTTACTTCAACACTGGTGATGATGGGACAGCATCCTCCACCACTCCTGAGGACAGTAGCTTCACAGTGTGTAGCACCCATAGCTCAGTCCTCCAAGACCACATGGCTGCCGCCGCCCCTGCCCAGGTATCTGCCAGTGAGGTATCTGGATAACTCACTTTACCCTGGGCTAAGGGATTGGAATTCTTCATTCCCATGGACAAGGCCCATTATCTCAAGATAATAACCCAGGGGTAACAAATTCTGGACCTTAAATATGCAAGCACACCTCAAATAAGAATAAGAATTTTCCTATGTGAGGATTTTAACCTGCCACTTTACAGAGGTTTCTACTTCCCAATTCTTTATGAGATTAAGATCGACTCCTTCACACATTTCCCCCCCAGGGATTTTCTTTCTCTGACTTTCTATATATTCCATTATACAAACAGTAGATGGTGCTGTGGTATAGCTGAATTGCACAAATAATACATCCGTTTCATGCAAGTTCAACCACAGCTTTTAAAGCTCAACTAAAAACTTTTCTTTTTCCTAAAGCTTTTAAAACTTGATGTTGTGCAGACTTCTACTGTTACTTTCTACTGTTAGTTTTTCCCTACCCTGTGCCTGCTTACCCTTCCCTGTACCTGTTGGCATTCTCTTCCCCTCCTTATTGTTTTACTATGATTTTATTAGATTGTAAGCCTATGCGGCAGAGTCTTGCTATTTACTGTTTTACTCTGTACAGCACCATGTACATTGATGGTGCTATATAAATAAATAATAATAATAATAATAAATGCTGTTATTCCCAGAAACACCAGACTTTCCTCATTAGGAAAAGAAAAGCTATAATGTTTGCAAAGGTTGAGAGATGCCCTGAAGGATGATGATGTTGTGTAAAGCACCTGCAAACAACCACGAATGAAGAATCGCAAGCACGCAAGAAGTGCCTTGTGTAAATGGCTCTGCAGCTTACCCGAACAGGAGTCTGAGCTCCCAAACATCTCTCGGAAAACATCCCATGGGCTACGGAAAGTGAATTTCAAATCTTCTCCATCAGGAACTGCTGTGGAAATAATGTGATTCACAAACATGTCACCAAAGTCCTGGGGTCCTTCCATTGTGGGATTTTTACGGAAAAAACTGGGGGGGGGACCCTATCTCTCCCTCTTCTTCTCCCTCTCATTCCTAGACCATCAACAGTAGGTCTATGTAGCCAGGATGAAAGGCCCATGATTGATGCTCCTTTGGGGAAAACTCATGGAAAACCATCTCCCAATTCATCCAAAGTTATCCTTGAGACCATGAAGACCGAGAACAGTTTAGGGCGATGACCAGTTTTACACCAGTCCCTTATTTCTTTATCATTAGTATTTTTGAATTAAGCCTCAAATGCTCATTTCAGACTTAATATATTTAATTGAACGTACACACACACACACACACACACACACACACACACACACCCCATACTAGCAAAGATTTGTGCTACATCCTCTGGGTACCCCTTCAGAACTAGTTTGTTTGTCATGGGAGAAGAGTGTTGGGATCTCCTTCTATGGCTATGGTGTGTGGGTACAAAACCAGATACCAGAGACATTTAACCTGCATGTGAGGCTAGCAGGCTTTGCAGTTGCATGAATTAGGGAAAGGGACTGGATCCTCACCTGCTGCTGTGAGTCCATCCTCATAGCAGTCATAACGTTCACGTTTAGCCTCTGGAAGGAAGGAAGGAAGGAACAAAATTAGCTCGCCCATTCACAATGAAGATAGTAGCCTTTGCATTATTCTAACAACTGCACTCTGGTTCTATAGGTTGGCCTACCATGAAGCTTCCTTCAGGTAAGTGATGGTCACCAATTTGGATGGCTTCAAAAGGGGGTTGGAAAAATTCCTGGAGAAGGAGGCTATCAATGGCTACTTGTCCTGATGGCTATGTGCTACCTCCAGTATCAGAGGCAGTGGCCCTATGTACACCAATCGCTGGGGAATATGGGTGGGAGGGTGCAGTCGCACTTGTGTCATGGTTGTGGGTTTCCCATAGCAGCTAATTGGCCACTGTGTGATCAGAGTGCTGGACTAGATGGACCCTTGGACTGATCCAGCAGGGCTCTTCTTACGTTCTTAAGTGTTTGGCCCAAGGTTTGGGGGATTCTTGGGCAAGATGCTCGGAGTAGCCCCTCCTTCTGCTCCACCTCCTCATTGCTGTTGCTTGCACTGTCCTTCTTGGTCCAATCTGCACCACTGCCCCAGAGGGAGAGAGCAAGGCAAGGAGACACTGCTGGTCTTTCTTCATGCACCTGGCACTGAGCACTCACTTGAGCTGGACAGATGAACGCAAGCAGTGGCAGCAAGAAGAAAGAGTAGCAGGGTTACAGAGCAGGGCCTTTGCTGGGGTGGGGAATTTCGCAGGTGCCTGGTGATGCCAGTCCCTGCCAGGTAATGGCCTTCATTGTTGCTCACAAGACAAGAACCGTGGTCTGACTTAAGGTGTCCCACCACTATCATTGTTCCCAGGCCACCTATGTTGTACAACCTCCATCCTCAAGAACTGCAAGAGACGAGCAAGGGGGAATCTTCCTGAGGGACAGACCTCACTAGGGGAGGGGCTCAGTGACAGAGCCCCTGCTTTGCATGCAGGAGGTCCCAGGTTCAATCCCCAGCACCTCCAGGCAGGGCTAGGGAGGAGGAATCCTGCCTGAAAACCTGGAGTGCTGCTGCCAGTCAGTGTCGGCAATACTGGGCTAGATAGACCAATAGTCTGACTCAGCATAAGGCAGCGTTTTATGTTCCTCTCACAACCCCACACTCCTTAGCGGAGATACTTAGCATCCCAAAGTCTAGAGTGATGTATAGTCAATCCTCAAAATTCCTGGTGAACTAAGGGAGAGGCAGAGGAGGCAGAGGGATGAACTGGGTCTCTTACTGTCTGACAGCACTTCATAAGCTTCTGTAACTTCTTTGAACCTCTGCTCAGCATATTTCTTCCTATCTGGGTTTTTATCCGGGTGCCACTGCAGGGCTTTCTTCCTGTACCTGCAGAATCCAGGAGAGAAAATAAATGTAGCATTGGCACTCCAGGGCACATTGCCCAATAATAAACCAGCTTCAAAACACAACCCAGTTACTCCGGAGACATTCCTCTCCACTTTCTGAATAGACATACCAAACAATCCCAGGCTGGATAGACCCAGGCTACTATAGTGCTTTCCTGACCACTATCTGCCAGTTTGCTGCGATCAGCCACTGATTCCAATAATTATTCAATTATTCAATACCTTGGCCACTGTGGTTCACTGTGGGCGCTCCCACACTAGAGGCCTTCAAGAGGCAGCTGGATAACCATCTGTCAGGGATGCTTTAGGGTAGATTCCTGCATTGAGCAGGGGGTTGGACTCGATGGCCTTGTAGGCCCCTTCCAACTCTGCTACTCTATGATTCTATGACAAAACTGGATGATTGTAATATGCTCTATGTTGGGACTACCCTTAGGCCTGGTTTAATAAATTTTCCTGCACATTGCAGAGGGTTGGACTAGATGATCCTTCCAACTCCACAATTCCATGATTACCTTGCCACTGATTCCAGTAGTTCCAATCACCCTATGATCTGCTGTTCATACCTGCCTGTGGAGCCCTTTCTTATTTCTGTTGCTAAATCCAGGGAAAGGAGGAGCACCAATTATCCATATATAGTGGTGTCATAGTAAATTTGAAGTGCAAGCACGAGTCGGTCAGGTTCACTCGATCACTGCAGTGGAGAGCTATTCCCTCAGGAATTAGGACTTTCCTACATAAAGCTTTTAACCTTCCGCTTCTGCTTCCAGATCTTTTGTGGGACTGAGATTGGCTCCTTTACATGTGTTTCCCCCTGTCCCGGACTTTTCTTTCTCTTCTTTTGTATATGTTTGATTACAGAACCACTAGGTGGCACTGTGGTATAGCAGAATTGTGCTCATACACAAGAGTTGCATGTCACCATTCACAGAAATACCAGACTTCCTTTGCCATGAAAAAAAGACCCACTATGTAGAAAGGATCTTATGCTGAACCTTCCAAGGGATAACATCTATGTGACCTTTTACCCTTTGTGACACCTTAGGAGACTAAGTTCAAGGAAAGGATCCTGTTGTTGACGAAGTATTCCAGATCCAAGAAGAATATTTTAACAGGATTCTGAGTTCGGTCCAAGGAATAGCTGAAGCATCTGGGACTCGTGTCCCACCCCCCTATCCTTTTTACTAACATGCACTGAGCCTTCAGGATAGACTCCTATTCAATTCATGGATTCTGACTGACGGTAAAGAGCTGAAAAGAAAGACTTACGCTTTTTTAATATCATTGTCGGAGGCATCCCGGGGAATCTCTAAAAGCTTATAATAGTCCGGCACAGCAGCCATTCGTATGGCCTGTGCAGAAACCAGTAGCAGAGAAGTGGAGGGAGATTTGCAGCTGCAAGGGAACAATGTCTCTGGGAGCACGGCAGGGGGCGTCCACACCACTTGAGCTGCTTCTAGGGCTGATCATGGCCGCACTCTTGGCTGCACTGCTCCTTACAGCACAGCAGGAGGTGGGTGCTGTGGGCAACAGGCCCTGTGGGACAGGAAACAGAATGATGTGCCACAAGAACCAACCACCCCACAAGACAACCCGCCCACCCTGACTGGACTCAGTCAGGGCTCCCCAACCCTTTTGAGTTTGTGGTCACATTGGAAGTTTGAGAGCTTTGTGGGTGCTCTCATAAAATGGCTGCCATGGGGATTGTTGCCCATTCATAAAATAGCTACCATGATGGACATGGCCAGTCACAAAACACTCATTTCCCAGAAGGCAAACTGATGAAAGTAAAAGAAAAGTAACTTGCCCAAGATAATGCCAAAAGTGGGTTCTGAGCTCTAAAACACAAAGCCACTGTTTGAATCTAAATTAAAAAAGTAAAAAATAAAAAATCAGGAGGGCAGAGAGCCTGATGGACACCAAGAGAGGAACCATACTGGAGATCCCAGGACAAGGTGATCGGTCTCCAGTTTCACCAAATTGCTTCTCCATTCATTTTCAGCAAATCATAGTATAGAGGCAGAGTTCCCCATCAAGTCTGTTTTTCTTCCTTAGAACTGGAAGGGCGGAAAGGGAGGGGTACAAAGGGCCACTTTTAGCCCAAATTCTCTTGTCAAAGGCATGACTATCCAACCATCAGCCCCCTCCTGACCAAGCCACACAAACCTGACCATAATACCATGTCAATCCATCTAAAAGATTGGCCAAAGGAAATGCATGATTGGCCAAACCAGAATGGGTTCAGAAGGATAGTACGTTGTTCTGGAATATGCAATGCTAATACATGGATAAACCCCAGTCCATGGAGGCAGGGTTGGTTGACCAGGTAGTAAATACCTCCCATCAGCCAATCTGAGCTAAAAGAAGGCTTTGACCACCTTTACAGGATCAGTTCTACTCACCCTTGATTTTTGAGCTTCTAATAATGTGTGTGTGTGTGTGTGTGTGTGTGTGTGTGTGTGTGTGTGTGTGTGTGTGTGTGATGGGAGCGTCATTCCATAAGAAACAAACTGAACTTTGGGAAGGCTGATGGAGGATAGTGTCAGGATCAGGCCTGGTCTCCCTGGTGTGTATCCCAAATTGAACTCAGAGCCTGAAGAAGAAGTAGACAAGCCAACACAGGAAGCAGGGAAGGAAATTCTCCAAGACTCTCCAGGAGGTTTATCTTACCAGGAGTTTATCGGATAGGAGGCCCAGGCTCAGAGACCATCCCCACTGCCCCTAGGAACACAGTCTTTGTCAGAAGGGGAGGGAACATCAGAACTGACAGATCCCAAAGTCCACCGCAGGGTCAAGCAGGCAGAGCTGAGAGGAGGTGGGAGGCAGTCTACTAGGTTAGCCACTCACCAGAGGTTACACTTGAAGACCCTCCCTGAAGGAGGGATTCAGTAAAAGCTTGTTGAGCACTGTGGGAAACCGTCTACTTAGTTGATAGGCAACTGCCTTGCTTTGTAAAGCTAACTAAGCTTAGAGGATAGCTCCGAGCATTCACACTCCCTTCAGGTGTGAAGAGATGTCTATTTACTGAATAAAGCTTCGTGGATTGCATAGCAGACCTCTTTATTATCTCACATCTCGGTAGGAGGGCTTGGAATCATGACAGATAGTGATGAGGCAAAGGTGTTTGGGTTATACTGATGGCTGGGTTTTCAACACCTCCATCTGAGAAATAAAGATAGAGCCCTGCTAGCATTCAACTACTAAGCCTGATCTTCCAAGACATCTTCTCCTGGCTCTTCTTCCTTCAACCTTACTTCCTGTTTCCCTCTGACCCCAGGTTCTCCTGTTCCCTTATGCCAACTTCCACCCTCTGTTTTTCTCTAGAGTTCATTTCCTGTTTCCCTTTTGATACTCTTTCTAGTTTCTTAACATCACCTAGTTCGTCTTTACCTTAGCTCATCCAGAGACTGCCCGTGTTCTTTGCTCCACCTGATGGCTAGCTGGGCAACAGATGACTTTGGGGAGGCAAGAGCTTACCAGAACCCCAAACCTGCTCCCTCCCCTGATGATTAACAGCTTCAATAGCCAATGGGAAGGTGGGAGTCATTGTGACATCAGAGCTTTATGCTTTCCTTAAGGATGTAAGGGAGGGAAATCTTACAAAATTCTTGGCATTTGCTCAGTTCTTGCTCTTTGTGGACACACACTTACCTTTAACTCTTTTGTCCCTGTAACAGAATTAATTTCAGGGGTGGGCAGCTTGTGGTTGACCAGATGATTTGGCCTACAACTCCCATCAGCTCTAGCCAGCAAAGCCAATGGTGAGGAATCATGGGAGTTCTAGGCCCAAACATCTGGAAGGCCATAAGTTGCCCACCTTTGCATGGACAACTTAAGACTATGCTGGAGCTTCTAGCTCAAAGATACTTCTCTCCATGTGATTTGGAGGATTCCAAGATTTGTTTGGATATTTAGAATTTCAGATGAATGGGAGGACTGTATCTATAAGTTTATCCTAATGTGAAGCTTTGGACTATAAAGTGATTTAGTTCTCTCAACAAAGGGATTCAACTATCTCAGTTATGCAGAAAAAGTATATTATGAGGACTTCTTTGCAAAGCAGATATAAGGCTAAGTAAGATTGTGATCATCTGCACAATTTACTTAGGGAATAAATCCCACTGAATTCATTAAATAGGGTGACCATATGAAAAGGAGGACAGGGTTCCTGTATCTTTAACATTTGTACTGAAATGGAAATTTCAGTAGGTGTCATTTGTATATATGGAGAACCTGGTGAAATTTCCTCTTCATCACCCCAGTTAAAGCTGCAGGTGCCTTACCCTCTTTTAAATCTGGTCACTCTAGTATAGCTCCTGCAGCTTTAACTGTTGTGATGAAGAGGGAATTTCACCAGGTTCTGCATATATACAAATGACACCTGCTGAAATTCCCTTTTCTATGCAACTGTTAGATACAGGAGCCCTGTCCTCCTTTTCATATGATCACCCTAAATCATTAAGAGATCTGAGTTTGATACTGTGGATATTAGACCAGAGAAGAAAAAGGAGAAGGAGGCAGTCTATGGTTAGTGCTTGTGAACTTGCCAGAGGGGAAGGAGAAAAGTGAAGTGGTAGTTTTCTTAGCAGAACTTACAAATCACCCAACCTATTCTTGGGAGGGTCAAGGTCTGTATCCTCTTCCAATAGGTTCAGAGTGCCTTGGAGGGTGATCATAATCAGAGAATTTGGGTAAGCTTAGCCAAAGCACTGCTTTCTTTGAACTGAGGGTGTGACTAGAACAGCACCACCTTGAGGTGCCAAGGTGTTTGTCATATAATTATAGGCTTTTTCTACATGAGGCATTTATTGTGCACTCAACATTCCCTATTCACACTTGTTTATGGGTTCTTTAAATGACATAGTGACACTCCAGTTTCATTTCTATATCAAACCAGCACTTTTGGCAAGGTTTTTTTTTTTAAGAGCAGAGAAAATGTTGCATTTAATTATGAAAGAGAGTGATTTCCTCTTGTGTATTTGTGCTATTCCACTATACCACATTGCCACCTAGAGGATATGTAGAGGAAAACTAGGAAAGGAAATGCTCCTCATGTAGTTTTCAGATCTCAATTCTGTGATGAAACCGCAAGTAGCTACAGTGGATTAACAGTGTTGTGTAGAAAAGCTGATAGTCCTAAACTGTGATAGGATTAATTTTGTTCCAGTGTTTCAGCCAGTATATTTTAGTGCTGTACCAAAAATTTTGGCCATTCCATTTTCAGCATTTCATGGGGGGCGGGGTTTGAAAACTTGGCCGAAAGAGGCTCATCCAAATGCTCGAGGAAGGGGGTGGGGTTTTGTTGTTGTTTTAGAAAATTAAAAAATAGGATGAAG
Source organism: Elgaria multicarinata webbii (assembly GCF_023053635.1). Classification (NCBI taxonomy): domain Eukaryota; kingdom Metazoa; phylum Chordata; class Lepidosauria; order Squamata; family Anguidae; genus Elgaria; species Elgaria multicarinata. The sequence goes on along the minus strand of NC_086172.1, from coordinate 76,309,858 downwards.
GACCCTCAGCAATCAGCTACGCTTAAAAAAAAGTATATGGAAACCCTGTCCCCCTCTCCAAGGAGAAAATTCTCCAAACTTTCCCCCCCTCCCTGTGAAAAAAAGCAGAAAAAACAATGCCTCTTTCACAAGAAGAAAGTTCCCAAAAATAGGGGGCAGATTTCAGCCCAGTACTAGTATATTTCCCTCTCCTTATAGCTCAAAAACAGCCATTTTCCCCTAGCAGCAAACTGAATTCCACAGAAGCCAGTTAGACTTGCTTAGTAACATTGAAGTGGTCTGATACAATTGATGCGTTTGTTCCTATCACAAAGAGGGTTGCTCCTTCAACCCAGTTTGGTTTGTATCTATATTAATAACTGCAATATAAACTGCCTCATAAAATAGTTTTACACAGTTACTTGTGAGTAAGCCTCATCGAACACAGTGGGATTCATTTCTGAATAAATGTGCACAGAATTGTAGCATAAGGCCTTTGTTTATACCAGGAAAGGGCAACTTGTGGCCCTGCAGACGTTGGATTGCAACTTCCATTATCCCTTACCATTGACTATGCTGGCTAGTGGCTAGGGCTGATGGGAGTTGCAGAAGTTGCCCATCTCCTATTTACACTACAAATGTGTATTAGTTTTTATACCACTTTCACTGTCAGGACTTTTCAAAGAATCCTGGGAGTTTTAGTTTGGTGAAGTGCTGACAATTCTAAGTTAGAAATCTATAGTGCCACCTGCCACTGCATATGTATAACCACATTTGCCTGGCATCTGTGTTAGTGATATGCCACTTCGACCGGCTCTCCCTAGTGGGACAGAGCCACTTGAATAGTAATAGTAACCCTCAGGAATGGAGACTGCTCCAGACATATCTTACTGTTTAGACCAGATGAGTAAGGAAACGACTGGTGAAAGTTAAGAGTCAGCAGGAAAACGAAACCACATTTCTATGACACAGTGAATATTTTATTTTGAGAAGCAAAACCCCAAGTGCTAAAGCAATTGAAATTTTCATACCCCATACAAGAGAGATTTGGCTGTGCTAATACTCATCACCTTCCTCTTCTTCTCCTTCCCCATCAATGGTATCTGTCCCCACTTCTTCATAATCCTTCTCCAGGGCAGCCATGTCTTCTCGGGCCTCAGAAAACTCCCCTTCTTCCATGCCTTCCCCTACATACCAGTGGACAAAGGCCCGCTTGGCATACATTAGGTCAAACTTGTGATCCAGGCGGGCCCAGGCCTCAGCAATGGCTGTGGTGTTGCTCAGCATACACACTGCCCTCTGCACTTTGGCTAGGTCTCCACCGGGTACTACAGTGGGGGGCTGGTAGTTGATGCCCACCTTGAAGCCTGTGGGGCACCAGTCCACAAACTGGATTGTTCTTTTTGTTTTAATGGTGGCAATTGCAGCATTGACATCCTTGGGCACCACGTCACCCCGATACAAAAGGCAGCAAGCCATGTATTTGCCGTGGCGAGGGTCACATTTCACCATTTGGTTAGCAGGCTCAAAGCAGGCATTTGTGATCTCGGCCACAGAGAGCTGCTCATGGTAAGCCTTCTCTGCAGAGATGACTGGGGCATAAGTGGCCAGAGGAAAGTGGATACGGGGGTAGGGCACCAGGTTGGTCTGGAACTCTGTCAGGTCTACATTAAGAGCCCCATCAAAGCGCAGGGAGGCAGTGATGGAGGAGACGATCTGGCCAATCAGGCGGTTAAGATTAGTGTAAGTTGGACGCTCGATGTCCAGGTTCCTACGGCAGATATCATAGATGGCTTCATTGTCCACCATGAAAGCACAATCTGAGTGCTCAAGGGTGGTGTGTGTGGTGAGGATGGAGTTGTAGGGCTCCACCACAGCTGTTGATATCTGAGGAGCTGGGTAAATGGAGAACTCCAGCTTGGACTTCTTGCCGTAATCAACGGAGAGCCGTTCCATCAGCAAGGAAGTGAATCCTGAGCCAGTGCCTCCTCCAAAGCTGTGGAAAATGAGGAATCCCTGGAGCCCAGTGCATTGGTCAGCCTGTGGAATACAGGAAACAAAACATAAAACAGTCCATTGGGGTTAGAGAGTGCAGCAGCTCCCAATTTGCTATCAAGCCATGGTCATGATGTTACTAGCGCTCTATCAGATCCCAAACAGCCAGGACCAAGTTATCTGAGAGATCACCTTCCCCCATATAGGCCACCCCAGTCTCTATGTTATGAGGGGCTTCTTACTCTACCATGGCCTACTTATGTTTGTTTGGCTGTGGTGCAGAGATGGGCCTTCTCTATTTTGGTGTCCACCATGTGGAATGAACTCCCCATCTAGATCAGGCAGGCTCCTAGTGGAGACTGTTTCTGCCAACAATATAAGGCACGTTTGTTTGCCCAGGTGATTCCCTGGCCGTTAGCATTGCCAGCTACCCTTGGTTATTTTAATGAGCTATTGATTCTATTGATTCATTTTATGGCATTTTATCATGATTTTATTTTGTGAGCCACTTTGGATTATTATTATTTTTTAAAAAATATTATTATTATTATTATTTATTTATATAGCACCATCAATGTACATGGTGCTGTACAGAGTAAAACAGTAAATAGCGAGACCCTGCCGCATAGGCTTACATTCTAATAAAATCATAATAAAACAATAAGGAGGGGAAGAGAAAGCAAACAGGCACAGGGTAGGGTAAACAGGCACTGGGTAGGGTAAAACTAATAGTGAAATTATGGGATGGAGTCTTCAGCCAAAGCCTTGACATCTCTCTCCTTCCCTCTCTGTCTGTATTTCAGCACTACAATTTAGTATCATCACTGATCAGATGAGCTGTAGGAAGAATCTGAAACTCTTCAATTCCAGCAAAGATGGAGTTGCTACAGTAGCTATGGAGCACTGGTCCCCATGAGAGACAGTCATTGTATCATAGCTGCATGATACTGGCTCTTGCTTGAGCAGAGACTGAGCCTGTTCCACAGATCACTGTGTGCTCAATTGCCCTCTGAAGACAACCTTCTTTTTATCCAGCCTTTTTCTAGTGCCTACAGTGTGCATCAGCACAAGCCACTTACTATCTACACTCCATGTTCATCGACCAGGAGTCCCATATAGCAGTCCCCTTTCTGCCTCATGTTTCCCTGGCCAACAAGCCCAATTACCAGCTTCCGGATCCGGTCCAACACCAAATCAATTATCTCCTTGCCAATGGTGTAGTGCCCACGGGCGTAATTATTGGCAGCATCTTCCTTTCCAGTGATCAGCTGTTCTGGGTGGAAGAGCTGGCGGTATGTGCCAGTCCGAACCTCATCTAGAATTCATAGTACACAATAGGTCAGGTCATTTCCACTCTGGATTACTCCTCTGTCACCTCCTACCCTTCTGGAATTTGGCTAGTGTTTTTCTGCATCTGCAAGGGCTTCTCTGCTAAGAGACCAAGGGCTTCTCCATATTCAGAAAAATTCCTGGAGTCTTCACGGGTTTTAATGATTAGCAAAATGCATGTGCTCCCCACCCCCATTTTTGCCAGTTCTTTCCCATGTGTTTCAGTTCTACTGCCAGCAGATGGCACTGTGTTACAGTGCAGATTTGATTTATTAAAGCATTTTCGGGTTTTATGAAATGGCGGATTCTCACTTGAAAATGGCAGAAGAGGCATTGGAGGTTGACAATATCATAAAAAGAACCCACAGGGGTACCTCCCTTGGGAGGGCATTCCAAATTTGGGCACCACCACAAAGAAAGTTAACTGTGGCTCTAGGGCATGAGAGAATGAGGGTGCAATCCTATGCATGCTTAGACAGAAAAAAGGTCTGCAACTCTCAGCATGCCTCAACCAGCATAGGATTGTGCCTTCAAGCATTTAGGGGAAGTCTGTACCCCTGGATTTCAGGTGTACTTCATGTCAGACCAACCCAAGACAGCGTAATTTGGTCTGAAATGCTCTGTATAAAAGTACTATTAAAGCACAGCATGTCTTTCCATTAGGGAAGTCCTGAATGTCCAGTGCCCTACAGATTTCCATAAAACTATGCTTTTGAGAGGATTTCCTCCTTAGAAACTGAATGCCATGAATTGCTGTGATTCATTAATTGGCTAATTCAAGATGATTTAAGCTGGCCCGGCACTACCATTAGCTGGGGTCAAGTGGTCCAGCGGAGGTAGCAGATTTTAGGGTACCATTAAAGAACAGAAAATGGTTAAATAGGTGGTTTATTATGATATTTTTTACCACCAAGGCAGGAACTAAAAATGTCTTGGGCAGTCTCTGGATTCAAGTCAATATCCAATCAGAATACACAGAGATATCTCTCTGGAGGACTCAGTCAGACTCCACTCCCGATACACAGCACTCACCAATCACAGTCGGTTCCAAGTCCACAAAAACGGCCCGAGGCACATGCTTTCCCGCTCCAGTTTCACTGAAGAAGGTATTAAAGGAGTCATCCCCACCTCCAATGGTTTTGTCACTGGGCATTTGCCCATCTGGCTGAATCCCATGCTCCAGACAGTACAGCTCCCAGCATGCATTGCCAATCTGCACTCCAGCCTGGCCAACGTGGACTGAAATGCACTCGCGCTGAGAAGAGAAGGAGAACAGACCCATTAGTGGTGTTAAAAAGCAAGCTCCATGTCAGGAGCTGAGGCTAGAACAATGAACTCACAGCTCTGCATACATATGGTGAGCACACTGCACACTGGAACATCTTCTGGGCAAGGATATTCCTAGGTTGTCTGAACTCGCCGGCTATTGTGCCCTCCTAGACAAGAAAAGCTATACAAGGCTTCCTATTGGGGCTTGGGCATTCCCAAGTAACAACACTCTTTCTGTCTCGTGTATTTTGGTGTGTTCCTCTGGGCATCTCCACGTTAAAGAAAAAATCAGCAGCCTTACCAGGCTTTTTTTCTCTGATCTTTCCACATTCACTATGGCTCATTTAGACAGTGAGCAACAGTGACCATGTGATTTGTAACTGAAAACTTCCCTCTGAGCAATGCTCCATAAAGTTCAATGAAACAGAGCCATGGAACATCTAGTGGCAGAATTAATGCCGCAATTATTTTAAATACCACATTGTCTCTGTTTTTGTGTGTGTGTTTTAAAGCAAGATTACTGGGGGAAAGAGGGGGGAGATGTCCTGGTGATTGATGGCATCATGTAAAGGACCAGAAAACTTCTGTAAGTGGACAATCGTGAGCGAGCAATAAATTGCTCCTGTAGGGAAGCTCCTTGACTTCCTGGCACAAATCCTGGCTCCCCTCCAACAGCTCAGTGGCTGGAAGACGCTGCCACCTCCACCAGGACTTGAGTTTAATAATCAAAGGTCACAGGGAAAGAACAAGAGCCCCCTACCTAGTCTTCCAAAGAATGTATGAAATTGCTACTTTCTTTGCAGATCACTCAGGATGCAATGCCTTTACTAGACTTCCCAGAATGGTTCAACTTTTATAACCTATCCTCCCCCTCCCCCTCCCCCCACCTCTAGCTTTTCCTGCCTCTCTTCTATGGCTGTCGATATCAGCTTGACTTGACCATGTCCTGAAAGAGAAGGTTGATGGACTTGGGTATGTTTAAACTGGGGAAGAGACAAGGAAAAGGCAATATGAGAGCTATCTTCAAAATAGTTGAAGGGCTATCATGAAAGAAATTGGTTTTCTGTTGCTCAAGAGGGTAGGACTCAAGCCAATGGGTTCAAATGACAAGGAGGATTTCAGCGAAACATTAGGAGCAGTTTCCTAGACTGTTTGCCAGTGGAACAGCCTGCCTCAGAAAGGGCTGGGCTCCCTTTCATTATTATTTTATTAAGACATTTGTATCCCGCCCTATATCACAAGGATCTCAGGGCGGCATACAGATAAAATCATACAACCAATATGAAACAATAAATATACACAGCTAAAAACAAATTAAAACATTATTAAGCTAAAACAAGTACAAATTTTTTAAAAAGTAAAACCAATTAAAAAAATTAAAATTAAATTGGAGGTTTCCAAACACAGTCTGGGTGGCCACCTATCAAGGGTGCTGTAGCCCCAAATTTCCTGCAGTAGCAGGGAGCTGGACTACATGATCTTTGAGGTCCCTTCCAATACTATGAACCTTCTCTCACTTCAGGGATACCTACTTGCTCAATCGTTTTCCTAGTCTTTGTGCCCAAAGCACCTATTTTCAGTAGCATGTTTAGCCACAGGGCTGCATTTCCATGGCACATTATGGCATTTTCACTGAGTTTATCACACTGATGCCCTGCCCTTTCTCCAAAGAGCTCAAGATACTGCACGCGCAGTTATCCCATTTCCTCCCTTATAATTTTTTTAATCATTATTATAAAGTCTCCAAGGCTGCTTAAATCCTATTGATTTCAATCTATTTATTTAGTTTTATTCTGGTTGTACTTTTACATTGTAATTTTAAATTTCCATATTTTATATATATTTTGCTGTACTTTATGGTTTTAGTTTCTGTGAACTGCCCAGAGAACTTCAGCTACTGAGTGGTATAAAAATGAAATGAAATAAATCCTTGTATACAGAATTGTTGTAGCCAACATTTTGATACCACCCTTCAACAGCGTTACTGAGATGGTGGTGTGCAAGTTTAGAAGTTTATCTTCAGAACCACTTTGAGAAGTGGTGGCTTGCTTTAAGGCCACCCAGTTAGCATCTAGGCTGGAATCCTGGCAATCTATCCACTACACTACGAAGGCATGTTTTGGTGAAAGAGATTTACATGGGTCTTCATGGCACACCATAACTAGTATTATGGCATAGGGTAATATCCAACTTTAGTCCTGCATAGAGTAGACCCATTGAAATGAATGGGGCTCAAGTTAGTCATGACTAACTTAATTCTCATTCATTTCAGTGGGTCTATTCTATGTAGGACTAACATTAGATACAAGCCAGTGTGTGCATTTCCAAAACTGCCCCTAAAACATTCAGAACAATCTTACCAACCTGTTGCCTTCCAGGTGTGTTGGACTACTGCTGCCATCACCTTAGCCAGCATGGCAAGTAGTCAAAGATGTTGAGAGTTGTAGCCCAACATATCTAGGAAGCACTAGTTTGGGAAAGGCTGATTTAGATCAATACCATGTTAGTATTGCTTGTTAATTAGAACCGAGGCTGAGCCAATAAAGGGGGAAAGTGGGTGAAACTGGGAAACAAATACCCTTCCTAACATCCTCTCCATCATACAGTAATGATTCCCATCCCACTTCTATCTCTGTTTCTTCCTCTCTTTTCTACACCTTGCACATTTGGAGCTACACCGTGGTACAGATCTAAGGAAGGGTACAGAGATTGCACTGTATTATATTTTAAAAGAGGAAGACATGATGGTTATGGAGAGTGGGGCTGAAGCTAACAAGTCCAGGCAAGACTCACCATCTTGCAAAACCTCTTCGACCTAGCAGCGATGAGCTCAGAGGACGAAGAATGAGAATGAAGGTGCTGTTTGCTGTGGCTGGGATTTATAGCATTCCAAAGCCCATCTCCAGGCAGGAGAGATGCTTTGTTGTTAGAAACGGATACGGGGCTAGCCTTTTTCTGAATGGTTTCTGGGAAACGATCAAGCCTAACAAATAACCAATAGTGAAAGTAGAGCTAAGCCTCCGGGGGCCTTGGTTACACCAAACAATGCCACAGCCAGGGCCTGATGTGTGTGTGGTGGTGGCAGGGGGTGTAAAATCCCCAGAAGTTTCATATGTGGTATCAAAACCTTATTCAGCCAAGCCGCACAGTAAAGGCAAACCTGACCTTAGGGGATTTTAAAAATGATTCTTGGTAGTACATCTAGAAGCTTGACCTTGGGACCAAAGTCTGCCTGCTTGTTGTGCTTCAGTTTGACGGATTAAGCAGAAAGGAAGAACAGCTGAGCCTGGGAGTGTTTGAGCAGCGGCTTGTCACAGGAACAGGCAGAGGCTAGCCCCCACACTTCTTCTTTACAAAGAGTACCGGAGCCACTGCAGGTGAGGCAGAGGGCCCTAATAAACCCATGTTGCAAATTCTTGCAGCTCAGCTCACTCTGGTTCCGACAAGGAATAGATCCGCCCAACTGGAATCTTGGAACCTGTGACCAAGTCGATGGGACAATCATAACAGCGATGTGGTGGCAGCTGATCCACTTCCTTCTTTCCGCTTAATCCCCCAAACTGAAGCACAACACTGCCCCCCCTGCCGAGATGACCACCCAGACAGCAGTGATGTCAGCACCTGGCCCCCATCTTGATGGAGCCACTTTGGTGCCACGAGGCCCCTGGCTCCCGCACTTGGGTTCCTTCCCGGCATCTGCACAGGAAGGAACGCAAGTGCGAACGTTCCCCCAGGCGCTGAGCACAGGAGGGATCAGGGAGGAACAAGGCAGCCAAAGGAGGACAAGGAGAGGAACTCAGGGCGCCCTAACCACCTCTCCTCCCTCTGACCTCACTTACATTATAGACCAATTGTTTTGGAATACAAGTTTGTTGTTAGAATTCATTTAAAACCTGGGAATAATAATGGGGGGGGAGGTTTACTCCCAAGTACACATTAAGTTAGAATCCTATTATTTTAATCACAAATTGCTTTGGAAATTATGCTGAAATTAAAAGGTGGGTCTAGATACCCCACATACATGTATAGTGCTCAGGGCTATTTAAAACTGGCCATGGTGAGGAAGTGGTAGAGTGATCACTAATGAACAACCAAAGAAAAAAGAGAGATGCATCAAAGGATTTGCAGCAAAATAAGAGGACACCAATTTACACAACATCTGCACATACTAATTTATACGTATAGGGGCAAGTTTAAAAATAACAATTACAATTTAAATCGAAATACAGCATATCTCAGCATAGTGGGAAAGACTGTAACCGTGTGTGTGTGTCTATACAATTCCGTGTTGGAAGGTGATTTCCTCAGAACCCCGCAGCATCTGTGCTGTGAGGTGAAAATAAAAAGCTAGTCAACAGGAGGGAGCATGGGCTATCTGGTCAGGTCAAGCCTGCCCCCTGCCCTGCTCTGCATTCCCACACTTGCCCAGCTGGGCCTGCTTGTGGCTAATCCAAACCGAAGCTGGGAAACATCATGGTGAACTCGGAGCAAATTGAAAAGTCGTGGTAACTCGAGACTTTGGAAACACGCAGTTGGAGGCTGCATCATATAAACAATGCAGTGCCACTCTGTAGCCACTATTGGGTTAATAGAGTGTATAGACACCCCCCTGGGGCACTTCCATGCGGCCCCAGTGCGACCCCAAAGCGATCGTGTAACTTGCCTGTAAAAGAGACGAGGAAGAGGTGTCCTTGCCGGCGCCGGCGGCAGTGCCACCACCCACCTCTCTCCTCGATGGCCGGGATGGAGAGCTTGGCGGAAGAAGGTGGGGTGGAGAGCGGAAGAAGCTCTCCACCCCGCCTTCTTCTGCCGAGCTCTCCGAGCCGGCCAGCGAGGAGGGAGGTGGGTGGCGGCGCCGGCAAGGACGCCTCTTCCTCATCTCTTTTACAGGCAAGTTACACAATCGTTTTCGGGGTGCACTGGGGGCGGATGGAAGCGCCCTGAAAACGACGTGTGGAAGTGCCCCAGGTGACTTGTGTACCTGACTGTTTCATCTGCTGTTTAGGTGCTGACTTTTGATGGGCAACAGTTCTGAAATCGGACAGGATTGCCCTTCAAATAGAGGATGCCTTCAAAATAGAGGACAACCCCCCTGGCAGCCCTTCAAACAGAGGACACATGGGCACCCTAAGACCGTTGTGAAAAGTAGAATATGGGACTGGGGGATCGATACACACAACAAATTGTGTTCTACAATATGTTTATAGTGTAAACTCTCTCAAGCCTTGACAGGTCCTCCCAATATGTACTCCACCTGGAGTGGCTATTCTTAGGTTCTAGTGTAACCTAAGACACACTCCGCCACCCCACCCTGAGATGTGGCTTTGGAGTGCTTCCTTGTTTGTCTTTTCCCAAATTGCAGCAAAGGGGGGATTTTTTGAGGGGGGAGGAGAGGCTTTGCTTATTCTTCACTCCCTCGCAGCAATGCCCCCCCTCCAAACTGCCCCCATACACAGTAATTAGGCTCTTAGAAAGCCTATACGGTTGCAGAGGGGAGGCTGCATGCTGGAGGTCTCCCCTGCTCTGCCCTGCCTAATGTTCTGTTCAGCCAAGCTGTGACCATGGAGACGGTGATGAGATGAGGGTTGGATCTCTCTTATATTTGCTGCTCCTCCAGGCCCCACCAGCATACACAAACACACAGGGCAGCCACCATATGCACGCTTCACCTCCTCTCTCAACGCCAGGTGGGGTAGCCACTCCGCAGAGTACATATACAAAGGGCCTGTCAAGACTTGGGAGAGTTTATACTATAAACATTTGTGTGGCCTTCTTCCAGGACCCAGCAGCAAACAAGGGACAATGCTGTCCCCTTGTGGTGTACAGCCAACAACTAGGCAGACTTTGTTGGTATTTCCAAGGCAACAGGCAAGTCTCAACAGAGAGCATACTGAGTCGGGAAAGAAAAACAGAGAAGAAACCCTTTGACAACACCAGAGCTGGACTGGTGGGAACGGAACAGAGTCTTTTTCTTTTTTTACCATTGGTTTCTAGAAGGAAAAAAGGTCCTCTTCCCTTCAAGCCTGGGTCACTCTGCCATGATTTAGCTCTTGGAGGTGGGCGATACATTCCCTAACAGTGCAAACTAGTGGGCCATCCTGCCCAGGAAAAGCTCCATCCTAGCAACAGAGCTTAGCTGCAGCTTCCATCCACACACGTGCCTCTGGCCTTTTGGATTGTGATCAATGGATCCAAGCTACAGTTTCCCGTGGCGGGAGCCAATGCCAACAAGCCACGAAATCTGGGACTCCCACAGAGAGACCCTCCAGTGGAGCAGGTAAGGGTGACTTTGATGGTAAGGCACTCAATTACAGTGATGCAGGTGTAGAGTGGGAACATAGCCAAAGGTCCCAGGCAGGGTCTGACTCTGCCTTCCCCACACTGGTGCCTTCTAGCTATGTTGGATTACAATGATCATCATCTCCAGCCAGCATGCTGGCTAGGGATAATGAGAGTTGTAGTCCAGCACAGCTAAAGGGCACCAGGGCCATGAATATATGACTCCACTTTGCCTCCTGATTCCCTCAAAACCCTGCAGTGTCGCTGCTGCGCAGCGGATTCAAAACAGTTACACAGCAGGGGAAAATTGGACTGCCATACAGTGGGAATGGGGAGCAAATATTGAGGGACCAGGGGAAACGTGAAACTTTTTTTTTTAATGGCAATGCTGCACAACTTTAAAAGCTGTAACAGCGTAACATATCTTAATTACCCCTACTTTCATTCCCCGACTTTTACATTGCCATGGTGGCCATTATGAGACTTTTCAAGCCTACCCCCAGCCCTGCATTCCCACTCCTACCCAGAGCTGGAATCCTCCTTTGATCCGCCCCTCTTTCTAAACTTGAACTGAAGCCACCACTGACAGACAAAGAAACAACAGTGGTGCCATTGGAACAATGGGAAAAGTCAAAGTAAATTGACACTTAGGCCTTAGCTAAACCTACAGTTTATCCCAAGATCGTCCCAGGGTCGTCCCTGCCTGCTCCCGGGATCCCCTGTGTGTCACTTTCATGATCAGGGATGATCCCGGGATAAACCTTCAGTCTAGCTAAGGTCTTAGAAAGAGCGCAATTTCGCAGAGAAAACCCCTATGTGGCTGCAAGTTGGCGGCTGCGTCATATAAACAACAGGGTGCAACTGCGTGGCCACGACAGGGTATTTAGAGCGTATAGACAAGCCCCAAGTTGGGGAAAGCTGCTCTGACTCAATCTTTTTTTACAACTCTGCCGGATAAGTGAACCAAATTCAAAGATGCCAAACCGGCTGGATTTAAAGGTACCTTTCCTTGTGATAATATATACCAGTACAAACCATATACTAGCTGCACTAATAAGAACCCATTATCTTTAGGGGTAGAAGGGGCAGGAAAAAAATGCTTCCACTTATTTTTACACTGGTGGGTCTTCTGTTTTAGCCTATAAGTAACCACACAGTTGGATCAGAAAGTGGATAGAATCTGTCCACTGCCATCATTCCTTCTGGAACTTTTTAGAAGGGATGGAAGAATTTATCAATTATGGTTTCTCATTTTTCCAATATTCAGTTTGGTTCATCAGAGTCTTATATCAATTTGAGAATTTTTTCAAAGTATGCACAAAAACTTGTATGCATTTTGTATGCTTACCTAAGAACTTAAGAAGAGCCATGCTGGATCAGACCAAGGTCGAGTCCAGTACTCTGTTCACACAGTGGCCTACCAACTGTTGGCCAGGGCCCAACAAAGCAGGATATGGTGCAACAGCACCCTCTCACCCATGTCCCCCAGCAACTGGTACACACAGGCTTAAAGGAAAGGAAAGGAACCTCTCCTGCAAGCACTTGAGTCATTGCTGACTCCTGGAGGGACGCCTGCTTTCGCTGACATTTTCTTGCCAGACTTTGTAGAGGGGTGGTTTGCCATTGCCTTCCCCAGTCACAGTTACCTGGGTACTCATTTTACCGACCTCGGAAGGATGGAAGGCTGAGTCGACCTGAGCCAGCTGCCTGAGAACCAGCTTCCGCTGGGCTCGAACTCAGGCCGTGGGGAGAGTTTCGGCTGCAGTAACTGCCGCTTACCACTCTGCGCCACACGAGGCTCTTACTGCCTTGGATACTGGAGGTAGCACAAAGCTTAATATGTGCAATTTTATTTATTTATTTATTTATTTATTCTATGATATGCATTTTTGCAAGCAATGTTACCTAATATAACATATTTTTGTATGTTATTTTCACTGATATACACATTTCTGTTTGCATTTTTAAATATACATATTTTAATATGCATTTTTGAACTTTTGTTGAAATAAATAACATAAAATAATTAATAAATGTTGATGGTGATTATATTGAGAGTGGGAGGTGAAAGGTTGGAAACAGATATATCTCTCATTTTTGCATGTGCCTCTCCAGACATTTCCGATTCATTGCTGCAGGAGTTTGGTGAATAAGCCCCACTTCCCCATGGCTGAACTTGTTCTGAACGTTGTGTTGGGTAACACCCTCTGGTGGTAACTAGTAATAATACATGTCTGCTGCATATATGGCTCATCAGAAACCCTTGTTCAGGAAAACAGGGGACAAACAGCTGTCAAGTCAAAGAACTGCTGTCAGGAAAAAGGTGGCACCCCCAATGGCGTGAGTGAACTTAGGTTTACCTTACCACTAGTGCAGCCTGCTAGGAAGAAAGCATAAGAATATAAGAAGACCAATGCTGAATCAGACCAAGGGCTTATCGAACCCAGCATTCTCTTCATACAGTGGCCAAACAGCTGCATGTGGGAAGCCCACAAGCAGGACACAATTGCAACAGCACCCTCCCACTTCTGTTCCCCAGCAACTGGCACTGAGAGGCGTGCTGTCTCCAATACATGAGGTAAAATGGAGCCTACATAACTAGTAGTCTAGCTCCTTCCTATCTCTCCTCTCTCATCTCACGCTATTGCCCCGCTCGTGCTCTTCGCTCCTCTGGTGCCATGTTTCTCACCTGCCCAAGGGTCTCTACTTCCCTTGCTCGTCTCCGTCCATTTTCTTCTGCTGCCCCTTACGCCTGGAACGCTCTTCCAGAACATTTGAGAACTACAAGTTCAATCGCAGCTTTTAAAGCTCAGCTAAAAACTTTTCTTTTTCCTAAAGCTTTTAAAACTTGATTTTGCTCTGACTTTTATACTGCCTGTTTGGTGCATTCGCTTCCCCTCCTTATTGTTTTATTATGATTTTATTAGAATGTAAGCCTATGCGGCAGGGTCTTGCTATTTATTGTTTTACTCTGTACAACACCATGTACATTGATGGTGCTATATAAATAAATAAATAAATAAATAAATAAATAATAATAATAATAATAATAATAATAATAGTCATTGAGAGACTTACTCTCCATAAATCTGTCTAACCCTCTTTTAAAGCCATCTAAATTGGTAGCCATGACTACACCCTGTGGTAGTGAATTCCACGGTTTAACTATGAGCTGTGAGCTTCCTTTTTCTCTTTCCTGAATCTCCCAACGTTCAGTTTCACGGCATGACTCAGAGTTCTTGCATTAAGACGTTTTCTTCCCTATTCATTTTCTCCACACCAGGCATCATTTTGTACATCTCCATCACGTCTCCCTGCACTTGTCTTTTTTTTCTAAACTAGACAGTCCCAGACATAATTGGTCAGCAGGACTGCCTTTGTGGCAAGCATTTGGAGCCCTGCCCTTTGGCCGTCTGCTCCCACATTGCTTTCCCATGTGCCTGGGGAGAGGTGACCTGGGGCTGTGTTTGTTTCCCTTCTGAGACACACATACTCTGTGTCTCTTTCGTTTTGTGCTGCTGAGACTATGGTCATTAACTGCCATGACCTGCTGAACCAAGAACAACTATTAGCAAGGGCTCTTACCTTTGTTCTTCATGCTAGCCTTAGTCATGGCCAAAGAGTTAAGAAAAAGAATAGAATCACTCTCTCTATTTCACACTCACACACACACACACAGCTTCAAGTTCCAGAGGACTACATGGAAAATTACGGATTAAGATAAGAATATCACTCTATTCTGCATCTCTGTGGTGCAAGCCTTATATACCTGGACGTATCAATTAGGACTCAGTGTAATAAATGGGATATTCTATTCCAGCTCCTGCATTTCCACCACCCCCCCCAACAGTCATTCAGCATTCCATGCCAACTGAGCATGCTCAGTTCTTATTCAGCTGTTTTTGTGTCTCCCCCATCCCTTAGGATTTTTCCCTGTAAAGGGGTTTGTTTGTTTTTGTACTGCAGACTTCAAGACCTCCCCCAAGCTTTCTGATACCTGCCTCTTGCATGTGGATGGCGCTGTTTTGACTACATCAGGATAAGCACTCTAAGAACTTCTCCACACAAGTGATTTATTGCATGCTCATGATTAGCCATTCATGGAAGTTTGTGGATCTTTTTCATGACATCCTCAACCTCTGATGCCTCTCCCGCAATGTTCAAGCAAGAAACTGCCATTTTATAAAATCCCCAAAATGTGGTAATAAATGGAAATCATGCTATAAAGCAGCACCATCTGTTGGCAGGAAAATTGAAACACACGGGAAGGAACCAGCAAAAACAAGGGGAAGCGCGGATATTGTGCCAATCATTAAACCTGCATAAACTCTAGAAGTCAAAGCCCAGGAAAGCTGCAGGAGTTTTGCTAAATGTGGAGAAACCCTGAGACTTGAGATTGACTCGAGTCAATAAGAATGGAGTAGAAGTTTGAGCTTGAGAGTGTCTGGTTTACCAGTGTGGCTGTTAGTGACCCTGCAGCCCGGACAGCCATCTAAGTTTATTTATGTATGCGTTACATTTTTATCCTGCCCTTCTCCTAAGAAGCTGGATTTGCTTTTTGATTTTTTTTTGTTGCTTTTTTACTGTCCCCTTAATAGCAGGCCAAGTAAAACTTTCCCCCATCACTTTATATTTGCGCCAGGGAAAACTTCACCTGCTAAATTCCTGTGTGTCAGGCTGCTGTTAAAATCACAGCAGCTGAGCCGGAAAATAAAATACGTGATGATCTTGCAAGGAGCCCAAATGTGCATTTTAGCTTCACAACTGCATCAGGTAGGAGAAGTTGAGCCAAAGTGGCTTGCACAAAGCCCTTTTATGGTGCACTATGTTTGCACTGTGAACTTTAGAACTTAGCAAGGATTTGGTTGACAGACTTCAGAGTTCTAGTGAAGAAGAAAAAACTAGATTCTGCACACCTAAAGTCTGCCTGCTCCTATATTACACCAGCACAAGGTACTTAGGTGTGATCTTCTTCAGCTCACATCTCAACAGAAAAAAACAGAACTGTAACATTAGCTTCATTTTTGTATGACTGTTATGTATAGTTGTACCATCCTTACAGCAGATATTACTATCAATGATACAATGGCCCTGTTCAGAAGACATCTTAAACCACTGAGGTTAAGGCTTTTTGGTTAACAAAAAAGCCTTAACCACCATGGTTTAAGGCGTCTTCTGAACAGGGCCAATATAACACACATTCCCAAATGACAGTTCATATTGTAGGAGTTAAATGGGGTGGGGTGGGAATAGAAAGGTGTAGGTAGAGAGAGAGTTATAAGATAGAAAGGTGTAGGGGAAATAGCATAGGTGTGGTGCTTAGTGCAGGAGTACTAAAATATACCATGATAATTTAAAAGACCCTTAGGTAGTTGCACAATCAGTCAATTCTGTTTCAGGGAGTTCCTGCATCTCGCTTGGGTGATTTGGCACAGGTTCTACAACATGGTTTGCCTTTGGCCTTGAAAGGTACTGAACTCCAAGTAGCAACTAAATAACAAGAGTACAATTTGCTTTTATTAATAAGACAGACAACTTTAAAATTACAATATGAAATGTACATTAAAGTTCAACCTTTTATTTCAGTGATGCACAACCTTTTTGGCCCTGGGGGCCAAATTTGGTCTTGCTGAGGGGTTGGGGGCTGCACATGGCATACAGGGGAGAGACACAGACAGAGTTGCTTTGGGGTCCTCGGACAGCTTTCATATAGAGGGCGGTCTTCTGTGAAGTAGGACACAGGTCCACCCTCCCCATGGTTTCTACTTTCCCCCCATGGATTTATTTTTACAGCATATTCAGAGATATGGGCAGGCCCAGGTGGGTACAAGTCCCCCCACTAATTTCCTTGCATACATTCTCTATGGGCTTGATGGAGTCCTTGCTCTGGATTTCAATACGTCCAGTTATAGCAAGTCCTGCAAGGGATATTGTTCTGCCCTTGGCCTCCCCTTTAAAACTAGGGTGGGCCACTTGTGGCCCACCTACAACTCCCATCAGCCCTAGCCTGATTTTTGTGAACCGCCCAAACAGCTTCGGCCATTGGGCAGTATAAAAATGCAATAAATAAATAAATAAAAGCCAGCATAGCTAAGGGTGAGGGATCCTGGGAGATGTAGGCAAGAGCATCTGGAGGGCCACAAGTTGCACACTCCTGCTTTAAACAATATTCCCCACAAATAGTGGCACAAAGCAGCTCTGAGGTTCTGGAAGTGGCACATTCTTGAAAGGCAAGGCCAGCTAATAGCAGCAGCAGCGGCAGCGGCAGCGGCAGCTGTCCAATTGGCATGTGTCCTACTTTACAGAGGATGCTGCTCTGTTTGAAGGGCTGTCTAGTCCCAAGTCTGGTATAAAGGTAAAGGAACATCAGAAAAGAAGAGCTGCACATTGAAGTTGCCCATCCACAGCGGACTAAGCAGCAAACACACAGGTCACTGGGGCTCTGCCTTCATGGTACCGAGTTGGTGCCGCCTCCCTCCAAAACTCTGTGGTTTTACTCACCAAGGGTGATGTCGGGTAATCCCGAGGCCAAGGAGAGAGCACAGGGTCTCTGGCGGTCATCCGGGTACCAGAGCTGCTCCCCACCCTCTTCCTGTGGAAGGCAACCAATTGGCAGCAGTCTTCCACCAGGACCACATTCCAGGTTAGTGCCGGAATGAGGTCAGACGGCGAAAAAGCCATACTGATGAAAATGTCAGGGTAAGTCCCTGACTTTTTTAATGTGCAGCTTTGCGGGAAAGCCCTGCAGTGTTTGCAAATCTGTGTCTGTGTCATATAACTGACACAGTGCAGATTCTGAGCCACCACGGGGCTTTTCCCCGCGTATAGACAGCCCTCTGGTCACAGTCTTCCCCAATACGATGAGATGCATTGTATTTCTATTTAAATGATAATTATTTCTAAATTTGTTTTTATACCTATAGATTAGCATATGCAAATTGATGCAGACCTATGTCCTCTTTTTTGGTGATGCACCAGTGGCCACCTTACCTCCAGTGTGAAAGAACAGAGCCTCTAATCCCAGGCTCAGCCAGCACAATAGTAGACGGCTTCTGTGTGCAGTTTCCATTGGGCTAAACAAGGAGCCCATCTTAGAATTGAGAGGACTGCAGGCTTAGGAATGTTCTGTCATGTTCCTCTGCACTGGGAATCTTGGAAATAAATGTTGGTGTCGATAGGACAAAACAGACCGGGGCAATTTAATCTTGCAGCTCACAGAATAACACAGCCCAGCTAACTCCCAGCTATTGCGCTCTCCGTCCCTCCACCCTTTCCATCTATTGCTAGGAGACCTGGCGTGGATGGATCTGGAGTGGTTACCACCCTGGACAGGACACCAGCCAGAGGCTAGAGCCACTGAATAAATCCAAAAATGTTATGTGCCCCTTGTGCTGTTTCTCTGCCTCAGGCAGTCAGAATGGGCTAATTTCTCTTCTAGCCAACCCCTGCACAATGCACAGTCTAGATGGGTGCTTTCCTTGCTCTGCTATTCAGCAATGGACTTGTTTTCCACACACAAGAACTTTTATTATTTCTGCAAGCATCAGGGGAGCACAGGAGCTGCTGCTTCTACTTGCTCGTTAACTAAACAAAATTCTTTTGCTAACCAATCATTTCCTCTCGAAGCCCGCCCCTTGTGCCTTGGCTGCGTGCCCAACCCTTTCTTCCTCCCAGTGGCTTCTCGCATGCGCGCAGCCCCCTTGCTTGGTTGGTTCTCACTAAACTGGAGCATTTCCTCTCTCTGGCTCTGCTGGGGGTTGACAGCCTGCTTACACAACACAGGCTTTTGCCCATCTGTCAGCTAAAGCACATTCACCAGACAGGGACAGGACGAAGTGCTGGGATTCAGCAAACCTTCCCCCATAGGTCCCTTCGCCTCCAGGGAGCTCTCTGCTGGGGAGAAAGGATCCTGGGTTTTGCAAGGATCCTTGCAAAACCAGGCATGTGCAACAAGGTTTGCACATTAAGCTTTGAGAGGGTAGGCGCCTAGAACGTAGCTTTTGCAAGTGGCAGGAGTTCACAGACAGCCTTAGGAAGGAAGAGCTGTTAGCATTTCTTGTCTGCCCCAGGCCCTGCTCCCCTGCCATCTCCATGAGGTGTTCTCTGCTGAGTAGTTGGCGATCAAAGGGCAAATATCCACTGTGTCTGCTTTGCAGCCCTTCACGTTCAGCTAACTGCCCTGCCCTGCCCTGCCCTGCTGAGAGGCTCCTTTGGCCACCTGCCAGGGAATTCTACTCACAGAGGGCACCTAGTTAAAATTTTGTGTCTGTACATTTTCTTCTTCCTGCCTAACAGCAGTTTGGGGGGCATTTGGATCAGGACCATGGTGCTGGGACAAAAGGTTAGACTCATCCTCTCCTATGCCATTGTACCGGTCTGAATTGCCCACCCAGCCCTAAAAGCCTCATCTTCTCCATGGCTCAGTAGCCTCGTATGAGAGCTGGGGAACCCTTCCACCAGCAGTGCCTGTTTCACTACCAGACAGATACAACTGGAATCAGGACACAACCCTCATTTTTAGCACGGGGTTTGCCACTTGTTTACCCTGACAAGAGTCCCCTGCCTTTAACACAAGATTGGAGAGCTTTCTGGCCATAGGCCAAATTCAGCCCACCAGGCCTTTCCAACTTGCCAACTCAGGCAATGCTATCTACAGCTGTTACCATTTGTTGCCTTAAAGCAGCCTTTCCCAACCTGGTGCCTGCCAACGGTGTTGGACTAGAACTTACAGGAAGCCAGATTCCGGCTGGACGGAAATCAAGCAAGGTACTGGTTCCCTTCTATTCAGCATTGGTTAGGCCTCATCTAGAGTATTGTGTCCAGTTCTGGGCTCCACAATTCAAGAAGGATGCAGACAAGCTGGAGCGTGTTCAGAAGAGGGCAACCAGGATGATCAGAGGTCTAGAAACAAAGCCCTATGAAGAGAGACTGAAAGAACTGGGCATGTTTAGCCTGGAGAAGAGAAGATTGAGGGGAGACATGAGAGCACTCTTCAAATATTTGAAAGGTTGTCACACAGAGGAGGGCCAGGATCTCTTCTCGATCCTCCCAGAGTGCAGAACACGGAATAACGAGCTCAAGTTAAAGGAAGCCAGATTCCAGCTGGACATCAGGAAAAACTTCCTGACTGTTAGAGCAGTACGACAATGGAATCAGTTGCCTGGTGAGGTTGTGGGCTCTCCCACACTAGAGGCCTTCAAGAGGCCACTGGACAGCCATCTATCAGGTATCTTTTAAGGTGGATTCCTGCATTGAGCAGGGGGGTGGACTCGATGGCCTTATAGCCCCCTTCCAACTCTACTATTCTGATTCCCAACATGCCCCAGCCAGCATGGTAGTTGTAGTCCAACACAGCTGGAGGGCAAAAGGCTGGGAAAGGCTGCATTAAACCAATACTGGCATAGATACTTCTCCACCACCCCATAGCTGCAGGAGAACATGTGGGTGGGAGCAGAACTATCCACTTCAAAGGCAAGAGCGCAGCTTGACTTTGGAGAAATGAATACACGCGTCAATTTTAAGCACAGTACTGCCTGGCGTTAGTGAAAAAATAATTGGAAAGTAAGAATGAAGGAGGAAGATAACGACAATGCTAAACCCATCTTGGGCGTAAGGCAATGCTGGAGTGTGAAGAGTGGTGTGACGGAAACAACGTAGTACAGAGGGGTGAAGAAGAGGCTGAAAATGCAAGGCAAAAAGTGCTCATAACCTTAATGGGGATTAATTCTGTGGGGTGGATGTACATCAGTGCTTTATATCCAGCAGTGACCCCCCATT
Source organism: Elgaria multicarinata webbii (assembly GCF_023053635.1). Taxonomy (NCBI): domain Eukaryota; kingdom Metazoa; phylum Chordata; class Lepidosauria; order Squamata; family Anguidae; genus Elgaria; species Elgaria multicarinata. The sequence goes on along the minus strand of NC_086172.1, from coordinate 76,289,230 downwards.
TGTAAATGCATTAGAGCTGTAGTTTTCAAATCTCCTATCTTCCAAGGAACTTTTCTGTACTGACTTGTATTCCAAAATATCCTTGCACACAGCAGAGGATGTTGGGGAGTGTTCTCTGAGTTCACACAGAACGTTCACATGAGGTTTTGGCCAGGAGGTGTTAGGCCTCACTGCATAAACTGAGGATGGATTCCAGAATGCAGCCAGCACATTGTAGATGAAGCAGTGATAGTGGTAAGCTGTCTTGGCGGGAAACATGCCCACCGTTCATTATTGTCAGTGAGTAATCCTTTCTTTAAAGGAGACATAAAACAGGATGTGAAATACACTATTAGCATATTAACAGCTCTCAGCAGCCTTGTGGGGTTGATAGTTCAATGTCTTCACCTTCCTGGTTACTGTCATTAACATTCCTGGGTTTGTTTTTTAATTGATTTATTTACACCTCTTTTAATATATTCATCATGTGCTCTGTGGCAGAGAGTTCTACAGACCAATAGTATTCTTTGTTGGGGATATATTTTTGTTTGCTGTTTGTGCCTACTAGTTGTGCTACTATGTAAAGAGTAGAACTTGTCCCTTATCTGATTTTGTTCCTCAAACAATGTATGGCTTCAACAATAGTCACTGTTTACCCTTTCATCTACCTGACTTTATTGTATCTTTCCCAAAGTGTGGTATTAAGAGAATGAGAGAGACTGTAAATAATAGACATGCTGTCCCTTTAAACTAAAGAATGGTGGTTACTGTGTGCACCCAGTTTATTAGAGGGCATGCTGGGAGCTGTAGTCTGAATACAAGGAACAAGTGACAGAGAAATACACATTGTATAAAGCTGGCCCTTCTGGTAGAGATCAGAACAGGCAGGAAAGTTAGGAAGATATGGCAGTCTCTTACTGAGCAGGAATAGCGCTTAATCAAGGCCATTCTAGCTTGAAAATGGGAACGGCTGTTACTTGATCACTGGAAAATAGTATTTTAATACAGAGTATATAACCTAGACCCTCTTCTCCTTCTACTGGCATGCCTCTTAAGGATCAGACCAAGTTCAAGCAGATGAGCTGTGTTTTCATTTAGAAATATAAATAAGAGTAGAGTGACACAGATAGCCTGAATGTCCAGCATACAACTGAAAGTTGTTATTGGCCATGGTGCGCCATGGCTCAAGATAGGAGAGTCACTTTACCCTTGCATGTGTGGGCAAGCTGATGTCATTGAGATGTTTTAGATTACAAATCCAGCCACCATTGATAATTGTTGGGGATTGTGGAAGTTGTGGTCCAGAATTTCTGGAGGGCACCAAGTTGCCTATCCTTTGGGTAAGCTCTCTATGCAGGCATTAACACTGAAGAATTCAGTGTAATTCCAGAAGTGTTGAATTTACAATTGCTTGGGATATTTTCTTCCTGTCTGTCCTACAAAATGCTGTTCTTAGAAACATTGGCAAGAAAAGTTGTATCACAAAGTGAGAACTTAGGCAATGTGGCACATAGCCAACAAAGATTGATAACCCTCATTTTTGCATGCATCATGGCAGGCTAGCATTGCCCTTAAATTTTGCACTAGTAAATTGCTAACTTTCTAGATGCTAGAAAATAAGTTTTTAGCCCCAATCCAGCAACAGCCTGATTAAGGGCCAAAACAGGTGTCACTTTAAATCCATATTTAGCAGCTATGGTTTGTGTGTGTTTTACTCGAGAGTAGGTTTATGGGAATCTTGTCTGGATTTGGACTCTAGCATGGAAAGTAGGGGGGCTTTTAAGATCTGGATTGGCCCCCGACACCTACTCTAGCGTAAAAATAAAACTACGTAGATGCTAGACTGATTTAAAGTAGTGACTGTTTTGGCCCTGACAGGCCAATCCTATGCAGAGCAAAATGCATTTAATTGGCACACCTAACTGGATAGGAACAAACTGTTCTATAGTCATTTCCTTGTAGGAAGCCCTATTGAACTCAATGGGACTGAGATTCAAGTGAGATGTAGCTAAGTTCATCTGTTTCAATGGAACCTGCGGACTGATCCCAGCTAAAGCTAGCCTGTGCTGGCCCAAGGGGCTGTCTTCATGGCCTGGGTTGGCGTCACCTCCCTCCTGATGCCGAGGAGGGAGCGCAGGGTTTCTGGCCAGCCATCTGGGTCCCAGAACCACCCCTGCCTTCTTCCTGGTGGAAGGCAACCAATCCCTGGTTGCCGTCCACCAGGCTCCGCTCCCAGGTTGGCCCTGGATTGGTCGCAGAGCAACATTACATGTGTTGACATCACTCCCTTTGAAAAAGTCGGGTAAAAACTGACTTGGTCAATTTGAAGCATCATGGGAAGCCCCGCAGTGGCTGTGAAGCTGCGTAGGCATCACCTAACCAAAGGGGCACAGATCCACAGCCACCATGGGGCTTTCCCCGCGTGTAGACAGGCCCCATGACATTTTGCTGCCTGAAGCCAAGCCCAAATAGTGTCTCTTCCACCACCCTACCAGCAATTCTTTCAACTCTTGCTGAACCATTCAACACTTATTTTCTGACTACATCCCTTCCTTCCTCATTGTGCAGTTTGAAGTAGGTTATTTCACCATGCTGCATGGCAGGGCCAACCCCCTAAGCCGAGGGGCAGGGACCCTCCTTCAGCCCAAGGGCTGGATTCAATTTCAGAGAAGCTGTCAAGGGCTGCACTCAAGAGATGGGGAGAGAGAAGGCAAAAAGGGGTGGAGCCAAAATTCCATCAGATTGTAGCGTAAAACTCTCACAAAGCTTTAAGGGAGGCCTTTCAACCTTAGAGAATGGGGAAGAAAACAAACACATACTGGGAAACCACCAAACGGTCAACGGCTGGGGGAAAAGGGGGCAGGGTCATCTCAGGAATCCTGGACGGCTGGACTGGAAGCCTATGAAGGCTGGGTTTGGCCCTGGTGCCTGAGGTTCCCTACTCCTGCCAAACCCCACTGAAATCAATGAGTGTAGGCACACTTGACTACATAAGACCACAGCCATAGTCACCCCTAACTTTAGTTAGATCTTGCTCAGCGTTTGCAGCATGCTTAGCCTCCTGTCCTCCACCAATAGCACCATGCCTGACTGTTAAGATTCCCATCTGAGTGTCGTGCTTTCAGAAGTGAGGTAGGCAGCTACGAAGAGAGGAGGGCCTCTTCTGTAGCAGATCCTCATCTCTGGAACTCCCTCCCTAAACCTGTTCACCTGGTGCTGACTTTGTGTGTGTTTGGGTACCACATGAAAGCAATCTTGTCTGTCATAGCCTTGTACTGGCTCTTAATGGTTTTAATAGCTTTTAGTGGTTTCTGTTGCTCTTATTAATTTTGCCGCTGATGTTTGGTTTTGGTTTTTCTTGTATTGTATTTTTAGTATTTTGTTCTTCTATTTTGGGGATATATTTTTTAAAAAGTGTTCTAAGCCAGGTGTGGGCAAAACGTAGATCTCTACAGGTTTTGGATGTCAACTTCTGGAAGCCCCTGCCAGCAAGGCCAATAGTCAAGCATGCTGGGAGCTGAAGTCTCAAAAAACCTGGAGATCTACTTTGCGCTCAACCTTGTTCTAAACCACTGTGAAAGCTATCCCAACAGGATGTAAATGTTTTAAATGAGGTGTGGGGAGAGTGTGGCCCTCCAGATGTGGTTGAATTACAACTCCCAAGATCCCTCAGTTTTGGCTGTGCTGGCTATGAATGATGGGAGTTGCAGTCCAATAATATCTAGAGGACCCTGCCTTGTTTCAAACCAGTTAATTCATTCCCAGACATAATGGGTGGGGATTCAAACTACACTCCTGCTGCAAGTCACCTTCCCCTTAAAGAAAAAAAATTACCCCAAATCCTGTGACTATCTACTACTCAGAAGTAAGGCTCACTATATTCAATAGAACTTACTCCCAGGAAAATGTGCTTGTGATTGCAGCCTTGGAAGCACTGTGCACTGCAGCGTTGAAAGCACACTGCCTTTTAAAAAAAAATCTAAAGAAAAAAAATTAAAGGAAGGGCACACAAAATGGTGTGTCATTGCTGCAAGAGGGAGGAGGCAGCCTTGCTGGTTTTCATCATTTTGTTTGTTTAAAGAACTAGCAACGCATTCTTGCACTTGAGTTGTGCAGCAGGGGCTGGGAGCACTCTGCCTCTTAAGACTGCTTAGGGCTGCAATCCTAAATGTATTTACTGGAGAGTAAGACCCATTCTACTCAGTGGAACTTACTTCTGAATAAGCATGCTTAGGATTGTGCTGCATGAATGTAACACTCTATCAGAAAACAACTCAGAAGAGCCTCTTACTCTTCTGACATTTAGATGTCAGATGAATTTCTTGTTTTCCCAAGCTTTCAACCAATAATATTGGCTACCTTTTATTGTTTTTGCTGGGCTTTGTTTTGTTTTCCTTGAGGTGTTTTGTTAGGGGTTTTATATTTCTATTGCTCTATTTTAAACTTCTGACCAATAGTTGCCTTGAATATGTTTTTGTAGAAAGGCAGTAGATATGTACTCTAAATAAACAACTCCAATCATGTACTGCATTGCTCTTCTAATGCAAAATGCCAGGAAATGAAGGTGTAATAGTCCAACCCCATACATACATACATACATACATACTCAGAAGTAAGTCCAGTTAGGTTCAATGGTCTTGTTCCCATGTAAGCAGGTATAGAATGCAGTTAAGAACATTAGAAGAGCCGTGCTGGATCAGACCGAGGGTCCATCTAGTCCAGCACTCTGTTCACACAGAGGCCAACCAGCTGACAACCAAGAACCCATGAGCAGGACATGGCACAACAGCACCCCCCCTCCCATGTTCCCCAGCAACTGGTGTTGATAGGCTTACTGCCTATATACATGGGAGTAATTCCCACTGAACCCATATAGATTGCACTGTATCAAATCTAGGAATACCAAAACTATCCAATCAATGCAGAAAATTTAAAATCCCAGAATTGTAAGGTACGTCAAAAGTCATCTAGTCCAACCTGCTGCTGATTCAGGAAATCTACCTAACGAATCCCTGATAGGTAGATTCTGCTTAAAAAATTCTAACAATCCCAGGCAGTCTCTTCCATGGTCAAACAGCTCGTATCACCGGGAAGTTTTTCCTAATGTTTTTTTTTTATCCTCTTTCCTGTAATTTGAGCCAGGTAGTTCAGGTCCTATGTACTAGAGCAGGGGATCCCCAATGTGACACCCACGGTGACTTACAGCAGCACCCAGAAAGCTCTCCCCTCTCTGCCCCCTTCAAAGAAATTGGGTTTTTAAAAACACCTTGAAAAGGATTAGGGCAGCCTTCTTCCTTTCCCTTTCTAGCCTCTAGTCTTTCTCTTTTGCTCCCCTCTACACCTTTGCCTTGCTATTTCTCCCTCCCTCCTTCTCAGCCTCAAGCATCACTATTTCCCTCTCCATTTGGCTCAACTTTTCTCTCCCTCCTAGCCTCTAGCCTTGCCCTCTCTCTATCCCTTTGCCTTGCTGTTCCCCCTCCTTCCCAGCCTCTAGTTTGACTGTTTCTCTCCCCATCTCTTTATCTTGCTGTTTCACCCCACTCCCAGCCTCCAGCCATGCTCTTTCTCTCCCCTCCTTTGCTTTGCTATTTCCCCCTTCCTCCCAACCCCTGACCTCACTATTTCTCTCCCCCACCCGTCTTTAGCTCACTTTTGACTAGCCAGCCCCCCACGGCAGCCATTATGTGATTGGCCCCATTCTCCATGGGAGCCATTTTGTGGTGGCGCCTATAGCAATTTCTCAAATACCCAAATGTGCCCATGGGTCCAAAATGGTTGGGGGGGGCTTTCTCTTGAGAAATAGAAAACAATTTTGCTCCATCATTTATGTGACAGCCCTTAAAATATCTCTCATATCATCTCTTCATCATCTCTTCTTCAGGGCAATAACACCCAGCTTGCTCCCCCTACCCCCCATTCCCTATGGTCTTTTTGCCAGTCCTTATAGTGAAACATTTCTCAAAGCATTGTCAGGTGGCATGGGCAACTTCCTTAGACACCATGGAGAAAACCACACCAAACCAAACCAATTTTCTGCTGGCTATAGAAAACTGGGGGGGGGGGGGTGGAGACGACACACAAATGGTTGCCTTAGGCCTGGGCTAATGACCACACATTATGAAACATAGCCACAAGGGAAGCCTCCAGGCCTCTAAGAACTTTCCCCCACCCCAAATTATGCTGCCCACCTCCCTACCATCGCTCCATGTTTTCCCACTGCAACCTTTTCGGAGACTGAACAGCAGACTTTTGTTCAAATAGGGAAAAGCAGCAACACAGGTGCCAAGCCCAAGGCCAGGAGAGCTCAGCCCACAAATGGAATGCAGCTCCTGAGTGGCTCAAAAACGCACAGCCGCCGGCCCTTAACCCTCTCTTCACCTCACTGCAGCTGCTGCTTGAACGTGGGGGAGCATTTGGGGGCACATTTCTCTCTAGTAAGCAAGTCTTGTCTTCTAAAGGGATTTCATTAATTAACAGGTCTCTCTTCTTTTCCACCTCCAGGTTTGATCAGCCACGGATTACCTGAAAATCTGTCTGGTGAACTGGAGAACTGGTATGTGTACAATGCCCCCTCCCCAGGAGCCCACATGCCAAGTCTGTGGCTGTATCCCTTGGACTCCTTTGAGCTGTCTCCTCCAGAGTACTGCAGAACTGAAACAGGAGGATGGTATCATCCTTGGAAACAGGATGAAATGTTTCCCTGATTGGCTCCTTCAGCAAGGCCTGCCCTGGGCATTTGGCCATTCTAAGCAGGGCCCCCCTAATTCTACAAACTTGCATGGCCAGCTCCATTGCCACCCTTTGCAGCCTACCTCAACCTGGGGCGCTCCAGATGTGTTGGACTGCATCTCCCAGAATGCATTCTGGGAGTTGTAGTCCAACACATCTGGAGCGCGCCAGGTTGAGGAAGGCTGCTTTAGAGGCTTGCCCTTAGTTCAGGGGCTCTACATCTCTACCTAGAACATAAGAGCCATGCCGGATGAGACCAAGGGTCCATCTAGATCAGCGCTGTTTGCACAGTGGCCAACCACCTGTTGACCAGAAACACACAAGCAGGACATGGGTGCAACAGCACCTTCCTGCCCATGTTCCCCAGCAACTGGTGTATATAGGCTTACTGCCTCCTCCCTCCCTTCTCCTTCTTCTTGGGCTCCCAAATCCATCCGATTTCTGAGATTACTTCTTCAAAACAAACAAAAACCACGAAGTAGAACTTTCCGCTACAACCCACTCACCTGACTTCAGGCCCTTCTAATGAGAAGTGAAGTCGGCTCCCAAATCAGAGGCGGCTTGTTTAGCAAGACGGATTTCCTGCACAGACAGTGGCCGCAGGAAGGGTTACCTACCTGTCCTAGCAGGCACAGCTGGAAATGCACACCAACTGTGGCTCACGTGCCCAGGCCTGTCATCACCACAGGCAGCATTCTTGAGGAGAGGTGCAGGGGGAAGGGAGGGGCTTCTACAGGCCTGGGGACAAGGGCTAATCCTAGTGAACAAGGACCCCTGCCCCCATCCTTGCTTTTCTGTTTTCAGGCCCAGTCATTGGACAGCCCCTCTATTTTATTCAGAAGGGAGAACAAATCTCACATGTGGCTTTTGCCATTATTACAGCACTGGGGTGTGGAGCTATACCTAGTAAAGTTCTGATTGCCATGCTTCCCCTACCCCACCCCACCCCACCCCACCCCCAGCTTGTGTCATGACAGTGTTGCTGGCACTGAGCCAGGTCTCCTTGGGTCCTGCTCCCACCTCAAAAGTTTTTGTGCACATTTGACAAACACTATACTAGGCATAATCCCATTTTTCCCCCAGCCCTGTCCTATGACCTTGAATGCTAAACTGCCCTTGCCCAGTTTCAGCTGGTGCACCAACTAGGCTTGTTCCTGGACACTGCAGATTTGGCAGGGTGGCACAAGTCTTAATTGCATTGTGTCTGGATTATTGCAGCATGCTCTATGTAGGGCCACCTTTACAGAGTGCCTGGAAACTGCAATAGATTCAGAATACTGCAGCCAAGCTGTTAACAGGAGCTGCACATGCTGGAACAGTTACATGGCTTCTGAATCCCAATTCAAAGTGCTGGTGATGACCTTGAAAGCCCTTTATGGTTGTGAATCTGCCTGCCAAGACCATCATCACAGGCCATCTTTTGTGTCTCAACTCCCTCAGAAATATGCCTAGCTGGGACCAGGGCAAAGAGTAGGCTTTTCCGGTGGCTAGCCTTTGCCCATCCTCAGGGCCTCTCTCCCAAAGACAGCTCAACCTGACTCTCTCTTTAGGCACCTTCTGTAGGATGGTCAGAAAGCAAGACTTTTGAGCCACAAATGGTTGCTCTCTCTTCGTTGTTTTAATTGCCTCACTGAAATGATTTTTGAAGGTTGTTTGCATTTTTCAATAGTTTTTCTCTGCTGTTAGTGTTTTATGGCTGCTTTATTGTATTTAATGTTATTGCACTTCTTTAAATGAGCATTTTAGAGCACACTCATGACTGGCCACTCACAGATGTTCGTGAGTCATTTTGATGATGCCATCAGCCTCCTGCGCATCTTGCACTCCATTCCCCAGTTTTAGCAGTAAAAAATAAACCTCTGAAAACCTGTATTGTATTTGAAAACATATATTGTATTTGTGGGGTTTTCCTGCCATGTACAGGCAAAGTTGCGCTATAAAACATCCACTAGAGGGCACTGTTCCATTGAATTGTATGGGCCATTTGTTCGCCACTCTCTTACTCATGTAATTACAGCTCTTCGCAAATGCGGAAGAGAAGCAGAAAGCAGAGCAACAGTAAGGGAACATGACTTCCCCATGTCTGAAGGAGCTCTTTGTGGGGTTTTTTTAATGTGAGGTTATTGTTTTAATGTATGTTGTTAGCTGCCCTGGGCTCCTTGAGGAAAGGCAGAGTATACATGTTCAAGGGGCTGGGGCAGCTCCCCTATGAGGAAAGGTTACAATATTTGGGTGTTATAGCTTAGGGGGAAAAGGCAAATGGCGGGGACATGATAGAGGTATATAAAATGATGTGTGGTGTGAAGAAAGTTTGTTATAATACTAGAACCCATGAAGCTGAATGGTGGAAGATTCAGGAGAGATGGAAGTAATTCTTTGCAAAACATATAGTTAAAGTATGGAATTTGCTATCACAAGATGTAGGTAGTGATAGCCACCAATTAGGACAGCTTTAAAAGGGAATTAGACAGATTCATGGAGGAGAAGCTATCAATGGCTACTAGCTGTGATGGCAGTATGGCTCTCAATTGTAGTTGCTGGGGAACTTGAATGGGAGGGTGCCTTTGCAGACATGTCCTGCATGTGGGCTTCCCACTGGGGCATTTGGTTAGCCACTGTGGGGACAGAATGATGGACTAAGACAGGCCAACTCTTCTTGTCTTCTTCTGAGTCCACTGAGTCGCAAAGAACTGTAAGGCTGCCTTCTTTGCCTAATTACCTGGGAACAAGTCTCATTAAACTCAGTGGATTATCTTCTCAACAGACATAGAACTCCACTAAGAAGGCAATAATCTGAAGGTCAGCCGCTGTCCCACAGGCTAATTTGAGCCCCTCAAGTTAGCACATCTGGCCTATGGGGTCTCAGACAAGGCCCCTCACCAAAGCCCCTGCCTGAAATTGAATGATCAAAGATAATAACAGGATTCCCCTCCCAATTCAATTGAAAGGGTAACCAGCATACTAAGGGGTATCCCCATTGAAATCTCCACCTACTGATGTCATTCAGCTCATGGAGGACTAAGACATCCAGCCCGCCCAAAACAGTTCCCCAGCCCTGGCTTACAGCTTTAGGCGAACTAAGCCTGTACAAAATGGCACTGCAGCTACTTGCAGCTTGTCGAAGAGGAGACTTTGATACGCTCCTCTTACTAAAGCTGCGCCTTTCTAAAAACCCCTCTTATATACGCCCAACCATGACCAGTTCAGAAAGCGGCTCGGTCCTCCTCGGCCTCCGGACACCCTACCTGGCAACGCCCCCCTCCGATCTCATTTCTAGTCGCCCGCTGCTCTGTGAAAAGAGTGAGCGCGATGGCGGGGGAATTGCAGCTCGAATCTGAACCAGCCACCTCGGAAAACAAACGCTTCCCTCTCCGCCCTAAAAGTCTCGCCTCTCGTCAACAACCACGAAGCGTTTGGGCGCGGCTACCTTCGAGGTCCGCCCCCCGGCCGTGAATACTCCGCCCACTCCTTTATAAAGCCACTGCGGCAAGGCGGTTTGCACCAGGCGTAGCTGCTTCTCACAGAGACTCCGTCGCACCGACTCTGCGTGAGACCTCAGCCCCGCCGTTCCACATCATGGTAAGTGGGGCGCAGGCGGGGAGGGGCCCGGGTAGGAGCTGGACTGAGGCTGTGGGGCTGCTATAGTTGCAAGGCTCGAGTGTCTTTCCGGGTAGGGTAGTGCCTGCTCCACTCGGCGCTGTACCTGGCGTGTTTGTTGGTAGGTGCCCGCAGGCGCTGACCCGTGCCCGTCGGGGGTGCGTCCGAGTACCTCTGACCTTCCCGCGCTCCAGCCGCGACCTTGGGGTGGCGAAAGAGTCGGGGCCCGCCGTGCTCGGCCCACCTCGTCTCCCCACTCCTTGTCGCTCGAGGAGCGTGGTGAGGTTGCAGCCAGGCCTGGCAGCGAGGAGGGGAAAATAATTGGCCGAGGGGCTCCCCAAGAATTCAAAGTCGGCGCTGTAGGGCACGGAAGATCCCTGACAGGGGTTGTGATGCACGTGTGGAAGCGGAGTGGGGGAGCAGCCGCGCAAGAGGGTCAGGCAGGCCTCGGCCTCTATGGGTAGTTGGCCGCCTGCCCGGAGCTGCTCCTGTGCGCGCTCAATCTCTCGGCGGCGCCCTTAGAGCCACGTTGGTGCAACGGGCAGGGACAGCTGGCCTGAGGCGCGGGCTTCGCGCTCACACGGAGAAGGGCGGGGAGAGACCTCGAGAAGTTGCTTGCTGCGCTCGATGCCACGGGGGAGTGGGGAGAACATTCTAGTCACGCCTTGGGAGAAGTCGTGCGGCAGATGTACCTATTCTTTCCCCCGACCCCTTACCGATCACCGCCCGCGTACTGTGGGGGTGGGAGGTTATTAATAGGCGGGTGGCAGGAAGGGAAAGCTGGGCCAGGGCGCTTCGCCGCGTCCCGCCGTCCCGCTTCCAGCCAAATCCCAGAGCTGGAAATAGCTGGGCCGGCGACCGGGCTCCGGTCCAAAGTAGGTAATCGCATCTCCCGTCTCATCTCGGGGGAATCTTCGCACTTTGACGGAGGGAGCCCTATATTTAGCCTTCCAGGCTGGACGAGTAAATGAGCAGGAAGCTGGTGCTTGCCGCCATCCCAATCCCACCCGAGGCGATCCTTGTCGATCGGGGTGCTGGCGTTTCCCAGTAGCTAGACTTGTTCCCCCAGCTCTGGGAGCCAGTTCTCTGGAGGCCAGGGCGTTTTCACAAGTGACGCAACTTTAAAAAAAAAAAAAAATTGGGCTGCGTCACTTGTGAACGTGCGTTTGGTGAAGTGTGGAAAGCGGAAGAGAGCCATTTTAAAAATCGCACGTTCACTCTAGCTAGCCAATGTCGAGCTTGCGATCCGAATCTCGAAACGGGAAGTGCAAGAAACCGATGTAAGCGTCCCTTGAGAGACTGTCCCCTTGTCACTAGAAATCCTTGGGGAGGGGTTCAGTCGAAACTGGCTCGCCTGCCCTTTGCCAGGAAGAGTTATTTCAACTCTGTTACATGGCACCATCTGCATCAGAGACTGTGGAGCAACCTTCCAGAACCTGGTGCCCTCCAGGTGTGTTGGACTACCACTCCCAGTATCCCCCGCCCACTGGGAGTGGTAGTTCAACACATCTGGAGGGGGCACCAGGTTGGGGAAGGCTGCTGTTGTGCTTTTTTAGTTATATGTGCTGCCGTCTCTCCCCTGTTAACTGTATCAGGAAGCCAGGAGCAGAGCAAAATAAAGGGTATCATTGCTGTTGAGCCCCTGCAATATTTGGCTAGTTAGCAGACAAAGGGAGGAGCTTAGCTCACCAGACTTCACCTGGTTGGTTGCTTTGGTTTCAAAATTACCATCGGGTGGAACGGCTTGGCTGAGATCTCACACAGAGTTTGATTTTGGTGTGGAGAACAGCAACTCAATAGGTTCCTGTATTTATGGAGAGCACAGAGTTGAAATTGGAGCATGTGCGTCCTCCGTATATTTAGAACTGCAACTCCCATAAGCCTCAGCCAGCATGGCCGAAAGTGAGGGACTGTGGGAGTTATAGGCCAAAACATGCTGGCTGAGGCATGCTGGGAATTGTATGACTGCTTTTCTGTCTAAACATGCATGTGATTGAATCCTAGATGAATCTGTAGCCCTTAGTGAATCTAATTTTTGTGGTTTAGTCTTAGTTGCTAGTTTATATTGTTTAGCTATTGGCCAGTACAAAACGTAGCCATATTGTCTTGTAATAGGTCTCTGTTTGAGGAACTTTAACATAGTATCCTCCTTGTGCAGTTGAAAAAACAGTTGTAGATTATGGATACTGTTGTGAGTTAGAATTTGAAGGGGGGAAAGTATGGTGTAAAAATGTTGCAATAGCCTTTAAAAACAACAAACTTACCAGCCTCCCCTACCATGCTATGCTTCAGATGTTTGGGGGACCACTAGTTCCAGCAAGCATGGCCCACTACAGTGCTCACTACCTCTAGCCACCATTGGCTAATGGTTAAGCATGATGGGAGTTGTAGTTCAAAACATCTGAAAGATATCCTATTAGGGAAGGCTGCCCTTACCTTTCAGACCTATCAGTTGACAACCAAAGTGTCAGTCAGTTGCAAAAAAGGTGAACTTTGAGGCTCTTCTGCTTCTGTTGAGTTACTGGCAGAGGGAACAAAGATCTTTAATATGAATAGAATCAGCCTATACAGCTTTACTCAGAAATAATCTTGCTGAGCTATGTGGGCCTTACTCCTAGGTCTGTGAGCTTTATGATACTTCATTTCTTTTAAAAGTATCCTCTGTTTTCAATTTATACTTTAGGGGGTTGGAACTAAAAATTTATTTCATATATTTATTTCACTGAAATCTTATTTCTACTGTAGAGCAGAGCCTTAAGTTGTGCTGTGTTAGCTTATGCAATGTGGATAGTATTGTCTCTGATGCTACCCCCTGCAATGCGCCACTTGCCTTAGCCTGTGATTGTAAAATAAGGTGAAGAGCAAGTAGTCTGACACACTCAGTCTTGGGAGTGCAAGTACACCTTGATTGGGTTGAGGTAGGGAAAGGCTCAGTGTAGGAAAAGGCTCTTAACAATGACAAAACTTTGGTCACAATTTTATGGGGTGGCATGTAACCCCATTTGGTAGAATGGTGGGTTCCTTTTTGACAGTAGTTGGGTGATGTATTCTGCTCATGTATACACTTGGTCTGGTGGTTCCATTTTAAAATGGAGCCATGGTCTGTAGCCTAAAGACTCTGCATCCTTGCCTCTGTTCGTCCTGGGTAGCAATGCCTGCTGTGGGTGAAGTTGGTCCTGATTAAAGGAATTCTGTGCTGGGTTCACATGCTAGAGCTAATAATTTTTCATAATTGAGCCTAGTTCACAGTGAAGACTGCCCTGCTTCCTTTCCCTCTCACTTCCCCTACTTTCCCGTTTTCTATTTGGAGGGTATGCTCAAGGTGGAGCATTCTTTCTCTTTGATCTGCAGCCTAAGGTGGCCCAGCTTATACCATGGCTCTTTATTATTATTTATCATATTTATATACTGCTCAACTGACAGAACCCCTTGGGTTGGTTTACAATCATACACACACACCCAAACTATAATACAATGACAGCCAAAACAATAAATATGCCCAGAGAACAGTGGTTATTGGGCGGATTAGAAATGTAATGAATAAAATAAATACAATAATATGAATTCACCACTTCCGTGAGTATGAGGTCTTAGCTTTAAAGCTATGTTCAGCAATTGCAGGATGGACACCCCAATCCTAAATTTGGATTCTTCCCCCCCCCTCCCCATCAACTAGTTAGACAACTAGCTTTCTTGCTGTCTTTTTTTTCTTTTCTTTTTAACCTTGAACTCATCCAGTTCCACCAATGTAACTTGCAGCTAGCTGGTTCTTTCTCTCTGGATTGCATAATGCCTTAGTGCTGGAGGTGACAGTTCTGATTTAATGCACAATGTTCTATGTTCCCAGGCCCTAGGCCCATTCAGCACCTGGCTTTGAGTGCTGCTGGCACTGAATCAAACTGTCCCAGCAAGGAGCTTTGCTAACTCCATGGGCTGGGCTGCCCAACACACTGGGTGACTCTAAACAGCTGCCCTCCCTGGCCCTGACCTAATTGTGATGGTGTGACCCAATACCAGCTGGCATAAACTCACCAGCCACATGAGCTCTTTGGGAATGTTCGCTCAGGCTGTTGCCAGCTTGGGGTCTGATGGGTGGTGGAATCAGATCAGGGCAGGCATTAATCATCAACTCTGTGGAGTGGGGTTCTGGGTCCCACCTTTGTTCATGGAAGTAATGGTCAACTATCTCTGTCACCCCCATTTCCTCCTTCCTCCATTCTGCTTTGGGCTTTAATCTATGTTAGCCTTGATAGATATGCTGCTGGATGTTCCCCCTCCAGTTGGATCCAGTTCTGATGCAGCAAGCACTTTGCAGTGCCATCACCAAAGTCTTGGCTTCCAGGTGGGAAGTGATTGGATGTAACCTGTGTGTGGATTCAGACATCCTTGCCTTTGGGACAGAGAATGCTTATATTGTGCACCAACATGCTTTCCAAGTCTGGGTGTTGCCAGGGTGTGGAGCGGAATATCAGCCTATGAAACTTGTAGAATAATTGCGTATCCTGTGCATTGCATAGGACAGAACCGTGCTAAAGGGGCCTGTAAAAAATGCATAGTGTGGGTGTGAGAGCGAAATGCTGTTTGAGCATATGAAGTACGTGTGGTGAAAGTGCGCAGAGTGGCAGTTCACAGTAACCCCCCTGTGGCTCTGGTTCATAATTGATTCCTTAGCAACGCTGCTACCTATTTTGCTCGCTTCAGGCATTGCCACCATCGGTTTCTGAAACAGCCACTTAATGTGAATAAATTAGGAATTGACGCTCCTCAGCACAATGCACAGCTCAGGTGCATTACTCCTCGCCAATGCTTACTTTAGCATTGCATTTAACAAGTAAATGTTAATGCTTTTGCTGCCTTATCCTGTCTGTAACTGATTGGGAACATAGACAGTCAACCAGCAGCCCAGGTGCCACAAAAATGTGGTGTCTGTGCACATGGCTATGGCATGAGCATGCTTAACTATCTCTCCCATGCTGCACTGTTGCTGCTTTCTGGTTCAGTAGGCGAAAATATATCAAGATTGGTTTGCTTCTTATGCTCACTAATATGTCACTGTGAAATACTTTAGGCACCACACACAAGCACATACCAGAGAACTAGTGTGGTGTAGTGGTTGGTACAGAGCATTAGACAGAGTGAGGAGATCCAGGTTCTAGTTCCTACTTGGCCATGAAGCTCATTGGGTGACTTTAGTCACAGACTCTCAGCCCAACCTACCTCACAGGGTTGTTGTGAAGATAAAATGGAGACGATGATTATGTAAGTGGCCTTGGGTTCCTTTAAAGGGCGGGGGGGGGGGAAGGCTGTATATAAATGTAATAACTAAATACCTCTGCTGCCTCTGACTGGTGAATGGCAAGCACATTGTGCTGAACGAGTGACCCTGGTAAAACTCCTCCCACAAGTGTGCACAAGCTGCCCTATGTTTGTGCCCTTTGGGCAGTAGGCTTAAGAGTCTTTTGCTTTTGACTGTGGTGCCGCTTTGATCTCCTTTTGCCAAAGAAGGCTCAACGTATTCTCTTCTCTTCTCTCTTCAGCGTGAGTGTATCTCAGTCCATGTTGGCCAAGCTGGCGTGCAGATGGGCAATACCTGCTGGGAGCTGTATTGCCTGGAGCATGGGATCCAGCCAGATGGACAGATGCCAAGCGAGAAGACCATTGGGGGTGGGGATGACTCCTTCACCACCTTCTTCTGTGAAACTGGAGCTGGGAAGCATGTGCCCCGGGCTGTCTTTGTGGACCTGGAACCCACCGTGATTGGTGAGTGCATGCATGGGAAGGAGTCTGGGCCTTATGCCATCTCAAGGGTAAAAGTAGCTATTGCTTTCAACAGCCCTGTGGGTCTGGCTTGGGTCTAGTTCAGCACCCATTTCTGCAAGAACAGGTGCTGTTTTTGACCCTTTCATACGGGGTGCAAAACTTTTCTCAGCCCAGGGGCCAAATTCCATTTCGGAGAAGTTCTCGGGGCAGCATCCTAATGGGAAGTGGGGGCAGGGCCAACACACACACCCGCAAATACCAGCGTTTTGGGGCTTAAAACTCTTACTGCCTGTAGCTAAGCCCCAGGAGAGGCATTTCAGCTTTTTAGAATAGGGGAAAACCCATGGAAAAGCTGGAAACCACCAAAACAATTGGTAGGCTGGGGAACAGCCATCTGGGGAACCCCAGAAGGGCCGGATTGAGCCCCGAGATTCTGCATCTCTGATTTAGTAGCCAAGGAGTTGCTGAATGCTAAGTGAGGAACTGGCAGCCCTAAGGGACAAATTTGGCTCTGTGAAGGATGTAGTCTAGTTCCGCAGTTTGCCACCCAGGGGATTAGATGAGTAGCATCTGCAGCAGTGGGATTTGGCAGCACGTTGAATGAGTCTAGAGCCTGGCTTGCCAGCTCCCACTCAGTAGTTGCAGTGGCAGGCTTCATCAGAACTACTCACTGGGATGTACGCTGCTAATTCAGCCTGCTAGTATGGTGAGGCTGGGCAGGGAGTGGGGATCCCTGGGGTGTTGTGGATCCTGTGAGCTTCTGGGGCATTTGGGCTGCACCCTGGTACTCTTTCCACTTGGCAGGTGCCTTGGCTGAATTCCTCAGGGTACTTGGTCTGTGGAGAGTCTGAAAGCTTCCACCTGCACTGACAGCTTCCTTGGCATCCCCTCCCTAATCTTTTCCAGACGAGATTCGTAGTGGCACTTACCGCCAGCTCTTCCATCCAGAGCAGCTGATTACCGGCAAGGAAGATGCTGCCAACAACTATGCTCGTGGGCACTACACCATTGGGAAGGAGATCATCGACTTGGTGTTGGACCGGATCCGGAAGCTGGTATAAACACAGTGAGGGTGGGATGGTGGGTGGAGAGGCTCTTGGGAGGAGTGGAAGGAACTCTTCCAAGGGGCAGGCAGCAGTGTTGAGCTGGGACTTGGGGCAGGAGGGGGAGGGCCTTTGCAGGGCAAGGCTTTGCGGTGACTCTTTGCTCATGGAACTTCTACTGAGGGGCTGATTTGGGATTTTGCATTTCCACATTAAGCTACGTGCCAGATTTCTTCAGGGGGTGGGCAGCCATACCTCCTTTTCCTTAAGTGCTCCCCCAACCTCCCTGTTTGTGTGGTAGAGGCTGTGTTCAAAAGCTGCAGCCAAAGAATTGGATACTTAGTGCAAACAACTGCCACCTCTTTCCTGCTTCTTGGTCCATGATGTGATGGCAGAAGCCGTTAAGTGGCAGAACTTGCCTTTCCGTGAAGTTCTAAATTAGAAACCTGCCACACACACCCTGGTTTCTTCCCTTGCCTGCCCACTTCCTTCCTGCTGATGGTGCTTATTGACTGTGCAGTCTGCGTGGTTTGCCCAATTGTACTTTCTCTTTGTCTCCACCACCCTGGTTTCTTTTGGCCCCTGGCTTTTTCAAGCCCTCACCACCTTTGACTCGTTGCTTTAGTCACCAGCCTTCCTAGAACTCCCCTCTTCCTTCTCCCACACACACAGTCCTTCCTGACCTTAAACGCGGGGCTATTTCCTAAGAACCCCCTCTTGCCTCGATGTATTTTCTCCTCTGCTCTGCTTCTTTCCCTTGGGTTGTTTCTCAGTTCATTGCTTGCTCATTGGCTTTCCTTGCTGGTGGCTGCTATCAAGACGCTTCTATGAATCTAGGACAGCAAGGGAGACCAAAGCAGGGCTGGATGTTGCAGCTAGCTGGCAAATGCTGCCACTGCCTGTCTGGGAACCAAGCACAAGGTCTCAGGAAGAATATCCAGAATTTGGTTGTAGAGCACATCCTGTGCATGCAGAAGGTCATGGATTTAATCCCTGATCTCTCCAATTAAAAAGTTTTGAGAGCCTCAAGAGCTGTTGCCAGACAGAATAGGCAAAAAGTCTTAACCCTTTCAGACCTGGGGCCCTTCTTTAGCCCAGTCATGCATTTTGGGGGGACCCACTTAGTTTTTTTAAAATCATATATTTGAATGGTGGTAGTGCTGCTCTTCTGACCTGCCCTAGGTCAGGCTGTAACCCAGCAGAGCAGAGGTAGGTCACCTGGTGCTCTCCAAAGGGTTTTGGACTACAACTCGCATCATCAACCAGCATAGCCAGGGATTGTGCGAGTTGTAGTCCCACACCTATGGAGGGCATCGGTTTGCTTACCCTTGCAGTAGTGGATCCCAGCCTACCAGTTGAAGTTCAGTGGAGGAGACCAACCTTCCCCAACCTGGTGTTCTCCAGATGTGTTGGGCTTCAATTCAGATGTCTGGGGATTATGGGATTTGTGTCATCTAGATGTATTGGACAACCAGGTTGGGGAAGGCTGGAAGAGATGGTATTGGGCTAGATGGACTGTTATAAGGCTGCTTTCTTTGCAGTTCAGCTTGCCTACCTGCCCACTCTCTCACCCATACCCCTCCAGTTGAGGCTGAGCTTAAAGAGATTACTGCTTTTCCCCATCTGCAACATCTCATAGGAGCAGGAAGGGGTGGTTGATGATCTTTTCAGTTTGCATGGCTACCTGAAAATAAAGGAAATTGGCTCCTTACTTCCTGGGAAGCCTGCACAGGGAACTCTCCTGAGGCAAAGAATTGCCTCAACCAAGTGGTTAACTGTAAGCTTTTCATTTGTGGGTGAAGGTTATATACTTCTGCTGGATCTCCGGGGTCAGAAAAGCACATTGCACTACAGGCTGGGAGAAACTGACCAGTATTTAGCAAATGTTTCTTTTGGGGTTTCCAACAGGCTGACCAGTGTACAGGTCTCCAAGGATTCTTGGTCTTCCACAGCTTTGGGGGAGGCACTGGCTCAGGATTCACTTCCTTGCTGATGGAACGGCTCTCCGTTGACTATGGCAAGAAGTCCAAGCTAGAATTTGCTATCTACCCAGCTCCGCAAGTCTCCACGGCTGTGGTGGAGCCCTACAACTCCATCCTCACCACACACACCACCCTTGAGCACTCAGATTGTGCTTTCATGGTGGACAATGAAGCCATCTATGATATCTGCCGCAGGAACCTGGACATCGAGCGCCCAACCTACACCAACCTCAACCGCCTTATCAGCCAGATCGTCTCCTCCATCACTGCCTCCCTGCGCTTTGATGGGGCTCTTAATGTAGACCTGACAGAGTTCCAGACCAACCTGGTGCCCTACCCCCGTATCCACTTTCCTCTGGCCACTTACGCCCCAGTCATCTCTGCAGAGAAGGCTTACCATGAGCAGCTCTCTGTGGCCGAGATCACAAATTCTTGCTTTGAGCCTGCTAACCAAATGGTGAAATGTGATCCTCGCCATGGCAAATACATGGCTTGCTGCCTTTTGTATCGGGGTGACGTGGTGCCCAAGGATGTCAATGCTGCTATTGCCGCCATAAAGACCAAGCGCAGCATCCAGTTTGTGGACTGGTGCCCCACAGGCTTCAAGGTGGGCATCAACTACCAGCCCCCCACTGCGGTTCCTGGTGGAGACCTAGCCAAAGTGCAGAGGGCAGTGTGTATGCTGAGCAACACCACAGCCATTGCTGAGGCCTGGGCCCGCCTGGATCACAAGTTCGACCTAATGTATGCCAAGCGGGCCTTCGTCCACTGGTATGTAGGGGAAGGCATGGAAGAAGGGGAGTTCTCTGAGGCACGAGAAGACATGGCTGCCCTGGAGAAGGATTATGAAGAGGTGGGCATCGACTCGTATGAAGATGAAGAGGAGGGAGAAGAGTAGCTGCAAATGCCCTATTTTGTTTGGACCTTCATTTTCATTAAACTATGCTTGGTTTTAATCTGAATTCCCGTGATATGTCTTTTCCTTGGCCAGCCATGGAACAGCCCCATCTAATGTAATTGCTGCTAGTGACAGCCTTCACCCTCTATCCTCTCCCTGGTAGGATGAAAGAAGGGAAAGTGTTTTCCTTAACAGCTAAATTTGAGAAACTTAATGAAATAGTATTGCACCACAAAGGCACCTTGTCTACAGATTATTAGGGAAAGGTGGCATGAGCCTGGGTTGCAACACGTGCCTTTTCCATCTTTAGAGAGATAAGCCTATGCCTCAGCCTTCCCCAACATTGTGCTGTCTAGATGTTTTTAATTCCTACTTCCAACAGACCCAGCCAGCATGGCCAATGTCAGGAATGCTTGGAATTGTACACTTCTAGGGGACACCAGGTAGGGGAAGGCTGCTATACTCATTTAGTGTTAAATTTAACATTGTGTCCAGGAAACAAATGATGTACTTAAATTATAGGAACTTGGATATTATCCCAAATCCCCAAACTTGCTTTGGTACCAAAATTTAAATCTAGGATGGGGAACGATGGCCTTCCTTATATTGTTGGATTGCATCTCCCAATGGCCGTGACAATTAACTATGCTGACTGGGGTTCATAGGAATTTCTGCCCAAAAACATTTGAGGCTCCACACGTTTTAAATGAAAGATTAGAAAATGGAATGAGGTTAGAAAATAAGTAAAGGATTAACTGGGACAAGGGACCTTATTCCTGGACTACAGGCAGGACTACACACCACCTGCCCTGCCTCTGGAGATTCCATACTATCCCATTTAGTCGGGGGTTGAGGGAGACACCTGTCTTTAAAAACCAAAATTGAATTACTCATTGCAGAAAAAGGATATCAAACTGCTAGAAAACATCTGTTTTGCACCCTTCTCCAGAATGCTGAGGAACACTTTGGCTGTTGAGGGTGTTCAGATATGACTAGCAAGGGTGAGCTTTTTCCCGGGCTGGGATTTGAATTCCAGATCTAATTATTACAATACCTAGAAAGAAACACAGGGTATGCCAGAGTGGCTTAGAAGGAGCTCTCATCCAAGCTGAGACATGATTAGCTTTAACAATGTAAATATTTTTGGGTCAGTGGGCACATTTGGCATTTTGAATGAGCCTCTACAAAATGGCTCCTATAGGGGTGTTTGCCCATTCACAAAATGGCTGCCACAGCCATTCAAAAAGCACCCATTTCTCACAATGCAAAGTAATGAGAATAAAAGAAAAGTTACTTCGTGTAAGTTACTAAGCATAAGTCAGAGGTGATGTCTGGATTTGAAAACAGGAATCAATCTTCTGCTCCAGCACCCAGCTCAAAAGACAAATTGATAAGGCTCAGACACATAACTTGGCCAAAAAATGGAAGTACAAGGTAGTGGTGGGGGTGAGTCCCGAATGCCAAATCACATATTTTCCTACACCCCCTCCCCCCATTTGCCACCACTGGACATTTGGTCGGTACATGGATGGAATACATGCTTCCTTTGAAGAGTTAGGTCATATGGTTAAGGAACCTGGAAAGATACAATTGAGTCCTTAGCCACAGACTGCTTCAACCTCTTGGAAAAGTTTTTCTTGTGCTGCCTCCTCCCACCACTCCCTGGGCCCTGTTAACCATATTGTATGCATGACTTGCCTACCCATTAACCTGTTCCAGTTGGGGCAAGGAGCTTAAAACAGCTTTTCCTAAGCTTGATCCCTAGATGATGTTGGACTTCAACACCCATCATCCCTGACCATTGCCTACAGTGGGACTTGTAGTCTAACATGTGGGGGGCGAGCTGGCCTCGAGAGAGGAAATGCCCAATGAAGTGGATAAGGAGGGGGTCTTGGCCTCAGCTCTTTAAGAGGCGGGTAGAACATAATGTACTCTGGGTGAAAAGTATTAGCTTCCCGTCTTGCTTGCTGCTTCTCTGGACAAAGTACTTATTCTTCCAGGAGTTTCACAACTGCTGGGGGCAGGGCTGAGAGGAAGAGGGGCTGTGGTTCCACCCAAACTAGAAAAATGTGCTGGCCCCAAATCAGGTTTGGCAAAGCCTCTGTAAACTGCTCCATCCTCCTCTGTACCAGGCAAGGAGCCAGTCCTCCCTCTCTCCCTCCATTTCTGCTTTGTTTATACAAGGACCACATAAAACTAGAAGCTCTGGCCTTCACCCACCCTTACAAAGGGTGCTGTAAAAGCCTGTGTTCCTTTTAGGCAATTGGCCTTGTGAACCCATTTGACCTATCTTTGTTATGGAGCATACAGCACCCACGTTCTTCTACCAGACTCCTCCTGGTATTATTATTTTCTTCAGCAGGAATGCTTTGCCTGCGCTAACCTTGTCAGGAGCAGCTGTTGCCCTTGTTTGTACACATCAACGGGCCTGTTCAGACAATACGCTAAGCCATGGTTAGGCCACTAACTCTTGTAGTAAATGGTTAGTGAGCATGTTTAAATCGTGGTTATGTAGCCACCATGTTAGGAATGGTTCACACAGCACACTAAGCCATAATGTTTAGCTCAAAGTGCTTAACCACTGTGGCTTAGCATGTCTTCTGAACAGGGTCAATATGTGCCTGATGGATAATCAGTGAATTTGTTCCAAATAGACAGCAGTTAGTACTGAAGACAAATGTAGCCCCTCTGCCCCACCATGCAAAGTTTCTATACCTTTGAGATTTGTATATGCGCAATACCTACTCAACCTTGCATCTGATGAAATGGACTCTTGTCTGTAAAAGTTCATGATGAAATAAAGAGTCCTCAAGTTGCCACTATACTTTCTGGTGTTTTCACTGGAACAGATGAAACCAGCTTTCCCTCCAGATGTTTTAGACTTCATCTATCAGCTAACATAGTCAATGGTCAGGAATGCTGGGGATTGTCTAAAACATCTGGAGGGCACCAACTTGGGGAAAACAGGACTAACTCAATTACCCCTTTGGAAACAGCCCAAGCTTGGGAAGGCTAAACAAGATTACCTACCCAACACCAAGGGTGGGCAGAAAGTCTCTGGAGACCTCCTTTCTGCTCACCACTTCCCTACTCAGGTCTCTGAACAATTAGTAGGTCCAGCATGAGTTATAGAAAAAGAGCAAATTTCTCAGTTTATAGACAATACAGTTCTTCCATGCCCAGAAAACAGAGAAGCGCAGAACTGGAAGTGGCCAAGTGTGAAAAGAATGGGTGAGAAAACAGCATCATAGTTGGATCACCTCCCCCTCGGCCACTGGTTTATAAATTTTGCAGACTATACTTAAATGTTTATCTGGCTTTGTTGCACAGACTTTATTCAGCACACAGGCACTGAGGGCATGCCTGCACCAAAACAAATAGGGCACCAGCCCCTCAATGGTTAGCCAGAAGCAGTACTGGAGTACAAAATGCTTGGCATCTTTCCTACCCTCCAGTTCTGAGGTATCTTGGGTCCCATGCAGTAGGAGTAGTTGCTTGCTTTGTGGAAGCAACTGCCAACAGAGCAGGTGAGGCCCTGTAAAGACCAAGGCAGGAGGCGGTCTCAGAGTGGAAGAGTTCCTGGCACAGAACAGAAACACAACGAAGCCATGTCAAGTCTTTGCTTTCAGTGTAACCTCTTGAGGTCCCATCTGTTCTGCAACTCCTCTGATGGCCCATCTTTACCACTCACACAGTGGGCTCAGATGTGTGTGGTGTCCTGTCCAGTGGGAGGTGGCTGTATCTCTTCAAGCTGGTGGATGACGTTAGCAATGTATGGTCGCTCCTGGGGATTCACCACCATGGTAGAGGAGAGGAGATGTTCCAAGGCAGGTGAGTACCTGAAATTTAGAGGCAATTTACACCCGGTCTTCCTTGAATCAAGGGCAGCCACAATCCTCCCTTTGTCACAGCCACTCCTTACCTGGTATTCTGGGGCACAGTGAGAACGTTCTGCACGGCCAAGGCCACACTGTCCCCCTTTTGGAAGATCATGTCATAAGGCCCCTCGCCAAACATCATGCAGTACAGAACACAGCCTAAGGACTAAGCAGAGGCAAGGTGAGCGTAGGGAGCAGAAGCTTGGCCCTAAAATGGTGAGATACCATAAGGACAGTATCTCCTCTGCACAACGATGAACCAGTATATTACATTCTTTTGAGTAAGTGTGGAAAGGTGACTTGACACATTCTCTTAAGTAGAAATGAAGGCCCTTACCCAGATGTCTGTGCGCTCATCAATAACGCATTCGCGCTCAACAGAGAATAGCTCTGGTGCTCGGTATGAGATGGTGCAACGTTGGGCAGCCCAGTCCTGTGAGATAAATTGGAAGAGGGGAACAGAACTAAGCCTCAACTCAAAGTGGACGGTGGGGACGGACAGAAGCCCTTAGTCCCAACTTCTCTCTCTGGCACGTTCCTGTAGTATCTACTGGCAGCTAAGAGACAACAGCAGCTGGGAAATCTTTTAATACAGTGACAGCAACCTAAAATGGTAGGAAACACTCAGCAAGACCAGTACCTACCAAAGAAAGCAAGAAATCCCAGGTTCTTTGCCTGTAGCCCTTTAATTTTAGAAATACTTTCAAGAGGTTTGAAGTTACAATTTGCAGGTCCATAATCCAAAACTATATTCTTTCTTCTGTATAGATGTCATTTTATTGTTTGTTACTTGCTTGCCTCCTGTTGAAACCATAACCACACTATGTTGGAGGGAAAGGCAAAGCTGCAGTCACTCAATGTCAACAATACTGAGTGAGATGGATCAATGGTCTGACTCACTGTAAGGCAGCTTCCTATATCTTTCCTATTCTCTTCGACATGTAGAGCAGGTGCTCTGCCTCTCCGGTATAGTACTTCCCTTTAACGAGATTTTTCCACGTTGCAGAACAAAGATTGCGCAGTATTACTGTCTAATTTTGCATGCACAGAACAAAGATTGTACAGTATACTGTCTAATTTTGCATGCACACATGAGATGACCCCTTCACTTTGCCGTTAATCTGTGTTTCTGTGTGAACTCCTGCTTTCAGTTGCATCTAATTTAGAAGCTTCTCCCCTCATCTTTGTTGGAAGGAGCTATCCTCCCACTTCCCTTTCACCAGGCCAAGCTCATACCTGGACGGTCATGGCCTCCCGTGAGCTCCGCACCTCAATGCGTGCCTGATTCATAGAGCCCAGGTCCATCAGCAACGGTTGGTCTTCATCATCCAGCAGCACATTTGTAGGTTTCAGGTCCCTGGAAGAGAAGGGATGGAAGTTCATTGATGCTTTTCAATCACAGGACCATTAGAGCTCTGCTCCTGCTTTGAAACCATTTTTAAATATCTTAATATCCCAACACTGAGTGGGGCTATTAACAATACTGCCACTCATGCTCTGTATCAAAATGTGGTTCTTTACCTTTGCAAACTGCTCTTTTCCAATGTCCTCAGCACTAAATGACAGCCACTCACTTACCTGAATTCTACTCTCCCACCCTCACCTTATGGTCAGCTCCATCTCTGTAAATGCCCTAGAACGCTTTCTAGAAGCAGCTTCTCACCTGTGTGCATAACCCTTGTTATGAATGGCCTGCAGGCCCCGGCAGATACCATGGAGGATAGCGAGGATCCGCTCCTCAGGCATGAAGGCACCTTTATCTCTCAGAGCTTCAACCTCCTGCCAGAGGGTCCCTCTCTGCAAAGAGAAGCCAGGGGACCTTGATGATTGGGATTGAACATACTCTCCCCACAAATGACTACGAAGGGGAGATTGTCTATTGGTGGAGAAGCGGCAGAGGCGAGTAAAATTATAGTAACAGCATCTGTTGCTTTCCACTTACTGATCTGGGCTTGAACATGAATAAGGGATGGATATTGGAGGATCTGGGCTGACTTCATAGGTTACTGCCATGTGCATGCCTTTAAGGCAGGGATGGGCAACTTGTGGCTCTCCAGATGTTTTGGCCTATAACTCATCATCTCTATCCAGCAAAGCCAATGGTGAGGGATAATGGAAGCCATAAAACAAAACTAGATTACTGCAATGCACTCTACATGGGGGTGCCTCTGAAAAGTGTTTGGGAACTTCAGCTAATGCAAAATGAATCTGGAGTGTTGTCTGGGACTTGTTTTTCAGAGCATAAAAACCCAGTTTTGTTCAATTTGCTCAGACTACAAATTCATTTCCAGGAAGAGTTCAAAAGTGCTGGTTATTACCTATAAAGCCCTGAACAATTTGGAACCAAAAAACTGGAAGGACCACATTGCATTCTTCACCTAAGGCCCTGCTCCATGCTCTGTTGTTATCAGAAGTCTGCTTCGCTGGGTCACTGAACAGGGCCTTTTCAGTTGCAGCACCCAGATCGTGCAACTCCCTACCTTGGGAGGCCTATAGGCCCTTTCTCTTGTTGGCATTTCGGCATTCTGTTAAGATCTTTTTTACGAAGACTTTGCATTGCTTTACATCCCTCCCACCCCACACCTGCTTCTGTGAGTTATGTTTGAATTGGTTCTGGGTGGATTTTTTTTTAGTTTTCTATTTCATTTTTTTTTAATTGTCTTATGATTTCAACTTGTGATTGTGACCCACTTTGGGGGGCCTAAGTGGGGCCCAAAGGCAAGATAATATAATTTCATAAATAAATAAATAAATAAATGCTACTGGACAAACTGCAACTGTTACAGAAAAGGGGTTCCATGTTTTCTAGATCTAGGAGGGCTCAGTTATATCAGCTGGCTCTGTCTTGAAGATGGCCTCATGTGCTCATCCTGCACAGGAACCTGGAGGCTTCCCCAGCATTGGAAGAGCCCAGCCTCTGGGGCTGGTGTCTCAGTGTATCGTGCACCTCCCAGCCATGCAAGATGTATCCCCAAATCCTTCATTTCCCAGCATGCACCGCCATACTCAGCTTTAATTTATACCCAGACTCAGATTCTAGGCTTGATGCTACCTGCCCCTTAGACACTCACCTTGAGGAAGGGCAACAGGAGCCAGGCCTCATGCTTGGATCCCTTCTCCACCATGGCATGTGCACACAGGGACAGGACGTTGGGGTGCTCAAATAGCAGGTGCATCTCTACCTCATGCATGGCCTCTTGGCGATCTTCCTTGTCATGGCAGATGATGCGTTTCAATGCATAGAAACGTCCATCCTGCAGCCCCTCGACTAGGTCCACATAGCTAAAGCCGCTGGGTGGGAGAAGGTCAAGAACAGAGGAGGGCAGCTTGGCAGGTAGAGGCAGGAAGTATTTTGATGGGAACACACAGGAGCCAGGCAGCCTTCTTCCCTGCTCCCGACCGGGACTTTCTCAACTTTATAAGCTCGTAAGTACTCCTCTCCTGCTATCTGCCTATTAAGTCCTCCACCCCCCAACACTTGCAGTGTAGTGCCACATTTTCCTGCTTTAGGTTGTCACCTTAATCTTCCCTGGGCACACAAGTCCTAGGGCAACGGCAGCAAAAATAAAGGTGGCCATAGAGAGTTTCCCTTTTTACTATCACTGGGAGAAGTACACTCTGCATCTATAAAAGTGAGGGACATCTTCTGGGGTGACACCCCAACTTTAGAATGCCCTCCTACAGGACACATGACTGGTGCCAAGTCTGTATTCTTTACAGCACCAAATTAAAATGTTCCTGTTTGCCCAGGTATTTTGAGAATTTGGGCATTTTAAAATACCATCTAAATGTTTTTTGTTGTTGTTGGTTTCATGGTTGTTATGCCTCTTTTTAATGTTTATAGCAGCCTTCCTGAACATGGGATGTTTTGGACTTCAGCTCCCATTGTGCCTGACCATTGGCCATTCTGGCTGGGGCTGATAGGAACTGTCATCCAAAACTTCTGGAGGGCCGGTTTATAGTTTTTATGAATTTTTGTACAGCACCCTAGGATTGTCTTTGGCGATTAAGGAGGAGTATAGAATTTTTAAAAATGAACAAGCAAATAAAATATCAAGATGAGCCTTCTTTGGTCACAGGTTTGAAGGAAACTGGGGGAAGAAGGGACTTTAAGAAAGTGTGACAAGCTTCCCCATTCCAGTCCTCAGTCTGGGGGGGGAAGAAGGCATGATTCACATTCTGTGGCACAAGAACCTACTTCTGGCTCCTCCTTGCCCCTTATCACAACTCTGACAAATAGTGCATGAAGACATAATGAGTGAATAAGCTAATAAATAACCAGGGAGTTCAACCATATGCTGAAAATATCCCTAACCTATTGGGAATATATGAGGACAGATCACCGCAGATCCTGAACCTTCCTGCAGTTTCTTCTAAAACATCAGATATTTGCCATCATCAGATACTACACAATGAGCTGGAAACATTGCTGAATTGACAGCCTAGTTCCATGTGTTTTAGCTATCTAAAGGAAGGCATAAAGTGGAGGGGAAAGGTCTGTTTACTAACGCTCCTGAGGAAGGCAAGCAGCAGGTTCAAACTGCAGCAAAGCAGACTTTGGTGACATATCACTCAAGAAATAAAAATTCCAACTGTAATGAATGTCTCTAGGCAATGGAATAAGTGCTCCACAGCAGTTGGGATATCACCTTCTGTAGAGGAATTGCAGACCTATCTTATATACTTTTACTCAGATGTAGGTTCAAATGGGGCTTACATCCAAGCAAAGTATGACCTGGTTTGCAGGTAACAACAACCCATTGATTTAAAAAAACACAATGGGTCGTCATGCATGAACAGCTGTACTGCCTGCAGCACGCCCCTCTTCCACTTTTACTCAGCAACCCACATTCAGCTCCTGCTGAGCGTGACATCCAAACCCACACCACTGGGTTGTTTAGGGGCTAAACTACCCAGCAGATAACCCATGGTAATTCCTAGATGAGGTATCTTCCTCTATCCCTGGCAGACAATGGCAGTACTCAGAGGCAAGATGCTCATTGCCCTCAGCTTTCAGACTCAGAGGCAAGATGCTCATTGCCCTCAGCTGTCAGACTCAGAGGCAAGATGCTCATTGCCCTCAGCTGTCAGATACTCACCCCTCCCCAAGCTTATGGATTAAAAGGTAACGTTTATTGTTGATGGTGATGGTCCCCCTTGAGCAGATACATAGGGCGTGGCCCATGATGGTCGCTCCAACATCCTTCAGGCCCTATAGAAAGGATAAAAAAGCAATGGCTGTCTACAACAGGATCATATTTATTTACTGATGATGATGATGATGATTTGTATCCCACCTTTTTCCTACATGTTGCACAAAGCTGTCAACATTTAAAAACATAAAATATATGAATACAAAAATTACAAAGAGCAAAGATAGAGGGACAGAACTAATAGCAAGAAGGTGGCGGAAAGCTAAAATCAGGCAATATATGGAAGTGCAACTTGACAGAAATCCAACAATTCTGGCCTGCTGAAACAAAAGACTATGGGCCTGTCAGTGAAAGGCCATCTGAGCGGGATCTAGATGGCTTCTCTGAGAAAGGAATTCCAGATCCTGGGTACAGCCACTGAGAAGGCCCCCTTCCCAACCAAACACAGCTCAGAAATTGGTGGGATGTGGAGGAGAGCCTCCCTTGAAGATCTGAATAAATGGGCCTTTGAATAAGTTTAAGAATTTGAAGGGGGCACAGGACAATCTTTTCTAACCCCTTGCCCAAATGCAAGGTATCAACAATTATCAATAAAGGTTGTATCCTAAACCAAACTCAGTAAAGAAGCAAAATAGATTTAAGGAAACTTATAGGTAAATAGGGATAAAAATACTACTGCAATACAGCAGACTTTAATAAAGTGACTAGTCTTAATTTACAAAATATAGAAAATTATTTTCCCCCAATAATACAACATATAATTTCACAAGAACAAGAAATCAACAGTGCAATGTGTTGCATACACACATAGTAACAACACAGGTTTCCCAATGGGTATTCCTAATACACCTACAACGTGATAGGGTATATTAGTACCAATTATCCTAACTTAAATGTGTTTCAACCATTAAGGTTTTCATTGGGGGGGGGGGAATTAGACCATAACTATAACCCACAGAACAATAGATTTTATGACATTAAATTCTCAAAATAGGCCCTGAAAGACAAAAAATATAGAAATCTGAAACTTTCTATATATTTATCTTGCAGATCCTATTTTGTAAATTTAACCTCATAAAATTATTTGAAATAAATTTCTATATTCTGTACGTTAGACTAGTCACTTTATTAAAGTCTGTTTTATTGCAGCAGTATTTTTATCCGTTTACCTATAAGCTTCCTTAAACCTATTTTGCTTCTGAAGACAAGATTATCCACCCACCTGCTTCCTCAGCCCCAATCAACACATGCCATTTTAAAACGCAATGTCCACAATGCTGCCACTAGCAGAGAGCAAATGACCCTAGTTCAAAGAAGTGATTCAAGTCACATGTTGCAATGGACGGAAAAACTCTCCATCCTCAGCCCCATCACCAGTGAATCTGCTGGGACAGGCTGCTGCAGAAGAGGGGGAGGTTAATTTCCACCTCCAAATATAGTGATCAGTCAGAAGCTATGTTTTCAGAAAAACATATTCACTGGGTCTCCCAAAGAAAAAGGCAAGGTTACGTGGGACAGGGAATAACTGCATTCACCCAGGATCCTGACCTTGGCTGCAGCATTCTCCACCCCCACCGGAGAGCAAACCCCCACTATTCAGCACAGAAAGAAGGAGCGAGATGCCTCCTCCACCCACTCCCAGCACAGGCTTACTATGCTGCAACATACTTGTGGTGGCACATAAGTGGCATCGCCCCAAACACAAGGAAACTGAGTCATGACACTAACTGAATGGTTTGGACAGACAGCTTAGAAAGAGAGAGGGGAAGCCAAAATATTACTATCAAAGTTATGCTGCTGTTCAGTATGTATGACAAATATAGCTCTTACAGAAGCCCCATGCCAGTATCATTGTAACGTCATGCGGTCCTTTGGGAATTAAATGGCTTCTAATATTTATATCCCACATACACACACACCGTGGCAACTGACAGCTACAGCTCATTTTACAAACAAGCAAAAACAGGACACCAGCTTCCTACTCAAGTGACTTCCAGTGGAATCATTCCCATTTAAACGAGCTGCTATATTCTGGAGTAAGCGCAGGAGGGGTAGAAATGCCACAGCTCAGCTTCCTCAGGGGGAGGCCATTTGTGGGCGCTCCTGCGGAAAGGATCCGTTATCCACAGGCACCCTCCCCCCAAGGGGACTAGTGGGGCTCATTTAAAAAGAGACGCCGTTCCCCTAAACCCAGATGTGCAAATGGCGACGGTGATTCCGCAATGAGGAAATGCATTCTGCACGTGCCCAGAGGCACGCTCGTTTTTATTGCTATGTCGTTTGTTCCAGATCTGATCTTTGATATTTGGACTGGGTTCCTGGGCACTGAGCCCGGGCTCAAATTAAGTGGGAGGGGACGAACGCACCGCCTAGAGAGCCCCGGCGCCTTTTCTCACCCCAGCCGAGTGGAGGCAGGAAGAGCAGAAGCCCAGGCCTCGCTCATCCTAACGCCCCGCCCACCTGCGGAGCCGAGGGGAGGGGTCGGGAAGGGGTCGACGCACTCACCCCGTCTCAGTCCAGCGCGCGAAGGCTTCCCAGGGAGCGTCACTGCGACAAGAGCCGCTCACTCTGCCTGCTAACGTCATTAACCCGCGCCATCTACAAGGCCGCCCGCAAGGAGTAACCTAGCAACCATGCAAGGGGCAGGAGGAGGCGGAGCAGAGGGAAGAGAGGAACTGAATAGGGAAAAGGAGAGTCGTGGGCTGGGAGTCAGAGCTTGGGAAGGGGGAGACTTACAGTGCAATCCTAAACATATCTATTCAGATGCGAGCCCCGTTAGTTTCAATGGAGCTTACTTTCAGGTAAGTGTGTATAGGACTGCAGCCTTAAGCTAATTCTGGCCTCCTGTTTATATCCTACTTCTTCTGTTTTTTCTCTTACTACAGAAAATCTAGTAAGAAAGAAAAGGCGGAATAGCTCCACAAGGTCTTCTAATTGGTAGCATTATGATCCCTAGAACATAAGAATAGCCATGCAGAATCAGACCAAAAGTCCATCTAGTCCAGCACAGCGGCCGACCAGCTGCCTGTGGAAAACCCACAAGTAGGGCATGAGTGCAATAGCATCCTCGTGCTCATGTTCTTCAGCAACTGGTGTACATAGGCATACTGATAGTTAATTATGTGCTGCATGAAGAACTTCATTTTACCTGTCCTGAATCAATCAGCTTCATGGGATGACCCCAGGCCTTCCATATGGAAGCACACCATTTAATCCTATTGTGGATTGCAATTAAATATAAGATGACAATTCTGGATCCTGATGTGTTTCTCATAAACTGCACCAATCAATGACTGATGAGGCCCATGTTTCTTAGCACATACTATCCCATTGTGAGGTGGTACAGAATGTGGTGATGCCAATGGTGGTGTAGTCCTAGCTTTAATGTTCTGCATAGATTACCCTGGGGTTATGCAGGGGATTCCTACTGCTAAATGGACACAGTGACTGTACAGGCCCAGTGAGTAAAAGGGGCTTCAGCTGACAGATGAGTTGCTGTAAGTTGGGTATAAGTAAAGACTCATTGGGGCTATGTATTTTTTGTTAATGTACTACATTTTAAAAGTCATAACAAGGAAAGAAAGAAAAACAAAATTAATAAAATTATGAATAGTATCTAATGTGGTGCTACACCTTCATCAGTTCCGCTCTGCAAGTGGTGCCTCCTGCTGGATATTGAAACCAAAATGTAACACATTGATGTTCATGCATCACACTATTACCAATATACTTCTTGTACATTGTGCTGTGGGAGACCCAAATTGAATCATAAACCTAGCACAAACAAATCTAGCCACAGTCAAGTCATGTGGAGCCATACAATAGAGGTCAGAGACAGCACTCCATCCTTGGAAATGGAAGCCAGAGATCTAAACCCCCTCCCAGCCAGTGCAGAAAGAACTGTTCTGGCTGGCCTCAGGTTGGAATGCTTCAAGGCTCTGAGCATTCTAGTGGGGTGACAGGAGGGAGGAAGCTGGAGAGGCCAGGATACAAGAGGCTATCCTGAGCCTCTTCCAGCCTCCTCCCCTCCCCTTCTGAAGCACTATTGTTAGATGGACAAAAAAGTCTGTCTAGTGAAAAATGCAATGACTGAAGGGCAGAAAGGCAAAGATCACTTCCACTTCTCCTCCTGCCCTGCCAGCTTCAACCCAGCAAAGGAGTTGAATACACAGAAGCCTTGAGTTTGGAAGCTTCCATCTTGTGAGGGCGCAAACCATAGGATTGCACCCTAATTATATCTAGGTAAGAGCCATTGAGGTGGGCATGAGAGACAGGTTCTTCTCAGTGGTGGCCCCTCATTTCTGGAAGTTCCTACTGATCTATGTATGGCCCCCTACAGTGTAGGCCTTCAAACAAGCATAAAAGACTCAACCGTTTGGGGTTGTGTTTTCTTAAAGTTTTAACAGTTTACATTCTAAATTCTTTACATTCATTTTTATTGTATGATTGAGCCTATTGGTTTTAAATGCCTGCTTTAAATTGTTTTCATTCTGCTGGAATTGGTTGTTTGCTTAGAATTTAATTTTATGTTTTGATATATGTAAGCTGCCTTATGAAGGCTGTACCCTAAAAGGCAGACTAAAGAAAAAAATCCCTAAATAAACTTTTGAGTTAAGTATTTCAACAAGTAGGGCTGGGAAGACCTCCCTATAGTAGGAATCCCCAGCCTTCATGGATTGGTGGCACATTTGGAATGTTGAGAGTGTGTCATAGACACTCTCACAAAATAGCTGCCATGGTGGGCGTGGCCAGTGACAAAACATTAACTTCTCAGAAAGCAAACTGGTAACAGAAAAAGGAAACGTTAGTTACCAAGAACCTAAGTAAAAGGCAGAGCTGGGGTGTGAGCTCCAAAAGACAAAACTACGCTTTTGAACCCAATTAACTTTTTGCGCCAATACCTATTTCATAGAAACTTGGGAGGGGGCATGGAGCAATAAGGATAGGACTGTACCAGTTAGGATAGTTGTGGGAAATTCTACTCCATTTTAGTATTAGATATTGGAGAAGATTCAAGAAGTTGTTGGAAGCAATGGTTCAGACAAACGGAAGAACAAACAAACCAGAGTATCCAAGAGACTAAACATGCACAATCTTGCAGTTTCTCTCAGAAAAATAAGCACTGATTAATAATGGTAGATTGAATGCCAAAATGCTATTTAATTGAACAGCTGGAAGTTAAATCCGGACATCCATATTAGAAGTCAGTTCCCAGAATTTAGCAGACAGTGCAGATTAATCATTAGAACAAGCTGTTGGTGGGAGGGAGGAGGGTGCATTTTCCATCACTCATAGTCTCCAAACCAACAAAGAGATCATTTGGTTATATGGAACGTGCTAGTAGCCAGTACTAATCTTAGGAAACTAGTATAAAGCCCATATCACCATGGGTGCTTGTAGTCCCAGTACTGGGGAAATGGCGGGATATAAATAAATATAATAATAGTCCAAGGGCAAAAACACACACGTCAGTCCTCCAGAAGCAGTAAGCTCCTTCAACGCAACTGGGGACTTTTGGCCCTTCCTGACGTCTGTTGTTGGTGAATGACATTGGCTTCTTCCCCTCACACCTCAAGCTCACCCCCTTCCTTCTCCCACATGATAAAACCCAGCTTTTCCTAGCGCCACTTCTTTTCCTCTTCTGCTACCTCAGAGCATTTGCTACCACCTCCACCATCATCCCTGCTGCCAATATGGCTGCTCCAAGAGCAGGCTCAACCACAAAGCCCATGGCGCTCCTTTCATCCCCACCTTTTATGTTTTTGTCCCTACATGCCTGCCTGGCATAGAGTTACATGGGAGCTGTAGTTCTCTGAGTACCTCAGGCTCCTAGCCAGGGCGTAGAAACATACCATTTGGCTACTGAAGCTCAAGCTTTGACATTTTTTGAACTTTTAAATTTTTCTGCATGTTTACACTGCTCAAGCTTTAGTTTAAAAAAAAGAAGAAGAGCAAAATCCGTCTGGAAGATCTCTAGTAATAAGCCTTAGCCTGCAGTATTCTTATATAAGATGTTCTCATCTAGGTTGTCTAAGGGAGGTCAGATTAGATGTTCTCACTGGTCACTGTGCTCTCCGATAGTAATTGGGTGTGTTAAATCCTTTCCAACAGGATCTTGCTTAGTTACTGCATTTGGTTCAGTTTGTTTACTTTATTAGAACTTTGAAAAATACCCCAATTTTTACCATTAAAAAATCTGACTTAGATTAGATGTAGAGAGTAGAACCTGTTCTATGCTGTAGGGCCACACTTGTGAATCCTCTGTGCCACTGATTAAAAATAAAAGTATTGGTTGCTCCTGACTCAATGCTAGATAGCTGTGCAGTGCAAAGCCAACTCTGTGCTCTTTCACTTCCTCTCTCCCCCACCATACCTTTGAACATCATGAGATGATTGTTATAGTTTGAAGAAGCGTGTGTTTCTCAGACTTCTTGAAATTTGAGTAGAGGAAACAGCTTCCAGTTCCTCTGTGTTTTTCTTTAATCTTTTTTGTCTCTGGGTTTGGGGAGCTTGATGCCTCGTGATCTCCTCTGATTCATGGTCACTGGCTCTGGATAGAGTTTCAGCGATGTTCCCTCCGTTACTTCTCTTTCTAATATGTCCTGTTTGTGCTTACTTCCTGCCTCACAGGCTCCATCCCCAAACTTTGGAAGAAGCATCAAGGCCTGCCCACTCACTGGTCATGTGATGACTCCCTGCTACGCCTTGCCTCTGGGTGAAGTTGCAGCCAGAGAGATGGGGCTGTGGCTGTATGCCCTGGTGTTGTTGCTGGGGGGCCTGCAACTCCAGGTAAGGAAGAAGAAGGCAGTTACGGGAGGGCCTTTACTTGACGGAAACAACTGAGATGACACATCAGTTAAGCTAAGGGAACTTTAGGGGTTATTCTTTTAACTGTTGCTCTAGGTTCCCCTCTTACTCTCCCCCTAGTTAAACTGAGCCCAAGCTTTCCCATGGATATTCCTGGCATCTCTCCCTCACCCTCCCAACTGTTATTCTGCATCTTGTCATTGAAATGTTTGCTCTGCTACAGAATTGAGCTTTTATATGGTACAATTATCTGGGAGTTCCCCAAATTGGAGAATATCTATCATGCTTATTTAAAATACCTCACAGTCAAATCAATGATGGCTGCTTCTTCATCCACAAAGCAGGGACAGAATGGCTATATCCCCACCTGTAAGATTATGGGAGGATCAGGCAACAGTAAGGAGCAGTCTGTAGTGTAGATGATTTCAGGGGCCGAACAAGCATTTATTTTTGTGAACTGCCCAGAGAGCTTCAGCTGTTGGGCGGTATAAAAATGTAATAAATAAATAAATAAATAAAAGCTAAGGTGAATGACAAAATCTTTTGTGATGTGTATGTGCATGCACGTTGGCAGGAGATGTATGTGAATGCTGGTAGAAGTTAATGTATAGCCCTGGTAGCCCCCAATGGGGTTGAAGCATGTTGTCTGAACCTAGCCTCCATGGGTTATTCAAGGGTGAAACAACTACAAACTGAGAGTTATGTGAAGGTTGTTGTTTAACCCTTGAATAATGCACACTAGCTGGGTTTGAACAACATGCTGCAACACAATTAGGGGTTGCGTATTCATATTCACACCTGTCATGTGCCATAGTTCATGGTGAGCCTGGTGTGTTGTGCGAACCAGGGTTCTATGTGTTGGATATGCAATGGATCCAGGAAGCCTCTGTGCAAAACAGGAACATTGTGGAGATACCCATGAAAATAGTCAGCGTCAGCCTTACTACCCAAATTCCATCGCAAGGAAGGTGCTGTGGCAGAGAGGCAGAGGGTAACTCTCCTTATTTGATTCTACTAGGAAGGGATAGGGCAGTGTTGCTGTTTTATATAAAAATAACTATGTTGTCTTTCCCCATTCCCATCCTGGATGCAGGCCACCTCAGAGTACCATTCCTTCAGCATTGATTACGAAAATAACTGCTTCCTCAAGGATGGTGTTCCATTTCGCTATATCTCAGGCAGTATCCATTACTTCCGTGTCCCATCTGCCTATTGGAAAGATCGGCTCCTCAAGATGTACATGAGTGGCCTCAATGCTGTGCAGATGTAAGTGATAAGTGGAACCAGGGCTATGTTGGTACTGAAACCTTTGTGCGCTGGAATCCAGAGGGTCAAGACAGCCCACAGCTTCTGCAGTTTTTTCAATGGGGGCTCCTCATTTTAGACTCTGGTCAGCCTTTGAAACAAAGGCACTTATGCTGAGTGAGGATGGAGCTGGCCCAAGTAATGGAGGCCTTTGGCTGTATCAGATGGTCCGACCAGGACCTAGAGTGCCTTGTGGTTGGTAGTCCAAATGGGCATATCACCCTAACTAGTACAGGAAAAAGGGCTGCAAGAAGAAGAAATCAAACCTGTGCCTGTTGCTGCCCACCTTTCCTTTATGATTGAGATAAATACTTCTGCTCATGACCCCCTCTTGGTAAATGGGGCAGACAAACCTTTGTTCATGTCTTTCATCCACCCCTGCCCCCACTTATGTAGATATTTTGACATATTCGACTGAAAAACTGGAATCAAAGAATGTAGGTGAACTGCAAAGAAGAAAGATGGGCAACATGTAGGGTTTGGAGCCACCACTGTAATAGACTCATGCCTTGTTTATCCACAAAGATCTCCTAGGTGGGGTGCAGAACCTTTTTCAGCCCAAGGGCCAAATTCGATTTCAGAGAAGCTTTTGGGGGCTTCATCCAAGTGGCGGGCAAAGGCAAAAGAGGTAGAGCCATAAATACTAGCATAGCTCTTACTGTCAGTAACTCATTCTTAGATGAGCCATTTCGATCTTTTAGAATGAAGGAAAAAACTGTACCAAAGCTGGGGGACCACCAAACAATTGGTGGTTGGGGGAAAGGGATGTGGCCATCTGGAGAACCCTGGAGGGCCAGATTGGGGCTGGGTTTGGCCCCCAGACCTGAGGTTCTGTACCCCCTTTCCTAGGGATTATCTTCCTCGTCTCAGAGTTCTATTTCAGACTGAAAAGTGTATATCTTCACCCCTCAGCTATATACCCTGGAACTACCATGAGCCACTGCCCGGTACTTACATCTTTTCTGGAGACCGAGACCTGGAGGGATTCCTGGACCTGGTGGCCCAGATAGGCCTGCTGGTGATCTTGCGACCTGGACCTTACATTTGTGCTGAATGGGAAATGGTGAGGGCTTTGCAAAAGATTGAGATGTGTTATGGCCCACTTGCGGCATCTGAATGCTACGCAGGCCATCTCCCCACTTGCGCGATTGCCACCCTCTCCTGAGTAAACTGCTGATCATTTTCATTCTCTTCATTTCCTCTTTCTGCCTTGGGCTTCTGTTGCACCATCCGCTCCAGGTTCTTCTGCTATTTGAACTGAGCAAATCATTCTCTCTTTTTCTTCCTCTTCCTTATCTTCCCTGGGTTTTGATCTTGTTCTTTTCTTGCTCTGTGCTTTTTCTATGGATGTTGCCATTTGCTCTCATGGCTTCAGCAATTACTTTTATGATAATGAATCTTAAACCTGCTTTTACTACCTTCTGCCCAGTTTCCCCAGTGCTTATTGATTGGAGCAGGGGATGAGCACCTAGTGGCAAAGGAAGTTGACCTTTTGACCTTCTTTCCTAGGGCGGCCTTCCATCGTGGCTGTTGGCTAAGCCAAGCATTAAGCTGCGCACATCTGATCCAGGTAAGAAGGAACATCTTAATCCAGGGGGGTCGTGGGAAGAGACAGGCACTAGGAATCTCCATTTCAACACCCTAGATTGTTGGTGACTTTATTTTGGTCCACACCAAGCTGTTAGAAGGCCAGTCATCTGGGCTTCCTGGCTTCCATATCTCTTCTGCAGCTGTAAAATATCTCTGTGAGTGTTGTATAATGGCCAAAAGGCCCTTTCAAACCTCTCCAAAGTGGGCAGCAGTGCCCCAGTCCTTGGCTGAGTGAGTTGCTTTCTGCCTTCAGATTTCCTACAAGCTGTGGACAAATGGTTGGAGGTCTTGCTGCCTAAGATCAAGCCTCGTCTCTATCACAATGGTGGCAACATCATCAGTGTCCAGGTGCGTGTGGTATAGGCCCTGTTTTGCCATCATGTTTCTCCTGTCTGTGCCTCCAGGGCAGGGGTGGGCAACTCCAGATGGAATCTAATGCCTGTCATCACTGACCATTAGGCATGCTGCCTGGGGTTGATGGGAGTTGGAGTCCAACGAAATATGGAGGTGCACCAATGTTCTAGTGGTTCCCTGAGCAGCACACTACACAAATACAAGGCGAAGTCATTGAAATGGTGTACATGTGTGTGCACTTGTGTGTGTAGTATCCAGCTGAGCAAAGATAAGAGTACAGATGGCTGCCTAGTGCCATTTCCAATGCAGCTACCACTGCATTGCCACTAGGACTTCCTGTGGAAGAGACAGGCCAACCAAGAATTTATTGCCCCTGCCTGAGCACTCACTAGCCTTTAAGCAAAATGCCATCTTAGTTGGCCTGTCCCTTGTACAGAAAGGCCGGAGGGTGGCAATACAGTGGGCAGCCACTCTGTATCCGCCTGTCTTCGGTCTTGGCAGTGCTCTGTAGGAAGCAGTGTGACAAACAGCAGAAAGCAGAAGAGCATTGATGGACTATAAATAGAGTGGGGGGGGGGGCTGGGCTGCCAGGTAGGATGGGGTGCCAGGTAGAATCATACTCTTGCTGTCAAGCTGGAGGGACATTGTTAACAATAAAACGCTTCACCACATCAGGCACTTGGGGCTTTCAAATATCATGTTTGTCTCTAACAAAGAGTGGAGTTACACCTACTTGGGTGACCAGCATCTGGTGTAAAATGGGTTGGGCATCACTGGAGTAGACCTAATGTTTGACAGATGAAGTCTGTACAGAGTTTTATCAAAAACCTGTTCTTTCAGGCAGGGTAAGGGCTCTGAGTCACCATTCTTTAATGTCTGCTGTTCTCCAGGCAGGTGGAGAATGAATACGGGAGCTACTACGCCTGTGACTATGACTATCTGCGTCACCTACTGGCTGCCTTTCGTGCAAACCTTGGCAACGAAGTTGTACTCTTCACCACTGACGGCACCTCCGAATCTGAACTCCGATGTGGGACACTGCAGGGCCTATATGCCACTGTGGACTTTGGACAAGGTTGGGCAAAGCTGGGTGAGCTCTGATGGGATTGGTAGCAGGGTCAGGAAGGAATCTTGATTGACTTCTGCTCTTCTCTTTTGCTGTTCAACAGATGAGAATGTGACGAAGGCATTTGAGCAACAGCGAATGTTTGAGCCAAAGGGGCCACTGGTGAGAGGGCCTTGCATGGTGGAAAGATGGTATCTCATGACTTCAGTAATGCTTACTCCCCCTGGACACTCATCTCTCAAAATAATCTGGCCACATCACTTTTAGGCCATACTTTGGCTTGTTTCCACTTCTCATGTTGTCTGCTTGACTGCCATATCCCTTCCCTAGCATCTTCCAAGGCACCCAGAGAATCAAGAGTACTCATGAGTATTAAATCCTTCTTTACCCATGTGGCTACTTAGCTGGTGCTGAGGCCATGAAGCTTGCAGCCCAGTGCTTTCAAGATTCTCTTGACAGGCTATGAACTTGTCTAACCTCTTTGAATGAGTAATAATGTTGCCAGACCTACAGGCTCCAGGGGTCATCTGGAACAATCATACCTTTTGGTAGGCATTTCTGAGGGCCTTCTTGGACTAACTGGGAAATGCATATTGTCCTGTGTCGGAATGAAATTTACTCTCACAATATATAGAGTGGACAGACTTGGCCGTTAGAAATGTAGGGAGATCTTCAGCCTTTACAGCAAGATTCCAAAACGGGCAGGGTTTTGCACTCACCCCAGTGCTTCCCTAAAAATGTTGAAAGTGACTTAACTGCTCCTGCTCCATAAAGGTTTGAATTCTGCCTTCCTCCTAGGTGAATTCTGAGTACTACACAGGCTGGCTGGATTACTGGGGAGCGCCACACTCCACAAAACGTGCCGAGGATGTGGCTAAGGGCCTGCAGAAGATGCTAGAATTGGAGGCCAACGTCAACATGTAACCGTGAGGCCATAGGGGGAGAGTTGGCAATGGGGTATAAGCAGTAGAAATGATGATACAAAGAAGCAGGGGCTAGCTCCAAGATGCAAGCCCATGGCTCTTTGCTTCATCTTGTCCATGGCAAATCTGTTTTGCCCTGAAATGTGCGTTTCTGCGTGTAATGTCTCTGTGTGTAACCTTCTCTTGTTATCTTTGACCATTTCCATAGCTGACAAAGGTTCCCTGCAGAATGAAGATTAAGGTGCATGGTTTTAGCCACTACCCTGGGCCAGAGACTTTTGCATTCCATTGCAATGCAATCCCCCACTGCTACAAACTATCTCCTATGTATTTTTGTCTTCCTCTCCTGTCATTGCCCTATTATTTCAATGGAAGGGGAACTCTTATTGTGATATCTGGCCTTCTTGCAGGTATATGTTCCAGGGTGGCACCAACTTTGGTTACTGGAGTGGTGAGTTTCTGGCTGCTGCCTCAGCCAAGACTAGGGAAACCTAGTTTCTGGTCAGAGAGTGGAAGCACCTGAGTTGGACAGGGGAGGAGGCATTAAGACAGAGGTGGGCAATTTGTGGCCTTCTAGATGTTTTGGCCTACCATTCCCATCAGCCCTAGCCAACACAGCCAATGGTGAGGGATGATGGAAGCTGTAAGCCAAAATGTCAGGAGGGCTATAAGTTGCCCATCCTGACATTAAGAGATCCAAGAGCCCGCCATGTTCTCACAGCCTTCTCCACCCAGGTGCTGATTACAAGGATCTCTACCGTCCCATCACTACTAGCTATGACTATGATGCACCTCTCTCAGAAGCTGGAGATCCTACTGACAAGCTCTATGCCATTCGGACAGTCATTGGCAAGGTAAGACTCTTTTGGCAGTGCACGGGATGCACTAAAACACTTTGTGCTGATTGAAAGAGAAGAGGCTATTTATCATTCAGGCTGTTGCATGAAGCACACATTCTTCATACAACAGCCTATAACATCAGGATACACTGTGCTCAATTCAGTAACTTACTGCCAGTAAAATAAGGAACTGTAGCCCAGTTCTGTTCTTGGGAACAGAGGAGGGGAATTAACATTAGTTCATGACACTAGCTGGTCAGCCCTGACTTTACCATGAAGTTGAGTGAAGTGAGCTGCTTCGGCTTGATAAATCTGGGGGTACTTTTCAGGGGTGGCAGATGGGTTTCTGGGTCCTGCCCCCCCCCCCCCCATCCCAAACTCCAGCTTATCTAGTTTCCTGCCTCCTTCATTTATCTCCTCCTATTGGCTTGGAGAGAGAAGAGATGGCACAGTGGCCAAGGATGAGTGAAACACACTGGGAGGAAGCAGCACTTTTGCTTGCTTGCCCCGCATCATAATTGAGTGTCAGCCCAGAACAACGTGGAGGGAACAAGTGAAAGCAAGCATCAGAAAGTGTGTGTGAGCGAGAGATACTTTGACAGTACTGCACCTTTTCTCAAGAGACATCCCATTGAATTAAATTGGCCTCATTCCGAGTTGCACCCTGGACATGTGTTCTTTGAGCCCCACTCAATATAATGAAGATGCACAAGATACGTTTATTTTTATTATTTATTTCTTCAAGGAGTTCTTGGTGGCTTACAAGGTTCAGTCCTATCACTCCCCTTTCATCCTCATATAAAAAACCCTGTGAAATGGTTTAGATTGAGTCAGTGACCTGCCTATTGGTACTCCATTTTAGACACTGTGTGTGGAACTGCCATCATCTGAAACAGGTGCCCAACTCACT
This sequence comes from Elgaria multicarinata webbii, assembly GCF_023053635.1. Lineage (NCBI taxonomy): Eukaryota > Metazoa > Chordata > Lepidosauria > Squamata > Anguidae > Elgaria > Elgaria multicarinata. The sequence goes on along the minus strand of NC_086172.1, from coordinate 76,246,417 downwards.
TGACATCTGTTTTTTTAACTTCAGTTTCAGCTGCTGCCCGCAGGACCAATGCCACCCCCCACCCCCAAGTTTCCATACGGCTATGTAACCCTGTCGCAGGTGAGTCAGAACTGGAAACCATTCCCTCACAAGTGATTTTTTGTTTGGTTGGTGGATGGGTTGGCTCTGTTCCCTTGCAAGTTCTCTCATGCACCTACAATGACAGGGTTTGGACGGGATGCTGTGGCTCGTCATGGGTTATTTAACCCATGACCAGTTGCAGCACCCATGGGCACCATCTTTCATGTCCAATCCCTGCTTGGGGGTTGTCATGTGGTGCAAACCTGGCAAGCATGGGTTATGCTAGGGTTGTTTAACACTCGTATATCGCATGCATGCCAGGTTTGCGTAACGTGACAACCCCCGAAGAGTGGTTGCGTATTCAAAATGGTGGCTGCACATGCGCCGCAGCCTCACTGTAGGTTAAACAATCCATGGTGGGCCGCCGTGTCATGTGAACAGCCCTAGTGCTATCTGATCAGAAGTAAGAATAAGCGGATAAGGCAAGAAGGCAAAGTGGGGAAGGATACAAAGGAACTGAAATGAGAGTTGGTGAAATATAAAGGAACTTCTGTGGTGGTAGATGAGATACCTTGCATACTGGGATAGGGATACAGAGCCTTTTTGATGGTGGCATCACTACTGTGGAGTTTTCTCCCTGCAGAATGGCACTAGACTCCCTCTTCCCATTTATTCAGAAAGGAATTCTATGACTCAGTCAGCTGTCCTCGATTTCTGATGGCTTTTGATGCTGTTTCTGCTTAATTTACTGGTTATATTTTTTAATGTAAGCCACTTTGGAATAAAAAAAACCAAAGTAAAAATAATTTAAATATAACAACTCCTCCCACCCTTCCTCTTCCTTTTAGCGTGTGCCCCTACTGGATGTTCTAGGCCTTCTCTCGCCTTCCCTGCCATTTTATTCCTCCTTCCCCCTCACGTTTGAGGCTGTGAAGCAGGTAAGAAATGGAACAGGAGTCTGTATCAGCAACCAGAAGTTGTGGGAGTCCAGCGGGGATGGATTATAGTTCATACCTGAATGGGCTTCTGTTCTGTATTCCAGACCCATGGTTTCATGCTCTACCGGACTGTTCTGCCACATGACATCCTGGAGCCTGAGTTGCTCAGTATTCTTAACAATGGGATCCATGATCTTGCCTACATTCTGCTCAATGGAGTAAGGTGGAAAGTGGGGATCTCTCTTGTGGGCAGGGAAGGTGATCATTCACTGCCATTAACTGCAGGATGCAACAAGTTTCAGACCTTCACTGTGGCTCACAGTATCAGGGGACACAAGGGCTTGCTTCAGCTCTACAAGTGCTCCTCAAGTATAACAACTGCTAATTCTGCTTCTCCCTTTCCCTCTTCAGGAGTATAAGGGGACACTAGAACGGGACAGAGTGAATGGAGTCAATATATCAGGCCAGCTTGGGGACACGTTGGACCTGCTGGTGGAGAACATGGGTCGTATCAACTTTGGGGCCAATGACAGTGACTTTAAGGTACATCTGGATAGGAGCCTTGGGCTTACTACTGTCGATAGTGGGTTGACAGGCAGTGCTTCCACTGTTGTCTGCTGGAGGCATGCTGCGTAGGGATGGAGTTTAAATGACTTAGCTGGCAGTGTCAGACTTCGAACCTAAGCTGAACACCGGCCAGGAAGGGTATCAGCTAAGAATTAGTGACTGGACCTCCTGGCTGAAGATGAGAGACTAGAGTCATTGAAGAAAGTGGAGCTCTTCCATGAGCTTTGGGATGTTGTCCTACTTTAGGAAAAGGGGCTATAGAGCTGCACAGGGCCAGTTTTTAGCTGCTACTTTAGTCATTACGAGTCCTGTTCCAGCTTAATTTAATAGTGTGAATGATACTAGATACAAGCATGAGTGAGACTGCATTTTTGTGTTGGTTATTTACCAACTATATCTGCTCTAACAGTTCCTCCTGTGTCAGCAAATTGGCCTGCACAGGCACTTCTTTCCTGTTACAGAGCAATCATGCCAGTCAAGAGGGGAGTTGTGTGTAGTTCTTGTGCGTGTGTGTGTGTGTGTGTGTCTCTCTCTCTCACTTTAAGGCCAAGAGATCTATCTCTGCCTGCACGCTTTCCAACTCAGAGAAGAGAAAAAATGAGTTTCCCTAGTGCCAGATATGGTACTGCTCTTGCCAAAGGAGAAAAGTACCCTAGCCCTAGCCCACTTTTAAGAAGAGAACCTGTGATGGGCCCTGTAATGGTTTTTCAAGAAGGAGCAGTTGGGATAAAAGGTTCGATACATATGGGTAGTGGTTGATAGTCCTACCACTTGCAAGGTTGAACTAAAGGAACAGTCACTGAGATGTATTTCTTACAATCAAGAGATGGGTGGATGTTTTTTTTCCTCCACTCCTGGCTGCACCTAACCAGTCCCATCTTCCTGCCCAGGGTCTAATCCACAATCTCACACTTGGTTCCACCACACTCAGCGACTGGCTCATCTACCCACTGGACATTGACTCAGCCGTGGCCCATGCATGGCCCCCAAGTGCCCCACAAAATAATGGGACCACAGGACCTGCTTTCTACACTGGCGTCTTCACAACACCTGGCATCAGCGAGGATACCTATGTGAAGCTCCCAGGCTGGAGCAAGGTACTGCAATCTTGAGATTGAGGCCAATTTTTATGGGCAGGCTCATCTCCAGCTAGGCAGCCATGCTGTTCCCTCAACATTTGCCAGGAGGGGGCAGAGGCTTCTTCCAGAACTAGACAGCTAGTTGCATTCTTATACTACATTTACTATTTTGGCACTATATAAAGGTATAGAGGGTTCAAGAACAAGAATGTAAATAGGTAGTTTTGTCCTTCCTCTGTCCTCTATTTTAAGATCAGATGGCCATTAAGCTTTTAAGATCAAGGACAGGATTGCAGTCTAAGCACACCTACTCCCTAGTAAGTCAGTGGGACTTATTTCTGAGAGAACAATATGCTTACTATTGAACTAGGAAAGCTGTTTCTCTTGCCCCAGCAGACCTTCCTGACTCTGGGGGTAAGCAAAAATAGATGGAAGTGACTAGGCAGAGTTTTGGGAAGTTCAAGTAGACAGAAGTATTATCTTGTAAGGGTCCCTCTTGTATTTTCACCCAGGGCCAGCTCTGGATCAATGGCTTTAACTTGGGCCGGTTCTGGCCAGTTCGGGGACCGCAGCAAACTCTCTTTGTACCTGGCCCACTCCTACATGACTCAGCCCTCAACACTATTGTGATTCTGGAACTGCAGGAAGCTCCAGAGAAGCCCAACGTGCTCTTCCTTGACCGGCCCCTTCTCAATGGTACCTTTAACTTCACCCAAAGAAACATGGAGTACTAGCAACTACTATCCAGCTGCGAAGTTGCTGAGATCTGCAGAGTGGCTCTGAGAGAAATTCTTTCCTTGAAACCAACGTATTCTGTAACATTGACAATTATGTCAAATGAATAGAAGGCACTTTGCAAGATCAAGGCTCTGCTCCTTTATGTCTAAGAAGGGGGAAAGAAGTGCTCAGGACAAATATGACTATTAGGAAAAAGGTTTATGTACTCAGACTCTTCCCTACAGTACGACTCACAGCTGATCTTGTACACGGCCGCTTAGCAGAACACAATCTCAGTACCTAACATTGTATTGTAGGCATTAGCCTCCAAATTAAACATATACTGAAATACGCTGAACCTGGCATGGCTCTGGTTCAGTATATTTCTCCACTGTGCATCAGGAGGTTGGGAAGAAAAGATTTAGGGAGGAAGAACAAATTTACAGGTCCAGTTAGAAGGTAGGCAGACGACGCAGTGAAAATAATGGGGTTTACACAATGAGTGCAAGACAGACACAAAGAGGCATCTAATAGTGGTGAAAAGGCACAAATAAACCTACATCCAACATCAGTAGCAGAGAGCAAAATTCGCTGTTCTGTACACTAAAAGGGACCATGGTTTTTATCTTGGTCCTTAAAGCATCCTGCATAACTTGTGTTGCCATACATTTCACAAAGACAGAGCAGCCATTGTTCTGTTTAAGGAAAGGAGGGGTGATCAAATAACTCTGGTTCTGGCCCCGAAAAATATCCAGACAGTACTAAATTCCAGGCCAATTCTCCCAAGTTTTGGTACATTCACTTCTAGAAAAGGAGATGTTTTCAGAGAAGAGGGTATCTATATTCTTTTCCCTGGACACAGTCAAATATCCTTACCACCCACTTTGCACCAATAAAAATAATCTTCTAGCTCAAAAGGGAGAAAAATAAGTACCAGGTTTGCATCCTATGGGACACATGGAAACGGCTACTCAGGTTTGTCCTCCCTTCTCTCACCCAAGTGACGGCAGTCATTTAGTAGGATTTCCATTCATATTATAGCAAGTACGGTCCACTGGTATCTAAACCAAAAAACCCAGCTAGGATGGGGCAGTTTTCCCTTGCCGATGAGCGCGCAGACAGCTTGTAGAGCAGAAGGAGAAGTCAAGGTAATGGAATGGAATGCGCCCCAGCAGTGATTCCCCACAAAGCCAGCAGCGCCTGTAGATACCAAAGAGACAACACCATGTAGCCTTGCAGTTAGAAGACATCGTAAAAAGAAGGCACCACTCTCCCAACGTACCTGGTATTGCTTAAAGATGTACCAGAGTCTTTCAGTTGGGAAGCAAGTCTCCTCTCTGCTGCCAGAGCACGCTGCAAGAAAAACAACGTCATTACGAACATAAGAACAAGCTCCCATGGTCTATAGGGAGAAGAGCCTCCACCCCTCTGTACATAGCTCTGTGCAAAGTCAGTCTCAGAGATTCCATTGAGAGGTTTTGGACAGCTTATTGTGCAGGAATGTCCCAGCTGGGCCAAACTATGGAAAGAATCCGCCTATGTCCCAGACCAAGACACACTGTTAGCCGCTTTCCTTTTATTCAAGGGAGCTACTTGACTTAAAACAAAAAACTTAACTAAAGGAGATTTCACCAGAGACCATGCCAAAAAGAGGGAGAAATATTTTAGCAGGAGTACAGCAGAGATACCCTATGATCTTAAACTAATCAAGGCCAGAGTACATGTTTCTCTAGCAAGAACAGGCTGGCACAAAGCAGCATGTTCTGAACCCCTTCTCAAGGTAACTCTGGCTGAATGGTGAACACTCAGGAAGTAGGGCAGACAAAGCAAGTTATTTATCTTTGATAGTCTTTCTTACTTGTAGGCCTTCCCACGTGTCTACACAAAAGGCAGACATGCCTCTTTTGGGTTCAGGGCACATCCCGGCATGACACATAAGTAGATCTTCAAGAATCAATCATTTTTGCACAGAAAGGGCAAGAAAGATATATACAAATAAAACACGTCAGTGGAGATGTCTGGCAGAAGGCAGCAAAGCAATGGCTCATCGCTCAAGGTTAGTTACTTTGTTCAGGGAAAAGGAGTTCCGTTATCAGCACTGCAGAAAGTTTTAACAGATTTAAGCACTAGAAGTGACAGCCACCTTTTAAGTCACCCTTTGGCTTGAATCACAAGAGAACGTTTGGCCCTCACCTTCTCACGGTCACTCAGCAAGGCAAAACGCCTTTTCTCATCCTCTTCTTGCTCCAACAGCTGCTGTGCCTCTCGTTCCTCTCTCTCACGCTGCTTCCGCTGGGCCTTCTGCGCTCGGCGGCGTTCTGCCTGCCTAGCCTCCATTTCAGCTGTTAAGGGTCCAGGCACCTGTGGGTACACTGTAGGTGTGGGCTGGGTAGAAGAGGGGCAGGTCCCAGCATCAAGTTGCCACAATCAGCCTGAGAGGACTAGAGCATGGGTCCCCAACCTTTTTGGGCCTGTAGGCATATCTGGCATTTTGAAGAAGTGCCCTGGCCACCACTATATATTGTCGGGGGGGGGGGGGGAATAGGGTCCAATCAGCAATCTTAGAAGTGCTCCCTTATCTTATGTTAGAGTGCATGGGCACAAATGTGCACCCTGTGTGAGTATTACCCACTCTGGCTTCGCTCTCACTCTGGCTATTCTTTGTTTCCTTCACTCTCCCTGACTCCTTTTTCTTTCCTTTCTCTTGCTCCTCCTCCTTCCACTCTGTCTTGTGCTCCTTTCTCTCTCTGGTTCCACTTTCTTTCTCTCCCTGGACTCCTTTCTCTAGCTTTCTTTCTTTTTTCTCTCTCTGGCTCCTCTTTCTCACCATTGTCGTACAAAGGAATGGAGCAATTTCTCCATTCTGCCAAAAATGGGCTGGAGGGAAAGTGTGACATCCACCCCCTCATCAAGGACACTGTTGCCCCAGGGTTCTTGGTGCAGACAAACTTTACACACACACACACACACACACACACACACACACACACACACAGTAGCTTTTTGGCAGGGGGGCTTTATCACTCCCTATACAAGCCTACAGAGCTATTCCTTGTAGGTTTTGTATAGGGAGTGAAAAAGCCCTCTGCCAAAAATGGACTGAACTGGGAAGGGAGAGAGTAACGTCCACCACTACCCCGTCTCAAGAGTCCTTGGTGGGAGAAGGACTTCACCTGCCCCTCCAGCCATTTTTTTAGCTAGGAGGTTTTTCACTCTAGGTACAACTAGGTGTGGTTGCTACTTGGAGAGCCTTCTACATTTCCTTGGGTATTTGGCAAAGCCATCTTCAAATGAAGAATCACTCCACAGGCAGAACATGCAACTCCAAAAGAAGCCAGACAGAAAGTAGGGCTCAGCCTGCAGCTGTCCTCCCCTCCATTTATTCACAAGTGTTGGCAGCCAGCCCAGACATCCCCAGTTCCTCACACATGCATCCAGGACCCTCGTTCCACTCACCTGAGCCCGGACGTAATCGTATTTCTCAGGCTGTTCACCCATGAACCTGCGGAATTCACCACGAGTTTGCTTATTAGCAGAGACACAGTATGGAGGCTGTTCTTGTATGTCCCTGGGTAGAAAACACATGGTCTTGCTTTTTGAGTCTAGATCTACAATCTTCATCACTGTAGCAGATATGACTACTGACAAATGAAGCAGTGTGTACCACATCTCTTCCCTCGCTTCCAGAACTGGGCACTGAGGGCAAAACCATCCCAGGCTGGTTTTAATTCGTCCCAGGAAGTGGGGCAGGCTGTGCTTGCTAGTTAAAGAGCCTTCTACATGTCCATGGATATTTGGCAAGTGCTCTGGCTCCTTGAAACCAATTAATTCCCAATTTCTCCAAAGGACCTGGGCTCAGGCTGCATGGTTACAGCTCCTGAGCCAGGAGCAGTAAGCTCCCAGGAGGAGCTGCTTGCTGCTCAGGTTGTAAGTCAGAACTGCTGACTCCATGCAGACAGCAAGTGAGACTCTGGAATCTCAGGCCTCCAGAGCAGACAGCCCAGGCCTCAACATCATCTCCTCCTACCGGGCATTACCTGAGGGCAGGGTCAGCCCCAGTCTCCAACAGCAGCCGCACAACTGCACTTCTTCCTGCTGCTGCTGCTACATGCAAAAGGGTCCAGCCACTCTCATCCAGAGGGGTGTTGAGCAACTCTTGTGGGTCCAAACCATTGCACTCGTGTCCCTCATCTGCTGTATTATCGGCCATCCCCAGAAGACGCTGAAGGGCTTTCATGTCTCCCACCTTACAGGCTGTGAACAAGGCATCCTGCAGTGATATGCTGGGAGTGTCTGGGAAGCAGAAGAAAGGGATTCATGTTTCATGTGAGGCTGTGGCCTACAAGGAAAACCAGTGTCATGTAGTGGTTAGCATGTTAGACTGGCACTAGTCCCCACTAGGCCTTGCAGCTCCTCAGGTTACTTTGGTCCAGTCGCTAACTCTCAGCTTAACCTACCTCACAAGGTTGTTGCGGCAATAAAATGGGAGAGGAGGGGGATTATGTATGCCACCTTGGGCTCCTTGGAGGAAAGGTGGGATATAAATGCAACAAAAAAGGGAAGAATATTCAAGTCTTGGCTGGCAACCTTGAACAGAAGCCAAAGCAGCAAGTCAGTGTAGAACCCTAAATAGTGGAATAGAGCTGGAGGTGCAAAGTACAGGCTTAGTCATCTCGGATGCCACATGCTTTAGTATCCGTGCACACACACAGACGCCTCAGACTCACCTTCAGGTTCCAGCTGCTTCTGGGCCTCAGTTGAGATCTCTCTTCTGGACAATGAGGTCTTGGGCTCTTCAACATCTCCCAAACTCTCAGAGCAAGACTCTGTTTCAAAAGTGATAGAACACATGGTAGAAGGTATTCCTTCCCAACTCATGTCAGAGTCAGTACTATCCGATCCCTGGCCAACAAACATTTTAGCTCTGTGCCAGAATGACTCAGAAACGAGGTTACTCAGATGTGGCAATAGCAGATTCGGTTTTTGAAAAGCCTACCCCTCTCCCCTGATTTGCTCAAAGAAAGCTACCTGCATCATGGCCAGTGGGCTGCAGCACAAGGAGAAGGAGGCTCCTTGTCCCTTACAGCAGGACTGATGTCCCCTGGGAGCCATCAAAGGGCCAGAGGTACTGAGACGCAGACACTGCTGTATACAAACAATAACAGATTGAGACTGCTCATTGTTTCAGGACACAATCCACGCAGTGTTGGCAGGGGGCACAGTGCTAGCTCTGCTTCAGCTCCAATGTTGCAGCAGCCCTGCTTCCTTAAGTATGTGTAATCCAGTTTGTAACGATAAGGAGCTATATCCTCAAAAAGGTTAATTGTGCCAGAGGTGCTTTGAGATGACTCCCATTTGCTCTGTAGGAGAAGTCATGGATTTCCAAAGCCATCTCAGCAGGCACCAACTCCTCAGAGGTCTGCAGTTGCTCTTCTTCAGCCATTGCACAACTCATCTCATGAAAAAGAGGCAATATAATGATATCCAGTACACCTATCAGACTGTTTTAAAACAGCCAGTTTCTAGTCCTCATGGGTGAAGCAAGGATTGAGTGGGAAAGGTGAAGGCAAAACCTTCCTGAAGCAAGATGGTTGAGTTTCTAGTAGCAAGCGTAAGATTGCTTTTCCATAATTAACTCCCCATAACAACTATCACTCTTGTTAAGTGTCCCACAAGTTCAATTGTATCATGTGTGTTCCCATCATCTACTGTTGCATATTTTAAAAGTAGGACAGATCACTCATCGAGCACATTGTTGATAATGCTGCATTTACATTAATTGTGTAATTTAAATGATTCTCCACAGGAATGGATTTCACTTTCCAGGCTGCAGAAATTTTGTTTCTGACACTGTGAACAGTGGATCCCAATTCTTGCACCAAGCCTAGTACTGTCCCCTTGTCCTGATGAGCTTGGCTTTGTTAGAAATCAGCTGCCATTTATAATGTATATGACTAGGCACAAGGAAACATTAAAACCATCAATAATAATAATAATAATAATTTTTTTAAAAGGAAAAAAAAAGAAACCAGCTGCCAAGAAGTACAACAAGCAGCATTGCTCTGGACTGCATCTCCCTAAGACAGGCAAATAACCCAGAAACAGCCGTTCGAGAAAGGATATGCACTCAGTTATTTATGCCTAACAGCAGCTTCATTACCTCAGCCACGTACCTGTCACCACTTTTGGCTTCTTCCTTCTCTTCTTGCGATTCCGTTTTGGCACCGCCTCAAATTCACGCAGTTCCAGTGTATTTAGTGTCACTTCCACCAATTCCAGCTGCGTTAGACTTCCCTCCTCTTCCTCCTCCTCTTCTGACCTTGCGGGAGAGACTGTAAGAGAGAGTGGGGCATGGTCCAGCCTTTCTTTCTCCCCTCCAGATGAATGAAGAAGGGACTATTAGGTATATGGGGGTTGGGGTTAGGGTGGTCTAGTCAGCTCATCATAGACTGGCAGCCACTGCTATAATCAGGGAGCCCTCTTTCAGGGATTCTGCACTAAAGCCACTCTGGGCAGAATCCCCTGTATGTTGCTGTTTTCAGCAGCCTCTTATAAGACTCTTTACATCTGATAGCCTAGGAGTCAGGTGGGAAAGGTGCAGGAGGCACCGCCGTTGGCTAGAAGGGCAGGGCCGGCAGAGTAAAAATGCCTAGAAATGCCTTTGGCTTCAAGAAAGGGCTCTCCAACTCACCAGTGTCTTGACGCTGCGAAGAGGCTTCGTCCCAAGGAACTACTTTTTTCCAGACCTTTCGAGGAGAACCCATCAGATCTGCCACTGCTGTGTCCTTTCCTGTCAAAAGAACCAGAATGGCGTTTCCCCCGGCAGAAGACCTCTCAGTTACACACGCTAAATAAAAGCCTCAATGCAAGCCATACATTCCCTTCCCAACAGCATCCCAATGGCACAATGCCAACTGGCCAATTCACAATGGCCAAATTTCGATAAGCAGCAGCCAACTTAAGTGGGCAGGGCCGGAACTGAAAAAGCCCAGGAAAACTACTACATGAACCCTTTAGAGCACAGTTCCCAGGTAAGTTCAGACCTTTGCCTGGCAAACCCTCTAGTGCATTATGGATAAAGGAAGCATCTTTAATTGCTAAGAATTAAGGAGTCCCCAAGCTTTTTGGGCTGGTGAGCACATTTGGAACTTCGAGAAAGCATTGTGGGCATTCTCGTGAAATGGCTGTCATGGGAGCATGCCTCTTCATAACATGGCTGCCATAATGGGCACGGTGAGTCACAAAATACTCATTTCCCAGAAGGCGAACTGGGGAGACTAAAAGAAAAGTTACTTGCCCCAGAACCCAAGTACAAGGCAGAGAAGGAATCTGAGCCCCGAAACACAAAAGCACCTTTTTGAACCCAAATGAAGAAGATGCAGGATGGCAACACTTCACTGCCACATCCCAGTTCATTTTTTAAAAATTATGAAACATCTTAATAAAATGAAAACAGAGGGACAGGGAGCCCTGGGTATCAGGAAAGGTGGGTATCTATGGGCACCATGCACTAAATGGCGGCGACAGAAAAGCGCACTCTACCAGCCCAGTTTAAAAGGTGTGCTCGCTCACCATACACTTGCAAGCTGCTCAGAGCCCCATGCACTCGCTGCACCTCATGGAAAGTGGCTCTGCGGGTGCTGAAAGGGATGCCCCGGATACGGGCGTCATCTCGCTGAAGAGGGCTGTTTTTGCTGCCAAAGAAACGAGCCCGGTTGCTGCAAGGGGCTCGAAGGAAGATGCACTCAGCTCTTTGTATATGCCATGCCCAGCTGGCCAACAACTCCTGAATGTCCTGCAGGAAAAACAAGTACAACAGGAAGATCTGCACGCCCAAAGTTTCCACCTTGGTGTATGCCGCTGCAGCAGTAGCACTCTACAGTGAAAGCTGACTTGTGGCCAAAATACAAGAACTTGTCAACTGTTCCAAAAGATCCATGTCCTGGTACTCTATTCCCACATAAAAATCCCTGTTTTCATGCAAATGAAACTATATAGAAACAGTTCAATTCTCTAGAAGAACCCTGGCATGTGGGATCCTCAGAAAGTCTCCTCCACACCACTTAGACTTCAGCAATCAACCTCCCTGATTTTCTGTTTTGATCACTGTGCTCTGCTATGTATGCTATCAAATTAAATTAACTGTATCTTTCCTTGGTGAAGGCAGAAGAGCCTTGGCAACATCACCCAGAAAACCGCAGAGCCAGCGGGTGGCCCCGGGATTCTCAAACATCTTAGCCCCTTCCACTTTGTGGGTTCATCCTTGGTTGCTCTAGGGGCCGCACTCACCTTGAGCAGGGCAGCCTCATTGCAGCGCCGCAAGGAAGCCCCAGCAGATTTAGGCATAGATCCTTGGCCATCCCTCACCCCTTGGGCTGTACCTCGGCGAGCTCGCACTGTGTACCGATGGAAAGTCTTATGCTCCAGCACTTCATTCCTGGGAACACGGTTAAGGCAAGGCAACAGCAGAAGAGGACAGACAGGATCATCAGGAACGATATATGGCCAAAAAGGACTCTGCTTTTATCTACACCTAGAATGGGCTCCAGAAGTTTACAGATGGGGCAGGAAGAACCCTCCCAGTTATGAAAACATTCACAAAGCACTCAAGCACACACCATTCCCTCCCCTGGCACCCCTCCCCTATGCGAACTGCCATGAGATGAAGTCCATGGGGTGAGCATCAACACTGGCCTGGAATTATATTGTCTTTCAGCCTTCTGACAGACCCACACTCTTCTACAGCCCCATGATAGCCAGCCCCTCTGCAGTCTTACCCCTTAAAGACAGCTCCAGCAAAGTGTCCCCCGCCAGCCATCAGGATGACCCAGGACGTCCCGGGGCTCTGCCTCTGAAGGGATGCCACTAGCTCCGCCGGCTCTTCCATAGTGCCCTGAAGATACACAACCCCCTTCAGTGAGTAAGGAGGGAGCATGGATTGAGGGATGGGAGCATTCTCAGCATGGCTGTTAAACAGGGCAGGGTGTTACCTGGACCTGCAGAAGGGGGGGGGGAGGAGTTTTACGCAAGATTTATTTATTTATTTATTACATTTTTATACCGCCCAATAGCTGAAGCTCTCTGGGTGGTTCGCAACTTTCAGCCAGAGGGAAATTCTGTAGGTCCCAAGCAGACAAATATACAATTAAGAAATGTCAAGGGAAAACCTCCCAAGGGCCTGTTTCTTTCCACACTAATTTTGAATGCAGGGAAACTGCCTCCATTCATCCCACAGAATCGCAGAAGATACTGGAAAGGAGGAATCATGTCTGGAAAGCAAGATGGAATGGGGTGGCATTATAAGTGGTATGGGTAGCGAAAAGTCACAGACAGGTGACTAGGGCAACTGTACAGGACTCAAGAGATAATCTCACGTATTTGCAGCAGCAAACCCACAGCTTAAGAACAGTTCCAACCAGCTGAGATTACACTACTAAGCTGAGTCCCAGGATGCCGGGGAGAGAGGGGATTGGCAATTAAAACAAGAACGGAGGTGGGAGAATTAAGCCCAGCAGTAGTTAGCTATTCTGTAGCAGACAATGGAGTTGCTCCTTTGAAAGCCAGCCATGATATCGCCCTCTGCTGGTTTCACGAGAAGCATCTCAAAAGCTGCATCTATCATTTCGTGATGGGCAACTAAAGGAGGGAAAGGAATGAGGCCCAGCAGGCCTTCTGCCTTGGTGTCTTGCTGCGACATGCCTTCATAGTGTTCAGCACACAGCGATAGACTGAGATGAGCTGGCCTTGGGAGTTTCTGAACAGAACCCGCTGAGAGCGTGGAAGTGGTGAAGGGCTCTGACGACTGCTCCCTTTGTCTTCGCTATTCTGGTAAAACGGTGATTCAGATTCACTGTCCGAGTCCGAGTTGCTGGAATCCGAGCCAGAGATGCTGGAGACATCACCTGTGAACCAAGGTAGTGACAGGAAGATCACAAAGCTAGAGATCCCATCTCTGAAATTTTGCTTCCTCGGCCACAGGGAAGAGACGGAGTTACTGCACAAAGGAATCCCAGCCAGATTGATAAAGCTGGACAATTGCCTAGTGGGGTGGGAGAATATGTCTTGATCTAAAAGACCAAGCCTCTCTGGACTTATCTCACCAACAGACTTTTTATGGTCACTAGAATCAAAGGGCAGGGGTGCAAGGACACAAGCATTACTATGGTAACAGATCATGAAATGAACTAGTGCCCCTGAAGAGTAACATAATGTATAAGATACCCAGCAGAGATTGTGCAGTCACCCCGACCAGCCTGATTCTGAAGCTGGATACTTGGAATCTTTGTCTGAGCTAGGGCACAATGGTAGTGTATCAGGACCACCAAGGGTACCAGAGTCTTGAAACAATAGCTAGCCCTAACCATTTATTTTTCCTCACCTGCTTGAGTTTTCACCTCAAATTCTTCAGCTGTGAGCATCCGTCGGCCCAGCAGTCGCTGTTTTAGGTTGAAGCGATGCCAATCTAGTCGATAATGTTCAGTCTGAACAGGAAAAGAAGGGACAGAGGGCAAGCCCATGTAGGTGACAGTAGTAACTGGTTCAGCATCAAACCTCCATCCCTCCAGCTACAAGGAGTAGGCTAAAGCCCAGAATGCCTAGTGCTTGGGTAAGGATATAAATATCCAGGCCAGCCCAAGATGGAAGATGTACAACTCTCTTTACTTTGACTACAGGATATAAAATCCCCCTAATATAATGCCCCACCATTGCATGATTCTTAGGACTTGAAGTCCCTGGGTTTCATCTGAGGGCAAGAAATGAAAGGATTCTTGCAGCATAGAAAACATCTTTCACAGAACATCACTCAGCAATACCCACCTGCTCCTCCCGATTGTCAAAGGCCCTTGAGCAGGCAGAGCAATACATCCGGTCAGACACCTCTAGGACCATACTAGGTCGATCCGGTCCTTTAGGCACTGTAGTGAACAAAGATAGAACAACAAGCAGATATAAAAAAATTATTTAAGGAGGGAATATAAATCCTCAGCTTACGCAACTCACAAACATGAAGATATGAACACACAATAGCTCATCAAATTAAGGATGAAAAGTTAGAACGAAAATAAGAATTCAGAAAGAATGTGTGCATTTTATATACAATGGACCCGTTAAAATGTCTTAAACACCTGAATTGGTAAACCGCCCAGAGAGCTTCAGCTATGGGGAGATATTCTAAGATGCACTTTTTTTCCAATATAAACATCTCTAAAAATGGGGTACGTCTTAGAATCGCGGGTGTGTCTTAGGTTTTTTTTTTTCTGTTGGTGGTACTGAAATTAGTGTGTGTTTTACAATCGATGGCATCTTACAATCGAAGAAATATGGTAAATGTAATAAATAAATAATCCCAGGTAGAATACTCTACATGAACTACCTAGTGGCAAAGGGAAACCAGATTCTTAGAGAGCTACAAAACTGGTTTTAACTAGTTGACAAAGATGCTAGTGTTCTAAAGTTGCACAATGATGATATCATGAAGTGATATTGTATCACTTCAGGCTATGGCCAATTCAGGCATATCATAAAACTATGATTTCTTATTATGTTCTTGCTCCATGAATGAGCCATGATATGCCTTGAGCTCATGTGCTACCTCCTCTCCCCTTCTTTTGTAGTCCTGAGGCGATCAGAAGCTTTCACTTCTGCTTTTAAACTACCCATAGTTTGCTTGAGGTCTGAACTTGGGGAACTGTGGTTTATTCAAGCTATAGTTAATGAGAACAAGCCAGGATGTGTAACCCTAAAAATAGGACTCAATGGCAATTGTGTTAAGTAGCAGAGAAGAAGTCAGCAAGAAAGAAGGGTAATAAATCTTCAGTGTTCAACAGTGAGGGGAATCTATATGGGACAAGCTACCCATATAGAAAAATAAATAAAAGTAGACAGTTGTTCATCTGCAGCACCCAAGACAAGATGGTTTGATTAAAAGCAGGTTAGCTAAGTCCAATATAATTCTTGGAGAATATTTTCAAGTCTTCTAGGAGAGCCAAACTTGATAACCCCGCCAGCTTCTTTTTAACCAGAGCCTTGAGCGTCACAAACTCTTCAAATCTGGTGAACGGTAACCTTTGGCCAGAACCCTTTCCCTTAGAAAGTAGTACCTGGAACTACCACAGGGGTGACATCTCCTGTTGATTGAGTGATAAGGCAAAGTCCATCCATTAAAGCTGCGTTCTGAGCAGCCTCAAACACAGACCAGGTCTCAGCAGGCTGCATGGTCTGAGGAAGAAGACAAAGTTAGAAAGGACTGGAAAGCCTGGGGGAGTAAGAACATAAACACACACACTCTATGGATGGCAACACATCCAGCTGTTACATTGTCAGATTCAACAGGAAGTTCTGAAGCTGGCACTAATAATCTCCTTCCACTGCCAAGGGGCAGGGATGAGGCCTACCTAGGGTTTCCACCACCATGCCACCAAATCTCTGTGTCTTTAACATGTTTAACATATTGCTACAATATAATTAGGTGCTGCTTTTCTTCAAGTTTTTCCCAGCATGGAGATATGGCAATGTGAAAAGCTTCACTTGCGGAATTTGTTTGCTGGGAGAACCACTTTGAGAAGAGGCGAGGAAAGGAGCGCAAAGAACATTTCAACTACTCTCTAAATAAGCCCCCAAATGTTAGCAAATCCCATTGCCACAGCAAACCCTCCCTCCTTTCTCCTTTTTTCATAGGCTGCAGCAATTCCTAGGGGTCCAAACATAAACCAGGGGCTGGAAATTGTTATTTTTAATGAGAAACAAACGAGAGCCCTACCAGGAATAGATGGTAATACTAGGAGCACCAGAAGAATCACTCTCCTTAAGCCTATTAGGAGAGCCAGCATCACTCCCAACATTCATGTCAAAAAAACCAACAACAACATGGGAACTGGGACATGCTCCACTACCAGGTATCCTGAGCAGGAAAGAATCCTTCTCCAGGTTCAGCAGAGGTGGGACGAGGTTGATCTCTGCGTGATTTGCAGTAGATCAGTAAGGATGTCCGACTCTCAATGGTCTAACAATAGCAACAACTAAAAAGCTTTTTCCTTCCTCCTCAACTAGATTGCTAGAAAAGAACACTTATGGGAATCTTAAGGACGGATTGGTGTGTGTGAAAGAACTTGTAAGCTTGGTTCTAGAACTAATTACAAATTCCTGGTGCTCATCATGTGCTCAGAGGCACCCTGTTCCTCAATTCTTAATGTAGGTCCACCCACCTATCCCCCTATTTTGTAACCGGCTCCGGTTGGCGGACCTCAGGGTTCTAGTAAAAACACACAAAATAGATCCCGCAAACCTAAAGTCTTCCTACCGCTAGCTATTGTAGGTGGTGAAGGAATTCCGTGGCGGCGATACTGACGGGGAAATATATCGGATGTATTGATTCCCCAAGAGAAAGAACCCCAACCACTGCAGGGCAGGGTGGGCGCTTACCGCTGCCAGGACAGGAGAGAACACGCGCGGCGGGCACTGACACCCCACGAGGAAGTTGTAGCACTGAGCTCCGTCACTTCCGTCCATTAAGGTTTTCCCCGCAAGAGACAATCCTTCCGCCCCACCTCCTCACCCCCAGCGCAGCTTTCCCATTGGTCGGCCCCGATTCCACCTCCTCACTCCGTTCTGACCTCCGATTGGTAACAGAACGCGCCAGCTGGGGAGGACGAAGAGGCTGAGAAGAAGGAGGAGGGAGAATGAGTGACAGTCCTGGAAGTCGCGGCGGCGGCTGAGCCCCGGGTCCGGTTACCAGGGGCGACCGTAGAGGTGAGCCGCGGCAGCTTCCGGGGGGAAAAGGGACGAGGGCGGAGGAGGAGGAGGAAGTAGCCTCCCCACACGCTCCTGCTTCTCGCCGGGCCTCCCTTTCTCCCTCTTCTCCCCAAGTAAACAACCCCCAGGAAGGCCCCTCCTTCCCCAAGCCCCGGCTGAGCCAAAACAAAACCGCCTCGGAAGAACTGGAGGGATCCAGCCAGAGCCAGAGCCCGTCCCCGGCCACCCTCGGCCCATCCTCGGGGGCGAGAGCGTTGAAAGGGTGCACCACAAAGGTGCGCACGCCGGGGGGAAGGGGGGGGTGCTTGTTCACCTGGCTGAGCAGGCCTTCTGCCTTTCCTCCTCCTCTCTCGCCTCACGGGCGTCGTAGTGCAGAGTGAACCCCCACCACCCCGCGCCAAATCCGAGCTGGCCTGAAAAGTGGAAGGAACCGGCAGCTTTCGCCAGGCATCTCCAAATGCCCTCCCGGCACCCCAAGCCCCACCTCCCTGTAGAAATCGCCACTGTTGGTCGTGCCTTGTTCTTTCAGACGCTGCCTTAGAAGTGGGGGGAAGCACTGTGGCGGCCCCAGGCTAGAGAGGCCACCGTGCCTCTCAGATGGCCAGAGCACAGCGCGAGGTTGGTGTTCCCACAGCGCTAAGGATAGATGGAGCAGGTGAGCATTTCTTGCTTTGGCCAGGGTGTGTTTTATCATGCTACTGGCATTGAGGCTGGTGTTTGTTCTGAATGGTGGTGACTGCTTTATTATTATTATTATTATTATTATTATTATTTATTTATATAGCACCATCAATGTACATGGTGCTGTACAGAGTAAAACAGTAAATAGCAAGACTCTGCCGCATAGGCTTACAATCTAATAAAATCATAGTAAAACAATAAGGAGGGGAAGAGAATGCCAACAGGTACAGGGAAGGGTAAGCAGGCACAGGGTAGGGAAAAACTAACAGTAGAAAGTAACAGTAGAAGTTACTTTCCACTTAAGTTGGGTGTACCCCTTCTCTAGCTGTGCCTCTGTATGAGTCAAAGTATGAGGCTTCTTCAAAATAAACAAGGAGAAATTCTAAAGTATGGGTGTGGTTGCTTTTATTTGCAAAACTGGCAAGAACACAGATGTGCATGGAATGCAAAACATCATACAGTATCATAGGGATCCTTAATGTAAAGCATTTGTTCTGGTCAAACATAGTTCTTACGTTAAACCATCCTTGATTAATGGACCACAGCTTTCTGGCAGTGCCAGTTGCAATTTAAGCCTGCTTTTCTTCCAGGTTTTATAACTGTGCATTCCATACGTGTGGATTTTTCTCACTGCTTAAGATTTAGCATCTATTGCAGAATTAACATCCTGAGATAAATTACGGTAGCTTCCAAATAGAGATCAAAGGACATTGTGCTGCTATTCCATCTTTCCCTTCTTAATGTACTTTTTGAAGTAAGAAAAAAAGTTGGAAGAAGCAGTGGGAAAATGAAGGATGATTACAAACGAAGACATCAGGTGCTTCCAGACAGAGGGCACCTAGCGCCAGAAGGCAATTCCATCATTTTGTTTCATGAATGGATTTTCTTCAATAGAAAAAAAGACTGAAGAAGCAGTAGGAAAACATGGGAGGTTTATGAGTGGGAAATGATGGTGTTTGGGGGAAGCCCCCCTAAAGTTCCAGAAATTGGGGGTGGGGAGTTGTTTGCAAAATAAAGGCCTCATCTGGAAACACCACACCTTTCAATACACTCTTTCTATTAGTTAGTTTCATTCTTTTCCTTTGTTTTTACATTGTCAACCAGCTATAGTTTAAAAATGCTCCATATCTGTTACATTGCTGAAGTTTTTATATTGTCTCTTTTAACTTGAATGCATTTTTACATCTGTTGTATAAAAAACTATAACAACAACATGAGAAGATCCATGCTGTGTCACACCAAGGGTCCATCTTGTCCAGCATTCTGTTCACACAGTGTCCAACCAGCTGTCGACTAGGAACCCACAAGCAGGACATGAGTTATCTATTAAGTCATTTCAGTTTTAACAAATTAAAGTGAAACTAAAACTGAAGAGAGTTCTTATAAAGACCAGAAGGGAGTGGCTTTCCATGACTTGAAACATTATACTTTCATTTGTATATGGGCAGAGATTGATGTTCTTGTAACTATATGTGCCAAATGCATGTTCCTACTATTCATGAAACTGGAATTAAAAGTAAGGGTTATTTTTTTTAGGAGTGTAACTTAGTGGCAGCCTACAGAAGAGGACGGGAAGGAGAAGCCCATCGCCGCACAATTTCCTGTCCCTTCATTTTTACTGCTTCTTCGTTGTCCTCTCATTGTTTTCCTTCCCTTGTATCCCCACACACAAAAATCCAGTTTCTATTACAAGTAAGGCTAAAAGGAAGTGCTGTGAATTTCCCCAGAATCTTCTAAAGCTGATGGCTGCTAATTGAGCCAAATTGCTGTTTTTCACACTACTTTTCTTCCCTCAGAGCCTGTGTGATGCTGGATGACACCCACCCTGGTGACAACATGGCTCACTTCGATACAGAGTATCAGCGGCTGGAAGCCTCATACAATGACTCTCCCCCTGGAGAAGAGGACTTGATGGTTCATGTCCCTGAGGGCAGTAAATGTGAGTGCAGCTGAGCTGCCAGTCTCTGTGCCAGGCACCCTACAAAGCAATGCTGATAGTGGCTACGCTTAGCAAAATGCTAGTCTGAACAGGAAGTAGAACATTCCTGGGAAAGCTGTTTCCTGTGCAGCAGGACCCTAAGCAGGTTTGTTCAGAAATCCTATTAAATTCAGTGAGGAATTCTTACTGGTAACTGTGATTAGGAGTTCAGCATTAAATTGTGTTATTGTGGCAATGGGCTTGAGTGGGGCAACAGACTGCTGTGTATAAGCGGTTAGAGGGAAATCCATAACTCTGTGGAGTGCAAATCCTCTAACTGAGGGTAATATCTGCAGCTCCTCACATGATGAGACTCTCCGTCTGACAGCATCTATCTGACTTCCTGTCCTGTGAAACCTGAGTTGAATATTGGAACTGTGTTTTTGATTATCTTGTCTCTGCCCTGTAGCTCCCTGGCACCACATTGAGAATTTGGATCTCTTTTTCTCTCGTATATCCTTACTTACTTGATAGAAGGGCAGGTATGAGTGTGTCCTTGCTGTGGGTTTTGGGGGTGAGGTGGCTCAGTTACAGCAGGGGTAGGAATTCTTTACAAGGATCTTCTTGGCCCCAGGTCTTCTGAATGACTCTTAGTCCAAAGGCATGAACTTTGGAGCTATCTGGCTGAAGAAATGAATTATGGGCTCAAGTTACAGGAAGCCAGATTTCAGCTGGACATCAGGAAAAACTTCCTGACTATTAGCGGTACAACAATGGAACCAGTTACCAAGGGAGGTTGTGGGCTCTCCCACACTAGAGGCATTCAAGAGGCAACTGGACATCCATCTGTCAGGTATGGTTTAGGGTGGATTCCTGCATTGAGCAGGGGGTTGGACTTGATTATTATTATTATTATTATTATTATTTATTTATTTATTTATATAGCACCATCAATGTACATGGTGCTGTACAGAGTAAAACAGTAAATAGCAAGGCCCTGCCGCATAGGCTTACAATCTAATAAAATCATAGTAAAACAATAAGGAGGGGAAGAGAATGCCAACAGGCACCGGGTAGGGTAAGCAGGCACAGGGTAGGGTAAAACTAACAGTATAAAGTCCACACAACGTCAAGTTTTAAAAGTTTTAGGAAAAAGAAAAGTTTTTAGTTGAGCTTTAAAAGCTGCGATTGAACTTGTAGTTCTCAAATGTTCTGGAAGAGCGTTCCAGGCGTAAGGGGCAGCAGAAGAAAATGGACGAAGCCGAGCAAGGGAAGTAGAGGCCCTTGGGCAGGCGAGAAACATGGCATCAGAGGAGCGAAGAGCACGAGCGGGGCAATAGTGTGAGATGAGAGAGGAGAGATAGGAAGGAGCTAGACCGTGAAAAGCTTTGATGGCCTTATAGGCCCCTTCCAACTCTACTATTCTATGATTCTATGAGTGGAAATTACCTGTTGGGGCAACTCTTCCCCCAATTTCCCTGGGGCTAAAGACCTGCATGCCCGGAGGAAAGGCAGAAAGGCAGTATAGAAATGTATTAAATAAATAAAAAATAAGGATTTATTCAGCAGAATGTAATTTTAGACATGTGAAAAGGCATTTTCAATATAAATATAAATTTAAGAACAAAGCAGAGCATAGTCATGTGAGTTTTATGGATAAAATTATAACAAAAGGAATACAGGGAGGTTTGTGGTACTGCCTTCCAATGGAATTCTTTACAACAGAAAGTTACTGACTCCTCCTTCAGCTGGTTACAGCTAACTGCTTGTAGCATGACAGGTTGAACTGGGAGAGAAGAGGCCTCCTACAAATTGGAGGAGACTAGTCTCTGATGTAGCTGGGGTGGGTTCTGTAGCCAGTAGTCCACGCAATTCTCCTTGACTGTAGCCCTCACGTCTATAACCTGCACCAGAAGAATGGCTTCACTTGCATGCTCATCAGCGAGATCTTTGAGTTAATGTGAGTATAAACCCTATTCTTCTTCCCTGAAGTTAGGATTTGTAAGTGGGCATCCTTATGTTGTCATTGCACCCTGTCAAGCAGAGGGGGAAGGAGCCATTTTTTCATCTTGGGATGGTGACCCTTCCCTATCCCCAGTTTTCTGCCATTTAGGTTGAAAGAACAATGCTCTTCATTCCTTTACCCTTCACCCATATGCGAGATGTCTCTGATATGAAGGTTACAGACAGCCTGGTGCCTTCTGTTGCAGCAGATAGTTTGAAGGTGGGGCTCCCATTCCACATAGCCTCCTGATGTGTGTCCTCTTTTCTCATAGGCAGTTCATCTTTGTTGTGGCCTTCACCACATTCCTTGTCAGCTGTGTTGACTATGACATCCTTTTTGCCAACAAGCTGGTGAATCACAGCCATCATTCCAGTGACCCAGTCAAGGTGACCCTGCCAGATGCCTTCCTGCCTCCCAATGAGTGCAGTGCCAGGTAAAGTTGACAACAGCTATCTCTCACCAAATTCAGACACATCCTTGCCCTTCTTCGTAAGGTTTAAAATCCAAGAAACTTTCTGGGCGTGGAAAGAGCTTCTATTTCAAATTAGGTTACACTCCCATCAGTGGGGTTTTTTTTAATGCGTTCTTATACCGGCCGCTAGCTGAAGCTCTCTGGGTGGTTTACAAAAATTAAAACCATAGAAACCATTCAAAATATAAAAGAAACCGTATGAAAGCATAATATAAAACACAATATAAAAACACAGCCTGGATAAAATCAAGCAGCAATGCAGAAATGGATACAGATCTAAAATACATATTTAAAACAGCAAAGTTAAAATTAAATTGCTAGACTGTTAAAATGCTGAGAAAATAAAAAGGTCTTCAACTGGCATCTAAAAGAGTATAGTATAGGTACCAGGTAAACCACTTTAGGGAGCTCATTGCACAGCCGGGGTGCCACAGCAGAGAAGGCCCTCCTCCTGACATTGGAATTAGGAGCGAGCAGTTGAGGTGGCCAAGTTTGCTGATGACACCAAGTTATTTGGATGGTTAAAACAAAAAGAGATTGCAGAGAATTCCAAAAAGTTGTCTCCAAACTGGGAGAATGGGTATTAAAATGGCAAATGCAGTTCTGCATGCAAGTGTAAAGTGATGCAGCTTCACATACACACTGACGGGATCTGGGTGGTCTTGGCATTGTGGATAGTTCGATGAATATATTAACCCAGTGTGCATCTGCTGTGAAAAAGGCAAATTCCATGTTGGGGGATCATTAGAAAAGGAACAGAAAATAAAGCTGCCAATGGTGCAACCACACTTGGAATACTGCATATAGTTCTGGTTGCCACACCTAAAAAAGGGTATTGTAGAGCTAGAAAAAATATAGAAAAGGGCAACCAAAATGATCAAGGGGCTGGAGCAACTCCCCCATGAGGAAAGGATCCAGCATCTGGGACTGTTTAGCTTGGGAAAATGGTGAGTAAGGGGAGACATGATAAAGATATACAAAATTTTGCACGTTGTGAATAGGGAGAAGTTTTTCTCCCTCTGGGGTCATCCCATGAAGCTGAATTGTGGGAGATTCAGGATAGATAAAAAGAAGTACTTCTCCTCATAGTGAATAATGAGACTATGGGATCCACTACCACAAAATGTACTGATTGCGCCTAGGATGGACGGCTTTAAAAGGTGATTAGACAAGGCTCATAGGGAACAAGGCCATTTATGACTATTCGTTATGATGGCTATAGATTACCTCCAATGTTGGAGGCAGCATTCCTCTGTATACCAGTTGCTGGGGAACATGAGCAGGAGGGTGATATTGCACTCATGTCCTACTGCTGGGCTTCTCCCAGGCAGCTGGTTGGCCACTGTGTGAACTGAATGCTGGACCAGATAAAAAGGCTCTTCTTGTATTCTTATGTTTACTTTATGCTGAGAAATACAGTTCTTGCAAGTTCTTGTAGCTGTCACAGAGTTCTAGTTCGAACTGCGTTTAGTTATTTGCTGCTATATTTGACAAAATGAGAGTCTCTGATTAACCTATGCTCTGTAATTTGGGTAGGCTCTTGGCTAGTCAGCTGGACTTAGTGACAGCAAATGTAAGTACAGTCAACCAGACTTTGAGCCCTCAATGCTCTGTGGTTTGGTTGTCCAGAGGAACAGGGATATTTCAAGAAGCCATTGTGAGAAAAAAACTTTGTATCCATGTCTGCTCTCAGTCTTACCAAGCCGGTTGTTTTGTGATCTGAGCTCCTTAATACAGTTTAATGCTGTATCTCAGCACTGCATGGTCTCAAACCCGGAGTTGCATGATTTCTAGTGGTGGGAGAAGGAGGGAGTTGTCATATTTGCAAAGCCTAGCAGCACCTTCCTAGCTGTGGCTCCATCTCTCCCATAGGATTCAGGCCAATGGCTTTCTCCTCTCCATTCTGGTGATTGCGGGGGTCTTCTGGATCCATCGACTGATTAAGTTCATCTACAACATTTGCTGCTATTGGGAAATCCACTCCTTTTACATCAACGCCCTCAAGATTCCTATGGTAAACTGCTGGGCTCCAGGGACCGTGGCCATGCATGCGCACATCCGTGTTCTGTGCAAATAAAAATGGAATGCTGACACTTAAGTGGACCTTCATATTTGGAGGCAATAGATATTTCTCGTTAACAGATGGCGTAAGGACAGAAGATCATGTTGCATGTCTTGTTGGAGGCAAAATACTTGGTCGACAGAATTTTGGGGTTGCTCCAGCAAGACAGTTCTTAGATTCTTGTGTTCTTGTCGAAGCAGTGAGAAAACAATAGATAAGAACTATAGCTTACTATTGCCTTTTTTACCCCCCCCTCCCCCTACGAACTGCCCTGCCTAGTGTCTTCTAGTTTGTTTGTTGTCCCTTATTGACCTTCTCTCTGAGCTGTGTGCTGATCTCTCCAGTCTGGTGTGAATACCACAGATGCTCCGTCTTGCCCATGCATCCTGTTTGCTCTTCTGACGTGTTTCGTAGAATGGCAGGATTGGTATTCTATGCAGCTACCATGTCTGGGTTTGCCAGTATCTGTTCCTGGGCTCTTGTCCAAGGATGTTAGAGGCTGAGTTTCTACATTATCAAGTTCCCTTCTCTTTACATATGGACAGGAAAGGTTTAGTCCCATTGCACCAAAAAGGAAATCCAAAACAGCTATATGAATTTATTACTTTTTCCACTTTTTTTTTTTCATTCCTCTCAGACTTTTCTGAAGTTGAATGAGTGGAGAACACTGGGGGAAGGAGAAGGAGGAAAGCTGAGTTGGGTTCCTCAGGAGCCCTTGGAAAAGTTGTGTAGGGAGAGAAGACAGAAGTGAAGGACAGAAGAATTATTCGTTATATGCAGGAGCATAGATCCTTGCTCTGTGTATGACTTCCTATTATCAATATGATGTGATGAGTTCATACCTCTAAGCAAGCAGGAAGGCTGTTATTCTGTTGACATTGTCACACTGCTAACTGCACTGTTCCCCTCTCTGCCTACAGTCCAATTTACCCTACTACACATGGCAGGAGGTCCAGGCCCGGATTGTGCAGATCCAGAAGGAGCACCAGATCTGCATCCACAAGAAAGAGCTGACGGAGCTGGACGTCTACCACCGCATCCTGCGTTTCAAGAACTACATGGTAGCCATGGTGAACAAATCACTACTCCCCGTGCGCTTCCACCTTCCCCTGCTGGGCGACACAGTCTTCTATACCCGGGGCCTCAAGTACAACTTTGAGCTCATCTTCTTCTGGGGCCCCGGCTCCCTCTTTGAGAACGAGTGGAGCCTCAAGGCCGAGTACAAGCGAGGCAGCAACCGCCTGGAGCTGGCTGATAAACTGGGCACCCGCATCCTGTGGATTGGCATTGCCAACTTCCTGCTCTGTCCACTGATCCTAATCTGGCAGATCCTCTACGCTTTCTTCAGCTACACGGAGATTCTCAAGCGAGAACCGGGCAGCCTGGGGGCGCGTTGTTGGTCCCTCTATGGCCGCTGTTACCTGCGCCACTTCAACGAGCTGGACCACGAGTTGCACTCGCGCCTCAGCAAGGGCTACAAGCCAGCCTCCAAGTACATGAACTGTTTCATTTCTCCCCTCTTCACCATTGTGGCAAAGAACGTGGCGTTTTTTGCTGGGTCCATCCTTGCTGTCCTCATTGCCCTCACCATTTATGATGAAGACGTACTTGCTGTGGAGCACGTCCTCACCACTGTCACCATCCTGGGGGTGGCAGTCACTGTCTGCAGGTGAGTGAGTGAGACTGACTTAGTGGCAGCCTCTGTGCTTTAGGAGGCAGAGCTCTTTATGCTTTGCGGACATCAGCAGGGCGCTGGCTCTGGTGGGGACTATGTGAAGCCCCCAATCACAGAATTGGCAGGTGGAAGCTAAAAGCATTCTGCTGACCCAAAGGGCATTCTTTAGCAAAAGCTGCTCTGCTCTGTGTCCTTCAGTTAGGCAGTAGCGAGAACACACAAACAGCTCCTTACCTCTTTAGCAAGGATTGCTTGGAACTCTTCAGAGGTTCATGAACCTGACATTTGATTGAGCTTTCAACTCAACTAGGCGAGCCCCTTCTCTAATCCCACTGCTAGTGGTGCCTTGGAGTCATTTTCAGTGGGACACCTGCCCTGTGAGGACCTCTGAGATCCCACAAGGCAAAGTCTGGCTTTTCTAAAATGGCACAACCATCATCCTACTTTTCGGGGGCAGGGGTTTGGTTGTTGGATCAAGTGGGGACAGGTCTTCCAGCTGTCCGTGAAGCCTAACAGACACTGCTCCAGGGGGAATAGCCTGGGGCAGTCCGTAAGCTTGCTTAA
This sequence comes from Elgaria multicarinata webbii, assembly GCF_023053635.1. Lineage (NCBI taxonomy): Eukaryota > Metazoa > Chordata > Lepidosauria > Squamata > Anguidae > Elgaria > Elgaria multicarinata. Next base: position 76,219,927 of record NC_086172.1, on the reverse strand, counting down.
GAGAACTGGAATGGAGAAAGGAGTTGGAAGCAACAGCAGAACCTGGTACATGAGAGAGAGAGAGAGAGAGAGAGAGAGAGAGAGAGAAACAGGAAGGGACAAAACTGAGGATATTAAACCTAACAATTTTAAGACACTGTGGTTGTTATTTTAATATTGTATTGGTTTTATATGCTCTTTTAACAAATTTTATGTATTATATTTTATTTAGTGTTGTTCCCCACCTCAACCCAGAGGGAGAGGCGGGTAATAAATAAATAAATTATTATTATTATTATTATTATTATTATTATTATTATTATTATTGCAGAGTGGTGGCCGGTTAAACTGCTTGCCTCCAAAAATTAGCTGTGCTGTATATGGATCCGTATTTCAAGTTGCTCAGACATTTTATAAGTTAGAATATAAAGTTGTTTTGCTGCTGACATGACTTCGGACCAGACTTCCCAATCTGGCATCCTCCAGATGTATCGAATAACAAATCCCATCTTCTCCAGCTACATGGCCATTGGCTGTGGATGATGGGAGTTATATGCATCACATCTGGAAATTGCCAGGTTGGGAGGGCTGCTTTATATCAATGAAACCTGCAGTTGACTTCATGTCGGTGAAAACCAGCAGCTTAATAGGAGTCCAACCAGAATCTAGACCCTAGGAGTATTGCTGCTCACTGAGCCTGTAAAGAATTGTTGCAAAATTGCCTTAAGTGAAGAGGCTTTATCCATTTTATTACTCATTTATTTAAAACTGAAAGCTGACTTGTTTACTCCAAACAGAGATATAAGCTGGTACAAAAATGTATGCAATTAATTTATTGACTTCCACCATAATGAATTGCTTTGTTAGAGGTGACCATGCTAGTTCTGTGCCGCTAAACGTTTCTTTCCATAGGTTTGCTAGTGTACCTGTCTTCTCATAAAGAGGAAAATAGAGATGTGAATGCCCATTAAAAATGGAAACATTAGGAAAATCCTGTTTTTACCCATTTTTTCCTAAGAATCATTTTTGTTTCTTCTAAAAATAGGAAAAAGTAAAACAGTTTTGGATTATGGAGTATTTTCTTTCAGATCTTAAGATATAGTATTTGTATATTGTTACCCAGCCTTTACTCCCCCCAAAATGATTTCTATAAACTATGTAATAACACTTTTCTAGAAAGACTAGAGATGTAAAATGTCTGGAAATAATGAAGCCATGAGGGATTTTTTTAATCCTTTCTGTAAGCTTCTTAGCATAGTTATTTCTTTCATTCCTTATTAAAGTTATTGATCTAAAGTTTATTTTACTGATAGACATTTATGCTCAGTTTCCCAAAATGTGAGTAGTCACCACGTGCATTCTTGATAGTAAATGTGCATTCTAGACAGTTTGGGTTTTGTTCTATAGAGTCCTGTGATTCTGAGGCTGTAGCAGTCAGTTCATGTAATTCTAATCTATTCAGACAATAATTACAAATTTACTGAGCTTACTTTTAAAAGTTCTAAAATGCAATGATAATTTTATGAGCAAACTAAGTTATACACTAATAACTTTAAGAACAGAAAAGCTACTTTATGTTCCTAAAGCAGCCCTTCCCAACCTGGCGCCTTCCGGATGTTTTGGACTAAAGTGCCCAGCTTTCCTGACCATTGGCCATGCTGTCTGAGGCTGATAAGAGGTAAAGTCCAAAATACCTGGAGGGCACAGGTTGGGGAAGCCTGTCTTAAAGCAACAAAGTGACTTTAGATCAGTAAAGGGCAGTAAAAACAAGTATTGCTTATTTTTTCAAAAATTCCATTTTTTCTGGGGTGGGTGGGAATGGGAGTGGATTTTGTTTTTCCATTGCCTCAAAATTTCCAGCAATTTTACATCTCTAGAGGGAACCCTGGGGTTGTGAGCTGGAGAGCCTGTGGACCTAGACCACAAGGACATGCAGCCTTTTCCATCAAGCTGCTTTTTCATCTGCTTGCTGTTACCAAGGGACGTAGATCTCTTTGATGCATGTCTATGTGTCCTATCTGTCCTGCAGATCCTTTATTCCAGACCAGCACCTGGTATTCTGCCCAGAGCAGCTGCTTCGAGTGATTCTTGCACACATCCACTACATGCCTGATCACTGGCAAGGCAACGCCCACCGCTACGAGACCCGAGATGAGTTCGCCCAACTCTTCCAGTACAAAGCGGTGAGGTGGGGTTAGGGAGGGTGTGGTGGGAGGGAGTGCTCTCCTTGGGATTCTAGTACATCTTGTCTTCAAGCATTGCCCCAAGAATTGGGGAAGCTTCTCTGATGACAAAGGCAGCGCAGGAAGTCTTATCCTGAGGCCGTGCTAGTGAAACAGCTGTGGCAGTTCCTTGAACTTCTCTTTCTTATTCAAGGTATTCATTCTGGAAGAGCTGATCAGCCCCATTGTAACTCCCTTGATCCTCATCTTCTGTCTGAGGCCCAAAGCCCTGGAGATCATTGACTTCTTCCGCAACTTCACAGTGGAGGTGGTGGGTGTGGGAGACACCTGCTCCTTTGCTCAGATGGATGTGCGCCAGCATGGACACCCTGCAGTACGTTCTGGCAAAACTGGGAAGTTTGGGGTGGGGAGGTCACAAACGTCTTGGGTAGGATGCAAATCTCTTTTCTTCCGTAATTGGAGGAACACATGGCAGAAAGTGGCTTCAGTGAGTCACAGAATGCAGACTCATAAGATCAGGTGGTAACATTTGGTTTATGTGAGATAATGCATGTTAAGTGTTTAAGTTAGGTTTTCACGGTGGGAAACGTTATTTTCTCCTGTTTAGCCATGAAACGACTGCTTAAAAAAAAAAAAGATGTCCATATTCTAGGCAGATAGTACACCTGGGAAATGAATTTTGGCAATGTGCATTACTTTAAAAAAATATTGATTCCTTTCGTTTCCTTTCAAAAAAGTATCTGTTTGATGCTGAGAAAAGTAATGGCTTGAAAGGGAAGTGTATTATTTTTGGTGTATTGTTTTTGTTAATACACACAAAAGTCGGTTAAAAAGCATCACCCCACTTCACAAAAGCAAAACTTGCCCTTTTGATCCCCAAGCCACAGTTTCAATGGTTTATTATTTCAACAGAGTTTTGAGCCCAGTCATTGCTTTTGACCAGAGATCAAGTCCTGGCTACTGGCATCCCTGTTTTCATGCAACAAAAAATATTCTGAGGGTCTGCCCTATGCCTAGATCTCTTATGGGAGCATTGTGAGAGTTGGACAGCCCAAGCTGGTCTCAGTATCCTGGAAGAGTGTTGCAGATATTACTGCATGTGTAGCCCTTTCCCTGGTTTGGCCTTCGCAGCTAGTTTTGGCCGATGTAGATGGTTGGATGTGCCCAATGGGGGCAGTGGGGTGGTGCACGCTCTGATGCAACTCTGGCCCTGGCCCTGTGTGTTTTGCAGTGGATGTCAGCTGGGAAGACGGAGGCTTCCATTTACCAGCAGGCTGAGGATGGCAAGACGGAGCTGTCTCTCATGCACTTTGCCATCACCAACCCGCACTGGCAGCCGCCTCGGGAGAGTACGGCTTTCATCGGCTTGCTCAAGGAACGCGTGCACCGGGACAGCAGCCTGGCGCTGGCCCAGCAGGCGGTGCTCCCTGACAACACGCTCTTCACCTCCATCCAGTCCCTACAGTCGGAATCTGAGGTACCTGCCCTGAAGAAGGAGGGGATGAGGGGGTGATGGGGCAAGACATAGTCCTGGCTTGTCATGGGAGGGAGAAAAGCAGAGTGCTGAGCTGGTTTTGTGGGATATGCTTGTTTTCTTGTTTGCCTTCCCCAGAGGCAGAAGAGTCTCTGTATGGGTCTTGGGGTCAGTGGGGTCATTTGGATGCCAAGATAGGGAATAGCGTGGCTTCTTTCCCACTGTGACCTACTAAGACTCCTCTTCTTTGTTTCACAAGCTTGCTGTTCTGCCTCCTTTTCTCTACTCAGCAAAGCTTGGTTGTATTCCGCTGAAGGTTGGAGTCTTCAAACTCTCTACATTATCCCTCCTCTTACAGTTCTCTATTTTCAGTTTCCTTTCCATAGGACCTCTTTCAGGGATTAACAGGTCCATTCTCACTGAATCTCTCATCTTCTTTTGCCTTTGTAAAGGGTCTCCTGTCCATCTATAGTGTCTCCTCTTCCGGAAGTTACCATTTAGAAGCATTAGACCTGCTGGGGGTGTGAGATGGGTGAGCTAACTTCCCAAATGTGGAGGGAGTTGGTGAGATCCACCCCAGGAGCAGAACTGAAGATGGATTGGGCTGGTGGAGTATCTCAGCTTGAAGATGGGCTGGAGTTCTGTGTGTCCCTGACTGAGTCGTTCTTCCTCCTCTGTTCTCTCCCTGCAGCCGCACAGTCTGATTGCCAATGTGATTGCAGGCTCCTCAGCACTGGGTTACCAGGCAGTCCGTGATGCCCAGGCCTCACGGCATCTCTCAGCTGTGTCTGAGGTGGCCTCTGCGCTGCGTTCTTTCTCCCCTCTTCAGTCTACTCAGACGACCCACGGGAGTTCCCATGCTGATGGCTCCCAACTTCGGGGCCCTGGCACAATGGCAGGCTCAGGGTAAGAAGCTGCACGTGGTAAGGACCCTTGGCCCTAGGGAAAAGGGCCAAGGATCAAGCACCTCACCAGCTCTTTACCTAGAGAGCTTTGAGATAGCTGTCTTTGAGGACAATTTCCGCACATGATGCTTTTACCTGCAAAGGTATACATGAGTGTTCAGAGGTAGGGAAGCAGTCTCATAGATGTGTCTTAAAAGCAGCCGTGTAATTTTTTATGGCATTTATTTATATTCCTTCTTTCTGTAGTCTTGAGTAGTGAGTGCCTAAAGTTTACTTGCATTTGGAGCTGAGGTTAGGAGAGATTATAGAAGACTAGCCTGTTCTGCAAGACTCCACAAAATCTTTGTAAACTGCCCAGAGAGCTTCAGCTATGGGGCAGTATATAAATGATGATGATAATAATAATCTGCAGTGCCTGTTGATCACATCTGTTTTTCAGTCCCATTCCTATAGGTTGGCTGGGTACATGATCTATGTGTTACAAAGTATGCTTTAATATACCTGGATGTGCATATCACATACATGTAAACCAAACACATGAGGGATCTTTTGGCGTTGAATCTTTGGCTTAGGAAAACCTGATACCCCCAAAAGCTGAGAGAGTCACATAGCACAACAAAGATTCTTAAAGCAATTCGTTGTTTTATTAAAGAAGAGTGTAAAATGAATTAAAATCACACATAGGAGGAATTATAACCACACATACATCTGGGAAATTACAATTGTACATGAACACTCAGAAAGTTAAAATATAACTAGCATTTAAAGTCAGTAGTGAAGCTAGGTACACTGGGATGCATAGAAAATTGTAGTATGTGCGTGTGTGTTTGTTCAAAAAAAGGTGAGTGATCGGAGTGGGACATGTCAAAGAGCACAGTTTTGACTTTCAGCGAGGGGTGTGTGTGTGTGTGTGTGTGTGTGTGTGTGTGTGTGTGTTGGGCTTATCATAGAGAAGTAGGGGAGAGAAACAAGTTTCAGCCTGGGATAATTTGAATGCAGGAGGAACAGACTGGTTCAGGGGGTTGTGAGAGAGTTTTCGAGGAGGGGGTTAGAACAAATGTAGGGGTTTTGGAAGAAAGTGGATGGAGAGGCATAACGAGCAACCAAAAGTTCTAAAGCCAAGGAATTTTAGAGTGGAATGGGATGGAATGTTAGGAAAAGGGGAGGAAAAGAGAACAATTGGAGTATGGATCTTATAGAAGGGAAATACCTACCTAGGGTATTTTGTAGATAAGCGTGTTATGAATTGAAATAATAATAATAGATAATACAAAGGTTTTACCCCTTCATATCTGCTGATGTGAAGTGATGGAAAGCTGTGTTGAGCTCCTCTGGAAAAGAAGGGGAGACAGGGAGTGGAAGGGGGTGCTATTCTGAGCAGAAAGGGTGGAAGGAATCTTCTTTCCTTCTCTCCCTCTTTGTGTAAACCATAAATTTAGTTTTTTATCCTTCCTCTCTCAGGACTTCGTAATCAAAATTAAAAAACAGGGTTGCCCATGTATGATGAAAAATGGATTTTTAGGTGTCAGACATTAAGGGAAGAAGGAAGACAGTGGGCTGCTCTTTCCTTCCTAAATGTGAGGAAAAGTTGGGAGTTGATGGGTGCATCTCTCTGGCTGTCCTAGGTCCAAGTGAGTAAGATAACCAGAGGGATTTTGGTGATTGTCGTAAACAAAGGTGACCAAAAGTCATATAAGCATGCCTGCTTACAGAATATTGGGGTTTCAGGGTCTCACAGTTTTAAAAGACATTGGATTCTTTATTTTTCTTTCCATTTAAACAGAAAGGTTAGAAATCAGCATAAAATACTTCATGGTGGAGGCTTCTGTGGTTGCTGTCCTGAGGCAAGATCTGAAGTTTGCAAATGTTAATACTGAGGAATTAAGGCAATCTGGAACCCAATGGCTGGCCAGAAACTTGCATGCAAGAAGGCTGCTGCTGGCCTCTGTTCTTCTCCAAGACGAAAACACCTTAGTTGCCTTCCAGATACAGGCCCCTTCTTCCCAAAACAGCAGAATTTGGGGGTTCTAAACATATGGGAGTTGAATGTTTGAACTACAACTCCCACCATTCCTGACCATTGGCCACGGTTGGTGGGATTGATAGGGGTTGTAGTCCCAAGCATCTCGAGGGCACCAGGTTGGGGAAGACTGATAGGTGGCTAGTAAGCTGCTGCAGGAGTGCGGTGGCTGATGTTACCCTCTCTAAGGTAGGACTAATGAGAAGCTGCTGCGTTCAGGGTTTATTAGGGTGTGAGGAGTCCTTCTGTACACTAAAGAATCATTTGTCACACCACATCTTGACTCTTTTCTCCATTCTGGCTGCAGGGCTGATGCGAGAACAGCTAGTTCTGGCAGCAGTGCCTGGGAGGGTCAGCTCCAGAGCCTGATCCTTTCGGAATATGCCTCTACTGAGATGAGTCTGCACGCACTCTACATGCACGAGGTGAGCTGAGCCCCAAAATTCATGCAGGCCTTGGCAATGGGCCATGGAGATCCAAGTAGACTCACATGCCAAGACACAAGAGTCTCGATGATCCTAGCATAGTGGATCATACAGGCCTGTGTAGTGTGATGGATATCTGAAAGATATGCACTTCATCATATGGAGATTCAGCTGGGAGCGATAATCCTGATCACTGGGCACTTATGAGAGTACATACATACCTAGACATCACAGGTGGGTAACCTATAGACCTTGGCCACTCTCCATGAAGCCTGCCAGAGTTCCAGAGAGCCCCACTGACTTTTCTCCATTGAAAAGACCGTTGCTCCCACACTGAGACCGATCTGGATCCGGATCACTGGATGGAGGCTTTACCCTTGCTTCCCCCACGGGGAAACAGCAGTTTGGATTAGGATTGCTGAGGTGGGATGGTTTTAAATACTCCCTCTAGCGATCCCATCTCCTTATTTCAGCAGGCAGATTTAAACCTCCCTGTCCTGTGCACTGAGGGTTGGGTATGGAGAAAAGTGGATGGGTGATGCCCAACCCACCACCAGACACCACATGAAGCCTTTGAGGCCAAAAGGGCTGCCCATCCCTGCTTACATACAGTGAAACTGGAAGTACATAGACATGCAGGAAGCAGGATATGACTATACCTTGCATGGGTGCAGGTGGGAACTCAAACCTGTGTAGGGCCACATGGGGAGTGGAAATGTGAGTAATTTAGGTTATGTCAGAGTCTGAACTGAGGTTACTTGGGACACATCAGTAGCATCATAGGATCCTAGTTGGTTGAACATGACCCTGAGTTGTCTGTTAACTCCCCCTGTCATTCACACAGTTGCACAAGCAGCACGCCCAGTTGGATCTTGAGCGGCACTTGTGGCACCGGCGAGAGAGCGATGAGAGCGGTGAGAGCGCCCAGGAGGAGCCGGAGGCTCAACGGGGCACCCCTAGCAGCGCCATTCCTCGCTCCGCCAGCTATCCTCTCGCTTCGCCTCGCCAGGCTGGAGACGAGACAGCTGCTCTGCAAGGGGGCTTCCAGCGCCGATACGGTGGCGTCTCAGGTATAGATGAGGAGGCCTAAACCCATCATCCATCTGTATTCCTTGGCTGGGAAAAGCCCTTGCCCCCTGCCAAACATTTGCTGCAGGGCCCCTCAAGGTAGGGCTTAGACCTAAGTTTGAAATGCTGCTCTGCAGTTTGGTGGACCTTTTTGCCTAATTAGATGGCCAGGGCATCACATAAAAGAGGCAAGCCTGAACTGCCTATCCCCAGAAGCTGCCCCAAGGCCCTTTCCCATCCTCTCTGCCCAGCAGTGGTGAAAGTAAGTCGGTATGGTCAGTTGGGGAGCAATTAGCAGTGATGCAGGAGTGCCGCCATAAGCTTGAAAAGTTCCTCAAATCATTTTGTCTTCACTGCTGTTGTTGCAGAAGACACTATTTTGTTCTTGTTTGGGGCTCCATTTTTTTCTTGCTATGAAGTTAGAGTCCATTCCCCCCCCCCCCCCACGAGACAAGGGGCATGGCCAAAGATGGGATTATAGGGTGTTGCTTAATGGACTTGGCTAGCAAAGTGAGGTGGGAGCTCCAAGGTCAACCATACTTGTAAGAGATGTTATTTCTACGGCCACCACTGCTCCTCAGCTACCTCTTTTGGGTGGACACCAGCCGGGGCAGAGCACACTGGGAACCTCACGCAGATTTGCTAGAAGCTGGTCTTGTTTACTGATGGATGCTTCCTGTTCCACTTACCTGCCCCTTTTCCTATTTGTCCCCATGCAGACCCAGGTACGGTGAACAGGGCCCCGTCACACTTTGCTCGCCTGCCACTCGGGGGTTGGGCTGAGGATGGCCAGACTGCTCGACACCCAGAGCCTGTCCCAGAAGAGAGCTCGGAAGATGAGTTGCCCCCTCAGATACACAAGGTACAGCCAAGCTCATGCTTTGGCAATGGCAATGGGTGGGATGTATGGGGCACAGAACAAGAGGGATCTCCTGTCTCCTAACTTGTGGGGTGTGCATTGCTACACTTCCATGAGCAGGAGTGTTTCCAGATGAGGTTTTTATCACAGCATCACCCTGTCTCATTCACATGGGGATCCAGACTGTAGCCGTCCTGTGTTTTCCCATCACTTCTTCCATCTTTTTTTAATGTGGAAAATCTTTTAAGGGGTGTAAAGATGGAATTGCTGCACTGTGCTTACTGACTGATACTGCTAGGAGCCCTCCATCTGGAAGAACCTCAGAACTACTTGTCCAAGAATCGGTTCATAAACTAGTTTATTCTGAGTTTAGAAAGGTACTGTTGAGATGAGGTGCTCATTTGCAAATAGACCGGGTGCATGAAGCCTATTACATCATGTGTGGCTAAAATGTCTTTCCAAAAGGTATCCAGGCTTGTCAGGGTAGGAAGGAAGGAAGAAATTTATGGAGTGGTTTGGGGACTAAAAGCCATAGAGGAAGGACAAAGAGCTATACCAAGCATAGCACATCTTGTCCAAGATCTTTATTGGTTTCTGAGGCTTTATTGGTTTTATTCTATTTAGAAAAGGGGATTTCAGTATACACAGTATTTCTTGTCCTTGCATCACAAGCTGTACTTCATCGGGTCACCCTGATGTTGATCTTGCTTACAAACAACTGCATTCATGAAATACAAAAATGATGCTTTAAAAAAGTTAATAGAGCTTTTCAGGAAGCTGAATTTTGCTTGCCCAAAAATTTAGAGTAGTTTGGCTTCTGATCAAATCAGCCTTTCCCCTAATAGAATAATGGCTTCTGTCTTACCAATCCCCCAACAGGTGTAGCTGTGAAGGCTGAAGATCCCATGGGGGCTCCAGATTCTGGGCCCGCCACAGCTGCTGGGACATTGGGTTACCCTGCCCTACAAGGGATGGGTCAGCTCAAGTGTCCACGCCCTGGACGTCAGTACCGGAGGGAAGAAGTTGCAAGTCAGCAGTGCCTTTGTGGTGGGCGGAACTCTATCCAGACATGCATCATGCCAGTGGCACGCTAGCTGTGCGTAGGCGGGATGTGTGTGTGATTACATATATTTGTCCGTGTCTGCATATGTGTCGTCCATGTTGGAGAATCATCCGAGACCTGCACAGAACGCCGCGGAGCTCACAAGAGAGCAGGGAGATGGACAGGCACTCACCCTGCCACAAATGTTCCATGGTGGGAGGAGGACCTGCAATACGGATCCCGTTCAGAGGCAGGAGAAGCTGTACCTCTGTCCAGACAGCAGCATAATTGAAGATGCAATCATGTGATAGATTAGGACTCAGGAAAAGAAGGGCTGTGAGATATTATTTTTGTAACAGTAATGGAGCACAGGCTTCCTCCAGTGGCAGAGCCTGGCTCAGATGGAGCTTTCCACACACAAAAAGTGTGTGGATCCTTTTTTTCTGCCTTCCCTACTGCCGCAGGCTTTGCCTTCCGGGTGCACAATTGATTCCACTCTGCTTGGGGCCACATTTATTGAATGTCCCTATTGCAGTATCGAAGCACAGGCTGAGAATGGTGACGCACTGCACCTTTACCAGGGTTTGCTTGAGCCGGTAGCTGTAGCAACCTAAGTCATCTCCACACTTACCAGATCATCCCAAGCTTGAGCACCTCGTTCTCCAGAGAGAGGGCTCTGTTTGGAGGAAGCCCCTTGCTCTTACCTTGCTTGTCCTGCTAGGACTTTAGAATTGAGAATGAGGCTCTGCATCATGTACTGTACATGGCTGCATGGGTGGAAGGAGGACAGGCACCATCATGCGATTTAAATGTATCCCAGATTCTCAGGCCCTGCTTGGGTTATTCTCAAACTAGGTGCTGCCCCACTTGTGATGTATGTGTGTTTTTGTCCGGGTGCCTTGACAGTAAGCATCCAGTTCTCGTGGAAGTGCCAGCAAGTGAAGGGTTCCTACCTGCCAAAATAAATAGAAATCTGTCACTATCTTAAAAATTAGGGAAGGAATGGGCTTCAGGTTCTTCTTGAAAGAGCAGGGGCCCCCAAAGCATTATTTTGAGCTGCCTGCTGAAACTCTGCTTGTTCTACTGGTGCTCCGCTTATACTAAAGAATGTCGTTCCACTCTTGCACGTACTCCACCGCCCTTTTACCATTGCTATCTGGCCCTAGCAAAGCAACAGGAGACCTCATGGTTTGCATCTCTTACATCGCTATGGCCTTGTTCAGAAAACAAACCCCGTGAACAAGGCTTTTTGCCTTCTTCACCATGGTTAAAGGTGTGGTTAAGGTGTCTTCTGAACAGGGCCTATGAATCCTCTCTAGTGGGCCAGTCAAAGCTTTGCATCCCAAGAAAGTGTGGTAAAATGCAGCCAATCTTAAGCTTTGGTCTGATGCACCCACACATTCCCTTGGACACTGTCTGGATCTTGTTCTCACTCGGAATTGCTCTGTGTTGGACCTTTCTACTGCTCACTTTCCGCTGTCAGATCATCACCTAGTTTCTTTCAATATTACTCATAATCGTCCTCCTTCACGTCCCGCTTCTCGCTCTTGTCGTGACTTGCAATCTATCAATTACGAGGCTTTTTCCCAGTCCCTAGCCTCCTCCCTTCCTTCTGTCTGTTCGGCTGTCTCCTTGGACTCAGCTGTCTCCTTCTTTAATTCCTCCTTATCTTCAACTCTTGATAATCTTGCTCCATCTACAACTCGGATAGTTCGCCCTTCTCAACCCCAACCGTGGCTCACCTCTTCCCTCCGCTACCTTCGCTCTTGTTCCCGGGCAGCTGAACGCCTTTGGCGTAAGACCAGGGACCGGGCAGACTTTGTCCATTACAAATTTGTACTTTCCTCTTTCTCTTCTGCCATCTCACTGGCCAAACAGCAGTACTACTCAACGCTGATCCAGTCAAATGCTAGGCATCCTCAGCGGCTCTTTGCGTCCTTCAATTCTCTTCTGAAGCCTAATCCGCCATCTCTCCCCGCCTCTCTGTCTGCTAACAACTTTGCCTCTTTTTTCAATGCTAAAATCCAAACTATCCGCTCTGATCTGGCCAGCTCTGCTCCTCTTCCAGTTCCTGTTCCTCATCTGTCAGCTCCTCCTGCAAATTTCTCTGCGTTTCCTTCGGTCTCTGCGGATGAACTGTCTACAATACTGCGCTCTTCGAAGCCTTCCACTTGTTCTCGTGATCCGATTCCTTCTCGCGTCTTTATTAATCTTATTCCTGCTATCCTCCCTTCCTTGCTACATATTATTAATCTTTCTCTGTCCTCTGGTTCATTTCCTTCTGCTTTTAAACATGCTACAGTCTCTCCCATTCTCAAGAAACCTACTCTTGATAGGCTATCTCTGTCTAACTACCGACCTGTCTCTTTGTTGCCGTTTGTTTCAAAGATCCTGGAGCGTGCGGTCTACTCTCGCTGTCTTGACTTTCTTTCTAGTAACTCTGCTTTGGATCCATTTCAATCTGGATTCCGTCCTCTGCATTCCACCGAAACAGCCCTTACTAAGATCACCAATGATCTCCTTACTGCCAAGTCTAAAGGCCATTATTCCGTTCTTATTCTCCTTGATCTAACTGCAGCCTTTGACACGGTTGATCATGATCTTCTCTTAGATTCCCTTCATGACCTTGGATTTTGTGGCTCTGTCTATAACTGGTTTGCCTCCTATCTAGCGGGTCGCTCTTTCAGCGTGTTGACTAATGGCAGCTCGTCTTCCTCCTTTCCCCTTTCAGTAGGGGTTCCGCAAGGCTCGGTGCTTGGCCCGTTGTTGTTTTCCTTATACATGTTGCCCTTGGGCAAGCTTATTCAATCTCATGGTCTCCAATATCATCTGTACGCCGATGATACACAACTATATCTGTCATCTCCGGAACTTTCTCCTGATGTTCACGATCGTATCTCGGCATGTCTTTCAGATATCTCAGCTTGGCTGCTTCATCGTCGCTTGAAGCTTAACATGGCAAAGACTGAATTGCTTGTTTTTCCTCCTAAACCTTCTCCTCATCTCTCATTCTCTCTTACTGTCAATGATGTTACGCTTACTCCGGTCAAGGAAGCTCGTAGCCTTGGCTTTATCTTCGACTCCTCGCTCTCCTTTATTCCTCATATTGAGGCAGTAGCTAAATCTTGTCGATTTTTCCTGTATAATATTGCCAGGATTCGATCATTTTTGTCTGTCTCTTCTGCCAAGACGCTTGTTCATGCACTGGTTATTTCACGGTTGGACTACTGCAACCTTCTTCTCTCTGGCCTTCCTTCTTCTCACATCAGCCCGTTGGTTTCTGTTCACCACTCTGCCGCAAAGATCATCTTCTTAGCACGCCGCTCCGACCATGTTACTCCGCTTCTGAAATCTCTTCATTGGCTTCCAATTCACTTCAGAATCCAATATAAACTTCTCCTGTTAACCTTCAAAGCTTTTCACGGTCTAGCTCCTTCCTATCTCTCCTCTCTCATCTCACACTATTGCCCCGCTCGTGCTCTTCGCTCCTCTGATGCCATGTTTCTCGCCTGCCCAAGGGCCTCTACTTCCCTTGCTCGGCTTCGTCCATTTTCGTCTGCTGCCCCTTACGCCTGGAACGCTCTTCCAGAACATTTGAGAACTACAAGTTCAACCACAGCTTTTAAAGCTCAACTAAAAACTTTTCTTTTTCCTAAAGCTTTTAAAACTTGATGTTGTGCAGACTTCTACTGTTACTTTCTACTGTTAGTTTTTCCCTACCCTGTGCCTGCTTACCCTTCCCTGTACCTGTTGGCATTCTCTTCCCCTCCTTATTGTTTTACTATGATTTTATTAGATTGTAAGCCTATGCGGCAGAGTCTTGCTATTTACTGCTTTACTCTGTACAGCACCATGTACATTGATGGTGCTATATAAATAAATAATAATAATAATAATAATAACAATCCTTGCATGGGTGAATGTTGAGCCACAGGTTCCCATATACCTTGGTCAACCCTGTAATTTAACTCTTTCCTTATCTCTCTGGGGCCAAACTTGGAGCATTTTTTTAATGATGGCTGCTGCAAACTCCAACAGCTGCTTGCCAAAGCCACTGTCTTTTGTGGGAAAAAGTTTGGTGTCACAGATTAAACATGCATCGTTACTACCTGTCGGCACAAGCTGGGCTGTGTGAAGATCCCATACTATGAGCTGGCCCTACGAGCATCATTAACAAATTTTAGGAGTCGGGACTCCTGGCTTCTATTTTCTTGCCTTTCCTGTTCAAGGAATAAAGAGGTTATTTCCTCTTAGCACACAGAGGGATTGATTTCAACTGGTGGCTCACCACAGACTGACAGGAAATTATACCTGCAGAAGCATTGCCCTGCCCTCCTGTAACTTTACCGTGTGGTGCCCTCCAGATGTATTGGACTACAACTCCTGGCATGCCTGATCATTGGCTGTGCTTGCTGGGAGTTGAAGCCCAAAACATTTGGCGAAGGCATCAGGTTGGAGATGTCAGGAGTAGGTACTGAAATGGAGCTTGGTAAGCAGCAATTCCAAGTTGTTTTCTGTCAAGAGTTCAGAACAGCCTTCTACATCTGGGCTATGACTTCCATTATCTTCAGCCAGCATAGCCCATTTGGGAGAGCACCAGGTATGAGAAGGCTGTCTTAGAAGTATGGGTGGGGCTAGGATCGCTCTTACCCGTGTATTTTAAGGCAGCCCTCCCCAGCCTAGCACCCTCTAGATGTGTTGCACTACAATTGTTACGATGGCTGGGGGATTGTGGTCCTACACATCTAGAGGGCGCTGGATTGAGGACGGTTGTTTTAAAGGAATTTAAAGCAACTGGTGGTACAATACAAATTTGCTGTCATCCCTCCTTTAGTCACGTACTGCCCTGGACCTTAGGAAGGAGGAGAGCTTCATAGACCACAGCTTTGGACTGTGCTGGCTAGGCATTGCTGCCAAAGCATCCATCTTGGCAGAAATGACCCTGGTCCATGCTAGTGGAAATATTTGCAGTGAATAAAGGGAGCATTTTTAGCCAAGTACATGGGTGAGGGTAGGGGTGGGAGTACTGTCAGCCATGTATGACGCTTGTCTTTGCCCCATCTCCATGTGCATGGTACAGCTACCTTCTGCCTCCTGTTTTATTAGTGGCACTAGAAAGGCTGAGCTGTGAATATGTGGAGCACTGCAAGTGGTTTGTAAAGAAGAACTTATGTCCGGCATCCTGTACAGTGCTGTAACTACTGAATAAAGAAGGGTGTTCCATTCTTTGATGGCTCCAGCCACTTCTGTGGGATTGTCCTTCATTGTCTCATAGACCTGCTATCAGCAGGATGAATCTAGCTGAGTCCCAGGATAGTCTGCTTGTGGCATTGCTGGGCAGATGTAGTCCCCAAGTTCACTATTAGATGTTGGTATATATCCTTATATGGGCTATTTGGAACACATTCCAGTTATCTGAATTATGAGAAGCTGGTGACTCTCTTCTGGTAATAAAAGGAGCTTTGGGATTTATTTGGCTACTTGAGGACATGTGTTGGCTACATGTGTTGTCACTTGGGGATGGGTTTTGTATATAGAATATTATTGGGGTTTTTTAATGTATAGTGGTTGGCATTTTAGTTTTGTTTTTAATCACAACTTTAGATAGTATAGGGGGAAAGAGTGAGAGGGCATCTGTGCTAAATATATAAGATCTGTGGGGATGCTTTTGACCTGGACATCTTCCCTGATCCCCAGTTCCATCCTTAATCTGAAGGATTAGACTGCCTTTTTTGAGGCAAGTCACAGTCAGGCCACAGTCAGACCTTCCTACACAGGGAAAGGGATGCACTGATTAGTTGTCCATAGTAGTAGTTATGACTTTTGTCGTAATTCTTTCCGTTTTTCTGCTCTGGCTTCTAATTCTAGGATGCTGGGGCAGGAATATGTAGACCAGGTCTCCCATGCTAGGGTGAAGATGGGAATTTCTATGGTGCGTGGAAAAAAGGGATCTCCTGAGGTGACCGCTATATGGCTTGGGCTTTGTTTTTGGAAGTTGTGCAGTAAGGATTAAAGTCCACAACTTCTTTGGCTTTGATAACCTAGACCCAGGGGTAGGCAATGTTTCCCCACTGGACACCTTTCTTGGCATGTGCCGAGGTCCCTCTATCTTCATTTCCCATGAATGCCTCTGGGCTACAAGATGGGGCTCAGAGATATTTTTAGGAAATGAAGACAAACCAGGGGGGATGGGTGTGAATGAGTGTGAGAGGCAGGGAGAGAGAAAGAGCAGCTATGGATGGTGATCCAGAACGAGAGAAAAAGAGATGATTAGTTCGTTGGCTGGCAGAGAATGAAAAGAGAGAGAGAAAGGTGTGAAATAGGTTCCTGCTGGTGCTGAAAACTGGGTTCAAAGGAGTTGTTCATTGTGTTGTGACTCAGCCCTCACCTCTGCCTTGTACGGAGTTGTTTGGGCAGGTTACTAGTTCTTTGTGACTAGCTACACCTCCCACAGCAGCTATCTGTAGTGCTGCCACAACAGTTTCTCAAATAGCCAAATATGTCCACAGGTCAAAAAGGTGGCCTACCCCTAATCTAGACCATTACTGAGGAGCCAAGTCTCAGTACTTTCATGTTGCCTTCTGAATTCATCAAGCTTCCTCTATCAACAGCTATCTAAGTGTTTTTGCCTTGAATAGTTTCACTGTACTATACACAGTGGCAATCTGAGAAATGTTCTACAAATGAAGCAAAGTATCTTGGAAGACATCCAAACTATATCAGCATTTTATATCTGTGCTCAGTGGAATTATGAAACATGTCCATTTTAATTTAAGATAATAGGAATTTTATTTAAAACGCGCACACACCTGTAGAATACTGATTTTTTTACTCTTCAAAAGGTTAAGGCTGCATCTGCTTCTAAAGAGGTACAAGCCTGTAAACTCTTGAGATGCCTAAGGATGGGTTGTGGGGCATCCATTGGAAGTGAGAGGCAGGGGACAGCCTGTTCATAATGGTTCGAAGTACTCCCTGTTCCACTTCGTATTCTTATTCGAGAGTTGAGATCTCATGAACCTCAGAGCTGATTATTGATCACATATGTATTCCACTCTTTCTCCAAGGAGCTCAGCATAGCCTGCAGGAGATTATCCCATTTTATCCTTTCAACAATCTTGTGAGATAGTTTAAGTAGTGTATGTGTGTGGCTGGCTGAAGGTCACAAGCACCCGTGGCTGCTGAAGGATTGTAACCCAGGTTTAAGGCTTCGCTTCTATGCCGGTTTCATTGGAAATAAATCAGCGGGACTGTTTTCTAAATATACATGTTGGGGCTGACTCATTCTAGTCACTGGCTTCTTCAAAGTATACTTGGTTTTCTTTCTTTAAATTATATTTTTAGACTGATGCAAAGGTTGTACTATTATTATAGCTGAGGGCAGGATCTGCTCTCATATTTAACCTTGTAAGCTGCTTAGCGCCTTCGTTTTGGATTGAAAAGGGGACAGAAATATTGTATTTATAATATTTATATACTGCTCCGTATCTAAAACAGATTCCAGAGTAGTGAACATAGAACTAAAATAGTAAGATTAAAAAGAAAAAAAAGATTAAAACAGCAAATTAAAATTGATCAATTTAAAAGGAAGAACCAATACAAAACAGTGGCTGGTCAACTGAGAAATGCTTCCTTGAAAAGAGTTGTTTTCAAGAGGCGCCGGAAGCAGCATAGTGTATATATAAAACAAAATAAAAGAGGCTTGACTTAGAGCTTCATCACATCTGAAAAGGTGGCAACTAGGACCCAGGAAGAGCCCATCCACCTTGCGTCTGGCTGGCGCTAGGGCCCCGGGGAAACCAGCAGGGCCTGCCGCGGCTCCGGGGGCGCTGCGGAGAGAGACTGGGTCAGGACGCGCAGTAGCAACGGCAGCGCAGCTAAAGCTTGGCTGGTCGGGACCGGAGCAAGAGGCAAGTGACGTTAGACGTGCATGGGTCTTGGAAGGGGCGGTCGGGCCGGCCGGTGACAGTCCCCGTGGAGGGGAGTGATGAGCAGGACGGAGAGCAGAGAGGCATCTGGGCCACCTTGCTGGCTGGCAGGACGGGCAGGGGGAGGCGCCCCCAAATTCCCACCTCCCGCATCCAGCACACACCCCTTCCGCGGCACCGCGCCTGGGAGGCAGCCTCTGCATGTATAGGGTTGATCGCGGATCCCCTTCCTTGGTTGGTTTCTTTTCTCCCTGTAAATCCGAATTGCCCCACGCTCACGCCGTACCGGCCCTCGGGCCTGCTCTCGGTGTATAGGGGAGAGAGCCTAAATGTAGGGAGCCATACATTTCTTTTCAACCCCGCCTAAGTAGCTATTCTTAGTGAAAGAAAGAAAGCAGCGTTTGGAGAGCGTGGGTGTTGCTGGTGCTGACACCGCAGCCCATGTGGCCAGTGGTGGAGGCACTGGCCTTGGGCTTTCAGTCTTGGGGTCGCTGGAGTGCCCTTGAGCAAGTCACTGCCTTCCCTGCTGTGGAAGTTCTTCCCACACCACTTGGATAAGGGGGACCGCTACCTAACAGCTGACTTCAAAGGGCAGTTGTGAGGATGGACAGGGGAAGGATTTCGAAGGCCCTCTCGTCTTGCGTGTGCAAAGGGTAGTCATAACAACCCGATGTGATGGTTTACTATTTTAATATCATGTGTCAGAAAGGACAGAGCAAAACAATGTGGAGACGTGGAGGAAGGCATCAAAAATATCAGCCATGTGCTGCCATGTGAGCAAAGGCTTAAAAAAAATAATGACTTCAACTCCCATCAGCCCCTGGAGGCCACCAAGTTGGAGAAGGCTAAAATAGTAGCGTCCTCGTTGGGAAAGTCTAGGAGAAACCAATGAGATGCGAAAAGGTGGTGGTGTGTGAGGACACGATACAAAGTCACACAGCACAAACCAGTGCATGTCTACTCAGAAGTAAGCACCACCAAGTTTGTTTGTTAATTTATTATAAAGGTCTCTGGGCCATTCACAAAATAGTGGTTAAACCTGTAAAGTGCAAGAACATGACAATAAATGATGACATAAACTCTACAACATATAGCCATAGAATAAAACTCAAGTACAATGGGATCTACTTCTAGGTAAGTGTCTGTAGAACTGCTCTCCATTAATTTGTGGAACTCTTTGCTCTGGGATCACACTATCAGAAGCACATATAGAATTTTTTTTTTTAATCAGTTTCATTAACAGAGCCTCAACATCTATAGAACGGAATGATCCAAAGATGCCTTCTTGATGCCCTCTACTGAGCATTTCATTTAGCCAGGAGGTGGGGTGAACAACGTGTGATTCCCCCCCTCCCCTGGTGCCTTATAGTTTCTTCTGGATTTTCCTGCGAAACATCCTGTTCTGCCTCTTTTGGTGGTTGTGGAGGATACTGGGCAGGAGGAATCAAAAAGAAGTTGTACCAGATTAGTGAATGTACTCATGCCTGCAGAGGCCTGTATGCCAGTGTGTGACGTTCACCTTTGAACTAGAACATATGCCTGTGTGTTTGCCCAAGCAGGCATCTTAATTTCTTCCTTCGTTTTTTTTCATTGGTGTTTTTGCAGTTCCTCAGCCGGCAGGATGGTGGCGATACAGAGTTACTGTGAGGGAAATGAGTCCCTGGCACAAGCATGGGCCCAGCAGGGCCTCTATCCCTGTTTCTACTTCACACTGGTGCCCGCAGTGCTGTTCAGTGTCTGCCTCCTATTGGGTGCCCTGCAGTACGCTTGTTATGCCCGCTTCAGCCGTACCATGGAGCCAAAGTATATCCCACGCTCCCGCCTGTACCACGTCCAAGTTCTCCTCTCTCTGCTCCTTGCACTGCTGCCCTTTGTCGCCTTCTTGTGGCAAGCATTGGGCATGCAGCAGCTCTATGGGTATATGGTGCTGTACGCTTGCCTCTCTGCCGTGGGCTGGGCCGGCTCAGTTGGGCTGCTGCACTTGGAGCGCACCAGAGTGATGGCGCAGGACCGGATCCGAGGCCACGGCGCAATCCTTCTCCTCTACTGGGCTCTGGCTTTTGCTGCAGAGAACCTGGCCTTAATCTCTTGGAGCAGCCCACTCTGGTGGTGGGAGTTACAAGACACCGACCAGAAGGTAGGTCATGGAGGGGTTTGGAGAGAAGGCCATGGGGATGTGGCCTGTCTGGTGCTGTGGTGCAGGAGCATAGCACAATTTCCCAGGCAAAGGCAGACACCCTTTCTACTTGGGATGCCGCTGCACTGAAAGCAGGAAGTTGGCCAGGTGGACTGCACAGTTAATGCCAACCATAGTCCGTATCAAGGGGGTTGAATGTTTTTAGCCTGAGGGGCCCAAGAAGCTCTTGGGAGGCATGCTATGGTGATGAGTGGGGCCAAAGGCAAAAGGGGGCAGGGCTAAAGGGAAAAAAGGTAGCTTCAAAATATCCAAATTTCAGCTCTTCTGCCAGTAACTAAGCCTTAGGACAGGCCCTTCAACCTTCTAGAATGGGGGGAAACAGCACAAAAGCTGGGAAAACAGCAAAGGATGGTTGGCGAAAGAGGACGTCTGGGCAAACCTAGAGGACTGGATTTGGCCCCCAGGCCTGAGGTTCTGCACGCCAGGTCCTTATCGGCATAGGGACTGATGTATGCAGCAAAAAGATGTGCAGGTAGTTCTGACACTGAAAGTTCTGACACTAAGGAATCCAATGTACTGTGTACGCAAATGCTTCAGCTAAAAGTGAGCAAGCAGTGTAAGTAAATAATTTATTTGTGTAGCAAAAGCCATTACAATAAACAAAACACAATAATAAAACCTAACAGTAAAGGGTTACTCATCAAGACAGTTCAACTTGTCACAGAATTTCCTGCTTAGAATTGCTGCTCTGAAAGCAAAGCAGGCCACCTTTTCAGAAACCTGGGACAATCTATCCCCCAATAAAAAAATGATCAAATACCCATCAGATCTGCTTGATGGCAGGTCTAAATCGCTAAACAAGGCTGTCCTTAAATCTTCATAAGCTGGGCAGACAAGCAGATAATGAGGGAGGTCTTCAGGCATGTTGGCCCCGCAGGGGCACGCTCTTTGTTCATAGGGAATCTGACGGTAGCATCCAGAGATTATAGCACAGCTCATGGACTAAAATCGTAAGGCTATAAAAGCTTTCCTCCATTCAAAATTTGTAATAGAATCATAGAATAGCAGAGTTGGAAGGGGGCCTACAAGGCCATCGAGTCCAACCCCCTGCTCAATGCAGGTATCCACCCTAAAGCATCCTTGACAGATGGTTGTCCAGCTGCCTCTTGAATGCCTCTAGTGTGGGAGAGCCCACAACCTCCCTAGGTATATATTGTGGGTAGGGAGTCTGAATGGGTAATTTGGTGTACCAAGGAGCACATTTTGACAGACAGGCAGAGACACGATCAGCTCAGAAATCCTGTTTTAGTATATAAGATTTTAAATATTGAGATGCTATTTCAAAATTTGAGGAGTTCAAAATATCCACAGAGAGTCCATACATCTCCCTGAAAGCAATTAATACTAAGATAGACGCTATTCCCTTTTTCAGTTTTAACCAATACCTGAGGGTAAGAATATGTACTTTGGCCTTCAGTGAACAAAGGCCCGCTTCCAATCAGAGAATAGAGAACTCTGTTGTCTTGGGTAGCTCAAGGATAGCTCATAGGTATTTATTTTGTGGAGTTTCAAGATACACTTTCTGTATAGACCCCCATATTTGAGCACCATGGCAAATCTGTGCTATAACTTTGGACTCAAAGGTTTTGAGAGCTAGGAGAGTTGGTCTACCACCTTTGCCCCAGTAAAATCTTAATAGGGAATTTGCCGTCTTAGTGGCCAATTTTTTTGCATTATCTAGATGGGTATTCTAGTTTCTGGTTGAGGTGAACCATAAGCCTAAGTATTTAAAAGATTTAACCTGTTCTATGGAGCATCTGTCAATTTGCCACTTGTATATTTTGAATCTTTTGGCAAAAACCAACACTCTTTTTATAGTTGATTTTCAGCTTTTCTTTTGTGGCCAATTGATCTATCCCTTCTTAAAAAGTGAGGCTTTTCCTGGCATGGAGATGTGATGAGGATAGCCTTTCCTCTTAGTTTGATGCCTCTCATGCAAGTCTTATACACATGCAGCCTCTGACATCTATTTTATGGGCGGTCTTAGTGTGGAGGGCGATCCAATCCAGTAATGTATCCATATTACCGTTGGAGAGAGATGGATTTCCCATCTACTTCACAGAAGATCTATTGTCTTGCCTGGCCTCAGTGGACACCCCAAACAGGAGACAAATGTCTTCATTTTTAGTCATAGTCAATTTATTTGTATATTGCATTTTCCACAATGCATTGTGCTCAAAGCATTTTTTAAAAAACAAAAAAGAAATGCAACAGCCATAATTATAACACATTGCACAACAATTGTGGCTCAATTACAGTTCATGTAAAACTTGTACAAAATTTCAATAAGCACAAGACATACCAAAAGTTCAGTTAACAATATCCAATATTTGGATATCCAATGCACAGTAATTTTTTTTCTATGTTTAAGGATAGGGAGGAGGGTATGTAGCCTGGAATTTTATTTAAAAAATCGTTTAGAGAAGGAGAAAAGCTTGGAACCAAGCAAACTTGCTGATGCCGGTAGCACATGCTAGTTTTCACTGTTACGCAAGTGCCAGCCGCTGCTTGTCTTTCCCCTCCCATCGCAGCATTGTTTTGCTGAGTCATTCTGTTGTTCAACAGACTCTCTGAGTACTTGGTGTGTGGTCTCTCTCTCACACTCCCTCTCGCGCACATGGACAGATATGGAACAGACTGTTTTGCCTAATTTCACAGGGCTTTGCCAATGACTCAGCACAAATTCCCACTAATGAGGTTTCTAGCCACAAGTTGAGATTTTCCGTTTCTTTGCACTGGCAGCCAATATCCTTGCCCTCTCGCAATAGGATGGAAAGAGATAGAACATATCCAATGCCACGGGTTTGTGTTAAGATACCTTGCAGTCAAGTGATTGGGCTCTATTCACATCTACCCACTAGTAAGCAGTAAAGAAAGCAAGGCCTCTCTGCATTAGGATCAGGCAAATGGGCTTAAATTGGGGCGGGAGGGGATAGGGTGTGACTCCACCGGTAATTCATCTGCATTGAATTAATTGCCCAGTGCTTTCAGCCCTGCTATTGTGGCCCCCACACTCTGCACAAAATGGCTACTCTATACCAGACACTTGTGACTGTTTGCCGCAGACGTATTGCTACAGCCACAGTTACTAAGCCCTGCATTTCACTTATTGGTGTAGACTAGGGCCATCCCTGCCATTAGGCAGAGTGATGTGGCTGCCTCAGGCAGTAGATGCTGAGGGGGCGCGGGATAGATCTTAATGTGTTACATGACCAGCCCTGCACCCTTAAGCTGATAAGAATCATTGCCTGGTCTAGTTGGCTTTTGTACATGGAATCGAGACACCATCTTGTCCTTTGCCTCAAGCAGCGACATGTTTGGGGCTAGTTTCAGGCCTGACCCTCCCACTGGGTGCCTGTTCATGTAAGATAGGGGGAGTCCGGGACTGTCCATTTGGAGCCGGTCCATACAGCAGGGGTAGACAAATTGTTGCCTTCCAGATATTTTGGTCTACAATTGGCATTTACTCTGGTGGTTCACTTTGGTTTTATTCTGTTTTAAACATCAGGGTTTTATATCATGTTTTCTTCTGTTATTGTATTTTATGATTTGTTTTGTGAACCAACCAGAGAGATTCGGCTAGCTAAGGCTGATGGGAGTTGTAGGCCAAAACATCAAGAAGGCCACAATTGCCCACACCTGCCACTTAGCCACCATGAGTATGAGGGACTTTAATTTTATCTAGTACTGAATGGGCAGTCCTTGCATGGACAAGGGCTGCTGGAGCTTCAAATGCTGATTTGCTGACAGCAGATTATTTGATCAAATATTGTGTGCATTGCGGGGAGGGGTCCTTGTGCAAGTGGCAGTCTACTTTTGATTGCACCATGATGTTAGCAAGTGGCAAGCATGAGGGCCCTTGCTTTCCATTCCAACAGGAGTTTGGGTCTACAGCACACACACATCCCTCACTCAAAAGCAGGCCCGCTAGCCATGTCACTCCAGTGAACCTCCACCACCTTCACCCCTTCTTGCTAAGTCACATGACCTAGCTTCTCCTTCTGGCCATGTGCTGTAACTGCAGCATCTCTGCACAGGAACAGGTCCGGGAGGCAACAGGAAGCAAATCCAGCCAAGCTGTCATCACACAAGTGCCTTGGGGTCAGGACCACCAACAAATGCTCTGTAAAGCTCCTGGGAGGGACTGGATATGAGGGACTGGATATGGAGTTTTTTAGAAGAAAGTAATTTGGGGTGGGGTGGGGTAATTTTTAGCATAATTCTCCCTCTTCAAATAAATCGGTGTTTTAAATACCTGACTATGATTTGACCAGTTTTTGGTCAATCATCTTGCATTTTATTTTTGGCCAGTCAAGTATCAGCCTCCTCCTAATCGGGCTCACTTAACCTAGGAGTAAGATCTTGGAGAAAGAAGCTTCCCCTCGTTTGTAGGGGAGGGGGAGAGGAAGGGGGGAATAATGCTGGAATAATGAAACTGCTGGAATAATGAAACTGACATGAACTGAATTCCCCCAGGTCCAATTCAGCCTGTGGTTACTCCGCTACATCGGCACCTTCACCCTCTTCACTTTGGGGATAAAGGCCCCAGGGCTGCCCCGAAAGCCTTACATGCTGCTAATTAATGAGGATGAGCGCGACGTGGAGAACAGTCAGGTGGGCTTCTGTTCCCCTTCTGTGTTTCCTCTTTCTCTCCATCCCTCTTATTTCTCCCCACTTCCACCCCATGAACCAGCTGCAGGGTTTGGGAGGAGGCAAGTATATGTGAGGCTCATTGCAGCCAGGAGTACTTCTTTGTCAAGAACAGGGCTTGTAGCTACAGCTTCTCCCCTTGTGATAGCTGCCACTTTAAAGATATCACGGGCACGAAACCTCACCAGGGTTAGAACCTGGAGCCAGAGCACATGTTACAGTTGACACGGAGATGTCTCTAAAACCAGCCTCTCAGGAGTGATCTTTTCCCAGGCTATTAATGTGTAGATTGCCATCATTATGGTTTAAATCTCCGTTCCCCTGGCTGAGGCTGCACGTTGTGAGCCACAGGAGTGTAGCAGCTCACAACGTAGAGGCCATCTTTTGGCAGAATCCCTGTGGTGACTGTCATGTGAGCCTGCAGGTCCAGAGGAGAGATGAGACAGGATTGGGACTAGAAACACCATCTTGTCGTCACCTCCTTTTCTGACAACATGAGAGCCCAGATTTGAATGTTAGAGCCGATGCTTGGCATGTAGATTGTTTCTACATTCAATTCCTGGCATCTCCAGTTAAAAGACTCTTGTGACATCTGGGGGGGAAGACATCTGACTGAAACTTTGCAAAGGTGCTGCCCTTCAGAGCTGGACTAAATGGACCATTGCCTGCCTGGTTTGTTATAAGCCAGTCGCATTTCTTTAAAGCAGGAGTAAGGAAGCCATGGCCTCTTAGATTAGATGTGGTTGGACTTCCGCTCCCACTAGCCTCAACCAGCATCAGAGGCAGTAAGCTTATATACACCTGTTGCTGGGGACCATGGGTGGGAGGGTGCCGTTGCGCCATGTCCTGCTTATGGGTCCCCGGTCAACAGCTGGTTGGCCACTGTGAACAGAGTGCTGGACTAGATGGACCCTTGGTCTGATCCAGCATGGCTCTTCTTATATTCTTATGGCCAATGGTCAGGGATGATGGGAGTTGTTGTCCAACAAAACCTGAAGGGCCGCAGGTTCCCCAACCCTGGTTTTAAGGCTCTTGAGCTTTTCGCAGCAGCATGGTGCCAAGAAATTCAGCAGAGGCTGCTCTTCTGGTCATGGAGCTCCAGTGATGGGAAAAGCAGCCCTGCTGAGTTTCTCAGATCTATGCCGCTGTAAAAAGCACACTATCCTCAGTTACTGAAGCGGCACTCAAACATGTATTCAGGGAAGGTAGCAGGCCATAGGGGAAAGTTCACAGAAGGTGTGGTTGAACAAACAAGCTGGTAAGACTGGTTCAGTGATATAAAATGTGCCATGAGGCAAAGCTGTTGGCTAACTAATCAACAGTTCTTTACCACAGGCTGCTGAGAGGCTGGGCCTAGTGAAGGAAGGGTTAAGGGTAGATGTGTTGTAAGGAAAGTGGAGGGCCAAATTAGACAACCCCGTGTTAGACAACCACACCTGCTTTATAGGCAAATAGGCTCCTGTTTGCCCATAAAGCGGGTGTGGTGACTACTTTTTATATCAAAATGAGCTAGCAACGGTGAGGAACAAAACCCGCTCACTCCCTTGGCTTTATCCAAATGTGTTCGGCTGCTTTAAGCAATTCCACCTCCCGCTTACCTCACTTCCAACATTAGAGCAGAGCTGGGGGAAAACAGCTTAAAGTAGCAAAGCACAGTGGGGAGGGGTTGAGGGAGGAAGGGTTTCAGGGGCAGAGCACCTGCTTGCATGCAGAAGGTCCCAGGTTCGAACCCCGGCATCTCCAGGTAGGGCTGGAAAAGTTTCCTGAAACCCTGGAGGGCCGCTGCCAGTCAGTGTTGACAATACTGGGCTTGATGAAACCATGGTCTCATTGTAAGGCAGCTTTTTCCTCTCCCTTGTCCTTTTTTTTATATAAAAAGTAGGGATACATACATATGCCACTTTATAGGCAAAGAGCCAAGTGTGTATTTAATAAAATACGGATGCCTAGTTTTGGTCCTTAGATAACATTTGTGGAACAGTTTGAAGATTTGGAATGGGCTGTGTTAAGTGCTCAGCTTCATTAGTATTGTCATATTTTGGCAATCATTTTTAGGCAGTGGAAAATCTTACTATAAACAAAATTAGCACCACATGGAGTTAGCTAATGAGCTGGACACCAGTTTTGATAGGTTGCCCCCTTTCATGCTGGCATGTGATGAAGGGAATGTTGCAAATGCTTTCAGGCATAGCCGATATGTTCTTAATATTTATCTCCTGCTTTAAATAAATAAATAAATCTTTAGAGATTTGTTTGTGTCAGGAATTGGGGGGGGGGGAACCTGGCAGATGTAAATCTTCACCAGCAGGTGGCACTGTGGATCTTTCCTATATCTGTAATCTAAACCAGTGGTCTTTCATTGTTGACCCACCTCAGACTCCCAACCTGCAACACGGGATGCACTTTCAAAGTTTCACAATTCCCCAACATGGTGGAAACAGCTTTGCCATGAACCATCTGGACTGACCTCATGCCCCACTTTTGGGTCACGACCCACCAGTTTAAGACCACTGCTCTAAACTCATTTCAAACATTTACAGTCCCATGCCCAGGCCATCAGTCCCATTTCTGCAGCCAAGAGAAGATGAGTTCTGCAATCTATATAAATTGTATAATTTTTTGTTTGGTATAATTCTGCAGTTTTAAAAATTAATTTGCATCAATTGTTTGGGGTTTTCTTGCCATTAAAAGGGGGCAAGGAACTATGTGAGGCAAAGAAGTTCTGCTCCCAGCCATTGGAGATTGTATTCAGTCGCTCCTCTGGGCTTCTGAGACTTCAGTAGTAATTGCCTTTTAAGCATATCTTCTAGGCCACTAGGGCTAGGAAGTTACTTAAAAAATAAATATTGAAAACAGTTTCCAGAGATTCCCAGTCTAGCATGCTCCCACTATCATGGCAGACAAATAGCACTGGCTATACCCTACCCCTGATTGCTGACACCTCCCTTCTTATCTGTGGAGTACTAATGCTGACGCAGTAGCATTGCTTGCTTTACTGTTACCCTGAAGTCGAAAGGAGAAATAATCCTAATTTCATATATGTAATGATGGGGTGTAAATGTGCTGTTACCACCCAGTAAGGAGTGAAAAACACAATGACCCCATTCAGAAGACACCTTAAACCACGGTTTTAACCACGGTGGTTAAGCCAGAAAGCTAGGCCGTGTTCAGAAGACATCTTAAATCATGGCTTTAACCAAGGTGAATAAGGCTTTCTGGCTTAACCACCATGGTTAAAGCTGTGGTTTAAGGTGTCTTCTGAACACAGCCCGACTTTCTGGCTTAACCAACATGGTTAAAACCGTGGTTTAAGGTGTCTTCTGAATTGGGCCACTGAAAATGTCAGCTCAGCCACTGTGAAAAGGGTAAACTCAAGTGTTAGTAATTATTAGGAAAGGGGCTGAAAATATAACAGCAAGTACCCTAATGCCATTACTGTCAGTTTAGCTGTGCCTTACTCAACCTGGCACCATCCAGATGGGTTGGAGTATAACCCCCATCACCTCATGCATGACAGTCAATTGACATGCTGGCTGGGGATGATTGGGGTTGTAGTCCAGAACTACTGGAGGGTCACCAGCTTGGAGAAGGCTGCTGCTGCATACAATTCCGGTCACTCCGACTCAAAAAGAGCTTTGTAGAGTTTGAGAAGGTACAGAGCAGAGTAAGTAAAATGGGGTACTGAAAAAGATAAAGAGACTGAGGCAACGTAGGTCAGAGTAAAGATGATGAAGTGGTGATACATTGGAGGTTTTGGAATAGTATGAATGACATGAAGAGAGTGGACAGAGATAAATTATTCTCTTGCAAAACTCTGGGATTTATGGTCATGTATTAGAACTGAATGATACAGGACAAACAAAAGGAAGCTGATGGAGTTGAAGTCCAAAGACTCTGGAAAGCATCAGCTTGTGGAAGGCTGCATCATAATTATGCCTGTCTAGTAAGTGTCCTGTGTATCTCCTTGGCCAGTATTTATTTATTTATTTTATTTTATTACATTTATATACCGCCCCACAGCCGAAGCTCTTGGGCGGTTTACAACAATTGAAAATGGTAAACATTAAAAGTATACAAAATTTAAAAAACATAAAAAACAGTGTAAAAACAACAGTATCCATTTAAAAACAACAATTCTGGGTAATGGAGACAGAGTAATGTCTCCGTTATCTTCCAGTAATGGAGACAGAGACCTCATTCACACATAATGCTAAGCCAGGACTCCTGGCTTACTGTGAACGAACAGCATGTTGTGGGTAGAACAGGAAGGGATACCCTTGACCAGATAAAACAAACCAGGAAGATGTCTGTGCCCAGGATCCTAGTTTGTTGCTCTCAAGCAAGCCAGGATTCATAAGTCATCAACATTCATTGTCCAGGCTCAGACAACACTACAAACTGTGGTTAATTAGAAGTGGAAGCTTCCACACTCCTCCTTGGCAGGGAGAGAGGAGCGTGCAAGCCCAAGGCTCACTGCAGTTTGTTGTTCAGGCACGGCACACTAAGCCATGGTCTAGCGTGACTTGTAAATGTGGCTCTGTATGCGCTATCATAAAACAGCAAAGTTGTTGCACTTTTGATCCTTTGCAGTCATGTTGTTTTAAACACTTCCAGTGCCTCTGAATCTGTGTGATACTGAAATTCTAAAGGTTCTGCTTTCCTGTCCAGCCATGTTTCATCAATGCTCCCTCCCTATACCCTTTGCCAAGAAGTGCCCGTGGTTCCCATTGCCTGCCAGCTCCTTCTGCCACATGCCAGCTGTCATCTCTATACAGATGCCGTATCAGGGAGGCGGTTGCCTTCTCAGATATTTTCAGGGCCCCTGCCGAAAACCTCCTCCTCCTCCTCTTCCTCCCACTCACTTGCATTTCTGTATCTTAGCCCCTGCTTCCAGATGCCAGACACCACGCTTCCACCTGGAGGGATTTCGGCCAGAAGTTGCGCCTACTTATACAGTACATGTGGCCAAAGGGGAATTGCCCGCTGCAGGGGCTGGTGATCTTCTGCCTGATGCTTATGGGGCTGGAACGTGCCATCAACGTCTTTGTGCCCATCTTCTACAAGAATATTGGTAAGCAGAGTGGGGAGCGGGGGCTTCCAGGGAGGCAGAGACCCAGGGAGGCATGGGGCAGCTGGCATAATATAAATGCTAGGGTTTCTTAAGGGGCTGTTTTAGAATAGTGGAGTAAGGGCAGATCAGATTGCTTAGCTGTAGCTCAATGGTAGAGCAAATGCTTTCCATGCAGAAGGTCCCAGGTTCAATCCCCAACCTCTCCAGAAAGGGCTAGAAAAATAAGTCCTGCATTAAACCCTGGAGAGTCACTGCCAGTGACCATCAACAGTGCTGGGCTAGATGGACCAAGGGACTGACTCAAGCTTAGGCAGCTTCCTATGTTACTGTGACTGAGACTGCGTTCGGACAATGCAATAGTCAATGGTGGGTTTAGTCAATGTCATGGTTGATTATCGAGGGGGTACTCCCCACACAACGTCATTATAATCAACCGTGGTGTGGATTAAGGCCAGAGTCAAGTTGACTATTAGTCAATGGTGCATTTGTTTGACACATCCCCCCCCTCTCTCCCCCCCAGTCCTCCCACTGGTATCCCATTAGCCATTGCAAGTTCTGTCAGCTGGACTAGAGTGGCAGCTGCTGTTTTGTTTGCTCTTGCCAGGGGACTCTGTAGTTGCTGAAAATAACCAACTGTGTGTGAAGAAATAGTCAACGGTGCCCGACTCACAACACGATAACCAACAGTTGTTGACATATTCAACTCTGCACAGTGTTGGTTATTTGCATTGGTTATTTTGGCCGAATAGCCAACCATAGTGTGAAAAGGCCCTGACAGACAACACAATAACCAACCATTGACTATTTAACCCACTGTTGACTATTTAACCCACCATTGGTTATCATGTTGTCTGAACCCAGTCAGAACGTGAGTAACGTCCTCTGTTTTGACTAATATTCCAAATTGGCCAGCAGAGGGTGATCTTATGCAGACATTTGCAGGGTGCAGTGGATTTACAGAAAGGAAAAGTTGGGTTGCTTCATGTAAGCCAGGAGCCTCCTAATAGGCACCGATACTCGCCTGAGGGAACTGCAGCCAACTGGCAGCTCTTCTGGGCGTGGGTCCTTATCAGACACTTGTTTTGAAGCACTAAATGTTGGATGCACTCACTCCAAAATGGGATGGTCGAGGAGGCCCTTGAGCACCCTCGTTCCCTAGGGTCAGCGACTGCCTGCAGAGCCCTTGACGCGCTTAGGAGACATGGTTTGGCATGTCCAGCACACTGCGCCATGAGGACTCCACACCTGGAGAGAGAGAGAGAGAGAGAGAGAGAGAGAGAGAGTGCCAGGTGCTGAGCTGTGTGGAGTTCCTGACCTGTGCTGCTTCCCTTTGCCTGTTGCGATGACACAGCGGCAGGGGGAGGAGCCATTTCTCCATCGATTCCTCCCCTCCTGGCACTGAAATGCAACTACCTAAAATGTGAGGGAGCAGCCATTGCTCAGTGGCAAAGCACCTGCTTTATGTGCAGAAGGGCTGAGATTCGATCTCTGGCATTTCCAGGTAGAGATGAAACCCTGGAGAGGTGCTGCCAGTCAGTGTCAACACTACTGGGCTAGACGGACCCAGGGTCTGGCTCAGTATAGGTCCACTTCCTATGTTCTTATGTTACCCCTCTTGGGAAAGTGTGGCTGTTTCTACTGGGACCATGTACTTGCAGCATGTCCTTTTGGGGATGGCGCCAGTGAGTAAATGTGAATGCAGGATGATTGGATACATTGCACACCTCTTGCCCTGTTGCTCCCCGTTCCTCTGGTCCCTCAGAGGCACCCCACACGTTGCGAAGGATGGGGCAGTAGACTCGGGTAGTGAGATCTTGGCTGTGCCACTTTAGGCTGCAGGGTTGGGGGAGGGGGGGTCATATTTTTGAAAGCTCCCTTGTCTAATAAAACCCTTTATGTAGCATATGGCAGAGACAGCGAGAGAGAAGTTAGAGTGCTTCCTGGTGAGGCTTTTATCCTGCAACCATCCTGCATTATTCAGGGAATTCTGTCTGGGCGGGAGGGTATCCTGACAGCGACATACTTGATTTGTAACTCTCTTGTGTTTTCCCACTGCTTTTGTCTTCCGCCACCCCCAAATCTGTTAAGGAGGAAAAGACGGAATGGGTGCACAATGCCTGTGGATTGGCCGTCCTACGGGCTCTCCGTCTGGAAGCACCCAGAGGGAGAGGTGTTTTGCATAGCCCACTCTCTGATGTGCTGGCTTCAGAAATAGGACACACACACACACACACACACACACTCCTGCCTGCACTCTGCTGCCATGGTTCAGTCTACAATACTGCCACCCCTTTTGCATGGTGTCTAGATCAGGGGTGGGCTACTTGGGGCCTTCCAGGTGATTTGAACGCGCACCAGCCCTAGCCAGCGTAACCAGTGCTGAAGGGTGATGGCTAAAACATCTGAAGGGGAGGGGCACAAGGGGTGTAGAACACCTCTCACTTCCATCAAGCGATTTCCCTGCCTTCCTTTCCGCTTCCTCCTCCAGGCCCACCTCTTCAGCAAAGCCTTCCCCAACCTGCTGTGGCCTCCCCTGACCTGTGTTTCCTCTGTCACCTAACACACCCCTACCTCGCCTCCACGGCAAACGCCTGACCCCTTTCCTGCCTCCCTCCCTCCTTTGTCCATCCTGGGGGCACGATATGACTCTTGAGTTTCGGAACATGTTTAATAAGAGTAGAGGAAGAGCTGTTTTCCCAGCTGAATCTGCAAACTCAGGGTGAGCCGCTCAGATGGCATCACGGGTGTGTGTGTGGTGGTGGGGGGAGTGCTTTTGTCTCTGGAGGCGTGGGGGAATTTCATGGCCCTCGTAGGTCTCCCCAATACTCTCCCAGAGGCTTCTGCCCTGAGCCCTGCTGTGACCTCCCATCCTGCGTACTCCCAGGCTAACTCTGTGTGGAGCTTTGGGGGTGGGGGAAGGAGGGGAGCAGCTTGCAGAGGGTGGGGTGGGGGGGCTCCCTTTGTTAGCAGAAGCCGCTGGTGTGTGCCAGGTTCCCATGCCCCGGTGGGCGGTGCGAGTGCCAGCTCAGGGCAGCTATTGAGAGGTGCCTGAATAGGGGAGGATGGACTCTGGACCTGCCTTTCAGCCCTGACTTTTAGACTTTACAAAGGCGTCACTGCAGGCGGGAGGCACGGCACGGCGAGCTGCATGCACAATGGCTTAATGGGAATGGAGCTGGGAGCGGGGAAGTCTCTGCCCTACATGCTAAGCAGCTGCCGGGCAGAAGAGGGGCTTCTCGGCCCCACCTGGGAGAGTCTGCGTCCTCCCCCCAGTCTTATCCGGATGCCCCCACCCACCACACTGGCGGCTGCTCCTGCCGGTCCTGTGCCCTAATGCTCACCCTTGCTGCTGTAGGGACTTAAAGCATCTAAGTGCCCCTGCACTGCTGGGTCACAGCAAGGGTTCACCCAGCTCAGCAGCCCGTCTTGCCAAGGGAGCATGATGGGGGACTCTTATGTTTGAGTTCATTCCCAGTATCTGGTAGACAGAGGTGTCTCTACTCATAGGAAGCTGCCTTGGTCCATCTAGCCCACTACTGTCGACACTGGCTGGCAGCAATGGCTCTCCAGGGTCTCAGGTGGAAGTCTTTCCTAGCCCTACCTGGAGATGCCGGGGATCGAACCCGAGACCTCCTGCATGCAAAGCGGGGGCTCTGTCGCTGAGCCACGGGCCACTCCCTGAAGGTGGATGTTCTGCTTTCGGCTCTCACAGCGTGTAGCCAGACCCTCAATATAGTCACTTGATTTTCATATATGTATTATCTGATTCTTCTCTCTTAATCATGTATGACCCTGGCCTTTACAATACCCTGTGGCAATGAGTTCCATAGGCCAGTTATGCACTGTGTTGTAGTGCCTGGGTGGGGTTGGGGGCGTTGGGGGGAATCATTCAGCTGCTTATCAGTCCCCCTGAATGGAATCCACTTCTAGAAGCTGAGTCCTTTAAGAAGTCTTAGGCCAGAGGGATGCTATCTGGACCAGGGGTGGGGGTTTGCTAATGTTTAGCTCATCATTCTACATAGTTTAGATCTACATCTGAGTTTCTGCAGGAGTTTCCCAGCTCCCTGCATCCCTCCTTTCTTAGACTTGCAGGGGCCCCCATATCTTGCCCTGACCTTTATTATTCATCGAATACACTGGCTGTACCAGATGCTGCTGTGTTGCAAAACCCTAGTCTTGTCTGTCGGCATACAGAGCCCCATGTGAATGGGTGGTTATGCTGCTGGCCCTACTTGTTTCCTTCTCAGTGGGAAAACAAGTGGTTACAGGTGTCGTGAAATTCAGTGAATGAGGAAGGGTGATGGAGCCATCAAAGCTTACATGACTGCTGAACCCCAGAAGAGGTTCCACTGCTCTTCCTCCTCCTCTCTCTCTCTTTGTGCCACACCGTGTCAGGAGCTGTGGGCAGAGTTGAAACGTAAGCCTGGCATTTACTCTGGGAGGCCTGGGTTGCAATCCCATCTCTGCCAGAGGGCTCATCTTAAGTGTCCTCAGCTGACTCTGCATTGCTCAGCCTCAGGTTCTCCATACTGAAAAATGGGAACGGCCTCCCTCCACCGGGTAGTGTATTTAGTATTTATTTATTTATTGCATTCCTATGCCACCCAATAGCCGAAGCTCTCTGGGCGGTTCACAATCAAGGGTTGCAACTGGGTTCTTTGAAAAGGGAAAAAACCACACCAAAGAAATGCAATACTGGTTAGCAGGCGTGAGGTCCAGGTGGCCCAGTCCTTATTTGGATGCCCACCTTTTCCCACAAGGCTCACTTGACCTGTACTTTCTCTGCCACCCAAATGCACCTGTATCTCATCCCTGGTAAACCTGCCTCCCTCTCAGCAATGCCTTGTCCATCCCGCGTGCATGATGTGACTTCTGTGTTTTGAAACATGTGAAATAGGAGTAGAGGAAGGAGTGCATTCCCCGCTGAATCTGCAAACTCAGGGGAACCGCTCAGATGGCATCACAGAGCCCAGTTTCTACCTGTGCTTGAGAACAGGGTAGATTAATGCTCCCTGCCATGTGCAGGCTGAAGTGGGACGGGATGGGGGGGAGGGGGATTTCTCTTCTCCCCCCCCCAATGCCGCCAAGTAGAAAGAATGAAAGGCAAAGGAGGGGCACTCCCACATGGGGTCACCCACCCTGCCAGTTAGGATTATCCAGCAAAGTGCCGCTGGCGGGGAAGGAACAAGGAGCCTTTGTGTGCCCGGCCTGGTCTCCCAGCAGCCCAGCAGGGGGTTGGGGGTGGGATCCTTGTTGCTGTGTGGTTCCTTGAAAAGGGAATAAAGGCACCCAGGAGATTCCACCGGTGTCTCTCCAAGCAAAGGAGAGTGAGCGGCTCTGGGGCAAGATGAGTACGAGGTATGCAAAACCACCCCCACCCACCCCTCAAAAAACCCCTCAAAACCACCCAGTGAGGGTGACTGGCAGAGGAGAGTCCCATGTAGGGAGAGCAGGATCTGACCCCAGAGTATGACACTTCAGCACTGCAGTGCCTGGTGGGCTCTGAGAAAGAATACCTTTGTTTCAGTATTTCTGTGAAAAAAAAATGATAAGCTGCCCTTTGTCTGGAAAGGATCCTTGGTGGTGTCCGTATAATGACAGAAGGACAAATGCAGTATAGCAACCATGATAATAATAATAATAATAATAATAATAATAATAATAATAATAATAATAATAATAATAAAAATACAAGACAAGAGACATAAAAAATATTTAACCAGCAAACCAATGAACAAATTATTATTAAATTTAAAATGCCTGGATAAACAGGAACATTTTGATTTGGCTCCGAAAAGAGCACTGGGTCAGTTCCTTGTGTCTGTCTCACAGGAGGGGGTTCCAGAGTCGGAGCAACACCACACAAGGCCCTCCCTTTTGTAAATACACAATGTATTTCGCCCACTGATTGTACTCAAGAGACCTAGTTCGCACAACACCAACAGCCCACCTTGGCTTAATCTACTCGCAGGGGCTGTCATGTTGTGCCAGTTGCCTGTGGGTGCCATTTTTGCATGGTCCCCGGCTTGCCATGGCTTGTCGTGTCATGCAAACCTAGGTGGCAGGGTTTGTTTGAGGCCTAGACAACCCTCAAATAATCCTAAAACAAGCCACAGGTTTTTTGAGGGTTGTCAAACCCTCAAACGGCCCCTGCCACCTGGGTTCACACAGCACACACTACAGCAAGCCAGGCGCCCGGCACAACACGTCAGCCCCCGTTGGTAAATTAATTCATGGTGGCCTGTTGCGGCACACGACAGGCCCAGTGAAGGACCTCCTCTGAAGATCTGAATGCATGGCAGGACGATGAAAAACAAGGCCCAAAGCTGGTGTTTTCAAATCAAAAGGATTTGGGGGTGGGATCCTGGGATAAATGTGGAGACTCACCAGCAGGGGGGTCACTTCCCACCCATCAAGCTCTTTCCTGTCTTAACAGCAACCATCCAGAACTGATGATACATTCTAACCCTCCACCCCAACCCCTGAATCAAACCCAGGTAGCTTCTCTTGGCTCTTGCTCATAAAAATACCACCCAAACTGTAGCAGGGATGCAGTGTTTACTGGATGTGTTTACCCCTTGTTGTTTTATTACCCTGTTGTTTATATGTCGTGTGCATGTGTATCCACTCATATGAACAATAGGGTAATAAAACAACAGGGTAAACATATCCAGCTAATTGTAGGGACTGCCTTCAGTAAAATCTAAACCGCGTTAGTTGGAATTTTGTGGCCTCTTCTTTGGGTTACCCATCCCACGTCCAATAGCCAGCCTACAGTAATTTCTTGAGATCTAGAGAGTTTTGAAGATGGATTGCTGGAGGGGGGAAAAACATTTTCACTTGCCGGCAGCAAAAACGGGCCATAAGGAGGAAATGATCCAAATCCAAACAACCATAAGGGACTTCTTAAATGCAATAGCACTACAATCAGAACCTCATATACATACACTTAGAATTTACTCTGTGTGTTTTAAAAAACACTTGTACAAACATGCGTATCCCTAGACTAAGTAACAATGCACAATTGGGAACATGTATCAATGAACAATATCCATAGTGTACATTGATACGTGTTCACAATTACACATGTGCATGTTTATATGTGTGTATTTCAAAATGCTCAAGAGTACATTCTGAGCGTATGTTTTATGGGGTTCCGATTCCGGTGTTATCGTACACAGGAAGGGAAAGGCAGAAAGGAGGGGGAGCGTGCTATTTTGCCCGTTTTCAATTCCACTCATGAAACAGGCCGTTGCCGATTTGTGACACACACACAAGGGGCTTTAAGGTGAGGTCAGCAATTGATATATGAGTTGTGGGAATGGGTTACGGGTCTGCACATTGGCAAGGGAGGCGCAAGGGAGTCAGGTTAGGTTTGTGTGGCTCAGGATTAGGGCCTTCTCAGACTGATTCTGCTTGTCCCCCATTCTCCAGTGAACGAGCTCACGGACGGGGTTGCTTGGCGTATCCTCCTTCGGACTGTCTGCGTCTACGCGGCCCTCAAGTTCCTCCAGGGAGGAGGTGCTGGTGAGTCAGTCTTGTGTGTGGAGACCATGAGCTTGTGCGTCTGTGCTGCTTCCTCTCCGTTTCTAACCTCCCTGCCCACTGAGAAAACAGATCATTCCTTTAATCCAAACTTATTATTATTATTATTATTATTATTATTATTAATAATAATAATAATAATAATAATATAGCGCCATCAATGTTCATGATGCTGTACAAAACTTGTTTCTCTGCTGTCCAGCCACCCCCTGTCACCTAGCAAAAACAGACTTGTTCAACCCCAGAACCCAAAGCAAGGGCCTGTCTCCTACAACCTCCACATGAGAAATCCAAACAGGTGTACCTTCCTTGAGAAACCTGGCTTTAGGGCCCTTGGTAGCTCTTCCTCTAGCCGTCT
Organism: Elgaria multicarinata webbii; assembly: GCF_023053635.1. Taxonomy (NCBI): domain Eukaryota; kingdom Metazoa; phylum Chordata; class Lepidosauria; order Squamata; family Anguidae; genus Elgaria; species Elgaria multicarinata. Next base: position 76,182,226 of record NC_086172.1, on the reverse strand, counting down.
TCTGTGATGCTACCAGAAGGCTTCCTCTTGCTAGTGCTGCCACTGTGGTGGGAAGGATATTGGGGGCTCTGTGTGAGCGTGCACATGCAAGGGCAGGGCAGGTCCTGGGAGAGCAAGCTCTGCCTCCAGTGCGCACGCCCAGCTTGTTAGGAACATGATGCTCCACAGAGTGAAGCAAATATGATTCTTAGGGGGCGGGAAGAGCAGGGGCCTTGGCCAGCTTCAGCCAACCCTACAAGTAGCACATGGAAGTGGACCACCTCAGGCAGCAGATTTTGAGTAGGGATAGGTGAGAAACGTGTTCACGTTCCAGTGCGAATTTACCCAGCACACACTTCCCAAACCTAAACACAAACTGGAACACAATTAGACACTGAAATCCCTTACTTTCCCAAAGTTTGTGATGCAGTTCCAACCCCCATCCTCAAAGCATTCGTTTGGGGAAAGCGCTTGCAAAATATGCATACGCGTGAAACCATGCGTTCAAAAATGCATCCATTTGGGGGAATGTGCACGAAAACACGTATTCAGTGGAAAAATCACTGGCAAAAAATATGTACATTTGGAGAGAAAAAGTGTATTTTGAAAAATGTGCGTGGAAATAGGTATGAAGTTTTGTGTTGGCTAAAAAAATTAAGGAAAGAGGACGGAATGAACTTAGCAGTAGAAAAAGGAGAAGCTGAGCAAAACTGAGCTTGTGAGATCTGCCCATCCCTAATTTTGGGAATGATGAAAGGGCAGCAAAATGTCAGGTATTTTAGTTGATTGAAATAATGGTCAGGGAGGGATGGGGAAATCCGCCGGCCCCTCCATAGTGCAGGACTGCTGAGGTCTGAGCCTAGATGACTAGCTGGCTACTTATCTAGCCCTGAAGCTCAGTAATCCAGCACTGTAGCGTCGTTGTCATGTAGAGCTGACTGCTGAGGCTTGGGGCCAAGCAAATATGGAGCTGCTTATTGGACTTGAAGGTGAGTGGTCCGGATTAGCCAGAGGAGAGGGATGGCAGAGCTGCAGGGCGGGCAGGAATTGGGGTCAAGAGATGTACGTGCAAGCACGTACACGTGCGCCAAATTGTAGGAAACTTTAAGCTGTTCAGAGCTCTGCTCCCCACTGCAGCTGAAGGAGTCCATGGGGAGGGATAAATTAATACCAAACACATTTTCTCTCGTACTAATGAATTCACCCCCCACCCACCCACCCTAGGACTCCTTTAGCTTCAAAGAAGTCAGGGCCCTTAAAAGCATATAACATCCTGGAGTGGCAGAGAGGGAACGACCCTAATCCTATTCCGCTGGGATATTATAAACTGTCAAGGGCTAATGCACCCCCCCTCCCCTTGCAGATTTTCTTTTTCCAAACTGGCCTCCTCAACAACCCATGGCTCGATTGAGCATTTGATAGGTCTTAGAAGTCATTGAGCAGAAGTGTGGGAGCCATTTGGAGGTTTCTTTTTTCTGTTTAATTTACAAATAGAAATCCTTTCTGTATCCCTGAGAGTCCACAGTCTGCTCAAAGGGAGGCAGCAGAGAACCAAACGGTTTCAGCTCCCAACTGGGACAGGCCCTTAAGAAGCTGAACCACAACGTCTAGAATGAACTCTTGTTCTGTGCTCTGGATGCAACTCCAAAGCTCTAGATCAGAGGTGCTGAACCTCTTTCAACCCAAGGACCGAATTCCGTTCTGGAGATGTCTCGGGGGGGGGGGGGGGCAGGGGGAGGTCAAAGATCCCAGCATCTTTTTATCTTAGTTACTGCCAGGAACGAAGCCTTGGGAGCCTTTTAGAATGGGGGGAAATAGCATGAAAGCTGGGAATCCACCAAACAGTGGCTGGTTAGGGGAAGGGCCGGGGCTGAGAGGAGGGGGAGGGGCTATCCAAAGGGAGAGGATGGTAGAGAACATTTGTCACCTCCGTCTGGGTTGCAACTCTTGTTCCAGGTGAGGTCGGTGAGACACATGGGTTTTCATCCGACCCCTAAGCACACCCGCACCCCTCCTCTCCACAGGGTCCACTGGCTTCATTAGCAACATGCGCACCTTCCTCTGGATCCGGGTGCAACAGTTCACCAGCCGCGAAATCCAGGTGCAGCTCCTCAGGCACCTCCACAGCCTGTCTCTTCGCTGGCACCTGGAGCGCAAGACGGGCGAGGTGTTGCGCAGCGTTGACAGAGGCACGAGCAGCATCAACAATCTACTCAGGTACGTGGGGCACCTCTGGCTGGCGGGGAGCCGCCTCAGCCTTTGGGCAGCTGGCTCACAGGTACCTGGCATTCAAGCATCCTGTTAGGGTGGGGAGGCCGGGGGCGGGAGGGGCTTGCAGACCACGTGGCCTGACCCTTCCCAACTTCCTATCCTGCAGCTACATCGTCTTCAGCATCTTCCCCACAGTGGCCGACATCATAATTGCTATTGTGTATTTCACCTCAATGTTCAGTGCCTGGTTCGGTCTCATCATCTTCCTCTGCATGAGCCTCTACCTGGGTGAGTGCTTGGGACGAGGGGAGTGGGGAGTTAGGGGCGGGGTGGGTGGGGAGGGGGAGGTTTATTTGTGTATTACATTTTTAAGCCGTTCAACAGCCCCAAGTTCTCTGGACGGTGGTTCCAATGAAAAACGTGAAAATGCAAAATGGCAAGAAAACAAGTCAAATAAAAACAAAACGAGATAAGTCTGATAAAACCCAAGATAAAACCAGTGGGAGCACATAATAAAAGTAAGAGTACATAATAAAGTAAGAGCACATAATAAAAAACCAGCCAAAGGGTTTAAACGATATCAAAGATCTGCGGGCTTGAAGAACAGTTCCTAAAATGCCTGGGAAAATTAAAAAAGAAAAAGGTCTTCATTTGGTGCTGAAAAGACTGGAGACTTTCCGCTGTCTCAGCAGTTCTGGGACAGAGCCCCATAGCTCAGGGGTGGTGGATCCTCTGGCCCATGAGCCAAATCCAGCCTTCCTGGGGTCCCAAGCTAGCCCTCTGGGGTTATCCAGATGGCCCTGTCCCGTTTCCCCAAAGCACGGATCATTTTGCACAGTCCTTTCCCCCATTGTAAAAGCTTGCAGTGCCTCTCCTATAAGGGTTAGATACTGGCAGCAAGAGCTTTCAGCTAGCGTGTGCTGGTGTTCGTTGTGTTTTTGGCCCCACCCCTTTTTCCTTTGGCCCCGCCCACTCCAGGAATTGAGGGGGCAGATGTTTCTCTGAAACTGAATTCGGCCCTTGAGCTGAAAAAGGCTCCCCACTCCCACCATAGCTCCCCACTCCCACTGTGGGTGTCAGGCCTTGTACCTAGTGGGTAAATTTATTAGGAAATGGTTTGAGAATGTCAGATATTCTTTGCAAGCGTATTTCTGTAAGACGTTCCCATGGGAGTAGCTGGTTCACTCCTCTGTTTGCATAGGGGAAAGTTCCAAGAGATTAGACTCCCTTCAGGTGGGAAGAGATGTTCATTGCTTAAATAAAGCTTTGTAGATTACTAGCAAGCCTCGTTATTGCCTCCCAAGAAGGCAGGAGGTTTTCTGAGAAACAGGACAGCAGAGCAGGGATGAGTAGCTGAGCTGGGACTGCAATACACCTGCATCCATTCTGCGAGGAGGAGGAGGAGGAGAAGCTGAGTAAATTCTGCAAAGCAGGCAGATATGTGTATGCGTGTGCTTGATTTACCTTGGGTTGAATCCTGGCTATATTAATCATGCTTTAATCCAATTTAAACTAATGGGACTAATTTATTGACTTATTAATTACATTACTATACCTCCCAATAGCCGAAGGTCTCTAGGTAGTCCGCAAAATTAAAACCACAAAATACAGCATAAAATGCAATATAAATTATGCTAGTTTAAAGCTACAGTATGAAAGTGCAACAGGAGTCAAACCTAGCAGCAGTGCAGAGATTTAAAATGCAGTAGCAGATTTAAAACAGCAGAGATAAAAAAAACAATGGAATGTTAAAATGCTAAAAATGCCTGGGAAAATAAAAAGATCTTCACCAGGTACCAGAAAGAGCACAACATAGGCACCAGGCTAACCTTTCTAGGAAGCTCATTCCACAACCTGGGTGGCACAGCAGAAAAGTCCCTTTTCCTGGTAGCCTCCTGCCTTACTTCTTTTGGCAGGGGCTCTCGGAGAAGAACCTCTGAAGATGACCTTAGGGTCTAGGCAGGTACATATCGGAGGAGACGATCCTTTAGGTAACCTGGCCACAAGCCATTTAGGGCTTTGAATGTTAATATTCACACTTTGAATCAGCCCAAGAAAGGGACTTGCAGCCAGTGCAGCTGGGAAAGTACTGATTAATATAATCACGTTGGCCAGTCCCCATTAGTCATGACATGCATATGTTTACCTGCGAGATTTCCTCTTCTACTAGCCTTGGAAGGCATGCAGATGTATTTAAGACCCTGCTCAGCTACCCTTCTGCCCCGCAGCTTCTGAGAATATCAATAACGCTTTGTCTACATGCCTTTGAGATACCTTCATAAGGCCTAGAGACCTGTTTTAGTGATTTAGGGCCTCTCTCTTTCCCCACAGCGTTGACCATTATCATGACCGAGTGGCGAACCAAGTACCGCCGGGAGATGAACACTTGTGACAATGCAGCCAGGTCTCGCGCAGTTGACTCGCTTCTCAACTTTGAGACGGTACTCAGAACCTCCACGCCCTGAGGCTGCTGTGTGGGGAGAACGGGCAGGGCGAGCAGATGCCCAGAAGCCTCTCTGGCCGGCTTTCTTGCTCAGAGTGCCTAGAAGGGATATGACTCCGGGTTTTGGATTGGTGGAGGAGGGGATCACACTGAACCCACCAGCCGGGTGCATGTCTTTGGTTTATAGGGAAAAGCTGGATGGCTTAAGAGTGGGGAAAGCCCACCCTGCCACTGACCAATCCCTGGTCTGTTTTATTGCAGGTGAAATATTACAACGCTGAGAACTATGAGGCCAGGCGCTTCAATGATGCTATTGTCAAGTACCAGGTAGAGAAGGACCACGATGTGGGGATGGGTTTTGTTTCTTCCATGCATCCTTTGGGATGCACTGTTTTCTTCACCACAAATAAATTCATGGAAAGAAAATGTGGAGTTAGGAAAAGGCCCGATAACATAGGAACTGAGCCATAGAGTGCCAGAGACGTTCCCAGGGGATTCCCTGATGCTGACATGTTTGTCAAAGACCATCATACCTCTCTGTCCAGCAGCAAACAGCATCAGCTACTCAAATGCTGCTCTCCTCTTGAGTTGGCTGACTAGATGTGGAGGCAGCAGAAGCAAAGCAAGCTCAGAGCAAGTTCTGAACATAGGGGAGAGTGTATGCTGGCTCACTGCTATAACAGTAGAGAAGGGACATGATCCTTTATGGGCTAGAATATCTCTTTCCTGTAAGTAGGGAAAGAACCAGATCCAGATGGGATGATCTTGGTTCACAAACCTGCCGGCATTGAGTAGGGGGCAGCAGAAGTCAGGCTGGTCATTGGGTTTTTTTTTAATATTAGAATCCCAAGATCCATCAGCTAGGTGCAAAAGATGTACACGTTGCAGAACTAGGTGCCTCTGAGCGCGTTCTGAGTTTAGGAGCTGTGAATGGAGCAGTCCTTCCACATACAAATCCACTCCTGGTTACCCCAAACTTCCTTCATTTCAACAGTGTAATTTAGGCCAGGAGAGGAGTCCTTCTCTTTCTGCTGTTGGGACTCAGAGACTCATGACGATCTGCTGCAGATCAGCCACAGACCTACCAGTGGGGTCCCAGTTTATCTTCTGCCCACCTCTTGGTGTGGAGGACCAGAGGTGGAGAGTGGTGGGAGGCGCATATCTGCGTGATCTAAACCTCCTTGCAGAGGGGGGCAGGGGGGCTCACCCCCTTTCCCCCTCCTTGGGGTAACATTGCCCAGCTGTGTGGAGGCGAGAGGGGAATAAGAACCGGCAGAGTGTTTCCGGGGCTGTGCTGGAGAGGCCCACTTCCTTCCCTCCTCCTCCTGGCAGGTCTCAGAATGGAAAGTCAACGCGTCGCTGGCACTGCTGAACCAAACGCAGAACCTGGTGATCGGGTTGGGGCTGCTGAGCGGATCCCTGCTGTGTGCATACTATGTGACCAAGAAGAAGCTCCAGGCAAGTCCCTTCCCATTGCAGCACCCGCGGAGTCAGTGGCTTCCAGCTTACATGTCACTCTTGCTATGTATAGAACATAGGGAGCGGACTTGTACTGAGTCAGACCATGGGTCCGTCTAGCCTAGTGTTTCCAATACTGACTGGCAGCAGCTCTCCAGGGCTTCAGGCAGGAGTCTTTCCAGCCTACCTGGAGATGCCGGGGATCAAACCTGTGACCTTCTGTCTGCATGGCCTGTCCCTACCATTGAGCTACAGCCACAGTTTGTGGAGCAGCTGACTACATGAATTATCTCTCATTGTATGGAGTGTTTCCTTGCCAGTGCCAACCAACACCACAAAATCTAGTAGTCACTTGGTAATTGTTCACACAATGGCACCAATCTGGAGAAACAGAGAGCCACTTTCTCCATGTTGTGACAGCTGCCATGTGGGAGTTGTTTCCGCTGGCCTTTGGGCTGCAAGTGAAGCCCTGGATTTCTTCAGAATGAACCCAGGCAGCTGACACTAGACACACAGGAGCACATGTTTCTCAATGTAGTAACTGCTAGGGATGGGTGAGAAATTCATTCACTATGCAATTCCGTTGTGGCTTGAGCTTTGCAAATTTGCACTTCATGAACTAGAACACAGTTACATTTTTAAATCCATGCCTTTCTGAGGTTTGTGAGGCAGCCTACCAAAATTATGTGTACATTTGAAGAAGTGTGCATGAACCAAATATACAAAAATGTGTATATTTAGAAAGTGTTTACACAAAAATCCTTGATTCAGTGAAAAAATCAGCAAAGAATGCATACATTTGAAAACGTGCACCAAAAATGTATTCATTTGAAAAAATGCATAGAAAAATGTGCATATTTCAAAAAATGCACACAAAAATATGTCCAGATTCTTGTGCAGACTAAGAAGCTTTTTCAAAGTGATGTGGAAATGGGACAGAAAGGACTTAGCAGTGGAAACACGAGAACTTGTGCAAAATCGAGTTTGAGAAGTTTTCCCATTTCTACTCAATCGTCATGGTCTTGGGATAGCTGTGGTGTGTTTTAGGTCCCATGAAAAGCTAGGAAGGCCTGCAGGTGGGAGGCTGTGGTGAGGACTGTGAAGGTGGAAGGGTTTGCCGCTTAAGAGCCATGAAGGAAGGCTATTGGGAGAGGCCGTGGCTCAGTGGCAGAGCACCTGCTTTGCATGCAGAAGGTCATAGGTTCAATCCCTGGCTTTTCCAGGTAGCATTAGGAAAGACTCCTGCCTGAAACCCTGGAGAGCCGCTGCCGATCAGTGTTGACAATGCTGCGTTAGATGGACCAAGGACGTGTCTCAGTATTAGGCAGCTTCCTATGTGGCAGAACATAGTCCGATTAAGTTGTAGGACGGGATGGCTGGAGACGGCGTTGGGGGGTGGGGAGCATAAGCGCTTTGCCATTTCTGAAAAGTCTTTGTGAAGGCTAATTCGTGTTCTCCGAGTTCAGCGCTGAGTGGAGGTTGAAGCTAGCGCTTGACTCATGCTGAGAAAAACGGGCAGCCGAGGGTGCCGGAGATTAAAGCAAAACCAGATTGGGGCATTAGACCTCTCTTTGAGAACAAAAGCCGTTGCAAACAAGAGCCGAGGCTGGAAAAGGTTTGTCACCAATTAGGAGATCTGAAGGGTGTGTGTGTGTGCGTTAGAGGTGGGGTGGGTGGGGGCGGACCCTGCCCAATGGGAGCGAGTTTCCACCGACATCAGACGAACGAGACCGGCCTGTTTGGGGTTTGTATTCCAGATGTGAAAACACACACTCCCACATGGAGTACTATCCTAATGATAAGAGACAACCAGGAGATTTTTTTTTTTTAAAGAAACAGGGTAGGAGGTAGTTACAAAAATATGAGGAGCAGGGGCTTTCACCCTGAGATTAAGGCCAAAGGAGTTGAATGTGAATTATATGGAAACAGAGCTTGGTTAAACGCCAAGGAAAGCATTGCTTGTCATAAACCTTGTGTACTGCTGCTAAACCAAAGCTGCATCAAATCAACGTTGCTTTGGAGCAATGCTGTGTACGGGGTTTTACTCACAACCTGGTCTGACTTCTTGCAGTATTTGAGAATATTTGGGAAGAAATCTCGCCACCACCAGTCAGTCTGGCGAATGAACTTGGGTTGCCTCGCTTTCCTTTACAGCAGTGACGGGGAACCGACTGTAACTTTTTCATCCTTCCATTGGCCACGCTGATGGATTTGGGGTCCCAACAACATCCGGAGGGCCACACGTTCCCCAACCGTGCCTTGACGGTTCAGGTCGTTGGCTGCTTGCACGGGTGAACTGCACCCGCTCTCTGCGTGTGGTAGGGCGTCATTGTCATTGAGGTGGTAAACCCGCATCTGGGCTGTAACTCTTCAGATTTTAGGTGAGACTGATGCTCCTTTATACCAAACAAATCACAAAATTATAATCCCTTCTCATAGGAAATAGCATGTTGGGGAGATGGGTTTTACCCTACCCTACCATATCCTTCTTCATATTTAATTTTCAGTGGAGGAGATTTTTTTATTTAATTTTTGTGTGTGTGGCGGAGCAATCAATCATGTACACCCCAACCTTAAGTCTGAAAAGCAACAGCCCAGATGCTTAGGCCCAACTTAGAAGTTACATAGAGTTCTTTCCTTCCTGAAAGCTGCCTCAGCAGACTTTCATTCTAAGCAGAGGGAGAAGAGACTGCTTTTCTTTTCACCCCCATTTTAGTTCACGATCTCTCTCACATGCACGCACCAGCTGCTTGTCTCCCTAGGCATGATCAGGCAGCTGCCGATGGACCACACCGCAGCCGGGGCCCACTGACAAGAGCCCCCTGGACCTGCTCCTCTTCCTCATTGCCCCCTGCTTGTTCACCTGCCTCTCGCTCTGGCCCAGTCAAAACGCAACTGCCTGCGTGCTCATTGGTGCTCTGCATTTCAAGTAGGCAAGTGGTAGGAATGGCGAGGAAGAGCAGCTGATGACCATGGCAACGAAAAGGCAGACTCACTAAGGGAGGGCCCCCCATTAAGGGTGTCTCGTCCAAGGGCCCAGAAAAACCTGGAGCTGTCACCGTAGAGATCTCAGATTTTTTACCTGTGGGTGGAGAAAAGCTTAAGAGCAGAGGGGTGATTTTGAACAAATGGTCAGAAGGTCATGAGTTAAGCTGCCCCTTCCGTTCTTTTGGCTCTGACCCACATCTTTGTTCCCTCCAGGTGGGCGATTATGTTCTCTTTGGCACGTACATCATCCAGCTGTACACCCCACTGAACTGGTTTGGCACCTATTACAGGTAACCGCCATGGCTACTCTTACAGGCTACTCTGTTCTGTGTGTTGGTTATCCATTCGGGTGTGTAAAGAGGAGTGTGTGGATGAAATCTGGGAAACCTTCTCCATACGGGCAAGAATTGGAAAATTAGGCAATGTTGCACAAAAGCAACGTGATCCAGGCAGAGTGCCTGTGCTCCTATTTCCCAAATTCAGCTTTGTCTGTTACAGGAAAACACCACACAGACCCAGTTCACATATAACGCCAACCCATGGGCTGTTTAACCCTTGTGTTGTCAGGAGCGAGCATCCTGCCTCCCGCTCGCCTGCTACTTCTGCATCATTTCTGCTTTTGTAAACAACCCAGGAACACCTTGTTTTGTCATGATGTGCAAACCCGGAACTCTGGGTTGTTGAGGAAAACAACCCATAGTTTTCACCCATGGTGTGTTGTTGGATTAAAACTCTGGGTTGTTTTCCCCTCAACAACTCAGAGCTGCAGGTTTGCACATCATAGGTTGTTTACATTGTGTTCCTGGGCTGTTTATAAAAGCAGAAAAAGAGGAGAACCAGTGAGTGGGCGGGGGGGAGCAGCTTGCTCACTCCTGCATGGTCCCAACCAGCTATGGGTTGTTTAACCTGTGAACCAGGTCATAGAGGGTCTAATTGATGTCTATCCCATTCCCTCTCTGGTAAGGAAATCGATGGAAGTGGGGCAGCCATGTCTTCACACTCAAAATACCGACATCGATTAGATCCCATCAATTTAATTTCAAGAGAGCAGGGCCCTATTTATTTTGTAAGGAAGCTTACTGGGAATATATGATGTCACTTTACAGATGCTTCGTAGGTAGGGCAGAGTCAAGTGAATTTCCGTGGCCCATTAACAATTTGGCTTGTAAATTTGAAGGTGGATCCAACAAACAAAGGAATAGTCAGCCCTGATCATTTGTCAAATGTTCCACATAACATTTCTGAATGAAGAATGAACAGTTGAAGAGAAGGGGTCTATACAATGAAATAGACACTGGATATATTAAAATATAGCTAAACTGAGTTGGAATTGGCCCACAGTACAACAATACAGAAATGGCCCCGTGGTTTCACAGCAATTTCTACTCTGCTTTATGGTGGGCTGATCCTAATTATGAGCTGGATATTAAGTTCACGTTTTTCACAAGCCAAGTCCATAACGAGACATGGAAGCTTGTTACACATGTTGTCTCCCTCCTGCAAAGTTTTTCTCTCCTCCTTGCATGAATTACTTTTGCACAAACACTTAACTCCAACAACGGAATGAGAAAAATCACAAAGCCCTTCCTCAGCCCCAGGAAGTTGAACACCAGCCTTGGGAAATTGAAACCTGCCTGGCTGATTGTCTATTTGCCTCATGAAAGGCTTTCTTAGGAGTCTGCTTTGCCCGCTGGCCTCCGCTTCCTCTGAAGTTTCAGTGATGGTTACAAAGGAGGAGGTGTGACATTATTTAGTGTGTGAACATGTGTTAAAGGTTTGGGGAGGTCTGCTGGTGGGGGAGGCGTGACAGATGGGGTTTGAGTCTGTGCTTGGGATCGCATTGATGTCCATATTTGGAGTTTGATGACATGGCTGCTCCATCTCTTTCCCTCCCAGAGAGGGAATGGGGTGGTCCCATGCCCACAGCCTACACCTGGTCGCTTCTGAATGATGTAAAGCAGGCTCTGTTTTTCCTTTTCAGAATGATCCAAAGCTCATTCGTTGACATGGAGAACATGTTTGAGCTCTTCAATGAGGACCAGGAGGTAGGTTCAGACGTCGCCTGGGCTGCAGTGGAACTGCTCTGTTCCCTTTCTCAGTTCTCCCTGCCAGTACTCATAGGAACATATGAAGCTACCTTATACTGAGTCAGACCCTTGGTCCATCTAGCCCACTGACTGGTGGCATCTCGCCAGGGTTTCAGGCAGGATGCTTTCCTAATCCTGCCTGGAGGTACCAGAGATTGAACCCAGGACCTTCCACATGCAAGGCAAGTGCTCCACCGCTGAGTTACAGTCTCTACCCAATTAGGTAGAATCAGTTACCTAGGATACCTAGGATAAGGTGTAATCAGTTAGGTGAAATCAGTTACCTAGGGAGGTTGTGGGCTCTCCCACACTAGAGGCCTTCAAGAGGCAGCTGGGCAAGCATCTGTCAGGGATGCTTTAGGGTAGATTCCTGCATTGAGCAGGGGGTTGGACTAGATGGCCTTGTAGGCCCCTTCCAACTCTGCTATTCTATGATTCAAACATATACACACTAGAAACCTAGTGACTTAATTGTTTTCTGGGAGTGGTCCCATCCCTTGCATTCCTGCCTCCCCAGCCTGGTTTTATTGAATTCCTCACATTCTCTTGTTGGGCTCCGGGCTCAACCCCTGAAATGCAAAGGCAGTTGTTGGCCTGGAAACGAATGGAGGTTTCTCTTTGCACAGCACTCGCACCCTTAGGGTGCCATGATGGCCACTGTCATAACTGTCTCTTTTAATAGGTGGCTGGTAGATGGCTGGTAGGCCAAAGGGCATCCTCCATTTTCAGATAGGGCATTTCATTGACCAGGAAACTACCATAATACTCTGGGTGGCGGATGTTGCCATTAGGACACTGCTGCTTCTGAACCTCCCTGAGGTGTGTGCCTGGGGCAATATACCAGTCCAGACTCATAGTCCATCTAATCTGGTGTTGTCTACTGCAGAGGTCTGCAGTGCAGCTCCCACAAGCACCAGAGCACCATGGGTACCTCTAATGGTGGCCCCTGTGAAGGTGGCCCCAGTGTGGTGCCAGTGGGCACCTGCAAAATGTTTGTTATTATTATGATTTCCTTTTTTAGTATGCATACATGGGTTTGTATATAGCCATAGCAATGAATTTATTTATTTATTTATTTATTTATTAAATGTATATACCGCCCCCATAGCCACTCTGGGCAGTTTACAAAAGTCATGAAAGGCATACAATATCCAAATAAGTATCCATTTGAAAGTGGCATCTGTACACCACCTGTTCAAATACTGAACGCATCGTAAGGTTCTCAGTCCATTGCCTTATGGGAGATGAGCGTTTATCTTTCCAATTCACTGATGCACACACTCATTTAAATTATTTACCTGCTTCATGGAAATTAACAAATGTTCAGCTTGAATGGATTCTCCGCACCCTTTTGACAGCTGAAAGACTGTGTTAAACTTGCAGGTAAAGGATGAACCAGGTGCTGGGGAACTTCGGTTTCTGGCAGGACGCGTGGAGTTCGAAAATGTCCATTTCGGCTATGTGGAAGGGTAAGGCGGAAAGTAGGGAGAGGCTGGGGGCAGGAGATGGTGTGGTGGCCCTGGAAATGAGGGGGCTGGGGGACCTGAGGTAGGTAACCAAGGGCCAGAGGCCACACTGAAGGTGTTAGTGAGTGTGAGGCGGCCATAGGCATGAGGTCTGTGGCACCGCGCTAAAGCTTTCCAGTGGAATTCTGTCAAGTGAAATAATGGCCTCTATTTTGCAGCTCCCTCCTGATCTGGAACCCGTGGAAATGGTGGGAACCAGAATATCTCTTTGGGAGAAATGTCTGGCCCAGTACATCACAAGGCTCCTTGGTGTCTCCCACCACCTTTCTCCTGGCTAAGGAAAGCTGGGACACACCCAAGCCTCCTTGGACAAGGTGTTGTGTAGAGAAGCGCTTCTCCACCCCACACCTTGGCTGGGTGCCTGGCTGCGTGCGTGCGTGCGTGCGTGCACTGAAGCCATCTGGACCAAGGCATTCGTCTCCCCTGAGCCTCCGTCCAGGGAGCTTTGCCTGCCCTGCCCCTTTTGCCATGGAGGGTGGGGAAGCAAGGCAGGCAAAGCGCTTAGCTCACTACTTCCACTTCCAATTTGTGCTTGTAGGTGCCCTAAGTAAGGGGAATCCCCCTCTTTTCTCCAAAATAAGAGCAAGGATCCCTCTCTCTCTCTGCCCCCTCCCCACCCCTGGGTAAAGTCTAGAGGTCAAAGGCTTGTTGTTGAGGGGGGAGGGGGGAGTCCAAGCCTCTGTGGGATGGTGGTTCCCCATTCCTGTTATAAATACTCTTATCTTGCATCTCCACTCACATCCTATGGAGCATCCCTGCTCATTGATGTCCATATGTTCAGTTTGCTATGAGGTAGGGTTGGGGGGTAGACTGGAGACAGTCCCGTTCTGGGGTGGAGTGAGGTATAGTGAGTAGTGTGTGTGTGTGTGTTGCACTGGGGCTCGAGAGATCCAGGTTCTGGTCCCCGCTTGGCCATGAAGCTCACTGGGCGTCTTTAGGCCAGTCACTGACTCATAGAGCTGTCGTGAGGAAAAGATGGAGAGGAGGAGGGCCACGGAAGTCACCCTGGGCTCCTTGCAAAAGGGGAAAATATGGGACCTAAATGTAATAATTAAAGAGATGCCTCTCTATGCTCCTTTGCACTCTCACAGAGTACTTCTGTTTATCACCTGGAGTGGGGTGGTTGACTGTCCCGTTTGAAAGGGGTTGGAGGGAGTCCAGGAGGGTGAAGGGAAACACGGGTGGATGGGTTGAAAGACGGCTGACTCCTTCCTTGCATTCCCTCTCTCCACAGGAGGGAAATCCTGCATGACGTTTCCTTCACAGTGATGCCTGGGCAGACCCTAGCGCTGGTAAGGGCAGGTGGGGGATATGGGGGGTGGAGGAGAGCTAACGGCGTTTCATAACAGCAGAGCCCTTTTTCGCCTGCTCTGAAACGTGGGCAGCCCCAGGCCCCAGGGAAAGAGCCCCGGGCAGAGGCTGGAGCCTGGGACCTCTCCCTGCTCCCCACTTCCTCCCTCTTCTCTCCCTTCCCTGCTCAGGTGGGCCCCTCTGGCTCAGGGAAGAGCACCATCATTCGCCTGCTCTTCCGCTTCTACGACGTGTGGGGAGGCTGCATCCGAATCGACGGCCAGGACATCTCCAAGGTAACAAGAGGGCTTGACGCTGCGGTGAGAGGCAGAGGCTTTACAAGTGAGGTGTCACATAGAGGATCAGCCGTCCACCGTGGCGGGCCTGTGTGCATGTGCACATGCATGCAGATGCATGTGCGTGCACACGTTTCTCTCCCTCCTCCGGACTTTTGCTGCCACAGCTTGGCTGCTTTATTCCCGGTTCACGTTCGTTGCCCCCAGCAAAGCAGAGACGTGTGATTCCACTTAGCGGTGGATGAAAGGGTCGCGCTGGGGGAGGCACAGCTGCGGTGGGCCTCTGGCCACCCAGGCTCACTGGAGAAGGGCTACAGGATAGCTGGGAGTGGGAGCGAGGTGTGGGGGGGGAATTCCTAGGTGCCCCATCTGGGTTCCAGGATTTCATGGGGGTCTGAGGTTGGGGGAGGATTGAAGGGCAGCTGCTCCTTTCAGATCTGCTCCAGCTGTTTGCTGCCTGCTCTTTTCATATGTGTGATTCCATCAACCCACCCCGTAGCCTTTTCCCCCCACCCCACCCCTTAATTTTACCTATCCTGCAGGGCCCTGTTTAGCTGGTTGTTGGAGCAGAATGCCTAGGAAGCAATGGAGGGAGAGATGGGGGTTTAAATGGCACAGGGCTTCATAGGCCACAGCTGAAGATGGCTTGGAAGACACGGCACTTCCCGTGTACACGTGCACGCACAGGCATTTCTTTTATCTCCCTGGTCAAACCCATTCCCACCCACCCACCCAGATTTTTCAGATAATAACAAAACCCCACAAAACCTGTTTACCAGAGGCAACCATAGAGTGAGTGTACACCCCACAAGCAGTGATTCTTCTTTGTGGTCTCCGTGCATCACACTATGAGCTCTGCGCTGGCGCTGAGCTCTGCTTCGGAAAGTTTTCTTTAGCTGAGAATCGTTATTTTTGGTGGGAACCCTCCCCCACCGTCAAGTGCGCATGCTCCAGCACATTCCCACCTTCCCCTGAGCTCCTTTGCAACCGCCTAGTTTTTTTTCCCTTCGGCCTTTCTCTCCATGCCCCTATATAAAGAGGACGTGTCCTGACATCCAGCTCTCTAGAGCAGCCTTCCCCAACATGGTGTCCTCCAGGTATTTTGGACTACAATTCCCAGCATTCCTGGCCACTGGTCCTACTGACTGGGGCTGATGGGTATGGGAGTCCAAAACACATGGAGGGCATTAGGGTGGGGAAGGCTGCTCTGAATGGTATATCAATGACGCTGAGCAAGGTAAATATTAATCTCACAGAACATAAGAAGACAAGAGCCCTGCTGGATCAGACCAAGGCTCCATCTTGTCCAGCATCCTGTTCACACAGGTGGCCAACTAGCTGTCAACCAGGAACCCACAAGCAGGACATCAGTGCAGCAGCACCCTCCTGCCCATGTTCCCCAGCCACTGGTGTACACGGGCATACTGCCTCTGATACTGGAGGTAGCACATAGCCATCAAGACTAGTGGCGATGGAGAGCCTTATCCACATGGATTTCTCCAATCCCCTTTTAAAGCCATCCAAAATGGTGGCCGTCACTATGTCTTGTGGAATGTACCCTGTAAGCTGCATGGGGTTAAGGCTCTGACGTCCTGAGGAACGATCCGGTTGCTCTAAAATGCCAGGCAGCCACAAAACACGGAGCACTCTCTGAGTTCAACCCTGGGCATTTTGATTTGTCTAGTCTGGAGATTTGCCTCCATTGCATGATGGAGACACCTGGCTGGTCCTAGGGACAGCACACCCCTAGCAACTGCCTCCGCTTAGGCTCTCCGTAAGACTGTGGTGCTGCTTTGGGACGCCACCTCTGTTCCAAGCTCCAACTTGGGTGGTCCGTGCTCTTTCTCTCGCTCACACTCACCACGCCAACCCTCCATCTCCCAATGCCCGCAGGCAAAGCAGGTCTCTGTGCGTTCCCACATCGGCGTGGTGCCTCAGGACACTGTCCTCTTCAACGATACCATTCGCAACAATATCCGCTACGGCCGTATTGATGCCACCAATGAAGAGGTGGTGGAAGCAGCCATCGCCGCCAACATTCATGAACGTATCCTCACCTTCCCTGATGGTAGGTGCTACTTCCCCCTGGCTTATCTGCTGCTGTGCCCTGAAGCTTCTAATCTAGCCCGGGGGGGCTGTTCTAAACCCCCAGGTGATGCTATCGGAAAGGCCCCTTTCCTACTGCAGCTCACTGCTTGGTGAGCGGGAGGTCCCGGGTTCAATCCCTGGCATCTCCTAAGAATGCAAGAAGAGCCCTGCTGGATCAGACTGAGGGTCCATTTAGCCCAGCACTCTGTTTGCCCAGCAGCCAACCCCAGGAAGCCCATCTCCAGATGGCGCTAGGAAGGAATCCTGCCTGAAACCCTGGAGAGCCACTGCTAAGCCATTGTTGAGGATACTGGGCTAGATGGACCAAGGGTCTGGCTTTGGTACAAGGCAACTTCCTACATTCCTATCTGAGCTGAATCCAAGGAGCCTGTGTCACCCCCCCCTCCACTTTCCCTTTCCCTCCAAGAACATAAAGCCAGATATTTGGGCTTTTAGGGGAGCATGGACTGTCCCAGTGCTCCACTCATCGCAAATGTCACATTAAAAAAAAAGCTTTTTTAACAAAGATGGCATCTGTGGAGATCCAAAAAAATCTCCCTTGGCAGCAAAGCCAAGCTGCTAGAAGCGGCCCTAGATTTGTGGCACTCTGCCTAAATGGCAGGAGTTAAAAGGTTGTCCCCTACCTGGACACCCTCCACTTGCACAGCATTTCATTTTATCTCCCCCCCCTCCCCCCGCCTGCTTGTGTCCGGCAGGTTACGACACGCAGGTTGGCGAGCGGGGCCTGAAGCTGAGCGGTGGGGAGAAGCAGCGAGTCGCTATCGCTCGCACCATCCTAAAGAACCCCCAGATCATCTTCTTCGATGAGGTAAAAGGGCAAGAATCGCTGAGTACACGGATAGTAGCTACCTCAGTTCCCCAGGTGCCGGTCTGTATGTAGCCCGAAGAGGGAAGGGTGGTCGGCGATGCCAGAGATTTGCGGAAATACCAAAAAGAATCTTTGGGATAAAAAAAAAAACCACCACACACACACAGCCCAATGAAGACAGTGCGAGCACAGGGGACCCAGAAGGCTGACTGACAGTTGGAGGAACAAATGGAAACCGGGCTGGGAGGGCTGGTACCCTGACCTGAAACACGCCACACTGCAATATTTTGTTGCCTGCACCCCTTGGATCTTCTTAGTTTCCAATTCTCCACATATCCTGCCTCCTGCAGCCTAGACTCTGGGAACAGCTGGGAGGAGGGTAACCCGTTAGCCTTGCTCACACTGGGAAACTCCCTCCACCTCCACCATGGTATCTGGCTACCTGGCAGTCTCCTTTCCAGCTTCTTTTGACCTCATGGGACCTCGCCCCCATTCTTAATCTTCCCTCGTCAGTTATCCCAACAAGGGCAGCAGCACAAAATGTCTCCCTTAGCTTTTTTTGCCGTGGCACCGCCATGGTATGGGTAACTTACGCTTACAGATGTGTCAAGGGCTTGGCACTGGGTGTCAAAGTCCAAGAGCTTTGCTTACCCGTCCCCAACTGTACCTGGACCTTACAGGCGACATCAGCGTTGGACACTAAGACCGAGAGAAATATCCAGGCGTCCCTGGCTAAAATTTGCGCGAACCGCACCACCATCATTGTGGCTCACAGGTAAGGTGAAGCATCCTCCCAAAAGGAGCTCTGTAAGCCAGGAGTGAGGCGAAGTCATTTTAGCCTCTGGACACAATGGACTTAATTCCATCTCACGGCGATATATATCACTTCAGTTGTGAGAGACAGAACTATCATTTCTGTTCTCTCCACCACCATCAGCAGCATTCCATGCTTTACAACTGCTTCTACATTCCTGATATATCGGAGCAAAAAATTAATTTAAAAATCCCTGTATGCCAAGACTATGCTGGCTGGGAGATGCTGGGTGTTGTAGTCCAGCATATCCAGAGGGCACCAGGTTGAGGACGGCTGGAGTTGGGCTTCTTAGGCTGGACTAAATGACATGGGATATAAGCAGGGGTGTAGTGGAACCAGGGCTCCCACGGATGTAACATGGGTACTTTTTTAATAGCAGGTGATGGCTGAAGTCCTCTGTCACCCCTGTCAGAACTCCCTGTTCCCTCTGAGTTGAGCTACAATTCTCAGAATAGCCGGGGGGGGGGGGGGATGAATTTTCTCAACAACCATGTATTGTTCCCTTTTGTAATGCAAATTATTTTGGGACCAGACTAGTGTTGAATGACCGATTAAGACCCCTTAGCTTTACAAAAAAAAAAATCTTCCAAAAGCTCCCAGAACTGATACGACCAACACACAGCAGCCTGCATTTCGGGACTCTGCTTGGAGTGTGGCTATAGGGGCTGTCATGAGGAGCGCCTGCACGTCGACGTTTACTATTACACCAGCTCATACTTGGTGTTGCTTTTAAGGATTTCAAGATGCAGAGTGGTAGTGGTGGTGGTCTTAGAGCTGGGTCTTCGTTGCCCCTGCCGTAGAGGAAGCCATCTCTGGATGCCTCTGGCTTGCATCATGCCTTGGGTCCCTGGTTTCCCAGCAACTTGCTGCTCACTCCCCCTGCCTGCTCTCTTTTCTGAACTTGGGAGAAGAGGGTGAGGCTTGAATGGCCTTTGTCCTAACCCTTCAGTGACCCTGTACTTCATCCAAGATACCGGCCATGAGCTGAAGGTCTACAGATCGCTTGTGAGGGCGGGGCAGGCAGGGGTTTGCTTGCTGCAGTTTGCAAAGCCAGAATTGCATCTGAACACCCATTCACATTGCTGAGTCAGCATACTAGGAATCTGCATGGATCTCTTCACAGTTCAGCACCTCTTGGGCCCGGCTTTGCTACATGCCAGGTGTTGATCCCATGTACACTGTGCCGCCACCACTCAGCCTACTGAAGGCTGCCTCGAGGCAGCACAATTGCATATAGGTAGCTCTTTCAGCAGGGACAGATTATGTCAGAAGGGACGGGGCATTGATCCTCCTCCTGCGCATTGTAGTGCATGATAGGAGAGCGGGGTGGGGATCTCTATTACATTCTGACCTCTTGGTAAACAGCCTTAGTGATACCAGTTTCTTTGCAGGTTGTCCACTGTGGTGAAGGCCGATCAAATCCTTGTCATTCGGGAGGGCCGAGTGGTGGAGCGAGGAAGGTAAACCTGTTGTCTGTGCTCAGGGCTGTATATGCGCTCTTCCGCTAAAATAAATGAAAATTCCGGGTTCAGGAAACGCAATCTAGAAAATTTGGATACTCTGGTTGTATGAATTATGCAAATAGGGACAATTTGCATAACATCTCTTATTTTGCATAATTTATTCCAATGTTGATAGTCCTGGAAAGTCGCAAGGAGTGGCACTGAAGCCACTGGCGATCCTGTTCAGCCACCTCTCTGGCTTCTCGGGTTTCAGTCCACCCATCTTGAAGCATTTCTTTGTGGCCCCAGAGGGCTAGAAATTTGCTTTAAAAAGGAAGGAAAGAAGGAAGGAAGGGATTCTTCTTGCATAAAGGCTCAGCCATGCTACCGTTGATTGTTGAAGGACACTGAGGCAACACTGAGCTCTTACATTCACTGTTTTTTCCTGCACTCCCACACAATGCTAGAATGTGCACAACCCTCTCTTATTTCCCTCCTAACCCAGCTCCAGTTGGAAACCCCTTTCATACAGAGAGAGGGAGCAACAGGTGTGTAGTGTAGGCTCTTGTGCAACACCCACCTGGCCAATGCATACAGCAGAGGGAAAGCAAAGGCACACTGCGTCCTGCTCCGCCTTCAAGCACTCCATCTGCTCCCATTCAAAACTCCCCAATGACCACCTGCTTCCCCCACCAGTCCATCCTCTCCTCCATGATGCCCTGGCCATAGTGGCCATAGTAGGGAGATTTTAAACCACAGAGATCTGCAGGGCCCCCGTGTAGGTCAAGAATGACCAGCTGACAAGCTTGAGTAATTGTTGCCCTTGTGTTTTGGAGCGTCCCTGTAAATCTGTCCTTTATCTTTGATCTCCAGGCTGTGGCAATCCCTTTATGGGAGCCAGGTGTATATATAGGAAGAGTGATAACCCAATACAGGAGGTAGCAGTTGAAAATATCAAACAAAAATGATGCACGTGGCACCACACAACTGCTAGGTATATAACAAGTTGAAAAACTGGGGTGAAAGGATGTTTTTTATCATATATTTATATATATACTTTTTTATATTTTTCTATATACAGTAACACCACTTAGGTGTGAAGTATCATTAAATGTGCTATGATAGAAAATTATGTATGAAAGTTGTTTAACATAGAATAGGCTGTGATAGCTGAATAGAGATGTTTTTACAAACAGAACAAACATCTCTATTCAGCTGTCACAGCTTGTTCTATCTGTGTTAAACAACTTGTATACATAATTTTCTATCATAGTACATTTAATGTTACTTCATGCCTAAGTGGTGTTATTGTATATAGAAAAATATAAAAAGTGATGATGATGATGATGATGATGATTGCATTTATATCCCTCCTTTTTTCCTCTTAAGGAACCCAAGGCAGCATACATAATTCTCCTCCTCTCCATTTTACCCTCACAACAACCCTGTGAGGTAGGTTGGGCTGGGAGTCTGTGACTGGCCCAAAGTCACCCAGTGGGTTTCCATGGCTGAGTGGGGACTAGAACCCGGATCTCCCGACTCCCAGTCCAACACTTTAGCCACTACACCACATAGAATCCATCCGTTCACCCCAGTTTTTCCACTTGTTATATACCTAGCAGTTGTATACCATGTGCATCATTTTTATATAGGAAGAGAGTAACCACAGGATGTGTATGCGTAAGTCTGGAAAGATACCCCATGAAAAGTTGGAACGGGCGAGTCCGTGGATGGTTCTTTCAGACTCGCTCAGGGCCGAGGGATGTGCCCTCCATGGAGTCCTTGGAATTAACTATTCCTTCATCTTACAGGCATGACCAGCTGATGAAGAAGGGCGGCATGTACAACGAGATGTGGTTGCAACAAGGGAGTGACAAGCCAGGTGGCTCGGATCTAGAGAGCAAGGCCAGTGGTGAGTCCGAGTCTGAGCCCGAAAGCAAGGACAGCGGCGCTCTCTATGAGTCGCAAGCGGCCAGCGAAAAGAGCGCTACCAGTGCCAAGTCTGCGTCCGAGGCTGCAGAGACTTCCAGCACCGCCGCTGAGAGCACTGCCGCCGAGAGCACCGCCACTTCTGAGTCATAGCCAAGCCACGGGGAGAACGATTAAGCAGCCTACAGAGATGCTCAGCAGCTCCTGCCGGCTGTGGCTTGAAGCCAACGAGGCAGGAACCACCTCTGCCGTCCTGTTTGTGACTTCTTATGGCGTTAACAAGGGAGACTCTCAAGTCATTGCAGCAGCAGCAGCAGCAGCAGCAGCAGCCACACCACATTAGAAGTGTACTCAGGGATGCCAAACATGAGGGAAAGCTAGACTGCACAGTTCCCCCATCATGCACCTCTCTTCATGAGCAGGGCCTGCCCACAGCACTAGAGCAACGTAAGAGCGTCCTCCGAGCCGCTGCCAGTGATCCAGGGAAACTTGTTTGGTGATCCAGGTGCATGATCAGTGATTAATGGAAAGGGAGGCTGGGACCAGGGCCACCCTAATCTACCGTCCACATGGGCCTTCCTTGCCGATGAACCGGGGGAGGGGTGAAGGGCATGTGTGAACGTTGCCAGCCCCTTGTTTGCAACCACAGAGGAAGCCCGGAAAATGGCTGTGCGTTTTCATAGGTTCTGATTTTGAAATGTCTGTTTTGATTTTCATAAACTCTCCGTGTTTTTAGATCCACCCATGAATCCAGTGTTCTCAGTCTCCACTGCAGAGGGGGGGTGGACCAGGAGGAATGGTGGCGCTCTCTCCGTCTGGGGGGGCCTTTCCAGTATTCATACTGATATGAGGGTGGCAGGCAGCAGTTCTCAAACTTTGCCTTTCAACACAGGTCAGGTTAACTTGGGTCGTTCAGCCAAAAGGACGCTGGGGATCCACACATTCAAAGACGGCTTACATTTAACATACATAAAATCAGATGAACACAAGGGGGCCTCCCCACAGAATTCCTAGTGGTTGGAAAGGGTAGGGCAGAGGAAGATGAAACACCCGAGTCCTTCTATCTTTCCCTGCAACCCATCACAACCCACTGCTTCTGCATGATGGCTCCATAGAGCTGGTTTCCAGGAGCCAGTGTTTACTGCTGTCCCTGCTTCAAGGCCATCTAGATCCCAGACAGCCCTAGATGTCCCCTGCCAAGTATCCATGAAGGCTGCCTCTGTGTATTTATACAGGACCAACAATGTGCATAGTGCTTGCTTGACAGGTCACAGGCATGGAGGTAGCTGGCAGAAGGACCCAGTGAGTACAGCCATGAGAAGAGCCACGTTGGATCAAACTAAAGGTCCATCTTGTCCAGCATTATGTTTGTACTGTGGCCGACCAGCTGCCTTTGGGAAGCTCACAAGTAGGATTCACCCCTTGTGTTCTCCAGCAACTGGTAGTCTTGTCAGGTGCTGCTGGGCTACCTAGCAGCTGCTACTTCTGCGGTCCCCTGCTTGCCAAGGGGCTCTGGTTGGCAAACACCAGTATGTTTGGGGGACTGTGGTCAGCTGCACCGTGGGAGACTTACTTGGTACGGGTGAAGGGCAGTTGGGGCACTCCTTGTTCCTGTAACGTACCAATGCCTCCTCCAGGAGTCTTGATCGTTAGGACATGTATGGCAGCTTCAGCTGCTAGAGAAGTCCCTGCATGCACGACACACAGGACTGCATAGGGATGGGGGGAGGTCTAGCCCTGCCCTGCCTCACACACAGGGCCTGTTCAGAAGACATCTTAAGCCATGGTAAATAAGGCTTTTTGCTTTATTCACCATGGTTAAAGCCATAGTTTAAGGTGTCTTCTGAACACAGCCCGGCTTTCTGACTTAACCACTGTGCCTAAAACCGTGGCTTAAGGTGTCTTCTGAATGGAACCACACAGTATTTTTTTGGCAAGGTTGCAGCCTTGCCTAGGCAGTCTCTCCTCCAGCACGTAGAACTTGCTGCACGCTGGTGGGATTTAAAAATAAAATGAGCATGAACTAAACTAAGGTGGGGGAACGGGAACAGGAACGGGAACCTGGCCTCCTGGAAGTAAACTATTATCCTACGCCCAAACCATTTTGTTAAATCTACATCAGTGTTCCCCAACTTGGTGCCTTCTAGATGCGTTGGGCTGCACCTCCCACGATTCCCACCCAGAATGGCCAAGAGCTGTGTTGGCTGGGAATCATGGGGGTTGCTGCCTGACAGAACTGGAAGGCACCAAATCGGGGAAGGCTAACCCCACATGCTTGCCCAAGCCAGCAGGGATCTTAATGAATGGTAAGTGAGACTGAGAGGCACTGCAAAAGGGGCCCAGCACATAGTGGCTTCTGGGTTAGCAGGGCCCTCTTTTCCTTTAGACAAGAGCTGCAACTTCCAACCGGAAACTGCAGGAAGATGTACAGAGTACGTGGTAACTTCCAAATCAGGATTGGTATAACCTGGATGAGCGCAGATCCAGTGCCTGCACCCACCCTCCTACCCAACCCCAGATATCAGTGCACCAGCAATTGTGCCAAACGGCGCAATACTCTTGATTCAGCAGTGCATACCCATGGCAGAGGGCACACGTGGGCTGTGAATTTGTGGACAGTTGATATTACATAGACCTGTACTTATGGGCTGGTGCAGAGAAACCCTTGCGCCGGTCTTCCAATCGTCTCTTTAACTCTGAGTGCAAACAAACAGATGAGGTGGGGTAACCAACATCCCTTTTTTAGATGGAGGATTGAAGCTGAGGGGACGTGAGCAGTGGTACTTTATTTCAAGGGATTTGTTGTTTTACAGCATGTCCCCTGCCTACCTTTTTCTCAGGAGAGGAGGGCACTTTGGGGTTTATATCCATAGAGATGGAGGGGAGGAAGAGTGATACGTAGCCCTGCCTTTCTAGCTCCCGTACAGGCCCAGCGCTGTTTGCCATCTTTCTGTCCCCACCCCATGTAGGAACTGGCGGTAGAGTCCCCCTGACCTGTGGCTGTAGCATCCTCCCTATTTCCATTTATATATCCTTGGCAGGATGTCAGGTCAAGTCCTTGCTACACCTGGCTTCTCCTTTTGGCCCCGGCAGCTGGAAATGGCTTTGGAGAGTCCAGTGCAGCAACCTCTCCCAGCAACATCCAACAAACAGTCCCAGGCCGACCCACTGGGCAGCTGCAGCAGAGGACTCCACCCGTGTGCCTTGAAGCCAAGAATCTCCTGGGGGGTGGGGGGTGGGGAAGGGTCCACGGGAACAGAACAAGGCTCCGATCTTGAGGACTGATCCAGGCCAGCGCCCAATTCAGGCTCAGTCCTCCTCCTGGGGCAGCTGCTGGTGCCGGCTCTGATACCATAACATGGTGGGGAGGTTCTGGCAGCCTTGGTAGCGACGCTGGCGCTCTTCTTCGCCCAGGGGTGGCACGGAATGGCAGGGAGCTCCTGCTAATGTGACATTGAGTAGTTGGGCAGGAGGACCAGAGGCCAAGACTGCCGACCACGGACCCACCTGCAAGGAAGGAGAAAATCAAAGGGGGTGGAGCCAAAAATATCCCCCAAAATGTACCCTCATATTGTAGCTTAAAGCTTTTACTGCAACTAAGCCTTAGGGGGAGGCATTTCGGCCTTTTAGAATTGGGGAGGGGGGAT
This sequence comes from Elgaria multicarinata webbii, assembly GCF_023053635.1. Taxonomy (NCBI): domain Eukaryota; kingdom Metazoa; phylum Chordata; class Lepidosauria; order Squamata; family Anguidae; genus Elgaria; species Elgaria multicarinata. The sequence continues at coordinate 76,157,199 of NC_086172.1, read as the reverse complement.
GCACAAAAGGCAAGAAACTACCCAACCATTGGTGATTGGGGGAAAGTAGGGGGGCATCTGAGGAACCCTGGAAGGCTGGATTGGGACTCCAAATGGCCACATTTAGCCTATGGGGCTGGAGGTCCCACACCCCTGTCATAAGCATTTATAGCATTCAAAGTGCTTCAGATATATGATCTCGGTAACCTGTATGATTATTCTGTAAGGTTGTTCAGTAAAGTTAAACAAATTGAAGCAACCTTGCTAGCGCTCATCTGCTTAAAAATATATATGCAGATTTTGAATGGAATTCAATGGCTGGATTGAATGGACTGGATCCAGACTAAGCTAGACCCCATTGAAATCAATGTGAAAATTTAGGTGTGACTTAAATTCTACTCATGTCAATGGGAATTAGGGGCAGCTAACTTAGCCAGGATCCTACCCGCTGAATGTAAATATCCGTTGCGACTACTCTGAATGGTGCACACCTTTTTTTTCCTAGTGGAAACCATCTGCTTTTTGAGCAGTAAAACTAATGGGGTTGAATGTAACTAAACTCCCAAGTCTTCTCCTTCCAAAGATACCATAGTTCACATCAAGAGGCTATTTTGCTGCAAATTTTCTCATTTTCATGGGAGCCGAAGAGTGCGTACATTAAAAATGAAGAATCCAGTCACTACGAAAGAGATCTCTGGCCATTTGGCAACTCCAGTGTAGACATGGGAGCCTCTCGCATTCTCCATATTGTAGTATTGCTGCCGGGCTTCATACTGAAGCCATCCCCCACCCTACACGCACACACACACACACACACCTCTCTCTCCACAGGCTGAAACCCAACCTGACAGCAAGTTGGTATGCTCAGAAGATTGGTTTGGCTATATAGGAAGCGGTACTATGCACTGAACTTGCCGCATAACAAGAGCCAGGCTTCATCCGTGTTAATCCGCCGTGCGTTCCTGCCCCTAAAGATCTCGCGCCTTGGCTCCTCTCCCCAGTCTGCCGGATCCCACCTGCCCCACCCCACTGCAGAATTAGAAGTGGAATCCAGGGAGTCCTGTCTCCCAGTTAACGATGCTGCCACAGCCGCTAACAACTATCCCTTTGAACTGGACAGACACCTGTTGCTCATGCCACCTGCCAAGAGGCAAGGTTAGGGCAGGGGCTTCCTCCTCACCATTCTGGGCAGCCTGGTATTTTGTTAGGAATGAACAAGCAGCACCAGGGTCACTCGAGGGACAATGACCCTTTGGCACAGCGCACCCTTTTGTGTTCGGACGGTCTCCGGTTCAACCTCCAGGTAAAAGGATCAGGAAAGAAGTGATGTAAAAGGTTCTGCCTGAGACCCTGGTAGGGATGCTGCTAGTCAGAGCAGGCAGGACTGGACCAGATGGATCCACATCCAGACTTCGTCTAAGGCTGCGCTCGTCTAACTTCCCCCCTTCTAAGGCCTGGGCCCTTGAGCAATCGTAGCTCCTACACTGAGCGGCTTTGCTCTTCGTGGCACTTACCGGCAAGATATGCTGGAGCAGACACTGGTCAGGCAGCAGCCCTGCCCAGAACTCGGCAAACGCAGACCCTCCGTTGGCAGCGGCGGCGGCAGTGCTGCGTACCAGCACCACATTGGGATGGCGCCGTGACGTTCGCAGCTTCTTTGCCAACGGCCCCGGATAGCTCTGGTCAAGGAAGAGGAGGACCCTGCGGGCGTTGCAGTTCTCCAAGTCAGTGAGGAGCTCCGAGACGGGGTACCGCTCCTTAGGATCCGCCTGTGGTGGGGGGGAGGAGGACCAGCTCATCAGCACCGGCCCCTTTGTCACAGCTGCCCACCCCCCTGCAAACGCTACAGTTCAGAGATCAAGGGAATTCCACCGCCCGGGAGTTAAAAGAAGCGGATTAAGTAGGCAAGAGCAAGCCAGGGCCAGCACCCGCTGCAAAGGGCGGTGTGGTGTTCTCCCCGCAGGCACACATGAAAGAGCTGGACGGGCCTTTGAAGGGAACTGATGAGTGGAGAGGGCTGGAGCCTCCACCTGCAATTCGGTCAGCATCTCTCCTTCCGCTTCCAGTTGGACTGTGCAGGACATGCTGAGACAGGTGGGATGACCCCTCCCCTGCCCCCCCCCCCCAAGAGGGGTTCAATTCGTTTTCTATTTCCAGCCAATGCAATCCTGGTCACTTGCTGATGGACAAATACAGGACTAGGATGTGCCTTTGAGTAGGGCTGTTGTTGCTGGCACCTTTTGGGAGCCACCCCACATTTTCCTGCCCTTCGGTGGCAGCTGAATGACCGTGACAGACATTGTTGGCTGCAGGTATGGAACTCCGTCAGGGATTAAAGCCCCGAGACCCTGTCCGCCCCCCAAACAAGCAGCTGTCACCCCTCCCAGGGAATCCCCTTGTGCCTCCATTTCACTTGCGCATCAATACACAATTCAGATACAGTATTGGACATCTTGTGCCTGCTTATCAACCATCTGTCAGGGATGCTTTAGGGTGGATTCCTGCATTGAGCAGGGGGTTGGACTCGATGGCCTTGTAGGCCCTTTCCAACTCTGCTATTCTATGATTCTATGATCCTGCACAGGGGCACGGGAATGGGGAGAGACGCATGTCTCCCTCTCCAATGAGGTTGTACCTGGATCGTTCAACCCCTGCAGCAGCCCCATCCTCAATACTGGAACACTTTGACTGTATGTGTGAAATTACCATAGGCGAGGGCCAGCATCCAGATTGGGTGCAGAGGAGAGAGGAGAACTTCTCTCAATCATAGCTGGCCCACAATTGCCTTCAGTAAAGGCTTTAACAGGGGTGGTTCATCCCAAGGGCCAAATATCATTCCAGAGAAGCTGTTGGGGGCCACATTTCAGTGGTATGCAGGGCTGAAAGCAAAAGTGCCAGGATCAAAGATAAAATGTGGCAGGCAAAATGACCAGCATACTTTAGCTGAAGCTCTTGCTGTCAGTAACTAAGCCTTAGGGAGAGGCATTCAGAATGGGTGGATGGGACTTCACAAAAGCTGGGAAACCACCAAATGATTGGTGCACAGGGAAAGGGGAGCGTGGCTGTCTCAGCCAATGATTGGTGGTCAGGGAAAGGGGAGCGTGGCTCTCTGAGTAATCCTGCAGGGCTAGATTTGGCCCCCAAGCCTGAGATTCTGCACCCCTGTCATGCTTGGGAATGGCTTGCTGGTACGAGCAGTGCTGGAAAAGAACAGGGCAGTAGGGTCATTTCAACTAGCGATGGGCTGTAGTGTGGTGTTTTGCAATGGTAGGAAAAGGGTGCAGACTGGTGCCAGGTTAGACGGTGCTGGTGGAGTTAGTCCTTCCTAGGAGAGCCTATTTTGGCAGCTTGAGGACCTAGGGGAGCCAGTCCCTGGTAGGCAACACCCCACCCTTGCCCTCGTCTTCCAACCCAGATCCACCTCCCGGGCCCCACTCACAATGCCATTGCGGTTGGCATCCCACAGCAGTATGGTGCCATCGCTGGCTGCTGGGCTGTTGAGGTAGAGCACCAGCGAGTCAGCACAGTGGAGACTCCGGCAGAGCAAGGCAAGGTGGGAGCGGATCGCCAGCTTCTCTGTGGCTGGATGCACATCGCCCATCTCCACAGCAGCTGCCCAGGAGAGAAGAGAGAAGGAGCTGCTGACCCCATGCCGTGTGGACCTGTTTCTTCCCATTCAAACCCTCCAGGCTCTGATGGTATCCACACTCCTCCCTTCACACACACACACACACCCTGCCCATTGGCCCAGGGCTGAGAAGGAACCCCTTGGCATGGGACTCTCCTGGGAGAACAAGGAGCCTTCCCACCCCTGCACAGGACAGCTGGCTCTCTTGCACCAGTACCTGAGGCCTGCCCCTCGCTCGCAAAGAAGGCCTTGATGTGCTCCTGGCGGAAGCCATTCCGTCGGAGCATCTGGTGGAAAAGCATCAAGTTCTGGGCATGGTGGGGGTAGATGACCTGTTCCTGCCAGCCACCTAGGAGAGAAGCACTCTCAGCAACCTAGAAAACTCAGGGAAGGCTGTCATTCCTTCATTTATCACAGTTCAGTTTTACAAAGATTAAAAACCCCATTAAAATACATTGTACAGAAGGTAAAAGCATTTACAGACAAGCACATAAACAGACAGCACTCACCCAGACAACATGTATCTAAAACAGTTCCATTGGCTGCAAGAAGGAAGGGGTGATCAAGCAGCACGGATCCTGCCCCTCAAGGAGAAAGACCCTCATGCTTTTGCCCAGTGAAACAAAGCAAGAGGGGCTGAATCTCAGGTCAGATTCAACCTCATAAAAGGCATTCATTGCCCTAGAGCAGGGATGCACAACCTTCTCAGCACTGAGGGCCACATCCAAGGTTGGCTGGGGCCCACAAATGTGCGCATGCGCACACACTCTCCCCCCTGCCCGAACACACATGCACACACACACACATCTCCCCTCTTTGCTCGCTGAGATCTAAGAATTGCTGAGGGGGTGAGAATGGAGGCAAAAGCCCCTTCCACCCCCCAGTGGTCACCACTGTTTCTCTGCCGCTGCAAGCAGTGGGAAAACAGTGACCTTGGAAGCCAGGAAGCAATATTTGCCCTCCTACAAAGGAAACCGGGTGGGCTCCTGCCCAGCTTGGGGGAGGGACCCAGGGAGTGTGGCCTTGGGGCCATGGGTTGTGCAGCGCTGCCCGAGAGTGAAGGGCTCACATCCCCACCTTTCCCCACCAGTTCCAGATGGGAATCGGCCCCTACCCGCAGCCCCCTCCCGCAGGCCGCACCTGCAATCAGCACCGCGTGGTCGCACGTCTGATACATGCGGCATGATTTGTACATCGGAAGCTGCTGGCGATGGCACCGTCGGGTGTTCTTGTTGAGCTCGCAGTAGGCAGCCGTGGAACTGGAGCTCACGAGGGGCAGAGACTGAGGGCACGGGCTGTACCCACGGAGGTCTGCGAAAAGAAAGAAGCAGCGAGGTGGTGGTGGTGAAATAACAGGGCCTTTGAAACTGATAGAGGAAATAAGGAAAGGATAGTGGGGTGCAGCAGGCCGGCTCAGGCCCGTGTCTTCCCAACCCAGGAACACAGGAAGCTGCCTTATGTGGAGTCAGGCCATGGGTCCATCTAGCCCAGTATTGTCGACACTGACTGGCAGTGGCTCTCCGGGGTTTTTCCACCCCTACTCGGAGATGTTGGGAACAAAACCCAGGACTTTCTGCAAGCAAAACAGGCGCTCTGCCACAGAGTGACAGCCTCTCCAACACCCTCAGCTGATCTTGTGAGTCTCACTACTGCATCTCAACTTGCGTCATTACCTGCTTTTCACTTCCCAAATCTTCAAAGTTTTTGCCTCACCAAACATTCACGTTCAGGAACTTCCCTGCTGCTCCCTTCCTTCCTGCAGCTGTGATTTTTTAATGGCATTTCGGAAGGAAGGTGCTGTGGGGTATCAGCAGAGACTGCTGCAAAGACGGCAGGTAGGATGGGGCTTTCCATTCCTTTCCACTCCGTAATTAATCCCAGGCCCGGTCCAGGCACCCACCCATGCAGTGCAACTTCTGCAGGTGTTTCGGGTCCTGCGCCGCCACCACCGTGGGCAGAAAATGGATCTCGCAGAGCCCTACTGGGGGCTCCTCGCGTCGGGCGCGTCCTGCCGACCGCTGGCTCCGTCCCTTGCCACGGCCCGGCCTGCGCTTCAGTTGGTTCTCGCAGTGGCTCCTCTGGGCAGGAGTCAAGCATTCGTAGCTGCCTGCATGGAAAGAGCGAGCACATTTGGAAGAAAACACTTCCGAGAAACACTGCAGGTGAGCGGGGATTTTTTGTGTGTGCAAAAATTTACAGTGACTTTACTAGATCTTTGGGCTTGTGCGAATGAGAACTGGTAAAGAGAACCATCGGTGTCTGGTGAAAGCTCCGTGCTCCCTGCACCACAAAGTATTAAAGGATCAATCATGTGCGCAGAATTCATTCTACCCTAACTGTTCTTTGGCTGTTTCTCAGCAAAGAACTAAACTGCTCTGAATGCTGCAGGTCATTGACAGGAGTGTGTCTAATATAGAGATCAAATCCAAATTAGCCACAAGCAGGACTCCCCCTGCACAGAGCTATTACCATCGCAAACTACCTCTCGATTGTTTACCATGCAAAACTAAGTCAGACTCATGTCTCCTTAAGTAGAGTAAGCGATAAGCACCCCAGGGAAGCGGAGACTGTCGGGCAGACTGCTCCCTCCAAAAACAAACTGAGCACCAAGGACGCGGGAGAAGAAGAAGGGGGGAGGACTCTTGGTGAGAAGGAAGGGGAGGGTTGCTTGTCAATTCAGCTGCAATGTTCTAAAATGTTGCCCGTGATTAATCGTGCAGTTTTGTTTTGTTTTTTTAAAAAGTGAATTATTAAAAGATATTAATGTTAATTATTTTTAATGTAAGAACTTATAAAGCTGTGCATAGCAGCCACTGCCTAAGAAGAGGCATTGCTGGTTCTCTCAGCGACCTGAGTGAGTGCTCCTGCAGCAGCATGTGCATAAATAATTTTTAAAGTATATGTTTTTTTCTTCAGAAAGATGGTTTTTCTTATGCATATTTAAATATATTAACAAATTAATGAACCAATTAATTGATATGTGTACATGATTTAACCCACTATGCTTTCTTCAGTCAGGCAGCAATGCTACATTTCAGCAACAGCGAGAAAAACGGGAGGGGGGGAGAGAGAGAGAGAGAGAGAGAGAGAGAGAGAGACAGCAGTGATTAATTTCTAAAAGGGGAAGTAACAGTTTAAGCCTATCCCAAATTCACACATTGTAGCCAGAAAAGATTGCCTGGTTACAGTGTTGAAGCAAATGCATTCTTTACATGCTCAGACACACTCTTCATGTCTGATGTCTTAGACTCCAGGATTGAGTGCTCACAAAATCGATACTGGGGCTCAATCCTGGCTCAAAGTGAGCCCAAAAGATTAGCCCATCAACCGTATTCATGCTGAGCACTAAAAGAGATTTCATCCAACTGATCCCGTTGTTCCTTACACTGCAGCAGCACCCGGTACCACCTTCTCCAAGACAGATATTCCCTCTGGTGCTGCCGCCTCTACCTTCCAGATTACCTCTACCTTCCCAGTGGCAGCCTCCAACTTCACCTCCTTCTGGAGTGGTTAGTGCAGGCATGTTGAACACTCAACACTGTAAGGGAGGGATCAGGATGAGCCAGGGATGCCTTTCCAAGAGAAGTCGCTCTTTGAGCCCTGGATATCTTCAGTATCTGTGTGAGCAGCCCCTGCACACTGGGCTCAGGATGTCACCACATCCACACGGAGATATTAAGGGACCGCTGAATTGGGAGATCACTCCCTCTCCCCATGCACTATTTCTTGATGGAAGGATATACTGCCAGGGGCTGGGGCTCAGATAATCTCTGCTGTGTTTGCCATTGCCAGTGTGAAGGTGGTCTTTGGAAAGCAGTGGAAATTTTAAAACAAGAGAAAAGGAACGGGTGAGAAAAAAGGATGGAGAAATCAGGTAGCCTTTTTTATTTCACAGGCTCCCAAAATCAGGGTGACCAATGAGTCCAACTCTTATAAAATAAGCTCCCACCTCCACACTTCTAACATCACACTCTCCCGTCCCTAAGGTCAATCATGCATGCAAACCAGAGTGCGGCACACAGCAGAGAGCAAGAGCTGCTGTCCCAATACAGCTGCAGAACAGATGGCTCTAGGTCACTCGAGCAAGTGAGCCAAATCACATCTTCAAGTGAAAGAGCAGGGGGTGGGGCACCAACAAAACACCCAACATCCATCCCTAAAATCCTTAGCCCATCTTTGTGATCCCAAATACAGCCATCAGCCTTTGTGGATAAGCAAGAGACACCAGAAGGAATCTTTATTGGGTGGGGGGCATTTAGCTCCCCACCATCCAATGTCCTATTTCATATACTTTAAGACAAACAGAATTTTTTCAGTCCAAACCAATGCTCAAGAAGAGACAGCAAAATATTTGGAGAAGCGATCAGTGAGAGCAAAGGATACCAGGAGAGGGATGCCGGTTAAAGTTTGGGTGTTCTCTGGGTAAAGAAAGCCCTGGGTTTAGAAGGGTCAAAGGGTACCACAATAGAAATACTGGATCTATGAGAAAGAAAGGCTCGGCACAGTGCCAGATTTCTAAACATGAAAGGCGCCACCGGTCCTCAGACATGACTGGACCTCATAATTGCTGCCTGCTGGAAAACGTTTATTTTAAGTCAAGGATTTACGTTACGCCAGGTCTTCTTCTCTGGAAACCTTTACCGTCCAAAAGGGATGGTGAAGACTTGTTGCAGATACTCAGTAGTGAAGGAAAGGGGTTCGATGCTCAGAAAACACTCTGCATATGCTCAGCAACAACCTCTCCCCTACCATTACACCAACGTGGTCTTGGGTTGAGCGATGGCAATGAGCACAAGTTCTAGATCGAATCTGGGCCCTGCCATGAGAATGGCGGGACTGGGCGAGGGGAAACAACGCGTTCTGGGTTGGGAGGTTGGGCTCGGCGGGCGCTTGGGCTGGAGTCGGCGCCCGCCCGCGCGTCGGTGGTCCGCCCGGGGTGCGGCCTGCCGCCGCTCACTCACCCAGGTAGAGGCGGTCACGGCTCCGGCACCGGCGCGGGCTGACGTGGAAGTCGACATAGAAGAGCAGGAGCGGGTGGCCGAAGTTGGCGCCGGGGCTGGGGTCGAGCACGAGGATGGCGTCTTGCCCCGAGGGCGCGGAGGCCGGGCGCTGCGGGCCGCCGCTCTGGTTGCGGCCGGGCGCGACGGGGGCCGCTCCGGGCCGCTCCCCCCAGCCGTCGGGCAAGAGCGCGCGCACTTTGTGGCCTGGCCGGGAGGGCTCCGAGACGTAGACGGCGGGCCCGGGCCCCTGCGACAGCCGCGCCAGGCGCTGACACTGCGGCCGCGGCAAGAGCCCGCCGCGCTCGGGACACTGCGCCGCCGCCACGTGCCGGAGCGCCGCCGCCGCCCAGCGCGCCACCCGCGCCTCGGAGAAGCGGCTGCCCGACGGGGCGGCGGCGGCGGCGGCCGCGCACGACCAAGCCAGGGAGGCAGCAGCCAGCGCCAACAGCAGCGGGGCCATGGGGCGACTGGAGCCCTCGCCGAGCGCCCCGTGGCAGCTCCGCGCGCTCTGCCCGGCCAGCGGGGCTCCTCGTCCCCGCCCTGCCCCGAGAGGAGGAGGAGGCCGCGTGTGGGGGGAGCCTGAGCCTGTAGCCCTCCCAGCCCACGTCCCCTCTCGGAGGCGCCCGGACTGCCCCTTTCCCGAGGGTTCAGTGCCGCCCCACCCCCGAACCCACCCGCCTACTGTCCCTCCTACTTCCCTCGGACGGGGCGGCTGGTGCCTTTCCTGGTGGGGCCTGACGCGACGCCGTCTGCTCTCCACATGGAGAATGACAAGAATCCGGGACAGACCACCCCTCGGATCTTCTTGGCGCCGATGGGTCAAGATTAAGAAGAAAACGAGCGGAAGGTGGGAGGGGGTGGTGGAGGAGGGGAAATCAGATTGGAAATTATTTCTGCAAGTTCCGAAGTGGATCAGCCCTGGAAAAATGTGCAGTGATAATAAATAAGAGAGGCTCCGTGCACGTGCAGAATGTTTTTTTCCAGCAATGCTGATCATCCATAGGGCATGGAGACAGGCGCGCGCACCCGGAAAGAGAGAGGATTCAGAGGCAGGCGCGTGTGTCAGCATTTCGCGAAACGAGGGCTGCGCACCTGCCTGGCTGGGAGAGTGTGGCATTGAACGCGGTGGGGCTGGCTCCTAAGTAAAAATGCCTAGGATGACAGGCTCTCTGGTCACATTATGCACAGGACTTGATTGATTGATTGTATCTTCGCGTGATTTAACGTTACCCTGTTGGCCACCCGCTCCAGTGCATGGAAATGTATGTTGCTCCAAGGACAAAGAAAAAGTCTGGACAATAATGGATCGTGTCCCGCTTTTAGGGCAATCTTGGGTTGTGCGCCCCCCTTCCCAACACACACCTCCGTCCACGCACGTTGTGTGAATCGCGAGCTGGTGGCTGAGAACCGCGTGAAGTCTTCAGCAAAATAATCCCTGTGGCTGGATTCGTTAGAATTGTCCCGGAACGTACTCAAGCAACTGCTTTGCATGGGGAAAGTCCCAGGTTTCAAGCCCTAGCACAGCCTTCCCCAATCAGGTGCCCTCCAGTTGTTTTAGAATACAATTCCCGGTATTCCTAGCCATTGGGTACGCTGGCTAGGACTGATGGGAGTTGGAGTCCAAAACCTTTGGAGGACGCCAGGCTACGGAAGGCTGCCCTCGCAGCTCCAGGTAGGGCTAAGGAAGGACCCTTGGCTGAGAATCCCAGGAGAGCCACTGCCAGGCAGCCTAGGTAGTACTGAGCTGTTGCCCCCATGGTTTGGCTGGGTCTACGGGACGATCGTCCCAATGGTCTTCCAGAGCGGATGATACAGTGGGGGCTGGGGGCTCCGATTCCGGTGGGGCTGCGAATCCATCCTGGGTTTCAGTCAGAACCAGCCAGGCCTCTAAAGGAGCTATCCTAGGCCCTGAACCCTATCCCCCAAATAGGGGATAGTGGCCAACTCACTTCCTCTAGGAAGCCCACCACAAGCAGGACAGGAGGCAATCGTAGACACCCCCTCCCCTCTCCAGCAACTTGTGTCCCGTGGCCTAGCAGTGCCTCCGAAGTTTCTGCGCTTAGTCGCAGTGCCCAGAAGCAGTTCACGTTGGACGTTCTGGCGAGCTGGCCAGGAAAGAAAACGTGAAGGGATGCAGGAGGCACATTTAAAAACACACACACACAAAACCCCACCATGGGTGAGGAGCGCATTTCGGACCGAAAGAGCGCAGCACCTCGGACCTCGAGGTCGACGTCTTCAAAGGGCAATCAGAACGCGGGGCTACAGGCGAGGATTTCGTTCTCCGCTCGGGCTCTTAAAAAAAGCAGCAGCGCCACAGAGCCTCTGATGCTAATTGGCTTATGGTAAAGGGCCCTGAACTCCTTTCCTACAACGAATACAATAAACCAGTTTGCCTCTGAAGCGACACCGTGCTGTTTTGTCTCTTCACAGCTAGGGGTTACCATGGCTCTTTTTTCTGATAATTGATTGATTGTCTCGCTCTTTAAATAGGGATTAGGGGCGGTTCTTCCGGGCCCGACAAAACCCAAATGATCGCCCATTTGCTTGAGCTTTGGAGTCTTAGTGTCTCATGTTTCAGTAATGAGGGTTTACTTTGCATTCCCTTTGTCTTTAGTTCTCAACCTGTTATGGGACCTGTGTATAGACTTACCCACTTCTCGCTCCATTTTGCTTACCTAAGGAGCTGCTAGTCTATGAAAGCTTATGCTTTTGTAAACCGCCCAGAGAGTTTTGGCAATGGGGTGGTATATAAATGATGATGATGATGATAATAATAATAATATACAAAATGAAGATACTTAACTTGAAAAATCACTTTTATCACTCACAAACATTGGATGAAATCAGTTGAAACTGATTCACATAACCACTTTTTCACAAGGGGCACTGTGGCTGCAGGCAAAAGGCCATAGGTAAAGCACCTGTTTTGCATGAAGATAGCTTACACTTCAGCAAATCTCACATTAGGCAGTGGCTAAGTTCGGAGGACACGCTAATCAATTGGGGGGGGGTTAATAGGAAAGACATTGAAATCAACCATTGCTTAGTGTGTCCTCTGAACTCAGCCAGGGTGTGCGTTTGTTGAAATCCTGGATTAGGATTCTGGTTATGTTTCCATGGATTTACTAATTGCTGAGGAGCTGGAGGAATCAGAAGACTCAGCAGAAAACTTAAAGGTCAACGTTGCACCTGGACATTGATGTCATGATTGAATAATTGGTAACTTGATTGTTTCAATTAAGGGATTGCAAGCAGTTGCATCACTGTAGTTAGCCTATAAAAATAAATGTATTCCCATGTACATGTATCACTCAGAAATGATCACTCCATCAGATGTATCAGTGCTGTATTGACTGACCGTGTGTAAGTATTTGTATTTGTGATTGCCATAACTAAATTATATTTTTATATGCCAGTAAAGGTTTGATTAAACCAAGTAAAAATCTCAGTCTTAATCTGTATCTGTGCTAACTTTGCTGGAAACCGTTGCAAATACTCTGCTATAAGGTTATTGGCCAGAAGCCCAGTCTGGCAATAACTAAATAAGGTTGTATATAAACCAACATAACCCCAATAGCGTTCTCCCTTACTCCTCCTTCCGCCTCACACTGCGAAGCTCCCTGAAGCACATACTTACACCCACAATGTGTTTTAAAGCAAGAGTTTGTAAATTCTTTATGCTATCTATTTGAATACCCATCTATTTCTATATACAACTTTAAAAATCTTTGAAGTGACTCACAGGCTGGTTGTAAATAAACATTTGTTAAGTTTCTGCAGAAGAGATTGATTGAGAATGGGGAAACCACAGCAATTTGGCACTAAATGATGCTCTGCCCATCACCACACATGTTCTACACACTTAGAATTTGCATTTCAAGCATGCAAAATGCTTTACTTACATTATTTGAGTGATTCTTACAATAGCCCTGAATGGAAGGCCGTATTATCCCAGCATTGTAAATGCAAGGCTCAGCCTGAAAGAACAAGTGACTTACCTGAGGCCAACAATCAAGTTTACAGTTCAGGTGAACCTCACCCTTTGCTACTAGGCTACACTACCTCTTGCCACAGACAGCACAAAGTTGGAAGGTTGCCATGTGCTTATGGAACTACTTAGACCTACTCCCCAGTGAGCAAACTTGGGAAGAATTCAGTGACCTTGTTAACACATAACAACAATCCAGAGTACATGTTGAGTATGGGTTGTCTTGCAGGTTATAATTATATGCAAAATCTTGCACAATAGTTTAACTATGGGTTGTTAACCAACAACCCAGACTTCACAACAAACCATGGGTCCTCTTCATGGATTGCTTATGGTTAACATCCCATAGTTAAACCACAATACAGGGTTCACACGTAACAACTCACAATGGAACAACAATCCATACTAAACTCATACTCTGGGTTGCCGTTATGTGTGATAATAGCTCAGGTTTAGACATCACCTAGCAGGCTGATTGGAGGTTGAATATTCAAAAAGGCTGCTGAATACACCATTTATTAATTAACCCATGATTTGCCACCGTTACGTACAAACAACCCCAGAATGTATAGTGCTAGAAGAGAAGCGAGGTGAGCTATTCTATGTGTTAGATAAGAGGTGGGCAGAAGGTAGATTGGGATTTGCTGGGCAAACCCTGGGCGTTTTGCCATAAATCAGCAAGCGTTTCTGACTCCCCATGGTTTAACAATAGCAATAACTAAAAAGCTTTCCCCTCCCTGAAATTAGCTTACTGAAAAAGAAAGCTTGGCAGGTGGTGGAAACCAGGTGTGGGTTGTTGTTTTTTGAGTGGAAGGGCATGTGAGCTTGGTTCTGGTACTGACCACAAATTCCTGCACTGAGCATGTGCTTATAAGCTCTCTGTTCTTTAATTCTTAATGAAGTCCAACCACCTGAGCCACTATTTTGCAGTTGGTTCCAGACAGTGGATCTTAGCATACTAGTAAAACCACTAAGCAGATCTCACAATTTTGCCCAATCCTGCATTAAATACATTTTTTTCTTACAAAACTGAAAGATCACTGTGGATACTGTAATAAATGAACGGCTGTATGAGCGACTTTTCTGTTATGAAGCACCTGATGCATGCATCAAAACCCAAATCTATCCTACTGCAATAAACACACATGTACACACTGTTCCTTTATACAACAATCATACACTTTTCCCTCCACAAGAGAAATAGCTGTACCGAACATTGCCTAGTATCCATGCCAGGAACCATGACATGTGTGACACATCTCCCACCACTGAAGGCTAGGCTGGCATGACTTACAACTCAGCAAACCAAACATTTTCCACCAACCATATATATTGGAGCCTGCCAAATGTTCAATAGCCCTTGTTTCTCCAGTTCCAAGAAAGCAGCAGATCTGAGTCCTTTGCAGATTGCCCTATATGGCTAGTGAGCACTATTCAGTTTGGTGGGTCCCAAGTAGTGTAGGCCATGTTTTAATCCAAGGTCATTCTATATTCCTTACACAAACCCCTTAGCTCTACTGAAACTGACAGCAGGTGGGACCATATCCCTGAATACACCTGCTCCATTACCAGATAACATTGCTATGATGTTGTTCTTTTCTAAAAGCAGCCATCCTCCCACAGCCCATTTTCTTTTCCCTTCTGCCCATTTGACAGAATATTGGGATGTCCTGGAGGGACTGGCTTTGTAACATTGCACTATTAACATGACGTTGAATTCATCTACTCATGTCAGAAATATGAAGAAAGGGATCAGTTCAGGTTTAGAACTACCAATGCAGTGGGGTGGGGGGCAGGAATCGTGGCCAAGAGACCTCATGGCCTATCAAACAAGCTCTTGTTTCTACAGATTATTTACCACGTGGAATATATTAAACGTATTTTAAAGTAGCTTTAAATTAGTTGGATTTTTTAAAATGTAGCTTCTCTTTGTAAAAATAACCTGATTTAAAAGGAGATCTGCATTTAAAAGCAGATTAACATGTTAAAAGCCTACGTAACCTAATCCCTGCTAAATCTCCAATCCTATATATATTTACTCAGAAATGAATTCCACTTTGTTCAAAATGATTTATTTCCAAATCGTTGTGCATAGGATTACAGCTTTAGCTTTTCGAGAAGCAATCCTCCTTAGGGTAGTATTCAAGATTTGCCCTACCTAGAGTAGATCCACTGAAATGATCCATTCATTTCAATGGGTCTACTCCAGGTAGGGCAAACATTGAATACTACTCTTAGTATTCATGTAAGTACAAAGAGAAAACTTGAAGCAGTTATAATTTTGTAGTTCAAAAGGTGGGTGGGCTGCATGATCAAAGATTTTGGATTAGGCTTCTAGGTTGTATAAAGCTTCCCTAATTGTAAAACCATTATAGTTTATTTCTTATTATAACCATTCTTGTTTAGGAAACATACATTTCAAAAGAGGAAGCTTGGATTTAAAATCCCACAATTTTCTTAACTAAAAGTGTGACTTAAACCACTTTGCATTAAATCAGTCCACAACTAGGCTTCCTTCTCAGACATGCATAGGGAGATTGTATGCTATAATTATTTATTGCATAGGAAATGGCCCCAACTTCAAGTGCTGAGCTATTTCTTAGAGTAACCCCAACAAAGTTTTCTTCCAATTCCCGCCCTCCAAGATGGATTAACATCAGTGACAGCGACTAGGGACTGTAACCCTGCTGCTTCTCCTTGATCCCTCAGTGGCTTTTGTCAACATTGACCATGGTATTCTACTGGACTGGCATTGTGGGATTGTGTGTTGGCCCACTGGCAATTGTGCTGTTGGGTGACACAAGACCTGTCACCAATGCTTTTTAACATCTATAAGAAGCCATTCTCTGCAGTCATTAGGAGAGTTGAAGCAAAGAGTCATCAGAATATACATGATACCAAGATCTAATTCTATTAACTGAGGAATGGATTGAGCAAGGAGGAAGCGTTGCAATGAGCCTTGGAGATGTCCCTGGCAGAGACAGTGCCCACACAGCCACAACCCCGCAGGTAGCACCCCATGGAAGCAGCCCTGCAGAGACTGGTTGGCTTCAGGACATTTCAAGTGCCCCTGTGCCAGCCTGCCTGCAGGATGGGGGACTGTCCTAAACATATCCAAACTACAATGCCAACAGGTTGCCCCTGATCCCAGTGCAGATCTGTTAACATGGAGTCCAATTCTTCTTAACCCTGCTGTTGGGGTGACCATTCAGGCCCTCTGTGCTGGTCTGGGGCTCTCTGAGCATTAGGTGTAAACCAAGATTAATAGAAGTATAGCAGCTTCCAAATCACGCAAGGTACTGGTTCCCTTCTATTCAGCATTGGTTAGGCCTTATCTTGAGTACTGTGTCCAGTTCTGGGCACCACACTTCAAGAAGGATGCAGACAAGCTGGAGGGGGTTTAGAGGAGGGAAACAAGGATGATCATGGGTCTGGAAACAAAGCCCTATGAGGAGAGACTGAATGGGCATGTTTTTTTTTTTTTTTACATTTTTATACCGCCCAATAGCCGAAGCTCTCTGGGCGGTTTAGCCTGGAGAAGAGAAGACTGAGGGGAGACATGATAGCACTCTTCAAGTACTTGAAAGGTTGTCACGCAGAGGGCGGCCAGGATCTCTTGTCGATCATCCCAGAGTGCAGGACATTGAATAATTGGCTCAAGTTACAGGAAGCCAGATTCTGGCTGGACATCAGGAAAAACTTCCTGACTGTTAGAGAAATATGACAATGGAACCAGTTACCTAGGGAGGTAGTGGTCTCTCCCACACTCAAGGCCTTCAAGAGGCAGCTGTATAGCCATCTGTCAAGAATACTTTAGGGTGGATTCCTGCATTGAGCAGGGGGTTGGACTCAATGGCCTTATAGGCCCCTTCCAACTCTACGATTCTATGATTCTATGACCTGGACCAGTGCTCGGAGGGAGTGATGGGCTGGATGAGGCCCAACCAACTGAAATTGAATCCTAGTGAAATGGAGGTTCTGTTGACTTCTGGTTAAGATGGCAGCATAGTCAGTTGCGCTTTAGCTTGCTCCTGCATCCTCTACTTCATTATCCTGGTAAATACCTAATTTCCTACCTCTCACTCATGAGAAATTATTTTCTCCTTCTTTGCCAACTACATGTTGCTGCTTTGTTACCTTTGTGTGGCCCAGGGGCAACAAGGAAAGCTACAGAGGGAGCAGTACTGCAAGGAAGGCTCTGTCTGAAGAAGAACCCAAGGGAGATGTTACGACATTCATTAAAGTTATAGCTGGAGATTTAAAGGTGATTAAAGCCTCCATAGTAATGTTATAGGAGTCTATTGATGGAATAACAGGGAGGCTGGATGTTTTGAAAACTAGAGCTTCACAGCTGGAAGATAAATCTAGGGCTTATGAAACATTGTTGTCTGCTTTGCAGAGGTCTAATTTTGTTTTGAAGTCTAAGGTAAATGAGCTGGAAAGTCCATCTTGTCATTGTAATCTATGAATTATTAGGATACATGAACAGGCTGAGCATGGCCAACCAAATGCTTTTATGGAGTCTGTTGTTGTTGTGTGAGTTACTAGATCTGCCTGAGGACTATCAATTAGATATCAGGTGGGCATATCAAATCCCATTTCCCCTCACCCATGTTGAAGAAAGACCTCATCCATTCATTGTGAAGTTTTCAAGGTTTTCTGTCAAGTTTATTAAAAGAGCTGAGAGAAACAAGGGAGAAGAGCTGATGTGGGGAGCTGATAAGAGGTGAATGATATTCCCAGATTATACAAAAGAGATATCAGGAAAAATAGTGTGCTTTACTACATCTGAAGTGTTGGCCCATGATAGGAATCTGCAGCATTTTATTCATTTTCCTGTTGTTTTCTGTTTAAGAATGGGACCGGGTCTGAAAACATTCAACACACAGCAGTGGCAGATTATCTTCATGCCATGAGTCCAACTGCTAGGGCAGAGGAGGAGGCTGAAATTGTCCAAGATTTTAAAGCTCTGTAGTCTTGTGTGTGTGTGTGTGTGTGTGTGTGTGTGAGAGAGAGAGAGAGAGAGAGAACATGGAATTCTCCCCCCCTCATCCTGCTTCTTTTTCTACTACTAACTGAGCTTGATTTTGAGACATTTACATTTCAGAACTGGAATGGCATGTGTGTATGCATGTGTACATATATTTACATATTGGAAACTGGAGATATAAGACTATGCTTGGTTTAGTCTACAGTCACATACAGGGGGAGCAGTATGGGTGGGATACATTGCTATCTGGCTGGGGGGGGCATGGTGCTCCCCACCTTCTTTTAATGTTTTCTTTCGTTAGGGATCCTTTGGTCTCTTTTTTTAAAAAAATTTTTTTTGGTATTCTTTCTTTTTGTTGGAGAGAATATGGTTGATTGGTTGTCTGGGGGATTTTTTTTCTTTTCATTTCCCTTTTTGTTTGTTTGTAAGGTTTATCAATTAAAAAAAGCTAAAGGACTGGTTATACTGACTCATAAAAAAAAGCACCAGGATCTACATTAAGAGCAATACCTGATTCAGAGTGATATTTCCTTATTTTAGTTAATTATACAAACATGTTAATTGCCATAGCTAATGCTTATGGCCCTAATTTAAATGGCCTATTATATTTTATGAGTGCCTTAGGGCGCAATCCTATTGTGATGCCAATCAGTCAAAATCTGAATGCCTGTAAGAAGTATCAAGATACCAAATGTAATTAGCAATGCCCAGATGTGATAAAATTTCTCAGTATATTGATGACTAGAGCTATTTTGCAAATGCTTAAACTGAATATAAGTGCATTGGAAAAATGAGCATCACTTGAAGTAAATATACTTAAGATGAATGCCTTGTCATAGGCAATTTTTGTATTATGGCGTATTTCTTTATATATTCTCCAAACTTATTTGGGGTATGTATGTCTCCTCTGTGTTTTTCATTGAAGATGCAGTTGTCAATTAGCGGGCGGATATAATTTAGTTTATTATAAACCTGCACTAATTGGAAAACATTTTAATACTCTCCGAAGGGTTGTTTGGAGTCAAACAATTTGGTACCACTTTCTGGTTGGATGAATATACCTTGATTCTGGTTAAGAATCAAGGTATATTTAAAAAGAAATTAATGGCTCCACTAACAATTTTTAGCAGCAAGAGAGACTTGGAAAGCAATGGCTTGTCTGCTGCGGTTTGATCCATATTCCCATGCTAGATTAACTTTATGGGAGAATCCAACTTTGAAAATAGAGACCACCTTTTATGTGGAGAAGTTGGGGTGATAACGGAATTTACATCCGAGATCAGTTAATAGGTTTGGATAATGTTTACCATTTTCAGTATTGCAGATTAGATAGCATTTACTAGCCCCATTCAGACAACACGCTAAACTATGTTGCTTAACCCTAAAATGGTTAACAGAATGCACTAAGGTCAATGTATTCTGTTAACCATTTTGTGGTTAAGCAGCGTGGTTTAGTGTGTTGTCTGAACGGGACCACTGTCTAGTGATAGTTGGCATTACATTCAGCTTCAGCATTTGTTGGAGCCTATATGGAGGAGTTTGATGCAATGAATGCAGCAGGCAACATGACATTAACACAGCAACAGCCAAATGTGGATGGTTGTCTTTTTGGATGTAGAATTAAGACCTGTAATGGGGCAGTTTGAAACAATTTTTGTGAACTGCCCAGGCTATTGGGTTATATAAAAACACAATAAACAAATATAAATAAGGTGGTGTAGGAAACCTACCAAAAGGGATATATTATTGAATTGTAATTCTGCACACCCTGTGCTAGTGAGAAGGCAGGTGATAAAAACATGATTCAGAAAGCTGTTAGGGTGTCTACAATTAATTATTCTGGGGAATCAAAACAAAAGGCAGTAAAACTGGAAGAGGCTAAGGGTCATAGGTTTAGTTCCAGCTGTTAGGAGTGTGAAGTATATCAAAGGACTGCCTGTTTTGAAAATTCTATTTGTGACCAATAGATTTGTATGGGAAACCCTAAATATCATCGTAACATCAAGGCTAACTTTTGTGCTGTGGTATGTTTGTGGTATAGACATTTTTGGAAATTAATACAAACAGAAAAACGTGTTGTGCCCGCTCCAAAACAACATGAAAGCAAAGGACAAGTTATTTGCATCTGTGAGTTTATTGGCTCCTACCAGCTTTCCCACAATGCCCTGCCACCAAATCTCCCCTCCTCCTCCAATCCAGTAGGTGATACAGCAAAGGCACAGAATGCTGGATGGTGAAGTGGCCCCTGCAGAGGGAGACGCAAGAACGGCTGCAGAGCATACAGCTGGAAGCTCAAGGCTGTTAAAAAAAAATCACACCTGGTAGAAAAAAACCACACCTGGTAGAAGAAAAAAACCCACACCTGGTAGAAGACCTTCTCTGACCAAAGCATGCATCAGACAGAAGACAGACATCCATGTCGTCACTGAGGTACGGGTGCCCCCTGGGGCCAGCCAGCTTTGCAACATGCAATCTATAGCAACTGGCCATCTACTGGAAGTAGGAAGAACCTTTCTCTACCACCACAGGACCGCCAGCGGACTACTGGTCGCCTCAAGGCTGATCTTTGGCAGGCCAAATGTCACCAAGTCCTGGCAAGGGGCTGGCAGCAGCAGCAGAGTGACTCGAAACAGGGAGAATGGGAGGATTCAGGCGTCACCTTCCAGCAGAGAAAGGGTTACATGAAACAGGCGTCTCACTTCACTTGCTGTGACAGTTCCAGGAATGCTCCCTCACTGCATCATCTGAGCTATCCCAATTATTGTATCTGTGCAATAGCAGTTTTAGGAAGAGATCTCCCCCACTGAAACAGGTAGCTAGAAGAAGCCCAGCAGCACCAAAAAACGAGGTGGGAAATAAAAGTGTTTAGCACCACCTACTGTCCAACTGTGGGACTGCCACAGGCTGAGACAGAGAAGAGGCTGGTAATGAGCCTCTCTCCTTTAAATCCCCCTCAGCTATGGGACATCCCCAGACAGAATAGCTAGAGGTTTAATGGGAATGATGCCAGTATTTCCTGCCAGCCCATCCCCTTTCCCTGCTGCGACCTGGGCTAGCCCTGGCTCTGGGTACCACCACCCCAAGGCTACTGCTGCTCCATCCAGTGGGAGAGATGCTGCCACCTGCCCCAGAAGGTGTACGCGGTCACGGTGCAACATGACTACATCTGTGTGGCAAAGAGAGAGACTCTATGAGGACCAGGCAAGGGCTGAGCCTTTGGTTCACTGTTAAGTAGCCCTGAGGGAGCAGCAGAGGGAGGTAACCCCGGCAGGAACAGAGGAAGAGCCACAGTGGCCAGGTGCGATTCCTAGGCAGCCTGAATTCTTCTTGTGCTCAGGACAGGCAGCAATTGGATGGTTTCGTGCTTCGGGCCTAGGACACAAATATGGGGAGGGTGAGAACAGTCAGAAATGGGAGCACATTCCTCCCTCCCCTCCCAAAATGATTGGCTGGCCATTTGCTATGAGAATGAACAACAGCAACAAAATCCTATGACACTTACAAAACCCACTACCTGATTGGCTATCATAGCCAATCTACAGGAACTAGCATGCCCTGGCTCTATACATGCACAGGTGGGTTACAATCACCCCACTTTATATATGAACATGCATTGTAAGGTGGAAGAAGTCCCATCATTTTGTCATCCTGACTTGACAGCTAGTTAAGGATTAACTTAAACTACATTAAGCAATCGCTGAGTTCCATGACTCTGTCTGAACTTTCAATATACCTGCTTATCTCCCTATGGGAGCATGCAGGACAATTCATTCTAGTTAATCTAATAAAAAAAGTTACCACACCTAGTAACCAGTGAAATATCCAGCCTCCAGAGTCCCGTACAGTAAAGCTGTTGAGAAAAGGCCCTGGAGTGGCTGGAAGACACTGGTTTGGTCTCCAGTGATTGGACTGGACTGGCTTTAGACTTCCTTGCTGAGATACAGAACAGTCTGATATACTCACAAAATAGCTTTGGTGGACTGGCAAAATCTATGCACAGGAGGATGGGGAAATTATTTGTGGAATTTCCTCATCTTGTTCACCTGTTGCTGCTGCTGCCGTCTGTATTCTTCCTCACTAGCTGAAAGAGCCCGAGCCAATGCCAGGTCTTCCTCTTCCTGGGTACTGATACAGATACAAGGACAGGATGAGTCACAGTTAAGATTTCTCCAACTTCCTGCCCCATCCATCCCAAGCTAGTGAACGCATCCCAGTGAGCATGCTGGTGTGTGCCTGGTGACCTCACCATATCTTAGAATCATAGAATAGTAGAGTTGGAAGGGGCCTATAAGGCCATCAAGTCCAACCCCCTGCTCAATGCAGGAATCCACCTTAAAGCATCCCTGACAGATGGCTATACAGCTGCCTCGTGAAGGCCTTGAGTGTGGGAGAGACCACTACCTCCCTAGGTAACTGGTTCCATTGTTGTACTGCTCTAACAGTCAGGAAGTTTTTCCTGATATCCAGCTGGAATCTGGCTTCCTGTAACTTGAGCCAATTATTCAATGTCCTGCACTCTGGGATGATCGACAAGAGATCCTGGCCCTCCTCTGTGTGACAATCTTTCAAGTACTTGAAGAGTGCTATTAGGTCTCCCCTCAGTCTTCTCTTCTCAGGGCTAAACATGCCCAGTTCTTTCAGTCTCTCCTCATAGGGCTTTGTTTCCAGACCCATGATCATCCTTGTTTCCCTCCTCTAAACCCCCTCCAGCTTGTCTGCATCCTTCTTGAAGTGTGGTGCCCAGAACTGGACACAGTACTCAAGATAAGGCCTAACCAATGCTGAATAGAAGGGAACCAGTACCTTGCGTGATTTGGAAGCTGCTATACTTCTATTAATCTTGGTTTACACCTAATGCTCAGAGAGCCCCAGACCAACACAGAGGGGCTGAATGGTCACCCCAACAGGGTTAAGAAGAAAAGAATTGGACTCCATGTTAACAGATCTGCACTGGGATCAGGGGCAACCTGTTGGCATTGCAGTTTGGATATGTTTAGAACAGT
The DNA here is from genome assembly GCF_023053635.1 of Elgaria multicarinata webbii. Lineage (NCBI taxonomy): Eukaryota > Metazoa > Chordata > Lepidosauria > Squamata > Anguidae > Elgaria > Elgaria multicarinata. Next base: position 76,134,608 of record NC_086172.1, on the reverse strand, counting down.
CCCCCATCCTACAGGCAGGCTGGCACAGGGGCACTTGAAAGGTCCTGAAGCCAACCAGTCTCTGCAGGGCTGCTTCCATGGGGTGCTACCTGCGGGGTTGTGGCTGTGCGGGCACTGTCTCTGCCAGGGACATCTCCAAGGCTCGTTGCAACGCTTCCTCCTCGCTCTGAAATGAGACACAAAACCTGATTTAGCCTATGTGACATATATCACCTGTCGGGCAGGGTGTATTCTGGGAATACGGGGTTGAGTTTAGCTTTGGCTATGTTTTACAGCCTACAAGAAATTATGCAAATTAATCCATTCGATGTAAACCTAAATTTGCACACGCTGGGGTTTGCAAACACTAGAGGACAAAATATCAGCATATACCCTCAAACTTTGGATTTAGGAGCTCCTTCAGACAAGCTGGACCCCAGAAAAAGCAATGCTCAGATGCTTATTCCTTTCTTTCCCCTAGAGTATCTGCCCCACAGCTATCCTCCCCCACCCCCCAAATAGCTTTCAATGGTCAACCTTTTATATAACTTCCCTGTGAAGGAATCAACTTGTGGAAAGTGTCTTTTTCCCTGTCTGAGCTATCCACTGAGAAAGAGATTTATTAAAAGCATTAAACTTCACTCTTCAGCCAGAAAGATGTCCAAGTTGCTTACATGTAAACAAACATGAAAGAGTCCCTGCTCTCAGGCTGTCTATAAAGACATGACACAAGAGGAAAAAGATGTGGAGGGGAAAGGAAAAAAGAAAGCTTAGGCACCTGTTCTTAATTCAGCCTTCCCCACCCTGGTGCCCTCCAGATGTTCTAAATTACAACTCTAATAAACCCTGATCACTGATCATCCTGGTTGGGGCCAATAGAGTCCCAACCATCTGGAGAATACCAGGTTGAAGAAGGCTATCTTAACGGTAGACGATTCTTATAATGGCCAGAAGCAATGTTTTAATGGCTGTAATATAGCCAGACATTGTCAGCATCCTTATTATGACCAGCTGGAATAGAAACAGCTCAAATACAGAAGGAGCCAAAAATGGCTGGTCTTTCATCTGAGCCAAGGGAGTAGCCCTACTTCCCGCCTCTCTCTCTTTGGCAGCCTGATGGAATGGCTGCTGGGCGACAGCCAGGGGAGAGGCAAAGCCCAATGAAGCTGGATTCTCAGAATGGCTGATGGTGGCCCTGTTTTCCTTCTCTGCCCCGGCTGCAGTCTTAGCATACAGACCCTAGTATACTTTCAGGTGCGCTGACACATACGCGCTCTGCAGGCATGCAGCAGGAGAGGGGAAACGTGTGATGAGAAAGAGAACATGAGCATCACGGTCTGAGTGTCCAGGCACCACTTACCAATCCATTCTGCAGGGCAATGGCTGGTGGAGATGTGCTTTGGGGCGTAGCTGCTCTTGCCATCTCATTGGCTCTGTGTGCAAGAAAAAAAAGATGTCAGTTGGCGCAACTCATGAGACATGTAAGCTGGGAAAAGAAAACCCACTGGCATGGCCAACCAAGCCAGCCTTTCCTCTCCATGATGTGCTCCCGATGCGTCAGAGTACAGCATCCATAATCCCCCCTCAGCCAGCTCAGCATTGTGCAGTCCGACACATGGGGAGGGCTCCAGGTTGCGGGAGGTGGACACTAGGGCCACATTAACAGCACAAATCCAGATGCCTCAAGGAGGAAGAAGAAGGGTGGGCTGAACTGGGACCTCCATTTAGAACCTGCTCAGTGATGGTGGGGTTCATTAGGTTCAAGGGCATTATTGGACAGGCTGTAGACAAATGTCAGTGGGAGGGAAGGGCCAGGGGTCGGAATGGAGACTTCAGTGCCTCCTGAAGGCTGAAGCTGCTAGAAGAAGAAAGGGTAGAGAACAAGGCAGACTCAGGCCACCGGTGTACCTGCTGGAGGTCGGTGGGCTCGCAAGAGATCTCGTGGCTCCATTGCTGGATGCGGTGCTTGCAGGTGGTGCTTTGGCAGACTTTTGAGCCCTGGCAAGTGCGGCATTCCTGAAACAGGGAGCACAACCCTCGGCAAGAGCATCGCTACCCTAAACCATCCTCCTCCCCTTCCCTGAGACTAACAAGAACCCACTTTGGCACCATCCTTCGCGGCCGCACCAAGTCAGCCCCTGGAAATGCCTCTGGTGGCTTCCATGCCCGGCAGTCTCAAGGGGCCCGAGCTGTAAACGCTATTCAGCTGAACAAAGCACCAAGAGCGCACCTCTAAAGGATGCCAGGGGAAGAGCAGGCATCACCTTGCAACCCCCAAAATACTTTGGCAAAGTTGCCGGAACAACCAAGGATGGGGAAGGAAATACATACCCTTGCCCTCCACAGACAAATGGCCCCCTCTGGGTCTGCCTTCCACACAGCCCCCCCAGTCCCACCTTTACCCTGCCTTGGAGAGCGAGTGCCCAGGCCCCTTGCAGCCGTGATCCAGTGGGTGCCGGTGCTTGAGGCAGAAGTTGCCATGACATTGATCGCAGAGGACCTTCATCATCTCCCGCTGCTTGCAGCCGGGCCGCTGACACTTGTTGGTGAAGATCTAGGTAGAGGGACAGAGTTCGGACTGATGAAAGTAGAAGGGCCTGTTGGCAGGGAGCGGCCCATCGAGACTTGGCCGCTTTACACCTGGGTGAATACAAGAGACTAGGAAGCCCCCGAAGCATAAGCCTCTCTAGCCAGGGGCAGGCAGCCTGGCACCTTTGAGATGTTTTGGACTGCAACGCCCAGAATCCCTGGCCATGCTGGATGGGCTTATGGGAGTTGTAGTCCAACAACTTCTGGAAGGCATCAGTTGCCAACCCCCTCTCTAACTGATGAAAAAATGAGCCTTGAATTAACTCAATTAACAAAAACCCCTTTTGGTTTAACATGTATTAAGAGCTTTCCATCTTCACTCAAGCTCCAAAACGCTGGGAAATTACAGCTGTAAAGAACCCTTCCCTCAACAAATGCATTCTTTAGGCAGGGGTGGGCAACTTGTGGTCCTCCAGATGTTTTGGCCTACAACTCCCATCAGCCCCTTACCATTGCCTATGCTGGCAAGGGCTGATGGGAGGGCCGCAGGTTGATCTGGAGGGTCACAAATTGTCCACTGCTGCTTTAGGCAATATGCATACGGTATGGTATTCTGTAAGAAGACAAGAAGAGCCATACTGGAACAGACCAAGGATTCATCTAGTCCAACACTCTGTTCACAGAGTGGCCAACCAGCTGTCAACCAGGAACCCATCAGCAGCACCCTCCCACCCATGTTCCCCAACAACTGCTATATATAGGCTTATAGCCTCGGATACTGGAGGTAGCACATAGCCATCAGGACTAGTAGCCATTGATAGCCTTCTCCTCCAGGAATTTATCCAACCCCCCTTTAAAGCCATCCAAATTGATAGCCATCACCACATCTTGTGGTAGTGAATTCCATAGTTCAACAATGCCCTATGTGAAGAAGTACTTCATTTTATCTTTCCTGAATCTCCCACCCATCAACTTTGTGGGATGATGCTCAGTTTTCTTATGTTGAGAGAGGGAGAAAAATCTCTCCCTAGCCACATTCCCCACACCATGCATAATTTCATACACCTCTATCATGTCTCCCCTTAACCTCCCCTTCCCCCCCAAGCTGAACAATCCTAGCTGTCATAACCTTCCCTCATGGGGAGATGCTCCAGCCCCTTGATCGTTTTAGTTCCCCTTTTCTGCACTTTTTCCAGCTCTACAATATCTTATTTTTAGGTGTGGTGATCACAGTGTTCTAAGTGTGGCTGCACCATAAATTTGTATAAAGGCAATATGATATTGGCAGCTTTATTCTCTATTCCTTTTCCAATATGCTGTGGCTAGTTTCAGCCTCACCACTATCTTGGAGCTGGATGGCTATCAGTGGCAGAATGGTGGATGTATATTCACTCCCCTGCTTGTGAGACATATTCCAAAACTCCCTGAAGTTTGGCTACCTTCAAACTGTCTTCGCTCAAAACAAGGAAGCCCATACAATCCGCCCCGCACACTCAGGGTCCTCTGGGAAGAATTTACTTCAGCCGGCCAAAACAAGACTGACAGGTATTACCCAGAGGACCTTCTCTTCTGCTGCTCCCAGACTGTGGAATGGCCTACTTAACAGTCTTTTAGCATTTAAGAAAGCTATAAAGAGTGATCTCTTCTGGCAGGCCTATCCAGTGGAATTTTAAGGATGATTTTTAGGAAGTTTTAACAATGTATACTACGTTTTTAATCAGTATTTTATGTATTTTATACTTACTGTTGTTCCCCGCCTCGATCAGGATGGAGAGGCGGGTAAGAAATAAATTTATTATTATTATTATTATTATTATTATTAGACCGGTATACAACCCAGAATTTGGGCATAACAGACTCCGGTGGGCTCAAAGCAATGTGTACGACCAGAGGCAATGGAGGAGGAGGCTGCAGCCTTCTACCTTGCGTTTACGCTGAGCTGGGTCCGATTTGCAGTCCTGGTCAATGTGAGCTCCCACCACGATATCAGGCATCTCTCCTCGCTTCACGGGGATGGGTGTGCTGCAGAGTGGGCACACAGGGACCTGCACATCCTGAGGACAGAACAGAAGTTGAGCTGATGCACAATTGCAATTCCCTTGACCCATTTAATCAAGAGTATCTCAAGGGAGACCTGGAACAAAGGTGTTCAAGTGTGTCATCTATCAGGAGTGCTCCTGTTCAGGGTTCATGGCAGCCATTCCCTCCAAGCACAGCATTCTAGGTTTTCCCCTTCCCCATATTTTTCTTTTCCAACCAATACTTAACATTCTGTGTCTGAGCACACTCAATTTTTATTAGAATATTACGTCTAAGTTTTGCAAAACACAGGGTTCCCTGAACAATCTCTGCTTTGTTTCTCAGTGGTCCTGTTTCAGCTCTATTTCTGTCAACACTCATCTCCCAAATTTCCTGTTAGTGGGAGTGACAGTGAATTAATATTGTCCCATAAAAGCCCAACCCAATCCCAATAATCAGCCCAAACAATCCGCAGTCCCAGAAAGGCCTTTTGTCCTGCCCACCGCTGGAATACGGGCCCCCAAGAGCTTCTCTGAAATGGAATTTGGTCCTTGGGCTGAAAGAGGCTCAGTACCCTGACTGTAAAGGATAGCTAGCAAGCTCTTATCTTTCACTGAGACTTCAACGCAAAGAACTACGAGCACACACGTTGCTCACATGTCCTGATTAAAGTCATCAAAGATCAATAGGGGAAGGCCTCCTATTGATCTCCTGGCAGAGATTACCATTCAAGGGCTAAAAATACAGTGCCAGTGGCAGTGCACTGCTCAGGCTGAAAGACACCCTGGCAGGTATCCAAGGATTTAATAGCAACCAGGTGTCCTTAAAGCTGCAAAACTGCCACCTTCTCAACAACTTCTACCAAAAAGAAAAGGTTGGATTGAGAGAGAAAACAGTAAGGAGCTGGAAACTCAACATCAAAAGACAATTTTGGGACATCTGCCACCATTTTCTTTGAGAGAAGCATTAACAGTCCATGCCAGAACCTGGATACAGTTTCCTCTGGCTTAATTTTCATCAACTAAGGGCATAACCAGCACAAAAAATGCCTACAAGTCCCAGCATGCCCCAGCCAGCAGTGCTGGGAGTTATAGGCCCTTTGTTGTGTCTCCATATGCATAGGATTGCACCTTAAGATGGGTATAGATCCAATTTTTAAATTATTGTTCTCATGCCTGCCCATCCTTATGACAAACCTCTGCATCAGTTGGCAATACTGAGCAGAACCAGGAGGCAAATCAGTTCAAGTTATACTGGATTTGGGGAAGAAAAAAAATGGTTGGGTCCATCTTCCTGCTTTTCAAATCACAAGAGCCACATTGAACCTGATTTGAAACTGGATTGAACTTTTATTATTCCTGAACTAGTATATAACCTGAACCGCTATGTGAAAGTCTCTGCAGAATTTGAACCAGTTTGACGCCTTCACTGACAACTCATCCAAACAAACAGGACAAGATTGAGCTTCTGATAACTCAAAACTATTTCTGCACTATAATGTAATAAACATAGCATGATAGGCTGATGATGACTGAGCCTCCTGGTAGAGCAGGGGTGAGGAACTATGACTTGCCCCCTACCAGGCCCTCCATGGACTACCTGGTAAAGAGAGTCTGGGCTTACCAGGCTGCTCTCCACCTAATAAAAATTCCGCTGGATGGCACTGAACATAAGAGCCATGCTGGATCAGACCAAGGGTCCATCTAGTCCAGCACTCTGTTTCCACAGTGGCCAACCAGCTGTAGATCAGGAACCCTCAAGCAGGACATGGTGCAACAGCACCTTCCCACCCATGTTCCCCAGCAACTGGTGTATACAGGCTTACTGCCTCTGATACTAGAGGTAGCACATAGCCATCAGGACCAGTAGCCATTGACACAAGGGTGGTCAATGTGTGACCTGAAGATCTTGTTGGACTGCAACTCCTACCAGCCCTAGCCAGCACAGCCAATGGTGAGGGAATACCCCTGGAGGGCCATGTGTTCCCTAGCCCTGCAGATACAAGGGCAGCAGAGGAAAATGTATTCACTGTTGATGCTGCCACAAATGGGGGTGGGTGGGGGACCTCCAGGAAGAACTCTGCTGATGGCTAGGGTCACCTGGCTCTTCTACAGGCTGTTAACTGAATAAGCCTTCCCCAACCTGGTGTACTCCAGATGCTTTGGGCCTCAACTTCCATCAGCCACAGCCAGCACAGCAAATTCAGGAAGCTTGGGAGCTGTAGTCCAAAACATCTGGAGGATACCAGGTTAGGGAAGGCTGCTCCAAAGTGTTATGGGATCTAATTGCCTCCAGTAGCGAACAAATCTAACTGCCCCACCTACACACCAGTGGGAATCCAGGAAGATGCCTTCAAAGGGTAATGATCTGAACTGTAATAACTGGATTGCTAGTTTTCCTGGCCTCTGAAAAACACCATGTACAAAGTCTCCCGTGTCTCATGGGCTTGCTGTCATTTGAGATAGAGCTCTGGTTGTCACAAAGATCATGAAGACTTGCATTAGCACTGAACACTAGCATGTTGGCAATGGTGACATAAGCTCCCTTTTTGCTTGGCCCTTCTGGGGTTGCAGCCAAACAGCTTCTTCCACTGCAGGGCATTCTCTGCCCTTTGCTCTTTGGCCAGGACAAAGTCAATGTGTTACATGAATGCTAAGAGTGCATCTGATGCTGCACAGAGCAGCTGACTCCAAATTCTGTCCCGTCCAGTCTCACTTACCTTCTTGTAAGCTGAAGTGCAGTTGTGATGGGCATAGGCAACATGGTCAGTGCAGAATAGCTGTTCACAAGCATCACATTTAAGGGGAAGAAAGTCTGAGGGCATGAAAGGACAGGACAATGATGAGCTCTAGCTGCCTCCCCTGCAGCCATCCAATGAACATCCCAGGTATTCTACTGGATGCCATAAAAGAGGAATCACTAGATTTCTTTTCTTTATGGACACATGCCTTTTCGGCACCCAAGAGCATAATGGATAGGTAGGAAAATATCTGAACACGACAGAGGTGTTATGGTAACCAATGACTAAAATAGACTAGACATCAGAAGGCTGGGGGGGGGGAAATCAGGGGGAAGGGCGCCTCCCCACTTTTTTTCTGGGCCTACACATCTCAAAACAGAGATAAATAAGAGATTTAAAACTGGGAAAGAGTTTCTAGAAGCCCATCACTACCTAACACAATGTAGCATACTAATGTCGCATTACCCCAAAGAATCTTAAAATAAAGAGAACCAGAAAAAATGCATTTAAAAATGGAGTTGAAAGAAAGCACACAGATTTTTGTCTATCAGGGGACATAGCTAAAACCCACAGATTACAAAGCAGATGGCTCAGTTTGTAGAAAAACCTAGTGTGCAGTGAAAAATTGAGAACATTGTGCTTGATAGTCTACAAACACTAACACCCACCCCTGCAAATCTCTACACATTCGGAGGGTGTAACCTCCTTATTTAATCTTCACTCTCACAAACCAGGGGATTTATGTCATACGATCAGAAGTGCACTGCTAAACAGAAGGCCTATCTAGTCCAGTGTCATGTCCTCACAGTGACTAACCAGATATCTATGGGAAGCCCAGAAGCAGAATGCAAATCTGGTTGAGCCTTTATATTGTATTTTATATTATGGTTTTATACTTTGAATGGTTTTAATTTCTGTGAACCGCCCAGAGAGCTCCGGCTATTGGGCGGTATAGAAATGTAATAAATAAATAAATAAATAAAATAAATGCAACAGCAACCTCCCACTTGGGTTCCCCAGCAACTAGTACTGAGAGGCATACCACCTCCAATACTGGAGGTAATATACAGCCATCAGCACTAGTAGCTATTGATAATGTTAGCTAACTCCCTTTTAAAGCTATCCAAGTTCCTATGCGCAAGATGCGAGTACCAAGAGTTTGCATTTCATTCCAAACTACTACACAACACCTCAAATCAATCCAGATCCTTGGGCAATGGGCATAACCTCTTACTACTGGCAGTTTTTTACGTACTCTGTGTTCAAGCTTACAATGTTGGGAGAAATCTGCAACAGATTCAAATGAGTTAGAAATCTATGCATCCGACCTACAGATTCCACAGCAGATCAACTTCCTCCAAGTTGTGCCAACTTGAGGACCAGGTTTTTGTTTTTACTTGGGGGGGGGGGGGGTGTTGTGCAATTTTGTTAGTTTGCTAATGTGCATTCGCAAACGAACAAAATTCTCATGTCAAAAATCCGATTCCATCAATGAGCAGATGACGGAATGAAAGATGCCTGACAATCTACAAAGCAGACAGAAAGGTTGTAACACAATACACACTTCCCTAATTCAAACATATAACATTGGTTGTGGGGGAAATCCCTTCAGTCCAAAGCATGCAAAATCCACAACTACTTCCAAACTCTAGCTAAGAAGTACCAGTGTTGTTGTTTTTAATTTATGGTTACCTGAAGTTTGACAGCTCTGAAACGCAATGACCATGTAATGCATGTGTCTATAGGATGCAGGCATAGCTAATAAAAAACAAAGGCTCTGCCATAATTAGTACTTGCCTGTTTTCTTCTGGGAATAAAGCTTATGCCATTATTTCAAGTACCTAAGCAAGTAGGGACACCAACGTTTTCCCTTGGGAAAATACCAAGGGTGCATCTCCATAGAGAAGCCTCAGCATATCTGTTGGAATTATTTTAGAAAGCAAAGTACCAATACTCTAATGCCATCATAACTGAAGCAGGCCTTTTAATATGCCATGCCCCACATAGAATGCATGAGAAGTTACCCAAGTGGCAACACACTGTCAACACAGTCACATGTGCAGCAGACCACAGAGACCACTTCTGTAGTCCTACCAGGGAGCTTTTCGGCCAATTCCCACAGCTCACCAGTGCTTACCTCCTAAGAAAGCAGAAGCCTTTGAAGAAAAGACAAACATGCTCATTGTTCTAATGCAGCGGGCAGCACATCTTTACGCATGCCCAGGGCTTAGAATCATAGAATAGTAGAGTTGGAAGGGGCCTGTAAGGTCATAGAGTCCAACCCCCTGCTCAATGCAAGAATCCACCTTAAATCATCCCAGACAGACGGCTGTCCAGCTGCCTCTTGAAGGCCTCTAATGCGGGAGAGCCCACAACCTCCCTAGGTAACTGATTCCATTGTCGTACTGCTCTAACAGTCAGGAAGTTTTTCCTGATGTCCAGCTGGAATTTGGCTTCCTGTAACTTGAGCTCATTATTCCATGTCCTACACTCTGGGAGGATCGAGAAGAGATCCTGGCCCTCCTCTGTGTGACAACCTTTTAAGTATTTGAAGAGTGCTATTATGTCTCCCCTCAATCTTCTCTTCTCCAGGCTAAACATGCCCAGTTTGTTTTATCAGGAAACATTTTACAGAATGTCCCTCACATTTGTACTTGGCTTTGGCTGAAGAGCAAACACCATATTTGACCCAACAACGGGAATCCGTGATGTCTCCCATCACAGGTCCCAGGTCCTCCAGAGTCCCCTCCCCTCCCACAATCTGTTACAACCATCACACTGCTCCAATCCCCCAGCACGCAACTGGTAACAGAGTTGTTACCATCTCGCTCTCCCTCCCTCTCCCTCTCCCTCTCTCTCTCTCTCTCTCTCTCACACACACACACACCAACCTCAGCCCGATAAAGGGAAGTGAGCAAAGGGGGCAGAGAGGGCAGGCAGCTAAAGACCAGATTCTCACCAAGGCGCTTGCAGGACGGTTCCGAGCAGTGGGCACCTAGATCTGGGAACTCCATGGTGCCGTCCGTGGGGCTGGATTCAACGGGGGGCGGAGGGAAGAACCTTACCTGTTGGGAAGGAAACAGGATTAGGGGCTCGGGGCACAAGAGGGAGATGTTACCAGAGGGGGGGAGGAGGTGGAGCTACAGCACCCATGGGTGATTATGGACGGAGGGGGGGGCTACACCACCCAAAATGAGAGAGGGAGAAGAACACCGTTGACTAGAAGGAGAAGGCAGAGGAAACTAACCCTTGGAGAATAGGACCAGCAAGCACCCCAAATAGCCCGTAGTCTCGGCTGCTGCAAACAAGAAAACCTCAGCAGTTCCTTTCACCCCACCCACTTCCGCTCCTGGGCTCGATGTCGTCATTCTGCAATGACTCTACTATGATCCCAACCCAACCTTCTTTCCAACCCCACCGGAAGGAACTCGGCTTACCTTGACCCTGCGGAATGCTGGGGAATGTAGTACAATGCCAGAGAGCGCGCTGCGCAGGGAAGCCGAATAGCGCGGTGTATGACGGTAGTTGAAGTCAGGAGGTGCGTTTGTTCCCGCCTTTTCCTTACGCGAGGCATTCTCGGAGAATTCCGTCACTGTCTACCATTGCCCTTTAGTAGAGCGGAGTGTATGCTAGAAGCCGCCACATGCGGTATTCTAGCCCCGCCTTAGCCGGAAGTGCCTCCATGGTAACGGCGGGCGGATCAGGTTGGGCCGGAGGGGGCCAAGCCACCGCCCGCCCCGGAGCCGGTAAGTGAATGGGCCCCCGTGATCATAGCCCAGGATAATCGCTCACCTCTCTCTCTCTCTCTCTCCCTCCCCCCTTCCGCGAGGGTATGGACCTTCCTGCCTAGATTGAGCCGGTCCTGCCTCAGAGTGGGGATTAAGTACCGGGCTCTTTTTCGCTGGCGTTAGCACGAGACTCGAGATAATCTGAATTAAACAGCCCATGCTCATTTGAAAGACTGCTGATCTCTTCTCCTCCCCCTCCGCCGTGGGGGTTGGGCTCTATTTCTTGTGGATCAAGGGCATATTGGGTCCCCCTGTGCAGAACTTTCTACCCTTAACCCCCGCCCCATGGTGGTTGTAAAAAAAAGTTGCAGTTCTATATTCTAGGGTTATGGCGTAGCGGGATGATATATTCTAGGGTTATGGCGTAGTGGGATGATATATTCTAGGGTTATGGCGTAGTGGGATGAGAGGAGGTCGTGTGATCAAAATACATACGTACACGTGTAAATTAAACAGCCCTTCACCAGGTTTAAGATGGGGGCGGAAGTGGGGAGCTTGGATCTGTCTGGTGTCTGCTCTCCGGAGTGTTACAGCAGTATCATGACCTATCTTTCTGCTGTGGGTCAGCCATCTGCATCTCTTTCTTGCTTGTTTTGGGGTCAGATCTCTGGTCCATGTGTAAGGTTCACAACCCAATGGCAGACTTGCTATGCCAGGATGCTAGCTACAAGAAGTGGGCTCTTCCACATGATGGTGGGGTACTTGTGGAATGCTTATACAGCCAAGCATTTTACTTATGGTCTCTATCTCATCTGTTTTGGCCTGCTAGTTTTACATGCTGTCATTATTTATTTATTTATTTATTTAGAGTATTTTTATCCCGCACCTCAGCCAAAAGGCTCTCGGAGCGGTTTACAATGTATCAATAAAGAAGACAGTCCCTACCCTCAGGCTTACATTCTAAAAAAAAGACATGACACACAAGGAAAAGTGTATGGAGGGAAGAGGGAGAAAATAAAAAGAAATTAAGGAGACTGCTTAGGCTGGTGGGAAGGCCCTGCTCCGTCCTCTCATCTCCCAATGGAGGGGCAAACCAACAGCTCCTTCTTCCCCACAAGGTGAAGATGTTAGCCTTTGTGGGGGGGGGGGGGGGTCCAACTGAAGCAGGCTCCGATGGTGCCTGCCTGCTCCAGTCTCCCTCGCATCTTCTTCCCCAAAGGGTGAAGATGTTAGACCTGGAGGGTGGGTGTCTAACTGAAGCAGGCTCCGATGGTGCCTGCCTGCTCCAGTCTCCCTCGCATCTTTTTCCCCACAAGGTGAAGATGTTAGACCTTGGGGGGGGGGGTTTCCAACTGAAGCAGGCTCCGATGGTACCTGCCTGCTCCAGTCTCCCTCGCATCTTCTTCCCCACAGGGTGAAGATGTTAGCCCTGTGGGGGGGGAGGGGGTATGTGTGTCCAACTGAAGCAGGCCCCGATGGTGCCTGCCTGCTCCAGTCTCCCTCTCATCTAACAGGCATTATACATCTTGCCTGTTGGTAGGGAGGCATTCTTATCTGCTAGGTCTTTTTTTTTTTTTTTTTACAAATTATGAAGTAAGAGAAGCAGTGATTTACTCAAGTACTTTTACTGGGTCCCAGACTGAATTTGAGGTTTCCAGTCAGAGTGCTGTATTTAGTAGTGCTGATTCCTGCTATAAGATTTTGTTTGCTGTTGGCCCAGCCTTTCTGTTCATTTGCTCATATGAACTGAAATCTGTTAGTTTTGAAAAAAGAACAGACTTAGCTCAATATATTAAGTGCATGTGAAAAGGAGCTAGATACATTAATGGATCACAACCTGAATATGAGCTAGAAGTGTGATGCAACTGCTAAGAAAAGTTAATGTAGTCTTAGGTTGTATTATCAGAAGCATCGTTTTTAGATCAGAAGAAGTAATAGCTTCTCCTTATTTGGCACTGGCCAGGCACTGTGTTTAATTCTTAAAACACAGTAAGCCTATGTGGCAGGGTCTTGCTATTTATTGTTTTACTCTGTACAGCACCATGTACATTGATGGTGCTATATAAATAAATAATAATAATAATTCCACAAAGAATACTGTAGAGTGACTAGGATGGTGAGGGGTCTGGAAACCAAGTCCTATGAGAAACGGTTGAAAAATCTGGATTTGTTTAGCACGGAGAAGAGAAATTAAGGGGAGACATGCTGGTGGTCAAATATCTGAAGGGCTATTTTGCAGAAGATGGATCAGGCTCGTTCTCCATTGCTTTTGAAGGCAGGACTAGAACCAAGGGATGGAAATTGCAAGGAATCAGATTTTAGCTAGATATTAGGAGAATAGCCTAGCAGTAAGAGCTTTTAAACAATGGAACAAATTGTCTTGGGAGGTGGTTCCCCAGTTGCTGGGGGACATGGGTGGGAGGGTGCTGTTGCACCATGTCCTGCTTTGTTGGTCCCTGGCCAACTGCTGGCTGGCCACTGTGTGAACAGAGTGCTGGACTAGATGGACTCTTGGTCTGATCCAGCATCAGGGCTCTTCTTATGTCCTTATGTGGTTGGTTCTTCTTTGCTGGAGATATTTTAAGCAGAGGCTAGATGGTCATCTGTCAGGGAATCTGTAGTTGCATCCAGCAGAGGCCTTGACCTAAAACAAGGGGGAGACTATTTTAGCAGATTTGCCCTCTCAGCTCCCCACTTCACCTCCCATGCTGTTCCAGAGAGTCGCAAACCCTTTGGAGCAGATTGTGGGGGCAGTGAGGGAAGAGGAAATGGTAGAAGTCATTTCCTCTCTACTCTTCCATTTGCAGAAGCCTCCACTGGATCAAAAGTCCTTTTGCAAGCAGAAGAGCACCATTGGATACAAGCCATTATTTCAATCAGTGTTTCTTTCAGCAAGAGTATAAGAGCCCTGCTAGATCAGGCCACAGATCCTTCTAGTTCAGCATCCTGTTTCCTACACTGGCCAACTTGATTCCTCAGTGAAGCCCACAAGTGGGGTAGGAAGGCAATAGCTCCCCCTATTTGGTATTCAGTGGCATGTTGCTGAGTTTGTAAGCTTCTGGCTAGGAAAACTATTAGTGTGCTTCATCTGTGGTAAATGAGAAGTCTTCCTGACTTGGGATTTAGTTAGCATTCTCCCCATGTGCAGTGATTGTGGTATCATTTTACTACTGTTTAACAATGAATTAATGCCAGAAGTGTGCTTGGTGCTATGCAAACCGTGCAAATGGTAGCCCCTACCCAGAGGGTTTGCAGCTTACATTCCAAGAAGAACACTGAGGAAGAGGCACGCATGAATAGTAGAGATGGCACAGAAGAGATCAGGAGAGACTTTTTATAATACTTTGTTGGTGATGTGGAATTTGAGGAAGATCTTAAAGGAGAAGAGGAAATTGGTTTAAAAAACTGAAAGCTGGTTTCAGGTGTAGGGAGTTGTATGAGGAAAAGAGGAGACGGCAGTATGCAAACATTCATAGAACAGAGACACTAGTACGCAAGCATTCATAGAACAGGATGAGCATAAGAGAGATGAGATACAATCATGGCAAAAGAAGAGAAGACAAGATTGGGGAGGCAACAGGAAAAAGACAGATGTGCAGAGATGATGTGATAGAGTTTGTGTTTGGTATAAAAATGTCCAAACCAGTGAGTGATTCTTCGCTATTTACTGTGGTGGTCGAAGATGCCCTCTATTTTACTTGGGCACTGAGGAAAAGTAGCTTGCTTGTTGGCCAGTTCTGTGACCTTCCATTAATGTTGTTTACACTGTTGAGTTTTAGATAGCAAGGCAAGCTAGGACCTGTTAAGCATTTCCCAGCTCTCTATTTGCTTTTCAGGATTACTGTGAAACAGTTTATTTTTCATATATTTTGTTTGCTCATCTTCGGAAGCCATAGCAATGAATGGAAATACCTGGTTTACTTCTTACGCTGTTCACGCTTACTTTCTGCTATCCAATGTGCCCGCCTCATTTTATTAGTAGCAAAACTACTTTGACCTACATTCAAACACTCTGACTACATTTCTCTTCAGTTTACTCTCCAGGGGAGTCTCAACCCAGACAAGCAACTAAGGGTAAAATCCGACTACAGACCTTTTGGTTTAATATTATGAGTGACATGATGGTGAGCTGTTGCCTCTGGTTTTAATACAGTGCAAACAGCACACTATTGCTTAAATTTTTTTGCACAGCATCAAGAGAGGAAGAAACCTTCTCGGCAGCATTTCTAGTGAGAGTGCAGGAGGTGGCATGTGGGGGGGGGCACTCTGGAGGAGTGAAGCAATCAAAGTATCCTTAATATGCAGTTTTAAAATAT
The DNA here is from genome assembly GCF_023053635.1 of Elgaria multicarinata webbii. Classification (NCBI taxonomy): domain Eukaryota; kingdom Metazoa; phylum Chordata; class Lepidosauria; order Squamata; family Anguidae; genus Elgaria; species Elgaria multicarinata. The sequence goes on along the minus strand of NC_086172.1, from coordinate 76,119,297 downwards.
TAGAAAAATAAGCCCTGGTAGTTTTACAATTAAGTATTTTTAGATTTTAAAGAGCTGTCAGCTGCTTATTGCACTGCTCCTCCTTTCGTTACAAGATGCACCATATGAAGACCAGTGGGCAATTCTGAGAAATAAAGCTTCCATGGTGAGAGTACTCCTTGGAGAGATCTTGGCTGTGAATAATAGATGGCAATTGCAGTCCCATTTCCCTGGTAAATCCTCCTAAACTTAGTTTGCATACTGCTATGGTAATTAAGGGAACAGCATGCTACCGATGCGGGAGACTTGGGTGAGACCTATTCTTTTCTGTCAAGAAGGGAGAACAATTGTTCTCTGCCAAATTCAGCACCTGTTGTTCAAATCCTGCATGTAAGTAGCAAGTGAAATTTTCAGGGGTTGCTATGGTACACTGTTACATTTCCGCATAATGGCTCTGTCACATACTGTTGCTGGTGTTTGGCAATGGGCCATATTTGCATCAGTGTGATGGCCAATCTATTAAGGGCTTTATTATGAGATGTGGGGGAAAGTGTTGCTGAGTCTGTTTTCATATATAGTTCTAGTCCTAGAATTGAAATGGTCTTGGACTGGAATCTGAGATTGGAAACAAGCCCTGCTGACCAGAATGGGACTTACTTCTGAGCAAAGATAAATAGAATTGGACTGTTTAAATCATTCTCTTCCAAAACCAAGACCATGTTGCACTTCTATGATACTGTGTGCTAATTTTATGGTGCAAGTTGAGATGGCCATAAAATATGCTTTTGAGTTCGGTCTCTGTGCATAGAATCATTTAGGAATTGCAATTCTCATCTAGCATAGTGCTATGGGAATTTTAAGGCTGTCTAAATTTTAGTCTGGCTAAAAAAATGAGGTCTAAAAGTAACTGCCAAAATAACTGAAATCTGATATTCTCTGGAATGTAACAGACCTGTGGCCTGCGTAGTAGCACATCATGGGCCACAGTTTGCTTACACTTCTTTAGAGGTATTCAGTCTGTCCTGGATAGATGCTCCCCCCTTAGCATACATGCCAGGATGGTGGATGAGTTTATCCACTAAGAAGGTAACAGTGCTCTAACAGTGGCCAGCATCTTGTATCACTCAGCTTTTTGGTCTGTGACAACAGATCATACCATAGAGTTGTGCGAGTCATTTACTATGTATTAGCAAGTGAGCGAATGCATTGAATGTCAAGAGACTTTATTTCCTTTTCAAAAGAAGGCTAATAAGCAAGGTGGTCTTGTTTATTGGACCATCTTTGTATGTTCTATCTTTTGATACTAATTGGCGGTATCTTGTGATTCTCTGGATTTCAGAAGCGGGGCATTGTGGAAGTGGGAAGTCCTTTTCCTCATAGCAACTGGAGGCAGAAAGTTGAAAATGAGAATACTGGAATTGATTGAGCTCTCCCTGAGATACAAACTTCTGTAAATTCTTTCCCAAAATGTCCATCTTTTCAAACCCTTAGATCTTGCTTTATCTGGTAAATCTCCTTTCTGGGCATTAGCTTAGAGACATTCCATCTATAGATTTCTTCTGGCTTGGGTTCTTATTCTTTCCTTATTGTCCAGATTGTGCTTTGTTCAAATTTCCCCTAAAGTGTTGCTGTTCCAGACTAAGCATAAGGAACTCTCCCCCACCCCCAACATCCTGCCAGCAGCTTCCTGAGGAAGGCCACCTTCTACTTCTGGAATGTCTTTCTCTCTGTATCTAGAAAGGAGATTCTCCAGATAAGAATCCCTCTTTATAATCTACTGGCTACCTTCTACCTTTGTATAATGATGATCCTTGGGTTCTGTTTTGTTTTTAATGACCATTTATCACCATTTCCACCTTTTTCTTTAGCAGCCATTGCAATCCCACATTTCTCAATCTAGAGACACTGCTGATATATTGTCTGACATGTATTTTTGCTTGGCTTGGCCAACTCTCTCAATATTCATTGAGCATCCTGCCCTGCACACACACATGGTTAAACCTTGTAATCTTTCAATCCTGCTTGTATAGTTAACCCAAGAACTTATAGTTCTTGGGTTAAGTATAGTATATATACTATACTTAAGTATAGTTAACCCAAGAACTTTTTAGCTAAAAACTTTTCTTTTTCCTAAAGCTTTTAAAACTTGATTTTGTTCTGACTTTATACTGTTAGTTTTACCCTACCCAGTGCCTGTTTACCCTACCCTGTGCCTGTTTGCTTTCTGTTCCCCTCCTTATTGTTTTATCATGGTTTTATTAGAATGTAAGCCTATGCGGCAGGGTCTCACTATTTACTGTTTTACTCTGTACAGCACCATGTACATTGATGGTGCTATATAAATAAATAAATAATAATAATAATAATAATAATAATAATAATAATAATAAAAGAACAACTGGAATCAAACAGCAGAAATGTTGCTTTAATGTTCAGAATATTCATCTTAAGGACAACTGTTTGGAGAATCTGGTCAGAAAAACAAGCTTTTAAGAGAGATCATGGAGCCAGAGATGGCCCAGTTATATTTTGGTGACTTAGGAAAGAAAATCCAAATGACTTTCTGCATGATGGGAAAATATATGTCCCATCTAAGGGTGCATGGAGCTCTTTCACTGGATTTTTTAACTAGACTGGAAGAGCCTCCCTAGGGATGGACCTTAGAGGAATAATGTTGGAGGGGGCTGGAGGGGCTCTGAAGAATCTTGTTCTGTATCTTCTCATTGCTGTGCTCTTGTTGGTTTTTGGTCTCTGAGAAATACTTGGGTATCAATTTTCCTTAAGAACCTACACGAGGAACAGTATCTGGCAAATAGCAAGCAACCTGTTTACGAGAGGAAACTCTACCCTTCCAAGTGCTGGTAGCTCAGCGTAGTCTCTTTGTTTTTGCTCTAATCTGCCTGTAGGGGTTGGATGTCGCTACATCTTGGAATTTGTTGCTGGGTGTAGACTAGGTAATCCAATACATGCAGCTGTATCAAGTGCCGCTTCTGAACTGGAGCACACCAGCACAGCTGCGTTGGCAGTCCATGGCAGGGAGGATGGATGAGTATTGGAGGCAAGGACCTTTGGCTGCAGATAGCAGCATTGCTGTTCATCTGTCGGTTCTTATAAACCAATCTTTGGCTGATAAACCATGACAAGCTTGGAATGGGAGAAACTGGCAGTTTTCCAAGACGGTCCTACAAAGTGGTGTGTGCTGTTGATATGTCTGACAACTCATCTGAAGGAAGGCAAGAGCTGTGCAGCACACTCTAGCCTATAGCCAGAATAGTAGACAAAGTCCTATTCTAGAATGTTAGTGATTGTTGGCAGTTGTTGGGGTTTTTTTTTTGGTAACGAGGCAGTTTGCTTTGGGATCGCCTAGAAGCTTGTTGTCAGAGCAAAGGTCTCCCTTCTCCGTTGGTCAAGATCTTAGAGGCTGTATTTTGATGGTGGGAGCCTAGTATAATAACTATGAAACATGACTTCTGGCACAACAGTATTTTGTGTACTGCTAAGAGCCTAAAGTACGTCCAGGCACAAGAACGGATTTCTTTTAATCTAGTTAGAGACAACCTGTCTGCTGTAGATCTCTTTTGGGCTGTATGGAGGGCCATGCAGTGCCCTCTTTGGATTGTACGCTGCTGCTAATTCTGTGAGCTTTCTGCCTGCCGGTTATATGAGGTCAGCACTGCCCCTGATAACCTAAAAGCTGCTCTGGGGTGGGCTGCCTTCCTGGGACAACTGCATTTTTTTGGCTGTGCAGATTCATTCTTGCTTAGCGTGTTCTGTATCAGTAGCTTTCTTTACCAATGACCTTGCATACCAACTGCTTACAAGGAAATGGATGTGAGGACTCTTCTCTGGATCAATATATATCTTAGGCACTTTGGTTCCTTTCAGAAGTTTTGCATATGTATGCCCTGATGCTCTTCTTCCTTTCCCCACCTTTAAATCTACTAGCTGATAAGTTCTCTAGGATGCTGAAAGATGAAAAGGACAGTCAGCATATAGCGGGAACCCTTTTTGCTAATCCCCATTAGCTAGGTCTTAGGATAAAATCGGTGGCTGTAACTGTTCAAACCAAAATTGTAGTATGTTCTACTTGTGCCTCCTGCTGCCTGTGTTGGTACATTGTACAAGGGACTTGTATTGATCTGGAGGACTGATAATGTCAGGTCCTAGTCAAATTAGATTTTTTTGATTACTAAGATGAAACAGTCACTGGTGAGATAAGATTTTTAAGTTGTCTAAAACAAGTAGAAATTCTGGTTTAAAGCAAGTGGAAACTGAAGCGACTGGAAACTCTGATTGAAAAGTATGATGAGATATATTTGTAACTTGAACACTGGATCAGAAATCCTATGCATTATGATTTACAAACAGAGTTCTTATGTGCTGGTATTAGACCTGTGTAATATGCCTTAACTGGCAACTTCATCGTTAATTAGACAGGCCTTTCACATAGCCTGGCATTATACAGCTTTCACCTTGAAGCTGTTTTGACCAGCTATATGAAGTGCAGATAATGATGAAGCTGTTTTGTCCCACTCTGAACTGGGAAGCTCTCTGCCTCCCTTCTCCTGTACGTGTAATCTGGCCTGACAGCTCCTGAGCTTGGGGAGAGAAAGCTATAAAATCAAGCAGGCTAGTTTTGATCTTCAGTCTTGCTTCAAGGGGCAACATGCACAGTTAGCTTGGGAAAGTTTTGCCAGTCCTGGAACAATTTCCCATCTGTCTCTGAGGGGCGGGGACAGAAAATTCAGCTGTGCACTGGCTGAAGGGAAATGTGAGCTTTCTTTGCATATTTATTCTGCATCCATTTTCTGTCAATAAACTGTCATCCTTTTTGCACAAGTGGCTTTGTTTCATCTTGGCAATTAAAAGAATCTTAATTTGATTGGGACCTGGCCAGTATCAGGCCTCCAGGTCAATTCAGGGCTGTGTGCTTAAAAGCAAGACTGATTCTTTGGGGACTTCCTCTGTGTTAGCAGGCATCTGCAGAGACGAAACAGCCAGCCCTGTCGGCTTTTCTTCATCTGCACAGGAGATCCGATTCCTGATGTTTTATTATGCCATTGGAAGGGCAGAGGAGGAGTAATCCATTTAACCCCTGACACAGCACATAGTGAAGATGAGCTAGCAATCCTCCTGATACAAGATCTGAATGTTTTCAGATGAGAAATAGTTGCTTTCCAGCACGGGGGTTGTACACTGTACCTTTTATATGTAGACCAAGCTCTGTGTCCCTTGAGGCAGCCACTCCAAAGCTCTGCCACTAGCAGTTCCAAGGAGGAACTGGTACCTGGCTGGGTAACTAAGTGAAGGGCCTTTCGTGTTTATTATGGTTTTAATTTTTGTGAACCGCCCAGAGAGCTTCGGCTATTGGGCGGTATAAAAATGTAATAAATAAATAAATAAATAAAAATAAATTAGAGGCTGGAGCTAGATGCTCCTATGCCTAGTTCTGCCCTCAGTCATATCAGTCCCTGTGTGAACGCCCTTGTTTCAGAAGTTACATAAGGAGGAAAAACTTAACTGGCGGAAGAAGGAATCTTGACCCTGTGTGTTTGTTTCTCATTCTTACACAAGCAGGAACATTTCCCAGTTATCGCTTGCTTATTTCCACATGTTAAGTCCCGTTCGTCTGCCCAATCCCCAAAGCACTTTGGCCATTCTTCCCTGTGTAGAGCAAAACTTCCCAGTGATGCTATTCTTTCCTATAGGTCCTGTGTATAGTAATTTGCCTTCCAAAAACCTGGCCTCTCCTGGCCAGTTTGCATGATTGTCACAACCCACTGTGGCTTATTTAAGCCACAATGGGTTGTGGCACGTGCTGGCAGCCATTGTCAATATCCAAACTGCATATGGTGGTCACCTCGGGTCATCATGATGTTCAAACCTGGTGAGGGTTGGTTGTTGCCATGGTTTATGAACGACCCACAACCCATGGACTGTTTTTGGGTTGAGGATGGTTTGTTAACCAGGGTGGATAAAAATCAATTTTTTTTTAAATAATTTTTTTAAAAATCGGGTTTTTTAAATTTAAATCGGTTTTTTTGATTTAAATTGGATTTTTTTAATAAAATGCTTTTTGAGGAAAAATCTATCTAAAGATAGTTTTCTATTTAAGATACATTATAGTCCAAAGGTTATTCATCATGAAATAAGGATTGGTTTTTAATTATGTAGCATTAGGCTGTTTAAATTTTTTGGTAAATGAATTTCATTAATCCATTCACAATGTCATGCTCTTCTAGAAGTTTCCGTAAGATTATTTTTTTCCTTCCAATAAAGTACAGCAGAAAAGTTCTCCAAATATGAATGATTAACCTTTTAAACTGGAGATAGTTCACCTTGCAATAATTTCATAATTATCTATCTATGATGTGTTTCTAATATTATAACCGAATCAGTATTTTTTTATATAACTGTAAAACTAATCTGAAAAGTTGCTATTCTAAAAATGAAACCTTCATCTGGTTGTAAATATTAAGATTATACCAGCAGAAACGAGTCTTTGGTAACTCTGAGTTTTGTAAAATGTAGTGAGGAAGAGTGCACTTTTTTTGGGGGGGGGGGAGTCAGATGATTAAATCTAGTCTTTCTGAATAGTGATTTAAATTGTGATTTAAATCAAATTGATTTAAATCAGGTCCACTCTGTTGTTAACCCACTTTGGGTTAACAAACCATCCCCAGCAACCCACCCTGCGCCAGGTTTGTGTGTTGTGATAAGCTGCAGTGACTGCCCACCACGGCTTGAATATTCGCTATGGCTTGAACATTCGCCATGGCCACCAGCATGCGCTGCAACCCACTGTGCACCACAAGACCACCATGAGCTGCGATGATTGTGTGAACCAGGCCTTAGTAGCAATGATGGTAGAGGCTACAATGGAGTGACTGCTGTGGTCCTCACAAGTGTTATATGTGTTAATTTTTTTCAGGCTGGTCATGGTAAAGGTGCCTCTCTGACTGACTCCTGTTCATCAGCTGTGCGCATTGAGGGTGTGGGATGGCTCTACATGGCCTCAGCAGGGCCAGAAGCCTATAGCCTCGGCCTCCAGAGGGGAAGCCAGTTCCAGGTGGGCCTTTCACCAGGGCTGACAGTGCCACCACTCACAGCAAAGCTTCATGAGAATAAGGCTTGGTACCTTGCTAAGCAGCAGGTGAAGCCCATTTGGCAGCTGGAACAGAATCATGTGACCACTTTTCAGGATCATCACCTGATCCACTCAGGGATCTCTTTGCAGCGTCCCCGCCTCTTGTACCCGGAGTCATTATGCGGTGAGGCCGTGCTCCTGAGCCCGCCTCCACCCCAGCCCCACTCCCTCCCAAACTTCCTCGGCAGCACCTTGCTCTACCGACGTTCTTACTTCAGACACAAGCCATACTGGAGGCTTGAGTCCATCTGCTTGCAGCCTAGTACTTTGGAGAAGAAACCTTTTCGCATCCCACCCCCGCTGGCTTACCGCTCTGTTCTCAGCAAGACCATGTCATCCTCAACTGTGGATCCATTCCTGATGCCCAGCGCTGCTGGTGAGCGTTCCAGTCCAGTGTCAAAAGGGTTTCCTCTCAGCTCAGGGAAGCAAAGCTCCAGTGCGTATAGACCAGTGCTAAACAACAACTCTTTCCTGAGGCCAACTAGTGCGAAAGTGCCTTTGCAGCAGCAGCACCAACCTCTGCCACCAGAAAATAAGAAGCTGAAAGGCTTGTCACGGTCTCCAGGATTCTCGTGGACCCATTCCGGGGGAAATGGGGATTGCTCTCCCGTAAATCCCGAAAGGAAACTTGGGAAAGGCAGCAGCTTCACTCTTGAACAAGCGAGTGCCAAAGCTCCCCGCTCCCCTGTTCACAATGGCCTGGTACTCAAAGCAGAACGGCCCTCTTGGCGACTTGAGGATGGTGAGAATAGGTCACAGAACCTGAAAGAGCAAGATGTGCGGTTGACGGAAGCCATGAGGAAGCTGACTGCAAGTGGCATCCGGAAGGTTAGTACGTACAATGAGTTTGGTCACCGCGTCGACAGCTCCTGCCTTATGAACGCAAACTTCCACTCCACTCTGTTCAATCGATGGAAGCCACACATTGTAGCACAGATCACCCCAAAGGAAGTACCAGCTGCCACCTCCCCGAATCTGGAGCCTGGCAGCCGCCACCAGAGCCTTACAGGCAGCGAAGTTGCCGACGTCTGCACTAAACGCATCGACCTTCGTTTCCTTGCCTCGAATCCTGAACCTTCCAGCCACAGCACCTCGAATCAGTCTGTCAATTCCCCGTCGGTGAACCCTGGAGAGCAGGTGGTAAAAACGGAGCTGTCCCCACGAACCACTGTCTGTGAGGTAGAGACAAAAATTTCCTCTCTCCAGTTGGGCACAGATTCAAAACGGGGGCACCCTACTACTGTGAAAGATACTGAGTAAGTACCATGCTACAGATGTGTCTGTTGTGTTGGGGCAGTGTTTCCCCTTCAGTATCCATTGGTAAGGGCTGGCTGTGATACGGCATAGAATAGTATAGTACCAGAGTGTTTCTGTCCCCGTCCCCCCATGATGTGCTTAGTGTAAATCGGAATATGTAATACGATCTTCCCGTTTTCTATTTTATTTCCTAACCTAAGCCCTTATTATCTCTCAGTGTCTGGCATCCCTTTATCTATTTATTACATTTATATACCACCCCATAGCTGAAGCTCTCTGGGCGGTTTATCTTGGCTAGCCTTGCAGCTTTATCACTGTCTCAAATCAGAGATGATAATTCTTCGTTATCATTGGTAGACTACCTTTTTAATAAGTGTGAGAGAGCCATTGTCACTTGGCCCTTTCCTCCCGTGCTTTCTATCACTTTTAGACAACAATAGTAAGCAATATCTTGCTTCCATGTAAGAAAAAACATTGTACCATTTTTCGTGTGGAATCATAGAATCATAGAATAGCAGAGTTGGAAGGGGCCTACAAGGCCATGGAGTCCAACCCCCTGCTCAATGCAGGAATCCCCACCCTAAAGCATCCTTGACAGATGGTTGTCCAGCTGCCTCTTGAATGCCTCTAGTTTGGGAAAGCCTACAACCTCCCTAGGTAACTGATTCCATTGTTGTAGTGCTCTAACAGTCAGGAAGTTTTTCCTGATGTCCAGCTGGAATCTGGCTTCCTTTAACTTGAGCCCATTATTCCGTGTCCTGCACTCTGGGAGGATCGACAAAGTAATATCTATATAGGAAAACAGCCAAGTATGAAGCTGCCGCTAATCCTGGGAATGAGTAGTGCAATATGCTCAGTGCTATAGTTCTCATGAACTCCCACAGTGGAAAAAAGGATAGCGCAAGAGCAGGCCTAGCGATAGCTCTTTGGGATGCCTTAGCTTGATTTGCTTTTGACTGGGATCCCTTCACCCCAGTGTGTTGGACATAGGTGTTTCTTGGCCACCATCGCTGAGCAGGAGTTGCAAGGACGTATCTACCTAGCGGGTTCCACTTTGTGGCTGTAAGCTTTTGTGTTGTAGAGCTGCAGTCAATCTGCCCCTCCTGGACCAAGCAGAGGTGGAAGACGTGGAGGAAGAACTCCCTGATGGCTTGGAAGATGCCTGCAGTCAAGATGAAGAGGGGGAAGAGGAGGATGGGGAAGGTCAGTGGCATTTCTTTATTAATTTCCTCAAAGTGTAAAAGTACAAGCACACCCACCCACACCCATCCCACACACCAATGCTTTTGCTATCATTTCAAAACACAATTTGAATCTTATAAAAAAACCAAAATGATTCCTAACATAGTAGTAAATAGTTACTGTTGGAAACAGTACATCACATAAACATCCATAATATGATACCAAGAGAGACAGAAATGTAGTAAAAGAGCTAAAATTTATTACAGCCATAATTACCGCTAGCTTGAATAGGATAACTTATCTCTTGAGTACCTTCAGCCTATGCATTTCATATACACTTGTGAATATTTCTTTTGTGGAATATCTAGTTAATTGCTGCTTAAGGGAAAGAAAGGATTGGATCTTTTACACTTTGCTGTTCTAGTCTATTTGAGTATTTGGTAAAATGATTTACCAAATCATTGGCACCTACATTATATGCTTTTAGATGCCAGGTGAAGACCTTTTTATTCTCCCAGCATTTTAACAGTATATAAATAAGTTTTAACTTGGTGTTTTAAATTTGTAATTTTGCATTGCTGCTGTTTTTATCTGGTTGAGTTTTTATATTGTATTTTATATTATGGTTTTATACTGTTGTTTTATACTTTGAATGTTTTTAATTTTTGTGAACCGCCCAGAGAGCTCCGGCTATTGGGCAGTATAGAAATGTAATAAATAAATAAATAAATAAAAACTCTTTTTTGATCTGCCTTAAAATGCTGAAAACAGTTAATTTCACCATTGCCTTTAGGACTCCAGCTTTGTTTAATGCCCAGTGCCTGACCATTTTCCTAGTGTTTTCTAGTGACAATTTAAACAGCAGTAATAACATATTATTATTATTATTATTATTATTATTTATTTATTTATTTATTTATTTATTTATTTATATAGCACCATCAATGTACTTAGTCAGAACAATCCCATACTTGAATTATGATGGGAGTGGGGAGATGCCACTGTTATGCAAGAGGCATGGCTGCTGTCTCCTATATGTGCTTGTCCTGAGAAGAGAGGAGAACACAAGTGGCTCTGGACTCTGCTCTGTTTTAGCTGCTCTGTCATGGTGATGGGACTTATGCTAAATGTCATAGCACCATAGCCATCTGATCTTGCGTATAGGATTGCGGCGTCAATGACAGTGCTAGGAATATTCTTTAAAAAAATATAAATATTGGGGAGAGGAGGGATTTAGTCCCACAAATACCTTTCCATTATTGCAGTATTGCTGCTGTTCAGGATAATTCTGCTTCTGCTTAGCACTGGCCCATTCTGCCTGTCCTTGGGCAGTTACCACCTTAAATAAGGGTTTGGAAGAAAGCTGCACTTTGACTGCTGTGGTTCTTATTAACATTGTAAAGTAAGATTTTCATTGTGTTTTATTAGTTCAATTATTTTATTGTTTGTGTTTTGGAGTGTCGTCTTTAGAGTAATCTTGCACTTTGGTTCATCAGGATATCCTTGCTTAAATAGAGGGTGAACTTTGACTTTTGGGGTATGAAGCAGTGAGCAAAGCCTTATGTAAAGAAATGTTTTACCCCCTTCCAACTTAATCTTAGGGTCCTTTCTTAATAGGATGCACACAAGGGGTTTCAAGGCTGTGTTGAAGAGCAGGTAGAGAGTGGATATTCCTAACCCTATCCCTTATCTGAGATGATGCCAAGCCTGGCTTGAAGCCGTTGGGCAGAAACTAGGGTAGCTGTTAGGTGGTCTGTCAGCCACATTGGTAGTTACTTTTAGGGCCAAGAGAGGTGGTTGGGCCGATTGGACAGTCTCTGACCATTTTTATTTATTTATGTATGGTATTTTGACCCCACTCTCTTGCCAAAAAAAGGCTCTCAAAGCAGCTTGCAGTGATAAATAAAGAGGCAGTCCTTGCCCTCAGGCTTACAATCTAAAAGACATGACAAGAAAGGAAAAAGGAATTGGGAAGGAGGAGGAAAACAAAACTCAGGCGCCAGTTCTCAGTTTCCAGGTTCTTATTGGTGTTCTTTCTGTTAGGGGGGTGAAACAAACTCCCTGCAACTGTTCCATCTCTGGCCAGTGTATGGGGCTAGGTTGATCTCCCTCTTGTCACGATGTGAGAGATACTCATGGATAAGCAGCACCCAGGTGGCTGGGAGAACGTCTAAAGGGCACCCTTTTGAGGGGAACCTGAATATTTTATAACATGGAGTAAAAGGAAGGGAGGCTGGATTTCTTCAGAGTGTGAATGGGATGTGGCCAAGACTTTGCGCCCTTAAACTGTCTTTGCCTTTCCCTTCAGGTGAATCGGATGGCTCGTCATCATCCGGCTTATCCCCCAATGGTTCGGTGGCGATTATATCCAGGTTAGTTTCAGAAAAGAACGGGATGTGTTTTCTGTCCATAGTGTACTAGACCCGCTTGTTCTTAGAGAAATTCAAATCATCTGTATACCGAAGCCCCTGGGCCTGCTCTGCTTGTCTTGCTGAATCAGCCAGCTTGCATTGGCTGGCTGTGGCCGCTGCAAAGAGAAACAGAGCTACTAAGCAGTTGGACTGAAGGGCAGCTTAGATTCCTTTTCTGAAGGACGCCATTTGTCAGGGCTTCTCTGTTAAAACAAAGCTCACTTTTCCAGTCAGTGTTGGTTTGTTTGTTCATTTATTTATTTATTTATTTATTTATTACATTTGTATACCGCCCAATAGCCGAAGCTCTCTGGGCTGTTCACAAAAATTAAAACCATAAAAACAACCAACAGATTTAAAACACAAATACAAAATACAATATGAAAAGCTCAACCAGAATAAAACCACACAGCAAAAATTAATATAAGTTAAAATATGAGATTAAACAGCAAAGTTTAAACTTAAGTTAAATTAGGTGTTAAAATACCGAGAAAATAAAAAGGTCCTCAGGAATTAAACTTGACTAAATAGAATGGAAATGGATATGCCAGAAAAGGTGTTGCATTGCTGTCTTCCCCAACTCTGCTTGCTGTTTCTTTTGGCTTCTTTACTCTTGTGGCTACATAGATGAGAATCCTGTTTCTTTTCCTAGGAACTGTGTTGAGGGATTGGTGCCTCCACTTGAGGGCCAAGAGCGAATTCTCAAGCCAGCTCTCATATGCAGCCTGTTCCCCGGTGTGTCTCCCACCCTGTATTTTGGTACCCGGGATGAGAGAGGTAAGTTGGATCTGAATTCATTGCAGGGAGCAGGCAAAGTCAGAAGGTATTAGTGGTAGGGTAGACTTGGAGCTTAAAACAGGAGAGTATAGAGTGAGGAGGTGAGAATGGGATGTGTATGGTAATGTCATTTTAAGCATGTGGTTTAGGAAAGGGAGGGGGCAAAGATGTTCTGATGAAGTTAAGAGGCAAGCTTAAATCTGGATTTGTTTATGTCACAGGTAGGCAGAAGGTAAATCTGAATCTGCTGGTACATCTCTAGGAGATTTGCAGTAGATCGATAAGGAGTTCTGGCTCTCAATTGTTTAACAATAACAACAACATGACCCCTGTTCCTAAATGGTTCCCAGGAGTGAATTTTTGTGTGTAAGAACTCTGTTCAGTTCTGGTATGCAAAATAAATTCCCGAGCTCACAACTCTTTAATAATGGAAAGCGTATGCCTTTTGCACCAGTTGGTGGATCTTGGGATTCTAATATAAATAACTATGGAGATTCCACAAACCTAAAGTCTGCCCTCCCTGGTTCATAGTATATCTGTGGAGCTTGAGATCACTAGTAAAGAAGTTCAGAACTGAAATGGCTGAAACGGGGGTTGATAATACTTCATGGGCATTCCCCTTGGCCTTCAGGTCTTAATGCCACAGTAGGAAGAGCCGTGTTTCTCTCCTGCCCTGTCCTATGGTGGGGAGAGTGGGCATAAAGATTCCCTTGCAGACGAGATGGGCCTACTTGTTTTGTTTCTTCTGCTGTAGCCTCAGTGTTTTCATAGTGAGAAGCAGGCACCACAGCAGCCCTTGGTCTGGAAGGCTTAAAGCTGGTCTTCAGCACTTGGGATGTGCATGCAGACAGGCTCTGGATGCTTCTTGCTATGGCAGCATAACAGCCTGAGCTTGCCTCCTTCCCCTTGCCTTCTAAGCTTATTCTGTCTTCTACCTCCCCCAACCCAGCACCAGCCATCTGTTCCACAGCAGAGCATATAGCAGAGAAGCACCATTACAATAAGGTAGTAGCCTTTTCCAAATCGGGTTAGGGAGATATGGTGAGCAGGGGACCGGCCACCCCTCAAAATCAGGGAGGATTCACTGCTAGAGGGCATTCAGCTTACCCATTATTGGTCAGGGGAGGAAATGTCCACTTGCCTCAGGATCCGGTTCCTCCCAGAGACTTTGCGTTCCCGCTGCAGGGGTTTGGTGCTCCTTGAGAGGGCCTTGTCTTACGGTCTGCGAACCTCTGCAAGTACTGGGGCTTCTGCCGATAGATTCTCCTTCATTTCATAGTCTGATTCTGTCAAGATCCACTGAGTAGAAATCTCTCTCCTCCAGTTTCTGCACTCCGTGATGTACTGATCTTTAAGAAGTGGGTGCTCCTTGGGTTGGGTTTTTGCTTATCTTCAGGGTTTGCTTTCTTCCTAGTGGAGAAGCTCCCCTGGGAGCAGAGGAAGATGCTGCGCTGGAAGATGAGTACAGTGACTCCCAACATTGTGAAGCAAACCATCACCAGGTCGCACTTCAAAATTAGCAGGAGTGAGTTACCTTCAGTGTAGGAATGATCTGTAGGTGCATGTCCCTTCCTGCCTTAAATACACCCCAAGTTTCAGAAGTCCACCGCTTTGCCTTGGGATAGTGCTGGGTGTTTGGAAAACCACTGTCCTGTTGTGAGGATCTGGGTCTCGGTGGCAGAGGGACAGAAGACTGCATAGAATTGGTTACTCCAGTGTACCTCTCTTGAATGGAGGACTGCAAATCAGGACTATGCAGATCTAATTTGTGTCTCTTCCATTGCTTTCCTCCCAAGTCTTGGACAGGCCTTCGGGCTCTTCTGCCTCGGTGTATCCCATGGGGTGGTTACATTCCATGAGGTCCTAATATTTTCTGCAGAGCCACTATCTGCAGCATGGTTTGTGCTTACCGAGACTGGTGGATTATCTGGAAAAGGGGTTGGGGGCTATAATGAGACATTTCTTATCTGCTCACCCTTTGCTGCAGGGATGGTGAGCATGGCGCCCTGGAGACATTGTTGGACTGCAGTGCTCATCATCCCTCACCATTGGCCATGCTTTCTAGATCTAATGGGAGTTGCAGCCCACCAATACTTGCAGGTCCAGACATCCCCCACTCCTGCTTTACAGCATAGGGCTTGATTTCATACTATACATTGTGATGCTGATGTTATAATACTGTTATTCTGTACAGTTCTCTGCAGAGTTTTGGGGCTGCTTGTATGTGGCTGCTCTTTATTCTGATGGAAGGGGAAGCATGGGGCAGCTGGACAAATATTTCAATTCATATCTGCCAAATTGTTATTTTTAGGTGTCTGAGATGGTTGTATTTTGGAGGGCAAAGAGTAGAAAAATGTATCCCATCATGTTGTTCACATTATTTCCCGCAGGAAACAATGACTGGTTGGGCTGCTGGGGCCATCACATGAAATCCCCTGGGTTCAGAGTTATCAGAGACCATCAGAAGGTAGGAGATGTGGTTGTCCTACCCAGGAACATACAGATGAGCATCATGTAGAGTGGGGAGGGAGGATGAGATGCTGTGCCTTCTTCTCTCCAGTTTTCTCCGTCTGTATGCTGCAGGCAACTGATACTTCCCTGTTTTCTGTTGCCATGTTCTCTTACACACCCACACATGCACACTCCCCTTTCACATTGTGCTCTTGGCTGTGCTTCTGAAGGCAGATTCCTTGGTTTGCAAGACAACGTGTGCTGGATACATCAGTGCTAGCATACTTCCTATGAACTATCTGTGGGAAGTATGGGCAAAGTAGGTTCTCGCAGTTATCCCTGAATTCAGACGAGATGCTGCTCCCCACGAGGCAATGGGGACCTCATTGCTCTGTCTTTGCCTTCCTCCTTTCCTGCTTGCAGTTGAACCACTTTCCTGGCTCGTTCCAAATTGGTCGGAAGGATCGTCTGTGGAGAAATGTGTCCAAAATGCAGCTGCGCTTTGGGAAGAAGGAATTCAACTTTTTGCCCCAGTCTTTCATCCTCCCTCAAGATATCAAGCTGCTGAAGAAGGCTTGGGAAGACTGTGGGAGCCGCCAGAAGTGGATTGTGAAGCCGGTGAGGGCCCTGAGACGGTCTGATCCAGATGTGGAACGGTGCCTGTTTTTTGAGTTCCGCTGTGGCTCAGCTGTGCTGTTCCCCGCCTACCCCAGCAATGCAAACATACCCCTTCTGTTCTCCTCTTGCAGCTGTGCAAGCTTGTATTCTCAATACATTCTGTCTGAGGTGTTTCAGCACTGAATGCTTTGGGTGAAGGGAGGAAGTCCTCAAACACAGGAATGTGGTGGAGAGAGCGATGGGAAGCAGACTGTAGACAAGGAGTGTTATAAAGGGTTTTTGCCTCCTGAGCGCTAAAAGCCCATTTGGTCTCTGAGCCTTTAACAGTTCTCTATCTTCAGATCTCTCTCTCTCTCTCCCCCCCCCCCATATAAGGACTATTTTTTAAAAAGTAGATAATCTAAGAGTCCTGCAAATGCCACGGTATGTACTAAAGGGTAAGTATCTTTTGTGCAGCATAGCTGAAGCCAAGTGGGTTTTTAGAAATGCTAAAGAGTACAGATGTAAAATTTCCAGACATTTTGAACCTCTGGGGGAAAAACTTTTCCGTTGGAGGGGTTTTCTGGAAAAATAGAAATTTGAGGGGAAAATAGAAAAATACGCAGTACGTTTTTTTTATATATAAGCATTCTTTACAGATCTAAGTTTACCTTAGGAACTTAAAATGCATTATGTATAACTTTGTTTGCTCCTAAAATTGTCATTAAAATAAAAAATTCAAGGTCAACTCCGTATTACCTTCCAGCTTTGATTTGGATGGATATTTTGTGTATCTTTCTATTTCTTCTTTAGCCAGCGTCAGCTAGAGGCATTGGAATTCAAGTCATCCATAAGTGGAGCCAGTTACCGAAGCGCAGGCCGCTGCTGGTGCAAAGGTGAGCAAGGTTTTCCTCTAAAACATGTTGTGATCAGGCCTTTTCTCACCCTGCCCAAAAAAGTAGTTGACCAAATTTCCGGTGTCGAGGGACTGACATGCCTCTGATAATGCTTCCTGTCCTTATGAACTAAAACTGTTCTGTGACATTGGTTTATTCAGCTAAAGAGCAGGGTAGTCATAGCGTTGCTACTGCATTTATTTATTTATTTATTTATTACATTTATATACTGCCCCACAGCCGAAACTCTCTGGGCGGTTTACAACAGCACTGAAGTGACTTCAGACATCTGACTGGAGAAGGTCTTTTTCTGTGGCACTGGCTGACATCTATTGCAAAACCTGGATGCTGCAGAACAGAATCTATCTTTATCAAGTCTGTCCTCTTATGACAAAGTCCTAAATTTCCTGAGACTAAATCTCCAGCCTTTTCTTTCTGTGCTGAGGTTCAGCAGGTTCATTTTGCCTCTCTTCCTGTTGCAGGTACATACATAAACCCTACCTCATTGGTGGCAGTAAGTTCGACTTAAGGATTTATGTTTACGTCACATGCTACGATCCGCTTCGTGTCTACTTGTTCAAAGATGGACTCGTTCGTTTTGCCAGTTGCAAGTAGGTTCCCCAGGAATGAGGTGCTTGTAAGGGGGACGGTTATTAACAACGTGAATAAGGGGGTCAGGTGGACTGCCTGTTGGAACACCAGTTCATGAATCGCAGGTGATCTTTTTAAAAAATGAACTATTCTGTCCAGGTGGCATTGTACAGCAATGTGCCTGCATCTCTTGGTGGGTGCTTATTTGCTTGCATTGTGTAGCTGAGTTTTGTGCTATCTTTTTTTAATAGACAACTATGACACTGTTTTTATTGACTGGTTAGTTAAAGGCAAAATGTAGTTAAATAGCCCAAATCAGAGCAACTCCTGCTGTTTGTTTGTTTATTTATTGCATTTGTATACCACCCCATAGCCGAAGCTTTTTGGGCAGTTCACATAACTGTGTGAATATATCAGACATATTCTCTCTCACTCAAACCCACATTCAGAGCAGAGTGGATATGCTCAAAGATTAGTGTATGCCTGTGTTTTGTAGCTCTTACATGCCAAAATATACCCCTCTCCTTATTTATTTATTTATTTATTTATTACATTTTTATACCGCCCAATAGTCGAAGCTCTCTGGGCGGTTCACAAAAATTAAAACCATAATAAAACAACAAACAGGTTAAAAGCACAAATACAAAATACAGTATAAAAAGCACAACCAGGATAAAACCACACAGCAAAATTGATATAAAATTAAAATACAGAGTTAGAACAAGAAAATTTAAATTTAATTTAAAATTAAGTGTTAAAATACTGAGAGAATAAAAAGGTCTTCAGTTGGCGATGAAAAGAGTACAGTGTAGGAGCCAGGCGGACCTCTCCGGGGAGCTCATTCCACAACCGGGGTGCCACAGCGGAGAAAGCCCTCCTCCTAGTAGCCACCTGCCTCACTTCCTTTGGCAGGGGCTCACGGAGAACAGCCCCTGTAGATGATCTTAAGGTCTGGGCAGGTACATACGGGAGGAGGCGTTCCTTCAGATAGCCTGGCCCCAAGCCGTTTAGGGCTTTGAATGTTAATACCAGCACTTTGAATCGGGCCTGGACCTGGACTGGCAGCCAATGAAGTTGTAAAAGGACTGGCGTAATGTGATCTCACCGGCCAGTCCCTGTTAGTAAACAGGCTGCCCTGTTTTGTACCAGCTGAAGCTTCTGGACTGTTTTCAAAGGCAGCCCCACGTATAACGCATTGCAATAATCCAAACGAGAGGTTATCAGAGCATGGATAACTGTAGCTAGGCTATCTCTGTCCAGATAAGGGCGCAGTTGGTATATCAGCCTAAGCTGATAAAAGGTGCTCTTTGCCACTGAGTTCACCTGTGCCTCAAGTGACAGTTCTGGATCCAAGAGCACCCCAAACTACGGACCCGATCCTTTAGGGAGAGTGCAACCCTGTCCAGGACAGGGCAAACATCACCTCTCCTTTCCATTTATTTCAGTGATGGATGTCACCTTATCAATGCTTTGTGTAAACATTTTGTTATTCCTCCACTCCAGATATTCCTCCTCCATGAAAAGCCTCAGTAACAAGTATATGCACCTGACCAATTACAGCATCAACAAGAAGAATATTGAATACAAGTCCAATGCAGATGAAACAGCTTGCCAGGGTCACAAGTGGTGAGTGCCAGTAAGCAGGAAGAAAAAGCTCTTTATGTGTGTGGTGCTGTTCAAGATGCTTAATCAGTAGATCTTCCCTCCCCTCTATAGTATAGTTCTGAGTAGCCCAGATGTGGTTCGTCTCTTTTCATAGGAAAGGGGCCAAGTGAATCCATAGTTGCAGGAGTGCATGTTGCCTTTTTCCTTCAGAGACAGGGAAAGACAGGTTAATAATGTTGTCTGGAGAAACATGAATGCACTCATGTGCAAGTGCACGCATACTCTGCTCTATCTCCACAGGGCGCTGAAGGCACTCTGGAGCTATTTGGCCCAGAAAGGAGTTGACAGTGAGGCCATCTGGGAGAAGATAAAAGACATTGTTGTCAAAACGATTATTGCGTGAGTTTCAGGATCGTGTTCTTCCTTCTTCCCATGGTGGTAGAATCCCTGCTCCCTTTTTGGCTTTTTAAGTTCACTCTTTTCTTGATTGGCTTTCTTATTAATTAGCTGATCAAGTTGCATCTCCTGCTGGCAGGTTCTGCCGCTCAAGACCAACCAAACACCTCTTTCACTTTCCAGGTCAGAGCCCTACATAACCAACCTTGTGAAGATGTACGTGCGGCGCCCTTACTGTTGCCACGAGCTGTTTGGGTTTGATGTCATGCTGGATGAAAACCTTAAGCCATGGATCCTGGAAGTCAATATCTCTCCCAGGTATG
Source organism: Elgaria multicarinata webbii (assembly GCF_023053635.1). Lineage (NCBI taxonomy): Eukaryota > Metazoa > Chordata > Lepidosauria > Squamata > Anguidae > Elgaria > Elgaria multicarinata. The sequence continues at coordinate 76,099,685 of NC_086172.1, read as the reverse complement.
CTGTGCTTGATGCACCATCAGGCCTGGGTTCTGGGTGTAATTCACTGCATTGCTGATACTGCCCATGTATGCTATCCACTAATGTATGCTAGGCCTGTTTTTTGTTGAAGAAGCTGTCTGTTTCACCAAAGGCTGTTTCACATGCCCGTGTCTTCCACCTCTTAATATGAGGGAGGCAAGGGACTAATATTGGATACTACCCATTGTCTTGCTATGGCATCATAAATCCTCCTCTCTGTTCTGGAACGCTGTAAATTAAACCAACGGCTATCAAAACCCTTGATGGTGGACCTGCCTCCAATCATTCTTGTTCTCCCTGCAGCCTTCATTCCAACTCTCCTCTGGATGTGAGCATCAAGGGCCAAATGGTCCGGGATGCCCTTAACCTAGCTGGCTTTCTGTTACCCAGTGCAGAAGATGTGGCTTCACCCTCTGGAAGTGCCAGCAGCTCCACAACCAGGTCAGAGGTCATAAAGTGAAACTCAAAGAAGTTTGCCTGGGTATCTCTTGTTGTTGGTCTGTGGTAAGGAGGGGAGACCTGAGTTGGAAAGACGCTGCATCTGTTTGAGATGTAAAGTCGTTATGGCAGCAATAGCTTCAGCTCTAAAAACGTGGATCAAGCTATGTGTATTCTGCTGTCATACTGTATCAGTGCAGAAACTGAATTGGGTAGAAATTGCAACTTTCTGAGACACTCTGCTTGCTTTCTTCCCCCACCCCATTTTTAAAAGCAAGTTTCTAGTCCTTGTGACTGCAAAGATAAGCTTGAAAAATCTGGCAGTACATCGTGAAATTTTCGAAGCTGGGTAATCATGGTTATCTGACCAAGATTGCCAGGAAATGGCTTCAGTAGCTACCATACATTCCCCCCCCCCGTTCCGCAGAAGTAGAATAATTTACGCAAAGATACATGCACAGAGTTGTGCAGTCTACAGGATTTAAATGTGTGTTTAGTGGAGAGTATATACTATTCATGGTTTCTGTTTGTTTTGCTGTGCAAGTGACATAGAATAAATAGTCCTTGTAGGCTAATCTTCAGAATCAGCAGCCTTGGTTCCTTTTATACAAATGATGGTGGGGATGATGCAGATACTGCAGACAATGGGTATATGGTGTCCTCCTCTCTAGCTGTCACGACCTAGGACTCCTTTGAGGTGGTAACTTAGTTTTTGAGAATCCAGTTTGTGATAATATGGGAGAAATGCCACATTTTTATTATGAAGCCCATAGGAGTATGGGCAGGTTTGTACCACATGACAGCCCGCCGTGGATTATTTAATATGCAAATTAGGTCTGTTTTGCAAAATGAGCAACTTGGCATAACTGTTAGATGAGATCAAAATTTAAGTTGCTCAGGGTGCAAACATTTGCCCACTTGCTTTTTACATAAAGCCCATTGAACACAGTAGGGTTCACTTTTAAGTATTCCTGCGTCGGACTGAGCAGCACATTATTCAAAGTAACAGTTTGCACTGTAATTTTTTGATATAGATTCTAAACAGCTGTGATTGGTCTTGGGCCATTGTCTATTTCTTGTATCTTTTTGTATCAGGACGTAAGGAGAAGTCTGTTACTTATCAGTTGTTCTCACTTGATTTCAGTTGTTCTCTGAAATTGCTTTTTGAGGATTTCTGGCGGGTCTTGATTTAGGACAGGGCTACACAATCTGCAGCCTCCAAACCTGGCAGATCCCCAACCACTTAACCACTTTTGTGGTGGGGGAGTGGGGCATGGTATTCCCTGGCTTCCAGGATCACTTGTAGCAGGGGTGGGCCTGCGGGCCATGTCTTGTCTAAGGGAACTTTTCATCTGGACATTGAGCTGCATCCTGTTATAAGAATGTTAGAGCTTGCTGTACTATTAAGCACCACTTTGAGGCTTTGCCTGCTGCATTGGCTGAATGGAGGGTACTGTCTTGACTGAGTGGCTCTGTTGTGTATTGACTTTTAACTATCATTGTACCCAGCTTGAATAGTGCCATGAAGGAGAAAAGCAGGCCATCTATGGAATTGTTCACTGCTGAGAAAACAAAGAAAGCTTATTATCTGACCCAGAAAGTGCCTGATCAGGTAGGTAGTGGGGAGCATACCTTCCCCAAACGCCCTCTCCCATCCCTCTACAATGGCTTATTGTCCTTCCCCGATTTTGCAAACCCGATCATTACCTTTTACAAGTGGGATCTGCAACAAAATTTTGCACAAAATGTGTTTTCCTGTTCAGTGTGCCAGCCATGCCCTTTTCAGGAAACTCCATTCCACTCTCCACTCCTCAATAGTCAACCAGGATTTCCTGGCCATTTAGTATGCTCAGTCCTCCTTTGGGCTGTTTTTTGTGTGTTGTTGTTGTTGTTGTTGTTGTTGTTTCTTCTGCAAACCTTGGGATTCTTGAGCATGCTAATTGTGTCTCCATAGCCCTATCTTGGTTATCTGCAACTATCATAACTCAGCATCTGAGTTGGCTATTAGTACATAGAAGCGGGCCAACAACAAAATGTTGCAGTGTATAGTGGTGATGCCTCCTCCTTGTTGCGTGGTGGATGCTGGTAACACCTCTTTGTGCTATATGAGTAATTACAGGAGGATTGGCACTCAAAGAATGAATTCTCTTTTAGTATAAATTTGTTGCTGAAAGAGTGTGAAAGGTCTCACATTACAAAAAGAATAACAATCAGAATGGAGCCAGCTAAATTTCCAACTATATTTGGAGCAAGGTTAATTATTAGTGCAAATGCTTTAGCTTAGTGTCAAAATATTTACTGCATCAAACACACATTTATTTATTTTATTTTTACTTTCTACAAAAATGGCAGTCAAGGTGGCTACATAGTTGAAGAGTACCTCAATATGCCAAGGCCATTCTTCAATCTTTTTTCTTGTAGTTTGGAAAATTATAAATAGTGTGCCTTAAAGCATCACACCTCTCTCTCATATACATGCTTTTTATGTGTGGTTTTCTCTGAGGGTAGCAGAGAAATTTGGGAAGCTTCCAAATCTCCATTTTTAATTTTCTTTTATTTAAACAGGGATTTATTATAACATTGCAAATACACAAAGTCACACAAAAAATAAATTCCATCTGAAATAAACCCAAACATCGCATTTCATATGAACGAAAATAGAGTATAGATGAATGTTAACTTGAAATTATCAGTCCAGAATACAAGTATTACCCAATTTTTGACAAACTTATTTTTCAATAAGTGCTTTTCTCTCACACAAATATAATAAGTCAGTTTCATCATTGTGGCAATGTCCCAAATTTTTTCTTCTAATGAGCAGCTATTGAGATTTTGGCAGTGGTAAATTAATAACTATTTCTATATCACAGTCCTCTATATAGTCTTTAAGATAACTTAACAAAACTCTCAGTGTATCAGCCGTTATTCTATATCTCATAATTTGCACAACATATAGCAGAATATTGTGCTGATATGGCTTGATTTTTTTCAGTGTCAGAATAGTATGTTCTTCATTGTGCCTCCCAACATCTGTCATGGTCTAATCTATATATCTATTTTAAAAATCTTATACGGTGTTAAGTAAATAACATTTCTATTTTTGATACATCTCTTGTTTCTTTGCATTGTTCGTGTGTGTGTGAGTGTGTGTATGGGTGTGACATCCCAGAAGAGCAAATGTTGCAGTGGTAGTAGAGAAGGAGTGGGATGCATAGAGTCTTCTGGAAAACTGTGGTATTTCCCTGTCACTCCTGGCTGCAGGAATTCTGCTCCTCCATCCTGGATGTCCTGACCCCAGATGATGTGCGTGTCCTGGTGGAGACGGAGGATGAGTTTGCTCGGTGTGGGCAGTTTGAGCGAGTCTTCCCCTCACGCGTATCCATGCGCTATCTGCGCTTCTTTGAGCAGCCGCGATACTTTAACATCCTTACTGCCCAGTGGGAACTGAAATACCTCTTGAATAAGGCCAAAGGTAAATCAACGCCTTCCACCTCCTTCCAGGTAGCTCCTTCGTAGCTGCTAAGGATTTGGACCATCCCTTCATAGGTGGAGTGGACATGAGGCTTTCTGACCCAGAACTGTTTGGTGCCCTTGCCCAAAGCATTATCATCTCTTACCGTTACGGGCTGCCAGAGTGTCGTGTGGGCAGTGCCCCTTGCTGGATCATTGCAGTCCTCTTTGCGACCTTGTGATGAATTACAGGGCCTTGTAGTCGTGCCTGTCACTTTAGGGAAGAAGTCTTTGGGGACTCAGTAGCAAGGCCTGAATTACACATACCTGCTGCCTCAGTTCTTCCTGCTGGCAATGCATCGTTGAGGGGGCCTGTGTTGTTACAGTCAGCGCAATTGCTTACCTAACCTCATTCTTTCACACGATTGTGTGGCTTTTCCATTTCCAGGGGTGGACCTGCTCAGAAGCTGGTGTCACAAAGGCTATCTCAATGGAGTAGTGACAGATTCCACAGTGATGGTAAGCCAGGGTGGGGGGCAGGGGGAGGCCTCTCCCTATACATTAGCTTTGTTTTCCCCTCAGAACTGCAGCTTCCCTTCTTGTTGCTATCCCAGCATGTGTACCTGTGCTGCAGTTACTTCGTTTTAGAGACCCAGTCCTAGGTTATTACAGTCGCCTTTTTACTGATTCCTCTGCTGTCTGTTGTTTTGTATTATATTGTGTTTTACTCTTTTTGAATATGTGCACTGTGTTTTGTTTTTTAAATTGTGTTTTAAAATGGCGTTTTAGTTTTCTAACTGGTTGTCATCCACCCAGAGAACATGAGTTATTGGGTGGATTAGAAATGTACTAAATAAATAAGAAATAGTTGAAATGCAAGTCAGAAGCTCCTTCCCCTTGCACCTGTAAGTTTGGAGATTTCAGGGCCTACTGGGAGAGGAGAAAAGTGAGACATCTCTCAGCTGTCTGTTAGTTGCCACCTCACAAGTTGCCTTCCTCTGTGCTCTCTCCACTCTAGTGGTCACTGCCAAGACCTCACCTCTATTTGAAGAGTGATCTCCAAGTGAACGGCTTGAGCAAGATAGAGTCAGGCAGAACCAGGTGAGGTGATATGAAATAATCAGACGCTGTCTTCTCTTGAATGCGTTTCTGTTTGGTAAGGTTGGCTATGGGGTTTCACCCCATCCCTTGCAGAGCAATCTTGTGCATGTAGGTTGTGTAGGCTGTAGGTTGTGCACTCCCCTGCCCCAGCCCACAGGTTGTATACCCCCACCACCCCTGCCCCAGGCTCCAGTTGTGCATCCCCGCCCCAGCCCACTGCAATACAGCATAGTTTCAACTTATCACAGTTCCTGGTTCGGATGTAATAGTGTAGTTTACAGCAGGAAGCAGATGATGCCTGTCTTTTCCTGACATGTGCCAGAGAAGAGGGGATGGTAGAGCCCTAAGCAGGCTTGTTCATGTAGCACTAAACCATAGTTCAGCATTAAGTTTGAACCAGGCCATTGTCTCCACTTTCCTTCCTCTTACTGCAGTGTGTACCTGAACATAATTAGGCCTAGACAGTGGGGAGCCATAAGCCACCAATCCATGCTTCCCATCAAGTAAAGAGGTGGCATAGGGATAACAATAAAATCGCCGATTCTGTCAGATTGGTGAAACCAACCTGCTTTGGAAACCCTTGCTTTGTAGAATGAAGTGCACTTCTCTCTCAAGTCCTGTTTTCTTCCCAACAGCAAAGTCCTTGCCCAGCAAGATGGAGAGGAGCCAGTCCGAAGCCCTGAGCCAAACCCTTGCACTCAAAGTTTACCTCAGATTAAATACACAGCTGGAACTCTCAAGAAAGCCACGCTCCCTCTGGCCCTCAGCAATTCAAGCCTGGTAAAGTGACGAGGGACTGAGTGAGTGGCCAACTTCCCCTCCCTTGCAATGTCAGGAGCAGGCATGCGTGACCTACCTCAGTGGATGCCAGGAGAGCCAGCATTGGAAGCATGGAGAGGACCTCTCGTCCGGCTCACCTGCTACAGAACTATTTTTTTGGAAGGAGAGTTGGGACACAGAAGAGATGCTTGATGTGGTCAAAAGGGAGAAATCCTCTGTTTATAGTTTTTTTTTTTATGGCAAAGGAAGGTTCTAAACACAGAAGCTTGGAAAACCTATTTAATTTTAGTGTGAGTTCCTTGTAGTTTATTGACCATGCCATGTTCCTCACCACTTGAGCCATAAGTGCCTCTCACTTTTAAGTGCCAACATGTTAGGTTAGGCTGGACACTGCCAACCTCGCTATCAATTTCTGAAACGCCCTGCTACCATGGGGCAAGGTCTTGCATGTTTGCAGTCAGTTTAAAGTCCCAGCATTTGCCGTTTAAACCAGCTCCCTATTAGCCAAACACTGTGGGAAGCAACCTTTGAAATGTCTTGCATAACATTAGTAAAGCAGGCAAGTATATAAAGTCCCTGGTGCATTACCTAATGAGAAATAGCCTTGGACAGTCAGAGGTGGGGTTGGTATGCTTATTCTCCGTCCATATTCCTTTGTAGTTGGTACAGTCTTCCTGATGAGCTTTAGTCCTTGAAGGTGTTTTCTACTTATTTTTTACTTTGTTGAGAAGCAGGTCTTCCAGTGTGCATCAGTGTAGCATAAGGGAAGCACTGGCGATGGCTTCTTAAGGTTAGGAGGTGCATCTCCTTTAGGTTCTAGATAGGCCTGGTTTGGCTGTATAACTAAACGTCGCTCATGAACAAGCTGCTTATCAGCGGATTTTTCTTCTCCTCGGATTAAGCTGTTAGCACACCCGAGATCACCCTTCAGTTTCTTTCTCCCCTAGAAATGATTTCATTAAAACTTAGCACCTCATCTTGCTCAGGTTGTACGTGCATCGTTTTTAAGTACTGCAGCCTCCTACCGCTATTCCTCTGATCAGCTAGACAATGCCTCCTTCTTCCCTGTGTTGCAGGAGAATTCTGCCCTTTCAGTATTGGTCATAATCTGTCACACTTTCCTTGCTCCCAGTTTGAATCTAGTACTAGACACTTTCCAGCTGTGTACACATGTCTGGAATATGTTGGTACATTTGCACTTCCAGCCAGCTGTTAGCTGTCCCGAGGCTTAGGCTGTGATAGGCTGGTATGATTTACATGAAACCGGAAACCGTGACACTTAAGGGCATTTCCAATCTGTGCACTGTAGGAAGCAGCTAGATTCTTGTCAGGGATGTCCAGGTCTTGAGGGTAAACCTGGCAACTTTGGCTTCAAGAGATCTTGAAGAGGAGAGGAGTCCTTTTGTTTCCCCCGACTTTCCAGAAGTTGTGACTAGCATGGTATATTTTTCAGTGAGGTAGTTAGGTCTGTTTTCCATTGTTTCCAGGTAGCAGTAATGACATTCGGAACCCACTGTGAGTACTTCTCCTTGTGCTGAGGAGCACTTGTGTTGTGACTTGGTAAAAACGGACAAGGAAAAGAAGGAGCCATGGCTCCTATGCGGTAGCTCTCAAATAAATTGCTTCTCCATCAGTAGGGGCAGTAGGGTAATTTACTATGGGAAGGCTGAAGTGCGCATCCCTATAACACAGCCCTTTCTGGCCCTAGAATTTGCCCTAAGTTACAGCATTGCTTCTGGCGTCGTTCCTGTTTGAAGTATATGGGGGTGATTAACCTCCTGCACTGAACCAGAGATGTCCCCCAGATACGGTTGGTTCCTCTAGGCCAAAGATGCAGGGCACACTTTCCTTGTTAAAAAGTAGTCCAAGTCACAGTGGAGAAGATCCCTTGACCCCATAGCAGCAAAGCAACAGAGAACCTAACTTTTACTGTAGTGGTCATTCGCAATCCTGTACTCGTTGGGTGACACGTAAGAGAAGAAAAGTTAGGCAAACATGAAGAAAACGAAGCCCTCTGGTGATTTGGGGAACAGGCACACTGGATGCTGCAGTGTTCCCTCCCCCCCCCCCCCAAGGCTTAGTAGTAGTGGAAGCAGTTCGTTTATCATTGCTGGCAGTAAATGCTTTAAGCTAAAATATGCTGGCGTTTGGTATTTTGGCCCCACCCCTTTTGCCTTTCACTCCACCCACTACTGCAGCCTTCCTCAACCTGGGGCGCTCCAGATGTGTTGGACTGCAACTCCCAGAATGCCCCAGCTGGCTGGGGCATTCTGGGAGATGCAGTCCAACACATCTGGAGCGCCCCAGGTTGAGGACAGCTGCATTACTGGAATGTGGTCTCTGAGAGCTTATCGGAAATGGAATTCAGCCCTCAGGCTGAACAATGATCTGCACCCCTGCTTTATGGCACAGTCCTCTAAATTACGGCTCCTTTTTCCCGTAGCAAGTCATCTCTCCAAAAAGTGGCTTCTTTCGTTTTCTTCTTTTCTGTTCTCTCTCTCTTAGCCAGCTCGGATATCGCCAAAATTGAAGAGGCAGATCGCTAGTTTAAGATGCATACTCTAAATGTGCCTGGCTTACTACCTTTGTTAGTGGGCAGCTCCTAGCCTCCGTTTCAGAGCATTGCAAATAAGAGTGGAAGGGTTGTTGCACGAACTTCAACTTTGAGACGCTCTTCTCTCCAAAAACGCCAGCAGAAAGACAGTCCAATCTGTTAGAAGACTTGCTTGATTTTAGTTTTTACTTTTTCAAAACTCTGGAAGCCAAGTCTGACAGCTGCTGAGATTCTGGAAAGGTTGTGAATAAGCAAAGGAGCAAAAAGTCAATATCTGTTATGGACTAGAACAATGGTGGTAGAGAGTTGCTTCCTGCTGCTAACAGCCAACTGTGGTTTTAACCCTATTAAAAGTTTTCTCTCTTGTTTGCCTGGTGCATAAACAAGGAAGGCCCAGATTCTGAATCCTCTGTTAGGAACCAGACTATGTGTCCTAGTGCTGTTACTGGGTTTTAGTTTACTCCCCCCCCCCTTGCTGGAAACGGGAGTGTCATGTCCCTTGCCCTGGGCTCCATAGGGTGTTGGTGCCTAATGTGCCCCTCTCAAATCCCATAGCAACCATCTCCTATGAACCAGCCTGACTCCTTGGATTGTATCGAATGACCTAAAATAGCTAACTCTGTAGAAGTGTGAAAGTGGAGAGGGCTCTTCGGGTGTCTTAAGGAATTCCCCCAGCTGACGGTCTCCCTGGACTGCCTTATACTCTTCCCACCACCCACCACCCTTCCTCATAACTAAAGTAATTACTAGCAAACAGGTGTTCAACGCTCCTTATGCGCTCTCCACTGCTATCTCTGTTTCTTAGTATTAATGGCCAGTGATGCTTCTCTCTCCACCGCCACCAAATGAGAATTAGGGTACCTTAGGTGGTTATAACTCTTGCACAAAGAGTGCACAATTTCATGGATGCACAATTTCATGGATCTCTCCATATAAATCAGAGGATTCCATGAGACCCCGTGGAATAGGGAGTAAATGTCTGGAGAAATGGGTCCCTCCAGCTCAGTGGTAGAGCACCTGTTCTGCATGCAGAAGGTCCCAGGTTCAATCCCTAGCATCTCCAGGTAGGGCTGGGAAAGGCCCCTGTCTGAACTCTTGGAGAACCGCTACCAGGCAGCAGATGGTACTGAGCTAGATGGGCCAATGGTCTGACTCAGTATAAGGCAGCTTCCTACAGTGGCTGTACATCCTAGTGGTTTTGAATCCTTCAGAGCAGACAGTTGTAGCAAATAGATGCCTCATTGGTTAGCTTTATCTTGCTAGGGCGGTTCCTCTAATTGAAGCAGTGTGCTAGAACTTGTTGTGGTGAGGAACAAAGGGGCGTGTTATGGCTTGTGGGGGAGCTCCCGCCTCTAAGGAGGGTTCCTCATTTTGCAGAAAACCGTAAAAATTCTGCCCAGGTATATCGAGAATAGATGAGAGCTGTTCTTGGGGAGAGGGCAAGCCGTTGCCGTTCCTTCCTCATTTCAGGATGTGAAGTTTGTGTAGCTGCTGTCTTAATCTGTTTCACAGAGCAATGCTTCATCAGAAGGATCTCTTCATTCTCTTCTGCTCAGGTTGAAGTAACGGTGGTCATTTTAGAGCTGCGCCAAGTGCTCTGGTGGTGGCTTGGGCCTTTCAAAAGTTTGTGAGCGAGATCCAGTGGTGGGTTATAAATGTTCATCCTGAAAGGGTGTCATGAGTCTGAACTCGTAATAAAGGTTTTAACTGCAAGTATATGGTCGTGGCTGTTGTAATATAACTTGCCTTCCTAGGTGGCAGTAAAGGCATTGTTGGGTGCTTTTGGCACTTTTGAGACAAGGGTGAGCCTTGGTGCTTCCTAAACTGCCTTAAGCACGCTTCCATTTTGCCCATCTCCTGACTGTTCAGGCCCCAGCCTATCCATGATTTGCAGACGAGCTTCCCTCAGGCCTTTTTTGGTCAAGTCTTTAGTCCAGCCTTCCCTAATCTGGTTCACTCCAGATGTATTGACCGACAGCTTCCAGTACATCTGGAGAACATCCAAGTTGGGGAAGGCTGCTTTAGTTCCTGGGGAGCCACAACAGAGGCCACTAGGGGTGTATGAGAAGAAGCACCAAACTCTGTAGATCTTGCCTCAGTTTCTCACCCTTTGGGTATGTAACACTGCCTGATTATTGTAAATCAATTGAGCTGATGGAGGTTAGGATGTGTGGTAAGATGTATAAATAAACTTCTAGATCAGAAGTGGGCAACATTTTTGGCCCTGAGAGCAGCATGCGGTGCTGGGCTAGGGGCAATGTACCCACCCACCCCCACACACATCTCAGAGGTGAGATTGGAGAGTTTAAACCCCTGTAGCCTTCCCGCTGAGATCAGGAGATGGGATCACTAAGGGAGAGATTGAAACCCCTCCCCAACAATCTTGATTGCTATTCTTGTCCTGGCACTGCTAATAGTTGTGAGAAAAGTGGATGGGTCTCTCCCCGGCTTCATGGGCCACACGGAGAGCAGACTAGGCCCATCTGTGTGGTAGTTTGTCCAATGCGTTTAAATTTAAGTCTGGCCTAAAGTTCTTGCTGTTTTGCTCCTGAAGAAAATCCTAGGGAACTTGAAGTTGAGAGATGTATGACTGGATCTCCCTCCGTTGTTGTTGTTGATCATAGAATCATAGAATAGTAGAGCTGGAAGGGGCCTATAAGGCCATCGAGTCCAACCCCCTGCTCAATGCAGGAATCCACCCTAAAGCATCCCTGACAGATGCTTGTCCAGCTGCCTCTTGAATGCCTCTAGTGTGGGAGAGCCCACAACCTCCCTAGGTAACTGGTTTCATTAATGATGATGACAATAATAATTAATAATGGTCATTTTGCTTGTGTACTGTGCATTGAAGGAGGAGGAATTTCACACACTGTCATTTTTTCCTGATGAAAATGTCACTCCAGGGACGTTGCATCCTTCCTTGGTCCTAATACAAGGTCTTACCCCCCTGATCATTCTGGTTTTAATAGAGTACAAAGCAACTGTCTAGTTGCTGAAGAGAGGCAGGAAAACACCTTGAAACTTCCTTTCTTCCTGGTCAAAGTGTAGAATAGATGTTTGCATCCATTTTGGAGCAGATAGTTCCCCTGGCTAGGATAACTCTCCTTGCTTTAGAAAGGGACTGCAACAGGCCCAGACTGCCTGTCCCCCTAAATCTTGAATATTGGCTGAGCACTAGCCGTGTTTCACAGTTGGTTCTGGGCTGGCAGAGGGCACCCAGGCAGTGGGCAACTGTACACCATTTCCTTGCTTGTCAAGGGAGCTGTCCGGCCTCCTCTGCTTGCTGAGATCAGGCTACAAGTAGTGGGAGAAGCTGAGAGGGAAGATGACTGCTACTTTCTCTTTATAGAGCCTGACTCACACTCTAGGAATTCTCCACAGCAGCAGTGGGGAAGGGAGGCCAGGCCCAACTGGACTACGTTTTGTATGTGTGGACATTTGTGGTGGGGTTGTGGAGAAGGGCAAGAGCTGAAGAGGAAGTGCTTACATCAAAAACAAGGCTTTGGGGCACAACCAGAAAAGGGAATAAAGATACATATCTGCCTGCCCAAAGCCAGCCATGAGCAGGGCCAGCCTTGACACCCAGCAGGGTCAAACAATCTGTTTCAGGTGGCACCCTGAGGGGGAAACTGGCATTTGCCAAGATCACTATTATTATTATTATTATTATTAACATCAAAAAATCCCGTTTTATGAGTTCAAAGCAGTTTGCTGCAAACAATCACAATTAAAAACATCGAAAGCATTTTTTTTTAAAAACCAACAGTGCTGTATTTATTTTATTTCTATTTTTAAATGTTATATATGACTCTTCAGTCAAAAATGTTCCAGGGGTGGTTTACAATAAAGCACAATAAAAAATAACCATTAAGACAGCAATTTACCACCATTATGGGGCAGGACTAAAGAACAATTGCAGCAGAAATTAAAGATAAACCACAAGAGAAAAAGCCTTGGTGGTGGTGGGGGAAATGTCCTTGCATAATATCTAAAAGACATTAGTGTAGGTAGCAGGTGAGCTGCTTAGGGGAGAGAGTTCCAAAAATAGAACTCTCAACACCTTGGTAGTCACCTGGCCTGACTCATAGGGGCCAGGCAGGGGCACCTGGAAGAGGGCCTTTGAAGGCTTGGTGTTGATGTAGGAGAAGACATTCCCATCAGATATCTGGGTCCCAAGTCATGTAGGATTTTCAAGGTAAGCACTAATGCAGATAATATGCAAACAGCAACAAAAGGGACTGTCTTCACACACACACACACACACACACACACACTGCTCCAGAGCAGCAGAAAGGGGGAAATGAACATCGCAATTAGTCTGCCTCAGACACCTCCCCCAAAAGCTATGTTGTAGCTGAACAATACAGACAGAGTGAAGAGTGGGCCAGACAGGCTTTCCTGGGGAGGACATTCCATAACTGTGGGCCCTGCTGTGTACTTTTAATTGGGTGGGAAGACTGAGCAGGCCTTGTGATGTTGATCGGAATACATAAGAGGGAACATATGGGGGAAAGGGGACCCTTAAGGTACTCTGTTTCCAAGCTGTTTAGATTCCATGCTCCTCAAGCACAAGGCAAAGGACTTGCCCAGTGCTGAGAAGAGCAGCTGCTCCTCCCAGTGCCAGCTGACATCTTGGCTTGCATGGTGTGCGCCATCTCTGGGGACTTGGCTGGCACTGAGAAGAGCAGCTGCTCCTCCTCCCAGCATCGCCCACATCCCTACTGTTACCTGATCAGAGATAACAACGGGGATTCCTCCAGGGAGCTGTGGTTGGAGGAACCCAAGTAGGCTCTGCAGGCCGGATGTTGAAGCTCCACGGGCAACTCATCTGTGGTTTAAAGCGTTAAAAGTAAGAACTAGCATCTCAAATTGGCCTGGAAATGTACAGGGAGCCACTGAAGATAAAACAAAACCAGAATTGTATGCCCCTTTGGCCAGCCTGAGGCAGAGATCTGACCATTTTGGACCAATTGACATTTCTGGATGCTTTTCAAGAGCTGGTAGGGAAAGTAGGGTTACATAAGGATTATATGACGACTGTAATGAGAGCAGGAATCGCTGTTTTCTGTAATTGGATGCACTGAGAAAAGCAGTGCTGGGGAATACCAAAAGAGAACTGAACCTTACAGCAGGCGCCAGCATTTTGAAACAGTAAGAACTGCATGGTGTTGTGTAAGGCTTGTTTGTTCCACACGTCAGTCTTGTGTTGCACCATATGATAAAGTCTGCAGCATCAAATACGGCAAAGGAATTTAGAAGAATGGTATGCAAATACCAATTAGTACTGAGCAACAACAGTGGTTCTTGAGTCATGATCAGCTGTACCTTGACCATTTTCACAGAACTTCAGAAGCCCACCAGAAACTTCAAAATAAATCCTCAAATTTAGAGCAAGTAGCTGCTGCTAGCTGGAATGGTACTTCAGCTACTTATTACAGGCTACTCTATACACTATGATCACCTCCTGACACTGCTGCAAGGTAAAAGCTGTTTTGAGCTGCCTCTGCAGTGCAATCATAAGCTGTAGACAAGCCTTCAGGGTACATTCATCACAAGGACCTAAACTGCAGGGATTGTGTATGATTTGAAAGCCGCCAATCCTAGGGAAAGCCAGCTTGCAAACCATAGGCCAGATATAGACCCACCAAGCAATCTTATCTGGTTTCTAGTGGCCTTGCCAAGTATCACTGCTATCAAGGCTATCAATCATGATGGCTATATATTACCTCCAGCAACAGAGGCAGTGTCCCTGGGGGTAAAGGAGCAGGAGGGTGCTGTTGCACTCATGTCCTGCTTGTGAACTTCCTATTGGCGAACCTGGGTAGTCACTGTAGGAACAGACTGCTGGACTAGATAGGCCTGTGGCCTGATCCAGCAAGGCTCTTGTTATGTTCCTTTAATCAAACTCTGCTAAACATTTTGCCCACAGAAGAAAAATGTTTCAAACAGTTGTGAGAGAAAGCCATGTCAGGCTTTATTGTTCCCCCGCCCTCTCTTAGCCTTTGTATGCAATGCCCCCATCAACACTGGTTCTGTAGTGTGATGCTGACCTTGTGGTGGAGCCTGAGAACCGAGGACGATTCACTCTGCATCTATGACCTGCAGATTAGAAAACCACAGTTACTCTCAAGAATTCAAGTTGGCCAACGCTGATCAGTGGAATTCAGCCCATGTTTTGTGCGTGGAAAAAATCAGCATGTGTTGTACATGGTTGGTTTTTGTGTTGAGATAAGTACTTTCCTGTGCAAGAAGGTACTCTTTATTTAGAATGCTTCCTCAGTCCCTGGGTGGGTCTGGTACTGGGGAAGCTACTCGTTAGAGTCCTGTGCTAGAGCAAAAAGGCAGAAGTGCAACAAGTTTTATTCATTACATTTGTATTCCCCCTTTGTTTCATGGAGCTCAAGGTAGCACATAATTCTCTCCCCCCTCTTTATCCTCACAACCACCCTGTGACCTGGGTTAGACTGAAAGAGTAATTAACCTAAGATCACCCAGTGGGATTTGAACATGGGTCTTCCCATTCCGAGGCCAACATCTAGTTCTTAATACTGTGTACACCTTTACATTTCTTCATGCTTTTTAAAGTTATAAAAATAGGGACACTGATCCACAAGCAGCTTTGTTCTACAGAAATTTAATAGCCAAGGAAATTCTTAGACATTGGAAAACAATTACTGCATCAGAGGTTAATGATGAACTTTGTTGTTTAGCAGCAGATGACTTATAAAAGAGAGAGACAAGCCCTTTGAGTAATATATGGCCTCCATTCTGGTGCAGATAAACTAATATTGAGAATAAACTGGGGGTATTATGTGGAATGGAGATGGATGTGTGGGTATGCTGAAGAGAAACGGACTAAGGGGGAGTGGCCAGTAAGATTACAATTTGTATCTTTTATCTATGCCTTGGATATTTTGTAAAACCACTGGCTATTGCAAGATGTTTTGGTGTTGGTGTTTGTTTTTAAATAATGCAACAGGTCAAGTTGCATTGCTTTCCCATCGGCGCCCCATGTGGGCGAGTGCGGCATCCCTTGTGGAATGTCTGCCTAACACGCTGTTCTTAAAGGGACCGGAGCCTTTAAAACAAGAAAGCGAGGTGAGAAGAGAGAAAAGCGGCAACCGTCGATCTCGTCTCTGCCGGCTCGGAGCTCAGTCCTGCTGGCACCTCGGCTCGCCGTTTGGGGAAGGGTGGAGCAGCTGGCTGGGCCTCGGCGCGCCTTTCTCCTGCAGCATCACGGCGGCCGGTGTGCGCGGAGCAAGACCTGAGAGACAGCCCTGCATTGCTCTGAGCCCGAAAACTGCCCTCGCCAGCGGAAGAGCCTTCGCGAAATGCTGCGGACAGTGGCGGGCATCCGATGAGGGCCGGCCGGCCGGACCCTCCCTCTCCTTCTCCCTCTCTCCCTCCCCGTGGTGTGCGTGTGTGTGTTGCCAAGCCCGCCGCTCCAGCCTGACACTCAAGCTCCTCGGCCAGTCGCCCTAAATAGAAGCTGGCCCGGCATGGAGCGGGTGGCGGCACCGCCGACACCAGCCCTGGAGCAGGTAAGGCGCGGAGCGGGGTGGCAAAAAAACAGTCGCCCAGACAAAGGGAATCGCAGCAGCGGCGCCAAGCTGGCACCTTCCCGCCGGCCCAGGGCGCTCGCAGAGCACTTCCTGCCGCAAACAACGCCACAACCACTTCCTGCTGCCAGTCGCCTGGAGAGTGGAGGCCAGGAGGGGTTTAATTGATCCGGGGCTTGAGCCCCAACACCGGTCTCAGAGCCTAGCCCTGGAACATAAGCAGGAGAGCTGTTGAGCGAGTGCAGAGGGCTGTCTGGCTCTCCCCCGCCACCCACCCTCGAGGTGTGACTTCCATTCGTGGTTGGCCCCTCGCATTTTTCCTGTTACAGTCTGCGTGCCTCACGCTTCTTCTTTGCTGGCTTCTCTTTTCTCCTATGCTTCTTTTCTCGCCCGCTTGGGATAAGCTTACATTTTCTGGAGAGGTAACCTGATGCTCTCCAGATGTTTGGGAATACGGCCTTCATCAGCCCCAGCCAGCATAGTCAGGGATGATGAGAATTGTAGCCCAAAGCATCCAAAGGGCATGGGGTCGAAGGGAGACATTCTGATTGAATGCACACCTAGGCGATAGAAACTGGATTGGGTCAGGCAGATGGAAGATGCCGAGCAATTGGGAGATCCCCTTTTAGTATTAAGAGCACCAAGGAGCAGGACAGAGAACAGAAATCAGGATTCCTGGCATCTAATGCCTCTTATCTCTCCCATTTCAGTCTAGGAGTTCTGACTCAAAAATAACCTTCTCTCCACCCTTGCTGGAATTCAAAACAAAGCCCTTGTTTGGCAACCCTGATGTTGCTGCAGTTGGTCACTAGTTCGCAGTTCCTTATTTGCCATTGATCTCTTTTTCGAAGTTTCGTGCAAACAAGGAACTGGGAATTAGTGAGCAATTTCAGCATTGTGCAGTCCTGCTTCTTCTTAACTCTTCAGTTTGGGTTCTAACTAGGACACTCAATTTTTTAAATCTTAGTTTTATAAGTACTTGTTTTAGTAATGATTGATTAAAAAAAAGTGCTTTCTTGGAAAGACTTTTTAAATTGATGACTTTTTTTAATTGATCAGTTTACCAACCAAATGTTGCAGCCATGTAGCACCTGAATTCCATTCCTATTTAGCTCTCTTGCCATCTTGCAGCTGTCATTGCTCAAAGGCAAGGGCCTTGATTAATACTATTGTTTATATTTGCCAACTGGCATCTTTCCGCTTTCCATCAGTTGAGACAGGAAGACGTGGACCAAGTACCGACTTGAGCCAAGTAGCCATTCCCTGGTGTGTAGGTGCGAAAAGAATGAGGGGAATGAGTAGTGATGGAGATTGTGTCTACTCTTCAGGAATCTGTCTAGATAAGAGAAAATATAGGCTTTTGTTTACATGTGTGCTAGGTTCACATCTCTATTTGGGGTTTGATCCCTAGAGTCGTTGCTGTGTTCCTCTGCTCTTATTTGGGTTTCTGTGCATCATGATGGAATGTGTTGTCTTTTATGCACTGTCTGTGATTGAGTGTGGCATTGAATAAACAACATTTACTTATTTGTTTGCCTGTTACATTTATATCCTGTCTGTTCTCCATAAAGCCCAAGGTAGGTTAGGCTGAGAGTTAGCCCAAAGTCACCCAGGGAGCTTCATGGTCAAGTGGGGCTAGAACCCAGGCCTCCCGAGTCCTAGTGCAGTACTCTAACCACTAGGTCACACCAGTTCTCAATGACAGCTTTCCCATCTCTCTTGTTTTATGGGATGGTTCTTGTGTCCTCCCCCACCCCATTCCATGTTAACAGTATAGTTCAGCCTTCCCCAACCTGCTGCTCTCCAGATGTTTTGGATTACAACTCCCTGGGATTTGGCCCCTGCTGGCTGGGTTTGATGGAAGATGAAGTCTAAACCATCTTGACGGTGCCACATTGGGGAAGGCTGGAATAGTGCATAACTGCAGGTTCCTTACAGCTGCAACCTTTGAGTGCCAACTGGAGGAGCCACAGGCATGATTGTTGGGATGTAAAAGGCCTGGAGGGCCTGTCTCCTTTCCCAGTACTCTTGTTTCTCAACTCCTCATATGCTATTGCCTAACTAATTCACCCTCCCCCACTATGTAAAAAATAAGGAGAACACATGATTAACCTACCCAAGATATACGGTGCAATCCTATGAATGTTCCGCCAGAAAAGAACCCTACAACTCCCAGCATTCCCTGGGGGGGGGATGCTGGGAATGGTAGCACTTTTTCAGTCTAAAAATGCATGGGATTGTGCCCTAAATCATAAGCTTTCCTCCTCCACATGTAATATGAACAAAGTTGTTTGCAAGGAACATTTTAGAGCTGTAGCGATAGGAAGGAGAGAAACTGCAGCCATGTTGGGTTAGAGGAAATACCATACTTGAATGGCCCCTGCTTGCAGAAGGAAGCTATAGTTGGCTTTTAAATCTCCCCAGCATTTAATCTGAATTTAATTTAATGGCCAAGGCTCTCTGGGTGATTCGCAAAAAAATTAAAACCATATGGTACAGCATAAAATATAAAACATGGAAGCTTAAAACCACAATATAAAATACACTCAGAATAAAACTGACCAGTAATGCAGAGGTTTAAAACACAAAGTTAAACTACAGCAGAGCTAAATGACTAAGATGGTAAAATGCATGGAAAATAGAAAGGTCTTCACCATCTACAATGTAGATGTCAGATGAACCTAAGGAGCCAGCTCCTTGTTGCCACCCGCCTTACTTCCTTTGACAGAGTTTCACTGAGAAGGAAGACAGTTTGGGATTGTGGGCCTAGGGTTGAGTGCGCCCTTTCATCATGCGACTTCCAGAGTGTATGCTCCGGAGTTGTAGCACCCGCTCTGCCTCCTTTAATGCTCTCAATTTCTCCTCCACTCCCAGGCACCACCACTGAGCAATGGCCTCCAGCTTCAGGAAGCAGGTGGGTAACACACTGGTTTTGCCTGCCATTGGTGGAGTGACCTTTCCCAAGTCCAGTCATCACTGCCTGCCAGCCATCTAGCACCTGTCATCTCTGCCAGGAAACAGCTTTGGATACTAACTGCCTGTTTGGGTGTCTTCTAAACCTGCTAATCAATAACAGCATGATTTAGTACATACACAATCTAGGACATTATGTACTCCCTTAATGGCTTTGACACCAGCTCCATTTAGGTAAGATTATGGCCTTCCGGGTAATTGATTCCTTCCCCATTATCCTAGCCTTGGGAACTCTCCGGTGTACCAAGATACAACTTTCCCTCAGTGGCCCTGTTCAGAAGACACCTTAAACCATGGTGGTTAAGGCTTTTTGTTAACAAAAAAAGCCTTCACCACCGTGGTTTAAGGTGTCTTCTGAAAAGGGCCAATGTCTCATTGTCTTGGTATTCCAGTTTAGGGGACTCTTGTTCTGCTGGTACCTGTGAAACCCAATGTAATGCCATCTGATGCAGTGAATAGAGAATTGGACCTGGGAGATCTGAGTCCAAAATTCAGGCTCACTTCTAGATTCCTTGGGTGGCCTTGGGGAAGCCCAATATCTTCCAGCCTTTGTTTTCCAGCTGTCAAATGGAAATAATGATAACCTACCTCACAGGGTTGTTGTGAGGGCGCTCAATAAAGGTTATAAAGCAATTCAAGTGCCACATAAATGTGTTTATAAAAATGCAGCCCGCCTGTTGGCTGTTTCTATGCTTTTAGAGGAAGTAGTTAGCCCCCACGCCTTCCTTCCACTATACATTTTGTAAGGGACCTTCCATCTGTTCAGTTTGGGACCCTGTTAAAATTGGAGAATGCCTACAGATCACCTTTAACTGAAGTCAGGGTGTGTGTGTCCTATGGTTTGTCAAAAGATGTAAACAAACTAACTGGGTGTGTGTTCTGTTATGCAGGGCAGGGTGGGGTGGAGTTGATAAGTGACTGGTGGTCAGTGTACTTCCTGCAAGTCATAGGTTCAGGGCCGGCCCTACTATGAGGCAGAGAGAGGCAGTCACCTCAGACAGCAGATTTTAGTTGTCTTAAGGGCAGCAAATTGTTAGTTATTTACTTTATTATTGTTGTATTTCTACTGCCAGGGATGGGGAGAGGTGCTTATGGGATGTTCTAACTCATATACAAAAATATCTTGGCTGGCTTTGGATGCAAGGAACTTGGGTGGATGGGGGTGCTATTTGCTGTCTGCCTCAGGCAGCAAAATGTCGTTGGCTGGCCTTGCATGGGTTGTTCAGCCCAGCATGTGTGTGCCTGCACTTTGTGAGTCGACACCATTTCATTGGGCCTAGGCTGGAGGAGGGGAAGTTGTGTCAGCCCAAAGGGCCAAGGTTACTTAAATGTTTCACCTACTGAGAAGCTTTGGATGTCTGGATTTCCAATGCTTCCCCTTATCTACCAGGCCCCATCCTGTCTCTGGACGTTAAGGAATCTGCTCTGGAAGCCAATGTTGTGGTGCGGGAGGCCAAAGACCTGGCTGCAGATGGCAAAGGTGCAGAGCTGGACATGATGAATATGATGGCAGATGGCGGGACCATGTCCTGGGATCCTGAAGCTGTTGTGCTGAATGCCAAGAATGCAAATCAGGAGGGCAGAGTAACAGCTGTGGATGCCGTTGCTACACAACCGGATGTTAAGACTGGAAATTCCGAGGCCAAAGAGTTGGATGGAGCTGACACTAGTGGGCCACAGGCCATGGCTACGGAGAGCAGGCGAGCGAGGCTGGGGGGCAAGGGCGCCATTCCAAGAGACGGGAGTGAGGGCTGGGATGCCGCAGCAGCCATGCAGAATGCTGAAGATGCAGGCCAGCGTAGCAAAGGAAGCACCATTCCAGATGCCGAGGGGTCTGTGGCTGCATTGGGGGTGGCCAGGCTCGAACAAGGTAGCAAGGAAGGCGACAGTGACATCATTTCTCTCGACTGTGAAATCCTTGGGTTTGGTCCTGACACTGATCTCCTGGGCCCTGATGCCGAGACCTACATGCATTTCATGCGGAGCCACCGCTGTTACGATGCCATTCCCACCAGTTCCAAACTGGTAGTATTTGAAACCACCTTGCAGGTGAGAGGGATGTATTGTTGGGGGCCAAGTGGGGAAGGTGAGGAGGGGAATCTGATTGTTCCAGTCTGGATCTGCTGGAGGCTCTGTTTCTTAGCAATTCTTCTGAGACATCCAATTACAACAGGACAGTGGTGTGAATGATCCGAGTGAACAGCTTTGCTCCCTCCCTTGCAGTGCTTCTATCAGAGCTATTGGGTTTGTTCGTTCTCTCTCTCTCTCTCTCTCTCTCTCTCTCTCTCTCTCTCTCTCTCTCTCTCTCATGACCAATAAACAGAACACAGGATGGGATTGTGCAGGTGAAGGACAGAGCAAAGGTTTGATTGTCAATGACTAAGCGTCATCACACGGGGAATTCACATTTGCTTATGTGCCCGCACGTTTGTCCCTCCTTACTTCCTCTTTTGAAAAAGGAAGTCAACAACTTGCATGTGGCCCATTCAGTGGGCTGTTTTGATCCTACTGCTTCTCCTGCACATAGCAACTTCTGTCTTTAAAAATAAGTCAGACTTACTGGAGTGTGGTTTTGTCGTGCAAAGAAGGCTAGAAGGGGTGGGAGGTGCATGGGAGGCAGATGACGTTGTGAGAGAGACCCGTGAAAATCCGTGGGTGCCCGGTAGTGAGCATGCAATAAAATGCTCATCTGATGGAGCTCTAAGATTGCCAGGGGCATCAGGAAGTAGGTTAGCGCCCATCCTGATCGTAACCCTCTTTTCACTCCTCTGTGAAAAGTAAAGCATTGTACTTGGGGAACATGGTTAGAGTGAGAACAAAATGTACCCTCCACCCCTGACTGTGTGGCCTGACCCTCTGTTAGAGATCTGAGAAGGAAGGATAAAGTTCCCTCCTGGTTGACCCCACCCCTTTTTTAACAAGGGTTCCCCTCAAAAATAATTATGAATAGGCTGCCACCACTCAGGCTGAACTTCCTGTCACACCTTTGTCTGTCCAGATGCTCAGGGAGTCTCTGAGCCCTATTGCCAAGGTCTCCTCCCTTCAGTCCAATTCTAGAAGAAAGAGAGATGCTTTGGGCTTTTGTGCCCAAAGCCTGCAAGATGCAGAACTTAACAAAAATCTTGTGAAAATCCTAAAAGCATGAGCAATAGCTTTGTAACCATGGAATCCTTTGCATGGGGACGGGCTTTTTGTGAGAAATTCCCTTTTAAAACAACACAGCCAAACGTATAAATGTAAAAATGGAGTTTATTTGGGGGAGTGGAAGGGGGGGGGAACAACCAAGGATATAGCCACAGACAGAGAATTCCAAATAAAATTGATAAGGTCAATTTGACTTAGCTAGTTACATGCTACCTACATGAATAGAGTATCAGGTTTCAGGGCATGTGCAAAGATCCTTGCAGAGAGGATGGTCTGAGAGAGAGAGAGAGAGAGAGAGGACCCTGGCCTTTTCATTGGAAAGTGTTAGGAAGCCAAATTGGAGTGAATAAACTCACTTTAGTGAGAATCTGAGTTCAGTAAAAGCTAGCCCATTAGCAGACACAGTTGTTTTATTCAATAGTGCTATATCTTCCATTTCAGTTGTCAGTGGTCTAGTCAGCAAATCAGAAAATTACTTAATGCCTAGATGCATCTTCATAATGACCTTAAATATACATCTCAAAAAAGCCAAACGCTTTGAACCAAATGGTTTATTTTACATACGTATTTTTAAAAATTAACATTTTGGATTGGGGAACAAAAAGCTGAGATAAACCTATCCATCCTTTCTGGGATAGTGCCAATTTAAGAGACATTTTGGGGGCACTGTTAATCTAGATATAGGGCTTTGTCACATAGTCACTGGCAGGAATTCTACAGAAGGGTATCCCCAGGAATCATTACATCAGTCTAGCCTCCATATGCACTCAACTCATAATGATAGGGATTTCCCCAATCTGTTAGGGACTTCTCTTTATGCTACAGCAGAGAGGGATGGGAGAAAAAGCTGCTAAGCCGCAGCAGGGCTGGAACATGGGAACCTAAATTTGCACTGCTTTTCCTTGCAAGGAGACCTTAAATTGACAGCAGGTCTCAGTTGGGATGTAGCATTTCTATCCATTTCTTCAGGTTACCCCTCCTGCCACAGTTCCATTTCTCTCCCCCCCACCCCACATTTGCTGTGTGGCTTATCACATTCCTAGCGCTGATCATTCAGAAGCAGTAGAGCAACAGTGGGGAGCCCCTTTCAGCCTAAGTGCCAAATTAAATTTTGGGGAAGCTCTCAGGGTCCACATTCCAATGGTCCACATTCCAAAATAAGCATATTTTAGTTTAAAGCCTTTTACTGCCTGTAGCTAAGCCTTAGAGACATTTCAATCTCTTAGAATGTGTATGTGTGGAGACTGCACAAAGAAAACTGGTAGTTTGGGAACAAGGGGGCAGGGGAAGGGGGCATGGCCATTTGGGGTACCTGACCAGGCTGGATTTGACCCCAGGGGGTTGTGGTTCTATCCCCTTGCAGTAGGCTGATGGGAAGAGAGCAAAATAAGAAGCAAGGAAACCCATTGTCATTTGGTGGGAAAGACTTTATTTTATTTATTCAGCTGTATATACCGCTTTCCACCAAAGTATTGAAGCGATGAACATAAAACACAATGCATGAAAACAGCCATAAATATAAAAATACCACACTACAAATTAATTGGCACTAAAACTGCACACTCTATACTGTGTGCTAGAAACTGCATTTGGGTCACATTTCAGGAAAAGCCTGTGTGAAGAGATGCGTTTGAAGAAGGAGTCTGAATGTTATAAATGTGGGGGGCTGTCTAATCTCAATTGGTGAAGTGTCCCAGAGGGTGGGTGCTGAAACGCTAAATGCTATACTGCAAGTGGTCCTGAGGTAAACCTCAGCAGCAGAAGGGCGCCCTCTGATGACTGCGAACGTTGGAAGGGACATAAGGGGTGAGGTAACGCTGTTCCCAAGTTGTTTAGGGCTTTGTAGGTTAACAACACCTTGAATCTTGCCCAGTAGCTTATAGGCAGCCGGGAAGACTTGTAAGATTTTTGCCTCCCAGATCCACCAGCAATGTCTAATAATATTAAGGTTAACCAGAGAGGATAAAATAATTGCTGGACAGAGCTGAAGTCTGAGTGGAGGATAGTCCAGTGGAAAACTATATTTTTTATTCTTCCCTACCCAGCCTGCTGTGCTGGATGTAGCTATTCCCACCCCTGTGGATAAATGGCTCTGGCAAACAACAGCTACCAGATTGGCCAACTCCTTCTTTTCTCTGTCCGCAGATTAAGAAGGCCTTCTTGGCCCTGGTGGCCAATGGGGTGCGAGCCGCCCCTCTCTGGGACAGCAAGCAGCAGTGCTTTGTGGGTAAGTGAGGCAATGGAAGGGTCTCAAGAGGGCAGCAGCGGTTGGGCATGGGACAGTGTGAATTGTGGCCTTGTGAGACATCTGGCCACTCAAGCTTTATGACTAAAAAGGTAGGGTTTGCCGTATGCAAGGATTCTGAGCATGACTTAATCAGAAAAGACATTCAACAGCCTGGGTCTGGCTTTGTTTCCCTGTGAACTGAAGCTTGCTTGCTCCAATTTCCATCAGGGTGCACTACCTGTGGACCACATGTTCCCTCCATGCCTTTTATGCAGCCCCTGTGACTCCCTTGCACTGAATCCCTCTCTCTCTCTCTACACACACACATACATACATACATACATATCAGGGTCACTATGTGTGTGTGTGTGTATATGTCCTGAGCCCACCCTATTCCCAGTGTGTTTGTGCCCCCCAGCTGACATTGGATGTGGGCGGCTGATAGGGCAGCAAAAGTTGTGCACTTCTGATTTAGTCCCTTGATGTCTATTGCTTCAGCTCTTCCAGCTACCTTCCTGTGCATTCTCTTTCTCCCTCTTTCTGCAGGTATGCTGACAATCACTGACTTCATTAACATCCTACATCGCTACTACCGATCCCCTCTGGTGAGTTTTCCCACACGTCAGCCCCCTTCTCAGATCCAGCGCAAGCCAGCTTCCAGCATCTCCATCCTAAAATATTCACAGTGGGATGGAGAGAGGAGTGGGGAGGAAAGGAGTGGGACAGCAAAGGCAGAGGACCACTTTAGTCTGAGTAGCACAGCCTTTCCCACCCTGGTGCCTTTCAGATGTTTTGTACACAGCTCTCAGCATTGCTGACCATTTGCCATGTTGGCTGGGGCTGATGGGAGTTGAAGTCTTCAACATCTGGAGGGTGCCAGGTTGGGGAAGTCTGAAGTTGCAGATGTGGGTACTCTGGGATTCCAAGAGCCCAGTCAAGATGGCTGTCATATTTCCTTGTAATAGTGTCTTCTCCAGGCTAATTATACCCAACTCCTTCAGTTAATACATTTTTTTGTGTGAATTGCCCAGTAAGGTTTGGCTATTGCGCAGTATAGAAATGCAATAAATAAACATAACCCACACTAAGCTCATGATCTTGCCCTGTTTTAGGTGGCCAGTGACAATGTCTCTCTCCACTCACCGCTATGATTTTGTGCCCTTTCAGGTTCAGATATACGAGATCGAGGAACACAAAATTGAAACATGGCGAGGTGAGGAGGGTACCACTAAGGAGAGCGGTGTATGCATGGAAGCGATTCAACTTAATTAAAACTGATTGGCATCAGTGGATGATGAATTGCACCCTCTATGTGTGCGTGCGTGTATTTGTCTGCCTATGTTTGGCCTGGATTAAAACTCTTCCTCCTTTAACATTAAAAGTCCTTAATTACCTGATATTCTCTCTCTAGATCTAGTCAAAGGATTTAGGTTACAGTGAAAGAAGAAAGTGCAAAAGCTGGGTTGCAGTTAAACCTCAAAAAAACCAAGATTATGGCAACCAGCTTCATTGATAACTGGCAAATAGAGGGAGAAAACATGGAGGCAGTGACAGACTTTGTATTTCTGGGCGCAAAGATTACTGCAGACGCTAACTGCAGCCAGGAAATCAGAAGACGTTTACTTCTTGGGAGGAGAGCAATGACAAATCTTGATAAAATAGTTAAGAGCAGAGACACCACACTGACAACAAAGGTCCGCATAGTTAAAGCAATGGTAGTCCCCGTAGTAACCTATGGCTGCGAGAGCTGGACCATAAGGAAAGCTGAGCGAAGGAAGATAGATGCTTTTGAACTGTGGTGTTGGAGGGAAATTCTGAGAGTGCCTTGGACTGCAAGAAGATCAAACCAGTCCATACTCCAGGAAATAAAGCCCGACTGCTCACTTGAGGGAATGGTATTAAAGGCAAAACTGAAGTACTTTGGCCACATAATGAGAAGACAGGATACCCTGGAGAAGAGGCTGATGCTAGGGAAAGTGGAAGGCAAAAGGAAGAGGGGCCGACCAAGGGCAAGATGGATGGATGATATTCTGGAGGTGACAGACTTGACCTTGGGGGAGCTGGGGGTGGCAACGGCCGACAGAAAGCTCTGGTGTGGGCTGGTCCATGAAGTCACAAAGAGTCGGAAGCGACTGAACGAATAAACAACAACAACAGGCTATTTTGCTGTGTTTTGGTTTGTGCGTGTTCTTATGAGCTCTTCCAGAAGATGGCCTACGTTTTCTTCTTTCTTGTTGTTCATATACTTCTACTATTGTAACCTGGTCTGTTCCTGGAAGTGGTACTTGGACATATGCTGCTTGTCTGCCACTATCCTTATCAATTAAGATAATCGAAAGAATGTTCTGCTACAGTGTAGATGAAGCCATTCTCTTTCATCATTATATTGAAATAAGGTTAACAAAATACAGACAAAAAGATGAAAATACATAATAATAAATAAAAATCCCTGGAGAAACAAAGGAATTCTCTAATTATAAGTCTTAGTCTATAACTGATATTTTTATGGAACACCTACAATAAAATGTCCTATACAGAAGCTCAATACCTAATGAAAGTAACATACAAATTCTACAACATATAAATTGCTGTCAGTCAGTGTCAACAATACTGGGTTAGAAGGACCAAGGGTCTAAGTCAGTTTAAACAGCTTCCTAAGGAACTATTTCTTCTTTAAGGTGGCATTTTAAATAGGTATATATATGGATCAGCCAGCATCTAAAGCAAAGTAGAAGCAGAATTGATTTGAACTTTGGAGAAAGCTTCCAATGGAGTATTTTCCTTCCCCCCTTCTCTTCCCTCTTCTCTCTTTATTTTTTCAAGGCAGGATAACATAGTTTGAGGAAAGAAGTACAATGTAACAGATGATACCTGCTGGACGGATTATATTACCTCAAGTTCATATATGCAGGATCGCAATGGGGAGAGTAGAGGGTTGTGGTCTGTGTTTTTTGTATTATAGCAGGGACATTTGCCTCTGCTCAAAGTGATACAAATTGAATCACCACCAACACAGGCTTCTACCATGCCTGCACCAATTTCCCAGATGTTTTCAGTACACATGTTATGGGCGAGATGACCCATATTATATATACTGTATCTGTCTGTCTATCTAGACTATATATGATAAAACAGCCTCCCCAAAATGGGGTCCTCCAGATGGATTGCCTGGGAATGATGGGTGCAGTAGTCCCACACATCTGGAGGGCACCAAGTTGGGGACTGGCTGTCCTACAGTAACCCAAAAGCATTTTATGCTGAATTTGGAGCAATTAATCTTCCTTCTAATTTGGTTGGAAATCCAACTAACCACTTCTGCCAAGTTCGTTTTCCCGGACAGTAGCTCTTTACTCAACCCCCGCAGGGCAGGTGTTCTCCCATCCTACCAAGGTAATATACTATTCAGCTGCCTTTCCTTTCTCCCTAGAGGTTTATTTGCAAGGTTCCTTCAAGCCCTTGGTGTGCATCTCTCCGAATGATAGGTAAGTCATTCCTGGCGCTCAGCTCACCCTTCTGTAGATGGAGGTAGGAATGGGGAGACATCCCTTCTTTATTTAGAGCAGCCTAACTCAACCTGTTGCCCTCCAACTGGGTTGGGCTACAACTCCCATAATTCCCAGCCAGCTGGGTGTTCCAACCAAGCTGGAGGGCACCAACCCCCAACCTGTCCTCTTGGGTTAGCCATTGCAAGCAGCCCCATTATACCATATATACATTGCCAGATCCATCTCATCCCCTGGTTTTGAAAGAGGAGCTGGGAAAGGCTTGAGGACTGAAGAGTGACATCTGGCTGATGAAGGAGAGGCAAGGATGCCTTAAAGGAACAGGCACAGAGCATGGGATCGAAACAAAAGCTCCCATTTCTGTGGCCCTTCTGAGCGACACTAGATCCTTCCCCTATGGTGAGAACAAAAATGTCCTATTGCTAGGGTTGCCACCTATATATGGAGAGAGGCTTTGTGCCTTTAATAGCTGTATGTGGGGCAAAAAAGGGTGGAACTTGACTCCTTGCCAGAAAACGCTTCACCTGTTGGCCTGGGGCAGTCACCTAGCCAATCCCAAGGCATATCACACGGGCCTTTTGTGTCTCCCTTCTCTAGTCTCTTCAATGCTGTTTATTCCTTGATTAAGAACAAGATTCACCGTCTGCCTGTTATTGAGCCCATCTCGGGCAATGTCCTACACATCCTGACGCACAAACGTATCCTCAAGTTTCTGCATATCTTTGTAAGTACTTCCCCCATTCCCAAAGGTTGAAGTGCCTCTCCCAAAGCTTAGTTAGTGGCATTAAGTTCCTGGAGGGGGGAAGGCTATCGATGGCTATTAGTCCTGATGGCTAAGTGCCTGTGTGCACTAGTTGTTGGGGAACATGGGTGGGAGGGTGCTGATAGTTGCATCATGTCCTGCTTGTGGGTTCTTGGTTGACAGCTGATTGACCATTGTGTGAACAGAGTGGTGGACTGGATGGACCCATGGTCTGATCCAGCATGACTCTCCTTATATTTTTAAGCTAAATTATGGTGGGACTTTGTTTCTACACCCCTTTTGTCTTTGCCACAGCCTGCCACTGGACTGCGGTCCCCGAGAGCTTCTGCAAAATGGAATTTGGTGCTTGGGCTGAAAGAGCTTCAATACCCTACTTTAGGAGAAAGAGACAAGTGCTTGGAGACCTTGGGGTCAGAGGGAATGCCACACTGTGCCCCTGTTTTGGCCTGCTTTTGCTTCATACCTCTTTAAGCCCTTGTGTCCCTCCACTGGCCAACTCCCACAGCAATCTTCTCCTCTCCTCTTTCCCTGCAGGGAGCCATGCTTCCCAAGCCACGCTTCCTGCAGAAAACCATCCAGGAGTTGGGCATTGGCACCTTCCGGGACGTTGCTATGGTGCAGGACTCGGCTCCAGTCTACACGGCCCTTGAGATTTTTGTGGACCGCAGGGTCTCGGCACTGCCTGTCGTCAATGAAAAAGGTATTGGTGTGGTGTGCCCCTCCCTCCCTTTGCAATGTCAGCTGGGTCTAGCCTCCTGCTCATGTGCTCCAGCCAACGCCAAGCAGCTTTCTCCTCCACGCTCCCCCTACTTCCTTTGGAGCCACTGAAAGTCCCACAAAATCTCTGTGGTGTTTC
The DNA here is from genome assembly GCF_023053635.1 of Elgaria multicarinata webbii. Lineage (NCBI taxonomy): Eukaryota > Metazoa > Chordata > Lepidosauria > Squamata > Anguidae > Elgaria > Elgaria multicarinata. The sequence goes on along the minus strand of NC_086172.1, from coordinate 76,070,318 downwards.
CCAAATGATCAGGCCAAAACATCTGGAGGGCCACATATTACCTACTCCTATTATAGGTCTTTACTTGCTTCCACTACTAAGCCTGGATATTTCATTACTGCCTTGCTTATTTAACCTGCTGTAATGATCTACTTCTCTAGTCATTAGCATATGACAGTAGCACATCAAATAATGCTGAAGAATGTATTATGAATGACTAAATGCCCACAAACATCCAGCTCTTTTAAAAACGAACCTTTGTTATCTATGAGATTTGATCCAGACTAAGTTCCACTTAGTTCCCATTTAAATCAATAGATCTTAAAGTAAGTTATGACTAACCTGTCCCATTGATTTCAAAAGGAGTTAAGGTCACCTAACTTACAGCATAATCTTATGCATCTCTACTCAAAAGTCAGTTCCATTGAGTTCAATGAACCTTACTCCCAGGTAAATGTGTATAGGATTGCAGCCTTAGTTTGGATCCAATTCCATAGCTTTAAGTTGAAGAGAGAGTGGTGGGCCTTTCGTAATGCTAATAAAGCAGAGTATGGTAAATTTTAAAGTAGGGTGATCATATGAAAAGGAGGACAGGGCTCCTGTATCTTTAACAGTTGTGTAGAAAGGGGAATTTCAGCAGGTGTCATTTGTATGCATGTAGCACCTGGTGAAATTCCCTCTTCATCACAACATTTAGAGCTGCCCTCTTTTGTGGGAGTTGTAGCCCAATTATGGGAGCTGTAGCCCAACCCAGCTGGAGGGCATCAGGTTGAGTTAGGCTGCTCTAAATAAAGAAGGGATGCCTCCCTACCTCCATCTACAGAAGGGTGAACTGAGCACTAGGAATGACTTACCTATCATTCGGAGAGATACACACCAAGGGCTTGAAGGAACCTTGCAAATACACCTCTAGGGAGAAAGGAAAAGCAGCTGAATTGACAGCTTTGCATAATATGTTCTACTTTTACACTTCAGGATGTAAAACAAGTCTGGAAACTGAGTATTACATATATTATGAAAAAATGCTCTCTGAATGTATTTTTCCCTTTTCTTGGAAATTGCTAATCATTTTTGACAACCTTAATGCCTATGGAATACTTACTTAGTTTGAATTCATTCATATAGATAGAGATATATAGGATCATAGCTCCCCTCCCCCTTAATTACTTGGAGTCATTCATAATGCTATGTTCTCTTATTTTTCTTTTCAGGGAGTGTAGTTGGCCTTTACTCCCGCTTTGATGTGATTGTAAGTACTGCCCCGCCTTGCCCCGCCCTCTCTGCCCCAAGTTCAAATGACCAGATAAATAGGAGTATTATCTAAGCAGAGCGAAACTGATAAGGCATCACAAAGAGCAGGGGTTCCCAACGCTGCATCCACAGGCACCTCCAATGCTCCTACAAACAGGGTCCCCAACATAGTGCTCGTGGGCACCCAAAATTATGATTATTTTATTTTAAAATAAAATTTAAAATTTATGTACATGGATTTCATACATGGATTTGTATGAAATACATGCAGCAATTATACATAGGTTTTAACAAAAGTGGGCCAAATATTCAAATAAGTATCCATTTGAAGGTGGATATGCCACCCATTCAAATATTTATAGCAATCAATCTATTGCATTATAGGAGGTGAGTGTTTATCCTTCCAGTGTTGTAATATCAGTCTTTTAGCTGTCAAAAGGGTGCAGAGAATCCATTTATGTTGACCATTTCTTATTTTCCATGAAGCAGGTAAATAATTTAAAAGAGTATAAACATCATGCTCTTCTAAAGACTGTACCTGTACAGACTGTTTCAGAATATACTGTTTCAGAATATAGTTTTCCAGTACAAAACTTTTCTGTGTAATAATCTCACCCACAAAAGAAGCAACTGTGGACATTGCCAAAACATATGTTTAAAAGAAGCATTAGCTATATTGCATCACCAGCAATTAGCTGAATTAGACAATCCCTTGTTAAAGAAAAATTGCTGTGTCAAATAGACACGAAAAGAAAGTTTGTGCTGAGTAAGACTCAGCCAAAGATCCATAGACCTGGAAGGTATACTCCAAATTAGACATTTTGTGTTAGCAACTACAGCAATTTCTCAAATTCCCAATTGTGCCCATGGTTCCAAAAGGGTAGGGGGACCCCTTGCATAGATGATGGAGATACTGAAAATATGGAGCAGGGGGCAGGGAGAAAGACACATGTTAAATAATCAAAGCTAACAAGATAGGGTGTTTTCCTGTATTGCCCCCAGGGGTGCTGTGTATTTACTTTTTGAGATGGAGGATTATTCAAACAAGTGTGTGTGTGCTTGAGTGAGAGAAAGGGAAGTGAGTGTGAGCTTGTTCCAGGGAGGGCGTCCAACAGTTGTTCCAGTGTTAAATGTAGGGTGGAAAGCAAAGGAGGACGTCGAATCCAACTCTGTTTCTAAACTGATGGCAGCTTGTTAGGACTTGTGCTACGTTTAGCAAATAGACTCAGGCAAGGAGGATTTCACCAGTATAGGACACCTGAGATATGCCCTTGCTTTAAACCATCAGAGCTACCTGTATATCAAGGCTAGAGTTCTCCCACCATAGCCAAGTAGGTTCAGGGTGGGTACATTCCTTGATAATGCCAAGTCACCTGCCTGGATGATGCGGTGTCACTGCTCCAAACCCATTCCTCATCTCTCTGGTCACTCTCCTTAGCACTTGGCAGCCCAGAAGTCCTACAACAACCTGGACATCAGTGTGGGGGAAGCACTGAAGCAACGCTCAGTCTGCCTAGAAGGGGTGCTCACATGCCACCCTTACGAAACCATGGAAGCCATCATTGATCGCATCGCCAAGGAGCAGGTAAGCCAGCAGGCTCAGATAGAGGGGAAAGGTTATAGCAGGCTTTACTACATAGCTTTCCTTTGGCAACACCTTGTGCTCCTCACCACCACAAAAAAATATATCTGGCTTTAAATTTAAAGCTGAGCTTAAACTTCTTTGTGTCTACTTGCTGTTGACTCAAGCCATGCCTAAAGTCACATTGTAATCCTGCCAGCCTCAAGCCTCTCCGTGGACTGACTTTGCCCTCTTGGCGCCTGTCTTCCAATGGCAGTAACTTGCAAGCCCATCTAGCCTGTTCTTCATATGTCTCCTATGGTAGGGATTCATGGCTGGAGACTAACGAGCCTAGGAGGTTTACATTTGCACAAGGATTGTCCAGGTGGATGTGTTTGCAGGTGCTGAAAATGCATGTAGACCTGGAAAAAGAGTATGGGCATTTCTACTCAAGACTTTCATTTTGTGCTCTTGGTTGCTCACTCATGGTAGTTTGTGGCTCCTTTTCATAACATCCTCTTCCTCCAGGGTCTCTCCCCCTCTTTGCAACTGTTATTGTAGTTTTTTTCAGAATGAGGAAAGTCTAGTATTTTTTTCTAAATCGTGCTATAGAAGTCTCATGTAAATGCACAATTCCACTATACCACAGTGCCATCTAGTGGTTGTATAGTGAAACATATAGAAAGAAAAATCCCAGGGGAAAAAACATGTAAAGGAGCCGATCTTAATCCCACAAAGAATCTGGAAGCAGAAACCATGGTAAAGACGCGGTATAAAATCCTCATGTAGAAATGCTGTGTGTCTCTGGTCTGTTTTTGTTATCTGCAAGGGGCCAGCCCCTCAAGATAAATGGCAAAAACATAACAGCCTTTCCCAACCTTGGGTCCCAAAGATATTTTTAAGCCACAACTCCCAGCATCCCCTGCCAGGATGGGAGATGTAGTCCAACATCATCTGGGGACCCAAGGTTGGAAAAAGCTGTGCTGGATTATTGGGGGCTCCTCTTTGGAGGACAAGAAGAAGACATTCAGAGGCAGCCTTTCTTTTTTTCTTGGCCAAAGTTGTGATAGGAAGAGTCCTGCTGGAACAAGGAAGGATAGCGCTTGCTAGTCAAAGGGCTCTTTCAAGCATGCCTTTGTTTATAGGGCATCACACCAGATATATGGTGAGCCAGAGAATCAGCACTGGGAGATGCCCCCACCCCTGCCAACCACCTTGCTCCTTTTGCTTTTATACTTCAGCTTGGAAACTGTTTTACATCTTGATAAAAAAGCATGCCTTGATTATCAACCAGCCCCTGTCTGATTGCCTTTCTTCCTGATGGTGGGTGAGGAAGGATGGATGCCTTGAGCCAGGACCTGGAATGGGGGGTGGGGTGCAATTTGTGGAATATTCCATCAGTTTCAACGAAGGACCCTCATAGAGGACATCTCCAGGGGAGAAGCTTCTGGCAATGAACCACTTAAAAGGGGGACCCAGGGGGAATACTGAGGGTCCTTGCACAAGAGGCCAGTATTCCAGGAGGAAGGTCCCCAAGGTAAGTGAAACTAACTTGGTCTGCTGATGTGAACTTAATATGAAGAATCAGTAATTGAAAAGCCACTGCACATGTTATGCAGAAGCAAGCATGTTTGCTGCCATCCAGCAGGACACCTTGGCAACACCTGGCTCCCTGTTTCATTGTACCCATGTGATGCTTGCATCCAGAACCCCCCCCCCCCGTTTGCTCTGGGCAATTATTTACAGCAAACAGATGTTTCTAGTCCACATGATTGCACATCCATTAAAAACTTGTAATGTGTGACATCATGGCCCTAAACCTTGGCTTAGAAACGACATTCTGTGCTTTCTTCCTATGCAACACCTTTGCTCCTTTCAAAGTTACTCAAGACTAGTATCTGGCAGAATATGGTCTTGTTCCTGCTGCTGCATCATCACAAATTTCAATGTACTTAACCACCTACTTCTCTAACCTTAACTTTTCCCAGAATGCCGTATTCCTTAAACATCTTGCTCCCTCCATGCGTACTATCAGAATGATGCAATAGTGAGTTGAATCCAGACTTGGAGTAGACTTGCTGAAATCAATGTAACAGTTAAGTAGTTAGTCATGACTAACTGAAATTCCATTGATTTCAGTAGGTCTGCTCTAAGTATAACTAAGTCTGGATCTAGCTCATTAATAATACTGTGCCAAAGGGAAATATTGGCAAGGTTTTTCTAAGACTGGAGGGACACCTCTGCCGACTGGATCTCACAAAGTCATCTCTGCCAGTTCCATTATTATCCTCCCCATGATGCTGTGTGGCTCACTCATCTGGCAGGTCCATCGCCTGGTTCTGGTGGATGAGAAGAACGCCCCGCGAGGGATCGTGTCCCTCTCTGACATTCTCCAAGCCCTGGTGCTCACGCCTGCAGGTATCGATGCCCTAAACTCTTAAGCCGCTCGACGCTCCATCCTTCCTCCACTTGCACCCTCCATTTCCTCCGCTTCTCTCCAGTTCAGGTAGGCCCCAGGCCTTGGTCTCTCCAGCCTCTTTCCTGCTGCTCGTTTTTGCCTTGCTGCTGGGCTTCCCTTGTCCATCCGGTCAAGCCAGGTCTGTATTTCTATCTGTCTGAAAGGGAGGCCAACGCTGTTGATTGTGGACCTTGAGTAGTAGCCTTTTGAGTGCTTCTTTATGGCCTGCCTACACACACACACACACACGGCTAGCATCAAGGGTAGGCATGGTTGGGCCCTTGCCAAGAACCCAGACCTCAGCAGGGGCCCACTGACAAGAGTCCCCTGGAGTTGCTTCTGCTCCTCCTTATTGCAACCTGCTTGTTCCCCTGGCCCAGATGATGGTGTTGGTGGCGAGAAGAAGGAGCAGTACTGCCTACTTGCTCACTGGCTTTCTGCCTGTCAAGCAAGCACATGGTAGCAATGATGAGGAAGAGGGAGAGAAGAGGCAAGTAACAAGGTGGGCGAGAAGGCAGACTCACTGAGGGAAGAGGGCCCGTGGAGGGTGTCTTGCCCAAGCACCCTTCAAAATCTGGAACCAGCACTGCACATGCACACAGGCAGAGTTCCAGCTTCTGCTGGCTTTCTGGCAAGAGAGGGACTTCCTGAAACACCCAGAAGCATCAGAGCTGTGCTTGAGCCTTTAGGATTGTTGTTGTTTATTCGTTCAGTCGCTTCCGACTCTTCGTGACTTAGCTGCATCCTTATCAACCTCAATCTGCTTGGTGTTTTTCCCCACGGTGCTTGCACAGTACACACCAACAGATGGAGATGTTTGTTTCCTGGAAAGAAATGATTAAAGAACTTGGATGGCTTTGTGGCAAGCAACAAACGAAAACATCAGTGTATTGGGAAAACAGTGTGTGTGTGTGTGTGTGTGTGTGTGTGAGAGAGAGAGAGAGAGAGAGAGAGAGAGAGACATGAATTTATTTTGGTAGAGCACTAGTAGATGTGTTGCACATTAGATCCATTTCTAATTGCAAACACAGCACAAACCGCAACATTTTCTCAAGAGGAAAATATGAGATTTTTCAGCAGTTAGTATGGCCATTGGAGTTTAGAGTCCTCCCATCTAATGTATTTCCCCGTGTCGTAGGCAGTTTGGCTAGTGCTCATGACACGTTGCATCTCCTTCTGATGCCATTGTGAGACTGTTAAGAACATAAGAGCCCTGCTGGATCAGACCAAGAGCCCATCTAGTCCAGCATTCTGGCCAACCAGGGGTTGACCAGGAACACGCAAGCAGGGCACAGGTGCACCCTCCTGCCCGTTTCTCCCAGAAATAGGTATATCTAGGTATACTGCCTCTGACAGTAGAGTTAGCACATAGGGCTCCCCCCCCGCCATTTTTCATTACCTCCATTGCCTCTCTTTTTCCTTTTTGTTTCCTTTTATTCCTTGAAGAGAACCTTTTAGAATTCTTTGCAGGATGCTTGGATTTTCACCTGAATAAATTTGGGTCATCTGCAAACCATGCTGCTCATCCTTCCTCTTATGCTGCCCCAGTTTCCTAACGGCACTTAGGAAAGAGAAAGGATTTTGGCTGGTGTGGTTACTGGGAGATCACTGGCCACATGCTGCCTGTACTTAAGGCTTTTTGTAGCATCACTCCACTGGGCTTGAGTTTGAATGGTCCTCCTTGTCTGTGCCTGGTGCCGTCAGCTCTCTGGTTCACACTTCTGCCATCCTCCCAGAGCTAGCTGTGTCTGTGTGCTCCATGTCTGTATGCTCAGCTGGCTGGGGTGGATTTGTGTGTTATGTATATAGGTTAGCATCCCTTCTGTCAAAGGCTGTGGCTGCTTCCAACAGCCTCCCCACCTCCCATATTGCAATGGATGGGCTTATAGACCGGATGGGATTGGAGAGGTTGGGATATCGGTCTAGGAAAATACAGGTTTCTTAGTTACTCTAGGAAAAAGAAGTGGGATAGAGCAGCTTAGCTTGAGAGCCTTTCTCTACACCAAGGGCTGGCTAGTTGTTGGACTCCAGCTCCCATCAGCATGGTCAGTTATCATGCTGGAGGCTGCAGGGCCCCTGCCCCTATACCCATTCTTGCTTTCAAACTGCTTTGTTAGGACATCCCTCCCACCGCTCCATACAAATATTGAAAGGCAGCCAAGAAGTACAAGTGAGCCATTGTTGCTTACTTCCAGCTCAATCATTTTTAGCATTGCTACTCGATTGACTGGGTTGGGTTCCTGCCTGCCTAGTTTAGGATGGAGTGAACCATGTAATGCCAGGTCCTAAAATTCTGAACTGAAATCATTTGGTGATTTCCTGGCTTTTGCTTGATTTTTTTTAAACCCCTACTCTAAAAGTTCAATATCCCTCTCCTAAGGCTGTTAGTGGCAGCAAGAGCTTTAAACTAAAATATGCTAGTATTTTTGGTCCCACCCCTTTGGGCCTGTTCACTACTTAGAAGGCAGCTCCTGAGAGCATCTCTGAAATTGGATTTGGCCCCCAGGCTGCAAAAGGTTCAGCACCCTTGTTATATATAGCTCACAAACAGCAGAACGCCTCCGTTCCTTGCCAATCCCAGGGTGATTTAAGAACCATCTTGCCCCGAGGGCAGGAGAGAGAGAAGATAGAACAGCAGCCTGCCAGGTAACATGAGCAAAGTAAGCAGTATGAATTGGTTCCTTCAATGGATCCATTGAAGGAACCAATTCATCTATAAGTAGCATAGGAAGCCACTACTGCAAACCAAAGGGGTTTTAATCCAGTGATATATGGATTTTGGGGGCTTTTATTAATCAACTCATTGGGCCTTTTTTCTAATGGAGAGGTCATTGCATTTATTAATCCACACTTCATCCTATTTTCTAGGCCAGAGGTAGAGAATGCATAGCCCTCCGCGTGTTGATGGACTGCAGCTCCCATCACCCCTAGTCAGCAAAGCCAATGGTGAGGGATAATGGAAATCAGAGTCCCAACAGCTGGAGGGTCACAGATTCCCCATCCCTGCTGTTGGCCAAGATTGATTGGGTGCCTTAAAAAAAAAACCATAATCGCTTGGTCTTATCAATCCAGTATTATGCTGAAATGCAACTGAGTTCCCCAGGGAAAGAACATAAAAATGTAATGGATAAATACTAGCCACTGCTACGAAGAAACTAGTACATCTACATGATCAAGAGTCTGCTTCCCCAGTGAGAGTTTATTAGAGCAGAGTTACAAAGGGCACATTCCAAATTAGTTGATAAGCAAATACTTCTAACATCAAGGGGCACCAGTAGTGGAGGGTACTACAGTAGAGTGTCCTGTGTTGACACCAGAGCTGTACTTCCCCCAGCCTGCTAGCTCAGAGGACAGGACTGGTCATGAAATTTGTGGAAGGAGGCATTGACTTCTCAACTCCAAAGAGACCAAGCTCATTTGCCCTCTGTAACGTTAACTTCGTTGATTCCCCTCTGCAGGTATTGACCGCTATTCACTCGGATGATGCAACCCCAGCACTTCATGCCTCTATGACACATGGGGGAAAGGGGTGGGGATTTCCAACCCATGAAGAAAGTGACAGTTTCTCCTAACGGGCAACACGGGTCCTCTGACTACAAATTATGTCCTGTCACCTCTCCGTGATACAGAAAGATAAATAGAAGAAGGTGAGAGGAGAAGTGCTGCTAAGGGGAAAGGACCTGAACTTCAGAACTGTAAATAGATATTCAACCCCTTAAACCTGCTACTGTGTTACACAGGCAGCCTTGCCGCAAATAGAGAGAAAGCCAGTCCTGGTGCAACGCTGCGTGTGTCACTTGTCTCCATCATTAGAAGCTGCAGCTGACTGGAGAAGATGGTCTCGAGTGTATGCAAAAACCCAAATTGCTTCAAAGCCTCCTCACTTCAGCCAAAAGCACTTGCTAGAGGTGATGGCTACTGCTGCGGATTAAAGGGCAACCAAGATGGCTCTTCACCCTCAGAAGAAGCCAGAGCCTGCTAAACAGAGGTCTATCAGTCCTAATTTAAACCCACACCCTGAACAGATTTAAAAGGCAGGTTCTTAAAAGCTGCCTTCAACACAAGATTGAGCACTTACTGGCCTGCTGCATTGCTTCTGTGATATTTCACTGTATTTGAGCCAGCAACAAAGTGTGAGATTGGCCGAACCTAACCTAAATTATAATTTCTATGTGGGAGATGGGAACTTAGTATTTATGAACTCTTTAGATGCCACCCTGTCAGACACTAGCACGAATGTAAATTAAATGGTGCTTGCATAAGGGGCTTCTGGCACAAAACTAGTAGCAATAGCTGGTCTAATGGGATTCCCGGAAAACCTGTCATGTCAGCTAATGCTATTGGCATTGCACTAGAGGGCCATTCCTTAAACACAATGGCCCCATTCAGACAACACGCTAAACATGCTGCTTAACCACAAAATAGTTAATGGAATGCAATGCATTCCGTTAACCATTTTGTGGTTAAGCAGCATGGTTTAGCGTGTTGTCTGAATGGGGCCAATGTAATTTAAGTTAGCAGTAGTGTCACATTGGATAGTGCCCTAAAGGTTCTAGCAAATGAATTTTCTCCTACTGCAACAATATACTCTACTTAAAGTATAGTAATAGTATTGCTATAGTATTTCTTTCCTTCATCATTACAAGGTGGTTAAAAAAAAAGAAAGGCTGAGCTCATGCCACCCTTTCTTCATGGTTGTCCCTATTAAGCCAAATAACCAAAGCTTTGCTCTTGCACATCTGTTGCTCTTAACAACAGAGGATGTGCTTAGAGATAGGTAGTGTTTTTCCAGAAGACATAGTGAGGGAAGGTCTCACTCCAGGAAAGGGAATGCTTTCTCTTCTTGTTGCTCTTATGTTATGTTTATGGAAATAAAGTTTCATATTAAGACACAGACAAATATACACTATATAAGGAAGCAGGATTACCTTTAGCAGCATGAGGTACTTGAACAGGGGTCGGGGAACCCTTCCAGTGTTGGACTTCAACTCCCATTAGCCCCAGCCAGCATAGCCAGGAATGCTGGGAGATGTAGTCCAACAATATCAGGAGGGGACCAGGTCCTCCACCAGACTTGAATATTCCCAGGAGGGCTATGGGGATGAGAGTTATCAGATAAGCCCCAGGGATTCCAAAGCAACCCCCCCCCACACACACTTACTAAATATTTCTTTAAAGACAGCTGTGCCTTAAGAGAGCCTTCCCCAAGCAGGTGTCCTCCAAATGGTTTGAACTACACATCCCATCATCTCTACCCATTGCTCATGCTGGCTGGGGCTGATGGGAGTGGTCATCCAATGCTCTAGAGGGCACTCTGCTTGGGAAGGCTGCTCAAGGGCAACATTCCTTGCCTAGTAAATCTGAGACAAGATTGGGAAAAGAAAAGAAAAAACACACCAGCCGTCTGCTACGGCAAATGACTTTTTTCCTTTCCCCAACCATCACATGACACCACCAAATTCTGCCAAACAAGTGTAATAGATAATGGACAAAAAAAGGCACCGGCCCACTTTGCTCTCATATGTAAACGGCTGCACCGGTGTCCCAAGGAAAGGCGTGGGCTGCCCCCACATCCCCACCAATTCCTCAATTCCCCCAAAGGAAGACAAGGGTTTTGCTCTTCTGAGAATCCCCAGCCATGGAACAGGGAGGCGCTGTGCTGATAGCAAGGAGAGCAGAGTGTCGGCCACCCATCAAGAAATAAGGCAAGGCATCGTCTTTTGTGAACTGTAAGAAACACAGGCCTGAATTCTGTTGGTGGCAAGGACAAGGTTCCCTGGGGCAAGGCATGGTTGGGGCATCTTAGCGAGGGGGTGAGAGCACACGCCTCCGTAGAAAATGGAACAAGGGTGTCAGCTGGAGTAGCGTCCTTATTTTGGAAGTGGTAGGATTTTTCTGGTCTTCTTGGTGCGAGGGGCATTCCTGGCAGGACACAAAAACAGAAGATGTGGCAGGCCCATCAGTGGACATTTCCTGTACAAACACAACCACCTGCTTGGCAACGGTGCCTCTAAGCAGTCAAATACAAGTCAGGATAAAGTACCACATCCCCATCTCAGCGATGGGGGTGGGGGTCGGCATGTACACACCCAGCCTTGGCGTCAAAAAGTTTGATCAGCCTTCCCAACCAAATCCATTCCACAACCTTGGGTCTACTTAGACTGTCTGAAAGCCCTGCAGTGGCACTACATCAGTTATACGACAATGCAGTCATCGCGGGGCTTTCCCACAAAGCTGAACTTTAAAAAGTCGGGGACTTATCCTGAGTTATTTCTCCAGAGCAAGGCGAGTACAGCACATCTGCCATCGATCCTCGTGGTGGAAACGTTCCTGTGCAGGTGGTGACCCCTGATAGGTCACTGTCTGCCTGGGCAGAGGGCGTGCCAATGGCCGCCAGAAACCCCACACCCTCCCTCTATGTTGGAATTAGCTGCCATCACCCCACTGCAGAGAAAACATGGGGTTTTGCTTAAGGCAATCTGGTGCCATACAGGCAGCCCCCTGGTATGGCATTACCATATGCAGCCCAGTTTTCTGCTAGCTCCTCTCCTGCTCACATCACTTACAAAGGTGGGATGGTGGTAAGAATGCAGTCCCGGAGTTTATTAGGGAGACAGCCACTTCCTGGGCTCATCTGCACGGCGTTGACTTCAGGGGAAGAGAGAGGACGGAAGAGACGTTCTGTGGATGGAAGGTCAAGAGCAGGATTAGGCGCTGTTCCCTCACACTGCTCCTTTTGAGAACGGAGAGATGTTGGGATCCTCCCTCAGCTTTCTTCCTGCCCCAGCTACCCAATTTAACTCACCTTGCTCATACACTATGTCAGGCTCTTGAACGGACGGCACCAGATTTTCCTGCTCTTTTCCCACAAAACGTTTCCAAAGTTTGAGGGGCAATGCCAAGAGACAGGAAACCACCTGCGGGAAAGAAATCGCATCAGCCTTCATCTACCTCCCAGCAAGGACCCCCAATTAACTTGTTTGTCCTTCTATTGCACCTGTGTCTCTGCACGCCCAGCCCCATACTGGTGCATGGGTTCAGATGACAATATGAAAATCCTGAACTTGGTGGAATAAATGTTTACAAAGACACAAAGCTGAAAGAGAACCGTTTGACACTCTCATAAACAAAGATTTAAAGCCAAGCCTTTAAAATTCTTCTCTGGATTCTGCTACTTGAGATGCAAGAGCGCTGATTAAGCAGTGACCGATTAACACCTGCATTTATTGTATTAACTTGGGGTGGGTGGGTTTCTTTTCCTCACTGAAGCTCCGTTACTGCTCTGATGAGACTTCTATGGAATAGGGAAGCCACGATTCATAGCCATGGCTTAGTGTACTGTCACCCACGGCACATGGCCACAGAATTTTGTACTGGGCTAAAATTAGTCTTCTTGAGAATCTCAGCTGTTTCTTTCTCTTCAAAAAAGAAGCAGCAGATTTCTAGCCCTTACAGTACAAAAAGAGTTGAAAATTTGTGCCAAGTGTTTGGTGAAGTCTGAGAAGCAAGAAAGGAGGCCAAGCATGATTTCCAGTGGTCAGAACTTCAGTGTGCAGCATAGCTCTTTGTTCCTTCTTGTCCTCACAATGAGGAGAAGCCATGTTCCAGCTCAGGGAACCTCCCTGCCCCACATCACATCCCACCAAGGCAGCCGAGGGGTACACTGGTGCAACAAAAAGAATTGATCTTGGATTCCCCAGTATTTTTCTGTTGTACAGACAGAGAACTGTCTGGCCTCCCTACTGTCCCACAGAGGACTGAAAGAAATCAAGAGTTTGCCCATGTGCAAGAAATACATGTCCCATCTGTTACCAGGCATTGGCGTGGTGTGTCCTCCATGATGACAAGTGGCGTGGGGCTGGGTGTACTGTGCCCAACTAGTGTCGGTCCAAAGATCCGTGCCAAGTTATGCTGGTCCATTCGACATTCAGGGCTCTGCATGACCCTGTGGATGGAGAAAGGGATCTATGGAGTTAATAGTCAAGTGGCACAGCAGGAACCTTCCATCGGGGACTCCATAATGCCTGGATGAAGGGTGCATTACTGCCGGGCTAGAAACTTTGATTTGTGCAGGCCATACAACGGGGATGAGCAGCCAAGCCCACCCAAGACTATTTGGAGTCTAGCCCTAGACCAAGGGTAGGAAACATGTGGTCCTCCAGATGTTGGATTGCAACTTCCATCAGCTCTAAGCAGCATAGCCAATGGTGGGGAAAGATGGGAGATTGTCATCCGTAGAGCCACCCATTTCCCATCCCTGAACTATACTTTAAAACAGCCTTTGCTGCCTAGGAGTCCCCCAAATGTGTTGAACTACAACCCCCTTCATCCCCAGCCAGCATGGGCTGCTGGTTGTGGATGATGGGAGTCCAACACATTGTGAGGGCACTAGGTTGCTCCAATGGATAGAACCTCTCGTCAGCGGAGATATCCCTTCCAAAGCAGCTTTTTGTTTCTCTAAAGTGAAGAGAGAATATTTGCAATAGCAGATTAAGTGTCCTGAATGTACAAACAGATTTCCAGATCAGTTATTAGGGATCCATGGGAAAAAAATGAAATAAAGAGAATGGAGTGTTTCAACTTAAGCCTCTTGAGCAAGAGGGGGAACTACCCACAACAGCTCAGCACCTGAGCAATAGCAAGTGGGTTACTCAGCATTTTTCGATATGATGACAGCAAGCCATAGGCAGAGGCTTGCTCAGTTGGGGTTGAGCAGGCTTTTGGCTGCCCAAGGGCCACATTGGGTGGTGGGCTGAAGGTTGCAGCAGGCCCACATAGAAAGCCAATGTGGTGTGTTGGTTAGAGAGTTGGACTGGGACTTATGCAGATTTCAGCAAGCTGACGGCATAAGAGAAATGTTTATCAAGAGGAAGAAGTGAACACTTATACAATGAAACCAAGGAGTAAAATGAAGCGGTGCCTCTGTTTTTAAATATGGGGAACAATTCACAATAGTGCTAGAATCCTAACATGCAACACTGTTCAGAAAGAGATACCATTATGAATCTGCTGTTGCAGGGAAGTGTCCTGGACATGCAGTGCTACTTTTTGGTGAAGCTGAAGTATCCATGAAGATGGGAAAGGTTTCACACATGTCAAGTGTCCCAGGCTTCCCAGACCCAGAACCAATTACCTGGAGGGATGGTGGGTCCTCCCTTGCTGGAGGTCTGCAAGCAAAGGCTGGGTGGACACTTGCTGGAGGCGCTGTAGCGCTGGATTTCCTGCATTGAGCAGGGGTTGGACTAAATGGCCTACAAGACTTCTTCCCGACTCTGGGATTCTGTGTGATCCCCCCTCAAACCTCCCAACTCCTCACCTATGCAGATGGAGCATGAGAAAAGCCAGCGTATCCCTGTTGGCAGGAGGTAGCTTCATCACGACATGACAGAGTGCAGTGTGGCGGGCGGATTCATCTGGAATTTCTGGGTGGGAGGAAAGGAACATGCAAGTCCTTAATACTCTTCTAGGTCATCCAAAGAAGAGAGCATTTAGCCACTTAAGAATATGAAGCTAGAATCACTTAAGGTTTACAAGAGGGGTGCGCAAACCTGTGGCCTGACACATGTGCCGTGCCCCCCCACCCCCATTCCACACTGCTGCTGTGTAGAGCACATGAAGAGAGACATCCCCATGCATTTCCCAGCAGAAGCAGGTGGGGGGAGGCTTTTCTAAAATTAATTTTAATTACATTTATACCCCCCCCCACACACACCATTTTTCCTCAAGGAACCCAAGGCAGCTTACATGGTCCTCCCCCTCTCCCTTTTTTAATCTCACAACAACCCTGTAAGGTAGGTTAGGCTTAGAGTCAGTGACTGGACCTAAGTCATCCAGGGAGCTCCATGGCCCAGTGGGGACCAGAACCCTGAACTCCCAAGTCCCAGTACAACTCTCTAACCACTACACCACATTGGCTTTCTATGTGGGCCTGCTGCAACCTTCAACCCACCACCCAATGTGACCCTTGGGTGGCCAAAAGCTTGCTCAACCTCAAATTCCAATGACAAGATTTAAGTTTTGCCAGTTTTATATACAATTAAAGAGATGTTCCCAAGGAACCAGTCACAGAAGTTGCTCAGCCTGCTGTTTCCAGCTGCCAACCTTAGTCGCCTTGCAACTATGACCAGGGACAATACGGAACACTGCCACCACCACCCCTCACCACAGCCATTACCACCCTCATCACAGACGCTTCCTTCCTGCAGCCTGATCCCAATTCACCTGCAGCTTGCAGGAAGGCCGAGTGCAGGTGGAAAGTCACCAAGGGCTCCCTCAGGTTCCGCAGGAAGTCCTTGAGAATGCCGCAAATCACGTTCACGTCAGCCACTTGGTCGAGTGAAGGAACGGCTCTTCGGGCACAAAGCAGGTTGTTTTTCCATTCACGCACAAGGTGTTCTGCCCCTGGCACTCGATACAGGCCGGTCTGCAGGTGACCAGAAAGACACAAGAGAACTAGGTCACACAGCTATGAAACAGCCACAAGGACTGACTCCTTCTTGAATTGTGGAGTCCAGTTCTGGGCTCCACAATTCAAGAAGGACGCAGACAAGCTGGAGCGTGTTCAGAGGAGGACAACCAGGATGATCAGAGTCTGGAAACAAAGCCCTATGAGGAGAGACTGAAAGAACTGGGCATGTTTAGCCTAGAGAAGAGAAGATTGAGGGGAGACATGATAGCACTCTTCAAATACTTAAAAGGTTGTCACACAGAGGAGGGCCAGGATCTCTTCTCGATCCTCCCAGAGTGCAGGACACGGAAGAACGGGTTCAAGTTAAAGGAAGCCAGATTCCAGCTGGACATCAGGAAAAACTTCCTGACTGTTAGAGCAGTGCGACAATGGAATCAGTTACCTAGGGAGGTTGTGGGCTCTCCCACACTAGAGGCCCTCAAGAGGCAGCTGGACAAGCATCTGTCGGGGATGCTTTAGGGTGGATTCCTGCATTGAGCAGGGGGTTGGACTCGATGGCCTTATAGGCCCCTTCCAACTCTGCTATTCTATGATTCTATTCTATGATTCTATGTTTGGCCTGGAAACAAATTGATTACATTAAGTGACTTTTCTTTTTTTCTTAAAAAAAATTACAATAAAATTAAAGATGCGCTTGTTGTGCATTATAACTTTTTGGTTCACAATCCATTGCTCAGAATTCCGTTTGGGTGCTGTCTCCTTCCCATGCTCTCCCATAACCTTCCTATTGGGTTAGTCAAATTCAGATTGTAGGCATAGATGCTTATTGTATTTGATTCCAAAGAGCTTTACAGGTGGAACACCAGAACCTTGAACTGGACCTGGAAGACTACAGATAACTAATATAGCTGGTGCAGAATAGGCAGTGGATCCCAAAAACGCCGGAAAGGATGTACACCAGCTGCATTGCACATTAGCAGAGCGAGGGAGAGAGTTCCAGGCACAGAAAGAGGTCAACGCAGGTGATCCACAAAGTCAAACTAGAAAATCAGAACCTGTAGAATGCAGAGAATGAGGGGGCCATATCAGGATCATCATAGGGAGGACCAAGGTTTATTATGAAGATGCTCAAGAGACTCCTTGCAACTGCAAAAGGGAAGGAAATCCTAGCCGTAATACATTAGGAAACAAAATGGCCAGCAGTGTTGAAAAATCAAAAGAAAGGCTGAGTTGACAGAACTACAGGAGTAAAATACAACATGCCTCCACCCCAAGTGGAAGAATGTTGGGGGGGGGGGGGACAATGGCACAGGAGAGCCCCAAGTGTGATGGAATGTGATGCAGGAATCCAGCTCTTTGAGAGCACAATGTTGTTATGTTTTGAAAACTAGCTATGTTAAATAGACACTGGTGGTGCCATCACGCAGGACTTTGGGGCAGAAGCCCCAGACCCCATTCAGCAGAAGGAGCAGGAGGGCCTGCAAATGCAGCAAGGCTGCCTTACCACGAGCTCCATCACACCAAGTTTTTCCCCCCCAGGTTGTCCCTGCACTATCCACCTCCATTTCGACAGCGCGTCAAGCGCTGATCACTTTCACGTGTGTGTATTGTTGCGCAATTTCAGCACGTGCATCCTTTCACCTGTGCGGGCTCACATTGCTGACATACCACCCTATCTCCTCCTTTCCCCTTCCCCTTGCAGTTCATTGGCTGTTGTGGCTGGGAGGGACTTTGAGATGACGTAGGACGTGGGTTCCTTCCTCCACCCTAATTCTTATTTTCTCATGTTTTATTTTTTTATTTCTGTGCAAGTGCAATCGAATGCAATTCTGGTAGGCTGAAATGGTGTAATGATGCAATGGTGTACTTAAGGGACCTACCTATCCTCGTTTCAACAAAGTATTGTTGCACTATAAAACTTAGGAGAAGGAGTGGGAGGAGAAAAAGAACACACAATGCTTTCCCTAGGATCCTTATAAACCGAGCTGGAGGACCGAGAGTACGATGGACTGACTCAGCAAACTCCGTACCAATGATCCAGCAGGCGTTCCCAAGGAGAATGATGAAAGGAAATTGAAATGGCACACTGGAGGAGAACCACCCCACCCTCTGCTTTCGTCAGTGACACCGCCCTACACACACGCCCTTCCACAGACACCCCCCCCAGCAGAAGAATTGGGACAATCCGAAATAGCATCGAAAAGGAAATTACACAGGAACGGAACAGCGATGTTATTGTACATGGCGAAAGGAACCGGACTTTCCCTGTACAAAAATAAAAGGAAGACAAGGCGGAAACGGCGTGATCACAGCAAGATCACAGCATGATGGGTATGACACCATGTGAGTGCCGTGCTGCAAAACCAGACACCAGGCATGTCAAGAATGCGTTAAAACACTGGTGTGATGGAGCTCCACATTTTAAAGTGAGATTAGGGAATGCCAAGTTCCCTGGGAAACATGTCGGGTGCACTCACCGGAGCTCAAGAGGGCTGAGCCCTGGGAATATATCAAGCTCTTAGGGTCCGGCAGATTTTTGCTCCCTCTAAGTGAGATAGACATTAAATACCGTAAGACTACAAAGTCTATAGTCTGAAGTTACCTAACTGTACCACTGTCTGATAGCCACAGTCAGCAGTTCAATCAAGCACAAGGAAGTATATAAGAATGACACAGAACAGGAATTAAGTTGAAGAATCCGGCAGGGCATAACACACAGGAACGTAGGAAAGTGCCTTGTACAGAGTCAGACCCTTTGTCCATGCCCCAAGCCACTCACCTCCAGCAGGCCACGCTTTTCCACTTGATTCACACACTGAATCACTATGGGGGGCACCAGAGGCGGTGTGGGGGGTGCAAAATCCGCTAGAACGCCCTAAGGAAGATGAGATACATTGCAGTGTGTAGGAGAAACACCTCCAATCACACAGAAGTCACTTCAGCCACTGAAACAGTTTTTCCCTTGGGGCAAAGCCACCAAGGGGGAAAAAAGAAGAAGAAGAACCAGTTTCCCATCCCAGGCCCACCTTGCTCCACACTCACCTCCCTCCCTCTAAGGCGTGCGCCTGGTGTGCACAGGGACGGGCAGCGTTCTCTGCACTCTGGATGCACTAGAAGCTGGCAGGGTCGACATTTCAGGGCCACCTTCCCAAAGCGCAGGCGGGATTTGCAAACCGCACAACACTCCAGACGGATCACCTTGGGCAGGAAACGGGGAGAGAGAGGAAGAAGAGGAGGGGATGACCACAGTAGAGATCAAGGAGGAAAAGGAACTAGGTGCCCACAGTCCAGCTAGTTGTGCAACGTCCAGTCCAGGGAATGCGCCTGAGTTCAGGTCGCCTGGGCTGCTGCCTGCCCATTGTTCTGCAATTCATCACAGAGTCCGCCTGATCCTCTTCATCAGGGGGACCACTGTCTACAGAGAATCCAGACAACCCTTCCTTAAGAGCACTTGGGGTTATGCTAAAGCAGAGGATGCCAGCAGAGGACATTACTGAGAAGTAGCACAGCCCCCCGACACACCTCAGAGGCTGTTTCGGAGCCTCCAAAACAGCCCCAATTTGACTCCGGGCACTTCAGGGGTTGCCTGCCTCACCTTGACACTGAAGCGAGATTTCCCACTCCCCAAACTGACTCAGCCTTGGAGGTTCCGGATTCGGCCCAAGGCAGCGACAGGCCTACTGAGAAGGGATTGCCTTGCCCAGCTTGGGACACTCCCAATGTTTTGGAATTCAACTCCCATCAGCCCCAGCTAGCATGGCCAATGGCCAGGAATGCTGGGTGTTGCACTCCAACAAATCTGGAGGGTATTACATTAGGATGACAGGTCAGGGTCCTGCTTTCCCAAGCCTTAGGGAGAAACTGCATGTTACTTGAGCGACATAGTTCTGGCCTTGAGGGCAGGGTCTTTTCCCCATAGCCAGCATTGGGACCCTATTATGGATGGTAGGTTTCAACCTCTTGCCCCCCCTCTCCCTCCAGTCCCAATCTGGATTTGGTCCTCCATGCCTACAATTTATATTACCCCAAAAGATCTATTCTTGTCTTGGGCCAGCCCAAGGGATTTTGCTGCCTAAGGCAGAGCAGCAAACGGCCCTCCTGGCTCCCACCATGGTAAGCTGTACCCAGGGCCAGCCCAATTATTTTAACACCTGAGGCAGAAAAAAATCACGAGCATTCCTCCCCTCCTGGTCAGTAAAAATAGAATAACAGTTTGCTGCCCTTTTAGCACACCCAACATCTGCGGCTTGAGGCAACCATCTCAGTCTACCTAATTGTAGGGCTGGCCCTGCAGATAGGAGGAAAACTGAGATCAGGACCACAGTAGGGGACAACAGATTAAACAGATTTTCTCTACTCCCACCCCCATACTATGATCCAAACCCGGATTGGGGTTCCTGCTCTGGTGTGGGGGTTGGTCAGCGGGACGTACTTTGTACTCAAGGCCAGAATGACTCAGCTAAGATAGTTTGGCCTTTAACTTACCGTCTTGGAAGTAAAGTGGTGTTGGTGGAGTGGTGGTGTTCCCTGTGAGGAAGAGGGAGAGAAGGGGTCTGGAGCACCCTTGAACTCTACCCTGGTCCCCGTGCCAATAGCATCTTTTTCTGTGTGACTGCTATGATTGCCTGACTCATCCGTGCTTCCCCAGATGGTAGTGAGATCTGTGGAGAGAAGGACCACACTCAGCACCAGGAACACAACTTGAGAGCATGTTCTGCCACCTTTCTAATGGACACCTCCAAGGATGCCTTTCCGAACGCTCCCATCGATCTCCCTCAATCTTCAAACTCCACTTGGAGTCCCCAATGAAGAGTTCAATATGGCTGCTCTGTACATATGCAGTAGTCCAAGAATCCTGGCTAAGGCAAGGCAGAGGTCATGCTCAATTTCCTCCCACAGAACTGGATTTGGGAACATGGGGACAGTCAACCTCCAGATGACAGGGGAACAAGAGGATGGACTGAGTTTGAAAGTATCCCAAAACAAATGTGGAGCCCTGGAGCCCACCTCCAAGGATGCCCAGAAGGGAGACACAGGGCCTCCCCATCAAGACATTCTCACAACTTCGGCTCTCATATATACAAAACCTCACATCTAAAATCCTTGTGAAACCAATTCAGGCCCGCTCAAGATCTGCCTGCTGGTCTCAGGATCATGAGCAAAAGTGGTCTCCTGCAGATATGGGCCAGATCGACACCAAGCAGGATATAACAATTTGAAAGTGGTATGTGGAATGTGTCAACAGGCCCCAACAGTTGTCAGTGCACTTCAATACCATTACGAAGTAGTAGTGTAGATCCTGCCATGGTTGCCTATGGGTTTGTGGCCCCTTCCTTCCTTCTTCTTCTTCCTCCTCCTCCTCTAACCTAACAGCACCCCATAATGTCTTTGGTCTTATCCTCCTTTTGAAAAAAAAAGGGGGGGATACAAAATAGGAAGACATACTCTGAACATGTACGGAGTTGCATATCCCACAGCCATTAGCAACTACAGCCTGTTCCCATTTACAATTAAGGAGAAGGGATTTCTTTCAGGGAGATGGCAGGGGGCTCATTCGGACCTACAGGGGCAAGGGGCACCTGAATGTGTGGAGACGTGACGGCTCTGCTGGGATCGACGGCGGGGTACCACAGAGAGAGGTGCCAAACTCTGAGCAGGGCCTCTGCTCTTCACAATGGCTCCAGATCTTAGGGTCACCACAAGCATCTCATTGGCCTGACGAGATTTAAAGGAGAGGAGGGTGAAAGAAAGAAAAAAAGAGCAGTGAAACACACTCTTCCTATCCTACTCAGACAAAGGATATAGGCTTTTATATATACACAAACACACACATGAGTTTAAGGAAACCTTAAACACAGCATTTTTGATATAAGAGAAATTCCCTCTTATCTTCCCATTCACAACCGCACCTTGGTAGAAGGTTCTCCTTTAGTTCAAGACTGAGATCTATGTCTAATGGGTCTGTCCTGCTGTCTGTACCTCTTCTGTACATTCTATGGTCTTTCCTGAATTTAGTTTTAACCTCTCCCCCCTTTTCTTTTTTACTAACTAGTTATTTAAAATATGTTTACTATTTTGTTTGGAAATTCCCAACAAAATAAGTTACAATATACATAACCTTGGGTGTGTTCTGTTTGACAAATCGATAGAACCTGAGCAAACAGGCTGTCTCCAACACCTTGGACTGAAGACGGACACAATATGAAATACTCATATTTATGTTACTCCTTTTGGCTGGGGGTGGATGGGGATGGTCACCAATATCAATTGTCTTTTTCATAGCACTTTTCACTACTATTTTAGGGTAGTGATTCACAAAGTCTCTTAGAATGATTACAGATCATTTGAGAACCCATCTTCACTTGGGAAGTGGAGGATGAAATTGACAAGTAGGGAATATGGCTCTACTGGGCTAAATGAAGTAGGTGTGGACATATGAAACTGACAAAGATATTGACAAGAGGTGAATATGCCTCTGTGGGGCTCCATAGCAGACAGGTGGACTTGTAATTGTGAGACGCTTGCCCAACATCACTATTAAAAGAAGTAATTTTTAAAATTATGGCCCCATTCGGAGGATCCCACCCCACAAAATCCAATTTGTGCAAATTGCAGCCATTTCTATAAAAAATCACCTCTTCAGAAAGCTCCTTTCTGTGATCCTGTTCAAATGACATGCTAAGCCACGGTGTTTAAGTAGTTTGAGCTAAACATTATGGCTTAGTGTTTCATGTGAACCATTCCTAACCATATCCATGGTTTAAACACACTTACTAACCTTTTGCTGCAAAAGGGTTAGTGGCCTAACTATAGCTTAGTATCATCTGAACAGACCCAACATGTCTTCTGCCTACTCTGCCACTCACTAGACAGTGTGATCACACAAGGGTAAAACTAGACGTGGCTGCAGAGTAGGGAAGGGAAATTAACCGTTTCTCCTATACTATTTTTTTTTTGGTAGATCTACACCCTCCCCGCCAAGCTGTTATTTGGCTCAATTAGACAAAAAGGGAGAGGGGGAAATAAAGAAATGCAATTATTATACTACAGGTTTTGGAAACCAGAGGAGCTCCTTGAGTCCTGGGATGTGGCCACACCATCACTTTGCATGTACTTATGTTTAATTCCACCTGATACTCCACTGCTTTATTTGAACATGTCACACTTACACACGTTATTACATCACTGGTGCAATAGGAGAGCCAGGTTTGTGATTATCATCAATGATAATCCATTTATTTATTTATTTATTTATTTATTTATTTAAAACATTTGTATCCCACCCTATATCATTAAGATCTCAGGGTGGTGTACAGATAAAAGCATACAGTATAAAACAATAAATATGCACAGTTTAAAACAAATTAAACCATGAACCAAGTTAAAATAATATATAATTTTAAAGCAATTAAAACAATGTGCCATCTTAGTGAATTTAACCACCAAAGGCTTTGTTAAAAAGCCATGTTTTTACTTGGCGTCGAAATGAAACCAGTGCTGGCGCCAGCCGGGCCTCCAAGGGGAGGGCATTCCACAGTCTGGGTGCCACCACAGAGAAAGCCCTCCCCCTTGTTCCATCGTAGCGTATATATTGTGCTGATGGGATGCGGAGAAGGGCTCCTCCAACAGATCTCAAGTCTCGGGCAGGCATCCTTTGCACCCTGGGTCTTCCCACTTGCACAAGTACAGGGCATTGACAGTTACTTACACTGGGAGTAGGCGCCACAGAAGGCCGTGCACGCTTGGCTGCTATCACTGGCTGAATCAGGGGTGCCAAGGAGGAGCGCTGAGGGACAGGAAAAGGTGTGAGAGCAACATGAAGGCAGCCCCATCTAATTCCAGGTGGGGGCACTGTATTCACTGCACTTTATTTTCTATTCTGAAACCTGAAGGGGAAACCCCAGAACATGTGGGTATAGGAGTTCTAATTTCCCCTGCCCAGCTGTGATCTCTGATCAAACAGATGTTTGTGGCAACCACACAAGGCTGGAGGGAAGGGAGACAGGATGTCCACATTTAAAGTTGTTGCAGGATTAGTCATTTTCTAGCCTCTGATGCCAGTGGGAACTAATCAGAGGTAGAGATGCGAGCTTCAAAACTTACCCTTCTGTCTCTGCTTTTGATGGGTTTTATCATATCCAGATCCTTGAGGAAAAGAAAAAGGGAAGGGAAGCCTGAGAGAGGAGTTGGGAATATACATAGTTCACAGTCAATCCTCACCCTAAGCACGTACATCTTACCTATACCTCCCGCCCCATGTTATGCTTTGCACTGGGTATGTATCATTTTGGAAGATTCTGCAAAATGCACAGCCTTTCCCCTCGGAAGCAGATTAGATCAAGTTGTTCTTAACGTTCTTGTTTTTATTGCATTAAGGTTTTCTTGTTTCAAATTGCTTTCCCCCAGTTCAAACCAAATCACAAAGAGAACTTTCAGAACTAACTCAACCTGCTTCAAAAACCTCACTCTGGCATCGAGTACTCTCAAACTGGCATCATGGTTCTTAAGGTCACATCTTTCATCTCCTTTCTGTGAAGAAACACAGTAAGTCGCTCTGAAAGACCACTACTTTGCTTCAAGAAGACTTCCTTCGTTCCACATCTGTTAATCACCTCTGGGGGAAATTGCTTACATACAATAACCCAATTATTGCTGCAGGTTGCACATTGGGCACAATCTCTTTCAAGTGTGAAGTCCCAGCTTCAGCTGGTGCAGAGTACCAAGAACATGAACTACAGCAACATCTTGGCCACACCCTAAGCCTGGGTCCCCAAGCTGGAGCTTGTGAGTGAGTGGCACAGTGCTTGCAAAGCCCCGCACCCCACCAATTGGAAGAAGTTTTACCTGGTGGCCAGGTGAGCTACAAAGCAAAGCACCAGCCCCCAGCCCATCACCTTTACTTATCCCAGAGGCATTCTTAGAAAATGAAGGTGGTGGCTGGTCCAGCACATTGCTCTGCAGCATGCCCTGACTGCCAAGGAAAAACACACACACACACATATATATATATATATATATATATATATATATATATATATATCTCAAGGGTGAAAAGGGAACTTGCAGTTTCCACTGCTGTCTAGTAAGCTAGAGTGGTTGTGGTGGGTCTGAGGCAAGAAAGGAGTGATGTGCGTGCATGCCTGTATGTGCACATGCCTGTATGTACATATGCACAAAGAATGCATTCTATCTCTCTATCTCTCTCTCTCTCTGTGTGTGTGTGTGTTTATGTATCCACAGATATGCATTTATCTATGTATTGATACAAAGACAGAATATGGATGTGGTGGATGTGAACATGTGTGAGAGTGTGTGCATGGGTGGTGATCCAGGATGGGAGAATGGGATTGCTCCATGTGTATGGGAGTGGGTGGGCATCAGTTGGCTCGCTGAGAGAGGAAGAGAGTTTGCCTTCTGTGAAATGGGTCTACTGTTGGAGCACAAGCCCGTCGGATCAAAGGAGTGGTTGTGTGTATTGGGGTACAGCCCCCACTTCTGCCTTACATTTAAGAGCAAGCTACCTCTTTAAAAAAATTTTAGTGTCACCAGTTTGCCTTCTGTGAAACAGGTGTTCATTGACTGCTCATGCACACAATAGCAGCCATGTTATGAATGAGCCTGCCCCCATGGGAACCATTTTGGGATGATACAAAGCATGATGGCATACCTTACTCAAAATTACAAATGTGTTCACCAGAACAAAAAGGTTGGAGTCCCCTGCCCTAATTCTTCTCAGTTCTCCCATGACAAGCATGGGAGGAAGGGATTAAAGGGATAGTACTTACCACTTCGTCATCTGAACGGTCAAAACTGATGTCAGATATGAGTGAGTTGCCAAGTTCTTCCCTTGCAGACAACCTAACCAGAGAAGAATAGCAACATGGGCTGCATAATCAATATCGGCATAGTGGTACATTTGTCTTTCCATCCCGCTTCCTCCGCTTCATGTCCAACTCAACTAATCCAATCTCTTCTCCAAACACCCATCAGCAACTTTGCAGAAGATGGACCACCACTCTGAGATAAATGGATTTTGCTTTGGTTTAGGTGCTCCCCACTTCCCAAAGGATTCCACGGGGTCCCTTCTACTGCTTTTTTCAGGTTTCCCAAAACCAGTGTATATTACTACTCCAGAGAATCTGTGCATGGACTCTTGATAACCTAATTAAGGGCCAAAGCTCAATGGTTGAGCACATCATTGGCCTGTAGAAGGTCCCAAGTTCAATCCCGGACATCTCTACTCAAAATAAAACAAAAATAAAACTAAATTTTATTTTCCAGTGAAAATAAGCACAAAGCACATAAAATAAATATGCACTACAGGCACAAATCTGCCTTGTGGGTCTTTGACAAAGTCCATCATCACAGATGGTGTATCTGCACAGGGGCCTCCTTTCTCTTTGGGCACTCAAAAGTTCATGGTGTTGAAAATGTAACCTGAACATTTTTTTGTTTGTTCCTATGCACCCTTGGTTTCATTCCCTCTTTAATGAGTTATTTAGGGTGCAATCCTATGCAGGTTTAGACAGAAACGAAGACAGAGCTGGGGCATGCTGGGAGTTGTAGGCTTTAATATACATTACTTCTGTAATCTTTACAGCAGGGGTGGACATTAATTGATTTGCTTAGAACAGACTAGTCAGGTGGGTTCTCTGTAAAATTTTGAAATATAAAATTTCTCTAGTAAAAATTTCCCATGCAAATTAGGGCAATTTGTATTGGGAATTTTTCTGATACCTTAGAGCGGAGGTGAGCAATTTGTGATCCTCCAGATGTTTTGGTCTACAATTCCCATTGGCCATAGTGTGTATAGGCAATTTTGAGGGATGATATGAGTTATACACCAAAACATCTGGAGGTCCACAAGTTCTAGAGAGTGATCTAGTTTAGTGTGCTTATTTTGCCTGTATTTAATAAAAGAAGCTTTAAAAAGTACCCCATGTTACTTGTTTGTTTTAATACATAATAATTATTTAATCTGAAACATTTGAGGGGGAAAGTTAGAGCACATTTAATGTGGTTTAAATGTTGACTTAAACAACTTGGGACCAGGATACCTAGCAGACTGCCTTCCCTTATATACACCTAAGTGACATTTATGATCTTCAGAGGAGGCCCTGCTCGTCATTCCGACATGAAGAGAATGTCATCATGAAGAACCTCGACAGTGGGCCTTCTATGTAGTGGCACCCACCCTCTGGAAAACTCTCCCTCGTACGGTTTGGGAGGCGGAAAATGTAATACCTTTTAAACGCCTCCTAAAAACATATATTTTTAAACAAGCCTTCCCTGGACTGTAACTTATTCTGGTTTTTGTGATTTGTAAATTTTTAAATTGGATTGTTATAATATGGTTTTAATTGTAAACTGCCCAGAGAGCCTAGGCTGTTGGGCAGTATCTATATAAATAAAAATGTAAATGTTCGTTCGAAACAGACGTTATATCTCCGAATGTTCTTCACCGATTGCTTTGAAATTTTGACACAATGTTGCATTCGAATATGCGAGCGTTGTTATGTAACTATGTTCTATATGGGGTCAAAAGTTTGTCTTAAAATTGAAGAAATAGGCCTCCTCAAAACCAGTCCTGCTGATCATTGTGACATCGCCAACCAGTAGGCCAATCCACTGCCTCTGCCTCCTCTCCTATTTATATGTTCTCTCCTATTTGCTCTTATAGGTCATTGTGACATCGCCAACCAGTAGGCCAATCCACGGCCTCTGCCTCCTCTCCTATTTGCATGTTCTCTCACAATTGGCTGAGTGAATATAGATGTCACACCTGTGACAATTACACGTTCTGAAGAAAGGTAACTGCCAGGAGTTTCCACTAACCTCCTCACCGTAAAAACATCCTTTTTTAAAAACCAAACAATCTGCTTTACTTCATCCAAATAATGCCTCGCAGAAGATCACACTTAGGTCGTCGTACTCGCAGAGCGGAAGCACTGCGACAAGAAATTGCAAATCAGACTGAGGAAGAACGGGCATCAGCAAACGAGAAAAAAAGAAGAAGAATGCCTCAAATACGTGCCAATTATTATTATTATTATTATTATTATTATTATTATTTATATAGCACCATCAATGTACATGGTGCTGTACAGATTACACAGTAAATAGCAAGACCCTGCCGCATAGGCTTACAATCTAATAAAGTTGTAGTAAACAATAAGGAGGAGCCAAGCAACGTTCAGCCAGACTTGAGAATGCACGGTTGCGAGCACGGCAATCGCGTTCTACAGCTTCAGATCTGCTTTGTTCTCAACAAAATGAACGCGACAGGCTGAGAGTGGCTGAAAGACGTCAACGAGAAACAGCATATCAGCGTCAAACACGACTCCGTGGTAAACAATCACACGATTACAATCGCCTTGCATTCCGGTACAACCCAGCTGATGATTATAGTTTGAGGTGGCATGTTCTCATAGGCACTATGACTGAAGTGTGTCCTTATTGCAAGGCTCTAAAATTTAATGGAGAAACAAAAGGAATGTGTTGTGCTGCTGGAAAAATTAAACTGCCTCAACTTGGAGAACCACCAGAGCCATTACAAACTTTGCTTGCCGGATATACCACAGAATCAAAGCATTTCCTATCTAACATCAGGAAATACAACTCATGCTTCCAAATGACGTCGTTCGGCGCAGAGATCATCACAGCTCCATTTATGCCAACTTTCAAAGTCAAAGGACAAATTTATCATAAAGCCGGCTCCTTCCTTCCGTTTCAAGATAGTCAACATAAATTCCTACAAATGTATTTCATTGGTGATGGCAATGATGAATTGAATGCACGCTGCGGAATTTATACCGGCATAAAAAAGTCTGTCGTTTCAAAACTGCAACAGCTACTTCACGAAAAAAACAATTTAGTACATTTGTTCAAAACAGCAATTGACATGATGCCATCTGATTCACACAAGATTGTTATTCATGCTGACAAAACACCTGCTGGAGAACATGTGCGAAGATTCAATGCTCCAACTATAGACGAAGTGGCAATTGTTATAGTCGGAGATCAATCTTGCCAGGACCTTTCAAAGGTGAAGATGTCCTCATTCCTTGCATTCCTATGATTCCAACAGATATGCCATTTCAATTTAAGAGATTGCAATTCCCAATTCGATTGGCGTTTGCAATCACCATCAACAAAGCTCAGGGCCAATCTTTAGAATTGTGCGGTTTAGATCTAGACACGGATTGCTTCTCACATGGACAATTATATTTGCGTGTTCTAGAGTCGGCAAACCCGACAATCTCTATATCTACACAGACAATGGAACAACTAAAAATATTGTATATCCACAAGCATTGTGAAATTAAACATATTAGAAACATCCGCTTTGTCTTTTCTTTCTTTTCAATTTAACCAGACTGAGCCACAGCAACGCATGGCAGGGTACAGCTAGTATGTAATAAATAAATAAATAAATAATAGATGATTTTATTGTAATACAGAATCACCTGAAAAACATCAACTACAGTTTTAAACTCTCAAGCCTACCTAATACTGTATTTGCAATTGGCATCCAATCATTGTTACGAATGATCTTATGAAATTGACATTTTTCTGCCCCACAGCACTGGGCCAGACAGGCCATACCAGTGATCTTAATTAACCCCTTGCTCCCCTTGGGACTCACCGCTTGCTAGGTAGCAGGCTGCTGCATCTGAAACTGGGCCTGTCGAGAACAGTCAGGGCTGAGCGCTGCTCCTCATTGAGAGGAATGATCTGTGGATCAGCCATCAGGAAGTCATAGATAAGCTGCAGCTTGCGCTCCTGAGGGGGATGAAGCAGGGGTCGGGGAGACAGTAGAGAGCCTGTCAGAACGGAGAATGCAGCAATGCCCAGAAGGAGCCTACATGCAGCTATAACAGTGTTTAGCATCCCTCCTTCAAAATGGGGGTGGAAGGTGGTGGGGGAGAGAGAAACAGAACTGGCCAAAGACATTTTGCACCTGAGATGGAGCAGTGAATGGCCACCTAAGTCACGGTGCATAGGACACAAAGGCAGGCATGTTATTGGGGCATATAAGGCAGAAAATCCCACAAGTAACTGTCCTCATCTCTAGCAGTAAAAACATAGCATTAACAAACTGAATAGCTTACAATTTGCTGCCCTATTTAATTGGCTGCCTCAGGCGGCTGCCTCACTCCACCTCATAGTAGGGTCAGCCCAGGGGCAGTGCGCAGAAGAGCCACAAGGACCCAGTGCTCCACCAGCCAATATAACACAACTGAATGATTCCTGTCTGGGCTGTACGTCCAGGGGTGTGTGAACACTGCACTAAGCATATTCAAGTTCTGTACCTCCAACTCAAAACACTGCAGTCCGAATAAATTTAAACAAGTTGAATGGAATGTCCATATGCTCGCCTGAGCTGCTGTGTTACACCAACGCTCAGAAACAAATTTTGAAGTCTACATGAATGTCACGTAGGGTTGGGTAGGTAGGATTTTATGGGGCAGCAACAGAATGTAGACCAGCCTTCCCCAAGCTAGTGCACTCCCAATGTGTTGGGACTACAATTCCCATCAGCCCCAAGTAGCATGGCCACTGATGGCAGTTGTAGTTCAACAAATCCGGAAGGTACCAGCTCACGGAAGGCTGATCTAGGCCATATTGTGCCATCTACTATAATGATTCAAACAACTGCCCCAAGTTTCATTCCTGGTAACTGCAGCCAGATCTCATTCATTCCCAGGGCCTGTGATGGGTCAGAACAATGACCAGTCCAGAAGCCCTAAGAGCAGCAAAGATAGCACTGTTTAAAAATTAAGAGCTTTTTCTTCCCAGCATGCATCACTCGATGCAGCACATGCCACCCACCCGCCCAGCTTCACCGCCCTCTCAAGCACCTGGTTTTCCAACTCAGCTTCTGCCAAATGCCTTTTCTTCATCTCCACCTCCACCTGGTTGCGGGCATGTTTCAGCTTCACCTCCAGCACGGACCGCTCAGACTCCGACTGGCGCAGCTGCGTCCTTGCTCCCTGTAAGTCACGATCCAGCTGGCAGCATCGCTGGCGCATCCCCTCAAGACATCGGGCAACCTGGAGGTAGTCTACAGGGGGCAGGGTAGTAGCACTGCATCAATATTGGGATGGAGGGTCCTCCATGGGGCTCACAGACATAAAAAGAACTCTGTGGGCGTGTAGAAGACCCTTGGGAAGGAAGTATGTCAGTCTAGAAGAGGGGTGTTGAAACACTTTCAGGCCATGAGACTCAGTCAATTTTGGAAAAACTCGGGGGGGGGGGAAATGCCAGGATTAGTGGTGGGTGGGGCTAAAAGCAAAAGGGGGTGGGGCCAAAACAGCATATTTTAGTCTAAAGCTCTTGTTACCAGTAGCTCCACTTTAGAAGAAGCATTACAACTTTTTAGAATGGGGAAATAAAATGCACAAAACCTATGAAACCATGAAATAATAGGCGCCCAGGGGAAAGGAGATGTGGCTATCTAGGGAAGCAGGAAGGCCGGATTGGAGCCCTGCTCCCTTTCATCGTCAGCCCCACCCATCACTGTAATGCACCCCGCAAGAGCTTTCCCAAAATTGAATTTAGCCATCAGGCTAAAAGAGATTTGATGACCCCGCTCTATGGCATGACTGTACAACTAGGAATATGAGGAAAGCTGGAATAGACCGAAGGCAGGTTTGCTCAGGATCTGTCTTGATACACCCACCTATTCTTTCCTCTGGAACTGGCTACAGCTTGAGTTAGAATCAAGCCTCAGGCTTTCTAGAGTAATGATGTGTTTCATCATTTAGAGAAAGCAGAGCCGTATAAAGAAATTAACAGAGGTGACTGACATTATGTCCATCCTCTAATCTGGACTACGCTCAGGCAGGAATACATTTATTTATTTATTTATTACATTTCTATAGTGTCCAATAGCCAAAGCTCTCAACAAAGAATTAAGGAACAGGATGCCTCTAAGAACATGCTTTGGCCAGGAATTTGCAATCAGTACCAGAACCAGGCTCACAAGTCCTTTCACACAAAAATCTACGCCAGGTCACACACAGCAACCTAATTTAGGAAAGGGGGGTGGATAGGAAGCACTTTAGGGTGCACTTCTCTGCATGTTTAGACAGAAGTAAAGTCCTACATTTTAGAGTGCCTGCTGGCTGGGGAATGCTGGGAATTTTAGAATTCCTCTCTGTCTAAACATGCATAGGATTATGCCTCTTGTTAGACAATTGGGAGCCAGAATTAACCCTTGCTGATCTACTACAAACCCACCAGATATCTACGAGTACCTCTCAATGTATTTTCTACCCACCCTTGACCTAACCCATGCTAAGCAGTATCAGCAATACAGTCAGAGGCACGCTTAGATTGCTCTAATGCAAGGGGACTGCTTACAAACTTCAAAATAGCAACCCCAGAGCTGCAGTAGAATAGAACGGGGCTGCTCCTGCCAAATACATACCTTGGAAAACAGGAGACGGGATTTGCAACAGGTTTAGGGATAATCATATCCCATAATGGAGCTTAGCTGGCAAGCTAAGTCTCTTCCAGCAGGCCTACCCAGATGAATTTTAAACCTAAGAATTTTAAGATGTTGTGATTGTTATTTTAATATTGTATTGGTTTTAGGTGCTCTTTTAACTAATTTTATGTATTATATTTTATCTAGTGTTGTTCCCAATCCAGAGGGAGAGTCGGGTAATAAATAAATATATTACATTCATTTTTATTATTTTTATTTTTATTATTATTAGGCGAGCCATTAACATGAGAAAGTTCAGGGGGTGGGGAAGAGAAAGGAAGAGAAAAACAGTTTCATATCAACAAACTTTGGGGCATGGGGCAAAGAAGAAGGAAAAGAGAGTTTGCCAACCCACCTAGTTCAATGCTGTTGTTGAAATCTATGAGCTCCAAGAGTTGGTCCAA
Source organism: Elgaria multicarinata webbii (assembly GCF_023053635.1). NCBI lineage: Eukaryota > Metazoa > Chordata > Lepidosauria > Squamata > Anguidae > Elgaria > Elgaria multicarinata. The sequence continues at coordinate 76,037,765 of NC_086172.1, read as the reverse complement.
ACGATGCATAAGCGGTGGGCCCAGACGATTCATCCTGAGAGAAAAGCACACACATTTTGGGCTTCAAGAGAAGCAAAGAGGCTGAAAGAGAAGCCTAACCATGTGTCAGCATAAGGCACTGCCGGGCTCATCTATCACATACGTGAAACAATAAGAAAGAGAACATTTCCCCGGAACATGTACAGAAAGCATCTTTTATGATACTGAGTAGTCGCACTCAGACTCTACTCTTCTACAACAGCTTCCAAAACCAAACAAAAAACCACAAAGCCCCGAATGGTGTAAAGATGGTGTAGGGAGGAATACCTAACTAATGGGATCTCTGAACCTTTCCTGGGGAAATCATCTTTGCCATCCAAGTCCAGGGAATGAACAAAAACGGGGATGGGGAGGGGCGGGAAATATGGGAGCCTTTACTCTTCTACTCATAAACTACGATAGGGCATAGCTTCAAGTAAAGCGAATTTGGAAACGCGCTGCTCAGTCAACACTATCATCACATTCCCACGTGCTAATGACTCACTTACACAAAAGCCAACTTGCCTCCCACAAAGCGCATTCCGCCATCTGCGCCTCGGCTTTAAACACAAAACCCCGCCCAACTAGCAAGCCCCGCCTCTCCGAAGAATAAAGGTCGTGAACAAAGTTAGCCTCTTTGCGCGCGGCGGCGATCTTGGCAAAACTCCGGTGGGCTCCTTTAAACTGTCACCTGGAGCCAGAGGACTGAGGAATTTAAAGGGTTAATTTTCAGCACAAACCTAGGAACAGCTATTCCGAAGGAAGTCCTTTTGAACTCAATGGAGCTGACTGCTAGGTAAGACTGCATACCATTGCAGCCTTAAAGTTTAAATGAATTCTTTCTTTTCTGCTCATTTATAAACAGGGGCTTAACTCGACAGTCGCCGCAAGCCCTCAGATGAGGCTTTTGGTCCCTAGGGAAGAAAAGTGCTAAACTTAACCCTTAAAACGATAGAGGCCAGGGAATGTCCTTCTCATTCAGAATGAATGGCAAAGTATCTCAATCCCATCATGCATAACAAAGCAAACTATATTTTTGAGGGTTTTGTAACCTGTTGTTGATATATAATGATAATGTATATTGTATTTTATATTATGGTTTTATACTGCAGTTTTATACTTTGAACGGTTTTAATTTTTGTGAACAGCCCAGAGCGCTCCGGCTATTGGGCGGTATAGAAATGTAATAAATAAATAAATAAATAAATAAAAAATAATGTATTTATTTTTAATTTTTTTGCATCCTAGATGCTGGAATAACACATGTCCTGCCACAAGGCACATTTCTCCCCCTCCCTGCATTCTTCTTTTATATTTCTCCTGCTTTGGAACCATGGGGCCATGAAGTTTCCATTTTACTAAGGTTAAGGTAGCCCCAGTTCCATACTGGGGGTACTGATAATCTTTTCATCCATGTCTTTAACTTAGGGGTGGGCAATTTAAGAACATCAGAAGTTGCCTTCTACTGAGTCAAACCATTGGTCCATCCATCTAGTCCAGTATTGTCATCAATGACTGGCAACCAGTGTCTCAGGCAGGAATTTCCCCTGGCCTACCTGGAGACGCTGGGAATTAAACCTAGGATCTTCTGCATGCAAAGCAGGGGCTCACTTGGGGCCTTCCAAACGTTTTGGCCTGCAACTCTCATCATGCCTCACCATTAGGTATGCTGACCGTATGGAAGTTATAGGCCAAAAATCTGGAGGGCCATAAGTTGTCCACCCCTTTTTGGCTGATATATTTGAGGCAGAAATTCTGTGAGTGGGACGATCTCTTATCATTTCACTTTAAGCTGTGCTTTTTCAGTTTCTTTCTATCACACCACTCCTCTTAGGCTGCAGTCCTTTACAACTGAAAAAATGGCACTGACTTCTGAGCAGACTTGTATAGGATTGTACTGCTAAAGGCACATAAGGAGACTTATCAGGAAAAGAGTTGAGTAAATTAATCCCAAAAGTTCGTTCATTGCTCTATGTGGCATCCCGAGGGCTTGGCTTCCCCATTCCTTGAGAAGCAGGCTCTGCCCTTTCTATTCCACAGTAACTGGCTTAGCACTAAGCAAACAGCATGGCAGGCTTCCTTTCCTTTTTCCCTAGCAGGTTCAGCAGGTGCATTTTCCCTGTTCTCTAGTTGTGCTTAAATGTTCGAGAGCAGTTCTTCCATCTTATGGGATAGTAGTTATATAGTGGCACACGCTCAGGTGAATGAAATGTTCTCTTCAGCTTGCAGGTGTTCATGTGGGTATGGAAAGAAACAAATCAAAATCAATGGAGCCCAACGAAAGGGCATGGCAGAAGTACAGTTCGTGTTTATCTTGTGTAAATATGAGCTTTGCAGATAAATATCACTGAGATCTTTTGGAGCTCTTGTATTTCATGGCTTTTTTGGGCCTCACCGTTTACATTTCTCTCTGTCTTAGCTGACTGCACATGTATGTGTACTTGTGTGGAGGCCAGAACACCATAAAACACAGGAGACATAGTCAAGTCTTTTGTCAAGATAAGAACCTCATGTGACAGAATGTACCTCTTGCATTTTTTGGCCTCTGGGCTCCATAGGTTACTCCTTCTGTGCTGTACCCATGTGTATGTCTTCCAGCTGAGGAACACACTTCAGGCATCTGATAATGAGAGCTCTTGCCCCCTGGAAACGTATGCCACCATAAATCAGTCAGCCCTAAAGATGCTATGTTTGCTCTAACAAACTACACATCTGGAATTTACAAAAAGGGTGTGACTGAGCATATGCCAAGAAAGGTTGTCAACTTTTCAACCTGCCCAAGCTGCTGTGCCTTTAATTTTGGCTTCATCTGCAGCAACTTTGGCTTCGGCTATTGGGCGGTATAAAAATGTAATAAATAAATAAATAAAAACTAGTATTGAGGCCCAGTATTGGGCAAAAGGCGGGATAATAATAATAATAATAATAATAATAATAATAATAACAACAACAACAACTAGCAGGTGCTGTTTGTGGTGAACTGGTGTTGTTTTTGGCATCATAATGTTTATATCAGATGAATAACATTAACGTAGACTGTGTATTTCCTTCTAAACTGAGTTACAACAGCCCATTTCCCCACAGATACTATTAAGGGCAGGGTGTCCTGCACTGAAGGTAAACAGTTTAGGCAGGCCAGCTGCAAGCTCTCATTCCCCCCCGAAATTCAACCAGCCTGGCAACTATAAATGTCCCACAGAGTTTAAATCGGCTGTAGGACTGTAATGGAATTTGCTTCTCTGCCTGATTTATCACTTTTTCCATCCCATCCTTCCTGCAAGGAGCTCAGTGGGGAGAACATGGCCCTCCTCCCGTTTCATCCTCACAACAACCTTGGGAGCTAGATTAGGCTGAGTAGTGACTGGCCCAAGGTCACTTCATGAGCTTTGTGGTTGAATGGCGATTTGAATCTGTATCTCTCCTCTCTAACCAAGATATGAGGTATGTGTGGCCTTCCAGATGTTGTTGGACCATCGTTCCCATCATGCCTCCCTATTGACTATGCTGGCTAGGGCGGATAGGAGTTCCAGTCCCACCACATCTGGAGGGTCACACATTCCTTACCCCTTCTCTAACCTACCTTTCCCCAACCAGGTGCCCTCTGGGTGTTTTGGACTACAACTCCCATCAGCCAATGGTTAGGGCTGATAGGAGCTGCAGCATAAAACATCTGGAGGACACCATGCTGGGGAAGGCTTCTTTAGCCACTACATACTACTGGCTTTGGTGCAAGGATTAACTCTCTCACACATTATATATCCTCATCCACATACCTTATGTATGGTATAATGTATATATGCAAACTTTCATTAGACAGTGAACTTCTCCTTAGCTGTTTTAGTCTTGTTATTGTGCAACCATATTCCTGAAATACTATGAATTATAACCAGTGAGCTTCTTTATTTCTTTAATTATCTTGCTCTTTTGTTATATATGTCCTTTTTTGGGGGGGGGGTTTCTGTATTTTTAACGTCATTTCAAAATAATGTACAATTCCATGGGAGAAGCAAATGCACCAAGAGGTCTAGCTCCTTCAAAGAAGCAGAGAGCAGGAGACGGGACATTGTTGGGGAAGGAGGGATTTTAATCACCACTACGGCACTGCTACAATTTCTTTGCCATGGGAGCCCAGGAATGGGAAAGAGGTGAAGCAGCGAGTCAACCGGTTCTAAGGGGCACAACTAAGCAGTAGGCCCTGCACGTCCGTGTCCGTGTATACACTGCAGGCATGAAGTGGGAGCAGAATATGATGCTCAGCCTCACAAGGACTCGGGGGAGAAGACAGTAAAGCTGCGAATGTTGTCAGAGGCTCCCGGTGATCTGGGTACGGAAGGATCCCCTAGCTGACCAGCCAGGGTGCAATTACATCCAAGAGTCGGGCTCAAAGTCTTTGCAATCTATCAACATGATGTTGGAGGTTCTCTTAAAGCATTGTCTGTCCGTCTGTCAAGGAACTGCAAGTTAATGGGCCGGTCTGGCACAAGTACAATACGGGCGAGGGGCTTCACCTCCGTGCACTGCGGGTCGGACCTGATTGAGAATATCCGGATGAGCTGGAAGGAAGCCAGGGAAAAAAAGCTGAAGGTTATTTTAGGACAGGGGTATTGAACCTCTTTTAGCCTGAGGTCTGAATCCCATTTTGGAGAAGCTTCTAGGGAGGGTCTATAGCTCAGTGGTAGAACACCTGCTTACATGCAGAAGGTCCCACGTTTGAGCCCTGGCTTCTCCAGGTAGGGCAAGGAAAGGATCCTGCCTGAAACCCTGGAGAGCTATTGCTGCCAGTCGGTGACGACAATACTGGGCTAGATGGACCAATGGTCTGAATCAGTTAAGGCAGCTTTCTATGTTCCAAAGGGGTCACATTCCAATGGTGGGCGGGGCTGAAGGCAAAAAGGGCGGGGCCAAAAATGCCAGCATATTTTAGCTCAAAGCTCTTGCTGCTGGTATCTAACCCTAACTCTTTTAGAATGGGGTGGGGGGTTGCATAAAATCTGGGAAGCCATCAAATGACCAGTGGATTGGGGAAAGGTGGCGGTGCCACCTGGAGAAGCTGGAGGCTTGGATTTGGACTTGAGATTCTGCACTGCTGTTTCAGAGTGTCATCAGATGGGGGGGGGGGAAACCATGTTTTCCTACTGTCACTTTGCCTCCTGTTTCTGTCCCACAATAGGGATGATCAGCTTCCTCTTTCTTCACATGGGAAAGAAAGAGGAAGCAAGCAATGGCCACGTGGGTGTTTTTATCGTGTTTCTTCTGCTGCACGCAGCGGGAGATGGCAGCGGCAAGTTTTGTCAGAGCCAAAAGAATTGGATTTTCAGATCTTTTTTTGTCATGGAAAAATGAGCAGAAGGCGCGGGAAATGCGCAGGAGGTGGACGGCGTCATGAAAAGGACCCGCAAAAATCAGTGAGTGGCCAGTAACGAGTGTGCTAGAAAATGCTTGTCTGGTGATGCTCTCAGAGTAAAGTTTCATTCTTGTAATCGTTTTGCAATTTTTTGTGTTAAAAATTTTAATACTATGTTTTAGCAGTTTTTGTGAACTGCCCAGAGAGCTTTCGCTATTGATTTTTATAGAAATGAAATGAGTGAATTCCTTTGACTCTCTCTATTCATGCCCCCCTCCCAACCCAAACTGCCAAGCATCCCCGCAACTGTGATGCCCTGTTTTGTCTCATTTTTTCTAAAGCACAGCATTGGCTTGCCAGTAATATGGCTGCCATGTTGGCAAAGCCGTTTTAGCCTCCGGAGGGGAAAACAGGAGTGACCAATGGACCCATAAAATTACTTTCACCCAACTCCTCAGAAGGTAAAGCTTGAGTAGCTGCTTCCCACATGCCACTCTCTTCCTTTCCCACAAAAGTTTCTTTGTCCTCCTGCCTGGGAAAAAGAGCCCAGCTACTTGGGGGGTGGGGTGGGGTTGGGTTGGGTTGGGTTGGGTTGGGTTGGCAGCAGGAAATGCTACTGCCCTCCCTTCTTAAACCTCATAAGAAGAGCCCTGCTGGATCAGTCCAAGGGTCCATCTAGCCCAGCACTCTGACCACACAGTGGCCAATTAGCTGCCCATGGGAAACCCACAAGCAGGATATGAGTGTGACTGCACCCTTCTACCCATGTTCCCCAGCAACTGGTGTACATAGGCTTACTGTCTCTGACACTGGAGGTAGCATATAGCTATCAGGACAAGTAGCCCTTGATAGCCTTCTCCTCCAGGAATTTGTCTAACCCCCCTTTAAAATTGGTGGCCATCACTAGATCTTGTGGTAGCAAATCCCACAATTTGACGATGCCCTCCTGCCCGCCCGCATGGTTTTGCATCCAAGATGAAGGGGAAAGGGGATAGCTGGGGGTGAGGGGGCTGCAGAATGATCAGTGCCACAAAGGCCACGATGTCATGGGGGCATCAAATTTATATATGGGCAGAACTGTATACTCCCCCCCCCCATATACCCTACCTTCCATTTTCTGGTACATATGTGGATGTCCCCTATGCCAGCCTTTTCCAACTTGGTGCCTTCCAGATGTTTTGAACTTCAACTCCCATCAATCCCAGCCAGTATGGCCAATGGCCAGGAATGATGGGAGTTGGTCCAAAAAGCATCTGGAGTCTACCAGGTTGGGGAAAGCTGTCCAATGCTAAGGAATAAGTCTCCAGCTTGTTGAGCCACCAGAAGTAGGTGCATCATCCACGCAATTCCTGTGGGTAGAGATCTAGCACGTGTGCCTGCCATTATTCCCTGGAAAAAGAATGGCGGGTGGGGTGGAATTTCACGCTGGCATTCTGCAGCTTGGGGGTGGGTGGTCCTCAAAGTAGGTGATTTCAAGACTTCAGCTAGCTAAGTTGGTAAAGGTTTGTATAAAAAGAACTCACCCTGGCAAGTGCCAGATGCATCTCAAGCTCAGCAATGCGGCGCCCCACACAGGCACGTACCCCATAGCCAAAGGGGATGGAGCTGAAGGGGTGGGGAGCCGAGTCTCTCTGATCTCGCAGCCAGCGATGCGGCAGGAAGCGCTCCGGCTCGGGGAAGCTGGTCTCGTCATGTGACAGAGCGTAGTGGGCCAACACAAAGAGGGTCTGAGCACAGAGCATTTGGGACAGAATTTGCAAGGAGGGTGATGAATACTTTACTCTTCAACCACAGATTCCCCTAAGCAAAAATAAGGGTGGTGGCAAGAGTGCCCGGAAATGTAGCTTATTATTTCCCATTATTCCTTTCATGTTCCTCAGTTCAGACATACTGCTCTCATCTAGCCTAACCCTCATATTCTCCAAATATTATTATTGTTACATTTATATTCTGCTTTCCCCCGCTCTTGCAAGAAACCCAAGGCGGCTTACATGGTCCTCCTCTCTATTTTATCCTCACAACAACCTTATGGGGTAGGCTAAGCTGAGAATCAGTGACAGGCCCAAAGGCACCCAGTGAGCTTCATAGCCAAGCGGGAACTAGAACTCTGACCTCCTGAGTCCCAGTCCAATACTCTGACTGCTACATCACACTGGATCTCTAACGCTGGTTTTGCCTGCCTCTCTTTCTACCATGGGCTGTCCATATGACAAATCCACTGATAACCCCCACCCACCCCATTTTTTTTTTAAAAAAAATCACATCCATTTCTGACCACTGAGTCTAGGTCACCAACAAATGTCTGAGGCCTGAGCTGCAAGTTTGGGAATGCATCTCTACTCACATCCTTTGGAAACTTGTATCCTCCAATAACCACATCCTCCTCTGCAATGATTCGGGCATTGGTGGGGATCACGGGGTAAAGCCTGCAAGGATATCAGTGGAGGGGTCACTGTGCAGCACGATAAAGCAGGAGGGTGGGCAGAGACACAGAAGCACAAATGGAAATGGCTGGAACAGGTTTCTCGAAGCTGGGCAAGCTGATAGCGGTGAATAGAAGGCACTGGGAGCAGCCACACTCTTCGTGTGAGGTTCAGGATGTGCTTTGTTCCTTCAGACAATCATGGCGGCTTCTTACCTGAGAGTCTCCTTGATTATTGCCTTAAGCAGTGGCATCTTGGCGATATCCTTTGCATCAGGGTTCTGGTCGTTGGGTACCACCTTGGTTACTTCCTGGTATAAGGCTTCCTGGATGTCCAGGTTTTTGGCCAGATGGTACATGGCCCATGAAAGGGTATTGGATGTCTGAAAAGGCAAAGCAAGGGGATGGGGTGAAGATGGTACCTCTGGGTAGCAAACCTGAGACAGGATCCTGAAACTGATTTCTGCATACAATACATGGCGAATCCTCATGATCCTGACATATAGTGACTAGCTTTTGACAGTCAGATCTGTCCCAAAATCTAGGTTCAGATTCCTGCTTCAACAATTGAAGTGGGTGGCTTTGGGAATGTCCCTCTCAGAGCTTAACTTTACTCATGAGTCTCAAATCTCTGCCTTGAAGGAAAGATGGGACACAAATGTAATAAATAAATAAAGGTGATATGCAATTCAAATTAAAGTGTTCAATCAAGTTAAATAATTTTACTGAACAGGCACCTTTTTAATTATTTAATCAAAACAATGTAAGCAAAGGTTATAAAAGCAAAAGCTCAGCAGGGATGCCTTTTTTGAAATATTGAAGGCAGTGGAGGATAAATCTTGTATTTATTAAAATATGTATTTTCCACCTTTCTCTCTTAAAGGAACCCCAAGGCAGTTAATGCAATCAAATTATAAGTGAATACAGAACTAACAAAAACTGTATCAAACCATAAAAATTATAAAAGCAACAGTGGCAGGAAAGTTCAATAACCCTCCTAAAGAGCTGGATATTTGCCACATGGGAGAAGCTGTACAAGAATGGGACCAGGTGAACATCCTTAAGAAGGGCATTCCACAGCACAGGTACCACGACCAAGAAGTCCCTGTTTCTTGTATCCACCTGCCAAATTTTAGTTGGTGAGATGAGCAAGACCTCTGATGTTGATCTGATCATGGTGGGGATATAAATAGGAGGAACAATACAGTAAAACTAACAAAGCCTAAGAATTAAGTAAGCATGCCCTTAATTCACAACCCCATTTATAAAAATTTGCTTGCATTGAAGCTTTGACAGCACTAAAACTTTGACGGATTAAAACTTGTAGCCCACATTTAGACCATTGTATACACACTTTGCTCCCCTTTTCTATTACCTAGCTCTTTGCAAATAGGTAAAATTCCAAAAAAGCAAAACCTGTTTTATTGGAACTGCACTTATATATGAATGTTAAAGTAAAGATTATATAGCATTAAATATATTAAGATAGAAGAGTTACTGCAGTTGTAATTGTTTATAATAGAGATTTTTATAGGTAAACTGCTTAGATATTTTATTATAGTAGGTGGTATACAAATAAAAATAAATAGATAAAAGGAAGACAATCATTTTGCACTGAATTAGAGAACAAGCACAAAGAAAATGGGAATTATTTGGTTGGATTCGACACAGTCATACTTAGAGCAGAACCACTGAAATAAATGGGATGAGCTAGTTAGTCATGACTATACTTAGAGTAGACCCATTGAAATAAATATGACTCAGTCCAGATCCAACCCTTTGTGATCAGGGTCAATGGTTCAGAAATATTTGCTTGACATTCGTCTTGTCCATCGGCACGGCTTATTTTAAGTTAGATATCTGAGTTTTATGATTTTTGCATGGGTCATTGTGGTGGCAAGTGACAGGGTTAGGCTGGGGGAAATTACTGGAGGTGGAAGCACATGCTGCTGCTGCTGTTGCTGTTGATAATGAACACAGAAGCTCAACCACCTGGAGACTGGAGCCAACTACAGCCTGGCAGGCAAAACAAATTCTTTTTTGAATTGTCTTTAACAGCATAAATGTGGTGTAGGCAAGCTGGTACCCTCCAGATGTGTTGGACTACAACTCCCATAATTCCTGACCATTAGACATGCTGACTGGGGCTTATGGGAGTTGCAGCCCAAAGAATCTGGGGGTTGCCAACCCCTGGCATAAGCTGTCGGAAGTATGGAATGAATAGCCGGGGACTCTACCTACTCTCTGTCCTTAACTAATGATAATGAAAAGCGATGAACCATCCAGGACTGGCCAATGACTGTAGACATTGGGTCTGTCTGAATATTTGGGAGAAGGAGCATAGCTCGGTGGTACGGCACATGATTTGGAGGCAGAATGTCCCTGGTTGAATCCGAGGCATCTCCTTTCGTTTAAGAAAGTCCTATCTTCAGGAAAGACCTGTTGTCACAGAAGAACAATGGACTAAATGGATAAATAATCTTCCTGCAAATAAGGCATCTTCCTATGTACTGTTGCTCCAAAATAGTCCTCTTTAGCTTCTAGCACATATCAAGGATGGGATAATTTAAAGGGCATTCAAACATCAATCTGGGGAATGCTATGTTGATCAGCTGGCAACAATGTGCTCTCTAACACGAATGGCATTAGTCAGGGCCAGCAGGGAGCATTTAGAACATAAGAAGAGTCATGCCATCAGAACTAGTAGCCGTTGATAGCTTTCTGTCCAGGAGTTTATCTAACCCCCTTTTAAAGCCATCCAAATTGGTGGCCATCACTACATCTTGTGGTAGGAAATTCCATAGTTTGATGATGCACTATGGGAAGAAGTACTTCCTTTTATCTGTCCTGAATCTCCCACCGATCAGCTTCACGGGATGACCTCAGGTTTTCTCTGTCTGTCTGCATTTTGGCGTGGATGCCCAAATTGGAAGGCTAAGAAGACAATGTCCTACCGTGTCTACACCAGCCAGGAGCAGCTCCGCTATGCTGCCATAAATCTCTTTACGGCTAATCCGTCCGCTGGACAGTAGGTAGGTTAGGTAGCCTGAGACCTCCTCACCCTGTTCCAGACGTTTCTCTAAATCCACCATCTTCTGATCAATCAGATTTTTCCCTAGAGCAGTGAAAGAGTATATGTTACCATGGGAACACAATGCTAGGCCTTTCATGGCAGCGCCCACCACAAGGGCTGGTGTAAGGGGATTTTTCAGGTGACTTGAAAAATTGCAAGTTCTTATGAGTAATGTCTTTGAGCAATATCAAATCATATTTCCAAATCATTTCCCATCAGGCCTTATTCAAACTAAAGCATCTGAACCTTGATACAGTGTTCTAGGTGTGTATGCCTACTTGCCCCTTAAAATTAAAATGCTATCACTTGTACACCCATTTAAACCCATCCTATGCCCCCCAAAGCTTCTTTTTCTATGCTATGCCAACAAACTCTAATAACCCCACTCTTACATATATTTGGTAAAATTTCAAATGGAGAAAAAAACCTAAGCTGGGTATCTACTGCTCCACATTGACTTCTTTGCTTCCTGCCATTTTGGATATGGCAGGAAGCTTAGGGTTATTACACATCCTCACACTCTCCCAAAGGGGAGGGATAGATCCCAAAAGATGCTGAACTAATCTGACTCTAGATTAAGAGTTATCCCGGATCCCCACCTTTCACATACCGAAGGCAAAGATAGTGTCCCAGCCCTGCAGGTAACGGTTCCAATACGGCAGCACATCCCGGGTCCACTTGGGTAGGATGGTGACAAAAATAGAGTTCTTCAGCATGAAGCCAATAGCGTCGATAAAGTGCTGCGTCTCAGCAGGGATCTGCTTCTCCAGGCAGCCAATGCGGGTCTCAAAGAGGATGTATGAGATGCCTGGAGGTGAAAAGCAAAGCTGAAAGGTTTGGAGGAAATCCACCCCATCCCCGTCCCGCCTTGCTATATAAAATGGCAGCAGCCAGAAGGAAAGAAAGCTGCAGTGAAGTGAAAATGGGCCATAATCAAAACACGGGATGTAGAGAATGAAGGCTGAGAGGAGGAGTTGCTGAGACTTGGGCACAAAGAAAGGAGGAAACTGGGCCGGCCATTTTGAATATTTCAACACATTCTGCATTTTAGAAAAAAGTTATCCCATCCCATTACTCTCCACTCTGAAACAGAAGGCAGATTTTTTAAAAGTTTTCATATCTATATTTAAATATGCACACACATTGTGCACACATCCCAATTCAAGTTCATTAACCCAAAAATGGAAACCCTTCTTAAATTGATCAGTTGCCTGTGATGAGTTCCACTGGCATCAATGAAGCTGATCAGCTGTAATTTAAATCCCCTGCACCTTCCTGAAAATGAGTGTTATTATCACTAGCTCCTTGTAGCCATGATGCTGCAATGATGCAATAACAATGCGGTTCTTGGCTTCCTTCTTCCACCTCCAAAGAGAGGCTGGAGCCTCAGGGCCAAACTAGACATGATCATCCTTGCATATGACTTGGAGTTTTTTGCATTTTTAAAAAAATGGAGATAAAATTAGCTGCCCAGGGTCGGGGGAATAACAATTAAACAGAGTCACAGCAGGCAGGAGGAGAAGTTAAGCTTTTCGTCCCCTGGGGATTTTGAGGGAAAGGCTGGAGCTCAGTGGTAGAGCACCTGCTTTGCATGCAGAAATCCTAGGTTCAATCCCTGGCTTCTCCAGGTAGGCACCCTGGAGCACCACTACGGGTCAGTGGCAACAATACTGAGTTATAGGGACCAAGTGTCTGACTCAGTATAATGCAGCTTCCTCTGTTCCTCCCAGTGTGACAACCCCCTTAAGAGAAGGAACGTGCATCTGACTTCATACCTACTTTGGCCTATAATCTCAAGATTTCGTTGACATGCCTGGGGTTGTGCCTGCACCTTCCTGACATTTGAAGAGCTCATCCTTCACCTATGCATCAGCCACACCAAGGAAATGTAAGAAGCTGCCTTATACGGAGACTGTTGGTCCATCTAGCCCAGTACTATTGGTAATGACTGGCAGGGGCACTCCAGGGTTTCAGACAAGAGCCCTTCCCAGCCCTGCCTGGAGATGCCAGGGATTGAAGCTGGGACCTTCTGCACGCAAAGCAGATGCCCCTCGCCTACCACGAGAGCAGTAGAACGATCACGGAAAGGAAAACGTGCTGTCCTACAAGATAACTGGCCACACACCTTCCAAGGCGAATCGGTATAATACACTGGCCATATCTTGGATCATTACTCCCGAAGGGCTCTTTTTCCTCTCATTCTCCAGATGCACCATCAGGTCAGACACCACCTCATTGATAGCATCTGCATACAACACGGCCTCCGAAGGTTTGAGCATCCTCTTGTTCAGCACCTGCCGCAGGCGGTGCCAGCGCTCCCCATCCCTGGGAATGAGAGAGAGGGGGGACACATGTGTAAGAAACCCAAATGTCCCTTGGAATCCAGGCAGGGAGCCAGTCAGCCGCGTCCCTGTCTGCCAATATCCACTCTTAGTTCTGCCCTGGGAACCCCCCCCCCCAATACTCTCAAATGAGCCTAGATCTTCCGCCTTCCCCAGAGGCCAAGGGTAGGTAATCTGGTGCCCTTGAGATGTTGTCAGACTACAACTACCATAATCCCTGATTATGGTGGCTGGAGTTTATGGGTGTTGTGGTCCAAAACATCTGGGGGAAACCAGATTGCCTGCTTCTGACATAGGGCATGTTCAGACAGCCCTTATCTGCAGGGAATGGGAGAGCCATTGAGGCACTGGTCCAAACCTCAAGGCACTGGCCCTTAGGGTGACCATATGGAAAAGAGGACAGGTCTCCTGTATCTTTATCAGTTGTATAGAAAAAGGAATTTCAGCAGGGGTCATATGTATGCATGCAGCACCTGGTGAAATTCCCTCTTCACCATAACAGTTAAAGCTGCAAGAGCCTTGCCCTCTTGACAAGATACAAAAGAGGACAGGGCTCCTGCAGCTTAAACTGTTGTGTTGAAGACAGAATTTCACCAGGTGCAGCATGCATACAAATGACACCTGCTGAAATTCCCTTTTCTCCAGAACTATTAAAGATAGAGTCCTGTCCTCCTTTCCTTATGGTCACCTGAGACAGGGGTATGTTTTAACTCAAGGGCCAAATTCCATTTTGGAGAAGCTCTTGGGAGTTGGGGTAAAGGCACAGGGGGAGGGGCCAAAATAGCAAAAATATCACCATATCTTATCTGAAAGTACTGCTTTCAGCAGTATCCGTGGAATCCATGTGACTAGGAAAAAGCCAGTCTGCTGTAAAATCTGCAGGTCAGATTTAGAGCTCCATCACACCAGGGGTTAACACGCTCCTTACCATCGCTTCTCTGCCCATGTTTTCCTTCCTCAGTTACTTCCTCTTTTCAAAAAGCACGAGGCCCATTGAGTCTGCTGTTCTAATGCCGCTGCTTCTTCTGCACACAGCAGGAGAGAGCAGCAATTCCGAGTTTAAAAAAAACATCGTACTTAACCAGGGTTTTTTTTTGTCACGCAAGGAAGGCCAGAAGGCGTGCGGGAGGCAGACGACATCATGTGAGGGACCTGAGCAGACTCCGTGAGTGCCAGTATCGAGCGTGCAATAAAACACTAGTTGGATGGAGCTTTTAGAGAAATCCAGCCTCATTTGAATCTGCTTTGGATTTTTCCAACATCTCTAGAAAAGTGCTGGCATCATAAAAGATCTGGAAGTACCCCAAGATCTGGGAACATGGTCTCAGCAGAATGGCCAAGTCAGAGTGACCCTGGAAATGGACATTTTCCTGCAGGGAAGCACATAAACCCAGAGGGCATTCATCATCCTTAAAGCCCAGGTATGGGCACTTGGCTGAATGCTCTCTCCATCACTCTGAAACTGAAGAGCAGGTGTCTGAGATGGCCTGATCCATCTTCATTATCTGCTACTGGGGTAAAAGGACTGACCACCTGTCTAACCAAGAGGGGCAGCACAGGATCTCCAAAGGAGAGGTATTATTTGCATTGGGAGTGCTTTGATTACTGCTAAATGTATAATGTTCATGAGCTTAAATAAACTGATTAAACTCTTGACCTAATTTTGCATAGTTTTCTCTCTATTTTCTATGAACCTGGTTGCCTAGAGTGAAATCCCAAAAGGAAAAGGTACCTGCCTTCTTCTAGGATGCTCTCAGAATCTCTAACTTGGTTCACTACGGGACAGGACATCAAAATAATTTGATTTGATTTTTTTAAAATAAAAATAAAAATGGCAGCAATTCTCTTCAAAAGTAACCTATTTTAAAATAAAATCAAAATTTAATACAACTACTAAAGCTTACATTTGTAATCTCTAAAAGCTGGATCCAGGATCTCCAGATCCAAATTTTCAATATGAGAGAAGATAGCATTGCAAGTATGCAATGCTTTGTGAAACTTCAGGAAAATGGGCTGAGCAACAGTCCCAGATGCCTTTAGTAGCTCTTTGCTACTGCCAGAAGCACGCTAACTTATGCAAAATAACCAATTTTGCTTCATGTAAGCAGGTTGCAGAATCTTGCTTTTTGTGGGGGGGGGGGCACAGGATTCTTTTGTTTCTGTTAAATACAGACTAGACAGCCCTTTAGGCACATATGCCAGCCTTCATAAAACAACAATAACCAAAGAGGCTTGTGGCACCTTAAAGCTTATGCCAGAATAAATTTAATAGTCTTAAAAATGCCACAAGACTCTTTGTTGTTTTTGCTCTGGAAATAGTTGCAATGGAAGGCAGCCTAGAAAAGTTCATAACAGGGAACATGTGGCTCTCCAGATGTTGTTGGACTGCAAGTCC
This sequence comes from Elgaria multicarinata webbii, assembly GCF_023053635.1. NCBI lineage: Eukaryota > Metazoa > Chordata > Lepidosauria > Squamata > Anguidae > Elgaria > Elgaria multicarinata. The sequence goes on along the minus strand of NC_086172.1, from coordinate 76,022,171 downwards.
TATCAGCCTTAGCCAGCATAGCTAATGGTGAAGGATGATGGGATTTGCAGTTCAACATCTGGAGGGCCACATGTTCCCCATCCCTGATGTAAGGTCTGTACCTCTCCTTGTTTTTCTGCATACATGCCTGGATATTACTAACGTAGTGGCAGCCTGGTATGGGATAGGTTGGGCTAATTTGTACTCACTCCGTGAAGGGGCCATAGGGCAGGTGCCGCTTGTCCCGGTGTTCCTTCCAGAGGGCCATGTCACTCCGGATGGGATACTTCCCTTCCTGCCGCAACAGCTCCTCTAAGATTTCAGGACTGCCAATGTTAATATTAATTTGAGAGCCAAACCAGGATTTCCAAATGGGGCCATACAGCTTCTTGGAAATGACCTGAAAGAGACAAGGTCAGTAGGGCTAGCCATGACATTTCTCCATTCCCAGGAATCAACAGTGTTAAGGTTAATGCATTCTGTTAACCATTTTGTAGTTAAGCAGCATGGTTTAGCGTGTTGTCTGAATGGGGCCAGTGTTTGTGTACATGTGCCTTTGTTCCTCAGTAGAATAATTTGATCCAAATGCTGGATAGGTTAATGTCAAACCATGTCATAAACCCAAGGGTGATCACATCACTTCATTCTCAGGAAAACTATGCTTCCATTTTTACTTTTTTTTTTTTTTAAAGACTTTTCCAGCTGAATTAATTGAAAACATAACCTGGCATACAATAAATTTGGACTCAGCACACATGAAATATAGCCAACTTCTGCTCCAAAATGCCTCTAGACTTCTATTTATCCACAAGTTTGAAATTTCTGGCCTGACTGACTGAAGAGTTTTAAGAAAAATTCTAAGGAAATGGCAGATTAATTAAAATCAGCAATCATTATCAATTAAAACAATACTTTGAATTCTGCCTTGAAGTTCCAGGAATGCAATGCTAGGACGAATACTTCCAGAAAAGATGATTAATGTTTCGTTTTATGAGTGGTTTTGAAGGCAAGAAATATAGTCTATGGAGTGATTTTGGAGAAGATGAAATTTAAAAGACGATCAGAAGCAATTTAATGCTGTTGTTTAACTGAGTTTTGTTTGTAACACCCTGCGATAAGGGTTGCAATGTGGCATTATGATGGTGCACCAGTATAATAACGGATTTTCTGAAAAATAGTAGTTTTTATTAAACATTCTGAAAATATACCAAGCATTGAGGTTTTGTTTTCATTTTTCAATTTTCAAATTCAATTTAATAACAAAACCAAATCAGCGTAGGATCTGTAACACTGTAAGATAGCAACAACAAAAATATAAATGGTAATTTCAGAGCAAACAAAAACAAAACAACCACCCCAAAACAATCATATGCCGATCCGTGTTTTGCTCCATTTAGTTTCCACTACCTGCTTAATTTTAAATTTGATGTACTGAGATTTTGTGATATTTGTTTTGACTGTAAATAAAAGATTATTCAGTCAAAATCAAGGAAGTCAATGGCAAATCAAAACATGTACATGAACTAGGAACACCAAGTTGTGGGAGAAGGGAGGGAATAAGGCCTGTAGCATGCAAGAAAGGTCCCAGATTCAAATCCTGACATCTCCAGATAAAGTTGGAAAAAATCCTGCCTGAAACTATGAAGAGCTGATGCTGATCAGCGTATATCAGAGGTGGGTAAGCTCTGTGGTCCTCCAGATGTTTTTGAGCTCCAATTCCCATCAGCTCCAACAAACATGATTAGGGATTATGGGAGCTGGAGTCCAACAATATCTGGAGGGCTCATGCCTGATGTAGACCATTGGTGTTCAAGTGGTAGGTAGGGATCCATTACTGGGTTGCAGTCAATCTTGAGTTCAGGGCCAGTGCAAAGGGTCACCTGATGAGGGTCCACATCCCAGCAAGGGCCCACTGACAAAAGCCCCCGGGAGCCTGCTTCACCATTGCACCTCCTTGTTTTTGTTCTGGCTCAGACAACAGTGGCAGTGAAAAGAAGCAGCAGGAGATGACACTATCTACTTGCTCACTGGCATTGATGAGGAAGAGAGTGAGGAGCAAGAAGAGCTGGAGACAATGGCAGTGAGAAGGAAGACTCACTAAGGCAGGCGGCCCATGGAGGGTGTCTTGCCCATGGGCCCTCCAAAACTTGGAGCTGGCACTTATTGGGTTGCAACAGCGCCACTACTATCATGCAAACATGTGGTAAGTTTTTAAGAAGTGGGTTGCCAAATGCATGCTTGATCTAAAGATGTGTCCTAATCTGAAACTGCTGGCAAAACCACATTTAATTGTGTCACAACACATGCAACTACTTGAATTGCTTCCCCCCCCCCCAGTGTACAATTGCAAATGGAATATGATGGGCGTTTGTTGCATCTGATGGCAGGAAAGCAGCATGATTCCACTTTCTGCAGTTGCAACAAAACTCCAAGCAGTCTTCCACTGAGAAGTTGATCTTTACAAGAATCTTCTGCACGTATCATTCATCTGCCAATTTTTAAAAATTTGTGTATGATGAAAGGTATGGTGAAAGGGAGTCCTGTATCCCTACTGCTGTGGTCATGTCAAGATGTTCTTGGTTTAATTTTTCTGAATACATCATCTGAATTTATAGACCTCTTGAGCCTACAACTTACATCAACCAGAACCAGCATAGGCAATGGTTAGAGATGACGGGAATTGTAGTCCAGCATCTGAATAACCACATTTCCCCCACCTCTGAGGCAAAATGTCCTTACTGAGAGCCATAATCCCTTCCAGAAATGTATACATTTCCCCTCCCACTTTTATAAATATAAGTTGCCCAGAGAAGAATCTTTTCATTTAACTTTTCTGTGCAGATAACAATTTAAATCACTTCTTTAACAACTTTCTTGTAGGCCCATGCTTCAGGCTTTAATAATTCCATGGGATTATAAACTTCACAAACTCATGAATGTTGGTCTAGGCCAAGGATCAACAGGCATGGAATTGTCTGCATTACCCAAAGTCCTATTGCTGTGCAAATATTTGTATACATTCATTGGCTCTTTGTATTACGTGAACTGGTTTTCCATGTCTTCAAAAACCTCTTTCATGGTACCCACAGAAGTCTTGCTGGAAGATTTCAGTTTTCCATGGCTGGGAGGAGGGTACAACTTTTAATTCCCTAGATCAAGATGTTGCCCATTATATTTTTTTATACACTTCTTCTAAGGAGTTCAGTGGCATTTTAGCATAGCAACAGATCAACGAGACCAAGAGGTGATGACAACTTGCTTAAGGCACCCAATTGATCTTGGTCTGGAGTAGGGATGGGGAATGTGTCGCTCTCCAGCTCCAGTTGGGCTGCAGTTCTCATAAGCCTTCTCCATTGGCTTTGCGAGCCAAGGGTGATGGGAGTTGCAGTCGAGCAACATCTGGAGTGCCACACATTGTCCACCCTGTCCTAGATAATGAGTAACATCCGACTACAGAATCCCTGGGCTCCACCAAGCAGGACATTTTCTTCATAAAACCATCTAGTGAGTCTTTTCCTGATCCATTGGAGTCCTTCAGCTGGTAATACCCTTTGACCTGGGTTGCTGCATTGTCCGGTAGCTTATTCACAGGGTGGCTTAGCATGATTGCAGACCTGCCCTTTGAGTGTAGATGGTTGGTTTTGACATCTGTGTTGGAAGTTTGAACTTTTCGATACCCATCTGTACTGGTTAATGTGGAAATCCAGGTGATGCCTGGGTACAAGAGAGATGGGGCAATATAGAAATACTTCATGATCTTTGAGTAGCACATGTAGCAGTGAAGTTGTGTCACAGGTCTCAAAGTTCTCTTCTCTGAGAAGCAGCAGGACTTCGTCCAAAGCGAATTGGGTGTTGTTATGAGAGGTGATGGGAGAATTATGTACTCTGCCTTGAGCTCCTTGGAGGTAAGCCAGGATATGAATGCAATTAAAGATAATAAATAGTCATTTCTGCTGCAGGGCATTTTACTTTGTACCATAAAAATTAACAGAAATCTCTAAATATTGAGTGTGCTCCTTTCTCCATAGCCTCAGCTTGATTTCTGCGTAGTCATGGTAGTGCAGGATTAGACAACTGGTGCTCTCCCATCAGCCTCAGCCAGCATGGCCAATGGTAAGGGACTAAGGAAGTTGTAGTCTAAAACCAGAGAACACCATGTTGGATCCCAATGTGGTAAGATGTGATGGATGTTGGAGAGTGGCTTTTACATATATTTATTGTTATTAAAATCTAAGGAGAGCATCACTGTGTGTTTTTTATTGCTGCTTGAGACTGTAATCCTACACACATTTACCTGGGAGTAAGCCCTGCTGAACACAGTGAGACTTACTTCCAAGTAAGCATGCATAGGGTTGCTTTGTTAGTCAGCTATTGTTTATGGAGCTACAAGCCAGTTAATCTCAGCAATTAGAGTTCCTTTGGCCTGGTTTTCAGAACAACTCACATGCAGCAGCACACATGACGCTATTAGATTCTTGTTTACTAAGAAACTGGCAACTTTCGCAAGGAGTATTTTGTAAGAAAGCAGAACAAAACATTTTGTTCCTTATATCCCAATAGGTGTACGGTTGACTTGAGTTCTCAGGACAACCCAGGGATCCAAACAGCAATGGAGCTTGTCAGTGCACACATAGCCATACCTTTGGGCAAGCCCATCAATTCAAAGCCTTGTCAATTTTGGGAGAGTAAAGCCCCTCTGAGAATATCCAAACTCCCTCTTTCAATCACCCACCCCCCCCGTTTACATCTTGGCAAAACTTTTGCCACCTCATTTCGAAAGGAGTATAAAAGATGATCTCTCTAGCAGGGTCACCTTCCTACACTAGTGAACCCAACTAGTTCTGTATTTAGCCATAGGTGTGCGCAAGGGGTGTGTCCAGGCACACCGTAATATCGCAAGCAGTAAATGCCCAATTGAGGATGCAATTGAGCAGGGGATCCAGAGGGGCATCTAGATGCAGTGGGAACAGCCCTCCAGCTACCCTCCAGCTGCTCAGCCACCACGCCAAAGAACCGTTGCCTCCAAGAAAGCACCATTGCTTTCTTGGAATCACTCTGCTGGGAGCTTCTCTGCCAGGAGCTGCCCTTCAAAGAGGCCAGTAGGAGGGCCCCCAAAGCCTCTATCATCTCATAAGCTCCACCTTCAGCCAGTATCACCACAAAGCCCCACCAATGCTGGGGCGTGAGGAGGTTTTCCTCATTCCCACCCGCCCACCTGCAATAGCCTTCCCATGGTCAGACAAGCTGAACGTGGAGTAGGCATCAGTGTCTACGGTGTTTACTAAATAAATGAATAAAAGTTATGTCCTTTATGACTGAGTGTTCAATAAATGTTCGCCTTTAAAAAAAATCTTCGGATGCACACCCTAATGAAATGTGCTGTGCACACCTATGTATTTAGCACAATATGGCTTAGCTCCTGTTGTACTATAAAGCTCCTCCTCCCCCTCCCCTCCCCCCTTTGAACTGTTCAGCTAATCTCCCAGATTGTAAGCCTATGCGGCAGGGTCTTGCTATTTACTGTTTTACTCTGTACAGCACCATGTACACTGATGGTGCTATATAAATAAATAATAATAATAATAGCAACAATTTGTATCTAAAAGCATCATCTCTCTTCATGCACTTGAGAGTTAACTGTTTCGCTGAACTCTTGGGGCCTGGTCAGGTGGTCACTGGAATGGCCCAAGGTTCATTCTCAAGTGCGGTTTCCTGTTCTGATCAAGCAACAATCCCTGAGCAGCCAGCATTCCCCGCCTTGTAGAGGAAACCCAATAATTAGCCCCCTTTCATGATTTTAAAATTTACGCCTTGCCGCAGATCAAAGCCCAGCCAGCCAATCACAGCTTTCTTCCGTGGAGGGCTGCATTCTCTGGCAGCCAATCTGCGGGGTGGGTGGAGTGGGGTTGCATGCCAGTGGAATGAGTGTGTGTGTGGAGTCAGAGCCAAAAGTGGGCAGGGACATCCCACCCGGTTCTCTCTCTCTCTCTCCCCTCCCCTCTTTTTCCTCTCTCTCCCTCCTCTTGCCCAGCAAACTGCCTTGGGAGGGACAGATCGCTTTTGCCAGAAGTCTGAATTACTTGCCTGTAGAGGGGTTTTGAAATTAGGCCAAGGGCTGCATGCAGCGTTAGGGCCACAGGTTGCCTATCTGTTTGAGACCCGAATGGGATAATAGCGGCTTGGAGATCACAGTGCCAAGGTCCTTCGGAAGTACCATGCCGTCCATGACCCCGGCCACTGATGCTACTGGTGGCCTGTGCAGAGCAGTACTCCAATCCTCAAGTTTTCTTTAGCTCCTCTCACTTCATATTCAGCTATTACTTATTGTTATTTGTAGAGAAGCCGGCCTTTTGCTGTGTACTGTTGTGGCATTATGGATTTAAACAGACTTATTTGTGGATGCTGGACAAGATCAGATACAAATTCATAAGGGTGGGAATCAGTACCACACACACACCATAGCCCAGGGAAGACTATTACTCTGAGAAAAGCCATCAAATTATCTCCAGATGGGGAAAGACACTCAAAGCTCTATCCTACGAGCATTTTATTGCACGCTCGTTACTGGGCACTCACGGAGTTTGCTCAGGTCCCTCACATGATGTCATCTGCCTCCCGTGTGCCTTCCGCCCTTTCTGGCTTTCCTTGCATGACAAAAAAAACCCCCTCCTTAAGTCCGATGTTTTTTAAAACTCAGGATTGCTGCTCTCACGTGCTGTGTGCAGGAGAAGCAGCGCCACTAGAGCAGCAGACTCAGTGGGCCTCATACTCCTTGTGTACTTCCTCTTTTGAAAAGCGGAAGTAACCGAGGAACGAAAACAGGAAGGTAGGAAGTGTGTGTGTGTGTCCTGTCCCCCCTGTGATGGACCTTTCAATGACCCTCACTTACAGCTCAAAGTTTTATCTCATGGTTCTGCAACTGGCCCAGGAACTTGGATCTCCTTGCCCACAAACTCCTGTCTGGAACCGTAGCTTATGTGGTGAACAACTTCAAGGAGAAGGATCTCCATCTCCCACTGCTGCTTGCCCGCTTCTCCTCTGCTTCACTTTCTGCTTAGCCGCCCATGTTATGAAATTAGTCCCATACGTCTCCAGCCCTGTGCGCTACAACGCTGATTCCAGAAAGGACTTCATCCGACCCATGATGGATCAGCACCGTTAACCCTGCAGTGCAGAGGTTTAGCCTACAACATGTGAGGTAAAATTGAAGTTTGATTGCATCTGAGCATGTGCAGAGTTGTCTTCCCCTCGCTGCATCTAGGTTTTCAGACGGCAGGATAACTTTCCTGATCTAAAGCAAGGGGTAGGGACACACTGATCCCCCTGCAGGGGTTCGGTCTGCAACTTCCACCAGCCCCATCCAACATGGCAAATGGGCAGGGATTATGGGCAGTACAGTCCAAAACAACTGGAGGGCATTAAATTACCTACGCCTGGCCACCTATGGCAAAATACACCGACTCAGTGATCTTAAGCACTCACTGACGCCAGCAGGTTTCCATCTTGTTCTAATGGCCGCGCAGAGCCCGGCAGGGCAAGGTGCCACTTTTCTGGCTTGACCAGTAGTTATCTCCAAACGCCCGGGGTGATGCGCCTGGCTTCTTCTTCATACCTGTGCCGAGCCCGGCGACGCGGGGTGAGATCACCAAAGCGCTACCCTCCCCCTCCCCGGTCCGGCTGCCTCCTCCCCATGCCCCCCCACCCCGACCCCGACCCCGACCCCGACCTCGCCAGGTCCCGGTCCCACCTGCAGCCGGTGCGTGTGCAGCAAGTAGCCCCTCAAGAAGAGCCAGTAGATGGACTTCAGCAGCCCCGGCCCCGGCAACTCCTCCGGCCGCTTCAACCCCTCCTTCCCGCGGGAGGCCGACGCCGCCTGCGCCGCGCCGGAGGTGCCCCTCCAAAGGAGAGCGGGGCCCGGCCCGGAGGGCTGCGACCCCAGGCAGCGCCCCAGCCTCGCAGTCAAGCGGCCCAACTTCACCATCGCCCAGCTGGATTGATCGGCAGGCGGAGGAGAAGGGAAAAGGCAGCTCCCTGCTGAGCTGGGGTGGAGCTGGCCCCAGGCACAGAGGGGGAAAGAAAGGGGCGGGCGCTGCTCGGATGTCCTCAGACGCTTGGGAGGGGTAACTGCCGGTCAGAAGAGAGAGAGAGAGTTCTCTCTCTCGCGCTCTCTCTCTTTTAAATCTTGCAGGAAATTATGCGAAAACCATTCTATTTGGCGCTGTAAGGCCACTGATCTGAAACTGAAAGTAAAAGGTGAATGGTTGAGAACACCTGCTTATCATAGCAACCCCCGTTGGGAAAACCCGGGACGGAGAAAGAAAATGGTTTCGAAGAAAACAAACAAGTGCAACTCAACTAAATATGGTCCCTGGTTCCATCAGAGCCCCGAAGAGATTGTCTTGGCCCAACTACTCATTGAAGCTTCTGCTGCAAAAGCGAAAGGCTGCCTTCCAGCAGTGGAGTCTGGTGGCTCCGATGTCATGGGGCAGTGAATCCACTCTGTCGGAAGCAGCCAGAATTTTAAAGGAACTATCCAAGGTTCTGGACGCGAGGCCCGATATGGGTTCAGCACCTTGGACAGCTCCTTTAGAGTTCTGGCTGAAATCCAGAGCGGATTCACAGCCCCACTGAATTGGAGTCTCCACTGCCCTCCACTCCTCTAACATGGCCTGTGCATGCAGCCTTGGTTGTTAAAGAAGTGACAGACATGGGAGTGGTGGGTGCTGTGAGCAAAGCCACTCGGATGGTGCTGGGAAGTGTGGTGCTGCTCCTGGCGCCAGCTGAGTCTCTTGCTTGGGGTTGTGATGTGCAACGCATGAAGCCACTCGGCCCACACCGACCACATCCCTGGCTTGCCGGAAAGCTACTTGGCAGTGCCAGGAAGGGTGTTTGCATAAAACGTAGTGGTTTTATGTAAGGTGTGGCTACCTTTGGAACACCGTGTATGGCTCCAATGGCTCCATCTCAGAAAGATCTTTTTTATTAAACAGGTATTACAAGATCATAGAACTGAACAGCTGCAGAAATGGGCAATGAAAGTTATCAAGTGGTTGGAGTAAGGAAAGGCTCAAACGTTTGGGGCTTTTTAGTTTAGAGAAAAGATAACTTAGGGTGCAATCCTATGCATGTTTAGACAGCTACATAACTGGCAGGGATTCAGCTGGTGAGGTTTTCCTGGTCATTGCATCTCTCTACTAGGAACAGCTTCATTACAGCTTGCCCTCTCCACTCACCTCTCATGTTTCTTTTAAAAGCAAAGGACCTCTGCCAAGAAAAAAACCACCTTGATAACTTTAGTTATTAATTAAAAGCACAATAGGCCTGTTGGGAAAAGGTGGCAACCCTAACGTAACCTTTATCCTTGGCAGGTGAATGTATATAATGAGGAATTCGAGTGAATGGGGGTTAGATCCAGGATCTGCTCTCCATTGATGGAAGGGTGCCACTCACGTAAGGTGCCTCCACCCATTTTTCATGGTTCCTTCCTCTCCCCCATGAACCACTGTTCACCCCATTCACCAGGGTCCCCTGATCCTCTATGTAGCATTTTCAGGGGGCTGCCAGGGCTGCCAGGGGGAGTAGGGGCAGGGGAGTCCACTTCCAAAAAGTCTAGTTGCAACCACCTAACTCTGGATCCAACTCACTATATACAAAGGCCAGCAGGGCTCCTTTACTTTTAATAAATGCTGCGTAGTATGAGGATTTCAGGAGGTGCAGAAGTGAGGAAAGTGCTTAAGTGAGGAAAGTGCTTCAGAAATTCCCATTTCTATTCTGTTTTTATTAAAGGTGCAGAAACCCTCTCCTCCTTTGCACCAGCTCACTCCCTTAAGACAGAAGGCATATTGCACGTGCGCACACACATTGTTACAGCCTTCCTACTTGTCCAAGTGATGAGACATTCCAAGAATGCAGCACTTGCCTAGGTTTGGTTTCCTTTGGAAGGAGGCTTATTGGTGTTTTGCAATATTTGTGTATTTACTTTGCAATTTGAGCCACAGTTTATACACTCCCACAGATGACCAAAGTCCACAGCTTCCATGTCAGATCTTGAGAGAAGGGGGGGGGGAGAGAGAGAGCGCACCGCAAAATGCTGTTGGTTTACAGAGGCCGAACTGAGCTTTCTATGACTTTCTCCTGTCTCTAGCTCAAACTCCTCCACCACAGTCTTTGTTTTCTCCTTATATCCAGTAGGCACATCATAGCCTATTCCTGGATTGTTTAACCCAGGAATTTGCAGTGGCTAGGGTGACCTTATGGAAAGGAGGACAGGGCTCCTGCCTCTGTAATGGTTGTATAGAAAAGGGAATTTCAGCAGGTGTCAGTTGTATGCAGGCAGCACCTGGTGAAATTCCCTCTTCTTCACAATTGCTGAAGCTATACTAGAGTGACCAGATACAAATGAAGCCAGGGCTCTTGCCGCTTTAACTGTTGTGATGAAGAGGGAATTTCACCAGGTGCTGCATGCATGACAATGACACCAGCTGAAATCCCCTTTACTATACAACAGTTAAAGATACAGGAGCCCTGTCCTCCTTTCCATATGGTCACCTGAGCAGGGGCACACAAAAGCAAGTGAGCATGCTGCTCACTACTTCTACTTTCAATTAACAACTCAGGAATGCCCCATTCCTGTGTTGTTCTGTGGTGTTTGAACCTGAAAACTCAGAGTTAACCAATAACAAACCATGGGCAATTGTTCATTAACTCTAGATTGTTTAACGCATGATGTCATGAAACAACCCAGGCCTAGGAATAGCCCAATTCATAGTTCTCGCAACACACCTTGAGCCCGCATAATCTCTGGAGCCTGGGAAAAAGGATGGGGACACTGGAGGAACCCCAGAGGCCCAGACTTGGTATCCAAGCCCCCCCCCCCCAATTGGGGCCTTAAAGGCCCTCTTAATGCAAGGTAGCCCTGATTGGCACAGGGAGGGGGGTACAGCAAAGCGTGCTTTCCAGGGTCTCCGGCTAGTGCACAATTTCCACAGGCCCCTGAAAGTACGCTTTGCTGAGAGCTTGGGAGGCTCGCACAACCTCCCTACCTCTTGGCAAAGGCTCGCATGCCCGGCTCCTGGAAGTGGGGCTGCATGAGCAGAGCTTGGCAAGGTTGCAGAAAGACCCCCCCCCCATGGGTTCTCTAAAGCCTACCAAAGGAACCTGGTGATTTGTTTATTTTCAGTTTGTCTGTAAGATCTTATTTGAAGGAGAAAAAACACGGGGCTGTCTTGACGAGGGCGCATTGGTACCTCGACCCCCCAAAAACCCTACACTTGCACTCCTTCGGGTTGTCTCCACCTAAGGAGTGAGTGCAGGATTTGCATGCGAGGAGAAGCAGCCCTCCCATGCACTGCTACCCATGCACCAGGGTGCCTGCGCCTCCTCACTTCCCTCCAGGTTTTTAAAACCTTTTTTGGTGGGCCAAGCATCCTTCGCCCACACTGGAGGAGGCACGGAGGTGGCCGTTCAGCTCACTGGCCCGCCCCCGCCCCCCTCTCCAGGCAATTGGTGACCAATCAGGGGTCATTCAGCTCGCTGGCCCGCCCCCCCTCCAGGCAATTGGTGACCAATCAGGGGCCACCCTCTGCCCGGACACACCTCCGATGATGGCAGATGCTGTCATCACCTCGCTGCAAGAAGAAAAAGTCAGGGTAGTCCCTAACTTTTTAATTTTGGATCTTTGGGGGATGGCTCTGCAATGGCTGCTAAGTCATACAAATTACCTAGTGGCTTTGCAGAGCCACCCTGGGGCTTTCCCCTCATCAAGACAAGGCCATGGTTCCAGCCATGAGACACTTCATGTGGTGATCTCTGCACATCAAACCTCACTTTAAAGTATAGGAGCTGCAGATTAAATTAGTTTGTTTCTGGTTCCCCAGTTAGGGCCATACTAAAGGGATTTTGAATGAGGTTTTGCATTTAAGAAATGCATGGTTTCTTTTTACATGCAAAGAGCTGTGTCTTGAGGGAGGGGAGTTTAACCCTCCCTACTGTCATGCTCTCATGGGGGAGGGAGATTATTTTTGTTAGGATCGTGAGGGATGGAGAGAATGGGTTAAGTTCTTCCTCCCCACAAAGCCTGATCGATACCTTGCTCTGACCCCGCTGCTGTGGCTACGTACAATTAGTTGCCCTACTTACAGAGGAGGGCAACCAGGATGATCAGGGGTCTGGAAACAAAGCCCTATGAAGAGAGACTGAAAGAACTGGGCATGTTTAGCCTGGAGAAGAGAAGATTGAGGGGAGACATGATAGCACTCTTCAAATACTTAAAAGGTTGTCACACAGAGGAGGGCCAGGATCTCTTCTCGATCCTCCCAGAGTGCAGGACACGGAATAACGGGCTCAAGTTAAAGGAAGCCAGATTCCGGCTGGACATCAGGAAAAACTTCCTAACTGTTAGAGCAGTGCGAAGGTGGAATCAGTTACCTAGGGAGGTTGTGGGCTCTCCCACACTAGAGGCATTCAAGAGGCAGCTGGACAACCATCTGTCAGGGATGCTTTAGGGTGGATTCCTGCATTGAGCAGGGGGTTGGACTCGATGGCCTTGTAGGCCCCTTCCAACTCTGCTATTCTATGATTCTATGAATCCAGGCAAACATTAAATGCAGCAGAATCCTTTGATGATCACGTTTAGTTTGGACCATACACTGAGAATATAAGTTAGACTCATGTCAGAACAGTGATGTGGGAGAAAGGGCAAAGCTATTCTTGGGAAAACTTTCCATGAGGCAGAAGTGCCTTATCACGTGTCCAGACTTGCCTTTCATAAGCACATTCAAGCACTGTGTGAACTACGGTGACCATTTTAAAAGGAGGACAGGGCTCCTGTATCTTTAACAGTTGCATAGAAAAGGGAATTTCAGCAGATGTTATTTGTATATATGGAGAACCTGGTGAAATTCCCTCTTCATCACAACAGTTAAAGCTGCAGGTGCTCTTCCCTCTTTTAAATCTGGTCACTCTAGTATAGCTCCTGTGGCTTTAACTGTGGTGATGAAGAGGGAATTTCACCAGGTTCTCCATATATACAAATGACACCTGCTGAAATTCCCTTTTCTATGCAACTGTTAAAGATACAGGAGCCCTGTCCTCCTTTTCATATGGTCACCCTATGTGAACAAGTAAGGGTGGTGTCAAACACTCTGGGTTTCTTTTGGTGCTTTAGCTGTCTGTAAGACTCCCAGTTTGGCCAGGCTGAAGTTGTACTCAGCGATGCAGCCACCTGTGTCTGTGTTACCTCGAGATATCTGTAGCTCAGTTAATTGGACTAAAAGGTCTCAGCCTTGCTCCTGTGAGGACTTTTAGCAATACGACCAGAGGCTTTGGAATGCTGTTCCACCTGGCTTGTGATGGACTAACAGATACTTCTAAACAACATTGGAGATTGTGATCTACTTCCATGATGTGAGAACCAATTGATGCCAGGTTTAGTTAAGATAGGGTGACCATATGAAAAGGAGGACAGGGCTCCTGTATCTTTAACAGTTGCATAGAAAAGGGAATTTTGGCAGCTGTCATTTGTATATGTGGAGAACCTGGTGAAATTCCCTCTTCATCACAACAGTTAAAGCTGCAGGAGCTATACTAGAGTGACCAGATTCAAAAGAGGGCAGGGCACCTGCAGCTTTAACTGTTGTGATGAAGAGGGAATTTCACCTGGTTCCCCATATATACAAATGACACCTGCTGAAATTTCCTTTTCAATACAACTGTTAAAGATACAGGAGCCCTGTCCTCCTTTTCATATGGTCACGCTACTTAAGGTATTCCCAAACATAGGATTGTGAGAATGCTGTCCCACCTCTGAACTAAAAGAGCTGAGGAAATCTACCCCTACTTGCTGTGTTTCAAAACATAAGACCATAAGAAGAGCCCTGCTGGAACAGACCGAAAAGCTCCATCACACCAGTGTAATAGTCTTCTGTCGAGTTGAATTGTATGCAAAAGGCTCAGATGATGCCGGCCATGTCCTGCAGTGTGGTTCTTCGCCTCCTTCTAGCAACGTATTTTGGCACGCAGAAATGCCGGTTCTTCCAGTAATGCAAATGCACCCCGCTCAATCAAAGGCCCAGAAAAACACTTTTTTCGTAAGCACAATGAGTACAAGAGTCAATGCCAACTGATAATGATCATCATTAGGTAACTGAGCACCTATGCATCAGGTATGCATACCCAATATGCAATCATATAAAGAAGAATCTGGAGATTTTTTCTCTCTCCAGCTATGTTCTGTACAATGTATTCTTGAAATAGGGTAGTTTCTTTATTGAGTACTTGCACCTGGCACACAGGTTCTCAATTATCTACTGGTAAATTGTTATGTTAGGGTGACCATATGAAAAGGAGGACAGGACTCCTGTATCTTTAAGAGTTGTATTGAAAAGGGAATTTCAGCAGGTGTCATTTGTATATATGGAGAACCTGGTGAAATTTCCTCTTCATCACACCAGTAAAAGTTGCAGGTGCCCTGCCCTCTTTTAAATCTGGTCACTCTAGTATAGCTTCTGCAGCTTTAGCTGTTGTGATGAAGAAAGAATTTTACTAGGTTATCCATATAGTCAAATGACACCTGCTGAAATTCCCTTTTTTATGCAACAGTTAAAGATACAGGAGCCCTGTCCTCCTTTTCATATGGTCAGCCTAGTTATGTTATCTATATCATGTTCATTGTGTTCTTATTTATATGAACTCTTCCTCGAAGCTCGTTTCACCATGTTAGCATACACGAACATATTTTTGTTTGATGGGAGGAAATGCACATTTTAAAAATGGGACCGTTTTTCCCAATGGAAAAATATGCGTTTTTTAAAATGTGCATTTTTCCTGACTGAAAATGCCCCCATTGGCTAAAGCATGAAAATGAAGATTCTGGAGGGATTTGCACAAAATGCACATTTTCAGAGGTGCACATTTGCACAAGTGCATGCTTTTGAATACGAACATAAGTTTGGGAAATTGCAAAAATTCATTGGAGTGTTGCAAAACATAAATGTTATTGTATTTAATTGGTTAAAGGTTAAACCAATTGACTTTTTTATTATATATTGTGTATACGTATTATACACAATCTTGTGATAGCCCTACTAGTTTTGTATAAGCTAATGTATGCTCTGCCCTACATCTGACGTTGCAGGTTTGGTTGCAGAAGAGCAGGGGTGGGATTTGTATGGGATCTTTATCCTACTTTGTGCAGTCAACAGATCGCTTGTCTGTGTAGGAGCTTCCCACAGTGCTGCCTCAAACAGCCTTAACTACACTGGAGGACAGAGAAATTGAGAAAGGAGGCTTTATGCAACATTCCCCAGGGGCAATTCTAGTTGTGTCGGAACCCTCTTGTTCCACAAGGTGGTGCTGTGGTACAATGCATGAATCCTAAATGTGGATTGAGAGGTGTAGAAAAATGTGGATTGAGAGGTGTAGAGCCTGCTAGAGACCTGCTCCCAAAAGTAGATGTCCTGCCTCAGGATGGAACCAGACACTCACTGGTGGCAGCAGCAGCAGCAGCAGCAATATACTAATAAATAATAGTGATAAATAATAATAATAAATAAATGGAAACTCATAACTTATGAGTTGCCCTATGTCCAAAACTCTCCACATGACATACACAATAAAAACAAATATGACAAAATCAACAATAAAGCTCATTAAAACAACTTTTTAAAATCTTTCTTCTAATGATCTGTCTTTATAGGCAGGTTACTATGTGCTGCCTGTAATTCCATGGGCAAAAGCCACCCTCACCCGCCCCCCTTCCGAGATAACTGCGAGCACATCCTTTGCTTGCAGAAGGTCCCAGGTTCAATCCCTTTCTAAATCATTTTTTTAATTGCAAATTTCAACAATACAAAGCAAAGCAATACAATAAAAGAAAAGAGAAAGAGAAAGAGAGAGAGAGAAAGTATGTCGACATGATTGAATGTATTGATTAAGGTTAATGCACATTGAGTGTATATGTGTGTGTACACACACACACATACAGCTTTCTAGAAAATAAAAGAAATTATATATAAACTTCAACAGGCAGACCAAATATCTATATATGTATCCATTCAGAAGTGGTGCCTATATCCTGGCAGCTACAGTTAAAATGGATTGGGTACATACTGGAGGCTGGTGGCTCTGATTTAGGTGGGGCTGTGAATCCATTCTGGGTTTTAGTCAGAACCAGCCAGATTGCTAAAGGGGCCACCCAAGATGCTGAAAATTGCCCCCCAAATAGGTTCAGTGCCTTGCATAGCTCCTTTCAAGTTCTGGCTGGTTCTGACTAACCAGCCTCCAGCCTCCACTGATAGCGATGCTAAAGAGACCCTGGAGAGATGTTGCCAGGCAGGTATACAAGACTACTCAGTCATCTGACCTGAGTTGCTTCCAGATGGAAGGTTCCTAGTCTACAAAAATATTGCTTTTCTGCTGAAAGCTACAAGTGGGATTGCACTGACCATCCAGAGTTCTGGGCTTCAAGCACTTTTGGGTGTACAGTATGTGCCTCTTGCTATGTTCCATCCACAACACAACCTACTGGGCAGTGCTACCCCTTCCCCTTCCCCTTCCCCCACCCCTCAGGGTTGGCACCTACCCCTTCTCCCAACATTTTGAAGTAGGTGCTTTTCAGTGCCATTTCAGCAATCTATTGTGCCCACGCTCATGTGTCGTGTGTTTGTACAGTTTTTCAAACAGTGCAATTGCAAACATTTAAAGAAGTTGATTTTAAAAGGGTGTCTGCATCAGAGTGTTAAAGGACTGCAGCTAAGCTTACTTCCAAGTAACGATGGTTAGGGATGGAGTGGCAGATCCCAACAGTTTTGCCTGAGAATGCTGTATCTCTAGTTCTGTCAATTTCACAACAGCATCTGATCAAATAACCCAGTCTAGTCAGTTTCACAACTCAGCTGGAGAACTGACCAGCTTGGTTTTCCCTGCTTGTTGATTGTGCTAAATGTGCTTACCCATGGGATATGTGGTGGCAGGACATGAAATGGCTCTGAAACCAGAAATGCATGACAAGCAATGGAGAAAAGAGGGACATCTCCTACATATCATACGACTTCTTCAAGGAAACCACTTCTGTTGTGCCTCAGTAATGCATTTCCCTATTCACACATGCAAAGAGATTGATTGCTCTTCTGCTCTTCTCCTCCTCAACAGATTTTCTACTGTAAGAAAAGAGATGGAAGACTTAGAGGATCATCAGACAGGGGGAAATCGTGTTTCCTTACCAATGCTTTGCCTCCTGCTTCTGTCCCACAATAGGGACTAACAACTTTCTTTCTTCTCATGGGGAAGAAAGAGGAAGCAAGCAATGACCACATGGCCCATTCAGTGGGCATTTTTATCATGCAGCTTCTCCTGCACACAGCAGGAAATGGTGGCAAGTATCATTATAGCCAAAAATTTGGGTTTTCTGGGTCTTATTTTGTGATGGGAAAAGAGCAGAAAGAAGAGGAGACGCATGGGAGGATCGCTGCATCATCAAAACATCCCGTGAAGAACCGTGAGTGGCCAGTCACAAGCATGTGATAAAACGCTCATTTGAAGAAGATCATAGTGGGGAACCATGGGATGATTATAACTGGCTTAGGACATCATCGGGAGTTCCTCTAGAATTGCTGAAGGAGGCATGATGATTGCATAATAAGAGTGCAATTCTATGCATTTTTAGCCAGAAAAAGGCCCTACAACTCCTGGCATTCCCCAGCCTAAACATGCATACGATTGCGCCCTAAAAGCCCAATCCGGAAGCAGTCTTGGTCCAGATCTAAACCAAGCAAGATAAAACACTTTGAAAACATTTTGAAAACTGTATATGGAGTGTGTCATGGGCTCCAACAGTTGTCAAAGCTGTTATGCACAGCAGTAGTGTAGACCCTGGCTCAGTATGCGGCAGCTTGTTATGTTCCTGGTGTATGTATTCACAATTCCCCATCTTTATTTTCTAGTTCCCACAAAAAACAGATGAGATGGAAAACTTGTTTCTGGATTGTAGCACTTCAGATTGCAGGTGGGAGAGTTTCCCCAGCTCAATGCGGAACGGTCTCCCCATTTACGGACTTTCAGGTGAAAGAGTTCTCTCCTGGCTTGCATTGTTGGCATGTGCGTGGGGGCTGCTGCTTCAGCATGCAAGCACATTCTTACACTGCTGCATGGGAATTGTAGAGTGAGCTGGGGAAAGCAGCACATTGGCTATGCAAGCAAGCAATGCTCCTTTTTATCACATACGGAGAGGCACATACCAGCAGCTGCAGTGGCAGCAGTGGTGCTCTCATGTGAGATTAGTTCATGTAGTTCATGTGCATGTGCCTTGCAGGTGACTTTTTCCAACTTAGAATGGCAGCCAAATTTTCCACAGCAAGGAATCATTTTGTGAATTACATGCCTACTTATAAAGTCCATGTTAGTTGCACAGATATAAATCAACATTTCATTGAGAGTCAAGGAGTTAAGAATAAAGAACCGTTAAGCACGTGACTATTGAGAAGCTACTTTGCAGGTATAGAATCTCAAACTTATGTTCTCCATTGAGGAACATTCTTTTGTGGGAAATTCTCTGCCTGAGCATTACAACAAGAATCTATCTATATCTATCTATCTATCTATCTATCTATCTATCTATCTATCTATCTTCTAAAGTGGTTTATTTTCATCCATGGGAGGGCAGTACCAATGCACTGTTCATACAGAAATAGAAGTCACTGGGATTCCTGCTTCAGATGTTACAGCACTCCAGATGTTACAGCACTTGCTAGGATGCCCATGTGTCCTACTTTATAGATGAGGGTCCTCTCTTTGAAGGGATGCCCAGTCCAGGACTGGTTTTAAAATAAAGAACCGCAAGAAGGGAGAGCAGCTGAGCCCTTGAAGTTGCCTATCAACACTTAGTACCTAGATAGCAGATGTTTACACTCTTCCCGATGATGGTGAGATATACTGTATTTCTATTTAAATTATAATAATTTCTAAATTTGCACATAAGTACATGCAAATTTTATGCAAATTGATTTCCTCTTTTTTGTGTGTGGCCTGGGAGGGTGTGTGTGATGCATTTTTTTTTTATTTTGGGGCCATGTGTAAGTGACCACCCTACTTGTTGCTATGGAGAATAAAAATCATCAGTAGCAGCTTTACACATTTTTGCACCAGAAATCAAATGTCAAAATGACATCTGTTTTGAAGCATGAAAACTAATCTGCTACCTAAAAGAACTGCTTGATTTTGCTTGCTTCATAATAAGTCTGGCTCTGCAAACTATACTTTTTGTGGCTTTGGTGTTTGTTTCTTTTCTATGTCTTCAACATATAGCTTGTTGTTGTTGTTTTTATGCCCAACAGGCCTTCAAACCTGTTTACAGTCACTAGTACACAAAAAGGTCTAAAATAATTGAAAACAACATCAAACAATATGAAATGTTATTTAAATAGTAAAATAATGAAAAAACACAGCAAAACAACTCCATGGTAAACCAGCACTCATTTATGTTCATCAATATAAATTGATAGAAGTCCTGTGTCTAAAAAAACCTTCTAAAACAAAAACTTTCTTCGTTTAGTTCTTGTGGGGCTGATCCACCTCTGCTGGTTCTATTGCGCTCACGAGACCCACCACTTGCACAATGGGGATTTTTGCACTTCTAAAAATATTCTCAGAAACTAGCAGAAATGCTTGATTGGGACAGGTCAGCAAAGCCCTCTTCTGGGGGCTCCACTGACCTACACCATTCCGGAAAGAAGCATTTTAGCATGGCACAATAGGATACTATCCATTCCCTCCATAGAAAATTAGGTCTTAAGGAGAAGGGCCCTAGAATAACAGTCCATCTGGCATGGTTATTCTATGTTTAGGAATTTTATTTTATTTTTAAAGGGAGGAGCATTCCATCATATGAGGCTCCATTGCAGACTGAAGTGCTACACTACAGCCCAAACCCAGGTGTGCTGCCTCAGTGAGAACTAGGCCTTCAGGGGAGTGACAAAGGTCAACTGTAGGGTGACCTATGAAAAGGAGGATGGGGCTCCTGTGTCTTTAACAGTTGTATAGAAAAGGGAATTTCAGCAGGTGTCATTTGTATGCATGCAGCAACTGGTGAAATTCCCTTTTCATCACAACAGTTAAAGCTGCAGTCCCACCCTCTTTTGTATCTGGTCAAGAGGGCAGGGTTCCTGCAGCTTTAACTGTTGTGATGAAGAGGGAGTTTCATCAGGTGCTGCATGCATATAACTGACACTTGCGGAAATTCCATTTCCTATACAACTGTTAAAGATACAGGAGCCCTGTCCTCCTTTCCATAGGGTCACCCTATCAGCCTTCCCCAATCCAGTGCCCTCCATATTTATTTATTTATTTATTTATTTATTTATTTATTACATTTTTATACCGCCCAATAGCCGAAGCTCTCTGGGCGGTTCACAAAAATTAAAACCACAGTAAAACACCCAACAGGTTAAAACGCAATTATGAAATACAATATAAAAAGCGCAACCAGGATAAAACCACACAGCAAAGTTGATATAAGATTAAAATACAGAGTTAAAACAGTAAAATTTAAATTTAAGTTAAAATTAAGTGTTAAAATACTGAGTGAATAAAAAGGTCTTCAGCTGGCGACGAAAGCAGTACAGTGTAGGCGCCAGGCGGACCTCTCTGGGGAGCTCGTTCCACAACCGGGGTGCCACAGCGGAGAAAGCCCTCCTCCTAGTAGCCACCTGCCTCACTTCCTTTGGCAGGGGCTCACGGAGAAGGGCCCCTGTAGATGATCTTAAGGTCCGGGTAGGTACATATGGGAGGAGGCGTTCCTTCAGATAACCTGGCCCCAAACCGTTTAGGGCTTTAAATGTCAATACCAGCACTTTGAATTGGGCCCGGACCTGGACTGGCAGCCAATGAAGTTGTAAAAGGACTGGCGTAATGTGATCTCGCCGGCCAGTCCCTGTTAATAACCTTGCTGCCCTGTTTTGCACCAGTTGAAGTTTCCGGACCGTTTTCAAAGGCAGCCCCACGTATAACGCATTGCAGTAATCCAAACGAGAGGTTATCAGAGCATGGATAACTGTAGCTAAGCTATCTCTGTCCAGATAAGGGCGCAGCTGGTATATCAGCCTGAGCTGATAAAAGGTGCTCTTTGCCACTGAGTTCACCTGTGCCTCAAGTGACAGTTCTGGATCCAAGAGCACCCCCAAACTACGGACCCGATCCTTTAGGGGGAGTGCAACCCCGTCCAGGACAGGGCAAACATCACCTCGCCGGACAGAAGAACCACCCGCTAACAGTACCTCCGTCTTGTCTGGATTGAGTTTCAGTTTATTAGCCCTCATCCAGTCCATTACCGTGCCCAGGCACTGGTTCAGAACAGCCACTGCCTCACCTGGGTTTGATGAAAAGGAAATGTAGAGCTGGGTGTCATCCGCATATTGATGACACCTCAGTCCACATCTCCGGATAACCTCCCCCAGCGGCTTCATGTATATGTTAAACAGCATGGGGGATAAGATAGAGCCCTGTGGAACCCCGTGGCTTAGGTGCCACGGCACAGAGCAATAATCCCCCAGCACCACCTTCTGGAATCGGCCATCCAAGTAGGAGCGGAACCACTGCAATGCAGTACCTCCAACTCCCAGCTCAGACAATCTATCCAGAAGGATACCATGGTCGATGGTATCGAAGGCCGCTGAGAGGTCTAGGAGAACCAACAGGGTCGCACTCCCCCTGTCTCTCTCCCGACAGAGGTCATCCCACAGGGCGACCAAGGCAGTTTCCGTTCCAAAACCAGGCCTGAAACCCGATTGAAATGGATCTAGATAATCCGTTTCATTCAAGAGTGCCTGGAGTTGTCCTGCAACCACCCGCTCAAGCACCTTGCCCAGGAAAGGGATATTAGCCACCGGCCTGTAGTTGTTAACATCTTCCGGGTCCAGATTAGGCTTCTTCAGGAGTGGTCTAATTGCCGCCTCTTTTAAAGAGGCCGGCACCACTCCCTCTCTCAAGGAGGCATTTACAACCTCCTGGACCCAGCCATATGTGCTGGACTTCCACCCCATCATCCTCAGCAAAGATGGAATACAAAGACAAATGGACCCTGTTGTCTGGCGATTATGGAGGTTGTAATCCAAGATATCTGGAAGGCACCGGGCTGGGGAGGCTGGCCTAGATGAGGTCAGAGAAACCCAGCTTCTATTTCTCCGAGAAATAACCACTAGAGGGAGACAGAGAACAGCAGATTTTATATGTTGCAGATCTATCTCACCCCCTACTTGGCAACTGTATTCCCTTTGGTTCCGTTTGTAATAAAGAGTGCTAGCTCACAGAAAGTGGTGTGTGTGTTTGTGTGTGTGAGAGAGAGCGAGTGAGAGCGAGAGCGAGAGCGAGAGAGAGCGTGTGAGAGCGAGAGAGCGCTAACACCCCAGGACCATGGCAGGCTGCAGCTGCTACTCTGTGGATTTAAGGCTGTTCAACAGCACCGGCTAGTGACCTCCTGCCAGAAATACCTCAAATTATTGTCCTCAGGCTTCTGTTTCTCTTTTGGTGTTGCTCAGGCGGACAAGAGAAGCCCTGAAACAATGTTCTGAGTTCTATCATCCACCCTTGATTTTGTTTTGTTGTTTTAGTCTCGTTCCTCATTGATATTCAGGGGCAAAATGCGGAGAAAGGAAGGGGAATCCTGCACTGCAGCCATCCCGCTTCGTTCTGACATGGATGAAGAAGAGAAAAGGCCAACGACAAGGCCCAGAGGCTGAAGCAAATCGAGCCTTGGCCTTCTCATCGGGAGATCCTGGCAGTGATGAGGCCCAGTCCCCAGAGAGTTCTGCGTCTCCCTTTCAAGTGGGCTGCTGGACTGACGATTACGTTTTGAAGTGCCTACAAGCAATTATCAAAGAGAAGGCGTTTTCCAAGAAAGCTGAAGGGCGGCGTGCCTAATCGCAGAGCAACCGCTGCTCCCAGCCAGTGGGCCTGGCCCCTTGACCCTGTGCTCTGTAGCCAAGTCCCAGCCCAGAACTGTCCGGCCTGGTGGAGAATCGCAAGCCGCCGGCCGCGGGGAAGAATTTCTCTGCATCCTACACAGACTTTCTAACTCATTCTTTTTTAAAGCCCTCTGGGGGGAAAAGTGAATTTGCGGAGCCAACGAGGCAGCGGCGTTCCTGCCCCTGTTGCACATGGCTGCTTGCCTTCAGCCCTAAGCAAACCTGATTTTTATCTCCGTCTCCAGTCAGAGTTGGCCGCCTTCCCTCGCTAGATGCCTCCTACGCAGGCGAGGCGTGTAACTGTAAAACACAATCAGGGACAGAAGGAAGCTGGGCGGGTGGTTTGCAAGTTCGGCTGCCTGAAAGAAGAGGCCAAAGAGGCCGCCACCGCCGCTGCCGCTGCAGGACTCCCCGCAAAATGTTCCATTCGGTCTGTGAGAAGATGGCCGCTGGAGCTGAATTGTCCAGGAGTGCAGCAGGAAGAGCTCGCCCAGCAGGGCCCAACTGAGCCTCAACCACGTCTCTCTCCTGGCTGGTTGCTGGGCTGCTGCCATTTGCCTCTGCAGCCTGTCCCTGGCATGTCTGGTCGTTTGAAGAGGAAAAATGATGATTCGCTTCATGGGAGAATAACGGTTCGAGCCTCAAAACATGCCCGTTTGAAATGCAAAAAAAAAAAAAGCATCATCATGAGCCACACTTATGCCTGAAAATGAGGTGCAAGTTTAACGGAGTGATGGCGAATTGGGTGGTATAGAAATGAAAAGATATAAATAAATATACACGGGTGGAAAGAGCCCAGCGGAGAGATACCTGCATGCCCAGCCTGTGACACCAAAGTGACTTGCCCCTATAACAACACACTCCTGTGCTTAGGGCAAAAAGTGTTGCTCAAACCCAGTTCAAAAGAGGGCCAGGCCAATGAACCTCCCACTTTCTGATCCTGGGTGCTTCCAGTTGGAGGACTCCTAGCGTTGCCAATTGCAAAGCATGTGCAGCTCTTCCATCTTTTTCTCCTTGACTGGTCTTCTGTAGGAAGAAAAAGATGAAAGAAGCGATAGGAAAACACGGGAGGATTGCAAGTGGAAGGCAACATTGTCTGGGCTCCCTGGAAAATTGCACGGTGAAAAGGCCTTGTCTGGAAGCACCCAGTGGCCCTGTTCAGAAGACACCTTAAACCATGGCTTTAACCATAGTGGTTAAGGCTTTTTGCCTTAAGCACCATGGTTAAAGCCATGGTTTAAGGTGTCTTCTGAACAGGGCCAGAGTCTGCATCCACTGTTTCAGGCAGATGAACGCCAATACTGCAAGGCAGCAACAGGCCATTCCAGTTACAGGGGGGTCACTTCCAGCTCCCAAAGTCTGACATGTTAGGACGCCCTTGGTAAATACTTGATGCCTTGGCCATCCTCTTTAATATTACTTTGAATTCCCGAGGATTGTAAAATGGCCACAACACAGTTATCTGTGGGCTGACAGTCCCTTGGAGGAGTTTCTGAAACACCTACGTTCCTCCTCTTTTGCAGGTGTGTCTGTGGCTCCACAGGCCCATCAACAGATGGGATGGGATGGGAAGAGACGTGTGTGACTCCTCCTCTTCCTGGATTCGCACAGGGAAGGTGGCACCAGCTTTTCAGCCTGTTGCATCCATCCAGATTGCCTCTGTGCGAACGGCTGGGTGCAAGGAAGCCCTGAGAACGAAATGGAGCTAAAGAAACAGGCTAAAGAAAGCAGGGCCAATGTCAAGGGTAGGCAAGGTTGCCGAGGGCCCACGTCCTAGCAGGACCCCACTGACAAGATCCCCCTGGAGTTTAGTCCTATATATGTACGTTCCCCCATTCCCGTTTTCACAATGTATTTTCTGTTCTATTTTTTTAATATTCACAATAAAAGGGGGTTTAAGTTGTTGCTCCTCCTCCTCCTCTTCACCATTGCAACTTGCTTGTTTACCTGCCTCTTACTCTTGCCCAGACAACAGTGGTGGTGAGAAGGAGGAAACAATGGATCCCACTGTCTGCTTGCTCCCTGGCTCTCTGCCTGTCAAGCAAGCAAGTGGTGACAATGATGATGATGAGAAAGACGATGAGGAGCAAAAGCAGCTGGTGAGAAGGTAGGCTCACTGAGGGAGGAGGAGGCCCATTGATGGGGTCTTGCCCAAAGGCACTGGAGCCACCAATGAAAGGAAGAAAAGAAGATGATGGAGAGATGGGATGCAGCAAGAGAGAGTCACACACACACACACACACACACACACACACACATGCACAAAATGTCCGTAAGAGAGTGCTGGAGCTAGCATTAGGCAGAGTGAGGCAGCTGCCATGGAGAGATGATTTGGGGTGTCATGGAAAGGCAGCACTTTCATACTTTTACATTGTTGTTGTTGTTGAGTAGTAGTAGTAGTAGTAGTAGTATTTTTACTGCCAAGAAGAGGTGCTTGTGAGATTTTCTGCCTTAGGGGCCAAAATAACTTTGCTGGCTTTGGGTATTGTGCACCTTGACTTGGGGTGGGGGGAAAGATGCCATTTGTTGTTCTGCCTCAGAGAGCAAAATGTCTCAGGCCAGCTCTGGGGAATGAGGGCTGGCTAATAGAAATGGGTGTTCTGCAAAGAGACTGGTAAAGGAAACCAGGCGTGCTTGGGTCACAGCAAGAAAGGGGAATTAACAGAAGAGGCTACAAAGAAAGCAGTG
This sequence comes from Elgaria multicarinata webbii, assembly GCF_023053635.1. Taxonomy (NCBI): domain Eukaryota; kingdom Metazoa; phylum Chordata; class Lepidosauria; order Squamata; family Anguidae; genus Elgaria; species Elgaria multicarinata. Next base: position 75,996,552 of record NC_086172.1, on the reverse strand, counting down.
GGCTAAGAAGGCTGTCGTGGCAAAAATGCCTGCCCCCTGTAAAGGTAACAGGGCAACTCTCTTGAAATAATAAAATAAAAAATTGTCCATGGTTATTGGAAGTGTGCACCCCTAATCTCTACAGTGACCTGATTCGCCTGTGCTTTCCCACTATGCTGGGGTTTTCTTAAATATTATGACATCATGCCCCCCTTTGAAATTTATTAAGCGTTTTTCTGCATGAGGCTGTTAATCCGCTGTATCTGCTTTTGGATTTGTCACAGAAATGAGATCCAAGCACTGCACAAGAGCATTTCCTTTCCTCCTTTTCCACTACTTAATCTCTAGGTGGCACTGTGGCATAGCGGAATAGTACTATTACACAAGTAGAAAAGGCATTGTCTTCAAACATCTGAAAGGCTGGACTGGAAGATCTTCAGGGTCCCTTCCAACTCCATCATGTTCTCTGTGTGTGAGTCCCTGGCCATCCAAAGTGGTATGCTTTGATTTGCATTTCCACCAGCCTGCCAGAGTAATAATCCAAAAATAATACTGAGCAGTGACTGGCAGGGCATTTTGATCAAATTATAAATTATCTCACACTTAGGAGATACAGCTGCCTTCTCCCATAAAACCCCCAAAAGGCACTTTTAATTAGGTTTTGCAATCTCTGTGTGTATTTAAATTCTATCAAACAGTTGGTTGTAAGCCAGATTAATCCAATACTCTAAAAAAGAAAAGAAACCCTTTGCACATTTGACACAGCCTTATGCAACGTCCCTCCATCCCACCACAAACTCGTAGACTGCAGCTTAAAAAAATAAAACACAGGGTGGGGTGGTGGAGAGACAAGCGTTCTTCTTTCAAGGAAGGTACGGCTGATAGGATGGGCTTGTCTGGTGGAAGAGCCTCTCAAGAACACGGGGGAGCAGGGAGCCTCCTACAATGATCTGCGGACAGGCCTTGGCTCAGCTACCGGCCCCCCTCCTGCTGGCAGCTCATCTGCCTGTCTGGGCCGGCAGGACATGAAAGGGCCTCCCGCTTGTCGATAAGCTCCCAGCTGCAGAGGCCCCGAGGTGGCTGGGTCCAGGCTGCACAGCCCGCCCTGCTGCAGTCGGTGCATCAGTGGTGGCTCCTGAAAAGGGAGATTATGTGGGGCCTTTGCGCTCCGAAATGTTTGCGCCATAGCACCTGGGGGTGTAGATTAGGCCTCCTCCGCTTGGCTCTGCCTCAGTCTGCCTCTCGCAGCAGGGGTGGGAAGGATTGTGCAAGTGCGAAAAGAGCTGCCAGTGTCAGCAGCAATTGACCTGAGGGTGAGCTGGTGGTGACTTGAACTCGGGACCTCACTTTGAAATGGAGGCATTGCTTCACAGCAGCGTTATCTGAAGCCAAACCTTTTATGTTGAGGCTCGACAAGACAGTCCTATTGTCTGATTAGACTTCAGGCCAAGGGAAGCACACGCCTTCCCGGCCCAACTCAGCTCAGACATGGCCTCCCTGTAAGCAGATAACATTAGGGAAATAATGTCTGCCAAACACTAGAATCTCAACAGTTGTCTCAAGCAGGTTTCCCCAACCTCGCAGTTGCTTCCACATGCCCTGGACTACACACCCCATCATCCACAGCCAACAACTATGCTGGCTGGGGGTGATAGGCGTTATACCCCAACCTATCTGGAGGGTGCCATGTTGTGGGGAGGCTGCTTTAAAGCTGTCATAGCCTGGGCCCCAGGTGGAACAATATGACAATAAGTTTCAAAAGGCTGCATTATAAGAACTTAAGAGGAGCCAAGCTAGGTCAGGCCCAGGGCCCATCCAGTCCAGCGTTCTGTTCACACAGTGGCCAACCAGATGCTGACCAGCAACCCAGAAGCAGGATGCAAGTGCAATAGCATCCTCCCACCCATGTTCCCCAGCAATTGGTGGACATAGGCAAGCTGCCTCTGCTATTGGAGAGGCAGTAAGCCTGTTATGTTTCATTGTAAGGCCCACACAGGGCTGGCATATGGCATTTTGCTGCATGAGGCACAGCAGAAAGGATGCTCTCCCCCAAGTCAAGGTGCACAATACCCTACAAGACAAGCTGAGTTACTTCAGCACTTAAGCAGCCCATGGCTCTGCAAGCAGAAAACCCCATAACTGCCCCTTCCCTGGCAGTAAAAAACCCACAGCAATAATGAAGTAAATAACTAGCCATTTGCTGCCGTTTTATGACACCCAAAGTCAGCCTCTTCATGCTGCCTCTTCACTATGCCTAATGGTGCAGCTGGCCCTGTGCCCCATTGCTATGTATTGCAGAAATGCCCCTCGTGTCATGCTACAGGCCCTGCCCAGTGTAGATCTCGTAGCACCTACAACAGTTGTGGCCATGATAATAGTAGTGTAGTTAAGAAGCTGAGCAATGAATTAGGAAGGAAGTCCCTGGTTCAAATTTTGCCTGTGCTGTGAACTCATGAGGTAGCCTTAGACAAGACTCTCTCTTAAGCCTCAGCTTTTTTGCAAGGGTGGCAGGGTTATGTATGTACATGAAGTGATTTGAACAGTCTAAAATGGGCTTCATTAGCCATATTATTAAAGTGTGCAGGCTACTTCTGATTTTAGTCCCACAAGGCGCAGGGATGCAGGAAGAAACTGTGATTAGCCACAGAAAATGGTGCTTAAATGATTGTGAGAGTGCAAACGGGTTATGAAGACCATTATTAGGGGAGAAAAGATAAATGTTGCCGTTTGTGTCATTTATAGAACTGTGTAGGCTATGCTTTCATTCATGCTAACACTTGACTATGCATCTATTCTAGTCATCAGGACCATCCCAAGGTATTTTGGTATGGGGGTGGGGAACCAAATGGTGCTCCCAGTGGTAATCATCTCTCTATAAAAAATGGTAAGGCAATGCGTGGCAATGAGGTTCTTAGCAATGACACACTGGAGGTTACGAGCTATGAGAAGAACTTCATACGCTGGAGGTTCTGAGCTATGAGAAGAACTTTGTGTGGCTAACCAACACAATATATAAATACAGCTGGGAGAGGGTGGAGCCCAGAGAGGAGGCCGGGTGGCTTGCGAGCATGCATGCAGGCCTCAGGTAAGTGCTGCGGGTAGGCAGGCAGGGAGCAAGGAGGGGGAGAAGAGGCTAGGAGGGAACAGGGGGAGTCCAATGGATTCCCAGTCAGCCTTACATTTGGCTTTTCTGGGCACCCACAGAAAAGCCAGCAAAGTATGATACTGAGTGATAAAGTCCTGGCATGCAAATAGTCTGCGCAAGTCAAGCGTCTTTTTATAAACACAACCAGGAACTAATTTGCTGCCCTTTAATGGTTCCCAAATTTTGTCTAACCCTCCTGTACTGTGATCCATTGACAACTTGCAGTGAAGTGAGATGAAGGGTGGGGGAGGAAGAAAGGGTGGATATGATGCTTGGAGCTGCTCCATCAGACTATTTATCCTGGCTACTCAAGAAAGGCTCGGAGTAATACAGGTGTGTCAGATCTCTTTCAGCCTGAAAGCCCAATTCAATTTTGAGGTAGCTCTCAGGGGCCGTGTTCCAGTGGTGGGCGGGACCAAAACCAAAAGGGGGTGGGGCCAAAAGTTTTAAAAAAACACATACCAGCGTATCTTACTTAAAGCTCACACTGCCAGTAAACAAGCCTTAGGAGAAGCATTTTGATATTTTCGAACAATGAAAAAACTGCATAAAAGCCAGGAAATTAAAAACAAACAAACAAAAAACCTAATCTGCTCTCAGGGGAATGAAGCATGGCCATTTCAGGAACTACGGAGGGCCAGGTTTTGCCCCCCAGGAGGGTTAATTTTGGCACCTGGGACTGAGGATCTCCATCCCCGGGATAGAAGGTTCTGGAACCGTTGGGACTGGCCAATACTGAGGGAGACGGGAATTTGTCAGCTCCTACCCCTCAAGGTGGTTGTTGGTTAGGGAGTATGATTGTGACCTCATTCCTTAAGTATGGTGGTAGGAAGGGTCTGCCTCTTCCCGAACCACATGCTTAGCAAATATACACCAGGAATTGCATCTAAACTGGGAAGAAGCGCAAGAAAACACACAAGTGGCTGAGGAACATGGGCGGGAGGGTGCCATTTCCTGCTGTGTTGGTCCCTGGTCTACAGTTGGCTGGCCACTGTGTGAACAGAATGCCGGACTAAGTGGAACCTCAGTCTGATCCAGCATCAGGGCCCTTCTTATGTTCTTAGCTATAAGACAGCACAAAAGGCCTCTGAGGATAGATCTTTTGACAGACCACAGCAGCCGAGGAGGCTGGGAGCTGAGAAGGGTATTTGTACATGGTAGAGTCTCTTCCCCCTTGTAGCTGGCATCTGATTAACAAGTCTTCCATTCTGCCTTATAACCAAAGAGTGCAGAGATGTCAGAGGTCTTATGCCCTTCACGATTCTAGGTAGCGAAACATGGCCTCCCCAACCTGCTGTCCTCCACATATTTTGGACTGCAACTCCCATAATCCCTAACTATTGGCTGTACTGGCTGGTGTTGATGGGAGTTGTAGTCCAAAATATCCAGAGGGTCCCAGGATGGGGAAGGTTGCAGTGTGTATAAAGTGGGCCTTCGGGAGTGGTGGATATCTGCACAACCTTTTCCCTTTGGAAAATCTTCCAGTACCTTCCTCTGATTTCAGGAGGGTTTTGTAACAGGTGTGTGTGTGTGTATTGCAGTTGCCCCCAGTCTGGTCCCCTCCAAATGTTGGACACAACTCCCAGCATTCATGACCATTGGCCATGCTGCCTGGGGCTGAAAGGTTTTGAAGTCCGAACTATCAGGAGGGCACCAGGTTTTGGAAGGCTGGAGCTCTACATTCCTGGGACTTTCCTCTCCCATCTAAAGTATGTAGAGGAAGATGGGAAGCCCCCCACCCCGCCCTACAACACTTCCTCATCTTGGTCCAAGAGCATGCAGCCAAAGGCGGTCATTGAGAGGGCTGAAAGCGCAAAGAGAAATCACGGCACTGATTTTTCGCAGCATATAGTCTTGTGAGTCTAGTTGAGGGTGCTAAAAGAGAGAGAGAGAGAGAGAGAGAGAGGCCTTGGCTGAAGCATGATCACAAGCGGCTCACTCACAGCCAATTGACTTTTAATGAATCCCTAGCTAACGGGTCTGGAGGAGCTCAGCACCACTCAAGGAGGTCAGAATGGCTAGCCAGGTCTCTAACCCCAGGGGCTGGGAATGGTGAGCGCAGTCCAAAATTAGACACGGACCAGCTGTGCCCAACCTGGTGCCCCCCTCTGTGCTGGCTGGGGAGCATGGGAGTTGTGGTCCCACACGTCGGGAAGACGCCATGTTGGGGAAGGCTGAACGAGCCAATTCCGGCGGTTCCTTGCTGAGGCTGGCCGCGTGTGGCTGGGCCGGGCCGGTTCTGGCAAATTCTGCGGGCTCCGTCAGGACAATACGCGGCCTCGACAGGGCGGTGGAAGATCCGAGGTTGCTACCTTCTCTGCCGAGGCTTTTGTTATTCTAATCAGATCATCCTCTCCGCCCTGCCGTGAGGTCGCAACCCCGTGCTGATGACATCACAGCGTGCTGCTATGGAGACGGCTGGGATGTCACAAACATGCCTCGATGACCTCACTGCAGGAGCTGAGCCCACCGGCATTCAATCACCGGCGGGCCTGGGTAATCAAGGCATGGCGGAGCCATGGGAAAGTATGCGGCTGCTGAGCGGCCGGCTGTTTGACTTGGAGACAGACGAGCGTTCCCCGCAGCGGGATCGGCCATTTCCGTCCCTCCCTTGGTCCGCGGAGCGGCGGGGAAGCAGGGCGATCCTCTGTCAACACACAGCACAGCCTCCGCGAGCCAGGCGGGGGCCGAGGCCGAGGCTGCCAAGCCCGAGGACGAAGACGAGGGCGGCCGGGCGGGGCGGGCGGCCTGCTCCGCACAGCCCGCGCGGAAGGGGCGCGCCACGGGCGACAGGTGGCACTGTCTGTCCCCTTGAAGTCGGCGCGGCCCCGCGCGGCCCTGGCCTGCTGGCTGCTAGAGGGCGCAGTGCGCTAGCAAGCAGAGCCGGGCGGAGGCCTTCCCTTCGCTTCCCCCTGGTGGGGGGTCCCAGCCTGCCGGGGCCCTCAGAGGAGCAACAGCCGCGGATTCGGGTCTTTGGGGAAGTTTGTTTTCCGCAGCGGTCCAGTGGATCGCACGGAAGATCTGGATTCAAATGCCTCATCCCCACCAGCACTTAGGCGAAAAGTGGGAGTCTTCTGACCCCGAGGGTTACTCGTTACAAGTGCTTCGTTTCCAGAGAAAAGATGTCCCGGGAGGTCAAGTGTCTGTCTGTCTGTCTGCAAACAGCAGCTTCACTGATATGGAAGCCTTTAGCTTGCTATCCCTTAAGTGCTGATATGTAGGGCATCAAATGAACTCCGTAGGGAGGAGGGAGATGAGATGTCCCCTGAATGTGGCACTTGGGGACCTTTGATTTGGCTTAATAAAGGTATGACAGTGATGTAAATATTGGGCATTTTTTGGGAATTCATCTGTTATAGCCTTCCCCCAACCTGGCGCCCTCCAGATGCATTGGATTACAGCTCCTATCATCCCCAGCCATGGCTGAGCAGTGGTGGTGGTTGTAGCCCAACACATCTGGAAGGTTAAGTTGGGGAAGGATGATTCATTAAGAAAAAGTTTGGCTCTGCCTTGGGCTGAATGGATGGGACAATCTATAGATCAGTATACATAAAAAATAATTTGGCTCCACCTACAAGAATTCATACCTGCGTTGTGCCCCTATCATCTCATTGTTCCCTAATAACCTGCAAAGTTGTTTAAAATGCTGATAAAAACAGAAAACTTTCTAAAGAGGGGCACAAAATTTGGGGACAAGGGTTGAAAAAGAAGACAGAAGTCAATGATGCACTCAAGGCAAGACTTTGGGGCAGAAGTCCAGGGCCCCCCTCAGCAGACTGAGCTGGCCTGGTTTACCACATTTTAAAGTGAGCAAAGTAACACACATTACCATAGAAAGAATGGGGGAGGCCCCATCACACCACTGTATGGGATGCTGGAGGTAGCTGGAATGCTCCGTTCATAAATTTATTTATTTATTGCATTTCTATACCGCCCAATAGCCAAAGCTAAATGTGTGTGTGAGTGTGAACATGTGAGAGAAAGAGAATGAGAAGATGTGTAATATATTTCAAAGGCTCTTTTGGGCAGGACAGGGGAGAGAGTTGGAAAGGAATTATCCTATTATGAGCACAGGTTAGCATGGATGAATTTAGAGACCCCCACTATTAAGATTGCATTGAATACACATAGGTCATTGATCATTTACAGCAGTCTTCTCCAACCTTGTGCTCTCCAGATGTGTTGGATTACAACCTCCATCACCCGCAAAAAGGAACTAGTCCAATATATTTGGAGGATACCAAGTTAAAGGCTGATTTACACCTTTCATCAACCTGGCACCCTCCAGGTGGCCATGATGGTTGGGGATAATGGGAGTTGTAGTCCAAACACATCTGAAGGGCATCAGGTTAGAGAATGCTGACTTAGAATCTAACTGTCTTTGCTAGATACAAACAATTTTAAGGAGAAGAAACGAGAGAGGCAGGTACAGCTACAGATCATTCATAGTACAGAGACCAACCAGTGTGCTGTAAGTGAAGCATGCAAATGAATTCTAATAGTACATAGACATTAGTAAATCTGTGTCTGATGGCATAATGCTCCCACCATGACCCACAATAGCACAAAGAAGGGAGAGGGGTCAGGCATAGAAGATTCCATGGCAGTAGGGAATAATATATTTGAATGACATCTGATGTTGATGGGCACTAGCGGAAGCATTTTAAAAAGATAGGGTGGATGGGTGGTTAAATTGAGGCTCGAAAATATTACCATAACTACATCATCCTCGGTCTAATATCAGTTGTGCTGCTTTTATAACTTGTGTCAGGTACAGTATCAGGGATAGCCTATGTCCCATTTTAAGAAACAAATACTAGAGACCCTACAGTAATCTCTCTCTTTCATAACACTTGAATATAGGGATACAGGAAGCTGCCTTCTACTGAGTCAGGCCCTTGATCCATCTAGTCCAGTACTGTCAACACTGACTGGCAGCAGTTTCCCAGGGTTTCATCACTGCTGTCCCCCTCTTCTCTTATGCCCATGCTACACCCCTCTTTTCTCCAGCCACCACCGCCTTTTTGCTCGGATCCAACCTCTCCTTTTCCTGCCGCCATCCTCCTCCTCCACAACCTCTTTACTCTTCCTGCCACCTGCCTCCCCTCCTAAGCTGGGCTTTGAGGGGGGCCTTCCTTAAAGTGAGGCATTCTGGGTGAGGTGGTCCTGGAGATTACATGTGCTGTGGCAACACAGGTGATCTTCAAAGCGTCCATACCCAGAATGCTTTGCTTTAAGGAAAGACCCCCTCAAAGCATGGCAATCAGGCCTGGTTGGCTCTCTGGTGAGCCATGTTGGCTGCTTTGTGTGACTCACCTGATCTCTCACTCTGGGAGGTTACTCAAGACTGAGAGATCATGTGGACAAGCTCATTCTTTGTGTGGCATGGATGGGTTGGCGGCTGGTATAGGGGAGAAGCCAAAGCACCATGACCACCTTTGAGTGGTCATTTTGGTGACCCCAGAATTTGGCACCTAAGGCAATTGCCCTGTTCGCCCCCCAGCCCCCAGCAAGAAACAGCTCTAGCTGGAGACCTTCATGCAAAACATGTGTTCTACCACTAAGCAATAACTCTTCCCTGCTCTGGGTTACCTTTTGAAACTCACTGGCGGATTCAGGATAGACACATAAAAGTATTTCTTCACAAAACACATAGGCAATTTACAAAGTTCACTGCTACAGAATGTGGTGATGTCCACAGGCTAAAATGGAATTAACAGGGAATTCAACCAGGGATGAGCAAAATAGACTGAGATCTACTGGTAGATCTCTGGGTGATTTGCAGGACCAGGCCAAGGTTTCCTTATCCCAGTTATTTAATGAGCACAATTTATTTATTTATTTATTTATTACATTTCTATACCACCCAATAGCCGGAGCTCTCTGGGCGGTTCACAAAAATTAAAAACATTCAAAGTATAAAACAACAGTATAAAACCATAATATAAAATACAATATAAAAACTCAACCAGAGAAAAACAGCAGCAATGCAAAATTACAAATTTAAAACACCAAGTTAAAATTTATAGACTGTTAAAATGCTGGGAGAATAAAAAGGTCTTCACCTGGAGTCAAAAAGCATATAATGTAGGTGCCAAGCGAACCTCCTTAGGGAGCTCATTCCACAGCCGGGGTGCCACAGCAGAGAAGGCCCTCCTCCTGGTAGCCACCTGCCTCACTTCCTTTGGCAGGGGCTCGTGGAGAAGGACCCCTGAGGATGACCTTAGGGTCCGGGCAGGTACATATGGGAGGAGGCGTTCCTTCAGATAACCCGGCCCCAAGCCATTTAGGGCTTTAAATGTTAATACCAGCACTTTGAATCGGGCCCGGACCTGGACTGGCAGCCAATGAAGCTGGAAAAGGACTGGCGTAATGTGGTCTCATCGGCCAGTCCCTGTCAATAAACGTGATGCCTTGTTTTGTGCCAGCTGAAGTTTCCGGACCGTTTTCAAAGGCAGCCCCACGTATAACGCATTGCAGTAATCCAAACGAGAGGTTATCAGAGCATGGATAACTGTAGCTAGGCTATCTCTGTCCAGATAAGGGCGCAGTTGGTATATCAGCCTAAGCTGATAAAAGGTGCTCTTTGCCACTGAGTTCACCTGTGCCTCAAGTGACAGTTCTGGATCTGACCTTGGTCTGATCCAGGAGGGCTTTTCTTATGTCCCTTTGCAGGCAACCACTCTAGACTGCTTCCAACATAAAGGGAATTGTGGTGTCAGCAATTCTCTTTTGTGGGTAAGCCAGAATTTTCCTCCAAGGGTGATGCAAAAAATATGACAACTCTCTCCTGACAGCAAAGTTCAAATACCTGCAGGGCAATGGTTGATTTTTTTTTAAAAAAAAATTACCAAGAAGGGCTTTGCTCAAGCCTGCCTGGTAGCCCTACTTCCTAATCCCAAATGTGTGTGTGTGTGTGTGTGTGTGTGTGTGAGAGAGAGAGAGAGAGAGAGCTCACTGGCTGTGGCACTTCCCTCTGTGTGTGTGTGGGGGGGGGAAGGGGGAAGAGAAGAATTGTATTCTGGCAATATTCTGTCCAGACATTCATGTATTCATTGAAACTTAATATGCTGTAATACAGTCAGGTTGAGACCTCAGGTTCTTGTACTAAGTTTTGTCTCAAATTAACCCCTGCTTGTAGGGACAGAGGAATGCATGGGCCAAAAATCAAGGAAGTTACTGGTACCTACATGTGAGAGGGCCTTCTCTGTTGTGGCACCTTATTGATGCAATGTCTTGCGCAAGGAGGCTTGCCCGGTGCCTACAGTGTTACGTTTTTAGAGCCACGTATAGGCATTTCTCTTCTCCCAGGCATTTTTGATTTTAAGGTTTTCATTATTGTATTGGTTGTTTTTAACCTGTTTTATTTTGTGAGCCACCCTGGGAACATTTGGGTATAAGGCATCATCTAAATAAATAAACTAACCAAAATTGTTTTATTTATTGAAATAACACCAAAGATGGAAGACGGCTGGGAGTATGGTGGCATAGTAACACCAATGAGAGAGAAAACAGCCACAAATCTTGTGGTACTTTGGTGTACCAGAGGAGATGATGTTGGGTTCTTTAGAATGGACCGATGGAGGAAGTATAAAAGACCATCTCCTCCACCCTCTCATTTACACACACATCGCAAACAATGTTTTCTTGGCCAACTTCCTTTTTGAACCCTCCTGCCAGTCCTATTTTCTGCTGTCCCAACCCTACTATAGGCTCCATTGGGTTGTTACATTTCTGAAGAGAGCTGCCGAGAGGCCACGCCCTCCGATCGACAAGTGCCGCCCCCTAGCCTCGGATGTCAGGGGTCAGCAGCCGGGCGCTCCTCGTTGTAGCTGTGACTTGTCTCTGTTCTGCCGGGAGGAGGAGCCGCGCTCTGGTATTCCAGTACGGTGTTGTGTCCCGGCTCACATCCAGCTCGGCTTGGATGGCCTTGGGCAAGTCACCAGCCCTCAGCGTCAGTCAGTTCCCTCTTCTGTCCAATCAATCAACCCTGGGAGCAAGAGAACGATCTATTACAGCGACCACCCCGTGAGGTAGTGACTGCGAATGAATTCTGCCAGTAAAACGATGACATTAAATCAACAAACGAACGGTATTTCTGATCGTGGCCGGAGGTTTTCTTTTCAAGCCATCTCGGCAGGCTGAGATCCTCGGCCTGGGATCCACCGGGCATCACGAGTGTGTTTGGGAGTGTCTCGGGCTGCTCTTAAGCCAACAAACTGGCCAGCCTGCCTGCCCCCCACCCCTTTTCCATCCCGACGCAGCAGCGATGATGAATGGAGATTTGCCGTCGGACGCACCTGCTGCTGCGTCAAACAGAGTTTCGTTTTCTTCCCGCTTTGAACTCCCCGGGACAAGGGGCATCAAAGGGATTTTTGGGCGGTTAGGAAATCAGATAAAGGGGTTTCACCTGCCCCGCTGGCCCCTTTGCTAAAACGGGAGGGGGCGTGGCGCAGAAGAGCCATGGGGAGAGGAGAAAAAAGTCCCCCTTCCTCAGAGCTGGCCTATCTGGTCCTTCTGCTTGCCTGGAAGATCGAGGCTCGGGCGGGAGTGTCTGGGCGTAGGGTTGAGGCTTCGCAGTTTCTGGAGGTTGCACGTAGAGCCCTCCTGCCCCCCCCCCCCCTGCGAACATCTAGGAGGCAGGACTCGCCCCTCCTCGTCCACAAGGCCTTTCCGCATTGGGGGTGTGTGTGTTTCACTTTTCATTTTGGGGTTCCCCGCCCCCTTTGTAAAAATAAATAAATGAATAAGTGGGGGAAGACATGTATCACTAGAATAGTCATGGCCAAGAAAGGCAGAGGGAGGGAAATACGGTCAGGCAATATTTTCGGAAATGTCCGGGCAAATTTTGCTCCCCCCCTTCAGTGCCAGGAATGTGTGTGTGTGTGTGTGTGTGTGTGTGTGTGTCAGGGGTTGGGAGAATGTTATGAACATTTCCAGTGTGAACTTTTTTTTAAAAAAAGTTTTTATTTGGAGTACTTTAAAAAGAAAAGAGAATACAACACAATACTCCTTCTGCTGAGTACTATTTTTTGTTGCCAAGCAGGGTTTCATATGACTCATATAATATATATATGGGAGAGAGAGATTCCAATTTATCCTTCTTTTTATGCCAGTCCAGGCGGGAAAGCTTCAAAGAAGATAAATGTAATGGGTTGATTGACAAATATATACACACTGCAAATTGGGATTAAGTGTTGGATTTGAAGCTGGAAGACCTGAGTTCGTATGCCAGCTCATCCACCAGGCCTAGTTTGGGCAAATGAGTGTCTTTAAAGTTTAGGGTCTTTCCCCCTGTCTCTGTAAAATGGGTGCAAAGGTTGCCTACCTTGCAGGCAGCAATAGTGGAAAATGAAAGAATTTTCAATCACATAAGTTTCTTCTACAAAGTTCCTGAGCCTGATCATATTTATTCACAGTACCACTATGTTCAGTGAGGTTTACTCCCAAGTAAGTACGGAGGACTACTATAGCCTTACAGTACAACCCTGTGCATGTTTGCTCTGAAGTAAATTCCAATGTTCAATAGGGCTTAATCCCAGGTATGTGTACATTGGACTTCATCCTCAGTTGGGAGTGTGTGTGCATCAAACAGAGGTAAATGTCTAGTTTAGTATTATGTGCCCAGAAATAACAAAATAGTGGAGCAATAATGCAGACAATCTTCCCTGACTCTGAGTGAATGCACACTCTAGAAGATGAGTGTCACATTTGGACCCATAACCCAGGAATTTACCCGTTATTTTTAAAAACCTCATTTCTACTGTAGACAACATTGTGAAGGGGTGGCGAGAGATCCCGTGAAAGGCTCTTTGTTGTGTTACTTTATCATCATCATCATCATCATCAGTATTTGGGCTTTTTAATGTGCTCAAAAAGCTTCACATTTTTAGTAATCTTTAGAGCAACAGATAAATTAGGCAATTATTAACATCCACATATTACAGATACAGTAAAAGGCTGGTGCAAAGAGGCTCAGTAGAGTTTTGGTGGCGATAGTAGAGATTTGCTCAGGTAGAGAGATTTGGGGAAGATTTGGCTCCTAGCGAGTGCTCTTGACTATTACATCACATGAGCTGAACTGCACTTTCTTTATAACATAGATAGGGTCCAGTTGATATGTCCTAGCTGCATTTTGGAAACATCAGGGATAAACACAGCTGGGGGATGTTGGGACTCTGTGAGAATTTGGCAGGCTGAGCCCTGGGGCTGCGAACATCGCCAGTTTAGGGACACACAGGCCAGCTACCTGCAAGATGGTGGAATGCAGCTTGTTCAGGGTAGGAATGTGGAAGAAAGGGCATGGCTTTCTAAGTGCTGGATATGCCAGAATGAGAGTCTTTTGGGGGTTGCAAAACCTGTTGGTAGGGACTGTATCACTTCTAGGTTCTGTACAGCACCGATCCCACTCTCTTGATAACCCAGTATTCATCAAGAGAAGAAACTCTTCTTTTAGCAGGTTGGGTTCAAAGGCAACTTAGTCTCAGAACAGTTCTTCATTTCTCAGATGAGAATGCCTATGTGTGTGTTTTTGCCGTGGTGGTGGGATTGCCTAGAGTTACGTGAAAAGGCACTCTGCACATGCTCTGAGTACCATTTCATCCCAATTAAAATGTCCCAAAGGCTCAGAAGTTCGACTCAGCTGATTCCAGAGTTTAAGCAAAATAAATTGAGATCAGGATGATAGTAAACATGACAACGAGGCATCCAAATGGAGCGCCTGCGTCTAGAAGGCGAGAAACGGAGGCCTCTAAAAATCCACCTCGAAAAGTGAGGGGCATCCAAGTTCCAGATTTTGCATGAGGAAAAGCGGCCGGACGGCGTTGGTGACCTTTGGGGCTCGCAGTAGGGAAAGGAGATGGACGATCTCCTCTCTCTGACGGGAACCACCCCCACCAGGGCCTGTTTTCGCCGTCGGACGGCAGCAAATCCCCAAAGAAGTCCACGAAGCCCTGATGGCCTCGGCCGCTTGGCGAGCGTAACGGAAGAGGCAGCTTTGAAACCTGGTCTGGACTCGGCGAGCCCGGCTGGCCAGGTATGGCCAGCCGGCTGTGCCAGGCGAAAAGCCCTTGTGCGCGCCGGGGCCGGGGCCGGGGCCGGGGCCGGGGCCGGGGCCGGGGCCGGGGGCGCTGCCTGTCTCCGGGCTGGCTCCTTTGGAGAGATCCCTCTGCAGCACGCCCCCGCCCCTCCCCGCCTCGGTCCTTCTGTCCGGGCTGCCGGAGGGAGATGGCAATCGCGGTGCGCTCGGAATGCGCCGCTTGGCACTCGCTCAGCCCCCTCTCCCCCTCCTCACGCCCTCTCTGTCTTTCGCCGTCCCCTCCCCGCGCTCCGCTTTGCCTGTCAGGGGGAAGCAGCCTCGTCCGTCCGTCCCTCCCTCCCTCGCTCGCTCGCTCGCTGGCTGCCTGGCTCTCCTCCTCCGCCCGGGACGGGGCTCAGGAGCAGCAGCCCCGCGAGTGGCTCCCTTCGCCCGGCGCGCGCTCGCCCGCTCGCCCGCTCGCTCGCCCGCCCTGCTGCGCCTCCGAGGGCGCACGGCGCGCCGCGCTGGAGAAGGGGCCGGCGATCTCGCAGCCCCGCGCCGCCGCCGCCGCCGCCTCCCCCGCCCCAGGATGTTGCCCCCGTCCCGGACCCAGCTGGGGCTTTTCTTCATCTTGCTCTGCCCGGCCAACATCATCGGGCTGTGGTGGTGAGTAGCTGAGACGCTGCCCCGAGGGGGAGTCCCGGGAAGGGGCTCTCCGAAGGGGAGGAAGGAACCGGGGCCGGGGGAGGGCTGTCTGCTCTCCAGTCTACTTTCACATAGGGAGCCCGGGAGCCCGAAAGATTGTCCCGATGGGGCAGCAGTGGGCCAGGCAGAAGTGTTGGGACCGACGGGTGGTGGGGGTTCTAGGGAGCTGGGCTATCCGGAGAGAGGTTTCTGAAATGCGAGGCGGCCGCGGTCTTTGGCCAGAAGCTGTATTCAAACTAGGGCCAGTACTGCAGCCTTCAAGGGCTCCTAGCCGTCCTGGAAAGCAAAGGGAGGTGGCGTGCTGAAGCCAGGAATCCCGAGGGGGCGGACACTATCCCGACTTCATAGATGCCCTGGGGAGCAGATTTTCCCCGCCTTCCAGTTCGACAGGGCCCTATGGAATTCGTGCCCTCGGCTATACAGACTTTATAGTGTGAGGGCAGATACCAGAGAAACTTAAAGACGCCCCGTCTCTTGAGATCTCCCCCTTTGAACATTGATCTCCACTGGAACCGACTCCTTCGCGCCTCACGTTTATACATCTCTCTCCTCAGTCCGAGGCGAGAGTCGCCCCATCACACAGTCCCACATAGGCTCCGTGCCTTAGAGATCCACAGAAAAAGCCCTCCGACTGTGTCGCGCCCCCTCCTCTCTTTTCGCAGTCTGATTCTCCTCTCCCCCCCCCCCCCGTCCCGTCCTGTCCCGTCCAAGCCCCCGGGGATCTTAAGGTAAACGCGAGTCACTCCTGTTGGGATGGGGAGCCGACGCCAGGCGAGCGCTGAGCTGTCCTGGGGCTACATTCCTACATAAGGCAAGGGGGGGGGGAGGAGGAGAAGGACGGAGGGGGGGGGGACACGACTCGACCGACCCCTTGTCGAAAAGCCTCCGGATCTCTGGAGAGGCAGGCAGGGGGCACCTTGCCTCGCCCTCCCTTCCAGTAAGTCAACTTTAATTAAAAAAAGACAAGGTGTAAGGAAAAGGCGAGGTGATTCCGATAGCCCTCCCGCCCTCTTTCTGCGCCCCTGGACGTGGGGCCTTCATCAAAGAGTGCGGGGGAGGCAAGCCAGAGAGAGAGAGAGAGAGAGAGAGAGAGAGAGAGAGAGAGAGAGAGAGAGAGAGAGAGAGGGAGGGAGGGAGGGAGGGAGGGAGGGAGGGAGGGAGGGAGGGGACGGGGAGGGGGTTCATTACACCAACGAGCCCGTAACTGGGACCCAGCCTCGGAAAAGCCCAGGTATCTGTCGAAACATGACCTATTTAAATCTATTAAGAATTTCACCCAACCTGTCCTGATCCCTTTTTAAGTGCTTTCCAGCCTAGCTTCCTTTCCTGCAATCCGGGACATAATTCATTAGCTAAGGTGATTCATCTCAACGTTGTCACACTTGCCTGACCTCCAAAATCAAGCTCTGGCTAACCCTTTCCCTGCCTCTTCCCCCCTCTTCCCCCCTGGAGGGGATTGTCTCATCTACAACCTGCCTGCTTGTTGTCCCAGCCAGCTTGAGAGAGAACAAGCCACCTCCCCTCTACGCCTTCACAAGTGGTGGTGGTGGTGGGAGTTTGCCCCCCACCCCGGGCAGTGCTGGCTCCAGGTTTTGGAGGGCCCTTGGGCAAGACACCCTCAATGCACTCCCTCCTTCAGTGAGAGTATGGTCTCACCACCATTGTCACAAACTACTCTTGCTACTGCTACTGCTGCTCCTTGCTCCCACTTGCTTGCTTGACAGGCAGAGAGCCAGGGAGCAAACAGCACCTCCTGCTCCTCCTTCTCAACACCACTATTGTCTGTGCCGGAGCAAGAGGCAGGTGGACAAGCACGCTGCAGTGGTGAAGAGGTGGACCACGACCAGGGAATTTGGGCCCCTGCTGGGGTGTCGGCCCTTGGCAGGTGCCCAACTATTCCTACCTTTGATGCTGCCCTGCCTCGAGGGACCAGAACTTGACGGCTTTTAGAATGAAAAGGAAGGCATCCATTTTACTAATGAACTAATCTTCCCATGATTTCCCGAGAAATCCATGGTCATTGTCCATGTGGACAGTCCCGGGCAGACTCTTTAGTGCTGTAACTGGTAGGAACACTGGATCTCTTTCAGGAGGTACAATTTCTTGTCACCTGATCTCTCCCCAGTAGATGCTTTCATTGATCAAGAAAACACAGACTGGATTTGCCCATGCTCTTGTCACACTTAGAGCTGATTCACAAATACAGGTTCATGAAGACCCACTAACTTGGTGACAGGCAGCTGAAAATGCAAACCAACTAACTACACTGAAAGGCACTGTGTTTGGAGTTAGGCCACATCCTATGAATGCTCTGCCTATCAGCGGTTTCTTTCTGGCGGCCTTTTCTTCGCACATGCAAGTTATCACTTGATGTTGCAGTCATTAAATGGTCATGCATGCAGTGCTGTCCCAGCCCGTGTGCCACTTTATTTCCTGCCCCACCGAATAAAATGATCCAGTATCTGCATATGGGATAAGGAGTAGTATAAAGGCTATTGCCAGCAACACATTAACTGATACCAACCACATCCACTGCAAAGCAGACAGTGGTTTGGTTTCCTAGGAAAGCATGGTTACCTGAAATGATCAGGAGGAGATCTATATGTGCACAGATGTTTGTGCTGTGGTAGGCTGTGCAGAGGAATCTAGGCAGAGTGACAATCTATCCTTCTCAGTCAGGGAGTTATCTCTGGTCTTCAAATCTTGACAGCCAGGATGGATGTGGAAATGCTAAGTGGTCCTTCACTTGTACCTAGGATTGAAGGACCAAATGCTCCTTCACAGTACCTAGGGCTTCCTGCTCCCAGAGACACACCTCGCTTGTGTTCGCTCCAGCAAGAGAACTTGGTTTTAAAATAACAGCAAGGGGTGGTTTTTCTGCATAGAGCAGGGGCGTTGAACCCCAATTTGCACATTTGGGGTCCCAATGCAGCCCTCCAGGTTTTTCCAGGTGGCCCTGCCCCTTCCCCTGGCCTCACCATTCCCCCCTGGACTATGGATTGTTCTGTGCTTACCAGGCTTTTGCACGGCCCGTTCCCACCCCCCATTCTAAGAGGTTGAAATGCCTCTCCTAAGGCTTAGTTACTGGCAGTAAAAGCTTTAAGGTAAAATATGCTGCCTTCAATCTCATCTGCCACTGGAATGTGGCCCCTCAAAACTTCTCTGAAATGGAATTTGGCCCTTGGGCTGAAAAGGTTCTTCACCCCAGCATCAAGAACCATGGGACCCCTTCTCATTGGGGCCCCTAAAAAATGCATCACACAGAAGGCTAGGGGATGCATGGCATCCCTATCCTGGAGCAGTGGGTCTGTTGCCATAGCCTATGATTTTGCTTGCCCTTTATCCTTCAGTTCTCCATGGCGGGAACATCAACATCATTATTTTATTTCGTTTAATTTCTATACCACCAAATAGCCAGAGCTCAGTGGGTGATTCATAAAAATTACAAGACACATACAAAATTTAAAAAAATTGTTTGAACAGCTAAAACTATTACAAGGAGATACAGGGACTTGAAAAAAAAACTGACATTAAAGTCCCAAAATATGCTGTCAAATGCCTGGGAACAGAGGACAGTTTTAACCTGATGCCAAAAATATAACAATGTTAGCCCCAGGCAGACTTCAGTGGGGATAGCATTCCAATAAGGCCCTCTCTCTTGTTGCCATCCTCCAAGCCTCCCTCGAGGAGGCACTCAAAGCAGGGCCTCAGATGTTGACCATAGCGTATGGGTAGGTTTGTACTGGGAGTAACAGTAATTTCAAAAACTTTGCTGCACCATTCAGAACCAATTTCCACCTCCATCTATGCTGGCCAGCCTTCATGGTGCTGCCTGAAACAATGGGGAAGGTCTGTAGCTCAGTTGTAGAGTCATGGTCCAGATGCGATCTCCAGCGTCTCCAAGGGGGCTGGAAAAATTCCTGCCTAAAGGCATCATCAGATGAGCATTTTATTTCATGCTCATTGCTGGGCACTCATGGATTTTCGCGGGTCCCTCTCATGACATCATCTGTCTCCCAAGTGCTTCCTGCCTCTTCTAGCCTTCTTTGCACAACAAAAAACACCCCAGTAAATCCCACTTATTTTTAAAGATGGAAGTTGCCACTGTGTCCTGTTGCATGCAGGAGAAACAGTGTGATCAAAACGGCCCACTGAATGGGCCACGTGTATGTTGTTTACTTCATCTTTCAAAAGAGGAAGTAATGAGGGACAAATGCGTGGGTGGAAAAGCAAATGCAATTTCCCCCCATGTGATGATGCTCTGAAACCCCAGAGAGTCACTGACAGTCACTGTCAACAGTGCTGGGCTGGATGAACCCATGGGCTGACTCATAGCATCATCACATAGTGCTTACCACTGCTTCTCCACCCATGTGTTTGTCCCTCATTACTTCTTCTTTTGAAAGAGGAAGTAAACAACATGCCTGTGCATTCAATGGGCTGTTTTGATCCCGCTGCTTCTCCTGCACACAGCAGGAGATAGCAGCAACTTCCGTCTTTAAAAATAAGTTGGACTTACTGGGTGTTTTTTCTTCCATGCGAAGAAGGCTAGAAGGGGCAGAAGGCACACGAGAGGCAGACGACGTCATGAGAGGGACCTGCGACGATCCACGAGTGCCCAGTAATGAGTGTGCAATAAAACACTCGTCTGATGGAGCTGTCAGTAGAAGGCAGCTTCCTATCTTCCTGTGCAGGACATTTTATGCGGTTGCCCCAGGCTTACCCAGATGCTGCCTTTGGCAGCATGGACATAAGCAATGGGTTAGGGGGCTGATCTGCTGGCACACTGGTACCTACAAAAGAGCTGCCCTTCAGCTTGAAGCAGTGGCGGCCGTCTCGTGAGAAGTGACCCTTCCTCATGCTTGGGGGCGGCTTGGATCATTGTTTTCTTGACTTAGGCAGGATCACCACACGAAAAGTTGAGAGAACCCCTGCTGCGGGAGATTGGTGAACGAATTTTAAATTTAATTCACATCAGGAGGATCACACTGGGATTTCTTTTTTTGGCACGTGAATGTCTGTGTCAGGGAACAGGCTGGGCTGATGTGGGCTAGCTCTGTGTATGTCAAAACTAGGTCCAATTGTTAACTCCGTAGAGTTAAGCTTTCTCCCATTGAGTAACAAGCTGGGAGATTTGCTGCAGACAACTTCTAAACATGTTGTTTCCATGCTTATGGTTCCTCTCTCACTTTATAATAGCAAAATGTCTGCTGGGTTAACACACTCCAGAGCACTGGCTGTGAATGCAGCTGGCTCTGGGGTATGGCTGTTGGTAGTTCCTAGAACATTTGGCTGGAGGAGAAAGGAGTGGGCAGCTACCTACAGCAAGGATGCTAGAGACACATTGCTGGAATTTGTCCAGGGAGGATAAAATCAGTTGGGATCTTGGATGGTAAGGGAGGGCTGGAGACTCATCTGGAAGAAAGGCTGTGATCATCTTGTGTGTATTGGCAGAGCTGGAGTTTGAAGCTTAAGCGGATAATGCAGAGGAGGGCAGAGGTTCAGCATGGGCTGGCTGCTTCTTGGCTTTTGTTTAAAATTAATTTTTAAAAATAACCCAGCTGCAAGATCATGAAGAAAACAACCCTGAACACAAAAGTGTTGCACAAAGACAGCCTATCTAGGCTGTGCCTGTTGAGCTCCATCCTAACACAGGAAGGCTAAAGTGACCCCAAAAAATGGGAATAGAGAACTTAGAACTTTGGCATTCCCATCTCAGCATTGCATTGGGTGCGCTCATGTTTCAGAACGTCAAAGAGGCTGGATGCTATAGAGAGGCAAAGAAGATCTGAGCAACTATCAGTGCTGGGAGTATTTGGGCAGTGCGGCATATATTTTGTGGATGCATAAAGCAAACTAGACATGGGAGTGCTAAAGTCAGCATTCCAGGTCTCTAGCTCTTAAGAATGAGAAGAAAAGTTTGAAGTGGTGTGGGCAATAGTGGGCGAATGCTCAGAGAGACACGCTGAATTTCCAATAGTCAGAGAAGAGGGGTTCAATGCCAGGGATAATAGGGTGTTGGTGGTGGGTTTTTTTTAGTGGTAGTGGAGAAAATTGTGGCAAAGAAGCAAATACACAAACATTTGTTTTCATTTGCATATTTTGTCCTGTGGGCTGTCTATACACCCTGTACACCCCTGGTGACTGCGCAGTGGCGTGGTGTTGGTATACGACACAGCCGCCAACTTGCAGCCACCATGGGGCTTTTCCCCAAAACTGCGCATTGAAAAAGTCATGAACTTACCACAACTTTTCCCTTTGCTTCAAGTTCACCACTGTCTGTTGGTGGAGACCTTATTTTGGCTTGAGACTGGGGGCATTCTGGGGGTGGATCACAGCCATAGCTAAGTTGAGGGCAGGGGGCAGGCTGAACAAGATGAATGGCCGCTGGAAAGCCCGTGCTTCCTCCTGCCATAGAGCTTAACTGTTCCCACCCCATAGCTGCGATGCTGCAGGGATTTTAAAGTGGCACCGTAAAGACATGCACACACCCAGATTGCAGGATTTGTAGAGCTTTCCTAAGTGTGGAGTTTGAAATATGTTGGCACACTGGCTGGCCAGCGCGCGCGCGCACACACACACACACACACACACACACACACTATAAATATATATATATATAAGCCCAAACTGTTCACAACCCTATCTATAGGATAATACTATATACCGATCCAACGCAAGCTTTGCCACTTTGGCAAAAGAAACCATATTATGGGTCTAAATGACAGGTAAGAAGTCTGGCGGTAGTGACAAAGGGCAGGTGAGATGTGCAGTTGGTCCCAAGGTCGGGTAAGAGGTATAGATGGAAGGCAATTGCCCATTGGAACTTATGGAAGCTAGCAGTCTCTGAGGGACCACTTACACAATCAGTTACCCTGGAACAACAACCTCTGGCCTGACATCACTCCAGCCTCTGATCTGCTTACATCTTCCAGGGGTAATTCAGGAGCAGGAGTTAAATCTATACATCTATATCTACAGCCTGCGACAACATCATAGGAACTTAATTTAGTGATAACAGGGCAGGCCCAAGACATTTGGGTACATGTGCCACGTTTAGACAGACAAAAGTTCCAATATTCCCCAGCCAGCCATGGAGAGGAGATGAATGGGTCACCCATCCTGTCAGACTTAAGATCCAATGGTACACTGCTTTCATAAGGCTTCAGAGCATGTGATGTTGTTGGTTTGCTTCTTCCATCATCCCTCACTATTGGCTATGCTGGAAAGGGGTGATGGAAGTTGCAGTCCAACTACATTGGGAGAGCCACACATTATGCATCCCTTGTCTAGTGCTTCATACTCCAGATTACAGCTTTTCACTTTGGATTGATTAACCAGAACGGGCCTGTTCAGACAACACACTAAGCCACAGTTAGGCCACTAATGCCTTTGCAGCAAATGGTTAATGAGTGTGTTTAAACCATGGTTATGTAGCCATGATGGTTAGGAATGGTTCACACGACATGCTAAGCCATAACGTTTAGCTCAATATGCTTAACCACTGTGGCTTATTGTGTCGACTGAACAGGGTCAAAAAGTAAGTCAGTTGACTCCATCCAATAATCAGTATGGATTACAATTTAAATGTCATTCTGAAGCATCAACTGAAAAGTGGGGGGAAGAACCCACTCCCACCCCCTTACCCGTCTCTAACACTCTTGACTGTGAGTATGACAGGGTGGTTGAAGAATGTTGAAAAGTAACTAATCTGCATCAAGTGATTCTGACTGTATGTGCCCCAAGGCTGGCTGGCTGGCTGACACTCTCTCTCTCTCTCTCTCTCTCTCTCTCTCTCTCTCGTCCTGTCTGCCCATTGCGTTCCAGGAAGTAAGACACAAAGCGAGCGTTATGAGGGATATAGTTAATTCTACTAGATCTTGTTGGGGGAAATATATGAGCATTCACACTATTGGCCGCCAGACTCTCTGCTGGTGTGAAGATATGAGAGGTGCTCAAGAGCCGGCACTTCTTGCAGTAATCTAATCACTCATGAAAAGCTTGGCCACCATTACCACAGACTCTGGGCACAATATATGATTGATCTCATCCAGTGGTTTTGACTTTATCGCCATCTTGCTCCTTGGGGGACAAGAAAACCTAAATTGCATCATTGCAGATCTGAGGAGATGTACTTATTCCCACCACAAACAATTTGGCAAGGGAGTCCAGCCCCTTGATCTGAGTAAGAGTGGATTTATATCAATGCAGATTAA
The DNA here is from genome assembly GCF_023053635.1 of Elgaria multicarinata webbii. NCBI lineage: Eukaryota > Metazoa > Chordata > Lepidosauria > Squamata > Anguidae > Elgaria > Elgaria multicarinata. The sequence goes on along the minus strand of NC_086172.1, from coordinate 75,973,490 downwards.
CACTGGGGCTTGTGGGAAACGCAGATTGAGATTTAATAGCTGCATGTGCCCAGGAGAAGCGGCCATGCTCTGTTCCCTTTCTTTAGCAGCTGCAGTAGGGGTGTGCACGGACCCCCCGCTCCGCCCCGCGGGCCGATCTGAAAATTTCGGATCGGCCCGCTCCACGCCGCTCCGCCCATACTCCGCTCCTCTTCGCCGCGGAGCTCCGGCTCCGAATCAGAGCTCCGCAGTGGAGGGGAGTGGTGCCAAGTAAGGCCGGGAGAGGAGGGCGGGGTTTTTTACCGGGCCCTGCCGCCGTCGCCGCCCGTGTGTCGACGGGGGCAGAGCCCGGTAAGGGACCAAGGGGGAGGGGGGCCTTACCTGCCTCCGTCCACGGTCCGTCGGCTTCTTCAATTGAGCCCGCGGTTCAACCAGGAAGTCTGGGCCACAAGTGCGGCCTAGACTTCCTGGTTGAACCGCGGGCTCAATTGAAGAAGCCGAGGGACCACGGACGGAGGCAGGTAAGGGAGAGGAGGGGGGGTTACTGGGCCCTGCCGCTGTCGCCGCATGGGCGACAGCGACAGTGGCAGGGCCTGGTAAATCCCACTTACCTTTCCGGCGGAGCTTCGGATCGAGGCGAAGGATCTGCCTTCACCTCGATCCTCTTCAGCACGCTCTGCCGGCCCCCCAATCCTCTTCGCCTCCGCCTTAAGTGGAGGCGAAGCACCCCGCTCTGCTTTTAATTCGCCGGTCCGATTAGAAGCGGAGCACATCCCTAAGCTGCAGGAACATGTTTCAGAGAGGGAAAGAAGCATCTTTATAGAATCTATTAGCAGCCAGTAGGGGGCAGTAACAGAGGCAATAGGAAGCAGTAGTACCATTTCGAGTTCCTACAGGCTGCCTGCTGTGTGATACTAATTAAGCCACGCCCTCTTCCTTTATGCTCCTCCCCCTGAGGTCTGTTTAGAATGCTGGGTCCTCTTGGCAGCAAAGGGTCTCTCTTTCAACGTCTTTTCCAAAGGTAGACAAACTGCTTGTAAATGGGTAGGCTGAGGCTGACAGAATGGCTGGCTAAAGGCCCTCAAGTGAGTTCACAGCAAAGGGAAAATTGAAGCTTCCTGTTTCATTGCAGAATCTCTAAGCCAGCCTTCCCTAGCCGGGTGCTCTCCAGATGTGTTGGACTACAATTCCCATAATCACTGAACACTGGCCAGTCTGTCAGGGGTTGATTGGAGTTGTAGTTCTCCGTATCTGGGGGATGCCAGATTGGAGAAGGCTGCTTTAAAACTACTGGGCTTTATCAGACGTAGTTGAACAAATTCTTAAAAAGCGTGGAATTTTTCTGTCTAGAATCACAAAGCCTCACCTTCCTCTTCACACTTGCCAGTGGATCCTGCAAATCCTCCAATCTGGAGCGTCCCATTGTTTTTCTCCCCCACCTCCCCTCCCCCATTAATATGTCAAATAGTTTGAACCACATAAGTTTGTTCTAATAAATGTATTCCTTCTCCTCCAGGCCCCTCTTGGTCTGTGCTTATGACAATTTATAATCTCGATGACATGAGTTTATTGGTTTATTTAGCCAAATGCTGACTCATGGGCAGATGCAACCCAAGAAGCAAATTTATCTGGTCCCTGGCAGCCCTACCAGATTTTAATCAAGGCATGGCAAACATTTTGCCCACAGTTTCCACATAAAGAAAATAAAATTGTGTTCAAATCCTGTGTGGGGGCAGCAACACATTTTGAGACTGACCTTGAATGCTACACCTCTTTGGAGGCTTTGTATGTGATGCCTCAGCCATGCCTGGGTGCATGTGCTCCATCACTGTGAGGCCCCTTATGCTAGGTGCGCTGTTGCGGAGTTAATTATAGAGCCCGACCACCCAGGAAGAGGTGTGTGTGTGTGTGTGTGTGTGTGTGTGTGTGTGTGTGTGTGTGTGAGAGAGAGAGAGAGAGAGAGAGAGAGAGAGAGAGAGAATTTATTTCTGGGCTCCAGCAGCCTGGTGCCCTCCAGATGTTTTGCACTTCAACTTCTATCAGTCCCCAGGCAGCTTGGCCAAGGTCAGGAACAGAGAGAGTTGTAGTCCAAATATCTGGAGGGCACCAGGTTGGGAAAGGCCGGCCTGGAGAGTAGATTTGGCCTTTGAGAATACAGAAGTTGACCACCACATGCACAGAATGACAATCTGCAAAGCCAGTGAAATATGTTTATGTGAACCTTCGTAAGGGACCCTAGTCAACTGTCAGGAGAAGCATGAACCCTTTTCTGATCTCACCCAAGCTGTGACTCAGTTGGCTTGGGAAATGGAGTGGTGATGTGTGCCACCAAATCAGTGCAAAAGCAAGAGAGGTTGTGTGATTGTTTTCAAGTTGAATCAATGCTGGTAGAAGGAAGAACTTCTCTGCAGTTTTTAAGTGTGTTGCCTGTCTGTCCGTCTGTCTGTCTGACCCTCCCTCCCTCCCTCCCTCCTATATTTCCTGGGTGTGGAATGGCACAGATCCCAACTATCCCCTCAACCATTGCCTCTCTACGTGTGCGCCTTGCTGCTTGAAAACGGAGTGTGGATGGTGTACTCAAGAAGGCATTTTCTGGTGATCTTAATATGAAGATATTAGATCAATGAAGGCCATGCATGTATGTGTCTTCTCTGTATCTATAGCTATTCATCCAGGACTGACAAACTATCCAAATCATCGTCTAGTCGTTATATAAGGATTGTTTCTCTGACTAACTTCCTGGATATAAGCTTGTACAAAAAAGGAAGATAAAATTGACCATCCTAGAATAAACCAAGGTGGTGATTTGACACAAGGTGTAAATCTGGCGTAAAATAACCTTCCCCAATGTGGTGCCCTTCAGATGATTTGGACAACAAGTTCCATCAGCCCCAGCCAGTATAGCCAATAGTCAGGAATGATGAGAGTTGCAATCCAAAACATCTGGAGGGCTCTGCCTTAGGGAATGCTGAACTAAAATATGAAGTCTCCTGCCCAATACAACCTTATGTTAAATACTTAAAAGAACCATTAATTTGCTGCATTTTGTAACTGAGGTTTTTCAGGATCATATTTTTGAGAACCCTAAATGCATTTCGGAGAGAAGGAAAATAGTTGAGACAGAGAGAAACAACGCAAGCACTAGCTTTTGCAATGGACTTTGGAGCAGGCGGGTCAAGGAAAAAGGGAGTGAGCTCACCAATTGGGACCCACAGTGGCTTACGAAAAGTATTACCCAGTTGACCTGGTGATCATCAATCAACAGAAACTGAGAAGCCACATGGATGCTTTTCTCACAGGTGGAGAGGGAAGGGTGGGATATGGCAGAAGGCAATTTGGCCTGTTCCATCATGCTAATTAAGACATTACAAAATTGGATTGGGGAGGGGGACTCAAGCAGGCATGGCAACTTCTCTTACATTCTGTCCCTACCTCCCACAGAGCGAGCAAGCGAGTGAGAGGGAGAGCGAGAGAGCAGCTTCATAAATTGGAAAAATAGCCCTGAGAGACTTAGGTGGTAGTCTTCTGCTCACTTAATGGGAATCAGCTCCACTGAATGCAGCGAGGCCTTCATTAAGCATGTATAGGGGATTATTGGGCTGCATGTTGCTCCTTGCCTTTTGATTTTGATGCTACTCAGAAATATTCCTGCAGGACAGCTTGTTAAACAGGGGCCTGGCAGTACTTGCTGCCTGACACTTTGTCATGCAGAATGAGCCATTTCGCAAACATCAAAAATAGAAAGAGGACTCTTTGCAACGATGCCCTGAGGTTCTCACAGGAATCTAAGACCTGGGCATGGAAAGAATATCACCAAATCTGTATCAGATTTTCTAAGAATATCAGAATCTGTGCCCAGATCCTGAAAATTCAAAACCTGATCTGGACTAATACATCTCTATGTATGAGCTTCTCCCAAACTTGTGGACGCTGGACCGTGGGATTGAGGTTTTATCAGTACAACATTTGGGCTGGTTAATTACTCAGTTGCGAAGGCAGGGATGAGTCAAGCACATGAGTGACGTCCAGGAAACTCTTTAACCCAAAGCGCTGGAGTCGAGGTTCTCTGCCCTGGGGGTGCCAGAGTCTGCTGGTGTGTGATTATAACCGTCCCTTCAGATCTTAATCCCTTTGTCACTTGGCCTGTGCCACCTACGAGCATTGCAGTGGAGCTGTAGTCCACCCACTTCTAAGAGACTCCCAAAGGCTTTTGTGGCTCCCAAATGTATTTATTTGCTATCTTTCTACTGCAAAGCTGTGGGAGGAGGGAAACCTGTGGCTACAGCCAGGATGCTGGTGAAAGATCTGGGTTTGGTTCCCAGCTCTGCCAGTTATTCTCTTGGGGATCTTGAGTAACACGCTTCCTGTTGGCCTGCATTTGTCCGTCCATCTTTCTCAACATAAATGCTCGGTTCCCCACCCCACCCCCCGTTTACACACAGAAAATACTGATATATTTGTTGTAAACATTTGTGGCAGTCAGTCAGGCTAACTTCAAGGAAACTCTGCATGTGTTTGTGTTCCTTAGGACCATCCATTCATATAGATTTATGTTTTGGGGATTAAGTTCTTAATTTATAAAGCCTTAGGTCCCATGCATGCAGTGGGCCAAGCACAAGCATGCCTTCAAGGAAATTTAAAAAAAGAAGGCCTAGATGGTTTGTTGGCTTTGCACAGAGAGGGTTGTTGACAGAATCTCCTGGGCCTGATTTACTATTTCTGGTAGTGGGAAGTAATCCCTATTCATAGGACAGCTACTTTGAGCTGTGGGCCACCCTTAATAGGTTTACTTGTATCCTCTGCCTGTGGTCCTTAAGGTGTATCATCAGAGATTTCCAACAGAAAGAGCAGAAGGTGTTTTGTCTTTCTAATTGGCAATCCAGTTCCAGGTTTTTGAGGTCCCCCTCCCTCACTGTCATTAATTATCATGAGCTGTTCTTGCTCCACATCCTCTTTCTCGTCATTGCTCCCACTTGCTTGCTTGACAGGTGGAGAGCCAGGGAGCAAGCAAGGCCATCTCCTGCTCCTCCTTCTCGCCACCAGCACCCTAATCTGGGCCAGAGTGAGAGGCAAGTGAGCAAGCAGGCTGCAATGGTGAAGAGGAGGAGCAACTTCAGGGGATCCTTGACAGTGGGCCCCTGCCAGGGTTGGGCACTCAGCAGGTGCCTGGCCATGCCTACCTTTGACCAGCCCTGACAATTGGCATGTCAGAATAGTGATTCCTTGCATTTCAAAACCCAGTCTATTTAATTTAAAATGCAGTTTTGGCTTCTTTACAGTGGCTGGGTTCACACAACACATTAACCCATCCAGTTTGGGTTGTTGTTGAATTGTGGGTTATCATGTCTGAACGCAGTGCATTTTCTACAAGGATACTCATTAACCATGCAGTGTGGCTTGTTAACCACCCTGAACAAGCCAACGATAAGACATGGATTCTCAAGGTGGCTTGATCAAGAAAAATAAACCACTCTGCATGGTTAACAAGCCACCTTGCGGAAAACATGCTATGTTCAGACAACACATTAACCCACCCTGTGGAAAATGCGCTGCCTTCAGACAACATGATAACCTGTGGTGGGTTCACCCATGTTGTGTAAACACAGCCAGTGTGTCTTTGGAGAGAACAATGAATACTGAGTAAGCTAGACAGGTGCAGCACATTTTACTAGGGTGTGCACCCAGAGATTTTCCCCCCAAAGGCAAACATTTATTGAACAGAGGACATTATTTTTACTCATTTATTTATTAAACACAGTAGACACTGATGCTCTACTCCACGTTCAGCTTGCCTGACCATGGGAGGGCTGTTGCAGGTCAGGGGTGGAATGAGGAGACTCTCTTCAAGTCCTAGCATTGGTGAGACTCTGTGGTGACATTGGCCGGAGGAGCGGCTTATGAGGCAATATTAGCCTTTGGGGGCCCTCCTCCTGGTCTCTTTGAAGCGCAGCTCCCAGCAAAGCGATTCCTTTTTGCTCCTGCTGCCATGTGCAATGGTGCTCTCTCTGAGGCAGCAGTTCTTCAGCATGGAGGTGGAGCAGCCAGAGGACAGCCGGAGGACTGTTCCCACTGGGTCTGGATCCCCTCTAGATCCCCACTCAATGGCCCCCTCAATTTGGTGCTTATTGCTTGAGACATTAGGGTGTGCCTGGGCACACCCAGCACACCCCACGTGCACACCTATGACTGGAAATTAAAGCAGCTTTGAAAATAAGCCCACAAAAGTTACTAGCCAGCAAAACATTTTCCTAGCCTGCTGGGGGCTGTCATAGGAGGGAAGGAGAGTTCTGCTCTCCCTCTACCCACTCAGTCATCTGCATAGAATCCCATGTATTCACCTTTGTGCAGTTTCTTGGCTACTGGGCGAGTGCTTATATACAAGGTAGACATAAACCAGGTCATGATGATGTTGAACAAAAAGGGGGATTCCTTACTGAGAGTAGGGGAGAAAGTGACATTTCATTGATCAGATTCAATAATATTTGGGCAGGGCCTCTGTATTTCAATAGGCATGATAACTGGAAGGCACCCACTGGGCCATGCTAAATAAGGTGACCATATGAAAAGGAAGACAGGGCTACTCTATCTCTGTTGTATAGAAAAGGGAGTTTCAGCAGGTGCTATTAGTATGCATGCAGCACCTGGTGAAATTCCCTCTTCATCACAACAGTTAAAGCTGCAGGAGCCCTGCTCTCTTTTGTATCTGGTCACTCTAGTATAGCTCCGGCAGCTTTAACTGCCATGATGAGCTGGGAATTTTACCAAGTGTTGCATGCATACAAATCACACCTGCTGAAATTCCCTTTTCTTCACAACAGTTAAAGATACAGGACCTTGTCCTCCTTTTTTTATGAATGCCATCACACAGGGGAAAATTGCATTTCCTTACCATTGCCTCTCCACCTGCTCATTTGTCCCTCATTACTTCCTCTTTTGAAAGATGAAGTAAACAACTTGCACATGGCCCATTCAGTGGGCTGTTTGGATCCTGCTGCTTCTCCTGCACACAGCAGGAGACAGCAGCAACTTCCATCTTTAAAAATAAGCCAGACTTACTGGGGTGTGCTTTTGTTGCTCAAAGAAGGCCAGAAGGGGCAGGAGGCACGCGGGAGGCAAATGTTGTTGTGAGTGCCCAGTAACGAGTGTGCAATAAAATGCTCGTCTGCTGGAGCTCTGTATGGCCATGCTAATGCTGGAAAAAGTGTCAGGTGACTCGGCTCTTTTCTAGAGGTATCTTGTTTTCTGGCAGAGCTTTAGTGCCTTTTCTTCCCACTTCACCACTTCTGCAAGTGAAGCTTTTCCTATCACTGCTTCTCTCCAAGCCAGAAAAATGTTTCTCTGGTGAATTTCTGCCTTCACCTTGCTAACTTTGAATGTAAGATTAACAGGAAGCTGGAGTATTACTGTAACAAGATCGTCATCCAGTTCTTAGTAGGGGTGTGCACGGACCCCCCAATCCGCTTCGTGGCCCGATCTGCTCCCTTACCTGGCGGCGCCGGCAGCGCCAGATGAGTCCCCCTCCCCCCCACTTACCTGGAGGCGAAGCTCCGGATTGAGGCGATCCTCTTCGCCTCGATCCACAGCCCCCCTGACTCTCTTCGCCTCCGCCTTTTCCGGAGGCGAATTAGGCCGCCTTGCTCCTGCTTCTCTGAACTGAAGAGAAGCGGAGCACATCCCTAGTTCTTAGATTTTGAAAATGTACTTTAATTATTCTTATCAAGTATTGTGGTTAAAGGGTTAAACTGGACATGCTGTCATTATAGCTATTTTTACATTAAAAATATGATGATTTAAAATTCAATGAATGCTCACCTGATAGCGTTGCCTAGTAAAGCCCAACATGTGCCTTTCTTTCTTGCTGTAACCTGTTGAAGGATTCTGCTTGCTTCCACTCCTCATTCTACAAATGATTCAAAACAAACATGGGATTCAACACATTGCACAAATACAAACTCATTGTTGCCGTACATCTGTGCATGAAATTCACAAAGTGAATTGAGCACACACAGACACAGGCTTTGGCACCTTTTTCGTGTTTGCTGTCACAGACTAACCTCTCTGGAAAGTGAATCAAATGTCTTAAACAATTTACAACACTGCAATGGTTCTTCTAGTACCAATCACACAGTTAATGTTACTGCTGATGGCAAAAGTCTCCAAGTTACATATTAATGACTGAGAACTATGTAATTATTCAAAGTCATTCAAAGTTCACTGAGATTGAGAAAATAAGAGCAAGCCTACTTGAGTTAAATTCATCATTCAGACACTTTCTGCTACTTCAAGACCAGCTATACTGGCCTTACCAGTAGATGCCAGAGCCAACTTAGGCTTCAGTGGTGATTAAAGGATCAGGGCCTTGGAGGTAAGCTTTGGCAGGAGCCAGACTGGGGTGAATCAGGGCTGGGGAAGAAGCAAGACTAGATTACATCCAGGAAATGCGGATCAAACAGGGAAACTGACAAATTGTAACCGTCAGCAGTGGTGACAGCTTGTATCATACATGGAAAAAATATTATTGATGAAAAAGATATTACTACACCCTCTCAAGAAAGTACACTTGGAAATCACCACTTGGATGTCTGAAAAGACATAGTTACTTAGCAACAGGCCCCACTGAGTTCAATTGGAGCTTTCTCCCAAGTGTATCAGGGGTATACTAGGCCAGTTTGCATAACACGAAGGCCCACCATGGTTTAGAGCTGTGGTGTGTGCAGGGTGCGTGCAGCCACCATTTTGCATATCCAATCCCTGCTCAGGGTTGCTGTGTTGTGCAAACCCTCACATAACTTTAGAACAGACTATGGGTTCTGAGGGTTGTTTAACCCCTATGTAAACCAGGCTCACCAGGTTTGCATTATTATACAACAACTCCAGAGCAGGAGTTGGATATGCAAAGTGGTTCCTGAGTGCGCCACAAATTGTCTTGGATGAATAACCCACAATGAGAAGGGCTGTGTCATGTGAACCAGGTCAGTTTGTCATTTTAGCAAGCCACATTTCTGTATCTAATAATTGTTTATATTTCTGTGCCAATTGTAGGATAACTGCCATAGTCAGAAGCAATGGAAACTATGGAACTTGCTGCCACAAGATATGGTGAAGACTACTAGCTTATATGGCTTTAGAAGGAGATTAAACAAATTCATGACAGGCTATTGTTATCAGGCTATTGAGAACTGCTGTCATAATTGGCATATTACCTCCAGGATACCAGCTGCTGAGGACTAATGAGTGGGCAATTGCCTTCATATATGCCACTGGTAGAAAGGCTGATGCTCAGTGGTAGAACATCTGTTTTGCACACACAAGGTCCTAAGTCTGATCTCTGATATCTCCAGGTAGAGCACAAAAATCTCCTGCCTGAAACCCTGCCAGTCAGTGTCAGCAATACTGTGCTAGATGGACCAAGGACCTGACTCAATGTAAGGCAGTTTCCTATGTTCCATTTGGGGTGCGGGGAGAATGCTGGATTAGATTAACCATTGGGCAGATCCAGCAAGGCTCTTTTTTACATTCTTGTAAGCCTCGTAATATAAGGAATGCCAGTTTGTCACCAGGATTCTCAGCCCACTGTTGTCTGACTTGCCACGAGACATGGGTTTATCTAAGTTCTTAGAATGGTACAAATTTCATCACTGAAATTACTTTGAGCTGCATGCAAGTACTCAATCATATAAGCATTATGGACTCAGTCATAATACTAGTTAAGGGTTACTGATATTTCTATTGTTTAGTGGTTTGTCTCATCTTCTGTTTGTGATTCTGCTGGTTATCAGCACTATATCTATAAGCAACGGGTTCCACAAATTAGATACCCATTGCTTGACATAAATGTGTGTGAATGAGAATCATGTGTGTTCATTTCTTGGGTTTAAATCTGCCAATCATCAGGAGCCTCTGTGTTCTTCAGAGTTGTAGCATTATGTGGAAGGGTAAGACAGTGTTCCCTTATTCTCTATAATCTGGTCACATTATTATATATTCCTCAACAATATACTGTAGTTGCTTCTTTTCAAAGTCAAAGAACGGTTGTTTTAGCTTTTCAAGAACCTGAAAGGTTGGAAATGATATATATTCATTCTGCAAAGTTCTGTTTGTTTTCACTCTGCTCAACTCACATTACATTTGGATTATTCCCCCTTCCTTAATTGTATGCAGTACACACACACGCACATGTGCGCATGCTTTATTAAGGTTGCACTCAAGGGAGTGAATACCAGAGTCAAGTTTGCAACATGTAACCTTAGCTCTGCTTTTTTGATAGTGTTCCCAGTTCTTAATTACATAATCCTGTCCAATGAAAATATATCGCCCTCTCAGTCATGGTCAGAACATGCAAACATGGAACCCTCCAGGTCATTTTTCAGTGCCCAGGAATCCCTCATCTTTTTGGGGTGGGACTATTATTTCTTCTTAGTGCCAAGCAGGGATCTTTGGGCACTGTGTTTATAGTCATAACAGCACATTGCAAAAAAATTCCCCCACAACCTCAAAAGCAGTGTGACTTTTTATTCAGTCAGAGTGTATTTATCCCCCCCCCCACATCCCTTTGCATGCAACCCTATTTGCATGCAAAGCCTGACCCTGGAAGCCTATGAACTCTTGAGAAGAATGGTGAAGTGAGGCACAAAAGCAGCCAGCCAGCCAGCGGTGTAGTGGAGTTTGGGCTTACTGGGAGGGGAGTGAATAACAAGGGAAGGCTGTTATCTTCCTGCCCTGAATAGGCTTCCTGGAAGCATTGGAATGACCACTGCTGGAAACTAGATGCTGCCAGACTAGATGGTCCTTTGACCTGATCCAGCAGGGCTCTTCAGTTGAGGGAGTGGGCCATTTTGGTGGTGGCCCCGATTGTGGAATCCTCTTCCCAGTGAGGCTTCCCTGGTGCCAACACTCATCTCCTCAGTGCCAACTTATTCCCAGGCATTTGAGGGCACATGCTGGGCTTTTTAATTGTTTATAGTTCTCACTAAAGCTGCAGGAGCTACAGTAGAGTGACCAGATACAAAAGGGGGCAGGGCTCTTGCAGCTTTAACTGTTGTGAAGAAGAGTGAATTTCACCAGGTGCTGCATGCATATAAATGACATCTGCTGAAATTCCTTTTGCTAGACAACTGTTAAAGATACAGGAGCCCTGTCCTCCTTTTCATATGGTCATCCTAATTTTAGTGGATACTTGTTTTTCGCTGGTTTTAACTTTGTATGTTTAATTTTGTTGTAAGTTGTTTTGAGTCTTTTTTCAGAAAGACATCTAAGAAATCTAGATGGTGGTGGTGAGGGCAGTTAGTTGTTCCTTTTGGTCAGAGTTATCTAGGTTTGCAGCCTGTTCTACAGTTGTTAGCTTGCAGTTTGAACATTGCACACCAACCTTTAAATAAATCTCCTGATGCAAGAACAGAAGTGTAGTGGTACATTAAAGACTAAGGCCCTGTTCAGAAGACACTTTAAACCATGGCATAAAACCATGGTTTAAGGTATCTTCTGAGCAAGGCCTAAAAAACTTATTATGGCCTAAGCTCTTCTGGACTAGAATTTACTGTAACAAATGTATGGTGTAATCCTCAGTTGCAGGTATATGTACACATGCATGTAGACTGTAGAAGGGGGGAAAGGATGGGTTCCAAAGGCAATAAAATGTAAAGAATATGATCTGGGATAATTCATTCACATCAGCAGTAATTGGTGATGATAAACTCATCCTAGCACTGCTAAGAAAATTAACCCCTGTAACGGGACAGGAAGCAATTATCTGTATTCATGCCCAAATGGAGCAAATCAAACTTTTCAAGCAGTTCAAATTCAGTCTTCTCTTTAAAAATCCTTGGCTGAAGGATGGAAACTTTCTGGTCAGCAGCAGTCCTAGGAACAGCTGCTGTGGCAGTTACCACTCATTCCCTTCCTAATCCCCTTGCCTCACTTGCTGTGCGACACACCTAAAGTCCAGCCTAGAAAATAGCAGGTGAGGAAGGACAACAGGACCAGAAAGGAAATAGAGAGGATAAGCCACAGGTGTCTTGTGCTACATCAAGGAATTTAAAGATCTCAGGGTGCAACGTCCAGGTTTGCAAGATGGCAAGCAACTCTACCAGGGGTTTATCCAGGACTGGGCTTGACTCTTATTGGGTGGCTGGGAGAATCTTTTATTAATACAACCATTGTACCTGATCTGTCTCTTTCTGGACACTTTCAAGCATGCTCTAGTGTTCCCTTAGATTACTGAAATGTACTCTCAGTGGGGCTGCTGCTCTTGCAAATTCTTTGAAAGTATCAGCTGCTTTAGAATGCAGCTGCCTGCCTCCAAACAGGAGCAGATGGGAGGCAGCATGATTCAAGGTGCTGTTTTTTTACCTATAAAGTCCTAAATGGCTTGAATCACAATCTGAGTTTTTTTCCAGGAGTTCCTGAACCACGTTGTTGTATCTTTGCATTAGGTCAAGCTGTTTGGGAAGCCAGCCAGCTTTCTCAGCGATGGCTACTTCTCACCCACAGCTTGGGAATCCCATCCTGGAAGAAATCTGTCCGTTCATTCTTCTATATGTTTAGAAAGCAGGTAGATCAGTCTTTGAAAAGGAAATAGGTACATGGCAGGGTTTATGCCTCCTTGGTATTATTGCAATTTAAGACTATTTTAGATTTGTTTTATTGTAATACTCAAACAGAACTTTCCATTTCTGCCATTTCCTCTTTTGAATGTAAACTGTACAGATTGAATGCATATTCCATTTAAAATTGGTATTTTTCTGCTTTCTGTCCTGCATTAACAACATTCACAAGGGACATATTCCAGGTAGGGTTTACATTCAAGTTAAAGACATGGGAAACACAGCAGACTGCTGGTTTAATAAGTATCACTGTGAAAGCCAAGTAAGACAGGCATGGGGATCCTGTTGGACTCCAGTTCCTTTCATTCCTGACCACTGGCTATGCTGGCTGAGGTTGATGGCAGCTGGGCTCCAGCAGGGACCACAGCTTCCCTCCCCGTGAAGTAAGTTTTTACTTTCAAGTCTCACATGAACCTTGGCAGATTGTAATTACTCAGTGCTCAATGAAAGGAACTTTGCACATGCTGATCAGCACAATGTCCCTTCACATGTTCTAGAGATTAATTTATTACATTCTTAATCCCTCCTTTCCTCTGAGGAACTCCAGGCAGCAGTTACTATTCCTTCTCCTCCAGCCTTACAACAACCCCGCCAAGCAGGTTAAGCTGAGAAATAGTGAAAAGACCAAGGTCACCTAGTAAGTACCTGAGCAGCAATTTGAAGCCTGGTCTCTCTGGTCCTAGTCTGAAACGCTCACCACCACCAGGTTCCCGGACTAAGCGCCAGTGAGTTCTGGCTCAAATTAAGCCCTTGTTTATAAAGCATCATAACCCACCCCTTATTACAGACGCCACAAGTATTTAAAACACACGCGCAGCACTTTTTCCGTTTTAAAGGTTGACTTCTCTGGGCTAGGGGAAGGGGGCGCCCCACTGGCCACCACGGTTGCTCGAGGGCGTGCCTGTGCGCGCGTGTGTTTATACGCGCGGGTGCCCTGAAAAGTCCCTGCAAGAGTAAATTTGGGGGCAGGGGGCGTGGCCCCCGATCGCTGGTTACATGCAGGCGATCTCGATCTAAACCGCGCCCCTGGAAAAAGGCCCCGCCCCGCTCTTGGGGGCACGATCTCTCGGCAGGCGGGGCCCAGGGCGCGGTAATTGCAGACCCAGGCGAGGTTTGCGCCGGGGACAAGTTTAGGCAGGGCCCGCTGGAGCTCGTAGCTTCCCCCATCAAAGTGGTAGCAGTTTGGCAGCATTTTTCTACCCCTTGCGGAGGATTGGGGGGACGGCTTGAAACTGACAGCTTCCTGTTCTATTATAGTCTCCCATCCCCGCATCCTAGGTAATAAAAAGAAAAGAAAAAGATGAGATCGAGGCTGTGGAGACGCCCGATTTATCACCACACCGACAACATGCAACGGGAGCAGGGCAAAAACGGGGGAGGATCTTGGCGCTCCTAGGACCACCGTGGGTGGGAGGAGAGCATGGCTGCTAGCTGGGCGCTTCCCCGTCGGATCTCGCCGGGGTGAGCCGCAGTTCAACGTTTGATCCTCCGCCCCGGGGCTTGATCGTTATGTTTAAAGGAGGACAAATTGCCCCTGCTTAATGATACCCTCGTCCAGGCCAAAACTCACGTAAGGCGCTCAGTCAAGCACCCCCTTCTCTCGCCCACACAACTAAAATCCTGTCCCGGGGCTTAATTTGACCTGGAGATCGCCAGGAGCTTGCTGTCCATAACAGCACTCATCCTAGAAATATGTGGCCAAGTGTATTTATGAATGTATTTATTGAAAACATTGCATGAGATTCCATGGTAGTGTACAAAATAAATAACATTATTTTAAAACCTGGTACAATAAAAACTAGCTTCCCACAGTCATGATAAAAAAAAAGGGGGGGGGAGAATTACAAAGACAGACGAAGAAATTCTATAAATCTGGGTAAATAGCTATGTCTTAACCGGGCACTGAAAAGATTGTAAATAAGATGCCACCTATTCTTGAGGGATGGCATTCCAGGGCCACCACAGCGCAAGCCGTTTCTTTGTTAATTACATAGTGAACTTTTTATAAGAAAGTTGCCGGAGTAGAACCTCAGCACCAGTTAAAATGTTGAGACATTGTAGGCTGGTATGGAAAGAGGCACTCCTTTAGGTATTTGGGTTCCAACTCTCAAACCATTAAGAACTTTAAAGGTAAGTACCAGCATCTTGAATTGGGTCTGGAAGCAAATAAGCAACCAGTGCAGTTCTTTAAGATTCAAGTAATGTGAACCAACTGGGCAGCACCGGTTAAAATTCTGGCAGTTGAATTCTGCACTAATTGGAGCTTTTGTGTTGTATTAAAGGGGAACACCCCCATAATGCATTACAGTAACCCAGTGGGGAGGTTATCAAAGCACAAATGGCTGTGGTCGGACTATCCCTGTCCAGGAATGGCTACAGTTACCAAATCAACATGGGTAACTATACACCAACCCACCTCCCAGACTAGACTGCTGCAATATGCTTATGTGGGATTCCCTCTGAAAATGGTTCAGAAGCTACAGCTAATTCAAAATGTGGTCACCCAACATGTAACTCCAGTCTCATGTCAGTTGTACTAGTTACCAATATGCCCCCATGCCCAATTCAAAGTGCTAGCCTTAAAATTCTAATGGCTTGGGACCAAGTTATCTGAAGTATCATGTTCTCTCACACAATCCTGCCCGTATGTGAAGATCTCCCGTTGGGGTCTTTGCCCATCATTAGTATCAGTGAGGTTAGTGTGCAGTAGAGACAGGGACAGAATAAGCCTGTATGAACCATTTTTGGTCATCGTTCCATTTCTGCGGTGACTCTGCCACTATCTACTCAAATATGTTTGGTGGTATTTTCACACGCAGTTCTACTGTGATAAGCCTATCTCTGTTTTCTTTGGCATTGTCCTCCCACCTGTCGTTCCCTTTAGATGTTATGGCAGCAGCTTGGGAGCTGCTTTTGCCTGGATGTTTTAAAGGGCCAGTTAGTGCCATATGTGCAAGGCCAATTGCATAGGTCCTTCCCTCACTATTGTCAGATGGCTAAGACTGAAGGCAATGATTGGTGGTGGTGGTGGGAACCTATGCAATAGGCTCCACCTAGGTAGTGCTGGACTTTTAAATGTTATAGGAGCAGTGTGGGATTAACCCCCCACCAGTCAGCTCTCATACTGATGTTATCTCTACCTGTAAAGCAGGAAGTATGTTAGTGTCATGCATGTCCCAAAATATTTACCCACTTCCACATATGGTACTGCGTTACTGTTCACCCAAACAGGTGTACATGGATCAGAAAAAAAATCTAAAAACATGAAATTTGGGGTTTTAAGTATTTCTAAAGAATTTAATAAAAACCTAAGTTTACGCCTGCAATTCCCAGTATGCCTTGGGCAGAACTCCCAGCATGCCTTGGGTGGGAGGCCAGACTTACTGGCATTTGGCGGCCATTTTGATTCCTAAAGTAAGTCAACCCAATTCCACATAGAAGGAAACAAGCCACATAAATGTGCTGCATCTGTTTGATGTGCTTCCTCCTACCTGCCATATGTGGTTTTAAAATCATAACTAGATACAACAGCATGTCTTTGAAAGGCTGAACTCTGGACATGCTCAAAGGCACCCCGTCCTGATACTGCTATTTTCTCAGAAACTGAGAGAAGCACACATGCAGCCTTCACCTTTGAGAGGGAGGAAGGGAAGGTACTTTGCGCATGCCCAGAAACAGACCTGACAAAGGGGGGGGGGAGTGCCAGCCCTGGCCCTTCAGTACTGGCTCCTGATGGAGCACTTGGTGGGTGAGAAGCACAGGCGAGGCAGTCCCAGCAGGATTGGCCAGAGTTGGGCGCATCCACTGACAGCCGCTTACTTCCCATCCTTGGCAATGCTACTCCTTGATGCTCTATGAAGGAGCAGCATTGGCAATGAGAGGAGGGAAGCACCTCTCAGAGGGCACGGGCACCTGAGGGCCATCAAAGGCATGCTGGAAGGTGTAGTACTGGCATCATCTTTCAGTCCTAACTCAACCCCCACTTTCCTGACCTGTCGCTAACTGTCATTGCTCTCCTTCTAACTGACTTTCCTTGGCTGCCACTCACCCCGGCTACCATTCCATTCTAGCCTCAGCTGTCAGTCATTCCTCCATTCACTCTTCTGTTTCAATAGTAAAGTCAGGCTTTTACATAAAAATCATAAACTTTATTCAGTAATTCTTGCATCTGTCTTGAAATGTTGTGGCTTAGTTATTATAGAAAAAAACCCTGCAGCATAAAAAATCTCAACAAGTATTTATTTATTTACTTATTACATTTTTATACCACCCAATAGCCAAAGCTCTCTGGGCGGTTCACAAAAATTAAAACCATAATAAAACAACCAACAGGTTAAAAGCACAAATACAAAATACAGTATAAAAAACACAACAAGTATAAAACCACGCAGCAAAATTGATATAAGATTAAAATACAGAGTTAGAACAGTAAAATTTAAATTTAAGTTAAAATTAAGTGTTAAAATACTGAGAGAATAAAAAGGTTTCAGCTGGCGACGAAAGGAGTACAGTGTAGGCACCAGGCAGACCTCTCTGGGGAGCTCGTTCCACAACCGGGGTGCCACAGCGGAGAAAGCCCTCCTCCTAGTAGCCACCTGCCTTGGAAAATAAACTTTTCAAAAATAATAATTCACTTCTCACTTAAAAGCCATTAATGCAGTTGCTAAGCAAGCCTGCTTGGGAAAAAGAAATCCATAAGCAGGGTACCACAACTAAGATGGCCTGCTCTCCAGTTATCTTCCACCACACCTCAGATGATGTTCAAAGATTAACACGTTATTCAGGGACCTAGGCTTATGCCTACAACTCCCAGCAAACCTTGGGTGGGAGGGAAGATTTATCAGGCTGTGGCAGCCATCATCTGGAAGTGGCTCGACATCCTGGGCTTGAAAGGATAGCGCCTAGAGAGAGAAAAGAAACTAATTAATTTGTTTTAAAGGTACCTCACAGGCCTAGGACCGGCCTACCTCGCAGGGTTGTCATGAAGGTAAGAGAGGAAAAAAAAGAAAGAAATGAATTTAATTTGTTTTAAGGTTAACTCCCAGGCCTAGCACTTTAAGATGATTACCTCACAGACATATATCTTAGGTGGTCCAAACAAGATTTTTTTTTATTTATCAAATAAATTTTATAAACATAATTCATGGACCTGAGCAATGCTGGGCATATCAGCTAGTAATATATAAAGAGCACCTGCATTCCAAGTTTCCCTCCTCCTCCTTCATGATGTCTATTTTCTCCTCCTCTTTCCCACCAAGTATAAGCCTATGGAGTGTTCCATTTGAAAAGAATGTTGTCCTTTTACATTTGCCTAAAATCCCAAAGGAATGTGTTTCTAGCCCTCATGATTAGAGAAAATATTTTGGGAATAGTTGGGCAGACTGGGCAATTCAGTGCTTACGGAGTTGGACCTCAGTGCCCTGAATAGGTGAATGCCTCTCTCCATGGTGCTTGTTGCTGTTTATTCGTTCAGTTGCTTCCGACTCTTTGTGACTTCATGGACCAGCCCACGCCAGAGCTTTCTGTCAGCTGTCGCCACCCCCAGCTTCCCCAAGGTCAAGTCTGTCACCTCCAGAATATCATCCATCCATCTTGCCCTTGGTCGGCCCCTCTTCCTTTTGCCTTCCACTTTCCCTAGCATCAGCCTCTTCTCCAGGGTATCCTGTCTTCTCATTATGTGGCCAAAGTACTTCAGTTTTGCCTTTAATACCATTCCCTCAAGTGAGCAGTCTGGCTTTATTTCCTGGAGTATGGACTGGTTTGATCTTCTTCACCTTCTATCCCCCTACCTTTCATTGCCCCATGACCACTCTTCATCATTGCCATTTAGCATTGTCGTGCTTCACATTCTGTAAATATGCAATCCTTTATAATCAGCATGTGAGTTACATTAGATATTATGAGGATAGAATTTAGATGTCTTTGGTACAGAATTCAAGTTCTTTCCTTTTGTGTGCACAGATGTTATTCAGCCCTGTGTGTGTGCCACTATACCATCTATGGTTCTCCTCCTCCCACAAAGCAACTATCCAACGTATTTGCCTCTTTGTTCCTGGTGCCATTGCCTTGCAATGTGGTCTGTTGACATGCCACCTTCTGTTCTTTCAATGGGCTGAGCTTCAGCGGGATGACTCATTGTGCAGAAATATGAGAGGGATTTGTTATTGGTTTTTTAATTGTGATACCCTGGAGGCATCCATCCATCCATCCACCCCTGTCTCCTGGAAAGTAGCAAGTCTAAGGCTTTGTCCTTTGGGCACCTGTCACTCACCTCCCACATGGCCATTGTGATGGAGATGGGAGACCCACCTTGTTCATCTCAGTCTCTTACAGGAGAATGCTGCAGTAGAACTTCCAAGAGCCTACACAACTATTCTCCTAGCCCTTGCTATGAGTCATCAGGTGACTCTACCACTAGAATTAGTCCTGGATTAGCATCTCCCACCACCACCTAGTTCTACTCTTCCCAGACCTTCTTTCCCTGTGTGCTGTCCCTTCTGTGCACATCCTTTTGATTTGCTGAAATTGAGATTGGCACTTGAGATCATGGTAGACGAGAAGATAAACAAACATCATTCAGTAGCAGAGCTCTTAGAACAGGTTCACACATTATCTTGGGTAACTTTTTTCTACTCCTGAGAGTAATGTAATATGTGAGTTTATCACAGACCTCAACTACAGAAACTTGTGTGATCTCTGATTAACTTTACGGAATTCTAGGAACTTCTTTGTGAGCTAGCGGTAGTTGGTGAGATTTGGAGTTGGTGGGGACAATTTCTTTCTTTTGCTTGGGCATAACATGCATCAATGGAGCAGCTGTAGTGGTGCATGAATACAACAGACATGTACAGTTTTCTTATCCACACTTTTGGATAACTGTCATATGCCAAACAAAAGTCCTTCCCTGACACTTTCCTCTGCAATATATATATTTAAAAGCATTAATCTCTTCTAGCAAATGACATCTGATACAGCCACCTCTTGCCTCATTATCACTGACACTTATACCTTGTTTACTTACATTTCTTTTTGGTAAATAAACTTAGGCACCTTGAGGCCAAGGTATAACATATCTTTGGGATTGTCAAATCCCTAAAAAGATGAAGAAGGGATATCCCCTTATATTAAAGATCCAAAGCTAGTAATCTGGTTGGACACTGGGGTAAACAGGATGCTGGACTACATGACGATGTGGTCTGATCCTCAAGATCGTACAAAGTTGACAGGAAAGAATACAGACAGAAAGCAGCTCATACCTTTGTCATAATGAATGGACATGTAGATAGGAATGGTAGGAAGCGCAGTCCTGCTGCATGGACTCATGGAAACTCACAAGTGGAGACATGGCTCCAGAAGCACGGTAGTGCACATGGACTCTTGAACTCCCTCTCTGTGTGGGATTCACTGCTGGGCTGAGCAGTTGCTGGGAATCCCCTGGCTCAGCCTCTGTAGAGATTCATCTGATTAGTTTTGATTCTTCCCAGACTTGCTGGGATTGGTGGAAGAAGAGCTCTCGTTGCCTGTAGCTTTCCTTGCCAGGCAGTAAGGAGCCATTCTGTACCCAATCACTCAACACGATAGGCAGAGATCAAAGTGGGGAAATCCCTTGCAGATCATGACCCATTTACTCCACCCCCGGCATCAGAATAGGGTGGCTGCCATCAGGATTTTAAGGGATGCCATGCTGCCGTTTCCCTTGAAACCATAATAATACGAATACTAACCTGCTAGGAATAGGTAGCGTCAGATATCACAATCTGAAGCCACCTTTCACCAGATAGGAAAAGGACAGTAACAGAGCAGCAAGCACGACAGATCTGTGTTCTTATATGAAAGATCTGTGCTTTCCTGGGTATTGCTTCATCTTCTCCCAACCCATAGTCTTGTCAGATATTTAAAATGTGTTGGCAAAATGTGCAACGTACTGACAGAGGTTGGAATGGCAGAGCAAAAAAGTTGCACAGGTCTCTGAAGGGCAATCATTGTGATGGGAGCAGAAGTTTAGGGGATGGGAATCTTGTGAGGGACCAGGAAGCAAGCATTCCCCTCTCCCTGAGCACAGGAAGCCTTACCAAAACCCCTCTCTGCCCTTTGAAATTTAGCAGACACTACTGGCATATTTTCAAGCCATTTTTTCCATGACCATGAAGGCAAAAAACTGCTCCTTTTGGTAATGAAAGTTGTGACTGTCTGGATGCTGCACGCAATCCCATATTCTACTGCTTTGATAGGGAGGATCCCACATCATGTGTGGCGTGAGATAGCTTTGTAAGTTCCACTTTGGATATTAGGGTGAGGAGACGCAGGCTGGAACTACTCTTTCAAAAATGTGTTGATGACCAGACATATCCCTTAATCCAGTCACTGAAGGGTAAACCTCCTGCACTGAGAATCATCTGGAAACCAGGGAGGAAAGCTGGCATAGGCCCAGAGCTTGTTTACTGGCCTTTATCATGCTCCAAGGTCATTCAGCAATTCTCTCATAAAGTAGCTTCCCCTGCTTTCATGCTCTGCATCGAGCTGTCCTTACATCAGAATTATAGAGAGGCAATATTCCTAGAATGCACTGTGTTCCATTGAAGTGCTTATGCCAACTTTCCCCAACCTGGTGCCCTCCAGATGTGGATTACAAGGATTGGCTGGGGGATCATGGGAATTGTAGTCCAACACATCTGGAAGGCACCAGGTTGGAGAAGGTTGGCAGTGCTTAGGAACCATTCTACATAGAATAAGGTAATTCTGAGATAGAACAGTTCTCAAGATGTACCACTTCAGACTGCAGATGTAGAGATCATATTTTTGAATGCTCCTGCACATTAAAAAAAATCCCCTACTTAAAGAAAAGACAATTGTCAAGGGGAAAGGGTTTGGTATAAACTCCTCTCCTTAAGGAGTTTACTTGCAAGGAATTTAAAAAACACAGAATTCAAAAATATGACCCCTCCACTTATAGTCTGAAGTACGGCCCACACCAGGCCCAGTCTACACAGAGTCTTCGGGGCACCTGGAGTGCACCTGCAGTGCGCCCCGAAATCGATGATGTAGACAGTACCTTAAGCGTTCCAAGAAGAGGAGGAGGAGGAGGCCCCGCATCACCCCTCGCGGGGACGGGGTGAAGAGTTGCCGGGCCTGGTGGCTTCGCCGGGGAATCGGCTGCGTCCTTGGTGCCGCCCACCTGCCCGCCGGCCTCCTGTTGCTGGCGAAAGAGCCACCCGGGCCCACCCGGGTCGGAGAGCTCGGCGGAAGAAGCCGCCACCGGCTTCTTCCGCCGAGCTCTATGACCCGGGTGGCTCTTTCGCCAGCAACAGGAGGCCGGCGGGCAGGTGGGTGGTGCCAAGGACGCAGCCGATTCCCCTGCGAAGCCACCAGGCCCGGCAACTCTTCACCCCGTCCCCGCGAGGGGCGATGCGGGGCCTCCTCCTCCTCCTCCTCCTCCTCCTCCTCCTCCGCCTCTCCTTGGAACGCTTAAAGTACTGTCTACATCATCGATTTTGGGGCGCACTGCAGGCGCCCCGAAGACTCTGTGTAGATTTGCCCCCATCTGTGAAATGTGTAGAATGTCTCTAAGAACACCTTCCCACCAACATGCGGGGATGGCAGGGCAGGGCAGAAAAACGCACAACTTGTATCAGAGCATTCAGATGGCTGTGCTAAAATCCCAGCTAAAAGTCAACTTGTGCTGTTGAGGAAGCAGCAGCTAGGAAAAAGAAAAGATAAATTGCCAGTTCTGTGTACCAGACGCTGTTCAGTGGGCCAGATAATTCTGTGTAAAGCAGATGCCATTTCATTGGCCCAAAAGAGTGCAAAGCAAGAAGGAACTTCAGTATGACTCAGCTTAGCAATTCTTCTTCTTCTTATGCTGGGAACAAACCACAGGGGATGTCTGTCAACGAATAAGTATTCACGGGGAATCATGTTGGCTTCTGTCTCAGTCAAACAAGTGCACTTTGGTCCTACATAGCATAGCAGTTCTTGCTTCTGGGAATTCCCTGGCCTAGACCAGCTAGGTATATGGGTTCATTGGATGATCTCATCATTAACATCTCCGATAGCCCCAGGGATATATGTGGAGCAATGCTTACTTGAATCCTAACATTTTCCATGCAACTAGAGTATTTTCTTGTCTTTTTCTCCAACCTCTCCAGGGCAGTGGGCAGCCCATTGGTCATGGATCCCAATAGCATCTGCCGGAAGACCAAGCGGCTTGCTGGGAAACAGGCAGAGCTGTGTCAGACGGAGCCTGAGATTGTACAGGAGGTGGCCAAGGGTGCCAGACTGGGTGTGCGTGAGTGCCAGTACCAATTCCGCTTCCGTCGTTGGAACTGCACCAGCCACAGCAAATATTTTGGCAAGATCCTACAGCAGGGTGAGCTGGTCAGCAGTCTCTGTTTCTTGGGGATGTGACTTACCTTCTGGGGTTCTCCCATAGAGAGTAGAGGGGAGACAAGCATCAGAGAGGACACCATGTATTGTGGAGAAGGGCTCTAGAAATGGCAGTGGGGAAGGAGGACTTACTCTCTATGGAGATTATCTCACTCCTTATGAGGTGGGAGGGGAACAAGAAGTTTCCAACTGGAAGAGATTTGCAATGGCAAGACTCTCCCCCAATTATCTCAAAGTCAAAGCAGTTTGTGTATGAAAAGTATTTGTAAATCAAATCCTTGGTACATGTTTTGAGCTAGGCTGTGGCATAACTGTAACATTGTTTTTGAACCTTGTGGGGAAACCCAGCTTTATTTAGTATCCAAGAAACTATAAAACTGAAGTTTTATAGTGTTCCTGAGCTGAAATACACCTATAAAGTCAAGCAGTTTTTCCTGAGCTGAGGAAATGAATATTTTCATAAATGCTCATTTGGATAAAAGCATAGTGGAATGTCATAGATAAAGTCATAAAAAAATGTGCAGTGCATGTTCCCCCCCAAAACAAACAAACAAACATTATAACGATGCATATATTTTCCCCAGGGTTGTTTGTAGCATGCAGTGCCATCTTACTAAAACCCTCTTTATGTATACCCTTTGATTTGTCTATGTATATGGTATAACCCATATTTCTGAGTTACGTTACTTTGCACTCAAGCTGGAAACGCTCAGAGCCACTTCACACATTATACTTTCTCAAAAAAATGTACACAGAAAACACCTCTAGCGGTGATGTAGCATGAATCCTGCACGTAGATTTCGCATGTGATTGATGACTGCACATACATGTGCATTTCATACTCCAGGCCTGGAATGTACATAGCTGTGCAACTGTCACACGTGATGATATACATGTGGGCTTCAGCTCATGTGCTGCATAGAAATGCTTTCCATAGAAGAAAGACATATTGTGTGAAGAAGACTTTATATTAGGGGTGGGGAACATATGGCCTTCCAGATGTTGGACTGCAAGTCCCATCAGCCTTTACCAACATCGTGATGCAGTTCAACATCTAGAAAGCTATACTTTCCCCATCTCTGTGTTATACGCCCAAACCCCATGACTAGCTGAATTAGATCAAGTCTAAGGAAAAGACCTATCCTGTTTTTGAGGGCTGCAACATTTAGTTGATTAATTGATCAATTGAAAAGATTCCTCCAGGCAGATTTAAAAAACCAAAACAAATTGCAATTATTTTAATTGGAATTACTTACCAAAAACACAGTAGCACTCTTAGAAACATTCTCCTTTCTCTCAATCAAAGGAAGGAACGGCTGTTTTAAAATGATGCCTGTTGTGACATGTGCATGGATGATCTAAAAACAAAACAAATGTTCATTTCCCCTTCCAGTTGTTGTTTTATGCAGATTCAGACTTATGCAACTTTACATGATTAATCAATCAATGACTCAATCAAGACTTGTAGTCAACTAATCATAATTGACTAGGTTTTCTTTAATCCAGTGACAGCCCTTAAAAAGCCAAAAACCAAATGGAATTGGATGTTGCCTTTCCTTTTGTTTCCATGAAACCCAGGCAGAAGAGCGAACAAATGGCTCTGTCCTGCTCAGCTCTTCAGTGTGTTGTGGCTGGATGCAACAGCCATTATGGTGTAATGGCTAGAGTGTTGAACTAGGATTGGGAACTCTTGGGTTCAAATCCCAGCTTCACCATGAAGCTCACTGGGTGCCCTTGGGCCAGTCACTTTCTGCTAGCCTAATCTACCTTCCAGGGTTGTTGTAAAAAATAAATATGGGAGGAGGAGGCAGAAATCCATGTACTCCACCTTGAAATCCATGCAGGAAAAGGCTGGATATTAATGTAATAATAATAATAATAATAATAATAATAATAATGATGATGATGATGATGATGATGATGAAACTGAGACTGTAGACCTGAGAAAATGAAAAGATTCAAGTACCTGCATGTGGTAGAGCTAGGTAGGATCTACGCTACTGCTTTAAAGTGCTTTATAACAATTTTGACAACTGTTGGGGCCCAGGACACACTCTATGTACAGTTGTCAAAACTGTTTTAAAGCACCTTAAAGCGCTTTAAAGCAGTAGTGTAGATCCAGCCCTGGTGCAGCTCAACCTAATGCTGGTATAATGTCTGGGAGGGGCAACGTAAAGGGTACTGATCATGATGGAGGAGCTGGGCATGAAGGGAATTGTTGCTCTTTGCTTGGCCCTGCCTTACAACCCCTTCAGTGATCAGCAGCACCTTTTCTGAGAGCTAAGAGGAGTGATATACCTTCCTAAGGGATTTGCTTTGTTTTCCCCCATAAGGCAGGGAGGTAACATTACATTAGTGTGTGTGAGGTGCAGGAATCGCTTGGTCCTTGGGAAGCACAGGTTATTGCTACAGGCCGAATGTTTACTGCTGTGACATGTCTCCCTGTCCTTGTAATGAAGCAATTATGGATGCTCCCAGACAACACAGCAGCTTTTAATAAAGCCCAAGAATGTATCCATGTCTGGGAGTGATTTACTGCCCCCTCCCCATAGACTGTGCTCCTACATGTCCTTCTAGCTTCCTCCAGGCTTCCGAGCAACCTGACAGAGTAGGGCTGGCAATAAATAACACACACCCCAGGAAGCCCCCTTGCCATAACACTGTATGGTTCTCTCCCCCCACCAACTCAGTTGTGCCCCAAACAGAAGGGGGCAGGCAGGTCAAAAGGACAGGGAACACCTCCTCCATTGCACTAGTGCCAGCTATGGGCTCACTGTGGGTACAGCTAACACTGTCAGGCATTTAAAGGCCAAATTTTCATATAGAGAAAAAGAGCCGTTTTGCATGTGAGGAAAATTCCCCTTGAAGTTTTGGACACCAACCTGAAGGAGGCCAATGTTAAAACGTCTACTAAAATGCAACACACACACACACACAGAGCTTCTCACATTTCCACTGCGGTCACATGAATTCTAGAATAGCAACAAAAGTGACTGACAGTATTTTCCAGTAGACCTACAGCTCAACACAACTTTGGAGAACAGGTCCAGAGGGCAAGGCAGGTGGAAGCATGGTAGGCTCTCTCCCTTATCAGTCATCTCAGCAATAATAACAATTCCATGAGAGGAGTGAAACCCAGGAAGCCACTGCACTGGGTGTACCAGCCTTCCCCAACCTAGTGCCCTCTGGATGTTTTGGACTACAAATCATAGCATTCCTGACCATTGGCCATGTTGGCTAAGGCTGATAGGTGTTTAAGCCTGGAGAGCAACAGGTTGGGGAAGGCTGGTGTGTACTGCTTTGTTCTGGGCCATTAATAGGTTGATGGTTGAGAGGATGGGTGAGCAAGTAGGCTAGCAGTGGCAGAGAGGATGGGGGCATTTGTAGAATTTGGTGTATGCTGGGAGGAGGGTGGCTGGAAAGGAGTTACAAGGACACTCTAGGGAAAGGTGGCATTTTGGTATCCCACTAGACATGCTGCCCACACTGCCCCTCTCCTCTCCTCACATCCTCTGCCTGTGCCCCTCTCTTCTCGCTCCCCCCCAACCTCACTCTAACCTCTTTTTCTCCAGTCCTCACCTCCGCCATCTTCTTCCTCACTCTCCCCACCACCTTCTTCCCTCTATGCCAGCATAGAGGGTTCCTTCCTTAAAGAAAGGCATTCTGGGTGAGATGGCGGGGAAACTGCCAGGGCCACAGCAGCACAAGTGATCTTCACAGGCTCACCCAGAATGCCTTGCTTTAAGGAAGGACCCCCTTGAAATGTGGCATTTGCGCCTGGCCAGCTCTCCAGAGAGCCCGCCAGATTGATCGCTTGCTCTGGGACAACCCTCAAAGCAACAGATTGGGCGGGCATGTGGATTCCCTGGGTGGCATGGATTGGGAAAAGCCGGGGCACTGCTGCCATCATAGGGGGATCGGTTTGCCCCCCCCCCAGAATTTGGCACCCAAGGTGGTCGACCTGTTGCCCCCTCCCCCAAGAAACGGCCCTGTGCCAGGCGATACTAAGAGGAACATCAGAAGGACTTCAGGGCAATGCATCAGCCGCATAGAAGAGCCCCTGCAGCGCAGGGAAAGAAGACCCGTCTGCTTTGCCTAGTCTCCTTCCTCTGGGATCAACCCGGCAGCCGCGGCTTGCAGCAGGGGGACTGCTGGCAACGTTAGGAAGGGAAGGCGGGTGGGCGGGAGAGACGGAGCTCCCGGCGGGTGCGGCGCCTGGTGCCGGAGCAAGCAGAGAGACGGGGAGAGGAGAATCCCCCTTTGGCTGTGGCAGGTCCCGGCATGGCGAGGGATGCCTGGAACTCGTGTCCCGCGGCGGAGGGGCAACTGGCGCCCCGCCGCAAAGAAGATTCCAGGTTATTGGGATGGAGGACTCGTGTGTGCGTGCGCGCGCGCGCGTCGTTTCTCCAACCTGGCGTTACCCTCCCGGTTGCTGCTGGACTTGGGAGGCTGCAGGCAATAGGCCGATATTGGCGTTGTGGGTTCATCGCTGTGCTGCGTGTTTCCAAGCAGCTCTCGGGGCGCGATCCTCGTGCGCCGCAGCTTCCTCCTGCCTGCTTCATGGGGCGTTGCGCAGGAGAAGTTCTCCGCGCAACGTGCTCCGTGAGGCCGGTGATCTGTCCGGCGTCTCCCGCCCTGCTGCTGCACCCTAAACCCTGATGCCTGGATTCAACCTCCATTCCCAAGTGATCGCTAATTAAGTCGCGGTGCGTCCCGTCTCGTCAGCCGGCATGGGAAGTCCCCAGTAGAGCTAAAGCGTCAATACTCTCTTCTTGGAAAGAGGCTCTACTGATTTCTACGGGCCTTACCCGCAAGTAGGTGTGTAGAGCCCCATCAGACTTCTACAAATGAGCAGAGCTCCAACGGGACTTCCAGTTGACCAGTTCACAGAGGAGGGGCCAAGAGTTATTTATTTATATATCTGACCTTTGCTTCTTCAAAGGAACCTAAGGCGATCCTCCTCCTCACCATTTTATCCTCACAACAACCCTGTGAGGTAGGTTAGAACCCAGATCTTGCAAGTCCCAGCCCATCACTCTACCCATTACACCACATTGGCTCTACTGAACTGGGAAGTAGTTTAGTTACAAGTACTTTAGCTCTACTGAACTGCGTTTCCTCCACCCCTGCCCAACTTTTAAAATCTGTTTATTAGGTGTTTTTTTTTAAATAAGCAGGAGGACTCCTTTATAACTCTTATCAGCAGAGGACAGGCAGGAATTGAATAGGTGCACACCACGTGGTAATATAGTACAGCACAGGTGTTGAACCTCAGCCCAGGGCATGCAGTAGTCTGACCCTCCAGGGCTCCCCAAATGGCCATTCCCCCTCCTCATGTCTCCAGGTGGTTCTTCCCACCTACCCACCCCAGCTTTTGCTCACTTTTTCCTCCATTCTAAAAGACTGAAATGCCTCCCCTAAGGCTTAGTTACTGGCAGTAAGTCATTTAAACTAAAATATGCTGGTATATTGGCCCACCCCTTTTGCCTTGCCCACCCACTGGAATGTGGGTCCCGAGAACTACTCCCAAATTGAATATGGCCCTCCCACTGAAAGTAGGGGAGATGTTCATTGGTTGAATTTCTGCCACTCATGCATTTGTAAAAGGCTAATCCGAGGCCTTGGCATGGCCTGCTTGTACCTCTTGTCAAATTTGACCATGCTGGTTGTTTCCAACTCTGACTCTGATGTGCACTCTCTCTCTTTCTCTCAATATCCTACACAGATATCAGGGAGACAGCGTTTGTCTATGCCATCACGGCGGCTGGTGTGAGCCACGCAGTTACCCAGGCCTGCAGCATGGGCGAGCTGTTGCAGTGCGGATGTGAAGCAACTCGGAGCCGGGCACCTCCTCTGCCCCCTGCCATTACAGGGTCAGAGAGCTCTGCTTGGGAGTGGGGTGGCTGCGGGGATGATGTTGACTTTGGCTATGAGAAATCCCGACAGTTCATGGACGCTAAGCGCAAGCGTGGCAAGAGCGACATTCGAACCCTGATCGACCTGCACAACAATGAAGCAGGGCGCCTGGTATGTGCCACCTCCCTCCTTGTTATGTATCGGGAATCCTTTCTCCAGGGGGAAATCCTGCCTCCTTCCTTGTGGGTAAACCATGTGTATTCCTTTAGGTTGCCTGGACAGGGCCTGCTCAGACTTCCTTCATTGTACCCTGCATCCACTCTATTCACAACAGTGGGCTGGTTTGCACAATCATGGCAATTCACTGTGGCGTATGCAGGTGGCCATTTTGAATACTCAACCCTCGGGAGGGAGTTGCCCGAACCCAGGCAACAACCCTCGAATAACACTTAAACAAGCCATTTGAAGGTTGTCTAACCCTCAAACAAATGCTGCCTTGGTTCGCCAAACATGAAAAGCCACAGCAAGCTGGGTGCCTGTGGGCACCTGGCATGACACAACAGCCCCTGCAGCTAAATTAAGGCAGGATCTACACTACTGCTTTAAAATAGTTTATAACAGAAGTGATAACTGTTGGGTCCCAGGACACACTCCATGTACAGTTTTTAAGCCGTTGGGCTGTCATGTTGTGCAAACCTGGTCAGTGTCTGATTTCCAGACAACTTCCCATACAGCACCATGTACATTGATGGTGCTATATAAATAAATAATAATAATAATAATAATAATTCAAGGTCACCTCCCCAGCTTCATGCGGCTGGAGTCCTGATCCCTAAGCACCTCTAGGGCGGAGCACCTATGCATGTGGCCATGTTCAATTCTATATAGTAAAGGGGCAGAGTATGTAGTATGGCCATGCAACTTATGCTTCCCTCTGTGCATCCTTTTGCTTGTAGACCCCATCTCTACTGCTGCCACATGATGTGCTAACCGTGTGCACACACACACACTCACACACTCACACATTTTGTTTTCTTAAATGCTAATGTGTAAACAAGCAGATAAAACCAGATGGGAGAACAAAAGTGCAGGGGCAATTGATGGCAAAACAGGGCAGAGGTCTCAGTACCAGGCATTTGGTCACCCCAACAAGGGCCAGTCCAAGACATTTTGTTGGATCTTCCTTCAACACTGGAAAGCGACAGAATCTTCCACTACGCCCGAGGGCAATGGGCTCACTTTGGCGGCATGTGGCACATACAGCTCCGTCTCATAGAATCATAGCATGGTTGAGTTGGAAGGGGCCTAAAAGGCCATCAAGTCCAACTCCCTGCTCAATGCAGGAATTCAGTACTTTGCGCTTGCTCCCTGTTCCTCTAGCATCTGAGGTGGCTGCCTCGTTCTGCCTAATGGCAGGGCTGGCCCTGATCCCAACCCTACCTTATCGGGTCTCTTCTCCATGATGCAGACAGCCAGATAACCAACGCCCCCTGCCTCCCAATGCCATGCTTGCCATATAATTCTTTGGCTTGCTGTGGCTTGGGACACAGATGTCAGGAGGTGGAGGGATGCTTTCCCGCCAGAGCATTTCTACCCATCTATACAACAAAATCCCATGCATTAGAGTACCAACTGATCTTCAACAGCATCCGGCCCCACCCTCACTCCAAATTACCAGATAAGCTCTCCTTTCACACCGTCACCCCTGCTTGCAGCTGTAGTTCCTCATCTTTATTTCGCCATCATTTTTAATGACTCAAAAATTCTGGAGGAGGATGAAGTGTCATACCCAACCCCGCTGGCCTCTTGTCTTGCCCCACTTGTTTACTTCTAACTTCATTATTCACCCTTGGATGCCCCATAACCAGAGCATATTCCTTTGATAGGCTAGTAGGCACCTTTTCCAGCTTGCTTGCATTGCCTGTCACCTGAATTCCCCTCTGTGATCTTCAAGTATCCTCTCTCTCCTGCCTCTGTCTGTCTTTTCCACCCCCACAGTCAGTTCTGGGGCTTGTCCTGGATCACCACCAAAAGCCTTTTAACTGGCAGAACAGGGAGATCCCATGATCCCCAACAGAACCATCGCTTGCATTTCATCGATAGATAGTAGTAGATAAGTAAATAGGGCCAGAGGGGACTGTAAGTGTATGAACAAATACATAGAACAGACAAACCAATGTGCTTACATGCATAGAGTGAGCGTTCATGTGGTGCAGCAGCTAAGAGGGCCTGGATAAACTCTCACCCTGAGCAACAAACCCTCTAGGTGGATTTAGGCAAGTGACATTTCTGCCCACCTCCTGTAATATGGGGATAATAATACTGGCTTACATTACAGGATTGTTGAAAGCATTCCTAATATAATATTTGTGAAGCATTTTCCCCCAACCTGGTTCCCTTCAGATGTTTTAGACTGCAACTTCCAGTGTTCTTGACCATTAGCCAGGCTGGTGGGTGTTGAAGTCCAAAACTTCTGGGGAAGGCTGCCCTAGTCTTGTATAAATACTAAATGCTATTGTTGCGCATATTCACCCATTTATGATCAGTAAGGACAGCACATTAATGGCAAGGTAAATCCAGAAGAGATTAACCCAAAGAGATGGGGGATGTGATTTCTCTGAGACATGATCTCCTTGATCATCTGGCTTCTGAAACATGATGTGATTGACATTCCCACCCCCTTTGGGCAGTGGGGATAGGGGTGGCCAACTTCGTTATTCTCAGGGAGTACTACATTCCCCAAACACTGGTCTTGAGGGCTAGACCAGTCTGACTCTCACAGATGGTCTGGCTGGCATCACCCACTGAGGCTTCCAAATATGGAACACATGGGAATGGACAGCTGAACTTTGGGAGCTCAGAAGGCTGAGGAACAAGTGTGTTTCCAGAAAGATCTCCTAAAGAAGTGGCCCTTTTCTTTTCCAGAACACACATGAGGGAGCAATACAATAATGAGTGTAAGACATATTAATGGAAAGTCACTGATGGTTTTTCTTACAAGTGGAACTTGTTAATCTGGTGAGCATTTAAAAAAAAATTACATCATGATTAAAATTTGGCAGGGCCAACTGAAATTGCTCTGCGGGCTGGAGCTGGCTTGTAGGGCTGCCAGTTGGCCATCCTGGTCTCAGGCAATCATTGCCATATGTTTTAGTAGGCAATCTGTTAGAGGATGTTTCTTTAGGAACCTCCTTGGCCTTTGGGACCTATTGTCCCCCAACAGCTGTAAGTGTTAGCAACCCCAAGGCTCTGTGCTGCTCTTATATCAGTGCTATTAGTGGTAATAAACATAGAGAATCCTGTCACATTTCGGAGCAGAATGCATCCAAACCCTTCCGCTTGTAGGCTCAGAATGAGCTTACTGTCACCCCGTTCTCGCTTCCAGTCTAGGGCGATCAGCCGTGGTGAGAGCAGGCGCTTTTGTTTGTTGCTATTCTTACCATTACTGAATATTGTTGCAAGATGGGGTTTCCTCCAGTAGTTCCCCCTTTTTCTTTTTCCAGGCAGTGAAGAACCACATGCGGACAGAGTGCAAGTGCCATGGGCTTTCCGGTTCCTGTGCCTTACGCACCTGCTGGAAGAAGATGCCCCCTTTCCGGGAGGTGGGCGACCGCCTGCTTGAACGCTTTAACGGGGCTTTTAAAGTGATGGGTGGCAACGATGGCAAAACGCTCATCCCCGTGGGACGGAACATCAAGCCACCGGACCGGCAGGACCTCATCTACTCCGCTGACTCACCTGACTTCTGCGTTGCTAACCGCAAGACGGGTTCTCTGGGCACGCGTGGGCGAGTGTGTAACAGCACCGCCATGGACGTGAGTGGCTGTGACCTGCTCTGCTGTGGGCGTGGTCACCGTGATGAGACTCTCCTCCTGGAAGAGAATTGCCTTTGCCGCTTCCATTGGTGCTGCGTGGTGCAGTGTCGGAAGTGCACGGTGCGCAAAGAGCTCAGCCTGTGCATTTGAGTGGGTACGGAAAGGACGTTGGATGGGGAAGGCACCAAGCGCAAGGATAGTGAATGTGCCTCATGTGCCACAGAATCCATGGACAGGGAACTTAATCTAGCTGTTATGGGAATCTAATCAATCTCTCATGGGTAGATAACATTGATCTAATCTGGAGTCACTGAGTAGCCTACCAGATCTCAGTTCTGGGCCACCTTGGATTCTCAGAGCATGGATTGTTTCCAAATCCTTGGTGTCCAGCACAGTTCCCAGCCCTTGGTTTATAACCTCCTCTGTGGCAAGTCCATGGCATCCAGTGCCAAGCTATAGCTCCGGATGGTCTCACCACTCCCTCCCTGCCTGGACATGTACTCCTGAATACAGGGCATCGTGGGGGAAGGGGAATTGATCCTTTGTCAGACTGTGGTTCTCCTACCACCAGCTCCAGCAGCTGATGATCTGATGTGGGTCTCTGACTATGGATCATGCACAGATTCCCTGGAGGGATGTGCTATGCATCATTTATTACTGAATCTTTACTGTGTTTTGAGAGAACAGCAGAGGTTCCTTGACTACTTGCTCCCATGGCTTCCTTGCTCCCCATTGGCTGAAGCTGCCATTTCTCTCTACATTAATAAAGTTATTTAAACTATCAGCTCTTTTTATCCAGTGTTGCAAAAGGAAGTGTTTGCAAGTGCCTTTTATTCAGATGGGTAATTTAATTGCTCACTTTAACTATTCTCTGTTTGTTCCAGTCAGAGTGGTTAAAATGCTATAAAGGTGGGCTTTTCGTAGCATTAATATGTCTCCATTAAGTGGTCTTGGGAGCATGTCCTAAAGTGTGGAGAGATGATCATAATGTGGGAGAATGGTGGTTATTGCAGATCAAACTAGAATAAAAGTGCGCTCCTGTGGAGTTAGAGAAGCCGGGTTGAATGTGATATATTTGGTATGAAGAATGCCTGGATAAGATTTGGACTGATTTGATATGAACCAGTTTCTCCTTACACATACAACAACATGCTTTCACTTGGATAAGACTAGTAGCCATTGATAGCCTTCTCATGGAGGAGAAGGCTATCAATGGCTACTAGTCCTGATGGTTATGTGCTCCCTCCAGTAGCACAGGCAGTAAGCCTATATACAGCAGTTGTGGGGAGGGTGCCATTGCACCATATCCTGCTTGTGGGCCACTGTGTGAACAGAGTGCTGGACTACTTGGACACTTGTTGGTCTGAACCAGCAGGGCTCTGATAGTCTTAAGATTGCTTCCTTAGGCTACACATACACAGAGGTTTCTCCTGGGGATGTTGGAGAAATCCACCATAGATTCAAATGGATTCAGATATCTGTAAATTTGAGTTGTGGATGCTGCAGTGGACTGCTTTTTTCCAAGACACATAGGACTTGCAGACTGGTTTTTCAGTTTTCAGGGGTGGGATTTGCACTAATGTGCATTAGTACTAATGCAAATTAGCACAAGTAGAATGAAATTCTGGATAAAAAAAAAATCAAAGTCTGCCAACGTGCGGACAGCAGAACAAAAGATCCCTAACAATTTGAAATGCAGACAGAACAGGTTTAATGAAATCCGTACATCCTTAGTTTCTCCTATTCACTTTTTGATGGACATTTGAAGAACCTTTGACCACCAGAGGGCGCCAGGGGCTTAAGGTAACATTGCACGTGGTTGAGAAATGAGCAGATTGGGTAGCATCAGTATTTTGAATTTCCAGGTGTGCACGATCTAGCAGGATGACACCAGCCTTCCATCATAGATCAATAGGACACATAATCTGTTTGCTGCCTTCTACTTCCATCTCAAAGGGAACTGTTGATCTATAGCCTTCAGCATCACAGAGTCTAAGAGGAGAGTCCCAGATACAAAGGTTCTACACTCTTTAACCTTACTAGAAACTAGCAAAGGCTGCAAGTCATAGCCTTTGGTTTGGATGAGTTGAGAAGTGGGATTTTGGGTGTTCTGAGATGCTAGTTTTAAGATATAATACCTAATGACCTGTCAGTTTGAAGAACTGTACCTTGTTAATCCTCCCTCCCACTTTTGTAATCTCTACCTCTGACCCCTCTTTCTGTGACTTGATGCTGTTCTGCTCTGACATCACACCCTGGTCCTGCAGATTGGTTGAACCCTTGTAGATGCCATGTAGGTATCAACTTTGGCCTGGAGGAGGAAACTCAGAATCTGGGAGTACTAGGTGTGTGTGTGTGTGTGTGTGTGTGTGTGTATATATATATATATATATATATATATATATATATATATATATATATATATTATTGCATTTATGTCCCACCTTTTTTTCCTTCAAGGAACCCAAGGTGGTGTACATAATCCTCCTCATCTCCATTTTATCCTCACAACAACAACCCTGTGAGGTAGGTTGGGCTGAGAGTTTGTGACTGACCCAAAGCCACCCAGTGGGTTTCCATGGCCAAGTGAGGACTAGAACCTGGATCTCCTGACTCCCAGTCCAACACCTTAGCCACTACACCACACTGGCTCACTTATGCCATCTCCCTGCCTCATTCCTAAACTTTTACAGAGGGTCCAGACCTTGTCCTCTATTTGAAGCCCTTCTCTGTGTCCCCACTACTACTACTGTCTTTTCTTAACACAGAAACTCAGTTGAGGAGAAAAAGACAGAATAGCTGCACAGTGCCTTCTAGTCAGTAATGCTAGAAGCCCTCCATACAGAATTCTATGCAATTTTTGTCAATACAACATGGTCCTTCAAAGGGCATCCTGCCCATACATATTGGCAGTTCAGCCTCAGAGCCTTTTGATGAAAACAACGGATTGTATTCATATTTATGATGCTTCAAACTGATTTTTTTTAATTGTTGTTTGCTGGCTTGGGAGCTGCTTATAATATATATATATATATATATATATATATATATATATATATATATGTGTGTGTGTGTGTGTGTGTGTGTGTGTGTGTGTGTGTATATATATATATATATATATAGAGAGAGAGAGAGAGAGAGAGAGAGAGAGAGAGAGAGAGAACCCAAAGATTGTATGGCTGCTAATTTGTTCATGTGAGGCGCACAATCACATGTGCACATTTGTGATATATGTGTGTGTGTGTGTGTGTATGTATAGGCATGTGTACATATAGACCTCTATTTGTCCTCCGCTGCTTCATTGCTTACCCCTGTGCTACGTCCAGGCTGTATGGAGGGGACAGCTCAGTGTACCATGACGAGGACAGGAACATCTGATTCTCCCAAAGTGGAGCCATGTGTCAGCCTCACCACAACACAGGCAGATAATGAGAGGTTTCTCCCAGCATGGTGGGAGCAGCAGAAGGGGTTCCTCTGGGCTTCGTTGCCCCAGGCAGTACTGGAGGGGTCACTGCAGGTCATGATGGCGCTTCCCTGCCATCATCATCACCCGTCTTGGATTGTGGCTTTTAGACCACTCCTTAACACGGAGCAAGAGTGCACACAGAAACAGGAGAGGCTGGGGGGATTTTTTGGTAGGATCTTAGGCACATCTCTACCCACATCTAGAGACCCACCTGCTCAAAGGCTCTTCGAGGCATTTGTGTGGCCATGGCTGCATCTCCAAGAGGGAACAGTGGCGTAGCATGGGTTGGCTGCGCCCAGGGCAAGGCAAGTATTGCGCCCCTAATCTGTGGACCTTTAGCACTCCCTGAGTCCCTTCCACCAGTCCAGTATTGAACCCCTTACCTGCCCCAAGCACATGTGTTATATTTTAAGAAAATACTGATCTATTTAAAGTAAAATTAATTTAATACTAGTATACTGGTACTTACATTTATTTAAAATCGCCTGGTTTTAATATGTGCAATTTTTTCAATAACCGTGTTGAAATCTACATTGAAATCTCTCTCAATTAACAGTATTGCTAGGTTACTCAGTCTTTCTTGGGTCATTGTAGATCTCTGATATGCTTTGATTAATTTAAGTTTTGAGAAACTTCTTTCACAACTGGCAGTTGAAACAGTGATAGTTAGAAAGATTCTTAATGTCACATCAAAGTTTGTCATACTCTCTTGCAGCTTCCTCTTGTACACCCACCGAAGCAAATCTAAAGCTGTCCAGTTAGCAATCTGCTCATCAGGATTGACTTCCTTATACAAGACAATGTGGCGCCGAAGGCGATTTATTTCGGTGATCATAGCTGCAGCATTCAACTCTGCGTACTTAGCACATGTGTGCTGAATTTGTTCATTTAGCTTTCTCCATGCATTAAATCCACTTGGTTTTTTCCAAAAGAACTTTCCCCTTTGGCCTTCTGAAAAAGCATGCAAGGAAAGCAATATGCAGCACAGTTTACAGGAGAAAACACCAACCATGTCCTTAAGATAGTCTCACCATTGTCTAAATTCTTGTAGAACCAATCCCTGGAAAATGACCTGCCATTGCTATCTTTTGGAAACAATGCATCCTTATTCGGCAGTTCCACTGTCCGTCTCTCGACAAGCTCAGTTTTCAAATTATTATCCACAGTTTCTGGCCAATAGCCAATATCAGTGAAAACTTGTAGATCAATACTCTCTGGCAGAATATTTGGCTGAGCAGAAGTAGAAGCATCCTCAGGCAAAGCTGTCTCTGCTTCTAAAGCAACAACAGGAATGTCCACTGACATTGGAGCAGGCTCCTGTGGTGCTGCTGGTGAGCCTGGTGTACTTTCAGCAGTGTTCACAAGAAACTTGTCAAGGCTTCCAGCTAGCTTAGCTTGTTGCTCCTGCTCTAGCTTCCTCCTCTTCCTGCATTGTGCACCTGATTCTTTTTTATTTAGCATCATGGCTGATATGATAACCGATCACCTTGCAGGCTGCATTTCCTCCTAAACGGGCCTCTCTAGCACATGCGTCGCTGCTCTGTCCTCCTTCTGGATGACTTAGAAGGTAGCAACAGCATACTTACACTATGGAATTTGCTACCCCAAGATATAGTGACGGCCACCAATTTGGATGGCTTTAAAAGGGGGTTGGATAAATTCTTGGAGGAGAAGGCTATCAATGGCTACTAGTCCTGATGGGTAACTGCAACCTCCAGTATCTGAGGCTGCAAGCCTATATATAACCAGTTGCTGGGGAACATGAGTGGGAGGGTGCTGTTGCACTGGATCCTGATGATGGGTTCCTGGTTGGCAGCTGGCTGGCCACTGTGTGAACAGAGTGTTTGACTAGATGGATCCTTGGTCTGATCCAGCATGGGTCTTCTTATGTATGTTCTAACTCCACACTCCAGCACTGGAAGGCTAGCGCTGCCCATAGCTTGTCTCAGTTTTCTTTCCAGTTGCTTCCCCCCTCCCCCGCCACATGTTTCTAGGGATGTACAATAATTTTGATCCCGTTTGCAAATCATGCAAACAGTTACTATTAATAGCCTCGAACATAAGCAGGAACACTTTTCTAGGGAAATTATTGTGATTACCTGAACCTGCATTTGCATTCAAAACTGCACACTAGCGCAACCCCCCCCCCCCCAAAAAAAACCCTTATTCTTGTACTTTAGGCTATGGGAGGAAATGCACATTTTTGGTTGGGAAATATGTGCATTTTTCCTGATTGGGGTAAATGTTCTTGTTCAGAAATGCAAACGAGGGAAAATGAGCTTTAAGGAACCTCAATGAGCTCAAACATTGCATGTTCACCCATCCCTAGGGGCTCTTTTAATGTTGTCTTTGCCTCAGGGTGGCTCCAAATCTGCGCTGCGTTTGTTATATGATGCAGCCACCGATTCAGAACCACTCCAGGGCAAAGAGCCCATGATCACCAGCAGAAATGTCAGGGACTTACCCCTGATTTATCCTGGCTAAGCGAGGTTAGTGTGGCTCTTCCCCATCTGTCCTCGCTTGGGGGCTGGGCTGGGGGGGCATTCCCAGGCAGAAGGTGACCTCTTATTGGCCACTAGAAGCTGGTGGGGGCAGGCCTGGCAAGCCTAATGGCTGCCGGAAAGCCCCCACTGCTTCCCTTCATGTAAATAACTTGCCTCCACCGCACTATTTGGTGGCAGAGCAGAGCCAACTCAGCAGTATGAAAGTAGCCCTCCTAGTCACAAGGTATTTTCTTTTGTCATTGAAATTCTACTCCAAATCTCTCCCCTTGTCCCAACTGCAGCATTCCACCCACACTTCCCATTCTTCTAAAGCCTTTCATCTATTGATGGCCTTGTAGGCCCCTTCCAACTCTGCTATTCCATGATTCTATGATCAGTTGCAGGGGGATTATCTGTCTTCTAAAGTTGGTGGTATCAGTAGTGCAGTTAGATAATTGTAGATGCTGGACCTAATGATCTTACAAGAGGTTAGGGTGCTCTTTAGATGACATTGTGTATTACTTCACTTACTTCAAAATGTGGTAAGCTGACCCTGTTGCATTTGTGAGACCCCTGCTCATTCTGCAAACTGGGGCCCTGGACATCAATCCCAAAGTCCTACCTTGATGGCACCACTGGGTGATGTTTTAAAGAGCTTGAGAATTATGTCAAAGATTACCCTGGACCACTGTCGCATCTTGTTTTGTCCCACCACGGGGGCAAGTTTGTACAAACACAATTGCACAGTATAAAGCCATATCAAAACATTATAAATTGTAAACTACAAAAACAATAAACCGGGTCATTAGATTAGTATAGTGAATCATCAGGACATTTCCCAGGCCATAGCTAGATGGGGCTTTATCTCAGGGTGATCCCCGGGATCATCCTTGTGCATCCACATGATGCACAGGGGATCCCGAGATCAGGGAGGGATGATCCCTCCTTTGCCCCAGGATCTCGTTGTCCACTTTGGCCCCAGTTTTTCCGTGATCACGGGCTGAGCCCGAGACTGCGGAACATGTGGCTGGGCGCCGCAGGTTGACCCAGCTCTGCACGATTCCTTGTGAGGAGCCGGGAGCCACGCACAGGGTACAGCGCTCCTCAGGAGCACTGTGCCCATTGGGGATACGGTGGGGGGGGGGGGAGCGGGGAAAGTAATTTAAATTTAAAAAATTACTTACCGTTTACGCATAAGCGTTCATGCGCTGCTGCCCCTTTAAGTTAAAAAAAATGGCAGGTGTGATATGTCTCCTTCTGAGGTCATCACGTGTCGCATGTAAACAGAGGAGGGATCTCATGATAAACACATTGTGAGATCTTCCCTCCTCCGTTGCGGGCTAACCGGTAGGTCTAGGTAAGGCCCCGGTGTTAATCTATGTTTCTGTGCTGCTGTGGCAAATAAAGCAACATAGTGAATGACATGATCCTTTGGATCTCCCTGTAAATTGCAAATTGTTGTTTAGTTCATTCCAGGCCTTTAAACTGGGACAACATTTTGGCTGTCTGGCGTGAATAAATAAATAGAATACCTCAGAAATTAATGAAAAATACCCTCCATTGCAGGCTATACACAGCATGGAGTAATGTCCCTACAAGTACATAGATGGCATTACCTGGAAATCTTGGAGCTGCAAGGAAAATCAAGAAAGATTTCACAACATTGGGCTCTTTTATACACTAATACAATGGGGAAAATAATTAGGAACCTTCTCCATATCTTGTGGAATAATGTGATAATTAACTCTAATTGGATTGAATTTTGCCACTCCATATCTCTATTTTTACCTAAGTAAGTAAATAAATCAAGGCTATATTGCTGATCTTAGTTTATATACAATGCAGCAGTCAATTCATATTAAGATCCTTTTTTGTGCTGGCAAGCATATTTTAGGACGTTTAGTTTAGGAATCCTCTATATGGAAGAACTTAAACCAATACAGACTGAGGGCTTCATGAGGACATCGTACAACAGATCTTAAAGTCCATTTCTGCTATCAAATAAACTCCTGGAGTGCCTGAAGTCAGAGCAATGAGTGATCTTAAAAAGCCAAGGGATTTCAAGGGAACTAATGTTTGCATGTCCCTTATCTGTGAAGTTATCTTCTTTGTGAATATTTTGAGTGCTGGAACTACTAAACTTCACCTCTTTCCCAGGTAAAGCTCCGTATTGCTTAAGATGTTCTGTAAGCTTTAATTTAGTGGTGGAAATCTGAGGTAGCCAGGAGCATTTTTTCTTGGGAAAGCATATCCAGATGATATCATCATCATCATCATCATCATCATCATCATCATCATCATCATCATCATCAATAACATTTGGTTTGGCCTGTTTAGCAAAGACCTGGGGTGTGTGTGTGTTTGCTTAACATGACAACTTTTGTTTTGAGATAATTTATCACCATTTCTTCTTTCTTGCAGAAACTTCCAAACCTCTTATCAGACCCCTTAAGTGAATTTATGCGTTGAGGATCAAAACCATGTGGTCGCTGTCCATTAAAATAGTCATTTCACTCCTGTTTTTCTGCTCAACATTGCAGTTATCAAACTTCTTTTCTTCCCATAGCAGAAAAGACACATGTTCTGGAAGGGGGAAAGGTTAAGCAGTCCCTCCTCACTACTGGCTCTCCATTCAAAATTGTGGCTGCTCTTCAATATATATATATCAGAGGAAAGGTATATATGTCACTGCATGTAGTGATCTTAACTCTCATGTCTGTCCCAGAAAAAAGAAATTTAATCAGGATGAGCTAGTAATCTGTAACTCTCAGTTAATTGAATCAATGCGCTAAAGATATCTGTGAGAGTTGTATTCAGAGAAATGGTTTCTTTGTTTGTTTTGCATACCTATTGATTAGATCAGTGTTCTTCACTCATCCAGAGGACTACTGGCAGTTTCTGTCCGATCACCTCTCTGCATCTCTCTCCTTACTGTAGCTGCTCAGTCTCACTCTCTAGCCTTGCCATGTTGTTTGCTTTAGTCATGGGCCATTTACTGTGATCCTGGGTACTGAAGGAAGCTTTGGTGGTAGGCAGGCAGGAAACCTGTCCCTTGCCAGCTGTAAGGTGGCTGGGAGGATGGGGAAAGAAGAGAATGCAGGAGCAAGCGAGTCATTTAGCTATGGTGGAGGAGGATCCCAAAAGGCAAAGAGAAACGTGATTGGCTAGCTGAAGTGGCGCACTGCGCAGGCCCCCACATGGCCTCAGTGGGGTGCCTGGAACTCAAATGGATCATACTTGAAAAATTGTGAAGATTAGACATTTAAACCTGAAATATTGGTCAGTTGTACTTCTGCACACTTTTTAAAGTTTAAGTAACAAATGATGCATCTTCTGTTTGGCAGTGACATCCAGTAATCTCATTGACAGATATTTGGAGGATTGGAAAAATCCACTAGCCCCATCCATCTTCCCAAACGGAAAAGCCATTTCTAGGAGCAATCACCTTGGTAGTAGCACACAGAGCAACAACAGAAGTGACCCCTCTCTTCTCACCTGCACAACACTTGGGAAGTACCATCAGAACCAGGAATAGGCCAAGAATAACTTGTCCATTTGTGGCAACAGCTGCAGAGCAAAAATTAGGTGCTTCTACTGATAAAGAGACAGAAAAACAATTTAGCCACAACAGCAGGCCCCTGTCTTTATGTTGGCACTTTGGTGCCGCGAAGCATCTTGCGCCCACACTTGCGTTCTTTCCCGACAATTGCACAGGAAGGAATGGAAGTGCAAACTTTTCCAGTCTTTAAAAGTTAAAAAAAAAGGGGGGGGAGGAGTAGGCAGCCAGAGGGAGGAGGCAAGGAGAGGGGGCAGGGACTCTGGGCAAACCACCTCTCCTCTCTCTGTCTGCCCATTCCTTCCCCACTTTATTTTTATTTTATTATCTGTATCTGCGCAGCTGCGGAGATACAGATATTAATAAATTTTTAAGAGGGGGGAGGAATGGCCCCGTTCGTCTCCTCACCCCATTTTTTACTTTTACAGGTGCGGGGCTGCCCATGGCAACCAATCAGGGGGTGCTGTGGACTCCGCTGCCCAAAAAGTCGGGGTAAGTGCCTGACTTTTTTGGAGCGGAGTTTCCAGGGTTTGGCCCCAGATGGCTTCGCAATGGCGGCTGCATAATGTAGATGATGTGCCGCTACTGCGAAGCCACCCTGGGGCAAACCCTTCATGCAGACCTGCCCCTGAACACAAATACATTAAACAATAATCCAACAGTACTAAATATTGCGCACAGAAATAACACCAGTAATGTCATGTGAGCAGCTTTTGACCAACGCAGGACTCCAAAGAAGAGTGATATTACAGCAACATCCCAACCAGACACAACGCGAGCTCAAGAGCCTGCAGTGAGTGAAAAGGTCTGTCCAAACTCATTGCCTCAACCCAGCAACTTGTCTAGAGAACACCTACCACTACAGTCTGTATTTGCAAAGCTGCAGAACCACACATGCATAGTCAGAGAACGCCGGCGTATGTCCATAAGTGTGTTTAGTTAGTGATGTGGGTTTGGTCCTGAGGTGGGAGCTATTGTGAGGGTGGTGGTGGTGGTGTTATGCTCTTCACCCTCTGTAATGCCACAAAGTTGCTAAGTGACTTATGCACATCAGCGCATGGTGGGTGAGCTATTTTAAGGGGAAAGCTTGCAAAGGCTGTGGGGGCAGGGAGGGAGAGAGACCTGCTGCTGGAGTGACTGTGAAGTCAGTCCTCTGGCTCTAGTAAACAGCAGCAGGAAGGGGATGTCTTCACTTGGAACCAATTATGTCGTTAAGGCTTGGAGAGAGATCAAAGCACTTCCCTTCATATTTGACTGGATATTGATGTGTGTTCAGGATCCCCACAAACATCTGCTCTTCTCAAAGCAGCTGTTGTGGTTACCCATTGGCAGGGAGGGTTGTGGGGCTGACCAGGTAGTGTGGTCCTCAGGTGGGTGCTGTTATCCAGCAAGGAGGTTGCTGATACTTGGGGGCTGTGGAGAGTCCTAAGATGGTATGGGTAAAGTAGTAGTAGTAATAGTAGTGGTAGTAGTAGTAGTAGTAAGGGGGTACAGAATAATAATTACAACTTGAATAATCATAGTTTACTAGTGATTCTATTGGAAACCCCCTGAACTGTAACTTTTTTGAGGTTACTAATATAAAGAAGAAGGAAAAAAGAATCTGGTTATTAAAAATTTCATTTAAGATTATGATAGGTTTTAATCAATAACCTAGGCTCTTTGTGAACAATCCTTAAATTTTAAAACAAAATTCTGCTTCTGATATGTCCAGTTTGGGAGTATTCGGTTGTGTGCGTGTACTCAAGATGTGAGACGTGTTCTACAAAA
The DNA here is from genome assembly GCF_023053635.1 of Elgaria multicarinata webbii. Lineage (NCBI taxonomy): Eukaryota > Metazoa > Chordata > Lepidosauria > Squamata > Anguidae > Elgaria > Elgaria multicarinata. The sequence continues at coordinate 75,929,580 of NC_086172.1, read as the reverse complement.
ATCCCATATCATCTGCGAACATTTCTTTCATCCAGAATGATCCTCTGCTGGAAATGATAGAGCCCCTTTGAGTGCAGTTCAAGCAGTGAAACTAGAGGAATGCCCAAAGCCATTAATATACCTGCCTTCCCCCCTCCCCAGGATCATCCCGGAATCATCCCTGTGCATGCAAATGACACACAGGGGATCCCAGGAGCAGGCAGGGATGATCCCTCCATTTTCTTGGGATAATCCTTAGGTGTAGAAAGGGCCTAAGTCACCTGTTGTCGTTTATATAACTTCAAACATGACTCAGAGAATGATGGCTCCCCACACCTTGCTCCTGAATCAGTGTGGTGTAGTGGCTAGAGTGTCAGACTGGGAGTTGGGAGATCCGGGTTCTTGTCCCCACTCAGCAGTCACAGACTCTCAGCCCAGCCCATCTCACAGGGTTGTTGTTGTGAGGATAAAGTGGAGAGGAGGAGGATTATGTATGCTGCCTTGGATTCCTTGGAGGAAAGAAGGTGGGATATAAATGCAAGCATATCTGGGCCTAGCCAGTACTAGAGCATAAATGAAGATTTTGAAACATGTCAATATACAATGAAAATTTCACATTTAGTTATTAAAGCTGGTACCTGGCCACAAAACCTGAAATGCAAATGGGGCTAAACCACAAAATAATGAAACAACACACAGAAGGCTGTAGAAACTTGGGCCACAATTTTATTACTTAATATTAACATGTAACCTGATTTGCAACAGTGAAAACAAAGTGGGTTCCTGATCTCTTAAAGGATGAGCAACCAAACCCTAGGGCAGAGGCAGTAGATTTGCTGCCCCCACCCCCCTTGGCACACCTGAAGGTGTTGAGGAGTGGGCTCTTGAGTCATTGCACCTGAATCTACAGATTCTAGGTGGGTGACCCACTCAAGCCCCAAAGGGAGGTCTTTCCTTGCCCCTAGACCCTAGGTGCCAGGCACCAGGAGTCCCCTTTTTGCATTAAAGATGCCTATGGTTTAGCCCCATTTGAATTTCAGGTTTTGTGGCCAGGTACCAGCTAATTGTTGTAAACCGCCCAGAGAGCTTCGGCTGGGGGGTGGTATATAAATGTAATAAAATAAATAAATAAATAAATAAATAAATATGGTTGCTCACTGGGCACAAGGAAGGGGAAAATTGTTTTGTCACTTATCCCCACCTGTACTGAATTAATTCTCATTGTCACCGCCGCAGATCACCTAGAAATACATCATTGCCCTCATCCAATAAGAGGATGTCTGTAGATATGGGGCAATGAACATAATCCCTGGATGTGGCAAATACTCACCCAACCCTCTGGCTAGTGCATTTCATAGTTGCCTATTAATGGTGTGCTGTACTCTATCCATACACTGTGGGTCACCTTCCCCCCTTCATATGCATCTGGATAGGAGCTCAGACCTTATGATGTGGATCCCTAATTGTTTCCAATTTGTCCAAGTTTGGCAATTGTCCTCAAAATCAGAATTTGCCTTTCATGATGCCAAGGTTTTCCACCTAAATTCATCACCAAAACCTCTGGGTGTGTGTGAACCATGACCCAACTTTTCCCAGACCATTGGCAATATTCTTTCCCACTTCAAACCACTTTGTCTGAGCCAGTGACTACTTTACTGAATCCCAATTGGGACCCTCAACTGGTCTCAGCCACTGTCTTGACAGCCCAGTACACCATGCTGTGTCTACAGATGATGACATTGACTTGCTGGCATCTCATCTTAAAACCTAATAAAAACAACATGCCAATAACCTCAGAATAATATTAACTATCAAGAAGCCCTCTACCTAGGGTTCCTCAGCATGCTGTTCTGGTAACCCCAGAGCCTTCACATAGGTCTTACAAGCTTGTGAATGCAACCTCCCCACTGTCTTGCCTTCCCACTCCAGAAGACTGAGAGCAGAGAAGAAGGAGTGCTATACTGCTGTAAGTTTCTTCATGCCTGTATCTTCCTTCATGGCCCAAGTTACATGGACATAGTGATGAGGTGACTGCACACCCTTCATTATATAGCAAAACTGTCACGGGATGGTATAGTCTGGGGCCACTACCTTGCAACCAAAGTTTCAGTGCATTGAGCAAGGGGATTGGACTTAATGGCCTTATAGGCCCCTTCCAACTCTACTATTCTATGATTCTGTGAGTCTATGCCCCCATAATTCCTGCAGCTGATGGACAGTCACCTTCCTATAGCCCTGGAATTGGATCAACTGCATCCATAGATCATCTAACCTCTATTGGGAAAGCCTGGACAGCTGGCAATCAGAGTCAGCTTAATTGGGCTGCATCCCTTTACCAGGTATTTGACCTGCCCCCCCCCACAATCTTTGTTACCATGCTCTTCCACTCTTTACCCCTGGTTTTTGGCACACCTACTAAAGGAGTGGGGTCCTCTGCAAATGGAGCAGTGATGTTTAAACCTGCATGGGCTCCGATTACTGATTATTATTATTATTTATTTATATAGCACCATCAATGTACATGGTGCTGTACAGATTATACACAGTAAATAGCAAGACCCTGCCGCATAGGCTTACAATCTAATAAAGTTGCAGTAAACAATAAGGAGGGAAAGAGAATGCAAACAGGCACAGGGAAGTGTAAACAGGCACCGGGTAGGGTGAAGCTAACAGTATAGAGTCAGAACAAACTCAATATTTAAAAGCTATAGGGAAAAGAAAAGTTTTTAGCTGAGTTTTAAAAGCTGTGATTGAGTTGGTAGTTCTCAAGTGTTCTGGAAGAGCGTTCCAGGCGTAAGGGGCAGCAGAAGAAAAAGGATGAAGCCGAGTAAGGGAAGTGGAGGTCCTAGGGCAGGCGAGAAGCATGGCATCAGAGGAGCGGAGAGCACGAGCGGGGGAATAGTGTGAGATGAGAGAGGAGAGATAGGCAGGAGCTAGACCGTGAAAAGCTTTGAAGGTCAACAGGAGAAGTTTATAGTGGATTCTGGAGTGAATTGGGAGCCAATGAAGAGATTTCAGAAGTGGAGTGACATGGTCAGAGCGGCGGGCCAAGAAGATGATCTTAGCGGCAGAGTGGTGGACAGAGACCAGCGGATTGATGTGAGATGAAGGAAGGCCAGAGAGAAGAAGGTTGCAGTAGTCCAACCGAGAGATAACCAGTGCGTGAACGAGAGTCTTGGCAAAAGAGACAGACAAAAATGGTCGAATCCTGGCAATATTATACAGGAAGAAATGACAGGATTTAGCTACTGCCTCGATATGAGGAATAAAGGAGAGCGAGGAATCAAATATAAAGCCAAGACTACGAGCTTCCTTGACCGGAGAGAGCGTGACATCGTTGACAGTAAGAGAGAATGAGAGGTGAGGAGAAGGTTTAGGAGGAAAAACAAGCATTTCAGTTTTTGCCATATTAAGTTTCAGACGACGATGAAGCAGCCAGGCTGAAATATCTGAAAGACATGCCGAGATACGATCGTGAAAACTCCCTGCAGAGCAGGCTGGGTTGCACCCCTTGTCCTGTCTGCATCCTACAACAAGCTGGGGGACCCTGGACAGCAACCACATGACTGCTGTTTTTCCTATCTCCCTTGTTTGGGCAAAACTATTCTCATTGATTTAAGCCACAGCTGTGGCTGCAGTTTGTCCCACCCTAGCAGGGAGTTAATTGCTGCTCTCATGCAGAAAGGTTCATTGTACACTTCCCCACTCCCCACTGAATCCATATACGCCCGATAAATAATGAGTTATAGAAAAAGGATAGTAGCCCACCGTGGCTGCACCTATACTACCACCCCTGCAAAAATCAAATATCCCAGTAATCAATTGGAACAATCCCTATTTATCTTTTCCCAGCACTGCCTTTTTTTGCTGCTGGTCCCTTTCTTCTCCTATCTCTGTCACTTTCTTCTGTCTCCCAGTTTAATAGGAAAAACACACCCCACAAATCCCCCTCACCAAATCCTTTGCTTTGTTGTTGGAAGCAGGTTGTCACCTAATGGCAGAGCACAAGGGCTGTAATGCCAGGGCTGTAATGCCAGGGCCTTGGTGCTCACCTTTGCAGGGCCTGGGGCAAATTGCCCCCGTCCTCCCCATCCCCATCCCAAAGCAGCCCTGGCAGCAATTAAGAAATCTTGTCCCCACTGCCTACATTCAGTTTCAAGCCTTGTCACAGAGCAAGAACTATCTACTGTACATAACAGACTAAGAGACTGGAGAGGGTGAGGCCTAATTTTCAGCCTGAGGAGACAGAGATTGGTACTTTATCTGGGACTCTGCAGTGGTGGTTAGTTTAACTAAGACCAGATTGGAGCTTAAAAGGGGATTGTTTTCAGTGGAATGAATTCAGAACCTTCCTGTTAATACCACTGTATCTTGTTTACCCTGCCCATCCCCATCTTTATATCAGGAGTTCAGATTAGAAAGTCTCTGGGGAGTCTGGGGAGAAAATCCATGGCTTTCGGTGAATCAGTTGCTAGTGTTGTTGAGTAGGGCTCTTTCATTGCAAGTGTGCCGTTTTGTTTGATCAGGGATCCATCTTGAGATGCTTGAAAGAGATTAAAGGCCTCACATACTAATCTCTATTGCCCTGTAGCTATAGGAGAGCTGGGAAGATATAGACCTATCTTTACCTGTAGTAACTTATTTTTGTTCTTTGGAGTAAAAGTGTTTCTCGGGATGAAAGGTGGCTTCTAACTCACCTTGATCGCGGCTTCAAAGAAGCTTTGTCCTCAAGTGAAGTCATGGGTTTTCCTTTTGATGGAAGAAAGGCCATGCACCAGCCTCCAAAACTGTGAACTAAGTTTCACACTTGATTAACCAATTAATTAGATTTAAATACATGTATATATTGCTAAGCTTTTTAAGGATCCTGAGGAAAAGGAAATTTATCTTAAGGTGATACAGTAACAAAACTAACCACAAAATAGGTTAGTTAAATTCATGGAGGCTAAGGAAAGATCTACACCAAGCAGGATATGACACTTTGAAAATGGTTTGGGGCTTCTTGTTGCAGCAGTGACCACCATTTTGAATATTCAAGCCACAGAGGTTGCCATTATGTACAAATCTGTCAAGGATGGATTGTTGGGATAGCTGCCAAGCCACCCAGAACCCATGGGCTATTTAGGGTTTCAGGTGTCTTGTTAACCACCCTTGAAAACCACCCGTACCGGTTTCGCACATAATGACAAGCTACAATGTGCTGTTGCTCCAACTCAAATAGTCACAATGGCAATGGCTGCCACAAAGAGAAACCCCATGGGGAAATTCACCCACGGTGGCTTCTCATTTTGTGCGAACTGAGCCATTGTCTCCTCAGGGTGAAAATCAGACCTCACCCTCTTCAGGCTTCCTTAGCCAGTCTTGCTCTGAGAGAATGAATGTATGCTGAATGTATGCAGAGGGTGATGGGATTTCTGAATTGCTCTCAGGGCTGCATTGGGTGAGTGGGGGAAACTGGGCCAATTTGCCCCAGCCCTGTGAAGCACAGCCCCATAGGTGCATGGAGTCAGTATGCTGCCAAACACCAGTTACTGGGGAGCAGCACTGGATGAAGGCTATTATCTTCCTGTCTTGTCTCTAGACTTCACATAGGCATCTAGCTCAGTACCGTGAGAAACAGGATGGTGAACTACATGGGCCTTTGATTAAATTAGCAGGGACTTCTTACATTCACCTAGAAGGAGACACCATCTTTTAAATTTTCTTTTTCTTCAAATTGGGGAAGGTGGACTATATAATATTCCTTATTACAGTCACACACTATGGCCAAACTAACTTCCAAAATAAACAAGTTAAAGACCCATCAGTACTTCTGGAGATTAAGACCTATTGACTGACTTCAAATGAGTTGTGGCAGCTTCCGTTGTTTCTGTTTCTCTTATTAAAAGGAAAGCCCTGAAAGGCATGATATCTAGGGCTTGGATCCAAAGTGGAAGCAGCAGCCGCCATACTTTAAATTAAATTTTGCACAGGGATGAGGGAGTTGTTGTGTCCATTGTTTTTCCCTTCAAATGTCTCCTGTCTTTACTTGTTCTCAACTCCATGATTAATTAGAGGAGCGGTTTATTCTGTGGTGAATGCTTTAGTTGATTAATTAGCTGATTAAAGCCTGCAGGCCTACACAAAATGTAATTTACAAAATCAAAATTGTCTCCTGCATGATTGTGTACAGCATTCATATGTTTAGTGGTCCAGCATTTAGGTTGTGTATATATGTATATATATATATATATATATATATATATATATATATATGTGTGTGTGTGTGTGTGTGTGTGTGTGTGTGTGTGTGTGTTTTTAGAAAAAGTTATTTCCATTACCTTTCCACCGTTTTTTTTTTTTTTTAGCATGGTTTATCTTCCAGTATACCCCAAGTCCTGTGTGTAAATGCCAACCTAATTCATATATTTTACAAAGTAGGTTGATGCTCAGGCTTGAACCTTGCAGTTATGTGTTAATAATAGCACTGCAAAGTGGAAGGTGTGCGTGTGTGTATGTGTATGTATGTAATATAATACCACTGAGTGTCCATGGCTTAAACTGCACTTGTTTAATGCATTGATTACAGTTATACTCCTATCTTCTTTCAGGGAACCCATTACAACTTGCTTACGGCCCTTAGGTAGGCAGTTTACGGGCCAGTCCTGCTTAGATTCACAAGTAGATTATTCTCTGGGCAATGAGCAAATGAGTTTTCTGCATCTCCCACCCTCTGCAACAACTCAAACATCTGAGACACGTGTGCTTGCCCCCCCATTTTTCATTTTGTTTTTTGTTTTGTTTTTTGCATTCATCTCCATTCAAGTACAGGTTGAATGTTATGCAACAGTTTCCCTGAAGTATGCTGAAGTTTTGAACAATGGGTGGTTAGGAGTGGCAACTCTCAAATATTTATTTATTAAATATATACACACACACCAAATAACAAATGCTCCACAGTGCGGTTTACAATCAAAACCCCAAAACAAAATAAAATAATCAGCAATGTTAAAATATTAAAGAGCCAACTGGAAGAAAGTCTTAAATGTCTATAATGAGGATGCTAGTCAGAGCTCCCTGGGAAGGGGATTCCACAGACAGGGGGGCACTACAGAGAAGGCTCTTTTCCTGGTTGCCACCCTTTGCTCCAGTGTGGGGGCTGTGGCACCCAGAGAAGAGCCTCTGAAGATGGTCATAACAGAAGATAGTATCCAATGTTATTCATAACTCATGACTGCCATTCATTTCAATGGAACCACTCTAAGTAGGACTAACATAAGGTATTACCCAGAATTCTTAACATGGAACTCTTCTGTGTTTGCTGCCCCTTTGGGCCAGAGGCCACTTTTATTAGCGAGTAATAAGAGAACAACACCTGCAGGAAAATAGATTTTGCAACTTTGGACAAATGTTCAGTGAAGGACCAATCAATCAATCGACTTATTTATAAATTGCCCCTCCAGCCAGTGGCATGGCAGGCAACATGCCAACTATAGAGGTGAAGCTGCTTCCTGAGGCCTTCTGCTGTCTCTCAGTACTGGAGTACTGATGGGATTGTTTGGAAAACCTACTGGGCAGAATTGCAGGCTTGTGGTTATTCCCCAGAATGAGGGCATCCTTGGCAGCAGAGCAGCTGCCTGCCTGCAGGTCAAGTGTAGAGTTGTAAGGTTATAGCCCAGGCATAGCCCCAGGTAATAACAGCTCCCATCCCAGCTATAGAAAAACATGGATCTTTGCCTGGGTGGAAAAATGCAGAGCCAGCTACTGTCATGGTGCACCACATTTAAACACCCAGCACAGCCCGTTTATACAAAGGTTGTGATTATAGAGACGCAAGGGATGATTTAGACACCTGTAAATAGCAGAGCAAAAACCCACTGCCATTCTAGCTGATTCTGGATGAACCCCACGATCTCATGTCCACTGTGGTCAGAGCCTGATGACCAGGAATCTCCCCTCCCCACCCTCCACCCCCGGTAGCATTTATCCTGCTCAGATCACATCACTAGGATCCCTGTGAAGCAGAATCCCAGTGCTTAACTAAAGGTGGGAATCTTCCTTTTCTTTCTCTCATAAATCTGAACTGTGGGGCAGAAATGCACTCGCTTGCTCCGTCCCTTCCTCCTTGCCTCCCTCCACTTTAACATACTTAGCTCAGGACTGCTTCTCAAATTCATGCTCATCATGGTTCTAAGGAATTGTACTAGTTACCAGTCAATTTTTAGACTCATTTCAAAGTGCTGATTTTGACCTTTAAAGCCAGGACAACCTGGACCCTACTTATTTGCAAAGAGCAGTTTCGGGGGGCAAATGGTAGCAAGGGGAGGGTTCCCCCCTTCTTTTTAAAATACTTCTACACCTGCTGATACCTATCTCTAACACTTGGAGTGTTATTGTTAGAAAGTAGGTCCTAAGTTGCTCCTATAAATGTGTGTTCCCAAATTTGCATTTGCTGAGATAGGAGTCAATGCATGAAAGGTGTGCTTAACACACACACACACACACACACACACACACACAGAGAGAGAGAGAGAGAGAGAGAGAGAGAGAGACTACAGCCCCCCTCCCCACCACATACTTATTCCCTACAAATGTCCTCCGAAGGCCATTTTCCCACCAGCCTTAATTCTAGGTTCAGAGTTAGGGCTTTTCTACACAAGGTATTTATCATGCGCTTGTCATTCGCTACTCATGGTTGTTTATAGGTTCTTTAGACAACATTGTGGCCCTCCAGCACTTTCAGCAAGTTTTTTCAGAGCAGGAAAAATCCAGCATTTAACTGTGAAAGAAAGAAAAAAAAGGTGTGATTTCCTCTCGTGTATTTGCACTACTCTGCTATACCACAGTGCCACCTAGCGATTATGTAAGAAAAGCAGGAAAGGAAACACTCTTCATGTAGTGCTCAGATTTCAATTCTGCAATGAAACCAAAAGTAGATAAAGCAAATTAACAGCTTTGGTAGTTGGGTGGTATAAAAATGTAATAAATAAACAAACCGCCTATTAACAGCTTCATGTAGAACTAATTGGTTTAAAATAACAGCAGAGAGGGATTTGCCAGGAAAAATCACTGGGTAGGAGAAAGGTTCAGCATCCCCCCCACACCCCGTCACCCCACTTGCTGATTCTTTCCTGCAAATGCCACTCCACCTCCTACATTATTATATGAAACTTAGGCAGTGATGCTGGGGAACCACTGCCAATCAAGTAGAAAGTATTAGGCTAAAGGTGCCATCCTGGGCATGGTTGGCTGGGGAATGCTGGGAGTTGTAGGACTTTTCTCGGTCTAAGCCTGCATAGGATTATGCCTTAAGTGGACCAATGGTCTGATTCAGAACACAGCAGCTTCACATTTCACTTGTTGTACTACATAGGAAAATACTAGCCGACGTTTTAGCTGAACAGGATAACAGGATGAGCTGAACTTCAGCAACTTCTGTGTCAGAGTCAAGAGGCATGAATGGTACTGAGCAAAGCAGAGCAATTACTTCATACCTTAAGCGTCAGCCTTTTGTAATGCAACCTGATGTGTCTTTTTGTTTAATTTCTTCTTATGCAAGAGTCTCGCAGTGCTGGCTCACATTCAGATTGTGGTTAGCAGAAACTCAGTGCTAGCAAGGTATCTCCTATTTTGTAGCTATGCATCTGATCTGCCTTTGCATCATTTGTCTTAATGTGTTAATTCTGAAGAAGTGTTATCAAAATCATTTTGAGTTTTAACTCAATCCTCCAAAATGTTCCCAGTTCCTCATACTTTTGTATTGATCCCATTCCTGAAACTGTGTTAATCTGATGAAAACAGTGAATAGTATATACCTATCTGGACCCTAAGGTCATTTTCTGGGGCCCTTCTCCATGAGCCCCTGCCAAAAGAGGTGAGGCAGGACCCTACCAGGAAAAGGGGCTTTTCTGCTGTGGCACCCCGGTTATGTAATGCACTTCCTAGAGAGGTTCACCTGGTGCCTACATTGTGCTCTTTCTGGCATTGGGTGAAGACCTTTTTTATTTTCTCAAGTGTTTTTTTTTTTTTAGCATTCCAGTTTTAGCTCTACTGTTTTAAATTTGCTATTGCATTTTAAATCTCCGCACTGTTGCTGATTGCACTTTTATACTACATTTTAAGCTGTTATATTTTATATTGTATTTAATGCTGTATTTTGTGGTTTTACTTTTTGTGAACCACCCAGAGAGTTTCGGCTATTGGGTGATATAGAAATGTAGTAAAATAAACAAATAAATAAATAAATAAATAAATAGTACTATAGCTAGGCTGGCAAATATCTGCAGAACCCTCTGGGTAATAGTTTGAGCTGCAGGCTGGACTGGCAGGTCCTTGGTTCGAATCTTCACTCTCAGCCAGAATTCACTAGGTAGGCTTAGCGAAGCCAGCATCAAAATCATCCATCACCTGCAACATGGGTGTAACTGACCTACCTTTCAGGGTCATTGTAAGGATTATTAACAAATTAATATAGATGAAAGTACTTTGAACACTCTAAAATTCTATATTAATACATCTTTCTTTTTTTCTTCCTTGTATTATTATTAACATCATTCCCATTAGATGGAAAAAATCATTAATGATCTTCCAAGTATGACTTTTGCCCCATTTCTGTGTGCATCCATTGACCAGCAGATCCATCTAGTCACAGCAGGAGTCGGTCAGGGGGGACATACATACCCTGGATGCACATCTGTCCACCTTCCAAACCTTCATGTGGATTCAACCCATGAGGTCTCAAAGTTGAGCAATGCCAATGCCAAACCCCTTGAATTCTCAGGAAAAACCACAAGTATCAAAAGCTGTTTATTGGGAAACAGAAGACTACAGACATACAAACTAGCATACAGAAAAATAAACAGAAAAATAAATATTCATTTCTACTAGGGCTGTTGACTATTTTTTAGAGTTTATTTATCATATGAATTTTAATTGGTTAATCCACCAGTTAAATTATTTCTTACATTTTAAAATTCTGCCCTTCTTCCGAGAAGCTCAGTGTGGCATGATTGGTCCCTCTCTCCACTTTAACCTCATAGCAACCCTGCAAGGTAGATTAGGCTGAATAGTGACTGGCCCAAGGAAACCCACTGAGCTTCATGACTGACTAGGGATTTGAACCCAAGTCTCCCTAGGCCTAGTTCAACCACTAGTCTATCCACTACACCACAGTGACATCAATTAGAATAAACCTGAGGGACCTTACATAACTTTACTCCACATTGCCAAGAGCTAAGTTGGTAAAAGTGTAAAGAGCAAGGTACAGGAGTCCTGAGAATTTTTACTTTGCCAGTCACAAACAAATCTATGTGGGCAGCTGTTGCAATTAGTTTCTCCAGCCTTGTATTTAACAGCTCACCTAGTAGCCTTAAGTGACAAGGACTCCCATGCACCTGAGTGAGTGGGCTGGTGAAGAAGGGACAGATTTCTCTTCTGTAAGTCCACCTGGTTTATATGCTGGCTTGGAGGAAGAGAAGCTGGTCATTTAGCTCCATCCCTCTTCTGTCAATCTATCTTGTAGAAGGTACAAAATTATGCATGGTGTGGAAAATGCAGATAGGGTGGAATTTTTCTCCTTCTTTCATAATACTAGAATCTGAGGTCATCCCATGAAGCTGATTGGTGGGATGTTCAGGACAGATAAAAGAAATGACTTCTTCCCACAGCACATAGTTAAACTATGGAATATTTACTCCCACAAGATGTAGTGATGGCCACCAATTTGGATGGCTTTAAAAGGAGGTTGGATACATTCCTGGAGGAGAAGGCTATCAAGGACCACTAGTTCTGATAGCTATGTTCTACTTCCAGTAGCAGAGTCAGTAACCCATCAGTTGCTGGGATCATGGTTGGGAGGGTGCTGTTTCACCAAGTCTTGCTTGTGGGTTCCTGGTCGACAGCTGGTTGGCCACTGTGTGAACGGAGTGCTGGACTAGATGGACCCTTGGTCTGATCCAGCGTGGCTCTTCTTATGTTAAGGTACATTTCAATTAGTCTGCAAAAAGGTAGTGGTAAACAAATAGTTGGCTTGTAAATTCTTTTTGCAGGCTAGTAACTTCTGCAGGATTATTTACAAGGCTGAGTTTCTCCCTGGAAATAAAAAGGGCAGATTCTCATCCATATCAATCAGCAAGTTAAGGTTTCAAAGACTCTGGGCCAACCAAGACAAGACTAGGCACTTCTTTAACATTTCTTTTTAAAGGGACCAGGAGGGCAAATGCACATTCTGAATCAAGATGGTAACTTTCCACAGGTGTCTTAGGCTAGTAACCATGTTTCTGAGGCTTAACAATGGTAGCAGACATGAAGGCTTAAAATACTCATTTCTCTTCAGTGGGGATTTGAAGCACATGAAAGGAAGGTATTTTGAGTATATTGACTGTGGACAGGAAGGTACGTATCAAATAATGTCTTGAAGGGCCTCTGGCAGTGTGGGAACAAACTCAGGTGTATTTGTCAAAGAGCAAACCATAGTGGTCAGAGTGTTAAGCTCCCTTGGGTTCCTTGCAAATGGAAAAAAGGTGGGATATATTATTAACAACAGCAACAAATATGTCAGAATTTTTCATTGCCAAAAGGGCAGCTAATTGTTAGTTCAAAAGATTACAGAAACTACAATGGCTCTGGAATGGCTACCTGAGACATTTATGGAATATTCAAGGCCTCATAAGAAATGCTATAGATCATTCTGTCCAACCCCTTCCTGTGAGGAGTAGACATTCACCACAAAGTGCCCCTGCTATTTAACCTGCTATTTAACCTGGCAATTCTAGGCTGATGGGAGTCATGGGAACGGTCTATGTCCCTGTCCTTCGCACAAGTCCACATGGATGCACACACATGCCTGCAATCCAATAGTGTGCAGATGCTTTATCATACACTTGCTTCCATAAATATGCATATGGAACCTTTCCATTTTTACACAGACACAGCCAAGCACACGGATACAACACAGTCATAGCTAAGCAGGTAATGTGCATGTTCCCATTCAAATTCACAGCCCTGCTATTTAACCTGGCAATTCTAGGCTGATGGGAGTCATGGGAACGGTCTATGTCCCTGTCCTTTGCACAAGTCCAGGCCGATTCAAAGTGCTGGTATTAACATTTAAAGCCCTAAACGGCTTGCGGCCAGGCTATCTGAAGGAACGCCTCTTCCCATATGTACCTGCCTGGACCCTAAGATCATCCTCAGGGGTCCTTCTCTGCGAGCCCCTGCCAAAGGAAGTGAGGCAGGTGGCTACCAGGAGGAGGGCCTTCTCTGCTGTGGCACCCCGGCTGTGGAATGAGCTCCCTAAGGAGGTTCGCTTGGCACCTACATTATATGCTTTTAGACGCCAGGTGAAGACCTTTTCTCCCAGCATTTTAACAGTCTATAAATAAATTTTAACTCGGTGTTTTAAATTCGTAATTTTGCATTGCTGCTGTTTTTATCTGGTTGAGCTTTTATATTGTATTTTATATTATGGTTTTATATTGTTGTTTTATACTTCGAATGTTTTTAATTTTTGTGAACCGCCCAGAGAGCTCCGGCTATTGGGCGGTATAGAAATGTAATAAATAAATAAATAAATAAATAAGTGTTTGTAGTTGCAGGCATGGAATGGGACGCATCAAAAGATAGAGTCGGCAGCGTGTAAATCATCTGCGCACGGGATGCTGGCGGCTGGGGGTCGTAGGTGCTTGTTTGGGCGAACGGGCCCTGTGCGCGTCTCTCCGAACGTGCGGGGGGAAATCAGACTCGTGCCGATAAGCGCAGGGTAGTGAGTGCGGCGGTGCGCGGGTCGTCCCCGTTAGGGCGCGCACGTGCGTCCGCAAAGTTGGATCCTCTGTTTCTTCTTCCCCGTCAACGAGGTGGGCGCGGGGTGGGGGGCGGCCGGGCGAGCGAGGAGCGGGCCGAAGAGCGCGATGGGGCGACGGCGCGCGGCTCCCTGCGAGGGTGCATGTCTCTGGGTGCGCGGTTGGCACACGCTTCCCGGCCCGTCCTTTCCCCGCCTGCCTGCCTGCCTGCCCGCCCGCCCGAGGGCTCCTGCACGGGCGTGTCGGGACTCGGGCTTGGGGCGCTGGCTCGGCGGCGGTTGCTCGCTGCTGCGCGTGGAGAGCTCTTTTGCTTCTCTCCCGTCCCGTCGCAGCCGCCGCCGCCGCCGCCGCGATCAGCCTCGTGCGCTCTCCTGGCCCGAGCTCGGTCACCCAGCTACCCCGCGCACTGCAGCCCCGCAAGCAGCCGAGATGCGCGGTGGGGCGGGCTGCGGGGGCTGCGCACGCCTGCTGGGCGCAGCCTGACCCCCCCTGCCCTCCCCCAGGGCAAGATTGCCCTGCCCAGACAGCGCTGCCGCATCAGCCTCGCTTGCAACTTCAGGACCCGGGTGGGGTGGGGGGTTCCAAAGTTGCAAAGGAAAGAAGAGGGTGTGTACATCGATAGGGAGCGGGGCGAGCGGGGGGTGGGCGATCTTTGCCAGCCTCCTTCCTTTTCTTCCCTCCGCGCCCGGCGTTCTCAGATGGGGGCCGGAGGAGGAGGAGGACCTGTCCACATGGAGCTCCGAGGAGATCCGGGGAGCCCGCCGCTGCCTTCGCCAACAAGTCGCCCTCGACGACGTCTCTTCGCGAACCAGCTGCCCTGGTGAAGGAGGGGAGGAGGGGTGGGGAGGAGAGGCGAGAGGGCAGGCCCGAGGTGCTCGCTTGCAGTTTGGGCTTGCAACGCTTGGAAAAGAGCTGTCAAACACAAACACGCGCGCGCCAAACTCTCCAACCAGCCAAGGCGATCAATGAGGTCCTCAAAGAGCCGGGGAAAGTGACAGGAGAGCGAACGGACAGCAGCGCGGAAGGAGAGACGCGCCACCCCATCCCCATCCAACAGAAGCTTCAGCCAGAGCAGCCAGCGGCTGGTGGAGGCGAAACTCTCGACAGCCAGGATGGGACAAACCCTGCTCCTTTGGCTCTGCCCCTTGCTTCTCCTCAGCCTCTGGATCCAAAGGTAAGACCTTTTCTTTGCCTCCTTCAATTTTGGTTTTCTGTTGCTCCCCCTTCTAGATCCTTGGCGAGACCTTTACCACACAGCCTGAATTGACAACGCCTCCCCCCCTCCAGCTTGTGCACCATACTAAGGGGAGATTAATTACACCCCCTCCTAATGCAGCCCCTCCAAGCCCCCAAGGGCTTGGAGGGGATGTCACTTGGGAGCCGTTTCTATAATTACAACTCTCCCAGGAATGCAGTGTCGAAGCAGATTTGTCTCTTTTACGAGTGGCTCTAGTCATCAGGATTATTCCAGCCCTCCTCCCCCACAGCGCATTATAATCCGGGCTGTCATCTCCCTCTACAGACGTATTCTCGCCCCATCCATAATCGTGAAATTCTCGCCAAAGGGCATTTGCTTTTGACATGAAAGCATTTGGGAAAGAGCTTCCATTCGTCAGTGTCAATGTCTGAGTTCAGCTCCGAATACCCAGGGTTGGGAATCTGCTTCTGCTCTCCTAGCAGTGGGGTTAGAGGAGATCAAGTCACTATGCTCTAATTTGCTAGTCGGAATTTCCTCTACAGAGCTGTGGACAGAAGAACCAAGGAGTCGTGATTCCCAGTCCCCTGTATAGAGCAAGCTCTACATTGGTCTTATCCTTTGGGGTGAGATTGACTCTGCAAAAAACCAAGTTGGTAGAGATAGCTCGTTTAGGACTGCTTCATTCACCAGACTCTCATTCATTAGGGAGGCTCAAAGATCCGTGGTCGTCTCTTCAAGAAGACCTTGCTCTTTCTCCAGCACAGGATCTTTTTGTAGGAGATGATGAAAAACTCAGTATTACCCAAAGTCAGTTGTACTGAGTTTAGTCCATATCCTACATGTAACTCTCTGCTATGGCTTTCGCTAGGTTTGTCCTGCTCTTCATTACAATAGATGGTATTCATTTCTATTGCAAAGCTAGTCTGTTCAGAACCTTACATTTTTGGGGATTAGGTAATCCGTTTCAGTGTGTGGAATCCTTCTGCAGGCCCAAGGGTTCAGTGGATGGCATTTAGTTTCATTACAACCACCCTATTTAACAATTCTTCAGAACCAAATCCCCTTATCTGATTGGAGTTTAGGCACATGGCTTGAGTGTTGAGTTTGGGCATGTGAGAGTGATGTTCAGTTCTCTGCTCAGCCATGAAGCTCACTGGGTGGCTTTGAGTCACTATCCCAAACTGCGTTTCCTAAACCTTCCCTATAGGTTTGTAGTGATTATAAAATGAGACAAGATAAAGTTACCTGCCTTGATCCCTTGGGAATGGGGAGGCATGGGGAGGTAGGTGGTGGTGGTGAATAAATAAATAAATATAAATAAATAAGGCCTGATGCTTGTAGCATTAGAACTGAAAATGTGTTCACCCCCAAATAGGTTTAAGTGCCAAAGTTGTCTGCGGACAAGGAGCATCCATTCATGGAAAAAGAGGAAACACTGAATAAGGATGTAGTCACCAGTTTCTATTCCAGCAATAGGAGGAAAGTGATATTCAGAGCATCAGGGCTGCGTGATCATTGTGTTTCCAGTTTAAGGAGAACATTTTGGGGTGAAGGGAAGGAACGGAATGCCTGCATTTGCTTTTGCATCCTAGTTTTTGTTTCGTTCTGAGATTAACAGTCACTTCCTTCCCTCTCTGTGACTCATTAATTTAAGAATGGGGAGAAATATGTTTACTTTATGTTGCTCGAGGACCCAGTGGAACTGAAGCATTTCTTTTTAAATGTTTTTAAAAAGAGTGAGAAAAAAGAGTGAGAAAAAAGGAGGGGGAAGAAGATAAATTCATTAATGAATCAATCAGCATCATTTTTTGAAAAAAGGTTAGGGGATGCTTGGATGAAAGGCATGCGCCACAGCATGCAGAGAGCTCTCATTAGGAAGAATTGCTGCGCTGTTCTGAGCTGCCTTGTTATGAAAGACACACAATGTCTTAATCATTTTCTTCGAAGGGCAGGTCCCTCCCTTGCGGGCTCGAGCCTGATCAGTGCCAAAGAGCAAACATGCCTCCCTTTTGAGTGGGGCCTGGTTGCTTTGGGGCTCAGAGTGAGCCTTGGATTTGGCATGGTTTCTTGTGTGGGATCCTGGGAGGCCCCGGGCCAGTCCCTTCCCTTTTGGTAAATATGCAAAGTAACCGTCCCTCCAGCTCCTGTATGTGGGTGCAAGGGGTTAGTCATCTCTTGGAATGGGTTTAGGGGGAAGTGAGTGCTTCCTAACACCCTGAGCACTAATATCCCCCTGCGCTTCACAAAATTTGCATGGTTGATTGTGCAAATTTGGCTGCCTACAGAGAGTCAAGCAGTGGAATCCATAGTGCTAGAAAGTTGGCTGTGGTGGTAGATTTGAGGCCTTCCTAGAGTGAGGTGTGTGTGGGGGGGAACCCGCTCCTGCATTTTCTGGGGACTCCTCATGAAAAGGCTATAGCTATAGGATCACAGGCTCAGAAATGGCATAATTTAACAATGGATGTACCTGGCCTCATAATCATCAGACTTTCCTATCCAATTAAAACTGGGAGTAGTCTCTAGGATGCAATGTCCTCCCTCCTGAAAAGTGGGAATTGGTAAGAATAAACATATTGCACCTATTCTTTTAGCTTGAATTGAGACCACTCTGCTCAATTATGAGTTGACCACTCGACATTTGAAGGAGGGTGGGGGGCACATGGGAGGTACAACCAAACAGGTAGAAGGTAACGAATGGGCCAGAAACATATCCCTGAAAATAATGATGGGGTATTCTCGATGGTCATCCTACCTAATCCAGATAAAAAGTGGGCACTTTTTTTAATGACTTGGCCAAATGCTAGCATTTGATTCAAGACCTTGAGCAGAGAATGACTCCTCCAGTCATAATGTTGCTAGGCTGTTGTTGCCTTTTCTTCCTGATAGGACCCTTCTGCTTCTCCAGTTATGTGGTGATAATCATATGTTCAGCTGGTGAATATTCACCTGGCAAGGAGATGCTGTGATGGCATAATTCACCTGCTGTGTTCCTGCTTGCCACACAGCTGCTAAAGGCAGAAAAAATATTGTCATCTCTGCAAGCCATTAAAAGTCTGTGGGCCAGAGATAATGATCAAGCTCAGGAGTCTACAAGTGTAGCATTTCTACAGGCTGAGGTGGAGGTGAGGGAGAGGAGCTTCCTTAAAGAGCTTGAGACTAGAACATCCCCGTGTGCACATACAGGTGGTCAAATTAGGTGGTCTCAAATAAGCTTTTGATATTATTTGATGATTGATGATGATGATGGAACATTTTCCATTTCTCCTGAATTTGGGGTAGCTGGTTGAACATTGGTCATCTGAGGAAATGGGAAACTCCTCTTTTATATTTCATCAGTGAGTGCTACCTTCTGCCTCATGATTGCATCTGTCCCCTACCACAAAACTTGTGTTGAGTCTAGGGAAGGATTAATAATATATTTTTCTTTTCCCCCACCTCTTTTTTTTTGGCCTTGTTCTGTTTTTAAATACTTCTGTTTCTGGGATGGTTCTCTCTCTGCCCCCCCCTCCCCATATAATTTATCACCGTTGGAACTTGTATTAATTAAAGCAGCAGCAACCGCAGCCTGTGACCTGCGGGCCTTTTACCGTGAAATCGTGTTTCAACTCATTTAGTGCTATGGAGTGGGGAGTGGGGGAGGGAAGGTCAATCAGATTCAAAGAACAGACATGGTAATGCCCTTTGACCCTTCATCATTTCTTTCCCCAAACTCTGTGGGTCTTTTTGTTTGAACCCCCATTTCCTTGCACTTTTAGGGCCAGATAAAACATGTGTGACTGTGTGTTTTTGTGGTGTATTGTTATGTGTGTTTGGGGAGAGGAGTATGGAGGGAGAGGAATTAAAGTCTAGCATTATCAGGCAGGGGATGATCTCCCCAGGGGAGTTATAGGGATTTCATTGTATGTGGGTTATTTAGGTGGTAGGATGCAAAGGAGAGGAAAGGACACCAATTCTGCTTTTACCTGTAAAATCGGGTATGTGGAAAAGCCTAGATTTACTTCCTAAGATTAGCAGACATACTTCTCAACATTAAAAGGGTACGCGTGCTTAGGGCAGTGTGGCTAGCATAATGGGCTGGCCCTCAGGATTCAACTTAACCATCACTTGGCCATTATTACACATCCCAAATGACTGGAATAGTTTTTTGCTCAATAGATACAACCAGAATAGTCTGCTTGACAGCCTTCACCATGTTCTGGGAAGGAGGTTAGAACGCCTGACGTGTTTAACTTGTGCTGAATGTGTAAATTTCCCAGATGAAAGCATGGAAAATGTTTTTGAGGACATCGGTTATTGGTTGTTATACAAATACTGTTAATAGTGATAATAAAAATAATTAATCATAGTAATAATAAATCAGAAATATACAGAATAGTATCAAGGCTTAATAGCATGCAAGGGAAGCCATAGTGTGCGTGTGTCATGTATCTGCCATGCATGTGCATGCCATGCGTGTGTATGTATCTGCCATGCGTGTGCTTCTCCTTAGTGGTGGCTTAAACAGTTGTATGGAAAGGACAGAAAGTGTGATGAAAGAGCATAGAAAGAACATGTATTTGTGTGTTCATCTTCTATATGGATGAAAGGTATGTGCATGTGCACAAGCAGTGTTGGACTGTACCATGTGGGTAGAAACATAGCATAGTATAGTGTGTTGAGCCATGCCTGCCATTCTCATACAACTTTGCTAATGTAAGAACTTTCCAATCTTTATTGTGATGGGCCTTACACTAATGATCACCACTTTACAGGTGGGTTGAGCGATACCCAAGGTCATATACTGGATTGTTGGCAGAGATGAGACCTGAACCCAGGTCTTCTAGATCCAAGTCCAAATATCTATATACTGAATACTTACTGGATGGACATTTTACCTTGGTGGGGGCTTGTGGGGAAGGGATGGAGCAAAACTCTTTATTTCATGGAGTAATTCCTTCTGCTCCTTCGATACTGCATTCTGCTCCCATTCTTCACAGTCCGATTCGGTTGACAACTTTTGAACAATTTCTCTCACTGCCCCTTTAACAGCAGCTTGATCTATAGACATTGGCAAGTGATGATGCTAATTTCCAAAGCTGATTTCTTCAGATCAAACTGTAGTTAAACTGCCTATGCTTCCCCCCAGTTTACAATTGTGCAGTCTGAATAAATTATAGTGCCTACACGAGGGACACCCACTTCCGCATTCCCGTTGTCCAGTCTGTGTTGTTATTATAGAGAGAACCTTATGAATGTGATCTGGCTAAAACTGATGAAGAGCTCTGGGGAGTTTCAGGCAGCTAGGAGCAGAAAGCCAACTCTCATCATCCTCAGCCATCATGGGAGTTGTAGTTGAATGCACAGACTCGAGAAGACTCCCAGCAAGTTCCCACACATATTTCGATGCAAATATGCACCAGTGAAATAAAAGGCCTCTTCATCTAGAAATCCTGACTTGAGGATTGGGATTCAACCTGTTCTGGGGCATGTCTACATGAAGGGTTTGCCCCGGGGTGGCTTCGCAGTAGCCGCAGGTCATCTACATGACGCAGCCGCCATTATGAAGCCATCCGGGAGCAAACCCCAGAAACTCCACTAAAAAAAGTTGGGCACTTACCCCGACTTTTTTGACAGTGGAGGCTAGACACAACCCAATTGGTCGCCATGGGCTGGACAGGGAAGGGGGAGGACCACAGGAGTGTCCTGTGCCCTGTGGAAAATAATGATAATAAAAAACAGGGGAAGGGGGAGGAGAGGAAGGTGCCCTGCGCCCCTTTAAAAATAAAAAAGGGGGGAGGAGAGGAATGGGGCCCGTTCCTCCCCCCTTTTAATTGTTATTATCTGAATCTTCACAGCTGCGCAGATACAGATAATAAAAAGTTGGGGGAGGAACGGGCAGCCGGATGGAGGTCAGAGGGAGGAGAGGTGGTTCGGGTGCCCGGCGTCTCTCTCCTTGTTGTCCTGGCTGCCTCGTTTCTGCCCCCTCATTCCTTTCCCCCTCAGCCCCATGGGGAAAGTTTGCACTTGTGTTCCTTCCAATGCAGATGCTGGGAAGGAATGCAAGTGCAGCAGACAGGCGCCTTTTGGCGCCAGAGCACCACTGTCAAGACGGGGGCCTGGAAAGGACTACACTTCCCCTGAAGGATCTACTTCATACCATGGGAGTGCTCCTTGGTCCTGTGCTGTCCCTGGATCTTCAGGTGGTGGCAGTGGCATTTTGCACAATTACATTTGCACAATTATATTTGTACAAGGAGTGCATTTGCACAATCATACTTGAGATGCCAGATGTGACCTCTCCTGAGATGGCCTGACGTGGCAAGAGTTATTCATACCGTGGTTATGTTACATTTAGACTACTGCAATGTGCTCTGTGAGAGGCTACCCTTGAAGAGTGTCCAGAAGCCACAGCTGGTGCAAAATGTGGCAGTTAGGCCACAGTGCATGATATTGGGATTATATTACACCTGTCTTGAAAGACCAGCAGTGGCTGCCAATTTCTTTCAAGGTGTTCATTTTAAACTTTAAAGCCCTAAACGGCTTAGGACTCAGCCATCTAACGACTGCCTCTCTTGCTATGAACCTACCCACATCTTCAGATCTGCAGGAGAGGTCCTTTTGAAGGCACCATTACTCACAGATGCCTGTTTGTCAGGCATGCACAAAAGTGCTTTCTCCTATGCTGTGGAATGCGCTTGCTCAAGAATTTTGATTGTTCCCTACTCTTGTGCCTTTTAGAAAGGCTGTAAAGATGCATCTTTTTAAACTAGCCTTTTAAATTATGTAGCTGTCTTAATGATCTAATGTTTTACTGTTTTTGTTGTTTTAAGGTTTTGTTCCACCCTGCCTTGATGTGTTTGTTGTTGTTGTTGTTGTTGTTGTTGTTTTAGCAAATAAGGCAATATATAAATTTTAATAATAAATACATGTTTAGGATTGCAGGTATAATGTGGATTGGTTGCCACTTCACAGGAATTCATCACTCCAGCATTTTCACAATTTGTATGACCAATTTGTATGACGGTTGGCTGGCCTCCCTGTTTTATGGATGAAGGAGGTATTCTAATCTGTATTAATGATTGTCTGAGTACAGAACCAGGGGATGCTATAGTTTTCTCCAATTAGTAAAACAAGGGTGTGATCTTGTGTACATTGCGTCTGATGCCTGGTAATCAGATTTAAGCAATTTATTTGGGTGTGTTGGGGTGACATCTTGCAGATTTGCTACTGTTCTTCATTTTTATAAGCCAGAAAGGTGGAGCTTATTTTGTGTGTGGTCCCTAGAGAAATATGCAGCTGCTTTTTTTTTTTTTTTTGGCAGCCTGAGGTCTCATAAGAACATGTTGCACTGTAGGGGCTTGATATATACTAAGTCTTGACTGTGGCAACAAACCAGATCTACCTATGCCTGAAGAAAGACCTTACCTGGGGGGATTCCACACGTTGTACTGAGGGCGCTTCCATGCGCCCCCAGTGCGCACCCAAAGCGATCGTGTAGCTTGCCTGGAAGAGACGAGGAAGAGGCGTCTTTGCCGCCGCCACCCACCTACCTCCTCGCTGGCCGGGTCGGAGAGCTCGGCTGAAGAAGGCGGGGTGGAGAGCTTCTTCCGCTCTCCACCCCGCCTTCTTCCGCTGAGCTCTCCGACCCGGCTGGCGAGGAGGTAGGTGGGTGGCGGTGGCGGCGGCGGCGGCAAGGACGCCTCTTCCTCGTCTCTTCCAGGCAAGTTACACGATCGCTTTGGGTGCGCACTGGGGGCGCATGGAAGTGCCCTCAGTATGACGTGTGGAATCCCCCCAGGTTGTCGTTACAACTTTGGAACAATTATAATTTGCTAACCAAAAGTTGTCAGCTTTTGTGTTCTCCAGCTCTTTGGAACCAACACAGCATAGACAGCTGGTAGACCAACAGTATAGGGGATAATTCACCCACATCCTCAAAACAGGGTTGATAAATAAGGTCGGTTGTGAGGAAGTGAGAAAGTTAAGTTGTTTGGCACCACTGTAAGTGGAGGGGGCAGGTTCTGAAATAACAGAGATTGAGTTACACCGGCTGATGGGCCACAGGATTTGGCAGAAGCCTCACTATGCCAGCAGAATGCGAGACACACTCCTGGCATGAGAAATACACCCATGGGATAGGTGGAGTTATGGGCAGGATGGGGCTGGGACAGGGCATGTGCACACTTATACCGCGTCCTCCAACACTCCTTCAGCCTATGACTCCCACCCACAGCACGGTCTTACACCAGCACCAGGTCTGGCACAGGAAGCTTCCCTTCCACTCATGTCAATGGGAGGGAAACTTTTTTTAAAAACAGCCACCCCTGCATTGATGACTGCCCTGCCCAGGTCACCACTAAAAAGCATAGTATGACATCTCCAATGCAGCACCCAAAGGTGCCACTGTCCCTGCAAGGCCAAGCTAAGGCATCCAGCAAGCTATTTCCCCCCTCTACAAGTGAGTGAGTGATTCTTCTAATCACTTGCACAGGGGGGGGGGGGAACCCTTGCCAAAAAAAATAATTTAAAAATGGGTGGGTGGTGGTTGAAGCCCACCCACATCAAGGACCCTTGGGTCAACACAGCAGGGGGCAGGTGACCTTCAGAGAGAGAGAGAGAGAGAGATATGAGCCAGAGTGAGTAGCACACATACAGCGTGCACATTCATGCACACACACAAACACAGATAAGGGTTGTGTGCTTCCAACATTTTTATGATTGGCTCCTTGCAGAAACTAATTTGTGGTGGTGCCTATGGCACTTTTTCAAATGCCAAATGTGCCCACAGGCCCAGAAAGGTTGGAGATCCCTGGCACAGAATTTGGTGAATAGATGCCCAGTTCTGTCATCACCACAAAAACTAGGGCTAGGCTGAACATCCCCCTTTCCATTACAGCAGCACCATTTCCCCACCCCTAAAATGGTAGTTGAGATATTTGATAATGAGGCAAGAGGTGACTGCTAGGGTGTATTCCAGGGCCTTTTAGCTCAGCCTGGATGTAGGACTGGGGGTGCATCATGCTGCCACTCAGTTGATGTGCCATAGTGGGTTGGGACTAGCACACATCAGCTGTAGTGGGTCGAGACTAGCACACTGATCATCTATTACAGGAGTCCCCAATCTCTTTGGGCCAATGGGCACATCTGGAATTTTCAGATAGTACTGTGGACACTCTCACAAAATGGCTGCCATTGTGAGCATGGCCAGTCACAAGATACTCATTTCCCCAGAAAACAACTGATAAAACTCAAAGAAAAATAACTTGCCAAAGAGCCTAGGTTCAAGGCAGAAATGGGACCTGAGCTCCAAAATACAACCCCCCTTTTTGGAACCCAAATGAAGATGGCACTGGTAGGTGACCATATGGAAGGAATGACAGGGCTCCTGCATCTTTAACAATTGTACAGAAAAGGGAATTTCAGCATGCGTCATTTGTATGCATGCAGCACCTGGTGGAATTCCCTCTTCATCACAACAGTTAAAGCTGCAGGAGCTATACTAGAGTCACCAGATACAAAAGAGGACAGGGTTTCTGCAGCTTTAATTGTTGTGCTGAAGAGGGAATTTCACCAGATGCTGCATGCATACAAATGACAGCTGCTGAAATCTCCTTTTCTGTACAACCGTTAAAGATACAGTAGCCGTGTCCTCCTTTCCATATGGTCACCTTACACTGGAGAGCAGAATTTTACTTTGCAGCACACAACTTCCCAGTTAATTAAAAAAATCCTCTTAATAAATAAATAAATGAAAATCTGGAGGGGCAGGCACCCTGGCGAGTGGCAAAAGAGGTTTCCAAAGGCACATAGGCACACACGGGCTCCACATTGGAGCCCCAGAGCTACTATGTGGCTAGATGCATTGCAGTAAGTAGAGGAGAGAGCAAAAGGTAGCTGCTGAACTGCTGAGGCTGCCTCAGTAGGAGCAGCCATACCTTTTTCCATACAAGGCACCTGGAAAGGAAGGGGAAATGACATGGTTTCCCTTCCCAGGGGCATTTTTGAGATCACTCATACATTACAGTAGCAAGCCAGCTAAGTGAAAAGAAAGAGAAACCTTTAATAGCTTTGTAGAACAAAAAAATTGAGCAGGTGTTGCTTGCCATCCACTCTTCTGCAAAACGGTTAATGGTGTAGGAGTCCTGTCCTCTTTTGTATCTGGTCACTCTATTCCATTCCAACCATTGCCATTGCTGGCCAAACACTCACAAGCACTATTGCTCCTTGCAGGATTACAGCCTGGATGCACGGAGCAGGACAACCTGTCATAACACACGCAGCTTCCCACCCAACAGTGAAGAGATAGATATACTCTACTGCAGTCTCCTGTGCCCTCGTGGGGAGGCTGTGGCACCCATTTGACTCACTGGGCCTGCTCCTTCCCCCTTCCCTGGCTTCCAGCGACCAATTCAAGGTTGCCTTTCACCTGGGAATGCCCTCAGCACAGTGCCAGAGTGAGGTCAGACAGCAAAAGAGCCACGTTTACTTCGCTGCTGCAGACTTACCCCGGCTTTCTTCCTGCGCATCTTTGCCCAGCAGTGGCTCCGAATCGGCAGCTGCGTCATCTAAGCAGTATTGTGCCGATTTGGAGCTACTGCGGGGCAATGGTGACATTTAGGCAGTCCCCAGGTGTGTGTGTGTGTGTGTGTGTGTGTGTGTGTGTGTGTGTGTGTATTGGGTAGTATCTGCAAGATTATAAATGAACCATAGAGTCTGAATTAGAAGGAACAAACTTTACTTAGCACTGTGCTGGTAACAAACTATACACAAAACTGAAAGTAGTCAGATCCTCCTTAGCTTCCTTTCCCTGCTGGTCTCACCCAAAACTGATTCCCCCCATACAACCATTTGTACGTCATTTTAGTTCCTACTCGCACTACAGATTGGTCATGCAGGTTGCTAGGTGTGATAGATGGCCCAAAGACTGATTGGCCTAAGCAGGAGCTAGACTATTGGTTCCCCTGCTTGGCTAAGGAGTGGGGGCCCTTCCCTACCTTTCCCAGTGTGATATTGTAGCATGGAAATGATCCTGGGATCCCTTGCAAGAAAAATGTATGCTGTTCTACCAGGCTAGAGCTTCTGGCATCAAAGACTGGGCATTGAGGCTGTGGGGGCAGAAGTCATATGTGATATTCCTTCCTATTGCTGTGGGTAAGTGGAAAGGGAACGGGTGATGTTTGTAATGGATTTATGTCCTGGGCCCTCTCTGTGTTTTGTCTCTGACATGATTGGTTTTGGTGAGGCATGCAAAAGGTGAGTGGAGTCATGTTGTCCCTTTTCCCCTGGAGGGGCTCAAGACCTCACCACCTGCTTCCCCAGGGTCAGCCCAAGATGTTTTGCTTCCTGAGGTAAAGAACAAGATGGCACTACTCCCATTCCATGTTCAAAAGCTCACTGGACTGACAGATGAATCTATGTGGTGCTCTGTGGGTGTTCTGTCGAGTGGGCTCTCCTCCTTCTGTGCATTGTGCACAGAATATTACTAATTGCGCATTATGTTTGTGAGCAGCATAAGAGAATTTGAATCCCTGTCTGTAGAGATGGATGCCTGGGGAGGATGAATTGGAAGCATGTCCAGGCCATCTCTAGATATTCTGGCACCCTAGGCAGCTGGTATTTTGCAACCCCAGTGGCCTTGCTGCCACCCCACTCAGTTTGATCACTTCTGCTGCCACCCCTCACCCAGAAGGAGCCGTAAAAAGTGTGGCATTTGTGCCTGGCTAGTTCTCCAGAGAGCCCACCCAATCAGTCTCTCGCTCTGGGAGAATCCTCAGAACAAGAGATTGGCAGCTGTGTGGATTCCCTCGGAGGCACGGATGGGTAGGCAGCTGGCCAGGTGGGAGGAGCTGGAGCACCACCACCACCACCCAAGAAACGGCCCTGAGAGTGTTGGTAGTGTTTTGTATGTTGTGATGCGGGGCTGTGTGTTTAGTTCATTGGCTCCCTCCATGTGTGGGCGTCACAGCCAGCAGAGTCCCTGATAGGTGGGCTTTGGGGGTATCTCCAGGGATGCTGGCACCATGTCTACCGTTTTTACATTGTTCTGCGATTTTTTTAAAAAAGTTGTGTGTTTCCACCTCCCATATAGGATTGTTCATTTGGCCCCTTCCCATGAAAAGAACATATGTTTTGGCAAATTAGCTGTTAGGACCCATGCGCTACAAATTTCATACTAGTTTTCAAATACTTCTAACTCTCATAGCATTCCCTAAGTAGCTCTGGCAATTTTAGGGAATTTGTGAGGAGGCTGAGAATTCCGTTGGAGAAATCCCTAGTCTCCTGAGAGAACATAAATTCTTGGGATTTCCTTATGAAAAATCCATCACAGTTAAACCAGCTTAATTCTGTAGTGTGGTCATGTTTACAGTGTTCAAACTGCGGGCGCTTGCAAGTAAGTCCATGGAAGTTGCCAGCCCACACATATATTTACTAGCCCACATCCACCCATTGATGGACTGAATGGAAATGATAATTATAATAATAATAAAGCACCAGGTCTCTTAATTTACAAATTTAGGTCACCTGGAAACAATTTTTACTCGGCCCAGGCTACCAGCCAGTAACTGATCACAAGTCTGTAGATGCCTGTTGGCCCTCTGCCTTTCACAGCAGTATGAGCAGCAGGCCTTTGCAGACGATAATGCTTATCGTCATGCCATGAAAAGATTTATCTGCCGATTTCTGAGGCTGCTGAGGCAGGGGTGGGCAACATGCAGCTTGCAGGCACCTCACTGCTGTTGAATTTGCTCCTGCTGCAGCAAAAAAAGGGGGCAATTTTGGTAGGAAAAGACAGTGCTTGCCTTTCTGCAAGCAGAACTGAGCTCCCAGAAGCCTCCCATGAATGTGGTTCTGCTTGCCCCTGGTGCATCCTGGGGAGGCAATGCAGCCCCCTGATTGCCAAATGTTGCCCATCCCTGTGCTAAAAGCACAAAGAACAGGGCGAGCCATTCTTTTCTGGTCAGCTGGTAAGCCTACAGCATTTCCATGTGGAAATAGTTGACTTCAAGCGAAACAAATGTGAGACCATTCCCTGTAGGCTTCCACGACTTCTATAAGCAGGGAACTGAATGCAGACACAACTACTCATTTTAAGATGTTATTGTGATAGGAGACGCTGCAGCTGCTGAACCTCTGACTGGCATACAGTGAGCCTTTTGAGGCCAGTTGTTAGATTCAGTAGGAGGTATGGCCATGTTATGTAGAAAAAAAGATAAAGCCCCGCTTGGTGGAAGCCTCCCTCCTACATGGCCATTAAATGCAGAAGAGCTTAGCCCTCTATTGAAGCTGGCAACTCCAGTGGCAGGGTGTGGGAAAATGCTTCACAGGAATCTGGAATTGTCACTCATTTTCTTATGCAACACATAGCATCTTACTGAGTGTTAGAAATGTGACCCAGAATCTCCCTGGGAGCTGCCGCATAATGCAGGACACGGATGGTAATTTTGGTCCTTTAGAGATATCCTCTAAATATCCCACACAACTCATGACCTACCAACCAAACCAAATGAAGCCCACTCGTTATGTATTGTGGCAGCCTGCACGTGATGCCTTTCTCCCTCTTCCTGTATTTGCAAACCCAGGCAGGCAGCAAACAAGTTTAACAATCCCCAGGTGGGCCGTCATACATTTCTGGTGGTCTGTTTGTCTTGGTGGAATGTGAATGACACAGGTTTGCCTGAAAAAGATGCTCTTCAGCCAAATGCAAAGCAATGGTCATGGTCGAAGCTAGAGGGAATTCCCTGGGCTGACTAGGAGAACAGGACTTTTTTTTTTATCAGTAGATGGGGAATGTGTGTGTGACCCAGTTGGGAGCAGAGGACACAGCACCTCATTCCTCCACCTTTGATCAAGCACTGTCATTAGTGAGTTACAACCACCTTTGCATCTCCCCTCAAATTGAGTCATTAGAGGCTCGGGAGTCCCTATTTTTAAAACCGCCAAAGGGAACACTTTGCTGTGTAATTAAAGCCTTCTTGTCTATTAACCTGCCTCTCTCTCTCTCTCTCTCTCTCTCTCTCTCTCTCTCTCTCTCTCTCTCTCTCTGTGTGTGTGTGTGTGTGTGTGTGTGTGTGTGTGTATGTGTGTGTTTACCTGGACTGGTTACTTGCTTGGCTGTTTGCAGATAGAGCTGGTTGTGGGAAGGCCTGGGATATTTAGACACAAAGGAGTGTGGGCTGGGCCTCCCCCTTTTACAAATCGTAGCTAAAGATCCAAATCAAACCACAAAGCTGATTGCTGTCTGGCAGGTTGAGAGAGAAATATTGGAAGTGTACACTGTCAGGAGTTTATTTAAAATAATAGTGGTCACTGGACACAAGTGCAAATGGGTATGTTACAGTAAATGTCCAAAAATGCAGATACTGTAGACAACGCTGGGGTAAACTTGACAGCTCATCACATAGTTTGTGATGAAATGCCACAAACTGTGGACAGCTACTGGATGTCTGAAAATTCACAGGTAGACCTTAAAATATGGACGTTTGTCAAAAGGTGATTGCTGCCAACTATTTGCAACATTAGCAAACATTGGCAATGACTCTTGGCTGACAGTCTGTATTCAGTGCCTATCCCTGAATTTTCAGACATTCGCCAAGGGCTCCATCACGCCTACTTTTCTTTCCTGGTATGCACCCGCAATTTTGACCTCCATTTCATTAGTGGTCCCTTACCCTATTGCTGCTGCTGTTTGCTCTCCTACTATTGTTCCTGCCCCTCCCCGTCCCTTCTCTTTCCCCCTTCAGTTCATTGGTTCTTGTCCGGTGATGGATGTGGTTGCTTCCCCGCCCCCTCGCTCTGGTTTTGATATCTAGGGTTTTACCAATTCAGTGTTTAATCAGCTGGGTATAGTTTCTGCGGGCAACAAGGGTGAGGTTGGAGCAGCAAAAATCTGTTCCATGGGCACAAGTCCGTTCAACCAACAGACTCAGCATGCTGGAGGAGAACCAGCCTGCCCTCCTCTTTCATCAGCAGGACCGTCCCCAACAAAAGCAACATAGCGGGAGGACAGCAGTACACGGGACAGGAGAGTGCTTTTATTTCACATGGAGAAAATATAGCAGACTTTCTGGGTGGTTTTATTTTGTGGCGCAAAGAAAACCTGAAAGGGTGGGAGGCAGATGGCATCATAAGAGGGACCTGCCAAAATCCGTGAATGCTCAGCAACGAGTGTGCAATAAAACACTCATCTGTTAGAACTCCAAATGTGCAGGGATTTCTTAACATTCTCTCATGCTTTTCAACAGTACCCACATTTTGTACATTTTCACAAAATGTCTTGGGCCTAATCTACACGAAGCAGGATATTGCACTATGACAGCAGTAAATAAAAGGCAGGAGCCACACTACTGCTTTATAGTGCACTGACAACTGTTGGGGCCCATTGACACATACCGTATACCGCTTTCATACCGCTATATCCTGATTGGTGTGGCTCCTGCCTACCGCTTTCATACCACTTTCATAGTGCAATATCCTGATTGGTGTAGATTAGGCCTTGGTCTAGCCCTGGAGAACAGATTGGCTTGTGAAGTTCAAATCAAGCATATTCTCATATCTTCATTCTGCAGTATTTAGCACTAAGAACGGTAGAAGAAGTTGTCAAGAAGAAGTAGAAGCAGTTATCAAGGAAGATGGCAAAGTCTCTATTATGAAAAACTTTTCTTTTTTACTTTGCAGTTTGCAGAGTCGGCTCCAACAATAGTCACAGCAGTTGGCATCACAACCAGATCTTGGCATTTGGTTTTTGTGTTTGTTGCATTTTCACTCTTCTTTCTTTTGAGATGTGGGGTGTATTTAGAACTGAGGTCATTCTGCGGACGTGTTGACAGCTTTGCTGATGGTCTCTCTCTCCTTGCCAGCTCTCTCTCTAATGAAATCCTGGGCCTGAAGTTGCCACTGGAGCCTGTGCTGAATGCCAATACAGTTTGCCTGACCTTGCCTGGCCTGACACGGCGACAATTGGAGGTGTGTGTGCGGAATCCCGATGTGACGGCTTCTGCCATTCAAGGCATCCAGATCGCCATCCATGAGTGCCAGCACCAGTTCCGTGATCAGCGCTGGAATTGCTCGAGCCTGGAGACCAAGAACAAGATCCCCTATGAAAGCATCATCTTCAGCAGAGGTAAGAGCTTGCTCTCTGCTTCCTCCCAGAGTCTCTGTAAAATCTCTGAAGAAGCAAAATGATGGCATCTTAGAAGGGTGCTAGGTTGGCTGCAAATAGAAATCAAATCAAGGGTGCTAGATTCAAAGAAATTGTAGGATTGGGGTTTGTTATTGTTTGTGAACTGCCCAGAGAGCTCCAGCTATTGGGCGGTATAGAAATGTAATTAATAAATAAATAATAAATAAATATCTGACACCATTTCACAGAGTTTTAAGGCAAGATCATAATCTCAGATACAGACGCTTCTGCAGATTTGATTTACTTATTTGTTAGGTTTATATCCGCTTTTTTAAAAAGAAAAGCCCAAGGCAAATAAGAACACTAAAATCCACGTTACAAAAATAACTAATTCATATAAACAATAAGCAATATCACAATAAAATGGTCTAAAATCAGAGAAGAGCAGATTTTAAAATAGCAGCCAGCTAAAAGCATAATTAAATTTGTGGATCATGGGCTCTCCCACACTAGAGGCATTCAAGAGGCAGCTGGACAGCCATCTGTGAAGGATGCTTTAAGGTGGATTCCTGCATTGAGCAGCACTCAATGTTGGACTCGATGGCCTTGTAGGCCCCTTCCAACTCTACTATTCTATGATTCTATGAGTTAAAATGTAGGTTAAAACCAGTGGAAGTCCTAGTCTTCCGCAGGGTTGATTGTGCTGATAGGTGGACTGACAACGGTCTTGAATGGTGTACTTTTCAAAAACTAAAATCCAGTAGTCTATCAGTTTGTGTTAATTTTACAAATCACAGGTGTATACTCAGGAAAGATTGCTCAACACTTAAAGTAAATCTAATCTGTGGTATTATTTTCTGTTTAAGGAGTGCCTTACTGGATTAGATCAAGGTCTTGTAACGTGCTTTTCCAGAATCCCAGCAGCCAAAGGACACTTTGTGGTCCACCACTAAGTGAGAATCCTGTAATCCCAGAGACAGCAAATGTGCATCTACTTGTGTCAGTTTTGAGGATCAGCTGTCCTGTCAATACAAAATACAGTATAAAAAGCACAACCAGGATAAAACCACGCAGCAAAATTGATATAAGATTAAAATACAGAGTTAAAACAATAAAATTTAAATTTAAGTTAAAATTAAGTGTTAAAATACTGAGTGAATAAAAAGGTCTTCAGCTGGCGACGAAAGGAGTACAGTGTAGGCGCCAGGCGGACCTCTCTGGGGAGCTCGTTCCACAACCGGGGTGCCACAGCGGAGAAAGCCCTCCTCCTAGTAGCCACCTGCCTCACTTCCTTTGGCAGGGGCTCACGGAGAAGGGCCCCTGTAGATGATCTTAAGGTTCGGGCAGGTACATAAGGTCCGGACAGCAATACTGTCGCTCTTCAGTACTGTAGCCCTTCTCAGCTGCAAAGCGATATGGAAGTTTAGTTGGAGACTATTGCACAGAGGATAGATGCAGAAAGACAGAATTTTCAGATACTTTGTTATTTATTAGGATATTTATAAACGGCCCTTCATAAAAAAATATATCAGGGCAGTGAACAATAAATACAAGAATAAATGGTCTTATATGCATAAAATGCAATAAAAGCAATAACTTACCATTTTAAAACAAGTAGAAAAGTCAATAATAATAATAATAATAATAATAATAATAATAATACTGAGAGTAACAGTTTAAAATGCCCAAGCAAACAGAAAAGTTCTGAACTGGCACCAAAATAATTGTGGGTGTTCATAACAGAGAAACCTCTTTCCCTAGTTATGACATAATAAGTAGAAGGTACATTGAGTATTTGTGTTTTTAACCTGTTGGTTGTTTTATTATGGTTTTAATTTTTGTGAACCACCCAGAGAGCTTCGGCTATTGGGCGGTATAAAAATGTAAAAAGAAAAAGAAAAAGAAGAGTCTCCCTGCAGATTCTAAGACATGGGCAGGCTGGTATAGGGAGTGGCATTTCTACTGATATTTGGGCCCCAAGCCATTTAGGGTTTTAAAAGAAAGCACTGATATCTTGAAATCGTTATCGATTGGAAAACTCTAAGGAAGATGGTTTTCAGTTGGAAAACCCTAAGAAAATCTTTCGGTACTAATTAAAAGAAAGAAAATGTTCACACATGCTTGTGTGTGTGTGTGTGTGTGTGTGTGTGTGTGTGTGTGTGTGCGTGTGCCCACTTGCGCATGCACACACACAAACACACAGGTTTTCATTAACTGCTAGAACTCACTGCCACAGGATATGCTTCATAGTCTGAGACCATAAAATGAAAAAGAGTTGGGTTGTCTCTATGGTTGATAAAATACAAAGCATGTTTGAGTTCTCAGTTGTTTCTTCAATTCTGTTGTCCCACATTCTCAATTCTGTTGCCTGTGGATTTAGTTTCAGAAGTGATTTCTGAATGTGTAGCACACAGTTTTGCCTCCTTGCAAGCTCATTGCTCTCAGTGGGAAGAGCTGGCTCTCAGTTGCTTACTTGAGAAGGCTTTTCACAAAAAGTTTTGTTTATCTTATTGATGTGTGTGGTTTAGTGTAGCTGTAGCAAACCTTGTTGTAGTTGTCTATCTCTCATACTGGGATCTTTTCTACTTGAAGCTGTTAATCTACTGTATCTGCTTTTGGTTTCTGGGGACAGAATGCTGGGTTAGATAGACCTTTGGTCTAGTCCAACAGGGCTCTTATGTGCTTTCCCCAAAGAATCTTGGGAAATATAGGCTGGTGGAGGTTCTGATCATTCTCTTTGAGAGATCCCTTCCTCCTGCCTCTCAGTTCCCTGGGGAGAGGGAGTGTCTTTTAAGCCAGTTTAACACCTGAATCTTTTACATACTTACCTAGAGATGTCAAGGAAAAACAGGAAAAAATAGGGGGTGGGGGGAGGCACATTTTAAAGCAAAAACCCTGTCGTCATCCCCATTTCCCCAGGGATTCTATTTTTAATTTTTTTTGGGGGGGGGCAGGGGGAATGTTTTGTCTCTTAATTTTTCTAGATTCCCCCCATTTTTTCCAGCCTTCACATCTCTAAGCATTCCCGGGAGTAAGCCCCATTGAACTTAGTGGGACTTACTTGCAAGTAAACATGTGTAAGATTGTGGTGCAAATCTACAGTCTGCAGTATTAGTTGCGCAGGCCTGCTCCAGTGTGTCATTAAAGAAAAGGACCCACCACCCACCCATTCAGAAAGCTTCTGAGGCTGTTGTTTCTGAAGATCAGGACCATGCAAAGCTATATGAAGCCTTTACTTTTTATGTTCTGTTTGCCTGATTAATAGAACAAGAGTGTCAGCACCTCTTTAGGAAAACAAACAATCGAAAAAGAGCCCATTAAAGCTTGCATAGCAGCGCCCGGACCTTGGCAGGTGTGTGTGTGTGTGTGTGTGTGTGCAGAGTAATGGTGAAGGGTGGACACATGAGTCCCTTCTTGCTTGCATTCATGCTGTTTCTAGGGGTGGGGTGGAAGGCAAATTTAATTTTACCAGTCTCACTCGGGGATTTATGTTTCTTACAAGGATGGTTCTTGGTAACCTAAAGTGACAGATCCTTTGAATCTTTCATGCTGTTTCCCACATCTGCCGCCATCAGCTCAGCCATGCGTGCTTCTCACTTTAAATAATTTGTAGATCACTCCTTACTTCCCCTCCAGTCCTGATCTTTTACGTCTCATCATCTCCTCTTATGACCAAATGAGTGGTGGTGGTGGGCGGGGGGGACCCAGCTCAGCTAGGCGGACTGAGTTGGATGAACACCAAAGTTCTGATGCTAAGGACCAAATCTACGGAAGACCCAAAGAAGGTAGATGTGAAACAATTTTGTACTGTGGAGACAAAAAGGAGTTTAAATGTTTGGTGTAAACATTTGCGTCTTGCTGGATCCAAAAAGTGCAGGGTGTACCTAGACCAGTATTTCCGCTCAGAACCCACTGCAGGAAATCATGACAGGAGCTGGTGCATTACTAACTGCATATTAAGAACATAAGAAGAGCTGTGCTGGATCAGACCAAGGGTCCAGCATTCTGGTCACATAGTGGCCAACCAGCTGCCCACTGGAAACCCACAAGCAAGACGTGAGTGCAACAGCACCCTCCCACCCATGTTCCCCTGAAAAAAGGAAGTATTTCTATCATTGTTTATGTACTGTTTTGCTTTTTTTTCTAATTGTGCACAATGCGGAAATGCGTCCTTTATTGAACCCCTCATTTTGCATGCTTATTTTAAAGTTTCATGCTACCTCACCTCCTTGCCATTTTCCCCACCCCTCCTCCTTGATTATAGAAGCTCCCTTTCCTCCCTCCCTCCCTCCCTCCCTCCTCCTCCTCCTCCTCCTCCTCCTCCTGCAAATGGGCTTCCAAAGAAATGTGACTAGATTCTCCGGACCTGGAGAGTCATAGTTTGGAGGGGATGTACCATAGTGCTGCCTTCAACCTCTTATTAGGGCTTGTCTATACGACTTGTTTACTCCAACCTAAATGTGCATATTCGCATTTTAGGTTACATGATGCAGCCGCCTGTTCGCTGCAGCGCCAGGTTTTTAACCTGATAATGCGCATCTTCGGATTCACGATTTACTGCGACTTTTAGTTCACGTCCAAGTTTGCACCGCGTTATGGCTATGTGTCTCTGGGGGAGTTAAATCAGATTTTGACATGTGGGCAGAGCTTTGAGGGTAGGACAACATGATTGGCGGATTTCCCGATTTCGCACCAATTGGCTGCCTCGTTCGTTTGTGCTGATTTTAGTTTGAAGTCTCTCTGCGGAGCTCCACAGAGAAAGCTTCTTAAAACAAATTTATTTGTGTAGTATTTATTGCATTTCTGTACTGCCCAATATGCGAAGCTCTCTGGGCAGTTCACAAAAACAAAGAGGGGAAAATGGGCAGCCAGACGAAGGAGACGTGTTCTGCTGCCTCATTCCTTTCCCTCTGTAGCCTCGTTCCTTTCCCTCTGCTGCCTCGTTCCTCCCCCCGCTCCCAGTTTGTGTGTTATATGAATCTGCGGAGCTCCGCATATAAAATTTATAGCTTCACTCCTCTCTCCGCCATAGCTTCGTATATGCATTAATACGATAACGTGCATGTGCGCATTTATAACTCACTATAAAATAAATAAATTCAGGAAATAAATTGGTGTTTCTGCTGCAGTGTGATGCTCATTACCTACATTAGAATCAACAAAAAATCGGGTTTATATTTAATGAAGAACAATCCTGTTGTCATACAGACGGCGGGCTAAAACAGATCTCTTGGCAACTTCTGCAGCGTGATGCTGAAAATTTTGGCAGAAGATCAATGTGACGTGGGCTTAGATGGGATAGTGAAAGAATGGATTCCCAAATACACAGACATCGGGAAAATCCACTGAAGTCAACATGCTCCTTCCCCCTATATGCATTAGGGTTCTTTTCAGTTATTCAGGTGTAATGTACAGTTTTAGGAGGGCCATGATGGGCTTCCTTTCCCATAGCCTGTGGGAGCATATCCCAATGATTAACTCTCCTTCCCTTAATGTTTCCAACATTTCACATAAGAAACTTTTTTTTTTCAGTTCCCAGCTGTTGGTGTCTGTTTTGATACTTATAGTTCGTTAAGGTGTTCAGGGGTGCAATCCTATGCATGTTTTGGCAGAAAAAAAAGTCACACTGGCTAGCTGGGGAGTGCTGGGAATTCTAGCACCTTTTTCTGTCCAAACATGCATAAGATTGCACCCTAAAACACTAGCATCATCAAATCCTTTCTGAAAAGTCCATTCAATTCTTACTAGATTCTTCGGGCTCTTGCCAGTGCCAGTTTAAACATTAGATTAGTCACTTGGTAGAACAGGAGCCCAGCCAACTTGGGCTTTCTCTGTAAAGTGAGTGGTTGGGAACTTTCTCAAAATGCTCTGCTGCTTATTATAAATGGGCGTGAGCTCCTGCAAAATTTCCTGCAACTCAGAACATGGTATCTGAAATCACAAGAGGTAAGAGCAATGGCTATCTTTCCAGGCGGAAGAAAACCGAGGAAATTGGTGACAAATCCAGTATGCTAGAGACAGTAGTGCAGCTAGGACTGGACTTTGGGGGCCCTGCAGCTCCCACCCCCTGCTCCCCGATGACCAACCAGTGAATGGCTGGTGATGAGGGCATCAGGGCAGCTGCAGAAGCCAACTGTATTTTATTTCCGTCGCTGAGTTTTAAATACAAAACTGCACATTCTTAGACTATCTATTTTGTTTTGTTTTTATCAGGGTGGGCAAACAGTTGTGCTGCTGTTTTAGCGTATCAAGAATGTAGAAGCAGTTGGAAAGCATGGATTGGTGTTTGCAGAGTGAAGAGAAATGTTAGTTGTATGCTTCAGAGCTGAAGTAATTCACATGGCTTTTTAAAGAGCACTCTGCACTCTCCCACCCCCTACACAAGACCATTAAATCCAGGGTCTGAAATTACCTAGCTGCACCACTGGTTAGTGTAAGATCTCAAGACAGGGTGGAACTGCAGAGTTTGTGAGATGCTGTGTGCGCCTATGGAGACCTTTCTCAAGTGACGTGGAAGCAACTATAAGCGAATTGTGCTTAGTCCCCCCAGGATTTTGTGCTAAAGGGGAACTGGAGCATCTCTCAGACTCTCAGCTAGAAGAACTGCATGCTCTCGTGGTGGGTGCAGCTCACGCATCAGCTGATGGTAGAAGATGCATAGGACCCTCTTTCACCCAAAAACATAAAAGAAGAAGGCACAAGTCACCTCCGTATATCCTATCACCACTTCAGTGTCACATACAAAGCCAC
Source organism: Elgaria multicarinata webbii (assembly GCF_023053635.1). Lineage (NCBI taxonomy): Eukaryota > Metazoa > Chordata > Lepidosauria > Squamata > Anguidae > Elgaria > Elgaria multicarinata. Next base: position 75,891,776 of record NC_086172.1, on the reverse strand, counting down.
CTTGTGTGTGTGGCATTTGTTCATTGTTATTTAGTAGTTTATTTCTGTTTTTTGAGGGGAGGGGATTGCAACAAGTTTAACTAAAATTTCCCATTTTCTCCTGACATCCGCCCAGAGCCCAACCCACTACCAACCCCAGGTTTTGCAGTTTTATATTATGTGTTTTCAGTTAGAGCATTTCTACATGTGGGTTCTTTACATGACCTAATAGTTGCATGAAACGTATAGAACTCGCAGACCAATTAAGTTCTGGAATCAAACCATGTGTTGGCCTGTGTAAAGAAGCCAATCTTAGTCCTGCAAGGAATCCAGAAGTAAAAGCCCTGGTAAATTGTGGGATTAAAAAGCCAGGTGTGATGGTAGCCATAATGTAAATTGCTTGTTAAAATTCGGGGGGGGGGGGGAGGTTTCTGGGAAGAGGAAAGAGAAAGAGAGAGAGGTAAAGAGGGGGAGGTAAAGATAATGGAACAGAGAAAAGAGAAGAAAGAACAAGAAAGGAAGGAATAGAAGAGCTAGGTACTTGTTCATTAGCTTGTGTCATGTGGTATGACACCCACAAAGAGGATATGAGTACAATAGCACCCTCCTGACCATATTCCCCTGCAAACGGTGTACATGGCCATACTGCCTCTGATACTCTATGTAGAATATAGTTATCATGGCCATTAGCATTTGATAGCCTTATCCTCCATGAACTAGTGTAAACCCCATGTTGCCACGGGGGCTAGTAGTGAGAATGATTGGATAAAAATATGTTTGCCTGTTTCCATTCCAACTGGAAGAACTGTACACTTCTAAAATAAATCTACTACAAATAAACTGGGGGAAAAGTGAAAACAAAAAAAGAGTATTTCCCATTTCTTTAAGTTGAAAGGCTAAACCTCCAGAACCACAACCCCCAGAGTTCTTTGTGTGTCCCTTGACAGAGGATTACCACCCTCTGTACCAATGTGAATGGTTGGGGGAGGGGTTGAAGCTTGTTTTCACCTTTCATAAGCCTCCCCATCACCACCCACCAAAAATGACAACTTCCAGAGTACTTTGTGCTTACTTACTCAGACGGCTTTACCTCAGCCTCTTGTCACCGGGCCCAGCCTGCTCAAAGCGCAGCTCCAGCTTCTCCTCTGGCTCAGGAAGGCTTTGGGGTAGGCCCAGAATGGGCCTGAGTGGGGCTGGGGAGAATGCACTGTTGTTGCTGTGCATGTACAAGCGAGGGCAGACAGGGCTCCTCCTCAGCACCCCTCTCCAGCCAAGTGCTATGTCGCCTCAGGTTAGCCTCAGCAGCTGGAGGAAGCCTGGGCAAACCTTACCAAGGCCACCATGTTGGATATGGGTGGTGACAGCGATAGGAAGTCTAGCATGGCATTTCTTTTGCCAGAGGAATAGGATACTGCTCACCAGGGAGCCAAGAAAGCTTGAGCGTAGAACTTTTTCACAGTTTCAAAAGTTTCTGCGCATCTACATTGCTCAAGCTTCAATTAAAAAATGAGCAAAATCAGCCTGGTAGATCTCTAGTAATAAGCCTTACACTACCATATTCTTTTATAGATTTGTCTAATCCCCTTTTAAAGCCATCCAGATTGGTGCCCATTGTACATTTTATGCTAGTGAATTCCATGTCCTTCCTTTTCTGTCCTGAATCTCCCACCAATCAGCTTTATGGGATGACCCTGGGTTTCTAATATGAGAGAGGGAGAAAAATGTCATCCTATCCACTTTCTCCACACTGCATCATTTTGTACACCTCATGTCTGCCCTCATTTCCCTTCCTCTAAGTTAAACAGTCCCAGACCTTGTAACTTTTCTTCAGAATTGCTCCAGCCCCTTGATCATTTTAATTGCCCTTTTATGCACCTTTTCCAACTCTACAATATCCCTTTTTTTAGGTGAGGTGACCAGACCAGTATTCCAAGTGTGGTTGTACCACATAGGTTTGTATGAGGGCAGTACAATATTGGCAGTTTTATTTTTGATTCCTTTCCTAATTTTGCCCAATATGGAATTCGTCTTTTCACAGTAGCCACCCATTAGGTCGATACTTTCGCTGAGTTGTCCACTACAACCCCAAGATCCCATTCTTGGTCAGTCACTGCTAGCTCAGATCCCATCAGCATATATGTGAAGTTAGGATTTTTGGTCCCAACATGCATCATTTTAGACATGCTAACGTTGAACCGCACTTGCCATTTTGATACCCAGTTTGGTGAAATCCTTTTGGAGTTACTTGCAATCCCTTTTGTTTTAACCACCCTAAATAATTTGGTGTCAAGAGCAAACTTGGCCAACTGACTGCTCACTCCTAATTCCAGATCATTTATGAATAACGTGAAAAGTATTGGTTCCAAAACAGATCCCTGTGGGATCCTACTGTTTATATCCCTCCATTGGAATAATTGAACATTTATTTCTCCTGGTAGATATGATTCAGTGTAAAGCACATCCTTGGTTCTCATCAGGCTATTTTTTTCAGTCCTGGAACGTTCAAAACTCTGCTTACTCACGGATCTATTATGTGACATTTACAGTCACTATTTCTCAGCCTCAGTTCTCTGTCTGTAAATTTGGGTGCTGGTGACCTGTATCTCATGCTTGTTGTGATGGAGAAAAATGGCACATTAGTCATGTTAAGCAAGGATTAGCAATATATAATTAGCAATGTTCTTTGGGTGGGAAATCCTGCAGAGAGGAGGCTGTCTCTGTCTCCACCGCGCAGCTAGAGTGAGCAAGGTCTCAGGGGCTGGTTTGGAAGATGGAGGGAGGCAAGTTACGATCTGCATTGAGGAGCTGAAGGTCTGGCACACTGCCAGTCCCTGGCGGGTTCACCTGCAGTTTAATTAGGGAAAGAGGGAGGAGGGGTAGAGGAGAGGGAATGGGAGACATGTTTCAACTGGCTGGCTGCATAGCCCTTGGAGGAGTTGGGAAGGGGAAGCAGTAGGCAACGGTGGCGTATGGGCAAGGCAGGCTCTGTCTGCATCCCAGGAGGGAAATCGCACCTCCCCCCATCCCCATTTTTGTCATTGCTAGAGGAAGCCTAGCGCATTGCTGGGCCACTGTGGCCAGTCCAGGGACCCGGAGGAACACACGTTAGACGGATGTGAAAGAATGGTTGTTAACAATGAAGTTGTGGAAGAGCAGAAAATGAGATACACCATTGCATGCTGATAATGTTATCGTATAATGAAATCTGGTTATTTTGCAGACTTTCTGCTAGGATGGGTGTGTGTTCTGTCTTTTTGTGGCTTTAGGGGATCCTCTGGCAGTATTATATTCTCCGGTATTTGGCAGAGGAAAATAGGTGCATTTGTTTTAGGTTAAGTCAACAATGGTGTCGAAGTCTGAATTTTCCCTTACCTGTGCATCCCCCTGATAAAACAGACCGGCAGAGACCTCTATTGTCTACCCTTTCCCGTGGGGGCTGTTTCACTTCATGCTGCTATTTAGCAGTTGGTGTTGCTCCTGGGGCAACCTGTTGCAAAGCGAGTACTTGTGGGAAATGGGGTGATGGCACTTGGGTTGCCGTACCCTATGAGACCCCTATGAGACGGCTGCAGAACCTCTTTCTGCCCAATGGCCAAATTCAATTTCAGAGGAGCACTCAAGGGCCGCATTTGAATGGTGGTGGGTTCAAAAGCAAAGCAGATGGGGCTGAAGGCGAAAGGGCAGAGACAAAAATACCCCCAACATCAGCATATTTCATCTTAAAGCTCCTCCTGCCAGTAACTAAACCTTAGGAGAGATATTTCAACCTTTTTAGAATGGGAGAAAAACTGCACAAAAGCTGGGAAACTACCAAACAATCTATGGTTAGGGGAAAGGGGGAGGGGCCATGGAAGGGCATGGGGCCATCTATGGAACCCCAGAGGGCAGGACTGGGACTCCAGGAAGGCTGTATTAAGCCCTTGGGCTTTGTTTCTGCATCTGTGCTATAAGAGGTACGTATAGTGTGAACCTGTACATGAGTTCCACAGCCAAAGGACAGATAAATTCCACTGTGCTGGCAGAACACAACATTACGCCTTTGTGGCAGATTTCTGTAAACACTTAAGAACATAAGAAGAGCCCTACTGGATCAGACCAAGGGTCCATCTAATCCAGCACTCTGTTCACACAGTGGCCAACCAACTGACCAGGGAACAACAAGGCAGGACATGGTGCAACAGCAGCCTCCCACCCATGGGACCAATGCAAAGAGCAAAAATGGGCGAAGTTGGCATGGCAGGAGTAGAGCTTGGGCAGAATTCATTGGTAGTTGGCCTCACTGTAAGTGATGATGTAGCATTATTCCAATGAAAGAGGTCGTGCATTCCAAATGGAATCAAGGGAGCAGCCAAGATGGCTGCCCTGACAGCCATATCCCCTTGTGCTGCCTTCCTGCCACAGTATCAGAGGATAGGGTTATGACTAACTCTAGAGTTAATCATGCACAGGAGTATATTACCCCAGAAAGAGAATACAACTTGGGGCTAGTTCATTCTATCTCCATGTCTAGATCAGCCTTCCCCAACTTGGTACTTTCCAGATGTTATGGACTATAACTTCCATAATCTATGAACATTGGTTATGCTGGCTGGGGCTGATGGGAGTTGTAGTGCAATGACATCTGGAAGGCCACAGGTTGAGGAAGACTGGCCTAGGGGATTATGCATACACATACGTAGGAGATCTGGTGATGGGAAAAGGACCACTTTGCACCAACAATCAACAGGCAAGGCAAGAACCAATTCAGAAGGGCAGTTGAATAACCCTCGTCTTCTCTCAGAGCCCTTACAGGTAATCTGCAACAGGACTCCAGACACAAACACTCATCAGGAGGAGCCTATAGTCCACTGCTGCAACCAGGGCTCCAGGAACAAAGCAGGGTAAGCAAAGGGAGTCTTATCTGGGAGGGAGAGGCCATGGTTCCAGGTAATACTCCTCATCCATCTCCTCTAACTGCCCAAGATGTCCGGAGTTCTCAAATACCCATGTGCACCGCTGTGTGCACCACATCTCCTCATTTGGAATATAGCAAAGCCTCCCTCCATCAACGATTTGTTGCAATGTCTCCCACATAGGGGCTCTCGGCAAGAATGCACTTTTCAGGTAGGGGAAGTTCTGTGGGCCACAACACTCCCCCTCCCCTTTTGCAAGTCCCTCCCTTTACACTGGGGAAGCCTACAGAGAACACAGTTTCTATGGTTGGTGAGCATTGCACCTCACTCATCCGGAACTGCTGCCCAAACACTCAGAACTCATTTTTTCCTTGCAGGATCAGACCAGAGAAGCTGAACAAATTCTAAGCAGAGACAGAGTTCCACCACAACTTCTGGGTATGTATGCATGTATGAAAATTTATATCCTGTGAATTTCCCTAAAAGGGAACTTACATTATCTTTCCTAATTGGTGAATCCCCAAAAGATGATATGGGGGGGCGCTACTAATGGGGGAGTTAGGCTGAGTTGTACATATTGCTAGCCTCACCCTTTCTTATATGTGCATCTGCCAAACCCACATGAGCACCGAGTCTTAGGATTTCTTTGTTGCAGCTGCTAGTCATTATTCATTACTATCTCCACCTCTCTCATGTCTCTCCACAGGCAACCAGGCAGCCATTCAACACTCACAGAAGCAAGGATGTTCTCCAGCAGCATCCAGTGCCGTGCAGCCCACAAACAAGGCCCACAGCAGCAATGACCTTTCGAAAACCAGCTGTTCCTATATGGCAGTGGTGGAGAACATGCAGCTCTCCAGGTGTTGGTGGGATGCAACCCCATCAGCCCTAGCCAGAATAGCTAATGATAAGGGATGATGGGAGTTGCATCCCTGCTATATGAGATTGCTGCAACTATCTGCCCTCAGCTTCCTCTCTCTTGGAGGCATGATAGACAGGAATGTAGCAGGTGCAGCAGGCCCCAGCCTGGATATTTAGTGAAGGGGAACACTGTACCTGCTACTGTGTGTCTGTTATGTAGCTTTCACAGGCACAGAGGTCCTGCATGAAGCAAAAGATATGAAATCCCATATTTATGAGATGTTGTCACAACTCACTCCACCACTTAAATTGTTCAATAAAAGTGATGATTATTTAAACTGTGTTTTTTCTGATTCTGATTCTTTGCTGAGAGGAAACCTCCCCCTTTGACGGTTAGGTGCCTCGGATGCCTTCAGGATGGGGCACGCAATGGGCAGTGTGCTCTCCACAACACTCCCACCAGGGCTATTGCCTCTTCTCCCTTTCCCATTCTCCCTTCCCATCTAAACTTACTTTGCTAGCGGGTTGCCTGAAGATAGCTGTTGGCTAATAGAGGCTGCATTTACATCTTCCAGGAGTGGGACCCAACCTGGCCACTCTTGTTTCCCATTGCATTGCTCTTTCCCATTGAGTTACCAGGCAGTTCGTGGTACTCCCTGCTGTGAGCTTGCTAATATAGTGTTCATTCTTTGTGTCCCCTGTTACTCTCCCTTGCATGATGCTCGTTTCCTTCCCTGATAGAAGCATGTTGTGTGTGTTTATATGCACAGTGTGTGTGTGTGTGTGTGTGTGAGAGAGAGAGAGAGAGAGAGAGAGAGAGAGAGAGAGATCTTTGGCACCACAGTGGGATTTGACCCTTTATCCTGGGGAGTTGTCTACTTTTGGGTGGTGCATGTAGACCACTTGCCCATTTGGACTATGGATTAAGATAGTTCATTGTGATTGGAATGGCATACCTTCCTTCTCTGTTTGGCCTTGCCTATTTCCCTGTTCAAAGCTTTGTTTGCAGGTTCTCTGTGATCTGGTTAAGACTGCCAAGTAATTCAAACCCTGCCCGGGGGAAGCCCTGAAGCTTGTGGCTGGAAATGTCAGTTGCTGCCTTCCTAACCAGTAGGCCATCTAGCTCTTTAACACTACGAATGCTGTGGGCTCTTCTTGGCAGCTTGCTTATGCATTGTGGGGAAGGTTTGCACTGGGTGCTGTGATGGCATTATGGTATTCTTGCCCTCAACTTGTATTGCTTGTCTGTGGGGGCATTGCTGGTGTGCAGTGACATGACTGATGGGTGGTGGCAGAAGTGCCAGGGAAGTTGTTGGAGGTTGTCGGTGCTGCTACCTTATCTTGTGTTTATATATCATTCTTTTGACGCTAGAGCTGCAAAGAATCACATCTATGTCGCAATGGCATAATACCAATGTTGATGGCATGTAGCTGTGGCATAGTAGCCAGTAGCATCAGCTCCAGCCAGCATGGCCAATGGTCAGGGATGCTGGCAGAGTTGTAGTCCAAAACATCTGGAAGGCAAGACTGCCCTAAGACAACGGAGTTCCATGATAGTGAGACATCCACCAAGAACACCTCTCTATTTCCCTGTTCCCTTGGCATATAGAATAGGTGTTCAGCTGTAATTGTTAACAGCATAATGCACTTAATTAACCTTAGGGCTTACAATAAGACACAGGGAAGGAAGCAGTCTCTGGGCATAGCTAGATGGGGCGATATCCTGGCTATCGCCCCGGGATCATCCCTGTGCATTCACATGATGCACAGGGGATCCTGGGAGCAGGGAGGGATGATCCCTCCCTTGGCCCAGGATATCGCCCTATCCTTTTAGCCTGTTTTTTCCGTGGTCTCGGGATGATCCTGAGGCCGCAGAACGTGTGGCTGGGCGTTGCAGGTTGTCCTGGCTCCTTGCAAGTAACCCATTAGGGGTGGGGGTGGGGGAGCAGGGAAATGTATTTATTTATTTTAAAAAACTTACCATTTGTGCCCGAGCGCTCATGCGCTCCTTCTTTGATCAAAAGTAAATGAACAAAATGGCAGGCGCGACATCCTCTTCCTCCTGGGACGTTGCAGGCCGCGTGTAGACAGAGGGGGAGTTCTTGTGATAACCATATCGCGAGATCATCCCCCTCCGTCGCGCTAGACCTGGTAGGTCTAGCCATGGCCTCTGTTGTATATGATTGAATCCATATCATAAATGACTTTACTTGAAGGCTATTCTCTGTTTAGAATGTGTAGTCCCTAAATTGGGAGGGTTCATTGAATTGGTTTATCAATAACAAGCACAGCAAGTAACAGGGAAATAGTGAAAGGGGGTGGGGAGAGTGGAAGGTGTGTCTTCTTCCTCAACTGGTTTGGAGAACTCCTTGATCGGATTTTCTTTTTGAAAACCTTTCCTTCTCCTCTGGGCAAATAGCAGCTTCAGGAAGCTGGGTGTGGGGTTGTGGAATTTTGATTGGGGCTATGGCATGGGGTAAAATGCTAAATCTTCTGTTCCAACACTGTAGTCCTGAACCAAACCACACACTCTTTCCATGACCACTTTTAACTTAAAAACAAAACAAAACTATTATTTATTTATTTATTTATTTATTTATTTATTTATTTATATAGCACCAACAATGTTGCTGTACAGAAACTACAGGCGCTATGATCACTTTGGCCCTGAGATTAAGCTCTTTATAGTTGTTTAGTAGCCCATAATCATTGGTGTATCAATGTTCAGTAGCAATAATAGCAGAACTATTATTGCACATTAAAAAAAAAACACCCAAAAGAAAACAACTCCGAATGCCTCGCAATAAATATTCCTCAAGAAGCTAATAAAGATCACCGCCCTTCAGTTAACTTCTCCGTGGTTTCAACATAGGTTGTTTTTACCCTATCTTCACTAAGAGAATGAGAACCCCGCCGCACACACATTTACTTTGATATTCCCTTCTGTTTTTCTTTTTTCTTTTCTTCCTAATGTCTCTTTGAACATTCGTGTAATACCATCTGTGGCAGCCTCTGAACAGTACATTGAGCATCAATGTATCCTTAGACACCTCTTGCTCTCTGCACTTCCTTTTCTTTACAGGATAAAAAACTTTGTTACGTAGTCAAATTACTATCATTTGGGCTTCTGGGACCACGCAGTCCTAGCAAACGGTTGGTGCCTTTTCTTTTAACCCTGCTTTTCCTCCAGACAGAGTGCTCAGGAGAGACTTACCTATGGTTCCCAGGCAGTCTCTCATCCAGGCAATTTACAGGACCAGACCTGCTTCGCTTCAGCAGAGACCTGTGTTATGTGCCTTCAGATCATTTGGGGTGGGGTGGGGGAAAGAAAAGAACCCCCCTGTGGAATAGGCTGAACAATGAATGTTAACATGTCTCTTTGAGAATAGTTGGGCATGAACTGGACAAAAGAAATCCAGGAAAACCTCAAAATAATCTTTCTTTAAATGCAGAGCCAGGAATACTTAGCCCTGGATTCTGAGATGGCAAATGACACAGGTGCCAGGAGACTTGTATTTTAGAGGGTGACCCCTTCATGCAGAATGTTCTAGCACAATAGAACATGATCTAGAATTTGGCAGCTCAGTGGCTCCATAGAAAAGGCAATAATGGGTGCTGTGTGTGCTTTATTTTTTTTATCTCACAGCCCCTAAAGACCCCTTTTGTTAGTTCTTCTAGTCCTTAAGCGTATTTCATTTTTTGTTTTTGTTTATTTAATGCATTTATATTTCTCCTGGAGGTGGTCAACCTGTGTGTAGGTTGTACTACTTCCGACTGCAGATAGTGCATGATTGCATGCTTCTCCATACCAAAAGCAAACACATAAACAAATCCCTTCACATTAATAAATCAAAAACAAACCTACGTCAGGGAGAAGTTTAAGCCAAAAGTGTCCTTCCTGTCATCTAATTATCTAGTGGGATGGGGGTTGTCTGGAGGAACATTCAGTCATGTGAACCAATAAATGCACTCAGAAGTGGTACCGTCTAGATGTAGGTTGACCATGGTGAGAACTAGGGCTACTTCTAGCTCTGTGGCTATTAGTAAACTGCAAAGTGAGATAACAAATTACTTTCTGAGCTATCAGTACTATTGTATTTTTATTTTTTTTTGTATGTTCATTCCTCCATGTTCTATTTGCATCAGTGGCTTTCTCTGTTGCGGCACCCTGGTTGTGGAATGCCCACCCCTTGGAGGCCCAACTAGCGCCGACGCTGGCTACGTTTCAATGCCAAGCTAAAACATGGCTTTTTATCAAAGCTTTTGAGGGCTAAAGCTGTGCATAGGTTTAATTGTTTTTATTGCTTTAAAAATTTCTACTGTTTTTAGCTTGTTAATAGATTAATGCGGTTTTAGTTGTGTACATTATTTGTTTTATATTGTTTGTTTATCTGTACACCGTCCTGAGATCCCAGTGATATAGGGCGGGATACAAATGTTTTATTAATAAATAAATAAATAAATAAATAAATAAATAAATAAATCAACTTCTGAGGGTGGGGAAGGAGAAGGTCCAGTTTACCCAAGTGGACATTTGGAGAGAGAGGAAAAAAAATCAGAGCAATACTTTAATAATGATAAAAACCAAATATTTATTTAGTGCAGGGCTGTTGAACCGCTTTCTGTGACCCATCCAACTCCATTTCAGAGAAGCTCTCGTGGGCCATGTTCCAGTGGTAGAGAAAGGCCTAAAGCAAAAATGGGTGGGCCAAAAATACCAGTATATTTCAGATTAAATATGCCAGTGTTTAATAGTTACAGTGAAAGCAGTGTTGCTTTTGGCATTGAGCTGGTTTTTCATTGCTCCCCCCCCCCCCCCCCGTTTTACCTATTACAGCAGGAGTGGGCAACATGAGGCCCTCGAGATGTTTTGGCTTATAACGCCCATCATCAGTCACCATTGACTATACTGGCTAGGGCAGATGGGAGTTGTAGTCCAACAACATTTAGATGGTTACAAGTTGCTCACTTCTGCATTAAAGAAACAATGCAGATTCAGTAATGGGTGTAGTTTGGCTGATTACAAAACTACCTACTTGTTATGAAACTATGATACTCTGTTGGCTGATTATAAAGCTACTTGTTCCACTGAATCTTGTTTAGGAAACTGGCACTTTATTGCCTCTCTCAGAAGATGAGGTGTTGGTCATTGTTCACTTGATGGTGCTATATAAATAAATAAATAATAATAATAATAATAATAATAATAATAATAATAATAATAATAATAAATGTGTTCAAATTACAATTTCCGGGCTTGCATTAATACTTGGCTAAAATAACAACAAAAATCCTGGGTAGTAAGGAAATTGTTCAGCCTAATTTACCAGGCCAGATAGCAGTTGATTTGTTGGTTAGTTCTAGTGTTATAAATGTCACCAAACCTTCGTATACACACACACACACACACACACACACACACACACACACACACACACACCCCTATCTCTCTAATCAGATCTTACCCATCCAAAGAGTACTTGCATATTTCATGAAGACATAAGCTTTTCCCGATATACTTAGGACATTTTCTTGTGGGGTGCGTGCAAGTGTCTTAGCTTGTAACTTGAAACCTTCCCTGGCAACAGAGTTTTGAGCAGGGTTTGTCTGCCCTCACTGATAAACTCAATTCTGGAAATTCCCCTCTGTGCAGTGAAACAATGCCGAGCTATGGTGATTGCAGCCTGCAGCTTCTTCTCTTGTGGAAGCTCGCGTGACTCCTGCGTATCTCGTAGAGTATAAACAAAGCCAAAACCAGAAATGTGCTCTAATTATAGCTGGCGAGCTTTGCAATGGTGAGAGACTCTAAGGTGCTTAAGAGTTCCCATCCTAAACTCCCCTTTCAGATTACTTATAACTGGGGGGGTCTGAAGGGACCCCTTGTCCCAAAGCAGAAATTGCCATCATGTCTAATTTATTCCCAAAGTTTCGCCCCTGAAAGCAATAATATGTCACTGGAGCAGAAGGGACCGAAGGATTTGTTACCCTAATGCTACACTCCTGGACACACTTAACATGGTTGTAAGGCCCACTGAACACAATGAACCTCAGTAAACATGTATAGGATTGGGCTGTTAATTTGTCTAAATCCATAAACCTTTGCCCATTGTTACAGCAGGAAGCAATGAGATAAACTGATGACCCTGGCTTGGTGGTCTCCAGGGCTTTCCACACTCAAACCCTGGAATACTCCTTCACATTGTGACTGCTGTGGCCTGAAACAAAATATATGTGGGAAGCTCTCACATTCGCATTTGCTAATGTATGTATATGTACAGAACAGCCCAGCAGTTCAGTATTCTCCACAAGTAGGCGTTCTCCACAAGAGACCTGGTTCTAGATCTAATCAGAACCCCAAAACAGTTTTTTGAGGGTGGGGTGGATTTAAGTCAGAGAGAGAGAGAGAAGTTTCAGCTGGCCCTGCCAGAATAAAAATCCTCTATAGAATGGCAGCCAGCCAAGGGAGATGGTATGGAGGGGAGAGATACTGACAAGTCAAGCGTTTGCCCACCTGAGGGCTGAGGTGAAGGCACTAGTTTTGCTGAAAGTTAGGTCCAGCAGCCAGAGTTCCCTGTGCCACTGGCAGGAAGTTTGTTTATTTATTTATTTTATTTTATTATTGCATTTATATCCCACCTTTTTTCCTCCAAGGAATCCTCCTCCCCTCTCCATTTTATCCTCACAACAAAAACCCTGCAAGGTGGGTTGGGCTGAGTGTGACTGGCCCAAAGTCACTCAGTGAGTTTCCATGGCTGAGTGGGGACCAGAACCCGGATGTCCCGACTCCCAGTCCAACACTTTAGCCACCACACCACACTGGAAGTTGAGGCCTTGAGACTCTGCGGCTTATTGTGCTGTGAAAGGACAAGGCCGAGGCCCACCTCTTTCGTTGTATATGTAATAGAGCAGCCCTCAGAGAGGCCAATTTTCTTTGAATTGGTTGGCAAGATAAACCTGAGGGTGTTACTTGTAGAAGGTCGCTATATTAGACGCATGTAGTGTTGTACCTGGCTATTTATAGGCCACTTTGGGAGTGGTGGACTCCCACCATCCCCAAGACTTTCTGGTCCAGCAGGAGTCAGTGGGAAAACATACATTTGCCAGTCATAAGGACACAAGAACCTTGTTGGATCAGACCATCCTGCTTCCCACAGTGGGCAACCAGATGTCTACAGGTGGGCATGAGGGCAACATCACCCTGCCACTTGCGTTTCACAGCCAACTGGCACTATCTCTGATCTTAGCTGTTGTAACATACAATAACAACAACAATAATACATTTATTTCTTACCCGCCTCTCCGTTTGGATCGAGGCGGGGAACAACAATATAGCCGTGAGGACTAGTAGTCATTGAAAGCCTTATCCCCTATTAAACAAATTAGCATCTATCCTTTTGCAAAGGGAACTCTGTGCAGCTCTTTGCAGGCTGCAGACCTATCTTCATTGAATTGTGGAAAGAGCCTGATACATTAAGTCCATTGGGTTGGATTAGGTCCATGGTACTGGGAGAAGGCCTGTGGCCTTTCCCCAAACTAAATCTGCTCCTGAACTTCTATTAGCCATGTGGAGTGGGGGGAAAGGCAAGAACAATACAGGTATTTCCCTTTCTCCCCCTCAGGGTGGCTAATTGGGGTGGGATAGGGGTTTGGGGGGTGCATGAAGGGTTAAACTGCCTTCTCTTTCTGTGTCCCAATCCAACCCTCCCCTCCTCTGCAGCTGCTTTTAAGCAAAGAAAAATACATTAGGAGAATTGTTCACAGATCCTCCACATCAGGTGCTGTTTGGTCTTTAGAAGAACAAAGTATGTTGCCTGGATAAGCAGAAGGCAGCCTTCTGACCCCAGCCTTTTTCATCACCTCAGAAGGACAGATAAGGGATTAATGTCTTTTATTTCAGACAGCTGAGCCGCTTCAAAGTGCGCAAATATACTCATGCGTTTCCTGATCGCTAATTTCCTTGTCTGGTGGCCTAAGGCCTGTGAATGCTGTCTTGTCAAACAGGTGGCAGAACTTGTTGCCCCACGCTGATGAGCTCCCCCTGGGACTCTGTATGTGCATGTTGGAAGAAGAGGGCCATGGCTCATGTACCACACCTTGGTGGGCACTTTTGTAATTGAAACAGTGGGAGGAATGACACAATCCCCTGGTATCTGCTAAAAACTATACTGAAAATGTAACAGGCCAGGTGTGGGTTAGGTCACCTATGGTGAGTAGAGGTCACCAGCAGATGACTAAGCAAGATTTTTTAAAAAAAATGGAAGAAATTTTATTCTCTCTTCATTTCTTTAGTCCACTGATGTATGTGGAAAGTTGGGCTGGTAAAAAAATGTTCTCAGGCTGGACTAGTGTATTATACTGTATAATGAGCTACAGAAATTCCTGCATTGTATCCATGGCAGTGATTGAGAACTATTCAATGGTGACTGAGTGCAATTGTTCGTATGCTCTTTATTGCAGGTTTCCGGGAAAGTGCTTTTGCCTACGCCATTGCAGCTGCAGGAGTGGTCCATGCTGTCTCCAACGCATGCTCCCTGGGCAAGTTGCAGTCTTGTGGCTGTGATCAGAAGCGTCGAGGGGATGAGGAGGCTTTCCGCCTCAAACTGCATCGACTCCAGCTGGAGGCCATGAACCGAGGCAAGGGCATGATGCATGGAGTGCATTTGGAGCACATGCCAGCTGAGGCCCCGGGCCTGCAGGACTCCTGGGAGTGGGGGGGCTGCAGCCCTGATGTGGACTATGGGGAGAAATTTTCCAGGGACTTCCTAGATTCCCGGGAGACCTACCGAGACATCCACTCCCGCATGAGGCTCCACAACAACCGCGTTGGCCGCCAGGTGAGCTGAATGCGCAGCGATGGGGATGGGTGGAATGCAAGATGCGTCAGACTACAACTCCCATCATTCCAGCCAGGCTGGCTAGGGGAGTTCTGGAGGTTGTAGTCCAACACATCTACTCCAGGTTGGGGCAGCTTGCCCTAAAGTTTCTGGGATGGAATAAGGAACAGCGGCAGTTCCTGATTGTTAGAAATAAAGAGGCTGTTAGTTCTGGCTCAGCCAGTTGCCCAGACTTTTACCCCAGGATGCTTTGTGCTGCCTGGAAAAGAAGTTGGAAGTACTAAGAGATGCTGCCTGCCAGTATCTTGCGGTTGCAACTTCACATATTTGCATCAAGGTGGTGAGAGGACAAGCAGCACACCAACGTCTGATGTAATCTGATGCAGACGTAAATGGCACCGTGCTTTTCTTCTGGCAGTGGTGGGTCCCTGCCTGAAGCAATCATGGGACTTGTATGTGAAGTGCAGTCTGTTTGCCAGCTGAATGGATGTTAATTAGGCACCACTTCATCTCTGCTTCTCTGATGCATGGTGAAATTCCCTCTTCATCACAACAGTTAAAACTGCAGGAGCCCTGCCCTCTTTTGTATTATTAGAATGTAAGTCTATGCGGCAGGGTTTTGCTATGCGGCAGGGTTTTGTATTATTAGAATGTAAGTCTATGCGGCAGGGTTTTGCTATGTACACTGATGGTGCTATATAAATAATAATAATAATAATAATAATAATAATAATAATAATAATAATAGTGGTCATACTAGGAAGGGCTCCTGCAGCTTTAACTGTTGTAGTGAAGAGGGAATTTCACCAGCTGCTGCATGCATACAAATGACACCTGCTGAAATTCCCTTTTCAATACAACAGTTAATGATACAGCAGCTCTGTCCTCCTTTCCATATGGCCACCCTATCTTATGCTTCAGATGAAGCAGAAGAGTGGAAAATGTAAACAAATGCTGCTCCAGATGCACAACAAATCCCAATTGGCTTTTGGGGCAGGGCATTTGGCTGGATGGGTGTGTGCACACTTACATGCATGACAAAAACTTTCATCAGGGATGAAAGGAACTTCCACAGGGAAAGTTCCTGTTTTCACAGGGAAAACTTTCACAGGGATGCTTTAGGGTGGATTCCTGCATTGAGCAGGGGGTTGGACTCGATGGCCTTGTAGGCCCCTTCCAACTCTGCTATTCTATGATTCTATGATCCCCACTTTTCTATCAAGATAGCAAACAGTATTATTTCATAACCAAAATTCTATCCAGGGAAGCCTGGAAATGCCTTGGGGAAATGTCCTCATCTGAATAAGCAATTAAAATGGATATGTCTCTAGCCTTCTCTTACCATTCAACAACTTTATTTACAGGGTAAAGCTCTGCATACCAAAGTCTGCAGAGGCTCACTTGAAATCAACTTCAGGCTCCCTTCACTTGAAACTAGGGAAATCCATCATTCGGAAATCTGTTGCTCTTTCTACTCACAAATTCGGCGACATGCCTGACTTGGGTTTCACTTCCGAGCTGAGCCTTGGTTTTTCCCAAAACTCTGGGAGCTTTTTGCACTTTGTGTGTGTGTTGGCTGTAATTTGTGCAAAGAGGGATTTGCTCAAATTGCAGCTGCAAGTTGCATAATTTGTTCAAATTATGAAATTTGAACCTAAATGCACATTAATTGCAATTGAAATTTGCTCAAATCTCTATTTGTGTAAATCACAGGTCGCACAAAGAAAATAGCAAAATCCGTGAACTAGTCTGATCAAGTCGGGCTTGGCAGCAGAAAGTGGATCAAAATTCAGGGGGCCCGAACCAAGGGAAGCTTGGCGAGTTTCACAACCTTAAATGGATTCCTCCAACATCCCTAGTTGAAACTCACTTCAGGCACACTTGAAACGAAATGGAGCCTCCTTGATTAGACACCAGTTACCCTGATTAGGTGGATGCTGGGGTCGAAAAGGCCTGGCTATTCTGTCATGCCCTGTTACCTGTGATCTTGCTGTGTCATTTGGTGTCTCGTGGTGTGAGAGAGATGGGACCCCCTGTCTCATTCAACATGTTCATATGCCGCTGGGTGGAGTTCTGCTTTCCATAGGAAATGAGCAGAGATGTGGGCCGAGAAATACAGCATCATCCTTCCCTGCAAGAAACCCTGAAGTTGCAGAATACCTTCATGGGGGACACAAGGGAGTGAATTCACAAAGTAAATTCAGAAAGCCACCTTCGCAGTTGTGCCAGTTCATGCTGAAGCCGATGCATGTCTGACCTGCACAATGTGCATCAGGGGTGGAGAACCTCAGGTCTGCAGGCCAAACCCAGCCCTCTGGAGGTCCCGATCCAGCTCTCCCAGATTCTCCAGATGGCCATGCCCCCTTCCCCCAACCTAGGGTGACCATATGAAAAGGAGGAAAGCTGTATTGAAAAGGGAATTTCAGCAGGTGTCATTTGTATGCATACTGCACCTCGCTGCAGGAGCCCTGCCCTCTTTTGTATTTGCTCTAGAGGGTGGGGCTCCTGCAGCTTTAACTGTTGTGATGAAGAGGGAATTTCACCAGGTGCAGCATGTATACAAATGACACCTGCTGAAATTCCCTTTTCACAAGTGTTAAAGATGCAGGAGCCCTGTCCTCCTTTCCATATGGTCACCCTACCCCAACCTCCAGTTGTTTGGCAGTTTCCTGGATTCTGAAAAGGTTGAAAAATATCTCCTAAGGATTAATTATTGGCAGTGAGAGCTTTATGCTAAAATATGCTGGTATTTTTGGTATTTGGCCGTACCCCATTTTTCTTCAGCCCCATCCACTACTGGAATACAGCCCTTGAGAATTTCTCCAAAATTGAATTTGGCCCTTGGGCTGAAAGTGGTTCAACACCTTTGATGTACACAATGACCAACTCCAGCACTATATTCACCTGGTAAAAACTGCAGCTTGGAAATGGGGCCTGTAAGTCGGGCACTTTATTACAGGCACTTAACATCTTATCCCAACACCCAGAGAACATATTATTAATGAACAGTATAAAAATGCTTTTAATAAGAACAGCCCCTATGAATGCTCTCCCACACTAGAGGCATTCAAGAGGCAGCTGGACAACCATCTGTAACGTATGCTTTAGGGTGGATTCCTGCATTGAGCAGGGGTTGGACTCGATGGCCTTTAGGC
Source organism: Elgaria multicarinata webbii (assembly GCF_023053635.1). Classification (NCBI taxonomy): domain Eukaryota; kingdom Metazoa; phylum Chordata; class Lepidosauria; order Squamata; family Anguidae; genus Elgaria; species Elgaria multicarinata. The sequence goes on along the minus strand of NC_086172.1, from coordinate 75,874,055 downwards.
CCCTTCTAACTCTGCTATTCTATGATTCTATGATTCTATGCACAAACATCTTGTGAATGCACAAAAATAGCTCCTGATGATTAAAATTACTGATCTGCTTATGCATCATATTTGTAATATGTGCAAAGAAGAACCAACAAACTGCAGAAATGAAGGTCCAGTTACTATCTATAAAAGTATCTGATAAAGTGGCTTCTGTCCCATAAAATCTTATGCCATATATATATTAGTTTTTAAGGTGTCACAAGACTTTGTTTATGTGTGGCGGTTTTCCAAGATGTAGATCTGTTAGTGCAGTAACTCTCTTTTTGTGAAGAAGAACTCTGTTGAGGTTTGGGGGGAAAGCATGTGCATCACTCTAGTAATTTAGGTTCGTTTGCTAAAATATTGAACACTGTGGGTGGATGGCTGCCCATAATCTGAGCTACGTTCAAGCATCTTTGCTCCAGGATAACTAATAGTTCTACAGGAAAATCCAGTGAGAGTTACAATAAATAATTCATCACCTGCAACTAGAAAGTGGTTTTATTATAACAAAAGATGGACAAGAAGTTAATTGCTATGTGGTGGGGGGTGGGTAGGAATCAGCAATGAACATTTTCAAGGAAAGTAAGTCTGGCAAAAATTGTTCGGCCATCTCCCTCTTGTATAGAGAAAAATGTCTATCTAATGCACCCGTTTCTAGTAATATGCAAAAAGAAAAAAGAAAAGAAAAGAAGAGCTGTGCATGGACTTGCCTATTCCCTTGAAGAGAATGGGGAAGTCCTTACTGGCAGGGAAAATGTGTACATTGAAGATCTCCCTTGGTGCTCACCAGATTTGGTCTTTATCACGGGTAGGGTGTCTTAGGCACCTGTGGCCAAGTCTGACTGTCCTGGAGTCCCAATCTGGCTTTTCTGAGTTCTCCAGGTGGCCACTCCCCACTTTCCCCCAACCATCAATCATTCAATGGCTTCCTGGCTTTTCTGAAGTATTTTCCCCATTCTAAAAGGCTGAAGTGCCTCTCCAAAGGCTTAGTTACTGGCAGTAAGAACTTTAAGCTGCAGCATGCTGGTTTTTTGGTTTTCTTTTTGGACCCACCCCTTTGGCCACACCCATTTTGCCCTCAGCCCTGCCCACTGCAGGAATGCAGCCCCCAAGAGCTTCTCTGAAGATGAATTTGGGCATCCAGCAGAAAGAGGTTCTATGTTGACTCCCTGCCTGATTGCTCCCATGGCAAGCGGGAATGGCTAAATAAACACAGACATTGGATCCGTGGTCTATTTAGCGTGATGTGTGAACCTGGAGTTCTGACTTGTCTCTCCCCTTACAAGCCTGAGAAATAACCCATGGTTTATTGTTGGATTATTTCTCTGGCTTGTCAGGGGAAAGACAAGCCAGAGGACTGGGTTTGCATGTCATGTTAAACATGTTTAAACTAAATATGTTTTAGCTTCTTCTACTTGCAGCGGGAGCAATCTGGCAGCATTTTCTTGCATCTGTTTCTGATCCTTTCTTCAGTCACCTTACATGGTTGTCTTTTACAGAATTCCATGGCAATGTTCTCACAAATGGTGGGGAGAGGGCAGCTGATCCAGGTGGAGAAGCTACATTCTTCCGTTCAAGCTCAAATTTGGGTGTGGCTCACTGAATGCAGTGGAAAAGAATGAATGTACCCCATCTCAGAGGACTTTAAATCAGAGTTAAAACAGATTAAAACAGTAGGAGAGTTAGTGGCAGCAAAACTTTGATTAAGAGCCCCCGCTTTTATCCCTCATTACGTCCTTTTTCTGCCCGGAGGGGAAAGAGGAAGTAAACAAATACCACGTGGCTAGGGTTACCATATTCTGAATCCACAAAACCGGGACAATTTGGGAGGGGGGCTAGGATTTTTTTTAAAAAAGGTCTAGGGAAAGCCCAATTTTTGCAAAGCCCAATTTTTCAATTAAAACTTCAACAACTGTAAAACCAGACATCTTAAATTCACTGCAACTTACTTCCAAGTAACAGATTTGAGGCTTGCAACCCAAATCTTTTTTGAAGGGTGATTTTTTGGGGAGTGACTTTTCTTTCCTTTCTCCTTTTTCTCCTTTCCTCTCCTTCACCCCTTCGTCCCCCACTCGCTCCCTTTCTCCTGTCCCCCACAAAACTCTCTTCCCAATCAAATAACCCAGCAGCTCCGCCCCACGCTTACCCTAAAGGTCTGACCACAACCAGCCAAGCTCACCAAACTCCTTTGCGTTGCATGGGACTCAGGTATCCTGAGGAGAGCACGTGCGCCTTTCCTCGCTTTTGTTCCTCTTCTATGCATCCGTAGGCGCAATAAGGTGAGTCACAGTGAGTGACTCAGATGAGCCTGTGGAGGAGCGGTGATGCTCTGGAAAAGGCTCCAGATTGATGCATCTTTTTCTCCGCAGCTACCGCTCCACTGAGCAGGCTCAAGGCACCATTTTGGAGGTCAGAATTTCTCCGGGCAGCTGGACCAGGAATCCGGGATTCTTGCCCAGCCGGTTGGGACATTTCAGAATCTCCTGGAAATTGGGACATTCCCGGTTTTCCGGGACATATGGGAACCCTACATGTGGCCCATTCAGGAGCCATTTTTATCATGCCACGTTTCCTACACACAGCAGGAAATCGTGGCACATTCTGTTCTTTAAAAAAAGTCAGATTAAAAGGGGTCTATTTTGCAATGGAAAAATGAGTGGAAGGAGCGGGAGGTGTGCGGGAGTCAGACATCGTCGTCTAAAGGACGCATGCACATCCGTAAGTGGGCAGTAGCAAGCGTGTGATAAAACGCGCCTCTGATGAACCTCTCAAAGTCCCTTCAGATGGGGCTTTTTCATTCCTTCCCAAAGTGAGGCAAGTTGGCACTAGAGACATTGGACAGGGTATGAGAAGTCTTGGACACCCTCATCAATACTGGGGTGCCCTTTCACCTTCTTCCAGACAGCCCTATAATGATCTATGCAGAGAGCCATAGAAATGTAGAATGAGTTTCTAATCAATTCCTAGCAGACTTCATTGATTCTGAGATTTCATTGATTCTGAGTCTACTTCTCGGTCAAACCAACAACAGGCACTTCTTGAACTTGACTTTAAAAGAGAAGTATTGTGAGGCCTCACACAATCATGTGACTCAGCCTTCCCCAACCTGGTGCCTTCCAGATGTTTTGGACTACAACTCCCAGCATTCCTGACCATTGGGCATATGGATAGGGCTGATAGGATTTGAAGTCCAAGGTTGCGGAAGGCTGATGTAACTCCTAGCCAACCCTGACAAGGGCCCCTAAGCTGTTTTAGGGTATCAAATCTAATTTATTATAATGGCAGAGCTTCATTAAATAGCTTTACAGCTCTAGCAATAAAAGCTGCAGAATAAGCATTCATTCCTTGATAAGCACTAACACATGAACAGGGCCATTCAAGACTTATCTAAGTTAGCCGACCAAGAAGAAAGATTATTACTATAAAACTTGGGCAGGAATAGTTGGTTTATTATTTATTAATTTAGCTGTGTCTGGACCAACCTACTGCCTTCCAGAAGTGTTGAACCACAATTCCCATCCTCCCTAGCCAGGGTTTTTTGCCAATTCCCCCTTCTTCTGCAGCCCCCCCCCCCCGTGCTACCTCCTCCAACCCTCCAGAGCAGATTTCTGGGTACCCAATGGACTTCGGAGGGAGGGGGCAATCAGCGGAAATCACGTCCTAGCAGAAAACCTCTGCAGGATCAAAACTCCTCACTGACAGAAGGTGCTCTTCTCTCTGTAGGGTTGCTGGATCCAGCCCATAAATTGGTACCTCAAGGAGGATAGGGATCCATTGTTCTTCTTGTTTAATTGGTTTAAACAGAAATCCAATACATTTGGCCATTAGAAAGGACTTTCTGTTTCCCGAATTGTTGGTGCACTGTTAACAAATACAGGAGTGTGATGGCATCTTCATCAGGGAATGTCTTTAAGAAAGGCAGTTAGACAAGCATTTGGTTGGATTTCTTAATGGCCTGGTTCAGACAACATGGTAAACCATGCTGCTTAACCACAAAATGGTTAACGGAACGCATTGACATTAATGCATTCCATTAACAATTTTGTGGTTAAGCAGCATGGTTTAGCATGCTGTCTGAACCAGGCCACTGTGGATTCAATCCCTGAACAGGGGGATTGATTGGAGCACCTTTTAAAGCTACTGTCAGCCACATAGCCAAAGATGGGTCCATCACTGATGAAGAGGGTGCAGAGGGTGCAAATTCCTTTAGCAAAAATAGCCTTTGGGAGAGTTCCTGCACTTTGTAAAGAGAGTGGATTACCCATGAGGAGAGTGGCGCATATTGTGTGATCACTCTGTGCAAGTGCAGAAATAGGTATTGGACACATTTTAACTTTCATTTTATAGGTCAAGACTAGCACTTTGAATCGTGCTTGGAAGCCAGCAGGAAGCCAGTGCAGAAGTTCAAGCACTGGGATGATAATGTGCTCCACACTTCAGAAAGCAAGATGGCTTAACAATGCAAATATTTTTTAGTAATTTAAAGGAAATCGTGTTCTAATTACAGTGTAGTGCACCAGTCATCTTCAAAGGTGACTACATAAGTGAAAACTGAACAGTATTTAACATGACAAATTAAATAATACAGAGACATGATAAAACGGCTTGTTACCTTATGAACATTTCACCCAGCATGATCACTTTCTCTGACCTCTCAGTCTGCATCCTAAAAAGAAATGCCTTTAAAAGATGTGCCTAAAAAGTCTATTTCGTAACATTGTTGAACTGAAAAAATGATTTGCAGTGATCTTGAATTTTTGGACACCAAATCAGCCTGCAGCCTTCTGCTGATCGATTTATTTCATTGTATGCATTTGAATTGACAATTTTCTGAAATATTTATTTGGTGAATTGAGTTTTATTTTGGATTCACCCTTATGACTAAGCTTAATGCAATGTCATCTTCACTGACTGAACATCCGTACTTGCTGTGCATCACATTGGGATAGAGGGAGGCTCATGGACTGGATCATGAGGAGCAATTCTCCTGTTACTTAAGTAATCTCAGAATAATGGGTACAAAAGAGGCAAAATGATGTCAGTTGATAAAAATCCACAAATTACAAGGAGCCAGGATTGTTGGGTCCAAACTGTGAGAGAGTTCCTGTACCTCAAAGACTTGCTTAGAAGGGATCGTGCGTGCATAGCTTTTCTTTCACTGCTGGATATGAATCTTAAAGGCACACGAGCCCTCTCTTGGTCCAAGAGAGCTCCCTGCCCCCAAGCAAACTGAAGTGATACTAAATCTCAGCTATGTACTATCTTCTTTGATGGCTTTAAAAGGGGATTAGACAAATCCATGGAGGATAAGGCTATCAATGGCTATTAGGCACGATGGCTACAGATTATCTCCTGTACTGGAGGCAGTATGCCAATGTACACCAGTTGCTGGGGACACACAAGCAGGAGGGTGCTATTGCACTCCTGCCCTACGCGTGGGTTTACCACAGCTGGGCACTGTGTGAAAGAATGCTGGACTAGATAGGCCTTTGGCCTGATCCACCATGGCTGCTCTTGTGGTCTTAAGATTTTTCTAGCTAGTCTCTCTTTCAGTTCAGAGTAGATTTGCTCTGCAGCTCTCCTTCTCATTAGAGCAAGCTGATGACATGATGAGGAAGGAAGTAGGTCTCCGGTGAGTGGAGGAGTCAAAGAGCTTGTAAAAACAGAGTATTGTCCCACTGATTTCCAACGTTAAGAACTAACACAAGTCATGTGTGCATAAGGGGTATGTGTATGTCAGTTTCATGCTTTCCCATGTCAGTAGGTGTGACTACATGGGGTCAAAAAGCAATTCTCACCTTCTCCAATAGATGTATTTTTCTGAAGAGGCCTGTCTCGGACACAGGAGTAGCCATGTTAGTCTGCTGTACCTTAAGGAGTAACAAATTTATGGACTAACAAATACGCCAAAATATTTTTTTTAGACTTTAAGGCACCACAAAGCTCTTTGTTGTTTGAACCCTTGATATAGTTTATTGAGGGAGGTCATGTTTTGATTGTAAATAGAACTTCATGTAGTAGCATATTGAATTGTAAATAAAACTTAGTGAACTGTAGTTCACAACAGAATTGTTTGTTAACAAGGGGAGTGTTACAGGGTGTTGTGACGGGTTGAGGGGGAAGAGCCGGTGGGAAGGAGCTACCAAGCTAGCCTCACCTGTTGGGGTTACAATTTTAGACCTAACTACCATATATACCTGCATTTTGTTGTTTTTTGTTTGTTTAGAAATAGCGTATTGCGATTTTTAGCGTTTCAGAGCAGATAAGGGTAAAATAGCCTTTTTTGGCAACTGAAGTTCTGGGCCCACGGAAAACAATTTTTAATGCAAAATGTTTTTATGCCTTTAGCTTTTAGGCTGTTTCATAAAAAGAAAGAATGAAAGAAAGATAATACAAAAATATTTTAAAGTTCTTTTGTTTTGTTTTTGAAATATTTTAACCAATTTCTTTTATGGCTGTCAGTCTCCCCTTGATATCCAGGGATTCATAACCATTCTTTCTATCAGCAGTGGGTTGAGGAAGCTAACTCAGCAGTATCTCTTGGTTTAAAGTAGACAGGGCAATACAACCAAAGCAGAGGCTATTGCTTTTGGGACTCTTAGTGCTGCTGCTACTTAAGTGCCAACAGTACCCTGCATGCTGTACAGAAAATAGAAGTGAAATGATCCCAGAAAGCTTGCAACACATTCAAAGGATAAAACAGGGATACAAGGAAAGGGATCAGGATTGGCAGTGAATAGTAGGGCTGAGCAAAAGAGAAAAAGAAGCAACATTGAAAACCAGGGCTGGGCAAAGCTGGTAGTAGGCCTGGGCCAGATAGGAAATGTAGGCCCCAAACTGCTCATTAAGTATTTTTTAATCAGTTCTAAATACATATGAACTAGAACGATTTATAGAAATGGTAATGGAAAGCACTTTTATTCAAGATGTATATAAGACATCACTTCTTCCCATTCAGAAATGCTTTACATGCTTTTCTATGGGCAAATTCATCAACAACAACAGAAAAATCAAGCAACTTTGCCCAGGGGGACTTGGAGTAGGCCCCCTCAAAATCGTAGGCCCATGCCAACTGGCCCCACTGCCCCCCCCCCTCTGCCTAGCCCTGTTGAAAACTGCGGCTGCAGCAGGTTTGAAAGGGATTGAATACAATTAGAGCGCCCCTGGCTAATGCATTCATTTTGGCTTTGGGTAGCCTGAGGTACTTCAAACTTTACAGTACTTTGCAAACTGTGGTGTGGTGGTAAATGTTGAAGTGGAGGTGTCCAGCATGGCAGTCCAGACAGCTATGCCCTCAAGAGGAGTCAAAAAATGAGGGCAGCTGGTTTGATCCATATGGACAAGCCCGTTCTAGCCATTTTCATCTGCAGCAGGAGCAGATCTTTTTGTAAAGCGATTGGGTCTTAATTGGCCATCAAAGACCAAGCCACCCCCCCCCCCGATTGCTTCATATTGCAAGGTAGGGTGACCATATTTGGGAAACCAAAAAGGAGGACAACATGGCCCGCCCTCAAGGAGATGTGCATGCCCAGTCCCCAGAGAGGTGGGCCCACCCGGCCCCCAAGGGGGCAAGGCCTTGGTCACATGTCTGACTCTACAGCTCACAATTAAGACAAACTTGTTCTACAAAATATGTTAATGTTAAAATCACTGAAATAAAGAAGAAGTGAGGCATTCAGTGTATCTTAAATTAACTTGTCTTTTTAGTTGCTGTATAAATTTCTTTATGGTTGTTCTTTTTGCTGTCTTCATACAAGATCAATAGAAAAGAAAATCTATTATTTTCCGTTTTTCTAAAGCAAACAGGGTCTTGGATTGGAAAAAAGAAGAAGCTAAAGTACACTGTGGTTAGGTGGGGGTACACCAGTGCTAGACTAAACAGAAAATGGGAAACATGTGATAAAGAAAGGTTAGACAGGGAGGCAAAAGGTGCAATCCTGTAGCCAGAAAAAAAGCCCTACAGCTCCCAGCATTCCATAGCCAGCATGATAGGATTGTGCCCTAACCAGAAGCAAGCCTCACTGAGTTTAATAGGACTTATTCCCAGGTAAGGGTGGAGAAAGAAGAGAGAAAGAATGATTGGGTCACTGTAGCACTCTTTTCTCGGACCTATTCAGTCTGATTTAATATTAAGAAAGAAAGAGTGGCTCTTTTAAAAACATTGTAACATTTGAGATGCAATATAAACTAGATTTTCACAAGTCAATTTCTATTAAAGTTCTTGCTCCAGGCATAGCCTTTTGCTGATTTGTATGTGTACAGTATTGGGAGAACTGGTGATAAACACCCACTTAGTGGTGAGTTTCTACCAAATCCTATTACTATACCACTATCAAAACATCTGACTTCAAGTTATTTCCTGCAAGGCACCTAAGGCAATGTACATAATCCTCCTCCTTGCTGTTTTATCCTCAAAACAACAACCCTGTGAGGTAGGCTGGGCTGAGTGGCCCAAAGTCAACCAGTCAGCTTCCATGGCTGAGTGGGGACTGGATCCCAGATCTCCCAACTCTCAGTTCAACACTCAAGCCACTACACTACAATCCACAACTCAATTTAATATACTAGCAATATTAAATGGATAGTCAATGTGAAGTTCAGGTTAATTCTGGTTAACTTTGTAGTTATGACTAGATGGTGTAGCATAATCCTACTCAGAAGTAAGCTCAATTGAGTTTACTGTATTGAGTTTACTTCCAAGTAACTGAGCATAGCCTAAATAATTTAAAGGACACACAAAGATAGCAAAGTGCACAGCATCTTTTTTAAAAAAAAATTTAGCGCCCTACTTTTACACGAAATATTGACTTTATATTGGCATCTAGTAATCCTGAAGCAAGTTCACAAATGTGGCAACAGTTAGTAGTCATAGCATCTTCAAGCTACACTTTACAGCATTTCCCTCATTTTTAAAAACATCACTGTACAAGTTTCCCTTAGAAGGTACTATTAAGAAACACATTCAGACAAAAATACAAGACCAGCAGCTGTTCTACTCATGGTTACTGAGCATCCACTGGATTACAGTCTTAATGAGTAAATGAATCAATTAATATAGTTGATTAATCATGGTAATAAATTTTAATAAGTTCGATTAAGGGATATCTTTTTTTTAAAAAAAAAAATCTCTTGCTTCTGGTGTGTGTTACTGAAATAAACAAGAAACGTTAAACGATGGCCTTTCTGTCCAACAGATGGCTGCTTTTTAACATTTTCTCATGCTTCCTTCAATATAAAAAATTGCTTACAGTGAGATTGCGATAATATACAAATCTATATAACCAGTAAAAGAGCAGAATGATTTATTCAACTAAAAAGAAGTCTTTATTTCCAAGCATTTTTTAAATAAAATGTATACATTTTTATCTGAGTCACCAGGCACAGCCCAAATGTAAACACAGCCAATTAGTAGAACACTTTCAGTGCAGCCCTATATGTCTATTCAGATGTAAGTCCTATTAAGTTAAATGGTACTTACTCCCAGGGGATTGCAGGGTTAAATTTTTATCCCCACGCAAAGACCAGGCAAAGAAGAGGAGGAAAGATGACTTACCCTCTGTAGCTGAGCCATTGCTACTGCCAGTGTGGCCACAGCACAGGGATAGGCTGCTGCGGTTCTAAGGACAGGCCGGGGCTGCAGACCAGAGGCCCGCAGATGTCACGTTCCAGACCATGGTTCCAGTGCCAGGCTTGGCCAGGGCAGGCTGCTCTACCGCTCCGCATGCACGGCTGCCACACCTGCATGCATGGCTGCTGCATGCACCGCCACTGCTGCACCCGGCTGGCTTGTCGACCAGCCGGCACCTCTGTCCCAGAATTTTCTACTCTCATGAGACTTCTGGGAACTCATCCTGGAAGTCTTGCAAGACAGACTAGAGAATTCTGGGACAGGTGAGGTGGTGGCGGGTGTTCAGCTGGCCAGGTGTGGTGGGCGGCGGTCATGCAGGCAGTGGCGGTGGCGTGAATTTCCAGGACTTCATCCTAGAAGTCTTGTGAGAATTCTGGTTTAGGTGAGGCAGCAGTCAGCCAGGTACAGCAAGCAGCCAGCCAGGTGCGGTAGTGGATGGACGAGTGGGTTGCCTGGCAGCCTAGTGCAGCCCGGCCTGGTGCATCAGCCAGGCAGGTGGGTGACCTGGCCTGGGTGGGGGAAACACAAATTTTAAATAAATTCAAAATTCCCCCCAGAGTGCCCCCCCAAGGGCACGAAAACCTGGAGATTTCCGGGGAAAACTGGCTGTTTGGTCACCGTATTACAAGGCTATCTCGCAACAATATATGGTTGCTAGGAAAATCCATTCTCCCCTGCAGCTACTGTGACAACTGCAGCTAAACTCAGGGCAGCCTGAGGGAAGTGGCAGATGATGTCATTGTCCATGCTAATCAAGAAGTCCTGGGGCTTTAACTCTGCAAACCCTGGCTTCATTACAACACTTCTCCAAAAGGAATATGGAAATGAAAATTGGAATTTGAAATTTCTGGGACTGACCGCCATTGTATTATGTTATTGTATTGGTGGTGGTGTTGTGCCCTTCTGCATTGTTCAAACAGCAGTGCTTTAAGGAAGGCTGCTTCATGCCAACACTTTGAGTTCAAGCTGTTTTAGTGCAGCTTTGCAGCACTTGGATTCAGTTAATGTACCTACTACTTTCAGGAGTAGTTGGTACTACGTCATCATCTCAAAGACAAAGGAGTGAGCTAAACCGCAAAGCAAACTGAGACATCTATGTTGTTACGTTGTATCATACCAGTCTTACCCACAACCTCATAAGAAATCTTTTGGATCTAATAAATAAATTGTCCCTAGTTAAGCAGAGGAGCATCTCAGACTGCTTCTGCTGTTCCACATCACCTTGGGTAGTGGCAACCTCCTGGTTGATTTGATGAACGCTGCTTGGGGAGGAAAAGCTCTTTGTAGACTTGAGGCCTAAGTGTGCCTCAAGGCAAATGTCCAGCCCCCTGATAGAACATCTCTCGGGTGTGTTTGCAGGGGTTGTACTTTATGGGGCCATAATGGCGGCCTTTACTTTTGCCAGATCAGAGGGATGCGAAGATGAAAGGGTATCCAGAACCACCCATTAGCTGCACAACAAAGGGCTGCCGGTGAGCGAGGGCAACAATAAACCATCCTGGGTGTATGAGTGACGGAAGGGTTTAGCTGGTAGCCTGTCGTGTTGGGCTCCGGTTCTAGATTCTATGGCATAGGCTTCTTTTTTTTTTTGTCTTGACTCAAAGCGGTGGCTGAATTTAGAGCAGGCCTTTCAAGTTGTGTAAGCTTAAATTCCATCCCTATCATTAATTGATTCACAGCTACAGTAGCGATTATAGACCTAAAATGTGTTTTTCTTTCTTTTTATGCTCCTTTCTTAATATTCCTTTGAGACGGAATGGTAAAATTAGCACTTAAAAGGCCGTTGCAGTGTTGATGTAGGGGATCTAATCCAGGTTAATGACTCTAATACAAGTTAAGACTTCCTCCTGTAAACAAGCCTGCCCTAGGTCTGACCTCCTGGCTCCTTGACAAGGGGAAAGCAGCCCTGTATTCTTTGCCTAATCCATCAGAGTCAGACCACTCTGTGCTGCTTTGTATCTGTGCAGTGGCCACTAAGGGGGAGCCATTGTTCTGCTTAATCCACCACGGTTAGTACAAGAATCAGTGCTTTTGAAATACAGGGAGACAGATTAGGTTAAGCATAACATACTCTGAACAAGCTGCCCAAGAAGATGGTGGATTTGCCTTTCAAAAAAAGAAAGAAAGTTGTGCAGCTATATAGGATGTTTTTCCTCAGGTAAGATGGCTACTTATGCATCGCCAAAAAGAGGATGTATATCATGAAAAAGAGGATACAGATTTGCATAATATTTGCATATGTTGAATTACAAATGTAGGTGAAAATTTAGAAATAAGTGCTAGAACTGAAATACCATGCATATTGCTATAATAGGGAAAAGTGTGGTCTGACTCTGATGGATTAGGCAAAGAATACAGGTGACTTGTGTACCTGCTCAGCCTGCTGTCCAGGTGCTCACTGTGGATGGGATCTCCTCTGCTTCCTGATGGTTCTTGATCTTTAAACCTGACTGCCCTTTAAATAGAGGACTGTCCCCCCTAAAGTAGGCCACCAGGCTATCCTAGCCTTGGGAAAGTGGAGTTAGGGAGGTAATCCACTGGATCTCTAAGAATATAGTTCCCAACAGTACCCAGCAATTTAATTCTGATGATGAGCAGGGAAATCCTCCAATATACACCACCACAGGAGGAGCAATTTTTCAAAAAGCCATCAACAACACAGGGAAGCAAAGAGTCCCACTTTCAAAATTGCTTGTGCTGGAATCCAGCATCAGTGTCAGTCGGCTACTGGAACCATAGCCAGCCAAAATGTGTAGATCTCTTTCAGTTCCTATGGCTAACATGAAGGACTGAATCTGCGAGTTGCTTCGAAGGAGGAAAGGCAACAAACCAGTGTTTTTGCATTGATATGTGTGTAATAAGGAAGGTATAATGGGAAGGTCCAGAGTCAGCAGAAAGGGATCCAGGTTGCACAGGAACATCACTATGAAAGTCCTCCTCTAAGAGTCATCTGTGCAGTGATGGTGGTCACGTCTAGCATCAGCACGCAGCTGTCAGAGTTTCAACATTGCAGTTGGCTGCCATTTGCATTTCCCATAATGACCCTGCTATGGAGCATTGTGGGAAGTTTAAATGTTGGCTCAGTCCCAGCACTCTGGCATTGACTTCAGCGTTGCCAGATTAGTTCCACCACTGGGCAAAACCACGGGGGAGAGGGGCACAGAAATGCACTCTGCAGAGGGCCTCCCTTAATCCTGGCCCTGTATGTGGTGGTAGAGGTTTGTTCCCGCAGTGAGCTTGGGCATGGATACTGCTTAGGGAAAGAGGGATAGGATGCCTGTCAAAGGCATGTTCATTTAATAAAGCAGTAATTGCCCTGAACATGAACAAATGGCATATATAGAGCAGACCTAATAGGATTTCTAAGAACTTTGGGTGAATTTTCACCCCTTTTTTACTATGTTAACTGTAAGCAGTTGTTTACAGGAGGTGAGCTCCCCACCCTCCTCTTGGTCTGAGGACACATTTTCCTCAGGATGCTCCCTATGGGGCCTAAAGGGCTGGATTTAGCAGATGAAGAAGCCACACTCTGGCTCCTGCCAGTTCTATGCAAGGAGACCCCCATTCCAGTTTCTCCTGTGAAGTCTTTCCCGAAACATGATGTGGGTGTTGCGTGCACGCCCCACTTGCAAAATCCATGCCTTGCTGACAAAATAGTGGTGGGTTCCAGAAAAAAAAAGACTCTTCACATGTTGTTTGTTGTTGTTTTATTCACTGCAGCTGCAGTCCTATATATGTATACACTTACTTGGAAGTAAAGTTTCATTGAACTCTGTGGGATTTTCATCCAAGTAAACATGCAATAGGATTGTACTGCACAGCTGTTCAGTGAGATTAGGGGTCCTTTGAACAGTTGTACTTTAAAGTGCAGTGTAATGGAGCACAGAGAGAGGGGGGGGGAACAGGGGTGGGAGTGGGGAGAGGAAGACCTGCCCTTTGCCTGGTAAGCTGTGTCTGACTTCTGCTCTGTCCCTCTGCAGCGTAGACTGGTTTGTGTACATTGCTGAAGCTCTGTCATACAGCTCTGCTTTAAGACGTTTGGCTGTGGAGAACGACCGTGAGGCTGAGCGGCAGTGACCTTCTGCCCGCTCCTTAGGGGAGCTCCTGTCTGGGAAGCTGTGCCTTTGGCAGGCTGGGACCTCTGTTTCCTAGCAGTCTTCCTAGGCAGGCAGTCCCCCCTTGGAGCACACACAGGAAATGGTTTCAAAACCACTAGGTGGGTTGCAAAGGGGATAATGGCTCCAGCCTATTAGTGCTCTGTAATTTGGTGCTAATTTCCTTTATTACAGTGTTCCTGCACTGCAGGGGATGGTGCTCGCTTGCAGCCTGTGTGTGGGGTGTGTGTGGCTGATCTTCATGTGGAATCTGTGCAAGCAGCAAGGCCGTCCACTGGGCAGAAAAGTGGCACCAGGGTGCTCTGCAGGCTGGTGCCGTGTGCTTGCCTGGCCTCTTTGCCTCTCTACAAGAGACACAAAGGAGATGACTTGGCAAATACAAGTCCGGCTGTGGTAGGTCAGGGGATGCATCTATGGCAGCTGGCAATGGTGATGTCATTGGGAGAGCTCACTGCTGGCAGGGCAAGGGGCAGCACCATTAAGATCATAACTTGCCTTGTTAGAACAGACCAAGGTCTGTCTGTCCGTCCAGCTGTGTTGCCACCTAGCAGCGCCTGGGAAACTTAGAAAGGTTATAACCATTCCCTGTTCTTTGATCCCAGCATCTGATAAACTGGGGTATTCTGGCTCTTAACATGGTGAATCTGTTTTTTTATAGCATTGGGTGGAGTCCCTAATTTCTCTTGCTTTTCTCCTCCACTGCACCCCATCAAAATGTGCTCTGGAGGGTCCCCGACTCTCTGGACCAGATATTGAGTGTGTGGGGGGGGGCTGCAGGGAGGAGAGGGAATCCCCCCTCCTAGTTCTGTTGACAGAAGCAGTTCTGTCAGCAGAAGGACCTCACTGGATTTCCCCCCTTGCTGTCTCCATTGAGTTTGGCAGAAGGGAAATATGACCAACTGCACAGTCTCACACTCGTCCCCACCAGTCTTGAAGCCATGTGCAATTGTGCCCTCCCCAAATACATGTTTGCTGTGATTAACTAGCCCCAACAGGATCAGTATTAGACAAAAGTCCCGAAGATTATGCAACCACAGAAGAAAGCATTAACAGGGCAGTAGCAGTGGCAGTAGCAAGCATACAGTTAAAGGCACTGAAAGAACAGTAATGGGAAATATCTGCATTCAGGAATCACTAGTGACATAGCATATCATAATGAAAGGCCAGGCTGAAAGCATTCCCCCCTGACATGGTAACATTCAGTGTGCAGGGAAGGAGTCTTTGGTTTTGCTTTGACATAGAAGGGCTCTCAAATTGGCGATTCTTCATTCTACAGTCTAAGGGGGCGATTCCCCGGTTTGTAGTCCCAGAAGCTGTGTACAATGTATTGCTTCTGCTTATTTGAGCCAACTCATAGTAAGCAAGAGGGAAAGTACTAATTAGCAAGTCCCATGGAAGCATGACTTGGGGTACAGAAAGCACAGCTGCCCTTGGGCTAAGGAACACACCCAACTCAGATTGTGCAGAATATGCAAAGGCTGCTGCAAGTACAGGCCAGTATCAAGTTCAGTTTATCAAGTGCTTCACAGTACTTACTCCATTTGTCTTTGCACATCCCAGTGAACTGAGAGATGGTGACTTGTCTAAGGCCACCCCAATGGATTTCGTGGCTGGGCAATGGTTTGCAGCTTGGTTTCCCAAATCTAGGCTCTTATTTGCTCATATCAGTTGTTCCAAGAACGGACACAGGTTGGATCGACACTGTTTTCCTGACATTGGACCTTGAGTAGCTTGCAGGGCAGGCAAATTCAGCAGGGAAAGCCTGAGTTTCTACATGTGGATCAATTTAAAGCAAAGAGACTATGAGCTCCATCACACCTGCACGTTTGCCTTGGTGCCTATTTTTCTGAAACTCTGCATGTTTCTTGTCTGGAATCACCTCTACAGTGGTGCCATTTTCATACAAATAGCCCTACAAAAACAGGGACGGAGGGAAAAGGAAAGGAATTTGAGGATTCCCGCATGAAACGCTTTACCTCTCCTTTTGAAACTTTGCAGATTTCTTACTTAGGGATACCTCTAGGTTGACTGTAATTTTCAGAACAATGCCCCACAAAGACTATAGGTGGATAAGTGCATCCTCTTTGGGAAGCTATCAAAATGTCAAGGCTGCTTATGTACAAAACCCCCTGTGTCTATCCATCAGAAACTTGATAGGCTCGATCCCTTATGCAGAGGCAAACTTCCCTGGAAATTTCGTCCAATTCCACCAAGAAATAAAAGTGTTATCATTAGTCTCCTGAAAAAAATAAAATAAAGGTGTGTAGCACAAAAACCCCTGCACCTATTTTTCTGACATTAGGCAGACATAATCCTAAGAAGTGAGTGTGCCTGCAAAGATATTCCAGTTCTGATAAAGAAAAGAGGAAAAAGTTACAGCCTTTTAAAAAAATAAATCCCATGATAGTCTATGGTAGGCATGAAGCCTCAAATCTTGGCTCAGGTTCAGTACTGAAGTCAAAGTGGATGGCCTCCAAATCAGTCTGAGCAGAACTGGGCCATTTTCCAAAGTGCTGAATTGGGATACGAGTCGAATCTGGAGGTCAGTGTACACCTCTACCAAAGACTGTAGCTATGCCCCTCTGAGTGGTGTCTGGGCTAGGTGGTATCTTTCAGTTTACTTAGTCAGATACAGTTCTTTCCTACCCTTCCCCCACCCATTAGGAAGATGGGATTTCCCAAGCTGGAGGCAGTCACCTCTCTCCTGGTTGGAACATGCCTGCCTGCCTGTTTGCCTGCGTGCCTGACGGTTGGGGTGGTACAGCACGCTGTGCCACTGCAGCTCTGGGGCTCAGTACAGATAACAGGCGAGTAGGCCAAAGCAGGCTCCCTCCAGCTACTAAAGGTAGGGGGCAGGGTCTTGGCTGGTGCACTGGAGGGAGCTGCAAGTGGTGCAGCTGGGACCCTGGACTTCATGGTCTTGGGGAGGGGGTGCTTTAGACAGCCACATGCATTACTTCAGTTGTGAAGCACACAACAAACATTCCCCCCCTCCCCACCACTCCGTTCTATGCTTTACAACTGCTTCTACATTCTTGATATGTTGGAGCAAAAACAACCACTGCCACCCCTGTTTGCCAGGAGAAAAGAAATACTCTGATCATATGCAGTTTCATATTTTAAACTCAAATCGTAGCAGCATGACGATGTTATGGAATAAAATAAAAGTTTGCTTATGCTGTCCTCAAGATCTACTGCCCTCAAGCTAAACAGACTTTAAAAATTATTATTCAAAGCCAGCTGTTTGCCAGGGAGGAGAATGTTACTGCACGGATGTTCACCTGGATTTGAATAAGAGATCATTAATCATCACTTGCAATGGGAAGGGGAGGGGTCCTCGTGCACATGGGGTATAGGTGTGAGTTGTATTGGTCCTTCGTACGATTCAACACAAATAGATTGAAACTGTTCCCAGTTCATTAAGGGGTGGGATGAGGATACTTTGTGCAATGTAGCAAAGTATCTTGCATGGAGCAAGATGTGGGCAGGGCGTATAGTTGAGCACCTGCCAAAGGCCCAAACTCCAGCAGGGGCCCACTAATAAGAGCCCCCTGGGGTGGCTCTTCCCTTTCTCCATTGCAAGCTGTTGTTCACCTGCCTCTCTGGGCTCTGGCCCAGGCAACAGCGCTGGCGAGGAGCAGTAGATGCCTACTTGCTTCCTGGCTCTCTGCCTGTGAAGCAAGCAAGTGGGAGCAATGGTGAGAAAAAGGATGAGGGGCAATAGCAGCTGGAGGTAATGGCAGGGAAAAGGTAGGATCACTATGGGAGGAGGCCCACAGAAGGTGTCTTGCCCAGGGACCCTGGAAAGCCTGGAGCTGGCACTACTTGCGCTCATGTTCTCTAAACTTATGCATTTGGGCTGCTGTCATGAATCAAGACATAGGCTACCTGCCATGGAGACAGATTGTAGTTTGATCTCCATTCTGGTTCGTTCTTAGCCCAGTAATATTGGCAAACCTCTGGAGATCCCCCTTGGAAACCACTTGGTTTAGCTGGATCAAACTGCATGGAGCAGTTTGTCCCAGCAATGCCAGTCATTGCTTCCAAGGGATGGCAAAGCCAACTGGTCTGTACTGCTGGGAGCAAGTTGGAAACCCAGGTTGAGAGAAAACCCAGGTCGAGAAACTGCCCTGCCTGCTGCAACAGCAGCAGGGTGATACGAAGTGTTAGCAGAATTCTATTAACTGCTCTCCGCTTGTACCCCTGGCAGGTGGTGATGGAGAACATGCGGAGGAAATGCAAATGCCACGGCACCTCCGGGAGCTGCCAGCTGAAGACGTGTTGGCAGGTGACCCCCGAGTTCCGGCTGGTGGGCTCCCTGCTCAAGGAGCGCTTCTATGGGGCTATGCTGATCCGACCCCACAACAGGAACACGGGGCAGATGGAACTGGGACACGGCCGCCACCGGCGTCGGGCCGGCATCAGCGACCTGATCTACTTTGAGAAATCGCCGGACTTCTGCGAGAGGGAACCGGCCCTGGACTCCATGGGGACGCAGGGGCGCCTGTGCAACAAGACCAGCCCAGGCATGGATAACTGCGAGAGCCTGTGTTGCGGGCGAGGGCACAATATCCTGCAGCAGACGCGCAGCGAGCGCTGCAACTGCAAGTTCCACTGGTGCTGTTTCGTGGCTTGCGAAGAGTGCCGGCGGACGGAGTTGGTCAGTGTCTGCAAATGAGGGCTGTGGCCCCCACCGGACACTCCCAAAACGCCACCATAAGACTTTGTGGCACGGCAGGATGGAGGCCTGCACCATCCGGAGGCTCGGTTTGGGCAGCTGGGCACGTTAGCATTTCACGTCTCCCTGGTGCTTCCATTCCTCGTTTCTGATCTGTGCACGAGCACAGGATGCCAAGGAGTCTAATTTTACAGACATATGTGTGGCCTTGCCTCTCCAAAGAGCTGCACCCCAGCAAGCTGGCTGGAGTCTGTGACACTAGCTCCAGTTGTTTCTGGCCATTGGCAACTTCAGCTGTGATGTTATGGTCTATGAACCATCTCTCTAGGTTCCTCATGCAGAAGCTCACTCAAAATGACATGCCCTGCAAAGCCCACCCTGGGATCATTCAGGTTGCAGGCAAGCCAACAGACCAAAATACCTGCTTTTCCTTTTCCTTTTTTTAACTTGGGCTGAAGCTGCCCCATTCAAAGTCAGATGGTCTCAAGACCCATCTGGGCTGCCATGAGTACTTTTATTGTTCAGGGGCACAAAAATTAAAATGCAGAGTTTGTTTAAAAAAATGTTTCTAACAAGAGATTGAAGGGTGGGAGTGCAGACATCTCTAGCAACCCATCATGCAAGTGCCATTGGCATTTAGGGCAGTTACTGTGGTTGGTAAGTTATTTTATTATTGTGAAAATAAAAATGAATTGGAATTGGTGGTGTGTGTGTGTTTGCAAGTGCAGTGCTGGAGACATGTGATATGTTTCGTTAAATAATGTATATTTCCTTTGAATGGCATTTTACAATAGCTCATGTGGGCACTTTGGTTTATACAGGTGCTGCAAAGTGGGCCACAAGGAAAAGAGCACCATAATGGACCCTCTAGAAGGAAGAATATAAGCATCTCCATCTAAAACTCAGGAGCTGAGCTCCATTGCAAGAGATGTGAGAGGTCTACACATGGACCTTCATCCCATGGACCCGTTTCCCTCGAATTATCCCCTACAGCGCTAAGCTGTCGCCATTGTTGTTGTTGCTACTGGGCGGCTAGATGTTTTGCATACCAGGAAATGGGTTTAAGGGGGGAAATGTAAAAAAAAAATCATAAAAAATCAACGGATGACCCAATCCGATTCAAATTTGGTATGCTTAAAGCTCTCCTTAATATCTATTACTGTGCCAATTTTGATGCCTTTATCTTTAAAGCTTATGCAGATGTAAGCATTTGTTTAATTTTTCTTCAAATCCTGCTCCTGCACCCCAATGGCCGCTCGGAAAACAACAAATGATATGTTCGAAAACTAGTAGCAAAATATTGCACTTCTTTTGATTAAGAAGCGCAATTAAAGAAGGATGCATGGGAGTACTTCACAATAAAAGCAGATTATAAGGTGGAAAACTTCAGAGTCCTTTGCACGCAATTCGCAGTGATTGCACAATATAACGCTGGTGTGATAAAGCTCATGTTCTAAGGGGTGGCCCATCTGGGGGATATGCAGCCTTTACAAGATGAAAGTTATCTTGATGATTCCAACACACATGGACTGCTGAGCTGATTGGTGTGGGGAGTTTGTGAAGATGTTTGTAAATTCTAATAATTTCCAGAGGAGTTGCTGTGTTAAATTTGTGCCAAGAAAATAACAAAGTCTTGTGGCACCTTAAAAAGCCTAACAGATGTATTATGGCCCTACCATTAGGTAGAGTGAGGTGATTGCCTCAGCAGCAGATCCTGGGAGACAGCAGCAAGGTGTTGGAGGAGACAACTGTGTGCCATGTGGCCTGCCTTGCATTCCAATGCAAGCTGGCGGCATTCAGGTGCAGTGAAGGATACTCTCCCATCACCGGCGTTGAAGAACAATTCAACTGCCAATCCAGTCAACTTGAGAGGAGGCTCCAGCTTGCTCTTTGTGTCAGGCAGCAAAATGTCTTGGGTCAGTCCTGGTTATGGCATAGGTTTTCATGGATTCGAGTCCACTTCATCAGATGCATGAAGGGCTCCATCACATCAGTGTTTTATCGCACTCTCATCATGCCTGTTTTGCAGTGTGGTATTCACATGATGTCATGCCTGTCCTGCAGTCACCCCACCTCTTCCCCTCCATTTTCTGTGTTTTCCTAGAGTGGAGGAAGTCCTGTTTATTTCCATGCAGGATTAAAGCACCCTTCCACCCCCGTGTATTGCCATCCTTGTGTTATGTCCTTTGTTGAGGGGTTGTGCTTTGAAGGGAGGTCTTACTAACAAAAGAGGAGGGCAGGGCGCTTCTCCTCCAGCACGCCGTGTTGAATGAACGGGCTTGTGCTGACTCAGTTTATTTATTTATTTATTTATTACATTTTTATACCGCCCAATAGCCGAAGCTCTCTGGGCGGTTCACAAAAATTAAAATCATCATAAAACAACCAACAAGTTAAAAATACAAATACAAAATACAATATAAAAAGCACAACCAGGATAAAACCACGCAGCAAAATTGATATAAGGTTAAAATACAGAGTTAAAACAGTATAATTTAAATTTAAGTTAAAATTAAGTGTTAAAATACTGAGTGAATAAAAAGGTCTTCAGCTGGCGACGAAAGGAGTACAGTGTAGGCGCCAGGCGGACCTCTCTGGGGAGCTCATTCCACAACCGGGGTGCCACAGCGGAGAAAGCCCTCCTCCTAGTAGCCACCTGCCTCACTTCCTTTGGCAGGGGCTCACGGAGAAGGGCCCCTGTAGATGATCTTAAGGTCCGGGTAGGTACATATGGGAGGAGGCGTTCCTTCAAATAACCTGGCCCCAAACCGTTTAGGGCTTTAAATGTCAATACCAGCACTTTGAATCGGGCCCGGACCTGGACTGGCAGCCAATGAAGTTGTAAAAGGACTGGCGTAATGTGATCTCGCCAGCCAGTCCCTGTTAGTAAACGGGCTGCCCTGTTTTGTACCAGCTGAAGCTTCCGGACCGTTTTCAAAGGCAGCCCCACGTATAACGCATTGCAGTAATCCAAACGAGAGGTTATCAGAGCATGGATAACTGTAGCTAGGCTATCACTGTCCAGATAAGGGCGCAGTTGGTATATCAGCCTAAGCTGATAAAAGGTGCTCTTTGCCACTGAGTTCACCTGTGCCTCAAGTGACAGTTCTGGATCGAAGAGCACCCCCAAACTACGGACCCGATCCTTTAGGGAGAGTGCAACCCCGTCCAGGACAGGGCAAACATCACCTCGCCGGACAAATGAACCACCCGCTAACAGTACCTCCGTCTTGTCTGGATTGAGTCTCAGTTTGTTAGCCCTCATCCAGTCCATTACCGTGCCCAGGCACTGGTTCAGAACAGTCACTGCCTCACCTGGGTTTGATGAAAAGGAAAGGTAGAGCTGGGTGTCATCCGCATATTGATGACACCTCAGTCCACATCTCCGGATAACCTCCCCCAGCGGCTTCATGTATATGTTAAACAGCATAGGGGATAAAATAGAGCCCTGCGGAACCCCATGGCTTAGGAGCCACGGCACAGAGCAATAATCCCCCAGCACCACCTTCTGGAATCGGCCATCCAAGTAGGAGCGGAACCACTGCAAAGCAGTACCTCCAACTCCCAGCTCAGACAACCTATCCAGAAGGATACCATGGTCGATGGTATCGAAGGCCGCTGAGAGGTCCAGGAGAACCAACAGGGTCGCACTCCCCCTGTCTCTCTCCCGACAGAGGTCATCCCACAGGGCGACCAAGGCAGTTTCCGTTCCAAAACCAGGCCTGAAACCCGATTGAAATGGATCTAGATAATCCGTTTCATTCAAGAGTGCCTGGAGTTGTCCTGCAACCACCCGCTCAAGCACCTTGCCCAGGAAAGGGATATTAGCCACCGGCCTGTAGTTGTTAACATCTTCCGGGTCCAGATTAGGCTTCTTCAGGAGTGGTCTAATTACCGCCTCTTTTAAAGAGGCCGGCACCACTCCCTCTCTCAAGGAGGCATTTACAACCTCCTGGACCCAGCCGGCGATCCCCTCCTTATTTGATGTAATGAGCCACGAGGGGCAAGGGTCAAGCACACAGGTGGTCGACCGGACTTGGCCAAGCACCTTGTCCACATCCTGTTCCAACCCCACTCTCATTGCCTGCAGAAACAGCACCCAGCAGATGAAACGTTGAATCGGTAAAATGCTAGACAACAAAGCCAGAGTGAGAGGGGGAAGGTGCCTGTCCATCACAATGTCCATCAATGACAAGAACCAAAGAACTGGAAGGAGAAGGGCAGGGTAGAGCGGGAGAAGTCTTCCCCTTCTAGTGTAAATTGTCATTTTGCTCCCCTTATATTTTTTCCTAATATAGGGATTGTTCATTCCCCCCCCCCCCCCGGCCCCATTTAAGGCATAAGCTTTCAAAGACTACAGTCCACTTCATCAGATGTTCTGAGTTGCAAAGTATACATATGCATGGTTGGGGAGGGTGGACTGCAACAATGAGGTTGGAGGGAAATGAAATGCACAAAGCACAGGCTGTCACTGTCTGTACTTTCTGTATTTCATTTCCCTCCGACCTCACTGTTTACAACTCCTCCCAGCCTATTTCCATCAAACTATCTGTGGGCTCCATCACACCTTTTTTTTCTTGGTTTGGCTCCGTGATTTCCACCTCCATTTCATTAGCGTGTCAAGCTAATAGTCCCTTTCACGTGTGTTTGTGGTATGGTCACTGTACCAGTGAAATCTCCCTTCACTTGTTTGCTCTCCCGCTCTTATATTTGCAACATAAGAACATAAGAAGAGCCCTGCTGGATCAGACCAAGGGTCTATCTAGTCCAGCACTCTGTTCACACAGTGGCCAACCAGCCATCGGCCAGGGATGAACAAGCAGGACATGGTGCAACAGCACCCTCCCACCCATGTTCCTAGGTTTCTTCTTTCCATGAAAGAAATGGCTTAGATGACTGGGTTCTTCTGCCTGCTGATTTAAGAAAAAGAATGGTCAATAACCCCAGTAGTAGGTGGGCAGCCTGGGGTCGAAGTTATGATCAGAGTGTACATGGGATTCAGGGTCAGCGTATCGGTGGTGGCGGCAAATAAGCAGAAGTGTCTTAAGCAGCACAATTTTATTTATTGTATGTTTAATCCGCCCAACAACCAATGCTCTCTGGGGCAGATTACAATACTTGCCCGCTTTGCCCTGCATGGGCTGGGTGGTGATGAATCACCCTATTGGTATCTTGCGCTGTCTGATAAATCCCCACCCTGCTTATAATGCTGGCCCTGAGGCTATGCAAAAGGAACACTAGACGGGAAGGAAAGAACAGGCAGGCAGCACAGGCTTAGCCAGGTAGGAGCTCCCTGCAACTGTGTTTCATAAGGCTCATGGGTGCTGCAGGTTGGCAGTGGGTGGTATCTTAGCGTCACATTCTGGAGCTGTCAGCTTCTTTTTGATTTTCAGTCCATCAAGAGCTGGGGGAGGTGTTACCAGGGAAGGGCACAGGCTGAGTTTCTCTAGAGCCTCTATCAGGATAGGTGGGGTATAGCATGGAGCAGGGACCACTAAATTCACTTTAACTTTGGTGCCTCTGAAAGAATAACAAATCTAATGGAAATGGAGCTCAAGACCAAAATGTCCCTGCTGAATGGGGCCTTCCTGACCTAGGAAGATCAGCCTTATACAGGCCTGATCCAAGACATTTGGCTGCTTGAAGCAGGGCAGCAAATGGTGCCCCTTCTCCCTTTACACTCCTAAATCAAATGCATAGTACACAAGGCCAATTAAGGTATTTTGGCTCCTGAAGCAGAACATTTGATTAAAAAAAAATCCCGCCCCCTTCCCTGGCAGTAAAGATACAACAGTAATCTGTTTTTAAAACCTAACAATTTGGTGTCCTTTCAGGATCCTCAAAATCAGCTGCCTGAGGTGGCTGTCGGTGTCTCACTTTACCTAATGGTAGGTCTGGCCCTACAATACTGGAGCTATGAAACAAATGACACCAATGCAAAACAGGATATCATTTCCTTTTTCTGACAAGAATCCTGTGCTTTTAACACATGTGGCATAAACTATCATCTGGCAAGGCTTTCTCCATTAGTACATCTCTAAACTGGAGAAAGCTTCACCTGCTAAATTTTTGTTCATCATGAAGGCTTTAAATGACATAGAGCCTATGTCAAGAAAATGAGATTCCTGCCTCAGGATTTGCCCTCATGCAGGTCTGTATTGTCCAGAAGGAACACACCGGTGCATGCATGCTTGCAGACACATACCCTCATGGGCTGTTAACCTTTTAAAATTATTTTTATTTTATTTATTTATTTATTTATTTATTCAGCATTTCTATACCGTCCAATAGCCGAAGCTCTCTGGGCGGTATTTATATGCCCCCCCTCCACTAGTATAAAGCAGGGATGGGCCTTTGTTGCCTTCCACTTGTTTTGGCCTACAACTCCCATCAGCCCCAGCCAGCAAGGCCACTGCTCAGGAATGCTGGGAACTGTAGTCCAAATCATCTGGAGAACACCAGATTGGGGAAGGCTGGTTTCTGCAGTCTGTAGTTTACCTCCCGCGTGAGCTCTGTGTGAGCTTGTTTGTCTTGGCCTTCAAAAGATTTGGCATGGTGCCTCTTTAGTTCTTTCTGCTCTCTGCTTATAAGTCTGCATGAAGTGTGGATGAACTAATCTGTTTTAATAATTTGGTCATAATTTGGTCTGTCTGGATGCAAGGGACTGTACTAGATCAACTTCAGGCCCATTTTAGACTTGATTTTGTAAGGTATGGGCGGCGCATACTGGAGTGATGGCAGGGGGCAGATCCTTGGAGAAGATCCTGACCACTGAGACTGCGTTGCTGTTTATTTTATTTTTTTGAAAGGGAGTGGAACTTGGCCAAAGTGTATAGGCTATAGCAGGAGTGCAGAACTTCAGGCCTGGGGGTCAAATCCACCCCTCCAGGGTTCCCATGTCCCTTTGCCCCAACTGCCAATCAATTGGTGGTTTTCCTGCTTTTGTGCATTTTTCCCCATTTCAAAAGGTTGAAATGGCTGTCTAAAGGCTTGGTTACTGGCAGTAAAAGCTTTAAGCTAAAGTGAGTTGGCAATTTGGGGGCGGGGTTGGCCCTGTCCTCTTGGCCTTTAGCCCCGCCCACCACTGAAATGTGACCCCAAGGAGCTTCTCTGAAATGGAATTTGGTCCTTGGGCTGAAAGAGGGTCTGCATCTTTAGTCTATAGCTTGCTCAGGAACAACTTTCAGTAAATATTCAGATGAATTCCCACCCCACACCTGCCACCGCAATTTCTCCTATTTCTGAACTTTATCACACATACCTCCTTCCTTCGGATTATCCCCGTAGCACTAAGCTTTTGCCGTTGTTGTTGTTTTTGCTACCGGGAGGTAGCGATCCTTCGCATACCAGGGGCTGATGTACACTAAGCAGGTTATAACACTTTTAAAACGGTATGAAAACTGTATATGTAATGTGTCCTGGGCCTGAACAGTTGTCATAACCATTATAAACCGTTATAAGCAGTAGTGTAGATCCTGCCCAGGAGGTGAGTTGAAGGGGGAAATGTAAAAAATCATTAAAAATCAATGGATGACCCAATTCAATTCAAATTTGGTATGCTTAAGCTCTCCCTAATATCTATTAATGTGCCAATTTTGGTGTCTTTACGCAGATGTAAGCATTTCTTTAAAATCCTGCTCTTGCACTCCAGTGACAGCTGGGAAGATATGCTCAGAAAGCAGGGGCTAAATAGAGCGAATCTTTTTGCTTTGAAGCACAATTAAAGCAGGATGCATGGGAGTACTTCACAATAAAAGCAGATTATAAGGTGGAGAACTTCAGAATCCTTTGCATGCAATTCGCAGTGATTGCACAGTATAACGCTGGTGTGAGAAAGCTCTCTGTCTCTTTCTCATAGCCTCAGCCCTTCCAGATGTCGCTCGTCCTTACTGTAACAGACAGGGCAAGAAATTTTGCTCCTGAGGCGAAGGACAAAATGGCGGCCCCTGCCCAGTCCGTGTACAGAAACTGGACTGGCAGTTGAATCGTACTCCTTCAACCCTGGCGATGGAATATAGCATCCTTCACCACACTGAAGGCAACAGGCTAGTTTAGGGGGGCAAGCATAAATTGTGTGGAGAACAACAGAGGGGAACATCTGGAGAGTTCATGAGGAGCAGTCAGGAGGCTGCCACTGTTGCCCCCCAGCATATGCCACCTGAGGTGGCGGCTTCACTCTGCTGAATGATAGGCCCGGGCCCAGTAACCGAACAGCAGAACCATGAGCACCAAGGCAGCCTTGGGAGGCAAAATCATTCTCTTCTGCTCCCAAAGCAAATATGCTATCTCCCCCCCTCCCCGTCCTGCTGATCTAGAGCTGCTGTGTGGTAAAGTGCAATCTCACCCCCCTCATACACTTCACCTGCCTGGTCCCTCATAACTCTGGTCTCTTTTGTCTTCTTTCCCAAGGCTACCTTGGATCCCTCAGTTCTGCCAGCATTTTCCATACTCGCTCAATTCCATCAGCATTCTCCACTCTTCGCGGGGCGTGGGGGGGATGTGTATGCGTCGGGAGGAGTGGGGGGGCAATTATCCCCACACATCAATCACACCTCAGCCCTTTGAACTCAGCATCCGTTCGCAAGCTCAAAGCAAGAGGGTTTGGTTGGGAGCGTGTGATCTCACTGGGCTGCCGCAGATGATAATGCGCATTCCCAAAGCAGCCCTGCGCCTGGCTCTAGTTATTAATCCCGCTGCACTTAACCCCACCCCCACCCTCCGCCAACTGTCCAGCAAGGAACACACACCCAAGTCTGCTTGATAGAGTTGTGAGGAGCTGTGGCAGAGACCGCATTAACTTCCATCCACATACATTTGTACATCAATACTTTTATTTTTTCTCTCGAGGATGATGCACCATCAACACCCCCTCCTTTTTAATGCAATACTGGGTCAGATCTCCTTTATGCTCTCTTCCTGTACTTCCCCCAAATCATGGGTGAACTATCTATCTCCTTTATCTTTTCTTTTTTTAAATCTTAATTAAAAATACCAAACATATATCTTCCACACAGAGACACAGACTAGTCAACTCAATTCTTACATCATAGCTGCTACATTCAAAACTACAAGTCCTCTAGATTGGATAAACCGAGTCCATTTATTTAATTTTTTTAAAAGGGTGGATTTTTTTTTATTGAATTAATCTTCCCTTCTACCCCCAGAAAAATTGCAGGTGAGTTACTTCTTAAACATAATATTCTAAATTCTTCTGCCTACTTCAACCCCTTTTGTACTGCAACAAACTCAGGAGGGAGAAAGACTTGAACTGGCAAAGGACATCATTTTAGCATTGGGGAACCTTCCCCAATCCCAGATTGTGTTATCATCTCCAGTGGGCAGGTGTCAGGACTATGCAAATAATAGGCCATCTCTCTCCTCCCAGTGATCGAACAAAGGGCAGACTGAGTCCCATAGAGACCTATCCTGGGCTCAGAACCACTGACTTGGCACACTTAGGAAGTGAGGCAATAGTAAAGCCCATTCTAGGGAGGCCACAATGCTACTAGGACCTCAAAACCACATAGGCACCTGGAAGGTTATCTTCTATAGGTGCAATGCCATCTCATCCTGGAATCTTTCTTCTCCAGAGTGTAGCCATTCCAGAAGCTTTAATTGACATTTCTTCAATCAACTTCACAATCCTATGCATGTTTAGAGAGAAAAAAGGCCTACAACACCCCAGCATTTCCCTTTTTTCCTGTCCAAACATGGATAGGATTATGCCTTTAATGGGGTTAATTTTCCCTCTCCTGATACCTAACCAAAATCTGTGTGGCTGCAATTGGGCCATTTGCTGCTGTCCTTTCAATGCTCTAAGCTGTCATTCTTTCTCTTCTGGATGAAAGCCTTTTCGACAATTGAAGCTTTCTATAATCTTTGGTTTTGCCATCCAATAGATCAGCCTGTGTTCCTCATATTTTTTCCTCTTCTGAATCCTCTTTCGTTTCATTAAGTTTGACCCACAGCAGGTGGGGTGATGTGCAGACAGCAAGGGCAAGGAAGGACTTTGACAGGAGAAAGGAGATGGGAGCTGTAGCTATATGTACTCTTTCACATTTCTGGGTCTGTTAAAAAGATAGAAGAGGCCTGCCAGGTTGCAACCTGAAGAACTTCCCATTAACTTTAACAGTAGTACTGATACAGAGGGAGAAGTTGCTGCCAATGCACCACTTTCCTAGGCCTTGTGCTGCTGGCTCCTTTCCCCTGTTTGCCAAAGCAAGTAGTGTTTTAATTTTGCCTCACAACAGACTTGGGAAGAGGGTGAGCAACAGAAGCCAGGAAGGTAAAGGTGGGTTCTCCAGGTAAAACCAATAAAAACAAAACCCTGAGTAAAAACAATAAAAGCGAGACCGCCTCTTTCTGCTCTGGCAGAATAAAATTCTCCATATCCATTGTTTCTGATCGTGTTTGAGTAACTCTGCATTCCACCTAAGTCCTTTCCCACTTGATTCTGTTTACTAATAAGCCCAAGTTTGAACAAATACCCGCCTATGGAAGCAAGTGGCCACACGCTCTGGGAGCTGAACTGATCACAAGCTAAATCCAAAAGGTTGCCTCTGCCTCTGTTATAATGCAAAATAAATAGGCAAATTAGCATAGCAACAGTTAGGCCATGCTGGAGGAATTGCATGGCACTGATACCGTCAATGTGGAAGGCGATGTAGCAGGTAGACATTTAACAGAGTCACCTTTCCTAGCATGAACATGCAGTGGTGGTGAAAACTTTACTGGTTGCAGTTTTTGCCCTGCTATCATATAGCTGCTGAAAGCACAGGAAGCTCCAGAGGTACTTAATTTCAAAACAAACAACACAACAACAACAACAACAACAAGAAGAGGTAATGGGCCTTAGAGCTCTATCACATCAGCATTATAGTCTGCTGTTGCGGTGAATTGCATGCAAAGGACTCCTATGACACCGACCATGTCCTGCTGTGATTGCGGTTCTCAGCGACATATTTTGGCGTGCAAAAAGTCCGGTTCTTCTGGTAATGTGAAAGCTCATGGAAGGGGGCGGGAGGGAGGTTTTCTGACAGGATGAATGGAGGGGGAGTTGTCCAACTTCTAACAACCAATAAACTGTAGGGGGAGGTACAAAGGAGATCAATGGGCAGAGGCGATGGTGAAAACAAGGCGAACAGCAACGCTACAGGAGAGGTGTAAAGAGGCTTGGGATGTACACGCACACAGGTGTAAGCTTGCAAGCTTTCATACGCTATGGAAACGAAGTGGGATAATTCGAGGGAAAACCAGGACAAATGTGTAGGTGTGATGAAGCTTTTAATCCTAAATAGGTGGAAGCAGGAAGCAGTTGTCCCATGGGTGGAAGGAAAGGTACTCTGCAGATGTTCTAAAGCACTTTTGTTATTATTCTTTCACACGTTCTAGACCTTGCCGTGACCCTGGTATTGGAACAAATCAAACTCTTATTTATTAATTATTTGCAATCCATTTATATCCCACCCTTCCTCCAAGGAGTGTGGGATAGTGGGTATATGGTTCATCCCCACCGCTATCCACCCTCACAACAATCCTGTGAAGTAGTTAGGCTAAGAAATAATGTCTGACCAAGTGAGCATCATGGGACTTCAGGCTTCTTGGATCAACTTGTGTTTTAGAACTCTTGGGATTCATCAGCTGGAGCCAGGTGCAAAATAGTGGCTCTGGCAGGCTGACACTATAAGAATTAAAGAACAGGGTGCTGCTGAGCATATGCATTTGGGATCAGTACCAGAAGTGGTTCCCTCCTCCTGTCGTGTTCTTTTTCAGCAAATTAATTTGGGGTGGTAATGGTAATCATTTTTTTCATTATTGTTAGGCAGTTAGGAGTCTGAACCCTTGGTGATTACTGTAAATCATGGAGTCTACTAGTAGAACCTCATCTACCTCCTGCTCACTCTTGTTCTAACCCAGGGTTGCAGGACCTCAGGTCCAGGGTTCAAAACCAGCCCTCTGGGTTTCTCCATGTCACCATATCCCCTTGCCCTGCCGCATCCCTGTTCCCCCAATCTCCGATTGTTGGGTGTTTTACTGGTTTTTGTGCAGACACACACACACACACACACATTCTTAAAGGTTGAAATGCCTCTCCTAAGGTATCGTTATTGTCAGCTAGAGGTTTATGCTAAAATTTGCTGGTATTTACGCTCCCACTCTTTTACCCTTAGCTCTGTCCCCTTTTGCCTTCACCCCCACCCACCCCAGGGCACGTCTACACAAAGGGTTTGCCCCAGGGTGGATTCGCAGTAGCGGCACATCATCTACATGACACAGCTGCCATTGCGAAGCCATCTGGGGGCAAACCCTGCAAACTCCACTGCAAAAAAGTCGGGCACTTACCCCAACTTTTTTTGGCAACGGAGACTTGTCACAGCCCATGGTGCCCCCTGATTGGTCACCATGGGCTGAATAGGGAAAGGGGTGGACCCGTTCCTCTCTTCCACCCCCGGTAAATAATTAAAAATAACAGAGGGGAGGAGAGGAAAGGGGCCGTTCTCCCAATGTTAATTTTTTAAATTATCTGTATCTGTGCAGCTGCGCAGATACAGATATTAGAATGTTTTAAAAAATGGGGGGGGGGAGGAACAGGCTGCCGGATGGAGGTCAGAGGGAGGAGAAGTGGTTCGGGTGCCCAGCATCCCTCTCCTCGTCCTCCTCTGGCTGCCTCGTTCCTGCCCTCTTGATCCTTTCCCCCTCAGCGCAGGGAAAGTTTACACTTGGGAAGGAATGCGAGGGCCAGAGCCAGGTGCCTCACAGTGCCAAAGTGCCACTGTCAAGATGGGGACCTGGAATGTGGCCCCTGAAAGTGTTCCTGAAATGGAATTCATCCCTCATGCTGAAATAGGTTCTGCACCTCGTGCTGTCGCCACAATACTAACCTTGCTGGCTCCTTGCCAAGCCTTGCCTGAAAAAGAAAAGAAGGAAAACTTTATCCTTAAGCATCAGGGACACATAGCCACCGGTGGAGCAAAGAATGGAGTGCGGGGAGAGGCAGCCAGTGCAAACCAGACAATGACTGAGCCTGTTAAACATCTGAAAGGTCACTGACTGGATCGCTCCAGCCCACCATGGCTTATTTACAGTAAGCCATGGTGGGTGTGGTGGGTGCTGGTGGCCATTTTGAATATTCAACCTCTGGCGGGGGTTGCCATTGTTTGCCATGTCATATGAACCAGGGTGGCAGGA
Organism: Elgaria multicarinata webbii; assembly: GCF_023053635.1. Taxonomy (NCBI): domain Eukaryota; kingdom Metazoa; phylum Chordata; class Lepidosauria; order Squamata; family Anguidae; genus Elgaria; species Elgaria multicarinata. The sequence continues at coordinate 75,842,419 of NC_086172.1, read as the reverse complement.
GTCTTTTGAGGTTTAAACAACCCATGGTCTGTTGTAGGGTTGATGAAACTTGACTCACTAATTTACGCATGCATGCTGTTTAGGGTTTGCATGCTGCAAACCAGAAGTTGGATCCGCTTCAAGACTAGTGATCATGTGTGTGTGTGTGTGTGTGTGTGTGTGTGTGTGTGTTTAATTTCATAATTTGTAAGCAGATTCTGTTAATATTTTTAAAAAACATCTTTCCTGCTGGCCCAGTGTCCCCTTGCCCTTTGAACTCCAAATTCCTTTCAGTTTCTGGAAAGATCCAGCACGGATCAGCAAATATTTTACCACATTGGGACTTTCCCTTGGTGGAGACCTCTGTTGCATCTCCTGGAGGGAGGCAGTGAGCGATTGTGAGCAGTGTCTGTATGTGTGAGTAAGGCTTTCGGTATTTATTCCCTGCTCAGAACAGCCATCACAGAGGTATTCTCCTCCAGGGGCATTGGCGATGCATCGGGAACGCCCAGTTACAGACATACTCTGTTTTCGCTGGGAAGGAAGCCCAAGCGAGGTGGGCCTGAGAGGGAAGCGAATACAGCAGCAGCAAGAACAGCAGCCGCCCAACCATCTCCGTCCCCAGTGTCAGAGGTGACAAGCACAGCTAGTGTGGAAGAAGTCCCCTCTCCCCCAATTCTTATGTATTTGGGTTTTCCACAAAGCAGGGGGTCTCTCCATTGCTCAGATTACTGCACTAGGGAAGCTATATATTAAGATGCCCATAGAAAAGTCTTATCCATTACACTCTTCTTTTACATGGCTTTGACATTCTAGAGCAGGGTTGGGCAGAAAGTAGCTCTCCGGGGTGTGTGTGTGTCTATAAGCTCTATTAACCCTGTAGTGGCTGCGCATTGGAGTTGCTTTGTTTAAAGGACGCAGACGCCAGCTTGCAGCCACGTCGGGATTCCCCCCCCCCCCGAAACTGTGCATTTTCAAATTCTTGATTTACCATGCCTCCGTCTTTACGGCAGCACTTTGGCGCCACGAGGTGCCTTGCGTCCGCACTTGCGTTCCTTCCCGACATCTGCACGAGAAGGAACACAAGTGCAAACTTTCCCAGTGTTTAAAAGTAAGGAAAAAAATACAGATGGGAGAGGAACGGGGCCATTCCTCCCCACTTTTAATTTTTTATTATTATCTGCATCTCCATAACTACGCAGATACAGATAATAGAAATAAAAATAAATGTGGGGGGGAGGAATGGGCAGCCAGAGGGAGGACGCGAGGAGAGGGGGCAGGGACTTGGGGTGAACCACCTCTCCTCTCCTCCCTCTGGCTGCCCCTTCCTCCCCCAATTCTTTTTATTTTTATTATCTGAATCTGCGCAGCTGTAGAGATACAGATAATAAAATAATTAAAAAGGGGGAAGGAACAGCGCGTTCCTCTCCTCCCACCGTTTTTTGTTTTTGTTTTAGCTTTAACAGGGGCCGCCCATGGCGACCAACCAGGGGGCACCATGGGCTCCACTGCTAAAAAAGTTGGGGTAAGTGCCCTACCTTTTTGGAGCGGAGTTTCCAGGGTTTGCCCCTGGATGGCTTCACAATGCCGGCTGTGTCATGTAGATGACGTGCCACTAATGTGAAGCCGCTGTGGGGCAAACCCTTCGTGTAGGCCTGCCCAATGAAGTTACCTTTGCTGCAGGTTATCCAGTGGGCGTAGCTTGGGTAAGTACAGGAACGCAGGGCAGGGGGCAGGCTTGACACTAGTGTCAGGATTACCTGACGCCACCCCAGGAGAGGGAAACCACCGGGTTTCAGAGGGAGATGGTGTCAACCTGGAACCATGAAGATAGCCCCCTAGTCTTGGTAACAAAGGATGGTCTAGATGATAGGAGATGAGCTATGGAAGACAAAGAAATATGGAGAGGAAATAAACGTTTTTACCATTGGAGGAGGAAGAACGAAGTGATGGGAACATTTAGAGCAGAATTCCTGTGCATCAAGTATCATAATGTGCCCATTTTAGCCCCAAAGCTTTCATCACATTACCCTATTTTTGGATGCAAAGTGTACCAAAGATTCATCCAGTAAGAATTGTATCAAACTTCTTTAGCATTCCTTAAAAATTAGGGATTTTGCCCACTTGCAACTTGTGATTGCAATAAGAGGTGGTTCTGTTATGATTAATGCAACATGTCGAAGTCTAACTTTCAAAGCCATTATGCTGCAATTTGATACCCACATATCTGGGAGTAAGCCCTTTTGAATGCAGTAGGTCTTACTTTTGAGTAGACATGTATAGGACCCACAGTTCTTTTTTCTTACCAAGAAAAAACAATAATTTCAAGTATCTGACAGATTCATAATTCCTGATTCAGTTTTAAGAGACAATGTGTTGACTTTAATGTGTTTTTTGTTATTATATTCAGATTTTACCTGGTTATTTTTAAAATAGAGGTACATGTTAAAATTATTTTTAATTTTAGAAATCTGACTTAAGATATATATATATATATATATATATATGAGATTTTGCTTTATATCAGATTTTTAAAATTAAAAATAATTTTAACGCAAGTCTTCAATTAAAACAAACAAAAATCTGAATTTAATAGCAACAAACATGCATATTTATCTCTCTGTTTGTATGTATCAATTCTGTTCTTTGTCATCTGTGTTGCTAGTGACTACTTTTTCATGTAGGACTGACTGCTTCCTTTGCTTGTATGTCTATATACAGCATAGGGATGTCAGAAGAAGACACTGGCAGAGAGAAATCAGGCTCTTGGCTGTCTTTGCCCCCGTCTATATGACAACAGGATTGTTCCGCATTGAATATAAACTGAAATTTTCATTGATTCGAATTTAGGCAAAGAGCGTCACGCTGCAGCAGCAACAGCGATTTATCTCCTGATTTTTTTTGAAGTGCAGTTATTAATGCGCAGATGTGCACATATGATGATACAGAGCACAGATGAGCAAAGCTATAAATTTTATCTGCAGAGCTCCGGGGGATGGGTGGGAAAGGAACAAGGCAGCAGAGGATGTTGCAAGGGGGGGGGAAGCAGCACGTTGCAAAGGACAACTCTCCAAGTGCAGGGCGTGGGTGGAGAGGTGGTCAGCTCAGGGGGACGTAGCGTTTAAATACACTGAGCTTTTTTGCAATGAGCGAGAGGGGGACTGAACACGTCTCCTCCCTCTGGCTGCCCACTCCCCCCTCTTTGTTTTAATATTATAAGCTCTATCTGTGGAGCTCCGCACAATTCTCATTCAGGAATGAGGAAGGAACAAGGGAGCCAGAGAAGGACGCAATAGGTGGGAAGGTGGGAAATTGGCCAATCTCTTTGTCCTGGCCTCAAAGCTACGCCCACATGTCAAAATGTGATTTAACTCCCCCAACGACACATAACTATAACACAGTGCAAACTCGGACATTGATCCAAAAGTTGCGGTAAATCGCAACTACGAATATGCGCATTATCGTGTTAAAAACCTGGCGCTGCGGTGAATGGATGGCTTCGTCATGTGTCCTGAAATGCAAATCTGTGCATTTAGGTTGGGGTAAAGAACCCGTATAGAGCAGGAGGTACCAATGGCTATGCATTCATGTCCCATGTCATGCACTCCTCCAACTCAGGGATAAGGTTTGATACGAAAACTGGCTCTGCTGCTGACTGGCTCTCCAACTTCTATCTAGAGCTCTGTGTGAGCCTGGCAGGGCAGCAAAGCCCCTGTTTGCAGAGAATTGTCATGGCAACAAGAGCTGAGGAGGGGCAGGGTGTCAAAAGCTACTGCCTCTGCCTGCTCTTGCTGATCAGCATGGAGGACATCAATGGGCCGGGTGGGGCTCACCCACTAATCCACACTCTCATGTGGGTGCCTGCAGCTGCCTGCGGTCAGACCCGTCCCCAGCTCTACAATTCTTGGGTGCTGGGGCTTTCCAGCTGCAGCTTAATTACAGCCCAAGGGATGGCTTGTAGGCAAAGGCAAGTGTGGATGTTCAGGGGTGAGGGTGCTCCACAGTGACTGGTTTGGGGGCTACTTATCTTGCCTGGCACAGAGATCCTTATGCACACTGCGTGCCTGCCTGCCTGTAAAACAAGGTGGAATGCATCATGGATCCATCCATGCAGCCTATGAGATGCCAGGATAATGGGATTCCCTGAATAATAGCCAATGCGCAAGCTTTCCATTCCATCCAAAGTAGAATCCCTAGACCGGGTTCAAACATCCCAGTCCTGGCTGTGGTCTCTTCTTATTGCATGTGTAGTCCATTTTTAGCTCTGCTGATGTCTGTCAACCTAAACCAGCAGTTTGCTTGTTTTTCAAACTGTGCTGCAGAGAAGCCTTGGGGCGGGGGTTCATCCGTGACAAGGGGGCTGTCTATACAACAGTGGCCAGTCCCGATGCTGCAGCAAAAGCACAGGGTTTCTGGTGGCTGGGCCTACCCTCTGCCCAGGTGGACGGCAACCAATCAGGGGTTGCCATACTCCTGGTCATGCCTCCACTGCAACTCTGGAGCAAGGATAGACGGTGGATGTGCTGTACTCACCTTGCTCTGGAGAAAAAAGTCAGGGGAAGTCCCTGACTTTTTTCTTTTCAGCTTCGTGGGAACCCACCACGAATAATCGATGCAGTGTCACCCCTGGGCTTTCCGTACATATAGACAGCCCCAAGGTAACAGTAATGGCAGTCAACTTCCTCCAAATGACGGCTTGCTCACCACTACCATCTGTCTTCACCTGTGGGGAGCATTTCCAGGCCCTAAGGAGAGACAGTCAGTCCCAGCAGGCCTGGCTAGAACTTTGTGTTAAACTAGGGTGGCCCCCAAAAAAGTAAGGGGGGGGGGGAAGGACACAGCTTTACAAAAAAAGTTTATTTGCTGGTTTAGATGCATAGCTACAAATTTGGAAATAATGAATATCATTTGAATACAAACACAATACATCTCCTCATAGTGGGGAAGACTTTGACTAGCAGATCCACACTACTGCTTTATAGCGTTATTGAAGAGCACTGCTAACTGTTGGGGCACAATCCACATTCCATATACTGCTTCCATGGTGTTATATCCTGCTTTTTATTCCACATTCACAATTTTTTGACACAAGGTGTAGATCTTGTTGGCCTGCTCAGTCTGCTGTCTATGTGCTATGTATAATGGGCAACTGCAAGGACCCTGATCTACTTTTTCTTCTTATGGTTTCTTCTTTATCTTTAAACTGGACTTGGACAGGACAACCCTTCAAACATAGAATGCCTTCAAATAGAGGACTGCCTTCTTTAAAGCAGGACATACAACCTCCTTAGTATGTGATCTAGAACACATCCCAGAATTCTCTGCAAGGTATAAGTCAATGCAGAAAAGGTTCCCAGAAGCAGTGCCAGAGTATAGCACCAGGTATGAGCAAAACATTGCACTTCTGGTTACATATGGCAGATGGAAGTCATATATGTATGGATGTTTGCAAGTCAGCAGGTGATGCTCTTTCACACGGCCTAGATGGAGTAGATAACTTCCACTGAAGTTAGTGGGACCTACTCAAAAGTAAATGTACATAGGATTGCATCTTTATCGTGAGAGACCCATTCAAGTTGAGATATTCATAGAATAGTAGAGTAGGAAGGGCCCTATAAGGCCATCGAATCCAACCCCCTGTTCAATGCAGGAATTCTTATCTTCTTAAAGAAACTTCTCTGCAGGGTTAGACAGATCCCATTCTTGATGACTTTATTTTCATAGGCTTTCCATAAGAACATATAGGGACGGTTCACATGTCACGTGCACATAGGGTTACCATATGAAAAAGAGGACAGGGCTCCTGTATCTAACAGTTGTGTAGAAAAGGGAATTTCAGCAGGTTCAACAAAAGAGGCAAGGGCTCCAGCAGCTTTCAACAAAAGAGGCAAGGGCTCCAGCAGCTTTCAACAAAAGAGGCAAGGGCTCCAGCAGCTTTAACTGTTGTGATGAAGAGGAAATTTACTAGGTTCTCTATATATACAAATGACAGCTGCTGAACTTCCCTTTTCAATACAACTGTTAAAGATACAGGAGCCCTGTCCTCCTTTCCTTTCCATATGGTCACCCTACGTGCACATAAATGTTGCTGTATTGCTCCCACTGCAAATAGTAACAGCTAAACATACTGTGGACCTTCGGTAGATGAGAGTGTAAGCCATGAGCTGTGGTTCAAATCTTGTCTAGGCCACAAACAAACTAGGTGATCTTAGGCAAGCCACTTTTTTCTTGGATCCTCATCTGCTGTATGGGGAGTATATTAGCCTTCTTTTCAAGATTGTTGTAATGATTGCAGGGTAATATATGCAAATTTCTCTAAATACTCAAAAGTGGTATATAAATGTTAAATGCCATGGCAAACATGATTACTTGGGTATCCAGACATGGGAAGGCACTGTGCTGTATTTCTGGGGAAATACAGGCACCTGGTGCTGTGAAAAAAATGGAAGGGGCAGATAGATCATGGAAAACAAGGGGAAGATACTTAGGATTGACACACAGACTTCAGACCATGCTCATGGTACATTTCAGCTCATAAACTATCTCATCATCCCTGGAATGTACAATCAGTGCAATTTATTTATTTATTCATTTCATTTCTATACCACCCAATAGCTGAAGCTCTCTGGGCAGTTATCAAAACCACAAGGTACAGTATAAAAAATATGGAAGCTTAAAACCACAATATAAAAGTACAACAAGAATAAAACCTAGCAGCAATGCAGACATTTAAAATACAGATTTAAAACAGCAGAGCTAAAAGTCTAGGATGCTAAAATACTGGGAAAAGAAACAGGTCTTCACCTGGTGCTAAAGGGAGTACAACGTAGGTGCCAAGCAAACCTCTCTAGGAGCTCTTTCCACAGCTGGGGTGCCACAGCAGAAAAGGCCCTCTTCCCAAACTACTGCGCTTGCATATGGACACCCTGCCAATGACACTTACCTAAATTGCATACATGTGTCCCCCTAGAATATCATCTGGGAAGATGTTTGGAAGCCAATAGGAGGTGCCATATTAGTGCACCCACCATACCAAAGCCAGGTAAGAATATTGTTACAAAACTAACACTAAAACGCACTATGTGCCTGCTATTTATTTATTTTACTTATTTACGATAAGTATTTACCCCTATTGGTTTTTCCCCTCCCTCCCCTGTCTGCTATGGTGATTTTAGATTGTAAGCCATATGGCAGATTGTCTTGTTTTGTTTTATTCTGTACAGCGCCATGAAAATTGATGGCGCTTTATAAAATAATAATAATAATAATAATAATAACAACAACAACAACAACAACAACAACAATAATAATAATAATAATAATAATAATAATAATAATACAATATTTATATATTACTTGCCAGTGCCTCCCTCTGGTGTATGAATGGTGCTTTTTTTTTTGCTACCCACAAATGGATAATGAGTTTGCTATAGAATGGATGGATGGATTGATGTAAGCAATGATGCTAAAGGGGGAGTGCATTGGAGGTGAATGAAATCAAAGGGTGACTTGAGTACAGCCTTTTCATTCTATCAGATAAGAACTAAAGAGCCCTTAGAAGGGAAGCTGGAGCTTAGTGGTAGGGCACCTGTTTTCAGGCCTGGGCAGAGGGGGGGGGCAGGGGGCCAGTTGGCATGGGCCTATGATTTTGAGGAGGCCTACTCCATGTCCCCCTGGGCAAAGTTGCTTGAATTTTCTGTTGTTGATGAATTTCCCCCAAGAAAAGCACGTAAAGCATTTCTGAATGTGAAGAAGTGATGTCTTATACATCTTGAATAAAAGTGCTTGCCATTACCTTTTTTATAAATAGTTCTAGTTCATATGTATTTAGAACTGATTAAAAAATACTTAATAAGCGGTTTGAAATGGGGCCTACATTTCCTATCTGGCCTGGGCCTAGTACCAGCTTTGCCCGGCCCTGCCTGTTTTGCATGCAGGACGTCCCAGGTTCAATCCATAGCATCTTCAGGTAGCGCTGGAAAGCAGCTGCCAGTCAGTGTTGACAATATTGGGCTAGATGGACCAAGGGTCTGACTCAGTAGAAGGCAGCTTCCTATATTCCTAGAACTACTGCAGCAGGATTTTCACGTGGTGCACAACAACAGCTTTTGGCGATGGCTCTAGTCATAACTGGGTATTTTAAAATAGACTAAAGAAATCCATTTGATGATAACAGTATTGACTTCTTTTTATCCAATGACTAAACCGTCGAGCGTGTCCATACTGGTTTGTGTATTGCTGTGCGGTGCTGATCTGAGGTGCTTATAAAGCACATCTGACCTGCCCTGTTTGTGTTTTATGTATGTATTTATTTGTATTTATAGCCTGCTGGGCCCAGGGCAGGTTAACAACAATTGTTTATCAGGAGATATAAAACAACTGACCTGCATCTGAAAGGCGTCTGTGGTATGGGCGCATTGTTAATGCACTGAACATTTTACTGGGTCATAGAGGAGCACATTTCTCCCCAGTAAAATAGGTGCGTAGAAGGGAGCCCAAGTATTCCTAGGCACTTCAAGTATCCTTTGTGTCTTTTCCAGTTTCCCTTGAAAAAAACAAGCAGCTTCGACAACGGTGACGTTTTACAGGGATCCCTTGCCTCCCGTGAATATCATTTTTACAATGTGAAAGTCAGCCCCTACTATGCCCACAATGAGGAAAAACCAAATCACCCCAGCATTGCAGGTATATGGACTGTATGTAGTAGTGTGGGGAAGTTATGATTAGTCTCTGTTTAGGTGTGACTTGAGCTGACTGTGAAAATTCACAGGGCTATTGAGAGGCAGGGTATATAAAACCCATCTGAAGCCCAGGTACTGAGGAGAAATAATGAGATTCGAGTGCTGGTTCTCCAAGGCAGGGAAGATTAACATAGTTTATGAATTCAGGGGGCTTGACATACTTTTTGCATTGCCAACTTTTGAAATAGCTCCAGCTCCTGTGTCTTGAACAGTTGCTTGATTGGCTGCCATAGATACTGTTTATCTCCATGCAACAAAAATATTCTCACACACTGATTTTCACAGAAACAGCACAGGAAGATGTGTTAAAGTGCAGGAACAGGACATGCTGTTTTTGTGTGTGCATGAGTGTACATTAAAAAAAAATCTGGAACGCCTTATTGTTGCTTTCTTAGTTGAGTGTTTTTACATTGGCGCTTTTTTCTACAGAAAATCTAGACTACAAATATTGGATGGACTCTTCCTTGTCCTCTTTTTGGCCCGTACACTCTGTTTAAAGCAGCCTCCCCCAAAGTAGCACCTTCCAGATGTGTTGGACAACACCTCCCATCATCCCCAGCCAACACGAGATGACGGGAATTGTGATCTGACACATCTGGAGGGTGCTACATCGAGGCAGCTGCTTTAAAGGGTTGAAAGTGTAGGAATGGCTTGTGTGGTGGCATATCACTAAGGCCAGTCTTTTTGCCCTTGAGTAGCCTAATGATGAGTATTTTGGAAACACAGGAAGTTGCCTTATACTGAGTCAGACCCTTGATCCATCCAGCTCAATATTGCCAACACTGACTGTCGGCGGCTCTTCTGCCCACCCCTGCAGTAGATCAGGCTGGTCCAAAACAGACATGAGCAGGGCAGGAAACATATAACACAGAGGTTTCATGGTGGTATTAATTGAGCAGCCGCTTCTAGTTCCTTCGATTGAGAGGCTGGGCCCAAGCTATATGAGATCCATCTCTCCCTCTGTGTGTGTGTGTGTGTGTGTGTGTGTGTGTGTGTGTGTGTGTGAATTGCTGTGACAGTCCTTCCAGTGAAACCGAACAGTCTGGGAAGTGAGCTCTAAGCTGAAGATATGCCGTGCCCCGGGGTCTCCTGTGCATCACTGCTCCTTTCTCGATGTGGGCTTTGTTGCTCAGATCGTAGTTGGTTCCCCATCTCTGCAGTGCAGGAGAAGGGTATGAGCAAGGGACACTGCACAGCCAATGAGAACCAGCGTTACTCAAATGATTTGTGACAATAACCCTGTGCCACATGGAGACGTAAATGTGCTGAAGGCTGGGGATCTCTGCAGAGCACTAAAAGGGAAAAGCTGCAATACAAACCAGATCCTGGGTAGCTAGGCAGGAGCCATGTGGAAGGAGCACACCCTTATCACACAAGAAGCTGCCTTGTACTGAGTCAGTTCCGAGATCCAGGTAGCCCAGTATTGTTGATACTGACAGGCAACAGCAGTTCAAGATTTCAGGCAGGAGTTTTACGTGCCCTGCCTGGAGATGCTGGGGATTAAACCTGGGACCTTCTCACTTTCCTTTAGGGATGGCCTGCACCACTCACTTGTTGGGGACAGGATGCTGGTCTGACCTGACCGCTGATCTGCCCCAGCATTGGCTCTTACCTGGTTTTGGGAGCTGAGGTGAGCTGCGGTTTGATGATCCAGCACATTCCCAGCTGCTGCTGCTGCTGCTGCTGCTCCTGCTTGGGTGAGGCCAGATGCCCCAGAACGATGCCATGTCTAGCCGGGCTGCAAACAACCAAACTCCAGCAGGGCCATCACTCTGTAATTACTGCAACATAGACAGTGGGGTGGGGTGGGGGAGTGATTCCAACCGGTGTATATAAACACTGCTGTGCTATCTTCTGCTTGGCATCACCCTCGGGCTCAAAGAAAGCTCTAATTTCAGGGCTTAAGAGTGGGGGTGGTTGTTATTGAGAGGGCTGTGGCCAAGGGCTTTCATCTCAGCCGGCTGAGGAAGAGCACAGCAGGGTTTCGGTAGCCATGGGCCCTCCCCCCCCCATGCCAGAGCAGCAAGGGGTTGGGACATGGGGAGGTTATGAAACCTGGTTCTTGGGGGGGGGGGCTGTGTTCCCATGGAACTCCTCATCTTAGCCTTCCAGCGTCACACTGCTAATAATAATAATAAATAATAATAAATTTATTTCTTACCCGCCTCTCCATTCTGATCGAGGCAGGGAACAACAGTAAATATAAAATACATAAAACTGAATTAAAACATAATATACATTGTACCACAAATTATGCAGTCGAGTTCCCCACATTTGGGGAAATCACAGGGGTCAGCACACCCGAGGCCACTGCTGGCTATGATGGAACTGGTCGACATTTCTATTAGGGCCATTGCGCTGCAGCATCAGACCCAGCCATGCTAGAACTTGGTGGCTCTGAAAAAGACTTTAGAGGTTACAGCAGACAAACCACAGATCTATATCAAGCAGGATATAGCACTATGAAAGCGATATGAAAGCAGTGTATAAGAGGCAGGAGCCACGCTACTGTTTTATAGTGATATTGAAGTGCACTGACAACTGTTGGGGCCCATTGACACATGCCATATATGCTTTCATACCGCTTTCATAGTGCAATATCCTGCTTGGTTTAGATCTGGCCAGAGACTCTCCCAAGTGGAGTTTGGTCCAGTCTCTTGCCTGGCAGGATTCCTTAGGGCAGCGGTGGGCACCTTGTGGCCACGTTGTCGGACTGCACTTCCATAATCTCTCACCATTGGCTGTGCTGGCTAATGGGAATTGCAGTCTAACAACATCTGGAGGGCCGCAAGTTGCCCACCTCTGTCTTAAATCTAATGAACCCTGAGAAAAGCTCAAGTGGTCTCCTATTTAAAAGCCTTTCTAGAAAGTGATTGCACAACATCCTGGGTGGAAGTGTGTGTGCGCGTCTTTCTGTCTCTCTATATGAACTTGTTCTTGATGCTAGTGAATCACTCAACTCACTTTGCTTCAACTCGAACCAGTTGCTTCTTGCCTATCCTTTGGTGACCTTTGTAAACATTTATTCGCTGTCCTGTCATCATCATCATCCCCTCCAAGTGTAATACAGTCCCTTCAGCTTTCTCCATTGCCTCTTGTCAAAGATGGGTGAAAAGCAGGTACTGGATCCAAGAAAGAAGAGGAACAGGCTTAGATGGGACAGCTAATCAGATCTCATCAAATCCGCCCTCACATCTGTGGGTGCCTGATAGGTATTTGCTAATCCCTCTGGAATTGTTTACAAATTGTGAATCCCAGTTCTTTATTTTTGTGGTTGTTACAGTTGTGAGTCATAACAGTGGATGGTTGTCTCACAGTCAACCCTGATTTCCAGTATTTTGTGCAACACCTTGCTAGGCTTTTCTCAATAGCGGTAATGGGTGATATATTTGCCAAAAGTGTCACTGTGAAACATTTGTCAGTAAGAGAATAAGTGGAACAGTGAAGTATGCATAACTGGATGTGTGTCCTACTGAAAGTAGTAGCTTATTTTCAAATAAACAGGCTTAGGTTCATACCAGGGGATGTAGGACCAGAAGCCTCTTCAGTGGCAATCCATGAGCTGTTGCTCCCCACCCTTGAGGATGACTGGATTTTATTTATTTATTTAAGCCAGGGGTAAGAAACCTCAGGCCCACGAGCCAAATCTAGCCTCCCTGGAATCCCAGTCTGGCCCTGGGGAGAAGGTTTCCTGGCTGGTTTCCTGGCTTTTGCATGTCCCCCCCCCACAAATTTTAAAAGGTTGAAATGCCTCCTCTAAGGCTTAGTTACTGGCAGTAAGCACTCTAAAATAGGGTGGTGGTTTTAGTCCTGCCCCTTTTGCCCCACCCCCTTTGCCTTCAGACCCACACATCACTGGATTGTTGCCCCCAAGAGCTTCTCCAAAATTGAATTTGGCCCTCAACTTTTCTAACCTGCCTTTCATCCTGACAGATTCCAGGGTGGCATACTTTTTTTTTAAAAAAAAGAATACAATATAATAAAACCAGTATAGCACATCAACCTTCGATAACATTAAGACTAAAAAAGGCAGCAAGACCATAAACTACCAGGCAGAACTGACCCAATGAAGCTAAAATGCCTGGGCAAACAGTATAATGTCTTCACCTGATGCTGAAAAGATTGTAGTTTTGATGCTTAGAGAGGATGTTCCAAGAGTTGAGGTGCCACCACAGAAAAGGCTCTTGCCTTTGTTCATACGCCACAGACTTCACCAACTGATGTTATTTTTAGAAGGGCCTCATAAAGCTCATAATGCACAGGCAGGATGATAAGGGGAAAAGCAAATCCTTAAAGTATTTGGGTCTCAAGCCGAACCAGCAGCTTGAACTGGGCTCACAAGTGAAAAGGCAGCCAATGCAATTCTATAAGAATTGGTGTAAGCACAGCACCATCTAGCTAAACCAGACAGAATTCTGGCTGCTGAATTCTGAACTAATTGAAACTTCCTGGTCAACTTTCAGGGCAGAACCCCCACATATAATGCGTTGCGGTACCCCAACTGAGAGGTGACCAGAACATGGATCACTGTAGCCAAGCCATTCCTATCCAGGGACCACCCAGGTCATCCCTTTCAGCTGTAAGTAGCCAATGCAAGCAAGGGTCAAGCATATAGGTGGACAGCTGAACCTCTCCATGCATGTCTGCATCCTCCAGCCACATTAACTGAAATTTATCCAATAGAGCCTCCACGTTGAACTTCTGGCTTATGAGGCTCCCCAATCTGACCCACAAAGCTGTTCCTCTAGGACAGTCTTCCCTAACCTGGTGCTCTTCAGATGTGTTGGACTGAATCTTCCATCATTCCCAGCCCGCATGGTCAATGGCAGTCCAACACATCTGGAAGCCTCCAGGTTGGGAAGGCTGCTCTAGCAAATGGCCCATTCTGAAGCCATGCCCTCTGTTATTACTGCTCTCAAGAAGGCTTCTGCATTGCACCATCTTTCATTCATCCAGTTCATCCTCCCACCCTCCAGGTGTCGGTTATAGATGCCAGGTCAGCACTTTCATCCACAATTAAATTGTGGATGACTGATGTTTTATTATGGTCTGACCTGGTATTAAAAAGCAACACCGCCAGGCCAGAGGGCAACTTGATAGGGCAACCCAAAACTTGGTGGTTGGGGAAAGACCAGAAGAGAGGACAACGCTCAAGGAGTCTCACCTCTCTTCCCTTCACCTGGCTCGCCCAACCCTCAGCGCCAGACTTCCCTCTGCCTGTGGCTATTGTAATGGCAACACCTCTCTCTCTTTCCACTTTCACTAGCCCCATCTCCCAGGCATATAACGACCACAGTGGAGAACAAGCCAATAGCCGACAGCCGAAGGACAATGCCGTGCCAGGAAATAAATAATGGTAAAGCTCATCACATTTCAAAATGGTAATAATAAGAAAGAGCACAGTGCTAAGATAAATGCACTCTGTTAAATGCAGCATAATTTAATTAAATAATAAAAAGTACTAAGTGTTAACTAGAGCCAAGGTCCAGCAAGACATATTCCAACTGGCTTCATAGTCCTAACTCCAACTGAGGATACTCTTGGGGACGAGCCATAGCTCAGTGGAAGAGCACCTGCTTTGCATTCAGATTTGATCCCCAGGTTTGATCCCCACATCTCCAGGTAGAGCTAGGAAAGGGATCTTGACTGAAACCCTGGAGCACCCTTGCTAGTCATTATTGGGCTAGATGGACCAAGGGCCTGACTCTGTGTAAGGCACCTTCCTATGTTCCTTTGGCTCTCCTCGAAATGGCGTTCCCCAAAGGGGGCTCAGTTATGTCAAAAACCTTTGGCAAAACTCGATAATTGGGTGTTTTTCGGAAAAGGAGTGGTGAGCTCATAGAGAGAGGGTAACTTTCAATTTAGCAGAGTGGGGTGGACCTCTCCTCTTACCTCATTCTTGCCCTGCTCTCCCCCCAGTAAAACCCAGGAGCTGTCTTGTACCCACCTTCCACCAGGCCTGCAATTAACATGGCATCGTGTCTGTTTGTTCTCATGCGCATAGCAATTACTTTTTGACTCAGCCAGCAATTAAACTAGAAGATTAAAAAACAACAACACCCAGTATTGGCATATAAGTGTAATCAACTACCAACAGCAACCATTAGAGGGAGACATCGGGCAGAAATCTGACTTGCAAACACAAGGCTTCGTTTAGTTCTCTTTTGTTTCCTGTTTAAGACATGTGCAATGACAAGAGTTCAGGAAGCTACCTTCTACCAGGTCAACTACCAGGTCCATTGACTGCTCTTTCTAGTAGTGGTTCTGCAAGGTCTTAGCCAAAAGTCTTTTACATCACCATCTACCTGATCCTTTTTTAGCTGAGATGCCAGGGTTTGAATCCAGCTGGGACCATTTGCATGCAAATCAGGTGCTCTGCAACTGAGGCAGGGAGCGCTTTCAGATGGGGTGCGTGGGTGGGATCGTGTTTCCTTATTGTTGCTTTGCTTCCTGCTTCTGTTCTACAATGGGGATGGACAGAATTACAAGGGGAAGAAATAGGAAGCAAGCAGTGACCATTTGGCCCATTCAGTGGGTGTTTTTTTATATAGTGGAACCTCTCCTGCACATGGCAGGAAATAGTGCCAATTATCATTATAGCTGAGCAGAATCGGATTTTCCAGGTCATATTTTGTAGTGGGGAAAACTGCAGAAGGAGCGGGAGACACACAAGGGGATCACTGCATCATCAAAATGACCGGCAAAGATCCGTGAGTGGCCACTCACGAGCATGCTATAAAATGCTCATTTAGAGACACTCACTATCTACACTACTGCTTTATAACAGAATTGACAACTGTTGGGGATCCATGACACATTCCATATACTGTTTTCAAACTGCTTTCAAAGTGTTATACCCTGCTTGGTATAGATCTGGCCAGAGCGGTGACCCCTTCTGAAGTGTAGTTTCTTGCTTTCATATCACAAAGGTTATGCAGGTTGTTTGGCGGGTGCTGTTAGCCTGCTCACCCCCTTCTGCGGTGTGTGTGCAGTATCAGCAGCTCAGTTTGTGCAACCCGTCAAAAGGTGTAGACCCATTTTCAATTTGTGCAACCCATTTCAAAATCTCAACACAGATGTCTCTGTATACTGGTAGGCTTGTGTGTTCGGTGTTATGAAGATCTGAGCCAAACCCAAAAGATTGGCGGTACCAGCGGTGAGTGAAGGCCACCAGCTCCACTGCATGATTGATGCCATAATAACAGGGGCTTCACTAGGAATGTAAACACAAATTCTCCTTCCAGCCAAAAACTGCAAGATAAGAGTCCTGTCTTTCACTGGAGGATGCTTCCAAGTACCTTGGTACCATCATCACTATGGCTTCTTCACTACTACTGCGCCTGTTGAATTGGCATGTAGAAATTCTGTAGTAAAGGAACAGTGGGGAGGAAGGCATTGGGTACACATTTTGCAGGGTTCTCTATACTTTCCAAATATACAGCAGAAGAAAACATGTACATTTTATACAGTACACAAAGCACATCTTTGCATGAAGATTTTATTTGCACATTTTCCTCGTTGAACATCACACAACCACACACATGCACTAACATTTTCAGATCAATACTTCAACATTCATCGGTCAGATCTTTTTTTTTCAAATAAGCAATATTCCCTGAAGATTTCTCAGTCTGTATGATAACGCTATGCAGAGGTAAGCAAAGCACACACACACAATCTCAACAGAATAATCCAATCAAGGTCTTTCCTTCTTTGGTCTATCTCCCCCCCACCCCTAATTTATAATCCACAGTAACTAAGGGGGTTCGGATAGCAACTTCATAAAAAACACTTGGCAGTGTATGTTTAACACCACTAAAGTCTTCCTTAGATACTCACTCAGCCACTAAAGACATATCTAGAATGCAAACCAATTTGTTTTATACTGCTTTAACTGTCATGGCTCCCCATACAAAGAATTCTGGGGACTGTAACTTGATGTTGTGCTGAGAAATTTCTGTTAGGGAACTATAGTCACACACCTCACAGATCTGCAATTCCAAGAGGCCAGGAAATGGCTGTGAGAGCAGCCTGAGGTTCTAAGGTGGATATGTCCTAAATGTCTGCCCAAACCAAAGCTTTACATTGCTTTTAGAAGGTGCCCGGGTCTGGGCAGATTCCAGGAGTCAGGGCATTGCAGAACTGGTGAGAAACCTCCAAGGATGCCACTCTGCATGCTTGTGTTGGTCTAATTGGTTATACTGATGCTCTCCTTGACAAGTCACTGTTCATTGATTTAGAGATTCCTGAAGAGACACAGGTAAGTCTCTAAAATAGAACGTCTACCAGCAATTTGATGTGTGCTTACACAGAAGTCTCTGTGTTCAATAGGACTTACTCCCTAGTAAAGGTATTGAGGATTGCAGCCAAACAGGGCAATCCAGAACTATGTGCCACTATGCCCAATGGTGCTCATTCTCAGGTAAACATGCATGTGACTGGAGCCAAAGGGACTGAATAAACATTAGACATTTCACACTTAAAAAAAGCATGCTTAAAACTGGTTGCTTTTATTCTGAAGGAAAAAAGCAGCTGTAGGACTGCAGTCTCTTCCGGCAGGCCTACCCAGTTGAATTTTAAGACACCTTTTTAATAATGTGCTGCTTTTAATAAAGTATTAGTTTTAAATGTTTTAATTAGTTATATTTTATGGTGTTTGCATTTGTGTTGTACCCCGCCTTGTTCCGGAGGGAGAGGCGAGTAACAAATTATTATTATTATTATTATTATTATTATTATTATTATTATTATTATTATTATTCTGGACTAGCGGTTCCCAATCTGGACCAGGGCTTGGCACTAGTTTCCTGCTAAAAGTTCCCTTCCTGTCTATTACTTGCTTCTGAAAGAGTGGCTGCCACGACACAGGCTCTGAACAACAGACCTCACGTCCGCCACCACTTATTATGGGGCGACACAGGCTCTGAACACCAGACCCGGCCGAGGCTACTCCCTGCTCAAGCCAAGCACCACCGCTTGATACGCCTGAGGCAAGGGATAAAAAACACCTTCCTCCAAACTATGTGGAGAAAGGGGTTAAAAATGGAGAAGGATTATTAATATATATAATAATGCGCTGTGAGTTATATCTGCTTAGGTCAATGATTGTCAGAGTGGGTGCTGAATGTGTAAACTTAAGATGATAAATGCCAAACAGACACGTGGGATTTTTCTGGTAGTTTTAAAACAAACAATCAAAATTTATTTTTAAAAGTTCATAAGCTTTGTTTCAAATAACAACATTTAAAAACCTTTTTGAAACCTTCCATACAATCCTGTCACTCTCACATTCGCGCTTTCCTTTCTCTCACACAATCACTCTTGAACTTTCTTTATTCTCAGTATTGATTAATATACTTCCACTACGTGCACACCACACTCTAAAGACACCACTCACTACACTGACTCTCAAATTTCCCAAAACTTAAGTACCATAAATACAGAGAGCACTACAGACTCTAAGAGTCCCTAACAAGTCTCCCTGGAAAGAACTCACAATCCCCTCAGTCATTCCCTTATATATCACTCTTCCCCCCTCCCAAGACATTCTAACTCCGCCCACTCAGGCCAACATTCTACAAACCACAGACTTACAAACTGCAGGCATACCTTTGGGAATTGACTTGTGGGGTGTAACGCCACAGTGGCATTTGCATGTTTGGAGTTAAACACGTGCTCTTCGCTCCTCTGATGCCATGTTTCTCGCCTGCCCAAGGGCCTCTACTTCCCTTGCTCGGCTTTGTCCATTCTCTTCTGCTGCCCCTTACGCCTGGAACGCTCTTCCAGAACATTTGAGAACTACAAGTTCAACCGCAGCTTTTAAAGCTCAACTAAAAACTTTTCTTTTTCCTAAAGCTTTTAAAACTTGATGTTGTGCAGACTTCTACTGTTACTTTCTACTGTTAGTTTTACCCTACCCTGTGCCTGCTTACCCTACCCTGTACCTGTTTGCATTCTCTTCTCCTCCTTATTGTTTTACTATGATTTTATTAGATTGTAAGCCTATGCGGCAGGGTCTTGCTATTTACTGTTTTACTCTGTACAGCACCATGTACACTGATGGTGCTATATAAATAAATAATAATAATAATAATAAAATGACGCAGGGGCTTGATCCAACTTGGCAACATGTTCTGGATCATAGCTGCTAAGAAACACCATGCTGAATCAGACCAAACCCCTACCTACTAATTCAGCATTCCAGTCTCACAGTGCTCAACCTAATGCCTGTGGTAGGCAGTTGTATCCTGCACCAGCTATCGTTTCTAGACAGTCCTCCAAGGCAGCCCCCACACAGAGTGTATTACAGTAGACTAGCTTCAGGGTTATGAACCCTGAGATGATGGTTGCCAGTCCAAATCTGAAAGAGAAGTCTTTAGGTTTTTCCATTCCACAGGTGGGCAAGTTGTGGCCCTCCAGATGTTTTGGCCTACAACTCCCATCAGCCCTAGCCAACACAGCCAATGGTGAGGGATCATGGGAGCTGTAGGCCAAAACATTTGGAGGGCCACAACTTGTCCACCCTTGTGAGGCCATATTCTGGAACAGATCGTGATAGTTTTTGAAAAGTTATCCTAGGACAGACAGATTCAGCCTGGATTCAGATATGTGTATGTTTTGGGGAGGAGGGTTGGAGATGGAGTGGGGAGGGGGGATGGAGAGAGAAACAGCCTTGATGGCAGCTTCCCTTGTAATCATAGGCGGGTGACCCTGCCGAGGCAGGAATGCCCTTTCTTCTCCTGCCATTTTGTGGGCTGCTTAAATACAGCCTTCACAGCTCGCGCAGGCTGGCTTGAGCTGTGTGGATTTGCCAGTAGGACTGAGGGTGCCTTCCACAGCTGGTGTAAACAGCAGCAGCTGTGTGAAGCAGTGACATGTGGCACCCTCCCCACCCCGGCGACCCCGAACCGCACTGCCACACATCTGGCTGAGAGAGAGGCAGGCAGCGGTGGGGGGGGGGAGTGGAGAGGAACACCTCACCAGCAGATTTCTCTGCTAAGCTGTGGGGCAGTGCCACAAAACGAAAGGGGCTAAAAACAGAGGATGGTACAGGTGGGATGCATCTCCTGGATCTGACCATGCTGGCTAGGAATGATCGGAGTTGCAGTCCAACACTTTTGGAGGGAATCAGGTTGGGAGAGGCTGCTGTATCGTCTCCAGCTCCCCATCTTCAAATGGGGCACATGTCAGAACTAGCATTGTTTTTCTTCTAGTGCAATTATCGTGAGCCTTGCTACATGACAAAATCATGGTTCCGCATACATTTGGCATTCTTCCATGTAAAATATCCAGAGTGCCCATTAGGCTGCAAACTTATTGCCACTTACCTGAGAGTAAGCCCTGTTGAAGCCAGTGGGACTTACTACTGTGTAGACATATGTTAGATCGCACGGCAAGTCCGTTCAGAAGAATGGACAGGTCTATTAGCCATCATCACTTACAACAAACACCTATCTTTAAGACCCCCTGGTTACCTATTAAATGTGAGATATTGGGTAAAAGGTCAGAAACGAAGGAATTGGGACAGGATAGCTATAGCAGGGTGACCATATGAAAAGGAGGACAGGGCTCCTGTATCTTTAACAGTCCTAGAGAAAAGGGGATTTCAACTGGTGTCATTTGTATGCATACAACACCTGGTGAAATTCCCTCTTCATCACAACAGTTAAAGCTGTAGGAGCCCTGCCCTCTTTTGTATCTGGTCACACTAGGCAGGGCTCCAGCTGCTTTAACTGTTGTGATGAAGAGGGAATTTCATCAGGTGCTACATGCATACAAATGACACCAGTTGAAATCCCCTTTTCTCTAGGACTGTTAAAGATACAGGAGCCCTGTCTTCCTTTCCATATGGTCACCCTAGCTATATGGGAACATCTTTATTGACCCATGCTAGAAAATCCAGGAAGAGTGGAGTTTTTTAGGGGCAACCAGGAAAGGTTAAGAAATTATGGGAGAGCACCCAGGACTCCCACAGGCATCATGGTGTGGTGATGAAACCAAAATGCTCTTTCTCCTATACACCTCTTTTTAAAACAAAACAAAACATTCAACCTTCATGGCAGGCAGTGGCTCGTTCCAAATTTGCAAATATTTAAATGCAATGACATATGCCAAGGAAAAATAGCTAGCTGCCATTTCTTTCCCCCTCCCCCGCTTCTCAATACACCAAACCTTAAAAAAAAACCTCCCACCATACCTTTAGTTGTATAACATTGGCCGTGGTGTTTATTCTTGTTGGGAGTATATACATGGCCAAGCATGATATAATTGATCAGCCAGAGTTATAGCAATTGTGGTACAACAAATACCCATCCTAAAAGCTGTCGTTATACCATTTCACCCTTAACTTCTGTAACAAAGAACAGACCACAAACAACATTTATATATCTTACTGTAACTGCTTTTAGCCATTTAAACTTTTTTTTACATTTCGTATATAAAGTCTTTAATATTATGTTTTTATTATTTTGTATTTGCGGCTTTTAATTTTGTGTGAACTGCCCAGAGAACTTTGACTAGTTATAAAAAAATAACCAAGTATCATCAGTAGAGATATTAGCTCTGTGTCAGGCAGAGTTACTATTATAATCCTTATTCTTCTGGGAATATATGCATGACCAATGAAGGAAATTAAAATATCCACATAAAATGTCAGTCAGAGAAGTCAAACAAAGGAAGCTAGGGAAGTGGTGGGCTCTCTGTCACTGGAAAGATTCAAGCAAAGACTGGACAGCCATCTGTCAGAGATGCTTAAACTGGTTTCTGGCACTGAGCAGGGGGTTGGATTTGATGGCCTAAATGGTCCCTTCGAGCTCCCTGATTCTATGGATATATATTATAGGTGAATGGGGGAAAGTGGCAACCGTAGCATTGGCAGCGTTTTTTCTTTTCTTTTCTTTTTCTATTTTAGTCACTCAGCCATGACCCCAGTGCTCAGCTCTCTCTTTGCTGTGATCACTCTACAGCACTTGGCTAGCTGGCTAGCTAGCGATGGGGATCCATTTTTATTGCCTGGAGGAGGAGTGTGTGGGCGGGGTGGGGTGGGGGTCATGATCCATCCTGTGGTCTTGAAAGGTAATCTGTAAAAGTTTCCAAAGCCCGGAGAATCTAGTACTAAGAAAAAGGATGGGCAGATTTTAAAGGATGGCAAATCTTACATTGATGTGAATAAGATGGGGAGGTGGGGTAGGGTACCCAAATGGCAACCACCAGGCTGTACGGCTGAACCATGAAAGGCCTACTCCATCATTGCCTGCTCACATCTGGCCAACAGGTGTTGGGAGCAAGCTGGAGTGTGGGTCCCCTCTAGTGGACTGGGAAAGCAACTGCAGAGGCACAGTCACTGACAGCGGATCATATTATTTGGAGCCTTGATCAGCAACATTTGTGGTTTGCACCTATCACCTCTTCTTCCCTTGAATATTAATTCCACTGTGGCAAATTCGCCATGTACCAGCTTCTCCCATAGAAGCATTGCGACCGTGGGGTAATAAGACAGACTCACTAAGAGAGGAAGACTGTTGAATGTGCCTTGTCCAAGGGGCCTCCAAAACCCGGAGTAGTCACTGGCTGGAAACTCCCTGGGCGCTATCTCCATTGGTGCCACTTTCCCCCCAAGCCCTGTGCTTTTGCTCCTGTGGGGTTGCACCAGATAATCCCCATGCCAAGCAGCAAGCACAGGGTTTATGGCTGTCATCCATCCCTCCCCCATCCCTCCCTCAGACTAGGGTGAGGAGGGAGGGGGAAAGAAAATATTTTAGGAAGAGGAGGTGGTGGCAGCAGCTGGGAGGAGAAAATAATTTGTTTGGAGGAAGAGGAGGCGGCAGTGGCAGCACAGGAGAAGAAAATAAAGTCTTTCCATGGCAAGGCAGTGCGGGGCGTTCCATCGTCCATTCCACTCCCCCCCCCCATCCTCTGCCTAGGCAGACGGTGACCAATTAGGAGTCACCATCTTCTGGGAATGCTCCGGAGCAGCTCCTGAGGGAGGATAGACTGACAGATGAGTCAGGCTGCCCTCCCTCTGGCTGGAAAAGACAGGGTAAGTCCCCGACTTTTCAGCTGCACATTTTCAGCTATTTGCCCCGGGTGACCTTGACTCTGCGGCTGCACCATCTAACCCACACAACGCAGATTCAGAGCCACCCCGGGGCAAAGAAGACATCAAAACAGCCCCCTGGTGCTCTCTGGGAGAGAACAATACTCCAGAGGCAGAAGCTTCTGTGAACTCAGATTGCACACCTACTAGGCACGCGAATCACATAGCTCAGGGTGGCTGAACCTCTTTCAGCCTGAGGGCTGAATTCCATTCTGGAGAAGCTCTCAGAGACCACAGACAAGTGGTGCACAGGGGCCAAAGGGATGGAGTCAAAAGCACCAGCATATTTTAGCTTAAAATACTTCCTGCCAATAATGAAGCTATAGGAGAAGCATTTCAACCTTTTAGTATGGGGAGAAACCTGGACAAAAGTTGTGAAACTGCCAAATGATTAGTAGATGGGGGAGAGGGGGCATGACCAACAGGGGGATGCTGAAGGGTTGCACTGGGACTCCAGACCTGAGGTTCTTTACCCCTGATATAGCTCAGCAACTACCAGGTTGACCAGATACAAAAGAGGGAAGGGCTCCTGCAGCTTTAACTGTTGTGATGAAGAGGGAATTTCAGCAGGTGCTGCATGCATACAAATGACACCTGCTGAGATTCTCTTTTCTATACAACTGTTAAAGATACAGGAGCCCTGTCCTGCTTTCCATATGGTCACTCTAGGGGCATGTCTAGACGATGCCTTATCCCGGGGATAACCATCCTGGTTTCGTCCCAGCTCCTCACAAGTAAATGTGAGGAGACGGGAACCAGGCACAGGGCACAGAGCTCTTCCAGTGCTCTGTACTCATCGGGGATGGTGAGGGGAGCGGGGGCGGGGCTTTTTAAAAACAACAACCTTACATTTGCACTGGAGGTCCTTTTCCTAAAAAAAAAAAAAATGGCGGGTGCGACATCCTCCCGGGACGCCACATGCTGCATGTGGAGTGAGGGGGAAGATCTCGCAATCATATCACGAGATCCTCCCCGCTCCACCAGGAGGTGTAGATATGCCCTAGGATAAGGGTTGGATGCTCTCAAGAAACCAACTGCTCGTCATGTAGTAAAACTCTTCATCTACGGTACTACTTCAGACAAAAGGTGGGGAACTGCATGATTGCATGCTAGGCCGAGTGAGCCTGAGTCAAGCCTTCCTGGCTGTCAGCAAGAAGCTTGTGTAACCATATCCACCACAGCAACCCTGTTGCTTTCCTTTGTCCGCAGGACAATGTCACCTCAGGCCTCTGGAGACTGCAGCCCTAAAGCAGAGTTTCACCCCAACTGTTAAAGCAACGATCATTTTTATTATTTAAACACTTTCCATCCTGCCTTGTCCACAATGTCTGAGACAGCTTCCAACAACAAGAGTGTCTTGCAATGAAAGCCAGCCTTTAAAAACATCATAAAAATTGCACCAAGCATTTGAAAAGAACAGGAAAAAGGTTTTCCAGCAGGCTTTTGGGGATCCTGCAGGGTTTGCCTACGTGGCCTTGAACTTTGGTATTCTGAGATTCTAATAGCAAAAAATCCCCATTAAGCTAGCTATCCTGAGCTGTGCCCAGCGTTGGTTGATAATAGGGTGCTTAGAACTGAATCACACCACTTGCTTAAATTTGGCTCGAGGGATGTGAAGGTGACTGGTTTGAGCCTCGCTTGATTATGTGGAAGAAAATGTGTTAACACGAAACACATCCAGTGTAAAGGTTGAAGCCTTAAGTGCTAAAGTTCATCTTCTCTTGTTTTAGGGAAATGTGGGTAATGCAGAAGCCAGTCTGATTTTCTCCCCAGGCATCTTGATCTAATGGCAAAATGATCTGCTTTTCAGATAGAAAAGGACATGATTTAATCTGACTTCCGCACCAGTATACAACAGTGACATAACCAGAGAAAGTGGTGCTGTATCCATTGCATGGACCATGAAAACCACAATTCCTCCCCAGAGGACTGTCAGTTTATGCTAGACACTTCTCTAAATGAGCGATTTATAGCACGTTCATGATTGGCCACTCACAGAGGTTTGCAGATCGATTACATGTCGTTGTTAACTAGGACGTCTGGAAATTGCGCATTTAAAAAACACACAGATAATGTGGTAATATCCAGAAAAACTGGGATCTCTCAGCCCCTAGATGGCGTTGGCTCATTAAAACATAATGGGGCCTTTCCAAGAATGGAACAAATAACATGGTGGTGTGTGAAGAAGCACGTCGCGATGGTGGGATAACTGTGAGAAGGAAAGCTACGGTAAGGTGCAGGACTTTTTTTTCTGTATGTAGAGAAGCTCAATAGATGGAATTTTCCTCCAGATAAGGTGGACTGGTAACTTTGTTTTTTTCAGGCTTCCCCACCTTTGTCATCTACTGCAATATATGGCTGGGCTTGCCATTGCTCTGGAACCACCGCTTGCAATCTACCTGCCCTTGGCTTGCAGATCTTTGCTGGAAATCTGCTGAAGTGGAATTGCCCTCCCTTTGGGCACAGAGGTGGAGGAAGTGAAGGGAAAGACGTCAGGGATTTAAAAGTGTACTTGAATGAGTTAAGGTCAGGTAAGGCATGGGTGGGCAGAAGGTAGGTTGGGATCTGCTGGTAGATCTCTGTGTGATTTGCAGTAGATCACCAAAGGTTTCTAACTCCTTGTTGTTTAACAACAACAACAACAACAAAGCATCTATCTCGCTTTCTATATTAGACTGCTGAGATGGGGCATGTCTAGACCTAGGGAGAGGAGGGGGAGGATCTCGTGATATGGTGATTGCAAGTTCCTCCCCCTCAGTCTCTTATAATATATGACGAGGACATCACGCCCACCATTTGGTGGTTTTTTATTATTATTGAAGATGGGCGCACGAGCGATCCATCACTAAGGTAAGGTTTGTTTGTTTTTTAAAAAAGATCCCGCTCCCCCTCCCCCCTCAATGAGCACAGAGCTCTTGAAGAGCTCTGTGCCCCATGCCCGGTTCTCGGCTCCTTGTGTTTACTCGTGAGGAGCCAGGACAAAACCGGGATGGCTGCCCACACATCCCACGGTCTCGGGACGATCCCGAGACCGTGGGGAAAGTCGGGATTAAAGCCGTCCCAGTTATCCCAGGGAAAGGGAGGGATCGTGTGGCGATCCCCGGGATAATCCCTCGTGTAGACATGCCCATGGAGGATCTAGTGGTGGAGTTGGGGGAGGAAACAGGAGTGGATTTTTGTGTCACTGGAATGTGTGCTCACTTGTGGTACTGACAAGAAATCCCTGTTCTGAGCATATGTTTAGGGTCAGCTTCGTTCTTAATTCTAAGGGTAACTCCCTCCACCCCACCAACTACCAAGCCACTGTTTTACACCTAGCTCCAGTTAGTGGAGCTCAAGCTTCTAGCACCAACCAAAGAATTCTTGATTATGAAGGAGACAAAAGTCGAGCATAGCCATACACGTACTCTGGATTTTAGGAAAGCTGATTTTAATAAACTCAGAACTATAATAAGTAAGGTCCCGTGGCAAGGGAGCCTAATGAGAAAAGGAGTGCAGGATGGGTGGGAGTATTTAAAAAATGAAATTTTAAAGGCACAGTTACAAACAATTCCAACAAGGAGAAAAGATAGAAGACAACAGAGGAAACCAATGTGGCTCCACAAAAAGCTTAGAGATGACCTGAAAACAAAAAAGAATACATATAGGAAGTGGAAGGAAGGCCAGGCTACAAAAGAAGAGTACAGACAAGTGGCGCAGAAGTGCCGAAATGGCGTCAGGAAGGCTAAAGCTGTGAATGAGCTGAGATTAGCGAGGGATGCTAAAAGCAATAAAAAGGCTTTCTTCAGATACGTGAGTAGTAAAAGACAGAGGAAAGAAATGGTGGTTCAACTGCTTAGTGAGGATGGCACATTGATAACAGACGACAAAGAAAAGGCTGAAATGCTCAATTCCTACTTTGCCTCGGTCTTCTCCCAAAAGCGGGTCTATGATCCCCCTGGAAAAAGTGAAGCAGAAGTTGAGGGGGTAGGATTGCAGTTTGAGATTGATAAACAAATGGTCAAAGAACACCTAATTTCCTTGAATGAGTTTAAATCTCCAGGGCCCGATGAACTGCATCCAAGAGTAATGAAGGAGCTAGCAGAAGAACTCTCAGAACCTTTGTCTATTATCTTTGCAAAATCATGGAAGACGGGTGAGGTGCCGGACGACTGGAGGAGGGCTAACGTTGTCCCTATCTTCAAAAAGGGCAAAAAGGAGGAACCTGGGAACTACAGACCAGTCAGTCTGACATCCATCCATGGGAAAATTCTGGAGCAGATTATAAAGAAGTCAATCTGTAAACACCTTGAAATCAATGCAGTGATTACTAGAAGCCAACATGGATTTGTCAGGAACTAATCCTGTCAGACTAATTTGATCTCATTTTTTGATAGGATAACCTCCCTTGTGGACTGTGGGAATGCTGTGGATGTCATATATCTTGACTTCAGCAAAGCTTTTGACAAAGTACCACATGACATTCTGATTAACAAACTAGCTAAAAGTGGGCTAGATGGAACAACTATTAGGTGGATCCACAGCTGGCTACAGAATCGGACTCAAAGAGTACTTATCAATGGAACCTTCTCAAACTGGGGAGAGGCAACGAGTGGGGTGCCGCAGGGCTCAGTCCTGGGCCCAGTGCTCTTCAACATTTTTATTAATGATTTGGACAAGGAGGTGCAGGGAACGCTGATCAGATTTGCAGATGACACAAAATTGGGTGGGATAGCTAATACCCTGGAAGACAGAAACAAACTTCAAAGTGATCTTGATAGGCTGGAGTGCTGGGCTGAAAACAACAGAATGAAATTTAATAGGGATAAATGCCAAGTTCTACATTTAGGGAATAGAAACCAAATGCACAGTTACAAGATGGGGGACACTTGGCTCAGTAATACTACAAATGAGAAAGATCTTGGAAATGTTGTAGATCACAAGCTGAATATGAGCCTAGTGCGATATGGCTGCAAGAAAGGCAAATGCTATTTTGGGCTGCATTAATAGAAGTATAACTTCCAAATCACGTGAGGTACTGGTTCCTCTCTATTCGGCCCTGGTTAGGCCTCATCTAGAGTATTGTGTCCAGTTCTGGGCTCCACAATTCAAGAAGGACGCAGACAAGCTGGAGCGTGTTCAGAAGAGGGCAACCAGGATGATCAGAGGTCTAGAAACAAAGCCCTATGAAGAGAGACTGAAAGAACTGGGCATGTTTAGCCTGGAGAAGAGAAGATTGAGGGGAGACATGATAGCACTCTTCAAATACTTAAAAGGT
The DNA here is from genome assembly GCF_023053635.1 of Elgaria multicarinata webbii. Classification (NCBI taxonomy): domain Eukaryota; kingdom Metazoa; phylum Chordata; class Lepidosauria; order Squamata; family Anguidae; genus Elgaria; species Elgaria multicarinata. The sequence goes on along the minus strand of NC_086172.1, from coordinate 75,814,347 downwards.
TGTCACACAGAGGAGGGCCAGGATCTCTTCTTGATCCTCCCAGAGTGCAGGACACGGAATAACGGGCTCAAGTTAAAGGAAGCCAGATTCCAGCTGGACATAAGGAAAAACTTCCTAATAGTTAGAGCAGTGCGACGGTGGAATCAGTTACCTAGGGAGGTTGTGGGTGCTCCCACACTAGAGGCATTCAAGAGGCAGCTGGACAACCATCTGTCAGGGATGCTTTAGGGTGGATTCCTGCATTGAGCAGGGGGTTGGACTCGATGGCCTTGTAGGCCCCTTCCAACTCTGCTATTCTATGATTCTATGATTCTATGAAGTCCGTCAGCCTCTGAGATAAGCAGGTTTTATCATTAATGCACTCCCCCACACCTGCAGTGTATTTTGCCACCTTATAGGACAGAGCTGCAGAACCTCTTTCAGCCTGAGAGCTGAATGCCAATTCGGAGAAGCTCTTGGAGGCAGCAGGCCAGTGGTGGGTGGGGCCATGGGTAAAAAGGGGTGGGCAAAAAGGGCAAAAGGGGCAGGGCAAAAATACCACCATAATGTTTAACTTAAAGCTCTTCCTGCCAGAAACTAAGAGCTTCTTCAGACAGGGTGGGGGGTGGGAATCACATTTCCCTCTCTTCACTTTGCCTCATGCTACTGTCCCACAACAGGGCTGAGCAGCTTCCTCTTCTTTCACACGCTGAAGAAAGAGGAAATAAATAAAGTCCATGTGGCCCACTGAGGTGGGTGTTTTTATTGCACTGCTTTCCCTGCACACAGTAAGAAATGGCGGCACATTTTGCTGTAGGAGGAAAAAAACCAGATTTTCCGGGGTCTTCTTTTTTAACCGGAAAATAACCAGAAGGAGTGGGAGGCAGATGGCGTCGTGAAAAAGACCCATGAAAATCCATGAGTGCCCAGTAACAAGTGTGTTATAAAATGCTCATCTGGTGAGCCTCTAAGCCTTAGGAGAGGCATTTCACCTTTTAGAGTGAGGGGAGAATCCAGAAAGCCACCAAACGATCAGTGATGGGGAAAGAGGGCAGGGCCTCCTGGCGAACCTTGCACAGCTGGACTGGAACCCCAAGGAGGCTGACTTTGGGCCCCTGGCTTGAAGTTTTGCTCCCCTGGTCTCCCTGGATCCTGCAGTTACCCCCGACTTATTGTGGCTCAAACAGGAACTGTCATGGGGCGAAATCCACAGTGCCTGTGAATTGAGTCGATTGCACGCTCTGCGTCCTTTCCAAACTGCCCTACATTCTATGCCGACCCCTTGGTGTGTTTATGAGCTTCCATGCACCCCATGCACATGTGTGAGGGTTTGTGCATGGGGTGCTCACTGGCAGCTCGGAGTGCGCTTTTCTACTAGCACATCTCTGACTGGACACTTCTGAAAACAGAATGCCAGCCTAACTGGAGCGTGGACTGATCCAGCAAGGCAAGCCTTGTGTCCATCTGCCTCTAGCAAGCTCTGTGTTTGTAATTGTACACTCATGCAGGCATGCACTTCTTTGTGTGCATATGCATGCCTGGGTTTTGCTTTTTGTTTTGTTTTTTTGGTGTGTCACTCCTGTCTCAAGACCCAGCTCACTCTGCAAGAATCTCTAGCCTCCGGGCCCTGTTCTAGATGAATACACTTGAAAGCATTTTTTCTCTCTTACCTACTAAATTTCCCTACAAGAAGAAAAGAGTTGGCTCACTTTATCTTCATTAGTGTCGGAGAGCCTCTCAGGGCTGATTTTGCTGGGGCACCACCTCTTCCAGCCTCTTGCTTGGTGTCTCTCTCCTGACTCATTGGCCCTGCAGGCCTGGGCAGCAGGCCAGGAGGTGGCTGCTTCCTTGCACTGACCTGCCCTGTGCTCCTGCTGGAGAGAGGTCACCCACCTGGAACTCAAAAGGTACCATGGAAAATGTTAGATAGCTGGCTTTTGGTTTGTCCCTTCCTTATAAAACACCCCTCCTTGTGGCATAGTATAATCAGGATGTGCAGCCACCCAGTCTGCCCTTGCTGCAACAGTTTTAAGGCCTTCCAGGCTTCCATCCAGGCCTCTCCTTCGTTGCTGCTGTGACGTCGACCATGGAGAGTCCCTGATGGAAGCCTGGAGGACCTTAAACCTCACTTTTTTTCTTTTTAACTGTGTTTTGCCAGGACGAAACTGGGAAAATGGGGATTTCCCCCCAGATCTGGTTTGGGCCCCCTGTTTCCGAACATATCCTGGAAAACCCGACGTATGGTCACCCTACTTAATAATAAACTTAGGAATAATTCATCCTCCTCTCCCTTGGAAAGGATTCTGTTCTGGTTCACTATGAAGAAAAGTTTCTACTTGCAGTTGCAATCAGATAGATAGATTGCTTAAATCCCATTGGAAGCCCCTGGGATTTAAGCATGTCAACGGTGTGCAAGATTGCAAGAGCGGTCCTAAATCTAGGTAGCCAGTGCCAGCTATGTAGGCATCCTACATGCCAATGATGTAGGCAGTGTCCCTATTTGTTTGGGTGAGGGCACAGTCTTCGTCTATAGGTTGCAATCTGGAAACCCTAATTCATTTTCTTTGTGCTCTGAATAATGGCTAGTGTTGTTTCGGGGTTTGGGTATTATTATTATTTATTACATTTATATACCACCCCACAGCCAAAGCTCTCTGCGTGGTTTAATAACATTTTATTATCACATGTACACACCTGCCACCTTCTCAGTCAACTTCATGCATCAGAATGGTTGCCTTTTGCATGCTGCAACAAATCAGCATCTAAAGGAGAAATCCTGTGACCTCTAGTCATTATCTGAGGGACCATAGCATAATTGGGATTCTTCCTCCAAAGTTAGAGACAGCGCTCCGACCTCTGACAGGGGAGTCAGAGACCCAGCCCCACCCCTTTCAAGTTGGATACTCAACTTTGGAGGGGGGGGGGAAGGGGAGTTCTGGTGGATGGCGAAGGGAAGAGACTGTAGAGCCCAAAATATGAACTACCCTGAGCCTCTTCCAGCCTTCTTCTCTTCCTCTTTGAAGCGCCGATGCTAGACAGGCAAAAAAAAAAAAAGGCGCCCATCTAGTGAAAAACTCAGCAATCAATGGGCAGGGGGGCAAAGATTGGTTCTGCCACTCCTTCTGCCCTGCCAGCTTCAGCCGGACAGGGCATTGGATACATGGAAGCCTCAAAATTCAGAGGCTTCCATCTCATAAGGGCACAACCCATAGGATTGTGGCTTTAGGCAGCTTTTCCCAACCTGTTGTTCTTCCGATGTATTGGACTACATGCTGGCCACCCTGGCTAGGAATTGTGGGAGTTATAGTCCAACACATTTGGAGGGCACCATGTTGGGGATATATATATATATATATATATATATATATATATATATATATATCTCCTTCCTGGATGCTATTGACAGAGGCTTCCATCATATATGTGCACTAAGCTGGATAGAAGCCGTGCGTCTCCCTGCATGGCGGCAGAAGATGTGAGTGATTCACCCAAAGTGTGGCCATGGGGGAGACCACCATGGGAAAGGAGAGCCATGTGGCTAAGGGGTTGGGATGTGTGGGCTAAACTCACCTACTCATGTAAAACAAAACATTAACCTGTTTGGATTTCATAAAGTCGTTTTGGTAGATTTAATAAAGTGCACTTTGTTCCTGTGCTATGGATACCCAAGAGAAAAGCAAGGAAGGGCTCACTGAAAGCCATGGATCTACCAAAACCTTACAGGATGGGGAGGAGACAGTAGACACAATCGGCTAGAAGACGTCTTCACTATCTGTCACTATCACTCCTTTGCCATAATGATCTAGTTGGTTGTTACCTGACGGTGTGCTAAGCTCTGACGAAGCAATGAATAACAGAGCCCCTCTCCTCTTCTTATGTTTTAAAGTTTGTTTTTAATGGATGATCTTGCCCAGCTACCATTTTATCAACCAGTTTGAATTCACTCCACTGCTGATTGCAGTGGGGCTGTGATGAGGGTATCTAATTAGCTAAAACCAAGTGCTTTTCGTTATTATGAATAGAGAGTTCATCTTCATCACAGATTCCACCATTTGGTCAATAAACGTGCTCGTGTCCATCTGCTCCATCTTGTCACACAGATCTGGAGCTCCATCGCGTGGATTCAGTCAGGTCTTTCCACCTTGCTAAGGCTTCTGTTTCTATCCTCTGTTTTTGTCACTGCAGCTGTCGTCTAAATTTAAACCAGCTTCGTGGAGGATCTTCTGGACTATGGACATAATGAGGGTCCCTTTATCTTTGAGGCTGTCAGACTGGTTAAAGTCTGCTCTTCCTTCCCCTGGCCTTGAGGAGAACCTGGTTCCATGGCTCCTGGCAGCCGGGTCAGGATTGGGGTCCCGATGGATGTAGCCGAAAGATGACGTGTTGGATTCACGAGGCCCAGAGTCTCTGTTTTTTTCTAACAGGTGCTGCTGTATCTGCATCAGTGCTGTTAAAAGAAGCTCTTTTGCATACACTTCCACAGAGCCTTGCTTGTCCATCCCTCTGCTTCCGGATGGGAAAGACTTCCCAGGCCCGCCTCCTCTGTCTTTTCCCTGACTGTGAGACTGGCTTTTCATGGAGGCAAACTGCATGCCCTGTGTCCTTTGGCTGGACTGAGCTCCTGATTTGTAGCTGGCAAAGGCTAAACCCTGAGTCCGAGTCTGCCTGTCGTCCCCCGCAATGAGCTTAAACAAGCGTTTCACCATGACTTCCAAAATCTCGGCTGTCTTCTGGGTGCCCGCATTGTAAAGGTTCTTCTTCAGCCCAAAAACAAAATCGGAGTCTGTCATGAGCGCCCCGGTGATATTGTGCAGGTTTTTCATCGAGGAATCTATCAGGTCAGAGATGATTTCCTTGGTGTGCCTCACAAGGACCTCTTTGAGAACGGCGCAGGCTGGAGGAGGGTGCCGGCCTTTTTGGACTTTCATGGTCTTCAAGAATGAGAGCATCATGTCTGAAGCCACCTGGTTGGCATACAGCAGCATCCCTTTGCTGACGGAAGTGCAGTCGTCTTGCTTCTTCTCTTTGTCGGAGTAGCCATCTTGGCTAGTTACTTCGCTTGTGAACGGCGGCTTGCTTCTTTCAACCCCCTCGGCCATCGTAGCCTTGACCCCTGCACTGTGGGGACTAATGGTGTGACGGATGTACTTACCAGAACTCTCCCATTTGTCCTTGATCTCCTTCTGTGTCATTTCAAGCACTAAGGAGCAGAGCTTATTGGCGTAATAGGCCATGTCGTCTGAGTTTTCTTTTCCACTCCCGGAAGTGTTGGTCGAAGTATTGTTGTTGTTTCGAGAGTCCCTGTCAAACACAATTTCGCGGCGCGTCTCCAAAGGGGTCAGCCCATGTTGGAACCCGACGGCGTACTTCTGAAGGTCATTGTTGAGCCAGCTGACCACATTGGGGTCTTCAGAGGAGCCTTGCTTGAAAAGGCAGACGGCTCCCTCTGTATTCACATGGTTGCTTTGCTCATTGTCCTTGACGATAATGACCTCCTTCTCTTCCAGGTTCACCAAGTCGAGTTGGCCAGCAGGGTCAGAGATGTTGCTGGGTGGGCCAGTGGCATCTGCATGTCGGCCCTTGACATTTAGGTTGGCGACATCAAGAAAGCAAATCACTTTGCGCTCCTGGTCTTTCTGTCCATTAGGGCTGTAGAAGTTTACTTTGCACATACCAGCCTGATTGTTGAGCCAGTTGATTTTGTGAGCCATCTTTGTTGGTTCGAAGTGGAAATGTATTGAGAGCCGTGCAGTGTTCTTCTTTCAGCTAAGCTGCTTGGATGACCCGGCCAGTCTTGGGATGTTGCCTCTGCTTAGTCTTCCATGCTCTTCCTTGCCTGCAAATAGGATTTTCTCACTTAGGTGGACACATAGCAGCAGTGACTTCACAAAGCATCAGTATCCCCCCTCCAACCAGCAATGAGTTGCCAATGCTTTAACAAAAGATTCCCTTTCCACCCACAGCTGTACCTAGAGCTGTAGAGTGTTTTTCTTTTCAGCTCAGCAGCTTTGGTGTCCCTGCCAGACTCAAGATGTTGCCTCTTTTAACTTTCCATGCTCTTCTGCCAGCAAAGGACATTTTCACTTGGATGGACATGTAGCAGCAATGACATCACAAAGCATCAGAATCACCCATCAACCAGTGAGCTGCCATGGTTTGAGCAAGAGGAAGATGTGCAAGTTTTCTTCTCTTAACCTGTCATAAATATCTAAAGATTTCAGGCAATCTCTTCGATGAGCATGGGAATAAGTGGCAGCAGGTGGACATCTGAGCAGGTAAGAACATAAGAGACACCCTGGATCAGACCAGAGGCCTATCTAGTCCAGCATTCTGTTCACACAGTGGCCAACCAGATGTTGAAGGGAAGACCACAAGCAGGAGATGAATGAAACAGCACCTCCTGCTCATCTTCCCCAGTAATTGGTATGCAGAGGTATGCTGTCTCTGATACTGGAGGGGCTAGATAACCATCATTAATTTTTAGTCCTTGAGTTTTAAAATTGTCTTAATGCTTTTTTCAGATGTTTACACTGCTGCTAGCTTTGATTCTGGTGTTTCCTTTGATTTTATTCCCTTTAAACTTAAGGGTTTTTATATATTGTGTTACTATGTTATTGTTTTTTATGGTTTTATATTTTGTTTTGTGAACCACCCAGAGAGCTTTGGTTAATGGGTGGTATAGAAATGTAATATAATCAAAATAAATAATAGCCTTTAGTAGCCTTATCCTTCATTAATTTCTCCAATCTCCTTTTAAAACCATCCAGGTTGGTGGCCATCAGTGAATTCCATAGTTTTAACTATGCACTGTGTGAAAAAGTACTTCCTTTAATCTGTGTTGAATCTCCCACCCATTTAGGTTCACTGGATGACTCCAGGTTCTAGGATCCACTTTTTCCATGGCACACATCATTTTGTACACCTCTGTCAAGTCTCTCTTTACTTCCCTTTTTTCTAAGCTACAGCCCCAAACACTGTAACCTTTTTTCATAGCAGAGTTGCTCCAGCCATTTTGGTTGTCACTTTCTGCAACCCACTGAGACCCACTTAAGAGATAAGAGAGACTCACTAGAAGGCAGGACTAGCTTGTGACTCACATATCAGTTTTACCTGGTACCAACATAGGCCATTTTTTAAAAAAATTGTCAGGGGAATGTTTCTAAGTGTCCAATTCAAATGTAATGCCTCTATTCACTAGAAAGTTCGTTTCATTTTTGTCCTGCATTAATAGCCCTCACAACTGACATAATCCAGACTAAAATGTGCTCTTGGAAAATTCATGTGCAGCCCAGTTGGATGCATACTTATTCAGGAGGAAGCAACACCAAGTTAAGGACATATCTGAGCCAAGGCTATTCACCAATTCTTGAAGTCATGTTTTGCAGTGCAAAAATGTGCCTTCTTTTGGGGGGCAATCTTTGCAAAAATGTTTGCCTTTGTGTTTAAATTGTCCTCATTTTCCCATTCACAATGCCATTTTATAGCAAAATCCACTAGGTTGTTTTTGACCCACATGGTTTTATCTACAGGAATATTAACAATCAGATGTAGCAATGATATAGTACTTTTAGAGAGTTGTCACAATGCTTCATGTACACGAACTTGCTGTAAACCTTCTGACGCCCCTGCAAGGGAGGACAGTAGTACTATTCCGATATTGCAAAGAGAAAATGTCTGAGTGAAAGTTTCTTATTCAAGCCCACATAATAAGTTTGTGGTGGAGATGAGAGGCAAACCAATGTAATGTTATCATTCCACTAGCTATGAGATCCCTGATTGGCTGGAATCGCTTATGTGACTGATGGAAGAAGCACCAAATGCTCAGGATTAATGATGGCATCCAATAGGATTGGGGGGGGGGAGTTATGTAAGTGAGTTGGAGGAAAATCTCTCCTTCAGCAAAATGTCCAGTTTCAGTTATCAGAAGTAAACTACTTCTTCTTCTTCTTCTTCTTCTTCTTCTTCTTCTTCTTCTTCTTCTTCTTCTTCTTCTTCTTCTTCTTCTCAATATATGAGTTGCCTTATAGTCTAAGCTCTCAGGGCAACATACATAATAAAAGAAAAATGATAAACCAATGATGAAACAAATAATAAAATATATTGAAAAGTATTGTTTTAAAAGCAGCCAGTGAAGGCTGGTGGCTCTGATTTTGGTGATTGAATCCATTCCGAGTTTCAGTCAGAGCCAGCCTTTCCACAAAATGGGTCCAGCACCTTGGATAGCTCCTCTGGCATTCTGTCTGGTTCTGACTGAAATCTGGAATAAATTCACAGCCCCACCAAAGTCAGAGCAACCAACCTCCACAGAAAACAGCAACAGAATTACAGCATATATATATATATATATATATATATATATATATATATATATATTAAAAAAGATGAATAAATGACCAACTAAAACCAGAGAAGCTGGTTTTAAAATGCAACATTACACGTGTATTAAAAATAAAGCAAGCAGCAGTTAAAATACTTTTAAATAGAAGTGGGCCCGTTAAATGCATTTAAAATAATTCCTTCTGCAAGCTCAAGGACCCTTCACCTTTATGTTTTCAGGTTATTATATGTCCCTTTTCCAGTTCTCCATTCTATTGAAGGTGGAGCAATTAGCATTGTAATTATATCTCAACATTCTGTTGTGCATTCTGGCACAAACAAGGCAGACTTGATATACTCCCCTCTTGAATAGACAGTTTGGCAGGCTCTAATGAACCAGACTTTGCAAAGGCTTAGTCGGCTTCCCAGGTATCTGTAATGCTGGCCTGCTTTCACCTTTCAAGGGAAGCCTAGTTGATTCCAGGCCTTTGCAGCTGGACTTTAATCTATTAAAGCAACCGGCATCCTTCCACAAGGAGAAGCTCATAAAGTACAGAAGCCAGGAAAGAACAAATCTGCCTCCTAGTGGCAGACTTCAGTTAATACCGGAACAGAGCAACATTAAAGCGAGTTGAGAGTGGACTTCCACCCTCCTGGGGGGATGTCTATACAAGGTCGCATTGGTCCCCACGGCAAGGAGTGAGTGCGAGGTTTACCTCTGAAGGAGCCGCCAACGCCACAACTGTGCCACCGTGCCCGTGCACCACCACGCCACTGTGTGTCACTGCATAGGTGCCGCAGGGCATCCCCCACTTAGAAACAACAACTTTATTTTATTTTATTTTTTTAACCTTTACGTGCTTCTCCAGTGTGGGCATCCTTCTGCCCATGCTGGAGAAGCGCGGAGGTGTTCCAGTGGCTATTTGTCTTGGGGGCCTGCCCCCTCCTCCCGTCTGGCAATGGTGACCAACAGGGGTCACTATTGTTCGGGACATGCCTCTGACACAACACCAGAGCAAGGTGACAGACAGCAGATGCTGTCGTCGCCTTGCTGCAAGAGGAAAAGGTTGGGGTAAGTCCCTAACTTTTAAAATGTGGAGCATCAGGGGAACGCTGTGGGATGGCTCTGGAATGGCCACAGCATCATATAAATGACCAGTGCCAGAGCTACCCTGGGGCTTTCACCTGGTCAAGACAACCCCCTGTACTCTGGGGGATATTTTTTCTGTTCCTCTGGGGTTAGATCCTCATGAGGTTGGTTCATTTTCTCTTGCTGTTGATACCTTATTAAAATGCTCTACATCAGCTTTCCCCCACCTGGTGCCCTCCAGATGTTCTGGGCTTCAATTCCCATCAGCCCTAGCCAGCATGGCCAATGGTCAGGAATGCTGGGACTTGTAGTCCAAAACATCTGGAGGGCACCAGGTGGGGGAAGGCTGCTCTATATCCAGATCAGTCTTTGGCAATTTCCAAGTGTGTATTGCTGGCTTACACAACACAATACTACACATCTCTATTCAGAAGTAAGTCTCACTGGGTTCAGTGGGGCCTCTTCCCAGGTAAGTAGTTAGAGGAGTGCAGTCTCAAAGCAAAGCGGAAAAACAGAGTGTTGGTGTTTGTCTGAAGAGTTAGAGGAGATGGTGGAAATGGAATGGTATGTAGAATGACAGGAGTTGAAGATTCAGGTCTGCCTGGAAGCTCCCCACCCCCACCCCAATATATGTATTTGAGCTGGTTGTGGTTATTCTGCAAATGTTTCAAAGTGCTCTGAAATATACAGGTATGTATTTTCACATCTCCCAGGTCCAAATTATAGGAATGCAAATCAATTCTAGGGGTGAGTCCTGGCTTCAAATAAGTTTGTGGGTGGGTGGAGTGGAGGACAAAAATCACTGCTGCTAGAATCCTTTGAGTATGCCACTTGGGGGCTGTCTATATGACTTATTTGCTCCGCACTGTGGCGCTGCGTCGGTTATACGATACAACCACCAATTCAGCAGATCAGTCGAATCAACCCTGGCAATCAATGGGATGACAGATATTGCAGCCAGAGATTGCCAGACTTATATTATCACGTTGGAATGATAAATGTTCACCTCCCATAATGCAATTGACTGAGGACTTAACACTCTCAACGTTTGAACGCGTGTTATATAGATGCCACTTGCGAGTGGCTACATACATGGATATTTGGTCTGCTTTCCTTGAAACCTATGTGCAACTTTCTCTCCCCCACCACTTTATTTTTTAGAAAAATAAACAGTTAAAAATAAACAGAAAAATGTTGCTATTCCTATATATGTAATGTTTCTTTTCTTTTCTTTTTCATGATTTATTTTTTGTTCTGTTTTGTTAATATTCACAATAATAATAAAAAATTCAGCCAGCAACTCACAGCCACCATGGGGCTTTTCCCCAAAGCTGCGCATTTTAAAAGTTGAGGACTTACCCCGACTTTTTCCTTTGAAGTGAGGTCATCATGGTCCTTCCACCATGTGATCTCGCTTCGGCATCAAGCTAGGGGCGTTATGGGGCGGATGGTGACCACTGATAGGTTGCCAGAAGAGGGGCAGAGAGCAGGGGGCGGGCCTGATGAGCTGAATGGCCCCTGGAAAGTCCCCGTTCCCTGCTGCTGTGGGGATTTCCTGTCCCCATCCCACAGCAGCAATACCACAGGGTTTCACTGGGAAGGAGTGGCAAAGTGGTGCCGTGAAGATACCGCCTTAGTCTGAACTTCACAAGTGTCATCAATGTTGCAGACAGCTAATTTTAGGCCTGGACTTTATGGTCTTATGGGGATTCTCTTTAGACTGCCATGTGTATTTCTTCAGCTCTGAAGCATACAGCAAACGTTTTGCTCCTTCTGTCCAGCCATTTCAGGTTAGGTTAGAACAACAAAACTGCTTGCCTTGATTTAAAAACAAACCAACTCTGAGCATGTGTAGTTTGCACTTAAATCACAGCACCGTCATCATTACAAGAATAAAATGAAGTTTGCTTCTGCTGCTTTCTTGCTCTCATCACCTGCCGCTCTCTGGCCCCAAGCTCCAGCCCTACCTGCACCATGGGGCGTCATGTTTTGCACTGGCAGCCCCATGCAGAAACTGGAGGTGATCACAGCAGCCTGGCTCCCTCTTTATGGTACTGAGCATATCTTTGGGCTCAGCCTCCACTTAAGCTGCAGGTGTTTGGTTGAAGGTGGGGCAGTTCTTCTCCCACTGACAGGCAAGGAGGCTTTGAAGCTGGGCGGGAGTTGAGGAGGAGGCAGCCCCTGAACCGGAGTTCCTTTCCCAGGGCCTGAAGTAGCTTTCTACACGCCCCCCCCCTTACCGCCCGCATCTCTTCCCCTGACATATTTTGCATTTCTCCCTCTATCTTATCTTGCTCATGTGTTTTTTCTCTCTCTGTGTTCAGTCCTCTGTTCCCAGCTGCCCCCGTTGTTTTCTGGTCCTCCGCCCTGGGCCTCAGCTGGTTCTCCACCTGTGCCCCCACCAACCATCCTGCTGAAGGAGGAGATGGCAGGTCCCCTTGATAACAAGCAGACAAAACAAAGACCTTTTGTGCTGTGATGAGTAAGGAAAGGGGGGCAGCGGGAGGGAACGTCTTGTACACACCAGACAAAGAGACATGATCAGTGGATTTGGGCTGTGTGTGAGAGTGGATTGCTACAACACTGAAGCTCTCACCTTTGCAGCTGATATCCTAGGCAGGCTGAGACTTGGTTTTCTTAGTCACTTCTTAGCCCTGATTCTGGTGAACTGTAAGCCCATCTGCCTCAATTGCCCTTCTGTAAATTTGGGCTGGGGTGGTGGCGGTCTGTCTTTTGCAAACACATGAAACTGTCCTTCCACCTAATTATTGCAGGCTGATAGCGGTCACCAGGGACTTTACTGTTCTGGGAATGCATTGTGTTGCTCTGCACTTCCTCTTAGACAACCAGAATTGACCACAGTTGGAAAAAGGACACCAGGTAGGGATAATTAACCTCAGCCTGATGGGACCAGGAAAACAAAGAAATTCCCTGGGCAAATCCCAGACCCTCTTCCCAGAGATCAGCTCCGCTCAGCAAAAAAAAATTCTGAACTGGAGCAAAGCAGTCTTTGAACATAGCTCCAAAACGAGGGCCGTTTTGGGGAAGAAAACTCCCTCCACCTCCACCCCTCCCACCTTTGCCATTCCTCCTCCTCCTCCACAGTGTTTAATATTCTTTGCAATGACAGATTCCTCTTTTTATCCCTCCACATTCCAGCCAATTATTTAATCTCAGAACAAGTGGCAATTATTTCCTGCCCAGCTGTTGGAAGGTAACTGCCTTGCCATTGCTGCCAGCAGTGAAATACCCAAGCACAGCCGTCCCCAACCTGGTGCCCTCCAGATGTTTTGTATTGCATCTCCCAGCATTCCTGATCATTAGCTATGCTGGCTGGGGCTGATGGGAGCTGAATTCCAAAACATCTGGAGGGCAGCAGGTTGGCGAAGGCTGCCCTGTCGTACTTCAGTCCCTGCCTCCTCAAGGCATGCCACTGAGAGTACAGGGCTCTTTCATCCTGTCAACCGGAGCATGAACGGCAAGGGAGGTTTCCACAAAGCCCCCTCTCCCCTGTTCAGCACCTGAGCTGCTCACTCCCTTGAACAACCCAAGGCAGAGGGAAAGGGGAGTGAGCAGCCAAGGGGCTGAAAAGGAGGGCTTTGCCAAAGGCCCCCCCTCCCCGCTCTGGAGCCTGGCGTTAACTCACTTGCAACTGAACTCTTGTTCTGCCTATATCTGCTGGACCCAGGAGCACTTTGGGGGCCATCCTTTTCTCTCTTGGAAGGAAACTGCTAGGCCCTTGCATGGATTGACTCTCTCCTGGGCCCAGAGATGGTAACAAGGCCATTCATGATCCAAGCTTGGTCATCCCTCTCCACACTCGAAGGAGCAAGGGGGAAATGCAAGGCCAGGACATAGATTGAGAGGGGCCCTCTGCTGGCAAGAACTAGCACTGGGAGAGTGTTCCAAAGTTCCTTATAGCTGCTGGAATCACACTCCCACCTCCCCGAATTAAAACTGGAGGTACACACTCCACTGTTACACACCAGGAAGCTTACTTTTAGAGTGTGCAAGAATAAGAGCTATTTGCCTTCAAAGAATTAACAGCAAAGAAGGCTGCTGTATATAGCTGGGGTGGGAAACCTCTGGACTAATAATGACCAGATGTGCCTCCTCCACTGCTTAATTTCATCCATCCCCTGGCACATTTCCTGGCTTCTTCCCACGCCCCCCACACCTTTCCCACTCTTGTACACACACATGCTCTCTGAGAAGGAACTGAAAAGAAAACAGCCATTTGAGCACTGGTATGGAAGGTTCTCGAAGCTGTAGCAGTGACCTAGGCCCAGCGTCAAGGGCAGGCATAATTGGGCACTTGCTGAGGGACCACACCCCAGCAGGGGCTCCACTGACAGGACCCATCTGGATTTACTCCTCCTTTACTCCACTGCAACCTGCTTGATCACCCATCTATCACCGTGGTGCGGACAACAGTGGTAGTGAGAAGGAGGAGCAGTAGATGCCTCTGCCTACTTGCTCCCCGGTTCTATGCCTGTCCAGCAAACAAGTAGTAGCAATGATGAGAAAGAAGATGAGACTCAAGGACACAGGTGGCAATGGTGGTGAAAAGGTAGACTCACTGAGGGTGTATTGCTCAAGGGCCCTAAAAGCCCTAGAGCTGGTATCGGGGGAAACCACCCCCAACCCCCCAAATGCTGCTGGTCTTTACTGAGGGAAGGACTGGTGAGGAGAGGAGAGTGCCTGGTCAGGTGCCACAGCGCTCCCCCCTCCCCACGTTTGCCTTTTCTCTTCCAGCAGAATATTACAAAATAGAGCGTGGTGTGTGTGTGTGTCTTTGCCTGCCTCCCGCTCCAGAGATAGTGATAGTGTTGTTCCTGTCAGTGAAACCCAACCTGAGCAACCAGAGCGTCACAAGATGGCAACAACACGCCCAGCATTATTCTTCCCACACATGATAATATTGGTATTTATCTGTGGTATTTAAAATATACTTAAGAACATTCAATATAATTGTTCAATGTATGTGGTCCCTGATGGATTCTTTTCCACAGTTTAATGGCACTTGATAGGGAAGAGAGAGAAAAAAACTGGACCTCACCTCAGGGTGAGGTAGAAGGAGAGGACCGCAAAAGGCTGTTTCTGCCCGAACCTTTATAATGTGAAGTATGGTGAGGCTGCAGTGCCACCTGCTGACCTGACTGAATTTCCCAAGCAAGCCGCTAGTCTGAAGAAGACCAGGGGGCTTCTTTAAACGAGTGATTTAGAGCACATTCCTTACTGGCCTCTCTCGGAGGTTCATGGGTCATTTTGATGATGCAATCAGCCTCCTGCGTGTCTTCCGCTCCATTTCTCAGTTTTAGCATCACAAAATAAACCTCAGAAAACCTGGCTCTTCTGATATATGTCGGGTTTGTCAGGATTTCCTGCCATGTGCAGGGGAGGTTACGCTATAAAATGCCCACTAGAGGGTGCGGTCCCATTGAAATGTACAGGCCACGTCAAGGCTGCTCTCTTCTCCGTGTAATTCTGCTTGTTTCAAACATGGAAGAGAACAAGGAAGAGAGCCAAGGTAAGTAATAGCAATCCACCACCACCACCCCGCCTCTGAAAGGCCTCCAGGTAGCCCTTGGAGCCTTGCAAACATTAACTATGCCTCTAGAGTGGAGATGCAGCCCATCAACATCGGACGTTATCAAATATGCTTCAGATGTTGCATGATATCCCTTACTTGAAAATAAACACAGCTTTATTTTACCATAAATTAGGAAGAAGCAGCTTAAATTAGCATACCAACCCCCTAGCAATCGACTGGCAGCCTGTTTCCAACAGCAGGGGTAGAAAGATGGAGGCGGAGGACCAGAGCTTGCCAAATCAGGAATGAAGAGGGTGGTAGCAGGGAAATGGCAAAGGTGAGCCATGTGAAGGGCTGAATGGGTAGATTTATAGCAATTTGAGGAGAAAAATAGAGTCAAAACCAGGTACATATATTTGCCTTGTTGCAGCCTAAGGGGAACCCAAAGGACCTCATTTCCTGGTTGGTCATGGTATGTAGGAACACTAGGGTGGCCACTAATGCATTACAATAAAAGGGGACACAGGAGGAGAGTTGCATATGCTGTTTTATATGTATAATGCAAATTTAGGAATAATTACTATAACTTAAATAGAAATGCCATGCATTTCAGCCTAGTGGGGAAGGCTGTGACCCCCCAGGTGGCCTATGTGATTGCTCAGCCCTGCTGCCCAAGTGCTCACTGTTGATGGGCAACTTCAAGGCCCCTGATCTGCTCTTCCTTCTGATGGGTCTTGATCTTTAAATCAGACAGCCCTTCAAATAGAGGGCTGTCCTCCATGAAATAGGACACCTGGCCACCCTTGGAAACTCTAGAGTAATCATCCTGGCTGCCCAGACATGTTGTGGTCTTCAGTCACACCTAAGCCAGTATTCGAGGCAGTAAACAAACAGCATCTGAAGCAGTAAGCCTATATGCAGCAGGGAACATGGGTGGGAGGGTGCTGTTGCAGTCATGCCCTGCTTTGTTGGTCCATGGTCAACAGCTGGTTGGCCACTGTGTGAACAAGGTGCTGGACTAGATGGCCCCTCGGTCTGATCCAGCAGGGCTCTTCTTATGTTCCTAAGCCAGGTTGACATGGGCTAAGTTGAGATGGTTAGATCCTTGGCCATCGATGGCTGGGCAATGATAGGGAGACCAAACAGCTGGCTAAGTCATTATTAGGGTCCTCTGAGCCAAACAAATTGTCAACCTGGCTTAGGTGGGACTGAAGACCCCAACATGGCTTGGCAGCCAGGGGTGATTACTCCAGAGTGGGGCCTATGCTTGCTGTGAGTTTCCTACGGTGGCCAGGTGTCCTATTTTATGGATGACAGCCCTCCATTTGAAGGGCTGTCTAGTTTAAAGAGAGCAAAATTAGAACTGGGAATGGGGAGCTGAAAAACGAGGCCTCTCCTTAGACTTTGATTAATCCAAGAAAAATAACAAAGATGGAGAGAGGCAAGGAACTTGGTGGGGAGGAGACAAAGAAGGGAAACAAATGAAGAGTGGGAGCGTGTGATTATGCTTAACTGGAGCCCTGGACATACCTCAGCACAGTGCCCTAGGGCAGGGTGTGGAACGTCCTTTAGCCCGAGGGCCAAATTCTGCTTCAGGGAAGCTCTAGACGGGGCCTTGTGCAACACGCCATATTGCTACGGGATGCTTATGTCCCACGGACTTCAAAGGGATTTAGAGACACTTCCTTCTCTTTATCTTGTCTTCCCTCAGGCACACCCAATGTCTGTCAAGGGAAATATTTCTAGCATACTTTTACCCATTCTAGAAAGCCATCAAAAACCAATAGGGAAGCACCAGACCTAGAAAGAATGCGAAAACAGGCACATATTCTCGCCGACGCGAATGATGACAAATTTACCGCTGCCCAAAGCATTTCAGAATAAGCTTCTTCTTCAGGGTCAATCTTGTACATCCAGATGCTAGAAAAAAGCTAAGCCCATTTACAGGAATAATTCTCTTTTGCACCATCAGGGAAACTGCATGGGAAGGAACAGCCTTTCTTATATAGCCAAAGGAAAATTCCATTCTTTCGGATGCATTCATTCCCATTCTAGAAAGCAGACTTATTTATTAAAACATTTATATCCCACCCTATATCACAAGGATCACAAGATTGGGGATACTTGGTTCAGCAATACTACAAACGAGAAGGATTTCGGAATTGTTGTAGATCACAAGCTGAGTATGAGCCAACAGTGCGATATGGCTGCAAGAAAGGCAAATGCTATTTTGGGCTGCATTAATAGAAGTATAGCTTCCAAATCACGTGAGGTACTGTTTCCTCTCTATTCGGCCCTGGTTAGGCCTCATCTAGAGTATTGCGTCCAGTTCTGGGCTCCACAATTCAAGAAGGACACAGACAAGCTGGAGCGTGTTCAGAAGAGGGCAACCAGGATGATCAGGGGTCTGGAAACAAAGCCCTATGAAGAGAGGCTGAAAGAACTGAGCATGTTTAGCCTGGAGAAGGGAAGATGGAGGGGAGACATGATAGCACTCTTCAAATACTTAAAAGGTTGTCACACAGAGGAGGGCCAGGATCTCTTCTTGATCCTCCCAGAGTGCAGGAATAACGGGCTCAAGTTAAAGGAAGCCAGATTCCAGCTGGACATCAGGAAAAACTTCCTGACTGTTAGAGCAGTACGACAATGGAATCAGTTACCTAGGGAGGTTGTGGGCTCTCCCACACTAGAGGCATTCAAGAGGCTGCTGGACAACCATCTGTCAGATGCTTTAGGGTGGATTCCTGCATTGAGCAGGGGGGTTGGACTTGATGGCCTTGTAGGCCCCTTCCAACTCTGCTATTCTATGATTCTATGATCTTGGGGTGGCATACAGACTTCCTCCAAAGGCCGTGCTGGGGTTGATGGGAGTTGCGACCCAAGACAACTAGAAAGTGTAATTGGCGATACCTTTTTTCTCCCCAACACTGAGGCCTTCCAGCACCCCATTGCTTTGCCAGATCAATTATTCTCCCATTGCCCCTGTTCCTCTCTTCCCAGGTGTGGCTGCTGCATCATTGCAAAGCAGCTTCCTTGTGGATTTCCCAGTCCTCTCCCTCCAGCCCAAATGAGAGAACAGGAGCTGCTGTTTACTGCCTTCAGCAAATCCCTTCTTTTGGACAAGTGCTGGGAAATGCTACTGGTTACAAAATAGATTGGAAGGCAGCCAGGGACACAGAGTACTAAGTTAAGTGGCAGGCAAGGACAAGGGCTGGGCCAGGGCTGGTGCAATGCTCAAGTGGAAGGGGGCATCAAAGCCATCGGCAGCATCACCCAGACATGTTACGTTCCGGGGTCACCTTGGGCATCACACAAAAGGCTGGTCTTGGAAACTGCTCTGTATTCTAGGGAGCTTCCCCCATCGAGTAAAGGTTATCCTTCACTCCCATCAACTCCAAGCAGCAAGGCCAGGAATGGTGGGAGTTGTAGTACAAAACATATGGAGGGCAGCAGCTTGGCTGTCTTAAAGTATTCCTGGATAGAAGGAGTTGTGTGGGGAGCAGTCTAGTAGCCAGTGGGGCTGCTGTTGTTCTGTTGTCCTAAGACAGCCTGTAGCCCTTCAGATGTCATTGGACTGCAATTCCCATCATTCCTGTCTATTGGCCATGCTAACTGGGCTGTTGGGAGTTGGAGACCAACACCTTCCAGGGGGCCACATGTTGCCCACCCCTCTCCTAAGAGTTAGCATACATACACACATATACCAGGAGAGGCTGGTGGCTCTGATTTCAGTGGGGCTGTGAATCCAGGCTGGGTTTCACTCAGAATAAGCCAGAACTCTAAAGGTGCTATCCAAGGTGCTGAGCCCTAGCCCCCCAAATAGCTTCAGCACCTTAGATATCTCCTTTAGAGTTCTGGCTGGTTCTGATTGAAACCAAGAATAGATTCACAGAGCCACCAGCCTCCACTGACATATGCATGTTTGCCATCCATATACCTCACCTAATGCAAAAGCTTTTCTGACGTGTGAAATTCACCACCTAGATACCTTCTTATCTTGGCTCCATTGGGATTTAAGCAGGCTAATTGCATGCAGGATTACAGCTATACAGTGCAAATATATGCATGTCTTACTCAGGAGTACGTCCCACTGAGTTCAATGGGATTTTCTCCTAGGTAAGTTTGTATAAGATTGTGTATGCCAGCCTTCCCCAACCGGCGGCCCTCGAGATGTTTTGGAGTCAAACCTCTGTAGCCTTAAACGTCTAGCCTAGATCAGCCTCAGGACTTTGCGGAGAGGCAATATACACAAAAATAGCAAAGCAATATTCAGATCTAACAAAATGTGTACTACTAGCTCATTTCCAGCTGAGAGCTTAGCTTTGAACACTAGTAAAAGCTATCATTTGCCCAACCAGAAAAGCTGACTCCTTATCAGTGGAACAGATCCTATTGAAAATCTGAAATAAACCTTTGCAGAGGTTCAAACTTAGCAGGGTGTGTGTGTGTTTTAATTATTTCAGAATTTTGCATGTCAGCATTTATAATGATAATGATTATATAAAGATAATTTTCCACTTTAGCTTTGATTATCTTTTTAAAAGTACATTCTTAAAGCTTGTTGATGAAAAATTAAAGCAGAGAATATTCAGTATTAATTGTGAGTGCGGGGTGGGGTGGGGTGAGCATATCAACCCTCTAAAGTTCTTAGGTGGGCAACTTGGTGCCTGCCAAACGTTTTTCACTACAATACTCATAAGTCCCTGTAGTTGGGAATTATGGTGACCAGACACAAAAGAGGGTAGACACCCCCCCCCACACACACATTAATTACACTTAAAAACAAAACAAAAGCAAAACTGCAATGTTAGTAGCCACTAGGAGGCAGTATGACTCCTCTGAATGTGAAGGGGTGGAGCTAAGTGAAAAGAGAAGTGTGGGCTGAACATGAGAAATGGTGCGGCGGGAGGGCTTGAAGGCCACTGATGCAAGAAGGGAGTTCTGCCAGTAGATGTGGCATAATTGATGCTTGCAGTGGGCATAGAAAAAGTTGTAGGGAGAACAGCAGCAGCAGAGTGGAGTCAGACCCAGTGGAGAATAGCAACCGAGGGAGAGTTACTCAGGGAACTGAGGAGGAGGAGGGGGGTATCTTCTGACACCATCATACTTCCGCTACACATAGTAGTGGCATAATTGCACTTGGTGGTGCAACAGGGTACTAACATTGTGCAGCCAAAGTGAGTGACTTATGGACCCACGCTGCAATTGCTTAATTGATGTAGTTCAGCCTTCCGCACCTGGGTCCTTCCATCAGCCCCAGACAGCACAGCGGTCATAGGAGTTGTAATCCAAAACCTCTGGAGAGATACAGGTTGGAGAAGGCTAATGTACGAGGTGGAACTTCACTTGATATAGTGACGCAGGGAGGGCAAGGTGATGGATATAGCAGCACAGAGAGGGCAAGGTAAGAGAAGCTTTCGTGGCGCAAGGGAGCCAGTATCAGCTATTGTCTTGGAGGCCTAATGTCATTTACCACCTTGGACGCCAGAGGGCATAAGGTAGCAGTTGCAGGTTCAAGCCATAGATAAGCCTCTGAGATTTTAACAGAGAACAGAAGAGGATTAAGTTCTGAAACTGGATCAGTCTTTGATTATATGCAAAGGCTTCCCCTAGACCAGGAGCTGGCAACCTGTAGCCCTCCAGACGTTGTTGGATTACAATTCCCACCATGCCTCATTATTGGCTGCATTGGCTGGGACTGATGGCAGCTGTAGTCCAATAATAGCTAGAGGGCCACAAGTTGTCATCGTTGTCCCCTTCTGGGGGAAGCCTTCTCCTATACACAAGCAAAGATCAAATTTCTCAGAGCTTGGGGAAGTGGTGGTGGGGCTTAATGAATCCTACATCACCTGCCTTTGCCCAGTTTTAGCCAAATCGCACCCCATAGCCTTTTAACCCCCATAGCTAAGATGGTGGTACAAAAGTTAAGGAGGATCCCCTTCTGCCCTTCTTGTAATCTGACCACTAGTCGGGATATGGAGGGATAGTGTAGACTTCCTTCATCCACAGCCCCTAAAACAAGGCTGGACACCCCTTTATCAAACTCGGTTAAATGGACTTGCCCATATCAATCAGCCAAGTTTATTTCTTTAAAAACCATTGGTCATCATAAGAGTTGACCTAATGATGACAAGGGTTATGTTAAGCTGAGTTTACTGAAGTTGTTCTCATGGGCCATTCTGACCCCATACGTGCAGTATCTGTGAGAGCTTTTACAGGTGAGGCAGAAGCAGATGGAGAGAAGGTGCAAGTGAGTTGCTCAACCTCTGTTCACATGCCTTGGGCAACTGTAGCATCTAGCCCAGAGGGAGATACATGAGTTGTATGTACCCATAATGGGAGCAGGTGGGTTCCCCTTTGGGGAAGGCATAGAAGTTCCCTTTTTGCACAAGAGGTGGAAGGAACAGTAACCATTATTCACTGACTCACCCTTCCTCTCTCTCCCATTAGCTTCCATGTCAGCTGCAAAGAAGTTTGCAGAGCTGGCCGTCTGGCAATATGGGAAGTGTTCCCTTTGCAAATGCCCCTAGAAGCTAGCTTGTTGATCACCAAGCCTGGGCATCTCATCCGAAGCATCGTTAGCCCACGAGTGTTGCTGCAAGTTCTAGCCCCTTGTGTGCCTTGCCCCTACCCCACATACTGTACCCTGGGATTGCATGCAAGGAGAGGTGGTCGCCATTTCCTTGCCTCAGACAAGACTTGGACCTCTGTTTCATGCTGGTTGCCACCCAGAGGAACAGCATGGTTGCCTTGCCTTTCCCTGTGCTCCCTTTCCCCTGAGCTGTCTTTCATACGCATCAGTGGCTTCTAGCACCAGGACTGAGCACATGGGGGAAGCACAGAAATAGCTCCTCTCTAGGGTCTGCAGTGCATTTGGCAGCTGCTTCTCTCTAGTCTGCAAGCACATGCAGGAAAACAGCACTACAGCAGGCTTTTATTAAGCCAGCCTGGGCCGGTTTCTCCTGGTCCCCCACAACCACCTGGCTTTCCTTCTGGTCAGGCCCAGCCCTAGACGCAGTGAGGTAATTGCCTCAGGTGACAGATACTGGGGGGCAGTCATGCCATCTCCAGAGGGCCTTACCTGTTCCTCTCTGCTGGAGGATGGAGGTGAGTATGACACACAGCCTGCCCTGAACCCCTAAATGAGTCTGCTGTCTGGAGTGTGGTGGAGATTGCTGCCCCATCGCCAGTGTCAAACTAAGGCCATTTCTGCACCTGCCTTTTCCCCCAGGATCGTCCCTGGATCATCTCTGTGCATCCAAATGACACACAGGGGATCCCAGGAGCAGGCAGGGATGATCCCTCCATTTTCCTGGGATAATATTTAGGTGTAGAAAGGGCCTAATCTGCCAATCAAGCTGGCTTCTGTATATGGAACAGGGTGGGTTGCCAAATTGTCCTTTGCCCCAGGAAGCAAAACGTTCAAAGTTGCTGATCAAAGTTGGGCAACTTGGGGCCTTCCAGATAATTTAATTTTGGCTTACAACTTCTACAATCCCTCACCATTGGCTATGCTGGCTAGTGCTGATGGGAGGTGTAGGCCTCTTCTCCCCTCATTTCCATTGCCCTGCCTTTCCACTGGAGGATGAAGCACTCTGGGCAAGGACAAAATGTCAGTGTTCTGTTCTGTACAGTATGGAGGGCCCTACTAGGGCTACAGAAATGCTTAGCAGCAGCAGGGTTGATCTGAACCATATCCACTGGCACATCTCTTTTGGTGTCAACCATGAGCTTCTCTGTTAGCTCCTCTGCCCCCATCTGCCATTGAAGAGCAAAATACAATAAAATAAAGGAATATGTACACGACAAACTATGTTGTATCCAAAAAATGCACAGAAATGAGACTAGCAAAGAGCAAGTCACCAGTGACATGCAGCAAAATATTGTGCGAATGAGGTGGTAGAGTCCTGAAGCAGTGGAGTAGACTGTACCACTTCAGGGTGCAGGAAGTAGATCACAGTTTTGAATGCTCCTGTACATTAAAAGAACAACAAAACACCCTGAAAGTAGAAAGCCAGTCCACCAGGAAGTGGTCTGGGCTAAAAACATATGCTCTGCTACAGTCCCCTCCAGCTTAAGGTGGTCCCACTGAACATCTGAGTAAACATTGATAGGATTAGGTGCATGTCCATTAGAGGAACATCAACAGAATGCACAAATAAGTTATAAGAATGCACAAATAGTATGTGCTGGGCAACCTGACAAAATCCAGTTTACTCCTTTTCATGCAGTGAAGAATAACAGGGTTTCTCTACTGCACCTGAGGCACAATCCATAGTCAGATACAATTCCCTTTACATCTGTCAATCAAGATGGGATAAGTACAGGATCTGATAACTTGTTCATAAATGATCCGGAATTAGGAGTGAGCAGTGAACTGGCCAAGTTTGCCAATGGCACCAAATTATTTAGGGTGGATAAAACAAAAAGGGATTGTAAGGAGCTCCAAAATATCTCTTCAAATTGGGAAAGCGGGCATCCAAATGGCAAATGGTTCAGTGTAAGCAAGTATAAAATGATGCACATTAGGGCAAAAAAATCCCAACTTCAAGTATAACCTGATGGGATCTGAGCTAGTGGTGATCAACCAAGAACAAGATCTTGGGGTTGTGGGGATAGCTTGATGAAATATGTTTACTCAGTGTGCAGCTGTTACAAAAAAGCCTAACACCATGTTAGTCATAATTAGAAAAGGAACTGAGAATAAAACTGCCCATATCACACTGCCCTTATAGAAATCTTTGGTGCAACCATACTTGGAATACTGTGTCACCGCACCTAAAAAAAGATATTGTAGAGCTGGAAGAAGTGCAGAAAGGGACAACTAAAATGATCAAGGGGCTGAAGCATCTCCCCTATGAGGGAAGGTTACAACAGCTGGGATTGTTTAGCTTTGAAAAAAGGAGGTTAAGGTGAGACATGATAGAGGTGTCTACATGATGTGGAGAATGTGGATAGGGAGAGATTCCCCCCCCCCCACTCAAAATACTAGAACTTGGGATCATCCCATGAAGCTGATTGGTGGGAGATTCAGGACAGATAAAAGAAAGTACTTCTTCACACAATGCATAGCTATGGAATTTGCCACCTCAAGATGTAATGATGGCCACTAATTTGGATGGCTTTAAAAGGGGTTTAGATAAATTCCTGGAGACAGCAATCAATGGCTACTAGTCCTGATGGCTATGTGCTACCTCCAGTATCAGAGGCAGTAAGCCTATAAAAACCAGTTGCTGAGGAACATGGGCGGGAGAGTGCTCTTGCACCCATGTCCTGCTTGTGGGTTCCTGGTCAACAGCTGGTTGGCTACTGTATGAACAGAATGCTGGACTAGATGAACCTTTGGTCTGATCCAGCATGGCTCTTCTTACGTTATTAATAGTTCCAGACAAGGCTTAAATTCAACAGCATTCTATTGATGTCTTTCAGTCCCAATCCAGACACGTTGTTGTTGTTGTTGTTGTTACCGTATTTCTTCGATTGTAAGACACCATCGATTGTAAGACGCACACTAATTTCAGTACCACCAACAGAAAAAAAGCTTTGATTCTAAGAATAATAATTGCACCCACGATTCTAAGATGCACCCCGTTTTTAGAGATGTTTATATGGGGGGGGGAGTGTGTCTTACAATCGAAGAAATACGGTGGTATTATTATTATTATTATTATTATTATTTATTTATTTATTTATTTGTATCTTGCCTTTTGCCCAATACTGGACCTCAAGGTGGCCTTACAAAATTTAAAACATATACATTTTAAAACCTAGGAAAAGAAATGTACATTTTTTTTAAAAAAAATTTACAATATTAAAACATGAAATTTAAAATACATGACAATTTTACAAGTCCTTAACATAGACTTGACCCCCACCCCCAGGTAATCTTCCCATAGGGTTTGGCACCTTTTCTTCTTGACAGCATTTCATGTGCTTTTAATAGCTAAAACAAAGAACAAAGTATCTTATGGCACCTTAAAGACAGGTTAATTCTGACGTAAGCTTTCTTGGACACTGACCACTTCAACAGATGCATGATGTATTAACTTCAAATTAGCAGATCTATATACCCAGGCAGGTGTGTGTGTGTGTGTGTGTGTGTGTATAGATGTAAACTGTCTTGTCAGAGAGAATTGAAATTCAGGAACATGCAGTCAGTGATGATAACCTTAACAGCTGCTATTCACAAAGGTGATAACACAGATATTACTGTAACAGAGATATCACTGCAATGTCGCAACGTTTTGTGACTGGCAACTGTTAGTACACTGCCTGTTGGTTTTTTGCATTTCGGTTCCCACTGACAACACAGTTTACATTCACACCCTGCTCCAGAATGGGTATTTAAATCCGCCAAATGCAGTTGACACTTCATGTATCTGATGAAGTGGGCAGTGTCCACAAAAGCTTATGCCAAAATAAATCTGTTAGTCTTTAAGGTGCTACAAGATTCTTGGTTGTTTTGCTGCAACAGTCTAACATGGCTACTCCTCTGGAAATCATTATAGTAGTATGAAATTCAATAGATGCAATTCTTCCTGTCATCGTGAAGCAGCAGTTGTTGAATGCAGCTGTTAAAAGGCGCAGGAGAGCCTGTGAGGAGATGATGTGGCAGCTTTCTCCCTTATGAAGTAAGCTGTAGTCCAAAAAAGCCAATGCCAGAATAAGTCTGTTATTACTTAAGATGCTTTTGTGTGAGCGTCTGATGTATGCAGTCGATTGACATAAATTCAGTTAGCATGACAATTGACAAATATGCTTACTCAACATACAAGCACAAATGGGGAATTCCACAGCAACAAACCAGGATTTCCCACTAAATAAACCAGGAGTGGATGGCCTGTAGCTCTCCAGATGTTGGACTACAACTCCCGTCATTCCTGACCATTGGCCATAGAGTTCAAGAGCATCTGATGGGCTACAGATCCCCCTACCCTAGAGTAAAAACTCACTAGGAAGCTGCAGAAATTCTAGTTTCCTAGCAAGAGTGTTTCTATGATGATACATATATTTTCAAATACCTGTTCATCATAAAGACTCTTTATATTTTACTTTTAAAAATTTACCTGGAATTTGTACTGTGTGAAAAGACCCTAGGGTTGTTGTGTTATTACAGAAAAGAAGGATGAGAATGTACAAAACTAAGCTATTCCTCAGAAATTTATTCATTTTGTGCTTATTTATTGATTTTTGATCTTTCTACCAAAAATGGCACTTTATAGAGCCATTTTTAAAATTGATTTACTGAAATACAATGAAAACGTAACAGTTGCTGAATAAAATAAATAAGAATAAAAGACTAAAGAACAGCATGCAACCCAAGAGTGTCACTTACAGGCCAAAGACTCCTTGGATAAAGCAGGCTTTGCCTGCCAGTGAAAGGACAACAGAGAGGGAGCAAACCTAGCCTCCCTTGGGAGGAGTTCCACAGCCTGGGAGCAGCCACTGAAAAGGCCCTCTCTTGGGTCATCACCAAATACACCTCTGAAGGCAGTGGTCTCAAAAGAAGAGCCTCTCAGAAATCCTTAAGAACTGGGCAGGCTCGTAGGAGAGAAGGCAGTAGGCTTTATATAGGTCATAACTAGCACTTTGAATTCTGCCTGTAAACAGAAGCTCCTGTAACCAACAACCACTTAACAGTCTGGCTACAGCATTCTGGATGGAACAGCTGAAGTTTCTGAACAGTTTTCAAAGGCAGTCCCACATAGAGCATATTACAGTAGTCCAAACAGGATGTAACTAACACCTGCGTGACCGACCATGGCCAGATCAAACACCTTTAGGAATGGGCGCAGTTGGTGCACCAGCCTCAGCTATGCATACACACACACTCCTGGACAATGCCAAGACCTGGGCAAGTCTAAGAGTTCACCCAAACTGCGAGTTTGAGTCTTCAGGGGGAATGTAACCCTATCAAGCACACAGTGAATCCCTATTCCCTGATCTGCCTTTTGACTGATGAAAAGCAATTCTTGTCTGGACTAAACTACATTTAGCTTTCCCTCATCCAGTCCATTATGGACATCAGAACAACTTTGGTGGATTTAGATGGAAAGAAAAGTTAAAACTGGGTGTCATCAGCATACTGGTGGCATTAAACCCCAGAACTCTGGAAAATCTCTTCCAGTAGTTTCATGTCTATGTTATATAACATGGGGGATAAGATGAAACCCTGATGGACACCACTGGCTGATGGCCACAGCATCAAACAGGAATCCTCCAGCACCACCTTCTGAGATTCAAGAAGGGCTGGAGCCACCATATAACAGTGCCTCTCGGTCTCATCTCAGACAGACACCTCAGAAGGTTACCATGACCAATGGTGTAGAAAGCCACCTAAAGGTCCAGCAGAACTAACAGAGACACTCTTCCCCCTGTCGAGTGCCCAGCATATATTGACCACTAAGGAGAACAAAGCAGTCTCTAAGGAGAACAAAGCATATGTGTTATCTTTGTGTGCAGTCTTTTACTTGTGTGTTTAAACACTGCCACTGCTTCATGTCCTTGATTCAAATCTTTGTGTTTAATCTTGTATTTGGAGTTTAAGTCATTAGGAACCTTTGCACATATGCTTAGTAGTAAATCCCATGGATAAACAAGATTGCAGCCTGCATATTAGAAAAACACCTGTAACAGGGACCAAAACTCCAGAAGAGGAGAAAATGGGCTCTGGATTACTTGGCACTGAAAACAGCTGTTGGTACACTCATGAAGAGTGGGTGGGATTCTGATGCTTCTAGAAAAAGGAGAAAAGTAAGGCACTTTTCTAGCTAGTGTCCTGGACTTTAGACATGTGAATCTGCGAAGGATCGGGAGACGCTTCCTATATTTTTAGATATGGCACTGCCATGCTGGCTTGGGATGTTGGGAAATTGTAGTTCAATACCTCTACAGGGCACCAGATTGGGGATTTTATTTTATTTATTTATTTTATTTATTTATTTCATTTCTGTACCACCCCATAGCCGAAGCTTTCTGGGTGGTTCACAAAAATCAAAACCTCAAAGTACAGTGTTAAAACACTATAAAATATAAAATCTTAAAACTACAATATAAAAGTACAAGTAGAATAAAACCTAGCAGCAATGCAGACATTTAAAATACACATTTAAAACAGCAGAGCTAAAACACTAGAATGCTAAAATGCTAGGCAAATGAAAAGGTCTTCACCTGGTGCTGAAAAGAGTCTAATGTAGGTCTCTAGGGAGCTCATTCCACAGCTGAGGTGCCACAGCAGAAAAGACCCTCTTCCTGATAGCTACTTTAGGCTAGCATCCCATCCAAATAGCAGAACTAGACATCAGAGTGAAGAATTGTAGCCTAGCTTCCTCCCTGACATGTTCATTGTCTATTTTTAGATGTGTGTGTGGAGGAGGAGCATTCCACCACATGAATGAAGGCTGATCTGGTACAATTCCCACACAAGTTTACCACTTCATCTGCTGTTTGTGAAAAGAACTGGCTTTCCTTTGTTCAGTGTTATCTGAGGCGATTGACTGTGAATTGAGTAATATATCTGTAATTACTATAAACTGTTTCTTGAATCAGGACTATGTCTTGGTCATCTGGTGACACCATGACTCCCTCCTCATCCAAGGCTCCCATACAGCACAAATTCCTTTGTTCTCTTTCTTGCTAAATTTATCACAAGATCTGAGCTGTTCCATCTTGTCTTTCTCGGCCATCAAAGCATGCTTACATTTTTTTAAAAAACTTGTCATCTAGTTTGTATCAGTCCAAGACTTTGTACATTTTAGAAATGCATTTGCCTAAAGTGCTTAACTACCATCTTTCTGATCCATTGCAAAAGAAATTGGAGATTTGTACAGGACGCCCCCACCCGCCTCCACATTAATCACTGATTCCTATGTTGGCCTAGAGGATAGCTGGTAAAAGTAGGAAAAAAACATATCCTTTATTGGACCAGCTTAAGTGTGCAAACTCTTGATTTTCACAGAACTCTTTATCAGATGGGTTTTTGAACTATCAGATGAACAGTTCTTCATCTCAAAGATATTATACTTCCACATCAAACTGTTCATCTCAAAGATATACATAGTCCCACATCAAATTAAGTTAGTCCTACGACAGGTAAAATGGTATCTTCTTTGTACTTCATTTTCTCATGATACATGCTTTTATGCATTAATTCCTAGATGCTATGATTTTGGAAGTTTCCCTGAATTTGCAGGTGACAGGCAAGTTATTGACCCAGTTTGTATGATATGCTGGGCTTATCGGTGTGTGTGTTAACTTATGTTGAGCTGTGCTGGGTAACATTTTGAATATGCAACCCCTACTTGGGTTGCTGTATTAGCAACCTTCCCATAATCCTGGGTTAATTGTACGGTTATGCGGCACGTGGGCTGCAGTTCATTGTGGGTTAAACAACCCCAGATGAGCCTGGCATGTCATGCGAACTGGCTTATGTGAAATGGGAATCTCTTTCCTTCTTACCATGATCTTCAGTTAATAAAGTAAAGAAAATGTGTGGTCTCCCTGACATGTATAGAGTCATCACTCCATGACCTGAATCGATGAACCTCAGACTTAATATATATATATATATATATATATATATATATATTCTCAAAGATCAGGCATGAGCACATGCTAACAAAGCCAACAGAGCCAGTGTGGTGTAGTGGCTAAGGTTTTGGACTGGGAATCGGGAGATCCGGGTTCTAGTCCCCACTTGACCATAGAAACCCACTAGGTGATTTTGGGCCAGTCGCAAACTCTCAGCCCAACCTACCTCACAGGGTTGTTGTTGTGAGGATAAAATGGAGAGGAGGATGAGGATGTATGCCACCTTTGGTTCATTGGAGGAAAAAAAGGTGGGATATAAATGCAATAATAAATAAATAAAAATAGTCTTGGGGTCTGCAGTTGCACTGACAGGAGTGTGAACACTGCAGACTAGAACCTGGGTTAAAACCACTGAAAAATGGAAGCCTGGGATAAAACACATTAGCCAGGCTGAAACTTGCTGTAAAAATTATACTCACCCTAGGGAGGTCAGCAAATACCACTTATGTGGAAAAGCCAAACGCTGTACAGGTATCCACCCCAGCCACTGCAGGGTGGGTGGGGACAGATCTGGATATAGTGATGGCACAGCTAATGGTGGACAATCTTGTCTGGAGATCAGCGGGGGAGTTTAACTCTGTTGGTCTTGCTTGATCTTTCAGTACTGGGATTTGTCCTATAGAGTCCTGCAAAGGTCTATATTGGGATGCACAACCTTTTCAACCCTGAGGGCTGCATCAATGGAGTGGATGTGGATGTCCATGCAGACACACTTTTACTCACTCTCTCTCACACACACTCCTTTGGGATCACTGAGGGAGAGAGAATGCTAAATCATGCGCACGCACATACACAGAACCTTCAGACAGCTTTGAGGTTGCTGGGTAGAGAACACACCCAGCAGCAATCACAATTGCTGCTTTACCTCTGCCGTTAGCAGCAATCCTGGCAGTGCTCTCAGCACATTCTTTTCTTGGGGTGTGTGTGTGCAAAACAGGACTAGTGGGGGGCACAAGTTGTGCACCACAGGTCTGTATGATTTAAATGGAGTCCATCAGTCTGGAGTGGACTTGAAATGCCCTCAATATGCTAGTCACACCCAATTCTTTCTTTTTTAGCCAATCCAGGTGCAGCAGGGGTGCCTCTGAATACCCGTATAGTGGCAGGCTTGGGTCAGATGCAGGCCAAGTTAGGGTGACTATATGGAAAGAAGGACAGGGCTCCTGTATCTTTAACAGGTGTATAAAAGGGAAATTAGAGCAGGTGTCCTTTGTATGCATGCAGCACCTGGTGAAACTCCCTCTTCATCCCAACAGTTAAAGCTGCAGGAGCCCTGCTCTCTTTTGTATCTGGTCACTCTACAAAAGAGGGCAGGGCTCCTGCAGCTTTAACTGTTGTGATGAAGAGGAAATTTTACCACATGCTGCATGCATATGAACAACACCTGCTGAAATTCCCTTTTCTATGTAACTGTTAAAGATACAAGATTCCTGTCCTCCTTTCCATATGGTCACCCTAGGCCAAGTGAACTAAAATGTGTGTACACACATACACATACACATACACATACACATACACATACACACACACACACACACACACACTGCTGTTGGGCAGTTCCTGTTACCTAGAGGAGGCAAGACTGTACCCTCAGTCACAGTCTGGGCATATGTCTGGACTCTGTGGCCACTACCATTATTCATGGCTGGACAGTGTTGATGTGGGCCTGTCCTTGAACACAGTTTGGAGGATTCCGCTAGTGCAGACTGCAGCTACCTGTCTAATAACAGGGGTAGACCAGGGGTCCCCAGCCTTTTGGGACCTGTGGCACATTGGGAATTTTGGGGAAGTGGTGTGGGCGGCACCACAAAATGGCTGCTGTGGGAGGCTTGGCCAGTCACAAAATGGCAAAAAGGTAAACGTTGGAATAAAAATGGATAATCATGTATTTGCATGAGATGCCCCTACTCCAACCAAGATTAGATAGACAGAGAGGTCATATTAGACCTATTTCAACCAATTTGCATTGTCTGCTTCTTGGCTCAGTTCAAGGTGCTGGTTAACCTTTAAACTGCAACATCGTCTGGGCCCTGTTTACTAAGTCTTTTGCTTCACTTTCTAAGACAGCCTTCCTCAACCTGGTGCCCTCTAGATGCATTGGACCTCAACTCCCAACATCCATGCTAGCTGGTGGATGCTGGGAGTTGTAGTCCAAAATATCTGAAGAGCACCAGGCTGGGGAAGGCTGGCCTAAGGTACAGAGCCATCAACCCAAAACAACAGGGGAGGAATGAGGAAAGAGATATAGAGCTATTTAGCCCACAAGAAGCTGCGGTGCATGAGGCCACCATTTTGAATATGCAACCCCTGATCAGGGCAATTGGGGGTTGTAGCATGTTGTGTGAACCTGACCATCATGGATTATCCAAGGGTTAAACAACCCTTGCATAACGCTACTAATTGAGGGCTGTGTAGTGTTGTTTAACCCTTGAATTACCCATGATAGTTGTGTTTGCACAACATGCTGCAACCCTCGACCATGGCTTGAATGTTCAAAATAGTGACTGCAAGCATCTAGTATGTACCATGGCTCATTATGGATTCAGTGACCCATGATGAGCCCACCATGCCATGCAAATTGAGTTAGTGATAGCTAATCTCTAATAGGGGCATCCTAGGGTGGAAATCACATCCCTGAGAGAAGCTCTGCTGGTTCCTAATCCCAGCTATGCAGGAACAAGCTATAGAGAGTCTCCAGCAACTTAAAGCCTAACTTTTTTTTTTCTGGCTTAAACTTCCGTGGACCCTGTCTACTCTGATGGACAGTGTCCATGAAAACTCACGCCAGAATAAAACTGTTGTTTTTGCTGCAACAGACTAACACAGCTACCCCTCTGGAAACTGTTGTCAGAAGGAATTGAAATGCCAAGAAGTACAAACAATGATGATTACCTGAATAGTTGCCCATCACAAAACCTTGTTCGGTGACAATAAAGGTATCATTGCAACTTGTTGGGCAACATGTGATTTAAAAAAACCCTTTGTCCTTGTCAAGTCATAGGAAATAAAGAGTTCGATCTCTTTATGAATGGTATTTTATCAAGAAAATCAATTTCGAGTTGATTTTTTAAAAAACAACAACACGCTTTTCTTCAAGAATGACCGTAATTCTTGAACAAACTGTTATTCAGTAGCAAGGCCCTCTGCCCATGCTTATGACGTTATTTTTAAAGCGGGGTATGCCTTTGCCTTAAAAAGAGGTGACTGAAATTACGCTTTGGATGAGCAGGAACCGGAGAAGGCAGCCGTCTTCCCGCCCCCTTTTGTTGGCTGGGAAGCCCCCATGGAGACGGTCTCCCTCTCGAGCCTAGGAATCCAAGCAGCTAAGCCACCCCCACCGCAAGGCCGTCTCACCCCACATACCCGGTCGAAAGGGAGGCGGCTTCCTTCTGCACCTGGGGGTCCATGCCTCGCGGCGATTGGCTGAGGAAAGAGGGAGCCTCGGCCTGGGATTGGCTGCTCAGAGAGAGGCCGGGGCGGGGCCGGCGGGGCTCGCTTCGTGCTGCAGCCAGTGCGGAGAGGGGAGCTTGCTGAGCGCCGGCTGAACCCGGGTTTGCTTTCGTGTGGCGGCGCGCTTCACTGCGGTTCCTTGAGGTTTCTCCGCAAGCTCAGCCTCAGAGCGCCGGCGCGGCTGCTGCGTCCCGCCCCAGCCCATGGCCGGAGCGCGGGGCGCGTCTGGGCAGGAGCTGTAGGGAGAGCGCGGCGGGGAAAGCCCCGTCTCGAAGCAGCAGGAGCCGCTGTCGCAGCCGCCAGGATGGGTACAGTGTTGTCGCTGTCGCCCAGCGCGCCTGGGAAGGGCGGCGGGGTCCTGACCGAGAAGGCGGCCCCCGGCCGGGCGCACGGCAAAGGCGAGAGCCGCTTGAAGCGGCCCGGCGTGCTGATCTCTGCCCTCACCTGGAAGCGCCTGGTGGCCGCCTCGGCGAAGAAGAAGAAGAACGCCAAGAAGGTGACGCCCAAGCCGGGCTCCGGAGGCGGCGCGCCCGACCCGCTGGTGCAGCAGCGCAACCGCGAGAACGTGCGCAAGTCCCAGCCCGACGGAGCCAAGCAGGGGCCCTTGGCCGTGCCGGTGCCCACCGTCCCCGGCTCGGCCCCAGAGGGCGGGAAGCCGCCGCCGCCGCCGCCCCCTCCGCTGCCCAGCGCCCGCGCCAACGCCAACGCCGGCTCGCCGCGCCGGGTGATCGTGCAGGCGTCCACGGGCGAGCTGCTTCGCTGCTTGGGGGACTTCGTGTGCCGCCGCTGCTACCGGCTCAAGGACCTGAGCCCGGGCGAGCTGATCGGCTGGTTCCGCAGCGTGGACCGTTCGCTCCTGCTCCAGGGCTGGCAGGACCAGGGCTTCATCACGCCGGCCAACCTCGTCTTTGTGTACCTGCTGTGCCGCGAGGCGCTGCAGGGCGACCAGATCGGCAGCCCGGCGGAGCTGCAGGCCTCCTTCCTCACCTGCCTCTACCTGGCCTACTCCTACATGGGCAATGAAATCTCGTACCCGCTCAAGCCCTTTCTGGTGGAGGGCGACAAGGAGCGCTTTTGGGACCGCTGCCTCGCCATCATCCAGGGCCTGAGTGCTAAGATGTTGCAGATCAACTCCGACCCACACTTCTTCACGCAGGTCTTCCAGGACCTCAAGAACGAAGGCGAGGGGGCCTCCACAAAGGACTCCTCCAACGCCAACAAACACTGGACTATAAGCCTGGACCGCTAGGCAATCCCCCGAGGGGGCCCCAACCTCCTCCCTCGACCTTTCCAGATGCATCTCCTCTCTTTCCCTCTCCCCACACCACCCCCACCCCCCACAAGAAAAAGAAAGAAAGAAAGGAAGGAAGGGTTTTCTCCAGGTTTCCTCCTGGAGGAATAAGACTCTAGGGGTTAGGATTGGGGAGCTCCCAGGGACAGCTCCTCTAGTCACCCCATCATACAGGCAGTATCTATGGAGCTGCCCCCCACCCCGAAGAAGCCATTCATGTGGGTGGAGGGATTTGCTACATTCCACTCTTTCCACGCTCCATTTTGTGGGCCACACCCAAAGTTGCATCACCCCCTTCTGGCAACTGCAGCATCTGAATAGTTTGAGAATGGGGTTGTGGGGTGTTGGGGGGTGTGTGCCTGGCCCCTGATCTACTGTATCTTCTAGCTGTGATCAGAACTGGCTCTTCCCCTTCTTTGTTACCTGATTTCTCCCAGCAAGGTGCCACAGGCTGTGAATACACTTCAGGCCCTATCTGTGCATCCTAGGAGGGGAGGGGCTGTTTTTCTTTCTTTCTTCCGAACGGGGAGAATTCCTAGGCTATACTTATCGGTCAACCGGAGGCGTTATTTATTGGCAAGGCTCTGTCTTGTGCAGGAGAAAACCGTGGCTGTGTGACCTTGCCTGTGAAAGCCCTGCCGGTGTATGTCCCACGGTTTGGGTCTCTTTGCTGCTACTGTGAATCACAGTACAGCCAGGGCATTTCTTTTGACTTGTATTCCCCCCCTTCCTTTTCTGATGAAGCAATTCCTGCATGTATTTGTCCTTCCTACTGTTGGTGGCTCTGCCATAGTGGTTGTTCTACAAAAGTGGATGATGGTCATATCCAGCTATCCATCACTGCAAGTCAAATGCCTTTCATAATTTCCTTTTCATCTAGGCACTGGGGGGTTGGGGAAGAGGGGTGTGTGTGTGTGTGTCCAACACTGAAATGAAGTGCTGGGGATGCTGTGCTGCTATCCTACAATTATTTGACCTATTCTCTCCCTTGCCCCCCCCCCCCCAAATATCCCCCCATCGGAAACAGAGGCTGGGAGCTGTCCATGGTGCTAGCCTCTTCGACCTACATACATTTGCACATTCTTGAAGCTGAAAACAAGCCGTCTCATGGTGTTTGAATGTAACAGAACAATGTCTGACTTATGGGATGTCTGTGCCAATGTTGCTCAAATGTACAATAACATATTGTTTTATATTGTATATTTAAAAGAGATAAAATTACTGACTCAAAGCGGAACTCTGGAATCACTTGATCATTCGGAGCTGCAGCTCTATGGGGAGAGGAGTACAGAATGCGCTTGGGACTGGAGAAGCGCAGAGGAGGGGAAGAAGGGTTAGCAATTAATGTGGGGGGGTTATGGTTGGCGTGGCTGATGCATTAGTCCTTGGCTGGTGATTTCCTAAATGGCTGTGTTGGCAGGAGATCCCAGACTTGCTAATGGGATTTGAAATCGAACTGCGGTCCATCTTATTCCAGAGCCCTTTTAGATGAGGACACACTCTGTGTTCTGGCACTAAAAAATCTCAGTCAATAACTTCTCTGGACTAAAAAAAAAAAGAACAGAAAAAGAAAAATGCCTATTGTACAATTAAAATGTCTGCAAATGTACAGAAAGATAAAGCAACAGATTGATTGTCATCTGGTTTGTTGTTTCTATGTGTATGCAAAATTTGCAAAGGAAATCCTCTGTGATTGAGATCCTTTAAATAGACAATATCAAAGTGGGAGTTGATTAGAATTTCTTGACTTCTTTCTTTTTGAGAACAATCCTGAATGTCTCTTGCTGACCAGATACATGACAAACAGGTCCACCAAAGAGCAGCTAACAAAAACGGTGCATATGTTTACGAACACATTGTTGTCTTATTGTGCTCTCCTTCCAGACAGGAAGCCTGCTTGCAGACTGACATCCTTAATGCCCAGTCCTCTGAAGAATGCTGATGGGCAACCGGCAACAGTCTCTCCTGTGCCTTGTAATCCTTTAATTGCATTATGTTAGCATGGCATACTTAGGTTTCTGAATGCAATTTTGCTTATTCCGTCTCTTCGCCAGCACTGTATAACATGTTTTCTTTACCATTTTCATCTTTTTGCATCTCCATCATAAAGTGCCATGATAACTCTATATAAAAATCTTATTACAGTTTCTCAGTCTTAATGCTGATTTGAAAGAAAGAGAAAAGCTGGATAAAACAGTGGCCTGAACTGTCCAAGGTGCTGAATTTTGTTGAGTACTCACAAATTCTGCTCACAATTTTTTTTCTATTTGATTTTTAAGGTCTGGATAGAGTGCTTTAATTGGTAGGTGTTTTTCTCACATGATCTAACAGCACTAACTCAATTATCTTAACACTCTGCCAGATATCTAAACACATGAGCAGAAACTTTGAAAGAGGAAATATCTAGTTACATGGCATTATGATGATATGGAAGGTGTTCCTTGCCCAAATGGTTAGGACACATGACTCTGCTATAAGACCATTGCAGCTGGTAGTAGCAACTACCACAACATTCCCAGGTGTAATTTGGCCTATATTTTAACCACACCAATCAAAAGGGTGAGTAATTCATAGACTGATTTTGAGTTAGAAATAGAGCCATTTAGAGAGATTTGGTGACTCTAGATGTAACAAGGAAGACTGTATTTGAGTAATGGGAGTTCTGCCTTGGCTGGTCATGTTGCCTCCCTCCTTTTGTTTTCAAAAAGTTCTTGATCCCAGGATCACATGGTGAATCTAGATGAGCTCAGCCAATCCTTTTTCTAGAATGTGGATTGTGTGTGAGATATGAATTCACAATGGACTGCAGTGTGGCCTGTTGATATGACGGAAGAAATGAATCTTCAGAAGTGTGGAATATTTCTCCCTCTCTAAGAGGTGCTTTCCAGTCCTGATTGATAAAAGATTTGAAGTTGGGGTGTGTGTTTTTTTTACTTCCTGGCACAAGAGAATTCAAAGATGAGGCCACGCATGTGCCAGAAGCATCTTCTAACTGACCACAGTCACTGTTACTGTTGCAGACCAAAAGATCTTAAACATTTGAATAGTATAATAACAAAAGTTTAATGATCATGCACTTCATAATTAACAGTAATTATCTAAATGCTATTACTCTGTCTCTGTGGTGCTTCATGTTTCAATACACTTGCTCTCTACTGGTAGGATTGCAAGGTATGCCTGTTTAATATATTCTGCTTCATCTGGAAAGGTCAAGGTAAAGGAGTTGGGTCCAGAGCAAAGCTGAGAATGTCAGAGTTCAGACACATGCATTAACAAATTGAAAACTGCACCTATAGTTTGATTCATCTTACTAGTACTTATGTTTGGTCTTGCTTATGCTAGCAATTGGCTTTTGTATTCCTCTCAATTTGAAAGCGCATATGTGGTACTACCAAAGGCTGAACCCTTGTCATTAGTCCCAAAGTTTCAATGCAAACTATTTTTTCCTGTCTCAAACACAGCTGCATTTCTGAAGCTTGAACCTTTATTTTGACAGTTAAAAATATAATGGCTTCTGGATCATGGAGAGGGGTGACTTGAAAATGTTCTGCCTTTTTATCTTAACCTTTGATAAGCATAATGTGAAAAGGTCTCCCTTAGCCTCACATGTCTAGACAGCTTTAAACCAGTCAAGAAGCACAGAGCAAATGTCAACCAGTTAGATATTAGTTGATGAACTATGTATGCATTAACTGGTTTAGATCTGTAAATGAGTAAGAAGACAAAAACATTTTGTTTTTGATGATGTGTCTCGATCAGCATGGGTAGTTTGTGGCTCTTCAGATGTTTTGGCCTACAACTCCCATCATCCCTCAACTTTGGCTATGCTGGCTAGGGCTGATGGGAATTGTAAGGCAAAACATTTGGAGGGCTGCAAATTGCCCATCCCTGCTCTAGACATACCTCCTCCTGCATAACCAAAAGCAGGGGGTGCTTCTTCTAAAATGGCACCTAGTGCCATGGCTTAGTTTTCTCCTTAAAGTATGCTTCCTGTTCGATCATTCGGCAGGTTTGACATAAATTGATCTGAGGTTGCTTAAAGTTGCAATCCTATACAGCAGGTGTGGGCAACACACTGTCTGTGGGTTGCATGAGTCCCCATTCCAGCCTGTTTTTCAGCAATCCTCCCACTCTCAAGTGCTGCAGCCATGGTGCCATGTTTTGGCGGCATGACAGAAGCAGTGGCAAAAAGACACGTTTCCCCTTTAAAGCAAGGTGTGTGCCATGAGCACAGGGCTTGTTTTAAAGGCAAATTGCACTTTTCTGGGTCTTTTGTGAGCATGGCTTGCCTTTAAGAACAAGGTGCATACTCTTTGGGCACCTTGTTTTAAAGTGAAAATGTGGCCTTTTTGCCACATTAGCAAGGCAGTGGCAGTGCGTGACTCCTAGAAGGGTTGGGGGGGATGATGACCCCCGGACCATCCAGTATGGCTGTCAATGGATACTAGACTGATGGCTAAGTGATACCTCCAGTATCAGAGGCAGTAAGCCTATATACACCAGCTGCTGGGGAACATGGGTGGGAGGGTACCTGCTGAACTCATATCCTGCTTGTGGTTCCTGGTTGACAGCTGGTTAGCCACTGTGTGAAAAGAATGCTGGACTAGATGGACTCTTTGTCTGATTTAGCATCTCTCTTCTTATGGTCTTATGTC
Source organism: Elgaria multicarinata webbii (assembly GCF_023053635.1). Classification (NCBI taxonomy): domain Eukaryota; kingdom Metazoa; phylum Chordata; class Lepidosauria; order Squamata; family Anguidae; genus Elgaria; species Elgaria multicarinata. The sequence continues at coordinate 75,775,444 of NC_086172.1, read as the reverse complement.
CACCCCTGCTATACAGGATACATATTTTCTAGGCGTAAGACTGGTGGAACTCAGTGGGGCTTATGTCTGAGTAGACTTATATAGGATTTCCCTTTAAATGTCAGGGAAGGCATTTGTATTCCCTCTTATCCAACCTGCTTCCAGGTTCACCTTTTAAAAAATTTAGATTTTTGAAAATGTGTCCTGCGAAAATCAAACATTTCATCAAACTTCCTGAAATAGTAAGTGCTACTTGGAGCATCCTCAATACTGGCACTTCAAACAGACTTACTTGTGATTTGTAATTGCATAAACAAATGTCTTTCAGATATGTTGAGAGTTTAACATTCTTGGTGCTTAACAAATACCCTTCCCCAAAAAACATTGTGCATGAGAACAGAATCTTTCTCTTAACTTTATATGTTGCTCAGCATAGCTCATTATGCATCAACAGAGTCAAAGATTTCAATCATAGGGAACTGGAACGAACTGGGTTGGCTTCTACCTTGGCCAAACCCTGTCCTATTGGATTGGAACTCTTTGAATGTCTCACATATCTTGCAGTGATGGTGTGAACTACATGTGGGCCCTGGACCAAGCAGTAAGTAGCAAATTCCTCAAAGGGGAGAAAATGAGAGCCCAAAATCATATACTATTTATGGTTTTGAAGCTGCCTTATCACCATCAACAACCCCCTGCCACAGAAGAGTTCTCCTGTACAAGATTGCCACTATTATTACTGCTTGCCTCAGGATGCCGGAATGAAGCTGTGAGGTCATTTTTCTTCCTCTTAAATCAGTTGCAATCTAGGATAGCAGAATTCGGGTGGGGTGGGAGGGGGTAGTTTTTGGAGCTGCTGCTGCAATATTTATGCAGCTGCCCCATGTGGTGAACCACTGAACTGCAGGTAGCAGCCTTTTCAGTGAAGTACCTTTAGCTGAGGCTTCCCCAACCTGGGGCCCCTCCCAGATGTTTTGGACTGCAACTCCCATAATTCCTAGCCAGTTCCTTCCTGTCTTGGCCCAGGCCTGACAGGGGCCAGCCTTAGACCTCTTACATAGCAGAGAAAAGGTCAGTAATATGCACCTAGGAAATAATAACCTTTTCCTGAGTCACACCTTTGATCTATTTAGCCTGGTTTAAAAGTGGTCTGAATTTGAAAGGGTGTTTATGAGGGACTAGGTACTGCCTAGGGCTAGACAACTTTCTTTAGAAAGAGAAACAGTAAGCATTTGTGATGCTAAAAAGAGTGATTGACTTACACTAAAAAAAAGAAAGCCATTCAGGGGTGGCATTTAGGGTTGGGAAACTGGGCCTAAGTAGTTATTTTAAGGTTGTAGCCAGCCAACCTAGGAGTTCTTATCTTGGATCTTCAGTATTTAATCTTTTTAGTGTTAGATTAAGAGAAAACAATTTAAAAAAAATTAATGTTCATTTTTATTTTACTTTAATCAACAGATTTTATGTATGCATACTCACCATTCAATAAGCTATTGCAGGCTCCAGAAATAGTAGTAGTAGTAGTAGTAGTAGTAGTAAGTCATTTGTATGTTTGTCTTGCCTCTTTGCCTGAGTGATTAATACTGAATGAATTTCTGCATCAGAGTAGTGTTCACTTACCATAGATGAAGAGTAGATAAGCAGGTTGTTTCTGTATTGTATCATTGGCCTTTTCTAGAGTTAAAATTCCATCTCCAGCAGTCATTGGTGTTCCAACATACATACAGGACAAGGCAGACCTGGAGAAAAGGTTTCACCTACAGGTATTCACTGTGGCCATGGGTGTAAAAAATGTTCAATTCCCTCCACAACATAATTAATTGCTTGGCCAGTCCAGTCATTAATAAGTGAGGCTGCATCTTCCCCTTACTGCCATTAAGGCCTAACTAATCAGCACGAGGGCCCATAGTTTTGGAGCAATTCATGCAAAATAAATGCATAGGGGGAAAACAACCCAGCAGGGACTTAAGGAACAGATGGAACAAAACAGGAGGGAAGATTTGCTGCTCTGAAGAGGTTGCACTGGGTGCTGGTGGCCAAGCTCTGGCTGGAGCGGTGTGCTTTTTGGACTCTTGGACCAATTCTGCCTTGAGTGTTGCACTTCCTGTTGCTGGATTGCTGCTGCCCAACTATGACTTCATAGCCCATGGATGTGTAAGTAAGCAGATTCTCAGATGCGGATGCATCCGGTGCTGATCCTGGAAACTGCTGTCCCAAATGACAAGGGTTGAGCAAGTGTGGATGCTCTTTGAATCAGGGAGGCAATACCACCTCTGTTGTTCTACAAAAGATCTCTCTTATTCCTCAAACCTGAATACGTTGCAGTGGGTTCAGTGCTCCAAATGCTTTCTTTGGGTTCCCAGGTCCTGGGCCAGAGATGATGCCTTTACCATTACATGCTCTGCCTTGAGATACTTCAACAGAATGCAGCTGCTGTATCTCCCTCCCCACTGCTCTCCTGGTCCTCGTCCCCACTGGCTGCTCTCACCTGATCTGGGATAAAGTACGGCTCCAGTGGTCTTAGCGAGCAGGGAAGGATGCAGAACAGAAGGACTGGTGCAGGAAGTGGGCGGGTGTGACAGCAGTTCTATTCTGCCATGGTAGTCTCAAATGCTATGTTGGTGCTGTCCCTGCAGCTTTGTCCCTGGTGGCAAGGACTGTTTTGTGGCATGGCCCAACCCAGTTCATCCCATGGCAGTTTTCCAATTGCCCTGTGTAAAAAAGAGAGTGGGGTTATTTCCTTGCCACCCTCGTCTTGCACCTGGATAGCGGCCCCTTTTGTTGTTTAGAAAACAGCCAGTCTTGAGACTGCAGCTCTTCTGTCAACACTTAACATTCGAAGTCCAAGGACAGGCCTGTGCTTAAAGATCTTGGGAGGGTCTTTATTGCCACTGTGTTACTAATGCCAGATCTCCAGGCTTACAATGCTGTGTTCAAATAGAGCTATAGGCAGATAAGATGGCTATGCACAGATTAGCTATTAGTGATGTGCTCACTTGAAGGGAAAGCAAGAAGGTGGGTGGTGGGTAATTTGCTAGAATGCCAACTATTGAGTGCTTTAAAACAACAACAAATCTTTTGTCTTGCTTTTAATCAATCAGTTAATATGGGCTTCCAATACAGATGGTATTTGGGGCATGTTTAAAGAAGATAACAGTTTATCTCTACTAATCAAACCCCAATATGATTTAATACTTTGGAACCCATTTCAGGCCCCTTTCCTGAATCAAGGTAAATACATAGATTTCAGGGAGCAATTCATCAAACACTGCTGCTGCTGCTTCATCAGAGGGTCCACACATTTTAGTGTGACATTAGTTGTGGTTACAACTGAGTTCTTTTTGCATGCCTATGTGTTCTGCCACCCCCAAAGCAAAAGGGGAATTTTTCTCAGGACCACAACGGGGGAGTCAGGGATTAAATTTCCCCTCTATGTCTGATCTGATCCCATTAATAATCAGCTGCCTCACTGATGCAAATTGCATGAGGAAAACACACACACCAGCACATTAGATGCAAAGATATAGTTAGGCCCTCAGAGAGGACCCAGAGAAAGGATTTTGCTTCTTATTGGACTTTGAAGAGAGGCAGAAGCAGGGGAAGATGTGCTGCTTCTCTGCCTCTCTTCAAAGCCCCAGACAAATGACCAAGGGCTCATTCCTTCCCTCAAGTGATCTGTCTTTCCCAAAGACTCAAGGGAGGGGAAGATCTCCTCTGTGGCACCCAGCATGAAGTGAGAGACCTCACGATGCATGGAGAAATCAGGGAAGGGAACCTGTATCCCATTTTAGCCACACATCTGATTCATGCACTTGAAAATGGGTGATACATTGAGATTGTAAGATATCTGAAGTGCATGCCATCCCTGTTATTAGTTTCATACCATTGTCCAAACGTAGGTTTTATAATGTTTCTATAAATACCTTGGTTGTTATAATACACACATTTTGACTTAGTGTATACATTTTGCAGCTCAATCCAATGCAATTATGCTCAAGGTCTTTGAAATCAATGGGTGTGTAGTCACACCCAACTCCACATAAGATTAGGCTGGTCTGTCTGTCTGTCTGTCTGTCTGTCTCTCTCTCTCTCATTTGAAGAAATCATGTGGGATTTCAGGATATTTAGCCAATTACCTCTCACCCTGTTTCTCCCCCTCTTTCTTTTACAGCCTTAGGGGTGGGGTGGAGAATAACAATTCCAATTTAATACCCATATTTTCAATTTGTGTTTTATTAGTTGGACTGCTTGATCAATTAATGCTTTTCTGCCAGAGGACTGATTTAGGTAGAAACTCAAGGGCAAACTGTATTCCTGCAGTCAATACATACAGTATCTAAGACTACATGTCTCCAAGAGACATTACAGAATTCCCCACCATTGGGGAGTGGGAGGGGGGAAATGATAGCTACTGGTGGATTATGTTCATATGTACAGTGCTTAGTTTCTAGGGGGGAAAGTTATGCTAAGGACTAAATCTGTCCAGAGACCCCACCCTCCAATCTGGAAGCCTGTTTCCTAATCCTTGATAGATGGGGACAGTCTGTGGTTACTTTGTGAAAATGTACTCTGTACTTGCTCAGAGGACTTGTAATCTTTTCTTACCATATGTTCTTGGGTTGAGCCCTGGCACTGAAAACAGATGCTGAGGCTGAGCCCCAATGATCCCTGGCCACAAATTAAGCCCTGCTTAAGTATTTTTAGCTCGGATCCCCCTCTGTTTGCCAAGTACGTAACAGTAACAATCCCACAAATAGATTTAAAAATAAATGAATATTCAAACATCTCATTACAAAACTTGACAGTGTCCTTTGAGATAACATCCAGAGCTGCCAATGTAAAAAAAATAAAAATGTATTATTTGGGTTTAAGAAGGATCAGTTTTGCTTTTCCAGTTCAAAATTACTTACGTGCACAGTGCAAGCCAACCAGTAGTCAATCATTCCATTTATTTCCAATGTGCAGGGTGTGAGGGCGCAATCATGTGCATGTTCTGCCTAAAAATGCATAGGATTGTGCCCATTGCTTAGGTAGCCAAAATAGCATCACACATTTACAAGACACCAAGCTTTGGGAACTCCAAAGTTTGTCGAAGTACCAAAAAACGCTTGGGAGAAAAACTAAGGAAGGAAGACCCTAAACACAATACAGTGAGGATTGACTATGTTCTGTGACCATGGAATGCTGACTTAATAGTGGTGGTGGTGGTGGTGGTATGGAATGGAATGGCTGGAATCTACACTGTAACATTTTGTTGCAGGTTCTGCTTTTTCTTGTTGTGCAGTCCTACAGCTGTACTCAAAGCACTGTATAATTTTTTTTTAAAAAAATGAAGTACACACACACAGCAAATTATTCACAATTAGTTTCTGTGGAACTTCCCTTTATGCCAGGATAGATGCAAAAATGCTGAAACAGGAAGGTCTTCACTTGCTGGTGGAAAGAATAGTGAGAAGTGGCTGAAGGGCTCTCCCTAGGATCTAGTCCTTCCAGAGCAGGATCCGAAGGGTGCTGGATCCCCAGGTGACCTCAGTGGACAGTGTGGAAGGAGGTCTCCCTTCAGGGCTCAGGGCATTTAGTGCTTTAAAGCACATGGAAGAAACCTGTGACCGTCCACATACTGTTGAACTCCAGCTCCCACCAGCCCCAGGTAGGAAGGCCAATGGTAAGGGATGATGGGAGCAGGAGTACAACAATACCCATTCCCCACCTCTTCTTTAAAGTTCAAACCAGCACCTTGAATCGGACTTGGAAGCTAATCATCAGCCATTGCAAGTGAGCATAAATAGTAGTGATCTCTCTCTGTAGTGCATAGATGCAACCAACTAAAAGGCAGGCTGCCAGCACCCCCCCTCTCTAATTGGATCAGTGTTGTGCATGTGTGTAGGTAGGTATATAGAGAGCCAGTGTGCAGTGAAATAGGATGTTGGACAAGAATTGGGAGAGCCAGGTTCAAATCCTGACTTAACCATAAAGCTCATCGGGTGACTTTAGGCCAGTCAATAGTTTTCAACCTAACCTACTTCGCAGGGTGATTGTGAAAAGAAAAATGGGAAGGAGGAGCCATGTATACTGCCTCAAGCCACTTAGAGTAAGGGGAGGAATCTGAGCACTTTTGATGCTTTCCCCAGACCCCTTCCCCCCCATCAGCCTGAGCAAATACAATTATCTTGCCACCAAGGAGTCAAAAGGTCAAATTTAGCTCCTCGTTGCCAACCCTTCCTTAGTGGAAAGGCAGGATATGAACACAGTAAATCAATCACTAAGTATGTGCGTATTATGATGAAGATGAAGATTACACTTATAACCTGCGTTTCCACCACCCGCTTGCAAGAAAGCCAAGGCAGTATATATGACCCCCTTTCCTCCATTTTATCCTCATAACAGCCCTGTGAGGTAGGTTAGGTTGAGAGTCAGTGACTGGCCCCAAGTCACCTAGCGTGGACTAGAACCTGGTTCTTTCAAGTCGCAATCTGCCAACCCAGGATAATGCTTCATGCATCTCTAGCCTATGAAAGCCTATGCCACAAGAAACCCTGAACATCTACAAGATGCCATAGGGACATTAAAAAAAAATCATCACACTTTCTGACTCTAAGTAGGATGTTCTTTTCCTCCTCTGCCACTGATAGGACAAGCCAGGACAAGCTACACCTGCTGAAATTCCCTCTTTTACACACAGGAGCACTGTCTTCTTTTTCACCTGGCCACCTTTGCCAATGAAGGTCACAAGAGGTGATGCCTAGGGCAAATATTGCAGCTTTATATGAGACGGCAGCAACCCAAACACAATCAATCAGCAAATGAGCCATCCAGGCAGAACAGGCTTAGGGCGAGTGGGTGAGCAGCAGCAGGTAGGAATGCTTTGCTGCCCCATGACAATTCCTTCCCCTGTTAATGAAGCTCCTGCCCTCCCACTGCTGGAAATGGAAGGATCAAGGCTCTTCGTTAGGACCTGGGCTCACCCCAGCTGTTCAGGCCACAGCTTTGCGTGAGCATTTAATCTGGCATTAGTGTGTTTGTGTGTGTGTTTATCTGGTTCCAGCTAACACTCAGGAAAAATATTGAGTGGAGACTGTTCTTCCCTATGGACAATCCAGAATGGTTGCCAGAACCTTCCCCAACCTACTGCTCTCTGGATGTGATAGATCACAACTCCCATCATCCCCAGCCAGCATGGGGAGCTAGCAAGGGCATCTGTTATTGGGGAGATTAAAAACACAATAAGGGCGCATTCCTATGCATGTTTAGACAGGAAAAAAGGCCTCCAATTCCCAGCACGGGGCATGCTGGGAAATGGAAGATTTGTTATTGTCTAAATATGCACAGGATTGCACTCTAAATAAATTAAAATCATTCTCACAGAATGCAGGGGAGTTGGTAAACCAATGTAGTGTAGTGGTTAGAGTGTTAGACTGGGATTTGGGAGACCCGGGTTCTAGTCACCACTCGGCCTGAAGCTCACTGGGTGATTTTGGGCTAGTCACTGACTCTCAGCTTAACCTACCTCACAGGGCTGTTGTGAAGATAAAATGAAGAGCAGGAGGACCATGTAAGCTGCCTTGGGCTCCTTGGAGGAAAGTTGGAACATAAATGTAATAACAAATAAACAACCTCTTTCATACTGCAGCTGGGGGCTCATCAGACTGAATGCTTCTCCATACAACAAAGAAACAAGTTACCTGTGTGTAGAAAACTGGTATCTCAGGGTGAAGTGTTATAGCCTAGCCTTTGTCATGCTGGGCTTTTCTTTTCTTTTCTTTTTAATGTATGAGGATATTTTCCCCCTCAGGTATGGAGGAGCATTTTACCATGTGAATGAATCTCTCTCTCTCTCTGTATTCTGAAGTGGTACAGATAAGAAACAGCCTTGCCTACTTATCTGCTGCTTGTGGGAATTAGGCCTATGAAGCTTAAATAGTTTTCCTGCATCATCAGGGGGCTGGACTAGATGACTTTTGAGATCACAGAGCTATGATTTCAGTGGGAGTCATTCTAAATGCAAAGGAGAAATGCCCCTTGTAAGAAACACAGAGTTCCTGCTGTTGCTGCTGTTTCTGGCAACAAGCCCGTGTTTCGTACAATGTATAGTGCCGCCCTTTGAAAGCTGTGTTATTCAGTATCATTTATTCTGAGGCATAAATGCACACAACATGCTCATAGTCATATTTCTATCCCCACAGACATAGAATTATAAGGCTGTCATCCACCCTATGCCCCAAGGCAGGATGAGACACACTGATACATTACCATGGGGTGACACAGTTACATAGGGAGCTTTGTTGATGTTTTTCTTGCGAGGGCCAAAATAGATGTGACACCTTTTAAATTTTAAAGCGGCTGGGGGAGGGGGTGTTCAGCCCTTTCCCCTGCACCATTACCCCCATTGACCTCTGACTCAAAGAAACCGCTTCACTGATGAAAACAAACCTGGTAGTAGTATTGAGTGTCTCTCTGTGTATCAGTGGGGCTACTAGCTGGTGTATGTGTTAATGCATACTGCTAACTGAAGTGATTGCCTACTGCTGCTCTGATCAAAATTGGTTCTCTCACACATATACACAAATGGGGAGATCTCTGATTAGACCTCCTGCATCACATGTGTTTGGGCCGGAAAGGTAATGTCTGAACAGATTTTCACACCTTTCCTAAATTGTGTGGAAACTGACTTTGAAATGGAGGTAATGTCAAGTGAGCATTTGCATTCTTGTGCATCAACATTTCCATGACAGATGGGGAATGCGTGGAGCTCTAGATGTTGTTGCACTGCAACTCCCATCAGCCCTCCCCATTGGCTCTGCTGGCTAGGGCTGATGGGGACTGCAGTCCAACAACATCTGAAGGGCCACACATTGCCCACCCCTGATTTACACAAAGAAATGTTTGACCAAATGTATTGATCAAAGAGAAGAACAAATGAACCTTGTGGGTCTTCCGTCCACCTCCCTCTCTCTCTCTTTCTCTCTCCACTAGAAGTTAGATTTTAACATCAATTGGGTTGGATCCAAATTTAGTCAAAGTAGAATCTTTGAAGTCAATGGGACTTAAGTTAGTCACATTGATTTCAATGGATCTACACTCAGAGTGTCATCAGATGAGTGTTTATTGTACGCTCGTTACTGGGTACTCATGGATTTTCGTGGGTCCTATTCACAATAGCGTTCATCTCCCGTGCATCTCCTGCCCCTTCTAGCCTTCTTCCTGCAATAAAGACCCCAGTAAGTCCAAATTATATTTAGAGATGGAATTTGCTGCTATCTCCTGCTGTGTGTAGATGAAGCAGCATGATCAAAATGGCCCACTGAATGGGCCATGTGCACGTTGTTTACTTCCTCTTTCTGAGAAAGAGGTTCATCAGAGGAGCGTTTTTATCACACGCTCACTACTGCCTACCTACGGATGTTCGTGCGTCATTTAGACGATGCCATTCACCTTCTGCTCGTTTTTCTGTATCAAAATAACCCCCTTTTAATCTGGCTTATTTTTTAGAATAGAATGTGCCACGATCTCCTGCTGTGTGCAGGAAAAGCAGCGCAATAAAAACAGCCTCTGAATGAGCCACATGATCTTTGTTTACTTCCTCTTTCCCCTCCAGGAAGATTGAGGAAGTGCAGAGAAGCGATGGTAAGGAAACGCAATTCTCTCCCCACCATATGTGATGACGCTCAAAGAGGAAGTATTGTGCAACAAAAGTGGGGGCGGAGAAGCGACGGTAGGGAAGCGTGATTTGCCCCTGTCTGATGGAGCTCTCAGTATGACCACTGAGTTTTGCTTCAGTGGCAGTGTGCAGCAATAAACAACATTCTGAAGGAGGCAAGTAAGAATTCCACAGCTCTAACCTACATGCTGCTGAATACAAAAGGAACATCTCTTATTGCAGCACAAGGATACACTGGGTTAGGTCCAGACTTCCTCTTATTTAGAGTAGGGCCACTGAAATCAGTGGGACTTAAGGGAATCATGGCTGATTTGGATCCAACCCGCTTGCATTAGAAGCTCAAGGCTCAGTTAGCAGGCTCCATTGTGTGAGCATGGGAGAGGCAGCGGGGGCAAGATGGCTGACGGTGGGCATGCTCTCCTCCCAAAAAGTGCCATGGTTTTGTACTGCACTGGGATTTGTGCAGAAACTCCATTTTAATGAGGTCCAAATTGAGAAGTGAGCCAGAGCTAAAGTGCCAGCCTCACTTCCACTGCCCACTGAGCTCATTCCCATGCAAACCAAGATGCAATTAACAGGCTTCTCTAACTGCCCTCTTCTCCAGCAGCAAACACAAATGTGGTTTTGGCTGAGATTCTCCCTTATTGTTAGATATTTGCTTATGTGGGGTGACCATACAAAAATGAGGACAGGGGGCTGGTATCTTTAACAGTTGTGTAGAAAAGGGAATTTCAGCAGGTGTCATTTGCAAGCATGCAGCACCTGGTGAAATTCCCTCTTCGTCACAGCAGTTAGAGCTGCAGGAGCCCTGCCCTCTTTTGTATCAGGTCTTTCTAGTATAGCTCCTGCAGCTCTAACTGTTGCGATGAAGAGGGAATTTCACCAGGTGCTGCATGCTTGCAAATGACACCTGTTGAAATTTCCTTTTCTACACAACTGTTAAAGATACAAGAGCCCTGTCCTCCTTTCCATATGGTCACCCTAGCTTATGACTTGGTTCAATCAAGCTGATTGAAGTGCAGAAGTGGAGAGGACTGGAAGAGGCTCCATTGCTTTTTTCGTGGGAAGGTTAAGAACCATTTCTATGTGACTCAGCCCTGGACTAAGAGGACGAGGTGCATAATGTTGAAGGTGCATTATTGGGATCAGAAGCAATGTTGGGAAATGTTTGGGAAGTCTCAGGAGTTGGATTTGGCCTCCATTTCCCCCCCTAATGTAGAAGAGCCACTTCAATGGGTCAAGGGTTCACTTATGCTGGCACTAGAAGCCCTGATTTCAGTCCCATGTGCTACTGCTACGTGTGTCTTTTTGCTTGTGAGAATGCAAATAAGAGAATCCAGATGATTTGTCATAGAATGATGGCAAAGACTGTAAAAAAAATGCAGCAGCTGTGATCATGATATATATGAGCGCATTTGTTGATAAAACAAAGTACATTCTGGACTTTTGGGACCAGGATTTTGGAAGCGATGGAGCTTACAGTATTCAACCTGATTTCAATAGTTTCATATCAGTCATGTTGTTCCTTTGCTTAACATACACAGAGTGGAACAAAGGCAGCCATCCATGTATGGTCAGTCTTCTTGTCCTGAAAACTTCATAAAGATTAGTTGAGGCTGGGCAACGATTTGGGTTTTTTTTATTTTTGCCCATGGACCAAATCTAAATGGACCATTCACAAACACCAGAATATTAAGTGTGTGGAGAGATGTCCCACTTAATCAACAAAATACATGCTGCATAGCATTCTATGATGCCCCATCAAATGCCCCAAAGACCAAATTACCAAAAAATTAAGGAAATGCAGGCAAGCATGCGTAGATCTTAGCCCTGCCCTTGTGTCCATGTCGCATTTTACTTGGTTAAGGATTATGGCAATGGGATGAAAGGTTCTCTTTCAAACATTCTCTTTAGAGATGCCAAATGCATGGATGCAAATCCAGAATGGTGCAACTTAGCCCAGGGTGGCTGAAACACTGTTGCCAATGTCATTAGAAGCCCAGTGTCGAAATTGACAAGAATGGTTGCTGGAAGAGTAGCCAGTGGCATTCACCCAGTACGTTTGTTGTGGCTCTTAAACTCTCGTGGCTTCTCATATCGCAGAGCTCATGGCTAAAATGATGCCGCCCGGCTTCCCTGCCTTTGTGCAGAGAATCAATATAAGCCTTATCCAAACTCCATGGAAATGCTTCACTTAGCTTTGAAGGAGGCCCTCTGGAGGGGAACTCGAAGCTGACAGGAGAAGGTAAAGAGAGTCAAGTCAGATGGGAAATAGCAGGGACAGGCAGTGGAATACATCAATCTGACACTTCCTTCGGTCTGATGCTCTGCACCACTGATATATTCAGTTTTGTATTTGTCATTCCCCCCCCCCCCACCTCTCTAGGGTGTGAATAACGCTGGAAGGAGCAGGTTTAATTCTCTTTATCCAGAATGGCCTCATTTTATCTTACACTAGGATGTCCTTTTATGGCATTCATGATTAATCGCTATCATTTTCCAGGGGTCTTTGTCCCCCTCCCTCCCTCCCTCCCCCTCCCCATGATGAGATGTGTTTGTTATGTTAGTCCGCACAAACCACAAACCTGCTTTACCTGAGGATGGAGCCAGCAGATTTCGTAAAGGATAACACACACACACACACACACACACACTGCTCTGCCACAAATCCTTTCAGGTTAAAATACAGGTTGTGGATCCTTTACAAATAAATAACCCGCTAAATCCTTATTACAGCAGAAGCAAATGTGGCTTATGCAATTTTTAAAACTGTGGGTTGCTCCCCATTGCCCCCATAAATAGGTACTTGCTAAATAATTCGATGAGGTACAAAAATAATCAAGAAGTAATTCAGGACAGATTCCCCCCCCCCTTAACCCCTCACCCGCCCGGTCTCTGATTAAGTCAGCACCACCGCTTATCAAACCAGTTGGCTGAGCTTACCGCCAGATGAAGCAGACAGATGTGCCCCTAAAGGACAAACCAACCGTCTCACAAACAGATGTGGGGGTTGGATGTGCATTCTTTCCCCCCTGCCCCACATATCAGTTCATTTATTTTGCGTTTTCACCTGCTATGGAGTAAACAAGAAGAAGTGGGCAAAATTCCCACCCACTCCAGTCTGCTGCAGCTAATTGTAGTAGGGCGGGAACCTCATTAGGGATTCCTTTCAGAAAAATTGTGAATAAGACATGCACCGCATGGGCCCGGGGAGAGCCTGCTTGCTGATTGGTTAGATTTTGCTGCAGTCTATTCCGAGCTGTCGTTTAGTGACTGAAACGTGCGCTGCACTTGGCGGCTGGGCTGGGTCAAAGACTAATAGATAATAGAATGAGTCCCTGCTGTGTGATAGCGATGGTACCCCTGCTGAGAAAGGTGTGTGTATGGTGTTTTGTGTGTGTATGTGTGTCTGTAAGGCAGAGAACGAATGTGAACACAGACAGAATAACGATAGTCTCAAAGGGAGATGTTCAAGGCTGTACTTCTTCAGATGGGGACCAGGGAATGGGATGCTCTTAACCAAAGCATCCCTGGTTGCCATGGTAACATCACCATGGTATCATTTCCTGGCATCACTCTTTAATTGGGTATCTCCTTGGCCCTTACCGCTGATCTGTCAATGTCTCCAGGGTGCTTAGAATGCAAACAGTCCATGTGCTTCAGGTCTTTCACTCATCCCAAGGAGCTGGGACAGCTAGATACCAGGAATGCTGGAGGTTGTTGTGGGCATGTAAGTGGGTGTTTGTGTGGGCCTTCAGAGCAGAGTTCTGGATTTGGGTCCAAGCCACTGGGGTGACCCAAGACATTTTGCACCCTGAGGCAGAGCAGCAAACGGTGTCCCTCCACTCCCATCTTGGTAAAGGTGCACCCTCCCCAAGACCACCCAAGTGTTTTTTGCATCTGAGGCCAAAAATCCCACAAGAGCTTGTTCTCTCCCTGGCAGGAAAAATACAGTAATAATAAATTAAGTAACCAACTATTTGCTCCCTTTTCATAACATCCAAAATGTGTTGTCTGAGGCAGCCGCTGCACTCTGCCTAATGATAGGCTAACCCTGCTGACTCCTGAGATACCTTTTCCCAACAGGTGGAAATGGCCATAGGGAGTGGGGATAGGAGTGGTTATTATTTCTTGAGTATGCGTACACACAATAGCAAAACAAAAGACGCAAACTCTGCCCTCTGGTTGCAATTTAAGATACTGGGCACACAAAATTAAACCATATAATTTTAGACAGAGTAGTTTAATACAGGCAGATAATTTTGAGGTTTTGTTTTTTCCTGATTTGTAGTTTGAATTTGTATGATGAGGGGCAGAGCATGCCCAGCCCTGGCTACAAGACAAAATAGCTTCCAAGACCCCTGACCCTGCTTGCTAAGGAAGACAAGCCTTCTCCTAGAGGCTGTATTTCACTCTCTACTTTTACAGTGTGTCCTGCTTACAAGCTTTCCTGAGCTCAGCAACTGCATCCTCCTTTAGAAGGGGATGAACACTCAAAGACCTCAGCTGAGAGAGAGTCACTGACCCCTGTCCTCCCTTTGTAAACATGCACGTGCCAGCCTCGTGCCAGCCCTAGACAGAATTTCCAAGAGCTGCAAAACAAACCACCCTCTGTCCATGGTGCTGACGTCCTGACTGACCCACATCACTTAATCCCAGGACACACTTAGGTCATCAAAGCATTTTCCCTCCTGGGCAGCACACAGGGAGGTTGGGTGGTCCTAGGGACTATTTATTTATTATATATCAAGGGCACCTTTTATCCCACTTTTCTATTCCAAAATATGCAAAGTAGCTAACAAGATAATACCAGTATTGATCACATCTGTACAGTAACGGCATGCCATGGGAGGTACACTGGACTCCCTCCTTGGTTTTTTAAATGGGCCTTAAAGATCTTGATGTTTTGGGGTTGCTTTTACTTGATGCCACTTGATAATTTACAACTTAGATTTTTGTTATTATTTATTTAACTGCATTTTTATCCCACTTTTCAGACAAGTATTGTCTCCTAAAGTGGCTCACAGAGAGAGAGAGAGAGAGAGAGAGAGAGAGAGAGAGAGAGAGAGAGAGAGAGAGAGAGAGAGAGAGAGAGAGGCAGGCCCTGCCATCAGACTTACAAACTAAAATGGCAAGACATACAAGAGAAGAGGAGTAGAGGGAAAAGGAAGAGGAGGGAGATCAGTTTTTTCAAGGCCAGAACAAGGGGCTGAGCTGTCGTTAGGCATTTAAATGTACTTTGGGCCAGGCTGAACTTCCCTTGCTGGTGTTCTTTCTGGAATGAGGCTCTTGTTCCTTAGTCCTATAAATGGGGCCAGAACTTCTTTCCCCCTTTACTTCAGCAGTCCCAGGGCAACGGTCAGTTGGAGCCAAGTGGGGTTCTTTCTGGCAGAGAGTGGGAAGCGAGCCCCTTGCAGTAGCTTCTTCTCTGGCTGATGGATGGAGCCAGGTTGGGCACCCCCTTGGTTTGATGCTGTTCCTGGGAAACAGGGGGTCCAGCCTCCCAGTGCACCTTGTTCTCATGGCTGATGCCAGATGCCAGAGTGTGCTTCCCGTTTTTTTGGTATGGTTTTAATTTTCTCTGATAGACTCTCTCTCTCTCTCTCTCTCTCTCTCTCTCTCTCTCTCTCTCTCTCTGTGTGTGTGTGTGTGTGTGTGTGAGAATGGTATTTCAATTAAAATGTGTTATGTGAGAGCCATCTTCAACTATTTGAAGGGCTCATAGATGATGGAGCAAATTAGTTTTCTGTTGCTGCAGAGGGACAGACCTGGACAAATGGGTTCAAGGAACAAAACTGGGGATTGCTTCTAATCATTAGAAAGATCCACATGACAAAACAAGCTGTTCAGCAATGGAACAGCCTGGCTTGGAATTGGGTGGATGTTTTGTTTGTTAGTTTTTTAAAGCAGAGGCTGGATGGCCACCTATTGGGGTGGATTTCCTGCATCAGCAAGGGGTTAGACTAGATGACCTTTGAGGTACCTTTGATGATAATGCTGCAGTTTTCATGAATTGTATAGTCACTGTGTCATGCTTTTATGAACCACCTTTGAAGGCAGTATAAAATATTTAAAACGAGCATAACCAAACAATACCAAAATAGACTAAAGATTGCTTAAAGACAGAACACAAGTATATAAATCTCCCACACAAACAGAATAAAATTCAGTAAGCAGCCTTAGTACTCTCTTCTTAAGATGCAAATCAACTAACATGCATGGTGTGGCCAAAGCACAGGGGGGTCAAGCAAAGAGGCAGTGAGACTCACATTAAGGTGGGCTGAGATCCTCTGGTCAATCCTGACCCACAGTTTAAGAAACACTGATCTAGCTGCATCACTTCAGGGTGCCTCCCATGAATATGGTGACTGTCCCTTTAACTGGCCAGCTTCACCAGCATCTGTTGCTCTGTGCGTCTGTTCTAATCAGCTTATTGGCTGGGATCAAGTGTTCATGCTGTGTGTGTGTATATATATATGATGGGGGTGGGGGATTCCAAGAGAGACTGCTTGTTTGCAGTGATGTCAGCAAAAACATTCAGGGCATTAGAGTCAGAATGGGCTTTCCCTCAAGGAAGGAGAGAGTTAATATGGAATTGTTGTGCTCTGCTCTGCATTTTCCTCCTCCTGCTTCTTCTTTTGCAATAGACCCTTTCTCTGTTTGTGGCACATTGTGATCTGGGCTGAGTGGGTTAATGATAACACTGCACAACTGATGTGCAGAAAAATAAAATGTGTGTGTGTGTGTGTGTGTGTGTGTGGTGGTGGTGGTGGTGGTGGTGGTGAACATGCCCCCATGGCCTTCACATGTCCCAAAGACAGTAAGTAACAGCCAGAATACTAGCTTCTGTTTATGTAAATGAGCATGCTCATTTGAAGCAAAACTAATAGGTTCAAACCATGATTAGGGAAGGAAGAACAGGAGGCAGAAAGGTGCTCATTAATAGGGGCAATTGCGGGGGGCGGAGGTGGAAGCTTGATCCTATGTTGGATCCAGTGCCAACAGGTTCTGCAGCCTTTCCCAATGCAGAGCCTTTTTACAATTCCCATCATCCCCAGCCATCACAACCCATGGAGGGCACCAGATTGGGAAAGGCTGGGCAAGAGGATTCTGAGAGAAGCTGTTGAGATGATGGCATCTGCCAAGAGCAATTGTCAGGAAAAACACTCTGCACCTAGAAGGAGAAGAAGGGAAATTGGGCTGCCCTTTTGAATACTAAGGCCACAGTGGATGGGTGCCGTGGCTTATCATGCTGTGTGAACCTGGCAAGGGTGGCTTTTGCAAGGGTTAAACAACCCTCACGTAGCCTGAAAACAGCCGATGGGTGCCCCCCCTTCTTGCATAAGCTACCTTTGCTGGGTTTGCACAGCACAATAAGCCCCAGCACCACCTCTCCACTGTGGCTTGAATATTCGAAAGATCAGCCAGCGTGCACTGCAACCCACCATTGCTTAAATAAACCATGGTGGACTGTGGTGATCTCGTAAACCAGCCCATGTTCTCTGAAAGGCCCAGCCGGGGTGCTTAAATATGCTAGCCTGCTTCAGTGATCTGATGATAGGCAGGAAGTGAGAGCTCCATGCTATTCACTCCTACCGAAGCTGGTATTGGCAGTGGCGGCTTCTCTTAACTCACTAACCTCAGGCTTTTCTCAGCAGCATCCCGACTTTCTGCTCTTTCCAGTCATCAGTGCCAAAAAAGTAATCACCTGGTAATTGACAGGGTGGACAGATGTCAGGCTTATGAGACCTATGTTTTGTTTTGTTTTGTTTTTATTAGAATTTTGAGGTCCAGCTATCGGAACCTGGTGCAAATAGTGACTCAGGCAGACGGACATACAGGAGAAACAGTGTTCTCTGAGCACATGCTCACCCCAGGAATTTGTGGATCACATCCCCTTTTTCAATAAAATCCACTCCTGGTTTTACTCCTAGCATTCTTTCTCAGCAATCTATTTTAGGCTGCAATTCTATACACCAACTTTCATCATTCTGGTGCCCTCCAGTTGTTTTGGACCCACCAAGTTTGCAGAACATGATAAGCCATGGCAAGCGTCCACCATGGCTTGAATATTCAAAAGGGTGAGTGGCACACAGCACAACCCACCATGGCTTAAGTAAGCCATGTTGGGCTGTGTGAATCCAGTCTCTAGCTCTTCTGCAGAGAAGAGGCTCCCAGAGAAAGCTAGGAAATAGTATGGAACTTTGTTTTGCCAGGCAGGTTTATTGATGTCTAGAGAAGGCTCCTTTCTCATCACACAGCACAGCAAAGGAGCATCTCTCTCCCTCTTCCTGGGCAGTACCTAAACTGGGTTCAACCTCCTGTCTGGATACCAAACAGACCAGGCTTCCCCCAGCCAACCCCTCTAGATGTTTTGGACTGTAGAACATCTGGTGGGAGTTGAAATCCAGAATATCTGGAGGGTACCAGGCTGGAGAAGGCTGAAATGGATCCTGTGCTCGGGATCCTTTAGTAAATATAAGGATTTACTTTTTATTCTCCCAGTATTTTAACAGTCTATAAATAAATTTTAACTTGGTGTTTTAAATTTGTAATTTTGCATTGCTGCTGTTTTTATCTGGTTGCGCTTTTATATTGTATTTTGTACTATGGTTTTATACTGTTGTTTTATATTTCGAATGTTTTTAATTTTTGTGAACCGCCTAGAGAGCTCCGGCTATTGGGCGGTATAGAAATGTAATAAATAAATAAATAAATAAATAAGAAACATTCTGTGTAGTGTAACCAGGGCTCCCCGGCATGCAGCCCCAGCACATTTGAATAGCAGGGATACTGAGGTCATCTACCACCACCCCAGCTGTACCCCTCAGAATTCCCTGTTCTCTTGGGTTTAGGTGAATTCCCCACAGCATCTGTGAGGTGGGGGGGGGATGAATTTTCCCAGAAACAATATATTGTTCCCTGATGTCCATCAGAGTATTTTGGGTATAGTGTTCCCTTGGATAGGGGACACTATACCCAAAATATAGCTTTGGATAGCTCCTTCAGCGTTCTGGCTGGTTCTGTCTGAACCCCAGAATGGATTTACAGCCCCACTGAAATTGGAGCCACCAGCCTCCACTGGTTCACAGTATATCAAGAGCCGCAACAATTCCATTCTCCGTGCAGCTAGAGAGTGGCAGCCAGAGCATATCTCACATCAGGGCCTATGTGATGCATTGCAGATTCCTTGGATGATGAGCTAATGGTTCACTATCCCCATCTCCCAGGTGACAGGAGGCATTTATCGTAAAGCCACAAAATGGCTTTGGCCCCATTATGCCAATTGTCCTCTGTCAAGGCATAATTGTAAAGAAGCACAGAGCATAGCCCCCTCGGTCTAGGAAGCAGCACGGCAGGTGTACATCACGTCCTCTGGATGTGGGCTTCTGGGAAGCAGGCAGCTGATCATCACCCATGTGACGTACAGCAGGTGAGAAGGGCAGTGGTAGCAAGCAACCCCCAAGCTACTCGCAAGCTGGGGGAGAAAACAGGGCAATTTTGGTCCAAAGGTGTGCCAGGCACCTGGGCAAGAGGCTGTCAATATCAGGGAAAAGATGAGTTCCTCTCTAGAGGATCTCTATCAGCTCACAAAAAGACAAAAGGTGCAACCCAGAGAGAAAGTGAGGCCTGCTTAAGTGCTGACTAATATCTTATATGTTTCCATCACCCCACACACACATACACTGCATTCAATATTTCATGGAAGTGGTTTACACCTGTGAGCAATGTCATGTATAAGGAAAGAATTCACACAGTCCAGCAGATCAGAAATGACCCAAGATGTTTCATAGAAAATCCAAATGGTGGCCCCATGAGTTTTGTGAACCACCCAGAGAGCTTCGGCTATTGGGCGGTATAAAAATGTAATAAATAAATAAATAAATAAATAAATAAATAAATAGTAATTCGCTCTGTTTCCCATGTCTTTCAGACAACGAGCGCTGTTGCCTATGCAGCCAAAATGGCACTTTCACACACAGGATGGAGGTATCAGCAGGCTTGTGTAACCCCAAGGGTTGCAGAAATCAAAGAAATCTTAAAGGGAGAAAAAAACCTAAAAGAGGGTGGGGGGGTGGCTCCCCAAAATAGTCAATTGCTGTCAGTTGTCATCCAGCTGTCAGCTTAAAAGCAGAATGTATTGTAAAGCTCCCATGGGCTATAGTTTGCCCATTCCTGCTCTAGCCCAATATTCGGTTTCCAACAGCACACAGCCAGAAGGTCCTGGTTGCTCACAAGGAGGACCCAGAAGTGATGGTTCTCCCCATCAATTGCCCTCCAAATCTGGTATGGTGTCTCTCTTCATGGAGGTTCTCTGTGGCTAATAGCCATTGGTACAAAGTGATGGCACCATTATTCACTGCCAGGAGGCTGGCAGGTGGTCAAGAATGGCTTGGGCATTGTCTTGGGCTCCCGAGGCAGCACCAAATAGCATTCTCCTGGGCAGAGTTACAAACTGGTCACCTGCTCAAGATAAGGCCATGACAGAGAGTCAAGGCTTTTGCTCCTGCTAGGCAGCCTTCTTCCATCCCTTTGTGATTAAAGTGAACCATCCATGGTGCTTTTGGAATGGCTTTACTTTTTGAAGAGGAAGATGTGGTGTTTTACAGATAACCTGCTCCTTGGTTGCTAAGCAACACAGCTTGTCTCTTACCTGCAAGAAATGTACTCATCAGAGAAAGTGGAACAATCACATGGTCGGTTCTTCTTCTCCTGAATGCACCTCGCTGAGGGTTTATTTTAGCAGTGGTGCAAAGTCCCAACATAACCCCAAGCCCAGGCATAACATCAAGTAGCAAATCAAGGATTGCTCCTGCTCTTGTGGTCTGTCCTTCTGTGGAATAGGAGGGGGCTGTAATTATGAAGGGGATTATTATTTATTGTTCAACATCTTGGTAAAATCCTTTGGTCTTTATGAGGGTAACCTGAGAACATAAGACGAGCTCATCAGGATCAGACCAAAGGCTGTCCAGCATCCTGTTTCCACAGTGGCCATGGGAAGCCCACAGCAAGATGTGAGCGCAAAAGCACCCTCCCTCTCCTGTTCCCCAGCAACTGCTGCTGAGTGGCATACTGCCTCTTACGATGGAGGTAATATACAACCATCATGACTGGTTGTCACTGACACCCTGATTCTCTACGAATTTGTCTAATCCCCTTTTGAAGCCATCCATGCATGTGGACATCACATGTGACACTTTGCAGTAGCAAATTCCACAGTTTACCTATGTACAATGTGAACGTATTGGCTTTTATCTCTCCTGAATCTCCCACCATTCAGCTTCTTTGGATGCCTCTATTGGGCTCTTGTATTATGAGAGACGGAGAAAAACGTCTCCCTATCCACACCATACAGCCATTTGTACACCTCTGTAGACCTTAGTACTCACCCTTTTTATAAGCTAAACCCCAGAGGTTGTAACCTCTCCTCCTAAGGAAGTTGCCCTTGATTATTTCGATTGCTCTTTTCTGTACTTTTCCCAGCTCTATAGTACCTTTTTTCTTTTCTTTTTTAAAGGAGCACCAACTAGAACTGTATGCAGTATTCAAAAAGCGGTCACATCATAGATGTGTGTAAAGGCATATTGATTTTCAATTCCTTTCCTCCCCATTGAGCCTTGACAAAACTCTTGTTGTTGCACTTGCCTTCCCAAGAACACAAAAGCCACTGTTAAGCACCTTCTGCATGTAATGGGTTGGGCAATTTATAAGGTGTGCAAGCAAGTGTTTGAGGACTGGAGTCCATCCTTGCTGACTGGAACTAGAATCACCCATGCCTGGGTCTGTCCCACAGGTTGCTTTGCAACCTGCCTGGTGCTGCAGCCTTCCTCGGATCTGAGAAAGATTTCAGACCCAGTTCTCAGAGAAGAGGGACAATTATAAGAGCTGTGACCAGTTGATCAGAACCAGTCAATCCTGAACAAACAGCTTTGCCACACCAGCCAACAGCCTTATTGATTCTGGAGAAGCAGAAAGGCAGGGTTGAAAAACCAGGGCTGCCCTCCAGGTATTGTGGACTACAAATCCCATCAGCCCCAGCCAGAATGGCCAATGATCAGGGATTATGGGGGATTGTAGTTGCAAACATCTGGCGGGCACCCCAAATTGCCTATTCTTGCAGTAAGGAACGCCTGACCAGGCTAGCAAGTGGCATACCTGTCCCCAGGTAACTGCAAGCTAGACTGCCAGGCTAGGTTGTAGATTGACAACTCTTGCTGGCTTGGTGGGTACAGCGCCCCAGGCACAGCCCAAATCAGCTCCATGGTACACACCTCAGGCACAGAGGGTGATTCCTTGCAAGCCAGCTGTCTGGGCGGTTATTGTAATTAAAGGGACAATGTGTCTCTGCTCGCCCCATCCCCCCTTCAACTCCCCAGCAGCATAATCCCTCTCTCCCTCCCAGCGGTTCTTGGCTGACAGCCACACAGAGTTAGAGCATCTGGCAATAGCCAATTACCAAAGTCCCACAAGGGAAATTGACGTAAGCACTGGGAAGTCAAGGGAGGAGCTTTATGCCAGCTCTAGGCAATGAACCAGTTGTGTGCATTTGGGGGAGGCGGGAGAGACAGTGACAGCTGCTGGGGGAGGAGTTATGAACAACACAAAATGTAAAGAGCCACTTACAGGTCTGCCACGTTCCTCCTCACATTTGTTTGCCTATCGCTAAATGTGAATTCAAAGGATCACCTTTGCAGGAAATGTGCAAGTCTGAAATGATTTCTGAGTTAGTTCCTTTTCAGTCACCAGCTGCCTCTCCTGACACTAGAAGATGCTGATTGACTCGGCATCTCAATGCCCTGGATCTCTTTTAGCCATCGAAAACATTTCATCTAATATTAAATTAGTCCTCCCCAATGGCAGTAACAATGAATCCATGCCCTCTTTAGCAGAGGGATATTCGTAGGTTACAAAAAGGTTGATGGATACCTGTCCTGTCTACTCAACTGTTCCCCGTTGCTAAAATTGGCAGCTGGAAAAAGGGATGGGGCTGCAATTAGAAGTATATGCTGAACATATTTATTAAGCAGAATTTTGGCAGCCGTCTGTTAGTGATGCTGCAGTCGCATCTTGCATTGAGCATGGATTGGATAACCTCCAAGATCCTCCCATGATACAGATGGGGGAGGAGGGAAATGGGGGTGGGCAGAATTTAAGAAGAGGCAGGCCCTGAAGGACCATACCAGGATCCAGAGAAGGAGGTGGCTGCGATGTCCGGGGGGGGGGGGGGAGTGAATCCACTCCAGGCTTCAGTCAGAACCAGTCAGAACTCTGACAGCTATCCAAGGTGCACAGCTCCTCTAGTGTTCTGGCTGGTTCTGAGTGGATTTACCGCCCCACTGATATCAGATCCACCAGCCTCCGCTGCCAGGATTGGTGTAGGAATGAGGGCATTTCAGAGTGAGATAGGATAAATGAGGAAACCCCTGAGGTGTGTAGAGGATGTTATGCCAGGAGGAGGATGCTGTCATATTTAAGAAGGACGGGAGATTGCAGACATTTAACATAAAAGAGCACACAAGCCCCATGGTTTGGTTTTGCACCTAGCCAACAACAAACCCTTTCCGAATCTCTGATGGTGAGATAGTGGGACATCTTGTGATAAGATCTCGTATTACACCGTAGCTTAGAGCCATGGCACATCTTCTCACCTCATCTAAGAACACATGCTTACTTCTCTGTCTTTTCTGTGCGTCTGCTTTAAAATCTCAGGCATTCCCACTTCCTGCCACATTTCAATCCACCCACATGTTTGTCAGGGTAGGCTCCTCCACCATCCCTGCATTAAATTTGTGTTTTCCATTCATAACAGTGACAGAAAGAAATGTTTTCTGGAAATGAAAAAGTGAAGCACAAAACTGGCTGAAAATGATTTGCTGTTTGCTGGAAATTCTAGAAGCTTTGGAAAATTGGGACTTGATTATGCTGTGTTGCCTTCCGACTGTAAAACACACCAGAACATCTAATACAGGGCTGGGGCACTTGTGGTCCTCCAGATGTTGTTGCATGTGGAGTTACAACTTCCATCATCCTTGCCCATTGGTCCTGCTGGCTGGGGCTCATGGCATCTGGAGTCCAACAACATCTAGAGGGCCACATGTACCCAGTTGCTGTTTTCATGTGACCCTTAGTACATGCAAGGCATGAAATGTTACCTCCCCACTTCAATTAGGAAACCAAAGCTTCACATTAGCTACAAACAACAAGACCTTCCATGGCTCAGGTTTTTTTTAAGTGTGCAGTTGGACACAAAATGTGCAGTTGGAAATCTGATAATGTGCAGTTGAAAAAAGTGGTGAAAAATAGTGGTGTGTTATGTGTTTATAACAACAGACAAAGTCAGGGATGGCATGTAACACAAATTATAAGAGCCCTTGATCGTGTGACTGATGTTGTTGGGTCCTGTGACAGTGTTGCCTGAATAGATGTGGGGGCAGAGTTGGCACTTGGGTCTGGTCCCTCTGTCTGTCTCTCTGTCCTGTGTACTGTTGCTAGTTAGCATCTGCTTCAGGTTGGGAGGTGTCTGTAGGCCAGGACTGGTCTGCCTCCCAAGGCTTGTGTGAGAGAAGTGTTTGTGCTGCTGATGGGTTGGAGTTCACTGATGATCCATTGCAGGGGTTTCAATTGGGGGCTGCAGGTGACAACCAGTGGTGTACTTCTCTTGGGCTGTCATTCTTCCTGAGTATCCGTATGGCCCTGTCAATCTGTCTTTAAGTTTAAGGTGCTACTAGTGTTGGTGATCATCTGTCCAGTCGTGAAAGAGAAATAATGTGTTTGGCTTGGGCGGGGGCAGGGGTTGGGTGCCTTACAGGGCATTTGTGCAGTTGGAAATTTTGCTTTAAAAGAACTCTGCCATGGCTAATGTGTCTGAATGCCATTGTGCCTTCCTCCAGGGAGCACAAGATAGCATCAGTAAAGCTTTCCCCCATTTGATCACCACACAACACCCCTGTGAAGTAGGTTAGGCTGAGAAACCATGACTGGCCCAAGGGCTCTCAGTGTGCATCATGATTGAACTGGGGATTTTGACTCCTTG
This sequence comes from Elgaria multicarinata webbii, assembly GCF_023053635.1. NCBI lineage: Eukaryota > Metazoa > Chordata > Lepidosauria > Squamata > Anguidae > Elgaria > Elgaria multicarinata. The sequence continues at coordinate 75,750,773 of NC_086172.1, read as the reverse complement.
CCTCCCTCATCCAAATCTCATAGCATAGTAGAGTTGGAAGGGGCCTATAAGGCCATCAAGTCCCACCCCTTGCTCAATGCAGGAATCCACTTTAAAGCATGGCTTTAAGGTGCCTCTTGAATGCCTCTAGTGTGGGAAAGCCCATGACCTCCTTGCTAGGTCATTGGTTCCATTGTCTAACATTCTATCCAATGCTGACAAGCTGAACATGCCACGAATGTGCTGGGTTTCTTCCTGTAAATCACCAATATCATCACAATAGGGGAGAATATATCTCCACCCTTCACAGCTTCCAAACAGCTAGAACCAGATGTCAAAGCAGGTTTGTCTGCTTTGACTCAAACCTTAAGCAGCTTCTTAATGTGTACATCTAATAGGAATGGCTTAATTCTAGCTGTATGCACTGGCAACTCTCTGGTGTTAGAACTGGCCCAGCAGAGCCAAAGATCTAGAGCAGGGCTGGGCAATTTTTGTCCCTCCAGATGTTCTAGCCTACAACTCCCAGCTGCCCTAGCCAGTGTAGCCAGCAATGAGAGATGCGTTTGTATGGTTTGATAGACAGATAAATGGGAGCTGGAAATGCTATACTGGGGCTATTTAGCCTACAAGGCAAAGTGTATGATTGCCTGCTGGGAATACATGGAATCCTAGAATAGTAGAGTTGGAAGGGACCTACAAGGCCATCGAGTCCAACCCCCTGCTCAATGCAGGAATCCACCTTAAAGCATACCTGACAGATGGCTGTCCAGCTGCATCTTGAAGGCCTCTAGTGTGGGAGAGCCCTCAACCTCCCTAGGGAATTGTCGTACCGATCTAATAGTCAGGAAGTTTTTCCTGATGGCCAGCTGGAATCTGGCTTCCTGTCACTTGAGCCCATTAGTCCTGCACTCAGGGAGGATTAAGAAGAGATCCTGGCCCTCTGTGTGTGACAATCTTTCAAGCATTTGAAGAGTGCTATCATGCCTCCCCTTAGCCTTCTCTTCTCAAGGCTAAACATGCCCAGTTCTTTCAGTCTCTCCTCATAGGGCTTTGTGGCATTAGGGCCTGGCTAGCTCTCCAGAGAGCCTGCCCAATTGATCTCTCACTCTGGGAAAGTCCTCAGAGCAAAAAATTGGGCAGTCATGTGGGTTCTCTGGTTGGCACCAATGGTGGCAAGTGGGAGATGCTGGAGCACTACCACCACCTTCAGGCTAAACATGCCCAGTTCTTTCAGTCTCTCTTCATAGGTCTTGTTTCCAGACCCCTGATCATCCTCATTGCCCTCCTCTGAATCCCCTCCAGCTTGTCTGCATCCTTCTTGAAGTGTGGTGCCCAGAATGAAAAGAAATAAGGGTCTGACTGATTACCTTGTGTAAATCCATCAGGAGAGTTAAGACAATAGAGGGTGGAAGAATGAAGGGCCCTCAGCATGACTTCCCCTAATTTGGCCTTCCCCGGATACATTGGACTGCAGCTCCCAGGATTTTGGTGGGATTTTGCTGGATTTTGGTGGGAGGGGGACTTTCAAAGAAGGTCTCTCTCCAGCATGAAGCAGCTGAGCTGGAATTCATATGTACCTTTGACCTGCCACTATCTAATGACTCCGGCTCTGTAACGACAAGACTGGGCTACTTCTTTACAGAAGCTCATTGTCTCTCTTTAAGGTGTGTCTTTCTGTCCACCAAGAGGTGGCAAATGTGTTGCCCTCCAGATGTTGTTGGAGTGCAACTCCCAGCATTCCCCACCTTTGGCTATGCTGGCTGGGGCTGATGGGAATTACAGCCTCACTACATCCCACTCTATATGATTCATCTTGCCTTTCTAGATGCACTAGCAATTAAGAGTGGGTCACACCCACCCACTCTGATTGGATCTTGTATTCCTTTCAATGGACTTTTAGCTTCTCTAAACAAGGGATTTATTGTATGCTCATGAATGGCCACTCATGGATGTTTGCAGGGGTATTGCATGATGTTGTCAATGTCCAGGACGTCTCACATGCTATCCTCCAGGAATCCTGCTTTTTTAAAAAATAAATAAAAAAACTCCCAGTGTATAAAGTCAGCATTGTGCTACCATTCCACCACTATATCACACTGTCTCGTTAAACCCAACGGATCCTTTCCAAGAAGAGAAGTTTTCAATTTAAAATATCGAGATCACATGCAAAGGAATTCGTCATGACAGTGGGAAGACTCTGGAGGATGAAAGCTCCAGTAAGACTGCGGGATCCTTCCTATGTGTAGAGAAGCTCTTTGTCTTCATTTCTGCTTTGCAGAGTAATGGGATCCACTTGTGTTTCTTGCTTAGCTGCGCCTTCTGGCTTCTCTTCATAATTACACCCAGATCTATCTGTGTGCCCCTATATCTGCCAAGTCAGGCTAACATTTCATGCATCTAAACAGCACAGTACATTTTTCAGACTTTTAGGAGTCACAGAACCTTTGGTTGCTGCCAGGGATGAACATACTAGTACCTTTGTGTGGAATTTGTCACAGTTATATCATAGGCCGGAAAAAGACATTTGTGTGAGTCACCACTGCCCCCTGCTGGACTTAAGTGGAGCAGTGTAGTGATGTCCTTCGATCATTCAAATAGAAGCCACCCACTCTGAGCCCAACTAGAGGTTACCTGAGAACACCTGTAGCAAACCCTCAAACATTAGGGGGGAGAGCTGTTTAGGGAGGCAGTGATCAGAAGAAGAGAAAGCAACACCGGAAAGAGGGTGCTTAATTTTTCTCTACCTACTCTTTCTTTGTACCAACACACTCCACCAAGTCCCCCTGCCCCACACGCGGTTGCTATCTGTTTTAGTGCACCTGAGGCATGGCTGAGAAAATTGTAAGTAGTAGGGGCTACAAGCCAATTCAACCCTCCCCCTCCCCGCAATATCTTGCCAGTGGGTAGATCTCTGTGCCATCTTCTGAAGGCTGCTACAAAGGAATGAACAGGTAGCTGTAAACAGATGAGTAACTGCAGAAAGTTGTGAAGGTGAAGATGAGGAGGTGAAGATAAGGGGGGTCTGGGACATGAGGAGTGAATAGCAGAGGTGAGTTCAGGGAACCTTAACAGGACAATAGTGTGTCTCTGGAGAAGGACATGGAGCAGAAGTGGAGAACTTTTGGGGCCTGGGGGATGAACTGGCTCCAAACTAGGGTGACCATATGAAAAGGAGGACAGGGCTCCTGTATCTTGAACCATTGTATTGAAAAGGGAATTCCAGCAGGTGTCATTTGTAGGCATGCAGCACCTGGTGAAATTCCCTCTTCATCACAACAGTTAAAGCTGCAGGTGCCCTGCCCTCTTTTAAATCTGGTCACTCTAGTATAGCTCCTGCACTTTAACTGTTGTGATGAATAGGGAATTTCACCAGGCTCTCCATATATACAAATGACACCTGCTGAAATTCCCTTTTCTATGCAACTGTTAAAGATACAGGAGCCCTGTCCTCCTTTTCATATGGTCACCCTACTCCAAACAAGCATGTAGAAAAGGCGGGGGGGGGGAAAGCCCTGACTTGGCCTCAAAGAATGCTCCTTGAGGCAGGGCCTCAGTTAGGAGCCAATGTTGCCCATTCCTCATCTTCTCTGGTCTAGTAGTTCAGGCCTAATCTACACCAAGCAGAATATTGCACTATGAAAGTGGTATGAAAGCAGTATATTTATTTATTTATTGCATTTCTATACCACCCAATAGCTGAAGGAGCCACACTACTGCTTTATAGCAGTATTGAAGTGCACTGACAACTGTTGAGGCCCATTGACACATAGCACATGCTGCTTTCATGCTGCTTTCGTAGTTCTATATCCTGCTTGGTGTAGATTAGGCCATGAGTGGATTATGAAGAGTAAATGGAGGAAAGGCAGAATGAAACAAGTAGCAAGGAATCAATCCAAGTAAGGGTTGTCAAGGAGCCTAATGGGCCCAGGTACTGGTGGGTCACCACCAACAGCTGCCGCCGCCATCCATTATACTGTGTGGAACAGGACTCATTGAGAAGAGCCTGGAGGTGCCTCTGGGACAGTGTGGCCTATTGCAAAAGGGGGTGGGGCTACTGCACCTTTAATTAGGGTGACCATATGGAAAGGAGGACTGCTCTCCTGTATCTTTAATGGTTTTATAGAAAAGGGAATCTCAGCAGGTGTCATTTGTATGCATGCAGCACCTGGTGAAATCCCCTCTTCGTCACAACAGTTAAAGCTGCAGGAGCCCTGGCCTCTTTTGTATCTGGTCACTCTAGCTATACTAGAGCAGGGCTCCTGCAGCTTTAACTGTTGTGACGAAGAGGGGATTTCACCAGGTGTCGCATGCATACAAATGACACCTGCTGAAATTCCCTTTTCAGTACAACCGTTAAAGATACAGGAGCCCAGTCCTCCATTTCATGTGGTCGCCCTACTTGTGCAGAGGTGCCAGTGAGGGAGGGAGTTGTGGTCCACCCCAACCTGTTTAACACTGCATGAGATCATTTCTCAAAATCACCTAAGTCTCTCTGTTGTTTTGCTTTGTTTTTAATTAAGTACCAAAAAAAGTAACCGCAACAAGGGCTATTAAAGTACACTGCTGTTTTTGCAATTTAATTTTGCACATATTCAAGAGTCGATCTTTGAACAGTCCCCTCCCCTCCCCTCCCACCCCCACAAATGGAAACCTGAAGCAGTGCCCTTTTCCTTGTGTCAAGGGAAATGATCCAAATGTTTGCATTCCCATCCACCTGAGAACAGAACAAAAGCGGATGAAGTCATGACAGCGGGGGAAGAGCATGATCCAGAGCCAGTGCACAGAAAGCAACTGCAAGGCTAGAATGGCCTAATGAAGATGTCACTTTGGGCAACGCTTTCTGGGAGAAGTCCTACTTGCTTGAGTTTAGTCTCCATCTCCATGTGTCATCAACAGCGATCCCCACTGCAGAACAGAGGGCATCAGTTTGGCTTTTAGATCAATGTGCTAAAATGCCAACTGCTGGCACTTTCAGACTTGAAGCATCCATCACTTGTGTGAGTTGACTCTGCAGTATATTCAAGTTTGTCTAGCCACACACCACCTCCCCAATCTCCAAAGGCTACAGTCTGTTCAGAGCCAAGGAACCCAGCGTGATACAATGAACAAAGACTGGATTTCATCAAATTTCACCTTCCCTCCTTCTACGAGCCCCATATTATTTTTTAATTAAATTTTATATTTTGGAAATGTTGAACTTCGGGCCTCTCCCCATGGAACCAGTGGATCCTGTGCATGTCCAGCATTAAGGGTTCAGCGCAGCAAAAGTTAGCAGCTTGAAGAGCTTGGGAGTTTGGCTGTGCTTCTCACTTTGAATGGCTCTGAGGAGAGCGTTCGGTGCCTAGACTAGTTTCTGAGATTAGGGACCCCACATTCAGGCAAGCTATAGGGTGACCATATGGAAAGGAGGACAGGGCTCCTGTAACTTGGACAGTTGTATAGAAAAGGGAATTTCAACGGGTGTCATTTGTATGCATGCAGCACCTGATGAAATTCCCTCTTCATCACAACAGTTAAACTGAAGGAACCCTGCCCTCTTTTTTATCTGATCACTCAGACAGTGCTTCTGCAGCTTAAACTATTGTGATGAAGAGGGAATTTCACCAGGTGCTGCATGCATACAAATGACACATGTTGAAATTCCCTTTTCTAAGCAACTGTGAAAGAGCCTTGTCCTCATTTCCATATGGTCACCCTAATTTTGATTAGTGCTGAGCCAAAACTGCTAGTAGCTTTTGTTCTCATTTGTGGCTGTGTTAAAAAACAAGGATTCTCTCTTCAGACGTCTATTATTCGCACTCCCTGTGAAAATGTTCACTAGTTTATTTAAATTGCCCTCACTGAGTTGACATCATCACACAACTAAATCTGAATGGTTGTGTAACTGTGTAAGGTGGTCCCATTCACCACATGATTCCTGAGAAGGTGGGATTATCCACAGGGCAGAAATGGCACCACCCCTCCCAAATTAAGGTAGCCAATTAATTTGGCACCTGAGGCAGAAAATCCCACAAGCACCTCTCCCTATCTGGCTGTAGACATACAGTAATAATAAATTAATAACTAACAACTTGCTGCCTGGCCGCTTCATTCTGCATTATAGTAAGGCCGGCCCTGATTACCCCGGTGCCTAATCTAGGGGAAATGATGCTTATGATGCTTTGAGGGCAGAACTTTGGGGGCCCAGGACCGTCTTAGCAGAATGAACAGGAGTGCTGCTGAATACAGCCAGGCCTGCTTACAACATTTCCAACTGAAGTGAACGTAGATATGCTACCCTCTAAAGGTGGCGGGGGTGGGTGGGCACCGTCATGGATTCTGCACAATTAAATCCAGACTCTGCAATTACTGAACTGCATCACTGGATGCTGCAGCCAAGGGGGAAATGGCACCAAAGAAGTGGGCAGCTCCAAAGAAATGAATGGCATTCAGCAGGATTGGGGAGGTGGGGGAAGAGTGAACTTTGTGTTTGGGGAGGAGAATTTGTGTGGGAGAGGGCTGTGTGGGTGTGTTGCTTAGCCGAGGCTTAGCTGATCTTAACTTTTATGCATGACCAGAGTTCCCAGGGGAGCAAATACAAGGAAGTTCCAAAGTCATTCCAATATATTGGAAGTAAGATTATTATTATTTTTAATGGAGAAATGGAAGGCATTGATGAAATACTCCCTATAAAATTATGGGCTCTGTATTCAGGAGGGAGGGACCTTGAGCCAGGAAAGGCCTTCAGCTCCTTTGCTGAGATCCAGTATATCTCAAGAAAGCGCCCTCCCTGCTGCACCCAATATCTTCTTGCTTAATTTGGAAATGCCTTAAGATGGAATCTGTGGGCCCTCCCTCCCTCCCTTCTTGCCCACCCTGCAGCCACGAGAGGCCTAGTGGTAGTGGCTGTTCATGTTGTTGATGTGGGAGGTTGCCATGGTACCGAAGGGCGCTGAAGGCTGCAAGCCATGGCTGGGGTAGAGGGTGGGGGTAGAACCTGGCCAATAGGAGAAGCTGGTTGGGGTCACACCTGAGGCCATAATGTTGAGTTTGGAGATGCCAGCGAAGGGCAGGGGGGCTTGGAATTTGTAGAGGGTGTGGTCAGGTGTGGCTGGCTGGCAGACCTGGGCTAGGCCCTGGAAGTCAAACTTGTAGGCGTAGCGCTTGCCGTGCACCTTTGTCATGATGTTCTTGTCATAGTAATAGCGCAGCGCCCGGCTCAGCTTGTCATAGTTCATGTTGGGCTTGCTTTTGCGCTCGCCCCAGCGCCGCGCCACCTCGTCGGGATCCAGGAGCTTGAACTCGCCGTTGGTGCCTTCCCAGGCGATGCAGTTCAGGTTGGCCCGGTCCGAAAGCAGCTCCAGCAGAAACTGCCACAACTGGATCTGTCCACTGCCTGGAAAGCAGAAAGAGGGGCCAGTTTAGAAAGACCCACTCTTACAGGGAAGTCCTCCCATTCACCCTCAAGGACGTACAAAGCTGCCTTGTACTGAGTTGGACTCTTCCTCCATCTAGTCCTGTGATATCCACTCTTGAGGACCATGCTAGGGGTGCTTCCAGATGAGCCTTTTACTGGGAAATCACCCTGTCTCATTCATGGAATTTTAGGGCAGTGGAGAGGGTGAGATGCAATCCTATGATCCCAAGGGCCATCAGATAATTTATAGGAGGGAGAGCAAGAGGTCCAGCTTTGGAAAGCTGACCCCCTAATGCCCCCTCCCATCCTCTGCAGAATCCTCCAGAGCCTTTACCTATCCTGATGTTGGATATATACTTACATAGATTCGTATATATCTATATCACTGAATGCATATGAATTCTCTGTGTGTGTATGTGTGTGTGTGTATGATTTCTTAGTATTCCTTGTTGTCTGTATGCCACCCATTCCATTGCATTATAAGAGGTGAGCATTTATCCTTCCAGCATTGTAATGTCATTTAGCTGCCAAAAGGGCACAAGAGAATCCATTTACATTGACCATTCGTTAATTTCCCAGAAGCAGGTAGATCATCTAAAAGAGCAGGTACATCAGTGAATATTAAAGATTGTTCCAGCACAACATTTAACTGTATAATGGGAGGGGATTCATAAGAAAAAAACAAAATGGCCGGGGAGGGAAGAAAACAGCAGAAATGCTGCCCCTCCCTCATTTTTAATGCTTCAAAGACTCCAAGGTAGGAGCCCTCTGCAGGTAACTATAGCATTGCTCTGCCAGTCTTTTAACCCTTCTTGTGTTTTCCCACCACTTCTTCTGTCTTTTTTCTTACCACAAAAGAAATCTGCTAAGGAGGAAAATATGGAATAGCTGCACTGTGCCTTCTGGTTTGTAGTGCTGGGAAACCTGGGTCTTGAAACACCCTAAATGTCCTGCTAAACACAGGTGCAGCTACTGCGGAAAAAATAACCACAGCAATAAATCCTTCCCTCCATGTACCGTCTATCTCAACATGTCTATCCCACTTTTGGTTCCAAAAGGGTGCTCAAAGCAGTTTCCAGATTAAACCATAAGAAAACTCAGTAAGAATAAGAAAATACAAATAGAACAAGTTTCTAAGGAAGGAAAAGGAAAGGAACCTCTCGTACAGGCTCTGAGTCATTACTGACTCTTGGAGGGAAGCCAGCTTTCGTTGACGCTTTCTTGGCAGGCCTTATAGGGTGGTGGTTTGCCGTTGCCTTCCCCGGCTGTTATTACCATTCCCCCAGCTAACTGGGTACTCATTTTACCAACCTCGGGAGGATGGAAGGCTGAGTCGACCCGAGCCTGCTGCCTGAAACCAGCTTCCACTGGGATCGAACTCAAGCCGTGGGGAGAGGTACAGCTGCAGAAACTGCTGCTTTACTGCTCTTCACCACACGAGAAAACACGAATAGAACAAGTTACCAAAACAGCGACAAAAGAAGAGCATCTAGATATACTTTACCCTGTGCTGCCATGCTGCATTTCCTTGTTCCCTCTTCACATAATTGGCTGCCCTTTGTCAGGAGCACGAAATGCTGCATGTCATGACAGCTTGACACAAGATAAGCCTTACCCAACCTAGAGCTCTGCAGATGTGTTGGACTACAACTTCCATCATCCTCAGCCAATGTGGTTCAGCCAAGTTGGGGAGGTGATGCATGCTGGGAAATATAGTCCAACACATCAGGAGGGTGCGAGGCCAGGGAAGGGTCATCTGACTGTTCTTCAGGGTCTCCTTTTCCTTTTTTGAGGGGCCAGCCACATATTGCACACAAAGGGATGGAAGGACACCCTGACTCTTCTTTTTAAAAGCAGCTCCAGGAGACTGTTATTTTGAGTGGAGGACCAGGAACTGGGGGTGGGGGTGGGGGTGGAGAGGAAGGGGGATTTAACCCTTTCCCCGCTGGCTGGTTTCTACCTCAAATACAGACACACCCCGCCCCCACGCGCACATTTTATACAAGTTTCTCTGGAAGAAAAGGCAATTGTGGGAAAATGTTTGGCAAAGGAAAGGTTCCCTGCCATTCCACTGTACCAAAGTGTAGCTTCTTAAGAGTGTGTTTCATTTAAAACCACTACAGTTTTGTTACATGCATTTGTATGTAATGTCTTATACCAAATCAAACCATGGATGCATTTAGGGTTCAATCCTATGCACGTTTAGCATTCCCCAGCCAGCATGTAGGAATTGTAGGACTTTTTCCAGTCTAAATGTGCATAGGATTGCACTATTGGCTCAGCACTGTCTTCTGCCTTGATTGGCCGTGGCACTCCAGGGTTTCAGACAGGAGTCTTGCCCAGGGATTGAGCCTGGGACCTTTTGCATGCAGGACAGATGCTCTAGCACTGAGCTATAGCTTGCCCCTCAAAAAGCTGAGGGGTTGTTGTTGTTTTTTGATTTTGTGATATGCACATATATTTAAATCAACCCAGTTGTATTTCAATTTTTTGCTTTAGGATCAGGGTTAGTAGCATGTATAATCAATTGATTGTTTAAAAGGCAGCTGTTGAAACAACTAAGCATGTTTTAATTTGATGCCATTAATTTTTACCCTAGACTTAACCCTGTTTGAGTCACATTATTGTATTTTTAAATCTGCCATTAATCATTCTGAAATGATACACAACAATTTAAAGAGCACTCAGTTACAATACAAGAAACTCACAACCACCATTATGTAATAAAAGCAAGGAAGAGTCTTGTGGTACCTTAAAGACGAACACATTTATTCTTGCATAAGCTTTTCCTGCACCCTGTCTACTTCCATCAGATACATGGAGCATTAACCCCAAGTTGGCAGATTTATATATACATGCTTGGGAGTGGGTGTGGTGGGGAGATGTAAATTGTGTTGTCAGAGGGAATTTAAATGTAAAAAGTACAAACAGCGATGATTAGCTTAAGAACATAAGAACACAAGTAGAGCCCTGCTGGATCAGAACAAGGGTCCATCTAGTCCAGCACTCTGTTCACACAGTGGCCAATCAGCTGTCAACCAGGAACCCACAAGCAAGATGCAAGTGCAATAGCACTTTCCCACCCATGTTCCCCAACAACTATGGTGGTTGCCATTCACAAAACATTGTTAGGTGATAACCATTCTCCCAGCATAATTTAGTAGTTATACTAGTGGATCTTTCTGTGAATTTTAGCCTGCCTCTTTATTGGGACTGTGGCCATGAATATTGCAACACCATCAAAGCTGGCAGCACTGACCGTGCCTTTGGGCAATGAGCCTCCCCCATCCTGATCCAACCACAGGAACTGCACTTACAGCTCTGGGGAAGTGTGCACGCTGCACCCACTTTTCCGTGCACAGCATACAATCCAGAGAAGATCTGAACCTGGAAGCTTTTCTATCTAGGAACACTCCCCCCCTCCCGCCTTACTACATTGGGATGACTATTTTAAAAAGTCCCCTGCTCAACCATTGCATGTAGAAGCCACAGTCTTTGCATCATTTCTAGAAAAGGCATGAATGAAAAATGAGTTAGGAACTACTGGTAGACTTGTATGAGATTTTCTGTGTTAGACTCCTGTCATCACTTTCACTCATGCAAGCCCTCAGTTGATGCTGGAGCATGCATGGGTGAACTCATGTAATGGACGTGCATGCGTGAATTCACTCTGAAGAATGCAATTTTGGACTCATTATATGTAGCCTCTTATTTTCATCAATGGGAAGTAACTTTCCATTTATGACTGAAGTCTAGAAAGACGTGTTCTACACCTGCAGCAGAATGAGGTGGTAGAGTCTGGTGTTGGTAGAATGGATCGTACTACTTCAGATTGGGGGTGGGGGTGGGGAATCACATTTTAAAATCTTCCCATATGTAAAATAAAGTTCCTTGAACTTATCTTTCTGACACACTAGATTTTTATTTACAAAATCCTATTTATTTATTTTTGAAATTAGGGGAGCATTACAGGACTGAAACTCACCACCTGGAATCACCTTTGCTGTCTCTCTAAGTCAGCCCCGAGATTTAGAAAGTAAGGATGGATCCGGAGCAGTTGAGGGTTTTAAATCCGCTAAAAAAGCTAACAGCTCGGATCAGGAGCAATTGAGATTTTAAATCACAAAAACAGTGCTACAATTCCCAGCATGCCCCAGCCAGCTGGCATGCTGCGGGCTGTGTGACTTTTTTTCCTGTCTAAGTAGGCACAGGACTGCACCCTCATTGAAATCCGGAGGAGGAACGACCCGTGTGGGAATCCTTTCACTGCCCAAGCAAGAAGGGTGCTTTTTGTCTTTCCAAACCCCGTTTGAGCAGCATGTTCCGGAAATCCGCGATTTAGAATTGGCTTTGCCCTCGGTAGTCACTGACCCTTTCTACCCCTAATAATTATCCCAGGAAAATGGACGAATCGTCCCTTTGGATGCCCAGGGATGATCCCGGGACGATCCTGGGGGAAAAGGCAGGTGTAGAAACGGCCACTGGCTCAGCGATAGAAAGCAAGTGAGAAAGCAACAACCCAAAGGAATCCGATCCGGAGGTGGCAATGCCTCATAAAGGGAAACCCATCTCTCCTCCTCATCTCGCAGGACCGGCTGAGTATCTTATCATCCTACCCTAGTTAGGCTGTAATTCTATGCACACGTACTTGGGAGTAAGCCCCATTCAGCTCAATGGGCCTTACTTCCTAGCAGGCCCATATATGATTACACTGTTAGGGGAAGATGCACATGTACGTGCGTCTATAATCGCTGTAAGGATGCCCACTTTTAGAAGAGAGACACTTCCAGTAAGTGTCAATCTGGAAATTTGACATTGAAAAACCCTATACATATCTACTCGAAAGTAAGCCCCACTGAGTTTGGTCAGATTTCTAGATTGTTTCCTTACTGGAAGTGTGCTCTGGCTATAAACTGTTCTTGGTGGCCTAATAAAGATGATGCTGAAGATGATGATGATGATGATACTGGAAGTGTGCTTGCTTGCGGTAATAATATACATGGACACAAGCCCTATACATCAACACAACGAGCACAATCCAGCCAAAGTTAAGCACTTCTAAGTGGGAGTAAATCTCCTCGATTTCAGTGGGATAGAATCGGAGTCCTGGCCGTAACTCTCCGGCTGCGATGGCTGCGACTTAAAATGCCCTGCGCTTTGGCTGAACCGTGATTGAAGATAGAGCCTTTGTATTTAGCATTCAATCAAACAATGGCAGATTTGAAGTCGCTTTCTGCAAACAAACAGGAAGAGGGAGGGATCAGCAGGTCAAACAGCTGTCACGCCAGAAACAGCCCCAACCAACGCCCCCCGCCAGGTGCGCGAAAAACCTGTACATGTATAAAAATTAATTCACACCGTATTTCGAGATTTAAAAAAAAAACCTTTTAAAAAGAAGGATGCTGTTTGAAAAGGACATTGGTGTGCAGACTTGATCTGATATTCCGATGTTAAAGAGATGAATAATCGGCGGAGGCTGGTGGCTCCGATTTCGGTGGGGCTGTGGATCCATTCTGGGTTTCAGTCATAACCAGCCAGAACCCTACGGGAGCTATCCAAGGCCTGAACTTATGTTAGGGGTAGGATTCAACACTTTGATATCTCCTTTAGAGTTCTAGCTGGTTCGGGCTGAAATCCAGAATGGATCCATAGCCCCACCGAAATTGGAGCCACCAGCCTCCGCTCTAAATAATACCGTCTACAACACTCTTCCTTAAGCATCTAAAAATATAATTGTCTATATAAAATATGATTTTGTGCCTAGAATTCATTTTATTTCGTCCCCCACCACCACCATGACCAGGAAAAAAAAAACCGATTCTTGTCATTTCTTATACTGCAATCCTAAGCACACTTACTTGCGAGTAAACTCCATTGAACACAGTGGGACTTCTTTCTGAGTAAGCGTGCATAAATTGGGGCAGTGATGGCCTTAAACCAAGCCACACTTTGCATGATTGTTGTTAGGATAACAACAAGATATGCGAAGGATTTTGTAGCTATATTCTTGCAAATTGTTATTGATTAATCATTTTTGTCCTGCTAAATTTATGCCCTTATTAGACAGTCCCACTTTGAATTTCGAAAATTTTGCTAGAATTGAGTCTTCTTGGCCGTATTAGTTCGTTTGTTTTTGTTTTTAAAGAGGAACCATTTCTTTTGCAACCTCGAGATACAGGCATCTGTAGAGATAAATCACTGCAGAAGGACAAGCGAATGTCATATAGATTTTAATTTGGGGACATTTTCTGCTGTTACACACACACCAGTTTTCCAAAAATGTGAATTACATCCCCCTTGCAACTATACTTTGGACAAGATCTAGGTCATAATGCATGGGGGGGGGGAAAAGAGAAATTAGCTCCTCCAAATTAAATCAGATTTTTCTTTTTAATTTATCAGTTTTAGCGCAATTTTTGATCACAATTTTTCCCCCTCCCCGCAACTGTCAAGTAAGACTGCAATCCCAAAAATGTTGACATGGGAGTTAGTCCCAAAGGCAAGAGAGCCTTCTTTCCAGTAGCATTATACTGTAAAACTAGTTGGGAAATACCTGGCTCTGCCCATCTTTTGTTTATTGATACCCGAACTGCTTTGAAGATTTTTGGTATATCTGAGTCTGGCTCCAGTATTCTAGCATTTGATAAATAAAATAAATTGATGTTGTGTTCTGACGATTGATTCTTGCCTATTTTGTAATGAATTTAAAATGTTGCAATGTTACTATTGTTGAAATGAGTTATTTGGCTTATTAGCTGGCATGATGATAAAAGGGATACAGAGATCATTTTAGACCCTGGGCATAATAGGGTGCAATCCTATGCATGTTTAGGCAAAAATAAGTCCTACATAGCTGGCTGGGGCACTGAAGGATTTATTTCTGTCTACACATGCATAGTTGCACCATTTAACGCCCAGTCAAAAGGGTCATGTTGTATTACTTCAGTTGTGAAGCTCACAATTCATATTCTCTTTTCTCCCATTACTTTATGAAAAATGAAACAAAACAAAACAAAGCACCACTAAAAAAGGTTTACCAACCCTGGATGATGATGATGATGATGATGATGATGATTATTAAAGAATCAGGGTTGGCAAACTTTTTACTAAAAGATTAATGCAATAATAATAATAATAATAATAATAATAATAATAATAATAATAATAATAAATGCAGTTTAAATTCATTTGAATCATAGCACCATCATGATACAGAAATTATCCTGGGTTTTTGTGGGCTGCTCTGATGCAAAATACATTCAGCTGGGAATAAGCACCATTCCGTTGTAGAAAAGGATATTATATTTTTAAAATAAAAATGACAAATGAGCGTCTGTGACCATGTTCAGCCCAAGCGGTTGTTCTGTCATGAGAAACTTCAGGTCAATTTCCCTGGGAAAGCAGCATTCACGTGCAAGAGAGGATGCCGACGCTGATCTTTCACCTCCCTGCGGCATTTGATTTGCTGGCGTTTGTCCTTAGGAAAGTGCCAAAGGAAACGGGACTCTGTAGGAAACGGGGCGTAAAGCAGCTTTGCCCAACCAGGCGCCCTCCAGATGCATTGGACTACAACACCCATCATTCCCAGCTGCCCCACAGCTGCTTGGGATGGTGGGAGTTGTAGTCCAGCACATCTAGGGGTAGCTCCCGTTGGGGAAGGCTGGCATAGACGGTGGGGGTGGGGAGAGAGTGCTTTAACTAACTCTGCTTCAATTATTCTGAACAGCGAGTCCGCACCGGGTTCTATCCAATGTTACCCTTACTTAGAGTCAACCGCTGAAATGAATGGGACTTAAATTGGATTGACATTGGATACAACCCAACTATTAGTGCTCCATCTCTAATCACTTACCGCGGCGGCACCACCACCATCCCGCGGCTCCTAATAGATATTTGCATAGAAGTAAAATGGAATTATGATTCACTACATAAACAGGGTTATATGGGAGAGGCTGGTTTTCTTGGCTGCAATCTCTCCCTCACCTGCCTGGTAGTGAATCCTATTAAAGTCAATGGAATTTAATTTCGGGTAAACATATTGAAGATTCAGCTCCCGTGAAACAGAGCAGGCGCCAAGAAATCAACTCAGCGCTAATCTGCTTGTGTGTGCGCTAAATCCGCCCTAGAGGCATACATCAGTGGGAACCCATTGGCAGGGGGACGTGGGTAGGCAGTTTGGCTGGGCTACCAGAGAGTTTTTCTCCGGGAGTTCTGTTCTTTGCTTTGCTTGTGTTTAATTAAGCAGCCCGACCCCGAAACAGAGTGAATCCAGAGTTAACGTGCGTTGAAGCCGTTGAATGTCAGTGCTTTTCGTTCAAAATACGTTCAAGGAAGAATGAATTCACTGGTGTTGCAATGGGATAATTAGAGAAGGCTGTTGGTTTCCTTTGCTCCAAGAACAAGCGTATGCGGGGTGGGAGTCAAGCAGAGAGTCTGCAAATATACAGGAGGCACAGCAAGAGATGGGCATTGGAGATGCGAATTGGATCGGCAGCTCCATTTTGGACAGCACACTGCATTAAGGGCGAGCTCATACCAGCGCGGTTGTGACTTCGTTTGGTTTTAATCCCCATTCTTTATTATTTATAGACCCTTAATAAATAAATAGGTATCCAGGAGTTTCAGTATTTGAAGCTGCTTCTCAGTTAATCGTCTGCTCCAAACTGGAACGTGGAAACAATTGCAGCGCGTGTCAAGGTGCGTAAGGCGAAGACGCCCCCACCCCCGCCCGTGAATCTTTTCCTCCTGAGTTGTTTCTGCTATGATCATCGGTAATCGGTAGGGACCCGGCTCCAGTCTGCATTCTATCCGAAGCTGATCTCTAAGAAAGCCTCCGAAGAAAGAAGGCGATGGGGTGCGGGGAGAGGAATGAGGATTGGCCCTGGTGCTGAGTGGGGACCTGTTTAGTGTCGGTTCTTGGAGAGCGAAAAGGAAATTAATTAAGCCCCCAATTTGCCAGATGTCGCTTCCTAGTAAAACCAATGGAGTCTGGTGGCTCTGATTTCGGTAGGGCTATGAATCCATTCTGGGTTTCAGCCAGAATGCCAAAAGAGCTATCCAAGGTGCTGAACTCATGAAACCATTCTAGGCTTCAGTCAGAAACAGCTAGAATTTTTAAAGGAACTATCCAAGGTGCTGGGCCTGTTTGGGGGCTGGGGTTCAGCACCTTGGATAGATCCTTCCAAATTCTGGCTGGTTCACAGAATGGATTCACAGTACCACCAGCCTCCACTGCTGTAAGTGGGAAGCTACAAGCAGGATTTGAAGGGGCTGCAGCTCAAGCACCTGCTTTGCATGCTGGAAGTCCCAGATTCAATATCTGGCATCTCCAGGTAGGGCTGGAAAGACCCCTGCAGTCTTCTCCAACCTGGGGGCCTCCAGACGCATTGGACTGCACTTCCATGGGGGAGATGGAGTTGGGATCCAACACAGCTGGAGTCGCCTGGTTTGGGTGTGGCTGGACTGCTGCCTGAACCCCTGAAGAGCCGCTGCTAGTCAGTGCACTTAGAATAGTCGTCGATACTAAGCTAGATCGAACCAACGATCTAATTCAATATAAGACATGTTCGTATATGTTCTCACTTTAAAACAAACAATTTTTGCTGCTGCATTATTATTATTATTATTATTATTATTATTATTATTATTGCAACAGAAACCGGAGGTCTTTCAGGATTCCCACACTTTCCCGCATCATTTTGGAGGGTCTTGCAGTTAAAGGTGTTTTAGCACACCAAACTGTGACTGCTTGACTTGGTCATTGCTCAAAACCGTCTATTGCTAAGGACGAAATCCTGACCTGTACAAATCAGAACACATCCTCGTTTGGGTTGTTTGGTTACATCCTTACTTTGGAATGGGTTTTGCAGGAACTACCAGACCACCACTTCGCACTTTCTCTCTGCAATCCAATAGCAGACCTTGGCCGGGGTTTCTCGGTTGTTGTTTTAAAGGGCACGGCAATTTAAGAAACCGTCGCGGGGCTGGGCAGAATCCGGCATGCGCCATTTTCAAATCCTAGAAGTTGCGAGGACGCCTTGTGCGATGCGGGTCCTACCCAGAGCAGGCGGAGGGAGCAAAAGATGCACAGGCAGCCCCATACTGGAAACCGAGGAGACTTTGGAAACGGAACACCCTCGAGTTTCTTGAAAGGCTTCCACCCCCCTCCGGGCACCATCCGGGAAGAAGAAGAAGCGGCGATCTTACCTTTTTGAACTCCCGGTCCCAGAGAGCCCCACGGCTGGCTTTTGCCTTCTTTGAACAAAGTTTCCCCGACTGGGTCTGCAAGGAAGGTCAGCAAGAAGAGAGAGAGAGAGAGAGGGAGAGAGAGAGGGTGAGCGCCAACAAACTCAAACCAATCCCGATCCCCCAACCCTCTCTCTGTCCTTTGAAACTTGGGATAGAGGAAACTCCCTTTCCCGAATGAGCCTTGTCTTTCAAAGTCCCCCAGTCTCCCGCCTCTGCGCCACTGCCTCGCCCCCCCCAATGACAAGCCGCTATGAAGCCAGGAAACGCGTCCAGGAAAAAGGAAATCCGACTTCCGACGGGAGCCGTCGGGGCAGCTTTAAATAGGGAAGGCGAGAGGAGGTTTCAGTGCGTCTGCTTAAGAGCCCGGAGGAGCATCCATGGGATGGGGCGGGGTGGGCAGGAGAAGGCAGGGAATGAGGAGGAGAAAGAACAGGGGACGAAGGAACCACGCTAGGGGCTCCGGATCGGGAGGAAAGGGAGCGATCCACCACGAGGAAGGCAGCGACCCCCCCACCCCCGCCGAGATCCCCCCCCACGGCGCTTGGCCTGGGCAGAGTCCCTAGAAGCAGGATGGGGCAAGCCGGCCTGGGTCCCCGCCCTACCTGGCAGGTACATGTTGAGCAGCAGCGTCCGGGCCGCGCCGCGTCTCATGGCAGCTCTGCGCGCACCCCGCGCCCGCGGGGGATATTATCGCCTTCGCCCAGGGAAGACGGTGGTTGTTATTATTATGTATTGCGATCGCCACCCGCCGAGGCAGGGCGCGGGATGGGGGGCGGGCGAGAGCGGGGGGGGCAGTCTCCAAGCAACGCGCGAGGGGCGCGGGGCCCGGGCGCCGCAATTTCCTCTGCGCTTTAATTAAAGGCGCGGCGCGGGCGCTTATCGGCCCATCGGACTTTAATAAAGTTTCCCCGCGTTCAAGATCCACGTTTCTATGGAGAGAGGCAGCCGCATTTTCCGCCTTCTTAACTCTTTGCAAACAGGCAGCGCCTGGCCGGCCCGCTCTCGGCGCCGCCGCTTCTGCTCCAGCGCCTCTGAGCTAACATGGAAACCAGCCCCGGCTGAGGGCCGAGGGCCGTAATGGCTCTTTAACCTGAAAGCGATTCGCCCCGGCGGGGCCACGGCGAGGAAGAGAGCACGCTGGGGCCGGGGCGGGTGTGGGGCCGGGGAGAGATCGCGAGTGGGTGTGGGGAGGCACTCGCCCTGCTAGGGTGGCCACTTAGGAATACCCAAAAGTGTGTGTGGGGGGGAGGGTGCATCACCGGAAAAGAAGACCCAAAAGAAGAAAAAAAGACGCACCGATTTGCATAATATTTGCCTATGCTAATACGTAGGTATAGATGCACATTTAGCAGTAATTGCTATAATTTAAACAGAAGTGCAATACACCTCTCCATGCTGTGGAAGACTGTGAACAGGGGACCTGTTTACCGGATAGCTTAGTCTGTTGTCCAGGGGCTAGCTGTTGGTGGGCAACAGTGCTTATGGTTCCTTATCTTTAAACCGAAATTGGACGGGACAGCCCTCCAAAGAGAGGATGGTCCTCCGCAAAAGAGGTCACCTGGCAACCCTACCTGATTCCCTCCATTGCCCCTTATCATGGGAAGAGCCTGCTGCTGGATCAGACCAGATGTCCACCTGGTCCAGCGTCTTGCTTGCAATGGTGGCCAGCCAGATACCTCTGGAAGCTCACAAGCAGGACAGGAAGACAACAATCTCCCCTGCAGCTTGTCCCCAAGCATCTTGTATTTAGAGGTGGGCTGCTTCTGAACAGCCATTCATCGACCTGCCATGGATGTCTAACCCTTAAAAACAAAGTAATCCAAGATTTAGATCATGGATCAAGAACATGCTGGGCTGCAACTCATCATTGGCTATGTTGGCTTGGCTGATGGGAGTGGGAGTCCAACAACATCTGGAGGGCTACAAGTTCCCTACCCCTGATTTAAACATTGCATTCACTCCGTCCCTTCCCTTTACTGCCCATCCTGCACAAAGTTTAAGAGAGTTGTATTTAAACGCATAGCTCTCTCCCAAACTCGGATGGGTGGATAACAATAGCTTCTGAACAGGGGAGGCTGGTGGGTCCAATTTCGGTGGTGTGATTCCATCCTGGATTTTAGTTGCAACCAGCCAGAAGTCTAAAGGAGCTATCCAAGGTGCTGGACCAATTTTGCGGCTAGGATTCAGTACCTTGGATAGTTCCTTGAGACTTACGGCTAACCAGAGCGGCATCTCTGCCCCACTGAAATCGGAGCCACCAGCTTCTCCTGGTTCTGACTCAAAATAGTTTGTAGTTACTCAAAGCCCCAGAAGGAACAACATTAATAACACTAGAGCTGGGGTGGTTGTAGTGGGGAAGTAATCACTGGAGCCCAATAGCAACGAAATCTGTGACATGTGCTTAACTTGTATAGCCACCAGTATGATCACCTTAATACTGCAGTTGTGGTAAGTGCTGAGGCAAACTAGTTTGTCCAATGCAGTGTCTGAGATATGAAGTGTGCTCTTCCTGCTCCATGCTCTGAATCACTCTGCTATATCCCCACCCCACCCCACCCCACCCCCACCCCCACCCCTCCAAGCATTGCAAGTTCATTGAGGCTTCAGCCCTGAACACACTTGGCTAGAGAGTTGTGTGTTCATTACTTTCTATACCTCCCAATAGTTGAAGCTCACAAAAAGGTCCCCTACCCTGGTCTATACTCAGTAGCAACATCTATGATGGCTATCCAAGGTTTCAGGCAGGATGAGTTTTTCCCAGCCCTATATGGCTTGAACCAGAGACCTTTTGCATGCAAGGCTCACGCTCTGCCACTGAGCTACAGTGGTAAGCCCCATTTGATGCAAGTAAGCATGCCCAGGATTACCTTGCAATGCTGCAATCTTCAGCATACGTACATGGGAGCAAGCCCCATTGAGCATTATTGCTAGTATTAACAGCAGTAGTAGTTACATCCTGCCTTTCCTCCAGAGAGCTCAAGGCAGTGGACATCATTCTTCCCTCTTGTTATCTTCACAACAACCTTGTGAGGTAGGTAAGACTGAGAGACAGTGATTGGTTAAAGCTTTCTCAGTGAACTTTGTTTTGTGGCGATGTAGGGATGTGAACCTGAATCTCCCCAGGCTTAACCCAGCACTCAGACCCAATCTTCCCCAACCTGGTTTTCACCAGATAGTTTGGTTCACAGCTCCCAGCATTCCTGACAATTGGCCATGTTGGCAGGGACTGATGGGAGTTCAAGCCCAAAACATCTGGAGGGCACCAGGTTGGGAAGGCTGCTCTAACTACTACACCACACTCTGGCCAGAAAACCCCACCACCAACAAATCCATTGCCTTTTCCTTTCCCTAACTAAGAGGCACAATCCACTCTCTGCTTCCAGGGTTTTCCTTTGCCTGCTCACAATTCCCGGGAGGGAGGCTAAGGACCATTTGTGACTATTCCAGCCTTCCCCCAGCCTAGCATCGTCCTCCAGATGTGTTGAACTATAACTCCCAACATTCCTAACCATTGGCCATGCTGGCTTGGGGATTTATGTGGTCCAAAACATCTGGAAGGCGCTAGACTGGGGAAGCGTGGACTATTCTCTGACACGGCACTCTCTTTTCCAGAATTCAGGGTTTCTAGGGGAAAAGCTTTCTTTGATTTAAACATTAACTTTCCCCTTTGGAGATCCTGATGCAGCCCAGATTGCTGTTTTGTGTTGTTGTTTTTACTTCATTAGGATCATTGGAGAGAGAAGGAAGATTTGTGTGTATGGATATGTGTTTGAGAGAGAGGAATGAATGAATGACTGAAGGGGAGAAAAAGGATCAGTCAAAAAGATTATCCACCCCCAATTTAAATCTTGGTCTTCTAAGAAGTTCTAAATGTTAGCATCCTCGTACCACCCACCCACCCCCATCACAGCATTGAGTTTCACTGAATTTCATATGTCAGCCACATGATTTTATACTTCAGGAATAAACAACAACAACAACAACAATGTCTTGCATGTGAGCAAGTGTGGTGCTATCTCCTTGTCTTCGGATACTTTTTCCTTAAAAATAAGTTCTTTGAAATGCAGAACCATCAGAGCTAATCAGGGTGGTTTCTGTGTTGCAGTTGCTACAGGCCGGCCATGCTATGAAGGCAGAGTGAGGTGACTATCCCAGTTCCGGGTGATGGTGGTGAACTAGCATTGCTCCTGGGAAGGTTCTGCCTAGGGTAGCCTTCCCTAATGTGTTAGACTACAACTCCCATCATGCTGACTGGGGTGATGGAGGTTGTAGTCTAATGTGTCTGGGTGGCAGCCAGTTGAGGAAGGCAACCCTAGGGACTACTCAAATGTGGCTAGAGCAACCAAATTCTTCAGAGCCTTTACCATGCTCCCTTGTTAGCATATAGAAACACAGGCTGTCTTTAAAAATAAATCTTTATTTGAAAAAATATTTGTGAATAGCCATCATATGCACACACACACAAAAATGGTTTTACCTGCTTGGATCCTACCTTGTTCATGAGGCTCTTATCTCTTGTCCACTCCTGTACACAGGACAGAGACATCTAGTGGATGCTTGTGGGAAAACACTAGTGCATTTTGCTATCAAGGCAGCAATAAAGTTCCATCAATAAACCCACATTTTTGTGTAAAAGCTGAAATAAGATGGGGTGAGGTGAAGGCTGGAAGACTAATGTATTCCCTTCCTTGCCTGCTCTAACTGGGTTATTACTTTACTTATGAATCTCAGAAAATAGCAATAGACCTGTTGCTTTGATAATAGGCCTTGTTATTGTACAATGAACACACACGCATCTCCAACCTTAAAAAAAGGTGCTTGACTTTATATGGTGTTTGCTGCAATTAAACATAGGTTTTAGCTAGACCTAAGGATTATCCCAGGCAGAATTGAATTGTAATCAAGAGATAAAAGAATTGATAATGAATTTGTTAACAACTTCAAGATTAATGATATCCAGGAACTGGAAAGTTCAAGGGGATTATCATATAGAAGATTGGTACAAAGAAATATGGGATATTGCTATTAATGATAAATTAACATGTAACATGAGAGTGAGAAGAGGAATGATAAAAACGAATGATTTTGAAGTAATATGGAAACAGTTTTTGGACTTTGTATTATTAAAGGGGAGAGGGAAAACACCTCCAGAGGAATTAATGAGATTTTGGAAATCAGAATAAGATCCCTGGGATGAGGGAGCATGTTAATGTTAATCAATGATTAGATTAAATAGAATTGTTAAAATATATGTTTATTAATTTGTTTAGTATGTATTATTATGTATTATGGGGTATTATTTTATATTGTACTGTTTGTATTGTTTGGAAAAATAAAATTAAAATAAGATTCCCCCCCCCCCAAAAAAAAGGATTATCCCAGGCAAATGGAGGGGTCGTTCCTGCCTGCTCCCGGGATCCCCTGTGTGTTGTTTGGATGCACAGGGATGATCCCAGGACAATCCTGGGATATAGGCCTGGTCTAGCCATGGCCTTAGATGCTGCTGCTATGCCATTAAGCTATGCCTTTACCTAATCATGACTATTTGGTAGCTGATCCTCTCTGATTTCACAATGAGGCCTATGAATGTAACAGAAGAATTATAGCTCTATTGAAAGCCATTGTCTTGGAATGCTTGCTGTCACAAAGGACTGGGCAGCTTTGGGGCAGGCTGCTGCTATTGAGAAAAATGGGAAGAGTTTATAAGTCTTTCTAATTCAAGGCACATCAGCCACTTTTCTTATATTGAACCACATACGTCTTGTCAAATGACACCTTGTTGCTGCAGGTTAGCCTGTAGCAACAAGATAAACCAGATGGTTGATGCTTGCTGCTGATGGAATGTGATGGGATTTTGATATTGTAGCAATTGTATGCTGCCATACAAACTTTTAATATGCCAAGGGTAAATGGTTCCTTTGCCCCTGCCACATGTGGGCTTAGTGCAGGGGTGGGCAACTTGTGGCTCTCCAACTGTTCTGATCTACAACTCCCATAATGCTTCTGAATTGGCTATGTTGGCTAGGAATGATGGGAGTTATAGGCCAAAATATCTGGAAGGGGCACATGACTGGTTTGCAGTAATGTATGCTCTATCTTTGCTAGTAAGCTTTGGTATGAGCCATGGATCATCCCCAAAATAGCCATTCAGGGAGAGGATTTCTGCTATTGTCTGGCTATCTCTAATGTGGTCCCAGAAAGGGCTTGCTGATATTAGGCCCCAGCACCTGTTTCAGATTCTGGAATTCTAGATGTTTGTGTCTTTTGTTAAATGAGATGATTCTCTGCAGAATGTCTCTGAACATGTGCAGAGCGCCCCATTCCCCTCAGGACTTCCCCATACACAGCAAGAGTGAAAGAGAGAGTCTGGAGGCTGAACTTCTTGGGCAGAGGGTGTCTTGCAGGCAGGCTGACTGGCTCAACTACCTCTCCTATAAACTAAACACAGGCAGCTTGTGAACTCCAATGGAAAAGTAAACATTTGGGAGTGTGTGGGGTTGAGCATTCAAACATCCATAGACGACCAGCAATAATGTGGTATTCTGAAGTTTCCTTATCATCCCTTCTTGCTATTACTGTGTAACATGTTGACAGGGAACCCATCCCTTCCCCACGCTGCCTCCCATGCCTTTTTCAATATTAGGATTAGGTGGGATAGGGGAGGGCATTGAATGAGATGCTTCCTGGATCCTGTTGTCCTCTCCCTCCCTCCCTCCCTCCCTCCCTCCCTCCCTCCCTCCCTCCCTCTCTCTCTCTCTCTCTCTCTCTCTCTCTCTCTCTCTCTCTCTCTCTCTCTCTCTCTCTCATCTCTTTTGGTGCATGTGGAAAATCACTTCTCCCCCAAAAGGTGTAAAATGCTCATGTTTCCAGATCAACCTTAATCATCTATCTTTGAGAAGCAAAGTGGCACCCCTAGAGTCTTCTTTTGAGCATGAGATGTCCAACAATAAGAAGAAATAGTATCACCCCCTACAGTTCCTACTGGAAAACAGGATGCCCATGCAAGTCATAGCCCTCTGCCCTATTTTGCGGAGTGATTCCCCTGGGCCCATCATGTTCCTGAGCCCTGCCCTGCCCTCTATATACCCTGCTCCATCCTCTGGCTCAGGTGCATCTTCTCTAGGCTATTTCTCCTCCTGAGCTTTTCCAAGTGGGATGATGGTAGTTCTGCTGGGTTCTCCTTTCATGCCCCAGACTTGCTTTAGCTGCCTGAGTTCTATTAATCAGCCGCAGGCAACTGAAAACAAGCCCAGCACAGGTAGGTATAGGACACAGATTAGTGGTGTTGCTGGAATGGAGTTCTTGATCCCAAAGTCTTTTCCCACATGATTTCTGTGGACAGATGAAGCAAAGCAGCATCTAAGTGGGCAAAGGGGATATGCATTAGTTGCAACAGCCTCTCTCCCCTGCACGGAGACAACAGTTTGGCTTGCTGAGTCGGGGCTTTACCAAGATCTGTCTGAACCTCAAGAAGATCCCAGTTGCCCTCCTGCAGCCACCTCCAAATGTTTTGGACTAATTCCAATCAACCCCAGCCAGCATGGCCGGGTCAGGAATGCTGGGAATTGTAGTCCAAAATATCTGGAGGAACTCAGGTTGGGGATGGCTGCCCTAATGAGTTCAAATATCAAAGAGGCTATCAAATATCAAAGAGGCTAAAGGGGAAATGCACCACATAAAGGGGAAACACAGTCTATTAACCTTTTGTATTGAGTGGTTGGGTAAGGAACAAGAGAAGGAGGGCTAGGAATACCTACTTACCATCCCATTCTAAAAGTGCATGGCTGTATGCACTTAAAAGAAAAAGAAAGATAAATTAACATAAAGTCTGCCAAGAAAAGCTGAATTGCTCACACCATGTATAATCACACTTGTAAATATTTTATTTTTTAAAAAAAATAACTGGACTCTGCATCTGCTGGTTCTGAAGAGGGTGAAGGAGGCCCTTTGCCCCTAGAAATCCCACTCAGTGCTCTGTCTAGCTTCTAAGACCTTTGCTGGGTATATTGTCTACACAGTCTGTAACCACAAGGACTAGAAACTTGTCCTTTAACAAAAGAAAAAGAAAGCTGGTGATCCTCAGTACAAAACCATGTCCCACACTTGCATGGCATGAGCATGAAATGCATGATATCCAAATGCCCTGGAACATGTTAGGTTATAATAAACAGGTTACCTCAATGGGAAGTACATTCTTCTTGTCAGTAAGGGATTGTAGTCAGTCCCAAAAAAATTTTGATTAGGAAACAGGCCTCCTGCTCAGATAGTGTAGTTTTCCACAGGCAAGCATTCACTCTGGGACTTATATTTTAATATCTATCTATCTATCTATCTATCTATCTATAATAATTAAAATATAGCAATTTTAAATATTTTTATTTCATTTTATTCTTTTAGCTATGTATTATATTGTATTCTTTTAATTGTTCTCCAAGAGAATGCTTATTATTGGGCAGATTAAAACATAAAACTAACAGGCAAATGTTTGCATGGGTGGGTTACTTGACTCATTCTTTTCTATTTTTATCCTTGCCAAAATCCCCAGAGATAAGTTAGACAGAGACTTGCCCAGTGAGCCTCATGGCAGATCAAGGTCTAGAGCCAGACTCTTCCAGAACCAATACTCCAGCCTTTGTACACCCTGTCTCTCTTCTTATAACAGCCCTTAAGTGCAAACCTCCCGAATGGTCTATGCATGTGAATTTCCCCACCCGCTGTCTAACTATTTATTTGCAACTCCATTTGGCTCTGGGAGGCCAACTGGGTGGCAATTTAGGGCAGTGGGGTGGCTGGGAAGTTAGGAAGGCTTGGATCAAAAAGAAGGGGGAAGAGAATGGCGAGGATCCAGGGATGAGGTGGGGGCAGGGGCTGAAGAGTTATTCTAGACCAGTGGTCTTGAACTGGTGGGTCACAACTCAAAAATGGGTCACCAGATCAGTCCAGATGAGTCACAGCAAAGCTGTTGCTACCGTGTTGGGCAATTGTAAAATTGTGAAAGTGGGTCCCATGTTGCAGGTTGGGGGACCAAGGTGAGTCTCAGGTCTGGACCAGTTGAAGACCACTGTTCTAGACCAACCTTCCACAACCAGGCAGCCAGCTGTGGATGATGGAGTTGTATTCCAACACATCTGGAGGCCACCAGGTTGAGGAAGGCTGGTTCAGATTATCCTGGTGCAGGAAAGGGAAAATATCAATGGAGTCTGGTGGCTCCGATTTCAGTGGGGCTGTGATTCTTTTCCGGGGTTTCAGTCAAAACCAGCCAGAACTCTAAAAAGAGCTATCCAAGGTGCTGAACCCCTATCCCCCCAAATGGGTTGAGCACTTTGGGTAACTGCTTTAGAGTTCTGGCTGGTTCTGACTGAAACCTAGAATGGAATCAAAACCTCACTGAAATCAGAGCCACCAATCTCCACTGGAAATTACAAAATATACATCCTCACCCCCGTGTATTCCATTTAAACTGCAATAGCCACCACTCCCAGATTCTGCACTGGCAGGTGGTAATATATGGCTCTGGATCCTCACTTCACCTCTACTTACGTATCAAGAAAGGAAGGGTTGTTGTGGGGAGAATCAATCAACCCTTTAACCACCCTGATAGTGAGTGCGCCCTAGTGGAAAAGTAAGTGTCTTTGCCCCCAGGCTGATCTGCCAATTCTCACCAGCAACGTTCAACAATAATCCTTCTTGTGCTCAGACGCTGAACTGCTGCAAGACGTTTCTGGCTCCCTTAAAACAAAAAATGTCCTCTTCACAAAACCTCGATCCCTTCTCTTTCATCGCGGCTCCGCAACTGCCCCTCACTGCATACTCTGACAAAACCCCGCTGCCTAACAGCTTTGTTCCCACTTACCTGTGTGGGCCTGCTCAGGGCAGAAGCTGACGTGGCCCTGGCAGGGAAAGCCTCAGGTGTACTACTACCTGCTTGCGAAAGGGAGGGAGGATGGACCGCAGAGCTGCGGTGGGACGCTCCGTGTGTGAAGGAATGTTTGTGCAAGGGGAGAGGCCTGAGGCGAGCACTTCCTTATTGGAGACACGGCTGAGGGAAAGTGCAAAGGAGCAACCCACAGTGCAGAGCGTGCCCTGCCAAGCCTTATCACAAACCTCGGTGGCTGCCACCTGTTTTCCGTCTGGCAGGGCTTCTATGCTGTTTTATGCTGGGGAATGCTGGGAGTTGTAGGCCTTTTATCTGTCTAAACATGCACAGGATTGCACTCTTAGGTTTTTAACCGTCATGTGGCAATAGAACCCAAGAGAATCAATTCCCACCTCAGCACCACAATGCTGGGTTTCTGCTGTGCGGTGCTGTTAATGGCACAGGAGCCCTCTCAGAAAATATGTGATTAGTTACCCCATGAGACTTGACTTTAAACACACACACATATAATGGGAGCAGGAAGAAAGGGGGTGCTCTCTCATTCTTTGCCATTTATGTATTATTATTGTTATTGTTATTTATTTATATAGCACCATCAATGTACATGGTGCTATACAGAGTAAAACAATAAAATAGCAAGACCCTGTCGCGTAGGGTTACATTCTAATAATGTACTGGGATGTCAGAGCAGGCAAGCAATTTGCAGGCCACTGACTTTCCATACAGGATAAACCAAAGGACTAGAGACATAAGACCTCTTAAAACATTGAACTCATTTTGCATCCAGGGTGGTGGCAGTGACTTAGTTACATAAAACAGTGGTCTTCAACTGGTACAGACCTAGGCCCCACCTAGGTCACCCAACCTGCAACATGGGACCCAGTTTCACAATTGCCCAACATGGCAGCAACAGCTTTGCTACGACCCATCTGGCCTGATCTTGCAACCCACTTTTGGGACATGACCCCCCAGTTGAAGACCACTGACATAGGGCATAACCCAGCCAAATTTAAACAATTTTAAGTCTCAATTAACTTCAGTGGAAGAATCAAGCACATGCTTAAAATTCTCCCATTAAAATCAAGTGGACTTTAACGGTACAATCCTATGCTTGTTTAGGTCATGCTGGGAGTTGTAGGGCTTTTTTCTGTCTAAACAGCCATAGGAACATGTCCTAAAGTGCTCAAATCTCATTGGATCATAATAATAACCATGGTATTGAGGTTTGCAGTGCTCAAATATATTATACCATTTGGGCTCAGAAATAATATGTACTAAGGCCTGAAGACAACTGTGCAGGGTATACAATATTGGGCTTGTTTGTTTCTCTTTAAGACTCAGGCCATAGCTAGACCCCTAGATCGTCCAGGGGTCAAACCTGTTCATCTAGGTGACACACAGGGGATCCAGTGCTCAGGCAGCGGCGAACCCTGGATGATCCCAGGATAAACCTTAGGTCTAGCTGTGGCCTCAGATTCCAAGATAGCATTGCTCCAAGGCATTGTGAGAAAGGTAAATGGTGGCTCCCAGACTCCAAGTGGGGGTTCTTCAGCCAGTGTGATCAGAATGCTTCTGCTGCTCTCCACTGCCAGGTAAGCCCACCAAAGAGGGGCCATGAACGTAGAAGGAAGCCCACCAATGGGTCTTTTCCTAAGTGCCTCTCAAACCTACAGCTGGTCCTGTTCATTCCCTTTTTACAGAGAATCCCCACAATGCTGCTGTTAAACTGTTGCACTCCAGTGTTTGCTCTGTTAACCTGCGTTCTTTCAGAATGTATTTGTGGTGAGCTTTGTAAAAACAAGCAAACAAAACAAATTAAAAACAACAGAAGCATTTTACTATAAAATGCAATTGAAGCAACAAACTGTTCACTTGTTAGGAGTAAGTGTTCCTTTAAATCTGGAGTGCACAATCTTTTCAGCCCCAAGGTTGTGCACCCTTTGCAATTTAAATGGAAAAGTAGCCTCATTGCCAGATCATTTTATTACTTCCTTGATGAGTTTGGCTGAGGGAATGAGTGCCAAATTGCCTTGTTAATTCCAAGTTAGTCTCCCAATGGTGAAGGAATATTAAATTACTCATTTCTTTCCATGTCCCACCCCTTTCCCCCTTTCTTTTCATCATAGCAAAGGTTGTTTGGAGGATAAATGTGTGACATGAGATAGATAAGATCATATGTAAAGCATTGTGTATACAGAATTGTTATAATCATTAGGGTTGCCCAGCCCTTTCCCAGTGACAGTGGCCCAGGCCGGATCTACACTACTGCTTTAAAGCGCTTTAAAGCAGTAGTGTAGATCCGGCCCTAATCTACACCAAACAGGATATATCACTCTGAAAGTGGTATGAAAGCAGTGTATAAGAGGCAGGATCTACAGTACTGCTTTATAGCAGCATTGAAGTGTACTGACAACTGTTGAGGCCCATTGACACATACCATATACCACTTTCATAGTGCAATATCCTGCTTGGTGTGGATTAAGCCACTAATCTACATCTTTAAATGCTCCACAGTACTGAGCAAAATATTGAGGAGATTCCAGAAAGGAATCTGGAATGTAAAAGAAATCCAGAATGTAAAAGAAATTCATGTTTGCAGAAAAGCTGTGGGAAGATTAATATATTTAGGACAGCCTCCCCTCACTTGGCTTCTCCAGATGTGCAGGGCTACAGCCTCTATCATCCCTAGGCAGCATGGCACATGATGGCTTGGAATGATGGGAGTTGTAGTCCAACATATTTGGAAGGCAATAGGTTAGAGAAGACTGATTTTTGGATCTCTGTTGTAAGGGGAAGTATTTCATGGAGCAGTTTCCTTCAGGTATCCAAGCATTTCTAGTTTTGCTTAATTTGACTTGCAGAAAAAAATGGAGATGTTGTTTTTAATGGTCTTTTCACACACACACACACACACACACACACTGCCCCCTCTCACCCTATCTTCCTAATATCTTCACCCATTATTGCCTTTAAAACAGTGTAAGAATACACAAGTAGAATTGGGAGTGCTTTTAGCCAGGCACTATCAAACACATACCTGGAGATTATCTCTACCCAAAAAGAATGAGACCCGATTCATTATCTCACACAGTATCCTCTTCCACATGGTGAAATCCCATAACACTGATATGCATGTGAATATTGGAACCACATAATGGGGGCAATTATGCATCTCTTTTCTACCCAATCATTTCCTCCTTTCTGGTCAAATGACAACCACATGAGAAAGAACCATGTGTCTGGTCCCATCTACATGGTTCTGATATTCATACACATACCATTGATGCTGTAAACAGCTGCACTGTAGGTGTGTGTGAATGGGGCATAGCTCCCTTTCCATGAGATTAAAAGGAAGGGATGGTCTGCGTAGTGCATGGATAGTGTCATGATGTTGTTTAGTCACTAGGTGGCACTGGACTTCCTTTTAGCTAGGTGGAGTCAGGAGTTTCCTGTTACTGTGCTTGTTTAGGGGAGATAATAAAATTCTTGTTTAGAATACTGTTGAATGTGTCCACTAAGCCTTCTGTGACATGTAGTGTTAGACAGTAAGGGACAGGGGAGAGAGGTACATAAGACTGCTGATAGTCAGATTGGGATCTTGGGCTTTTAATAAGTACATGGCAGGCAGAAATTCAACCAGTGCCATTTCTTTGTTGCATGATGATACGGGGGGGGGGGGGGGGGGACGGACTTCAACGTGAAATTTCTGCTCCTAGGTGTTAAAGGCACACACACCCTGTTCAGGCTTGGGGATAAGGGAGAGAAGAATGGCAATTCTCCAAGTAGGAATGGAACTCAGGATCCTTCTGCAAAGAGGTAGCTGTCTGGAGGAGTTTCTCCCCAAAGCCAAAGTATCTGATACAGTTCAAAGTCCACATTTACAAAACGGCAAGAATGTAAACCTTGTGTTCTATACTGCATGGGAGCCCAGGTTTTCTGAGTGTATTTGCATTGAATACGTGGACAGGCAAGGTATTGCCTGAATTAAATTAGGCCTTAAGAGTGGTTGAAGGCTGGGGGAAAATGCTTGGAACTATGACCAATGGTATGCCATTTCAGACGTCAAAGAAAGGGGGGGCAGTGTATTTTAAGAGTGCATCCTGTGATTATTATATGTCTTGCAAATTATAGCAGTGCCTCATTAACACTGGATGACCACACACACCCTCTTTTTTCTTTCTTTAAAACATTTATATCCCGCCCTATATCAATAAGATCTCAGGGCGGAGTAGAGATTTTTTAAACCAGGGGATCTGTGCCTATATCATGCCTATCCCATGTGAATCGGTATGTACAGCTAGTGAGCTGGACAGAGGTAACAGGTTCCCCATGTGTGGTTTTCAAAACACTGTTTGCGAAAGGATTGCCTTCGCCAGCTTGGTACCCCTGTGCTACCACACCCTAGAAGAAAGACCGAATCAGTTGTAACTGCTTAGATGAAAGTCTACCTGGTGAAAATGCACTTGTGTGAAACTATTGCTCCTGGACAACTGGAAGAAGATGTACCACCACTACCCCCAAGGCACTATTTGCATCCAGGGCCGGGCAGATTATCTCAGTTTAGGGAAACATGAGAAGCCCTCTGTGATTAATTCTTCAGGATGAGCCCTGAAGCTTTACGATACTCGAACCCTTTTCTGATTAGGGGACAGGAGCGGGTGCTTGGCGGGAATTTATGTCTCTTTCCCCGCCCCTTCCCCAGGTTATCTAGTTCTATGGGTCCCGGCAGAGGGAGGCGATTTTCTAATGTAAAACAGATCCACTACTGAAAAAGATTGATCCCACCCTCTCGCCACCGATCTGTGGTGGTCAATCTGTTTCCTGGCTCGGTGTCTTCGTGTTGGGGTTGCCCGTTGGAAAAGAAAGTCGCCCAGTGCCGGATTCCTGGCCGGATGTGGCTGCTGACTGAATCTGGGAGGCGGGGCCTGTACCGTCTCGCTGCAGGGTGGGGCTCCGAGTATGGTCAATTGAGCTCAAAGACGCTGGGTTCACGGGACTGGTGTATGCAAGGCGCACGTTAAAAGATGCTGGGGGAGGGGGAACGGCCCATACACTTCCAGCCCCTTCAAGCGAAGATGAGATCTCCCCGCCAGAGGCCTGGGCTGCGTTTTGCTTCGTTCACCCTGCTGAAAAAAATGACGCCGACTCCCGTTGGGCTAACATATGCAGGAGGATGGCGTGAGCTTTCATCGGCTAACAGCAATTGAGGCCCCTCCAGACGTTGCTGAACTTCAACTCCCAGCATTCATGACCATTGGTCATTGCTGGCTGGGGATGATGGGAGTTAAAGTCCGAAACAACTGGAAGGCAGGCTGCGGAAGTCTGACCCACATCTTACAGGGGCCCATTCTGCTCCTGACAGGTGGCTTGCCAACATATGTTGTGGCAAGAGAAATGACTACTGACTCCAGAGTTGCCGGTTCAAGACCACTGAATCCTAATTGCACAAATATAGCTAACTGGTGATGTTCTGGAACAAATGAAGGGATGAAATGAATGCCTCTGAGCATCTGCAGATTGCATTTCCCATCCTCCCATGTAACTTCCCCACAGATCTGGGATTCCAGATAAGGGCCTAATCTAAAAGCAGGATTTTGCACTATGAAAGCAGTATATAAAAGGCAGGAGCCACACTACTGCTTATTGAAGTACACTGACAACTGTTGAGGCCCATTGACACATACCATATACTGCTTTTATACCGCTGTCATAGTGCAATATCCTGCTTGGTGTAGATTCCAGGTCAAGATTATGTGTTTCTCAATATTCACTGACTGAATCTCTTGAGAGTCTGCTTTAGCTTTGACAGGCTCACTGTGGTGTCCAAAAATGGCCCAGGGTGTTTTAATAAGTCTGTGGCAGCCCAGCCTGCTAGTGACTCCCAGTGACTTATAGACTAGTGTTTTTCTTGGTCTGAAGAGTGGGAGGCGGTTTCAGTTTCAGCCTTTCTTAAATTTCTCCATTGGGATTGCCCACTTACCCGCCAGCCTCTGTAGCTGTGTCTTTAACCGCAACTTGCTGCACAGACTTTAGTAAGTGAAAAGTCCTCACCTGCTGACTTCTGCACATCAAAGGCACGAATGCAGGCCAGGCTGGCATATGGTCATGGGTTTTTTTGGACAGTAGGCAACCCTACTCCAAGTCTGAGCAAGTCTCCTTTAGTCTTGCCCACTTTACAGTGGGTAGGTAGCCTTCTCTTTGTACTCTTTTCTGCATCACTGATCATGGGACATTTGACCTAGAAACAATATGTTAACATGCATGGATTCCGTTAGTGCCTGGCTTAACCCTTTAGCTCCTATCCCTTTGTAATGGAGAGAATGTGGGCTGGCTGTGTTGTACCAAAACCTGACGATTCCTTTCTGTAGTCTGAGTAGTTGAGCAAAACCTTCTCTGTTTCCATGTCTTCCCACTCTCAACTTGTGCAAGAAAGGCAGAAGCAATCCTACCTGCATATAAGGATTGCCAATTAGAGTTGCCAACTTTTCAAATGGCCAAAGTAGCAGTGCCATGAACAGCTAACTTGATTGAGGGCCTATTCAGAAGACACCTTAAACCATGGCTTTAACCATGGTGGTTAAGTCAGAAAGCCAGGCTGTGTTCAGAAGACACCTTAAATCATGGCTTTAACCACGGTGAATAAGGCTTTTTGCTTTATTCACCGTGGTTAAAGCCACGGTTTAAGATGTCTTCTGAACACAGACTGACAGCCATGGTTTAAGGTGCCTTCTGAATGGGGCCATGCAGAATTTAACAGCAAATAAGGCTTCTCTCCATGCTGTGAAAAACTTTATTGGCTGGTTTCTGAACATTAAGGTGCTGCTAAAAGCACAAGAGCAGACCAGTCCATTTCTTCCAGGTCAGTTGGCAATGCAGTCTCTAACCCAGATACATCTTCAGCATCCCTCCTAATGTAAAAGTAAAAACTAAAACCCAAAACAGACTGTACCCTGTTGAGGCTTTATGAATGGAACTTTAGTGGTTTGTTGAGCACTCCAGTGTGGTTAAAGTGGCTGGGACTGGGGGGACCTGGGTTCAAGACAAGTACCCACTCGGTCATGAATCTCACTGGATGGCTGTGGGCCAGTCACTAAACCTCAGCCTAACCTACCTAATAGGGTTGTTGTGAGGATCAAATGAAGAGGAAGAAGACTATGAATGCAGTCTTGGAGGAAAAGGTGGGGTATAAATGTAATGAATCAATAAAACATGAGCAATCAGCGTACGATACGGTGAACCCGGCCTGGATTTCTTAGCCATTCTCCAGCTAGTGGCCCAAAACATGAAGCTTTCACTGACAGATGGACAAAAAGAAAGACGGCGTTGTTAAATGCCTTTTATTGGCTACCGGCTGCAGGTCTACTGCTTGGTTGGCCCTTGGGCACAGAGGCAGGTGTAGGGGGATGGTGTGGAGTGCAGAAGAGCCCGTATTGCTGCTGCTAGGACCCAGCTCAGTGCTGGACACGGCGGATGGACTGGATCTGGTTGGTATGGGCCTGGGTGCTGTATTCGCTGTACTTCTTGTATTCACCGTTCTGCTTGTCCCGCTCCAGGACATATTGGTAGCCTCGATAGCCTGGGTACTGATATGCCACCCACCTACGAGGATAAAGCAGAACATTGGCAAGACAGGCAGTTCCAGCTGCAGAATATATCTTCCATTGGGAAAGGGGGGGTAATAGGATGGATGCCACGCTGCCATCTAACCAAGCTTTTGGGTGCTTACTCCACCAGTACCTGTACTAGTCAACCAGTCTCAAAAGAGACAGGGCACAACTGGGAAAGAGATCAGGGGCTTGAGACCTTCACTGTTTTGTTTTAAAAAGGAGATCTGATGATCAGATGGGAAAGGTGCATTTGAACAGCCCTGCCCGTGTGGTGGTTGTAGTCACACCTGTGTACTGCAGCCACATGCGACCGCGTTGTAGGTTTTTGTCTCTCCCCCCCCTTTTTTTTTTTTAAACAAGCAAACATTGCAAAGCTTGTTTGGCCAAAGACAACATTAGGACAAAAAGAAATACATGCATACACTGTGAGAGGTAAGACCATTCTCATGCCACTTTCAAGCTTTTTAAAAATGATTTTCTCTCACCAGCCCAAGACTGGTGAAGGAACTTGAAGCTTTGGGGGAAATTGTGCAGCAGGCTCTGTGGCTGGGGCTGATGGGAGTTAAAGTCCAGGACTGGGCACTAGGTTGGGGAAAGCTAATCCAGGGTTTCTGCTGTAATTATTCCTGGACACTTCCCACTCCCTTCCTTGAGCAGAAGGTACACCAAGGAGTTTCAGGACGAAATCCTTGAGCATCAAGGAGACTGGGGTGGGGGTTGGGAAGGAGCATGAAATACAATCTCTTCTTCAGCTTCCCCAACTTGGTGCCCCCAAATGTGTTGGAATACAACTCACATCATCCCCAACCAGCATGGCTCTTTGGCTTTGCTTCACAGCCTCCACAGATCTCCACAGCCTTCCCCCATGAGGGCAGCCTTCTGCACTTATTTCCCAAATTCTCTCTATCCATAACCTTCACTCCTCCAAACCTTGGCACTCTCAGCCACTTGTTTTCCCATTTTCTTCAATGCCTCTGCTTATTCTCCTTTGCTGCCCCCTGAGCCTGAAACCCCCTACCTGAACACCTCCCTGGTGCCAATGCCACTCCACTCTCTTCTCACTCAGGCATTTCTACCCTTTGCCTTGTCTTCCCTTCTATTGACCTCCTAACTGGCAAAATGTAGACTGGAAACTCCTGGGGACAAGGCCCTGCTTTTCATGGCTGCTGCTTGTTTTACTTTGAGAAACACCACATACATTGGTGGTTCTGTATAAACCATTAGTAGTGGCAGCTGTGGCCATCCCAGGGTTGTTCATGGTTCAGCCAGCTGGGCTTTAGCAGTATCCTTTTAAAGGTAGCAATGAAGTATGGGAGCATCCCAACACAGAACTTGGGCGGAGAGTGGCTTCCAACTTATCCCCAGCCCCAGAGACATCACTTACGCTCCAGAGTTGACCTTGATGGAGGCCACCTCTTTGTTACCCCAGCCCATGGCCTGCAGGGATGGGTAGTCATCGCTGAGCTCAAACTTGCGTCCTTGGAAGTTCTCTGCCTCATAGAGGGTCACTTTGCTGTCACTGTGGTTCTGTAGTAGAGGGTAAGGCAGAAGATAACTCAGGCTGGTACCATCACAGGCAAAAATTCATTCCCATTTCTTAATCAGGCTCCCCTTACCCACCTCTCAGGTTCCCTGTCTCGAACTTGTGAGCACTGATCTTTCTCTCCCCACCTTAAAATACCACCTGGGATATATCTCCAGTGAGTCAGGTACATGTTTGGCTTCCACCCTAATCTGTCCTCCACCCATTTTAATGTTTAAGGATGGGGTAGCCTGGATCATTTTGACTTGTTTTCCTTTAGTATCCTCTTTTCTCACTCTAGTGTTGGCTTAACCCAGCTTTCCTGGGGGGGAAATGAGGCTAAGGGGAGACATGGTAAAGGTATACAAAGTTATGCATGGTGTGGAGAATGTGGATAGGGAGACTTTTTTCTCCCTCTCTCAAAATACTAGAACCCGGGTCATCCCATGAAGCTGATTGATGGGAGATTTAGGACAAATAAAAGGAAGTACTTCTTCACACAGCACATAATTAAATTATGTTCACTATGACAAGATGTAGTGATGGCCACCAATTTGGGTGGCTTTAAAAGGGGGTTGGATAAATTCCTGGAGGAGAAAGCTATCAGTGGCTACTAGCCTTGATGGTTATGTGCTGCTTTCAGTATCTGAGGCAGCAAGCCTGTGTGTACCAGTAGCTGGGGAACATGGGAGAGTGGGTGCTGTTGCACCATGCCTGATTTGTTGGTCCCTGGTCGACAGCTGGTTGGCTACAGAGGGAACAGAGTGCTGGACTAGATGGACCCTCCATCTGATCCAGCATGGCTCTTCTTACGTTCTTATGTTCCTCCAGATGTTTTGGACCACAACTCCCAGTATTCCTGACCATTGGCCATGCTGGCTGGGGCTGATGGGAATTGAAGTCCAAAACATCTGGAGGGTACCATGTTGGGGAATGCTGAACTAGCTGATGTCCCTTATTTAAGGGATGGCCCCTATTAGAAAGGGTTGCTCCTTATTTCAGAACAAAACGACATTAGAATTGCTTTGCTTGGTCAGATTTCATAGCAAGGTCCACTTAGTCTGTCATTCTAATAGTGGGCCAGCCAGGTGTAACTAGAAGAAATGTGGCCTTCCAGATGTTTTGGCTTACGACTCCCATCAGCCAGCATATTGCAGGCCAAAACATTGGGAGGGCCACAAGTTACCTACCCCTGTCAGGGGCCACATGCCAGCAGTGGATGGGGGACACATCCCAAAGTGGGCAGGGCCATCCCGCTACTGGCATGTAGCCCCTGCCCAACATGTTTGCTCACACACACATACATACACACACTCACTCTACACTACACTACACTTCCTCTCCTGAAAATGCTGCACAGGCACAGTGGAGATTTTTAAAAACCTAATTGTAAAAACATGATACCCAATGATGACACTATATAAATAGCCAAGTGAACAACAACAACAACTGTTGCCTGGGTGCCTACTCTGAGGGAATCTTGGAAGATGGCAATAAGGAAGAGGGCCTTCTCCATGATGGCCCCCAGTTATGGAATGATCTCCCTGACGAGGCCTACCTGCCGCCAACATTGCTATCTTTTCGGCACCAAGTCAAGACTTTTCCCTTTGCCCAGGCATTCAGCAGCATGTGATGAGTTTTAATCGATCCCGAATCTGTGTTTAGGTTTGGCTGACAGCTCAAAAGTTGTTTTTAGATGTATGTTG
This sequence comes from Elgaria multicarinata webbii, assembly GCF_023053635.1. NCBI lineage: Eukaryota > Metazoa > Chordata > Lepidosauria > Squamata > Anguidae > Elgaria > Elgaria multicarinata. The sequence continues at coordinate 75,712,438 of NC_086172.1, read as the reverse complement.
TCTCTGTGTATACTGTCTGTTGTATGTTTTTATGTTTTTAAATTTCGCATATCATTTTTAGCGTTTAATCTTTTGTAAACTGCCCAGAGAGAGCTTCAGCCATGGGGCAGTATAGAAATAATAATAATAATAATAATAATAATAATAATAATAATAATGGCAAAGGAGTTCTGTTATCCTTTGCCTCTGGTCACCATGTGTTCCCACTGAGTCTGGCCTCCATCTCACTATTGCACAGCTTACTTGGGAATCATCTTGTATTTTGGATGCTTCTGTATGTGGGTGGTTGTCAAATGTCAGCATCTGACAATGTCCCCAGCAAACAAAAAAGAACAGAAAAAATTATCCCTGCTTTCCAAGCAAAGAGGATTTGTACACTGCCAGTATCCAGTGGTCTTAAGGGGTTAAATCTGAAACTGGGCACAGTGGCATCTCTCCCCCCCCCCCCGCCACAACTTCCTGCCTGCACTCCGCCAAGTGATCCTGCCAGCCATGAACGAGATGGTATCTCACACCCCTTTATTAAAGTGCGGGTGTAATCTGACTGGTTGTTATTAAAGCCCAGAGATGGGGACGTGCAGAGATTTTAAACCCTGGTTAGGAAGAGAAGCAGCGCTCTTAAGATGGAGCGATAGGCCGCCCTAGCTGTATAGCTTCTTTGCAATGGGGGCTATACATTCTGTCCAGATGGTCTTGCAAAATCCCCTTCTGATTGCCCTCTTCCCCACATCTTGACCAGCCCCTCCAACACTAAAAAGGGAGCCCTGACAACATTGCTTACTCATTTACATGTGGCAGCTTTTGTCTTTTTAATATATGCTAGTTCACACATGTTTTGCTTGTTTTGCTTCTCCTGATGAGGTTTCTCCTTCACACAAAAACCAAGCACCAAAGTTACCACTCTTGTCTCCCTTTTCTATCCACGACTAGACTACCAGGAATGCATGATTCCCCACACCTACACCCCACCAAAAGCTGGAGAGGAAGGATTGTAGCTCAGCAGTAGAGGAGCTGCCTCACACGCAGAAGGTCCTGGGTTCAATTCCCAGCATCTCCAGGTAGGGCTGGGAAAGATTCCTGCCTGAAACCCTGGGGAGATTCCGGCGATCTGTGTTGACAATAGTGGGCTAGCTGAACCAATGTTTGACTCCACAGAAGGCAGCTTCCTATGTCCTCCTTCCTCTGGAGACCATGTCCTTTGACCAAAGTCAAGCCAGTCTGCTTATGGCTGGGACACCCTTTGTCTAAAATGAGTAGGCAGACATTAGGCCTGCAGAGTCTACTTTATTTTCCACTAGAACTCAGAAGCCCACGAATTGGATCCAGGTGCATAATAGTGGCTTAGTAAGGCATACATATAATTGCGGAACAAGGTGTCTCTGACCTCACGCTCAGCTCAGCAATTTGTTTTTAGTCCCAGCACTAGAGTTTTCAAACAGGTCCTTTTATACTCAAATCTAGGGTTGCTTCCTGCAAGCTTTCTAGATTTTAGCACCCTAATTTAGAAGGGGGGAAGGCCTTTTGATTTCAGGATTGTTAAACCATTGGCAGCTGGAAATCCTTGCTGGATCTACTGCCAATCACACAGAGATCTAGTGGTAGTTCTCCATCTAACTTCTCCATCTAAAAGGTTCCATCCATAGGATTCAATTTAGAGCTAATTCTGCAATGCCTCTTTTAAGTCTTAGTTACTGGCAGTAAGAGCTTTAATCTATAGTATGCTGGTAATTTGTCTCCTCCACTGGAATGAGGCCCCTGAAAGCTTCTCCAAAATTGAATTAAGCCCTCTGACTGAAAGACATTTCCCACCCCTGACTTAAAGAATTTTGATGAAGAGCTCTGTATAACTCAAAAGCTTGCTTACTCCTGTACTAAGAGCAGTTCCTCTGATAAAAGATATCACCTTCACCTATTATGCCATCTGTAGGATGTCAGCTTGTCAGAAATCCTGCTAATTTTATTTCAGCTTTGTTAATGCCATTCCCTCTGGCAATTTCACGTCAACCACCTTTGTCCTTGACAACTCTTCTCCCAAGCTTCTACACAATTTATTAGGGGCAGCAAATGAAATTAGCAGATTCTGGATGTTGTTTTTGTTCCACCGCTTTTCAAAGAGAGGGTGCTTGAGCAATGAAATATGGTATTTGCCCTTTTCCCGTTGGGGTTCCCGAACCGCCTGACAACTACACCAGATCCTTTTCCTTTGACTTTGTGTTCACTGGAGGGAGACCAGGAGGCAGCCCCTCCTCTGTTTGGGAGTGGGTCCCTTCAGGTCTCTTAAAGGGGCAGAGGAAGGTCACTGAACTCACAGCGCACTTGATAGTCCGGAAGGAGAGCAGGTGCTCAGTCCTGTAGCCGCTGTTCCCACTCCAGGCTTCCCATCGAGGGTAGTCCCCTTTCTCCAAGATGAATTGTTGTCCTTGGTATTCAGGGTACTCAAAGCCCACCCAGCTGTAAGCCAAGGAATGAGGGTAGGAGAGAGAGAGAGAGAGAAGGCATGAATACTGGTAACTCCAAATACTTAAATCAAAATTGAATATTGCTCAGACCACAATAATTTCCTCTGAAAGGTTATGGGGCAAAAGACTGGCAAAATCCCAGGGTAGGCATGTTTGGGCACCTGCTGAGGGCCCACTCCCCAGCAGGGGCCCACTTAGAAGAGCCCCCTGGAGTTGTCTCTCCTCTTCCCCATTGCAACCTGCTTTCTCACATGCCTTTTGTTCTAACTCAGACAATGGTGGTGGTGAGAAGGACCAGCAGCAGATGCCCCTGTCAACTTGTTCCCTGGCTCTCTGCCTATCAAGCAAGCAAGTGGAAGCCATGATGAGAAAGAGGAGGAGAAAGCATCAGCAGCTGATGGCAATGATGGTGAGAAGGCAGACCCACTGAGGGAGGGGGCCCATTGAGAGTGTCTTGCCCAAGGAAGGGCCCTCAAACACTCAGAGCTGGCACTGCCTATGTCTTATACTGAATCAAACTATTGGGCCTTTCAGCCCTGAGTTTTCTATTTTGACTGGCAGCTGCTCTTCAGGGGTTCAGGCAGGAGTCTTTCAACTCACCTGCTTTCTGAGCCTGTTTCTTTGGAGAGGTCGGGGATTGAACCTGGGTTCTCGTGCATGCGAAGCAAGTGCTCTGCCCCTGGGCTATGGCTCCTCCCTTAGACTCGACAACTCTTTACAAGAGTCTATGCATTGTTGTTTTTAAATGGCTGTTTATGAAGATAATACTGAGTACATATGCACAACATAATAAGAAACAAAATTCAACCAATAGAACAGACTTCATGGTCTTGCAACAGTGGTGCACAACCTTAGGGTCAAATCTGCCCCACCTGGGGACCCAATCTGGCCCCACCGCCTTTGTCCCAATTCACCTATTGGTTGGTGGTTTCTTGACTTCTGTGCAGTTTATGCTGGCATTGTTGGAGGAAAATTCTGAGAGTGCCTTGGACTGCAAGAAGTTCAAACCAGTCCATACTCCAGGAAATAAAGCCAGACTGCTCACTTGAGGGAATGGTATTAAAGGCAAAACTGAAGTACTTTGGTCACATAAAGAGAAGACAGAATACCCTGGAGAAGAGGCTGATGCTAGGGAAAGTGGAAAGCAAAAGGAAGAGGGGCCGACCAAGGGCAAGATGGATGGATGATATTCTGGAGGTGACAGACTTGACCTTGGGGGAGCTAGGGGTGGCGACGGCCGACAGAAAGCTCTGGCGTGGGCTGGTCCATGAAGTCACGATGAGTCGGAAAAGACTGAACGAATAAACAACAACAACAACTTTTGTGTTTGGCCACACCCACCCGTGGAATGAGGGCCCCCCCCCCCAGCTTTTCCAAACTGGAATTTGTCCCTCGGACTGAAAGAGGTTCAACATCCCTATCTTGCAGCTTACATATACACCATTCATTTACGTAAGAAATGGGTCCCCTATTTTCTCAAGATCAAATCTGGATCACATCCTCCAGCACATGTCTTTCGGCTCTCCAGGGACAGAACATTTTAGCTTTGTTAATCAATCAAAATGCCACTGAGTAATCTATTACTATAGTTCAATAAATGTTCACATTTCCATAACCCCAAGATGGGTACCTTTTTAAGGATACTGAAGACAGAATCGGGTATCTTAGAATGCAGTTTTTAAAAGTGAGGTTAGCAGAAGTGGTTCTCTTTATCTATTTCTCTCCTTATTACAGTAATGCTCTATTGCTAAAAGGACTTAAAAATGAATGGGTTGTATCTAATGGTGTCCTTCTGCCAGCAGAATAGATCCCACTGGCAGACCAAATTTTGCCTCCCTGCTGCAGCCTCTTAAGCCCTCCCCCATCTGCTTCCAGAGCATATTTGAGGGTGTATTTGGGACTGCCAAGGGCAGGAGGGGAAGGGGAAGCCCTGTTGCATAGTGGACTTTGGCGAACGTGTCCTTCCTTCTCCGACTCATCATTTAAAATTTGCCTTTCTCGATTAACATTTTCTCCCACTGATGAATCAAGTCAAGCTTTGGTTATTGAAGTCAACCTCTAAGGTTTGCGGACCCTCTGCAATTCATTCCTCTCTATCTGTACCCCACATGAAGCTACCCAGCCACTCAGATCAGTTTATGCAGACATGGATGATGTGCTATGGAGAGTCTGGGGCTAAGGATGCCAGAAATCACCGTGGGGTGTACAGAAGCACTTACGGGCCACTTTCCACTTTGATGGAGCGAATCTTCCGGAAGCCTCGTTCCATGATGCTGGGGCACTCCATCAGGAATTCGCAGCGCTTCCCCTGGAAGTTTTCTTCCTCCCAGACGGTGATCTTGAATTGGCCCAGGGTCTCCATGGGCTGGCTGGTCATGGACAGCTCTTCTGCTGTGGAAATGTAATAGGGTGTTAAGGAGCAGGTGGCAGCTGGTCAAACCCAATTCTTTCTGTGTTGCTGTTGCCCACATGATGCAGCATGGCCAGAACGCATCCCATCAGCGACTATTAGTGGTGATGAAAGAGTAGCACCAGCAAGCATCATACAAAGAGGCTGAAAAGAGACGTGGTCATGGAGAAGAGGCAGGCAGAAGCGTAGGGGGCATCTGGGAGGCAGAGGACTGGGGAAAGTTCATTAGATGCTGGATTGCATGGCTATCTGGAGGATTGTATAGCTCAGAGAGGCAAAGACGAGATTGTGATGTTCCTTTTCACCCATTCCTGCCCCTTTTTTATTATTTCCGTCTCCTGTCACTTTTCCCCTGGCCAGCCCATACAGTGGAGCACTGCACTATTCTGGCTGACCACAGAGGCTGGGTTCATGTGAATGGTGTTCCAAGTGCAGCTCACAGAGGGGAAAAATGGGTGTCCTGTTAGACTGATTACCTGATGCCTGGAGGTTCAATTCACACAACACGCACTGCCAGCAGCAGCATGGCCGCCCCTACCATTAGACAGGGAGAGGCTGCTCACTCCAGGCAACAGGTTTGGGGTATACTATCTAAAGGCAGCAAATTGCCAATGATTTAATTTATTATTATACGTTTAGTACTGGGGTAGAGGCATTTGGATTTTCTGATTCAGGGGGATTTCTGCAAATTCATTAGTTTGCAAATGCACACTTGCATTAATGTGCATTTGCAAATGAACAAAATTTTCATACAAAAAAAATCATTCTGGCTGATGTCAGAATGAAAGATGCCTGACAATCAGCAGAACACAAACAGAATGCATTTAGTAAAATCCATGCACCTCTAGCCAAGTCCCAGTCCTTTTTTTAACCTGTAGTTCAATCAGCATTTGCCATTCTAAGATCTCAAGTCCTAAGGGCTAAATATTGTTATTTAAGGATATAGGCAGCAGGTGGGGGGGGGGATTCAAAATCCATGTGAAACCCTGCCCTCCCCTTAACTGTAGAAATAGTGTAGACTCATCTTTCTTAGAGTCATAGGAGGAAGGGTACTTCAAAGGTCATCTAGTCCTACAGGAAATCCACTAGTACAATATCCCTGATAAGTGGCCATCCAGCCATTGTGTTAAAACACACATTCTGGTGCCAGGATCACACTGAGGGAATTCTGCTGGTGCCTCTTGGCCCTAAGCTACACTGCAAACATGTATGTACATGCACACACACACACACACTTCTGGGCTCTGCTTCACACATCTCTGCTAATGCAATCTAATGGTTCCTTTACAAGAAATAAGTAGCCCTGTTGCAAATCTGGAGCATCTAGCAATATAGGGATAGATGGTCCTTTAGTGCGATTTAACCTAACTCTCTATCCGAAGGCAGGGCCGTCCAGTCACCCCCCACCCTAGACCACAGCATGCCTGCCAGGAGCAAAGAGCAGGCACAGCAGGAAAGGTGCTTGTAGAGCCAACATCTCCAGATGACTTGGGAAAGTGAGCCAAGCCAAGATAAAGCCCCACACCTTGGAGGAACAGCGCTAGTACTCTGATGATGCCCTACGCAAGCCAACAACGGTGGGCTTGAAGCCTCAGCGGTGCAATCCCTCCCCTGTTTGTCAGGCAAAAGAATGATTCCTCGAGGGAAGCTGAGTCTTCCTCGGAGTGCCAGGATCCACACCGGGAATGAAGCAGGGGGTTGTTTAGAGCAGGGGGCTGGTACTTACTTGGTTGGCAGAGCACAGAGGCAAGAGTGGTGGTGCTGGGCTGGGGGGGTCCCTGCAGCATTATATAGCCTGACCTGCCCAAGAGTCCAGTGGAGGTGCACAAACAGGCTGTGCTGAGTCAGCAATGGCAGCTGGCGGTTGGAGAAGCGGTCCAGACCCAGCCTGGGCTGTCCATTCCTCTTGCCCATCGTGGCGAGATGCCTCTCCTCTCCCCGGGCCAACAATGGGAAACGGGGCATGTTTGCTTAGCAGCCGAGGAATACAAAAGAGAAAGGCCCTGACGGGCCATTTTCCTTTCACCCTCCAAACAATGCATTGGCTCAGCCGGAGGATTAAGGACCTCAGCCTTTCCCAGGGCATTGCACGGGAGGCAGGCAACACAACCCCTAGTGCCATCAGGGATGGGAGTCTAGAGTAATGCCTTTCCTCCCCTCCCTCCATGTCTAATTCTTTCCTGTCCCTCTGGCACCACTGGGTGAACCTGACTAGCTCTACTCGTCTGGGGTTATCAGAGGACCTTAAATGACCCCAGGTCCTTGACACTGGGCAATCAGAGTCCGGAGAGAAAACTTCTGCTTTGACATTCGCATTTCAATCGATTTCATGCCCCATGAGGTGCAGGGCTGATGGGAGTTGTAGTCCAACACATTTTGAAGGTGCCCAGTTGGGAAAGGCCAGCTCCAGTGCTTCTCAGCCCTCCTGCGCACACGTGACATTTTACCTGTTGGTGGTTATAGTACCTAGAACAGCTTGCCCCGGTGTAGTTCCTCCAGATGTTTTGGACTACTTTACCCCTCACCATTGACCGCACTGGCTGGGGCAGATGGGATGTGTAATCTGAAACATCCAGAGGGCTCCACATCAGGGAAGGCAGGCCTAGAAATAAAGAGTTGCATTTACTTCTAGAAGCCTGCTTCAAAGCAGTCCTTAGGGAACATCTTCTCAGCAAGGAGTCAGCGAGAGTCTGCCTCTGAAGTCACCTGGGGGCAGATGGCAACAAACACACACCCGTCTCCTAAGCACCCCCAATCCCCTAAAAAAGAATGTATGTACACAATCTCTCAGGTTTTTCTTCTTGTCGCAACCTTCATATTTGCCTTGTAGAACAAAGAAGGGCAGTCCCTTTGGGTTTCATAATAATAACTGCTGTGGGAGTGACTCTCGCTTCTGTGTCTCAGCCTTTTCTTCTTTTCTTTTTTTGCACAAACCCTTTAACTAAAATCTATTAGACTCTGTTGTAGTTGCTGAGAATTCCCTTGTATCCCACCAGGGGGTGTGAGAAGGCAGGGATTGTGCAGCTAGCTGCAAAAGAGGAAGAAAAATAGGTGGCAATTGTTAATTTACTAAGAAACAATTAAAAACTCTCTCTTTTCTCTTGCATTTCCCTCTTGATTATGTTTATTACTATTACCTAGGCTTAGGTGTTATTGTATTCTCACCCCACCCCCTTCTATGCTTTCTCTCTCCCTGCTAGTTCCCACTTCATAGAATCATAGAATAGCAGAGTTGGAAGGGGCCTACAAGGCCATCTAGTCCAACCCCCTGCTCAATGCAGGAATCCACCCTAAAGCATCCCCGACAGATGCTTGTCCAGCTGCCTCTTGAAGGCCTCTAGTGTGGGAGAGCCCACAACCTCCCTAGGTAACTGATTCCATTGTCGTACTGCTCTAACTGCTTCTTTTATCACGGGTCTTTTCATGAGCCTGTGGACAGGAACATGTATTTTTTTGGTGGGGTTGTACAGCATCTTGTATTAGGTACTTCTGTAAATGATAAATTAATATATGGTTGAAATTTGATGGGGTCAAAGAGAAGCTCGGATCTTGGTTGGTCCAAGGGCTGGCTGAGAGAGCTGTCAAACCAGGCAAGATTTTCTTTCATTGTTTCCTATTTTGGCTTTAATCAACTAATTGATTGTTCTTCTATTTACATGCATCTACATATTAAGTTAGGGACTCTTCTTTTTATATAAAAACGAAGTGCCTAACATAAAAAAACAAATTGGGTGCATATCTCTCTGTGTGTGTAAACCTGTTGCAAAATGTTGCCTGTTTGAGGTAAGTTCTTCAGGGAAAGGTAAGTTCTTCTTAAGTGTAAAGTAACTTGGTCTGCGTGGATATAGCATTTCTAAGATCACAACACCCAAGTACAGAAACTGGAATTGGGGTTTTGGAGAAAAATGAGATATTAATGTGTGTCCTTGCTTTGACCTCTGTGGGGAAATTGCAAGAGACAAACTAAATATTCATCTAAATGAATAGTCCCGTTACTGAACAGCGTGTGCCCCTTTGAGGAGATTTTACTGATAAGCAAAAGTCAATACTGAGGGACAGATCAGGAGATATAATATAGATGATAACTCAGCCATCCCTAACTTTGCACCCTCCAGGTGTATTGGATGACATTTCCCATAATTCCCAGCCATCATGGTTATTGGCTATGCCAGCTGGGGCTGATAAGAGGTATAGTCTGACATGTCTGGAGGGCTCCAGTTTGGGAACAGCATCTGTAACAGCTCTTCACACTGTTTTGGTTTTGGTTTTTGCCAAGACTTACTCCCTAGTTGGAGTGTTTAGGGGTGCAGCCACGCATTGTGATGTGGTATATTTTGGCCCCACCAGTTTTATTCTCCTTGTGTCATTCTATAATTAACTTTGACCTTAGGCTGTTCATGGATCATCAGTTTGCTAGGAATGGCTTGGGTGAGTTGGAGCCTGGCCCACTCGAGAAAGATGATGGATGAGATAACTTTTGATGTTCCTTCTGGCCAATGAGAAGCTCACATCTGTCTCCAATGGGAAAGAGGGGCTGAGTCTCAATCCTTGCAGGCTGGTTTACATCAAGGGAAAAGGAACTGGGTGGAGTAAACGTGAAGAAAGAAGACAGCAAAATGTCTTCCAGCACCCTTAGGTGACTTAGCTTCTTAATACCATGGGAAAACGGCCATCTCGTGCCCTTCTCCCAGCTGTTCTCTCCTGACCCATTGGTGTTGTCTCAGGGGTTTCCAGCTAATCTGTCCTCCATACACCTGTGGGAGGAAGGGATTTTGCTATCTCTGTTGAAGTTCCTACCCCTCCTTGTGAGCTCGGGGCCGGCGGCTGCTGCTTCTATTGCATAAGTTAATTTGATCTGTCAGACCTTTGCATGCAGCACTAAACCAGATCATGTTTTGCTGTGCCCAGCAGGCCTTGCCTAATTATCCCTTCTCTGCAAGTCAAGTTATCAGAATCATTTGGATCTCAATATTATTGGGATGGTCTACCTTCACGTGGCCTCCATACCATCTCAACATCCTTTCTTGTATGGGTCGGGTGAGGAAGGTCCGGCCCTCCCAATTTTTTGCTTGACTACAACTCCCATCAACCCCAGACAGCAGACCTAATAGGCAGGGATGATAGGAGTTGTAGTCAAACAACATCTGGTGGGCCACAGGTTCCCTCTGCCTGTTTTATTGGTTTCGGATGCCCAAATGCAACAGGAAGCACCAGGCTGGAGAAGGCTACTCAATTGTTTTCTTCAGAGAGTTTTGTTGTTCTTTCCATAGTGTTTGCTTGGAGCCTTGGAGCTTGTCGTACAGGGATGAGAAAAGCTGCACCAACCAAAAATCCATTCTTCTATGCAACTATTAAAGGTACATCTTTGCATCTGATCCCCGAGAATATTGGGGGAAATCCAGATTATCCAGCAGGTGAATGGGATAGTTCTTTTCTGGAAGAAGCTGTCTGCTTTGAACACGACATGAGACAGAAATTTATTGGGCTGATCCAGTTTGCGAATTCAATGCGAACATTCATTTCAGCTAATAAATCTCTAGAATACCTACAAAGAACTTGGCATCATTAACTTTGATTCATTTGTTTTTTATAACAGGCTGGATTATAATTAGTTTGTTGAGCTACTAAATCGCTGAGTAACCAAACCTGATCTTTGACTTCATTAAAAATGACTCAACCAATGAAATAACTTATTTCGCATCATGTGACCAGCCCCCACAACCAGTCACATCACACCTACAAATTAGGTAAATGTTGAATAAGGAACCGAGGCAATAAGAAATGCTAAGCTAGGTAAGTTTACAGTTGGGTGAATAGTATTGCCCAAGCCTGCTGTTCCTCCACAGATTTCCAAAGCAAGGGGATTTTTTTTTTTAAAAAAATGGACACTGTATATTCCCTTATTTTGAGCCCTGCTGGGGCAATGGAGAAATAGGTGCGCAATCTGGTCAATTAACGTGCTGCAGCAGATTCCTGGTTCCCCACCCCCACCCCAATTTGTGTGACCTTCCCCCAGTAGCGGGGTAGTTCTGCTCCCCCCTCCCTGCCTAGAGCAGATGGAAGTAGCGCCAACCCCTGTTTATCTTGCCACCCGTTGCCTGGTGCAGTGTTTGCTCCAAGGACTGTTTCCTGCTGCAGGCACAGACACAGCTGGGTTTATTTGCCAGGCCTGGTTGATTAGATCAGGAATAGCTCCCCCCCCCTCCGCCGCCTCCTCTCCTCTCCCCCACCCTAGCACTCTCTTCCCATCTCATTTCACTAACAAATCACCCTGCACCCTTAGGAAGGAAATGCAAATAAGGCAGGGAGCATGATGTTTCCCCCTTACGCCAGGTGCACCAGGGGAGGCATGAAAACCATCTCCTTCGTTAACAGCTAGGAGATGGCCAAGCTACAGCAGTGTAGATCAACCTGTCCCAAATGCAAGCAAAGCTTCCTTAACCAGAATTCATACTCCTTGCAGGCCACATCGCCTACACCGATTGCCCTGCTACTGAGGACCAACAGGCAATCCCGGCAGCATCTTGGGCAGGGAATGCTCATCTTTCTGACCCCCTTCAAGCACTTGCGCACTTGGATCACAAGCAGAGGAATTACCGATCTCCCTTCTCCCTCAAGCAGGGCGAGGGGGTTGCAGCTCAGGGACAGAGCACCTGCTTTGCAGGCAGAAAGGCCCATGTTTAGGGCTAAGACAAAATCCTACCTGAAACCCTGGAGAGCCACTGCGTCTGACCAGGGTTGACACGCCACTGGGCTCAGCATAAGGCAATTTTATTTATTCATTTCATTTCATTTCTATACTGCCCAACAGCCGAAGCCCTCTGACTGGTTCACAAAAATTAAAATCATAAGGTATAGCACACAACTATATAAAATATAAAAGGTTAAACTACAGTATAGAAGTGCAACCAGAATAAAACCTGGCAGCAATGCAGAGATTTAAAATACAGATTTTAAAAAGCAGAGCCAAAAGGTTAGAATGCTAAAAATGCTGGGAAAATAAAAAGATCTTCACCTGGTGCCGAAAGGAGTACAATGTTCTCCTATGCACTTTTGTTCCTAAGCTAGGGTGACCAACTGTCAGGATTTCCCCGGATTTGTCCTGGTTTTTGTTCTTTCCATGGTGTCAGGGGGGATTTTCTATAATTTTCAATAATGTCCTGGAATGACACACCTCCCCCTTTAAGGCTGCCATTAGCATGGCAGGAGGGAATGACATGCTTTCTTGAGGCACATCATTTCCCCACCCCGAGCTCCAATTGAGGTCTTAAAGGGAAAAGTGGGTCATTCGTGGACATTATAGAAAAGGCTCCAATTGGAGTGGATGGTGGTGGTGCAGAATAAAATCCTTTCCCCTCCTCCACTCCAATTGGGTTCTTTAAGGTGGTGGGGGAATAACGTATTTTCTGCAGGACTCAGAAAGCTGCTTCCACACACACACACTAGGTGTCCTCTTTTTTGGTTTCCCAAATATGGTCACCCTATCCTAAGCATCCTCTTATAAGCTCCTGATGCCCCATTGCTTCCTCATCCTCATAGCTTGCCCAGTCCTCTCTTTGAGCCTCCATCTTTCTGTGGCCTCCATAACACCCTCTGGGCTTCACTGTCCCATTAGGTTTTTCAGACTCAGACCTAGGTTGCTTTAAGAGTTGCATAGAAGGTGACCATTCTCCAGGGCCGGATCTACACTACTGCTTTAAAGCACTTTATAACAATTATAAAGCGCTTTAACTGCTTTAAAGCGCTTTAAAACTGTTATAAAGCACTTTAAAGCAATAGTGTAGATCCGGCCCTGGTATGTTTCCCCATCATAGTGCAAATCTGAAAGGCCATGCCATTAAAAGATGGCAACCTTATCTACAGTTTCTAAAATTACCTTGCCTGTCCACTCTCTTCCTGGTATTGTATTGGAGACCTTCCTGTTTCCTGGCCCAGTCTCAGGTTTTTGTCCCAGATGGAGACTGCATATCCTCCAACTTCCCACCTCCCCAGGCCACTCCTGATTTCATCCCTCCATCAGCTTTGTTCCTTGAGAAGGTGGAATGATCATGAACATTCCATAGTAGCAGAACAGCTGAGCCAATCCCTGCCAGAGACTTCACTGTCCTAAATGCATTACAGTATAAAAAATAATAAGAAATATTCACATAGTGCTTTTCCAAAGAACCCAAAGCACATTGAATACCAGTAATAATCATCCTAACAAGTACCCTGTGAGGTGGTTCAATATTATTATCCACATATTATAGATCAGGGAGGAAACTGAGATAATGGTTCAACTAAGGTCCTAAAGGGGGCCCAGTGAGTTCATTTTTGTTTTGTTTTGTTTTGTTTTGTTTTGTTTTATTTGCAACTATAACAAAACAAAAGGGGGGGAACGTGTGAACTTCAATACCGATAGCAAGAACATAAGAAAAATAAGAATATCACAATAACTATTCACAACAGCATTGATTTAAAAAAAATGTTTTGATATGTCGGTTCAAATACATATATTAATGGTGTTCGTAGCTCCTGAAGAAGGATTGGCAGATCCAAAACGTCGAGCTTTTATTCAAAAAGTCTTGTAACAACAATACATTTTTAAATGTTTGAGACATCTGTACAAAGAAATTAAAACTTTTCTAGTTTTTAACACTAGAGACTATCTCTTCCTTTTGGGGTTTCACTCAGTGTTTTTCCCTTCATTATTTTGACTTGTAATATAAGTAAACCATAAGTCTAAATAAACATCTAGATGAAATTAATGACTGTAAGATACATGTTCAATTGCAGCAAGAGAAGTAAGATCTTCAGTCCACTGAATAATGGGTGGTGGGTGTTTAACCTTTCAGGCTTGAAATGCAAGTTTCTTTGCAACTGTTAGGGCTCACAGAGTCCATTTTTCTGTCCATTTGTTAATCCTTGCATCATAGAAATATAATTTAAAAACCAGAGCCTGTCTTCACGGCGCCACTCCTTCCCCCTGAAACCTCGCTGCTGCGGGGTGGGGGTGGGGGCGGGAAATCCCCATGCCAGGAGGGAGCGCGGGGGGTTCTCGCAATCATCTGGGTACCTGAACCCACCCCCTGCCCATTTCCCAGCTTCCGGCAATCAATTAGCAGTCGCCATCTGTCCTGGAATGCACCCGGTTCGAAGCCAAAGTTAGATCACATGGCAGAAGGGCCATGGTGACCTTGCTTCTAAGGGAAAAGTTAGGGTAAATTCCTGACTTCTTTAAGGCACAGCTTCGGGGGAAAGCCCCATGGTGGCTGCCAGTTGGCAGCTGCATCATATAATCAATGCAGCGCCACCACACAGCCACCGTGGGGCAAAGAAGACTTATAGACAGCCCCCCTCCCCTGTGAGTTCATGACTGTGCTGAGGTTTGCTTTGAGGGGCTGCCAGTTCATAGCTCATGCTCTTAATCACTGCCCTGGGAGTCTTTGGGAGAAGGATGTTTGTGAGGAAATGGTTCTTTGAAGGGCACATTGAAAGAAGGAATGTTTGACTCATGTTTCTCTAAATTTGGATGCTGGGGACATATACCTCCTATCCCCAGGGCTGTGAAAGGAAATAGGGCTATTGCCATCCTGAGCATAGCATCTCCCTCCCCCAACCTGAACATCAGGTTACCTGTCTGGCCTCTCTGATTGCTATGGGGACTAATCCACCTGGAAGGCTACGAAGGACCAGCCAGCTGTTCCCACACAGATGATGATGTCTCATTGCCTGGCTACTGGGTCTGAAACAAGGGTCTCTAATTGATGCCTCTTTCACAATGGAAGCCTCAATGCTGCACAGCACTGTGCTGCATAGATCATAAAACACACAGATCCTGAGAGCTCAAGCTGTATGAATGCCATTGTTTTATTGCTGTTGTCATTTTTTGTTTTTAAAATGTATGTGCCATCTCTCTTGCACTTGAGGCAGCTAACATCAGTAAGAAAAAGTCTGATGAAATGTCTCTTTGGAAACAAAAGCCAGGACTCAATAAAATCAAGTGAGCGCTATGATCACTAATGCAGCCCTCCCCAACTGGTGCTTTCCAGATGTGTTGACTGCAACTTCCAGAATCCCCCAGTCACCATGTTGGACCTTGAAGAATGTTTTGCATTTCTTTTGACATGTTAAGAGGGAAGGGCATAACTCAACTTCCTCTTCCAAACCAGTCTAACCTGGTGCCCTCCAGGACTACAACTCCAATCACTGCCAGCCAGCATACTGTCCCATCTTTCCCTTCTTTTCTGTGGTCAAAAAAAAAGGGGGGGAAGACAGAAGGAACAGCAGGACAACATATGAAGGTTACAAATGGAAGAACATCATCTGGAAGAGCAATTGCACAATAAAAGCTTCACCTGAAAGTAGTCACTCTTGGGGCAACCACTAGTAAAGGCCTCCACATATGTTCTTATCTCCTACAGTGTAGAGGCTCTTCCACAGAGCCGAACAGGAAGAATTTTAAGAGGTAGTCTGCATATTTTCAGGTAATGGATCCAAGGGATCTATTACCTGGAATTTGCATGTCTTTTGGGTGTGGAGTTGGCTCTTGGCAAATGATCTGCCAGACATGCATGTGTGAACATTCATGTAGTATAAACTGGTATAAAGGTGGAGAAGACTCATGTACTACTAAATAGTTGATAGAAGAGGGGATATTGACAGGTACAGGTTGTCATACAGGAATGAGAAAAGCCAAACCTGCAGCAACTCCTTATACTTGCTTCTTTAGATATGGTCACCCGACATGTATTTTCACAGACCTGTGTGAGTGTGTTATGTCCAGATGCAATAAAGGAAAGGACACCTATACCTTTAATATTTGTGCATTATATTTATTACAAAAGTTCATATCAAAACATTTATAGAAAGCCTTTATATCCTGCCTGTCCTAGTGCTTTAAGGTAACTTGCACCAACAAAAATGTTTGACTATTAAAACTATCTCACATAACAAGATGCTAACCAAAACAGCAGAACCTATATAGCAACTGATCAGATCGAAAATACTTCACCTGAAAGCCTTAAGAAATGGAAATGGCTTTGTACTTTATCCGAGGGGCTTGCAGGGAGGGATTTCATCTGGGATCCCCTCAAAGAAGCACTTTTAGCTACCATCACTTTTCTCTCTCCTACGGCACTATGATATGGTAAGTATTGCAAACTGAAATAGATT
Organism: Elgaria multicarinata webbii; assembly: GCF_023053635.1. Classification (NCBI taxonomy): domain Eukaryota; kingdom Metazoa; phylum Chordata; class Lepidosauria; order Squamata; family Anguidae; genus Elgaria; species Elgaria multicarinata. The sequence goes on along the minus strand of NC_086172.1, from coordinate 75,696,415 downwards.
CTTCTGCACAGCTGTTAATCCACCCTCTGTTCTGTCTGGTGTTGTAGCAACTTGGTGCCTTCCAGCCAGAATTAGCAGTGGGACAGAGAGGAGAGGTGGAAGCTGGCTCCTACTCTGGAACTAGTGACAAGTTCCATAGCCATGCTCAATCCAACATATTCCAGATGTGTTGGACTACATCTCCTATAATCCCCTATCAGCATGAGCACTGGAGTCTAAAACATCTGGAGGGCACCAGGTTAAGGAAGACTGTTGTTGTAGCGCTTGTAGTAGACCAGGGTTGGCTTTCAAATCAAGATTGCTTGGTGGACAAAATTTCTGTGATTTTCAGTGAAGCCTAAGGACTGAGTAATGGGGAAACAGCAGGATTGGATTGAGTGTTTATTGTAAAGTTGTTAACTGACTAGTCAGGAGGAGAAAACTAACAGCAACCGCTTGAACTTCTCCTGTGCCATCAGTAGTAGCCTGGTGATTTCTTAGAATAAACCAAATGGCAATCCTAAAGCGAGGGAAATAGATGTGACTTTGGGGAAAGGACCAAAGAGATTACATGCTATGGAGTGCTGAACAAACTCCTTTGATATTATCAGCAATAAAACCTGCCTGTGATATCTCATCATGAATGAAAGCCTGCCGGGTAGATCTGTCCCTGCCCTGCACAGAGGGACAAAGTGAGGACTGTGGTATAGTGAGAACAGAACATCCTTCTGCCTGAGGGCTCCCAGCCTGACAGCTGGGCTGGGAACAATAACCCCAATCCAGCCATTGAATATTTCATCTTCTTCCAGCCATTTACTGAGTTCATGGCTGAGAAGTAAGATTTGAACCGGTGACATCTTGGCATACACCTTTGCTCCTGAATGTTTTTACCCTGGCATAGAAAGTGGGAAGGATCCACACCTCCCAGCCAATATAGTTTTGGGATATTTACAAAATGCAAGAAATGCAACAATTTAAGCAACGCTTGTGAAAATGGCCCAACTGATAAGTTTGCATTCACGAGTTGTTGTGGTTACATTTGCTTCAAAGAACTGAGACAAAAGTGAACTCCTTTTTATGGTCTAACAGACTTTGGTGAGTGATGAAAGCTGAGACAGCCTCTGACATTTTAGTGATAGAAAATCCAGATGGTGCCCTAACTAAAAAACTAAATAACCCACCCTCCTGTAATTTAAGTCCTTAAGATCAAGTCATGTCCTCTGGGGTAGAAAAGGACAAGTTTTTGTCCTTTTCTATGTGACAGCCCTTGTGACATGTGAAGACGTCAACCATGGCCTCCTCACCCCACCCTGGTCTACTCTTCTCCTGGCTAAACATAACCAATTTATTCAACCATTCCTTGCAGGACTTATTTTCCGTACTGACTGTCTGTCTTGCCCCCTTCTGAACCCCTTGCAGTTTGCCAATATCCTTCTTAGTGTGTAGTGCCCAGAACTGGACACACTGCTCCAGATAAGGCCTGTATGTCCCCCACCCCCCAAACAACAACAACAAGGGAAATAGTACCTGGGGGTAGGGTGGGGTGGGGACATTCATCACAGATCACCGATGTCTTCAACTTGTCTAGTCTGACCTTTAGTTTTTTGTGTGTGTTTTGTCTCAGAGAGCTTTTGGGGGCAGTGGGAAGTTTAATGAATTAAGGCTCTAAGAACTATGATAGTTGATACTGGTAAATGCTCAAATTTCAGAATGACCCGGTTTGTGCATAACATCAGCAAATTCAGGATTGAACAGTTAGCCTATTAGTAGTTAGGGTAATTGTGGGTTTAACCCACAATTAAACTATAAGGTGAGTTTGCACGAAACGGCAACCCACCAGGGCAAACAAACCAGGTAATGTGGGTTGTTAGTGGAAGAACGCTTGGTGAGTCCAACAGACTATTAGGCTTACTGTGAGTTGTTCTCCCCCTCAGTCCTCCAATTGGCTCTAGCACATATCCCAAGGGTCTTTATGGCAGAAGCTGTCTTGTTTGCCTGTCCTGTACCTCTCCCTGCTCCAATCATGACCCTGTTTTTGTTCTCCGGCTTTTTCCCCCATGCCCCAACATTTCTGTAAATGGGGGTGTAACATATCTATCTATCTGTCTGTCCATCTGTGTGTGTGTGTGTGTGTGTGTGTGTGTGTGTGTGTGTGTGTGTCTGTGTCTGTGTCTGTGTCTGTCTGTCTGTCTATCTACATTTCTTCAGGCTCAGGAATTTGCACAAATGTCTTTATATTTATATTTATATTTTATGTTGGCTTCTTGCACAAGTCCGCACTCGAGGCTGTCAAAAAAAAAATTGCTCTGCTTTGCCTATTGCCTTGTATGTTTCAGCTGTCAAAGGGAACTGAAGTATGAAAGTATAAGGTCATTGACAAGATGGGACTGCATATAAGCAACTTTGACAGCTGTTGTCAGTAGTTAGGTGGGGGGAAAGGGGCAGGATTGCCCACTCAGCAAGGTGATTTCCAGGGTTTTACGTGTGCCAGGCTTCCATTCCACACTTGCCTGAGTCTCCAGGAAGTCCTTTTAAGAGAGATCTAGGGTCCGCTCCTTTGCGTGTCCCCATTTGCCCCAGTGTCAGGGCATGGAAAACGGAAAAAAGAGATTGGTGAATGAATGACAGCCCCTCCAAAGTGCTATTTGGGCATTGGTGGAGGGGCTGTCAGTGCAGCATGGGTGCAATCACTCAGGAAGAGCGGCAGGTTCCCCCCCCCCACTCTTGCAGAGCTGCTCACTGCTCAAGCACCACAACATGTGATGGGTTAGCATTGCCAGATTCATGGGTTAAATAATTCTTAGAACAAGCCATGATTTCTCAGGGTGGCTTGTTGGCAAAAAGCAAGCAGCCCTGTAGATAGCAATCTGGGTTCAGATGACACAACAACTCAGCGTGGCTTATTTCAAATGGCAACCCATGGTGGGTGGTCATGTTGTGCAAACTCAGTCATAGTGTCTAGGTTCAGACATCACATAGCACCCCCTGATTCACCTAATCAAGATCTGAATATTTAAAATCGCTGTGAAACATGTCTGACATGTGCTGTGGCAAATTGTGTGTTAATTAACTCACAATTTGCCACCACTAAATGCAAGCAGCCCCAGTGAGTCCAGCCCCCTATCTTCTGTAAAGCCCCCCTTAGTTATTAGGGTTGTTTTGTTTTTTTAAGACTCTGGGAGTCCATAATTTGGCTATAGTTGGGAGAAGTTAGAGATTGGGGCTGTTCAATTTTTTTACGCACACCCACACCCAATTTTATATCCCAAACTTTTATCATTGGCCCTTATCATTTTCTTGGGGGGCGGTAGCAAAGGAGCCAGCCCCTGTAAATGCTGTTGTCTTTCCGATTACCACTCCATTCTAGACAGAAATATTGTTCTCAAGGTCCTTTGCCTCTCCCCTACCCCCATCAAAAATCTGTGAATGTCAGACCAGTTCCATTGTTGAAAGTGGATTAAACGAATGGCTCACTGAGCAAGATTCAGTTTGGTTGACCCCAACGTGGTTCATGTTGACTTCCTCCATCTCCCCATCTACCACCTGTCTGGTGCGCTCTCTCCCCTGGTGAATGCTTCCATTAGCGTCTCTTGCATCAGGACATTGTATCTTGGAGCCTAGGAGTAGTGGTGCCAGTCCTTGGCAAGTTGGGGTTAGGGTGACCTGCTAAGAATAGGAGCTATCAATCACTTATGGAAAACTTCTCACCCAAGCTTCCTATGAACAGAAATATCGCAAAACACTGGAACAGGAAAGAAACTCTCCAACAACAGCCACAACCTTCTAGGCTCAGTGCAGTCCTGCACTGGAAACTCAAACAGTTCAACTCCCTTGGGTTGTTTCTGTTAGCAGAACAGCAAGAACCTGACAAGGTTGGGCTGTGTGAAATTCTGGGTGAAGGTGCACGCTTTACCCTGGAGAGACCACAAAGGAGACTCTGGGCCAAAGAAATGAGAAAGCTTGCATTGTATTGCAGAAAATTCATATTGGACAGGATGGGCCCCAGCTCAAGATGGAGAGAAACCCAAACAGATGTTTACTCTCTTAGAGGCATGAGGAAACGAGGAAATGAGGTCAGCACGCCTAAGAGTATCGCTCTACCATGGGAAGGGAGGTCAGCATAGATCAAAGGACAGTCTAGGAAGCTTGGAGGTCCTCTATCTATTCCCTCTCCATACAAGACACGTCAGCCTTTATCGTTTCTCTTTGAAGCTAGCTGAGTTGCACTGACACTTGCAACAGTTTCTAGTGGGAATGGCGACACTGGACAATAGCAATTTCAATCCAGCAATCAAATAATTTATTAGTATACTAGGATACACTTGCAGTGTGAATAGTACAGCTTGCAGTGCGAATAGTACAGAAGTGGAGTGCCACTACTGTATGAGGCATAGGTGTACAGATTGGATGTCTTTGTCAGTGGACAGTTTCATTTTATTTATTTACAATATTTAGATAACGCTCCCCATTGAAAATTTCAGAGTGGTGTACAAGATAAAATAAAATAAAAACAGAATAAAACACTTTAAAATAGACTTTAAAAGAAGCAAAATGTACAGTTAACCATGGCTGGTCATTAAGGAAAGGCTTTCTGGATTAATGATGTTTTCAGGAAGTGCAGAAAGGAATACAAAGTTGGCGCCTGCCTGACCTGCAGAGGCAGGGAATTCCAATTGCGGGGGGGGGGGGGGGGGGGTTACCACGCTGAAGGCTTTTCCCCTGGTGGACTCCAATCAGAGGATGGGTCTATGTGGAACCACCAGGAGCAGGCCCTCAAATGACCTCAGTGACTGGGCAGGTTGGTAGGGGAGAAGGCGCTCTCTCAGTTTGCTTTGCTTCCCTGCTGCATGCTGGAAAGGAGGCTCCCTTTCTCCCAGTGAAGAACAGAAATTCGATGTTTTGGCCGTACCCACTTTGGGCTTTAATCCCACCCACTGCCCTTATGTGGATCCCACCCACTTCCCTCTGATGGAATGTGGACTTTTGAGAAGAAAAAGTTTCCCATTCCTAGGTTAGACATTCTCCAATCTTTGGAGACTGGCCCTTAATTAGGACAACCCTATGAAAAGGAGGACAAAGGTCCTGTATCTTTAACAATTGTATAGAAAGGGGAATTTCAGCAGGTGTCATTTGTATGCATGCAGCACTTGGTGAAATTCCTTCTTCATCGCAATAGTTAAAGCTGCAGGAGCCTTGCCCTCTTTTGTATCTGGTCACTCTAGCTATAGTACTGCAGCTTTAACTGTTGTGATGAACAGGGAATTTCACCAGGTGCTGCATGCATACAAATAACATCTGCTGAAATTCCCTTTTCTATACACCTGTTAAAGATACAGGAGCCCTGTCCTCCTTTTCATAGGGCCACGCTACCTTAATCCTTTCTACCTGGATTACCAGAATGTGTTTACTTGGAGGGAGACTGCTGTACCAATCCACACTAGCATGCCTACTGACCTGATAGAGGCTCTATATGTAAAAAACACACACCAAGTCTATGATAGGCAGTAATTCAGTAGGTTTGGCTTTTCCCTGTTCCTGTTGAATTTCTGCCTGCTGTAAACTGTTCAATGCCTTGAGACTTTGACAGAAACAAGGAAGCACCCTTACTTTATGTCTGTGTACCATTCCTGTGTAGGTTTGTTATGCCAGCTCTTTGACCTTTCTGGTTTACACAGACTTTTGCCACGTACACTTTTTTCCATCAACCTGCTACAGTGATGGGAGAAGTAGTCCTGCTATAGTGTTCTTTTTTAATAAGGCTCTTAAAGGTTCAGGAGCCTTCTTAGGTCTTAGATTTGGAAAATGCATATATTGATATTGATATTAATATTACAAAATATCTTTGTCAGGAGACCCGTGCAGTTAGCAGACAGCTGTCAAAATGTTGCTGACTGTCAAAATCTTAACAGAGCTTTCCCCCATTAGTATCTCTCTCTGTTGGGACAATCTGAGGCACCTTCTGAATTATTGTCTGTCATGCAGTTGTTAAAGGCAGAAGCCCTGGCAAAGAGAAGAATTTTTCTTTCGGGTGCAGGGCAGAGGGCAAAGTTCAGTATGCCACCAGGCAACATAGAAGTGGCATTTGATTTGCTCACTTCAAATAAAATAGGTGAAACACTTTTCTGTTTTCTTATACCATGTGTTGGTATTTGTGTAGTAATTATCTATGTTTCTGGGGCCAAATTATTCTTGCTCCAAGGAAGTCAATCTAGGCACATCCCTGAGTTTAGGATGGGTGGGAGCACTTCTTCATCACCCCTGAATGACAAGGTGTGCCTATCAAACTTTTTGTTCTTTTCTTAAGAAGACCTGTTAAAGGCTCAGCAGCCTGGGCTTCCTTTGCATGTGGCCACCTTATGAAGTGCTCATTTCAGTTCTATTTGCAATGCATCCCTGTTTTATATTTGCTCAGGGTAATGGATGCCAAATAGACTAGGAGTACCTGCAGAGTTACCACATCCTGGTGCCCCACCCTGCCAACAGGGAACATATCACTACTCTCTCATTCCCTGGCTGGGTAAGCTTTTTACCCTGTCCCAAGATGTCACGTCAAAAGTTTAAAAAACATATAGGTCAACCCTGGTGAAGTCCAGATTCTGAGCTTCCTGTATGCCTTTAAGACTTGTACAGAAGACCAAATTTGAGCAGGAGCTCCATCACACCAGCATTTTAATGCACTCGTGACATGCTTGGTGTCCGGTTTTGCAGCACAGCACTCACATGACGTCATACCCATCCTGCTGTGATCGCGCTGTGATCGCGCCATTTTCCCTTCATCTTCCATTTTACTTTTGTACAGGGAAAGTCTGGTTCCTTTCGCCATGTGCAATAACATCACTGTTCCGTTCCTGTGTAATTTCCTTTTCGATGCTATTTCAGATTGTCCCAATTTTTCTGCTGGGGGGGTGTCTGTGGAAGGGCGTGTGTGTAGGGCAGTGTCGCTGACAAAAGCAGAGGGTTGGGTGGTTCTCCTCCAGTGCGCCATTTCAATTTCCTTTCCTTATCATTCTCCTTGGGAACGCCTGCTGGATCATTGGTATGGAGTTTGCTGAGACGGTCCATTGTACTTTTCGTCCTCCAGTTCGGTTTATAAGGATCCTAGGGGGAAAGCATTGTGTGTTCTTTTTCTCCCCCCCCCATCCCTTCTCCTAAGTTTCACAGTTCAACAATACTTTGTTGAAATGAGGATAGGTAGACCAGTCCATAGAGATGTGAGGGGTTGACTTTCCCTAATCCCTTAATACCTAAATACACCATTGCATCATTTCAGCCTACCAGAATTGCATTCAATTGCATTTGTGCAAAAATAAATAAACCATGGGACGAGGGAAGGAACCTACGTCCATCTCAAAGTTCCTCCCAGCCACAACAACCAATGACCTGCAAGGGGAAGGAGAAGGGAGGAGACAGGGCGGTATGTTAGCGATGTGAGCCTGCACAGGTGAAAGGATGCACGTGCTGAAATAGTGCTGAAATAATGCTGAAATAGCGCAACAACGCACAGACGTGAAAGTGATCAGCGCTTGACACACTGTCGAAATGGAGGCGGATAGTGCAGGGACAACCTGGGGATAAAAACGTGGTGTGATGGAGCTCCTGGTATGCTTTCCCCCAGCAAATTGCTGTAGTGATGGAAGAAGCCCAATGTGGTCAATTTCTTCTTCTTCTTCTTCTTCTTCTTCTTCTTCTTCTTCTTCTTCTTCTTCTTCTTCTTCTTCTTCTTCTTCCTCTTCCTCTTCCTCTTCTTCTTCTTCTTTATAATTCGTAAAGGCATATGAACTGTCTGAAGGACTGGAACTACAATGACTGAGAAGACCATGACTTATGGGGCTTTCATTATATTTCATATGGATTTAACACTGTAGAATAATGGCAAGCTTTTGTAATAAAAGACATTTTGGGTTCGAGTCCAAGACATTTTGCTGACTAAAGCAAAGTTCAAGTGCTGTCCATACACAATACTAGTCCTATTCTTTAAAAGAGGGGTAGGCAACTTGCGGCCTTCCAGATATATTTTTTGGGGGGGGGCTACAACTCCCATCAACCCTAAGCAACATAGCCAATCGTGAGGGATCATGGGAGTTGTAGGCCAAAACATCTGGCTGCAAGTTCCCCCCTGCTTTTAAAAAGTTTACCTGCATCATTCAGACAACAGTTCTATCCCCACCGCCAAGAGTGTAACCTCAAACAGGTCACTTCACCCTGCTTCATGGCAGGGCTGGTCCTACAAAGTGGTGGGTTCCCTGCTCCTTCTGTGGGCAGCACTGTCAACACTCCCAAGTAATGCTGGACACCTAAACCTAGCTTCCATTTGAATTTCCCACAATGCACCTGTGACATGTTGTCGGCATTGTGGGAAATTCAAATAGTGGCTAGAGGGTGACCCTATGAAAAGGAGGACAGGGCTCCTGAATCTTTAAGAGTTGTAGAGAAAAGGGAATTTCAGCAGATGCCATTTGTATGCATGCAGCACCTGGTGAAATTCCATCTTCATCACAACAATTAAAGATGCAGGAGCCCTGCCCCCTTTGTATCTGGTCACTTTAGTATAGTATATAATATAAACAGGATGAGTTCTGTATGAGTTTGGGAAGTCGAGTAATCGTTCCCATAAAAGATGCGTTCCCATGTTTGGCATCCAAAGCATTACTTCCTTCTCTATGTTTTACTGTCTTCTTCGATGGACTTAACCAGTTTCCCCTTTATATCCCTTCTAGAAATAGTCTCCACCTTAATCACTGATCATCTGCCCTCTGCTCTTCCCCTTCCTATGGCTGCCATTTTGAAGAAGGCTGGAGCCTCCAGAAAAACTCAGTATGATAGGTGAGGTGTTAGCCATGCTATAGAAATGGTACAGTGTTGTGTTTCTTGTCCTAATATCCCACCTTTACTGTTCCTAATAGCAGCACAGTTGTTGAGTTGGAAAAGAAATATGGCTGTAAATAAATAGCCAGAAACTTATCAGGTGGTTTTAAAACTAGTTGGGTCAGATAGATTACACAGCAGTCCTTCTAAGTGTGTTGCACGGGGTACCCTGGCCTTTGTGTCACCATTAGTGGTTCAGACCTTCTACTTCAGCAAAGGGGGACCTGCTCGAAAAAGTCTGGGTTTATGGGGTGACTTTGTCTGTGCTGTCATCTGGTTTACTTTTCTACCCACCCACCCCCTTTCTTTCCCCACTTGGCTATTGATCACTTTGGTTCACCCTGTTCTGGAGAGAATTACAATTAGTATATATTTAAATTAACATTTTTTTGTTTGTTTTGCTTTCTGGAATAACAGCAGCATTATTCTCAAACATCCACCTGCTGGGCTCTGATCCAATGCAGCTCAATGGAGGGGGAGGCAGGACAGAAAAAAAGGAAGTACTTCTTCACACCGGCACATAGTTTAACACTATGGAATTCACTTCCTCAAGGTGTGGTGACGGACACTAAGTTAGAAGGCTTTAAAAGGGGATTAGACAAATTCATGGCGGATAGTGTTATACATGGCTACTAATCATAGTGGCTATATCCTACTTCCAGAATCAGAGAAAGAATGCTTCTTAATGCCAGTCACTGGGGAACAGCCATAGGGAGAGAACTATTGTCTAGGGGGCTGTCTATAGGCCCTGTATACCCCATGGTGGCTGTGCAGTGATGTTGCATTGGTTATAAAATGCAGCCACCAACTTGCAGCCACCACGGGGCTTTCCCCCTAAACTGCACTTTTAGAAAGTCGCGGACTTTACTCTGAGGGCACCACTGTCTTTCCTCCATCTGTCGGTGGTGACCTTGCTTTGACTTGAGGCTGGGAGCATCCCAGGGGCAGATCACAGCCACAGATAGGCTGCTGGAAGCACAGGAAGGCCGGGCAGGGGGCAGGCTCAAAGCACTGAATGCCCGCTGGAAAACTCATGCTGCCTCCTGCCATGGGGATTTAATGTTCCCACCCCACAGCTGCGATGCCGCGGGGTTTTGAGGGAACCAGCAGTCAAAGCAGCATCATGAAGACACCTCCCAGTTCGTGGGCTCCTTATTGGCAACTGGTTATCCCCTGTGGGAAACAGGATGCTGGATCAGATAGGCGAGGTGTTTCTTATTGTGAAGAACAGTAGATGTTTTGTGTAAATGGGGTGATTCAGCTTCCCAAGGAAGTTTGCTTACACCAGGAGTAGGGAACCTGTGGCCTGCCAGATGTTGCTGGATTTCAAATCCCATCGAACCCAGCCAGCATGGTCAGTGATCAGGGACTATGGGTCTTGTAGTCCAATATCTGGAGGGCCGCACTTCTTCACCCCTGGCTTACACTACTAGTAATTTTCTAACCCATGACTTTCAGACTGAGAATACAATACATACATTGTAATTTTGCTGTCCTGTCTGCGAAACAGTTCATACAGTGGTCGTTTTCAACTTTATGGTAACTTTTCTCTTACCACGTATCATTTTCATATGTGGATTCTGTGCGCTTCAGATAGAAGAGCTGAGTAATGTTCTGTGTGTGTTCTCTGGTAAGGTTCCCTGCTCATTGCCTAGAGACAGGGTCTTAACCAGCCTTTCCCAGCCTGATGCCCTCCAGATATACTGGCTGCCTGGGGATGATGGGAGTTCTAGTCAGCACACCTGGAGGACACCAGGTTGGGGAAGGCCGGTCTAAATTGAGTGAGGCTGCAGCTCCTGCACCTTCCAGCCTTTTCCTCTACTGCCCCCACCCCAAACACACATTGCCTGTTGTGTGGGGAAATTATTGTTCTTGTTGGGCACAGCAGTCCAGGAGAAGAGGAGAGGTGGAAGGAGGGGGGATTCGCAGAAGAACGGAGTGGAGTTGCAGTAGCTGCATCTTCTCTTCTGCCTTTGGGTCTTTAAATACATAGTCTGCCCCACGGCCAGGCAAGAACCTGGCAACCCTATTTCACATGTTTATAGGTAAGATAACATATGGGGCTATTATTGTATTAAGCAATATATATGTATTAATAAAATAAATGAATGAATAAATACCCCATGGACCTGAATTGTGACAGGTGAACCAAGCTGTAGCCACAAAACCTGGGCCAGATCTACACTACTGCTTTAAAGCGCTTTATAACAGTTTTGACAACTGTATATGGAGTGTGTCCTGGACCCCAACAGTTGTCAAAACTGTTATAAAGCGCTTTAAAGCAGTAGTGTAGATCCGGCCCTGTTTTTATAAGGTGACTGCAAAGTTCTATTGCTTCAGCTATGGGGCAGTATATAAATGTAAATAACAACAACAACAACAACAACAACAACAACGTTTGGATAATACGCATTGAATCTCTGAAGCCTCAAATGCAAAGATTTATGAGGAGACAACATGAGGCGCAGGTAGGGGGTTGCCCAATTAACGGGGGAAACCACCTGGCCGCTCCTGAGCCTTTAACAGCAGCTTGAAATGCAGAGATCAGCAGGGGAAGCTTTTCATCACATGGAGATAAGCATTATCACTTGCCCAGATCTGCAAACCAAATTGTCATAAAAGCACAGCTACAGGGTCTGTTTGGAAACCATTGGTCAGGACAGAGTGGGGAACTTGTGGCCTTCCTGAGGATGCTGAACTCCCAACTCCTATCAGGCCCAGCCAGCATGGTCAATGGTGAGAGATGATGGGGTGGGGGGTTGCAGTCGACATCTGGAGAGGCACACCTCTGCCCTAAGTGCTGTGCAGGGACAGGGCCAAATTGCACCTGTATAAAGCATGAAGCAAAACGCCATGGAGAGCTTTCTGTTGTATTCGCGTGGCTCAATCCAAGTAATTCAGAAGCATGGCTGTTACTCCTTTATTTTGCCCGGGGTGGGGTGGGGGACGCTTCCTATGCTGGAAAAAGCTTCACTCTGCTGAATTTCTATTTTTCATCTAGCTGTTTAAAAGCAGAGGAGCCCTGACAGAAGGTCGGCAACCCTGTTTAGAAGCTCATGTGCATAATCTTTGCTTATTGGTGCATTTGAAACTGATAGTGATCTTGCATATGTCTTGGAACTGCAGGCTTGGTCTGGTTTATTTCTACAGTATATTTTTGGCTGCAGGGCGCCTGATTTGCTTGGAAGTTTACACATGAACCAAAATGATTTGAAAATCTGCCGTGTCCAAAGTTGGAAGTCAATTGCTGAGTTGTTTAGTTGTTCATATAACTAAACATAGACTGTACTACTTTATTGAAATAGGTAGGGTTCGAGGAGGGCATCTGAAAAAATACAGAATTTATGGACAACTTCGTCCTGCATCTACACTCAGAGGTAGGTCTACTTAATTCTGTGACACCTAGCCACTAGTAAGAATGCATAGGATCCGAGCATCTTTTTTTTTAACCAGAGCAATAGCACAGCACATGCAGAACACATTAATGAGATGAATTGTCATCTTATTTAGTTGTCTGATCTTGCATGTGGTGATAAACAAATGAATTCTTCCAATGCACCCTGGCTGTTCCAGAAATAGCTAGTTCCCTGGTAGTTTTTATTCAAAACTGGACTTGGCTGTGTTGGTCCTCCCCTTCCAGATGCAAATTGCTTCTCCAGTTTCTCTCTGAAGAGTAGCAGGGACTGAATGGAGAAGGGAGACAGGAAGGCTCGTGCTCTGGTATCTGGGCTTTCTAGAAGATACTGTACCAGCCTTCCACAACCTGGTACTATCCAGATGTGTTGGACTACAACTCCCATCATCCCTGGTGAGCATGGCCATTGGACATCTGGAAGGTACCAGGTTGCGGGAGGCTGTGGCATATTAGTGTCCCCACCTCATGCCTTCCCTACTAATCAGATTTTGCATGGGTACATAAGGGACTGGTGACCCTTCTTTGAACCTCACAAGCCCTTCCTCTCTCTCTTTCTGTGACACTTTGCAGCAGGGAATCCGTGTTCGTGTAAGGGGGGAAAAAACACCTCATGCCTGTTCCTCTGTTATTGTCCCAGCCTCCCCCAACATCGTCAGATGAAATTCCGACCGTTCTACTTTTGTACTATAACCCTAAAGAACAAGTTGTCTGGCTGATATTCATGATGTTTCAAGCAGCTAAATGGAGCCAACCAAGAAGGTTAAATCCAAAACGACCATAATCAGGGAAACCAATGAGTGAAGGAACTTGCACTGGGAAAGGGCTCAACAGAAGCTAGTGAAAATCCTGCCCCACCATAGAATCTCACTGAGCCCAATAGCACTCACACTATTCAAAGGGAGTTCAAAGGCATTAGAAGAAGAGTGATGAAATTAAGAAGGTTGGCATGGCAAATGGAGAACAAATGGGCAGCGGTGTTGTAGATCTCCTTTGTAAGCTGTGCTGGCTTTCAAACACAATTCATGAAGGTGCTTGGAGCCTCCAGAAAACCTTTTCCCAAGCATGGCTGCTACAATCGTTCCAGCCCAAGGCGGTGGACAACCAGCTTCAACAGATGAAATGGCAGCCGCCCTTGGAGGAAGGCATGCGGGAGCCAAGACCAGCCTTTTACGAAGCCACTGGGCCATTTGTGCTCATTTCTTTAGCTATGTTGCAGCGCTAGGTGCAGTTCAAGTGTGGCGGGGCCTGCCCGTTGCATGAATGGGGGGGGGGAGCCGTGCGTGCGCACAGTGCATGCGGGAGTGAATGCCCCATTCCCATCACACATGCATGCCATGTGTTCGCAGACAGGCTGGACCTGCCTAACGCGAGCCGAACGAACAAAACATTCACGTCAGGTCTTGTGCGTGGGGCTCGACGCGAGGCAAGCTCAGCAAATGCCCAGGGACGAGGCCGCCGGGACTGCATGAGGGGGGCCCCATTGCTGGCTGCCAGGTCCTTCTGCTACTGAGGACGCCCCTGCGGTACATGGGGCTCCAGTCAGGGTATCACCTGGAAGGGGACTCCTTGGCATCTGTGGAAGAGAAAGACCATATAGAAAAAGTGGGGAAAGAGGGAAGGGAGAGATAAAAGAAAAAGAAAGGGGGGGGAAGCGGGGTAGTATTAAAAATAAAACAAAAATAAATAGAAAACATGGAGAGGCAGTGGCCGTGACCGGCAAACAGATCCTACGGGACAGGGCTTCTTTATCTTTAAAGTTCAACACTGTGGGAACAGTGTAGAGTAGGACAGAATGCTCTTTGGACTTTTGAAACTAGGGTTTCATTTCCCCTGAATCATGAATTTCACTGGTCAGTCTTTAGGCACTGCCATGTTGCTCTAGGCAATTTAAAAAATAATGACAGAGGGGAGAATTTTGGAAAGTGCAACTTTTCCTGTTGTGGTGATAAGAGAAGTTGCATCCCTTTAAATTCTCGCTTGAAGGCAAAAACTATTGAAAGCACAGTAGTGTAGTGCTAAATCTGAAAACCCCAGCACAATCCCTTTTCTGTCTCCTCCTCCTCCTCCCCCCCCCCCCCCCATTTTTCAAGGGATAATGCTAGGTCACAGCAGAAGCCCTGTACATTTGGGGTATTCAGCCCCCTATAAGCCCCTATTGGGGCTGCCTCCACTGAGCTTCTCCCAGCATCCATCTCCCCCACTACCACCACCACCACATCCAGCATTGCTGAGCCATAGCCTGGGAACGTCTCACCTGGCTCCAGTGACACGTTGGCAGCTCCAGGTGAGCGACTCACCTTCCCAGCCGAGCGGGTGGAAAATGAGGGTGATGCTGGCCCTGCGGTGGCTTTTATAGGCCTGATAAAAATAGCTCTGGCTTGGCAGGCGGCGAGGGGGGCCAGGGCGTTGGGGGCTGCACAGACGAGCCGGAGGGCTGGGTTGTCACCAAGAGTGCCGTCTCCCCTGCACACCTGTCATGGGCTCTGCATTTACTCAGGGCAAATATTGACACAGCAGGGCAGGAAGGCAAGCCGGGCACGCGGGGGGGAGGGGGGCATCAGGAGCCCCCCCAGATTAGAACCAGAGCCTTTGCTAATGGGGTTGATTAGAGCCAGCAGCCTGGGCAACTCACTCCACAAAGCGCAGAGGGAGGGGGAGGGAAGGAAGGAGATGCTCATTAAACCTTCCCTGGAACAACACCAGCTGTCGCTTTCCGCCCACCTGCCTCTCTCACTTCGCTGCCCCAGGGCTGGCAGCGTGGAGACGGAAGGGAGACCAGGGCAGGTGTACGGCGCTGCTGGGAAGATGGAGGAGAGGGCAAAGCAGGGGCTGGGCATGGCCGAGGGAGGGAGAGGAGGAGGTGCCGAGCACCCACATCCTGGTTCGGGTGTGAGAGGACGGGCAGGTGCCAAGAAAAGGCAGGCTTGCCCGTGGAGGTTTGGCAGAGAGGGCACGAGAGGAGAGCCGTGGGCAGGTCCCTTTGCCACGCTGCTGGCCGGCACTGCAAATCAAACGAGAGGGAAGTGGCAGGTTGTGGGACCGGGGCTGCCCGTTTTTCTCTGTCCCGTTGCGAAGGGCCTGAAGGGTTAGGGAAAGTCACAGGCTGAATGTGACTCAGCAAGGTAACACCATTGTGCAAATACGTTTTTTCCTGGTGCTTTTTCAAAATATTTTTTTAAAGCACCATTTGGAGAAGCATTAGGAGAACTGTACATGGCGTACAGGTACTTGAGAAGTGACTGTTTCAATCTACTTGGGCTTCTACTGGAAAACAAGATCCAATCCTCATATTAATCATTTACCCAGTGCCTGTAATGCTTTACAGTGTTCATCTTGTTTGACATCAAAACACCGTTGTGACACATTCTTCCCATTTTATAGATGAGGCACTGAGGCTGAGAGAAAGGTGCACTTCCTCAAGATAAATCTCCTCTCAGGATCCTTCTGCCTTTGGTCTTCTGTAAGCCTGAGGGACCTGCATTGGGAGAAGTCCCTCATCGGCCTGTTATTCTACAGGTCAAACAAAGCCATTGGCAGAACCATAGTCATAGGACTAAAAAGAGAAGGGTGTATGGACACCAAACAGGCAATGAGAATGAGATTTCTGTTAGTTATTTGACCCAGGTACAAGGATGTTGAGTTTCTACGTTAAGGGTGCAGTCCTGTCCATATTTTCTTAATCGTCCCATACTTATTTCTGAGTAACCATGCATCGCATTGTGCTACAAGGCAGCTTTATAAGTCTGACAGGAACAGGTAAAGCTAGTGTGTGTGTGCATGTGTGTTGATTATTCTGTGAGTGAACTATTATCAGTCATGGCTTCTCATTCTATGTTGTAGAGATAAAAGTGTACTCCCAAACTGAGTTAATGGATATGGATTAACAAAGCGAGCTTTCTTCTTCTTCATCTTCATCTTCTTCGTCTTCTTCTTTACTGTTGTTTTACACTTTGAATGTTTTTAATTTTTGTGAACTGCCCAGAGAGCTCCGGCTATTGGGCGGTATAGAAATGTAATAAATAAATAAATTCTTCTTCTTCGTCTTCAAACCCTGAATAAAAGTGATATTACATATGGCCTGATTGCTCCAAAGCAGTGAATGGGCACAGAGCAGCACCTAACATCAGAGAACCCACATTGTCTGAGGCCTTTCTGGGTAGATGTTACCCAAAATATAGAGCTGCTGTGAAAAAACAGCTGCCCCATCTTGAGCTGCCTCTCCTTCCCTCTGTAACACATAGAAATGATATCATCATGTTGTGCATTCCCACCCACCCCCAATTGGTCAATATGGTTGATGGCTGTAGAGACTCTCCTCTGTTTTGGATAACGTCTAGTTTTGCCCTCTTACCATGCCAGCAATGAGGGCCTTTTGAAAAATTGTGAAATTAGAAGGTTGGAAATGGACTTGGACATCATTTAGTGTGACCTGTCAGAAATGAAATGGAAATCTCTGTATGCCAGCATTGCTAATTGACTGGCCCAAAAATAGAAGTTTGCAGCCTTTCTCATAGTCCCCTATGGTAATCATAGAGTGTGACAACCAAAGAATAAAAAGGATGAAGGTGCAGCCTTACGAGAGATACCTGTAGGTTTAAGGAGAAGGAAAGCAACTTGTTGTTTATGTGTAACAATGCAAAAGATCAGTAGGAATTAAAAGTAGTTAACTATCGGCCGGATTTTGCCCTTTGTTTCAGGGTGGCCTGACACAGCAATGGTAGGGAAACAATGGAGATTTTTCACCGCTGTTCTGTAATTTATATAGCACAATGTGCAGTGTGTTTTACAAGATAATTTGATTTCATGGGGAAACACCGCTATTGTTCCCATTTGACAGATGGGAAACTAAGGCTGAGCAGATTAGTGATATGCTGGAGATCATGGAGTATATACATATTTTAGTCTTGCTGAAATGGCTCCCCCCCCTTTTTTTGTTGTTGTCATTTTCACTTCTGTTGTAGCCTTGGTTTGAGTGTGTAATTTTGTGTGCAGTGATGTCTGTAGCATTAATGGGGCCTGCTTGTAAAGGAGTGTTATTTAAAAACAACAACACCCCATACATTCAGTATAGGACATTGATATGAAACAATGCCAAACAACATACTGCAAAACCCTAATTTCCATACGATAAGACAAAAGGTTGTTATGACCACCTTAACAAGGTGAACATTGACTTTGTTTTGTGTTTTGTTGGAATTGTCATGAACAAGGGAGGAGATCCCAGCAGCCTTAAATGTGCTTCCCCTTTTCTAAGCTATTTAGAAAAACTCACCCTATGTGTCTCAATGATATGCTATTGGAAAATGGAGCAATACGTCAGGCCTGTTCAGAAGGCACCTTAAACCCTGCTGGTTAAGGATTTTGGTTAAGGTGTCTTGTGCAATGCATTTTGCTAAACCCTGCTCACTCACTAACCCCAGTAGGACCGTCTGCAGCAGGATTAGCAGCTCTAACCCTAGCTTAAAGTGTTGTGTACGATAGATAGCATGGCTTGTGGGTAGTGCTAACTCCAGAGAACCACAGTTTCGCTAACCACAGAGCCTAAAGTGTCGTCCGAACAGGCCCATTATGTTTACTTCTTAAAACAACTCAAACCTTTTGCAGACTGATGCTCCATTTTGTCTTACTGATAAGTCCTCTCTAGTCCCCTCTTTATAGCAAGAAAACCCTAGAATGGCACCCAGTCCTGGCTGGCCAAAATGGACACCCTGATGTGTCAGTTGCCCAAGGGAAAGCAGCAGCATCAGTCTGCAAAGAGCAGCCTCCCAGCAGGTGATCCCATTTGCTGCTTTTGTTCCTTCTCTCATTTCCCCCCCAGCCCGACAATGGAGAGCCTCAGCAGGTGTTAAATGTTTAACAGATCTCAGGATCACACCTGTCCCAAAGCGTCCCCCTCCCTTTATTTCTGTCAGGTGGTAAGCACACAACAGTAGCTCCCTATGTGCAATGTACCTGGAGGTGGTGGTGGGGTCACTTCATGAGAGAGCTGCCTCTGGTGAAATTCCCCTCCCAAAGAAGTCTTTGTGTCTGAGCATCCGCACAGATACTAGGGAGTACATTGATACATTCTTTATTGGTCATTGGGTTATTAACTATGTCGATCTCCCGGAAAGAAAGACAGAATATAGTTTGCTGAACTATTTGCCCACCAAAATCCCAAATATATTATCCACAATCCAATTACATAATCATGCCTCTTCTCACCTTCCACCCCAGTGATTTTGCTTTGAACTTAGCTAGTTGAAAAGTCATTTGGGGGTTCTGTGGTGAGGAGATGCTGAAAGAAAAACTGACAGGAAGTCTCAGCTGTGCATGATAAACACACATCTCGGGACTATAGCAATCTTGCAGATCATAATAATTTCAATAGTGCTTAGACCCCGCATAAGTGTATTTAGGATTATTGCCCACATTTTCACCTGTACAGGGCAATTTGCATCCGACAGAGAGAAACGTTGATAATGCTTAGTGGTGCAATAGCCAGGGTCAGCAGGTTAAGGAGAAGAGGGGTATCATGTAATGCCATGAGCCCTGACCTCGGCCATATCATACGCAGCAGACTTTGCATTCAATTCTGTTCACATATTGGCTCAAGATCATTTAAAAACCTTTCAGCTATCCTTCCCTCCCCACCCAGCTTTTCATTCAACAAAGATGTTAAAGCTGCAATCCTATGCAGACTTATCTAGAAGTAAGAGTAGCCATTTATAGGATTGAACTTTAAGAGAGCTGAAATCTTTATTATAAAGTTGTCCTGAGAGACGGGCAATTTCTGAGCCAGTCAAATTAAGTGTGAATTCCAGTGGAATTATGCTGACAAAGTGGAGTAAATTGATTAATCTAGTTACAGTAGGGAAGGACTGGCTAAACTCTCACAAGAAGCTACTCATTGCATTTTGCAGTTCCAAGCCGTCATTTTCAAAATGAGAGTCACCATTTTGATTCCTAGCAAAATTCACCAGTTGATCCCTTCTCACTTTTTGTTAAAAGTAAGACTGTGAATTAAAATAAATATCATTGTGTCTTGGGGCAGGGGACATTTAACGGAGATAACAGTTTTGATTAAGTGACACAGACATAATTTGTTTTACGAAAAGCACCTTAAAACATGTTGTTTGCATCAGAAATGACAGTGGGACAGCACCAATTATAATTCAGAACAAACTTCTGCATATTTAATCTGTGATTAATAAAGCAGGACATTGATCAATGAACCTAATGAATTTAATAATGCTGTCAGATCTAAGACACTAGCTGAGCACCAACCTGGCCAAAAAGAATCTGGGGTTCACACATGTTCAATCTTTGTGTACAGACAAAAAGGAGCAACATCCTTCTACGTTCCTGCCTGCCTGTTAACCTCTTTGGCGTGTGCGTCTTGGAGGGAGCTTCTTAAAGCGCTGCCTGAGTGCTTGTGGAGAAGCAAATTAAAGCAACTTCTCCCTATTAATGATGGTAGTGGTGGGGAGAAAGGAATCAAGTCTTTTAGAATGAATTAAAATTACTTGAGGCGAAGGAGGGAAGTGGAAGAGATGCTCTCCTCTCATAAATGACGTCACAGATGCTGTCCAACATGTGCCCGTGACAATTACCCAGTAACACGCTCGGATAAAAGTATTGCCAATCGAGTGAGGGGGGAGGAGATTTGCCGACAAGGGCCGTTCATATTCTGTACACTGGTAAAACCGGTTTCGCCAGCTGTAAAGGCTCAGCCTGAGGAAGGACTACTGTGTCCCACAATCAAAGGGCTCAAGGGGTGTGGTGATTTGCCAGCCAAACCTGGATGTCTGTTCATATCCCTTTAACAAGAGGACAAACAATGGATGAAAAAGGCTAATTTTTGAAAAGTAGTATGCGTGGGGAAAGGATTCTCAGTTCTGCAAAAGGTTTTAGAGAGAGAGAGAGGTGGCGGGGTGGGGCTGGGGAGGCTCTCCTGGTGGTCATAGCCACTAATAAAAAATCGAGAGGGAATGGGCATTATGTGAAACTGAATGAAAAGTTTCCTTCAAAAAATTAGGAAGCATTTGAAAACAATGGGAAAGTAGGCCAGGTTTGCAGCAGAGAGTGCAAGCTCAATGTCTAGTCTGCTTAGAGCAGGGAAAGAGAGCCTCAGCCCGAGCCTTCCCCTAGATGGCCACAGCCTTTTGTGCCGTTTTTCTCTACTCTAAAAGGTTGAAATGCCTCCAAGACATTGTTACTGGCACTAAGAGCTTTGAACTGAAACATGACGAGATTTGGGATATTTAGGACCCTGCCCCTTTTGCCTTTGGCCCCGCCCACCAGTGGAATGTCCCCTGCCCTGCCACCATCTTCTCCAAAATGAAAGGAGGACGAGTTAAACTCCTCCCCACCCCTTGCCTGCCCCACTGTCCTGAGGTTTCCTTGAGGCTGCTGTTTACATAACCCCCAACATGCCTACACATTCAATTCACTTGGTATCTAGTTGTCCCTGAAGTCCCCAAACTCATAGGCTCCATGGCCCAAGTAAGTCTTGAGGGAGACCATCTGGACATGGTGAAGATGTGGAACATAGGAAGCTGCTTTATACGGAGTCAGGCGATGGGTCCACCGAGCCCAGTACTGGCAATACTGAGTGACAGCGGCTTTCTGGGGTTTCAGGCAGACGTTTTTCCAGTTCTACATGGCAATGTCGGGGATTGAATCTGAAACCTTCTGCATGCAAAGCACGTGCTCTACCACTGTGGGGTGATGATTGGGGCTTTCCCTGGGGGTCTTTTTTGGATTTGGTTGCCCCCCCCTCCCCCCCCTTCCAAGGCAGCAGGATAAACCAGCTCATGGTGTTTGAAAAGTTAGGCTCCAGGGATGCAGTAGGCTAAGGAACGAGTAGGGATGCTTGTAGTAATAAAACAGAGAGGCCTTTTCAGTAGCCAAGCTTTCCCAAGGATGTAATCACAACTAGTTCCCCAACTTCAACTGCTATCTTATCACTTTCTAAAGCTGCCATCCTAAGCACACGTACAAGGGAATATGTCCCATTGAACTTAGTGGAGTTTACTGTTGAATAAAGATGCTCCACAACATTTAAAGCTAGGCCCTGTCTCCCCTGCAGATGAATGGGAGGGAAACGTTCTTGGTAACGCATCTATTCTGACTCCATCTTCTGAGCATCTTCCTACATTTTCTGCATTTGTGATCAAACGCTACCATGTAATTGACAGAGTTACTGCCTTGATTTGCAGCTGGTTATCTATACTCTACGAAAGCAAAGGCCTTAAATTAAAAGCAATTTAGTCCTACTGAAGTAAATTATCATCAGCTCAAATATTTCCATTTTACGGGGATTATGGGCTTGGGCTGCCAAGCCACCTTTCTAAGGTGACTCAGGAGGCTCCATCACACAAGCATTTTATTACACTTTCATCATGCCTGGTTTGCAGTTTTGCAGCACGGCACTCAGATGGTGCTGTGCCTGTCCTGCAGACACCCCGCCTCTTCCCCTCTCTTTTTTGTGTTTTCCTAGAGCGGGGAAGTCTGGATTATTTCCCCCAAATGGAATTAAAGCACCCTTCAACCCCCATATAATGCTGTCCTCTCGCTATTTCCTTTGTTGGGGACATGTGCTTTGAAGGGAGAGCTTACCAATGAAAAGGGAGGATGGGGCTGTTCTCCTCCTCCAGGCCCCTGTCAAACCAACAGACTTGTGCCGAGCTGGTTGAATGGACTTTTTCCTGCTCCAACTCCACCCTCATTGCCCGCAGAAACGAAGCCCAGCCGATGAAATGTTAAATCAGTAAATCAGCAGACAACAAAGCCAGAGGGGGGGGAGCCCACATGCCCATCACAGTGTTACAACCAATGAACTGGAGGCGGAGGGAGAAGGGGCGGATTGGAGTGGAAGAGCAATCAAGCGAAAGGGAGGTTTCATCATATAAACCCACATGAAAGGGGCCATTAGCTTGACACGCTAATGAAACAGAGCTAGAAATCACGGAAGAAAACCAAGGGGGGAAAGTAGGTGTGATGGAGCTGTGGTAGTGAGATGTACTCTGCTGTTGAAGTTACTGCTTAAGTAAATTCTTTGAGGACAGTCTGGCAATGTGGAGAGTACAAAAGTGCTTACTGTTGAAGTAAACTGGTATTTGAAAGTGTTTGAATGCAGCCATTGTTTCAAGTGTTCATGGACTTCCATTCACAGCAGCCTCTGCTCCAGAAATGCAAAAGTAATTTGTGGCTTCAATACGTGTCCCTTTGTCATTCACCACATGCTCTAAAAGGCATGCCCAGACTATGCCCTGTCATGTCCCTCCTCACATTCCTAGTTCAAAACTTTGCATGTTCCCTGTTCATATATACCTCGTCCTCTTAAAATTGCAGGTTCGTAAATCTGGGGGTGGGGAGAGAGGTGGGAGGTTGCTTTTATTAATAAATGGTGAATTTACTTAGTCGTATCTATGCACCCATATATACCAAATAAATTGGGGGGGGGGGGAAGAGTCATCTTGAAAAGGGTTTGCAAAATAGCCAGGTTAAATGTTTGCTAAAAAAAAAATAATTAGAAGGTGGCTATGGCAAACAGATGTATAGGTGCAATGGCAGAAATTCAGCATCATATTATTATTATTATTATTATTATTATTATTATTATTATTATTATTATTATTATTAAAGAAAAAGGATGTGTTAAGGAGGAGCATGAGAATGGCCTGAAACAGACAATGCAGGACTACTGTCCAGACTATTCGCAGGAAAGTTTGTAAGTCTATAATGAGATACAAGCCTTCCTCCAAAAAAATAAAAATAAAATAATAACCCAGGAAGTGGAGTGCTAGCCTAGCTAGCTCAAGCATTCTTAATGTTAAGCAGCATCCTTACTGGATGCAGCCTAACAGAAAAAAATAGAATCACACTACCACTTACACTTCAAATTCTCTGCTCTGAAGCCTTGCTTTGTTATCTGGAAGCAGCAGCAGAAGAAAAATCCCCCAAAGGCAAGAGAATTTGAAGAATAAATAGGGGAGAATTTTTTATTTTTTTAAAAAGCCACCTAGAGAAACTTTCAATATACATCATTGTACAATCCACTTCTGCTTGTTCTTTCTTATAAGATGGTTCAGAACTGGGGAAAGTGCATAGAAAGGGCAAAAGCCTCTGGGCTCATCTACACCAAGCAGGATATTCCGCTATGAAAGCGGTACATAAAAGGCAGGAGCCACACTACTGCTTTATAGTGGTATTGAAGTGCACTGCAGGATCTACACTACTGCGTTATAGTGGAACTGAAGTGCAGTGACAACTGTTGGGGTCCAGGACACATCTACACCAAGCAGGATATAACACTATCAAAGTGTTATGAAGGCGGTATACGGTATGTGTCAATGGCCCCCAACAGTTGTGAGTGCACTTCAGTTCCACTATAAAGCAGTAGTGTGGCTCCTGCCTTTTATATACTGCTTTCATAGTGGGATATCCTGCTTGGTGTAGAGGAGCCCTCTATTTAAAGATATAATAAATTATATGAGGACTCTTGAAAGAAGCCAAAGAAATGTAAAATTATGTTGCGAAGCATGCACTGAAAAGGGCGTTTTAACAAAAATAAAGCAAGCTTTTTCTACACAACCCACAGTTTGTCTATGGAGCACACTGTTACAAGGAGAAAGCCTTTTGAGATGCTTCAGGAAATTCAGAGCAAGATCCTCAAGAAATGTTTAAGGGATCTATGAAGAAGGCAAGCTAAGCAACAAAGAGCTCCATCAGACGAGCATTTTATTGCACGCTCCTTGCTGGCCACTCACGGTTTCTCGCGGGTCCCTCTCATGACGTCGTCTGCCTCCCACGCACTTCCCTCTCCTTCTTGCCTTCTTCATGCCACAAAAAAACACCCCAGTAAGTCCGACTTAAAATAAAGATGGAAGTTGCCACAATTTGTGCAGGAGAAGCAGCGCGATCAAAACAGCCCACTCTTTCAAAAGAGGAAGTAATGAGGGACAAAAGTGTAGGCGGAGAAGTGACGGTAAGCAAACGCAAATTTCCCCCCTGTGTGGTGACGCTCTAAGAGTGTTTGCGTTTGCAAATTCTGCAGCATTGTGAACTGTGCCGTTCCTACTACAGAGGTTTTTTAGCTTGGCGGCCCAAAAACCTGATCATGGGTAGCATTCTGAGAATATTTGGGCTTGTTGCTCATCCAGGCACAGCTTTTATAGCACCATCGCTCTGCCTCATTCACCAAATTCTACAAGGGGCTCTAGGCGATGGCTTTCCACTTGTATCCCTCCCGTGTTTTCTCAGCGCTTCTTCCATCACTTTTTTTCTTAGTGCAGAAAATGCGCTAAGGTAGAAAAGACAGAAGAGTTGCACAACACCTTCTGATTCTTAGCACTAGGACCCCTCCACATGGAAGCACCTTAAGCCTTTTCCTTGGAACTTCATGTTCAAGGTTTGCAAACCTCTGGAAGCCAGAAAGGCAAGACGGAATGAATGTGTCACTCTGCCAATGGCCTGTTTCTTAAGCAGCTGCATCCTAAGCAACGTGGCAGCCACTCCAGCAGGATTACCTCCAAGCCTGCAATGTTTGAATCGTGGTTCCTACTGTTCAGTGTGGCTCTGTGGCTTGTGTGTTTGGTTGCCAGATCTCATGACCACCCAAGAACTGTAGCAGCAAAGGGAAACATATCTTTCCAGAGCACTATCAAACCAGACTAGGAGAAGCCTGCACTGCCCCCTGCTGGAACGAAATTTGAACACCAAAAACATGAAAGGCTTGCAGAGATGAAAACAGAGTCGTCCTCTTAGTTTGAAACACCTCATAATCTCTCTCACATGGCACAATTGAAACCACTTCCCCTTTGATGCAACATGGAGTTTGTATTCTGAAGGCTGCAGGGTCAGACCATCTGCTACTATCGCACAAGGGTTCATACAAAGTTCTGCTGCAAGAAATTTCTCCTTTGACCCATCTCCAAAGAGTCAACTTTCCAGCGGGATGGTGGCTCACATAGAGGCCACATAGAGTGGACCTGAGTAGCGCCAAAGTCCTGTAAGCCCCTAGGGAGGCAGGACAATGTGCCGCTGCCCTTCGCCAGTCTTGATTTCGCTGAGGACGCTGATCAGTGGCACTGCAGAAGACGCAGGTGGGTTGAACATCGAAACAATGGGACTGACACCTCTGAAAGAAAAAGGTCCCTTTGAATTTTTCAGCTTCACTGCCACACTGTTACAGAAAATATTTTGCTTGTGTAAAGCCCCACATGTAATTTCTGGCTTTTAAAGAGCAGGATTGGACAGGTTCTTTGCCAGAGACCCTGGGAAAACTATAGTGGGCTTAATGACTTCTCATATCCCCTCTCCTGATTTTTCTTCTCCAGTAACAGCAACTGCCATCAGAACCTTCTCCTCACTCCTTCCCTTCACAGACGTGAGGTTGTTGCTGCAGAGCTTTCCTTATGCTTAGAGTGTCGGTTGATCCCTTGCTGTTTCTATTCTCCATGCCTCTGAACATTATCCTTAGGCTGACTGAACCCAAGGCTTCTTTCCAACTGGCCACACGCGCCTCTAAATGTTTTTACCATAGGCCCTTTTCCCAGGCCTCCTGGGGGATGTTTATATGGCACCACTTTACCTACTGGTTCTCCCCAGACCCTGCAGCGAAGCAGCAGTGATAGGTTTACATGGCAAGAGTGAGCCCCGGCTGTCCACCCAGGAAAATTCACAGCGCCGTTGTCACGTGGCGGCAAGGGGCAGCAAATATCAAGTGACGAAAGCTGCCAACCCCCTTTTTGTTGTTGTTTTCTGGCAACTCTGTGCAACATTGTAGCTTTGAAAGCCTGCATCTACGCATCTGCGCTGCTATAGTTCACTGAATTTATGTGTTATACGTAATAACAGTCCTTACTTTTGTTTCAAACTTTAAAACTGCCATGATAGCCATTATTAAACACTCACCTGGGGCTTGTGGAATCCGCCCCCTGCCCTTGCCCTGTATTCCTGCACCTCCCCTGCACCGGGATCCATCCCCTAACTACACCCAGGCTCTTAATCTGAACTGAAACCACCACTGACATGTGCACAAACAACTGTGGTGACATCAGAGCCACGTAAAAACTCATGGTAAAACGACACATCAAAAATGCACAGCTTTACGGGAAATGGCACAATGTGGCAGCGAGTTAGTGGCTGCATCCTATAAACAACAAGGCACAACTGCGCAGCCATGACAGAGTAGACAGAGCGTATAGATAAGCCCCTGGTCTTCCAAGCCAACTGCAGGGAGCGTCCTGATCTATGAGCAGACAAATAAATAACACAGGACAACCAAAGAAGGAACCAAGAGGCTAGAAGAGGAGAAGATGGAAGGAAAAACATCCCAACCACACCTAAAATGCTTCCACAGCTAGAACAGCCATCAGCCAAGTCCTGCCATCCTTAGCCCTATACTAAAACTGCATGTCCCTGTTGGAGCACTTATTTTATGGCAGGAGCCCCACACCCTCTCTACTCACTTTTGGGAGAAAGCAGGAGGGAGGGCAATGATTCTGGGCCGTGCTGTCAGCACCACCTCTCCACGACTGGCCTCCACCAGAATGTTCTGGATGGTGTTGTCCAGCACCAACTCGGTCAGATTTGCAAAGGCCGGCAACCTTAAAAGAAAGAGCATTTCAGTTTCCTGTGTCCAGTGAGGCTGGCGTTTCCTAGGAAGCTCAATGAAGACATGCCTATATGATTAACATATAAATCAATAGAGAAGTCAGTAGCTGTCAAAGTCAAAATTAAATAGGTAGTGCATAAGGCACAGAACTACTAATGTATATAGAAATAGATTTCAAAGCTGGGGTACGCAATTCTTTATAACATATATCAATACTATATATATATACACATACACACACACACACACACAATATCATCACTGGACAGTGAGAATACAGAAATACAGTTATTATTGCATAAACACAGTTATTATTGACAAGCTGGAACTGCTGAGTAAGAGATATTTGAACAACCAATTAACCAGTAGATGATGAAGAGCAACAAGCTGAACAAAAATGTTATATATAAGAGACCAGATTTCTTCGGTCTTAAAAAGGACTTTTTGACAAAGAGGAAGTAACGAGGGACAAACATGTGGGTGGAAAAGCAACAGTAAGCAAACACATTTTCCCCCTGTGTGATGACGCTCTAAGAGTGTTTGTGTTTGCAAATTCTGCAACATTGTGAACTGTGCTGTCACAGTACAGTGCCTACCTTGCTCTCTCCTTTTGCCGCCATGTTGGCAAAGGCCATGCCCAGGTCTAACCAGCCAAAGAAGGCTCGCTGGACTGTATGAATGAAAAGCTAGACCCAGCGGTACTTAAAGGGCAGGTCTGCAGATCCATGCATAGAATTTAATTTTGGCAAAGGAACCCAAGGGGGCACAATGCACCCACAGGCTAGCCCAATGTAATAAGAGGTCCTGGGGCTGAGGCATACAGAAATCCATTGATGCTGCCCACTCCCTTGGGACCTTTTACAGTTTCATAAATAGTGGTGCCCATCACTGTGATGATCTGCATTTACATTCTGCCATAGATGCCCATGGCAACCACATGTCTATGGTGGAGAGTAAAGCGGCTATAATCACAGATGCATACTGTTGGGCGGGAGGCAGCAAAACATGGGTCCTGGCAATCAAGAGAGAGACAGAGTAAATGTTGTCCCTTCCTCAAATATGTCCACCATTGCAGCCCTTTTACTTTCTACCACAAGAGTGAAAGCATCCCCTGCCCATTGCCTTCTAAGGGGAAAAATAAAAGGAGCTACCACTGGGGACATAGTGGGAGCCGAGGGCAAAACTGACCCTGATCTCAATATCAGGGATGGGGTCAGGTTTTCCCCTGCCTCTTCAGAATCTGCACTTACAGCTGTTTTACTTTGCTGAATGGCTCCCTTTGACTTCTGTGGGGGGAAGGTAACTCCATCCCGTGATAGTGACAGGCGCGTTGTGGGTGCACAATACTAGATAGCTTAACACATTTGGAATGTTTTGAAGAGGGTTCGCATTGTAAGAACAAAGGAGAGCCACAGGTTAGGGGAATGTGGCAGAGGCATGAAGACAGTGGCCTATTTTCAGACCTGTGTAAAGGCGGGGGGCAGGAGGGGTGTTGAACCAGGGCTTCCAGCAGCCAACCAGCCTTTGGCACCTGACCTCGTCTCTCTGCTACTCAGTGATGTGGTTCAAGGCGCCCATCTAGGCTTCAGTACCACTCTGCCTGAGCATTGCCAGCCAACCTCAGAGCCCCATAAAACCTCAGAGTTTTTCAGTCTGAGCAATTTGCCTTGTGTGGGAAGATTCTGTGCACACTCTTGCTTCCCTGATGCCACCGATCCTGACCCTTGCCTGACTTTGACCCATGGCCTGCTTCTGGTGCCTCCAACCCAGTATTGCTGCCTCAGATCTTCACACACACACAAGATTGACTTTGCTCCTGCCTCTGGCCCCTCTGATTTCTACCTGGGAAAGAACTTGACTTTCTGCTTGGTTCTGACTACACACCTGCCTCTGACCCTTTAGTTTTTTCTGATATGCCTTCTCTGGAACTTGACTGTGACTAGTTTGGACCATATCCCTTTGCCACACTTTCCATCCCACCAAGGACTGGCAATCAACTTTCATAGGTCCCAGAATCCAATCACCTGGAGCAGACTTCTGCTGAGGCCTGACACTAGGAGGCATGGGCAGAAGTAGGCAGCTGTGACAGACACCAAAGCCATGGAACCTACGCCCAACCTTTGGGGGTTTTAAGCCATGAACGAACACTTTTTCAGAGCCTTTCCCTCAACTGGGTAAGCTAGCCGCTTGCATTTTAAACAAGGTCAATGAAGAAGAAGCTTCGCAGGAAACTAAATCCAGTGTGAAAGTTCAGATTCTGTAGTTCAAATTGCATTGGCAGAACACAATGTATTGGAAGTGTTCTGGAAGTAGACAAGCTCTACTTAGAGAAGCGCTAGAATCATGTCTTTGGCTCACCTGATAATTAATTCTTTCTGCTCTCGGAACTGTTCCTTGCGGATAATGACACTGAGATCCTCATCAGCATCTGAAGTCCTTGCAGAAGACAGTTGTCTTCCCCCAGTGTCTTCACCTTCGATCCTACCCTTAGTGCTGAGCTCCGGGGAAGGGGTTGAGGAGGTGCCACCAGGGCTATGCTTCTGTTTGGCCGACTCCTCACTCCAGAACTGGCAGAAGTAGGGTGTGGGCTCCACGAGGCTTCGGATCACTGCTTCTTGGAACTGGGACTCCTCCAGCAGGCCCCTGGAATGTTGGGGGGTGGGGAGTTCACATTGGAGTTAAGTCATTAGGATGGGTCACCTTTGTCTCTCTTCATTGCTTTCAGCATCCAAACCCCGG
This sequence comes from Elgaria multicarinata webbii, assembly GCF_023053635.1. Taxonomy (NCBI): domain Eukaryota; kingdom Metazoa; phylum Chordata; class Lepidosauria; order Squamata; family Anguidae; genus Elgaria; species Elgaria multicarinata. The sequence continues at coordinate 75,666,815 of NC_086172.1, read as the reverse complement.
CACAGTGAAAAGCCAACATACTCGTGAGACTATCCCAGTGTGTATCAGAGAAAGAACAAAAGCATGTGGAACCTTCCCCAAGGATACATTCCCACACATCACGTAACAAATGCTGCTAAAATGAGTTACAGTGAGATCTCATGGGGAATTATCACCCATGCGAGAAAGCTTGTATGGGTCAAAATAGCAGAACAAGAGGTGCATATTTACCATACACCCATAATGAATTAAGCCCTCCCTTTTCACAGAAGATGACCTTCATGTTGGTATGATATAGTGGACTTGGAACAGCCCTGATGAAGCTCACACCATTGCCTGTCTCTCAGCCTAACCTACCTCATAGGTTTGTTGTCAGGATAATAACCTCACATATACTTCCCTGAGCTCCTTGGAGGAAGAGCAGAATACAAATGAGATTAATGCTTCCTCCTCCCTAATGCTGCAGTTGTGTGTATCTGAGCAGCCTGGCACCAGTACGTTAACTGCCTTAGTATGGCAGGTAAAGAAGCCACCCACTTGATCACTGTAGACAGCAAGTCTGTCAATAGCTGGGCCTCCTGTTCCATACAGCCTTCTAGTGCCAGTCTACTTTGATTCTTTAGGGATCCTCTCTTGCTTCTGCTCTTGCTTCTATTCAGAGAAGTCGTATCCGCAGCATCCTTTGTTGCTTTCTTCTTAATTTGGCTGGAAAGAGGACAATAAGGAGCCTTAAACACCTTTAAAAATGATATGACGCAGGGTGTTTGAAAACAAGGGGAGAGGATTTTGTCCTCTGGTTCAGGATTTTGCTAAATGTGACCACATCTCAGAAGATGTTGGACTGGTCTACTTTTCCTAATCCCAACATATCCATGTTAAGTCAAGCAACCTGAAAAGCAGCTCCCTTACTGAACAATGTGATTTATGTGATTTATGCAAGGTCTGTTTGTTACCAGCTGCTGGTAACAAACAGCATCCCATAACATGTCTGGGTGGCAAGAAGGCAGAGAAGCAACACCTACTCTGGGGAGATGGCAACAGGGGAAGAGGCTTGCCTTACCGGTAAAGGAAGTGCTGAGGCAGGTCTATAGGAAAGTTGGTCAGGAAGTCATCAATTGAGTGGGACCTGGCTGTAACCCCAAGATGCATGAGGAAGGGCTTGGGGGGCTCTGGCTTGACCCACAACCTGCTGGCCTCTTTGTGCCTTGTTTGCCTTCTCTCGCTGCGGCTGGCAGGGGGATTAGGCTCACGGATGTTCTTAATAGGAGGGAGAGTCTGTTGGGAAGATATTAAAAGGCAGTGAGTGGTTTGGAGCCCTCTCAGGCTAAACAATAGAACTAATGGTCATACATGCGATTTGAGTATTATTTATTTATTTATTTATTTATTGCATTTATATACCGCCCCATAGCCGAAGCTCTCTGGGCAGTTTACAAAAGTTAAAACAGTAAACATTAAAAAAGTATACAAAATTTAAGAATCATCAGAAACATAAAAACAACAATATAAAAACAACAGTATCCATTTAAAAACAACAGTTCTGGGGTCCGTTAGAAAACAAACTCAGTGTTGTTAAAATGCTGTTAAATGCCTGGGAGAAGAGAAAAGTCTTGACCTGGCGCCTGAAAGATAACAATGTTGGCGCCAGGCGAGCCTCATCAGGGAGATCCTTCCACAGTATAGGGCTAAATGTCAGGAGCACAAGGAAGGAGTTATGTATATGTGGGACTGGGGGTTCTTTTTGTTTTATATACAATCCCTATACTTGGTCTTCCTCTTGTTCCCCATGAATTAGGGTTGTGTATGTCTGAACCTCTCCCACACATGCACACACTAATTAGGGCAATATTTAAAAAATATGTACAGATGTACTTAAAAAGAGGAGTTGCTGAACTCAGGAAGTGTATTTGCCACATTGTGGGTAGATGTACTTATGCCCAGCGCAATCCTAAAGGAAAACAGATTCTCCACACTGGAAACAGGAGACAGTTTTGCACAGCACTGATTGGCTGGAAGCAGTGATGTTACAAACCCTCCTCTCTCTAGAGCAGTTTTGCAACTTAAAAACAACAACTCAGTACACTTTTTAAAGTGCCAAATAGACTCAGAGTCACAAAAATACTGAAGTGGTACTTATACATATTGTAAAAGGCAGACAACCCACCTGAAGTATGGGCAAGAAGGCTTGACATCTACATTGGTGTTTGAAGTGGAATGTTGATTGCAGTATAAAGACAGAGGGAAGATGGGCTCATCCCACCATAGAAACAAAATGCAGGCTCCTGTTTTTAGGTACATCTGTAGGCACCCAAAACGAACCATTCATGTCCATCAGGATAAGACCATGCTAGAATGCTACCCACCCTCTAGCATCAAAGCAGCATCAAATACTATGGAACACAACAAATGCTTTGACATACAACTATAGTGTGGCACACAACTATTTCTGTTCTGTCATAACAATGGCCCTTTCTACACCTAAGGATTATCCCAGGAAAATGGAGGGATCATCCCTGCCTGCTCCAGGGATTCCCTGTATGTTATTTGCATGCACAGGGACGATCCCTGGGAAAAAGGCAGGTGTAGAAACGGCCAATGTCAAATTCTCAATAAAATATACTAGCTCTGAAATCAGTGCCCCGTTGGCTCTCTGCCCTATCAATTACCCTGAAGGAGATGTCAGTTTATTCCACTTTGGAAAATAGTTATAGCCAACTTATTACCTTGTATTTCCGGATCTCTGCAAGTGCTTTAGAAACCTTTGTTGATCCCAAGGTGTTTGGAGCTCCCTAAACAAAGGAAGAAAATGGTTGCAAAGGATATAACAGAAACATAACAGTGCTACTGTTACACCACGGGCTAAAGTAAGTACGTGGTACCAGCCTTTACTAAAACCCAGCCAGTACTGGGACAACTTGGTCCATTCTGCCTTTGCTGTGTATCTTGTCTCCTGAACTGTGCCTGTGATTGATGCTCCGTTTCCTGACCTTTTGGACTGCCTAACGACCCTGCTTCTAGACTGCGTAATGTACCTGACTGATTTACTGTGTTTGACCTCTTGCCAGTTATCGTGAGCACTCCTGTTCTTCCCTGATCCTCTTGCCCGCCTGCCTGCGCTCTGACCTCTGCTTGGACATAAACCAGCCTCTGTTGTCACCTGAACCCCATCAGCTAACCACCTGTAGACTTGATGGTTTGCTGACTCCATTGCATTTAGCACTTGCAAAACACGTGGAAAAGTAAAACCATGTGATGCAAGAAGCAGTTTTGAGAATGGATCCCCCAACTAAACAAGCCCAAGTACTTCTACCTCACTGGTAAAATCTCTGGCTAGGTAATCCCCCTTACATTTGAAGGCTCTTTCAGGTTCTTCTTCATGTCCAGGTCTTTCTCCGTGATGGTGAACTCCACAGCTTGTCTTGCCTTCTCAGTTTCCCATTCCTTCAGGTCTTTCTCATACTGATCTAATGGGTGCTGAGTGAAAATCTACAGGGCAAAAACTATGGTTAACTCAGTTACTCTACATGTTTGCATTCCTGCTATTTGTCTTCTTCAGCGCTCTGATAGCATAGAGAGCTTTGTAAGTCTACAAACGTTAGGCAACTTCTGAATCTGATTGTATTTTATTTTAATTTTTTTCAAAACCCTAACTCTGGCTTAATTTCCTGACCTTGTAGAACACGTGCCTGAAAGCAATCACTTATCCAAGCAACCAAACAAAGAGGAAACAAGGGCTAGTATCCTATGTTAGTTCTGTGTAGAGTAAATCCATTGAAATGAATGGGAAGTTACTTGTGACTAATGTAAGTCACAGTCATTTCAGTGGATCTGTTCTACACAGGACTAGCATTGGATTCTAACCAAAGTGGTTATATGTAAAGCAGTAACTAGAACAGTTTGGACCCAAAGCAATCCCCGCTCTAAAATACCAAAAAGTTATTAAAAACGAACGGGACAAAAATAGTGCCATACGTAGTTTGACGCTATCCTGTTTGGCCTGTGCATTATGGGTAAGGTAACACTTTCTATTGGGGGGGGTTGTGGGGGGGGGAAGGGGTGATAGGCAGCATATTTCTATCTTGTCTGTAGCTTCTATGAAAAAGCCCAATATCACCCAGCAATGATTATACAATTAGTTAAAGGCATTTCCTCTATTTTTATTTTAAATATTTCTTGGCCACCTTTCAGAGCAGGAGCCCCCCCACCCCACCCCACCCCACCCCCAAGGCAGCATATAACAGTAAAACACATAATAAAACAGATACGATAGTAAAAACACAGCAAAAACAGCAACACAGGGAAACATTCTTTAAAAACAACAACAGCAAACACTAGCATAAAATAAACAGAGCTACAACCCACTCCGATAAAACATAATCAGGGGAAAGCCAGAGTAAAATAGCAAGTTTTCAGGGCCTTCTTAAAAGCCTGCAGTGATGGGGTTTGGCAGACCTCCGATGGCAACTTATTCCAGAGGAGTGAGGCTACTGCAGAAAAGAGCCTCTCTTGCATAGTCACCCAGCTAACTGCCCTCACAGTTGGGCAAATGAGAAGGGGCACTCATGTCACCATTGCTGTCACTGGTATGTTAAGGGAGCAATCAAGTAGCAGCCCCAGTGTAACCCACAATGCAACGTATCCAGTCCCTTTAAGCCACACAGGCCTATCCCAGGGAACTTTAGCCTTTATGGTTGACACCAACACCTACTGTAGACAGGACAGGTAACCAACATCCCTGGGTTTGGAGCACTGAAGGAAATTAGTGTCTCAGGTACCCGGTGAATCTCACCTCACAGATCAAATCCACATTGTAGAAGCATGGGTTTTCACCAGCATGCAGTGTAAGAACACACTGGGTGCTCTCTCCAGCTTGCACAACTCCATTCTCTGGAGTGATGTTCATTACCTAGAAACAAAGCATTGGGTCATTATCCATCCATCCATCCATCCATCCATCTATCTATCTATCTATCTATCTATCTATCTATCTATCTATCTATGTTTTCAGGGCTGTTACTTCTCATTCCAGAAATAGGCCCAATCCCTCAAATCACTGGGAGAGGAGAGTGTGTGCCTCACAGCACTGCAACACCAGAGTGGGAGAAACCACAACAGCAGAATGTGAACATTTAAAGCTTGCTTTGGGGTAGGGAAATATGTCACTGTAGTGGGTATCATGCCTCTCTCTTTTAACATGCATTCACCACCTCTTGTTTACTCTTTGAGAACTTTCCATTTGTGCCTCAAGCCCTGCTGGACAGCCCAATCTCAACTATTCTGATACAGCGAGGCCAAAGTCTCTCAAAAGTCTTAAAGGGGTGGGGGAGAGCTGAGAGATCACCTGGACCTAGAATAATAAGGCAGATGGAGCTCACCACCATGGCATTTGAAGTCCCAGTGCGCCAAGAAAAAACGATGGCCTCATTCTCAGAGGCATTGTTGAGAAAGAAGAGGCGGCTGCATTTGCTGTAGACGGGGATGTTGCCAAGACAAATCCGGGGCTGAGACAAGTACACCGACTGGAAAAGAAATAAACGGAGGGTAATCCTCTGACCTAACAAGCCAGGATCCCTGGTTATCTTTGCCCTCTCTATAGGAGGAAGCTAGATGACTCACAGTGATACCTTGTGTCAGTGGTGAATAGCAGGCACTCAAGGAGCACCAAATGCATGAAACACAACTACAAAAAATAGATATACCGTATAAACAATCATTGTTCCAATTTGAGACCTAGCTCAGCCATGATGGGTGATGAACAGCCGATCTCATAAAACTTGTCTCAGCTACAGAGGGTGTCCCAGTTCAGCAACACTTTCCCAGTAGGAGGCACCAGCATGGAAGGACGGAGTGAAAAGACTGTTGATGTAGCTTAAGTGAAGGGTTTAACTGGAATACCAAATGCCTCCTGCTGACATTTCAGTAAGATTAGAATTCCATAGTTACACACGCAAACGGCCAAAAACCTCAGTTATTTCAAGGGGACAACTTTTTTTCTTTTTACCCAGAGGGGAGTGCGAAAGCTGTGGCTGCAGCATACTACACCCCTGCCCCATTTCTTGCTTTTGCCAAGAAGAAATGGGTCTGCCAATCTACTATCACGGCATCCATGAGGAATATATTTTCAGAGAATGCTGAAGCCTCACCAAAACAAGAGGCTGAGGCTTCATACAAAAAAAAAAAAAGCCTCAGGAGTCACAAATAGGTCTCCCCTACCATTGCATTTGTAATAGATTCCTTAACAATCAATCATATAGCTGAGGGCACCATGCTTTGGAAGGGTGCAATGCTTCCAATCACATCACGGCCATCATATTTACAAGCAGCAGCGTTGGGGATTGGGTGGATTGGATTGTCGTCCAAATTAGCTCCCTGTGAGTAGCCACGTATGTCGCCAAAAGAAACACTCCAGTGGTGGTTTGAAAGACGCTTTACTTCAGGAATAAGTAACTTTCCATCCTAGGGTAGGTTGGCTCAGTTCATCCATGTGGTCAGCAACCCATGAGGCAGGGAACCAGAAGGAGGAGGAAGTAGAAGGGAGGAGACAGGAAAGGGAAAGACAAACATCCCAGCAATCCCCTCCCACCTTGTTAAGGTACACATTAACTCTTTAGCTCCATGTTCAGTGACCTGTAGCCTGAGTTCTGCTAGCAGATTGCACACCAAATCCCCACATCAGCATTGAACCACCTTGAGGCTACTGCCTCTGGCGCAGAGACTCTGCCATGCAATCCATGCAGTTGTCCTTTGCAAACATTTTGGGCAACATCAAACCACAGTTGCAATGGCTGAAGCTGGTCATAAGGCATCCCATTACATCAACGGTTGTGCTGGTAACACAACGTCCTTTTAAATGAATGACTGAGTGAGCGGGATTTAATTCTCAAAAAGTGTGGAAGTGGTTCTGCTCCTGACACCAAGCAGATGGCAACAGAGTAATATTTCCGATCTTTATCAAATGTTTGCAAGTTGGCAGATGCACAGAGACACACACACACACAGGTTCTAGCCTTAACAGAATGCAAACTATTGATAAGAACAAAGTTAAGGACCACGAGGTATACAAAAATTAAAATGAACAGTATTTTTACATAGGAGCACTTGTATTTCCAAATTTTACATCCAATGAGTTGATTTTTAAAAAGTGCTCTTCTTCAAGTGGCCGGACGGGTTTCGACCAGAAAGCACAGATCACACTGCTCATCAATGTAGTACAGGGTGGGCAATGGCGGAAGGTTGGGGACACCGTGGGACCCTCGGTAACCACCCTAAAGCTGCACCAGCATTTCTGCTGCAAAACAGGAATTGGAAAGAGCGCACACCTTGTTTCCCAACAGAATTGTGCTCCTTGCGAGTCCTGTTTCCCAGCAGAATCAACGGGAATCTGGTGGAGTGGCAACAGTGAGGGATGTGGCACAGAGGCAGGGGATATGGTGAAGGTCAGGAAATGCCCTCTGAGGGCCGCATGTGGCTCATGGGCCATGTGTTGCCCACCCCTGGTGTAGTACATCCAGGGCATGACCTAAAGAAGATTGTGCTAGTACTTATACACAACGTAAAATAGGATTGCACAACATGCAGCTCCAGGAATGTAGGCAGCATGATAACTGTGTACAGTGGCCTGCCAGGTGCCTGAAGGGAAAACCAAAACACTGGCTTTGTCTAGACCGTCCTTAAATTAACCAATTGCACTAAGAACACTGTTGTAGTTCTTGGGGGTGGGGGACACACAGACATTATCTGTTCTAATAAAACAGGATGTTTGTCTGACTGTCAATGCCAAAGCACCAAGACCATGTAGATGCCTCAAAATTGGTGTAAATACCAAGTGGACCCCAGGAGTGTGCACCTCGGGGTTATTCTGTCTTTAAAATGCATTTATATAAGTGTTAAGCTATTCAAATACGCCCATGTATTTGAAGGCTACAGTTCCACCTTCAGTCACTAGGAGGCAGCCTTCCCTAAGCCACATATCACTTTGCAGCCAATACAGCTTGAAGCCAGGAGAGATTAGCAGTTCATGGGACAGAGTCATCCGGCTGCCTCCTCCCCTCTGCTGTGGATTACCCCTCCCCCTTCAGGGGAGCAATGTGGAGAGACCCCTCCGTCAGGGGGCTACAGGAGTGCACCATGGCAGTGGGCATGCCCCCAGTCACAGAGGACAGACATCGTGTGTCCAACTCTCACCTTGCATATGTTTGCTTGAAGGCTTCACTGTATCAACTACCGTCTATTCCAACCTATGTGAAACTAGGTCTGTTTGCTAGTTAAATAAAACAGCACTGTACAGAATGAAATAGTTCTCCCAGCACCAGGGGCTACCTGAAATCTCTGTTTCACATGCTTCCATGTGGTACAGGAAGCACAGCAGTCTCCAACACTTACCAGACCAGGCACTGTTAACTTGGCAGAGCCTGGTGTTGTTGCAGTAGACACTACTTTGTCAAACTGTGCTGTCTCTCCCATAACATGCGGGTCGAAGCCTATTCCTTGGAAGGTAATCAAAGCAGAGTCCCCTTCAAGGATGTGGATGGGCACGTCCACCTAAGCAAAGAAAGAAACACCAGAGTTGCAGCTGGGAAGGTCTCTGCTTTGTTCGGGAATTCAATTTACTCAAGTGTCAAAATCCAAGAGGCTGAGCTCAGTCAGAAACAAATTTCATCCAACCCAGTGTTTCTGATAGGCTTAGCGTGTACATAAACCAATCCTTTTCTTCCCAATTTCCTGCATGGCTATGTTTTTGGGCAAGAAATACACATTTGTTTCTCATCTGTTGATCACATTTATGTATCCTTCCTTCAAGGCTGTGTTTCTGTTGCAGGAATGTTTTCCCAGGACTCAAGTAGCAATTTGTTGTTCTTATAATTGCATGGAATGTAGTTATTGTGGATTCAATGCCCACCCAGTAGAAATTTCCTGTGACAGAAACAGTGCTGTATAACCAAACTCTTCTCTTCCCCAGCCTAGTACTCAAACAGATTCTGAAATTTTATTTTACTTTTATTCATGGGTAGTTGTGTGTTCTCCCTCTCCTGTGCAGAAGCACACATCAAGACAGGTTTATTTTTTAAAGAGGGAGAACACCAACAAGGTCCACCTTCCATCCTCTCCTATATGCAGGAGGGAAATTGTGTCATTATTGAAAATGTGTTTTCTTGGAAATTATCATGCAAAGGCTAAAATGCACCTGGGACTTTGTTTTGATGTTTTGTGCAGAAAGGCACAGCAGCTTTTACTGATCCATAAACATCCACAGCAATGTAGCCCTGGGCGAAGCATTGAAGTGGTAAAACCAACAGTAGTAGCTGAGTAAAAGTTGGACGGATGAAGAAGATGGTCTCAGTGCCAAAAGCAGTTACGTGGCCGTGAGCCAAGTGTGAATATATCAAAACAAGGGTTGGACAAATCTGTCCATTTCAGTTGCTCATTTTTCCAGTCTTAAATTCATTTGTCCTGCTTCTACATCAGTTTGGGATTTATTTGATTTTTAAAGTTTTCATGAAAATGTGTATGCGTTTTCATGTGCGTTTATCTACATTTGTATGCAATTTTGCCTATTTATATGCATGTTTTGCAACAACTTTCCCTAATGCAATACATTTTTGCAAGTTACTTTTACTAATATACACATTTTTGTGCACACTGTTCCCTAATATACACATTTTGATTAGAGAACTGCATTGTAAATTTAAGGATTATCTACGTTTTGGTTTGCATATTGGTTTGAAAGTGTGAAATTAGGAAAGTTTACATTAAAACGCGCACCAAATGCATTTCTCTCCCATCCCTAATTAAAACTCAATTGGATAAGAGCAGTCAAAGCAACACAAGTCCTAATTGGTTAGATAGATAGCCATCAGGAATGCCATAGGATATGTGTCCTCGAAGGAAAGTGCTTGTTCTAAAAGTCAAGAGCTTTACCGAATACATTTTGGCTTCCAGCGGGGAAAAGATCCATTCTGTATGGGCTGTCAAGCCTGGACCAATCTCTCCTCTGGGGTTCAGGCAGAAAAACACAGAATGCATGTAATTCTCTTCCTGTGCCTTCATCATAGCATCCACCTGGATTTCATACACTGCACTTGTGGAACCTCCATTGTACAATTCATAGATCTGAAAGAAGAGAGAGGCCAGAGCTGTTTACTTTCCTGGGGAAAGTCTGGTCAACCCTGGCTGCCAGGTTGCTCATATCAACCACAAATGTCTCCATTAGGTCTGGCTTCTTCTTCTTGGTCCTTGACTACATAATCCCTGTTGAAGGAAACCTAATCTTGGCACTTATTGCTTGACAGAAGGATTAAAACAGTGAAATAATTTAATAGTATTCTCCAGCAGAATTCCAAACCTATCTATCAACACAGGTGTTTTGAGCAGAGTGATCATGATATCAGTGGCAACTAGCCAGTTACCCGTCTCCTCTCAGAATGCTTGGAACAGTTCAGGGAAAAGTATATGTGACAAGGATTCTTCCTGACAGATTATTTACATTTCTCACTCTTTGCCTTGTGCAAATGAAATGGACTGATGAATGCTGACACATAATGCCATACTTTCTCCAAACATGACTGTTGAGTGCTGTTGGAGGACACTGCCTCCAGCTAAACCTGAATTTGCCAAAGTAAATCAAATGGGGTGGAGGGACATTTATAGAGAAGAAACAACAGGAGAAAGATGGACTCCTTAATCATTCTTGTGCCTTCCAATTCTCCCATGCAAATTCCCTCCAGCAGCTCCCACATCCTGGACTTATTTCCAGTTCCTGAAAAAAATGAATTAAAACAATCTGGCACAGCAATTGCAGGGTCAAGCACACCTCTTCCAAGCACCAGTTCTCCCCTGCAATGCCTGAATTAGCTTTATAAGACAAAGGGGCTGTTCACACAACACACTAAACCACACTCAGTGGTTGTGGGCTGGTTTGAACTGTGGGTTATGTTGCCTGAACGCTGCCAGGGTGGCTTGCTAATAATGCAGCATGGCTTATTTTCTCGAACAAGCTACCTTGAGAACCTGTGGTTTGTTGTTGGGTTGTTTAGGCTGGTTAACATGCCACCTTGGCAGTGTTCAGACAACATGATGACCCACAGTCCAACAAACCACCCACCGTTCAAAACAACCCACATTCAACCACTGAGTGTGGGTTAGCATGTAGTATAAACAGCCCCAACGAGGGCTGGAAACCCTGTCTTAGCCTTATAGTTTGTAGTACCATCCTCAGCCATAGCAGGATGCTGTTATCACCCATCATTCTGGGTTCCAATTCCTTCTTTTCAGACGTTTGTCCACATACACACACAGCTGGACTTTGATGCCCCCTTTTTCCTCTCCAATGATGCTTTTTTGTGAGGAGAGATGGCGGGGTGGGATAGAAGAAGACAGGCCTTTTACTTCTGATACCTCACCTGTTTGGGAGGGTCATAGGTGCCAATAGCAATGGGTGTGAATACATGCTTGGTTGAAGTGAAGTGAATGTAGTGGCGCTCCAGATTCAGTGTCACACCAATGAAATTCAGCTGCAGATGCAGAATAAAAAGGATGGTAGGGGGAAAGAGAGGCAGTTAGCCTGTACCACACAAATCACATCATGCCTACTACAAATGCACAAAGCATCTTGAATTTGCTTCAGTCAAAGAGATGATACATTTCTCTCTGCAAAAGCATGAAATAAGGAGCCTTTTGTTCCCGTTCTTGAAAACGTTAAAGCAATGCGATCTCCAGGGAACAGCTCTGCAGCATTCTCAAGGATCCTCCTCAATAACCCTCCCACTGAAAAGGTTTCTGGAACACACCATGAGGAGCTTCTGGCCCACCTGGCTAAGCGGGGTGCATCACACCCTCCAGCCAGGGCTCTTGCACTCAGCTCCCCCTCCTGGGCAGCCATCAAGACTTGTGCCAAGTGGGCAGAGCCAAGGGAGCCCATCCAAAAGGGCTTTGCACAAAAGCACAGCTAAGCCTGTGTTTTCACAGCCTGCTTAACAGGCTGGATTTTCAGCTGACAACAGTCCCCGAAGGGGGAAAAATAATAAAAATAAAAGGGTGATGGGAACACAGTACTCTCACAGGAAATCTTGGTAGGGTGACGGGCACCTAAGAGAGGCTCAACGGGGCATGAGAGAGGTGCCCACTGGAGCATAAGGGGAATTTGACTCTAACTGACAAGTTAGGGGAGTGGGGGTAGAAACAGGGAATGCAAATGGAAATTAATATTTGAGGGCAATCAAGTGGAGGAAACACTAGTGGTGTAAAATGAGTGGACAGAAAGTAGGTTGGGATTTACTGGTAGATCTCCAGGTGGGTTGCAATAGATCAAAAAGGGTTTCTGACTCTGAATGGTTTAACAACACAGAAAACAAAAGGCCTTATTTTCCTCCAAAGTTAAGCTATTTAAATCAAGAAAGTTTAAGGAGAAATGAGAGTAGGTTTGAGTGTGAAAGGATCTGTGTGCAAGCTCCAGTTCTGGTACTGCAAACAAATTCAATACCAGGTGCTGAGCAGGTAGTCAGAGGCCTCTTGTTCCACAATTAAACATCGGCCTTCCTAAGCTACTATTATGCACCTGCCTCCACTTGTTGGACTTCTGGGTTTTAATGGAAAATAAACAGACCCTGCAGGGCTAAAGTCTGCCCAGCCCTGGTGTAAACACGGAGATAACATGAAGTAATGGGACAGTGGCTCCCATTTCTGCTTAGGAGAGACACCCAGTGGGATAATTCCCCCAGTGTCACCACTCACCCCCACCCCCAAAAAGGCCACACCCTAATTTGATTGCTAGTCATCCAGAGGGGATGTAAACCAAAAGCAAGGTGTCTATTGGAAGCAGACAGGCTTCAGAGGAGTTGAAATGACAGTTCCCAGACAAGCGGTTGCTTGTGAGAAAATCCTGCCATCATTCTGGCTGTACTGTGGAATGAGCAGAGTGGTATGGAACAAAGGAGCTTGTGGGTGAGGAGCTATAAGGTCTTGGATATGTGAGTGCGTGTGTGCGAATACAAGCATATGTTGTGCTTCCATCCAAGAGAAGGCCGTCTCAGCAGTACAGTGCCTCCTATTGTTACACCAGCAAAGGAATTTGGTTCTGGCTTCAGGGAAGGCTTATAGATCAGCGGGGACCATTTCTAAACCTCTCTGCCCAGAATCGTACCAGAATTTCTCGACCATGGGAGACCTTCAATAGGACTGGGAGCCGGTCAGTGCCAATGAAATCATGTCTGGTGGCAGAAAAACAAATATGAGTATCCGGAAGACATATAGATGAAACCATTCCAAACTCTGAGCTGGAGAATCCTATCTCAAACAGCAGATTAGGAACAACTCATTTCCCTGTGAAAGAGCTGCACCGTTGCATAAAGAGCTTCCTGAGCACAGGGGCAGCCATGCCTGGACGGGAAAGAACAGTGCAAAGTCCAGCTTGATTTCTGAACTCCACGCTACAAACTCAGGCTCTGGGAAAAGTGGGATGAGTACAGTTTTCTGTTTTAATGGAGCCCAGGGTATGACTAGAGGGTGGGGAGGGGGTGAGTGGTGGCTCTTACCTAGGGCAACTGTGACATTGCCTTAGAGGAGTGGATCTTATACACATTGGTGCCTGTGCTGGTGGACCCTAATGAATAGGGGAGCTCAACTTGACATTTGGGTTTCTGAACAGTTCCCATATGGGGAAGGACAGGGTGAGGACAGACATGATTTGTGGGTACCTGTGAGAAAGGTGTATAGTTTGCTCTTGCCCCGGAAGAAGCTTTCCTGCTTTGGGAGCGATTGTAAAAAGCTGATTATCCTGGATCCTCATCTGATGCAGCTCACTAGGGTCAAACTCAGCACTTTCTGCCCAGTATTCCATGTCAATCTTCTGGTCAGAAGGAAACAGAAAGGCCCTAGAAGGCAGTCAAATGCCAAGACAGGAGAGAGAAACCTTACCATCAAAAAGCAAAGTTAATCAAGATCCAATAACTAGGAGAGTAGATTGTCTTACGGTCACGCTGACAAAGCTCCTCAACCTGAGCAGGCCTATAAGTGCTCAGTACTATATAAAAAAATTAAACTTCCACATCCAAGAAAAGTTAGATTCTGCAATCTATATAAATTATTCAAATTGAGCAAATATGGATGATTTCTTTTATTTGGCTTTTGTTTATTTATTTTATCTGCAATGTTTACCATTTTACACAATTTGTTATGGTTTGGCTAATTGAAGGGAGAGGCAAAAATCCATATAGGCTACTAAAACCAAACCCTTGAACATTGGAGATCTTGCTCAGCCCTCCTCCTAGCTTCTGAGAATTCTGCAGGCATTCCCCATACACTTCCAAGCATCTTCACAGCCATATGGACTAAAAACTTGTCTTTATCATTAAAAAGAAATTGAAGTACATACCCAATAGTATATTCTGTGGTTCTTTTACTGTGCTCATGAAGAACTATAGCATACACATAGCTTTGACCATGATCCAGATTCACAATCCTGGCATTATAACACTTCTTTCCACAAAAACACACAGCCAATATCCCTCAATTTTGGCCTGCAGCCACCCCTCTGCCTCCAGCTAAGCTAATTCAGGGATGGGCAACCTTTTTGCCCCCAAGGGCCACATGTAGTTCCAGGCCCAGGACCACACATATGCACACACATCTCACACACACATCTCTCTCTCTCACACACACACATCTCTCTCTCACACACACTTCCTTTCTCCCCACCTCCACCCCGCACTTTCACATTCTGATACAGATTGCTAGGGGGAGGCTTTAACCTCACCCTCCTTCCAGCAAATCTGAGTAGGGATAGTGGGGTGGAGGCTTTAATCTCCATTTCACTCCAGCAATCTTGAGCACCCTTTTCCCAAGCATCACTGGAAGCCTGATCATGCTGGGAAGAGAGCGGCAGGGGAAATCATTCCCATACACATTCTTCCCCAGTGGTAATGCCAGTGTAGGGTGGGGATTTGGGGAAGGGCAGTGGAGCATAGGCGACCCACAGCGGGCCGCACCATGAGCTCAGAGGGTCACATGCAGCGCACAGATTGCCCACCCCTGAACTAATGGATGTGGCCAGTAGCCTATTCAGGACACGTTAGCATCCTGCCTCTGACTAGCTAGATCCAGATGGTTATTAGAGCTATTCCCTGGTTAGGGCCAGCAAGTGGAGTTTACTCACCAGTTCACAGGTATCACCCCATTGTTTTGTAGCATCAGCACAACCACCGAGGGCTCACTTCCAACAGGAGCTGCACCAAAGTTGAAATCCAGCATGACAGGAGTGTAAACTGGGGGGATTCGTTGTATGCTGCACATGTTGAAGAGAAGTGAGATGTGAGGGGGGAAATCCCTGTGGAAGGGTTCCCTGGTGGGGCTGCAAACCCCCGGAGTCTGGCTCACATAGACACTGTATGTCTTGGTGTTTTTGTTTGCCAGAGAAGGAAAGAGAAGAAAGTTGTCCTTTCAGACTGTGAAGAAATCAGGAGTATTCCTGGACCTGAATGGGGAGGGCAGAACAACTAGAGTTTCAAGGCCCGGGGAGAGGAGCAAAGATTCTTACCTGTGCCTGGTAGGCACCCTGAAAGTGAGCTCCTGTGGTGTTGGATCTCGCTCCAGATACTGGTTCAGAGTCTCCAAAGAGAAAAGTCGCCAGAGGTGCAGCTTGCTGATGCCGCGGGCACTGCCTGTCCCACAGGCATCAGTGACACAGATGGACGGGTAGATGCCGGTTGCTACCACACAGCAAACAGGCTGCTTTTCTCCGAGGGGATTTGGGACTTGCATGGAGAGACACAAAACAGTCAGTGCAACAAACATACAGCTGTAACACCCTAAGGAGAACTTGGACCCTTGTCAGACAATTATTGCACAGTGCAATAAATGCGTTCTCCTTCATTTCCAGGCCACAAGTCTTCCCTCAAGATCAGTGGCACGACTCAATATAACACAGCTTCATATGGATCCCTTCTCGATCCTCCCAGAATGCAGGACACGGAATAACGGGCTCAAGTTAAAGGAAGCCAGATTCCGGCTGGACATCAGGAAAAACTTCCTGACTGTTAGAGCAGTGCGACGGTGGAATCAGATACCTAGGGAGGTTGTGGTCTCTCCCACACTAGAGGCCTTCAAGAGGCAGCTGGACAAGCATCTGTCGGGGATGCTTTAGGGTGGATTCCTGCATTGAGCAGGGGGTTGGACTCGATGGCCTTGTAGGCCCCTTCCAACTCTGCTATTCTATGATTCTATGATTCTATGTTCATATGATTCTTAGCTCAGATAATGAATTCATTGCTGCTAGAACTGCTGCTGGCACGTTATTCTGCAAGTATCATGAGCCAGAGGCCCTTTAAGTAACAAAGGCTAATGGATGAACGCACTGCTGCCCTGGCCTCTCACCTTGGATGAGCCCCAAAATCTGAAATCCACAGTTGGGGAATACCTTTATTAGGATCAACCTAAATGCCACAAGAGTTCTCCAGAACGCTTCATCAGACTAGGTAGTAAAAAACACCTAGCCTGAGAATGGGGGAAGAACAAAAAAAATCCCAAAATTAGGCCTGACGTTTTGGCCACAGAGTCTGCTGTTTCAACCCAATCTCAAAATGGAGATTGCAGAGTGAATGAACTAGGTGTTGCAAGTATCAAAATATACCAAGCAGTTATGGGACAAAGAAGTAATGGCTGACCCACATTTCTGAAAACATAAAGGCTTGTCATAATTCAGATCTGCCCGTCGCCTTGGATAAAACACAGAGGTTCCTGGGTAGGCAGAGAGCTGAAGTAAAGAGAATTGGAACAATCCTTATATTAGCAAAGTTGAAGATTAACTTTAGGTGAGGCACTAGGTAAAAAGGTCAATTGAAGGCAAATTGTGAGGTATTACCTTCGATTACCTCATCACTCAACTTTAAGTAATATCACTCAACTTTAGGGTGGATTCCTGCATTGAGCAGGGGGTTGGACTCGATGGCCTTGTAGGCCCCTTCCAACTCTGCTATTCTATGATTCTATGAAGCCCCACAGATTTTTGGCTGGTTTAATAGTGAAGCAAGAGGAGCCTTTTTACCTGGTGTTGGACCTCTCCCCGCACCCCCACCCCCACCCCCATAAGCTTGGTTGTGAGGGAGACATTACTACTTGCCAGTTCCCCTGCCTCTCTCACCATTGGAAATGGCATAACTGACTGTCCAGGTGTAATGCAGCTGGCGGGTTGGTCTAAGAGTCGCTTGCAAAAAGATCTTTCCCCGAGCAGGAATGGTCCCTTTGTAGTGATCCAGTTCTATTGCTGTAGGAGAAGGAGGAGGACAGAAGTCGTTTGAGTACAGTAGGGAGACGCCAGGTCACCGCAAAGCACAAACGATCTGCACTTCCATTAAATACCTAAGAAGTCATTGGCAACTTCCTCAGGGTCACATGGTCCAGTGATCATCTGCTCCACAGTGAGATCATATTTTAAGGAGCAGGCGCCATTGTTCAATAATGTAAGCTGACATGTCTGTGTGCTGCCAACCAGGATGTTGCCAACATCTACTTGCGCCTCTTGTGCCTGCAGCCCAAACACAACAGAGACAGATCAGGTCCATTAAGGGACATAGATTATGGCTACTCCATGCAAATCAGTTCTGTTATTAAAGACACTGAGAGAAGAACATCCCAGGGAGAGGCCAATATTTTAATTAAAACTAATATTCAACCCAGCATAGCCAACCCCTGGAGACTTCATAGCACTACCAGTTAGGAGGGTTTTGCACGTCCTATATCCCATGCCTCCACAGATACTAGAGGGTTCATCCGGGTATGTTTAAACAGGATAGCTTCCACCCTCCTCCAATATAGCTATGCTTATTTCACCTGCCCTGGATGCGGTCACTTACCGTTAAGGTGCCAAATGATCCCTCCCCAATAACCCGCAGGACATAGCGAACACTCTTTGGGGTCTTGTCTTCAAGTATCTCTTGGTCTCTCCACACTGTCACCCAACTCCGCAGAAGATATTTGATCTGCTCGCCAGGAGTGAAGGTCCATGTTTGAGCCTGAAATCACATGCAGGAGAGGAGGCTGGAGGAGAGCCAGGGCACGCTGCCTGCTTGGGATGTATTTAATTTATTTATTTATTTATTGCATTTATATACCGCCCCATAGCCGAAGCTGTCTGGGTGGTTCACATGGAATCTAGAGCAGCAGGTTGTCAGAGATACAAGGTCACCCCCGGAAGTGCCTACTTTCCCCTATCACCGCTGGCCTTTTACACACTTCCACATCCAGAAACATGCATGATGGAGGCATTTTTCAGTAGCATTGGAAGCATGTATTGGTACCCATGGCTCAAGGAGGACGGCTATATTTATTTCCATCTGATTGCCTTACTCACCAAAGCTTCATTGGGCAGTATAGTTCCTTCAGCAGGTTGGACAGACAGGAGCTTTTTGTCTGACTGCTGGATTTTCCATCTGAAGAGCATGGATAACCGCGTGCAGTTCTTGATGGTGAAAGTGCGTGAAGAGGAGGTGCCCACGCACGTAGGTTTGAAATACAGGCTGCCATCACTTTCCAAGAGTAGGACCAGGGGCTCAGCATTGCTCTGAAGGATGATCTCCTGAGGAAGCAAGCATCAGCAGGAATCTTTAGTCAAAGTTGAAAAATGCAGTGCTTTCACAGAAACATTGAGACGGGTCCTAGGCTGACATAGAGAGGCCTGGGAAAAAACTGGGACAATACAAGAAGGAGCTACAAGGGCAATGTGTCCAAAATAAACCAAAAGAAAACTAAGAATGTTCTTTTGGTGGCAGAAATAAGTAGGAGAAAGATAAATATGGGGCAACATTACCTGGTTTGCTCCCCACCGTCCCTTTTACTGCACAGGCCACGCAGCCCGGTCCTCCTTGTCAGTGTGCATCTACAGCCCCACCACAGCGCAGAAATGAGAGGATGGCATGGTACAGCATATCAGCAATCCATTCCCTCCTGGTTTATCTAGTTTATATTACATTATCTCAGGTGCCTGTTTTGCCTGTTTTAATGAATGGGAGGAGCTGCAGCTCAGTGGCAGAGCATCTGCTTTGCATGCAGAAAGTCCCAGGTTAGGGCAAGGAAAAGAATCCTGCCTGAAACCCTGGGGAGCCACTGCTGCCAGTCCGTGTTGACATTACTGGGCTGGATAGACTAATGGTCTGACTCAGTATAAGGCAGCTTCCGATGTTCCTAATGGATTGTTTTATTTATTTAATTTTGCTCACTCCAAACTGATTTGTCTGGCTTTGAATTTTATTTTAAAGTGTTAGGAGTTGTCTTGGGACTTGTTTTGCAACTGATGTGCAGACTAGAATTAAAAAAAAGTGAACCTCAACCATGTTTGAGCCATCACATGATGCTCCCACAAGACCGTAGTGCAATATCCAGCTGAAATGTAATATATAGAAAGCAGACAACTGCACTGCTGTTGGGCCCATTTTAAAAATAGGGCAGAAGCGCTTTCTAGCACATCAAAGAACTAAAGAAAATGGACAGACAGACAGGTTCATGAAATGACAGGTTACTGTGGGTGGAGATGGTAGCCCAAATTGCTAGGGCTTGCCCCATTTTTTAAAAGGCCAGAAGAGTGCTCCCCCATTAAAGTGGTTCAGCAGGGGTGTACTTATTTTAAGTAACTTTAAAGAAGTCACAAATTGGTGCAGACAAAAGGCAGGAGACATGGCTGTTTGATGGACTGAGGCAGATCATGGAAGGGAGAATCTACATGTCCCTGCTCCTACCTGGGTGAATGAGGATGAGAAATTGAGATGCAAAGATAAGGTGTGCTGCTGTATGGATGTTTCCGCTGGGCAGGTTGAGAGGAGAAAGATCTGATGGGCCCCAGGTGCAACACACCCACAGCTGGGCTTGACCAGGACAGAAGGGCACTTCTCCCGACTCATCTTGAAACTTATGGCAGTGGTGCCCACATTGCAGAGCAGCATGCTGCGGTATGTGGTGATGTTCTGGCACACTGGAGGGAAGACCTGGGAGACAGGGAAACAGTTTTGGTTGGACGCCCACTTGCATTTGCTTTTTTCTTAGCCTCTGAACCTTGAAGATATGGTTGGCGAGAGCTGTAACTTCTTCTAATCTAGAGACATAAGGAATGCAACAAAGGCCATACCAAGGATAGAAAACCTGGCTCATGTTGCAGGATCAGCTCCATGAACTGAATAACCTCACTTCAGTTTCCCTTTTACAGACTACAGCAGACCCGCAAAATACAAATCCAGTGTGATAGAGCACATGCTTGGCATGCAGAAAGCTCCAGGTTCGACCCCTGGCTTCTGTAGGAAGGGCAAGGAAAGAATCATGCCTGAAACCTTGGAGAGCCACTGCCAGTTCATGTTGACAATACTGGGCTAGATGGACCAAAGACCTGACTCAGTATAAGGCAGCTTCCTATGTTCCTACTGCTACTCCTTGATACAGCACTGAAGTCGTTTGCTATATAGAAGTCATTGATACAGCACTGAACTCTTTGGTGTGGAGGGAGGGAGCAATTCAGGGGCTGACTTAAGGCTACCTATAGATGCACTTGCAAAGAGGAGTGTGCATAGGTTGTTACTATTATTATTACTACATTTATATCCCATCTTTTTTCTCTTGCAAGGAACCCAAGGCAACTTAGATGGTCATCCTCCTTTCCATTTTATTCCCACAACAACCCTGTGAGGTAGGTTAAGCTGAGAGTCAGTGACTGGCCTAAAGTCATGCAGGAACTTCATGGCCCAGTGGGGACTAGGCCACAGTTCTCCCTAGTGCCAATCCAGTACTAACCATTACATTCACACTGGCTCTCAAGGTTTTCCTGTTGTGACATGAGCTTGGCTTCCCACCACCTTCTGAAAAGTCATACACCCCCCAGATCAACCTCTGATCACCACCTCCTCTTCAGGCAGGCTGTCCAGTTCAAGTTCTGTTGTTTTGTTTTTCAAGCACCTGGCATGGTCATCTGATCAAATATTAGTTCGGCGCTTTTTTTGGTTAAAAGGGTTGTGAACACTTTAAACATCTTTTTTACACTTCAAAAACTGCTCCGAGAAATGGGAAGTGGTTTCACGATTCACATGCAGGCCAGCCAGTTGGCCCTGGGCACAATCCCTTGAGCTGCATATTGGCAGCATGGGTTTCCTCTGAGCTCAAATTGAGAGAGGTAGTCGCAGACTGACCCAAACATGGTGAGTGAACTTCCGCAGTAGGGTCGCCATTCAAATGATGCAGGTCTTTATCTTTACACAACCTAATAGGATTAGTGTCGGAACAGTTTTGTTCAAAAACCAGGCTTGGACATGTTCTTACTGGGGTAGGGGGTGTTCCCCAGATCTCTACACAAGGAAAGATTTCCTCCATCCCCCATCTTTATCACGGCAATAATAATGAAACTGGCCCACTTTACTCCCAGATTAAAGACAGAGACTGCACAGCGCTATATGCGTTTACAGTTGAAATGGCAAATATTATCCGTTAGAGATGGGCCTCTGCTGACCTCTGCTGTTACTGAGTTGGTTAAGGCACCAGTCAGGAAATGCTAATTCAGGAGCCCTGATTGGCAGTTGCCAAGGAAGACTAAGGATTCCCCCTAAGGATTTCCTGAGGAGAGCAAACAGAGCGAGAAACACACTTCAACCCCTCCCTCGTTGCAAAAGTGCTTCCGGACAGAGGGCTCCTAGCACTACTAATCAGAAGGCATTGTGTAGCTATTTAGTCTTTTCTTTCTTAATGGATTTTCTGCAGTAAGGAAAAAAGATAGAAGAAGAGGTGGAAAACACAGGAGGGCTTTGAGTGGAAGATATTGCCTCTGGGGCCCCTGCAAAATTCTGTGGAGGAGGCAGGGTGATGGCACAATAAAGGCCGTGTCTGGAAGCACCCCAAGGAGTTGGCTAGATTTGCAAGTGCGCAGAGGTGGAAAGAAAGCTAGCGAGGTCCACTGGATAAAGTGCTGGCCTTCAGTTCAGTAGACCTAGGTTCTCATCTCTGCTTATTGGATGCCCTTGGCAGCTGCCAATAAGGCACTGCCAGCCTGGCACCACTGGATGTCCTTGGCAAAGCATAACATTGAGCAAACTCAATAAAGACGGTGAAGCACTTTGCTCACAAAGTAGGGACCAACATTCCCTCCCCGGTGGGGTGGGGGTGGGGGGGCGGAGGTGTATCCCACTCACCCTGTGGCAGTCCAAGGTGTACTGCGGGATGAAGTGCTGCCGCCCAGGTTGAAAAGTGTGCCCACGCAAGCGGATGGTCAGGCTCCAGGATGGGCACATCGTGATGGGCTCCTCAATGTTATTGTAGTGTCGCAGCACCTGCCAGTGATAAGAAATGAGGGGGGACCTCTCCAATGAGCAGCAGTGATGATGAGCGAACCTTTTTCTGGTAATGACCAGGGATAATTATTACAAACCCAGAAGGACTGAGGCTGGACCTTTAGCCATGCTATGAAGGTCAGTGCCTTTGACAACCGAGTTCTACCTACCTTGTAGAAGGCAAAACCCTCCAGTTCTGCTGCATACAGGGAATTGAGCTGAGGGGGCTGGAAGGTGATGCGGAAAGCCATATTCTTCAGAGCCGGGATGTCGCAACTCTCTGGGATCACCTGGAAAGGGCTGTCTGGCTTGTTCGTCCATATGACGGTGATCTTTCCCTTTGTGTGATTGGTCACACAGAGAGGAAGTGGTTCTATTCCTTGAAGATTTGCACAGCAACCGAAATCAAACTCCTTGATGCTAAGGCTGACATGGGGAGGAAACACGGTGAAGTCGCTGCTTACACCATCATGGAAATATTCAATCATGGGCTCAATGACAGGGTACTCCTCAGGGGGCTTGTCCTCCAGGACCTGACAAGACAAGACAGGAAGAAGAATCTCTGGCTAAACCAAAGACAAACATCTTATGAAAGACAACTAAATAGGGATGAGCCATTCAGAATCTGTGGGCGTTCTTTTGGCACTTATAGGCTCTTTTAACATCATGGGAATTGGGGAATAAATGACAAAAATATGGCATTCCAGTTCTAAATAGCCTCCTGGTTTCATAAAGATGGAGGCCCAGTATGGAGGAAAGGTAGGTCCAAATCCTGAGAAAATTTAGCAGCTCTATCCTTGAAGTCAGCATCTTATACTCATACTGCGTTCAAAGCACCCACATCCTTGAAACTGTGATTGTAGAGAAGCACAGTTTCCAAACTAGCATAGACACTAAAACATCACTGTTTCTCACAGTGACCATCCATACCCAGGGGGGTGAAAATGGAACAGAAGTAGAGCTTTCCTCTTGTAACAGACATGCTTTACCTCTGGCGGGAGTGTAAGAGCTCCATTTTCATCCACCAACAGCTTGCCCTCCTTCAGCATGGTCCCCAGGATGTCCGGGGGGAAAAATGTCAGTCCTCTGGCCATGTGTGTCCTGTACATGGCAAGGTCCTTCAACTTCAGAATGACTGGGCTTGTTGTTTCTGTGTGGCAGGTCCCAACCAAGTCTAGGAACAATGGGTCCTGAAAGGAATCCGAAACACAAGGAACAGCCCACTTTTCCTGTATTCTTTTTCAGGAACACAGCTCTGCAGCTCTCCCTCATTAACACATTGCATTAGGGGGCTGTTAAACATTATCCTACCTACACAGGACCCTTTTTTTTTCCATAAGCAGCTTTCACACAACTAGGGATCCTTTAAGAGTCCCAACCACATGGTCAGGGACCAATAATGTGGAACCTGACCACAAACTCAGCTCCTCATAAGACTTGGAAGTATTGATTCCATAAGACTTATGTAAAAGGCCCTGCTCTCATGTTTGGGTCATTTAAACATGGCCCCATCTGTGTGAGAGACACTTACAGAGAAGCAGCTTCCATGGGGCTATGGTAAGTGTTAAAAGACACATTCTAATTGTCCAGTTTCCTTCTCACTGGCATGCTTCTGAGAGCTGGTATTTACTGTAGTGAGAAAGATTACACACAGGTAGAGGCAGCACACTACACAAATTTATGTTATTTGTATCCCAATCCTTCTCTGAGGAGTTAAGTATCGTTTTTATCTCACAACAACCCTGTGAAGTAAACTACAGGCTGAGGGATGACTTGTCCATGACCATCCAACTGAGCTCCATGACTCTGCTGGGATTTGAAGCAGGGTTTCCCATGTCCAACCCAACACTCTGGACTGCCAGTGCACAAGATTTTTGGTCCCATCTCAGGTATGCGAGGGGAGGGGAGGGGAGGGGAGGGGAGGGGAGGGGGGATGCACATGTGCATTCAGGCACACACACACACACACACGCAATTCTTACCCATTTGGACATTTTTACACTAAGCATGAAAAGCACAGGCCAACTCCACGCATGTCTCCTCAGAAGTAAGGCCCAGAGCAATAGTTTTCAGGAAGGGAAAGCACAGCTCAATTCTAAAATTTAAAGGTGTTGAAGCTGCTCTGATCTCTGATCACTGCTTTCCCTGCTGAGCTCTGAAGAAAGCCTCCTTTCCCCAGTCCTCCTTTTGATGGTCTTTTCCTGCAGCCCAGCTGGTCAGCGTGGGCGGAGTGGATGGGTTAGGAACCCCTGGTCTAGATACTATACAGTTCCAGTTCTGCGTATCCACAAATCCTTTTTGATTGCTACCTCATGAGCTGCTTTTATTTAATTGATTTCTGAGCTTGTTCTGTTAGCTGATATTTTCCATGATTTCTATTTTACGTATTCTAGATCTATATGTCACATTAATGCATTTTTTTATCATTGTAAGTCATCTTGAGCTCTTTTTTGAAATTAATGGGGCATATATTTTTAAATAAATAAAATCATACATTTCGCTAAGGAGATCAAATGCTCTGTTCCAGCACATCCAACCCCAGTAGTCCAAACAACCTAGGTTGCATTGGTCTCCACAGCCAAGAGAGACTATTGCAGGTTCAGCAGTTTTTGCATTGCAGGCAGATGCCTTTTGCTTTGAATCCAGTGTGTCCCTGGGGAAAGATGAAGAACTTTCCTAAGGGCATTTGAAATAGTTTTTCTTAGCTTGCAATTTAACTGGATATGTGTAAAGTTGGGTTATAAGGGCTTGTTAACATAGCATAGGGAAGTAAGCTTTTGGGCCATAGTGGGGATTTAAAGGGATGTTTAATTGGGGGGTGTCCTCATGTGGCGCAGAGCGGTAAAGCAGCAGTTTCTGCAGCTGAAACTCTCCCCACAGCCTGAGTTCGATCCCAGCGGAAGCTGGTTTCAGGCAGCCGGCTCGGGTCGACTCAGCCTTCCATCCTACGGAGGTCAGTAAAATGAGTACCCAGTTAGCTGGGGGAAAGGCAATAACAGCTGGGGAAGGCAATGGCAAACCACCCCGCTATAAGGCCTGCCAAGAAAATGTCAACGAAAGCTGGCGTCCCTCCAAGAGTCAGTAACGACTCAGTGCTTGCATGAGAGGTTCCTTTCCTTTCCTTTCTTAATTGGGGGGGGGTAACACTTTAATATTAAGGGGGCAAATAGGCATTCACACAAAACATTGTATCAGGGGTTAGATGCTTTGTGGTATGAGTTTAGATAAGGCCTGATGAGAGCACTTGCTGTATTAGTCATAATTGTCCTGCACTTGTTCCAGCAATAGGTGTTCCTTATAAGGGAACTAGGTGACTGGTCAAGAGTTCTAGAAAGGTAGAACTGAGGTTTAGAAAATCCCTGTGTCTAGAAGAAAAGAGAAGTAAACCAGACAGTTGACCACATGAATAGCAGAAGTGACGTCCAGTTTAGGGATACATCAGAAAGGATGAGACATTCTGGGAAAAGAATAATCTAGAATTCTAGCCTTTTATTTCTACACACACACACGTACACACTTCTTATGCTCTTGGTTTTGTGCTACCACTCTGAAAAGAAAGCACAGTCCATGGCCTTGGGGAGGTGCCCTGTCCTTCTCTGCATTCAAAAAATTGCCTGGGAGCAGCTTCTCTCATTCTCACAATTCAGCACAGGATAATCAATTAAAACAAAAAATCTCTGCTTAGAGGGGAAACGAGAGCTATTGGGAGGGTGGGGGAAGATACAACAGATCAGGACACAACTTGGAGAGATTATGGAGCTTGGGGGCTAAAACCAGTGCATCTGGTCAAGTTTACAAAATATTATCCAAGATGTGAAAGGACATATTCTTCTAAGACAGCAGGGACATTTCCACAGAAGCGGAATTGCCTGATAAAGCAAAACAGCCCGTGAAGAGAGACATGTTCTCTCAATAAAATAGTAAGCAACCACTGTCTGCTTGACTGGGGAGTGTACAACCAAGAGGACTATTTCAACAGAAGATGCATCCTAACCCTCTTACCTGATGATGGATAAGGCAAACAATTCGCCGGTGGCAAATTATTGGGTGGGTGGGCTGGAAGGTCACCTTCAGTGTCATAGTAGACATTCCACCCAAGATCCCACAAGGACGGTCAAAGGAAAAGACACTCTGTGTGCCATCAATGGCAAATTGATAGTAGGCTGGGACCTCAGAGTTGTTGGTCATCTCTAAAGGCTGAATTAAGTACTCCCCAAGGTTAATGTAGCTGAAGTAGACAAAGGGATGCTGAAAAGAAACGTCAGGACCTAGAATGACAAACAAAGTTGATTTTTTTAACTGCTCCTGCTGACATTGAGAAAGGGATTTTTGTACATCAGTGGCTCCCAAAATATGGAGGGCAAGGGTTAGGGGATCAAAACTTAGAGGCCCCCTTCCAAGGTCATAGCAGTGCTCATGGCTTTGGAAGGGGGACTCCGAACAATCTTATGTTCCCTGGGCTGCTCTTCCAGGAACCACAGGATGGCTCTTGGAGCCTGTCCTCCATGGAGATCACCCAGTGCTCTCAAACATATACAGGGACTTTCTCACTCACAGTGTCATGGATACAGAGTCCCCACCCCACCGGAATCAATCTCTTTCTGCCTGGAGGGCAGGGGTTTGTTTGCTACTGGAAGAGAGGGATGGAATACATTTCTATCTAGCAGCCAGTAGCTGAGGTGACTTATGTGCCACAGATCACAGAAAATAGTCCATAGGAAACCACCAGTTCAGAGTGGAAAATCCCAAGGACAGACAAAAATCCAAACCAATCCTCTGGTTGAAACTTTCTCCAATCTCCAACAGAGGTGCAGAGCCTCTTTCAACCCAAGGACTGGATGCCATTTCTGAGAAGCTTTCAGGGGCTGGATTCCAGTGGTGGGTGGGCTGAAGGTCAAAAGGGATGGAGCCAAAGACAAAAGGTGTGGAACGAAAAATACCAGTGAATTGTAGCTTAAAGCTCTTAGTGAAGGGATCGCGGCCCTCCAGATTTTTGGCCTGTAACTCCCAGATACCGTAACCAGCATAGCTAATGGTGGGGGATGATGGGGGCTGTATGCCAAAACATCTGGAAAGCCATTAGATGCCCACCCCCGTCCTACTGCCAGTAACTAAGGCTTAGGAAAGACATTTCAGCCATTTAAAATGAGGGTGGGGGAACAGCACAAAAGCCAGGAAACTACCAAATGTTCAGTGATTAGGGGGACTGGGGTGGAGCCAGGGGAAGGAGGGCTGGATTGGGATTCCAAGAGAGCCAGATTCGGACCCCAGGGCCTGAGGTTCTGGATCCCTGAACTACAAAGACAACTTCAAAGACCTAATCAACTCACAACTCTGGGATGGGACTGTAGTACAAGCACGTCAGACACCATCTTTTGAACGATAAAAGTATGGCTACAGTCCAATATCCAGCAAAGTCCTGCACCCCTAAATCTGTCAGGATCAGGAGCGAACTACCAGCACATATGCTTTGATGCCACATGGAGAAGCAAAAGGACTCTCATGACCCCTTGTACCTTTACACGATCCTGTCACCTTCAGCACAGAATGCGTGCTGTTCCCAAAAGGCACAACGGTGAAGTAGTCCACACTCTTCATTCCCACGGTGTGTGGGCTGAACTGCAAGGGGATGGCTAATGAACCGCGGGCTGAAACAGTGGCTTGGGCAGCGTCACAGGTAAAGACACGATCACGAAGCACTGGCTCCTTCATTCTTTCAATCCTGAAGGGGGCAGAGACCTGCCAAGAGACAAGACAGGGTTACGTCCCTCTCGTCGAGGAGAGAAACACTTCCTCTGCATTTGGCAAATATATTGGCAAACAGGAACATCGCAAATATAGGAAGATGGCGTATGCACTGACAAAGCAGTACACAGCCATGAATCCTTGGACATGCAAGCACACATCCAGCTCATGAGAATAATGTCTTCAAACTCAATGATAAGCTTCCTGTACCACAGACACATTGTAGATCTCCACGTGTTTCTCCGCAGTACTGCCAACAGCCACATCGCCAAAGCAGAGTATATCCCGGAATTTTTTAAGCCCAACTTCTTTGCATGAGTCTTCTGGCACATTCACCAGCAGGTGGGGATATTTAGCTGCAGAAAAATAAAGGTTAATATTAATAGCCAAGCATGCGGCCTTCCCACTCTGGAAACATGTGGATTCCTGCATTTCTATCGCTGTGCCAAAGTTCCAAAATCATCCTCTCACTTTAGACTAGGCCAGGTTGCAGCAAAAGAATTTCGGGGACAGTAACCTGCCTTCTGAACATATATCTCCATCGATGAAGCCTTCTAAATCAATAATGATCAAGAACAAAATACAAGGAAATCAAAGATATCAAACCTCATATAAAAATGAAATGACGCAATATTTATGGAGAGAGTTGTCATCTTTGTGCAAGATGGAGATTGCCCCAAAAGAACACGCGAGCTGGGGTGTCTGTTCCATAAGGTCTTTTGGAGCTAGGAATATCAACACTATTAATCAGGGGTGTTCAGAAAAAGATTATGTTTTCTAACAATTATGATATTTCTTTAATAGATAGCTTAAGGCATCTAAAAGTTCACCAGGCACTACAATGATTTCTAGCAGTTGCTATAATGAATTCTATTCATGCTTTTAGGCACAGAGAGTTGGGAAATAGAGCAAAATTAGGTAAATTGCACAAGACAGACAAACAGGTTAAAGGCTGGGTTCAAATTAGATATGTTCCTAACAATCAGGAACATCTAGTAGCTAAACCCCTCTGCAAAACAAGATAGGACCACATATTACATGCTTTCTTTAGCTCACGGGATTACAGCATGCTAGATGAATTCATAGGCAAGAAAACAGGTTACTCATAAAACTTAATGTTACGGCCTATGTTGTGTGATCTCACCAACAGCTTTCAATCTGATGGCCTTCTGCTCTGAAGTGTCTCCAAAACTGCATATTACTGGCATGTCATATACCAGAGCCACTACAGGTCGAAAGATCACCTTCACTGAACACTCTTTGCCTGGATCCAACATGCCACGAGAAGGAATAAGGCAGAAAGGGTCTGGCACCTCCCAGATAAAACTTGTTGGTAGATCCCTAGGGGGAAGAAAAAAAATCTTCTGTAAACCAAAGGCTCCCCATCATGGCAACAGACCTTTTCCCTAAGTAACAGAAAAAGCATGTGGAAAAGTGATGCACCCTGTCTCGCTGATATATAAAACCAGAACTGCAGCAGTTGGTACATGCTTTACCATCACGTTTCTTGCCAAGTGGATAACGCAAAATACAGAGAGAGTTCTTCCATGCATCTGTTCAGGGCTTGAAGCAGGAGGCACTGGTCACCTTGATCTCAGCAGCCAGAGCACTAAGGGCAAGCCATGTGATGCCTGTAACAATCAGTTTTACAGCACTGGGGCTCTTTTAACGGTTCAAAGACCAAATGTGACTATGACGATTAGAAAAACTCCCAGAAATAGGTAGGAATAGAACATCTCCATATTAGCTAGCCAACTCAAACTTTCACTCTAAGGACTTAATTATGATGGGGTGATACTTAATAATAGCTAGCTTTTATATAGCACTTATTGTTCAGTTCTGCTCATGGGTTATCTCAGTAACTGTTAACACACCGTTTAAGATAGATCAATATTATGCCCATTTTGCAGCTGCAGTCTGAGGCTGAGAATGAGTGGCCTGCCTCATGTCACCTAGTGCACTCATGGCAATAGAAAAGTTTGATCAGGGGACTTTCAGGGGGAGTTTACACCAGCTGTTTATTACAGGACTGTATCACAGTCATCATTAACGGGCCACATGATATTCACCTGCTCCCACAGTGATCTCGGCTCCACCTCTCAGTTATCTCAGAATATCCCTGACTGCTTTTGTCACAGTTTTTCTGTCTCTCTCAGGTCCATTCTGAAGAACGTTTGCAGTGTGCCCCCACCCTTTGCGAGGTCATTGCTGTTCGCTGCAAGTTCTGGGCTCAGTGAGGGGCGTGTGCGTGGGTTTCAGCGTGTTTTACCATCAATTGTGGGGTGGTTCTTTTTATACATATTTGCATATTCGACAGAATTCCTATCCCCTCATGTGCTGCAGTACGTCTGAGGTCATGCGCAAACCTCAAAAGTCATTAAAAAAATATCTGTGACCCTGTGCCCACCTGCCTAGCCCTGCCCACTTGTACCGAGACACATGCGGAAGTGCCAAAACGGGGCACATGTGCTCCCAAATGGTACTCCTGTAATTGCAGGAAAGATCAGTCACTTGTGCCCCGTGAGTGGAGATTGCGGAAGTGGGGAACATTCAGAAGCATCCCTCTTCCGTAGCGAAAGGGCTGCAGGTGTAGATTAGCCCTCAGTCTCTTAGCTATTATACTACACTAATGGACTGGACTTGTTCTCTAAACTGTCTTCCACAGTATCTTCTTGCCAAGATGATCCACCCTGAGAACGTTGGTTTTTGGGCAGATTAAAAATATAATAAATGAACAAATAAACATGAGCAAAGGACGCTGAGATAGCAGGAGGATTTGAAGACCCAAATATTCCATGGAGATGTTTGCTGCTGAGCTGAAGACTCCATTAGCCAATTACCTGCCACTACTGATACTGATAACTCTCAAAATTGCTGTACATGATACCCCATTTACAAGATACCTACACAATCCAGATCAGGTGCCCTTTGGAGAAATTAAGAGGCACTTACATGTCCCTAATGTTAGGAAGTATGTGGGAAGATATGATGGCAACCTCTAGTGGCATCCTTGGCAAAAAATAAATAAAAAATGGTTCAACTGTATGGATCCTACTCCAAATCTAGAAAATAAGCAGCTTCAAAGGCTACAGACAAGCACACTCACCCATCATTGTACATGGTAAAGGAAGCCTCTGTGCTGTCATAGGCTGCACATGCAGGAATCCGGATGCTCTCTGGGAAAAGCAGACGAAGATGTGGTAGCTTGGCATGCAGGACCACAGAGAACTCTCCTTCCGGCTTTTCAAAGAGGATGCTGTCTTGATATTCCTTCTGCATAAGGAGAGAAGTGAGAAGAGGGCAATCAGGCTGAACTCCTCCTCCACACCAAATGCAAAGTACAGGCAGGCCACGTCTACATGCACACAGCAGGAGACGGGCATTCATGCATCCTGAGAGGTAGGTAGAGGACTGACTGAGCATGAGCAGCTGTGCTAGCAGTAATGAGATCTATTTACTTCTTTAAATTATTTCTGCCCGCTTTTCAAATAAAATGTCCAAAGTGGGTAACAATAAATTCCGATATAAAAATCACATAAAAATTAAAAGCATACAGCGGCATTAAAAACCAGGAGAAGACGCTAACAACAGCAGGCATAGTCATAAAACATCTTGTGATTAAAAGAATCTTCAAACGCTATCTAAAACCAGGAAGACAGGGAGCCAGTTGGACTTCCTGCAGGAAAGAATTCTTCAACTGTGATGTCACCACTAAGAAGGCCCTGTTCCTGGTACTGTCCTAGTAGATCTTAGATAATGGGCCTGGATCTATCTTAAGGCTCGAGCAAGTTCATATGGGTGAAGACTGTCATTAAGATAAACTGGTCCCAGGCCATTTAGAGCTTTAAAGGGTATTACCAGCACTTTAAATTGAGCCCAGGAATGAATTTCACCCATAGTTCATTAGCTGCTATATTTTGTAGGGTTGCTGAATAATTTCATTGTTATCTTTTCTAGGAAGGGTTGTGCAGATGGAAGGTGACATTAACAATGTTGTAAGTGGTATCAGTATTTTGACTATATTCAAGAGGCTCTCCCCTGTTTCCCCCAGATTTGCATTCCTTCAGGTTATGGTGAAAGGAAATCTATGCATTTGTGACAGCAAACCAAGAATTTTTGGGGGGAAACAGCAGGGGTACATAGGGACACAGGTCCCAGAAGGAGCATCACATCATCTCAGTCCCCACGCAGTCTAGCCAATTCAGTCCCTATCCTCTCTTTCCTTCTCAGCCAAGTGAGAGGAGGAGACAAAGGGAATGCTGCTGTAATACACAATTATATTAGTGGCTTTGGAAGAGAGGTAAGCACATCCCTGGTTTACCTTTTCTAAAGGGCGGAAAATGATGGGCAAAGTTAAGGACATCCCAGGACTCAAAATTATTGGCTGTGGGAAAATGGTGATGAAGAAACGTGTAGTAGGAGGTCTGGAACAAATCAGAACAAAAAGACCATGGAAATGTAAAACAGAAGTGATGCTAGGAGACTATAAAATGTACAAAACAGTCATAAGTTTTCCGCTCTCAAGTTGAGAAAGATCTTAAAACCTCTGAAGACAATATTAATAAAATGCTAATATGCTGATAAGCTGCATAGCTGAAGAAGTACACAGTACAATAATAAGCATAATTGTACTAACAATTTAATAAAGCATACAAGAAGTCCAAAGGTCAACAGGAGTGCTGAACTAAACTGTGGCGGTAGACCAAATTGCCCACCACTACCAGGCCCTCTGTGGGCTGGATTACTTCAGTGGGCTTCTCCTACCAGCACCACCAGTTTCCTTTCTCAGTGTTTCTCCCAGCCAGTATCATCCCAGCGCCAGCCATGTTCCTGGTTCCACACAGTGCGAGTCATCTCCATGGGGCCAGTGCATGCTGCATGAAGCCACTCAGCCAGCACTGGGAAGAGCCCCTGCTCACTCCAGCACCAGCACTGCTTGCTCACATCCTTGCTATCGTCTTTGATCATATACCAGAGATAACATTGGAAATTCCCCTCTGTGCCACTCTCCCTCCCCACTGGATGTGCTGGGTGCAGAACCTGAGATTAGTGATAACAGCAGGGATTCCTCCAGTGGGCGAGGGGATCTTGGAGGAAACCAAGGAGGCTCCACAGGTCAAGATGTGGTCAAATGAGGCCCACAAGCTGGAGGTTCCACATCCCTGTAGTTGTCAGACTTGTTTTAAGAGATTTAAAAAATATGGGTGGAAAGCCTATGCACTTACTGGGGAGAAGCCCCACTGAATCCAATGGAAATTACTTCTGAGTAAACATGCATTGGATCAGTATGCACAATATCCAAGTAGGATTTGGGCTAAGCAATACCCCATACTACATGAATACAATTGTGTAATTTGAAATAGCTGCACAGCTTCAAGTGAAAAACATCTTGTATTCAGCAGTGTTTTACCAAACATAATTGGGTTGAGTGGGGCAGGTCTAACAAGCATCAACATTAGCTACTGCCCCAGTAAAAAGAAGCTGAAGGTTAGAGACATGTCAGCTCCTTCTATCTCAGATGTGTGTGACATACCTGAACCTCAGCTTCTGGGTTTTCAGACACACATTTCTCAAAATTAGGTGTCTTGTGAATTCTTTTCCCAGACACCATCCTTGCCAGTTGAGAGTGTTAACTACTTCAATACCCCAGAAAATAGACTTCCTGGTTTTCTTCACAGTGGAATCTGTAGAGCTCTGCATAGATACCATCAGCTTCTGACAAAATAAGGAAAAGCAAGTTGCAATCCAGTTCGTTATTGAATCTGGAGGAGAAGCTATTCAAAAAATTAACTGAAGGAACTATGTCCCCTGTTTGCCACCAAGTACACTGGAAGAGCTAAGACAATATCAGTGGAAACTAAATTATTCGGATTTCAAAGTGGAGGACAATGAGAACTCTTACCTTCTGCTTGGTACCACCATGATGGAGTCTCTGAAGGGGGTCTGAGCTGGTTGAGTATCTCTGCATGTGAGTGAGCATCTTTGCATCTGGGAGA
Source organism: Elgaria multicarinata webbii (assembly GCF_023053635.1). Taxonomy (NCBI): domain Eukaryota; kingdom Metazoa; phylum Chordata; class Lepidosauria; order Squamata; family Anguidae; genus Elgaria; species Elgaria multicarinata. The sequence goes on along the minus strand of NC_086172.1, from coordinate 75,632,809 downwards.
GGCAAATAATATGTTAGTGAGCCAGAAAATTTGTTTATTCTCTTGATAAATAACATTGTAAAAAAAAGTTTGTTCTCTTTGTATAAAATACCTCCACTTAGCGTTTGCTCCTTATTATCGACTGTTTAACTGTTGTGTAAACACTCCTTATTCAGCCGTGTCAGTTTGTTAATATAAACTGTATCAATGTTATTTCATGTTTCAGTGATGATATTATATGCATAGAATTTAAAAATTGATATATGTAATAAGAAGTATTCTCTTACCCCAGCTTTGAAATTTATTATAGACTAGTAGTTGTGTGCCTTGCGCATTATATATTTGTTGGACTACAACTTCCAGCATCCCCCAGCCAGTGTGGCTGCCGAGAGGATGCTGGGAATCTTAGTCCAATAGATCTGGAGGCAACAGGTTGGGGAAGGCTAGTATTCCTGGACAGGGATAACCTGGCTACAGTAGTGCAAGCGCTGGTAACTTCCCAATTAGACTACCACAATGCACTCTATGTAGGGCTGCTCTTGAAGATGACTCAGAAGTTGCAGCTAGAGCAAAATTCAACAGCTAGACGGCTGACCGGAATATCCCATAAAGACCAGTCTTAAAGGAATTGCACTGGCTGCCAATATGCTTCTGGTCGGAATTCAAGGTACTGGTGGTTACATTAAAGCCATAAAAGTCTTGGAACCTTGATACTTGAGGGAGTGACTCACCCTATGTATGTCTGCCTGAGATTTGCGATCTCTTGGAGGAGCCCTCCTCTGCGACCCACCAGTGCTAAACATACATTACGATGGCACATGGGAGATGACCTTCTCTGCAGTGGCAAACGGGCTGTGGAATGCCCTCCCCTTAGACGCCTGACTGGCGCAGACACTGGGTTCGTTTTGGCAACAAGTTAAAACATGGCTTTTTATCAAAGCTTTGAGGGCTAAATTTGCCTAAAGCTGCACATAGTTTTGTTTTTATTGCTTTGAAGAAGAAAAAATACTAGTATTAGTTAAGGACTTAATGCATGTTTAGCTGTGTTAATTATTGTTTGATATTGTTTGTATCTATTTTATCTGTACGCTGCCCTGAGATCTCAATGATATCAGGAGGGATACAAATGTTTTAATAAATAAATAACATAACACATCGTCAACTATTTGCTGCAGCGGAAGGGCGCCTGCGATCTCGGGCATTCCCAGTGTGCCATTAAGATCAGCAGAAGGAGTGTCCTGCAGGCAAGTCCAGCGCGTGCATGTGGCACTTGAGCAGCCGTGGATGGGTCCTTGGATAGCCCCCAACATCCCATGTGCCCCAGCCAGGCCCCATAAACTCTCTGGGCGGCCCTACCTAATCTTCACCGTCTCGCCGGCTGAAGAAAGGGAAATCCTAGAACAGTGGAGGAGGAGGAAGATCAAAGCCGGCGAAGGACCCGAGACGCCTGCGTTACTATGGAAACAAAACGCGGAAGTAGTTGTGGCGTCTCCCCGGGCAACCAACTACGGCAGCCGAGGAGGAACACTCCCTTTTTTATTGTTCTCATTATAATAAAGGGCGGTCGGAGTGTAGAGGGGGCGGATGCAGCACGTTTGGAGGCAGGGCAGTAGGCGAGGAGAACTGGGAGGCAGCTTAAGTTAGGAGGTAAAGAGGATGGGGAGCCTTTCACGCTCTGCATGGCGTTGTCCAGCAGAGCAGGCTCAAGTTACTTTTCCGACTTAGTGGAGAGGGAGCCTGTCGTGCCCGCTATTTTGTGTTCTCTCCTCTGCGACCCTCTTGCTCGCAACAATTTTACTCTGGTCCGTAAGTGACTGGAGCCAAGGAGGGAGAAGGAGAATCACACCTATTCCCCTCCCTCTTTCGTTCTAAGTGTCAGAACAAAGGAACAGTTTTATGCCCCAGCTGAACGGATTCAGCACCTTGGATAGCTCCCTTAGAGTTCTGACTGGGACCCGAAGCAGATTCACAGCACAGTGAAACAGGAGCCTCCAGACTCTACCGTTCCCCACCACCTCCACCTTCAAGCCTTTTCCGAATTAGCCCTGTAAATCTTAAATTCTGCCACCATAGGAGGCTGCTTTATTAGGCTCGTGGCTGCAGCTTTCCCATCTTTGGAGTAGTCCTCTTAGCCTAATCCAGCATAAAGCTGGTGAATTGGAAACTATGTTTTGCACGGTTGAACTGTGGCTGCTTTTAAAATATTTATTTATCTATTTACTTAACAGCTTTTTTGAGTAAGTGCATATCTAAGGTGGTTGACACATTCAAAGTTTCAATCGCTTGCTTTTCCCTTTCAAGAACTTACACTCTTATGATTTTGTATTATTATTATTATTGCTGAGTTTTATTAATTATTTATTTTATGGTTTTTTAAATATCTTACTGTATGTTCATATTTGAAACCTCAGGGGGCGGGGTTACTCTGAAAAGTGGTTTACAAATATTTAAAATAAATGGATGAATTAAAGGTTATATCTGCATTCTTCTTCATGGTAGTGGATTGTCTGAAGCTTCTATAAGTGTGTTGCAACTTGGGAACCCTAAATCAGAATTGTTTTATCTCCTGCATTTGTCTTTGACCCAGGCAATTCAGTGCTGCTAAAAGAAATGCATTTAGAGAAGGTTGCTCAAGACTCAATTAACTTCCCTCCCTCCCTCCCTCCCTCTCTTTAGGAATAGAAATGCAAAGCAGGTTTTATTGTTGTTGTTTTAAAGACACTTCTGAAGAAAAAAGCATTCTAAAAATATCATCAGTAATTTCATTACTGGAGAAAAAATTGGAATGCTTTCCTACTTGTTACCACTAAATCCAGTATTTGAGTGAATTTCACAGTAACTTTGGGGGCTGAAACCTGATTTACCAGACAACATTTGGAGTATCTGGCCTTAGCTAGACCTAAGGATTATCCCAGGCAAATGGAAGGGTCGTCCCTGCCTGCTCCCAGGATCCCCTGTGTGTCATTTGGATGCACAGGGATGATCTCAGGACAATCCTGGGATATAGGCCTGGTCTAGCCATGGCCTCTGTTTGCTTTGAGCATGTTCTTCCCTGACTCACACAGATTCCTATACACATACACAACATTAGCATTTATCAGCACTGCCTGTACAAGGGAAATCTATATCACAAAAACATTTTATTAGGCAGTGGAGAACTTTTTGGTACAAGCTGGACTTGTACAAAAGGAACAGGCTCAATTTGAACTAAAATGGAGCCAGTCTGCTGGTGCTTGATATTTAAAAGGCAATATTTAAAAGGCAAGTAAGACATGATAGAGGCTTGTTAAAATTATGAATGGTATGGAGAAATAAGTTTTTCTTCCTCTCTTATAATACTAGAACCATGGGTCATCCAATAAGACTGAATGGTGGGAAATTCAGGACACACAAAAGAAAAACTTCACACAGGACACAGTTAAACTATGGAATTTGCTACCACAAGACTTGGTGAAGACCATCAACTAAGGCACAATCTTATGCATGTTTAGACAGGAAAAAAAATCCTACAGTGCTCAGCATTCCTCACTATTGGCCATGCTGGCAGGGACTTCTGGGAGTTGAAGTCCAAAACACCTGGAAATTTACCTTTTGCCCACTCCTGGCCTATTCTGTCTCAGTTCCATCAGTCAGTTTATTTCTGTCGACCCCTTCCCACCCATATTTCCAATCCGTAGGGCCATTTTAAACAACATGAGCCTTCCATGGATAGTGTAGAACAGACCATCCCCATAATGACACTTTGTGCAGTGGGTATCCTGTTGAAATGCCTCCTTACTTCTTTGCCTCACCAGTCATGTTTGATGATTGCTTTTAAAGCAACAGACTTAAAAGCACAAACCTAAGAGAATAGTATGGGGGAGCACAAAGAAAGTCATGACCAAAAGGGTCAAAACCTCTTGCAGGGGTGGGGAGCATATAAGCAAGACAGCCTTGAGGCAGGAACTGATCTGTGGAGCCAGAGCAGGGAGTTCAAGCATGGGATGATTGGCGGCAGGGTGAGGGCTAAATTTCACCTACCAATTTGAACCACTCAAATCTTTGTAGGTTTCTAGTCATAATCTAAATGTGTGTCAGCTATGGTCTTGGCCTTTCAATATTCAGTTCTACATGTTTTCTGCAGGGTCAGGTGATAAAATGCAAACTTAACCAAAGCTATCTTGGGATGCCCCTAGAAGATAGAGGATGGACTGTTCTATACATAGCCAACATCTTCTCTCCCAGATATACTCTTATAGGACCAGCCCTACCATTAGGCAGAGTGAGGCTGCTGCACCAAGTAGATGATTTGGGCTCTTGTGAAAGGGTAGCAAATAATTAGTTACTAACAATGCAATCCTATTCATGTCTACTCAGAAGTAAGTCCCACTGTGTTCAATGAGGCTTACACTCAGGAAAGTAAGTATAAGTTTGCAGTCTTAATGTATCATTGTATTTTTAGTGTCAGGGAGAAGCAGTGGCCAGTCTTGACTTGGGGAGGAAGGTGTCACTTGCTATTTTGCCTCAGGCAGCAAAATGTCTTGGGCCAACCCTGCAAGTCTTAGAAACACCATTTGGGGCTGGATGATTTTATAACATAACCCAGGGATTTCAGATCTATTCCTGCTCTCTGATAGCAAAAGCCCAAGCTACTGTGTCTGCATCTCTACATTCCAAGTCCTAGAGAGAGATCTCTGGGCTCTAGAAACATCCTTGCAGGTGCCCTTGATGCTGTAGAACTGCATTGGTTCTGAGGTATGTAGAGAGAAGGGTAAAAAATGTGTCTTTAATGTGGTATGTCTGTTTACATTTTGAGTCATGTTGCTAAATGACCATAAATCAACCCCATTCCCTCTCTCCAGTACCAACCCCCACCCCACAATGGGATAGGTGCCCAGATGCAGCAGAAACAACCTCATAAATAAGAGCCACTAAATAACATGCTTTATGTAGCAGCAGGAAGCCACAAACAGACTCGGCATGAGCTGAATGCCACCATCCATCACTTTAATGGGTGTACTCTGGAAATTAAACCTGTCATGGCCCATCAAGGGGAATGTTTCAGCCTGGGACATCCTGATATACACACTTCTAGCATCTTTTTCTCTGCCTCATGCCACCTTCCCCATGTGCTTCCACTTAACCTGTGACCTTTGATACTCTGGTGCTCTGATGTCAGGCCATGAGGTTGGTTGTAAGGATGTGATACAAGAATCCAACGGTGTTATGCCTGAGAGGGCAGCTATTGACTGAGTGTTATAACCCTGTCTCTAAGGCAGTCTCCCCCAACTTGGTGCCCTCCAGATGTTTTGGACTACAACTCCCAGTATTTCTGACCATTGGCCATGCTGGCTGGGGCTGATGTGAGTTGTAGTCCAAAACATATGGAGGGCACCAGGTTGGGGAAGGCTGCTCTTGGGAAACTGTCTGCTGAAGAGGACAAGTGGAGGCACAGTTGTGCCAACCTGGGGAGCAGGAGGCCTTCCTGGACTCAGGATGCCAAAGGACCATGTCCCTTGTTCTGTCTACCATGAGATGAAAAATACCCATGCCTGAATGGCAGGGACACAAGCTGCTGGCTTAACTGGAAGAATCTGCATAAAATTTGTTTGGGGGAAGGACCCTGAAATTGAGAACATCCCTTATCCTCAGGAGCATCATTTATTTGAATCTAGTTGTAAAGCTGCCCATCATTACCCTTGCAAGGCCCTTGATTCTCAAGATGTTCATGATCAACTGGGTTTGCATGGAACTCTGCAGAACATCTGTTTTGTGCAAAATGTCTGTTAGTCTTTTTAAATGCATTTGGACCACTCTCCCCACTCCTTTAGCATGATATATAAGCGGTGGAGAATATGTGTTTGATTACAGCTCCCATCATCCCTGATGATTGGCCTGGTTGGCTGAGGCTGGTGGAAGTTGGAGCCCAACAATATGTGGACAACCACAGGTTCCCCACCCCTGTAGCCACTAGAACAATCTATTAGGCCTGCTAGTGTGATATCTCATTAAGATGTTATGGATAGGGGAATAGCCTTGCCATGGAGAGTGCTGCTACATGTTGCCCCCCTTTTAATGCAGGGTAATAGTTACCAGATCCTGACCCGGAGAGAGTGTCTGTACCTTTAAGAGTTGCATTGCCAGGAAACTTGCAGCTCCCTCTTTCACTACAACACTTTGACATGAAAAAGTGCACCCAGTAAACTGCTGACTTCTATGAAACTTGTAAAGGTACCAGAACCCTCTTAGGATGTTTTGGATCAGTCTTCCCCAATTGGGTGTCCTCCAGATATTTTGCACTTCAATTCCCATCAGCCCCAGCTGATTCCCAGAGAATGCTGGGAGTTGCCCTTCAAAATTTTTAGAGGGCACCAGGTTTGGGAAGGCTGATCTCAGACTTTTCAGCCTAAACACAGAATAGGGGGAAATGTACAGACACTTGTCATGCTGCTTTCTGTAATGTCTTTCTTTGTTTACATGCCCCTGTGCAGGCTATGCACAGGTCTTCATTTAGGGAACTTTTGTCCCAAATTTCTGAAGCAATGGGTGAAGAGACACGGAGCTCAGTGTGACATCTAAGATTCCAGTGTCTTTCTTTTCTTTTTGGACAAACATGACTAAGATCAGGCAGCAAACGTTCAGAAAATAGGAAGGAGTGAAATTGCAGAGCTGTTTTATTTAATTCTTGAAGTTATTTCGGGCCAGTAGTTCCATGGAACACAGAACTTTGATACAGATAGATCACAAGTGCAGTAATTTACGGAAGCCTCTGTGTGTCACTGTTACTCTGCAGAGCCTCTGCCTGCTATAAACTAGACTAACTGCTCATAAATTCACGGCCTGAGTCTTTAGACAGGCCTCGCTAGAAAGTTGAAGGCACTTGTTAGGGAAGTTTTCTCCCTGTTCTGCTTTGTAATACAACTCACATCATGTCCTGACATTGTCACTGCACTGCACATCTCCCTGATGAAGCTCTACACCAGGCATGGGGAACCTCTACCCCACGGGCCTAATCCGGCCTGCAGACGTTCCCATCCAGCCCACAGAGGCTTTGGCAGAAGTGAAATAATGTACAGCATCATAGTGTGAGGAAACAAGATCAGTTGTGCTACACGGACTAAAAGAGGAGAGCTGGAGCTATGTGGCTTTTCATTGAAACCAAATTTCTTGTCTTGGAAGTAGTTCTCTCCCCTCCCACAGCCACCCCAGTCAGTTGTACTGTGTAATATTTCATCACTAGATCTCCAGCTTCTTGGGATCATCGTACACCTCTGAGGGTTCCTTCTCTCCTTTATTTCTGTATGCTGAAAGTTTGCAGCTCCTCTGAAAAGTGAGAGCAACCGTCTCTTTTAGTATGAAACACACACATTGGAATTCTTCCAAGCACCACTGTCTATGCTCATGACCTTAGGGCCAGACTAGACCCTAGTCATTAAGGTGCTATTTGCATTGCAAGGGAGGTCTCCATTGGCAGGAGGAGGGTTAAACACTGCTTCCCCTCTTCTTGCTCTGCTGATGCCGCTTGGGCTCCCCATTGGCTGCTATTTACATAACACACAAACAAACAAAAACCCACATTAATTGCATTCACACAAGTAACATCATGTCTAGTTTGGCCATAAGATCAGATGGAGTTCCACTAGTCCAGTATTCTTTGCAAGAATCCAGCAGCCATCAGGCACTAGGTGGTCGCTTCTGCCCACCCCTGCTTTATAATAACAGGAATATTTTCAGTATTGTATTGTACAATTCAGCAGGTATTTCTTCTGTAATTATTTCTTCTTTATAGGTGGCCATGGTTTACAGCACTTGAGCCAATACATTCATTTATCACCATTATATTTCTTCTTTGTGTGGAATGGATGTCATTGGCCACTTAATATAATGTAGTAATCAAATTAGAGGATGCTATTATGTGTGCTTGTTTGTGAGTAGTCTTTCTTCCCTGTCTTGCTTCTTCCCCCCATCCCACCAATACAGACTGGTGTTGGGAATGGTGTTTTTGAACACGGATATGTGAACAGAGGAATGACTCCCTACTATTTCTCTCTTTGTGAAGTATTTTTCACTACATATCTCTCCATTGAATAGCAGGCTTGGATACTCAGAACTAGCTGAGAATATCAATTGGAGAAAGGCTTGGCTAGTTCCTTGGATGCATGACTGATAGGGATATACAGATTTTATTAAATTCATTCCATCTGTGTTTCGTGGATTGTCAGGCATCTTTTGTTCTTTTGTCCACTCATTCATGGAATCTGATTCTCTCTCTCTCTCTCTCTCTCTCTCTCTCTCTCTCTCTCTCTCTCTCTCACACACACACACACACACACACACACACACACACACACACAGTTCATTCCTGTTTTCACTTCTGCAAATGTGTACTTGTGCAAGTGTGCTTTAGCATAAGTGTGCATTAGCACTAATGAACACTCCCCCAAAAAGTTCAAAAACCAGTCCGACTCAGAAATAGCCAGTCCAATGCAGAATCCACAAGTCAGATTCATAGAAATCCAAACTCATTTGGATCTGTTGTGGATTTCTCTGCCATGCCTAGTAACTGAACTGTTGGCTCCTGGCTAATGTGTTGCCAAGTGTTCAGCAGGATGGCTGACTGCTTGTGGGGAAGGAAGCCTTTATTAGTTCTGGAACAAGTGGAGTACAGGTTGATGAATGAGTTGAGGCTGGGTGACTAATGTAACATTGTGGCTTTTGAGGTTTGTAGCTGAATGACATAAGGTAGGTAAAGGTTAACTATCTTAATGAACTGACCCTTGCTATTTTGGAGGCTTTTGGATCAGTCATTGAGCTACTGAAATGCTACTCCAGGATTTATATAAAATTGAGGAGATTCCAAGGCAGACATAAATGAGAGGCTTTATACATAGTTTGCCCTGTGCCTATACCTGTTCCCTGTTCTTGTTATATGTGTTCTCCAGTGTGGATACAATACAAAATGGAATTGATTTTGGGGTTAATGTTGATAACTGATTCTGCCCAGACAGATAGAGGCAAAACACCATATGAAGCAACCTTGTATCCTTCCTGCAGTGCAGCCTGATCTTATGTATGTTTACTTGAGAGTAAATCCAACTGATTTCAATGGGGTTTACTCTCAAATGTACATCTATGTATACATAACATTGCAACGTTCACTTTCATTTGGTTATCTTTCTGGTAGTGCCAGGTGGGCTGTTGAGTGTACAGTACAGTGTTTATAACCCACTGTTTTAAATGTCCATAATAATAAAATGGGTTTAAAATTCCTGCTAGCTCAGCCTCCATGCAGATTATATTTCCAGCCTCATCCAGGCACAATGCCATCAGTCAGGGGTGTTGGACCTCAGGCCTGTGGCCCAAGTCTGGCCTACTTAGGGTCCCAGTCTGCCCTCTGGAGTTCTGCAGTTGACCATTCCCCCTTCCCCCAGCTTTTGTGTATCCCCCCCCCCCATTCTAAAAGGTTGAAATGCATCTCCTAAAGCTCAACCGCTGGCAGTAAAAACTTTAAGCTAAAACATGCTGCTAATTTTGGGATTTCTGGCTCCGTCCCATTTGCCTTTGGCCCTGCCTACCGGAATGTGACCACCCAAGAACATCTCCAAAATTGAATTTGGCCCTTGGGCTCAAATAGGTTTGACCTAGTGTAGGTGGCTCCCAAGTGCACACGGTAGCCATGGTTGTGGGCCAGCTTTCCACCAGCCATGACTACACATACATGTCCTCTTTCCCTCTTTTGCCAGTGAGGCAGACTCTTTCCAGACAGGTGGGACTTCTTCTTGTCCTCCCCAATAAGCATTGTTGAAATGATATTTAGAAACTCTTATCTGCTCCTCAGCATTAAGGGCTGAAGGGACAGAGGCCTGGTATCTAAATGCAGGGTGGAAGGCTTCCGGTGTCATTTTGGATTCAGTCAGTTACTTGGATGAAAATGCTTTGAGACCATTGCTGGCAAAGCAAATCACAGCCTGCTGAAATGCTGAAGTAGATGTCTTTATATCAAGATGAGGGAACACCGAGGTAGGACCCACCCTCCCTCCCAAATACACTAACAGAACAATTTACGAGATAAATATATTCCAAACACACATAAATTAAGTGGCACAGTTTCACCAAGGCACCAGCCCAGGCACAGTCTTTCTTTTTTAGTCTATTAGCAGAAGAAGATCACAACACCATTTTTGGTGGGCAACAGCCAGTTCCTGGATGCTCCCACTGCCCTGTTTTTCAGGCCTATGGTCTGCTCATAAAAGCAAGTTCATCTCCCTGTGAGTGGAGCTCTGCACTTCCTCTTCCTCCTCTGAGCATGAAGGTTCCGGGCTATAGCTGAAGGCGTCGGCATTATGGTGGAGGAACTGTGTGCTGGCACTGTGCCTCTTGCATTCCTCACCGCCACTCTCCTCTCCATCGTCCTGCCCTCGCATTTCTCCAGACAGCAGTTTCTCAGACGTCTTGCTCAACCCCTTCTGTTTCTCCACCTCAGCTTGGGCCACCTGCTCCTTGGCTTTTCGACTACGCTTCCACTTCATCCTACGGTTCTGAAACCAGATCTTCACCTATGAGAGATGGACAGGCAGAGTCAATGACAGGAACCCCTTTGTGAAGAGATTCCTTAATAACCCTGGTATTTCCAACCCTCTGCTCTTTCTTTACAACCCATGATGGAGGAAATGGTGGCTATCCAGATGATGTTGTTATATTCTGACTCCCATCAGCCCTAGTTAGCTTGACTAATGGCCAGGCATGATGGGAACTGTAGTCCAGCATTATCTGGAGAGGCTCTGGTTTCCCATTTCTGCCCTAGAATAGGTCTTCTCTTTGCCTGTGTCATTATGTCTTCCATATTCCCCATCCATATTTCTCACCATGGTTCCACCTGAACCAGAGTTGCTCCCTTGCTATAAGCCAAGGGTAGGGAACATCTTTCAACCCAAGGAGAAGCTTGCAGGGGCCACATTCCAGTGGTGGGTGGAACCAATGAAAAGGGGGCTGGGGCAGAAACAAAAGGGCTGGGGCAAAAATACAATACAAAACAAACAAAAAACCACAAACCCAACATATTGTAGCTTAGCACTCTTGCTGCCAGTAACTAAGCCTTAGAATGGAGGGAAAATGCACAAAAGTCAAGGAACCATCAAATGATTAGTGGTTGGACAAATGGGGCTGGGGAAGGGGGGCACGGCCATTTGGGGAATTCAGGAGGGCCGAATTTGTCCCCTGGGCCTGAGATTCCCCACACTGCTACAGCCCTAACCTCCTAATGGCTTATCTTTTTTTGGCCATTGGACAAAAATGCTCCTGTTTTTATTATCCTGTACAGAAGCTACTTTCTCTTTGTAGAGTTCCATGTCCCATAAAATTTACATGTAAAATAGCCTGCAGTGTTCACCAGGAAATATTGAAAGCTGCAGGCCCTCAATCTATTTTTGCACCCTGCCAGTGGAAAAGATTAGAAGGTCTTCATTGTGCAACTAATTTGGGGCAAGGTGGTTCAAAATTACTGGAAAGAGTCCATATGTTATTTAAATTATTAATGGAAATATCCTAGGGGTAATTCAGTTTGGGGAATACAAAATGTATGCAATATAACACACACACCCCAAATCATATTGCTCACAGACAAAATAGTTAAGAGAACCCAGAGATTTAACCCATCTATTGCATGGTATATACCAAAAAAATTCTTATGTAACTTTCAAGAATACACAGTAATCAGGCATATCAATATGGTAAAACCTCTGGAGCAAAAATTAACTACATCCCCTTATCTCTCCACACTATTATTCAGTGTTCAATGCAGATGTGTGTTCCATTTCAACTCCATGGAACATAAACAGGAAGCAAATGCGTGACTACTTGAGACAATTTATTTAAAAATATGATTGCTGTATGCATTCTCAAGGGAAAACTAGGTGCCCTGTGAATGCCCTGTCCAACTGTAACTGCTTTCCTTCCCAATTCTGAAGGCCATACACCAGAGTGGGTGTTGTGTATCCAGACTGGATGTTATTGGACTGAAACTCCCACCATCTTCCACTGTTAGCTTTATTGGCTGGGGATGATAGGAATTGCAGTCCAGCAACACCTGGAGGGGTCCCCACCCCTCTCATACACAGTCTCTCCCATTGAGCTGTACCTGTGTCTCAGTTAGCATCAGTGATGTAGCCACTTCAAAGCGTTTGGGCCGCGATAAGTACTTGTTGATCTTGAACTGGTTCTCCAACTCAAGAAGCTGCTGGCTGGTAAAGGCTGTTCGAGGTCGACGGCATTTGCCCATCAGTCCAGACTGTGGGGCAGCTGAAAGGGAAAGAGAAAATCAGGATGGATGTGCATGGTCCAGAAGGATGTGGTCAGAGGCAGCTTCATCTATTTGCTACTGTGCTGCCAGAGAGAGAGAGAGAGAGAGAGAGAGAGAGAGAGAGAGAGAGAGAAATACATGCTTACAACTTTTTAAAAACCTCCAATTGCCACCTAAAACAAACTGAGTAGTATCTTGTTGCTTTGAGCTATGTCAAGCAAGCATGTGTGCAGTGCAAGTTAAATATATTTATAAGTTGTGCCTGTATGGCACTTGCTATCTTACACTGGTAGCTTAAAACACAGCCATTCTTGAAATGTCCTTTATCAAGGGTGATCAATGTACATGGTGCCTTGTGCAGAGTTTCATAAACAACACAGAACTAGTAGCCTATTAGTAGTTAAAGGAGCAGTAAAAAGTAAAATAAAATGTGGAAACCTTAGCTACAACAGAGTTGTGCCAGATATTCATAGGTGATTTTTTTGCAATGAAAGTAGCCCTTTGGGGAGCAAGATGGCACCCAAAACTGCCCCTTTGTTTGCCTCTTTTATACTTATTCAACTGCTGTTCACTGCCAAATGTAGGGTGACCATATGCAAAGGGGAATAACAAACCAAAGAGGGCAGAAGTTGAACGGAAACAAAACAAAACAATGCTAAAGAGCACACAACTGCATGAAACACATTATAGTACAAAGTCAAATTGATTTATACAAATCAAATAAGTTGTTCTTTATAAGTCAGATAAATCAAATGGGTTGTTTTTTACAAGTCTGATTACAAGCATCCAGTTTTTCTCCTGTTTCATCATATATTTTGACTTTGCCAGAAAAACAGTTCCATTATCGCCATGAATGAGCAATACTGTGGGAGTATAGGGGTTGGCAAATAGTCCTTCTGTCCTGTTGTTTTAGTTTAAGCCCTAACATTTGTATGTATGCAACACCTGGTGAAATTCCCTCTTCATCACAACCATTAAAGCTGCAGGAGCCCTGCCCTCTTTTGTATCTGGCCACCCTAGCTATACTATACAAAAGATGGCAGGGCTCCTGAAGCTTTAACAGTTGTGATGAAGAGGGAATTTCACCAGGTGCTGCATGCACACAAATGTTAGTTAGTTAGTTAGTTATGTGCCTTCAAATCGACTTCAACTTATGATGAACCAATTAACCAGCAACCTCCAGCTGCAACTGTTGTAAATCACCCTATTCAGATCTTGTAACACCATATCTTTCTTCATGGAGTCAATCCATCTCTTGTTTGGTCTTCCTGCTTTCCCTAGCATTATTATTTTTTCTAGTGAGTCATTTCTTCTTGCTACACATCCAAAGTAGGATAATCTCAGTCCGTGGTATCAGCAAAACTCTCTTCCAACATCGCATTTCAAATGAGTTGATTTTCCTCCTATTTGCTTTATTCATTGTGCAACTTTCGCATCCATACATGGAGATTGGAAATACCATGGTCTGAATAATCCTGACTTTGGTTTCCAATGTTATATCTTTACTTTTAAGGATTTTCCCCAGATCTCTCATAGCCACCCTTCCCAAACCTAACCTTCTTCTGATTTCTTGGCTATTGTCTCCATTTTGTTTAATAACTATGCCAAGTTATTGATAATCCTTCACTAGTTCAATTTCCTCATTTTCAACTTTAAAATTACATTGTCCTCTGTTGTCATCACTTTAGTCTTCTTGATGTTCAACAGTAGTCCTGCTTTTGTGCTTTCTTCCTTGACCTTCTTCAGCATACATTTCAAATCATTGCTAGTTTCTGCTAATAATATGCTGTTCAAAAATAATAATATGGTGTTGTCAGCATATCTTAAATTGCTAATGTTTCTCCCTCCGATATTAACCCCTCCTTCATCTTGATCTAAACCCGCTTTCCACATGATATGTTCTGTGTATAGATTAAACAAAAAGGGTGATAATATACATCCCTATCTCGTGCCCTTGCCAACATGAAACCATTCGGTTTCTCCATATTCTGCCCTTACTGTGGCCTCTTACCCAGAGTATAAGTGGCATACAAATGACACCTGCTGAAATTCCATTTTCTATACAACTGTTAAAGATACAGGAGCCCTGTCCTCCTTTCCATATGGTCACCCTATGGGCAGTTCCTTCATCACCTTTAAAAAAGCAACTTCTTCCTGGCTACATGATCCCAGCCAATGGAAGATCACATGGCCAACCTGATAATATCATCTCACCTTCATGTAGCCCAGGGGTGAGGAACTTCTCTTTAAGCCTGAGGGCCAAATTCAATTTTGTCAAAGCTCTTGAGGGCCACATTCCAATAGTGTGTGGGGCCAAAGGCAAAGGGGCAAGACTAAAATCAAAAGGGGTGGGGTCAAATACAAAAAGACCAACATATTTCAGCTTAAAGCTCTTACTGCCTGTACTTAAGCCTTAAGAGAGGCATTTCAACCTTTTAGAATGAGGGGAAAACTGCACAAAAGCCAGGAAACTACCATAGGGTTGGTGGTTGGAGAAAAGGGAGTGTGCCCATCAGGGAAACCCTGGAGGGGCAGATTGGGTTCCCAGGAGGGCTGGATTTGGGTCTGGTCAGCCGGAGGTTCCCCACCCCTGATGTAGCCAATCAGATATTATTATTATTTATTTATTATTATTTATTTATATAGCACCATCAATGTACAATGTACATTTGACATACTGCTAACATCACAAAGCCAATTCAGAGTAAAAGCAGGAAACATTGCCCTCACTCTGTTTGGGCAAATATGTTCTGTCTTCACACACAGTAAAAAAAAAAAAAAAAAGCCCTCCAAAAATCATTGAAGGCATGGCACTTTTCATAGGGAGTGAAAATCTTTGCAAATATACACAGATATATCCTATCCAATTTAAAAAGAAGAACATCTATGGTAGTACTTCCTTACTGCCAGTGGTATTTGATTATATATATGAGGCCTAGCAGACTCAATGAGGAGACATAAGCTAGACACATTGAGGCCACTGCCTTCCCTCCAAGTAATGATTTTATTGCCTGTGCTGTTATTAACTTGCTTGATATGTTATCAGTGCTCATTTTAACAATCACAATCAATTCCGTTGGTGAAATTAAACCTCCTTTATTAGCCTAAGGTGTATTTAATTACCTCCAGCTGTCCTGAGCTGAGATAAAGGCAGCCCTCCTCCACAGAGGCCTAGGAGCACCTATCTCGCTAATGAGCCATTATCAGAGCACAATGCTGAATCATGGGGCAGGCCGAACAAAAGATTCTTTGAGGGAGGCCGCTTGCCCCCACATGGGCAGAAGAAAAAGGAGGCTGCTTGATTCCCCTGTTATCACCAGCTTTATGAGCTGCCTCCAGAATTAGCTTTTACTACCCCTGACTAAACAGAGAACAGACATTCAGTGGTGAAAGTAGGCAAGGACAGAAAAACATTATGGGAGTTCTAGACAAACATGCAAACTTTGATACCTGCACACATTCTAAACCAAACAGGTGGCTCTGGGGAGGGAAATCGCCATACCCATGAGAAGGCTCCCCATAGACACCCCAAAGCCCTGATTGCTGAGGAGATGATCTCAGTTCCCAGAGGCTGGCTTAAATTTGTTCCTTTTTCATCCAAAATCAACTGTCTGGTTATGTGTCAGAAGTCAGTGGAACAGTGGTACTTTTGAATTTCAGTCGTTCATTGCTACAGTCTCCAGAGCCATACCCCCAATGAGAGTCCAACATGCAGGCAGCTCTGTTGGTCCATATCAACAAACCAGTTCTAGGAGTTTTCTGCTAGAAGCAGGTCTTTTGTAAAGCTGAAATACTTGATGTTACAATAAGGAGCAATATATTGTTGCTAGGGAAATTCATCCCAGCCCCCAGCTCTCGTGAGAATTGTAGCTAACTCAGAGAGAACAGTGAAGTCTGGGGTGGAGGCAAATGATGTCATCACCCCTGCTAATAAAAAAGTATTAGCTTTTACTACCCCTGACTAAACAGAGAACAGACATTCAGTGGTGAAAGTAGTCCCTGTGAGCCCTGCTCCGAATAAACCACTGCTAGAAGCAGCTGACAAGGAGTTTCATTTAGCATTTGCCTTTAGCTTTCCTTGCCTTAGCTGCCTTGTATCTTAATTTTAAATCCTCTCTTTAAGCCATCTATGTTATAGAGCTTCTTGCTGCTCCTGTTCCCTGACAGGAGGTTATTATGGGGTGGTAATTTGAATGAAATCGCTTCCCTAAAGAATCCTTAGAGCAAAGCTCCTATGAAAGCAGTGGGGTACCTGTGATCCTCCAGATGTTGTTAGACTGCAACACTCATCAACACCAACCATTCGCCATGGTGGCTGAGGCTGATGAGAGTTGGAGTCTAACAACACCTAGCTGGTTAATAGGAGTTCCTTTGTCTTGGCTAGTTAGTAGGAGTTGTCTGAAAATACAACTTATTTCAGTATAAAGTGAAGCATTTTCAACAGAATGATTTTATTTTTGTTATTCCAGTTTATTTAAAACAAACTATTAATTTAAGCAGAATGGTCCCAATCTGGCTCAAGTTAGGAATAGCTAGCAACCAATTCTATACAGAGGTCTGCATAAGTTCATTGAAATCAATGTACAGAATCAAGTTGTAAGTCCCATTGAAACCACTGCTTGCAATAAAGAACTCAGACAATGATTAACTTTCATTGAAAATGAGCCGTTTTACATTGAACCAAGCATGGGGTAAAGCCAAATGAACTTGTTAAGTTTCCGTGTGCCAGATTCCTTGTCCTAAAGTGGAAACAAATATTCAGAAATATACGATATTCACCAAAATGTCCAGTTTCACCATTCCACTTTCACACGTGATTTTTCAAAATGGAAATGCAAATTCTGATTCTGATCGTGACGTTTTTGCCCCAAAATGTGAGTGATCATGACTTGTTGGCATCTCTTGATTGTTTTATCACTGGACAACAGAAGCATGAAATTTCATAACCAGCCACATGTCAGATAACTAAATACCATGGCATGTCAACTATCAAATACAGTCAAATGTTAAATATCACTGCATATCTATTGTGAAATACTACCAAATCAACAGTATGTGATAGCTGACATGTTATGGTATTCAATTGTTTCACAGTAGTTGGTAGAAGACAATAAATTATATTTAGCATTGTCTTCTACCAAATACTGTGAAACGATGAATACCATAACATGTCAGCTATCACATACTGTTGATTATCAAAAATTAAATACAGCTATCAAAAATAACTTAATATTTAGCAGCAACAGAAAAGGAAATGGATTAAGGGATCCACCCTTATTGGAAGCCAAGAAATAATGATAGAAAATGGAAATTTATGGAAGCAAAAGGAAAATTGTCAGGAGCATAATATCTATCTACAGAAGTCAGAAACAATATAGAGGTTAGTAATGCTAGTACAATTTATTGTTTTGTTTACTTTTTATGTTTTTGTAGTTAACTATCTTCAGCACTGATCCAGCTAATGTTAGTTATGACTAACAATGGGTTGAATGATTCCAATCTTAGTCATAATTAGAGCAGATTTGGGTCAAGAGGCAGTAGTGGGTCTACTCTAACTAAGTCTGGATCTAACCCAGTTATTCCAGGAAATCATGACTGCTTTGTTCCATTGGTTTCAGTTAGCTGTGCAGCCAGATTCCATGCATTTTTACTTGGAAGTAAGTCCTACTGACAAGCAGAATGCTACCTTTGTCATGACCAACTCTACCTGGATTGAGATTTTTATGTATCAAGATTCAGAATTGTTATATACATCCTCTACACAATCAATTTCATTAGCTTAACTGATTTCAGGGACAGCCCTACCAAGTCAAAGGCGCCAAATTTGGGAGGGTTATGAGCGGAACCACTGCTGGTTCTTTAGGTTACAATCAAAAATATACTTACTAGGGGGGTAAGTCCCCATTCTGAGAAAAGGGGTTTAGGACTGCACTGTTAGTTTATTGTTTTCATTTTACTATCATAGTAAGGAAGATGCAATTTAGATTTTCAGCCTAACACATCAAAATGACTCTGTATGTGTGTGCATGTACGTACACACACACACACACACACACACACACACCACCTCCACCACCACCACAAAAATGACACAGCTGGAGTATGGCAAGAGTCTAGTCCCATACTGGTTGTGGGGAGGGGGGAGTTGTAGCCCCACACATCTGGAGGGCCACAAGCTGAGGAATCCCAATGTAAAAGATACACCTGCCTTGTTCACAGTTGTTCTGGGCAAATGTGAATTTCTACATAGACCAAAAAGAAAAGAAAAAAGAAAGAAAAATAAATAAATTAGGCCACTATGCAGTGGAGGCTGGTGACTCCTATTTCAGTGGGGCAGTAAATTTGCTCAGAACAAGTCATGAGCTATCCAAAGTGCTGAAGCCAGTTTGGTGATAGTGTTCAGCACTTTGGATAGTTCCTTTAGATTTCTGACTAGTTCTATCTGAAACTCCGAGCAGATTCACTGCCTCTCTGAAATCAGAGCCACCAGCCTCCACTGCCTCTTGTCCCCTATGCCAAAAATGTAGCAATTCATTACCTGGTGCTTTCTCGGGGTCCGCCATTCCCGCAGCAACTACAAACTACCCTTCGAGACATTCTGTATCGCCCTCCATGTACGACAGGAGAGTGAAAATATTCCCCGTTAAAGGGGCCTGACCTGGGAAGAAGATAAATGTCCACCTCTCATCTGATCGGCACACGTTCAATCCCACGAGTCAACGATCATCATGAGACTTTTAATTTAGCTTTCGATTTCCCCCCCCCCCTGCCCTTATTCACCCAGCTTCTTTTTTTAATTAACCGGATCGCCCTGCTGGATGCGCCCCCCGCGTTTTGTTTTTTTTAATGGTCTACGAGGCAATTAAAACACTACACTTCTACGCAATAAATCTCATCATCGCGATCCTCCAGGCAGAGGGAACGTCTGAATGCAGGATCGAAGGACTCCTCTGCTTGTTGGTTGTCAGCAGGGTTTGTTTTGCTTTGTTTTGCTGAAGCCAGGAAGATGACGGGCACATCACCTGGGCACAAGCACGGGAAAGCAGGGCTGCTTTTGCCAGGACTGGAGGGAGGGTGCCACCCACACAGCAGCTGCGGCGCGATCTTTTACAGCCTTCTCTCCCACTGGAAAGTAGCAGTCAGCCCCTGCTTTCTGGGACGTCTTTTCGTTCCACGACTTCGCGCATTGCTTGCTTGTAATGTTTTATTGTCATTGAAACCCCGCAATGTTCAGCCCAAAGGGCTGGGAACGAGAGAAGTTGTTCCCGGCATACACGCCTAGTTAAGATCACACCTGGGCGGCGATTGCATCAACACCCCGAAATCGAAACGAGCCCAGCATCCGATAAACTACGGTGGGATGAGATCGGGAGAGAAAAACATCCATGTTCTCACCAAGCCGTCGCCCAGGGATGGGATGTAGGTTTGCCGGATCAGAACAGAAGCGAAGATGTTATCACCGGAGCGCGTTTCCAAAGCATTCGGCACAATTTCGCCAAATCGAAAGAGCAACGCCGGCGCTTAATTCTCCCTTTTTAAATCAATGGGGTTGTGAATCGTGCTTTATTTTGGCTGCGTCTACGCACACGTTGTCAATTTCTAGAATCGGGTTTATTGTTTATTTTTTCAGCTGTTTGCAAAGTGAGAGCCGTGTTCGGTTACGGCAGCAAAACCAACAAAAGGGTCCCGCAGCATAAGCTTCTGCGGATTCGAGTCCACTCCATCATATGCATTAAGTGCTATCACGACATGACTTTCACGTGTATGCAATAGATATGAGGGGTCCTGATTGTAAACAATGAGATCAGAAAGTACTGAGAGCGGTGATCATATTTCGGGCGCATACTGTCAGTAGAGACATTCAGATAGGGGAGGGCTGCCTTAATTAATTAATTGTTCATATGTATTTGTAATTACATTGAATTTATATATATAATTTTATTAGCTGCCCAGCTACAAGATGCTCAGGCCAGCTAACAAAATAATATATAAATACAATATAATTAAACACGCACAAGTACACCTAGCAAAGGTTGCGACAGATAGATGAGAGAGAGATTAAAGACGAACGCTGGTGGGATATCAAACAGAGGATTTATTAAATGGGGATAAACTAAAATCTATGTCTACCCATACCCTGTTTCTAGCTATAGCTAAATGTTTATAGTATAGTCCAGGTTTCCCCAACCTGGTGCCCTCCAGATATTTTGGACTATAAGTCCCAGGATTCCTGACAATGGGCCATACTAACTGGGGCTGATGTGAGTTGATGTCAAAAAAATCTGGGGAGCACCAGATTGGGGAGGACTGATATAAACTATATCTACAGAGAAGAGACAATTTAGATAAATCTATCAAAGGGGGATATTGGAGGGGTTCAGTTTTCTTTGAGGCATTCCACTGTTTTGCCCATGATTAGTATAGCAGTCACGTGTGTTTACTTGGGAGTAAGTCCCATGAATTGATTGAAATTGATTTCTGAGTAAACATGCATAGGATCAGACTGCACGGAGCTGAAAGCAAAGCTAAACGTAAGTCTCATTCATTACAATGGATCTGCTCAGCGAGGACTAACATTGGATACTACCCAAGGTTGATGCCTAAAACCGTTGCCTCGCCAGAATGTACCTCTGTCTGCATCCTCTCGGGAAAAGATACAGCCTGCGCTGCCTGGGTCTCAGCGGACCCAAACGAAGTCCACCAGATTGGCCCGGCTTTTCCTTATTCGTGGCAGGGTTCTGGGCTATTGAGTTCGGATCCCTGGCGGACTTCGGCCCAACATTTCTGGCGGTCCAGGCAGTCGCTCCCAGGATTCCAAGGAGAGTCAGAGAGAATACATAAAACCAACTAAGAGCGCAATCCTATGCACGTTTGGAGAGAGAGAAAAATCCTACATATCTCAGCATTGCTGGGGATTGTAGGAAGTTTTTTTCTGTCTAAACATTCATAGGATTGCACCCTAATAAATGTTTCCTATTATTGCTCCTCGATCTTTGCATAGGGGCCACTGGGTCGAAACCAATGGGACTCTTCAGTGTAAATAATACATAGATTTTTAGAATGGGAAACCGGATGCAGAACTGAATTTGAACCGCATTCGTATTGGCCCGGTCATAGTTTGTATTGGATGGACTTCTTGTGATGGCTAGAACCAGAAAGCGCTTCTATTCTGTATATGCTGAGGATCCCAGAGTTGGTCCACTTACCGTCTTATTTGTCCATAAAGGTCCAAGGCATTTTTATTTTATTTTTTAATTAATTTTTGCTTATAAATATATTCTCACAGGGTTCAAGTAAGTATGTTCATGGTGGCAACCTGAGTGAATAAAGAGACCGAATATATTCTCAGGTGTTATTTGAAGGGGAGGGAGTGGAAGAGGCACGGATCCATCCTGATTGGTTAGCAGGTAGTGCGTTTGCAACAATGCCAGTAGCAACTCAGGTAGCACAGGTTGCAATGTGATTCAGCTGGTTTGGAGTGGGAGTGTTAAACCAGCAGCATCAAGTACGGATGGCAAGTGCCCTTTTTGCAAATAAGGGCAAGGAGAGACATGCGCGCCCCGCTCTCCAGCGCCCCCACCAGGTTGGTGTAGAACTGCTCCGTTGATTATTGTTTTATGGGCACATGTTCCTTACTTCACGGATGCATGTGTGGATGAGTCATCATCACAGGTCGGACATGACAGGTTTCGTTTTGGTACCACCTGACTTTTTCGCTTCAAACGAGATTTTTTCAATGAAGGTACTACAGGAGTTCTACATTGTGGTGCTTCCAGACAGAAGATTCCTAGTGCTACCAATCAAAGGAGGTTGTGATAAAAGCCTCGTCTGGAAGCACCCTCTTATTCATGGACACGTGCACGCATCGGAATCGGTCCTAAGAGTGCAGCATGACCCGGATTTTGGTTCGATCTTTCTGCCTGAGCTAATTAAGTCAGAGTAAAGGAGATTGCTCTTGACTAGACTACAGATCCCATCATTCTCGGCTGGAGATGGTGGGAATTGTAGTCCAACACATCTAATGGACACCAGTTTGCGAAAGGCTGATTTAAAAAAAATCCTGGAGGAAAAATTAAACAAATGCCTTAGCTATAATCTCATGATTGATGCTTTTATTTATATAGCAAACGCCTGCACGTTGTGTTGTGACTTCCTTTCACGAGTTCGGATTTGCGATTCCCACCGAACAATTTTTGGTAAAAAGGCGGGGTAGAAATCGAGTAAATAGAGAAATACCTCCCCCCCCCCCAATGGATTCTCCCCCTCTCCCTCTCTCTCTCGCCACTGCGGCCTCGTGGGCTCCTTAGCTGACTCGCTTGCTTTTCTGCCTTCTCGCCCTCGCCTTCTGCCAGGGTCTTCCTCTTTTAATGAAATGCGCCAGGTCAGGCCCTTCCCCAGCACAGATCCTCGCCCGCTTCATTGACCGGCTGATGAGCCGTGAAATCCCCGCTTGTCCCTGCCCGCCGGAGCGTAAACATGACAAGGTATTTGCGCCCAGAACAATTTCCTCCCCCCTCATATCGGAAGGGACATCTGCGAAACCTTACACACACACACACACACACACACACACCCTCCCCATCAGCTCTGGGACCCACCATCCAGCCCCCATCTCACTTTCCCCAGACGACTTTTGAAAGGAACAGATCGGCCGATGAGGCCTGGCAAGTAGCGCTGCTGGTATCCTGCATTTCCAGAGACTCTTCCAGTGCAACCTTATACTCCGGGAAAGTAAGCCCCATTGAATCCTATGGGAGCCACTCCAGCATGCAGCGGTAGGGGCGTCTTCGGAATCTGCGATAATTCATCAGGAATATTACCAAATTCACAGACAGATAAGAATCGCCACCTTGCCTACAAGCATTCATTACGAAAGTGACTGGAAGGCACCCTCCTTTTCATTCGCCCCCTCCCCAACTACAACAGGGTAGTTCAAGGTGCGATCCTATGCATGTTTAAGCAGGAAAGGTCCTACAACTTCCAGCATTCCCCAACCAACTTTGATGGATGGGGCATGCTGAGCCTTGTAACCCTTTTTTCTGTCTACGTATGCACAGGATTGCATCCTAATGGTCTTTAATTCGGGGATGGGGAATACGTGCCCCTCCAGGTATTGTTGGACTGCAAATCCCATCATCCATCAAGAACTATGCTGGCATGGCTGATGGGAGTTGGGGAGGCTTGCTTAGGCAGGTTTGGCTTTCCTCTGCTCTCCCCACCCTGACTTTAATACATTTTAAAAGTTTATTTAAAAAGAAATGTCTATTCAAACTTGTAAGGGTGGGAAGGAATCACTTACATGGCCACTATCTAGCAAAGCACTGTTAAGTCCCATTGTTGGGTGCTTAACCCATGGGAGGGTTAAGCACATGCTTGACTCTTCCATTGAAACCATACGGTAGGGGTTTGCAGCCTAAAAATTCAAAGTGCTTAACTTTGGCTGACTCATGATGCTTGCATGCATCATGCACACACATTGTACAAACGAAATAATAATGGGGAAAACTAAAAAAAAAACCAATAATAACCTACGGTAAAATCACCTATGGCAAAATTCAATGTTTAGCTGCAATTGAGGAGAAAACTGGAAAGGGAAGAGAAGAAAGATCCATGAAGTCAGTAGCTATTGCTAAAATGATAACTTATCACTCACTCCCCACCCAGTGCCTTCCAGAGGCATTGGACTAGAACACATCTGGCAGGCACCAGGTTGGGGAAGGCTAACATAACATGACTTCCCCCACCCAAACATCAACCCAGATGTTTTGGACTACAACTCCCAGCATTCCTTAGGACTCGCCATGCTGGCTGGAGCAGATGAAAGCTGGCACGCAAAACATCTGGATGTTACCCAGATGGGTGTTGCAGTCCAACAACATCTGGAGGGCCACCCATTCCTCACTCCTGCAATGGATAATTGTGGCCCCATTCACACGTGCATGTTATGTACATCATTGGATCTTAAAACTGAAAGTCCTCCACAAAGCATTATTATGTTTGAGGCCAAGTCTGTCACAAAGAAAGCTCTGTCACTTTCAGTTCAATCAAGGGAGTTATCAACCAAAGAGTGTTTGGTTGATGTTTCAACCAAAGAGTGATGAATATTGATATGTGAACTCTCTGCTCTTAATAGTCTTGATTATGAACTCTTAGAGGAGGGGGGTTCCCAGATATTTTGGGACTGCACCTCCCATCACCCCTAACCACCATAGCCAATGGAGAGGGATGATGGAAGTTGTAGGCTAAAACAATTGGAGGACCACAAGTTGCTCTGTCGTTGTCTTAGATAGAGGGAAAGCTATTAGTGAAAGAGACTATCTTGCTGCACAACATACCCTGTAGCAAGCACCGTCCTACTGACTTGGCTCTACAATCAAAAGGCCGCGCGTAGGTAGGTTCATGTGCCTCAGAGATCATCTCACACAAACCAGGCTGCAATATGCTAGGACAGCTCAGAGATAGAGCAAAAGGGGAACAAAACATCAGCACCATCAGAGTCCACCACTCTCAGCTGGGAGAATAAGCTCCAGATTTTCAGAGCCCACATCTCCAGTTAAAGTGCCCTAGGCTGGGGATGGCCCCAGAATTTACCATCTGTATGCAAATTTAGGGCAACAAAAGCAAATAGGTGTTTCCTGTTCAGGTAGGAAATTCTCTTCCACTGGAGATTTGCCAAAGCTTGGTTCAGAGCACATTATGATGGCAGTGTAATTTCTTTTCATTGGAGTGGCTTTGTAATGACCGTGGCAAATTGATATTTATTTATTTATTACATTTCTATACCGCCCAATAGACGGAGCTCTCATTGTCTTATTTCTTATGCATATTTACTGGGAAGTATGGCCCAATGGAGTTCAATGGGGCTTACTGGGACATATGGCCCAATGGAGTTCAATGTGGCATCCTCACATGCAATCCTGTACCCATTCATCTGGGGGTAAGCCCCACTGAACTCAATGAGACATACTTATGAGGCTAAGTCTGCACTCTTGTATGTTCATAGAATCATAGAATCATGTTCTCTGCCTCCAGCCTAGGGATGCAGCAACCTACAAATGCCCAGATATAAAACTGATAGAAACATCTGAAGAAAAAGCCCTGATATCCATTGGCCTAAAGTTGAATTCTAATGTTGTATTCTAATGTTCATATTTATTTACCTGGTTTAGGTTCTGATGTTGCAAGAGGTCATTTCTTGCAGCCAGCCACCCCAATCATCCACCAACTGATGTAACCATTCCTTCTCATTATAGGTCTTATTTTTAAAATTAAAATAAAATCTAGGAGTAAAAGCACTCTGGAAAATAACCTTTTAAATGCATGGGAGAGGAAAACAGAAAAGGGCTCAAAGATAAAGGGATTAATCGAGATACTAGATCAATTCTTTCCTATGCTGAATAGTCTTCAATTAAAACAAAGAAGTATGGAGATTTGGCCCCTATTTATCTATCTGAAGATAATTTCTAGAGCTATGGTACTGGTGGGGGGGGGGAGAACCATGCAGATCAAGCATTTAAACTATTTCCACTAAGAATTGGGGTAACTGACAGAAGTCCTTCTATTCTGCCCTCGAAATGCCACTGTTGAGACACTGTAGCTTTAATAGTGACAATTATATTAATTGATTAACCTGTCAAGCTGTTTAGTAATAATCCACTAAACATTTAATGAATATGTTTCAGATGATGAATAATTATTCGGTGTTTGAAAACGAACTTAAAATGGTGTTTGTTTTTAGTCTTTACAACAAAATCTCCATAGCTTCTTAGTTTGGATCCGTGTTGCCAAACTTTCCCTAACTCTGATCTTTTACAATTTTTGAAATCAGGGAATTCATTCTTTTACATCTCAGACATTCTGAAATATGAATTACGATTTACTTAGTTCCCTACTGTGCCATTCTAACTATGTTTACTCAGAATCGAGTCCTATCGCATTCAATGGGATTGCTCCCAGGTAAGTGTGCGAAAGGATTGCAGCCAAAGCCAGCAAGTCTTGTATAAAATTAGTGAGATACTAACATTTTGAATAGAAGTCAGTCGCCAGATTTAAGCATGTTAGGACGCAATCGTATACATGTTTAGATAGGCGGGGAAAGTCCTACAATTCCTAGGAGTTATTTTCCGTTTAAATAAGCATTTGACTGAACCCTTAGGCATCTTAACAATTCTAAATTTTGCAGGAAGAACCTGAAGTCCCTCTCCTCTCCCACTCCACATAAGATTTGTTTCAGCTTTTAAAATTTTGTTTACTATTGTAAGCCGCTTTAAGAACCAGCTGTGTAAAAAGAGAGCCTGCAATTTAATAAATACAGAAAGTAGACACCCGAAAACCCTTCCGTCTTTTATTCATTCTCTCTCTCTTTCTTTCTTTTATTTTTCTGGTCGTTTGTTTATGCCGGATATTTCCTTGATGTTTTCGAGTTGAACAGATCGAGACATTCTTCCCCCTGTGTTCAAACTGGTAACAAATTAACTGCACTAACCCTCCGCCAAAAGTACCGAGAGACCTTGGGCGGATTAAAGTTCAAAACCTTTTACAACTTCCCCTGCCCCGGGACGAGTGATTGATGTGGGAAAAGCTGCCTCCAAGACAGCGGGGCCGAGGAGTCGCTGGGCTCAGCTCTCGCTCCCGGAGAGAGGACTGGGCCGAGCCTGGGTGTTACACTAATCACTCCGCTGTGTAATGTACATGAACAAGAGAGGGGGCATCCCACCGACAGCCCGGAGCCTTCGCTCAGGGCAATTTCGGACGCCGTCTCCTCTCCTCTGTCTGCTGCCTTGTAGGCGGAAAGGGACACAAGGCCGCCGAGAGAAAACAACCTGGCTTGGATCCAGACTAAGACTTTCTTGGTGTAGACCCATTGACATCAATGGGATTTGAGTTAGCCAGTGGCTAACTCAAGGCCCATTAATTTCAATGGGTCTACTCTAAGTAGGACTATAACTGTGGATCCAACCCTCCTGACTTAATTTGGATTCCAAGCTATTTCTGCAGCGAGGCAGTCACTTTCTATTTACCGAAATTCCAAGGCTTAGGCTAGCTTACTTGGGGTCTGACTGCTTGACTTCAGTTGCCCGCCTTCCCGCCCCCAAGCTATTTGGGCTGAAGTCCTAACAGCCATGTTGGCTGGGAATTATGGGAGCTGCAGCTCAACACATCTGGAAGGCACGAAGATGGAACCCTGCTGCATACAATACTCACCGGGGAATAAACCCAGAACACAGGGGTGTTACTTCCTAGTACATATGTACAGGATTGCACACTTGAGTTTTTAAGAATAATACTTCTTAAGAAAATGTGTTTAGGATCAAGAAATCCCCTAGGGAAGGGGACAGCAGTCGGCCACGCCCATCCACTTTTCAGACCACCTGTCATTTTTATTCAAGAGCTGACGTTCTTATAAACAGTAGATGTTGGGCTACGCCACATCTGGATGGTGCCACTTTAAACTGCAGGCTTTTGCTCACATAATGGAATGCTCCCCAAAACATAGACACAGTCTGCCTTGAAGAAAAATTAACACTTCAGGGAGGCGGCTATGCTAAAATCCTTCTCTTCGTGGAAATTTGCTTTCCATGTGCAGGGAACCAGTCATACAAACATGCATTCAATCATGCTGGTCCAAATGTGTAGTCACTGTAGTGGGGAGTGGTACAGTCAAGACATGAATTTGCTATCCCATCTGCTCTTTGAGAGGATTAGGCCTGAATTTCTGATCAACTTATTGATTTGCTTTCCAAATGATTATTGTTAAAAACAACACACAATTAAATGGGCCATGTACTAGTTATGAATGTCAAAGAGACAATGCCTTGGTTTACATAGGGAGTACCAGAGCGCCCTGTGATGTTTCTATTATGAGGTTTTGTAAAGTAATGAGAACAATTATTTGTAAAATACATTGCATGCATTGTACACACACGTTTAGTCTTAATCATATTTAAGATCAGGCCTTTGAAGGTGGTCATTAATCTTGCCTTGCCTTTTTGAAATCTGACACAGTGCTCCCTTTTAGAGACTAGCATTCTAACCTTAATCACCTTGACTTGGCCACCATTCAATGGCACTTCCTTCAAAATCAAGATACTTTGGACTACAGTTTAAATCACCTCCATTCCCAAGGCACTTCTGCTTAACCAGGGCCTAGATGTTCTGGGAAGACTGTAGGAAAACAACCATGATTAATCTTATGATTACTTGGGAGTAAGTCCCATTGAACTCAGTGGGATTTGCTTCCCAAGAAAGGTCAGGCTGAAGATTGCATTTCATAGAATTAAGGTTTGGAGGGGGATTGCAGGCCATTTAGTCCAACCTCTGCTGGATATAGAAAACCAGAGCTAGAACATCCCTAACAGATGGCTGTCCAACTTCTACCTGAAGATCTTCAGTGAAGGAGAGACTGCACCACCCAGAGTCATTGGTTCAATTCCTGAACTGCTCATGCCATTAAGAAGTTTCTCCTAATAAATTTATGGCACAATCCTATGCATGTTTAAACAGAAAACAGTCCTACAACTCCTAGCATGCGGGTCATGTTGGGAGATGTAGGACTTTTTCTGTCTAAACATGCATAGGAGGCACCCTTAGTTGGGCAGAGAGTCCAGTGACTTTTCTGCAGCCAGAAGAGTTAAAATGTGTCAGGCTGTGGGGAAATGTTTGTTGCTGTTGTTTTACAGTCCTAGATATCATTTAGTAGCTTTTGCTTTTTCTTTCTTTTTAATGGCAAGCTTTTGAAATACACTAGTCTTTTCAGCAGGCAAACTTGCCCAGAACAAAACCCAGTCCAAAGAATGGTATAAAATAAATCAGCTTTCCCCAGCCCGTTGCCCTCCAGTTGTCTTGAACTATAAATCCCATCATCCCATGCTGGCTGAAGTGATGGGAGTTGTAGTCCAACATATTTGTAGAGAAGGGAAAGCTGATATAAATGTTCTTAATCAGAAACTTGCTGGAAGAGCACTGAAGAATAAGAAAGAATAAGATTGGGCTACAAGTGTTTCCAGGCAGTTGTGTGGATGATCCTATGGAGTATTTTATAAATTGCATGTAATAAGCTAGTCTAAAATATCAATAAAATGTAACTCATGCTTCAGTTGGAGAGAGCAACGTAAGGCGAGAGCTCTAAAGGATACGATCCAAAGTGCATCTCTAGCATCCTGTTTTCCACAATGCCCAACCCGATGCCTTTGAGAAGCCCGCGAGCAGCGCAGGGAGACCATTTATTTACCTTCCAGATACTGGCATTCAGAGGCGTAATAGCCTCTGCTAGGACTACCTACCGTCCACGAAGGTGCCAATCCAACGCCCTTTCCAAGCCATCTAAGCCAACGGCCACCATCGCTACATCTTGGGGCAGCGAATTCCAGCCGTTAGTTCTGCGTTTGGGCAATCAGCCGCCCACACCCGGAGCTTTTGCTTTAATTTCGTTTTCGCTTCATTTCTGCCTGCCCCTTTCACGATTAAGAGACGCTTTCGAAAGAGGCCAGGCGCTGTCTAGGAGCAGAAATGGTGGGTGATGGGAAGGACACGCGCCCTGGACAGCGCTTGGGAATGCAGAGCGCTGCCAGAAGAAGGCGGTTCTTTCCCAGGATCTAGCATGCCGGGGCGAGGTGGGGGGCGTCGCAGGCTGAGGGAGTCGGTCCCCTTGGGGGCCATGCCTTCCCATGTCCAAGCCGTGCGCTCTGGAGAGACTTGAGCCTTGCGCCCTGGGCGCACGGCTCCTTTCTTTCCGGATACCCGGACCTTGGTTCTCTTACTCACCCTGGAAGTCGGGAAAGCGGGGGGCCATGATCCCAGCTCGAATCCAGTGCTCCAGCGGGAGGGAGCCGGCCACTTTCAAGTGCTCTGCGCCGGGCTGTGGCAGGTGGGGGAAGGCGGTGGCGTAAGCGAAAGCGGGGTGATGGCCCGCCAGAGCCGGGATGGGATAGAGAGGGGGCGGGTAGATGGCTGGCAGGCCGCCCAGTCCCGGAGGGGCCAAGTTCAACAAGCCGGGTTTGGGGATGAAGGCGGCCGGCGGCAAAGAAGCCACGCTCGAAGGCGCGCACGGCGGAGAGGGCGTCTCCGTTCGCCCACAGGCACCGGGACTCCCGGCGGAGCTCTCCGGCGAGGCGCTCTGCACGGGCCGGGGGCGCTCCTCAGCCAGAAGGGCGTCGATCCGGAAGTTGTGAGACTTCTCCATGGGCTTCTGCATCTGGGCCCGCTCTGCGCCCCCGCCCCTCGGAGGAGCCTTTGGGGAGACCTGCGGGGCCCTTTGCCACCCTGAACTGGGCTGCCTTCCCAGGGCCACGATCTCTCCTCGGCGGACAACCGTCTCCAGCCGCAGCCGCCTCCACAGGTGCCTTCCTGGGGGCGAGGAGGGGTGTTGGGGAAGACGTCGGTTCCTCAGCGCACACCTGGCCGCTCCGCTCGTTCCCTCCTCTTTAGCTCCTTGCCCTCGGGCGGCAGTGGCTCCTCCCTCTCCTCCCGCCTCCGTGCTGTGCTCGCCTGGCACACGAGGAGGCGACTGTTTGAAATCTCCTCCCTACCTATCTATTGGCTCCCCTCCCCTTTGTTCCAACCGCTGCGCCATCCTCCATGACAGGGCGAACAGCTGCTGCTGCTGCCACCCAAGTCAGGAACCGCAAGCTGCGGAGGGCGCGACTGGGCAGTAACCGGGACTTAGAGGGGGCTCGATCTCCACCCCACCCCAGAGCCTCTTCCTTTGCTGCAAAGCCCCCTTCCCGACAGCCGGGTATAGAGACTGCTGTTCCCAAGAGGGAGGAAAAGACCGAACGTAACGGGGACAATCAGGCTGTTGCGCTGCACGGCGCTGTCTCTCGGGCAAAATGGCGAGAGCGCTCGAAATCAGCGCTGCAGTCTTCTTGTCTCTCCAGCTAGGAAGGCATTTCGGCTAGATGGCGGCCTGCCTCAGGACAGCGACCCTGAAACTCAGTTCTGCAAAGTCTATCGCTCTGTGTTTCCAGTTTTAAGCTGCTTTCTGATGAAAAGTTCTGTGTGGCCTGAGCATTCGGTACCAACAGAAGCTGGTTCTGTAGAAGACACCACTTTACCTGTTTTGTATGCCTTGCCTGCTGATCAGGAGCACAGAAGAGGACCCCGTACTCTCTAATGCGGGTGTGTACAACATCTGGCCCTCCAAACGTTTTAGCTTACAACTCCCATCATCCCTCACCCTTGGCTGTGCTGAGTAGGGCTGATGGGAGTTGTAGGCTGAAATATCTGGTGGGCCACATGTTGCCCAAGACTGCTCTAACGCCTCTATTTAAAAAGTGCACATGACACACGTGCTTCTGAGCACAACTACACACACACACACACACACACACACACACACACACACACATCCAGGCTAAGAAACGGAGTGCCCAACAATCTGGACATTCGTTCTGGAGATGCTCACCTTGGCGAGAGATGGCATCAGAGAGGCGCCTTCGTTTGGCACGACTCTGACCAGCTCAGCAGCAGGGGTCTCGGCAGGATTTTCGTCTGCAAGGTTGCATAAGACAGTCTTCCCCAACTTGGCATCCTCCAGATGGTATTGGACTACAGCTTGCAACGTCCTAAACCAGCCTGTCTGGTTGGAGGGTGATAGAAGTTGTAGTTTAAGACATCTGGAGGGTGCCTGGTGCGGGAAAACTGAGGTCTCTACTCATATTTTAAAAAATGAAGTGTGCGTTAGATTTGCTGATTTCTGTATCTATATCAATATAAAGAGCAGTGCGCAGAGTCCCTTAACGAACCCATTTTCTCCCTCTTCGTAGAACTAGAACCCCGGGGTCATCCCATGAAGCGGATTGGTGGGAGGTTCAGGACAGATAAAAGAAAGGACTTCACTCAGCGCATAGTTAAACTATGGAATTCGCTAAAACAAGATGTAGTGATGGCCACCAATTTGGATGGCTTTAAAAGGGGGTTGGATAAATTCCTGGAGATGAAGGCTATCAATGGCTACTAGTCTTGATGGGTAACTGCAACCTCCAATAGCAGAGGCAGTAAGCCTGTGTACACTAGTTGCTGGGGAACATGGGCAGGAGGGTGCTGTTGCACCACGTCCTGCTTGTGCTTTCCTGGTCAACAGCTGGTTGGCCACACTGTCCTGAGCTAGATGGAGGATTGTGGGAGGATTGGAAAGATTGTCTTGATACTTAATAATTAATTATGTTATCCTTACAATACATAATGCTCGTATCTTGTTGTATCTATTGTTGCATTTTAGAATCTTAATTTTTGTTAGCATCTAATGTAATGAATGGATGAATATTAATTAATTATTCATTATGTCCAGGATT
Source organism: Elgaria multicarinata webbii (assembly GCF_023053635.1). Taxonomy (NCBI): domain Eukaryota; kingdom Metazoa; phylum Chordata; class Lepidosauria; order Squamata; family Anguidae; genus Elgaria; species Elgaria multicarinata. The sequence goes on along the minus strand of NC_086172.1, from coordinate 75,600,262 downwards.
TATTTTTATTTTGTCACCATTTGATAATTGTATTACATTTATTCCTACGGGTAAGAGAACACTGGCAGGCTGCAAAACATGTACGGGATTGTGCTCTGCGCCTTCACCCCCGGAATTATTTTTGTCTCCATTGTCCACAATTCAGAACTCCGCTTACACCCGAGCATTCCTGTTGATTTTAGTAGAACAAATCGCCTGTGGATCCTAGGACATTTCGTTTCTTTGTTAATTATTGCTACTATTCCGATTTTGCGCTTTAGGCGAGGAGCAGCGGGCGCTTCCTCCCCTCTCCACACAGGTTGCACTTCTGTCATTTTGTTTAAATGTGTAGACGATATATTCTATTATGCAAAAAAAAAAAAACCACACCAAGATTTCAGTCGCGTTTGCCATTGCTGATATGTCATTTGGAGTAACACTGTATAATGTTAGAGGAGTATCGGGTTGCATTATAAGCAGCGTTTGTCTAACTCAAGTCCCATTCATTCCAATGGTTCTACTCTAAGTAGGATTTACATTGGATACCACCCATAGTCATATTATGCAATTGGCACCTTTCGCTATCTTCCAAAACCTTTCCCCGTCTCGCCTCCTTCCATAACAGAAAGATTCCTCTTTCTGTTATGACTCACGACACTTACACAATCGTATGTCACGCAATGTGCCTTTAAGCTCCTTTTTAGGGAGAGAAGTAACTGGAAATTTAAGTTGGTGCTTCTTCCTCTTTCCCCCAACCCAACCCCACTTTTCTCCTTGCTGAATTAGAAAGCAGCCTGGCCAAGCGAGATGACGATTAGCCCCCGGAACTGACGGCTTGCAATAAACGTTCCCGTGGTGACTTGGGAGACGTCCCTTGGGGAGCAAGCTACCCCCACCACCAAGACTGGGTTCTCAGAAGCGTTGGGAGGTGGGGTAAGATATAAACTTTACTTCCTGGTGACTTCGAGATCAAGAATAAAAGGCAATCACTGGACAGGGGGACATTTTTGCTTGGCACATTTCCATAGATCGAATCAGAAGCGAACCGAGTGGGACCCACACTGCGATCCGGACCCTTCTAATGACGGTAAAGGTGTTAGGTTTTCAAGATTCCTCACTGAGCCTCGATGTGTAGCGAGGCTGGCTGTAAGAAAGGAGCCTTCTGGATTGCCGGAGGGGAGGGTTGACTAGTTGGCTGGGGTGAGTGGGTGTCCAAGGGACCCCTTCTCCCATTCCTCCGCCCACAAACCCCTTCGCTTGCAAGCCTGCGGGCGCGTCTCATTTGGCTGCTTTGTTCTGAATTCCTACCAAAAACAACGAAGCTGTATAATTTTATTCCCCACCCCCGAATGGTACACGATCGGTAAAGAATGCATCAGGGAGGTGAGGTGGGTAGGGTGGAGGAGGCGAGGGAGAAACAGCGGAGACAGGTGTGCTTAGATGGGGCCCAAGCAGTGGAGGTTGGTGGCTCCGATGGCAGTGGGCAGTGAATCCGCTCTGGGTTCACTGCCCCACCGAAATCAGAGCCACTAGCCTCCACTGGATGAGCTGCTATAGGGCTGTATCTAATGTGAGTATTTTTTTTAGAATAGACCAGGGGTGGGGAGGAATCTCTTTCTAGGCTGAAGTCAATTTCAGGGGAGGGCAGGAGAGTTCCAGTGATTAGCTGGCAGAAAGCAAAAGAGGCGGGATCAAAGGAAAAAGGGGTGGGGCCAAAATGACAAAAAAGACCTTATGTTGTCATTTACAGCTCCTACTGCCAGTAGCTGAGCCTTAGGAGAGGCATTTCAACCATTTAGAATGGGGGAAGATGTACACAAGCCAGGACCATCAAACCATTGGTGGCTGGAGGAAAGGGGGTGGGGGAGGGGCAAGGTCATCGAGAACCCCAGAGGACCTGAAGGGTAAGGGGTGGGGGAAGGAACCACTAGAAATGGAAGCTTGTTGTCATTTGAATTGTGTAGTGGCTAAAGTGTTGGACTGGGAGTCGGGAGTTCCGGGTTCCCCACTTGGCCATGGAAACTCACCCATCTACCCCAGCAAAATTCAACAGGTACAACTATTCCCCACATTTTTATTTTATTTATTTATTTATTTATTTATTTATTTATTTATTTATTACATTTCTATACCGCCCAATAGCCTTGTGGAGAGAACCACAAGGTACCTACCTGCCATATAGTTCCGAAAGGTGAGGCACCTGTCAGAAGAAAAAGTTGGCAACCTTAATTCAACACCACTACAATGACTGAATATATAGGGATTCAAACCCAGAGTTTTAAGAGCAAAGTACTCAAAACCCTGGACCCGGATGTATGAATGTATCTGTTCCTGTTTCTCCCACATTTAAATTAAAATAAATACAACTCAAGTTCTTTTTGTCCTAAATATGGAGAACTTTGCAAATTTTGGCAAATTTGTTATTAAAACTGAACTGAAACAAAATTCTCACCCATCTGTACTTCCAGCTCGACAATATCCTTTTTGGACATTCTCAATCCATGATTTCTGGGGCTTTATCTGCATTGGATCTGGCCTTGGACAAGCTCTGCCTTAGAGCCCTGTTTGTCCTTGCCAGCCCTTACTTCAGGCTCACTGTCAGTGGGGAGGGAGGGCCTGCTGCAGGTCGGTGTTTGCCATGGCCCCTGAATAGAAATGCAGCAAAGCAGAGTACACATCACTGGGAGTGGTGGTGGTCATTTACCACCAGCATGTTAACATTTTTATGGTTACACATAAATGCTTTGTGACTTCCCCTTTAAAAGGTAATGTGTGAAATGGCACTTAATGCATTAATGGACATTTGCTCTAGTTGACAGTGTTTAGACTTTAAATAAGAGTGGTGGGCCTTAGGGGCAAGCCACACCTATGTTTGGATTCACAGTTGCTTAGAAATGGTGGGTAACCCCATGAACAAGGGGTGCTTTTAGACAGATGGTTCCTGGTGCTGCCAATCAAAAGGTCTTGTGAAGTTATCTTGTCTTTTCCTACTTAACAAATGTTTTGCGATAAGAAAAAAGAAGGCAGAAGTGGTAGGAAAACATGGGGGGGTTACAAAAGGGAGATGATGATGTCTGGTCCCCCATAAAATGCACCCCCGGAAATCTCCTTTGCTCCATATCACAGACTCTGTAGCTGGCCTCCTGTAGCCCAGGATAGAAACTGGGAGGGCAGATGAATGCTTGTTGGAAGGAGTGGAGCTGTCACTTTCTAAAATTCGAAATATCTGATGGCAGCAAATATTTCATATGGACTCAGGCAGTGGGAAAAGGCAGAGCTGGCTTTAATCAGCATCCCTCTCCCCACCACCAGCCAAGGCCATAAACATTTGGGGGAAATAAGCACTTCATAACAGCAGGAATCAGACAAACAATTAATTTTATCCTTATCTCTCCTGGGGGTGATTTAGCATTTCATATACACTTTTTTTTTCCCAAGAGAGAAAAGGAGTCTAGATCAAAGGTTAAAGAGCCCCCCATGTCAATCTAAATCAACAGTTTCCTCTGAATGAGGAATCTCTCTAAACAGCAAGTGGAGCCCTTGTAAATTTGTGTCTTAGTGGGAAAACAGGAGGAAAGGGCGAAAAAGAAGGAAGATGACCAGTAGAGCCAAAAATAGTTTTTAAAAAATGGCTAATGATACATTACACTGGACACTAGACTGGCCATCTGGGGAACCTTTGAGTATTGGATTGGGACTGTAGGAAGGCTAGGTTTGACCCATGGAGCTGAGGTTCTGCAACCCTGTTTTAATGACTACGAATCCACTGGAGATGGGTTGATCTGCATTTGTTATTTGATTAAACACGGTCTCATTGACCAAGTGCTAGGCTGAGCCAATGGCACAGGTATATGTATGTATGCATTTAATGCTCTCAGTAGATCCAAATCCAGGGAACCCCAGCTGCCACCAGGTGCCCTAGAAATCCCCCCAAATTCTTCTTGGATTCTAGATTTTGAAGTGAATAACCAGGAAAAGATGAGTCCAAGAGCAGGGCAAAGAGTCCAGAGGCAAGGAGGAGGGGGAGAGAGAGAGAGATGTAGGCCTGGATAGAGGAGCTGGCTGGAAGAGGCGGGCACTGGTGGGTGATAGATGCCGGCAGCATTGATGAGTTCAGAGTCTGCAGGTCATCAATCAGGTCCAAGTCAGATTAAGGTGTCAAGGCTCTGATTAGCTTCATTTCCCATTGAAGGAAGGTGGGAGTCCATTCCCATCTATCACAACTGGGCTGACAGCTGGCAACTGGGCAGCATGGATGCATGGGTGATTGGAGTCAGCAAGAGAGCAAGTGTGGCCGCCTCCCTGCTTGCCCTGCACAGCCAACTGCAAAGCAGAAGGAGCGCTGGAAGACAATTTGCCTAAATGCATGGGACCTTGGGAGATGGACTCATTAGCCAATGTAGGGAGGCTGAGTATGGGGGTGGGTGGGTTATTGGGTAACAGTGAGATTCCTCCCAGGTGAGAGAGGTTTACTGGGAACCAAAATGGGATGGGGAAAAGAGAATCTGTTTTATTTTAAAATGGATAACTTTTATTTCCAAATCCTCAAAGCAATTAACAATAATACATCCTATAATGTAGGGATACAGAACCATAGGCTAAGGGGGCTCTGGAGAGCCATTGCTAGTCAGTTTTGGATTAGGTCAAGTGTGGGGAACCTTAGTCCCACAGATCCAATCCAGCCCTGGGGGAACAGGACCCCCCTTGGCCCTACTAACCTCCCCCCCAACCACTTGATTGTTCTGTGGTTTCTTAGCTTTTGTGCATTTTATCCTGATTTTAAAGGGCCCAAATATTTCTCCTAATTTTTTAGTTTCTGGCAGTAAGAGCTCAAAGCTAAAATATGTGGATATTTTTAGCCCTGATCCTTTTGCCTTTGGCCCTGCCTACCACTGGAATGCAGCCCCCGAGAGCTTATCTGAAATGGAATCCGGCCCTCAGGTGAAAAAGGTTCTGCACCCCTGCTATGAAGCAATTCAAATTAAAAAATGTCAAAAACACTACAAGAAAAACTGTTTCACAATAACTGCACACAAAGGATTTGGATGTCCTAATCTAGGGTGACCGTATGAAAAGGAGGACAGGGCTCCTGTATCTTTAACAGTCGCATAGAAAAGGGAATTTCAGCAGGTGCCATTTGTATATATGGAGAACCTGGTAAAATCTCCTCTTCGTCACAACAGTTAAAGATGCAGGAGCTGTACTAGAGTGACCAGATTTAAAAGAGGGCAGAGCACCTGCAGCTTTAACTGGTGTGATGAAGAGGAAGTTTCACCAGGTTCTCCATATATACAAATGACACCTGCTGAAATTCCCTGTTCAATACAACAGTTAAAGACACAGGAGCCCTGTCCTCTTTTTAATATGGTCATCCTACCTAATCCCCTTCCCCAATGCATGGGAGAAAATGCAAGAAAAAGAAGGGGGAGTGACTGTGGGAGGGAGGGAGACATGTCTGTCTAGAGCAGCTATCCCCAATCTGGTGTCCTCCAGGTGTTTTAGACTTCAACTCCCAGCATTCCTGACTATTGACCATGCTGGCTGGGACTGGTGTTGAAGTCCAAAACATCTGGAGTCACCAGGTTGGGGAAGGCTAGTATTATAGGAAAAGTTGTGCTATCTTATCAGGGGCTTGAAAAGGAATTCAGTGCTGATCTTTTGCTATGCCATTTCAGTAAGTGTTCTCAAGGGAGCAGGCTAAAACTCCTGGGACATCCCAGGTGCCTTCTCCCACTCTTCATCCTTGCAGTGGACACCACATTTCCCCTCCTCTTCTCAGGAGAAGCAGTTCATTAACACACTTTTCCACTTGGCCTAGCAGCTCATTAAAGCCAGAGGGGCTTGTTTGAGGAGTAGTTTAATTAAATAAACAGTGTCTCTGAAGAGAAGGATCTGGTTGGGAGGAAACCTGCTGTGTTTACTTTCCCCATTAATGAGTGTGTGCTGCTGGGGAGGATAGATCCCCTCCCTCTCCCTCCACAGATAGCTTTGACAAAACATTTGGTACTCCTGAACCACACAGGCCTGGTTCTTCCTGCTCCATCCTACCTCTTAGTGCCCACAGACCCAGCTAATGCCCACCCTCCATCCTATTCCTGCTGATGCTCCTCTATTCTTCCGCTGGTAGGTCAGGCATGCAAAATAAGAGGTCGTGGGAGCAGAGCGAGCAAGAGAAACAAAGCCTGGCAGCTCTTTTCTCTTTACACAGCATTTACCTTGGCCGTTGCAAGGAGTTATGGTCAAGTAATGACCAGATGCAAAGGAAGCTGGATAAGGTTCCGATACTATTAATAATAATATGATACAGGAGATCTTGAAAGGTTTTTCAGTTTGGGGCTTGTTCTTTCAACACTAGCATGGGAAAATGCCTTCTCCTATACTAAAGGAGTGGGTGATACCTGCAGAAGAAGTCCAAGCCTCCACAGGCCAGCCAGGTAACCTCTGCAGGCTGGATTAGACCTGCCTGCTAGAGATTGCCCTCCCTTGTGCTATAGAAAGTACTGGAACTCTGCCTTTTCTGGCATCTGGATACCCTGTTTATGGATTCTCTCCCCCTCTGTATGAACACACTTGGAAGAAAGTGGGCAAAAACAGGCCTACTTCACTCTCGATGGGAGTGTGTTAATCCTCCCTGTAAGAAGAAAAATAATTAATGCAAAATGAGAAGTGACAAGGATGTAGACATATATTGTTTCTGACACTTGTAGCAGATTTAGTTTGTAGGTGGTCTCATCTCCTGGAAAACAATGGCAAGATCCCTACCTAAGCATTGTGGGTTGAACCCCTGGTAGGAAGGAAGCTGGTACAGCTAGGCAAATAAATTCTAATTTAAAAGAATCTATTCTTTTAAAATGCAGGACAGTGTAGCAATGAGAATGGATACTTATGACATATACGGGCGTATCTCAAGCATAGGCAATCTGGTACCATACCAACCCACTCATTATTTTGGACAACAACTCCTGCAATCCCTGACCATTGGCCATGCGAGTGGGGCTGATGGGAGTTGTAGTCCAAAACATCTGAAGGGAGCTAGGTTGCCTACCTCTGGGCTAGACCAACATTTACTCAGAGATACAGGGACATATAAACCTCAGTGCCTGGTTTGGGCTGCTCATGCATCTCTGTTTCAAATAAGGAACTAGCAACCAACTTCTGTCTCCTAAGGAGATGGGGATTATCATAATCTAATGCAAATATATGTAAAGGAGGATGGAACTCCTGTATCTTTAACAGTTGTACAAAAAAGGGAATTTCAGCAGGTATCATTTGCAAGCATGCAGCACCTGGTGAAATTCCTTCTTCATCACAATAATTAAAGTTGCAGGAGCTATGCTAGAGTGACCAAATTCAAAAGACAACAGGTCTCCTGAAGCTTTAACTGTTGTGATGAAGAGGGAATTTCACCAGGTGCTGCATGCCTACAATTGACACCTGCTGGAATTTCCCTTTCTATACAACTGTTAAAGATACAGGAGCCCTGTCCTCCTTTTCCATATGGTCGCCCTAGATTATCCCTAACCCCACCCACTCCTCATAGTCTCAGGGAAAGAGTATAGAGGTGAAGCCCAGTAGGAAAGAGGAATTCTGAGAACAGCCTAAGATTCCAGTTCTGATGCACACCTTATTCCACCCTTGCCCAACTGGTAGTGTATGAGTCACACTACAAGTCCCATCATCCCCAGACTCCATGGCCAATAGAAAGACAGGAATTGTAGTCCAGCCCAACGTTGCTGTTCTCAGTCTTACCTGCTTTCACCTGGGGAAACCTGGAAGCTTTATTCCCACCAACCCATTTCATAACATGCCTCACCCCCCCATTCCTTCCTCATTCCATCTTAATGGTCTTTTCATTGAGTAGCCACTCCAGCATCAGGAAGAGGGGCTGGATAAATCAGCCCCTTTTCCCAGGACCTTGGGCTTTAATTAATGTCAGCTCATTAAAGAGATAATGGCCATTTATTACCATTTCTCTGGCTGCTGATTAACCACTACTCCATTGCTGCCAAGGGGAAGGTGGGTAACTGCTTCCCCACAGCAAGGTTACATCAGAAACAGGTAAGACTGAGGTGAGCAAATCGTTACCTGGTGAATATCTGACTGCAGAAAGCACGGCAGATTGGGGTGGGGAGAAAGATGGTGATGGGATTACCAACCCTACTTGCTATTAGGGATGTACAGATTTTCTGAAATCCATTCTGTCTGTATTCCACGCACGGATTGTCTTTCATTCTGTCATCCACTCATTGATGGAATCAGATTTTGTTTTGTTTTTGTTTTTTAGGGATGTACAAGAATTTTGTTTCCACTTGTGCACAGTTGCACAACCCCATTCAGTGCATTCTTTTCTCCCCCAAACTGCTATTTTCAGTGGAGGCTGGTGGCTCCAATGTCAGTAGGGCTGTCAATCTCCTCTGGGTTTGGGTTTAGGGTCCAACGCTTTGGATACCTCCTTTAGAGCTCTGACTGGTTCTAACTGAAACCCAGAGCGGCCTCATCGCCCCACTGACATCAGAGCCACCAGCCCCTACTGGCTATTCCGGCCCATTGCAAGGCAGCAGCTACTTTCGACAGCTGATTCACGCCAGAAGGAGAGAACAGGGCTGGGGTAGGTTTGCATGGCTGTGGATCGAGAGGGGGGCGGTCTTCCACATCGCCTGCAGCCCACGGAAGGGCGAGGCGCCCCCCTTTCTTCCCTTGTCTCTGCCTCGAGAAGCGAGACCCTCAAACGACCTTCCGCGGTAATCCAGGTGCCGGGTGGGTGGGTGTGACCGCCATAAATATCGCGCCGCGCCGCGCCTCGTTTCTCCCCCCGGCAGCCTTTAAGGCTAACGAGGCCCATTATATCAATCACTCCGCTCAGCGCGCTCCTATTAGCCGGGGCGGTGGCGGATCAATCAGGCTGAGGACTTCACCTCGTCACGCTGACACCTCCGAGGCGAGGGCCACCCGAGGCGCCGCTCGCTTATTGACTCTTCGCCCGGGGAATAGATTAAACAAATTAAATTTCTGGGGCGCTTCTAGGGCGGGGGTGAGGGGCTGGCTGTGCCGGAGGGAAAGGAGCGAGTCCCAGCGGGTGCAGACTGGGTTGCCCAACGCGGTTCTTTCTCTGGCTCGCCTCCGGGCTATGTGACCAGCAGAAATTCCGGAGGAGAAGCCCCTCACAACACGAAGGGAGCCCTTGATCGGGGAAGGCCACCAGTTGGATTTCTGCCTACCACCGGACTGCTGAAGTTGACATAGGAAGCTGCAGTTTACGGAGTCAGAGCCTTGATCCACCTAGCCTGATATTGTCGACACTGACTGGCAGTGGCTCTCCTGGGTTCCAGGGCAAGAGTTTTTCTTGCCCTGCCTGGAGATGCGGGGATCGAATCTGGGATGTTCTGGATGCAAAGCATGTGATGACCACTAAGCTAAGACAAGAGCCTTGCTAAAAAAGGGGGGGTGGATAGGTGGGAATTTCACCATAAATTCCCATGGCTTGGGACTGCAATACCTGATAGAACGCCTCTCCTGACATGAACCTACCCATACACTGCGCTCAACATCTAAGGTCCTCCTCCGAGTGCCTACTCCAAGGGAAGCTCGGAGGATGGCAACAAGGGAGAGGGCCTTTTCAGTGGTTGCCCCCCGACTGTGGAATGATCTCCCCGATGAGGCTTGCCTGGCGCCAACATTGTTATCTTTTTGGTGCCAGGTCAAGACTTTTCTCTTTTCCCAGGCATTTTAACAGCATTTAACAACGTTAAGCTCGTTTTTAATGGACCTCAGAATTGTTGTTTTTTAAATGGATACTGTTGTTTTTATTCTGTTTTTATGTTTTTGATGGTTTTTAAATTTTGTATACTTTTAATGTTTACCATTTTTAATTGTTGTAAACCACCCAGAGAGCTTCGGCTGTGGGGCGGTATATAAATATAATAAATAAATAAATAAATAAATAAATAATAGCCGGAGGAGCACCTAAGATGGCATGCCAACTACTTATTGCCAGGTCCAGCACTACCATTAGGCCAACTAGGCTGCCGCCTAGGGCGTAGACCTCAGAGAGGCACAGTACTGACCTTTAAGGGTCACAGTTTTATACAGATTTGGGAGGGGGTGCAAGTAGCTTGCCTTGCCTAGGGCACAAAATAGTCTGGCACCGGCCCTGTTTATTGCCCTCTTGCTTCTGTGCCTTTAAGCTCAGGTCCATGTGTAGACATGGGGTCAGTAAAGAACTTTACCTGTTGATTGGTTAAGCAGTCAACCAATCTGGGTCAGTTTTTGTTCTGGACAGTTGGCAGTATTAAAAGTTCGAACCAAGGGGTTTTTGGAAGAGTGTGAGGCAGAGGTTGTGGAGATTTTCCGTGTGGGCTTGTTCAGTTCCTCCACCGAGCCATGGATGGGTTTGGTACTGCCAGAAGCTGAAATCATGAGGAACATTGAGCAGGGGGTTGGACTCGATGGCCTTGTAGGCCCCTTCCAACTCTGCTGTTCTATGATTCTATGAACAAAGATGTCTCTCATTTCTATATATGATGGGGAAGGCTTTAATGTAGAGCCTGCCCAGTTTCAAAGGTGCAGGATGGACACAACCATTATACACCAAGGAGGGGGTTTCTCCGGATCCTCCTCCAGTTGAAAGGGGGAAGAAAACGCACACACAAAAACAACCCCAAACACACAATAACAACCAAACCAAACCAAAGCCAAGAAGGAGAACACATCACCACATTCACAGGCAGGGTGGGGGTCCAGATTCATCAAGCTGAAATTGGACCCAAAGGGGTCGGAGAGATGAACCAGACAATCATGGCTAGGGATGATGGGAGTTGTAATCCAACACATCTGAAATCCAATACAGCACTGGAAAGAGGGAGTGCAGGGCATGTCAGGGGACATAAACTAGGCAGGGATGAACTACTTTTCAAAGTGCTGGTATTGACATTTAAAGCCCTAAACGGTTTGGGGCCAGGTTATTTGAAGGAACGCCTCCTCCTGTATGTACCTACCCAGACCTTAAGATCATCTACAGGGGCCCTTCTCCGTGAGCCCCTGCCAAAGGAAGTGAGGCAGGTGGCTACTAGGAGGAGGGCTTTCTCCGCTGTGGCACCCCGGCTGTGGAATGAGCTCCCCAGAGAGGTCCGCCTGGCGCCTACACTGTACTCCTTTCGTCGCCAGCTGAAGACCTTTTTATTCACTCAGTATTTTAACACTTAATTTTAACTTAAATTTAAATTATACTGTTTTAACTCTGTATTTTAACCTTATATCAATTTTGCTGCGTGGTTTTATCCTGGTTGTGCTTTTTATACTGTATTTTGTATTTGTGTTTTAACCTGTTGGTTGTTTTATGATGGTTTTAATTTTTGTGAACCGCCCAGAGAGCTTCGGCTATTGGGCAGTATAAAAATGTAATAAATAAATAAAATAAATAAATAAAATAAATACTTTTATGGTTATTTTAAAGGCTCCCTGAGTTGAAAGACAATAGAGTGGTGGGAGTTTTGATGGTGGTGGGAGTTGGAATGCAGTTACAGGGAGGAGAGTCATCTCTCTTGTGGGTCAATGTGCTTAATGAGGGTGAACCTGGATTGGGTAAGAAAAAATTGGGGAAGGACTGTTGCTCAATGGTAGAGCAGGTGGTTTGCATGCAGAAGATTCTAGGTTTCATCCCCGGCATCTCTAGGTAGGACTGTGAAAATTCCTGTCACAAACCCTGGATTGCTGCTGCCAGTCAGTGTCAACAATACTGGGTCAGATGGACCAAGGGTTCCTCTATTCCTGAATCTAGGTGAGAATCAAGCCTTGGGAGTTCAGGACTTTCTGTTGCTGGACAGTTCCTTGCTTCGCCTGAGGTTTCCTGCAATGGAACTGGTGAAGAGGAGTACTCCAGCCTAGGAACGGGTGGTGGGTGTGGGGTGGGAGGTGACTCCTACTGTCTGCACTCCAGATGTGTCAATGCTCCTGGTTCACAGAACCTGGTGTTGGCAGTAACATAGTATGTGCTTCATTCAAGTTTGAAGACAGCAGTTTTGTGCTAAGGCTGGTCACTACCAAGCTCAATTTAGTCTAAAACCCTATATACCTACCATAGGAGCAACAGTAACTAATACTTCAGCCTCCCAGGAGGACACTGTGTCCTTAATGTGGCCATCATTGAACAAAGAAAACTTCAAAGGGTGATGAGAGCAAGATAACGCTGAGTAACATTCATCAAGAGATGCCAAGCTAAGCCTCAGTTATTGCTCGATAGCCAACCAGGTTTTTGCATATACATAAAAACACAAAACAAGAAAAAAAATAGTATCAACATGCAAGAAAATCAAACTAAATAAAAAATAAGAAAATAATTTAACAAATCGTCAATAACTGATCTGTATACTAAAAATTATTAAATTGATTTTTAAAAAACCCTCAATGACTTATATTATCATTTGTCAAGATAAAATTTCCTCTTTCCCATAGCCAACTTAACAAATTTAGCAGTGTGGTATGTAAAAAAAAAAATTTTTGTCCCAACCAATAAAAATATGCTTTTGTTTAAAGAGGAGTTATATCTGATACCAGCAGGTGAAGTCCTCAAATCTAGATATAATGAGCATTCCAGAGAAAAAAGAACCAGATCCTCTAGCTTCTGGCATTCAACTGAACAATGTCTATTCATCGTATAATGGCCACTATAGCATCCCTTAAACTCCATTCATTGCAGGGTGTTTAATCTTCATTTAGTTAAAAGCCATTGAAAGCCATACGGGCAGATAAAAGATAAAGAGGGGGGCAATTTACCTGGAAGAGCTGTAAAACCTTTATACAGCATGTTGAAACAACACTTGGCCAGCAATACATCAGTCACTATTAATCAAACCTCTTGTGACTTTCACATGGGGCACCGTCATAGCTCCTCGCAATCAAATAGCTCACTGAAAAACCCAGTTTAGAAATGATTTCATGCATTTTGGTGGCCCATGATTCTGCCCCCACACTTTTAACTGGGACAATAGTTCTTGGGGTCACTTCTTGAACCTTTCTTTTATATAGGCACCACAATTGCCATCAACCAATCAATATGAACAATTCTGGTCTTATCAATAAGGCAGCTAAAATCAGGATATATCAATCAGCACAATTGATCAAATGAATCAGGAGGAATTCTATTCCTCTTAGGAGACTTTACCCTTTTAAAATTCTTTAACAAAAGTGCTCTCTCTTCACAGGTAACCAGGGCCCAATGTGGGAAGACTAAATCTCTACCTGGCAATGGTGAAAGTCTAATGGACTCATTATAAAAGAAGGAGTGGAAATGCCTCACCCATTCAGACCTTGGGATAACAGTATCAAATCAAGGACCTCCAGTGCACTTTGAAGATGAAATATAGGCCCAAAATTTAGCCCTATGTTTATGTGAGAGGGGCAATGCCAGCTCAGATCATGTGTCAAAAAAATATTTTGCTTCTTCCTTGTAATGAGCTTTTTATAATATTCAACAGAACCAAATGGCAATGAGGTAAAGAAAATTAAGACTTTTGTGCTGCCTTTTTATTCCCTTGTCTGCAATAATTATCAAACCAAGGATTAGAGCTCTTTGGCCTCTGCTTACTTAAATGAGCTTCCTAAAATAAAAGGAGTTGTAATGTTGAAGTTATCAACGGGTTCAATTCTATCTCCTGTGGTTTGAATCAGGATAAAGAGTTTTTGGTTTTTTATCACACTACATGTGTGGATTGACTTGCCCAATGCCAGGATGCTTGTGTTATATCACCAGCAATAACTGTTTTGTGAATGGCCACTGTTAACAACATGATTGTCAACATGTGTACTTTTACGTGTGTGTGTGTATATATATTTCACAGTTCAGGACAATGTTTCATGCATCTGCTAAAGTGAACAAGACTTGTGCCATAATAAATCTGTTAGTCTTTCAGGTGCCACAGAACTCTTTGTTGCTTTTACTGTGAGAGACTTCAACGGCTGCCCCTCTGAAACTAATTTACCAGATTGTTGCAAAACTGGATGGATCAAGGATTTAAACTGGTGTAATGTCATGGAGAGGGTGTGAGACTTGGGATGTGGAGACCTGAGTTCAAAAGCTCACCCAGCCATAGAGTTTATGGGGTGGGGGCAGGGCCGGTGCCAGACTATTTTGCACCCTAGGCAAGGCAAGCTACTTGCACCCCTCCAATAATTGCCAACTTGGATTCAGCTGTTCAAGAAGAGTTTCTGAACTATTATATTTTCCTTTTATTATGTTTCTTCTTAAAACAGCTAATTTGTATAAAACTGTGACCCTTAAAGATCAGTACTGTGCCCTCTGAAGTCTGTGCCCAGTGGCTGCCTAGTTGGCCTAATGGTAGCGCCGTCCCTGGGAGTGGGGGATATGGCCAAGTCACTATCTCTCAGCCTAACCTACCCATAAATGCCACACTCAGTTTCTCACATGTGGAGTACATCAAAAAATATTGTTGGTTATAATAACAGGTGCAAATGGGAAAGGTGAGCTGGGAGACTTGGAATGAAACAACTGAGGATGTGGAATATGAAAGGAGACACAACTGGTCTTTAGAAACCCACAGAGGCATACTGTGAGATGCATGATGAGGAGCTATTAGGCAAAGAACTAGGGAGTGAGAGACTGAAATGTCATTAGCTCACCCAGAGCAGCAAAATGTTTTAAACTGTCTCAAGAGGAGAATCTTTCATGGTCTTCATCACTTTCTGGTTTCTTTTTCCATTTCCCCCCTTTCCCCCCCCCACCCCAGCATCCTCTCATTCCCCAGTTAATGCACTTCCACTTTTTTTGCCTGCTTCTTCCCCAGTCCTTGCCAAAATATCAAAGCATTCAGGAGAAGGACTTCAGTGGGAGAGTACCTGCTTTGCATGAAGAAGGTCCCAGGTTCAATCCCCACAGCATCTCCAGGTAGGGCTAGGAAAGAATCCTGCCCAAAACCCTGTAGAGCTGTTGCCAGTCAATGTCCACAATACTGGGCATGATAGACCAAGGGTCTGACTCTGAGTAAATCTGTTTCCAATGAGGAAAGGAAGTCTTGCTGTCAGGAAAATAATAATAATAATAATAATAATAATAATAATAATAATAATAATAATAATAAGCATTTCAATCAGTGTGTCCAAATGCTTGTCTTTCCATGTATTTTTGTTTCATACCATCCAAGTTATGTTGAGTTTGCTTGCCCACTGTTGCTCCCACCCTATGCCCAGTCCTTAACACAGCACCTTTTAATACACTCATGTTCAGACATTACCTCCCCACCACACACACACACACACACATATCAATGCATCCCTGTTCAGTCCTTCAATTGCCTGTTTATTTAAAGGAATGGTCCCACCTTTTCCCCATGGAAGAGTGACTCCCGTGAGGTTAGTGAGGAATTAGAAATAATTTAATTTCCGTCTCCTGACAGGCGCTTTGAGCTGAAAAGCCTCTTGTCAGGCAGCAAATCCATCTTGCTGTAGGCTTACATCAAATTTCATTCACTAATTAGAAAGTCTTGCTCCCGGGCTGGTGCAGTGCGTGCCTGCCCGCTTGCCCCTTCTCCCAGCTCACAGCAAACCCAGCACCATTATGAAAATAAATTGTTCCATTAGCCACATTGTTGCTGCAGTCGGGTCCCTGACGCTGTGAGTTATTATCTGGGGAGGGTGGGCATTTGATTAAGACAAATGATTTATTAAGGGAAAGGGCACTGATTAGATTTGACTGCCCCCTCCAACTCCACTGTGTGGGCTGTCAGCCAATTCCAATTCTGCCCCCCCCCTCCCAAACCCCCAAGGAGTCATCCACTAGAAGGTCACCAGGAGATGGTTGTTGTCAGAGCTGCAATCCTGTAGCACACTCATTGCCTGTCATGCACTGGGAGCAGGAACTACTTGTTGATCCAGGCAGGCAGGCCTCAAATCAGGAACCCTCCAGGCCTCAGAAGAGGAACCTATTCAAAAGGAGTTGTCCATGGTCCTAGACAAGCCAGTAATGAGGAAGGTCGCTGCTGCGACCAGACTTGAACAAGACTGAGGTTACTCATTCCTAGTTCCTAGTAGTGGTGCAGTTAGGGCAGATCCTTGGGGTTGAAGTCAAGGATTCCACAGGCCAGGGCCCCCTAAATGGCAACCCAGTAGCTAGGAATGTCAGAGAAATCCACAATGGATTCAAATGAGTTGACCACAGCGGACCAACTATTTCCAAATCATGTGGATTCTATGGATTTACAGACCATTTTTTTCACTTTGGGAAGTGTGGGAATTTGCACTATTTTGCATTAATGCAGGGAAGTGAATGGGACAGTTTTACAAAGGCTTGGATCGGCAGCGAGCTTAGCAAAATGGGGAGTCCAGAGGACACTGGCTGGGGAGGAAGGGTGCCCCTAGTAGGCCGGTGACACCACAGAGATGCAGAGCAATGTCTCCTAGGAATAAGGATGGGTAGATAGATCTGAACATTTTTCTTTTTCCAGCATTAGGATTTTTAAAACAAATTTCAAGTTCTTGTCTTGTTTATGAAGACATTTTTAAATTTTATTAAGTTCTTATTAAACAATGAACTGATGGAAATCCTTGTCCATTTGTACTGGCCAGATGAGAGAGAGAGAGAGAGAGAGAGAGATTCCTAACATGGGGAAGAGCATTTTTACCTGCCTGCCACGTATCTGCTAAAGAAGAGGAGCATGTCATTAAAAAAAAAAAAGTGGCAACCCTAATTTAGTGCCACAAACCTGGCTGAATACAGATGATGCTGAAGTTACTTAACAGTTCCCAGTTCCTTACTTGTGCGAAAGTTCAAAAGGGTATCCTGAATCTTAATTTGGGGGTGCAGAAGACCTGTTCTGTATTTGTCATTGTCATCTGAGGCCATCGTGTATTAATATGTTTTGCATAAAAATGACTGCCTTGTTTTGAGATAATTGTTATTTAACTTCAAAGGAAAAGTCTCCAGTTCATGGAGATATATGATATGAAGTTGCCCTCAGCTTATTTTGGAGTGCAAGAACATTTAAACATGTTAAGCCTTTTTCAGTTTACTGAGCTCTCTTTTGAAGTTTTCTGCAACTAAGGAACTGGGGAGGAGTAACCACCTTCAGCATTGTTGAAGACAGAGGTATGCAAAGCCAGACTTTGAATCACACTCAAAGCTTTCCACCCGGATGGATTAATCTGTCCGCTTTGCTTTCTCTCACTTTCAATTTTTCTTAAGTCCATTTTCATCCTGTTTATGGGGGAAATTGTGGATTTGTTCTTATCAAAAAGCACACAGAATGAAATTCTCACTTACCTTTATGGTAGCCTGATTTGAAACACTTTGGCATGTGAAGCAGCCTAGCCCCACCCAAAGGGGAGGAGGCAGCAAGGGGGCCAGGATTCAGGAGGAAAGAAATCTAGGCCAAACACAATGGCATCTGGCCACCCAGTATTTGGTTGGGTAGAGGGGTGTCCATATGTGATCCTGTAGGGCCAGGAGAAATGGGGGGGGGGTCTAGTAGTTCCAGAATGGGGGGAAAGAGCAGTCAGACCCCAAATAAGACTCAGTTTTTTTAAAAAAAAATGGTACACCTTTACTCCACTCACCCCATTCCAAAGAGCTCAGTGCAACATATATTGCTCTCATTTTATCCTCACAGCAAACCTGTGAGGTGGGTTACACTAGGAGGTAAGGACCGGCGTTGGGTCATGACGGAGAGGGGAATTTGGTGTGTTTATCAACCCAACACTGGGGATTTCCAGACGGAAGCTGAAACCATCCAGCCCTGTTTCCTCCCTTTAGCCTAGCCTTCCCCAACCTGGTGCCCTTCAGGTGATTTGGATTAAAACTCCCAGCATTCCTGACCATTAGCCATGCTACTGACTGAGGCTGATGGGAGTTGAAGTCCAGAACATCTAGAGGGCAAGACTGTGCTAGAAAACATCTGTACTAAATCATTGCTCTTAGCCCATGCAGAAGTCCTGGCATTCTCCCTTATTTCTAAACCTGGTGGACCTGCCCACCCACTCATCAATATCAATCAGGTTAATTAAACCATTAGCATGTGACGGACAGCAGTGATGGCAGCCGATCACTCTCCAAGCAACTTCTAATCCATCTGGCGATCCATCTGTCCCAAGCTGGCAAAGGTCTTCTCTCTCTTCTGAATGCCCGACCTCACTGCATTAGCACACTGAGACAGCCAAGCTCAGATGGCGTTTAAGAGAAGATCTCTCACAGAATCACAATGTGATCAGAACAGGTGGTTTCATCACTGGGGGAGTACTGCAGAGTCAGACCCTCGAGACAGAGGGAAAGTAAGCAAAAAAGGGGGCAGCAGCCACTGGAGTTCAAGTAAATGCTCTCATATTTTTACTACGATAAACCCAAAGAATCCTAAGGCAGACGAGGCTTTTGTCTAATAGAGGCTGGTGGCTCTGATTTTGGTGGGGCTGTGAATCCATTCTGGGTTTCAGTCAGGACCAGCCAGAACTCTAATGGAGATAGGAGCTGAACTGTAACCACCCCCCCAAAAAAATGGTTTAGAACCTTGGATAGCTCCTTTAAAGTTCCGGACAGTCCTAACTGAAACCCAGAATGGAGCCACAGCCCCACCAAAATCGGGGCCACCAGTCTCCACTACATCAACCTGCAGAGGATTGGCATTGACATGGGGAGAAATTCAGAATAAATAAATAAGCTTCTGATCCTCCCACTGCCACAACTGAGCTCCCAGAGGAGGGTTGTCTGCCCCTCTTCACTTTGTAAAACAAAACAAAACCACCCTCTCTCAAAGGAAAGTGTCCTCTTGTTTCGTCTTGACATTGTGAGACTAACTTAGTATGCAATGATGAGTTTGGGGTTCAAATGGAGGGGCAGGGAGCACTTGATCAAACAGGGGGTGCTGCTGACATGACAGCAGGACAGAAGGGAAGGGGAGACGCCCCCTTGTTAACAAGTCAGAGCTAATGAACCTTTTCTCATTGCCTAAATGGGCATAAATACACACATCCTCTGAAGGATTGGACTGGAGGGATGCAGCAAGGGGAGCTGTTTTCTTAAACATAGAACCAATGAGCAAGAGCAAGAAAAGAGCATCAGGCCCCAATGAAATGGGGTGTGTGACTATCCCAGATGGGACCAGGAGGTCCTGTCCCCACAGCTGCCCATTCTTTGCTGTGCCATTGACATGGAAATGAGGACAAATTGATGCAGACATTTCCATTGTGGTGGGTCTGCGGCAGGCGGGCCCACCCATCCTGCCACCCGCTCCCAGCCTCATTCATCCTCCTCCTGACTCCTGCTGCCTTGGGGAAATGCTTGCCATGGATCATAGCACTGGGCCCTGGCTAATGAGATTAAACGGGCCATAAATAGCACTTAATAGAGTGGAATAGCTCCCACACTGCCCTCTTTTCTGGTTCTATAAGCGCCTGTCCTGAAGCCTGCCCTTAAAACGCACACACTCTTCTGAAAGTGGCAGGGTTGTCTGAACATAGCCCACAATCCAGACACTCCGTTACCCCTGTAACACTTTCATGACCATTTGCCCCATCAAGAGATTGAGAGATCAGGCATCACTGGCTGCATCCATGATGGTCTTTGAGTTACTGTGGAGCATTTAGTAAAGGGGTCCCTAACCTTTTGGGACCCATGGGCCCATTTGGGAATTTGAGAAACTGCTGTGGGCACTACCACAAAAAGCCTAATCAATGGATCACCACTTAAAAACATAAGAAGAGCCCTTTTGGATCAAACCAAGGGTCCATCTAGTCCAGAACTCTGTTCACACAGTGGCCAACCAGCTGTCAACCAGGAACCCACAAGCAAAACACACAAGCACCCTTCCGTCCATGGCCGTAGCTAGACCTAAGGTTTATCCCAGGATTGTCCTGGGGTCAAACCTGTTCACCTAAGTGCCACACAGGGCATCCAGCGCTCAGGCAGGGACAAACCCGGGATGATCCTGGGATAAACCTTAGGTCTAGCTACGGCCCATGTTCCCTAACAACGGGTGTATATAGACTTACTGCCTCTGATACTGAAGTCTACCTGTCACTTCTATGGATCTTAGGCTCTTATTCGGCAAAAACATTTGTTTCATGTCCATTGGACACCACAATAACTATTTAGTAAGAGATTGTTTAATTCCGGTAATTGATGGTGGTGCAATACAGCTAATACTTCTTTTAAACATATGGGAAAGTCCAGCAGTTGCTTCTTTTGGAGTGGAGGGTATTACACAGATAAATTTTGTACTGGAACAGTCTTTAATATTCACTGATGTGTACACTCTTTTAAATTATTTACCTGCTTTGTGGAAATTAGCAAACGATCAGCATAAATGGATTCTCTGCACCATTTGACAGCTAAAAGACTGATGCTACAACGTTGGAAGGATAACAATTCACCTCCTATAATGCAATGGATTCTGGACCTGGCTACGCTTTCAATAGCTGAACTGGTGGTGTACAGACAACACCTTCAAATGGATAGTTATTTGGATATTTGGTCCACTTCTGTTGAAGCCTATGTATAATTGCTAGGAAGTTGTAAGCATTTCATATAAATCGATGTGCGTATATTTTCAAAAATGGGAGATAAACTAAAAAATGTGGGTGCCCATGGGCATCACACTGGGAGTCCCTTCGCAGAAACCATTGGAAGTGCCCCTGGGTACTATGGCAACTGTGGGCACTGCATTGGGGACCCTTGTCGATTTATTTTAGAGGGCAGGGCAACAGCCAATGGATTGGATTCAGTGTCTTTTGTCCCTTGGAACATTCCCTGGGTAGAGTTCAGTTCAGATTATGCCTGTGGTGGACAGGAGGTGGGGAGGTGACCGTTGCTGATTCCTCCCTCCCTCTGCCGCCCCCCATTGTCACCTTTCCCACTGTTGTAGAGGGACACCCCCACAGCCTGGAGCTGATGCTGAGGCTGGATATGCAACAGGGTCATGTGGGGTGGGGGATAGAAGAAGAATTCCTCCTAACCTGTTCCACTAGTGGAAAGGCTCTGCTGGACTGGAAGCCTTCCATGCATAGAAGGAGCTCCTCTATCCATGAGAAGATGCTGGATCCCAGCCAATGGGTGTAAATTGCAGGGAAGGAGATTTTGGCTTCACTTTAGGAGAAACCTCAGATCAGTAAGAGCTGTTCAGCAGAGGTACAGTCTGCCTCTGGAGGCGATGGGCTCTCCTTTGGTGGAAATATTGAAGCAGGGGCCGGAGGCCATCAGCCAGGGATGCTGTAATTGCATTCCGCACTGCCAGTTCTTCTTGGAGCAGAGGGCTGGGCTAGACGACCTCCAAGTACCATTCCTACTCTGCGATTTTGTCATTTTATCCTTTTGCAACTTTAGGAGGCTCATGTCATGTTGGTAAGCCTGAACTCTAGAGATGTGAAGGGGGGTTGTTTTTGCTTCTCCTTTATTTCTTTATTGTGCTTCTTGGCAGGCTGGCATTGCCTGCGATCCATCTGAATGCAGCTCTCCCCACAATCCCCAGCCTTGTTTTGTATTGTGGCCTTCTTGGCTCTTGACAACTTTACCATTTTCACAGCCCCAGACAGGCAAGGAGAGATCCAGAATAGGAGGACTGAGGACTGAAGTCCGGCCTGAATGAGGATCCCAAGTTGTGCGAGCCTCTCTTAGACAGTTGTGCTCTACAGTTCTTCAGAAACGAACTAACGAACCAACCTTGTTAAAAGGTGGCAGGCTGGTTGTGGGCTTCACTTCAGCATCTGGTGCCCTCCAAATGTGTGGGACTACAACCTTCATAATCCCCAGCCAGCTATGGGAGTTGTAGTCCAATGCATCTGGAGGGCACCAGGTTGGGGAACGCTGTGTATCTCCCATTTCACAAGACCCTCACCTGCCACTTCTGTGCATCTTTCAAAATGCCCTGCAAGAGCTCCACAAAACTCTTGCCTACTGCCTTCACCCTACACTATTCCACGCAGCTGCAGTGCACACAAGTCAGATCCTCTGGTCATGCCAGAAGAAGACCCTGCAGAAGCCACCCCCTCCCCATCAGAGCAGCCACCTCTCCAGATTGCAATCTGGAGCCTCCTCTGGCTAGTTTCATCCTGCTAGGCCCTGGGGGCCCATTCCTGCTTCCCTGTAATGATGAGCAGCTAATTAAATTAGGCAAACACCTCCAGTGCTCCTTAAATCATTGGAAGCGAGCATGCTGCATTGCTCCCGTATATGGCAAGCTATCACTACAGCAGGGAAAGATCCCAGCACCGCCCAGACCAATGCATTGGGGGTTTCAAATCCAGGAGTGATGGTTGATCTGGGTATACAGATGGTAGAAATGGTGCTTCGCCTAGTTATATGGACCGCTCCAAGTGGTACAGAATAGTACATTTTCACATAGGAATTCTTGCAATCTATATGCTGATCTTCAGCCCCTGCTAGCGAATCACAAATGTAAACTATCCCCCACACCAAGGTCCCAAGATATACAAAACAGGCCAGAGGACATCTTTCCTGGTGTGAACGTATGTTGATGGGAGAATATGCAACCCCTGAACTGCTTAAAACTGTCCATCAAGCGGAATGAAAAGGCAGCCAATTCTCAGCTATAGAGAGAGCAAAGGTTACTTGCTAATACAATTATTTAAAATCACTCACCTCGGTTAGAGAGTGGCTAATCACACACATTTAGTGCTTGGAGCACATATCAAACTATGCGGTGACTAGTAAGGGACTAATGGCTCTTGTAATGTGACAGGCTCAGTAGCCAAACCTTTCGCAGAGATTTAGTCTTGTATAACCTTGTTGTGCTTATGTTTTCCACGCAACTTTAAAGATGGCTTGCTCCTGCTTTATCACTTTAATGAGGGAGTGTTTATGGAGCCTTTTAAAATGAGTGTGGGGGGGAGTTTTCTGTGGGATGCAATCAATGCTGCTTCATTTCCCTCAGTAATGCACCGCTGTTTCGTGAATGTCCCTCCCAATTTGTTCCTTTCGTTTAAAAATCTTGGACACATTGAAATATCTAATCCTAAGTCATGTGCTTCCCTTCTCCAATGCTGAGCCACTGTTTGTTTCTTTTTTAAAGTGGTAAATGTAGGGTGACCCTATGAAAAGGAGGACAGGACTCCTTTATCTTTAACAGTTGTATTGAAAAGGGAATTTCAGCAGATGTCATTTGTATATATGGAGAACCTGGAGAAATTTCACATTATTATTATTATTATTATTATTATTATTATTATTATTATTTATTTATTTATTTATTTATTTATATAGCACCATCAATGTACATGGTGCTGTACAGAGTAAAACAGTAAATAGCAAGACCCTGCCGCATAGGCTTACATTCTAATAAAATCATAATAAAACAATAAGGAGGGGAAGAGAGCTGCAGGTGCTCTTCCCTCTTTTAAATCTGGTCACTCTAGTATAGCTCCTGCACTTTAACTGTTGTGATGAAGAGGGAATTTCACCAGGTTCGACATATATATAAATGATACCTGCTGAAATTCCTTTTTCTATGCAACTGTTAAAGATACAGGAGCCCTGTCCTCCTTTCCATATGGTCACCCTAGGTAAATGGGCCCACAACCCTGCCTCATAGCCAGCCCCCTTCCTACAGGGTAGTATCATCCATTGCTTAGTGAAGGATATTGCACTTCTAGTTGGCTAGTGTAAATACACTGTTACTATACGTGTACCAAGAGGAAATTAAGCCAGGTTTCAGTCTGAAACACTGGCCCCATGATGACTGGCTTCATAGCTGTGTGTTCACAGAATTGTGAGCCCAGTGAGGATTTTTTGCCATGTGCAAGCCTCATATTATGGTGCAGAATTTCTGAATGCCATTCTCCCACACCATCAATGTATTTGGAGGGGCCATAGCTCAGAGGTAGAGCACCTGCTTTACATGCACAAGGTCCCAGGTTCAATCCCAGGCATTTTCACATAGCAATAAGAAAGACTCCTGCTTGAAACCCTGGAGATCCGCTGCCAATCTGTGTCAACAATACTGGCTTAGATAAACTAAGGGCCTGACTCAGCACAAGAGAGTTCCCTGTGTTTCTATGTGTCCTTTGCCAGCTGCATTGTAGGTAGAGCTCAGTGAGTGAGCTTTAGAGTCCAAACAGATACCACAACTGTAACATGATCATAGAATCATAGAATAGTAGAGTTGGAAAGGGCCCTATAAGGCCATTGAGTCCAACCCCCTGCTCAATGCAGGAATCCACCTTAAAGCATCCCTGACAGATGGGTGTCCACCGTGACAACCTTTTAAGTATTTGAAGAGTGCTATCATGTCTCCCCTCAATCTTCTCTTCTCCAGGCTAAACATGCCCAGTTCTTTCAGTCTCTCTTCATAGGGCTTCGTTTCCAGTCCTCTGATCATCCTCGTTGTTCTCCTCTGAACCCCCTCCAGGTTGACTGCATTCTTTTTGAAGTGTGATGCCCAGAAATGGATGCAGTACTCAATATGAGGCCTAACCAATGCTGAATAAAGGGGAACCAGTACCGTGTGCGATTTGGGAGCTATACTATTAATGAGCCACTTGGAGGAAGGCACTGGTCTAAGTTCAGGGCTGGCCCAAGCCATTTTGCTTGGGGGGGGCACAAGATGGTGCCCCTATGTACAACCAGACTGGACGTTGAATCTTAGTTCAAAGCCCACAATGGGACAATGTCCTCCTCTTTCAGGTTAGCTGAGATTAGAAGGTGCATGAAAGCCACATAATGCACAGTTCTGTCCTCAACACTTTGCCCCCACTCTCTGCCCCCACCCCATAACTCCTTTCTGAGTCAACCACCTCACTTTGCCTAATGGTAGGGCTGGCCCAACCTAAGCGTTATTCTCCAGTTCACATGTTGGATTGGGATCTTCTGTCCCTAAACCATGCTGTTTTCCTTTTTTGGGAGCCTGTGCAAAAGCACTCTAAGCTGGGGCATCGTTCTCTCTCTCTCTCACACACACACACACACACACTTATTCCCTGGCCCAGGTCTTTCAAGCCAGTTTCAAAACATTCGGCTTCCAGGAAGATGAGAGATGTTCTTGAGATGAGTTCATTTGGTGACATCGCCTTTACCCAGCAGCGCCAGTCAATTTCCTCGGACGGATATGCTGATGTGCAGCGCCCTCTGCCGACCCAGTGAGGAATATTCAAAATGAAGCTGCCCCTGAAAATACAGAAGGGGGGGATCTACACTACTGCTTTAAACCGCTTTATAACAGTTTTGACAACTGTTGGGGCCCAGGACACACTGCATATACAGGTTTCAAAATGTTTTCAAAGTGCTTTAAAGCACTTTAAAAGCAATAGTGTAGTGGCGACAATGCTTTTGGTGCTGTGTTTGGAAGCGGAGCTACTGTTCCTTCACATGCCCCAGTACAATCAGGCCATTCTCCTGACCTTCTCTACTGAAGCTGTATCTTTCCACAAATTTTCCTTTTTATAGCCTTCCCATTCCACCACTTGTCCACCATGACTCCAATTGCTGCTGCCAATCTCCTTGTTTAATCAGCCTCCTGCAACCTTGTGCCCTTGAGATGGTTTATTATTACAACTCCCATAATGGTCAGAGATTATAGTTGTTGTAGTCCAAAACATCTGGAGGGCACCAGGATGGTGAAGGTGATCTAGGCATTTATAGTGCAATCCTATACATGTCTAACACAAGTAAGTTTCACTGAGTTCAATGGGCTTACTCCCAGGTAAGTGGATATAGGATTGCACGTTTACTTAGGTATGCTTGCAATGCATTCTGAACTTTTATACACAAAGTTAATGGGCTGCTAAATGTACTGTATCTACTTTCAGTTTCATCCAGAAATGAGATCCGAGCAGTACATGAAGGGTTACTTTTCCTGCTCTTCTGCTTCATAACCTCTAGGTGGCATTATGGTATAGCAGATAGTATAAATATGCAAGCGGAAAAGAAGTTTCTTTTGCTTTCACAATTAAATGCCTGCTTTAAAAAAAAAAACCCACTGAAAGTGCTCTTTGGACTCAGAAGTGAAACTGGAGGGTTACAGCATTGTCTGAAGAACCCATAAACAACCACGAGTAAGGAATTATGATCACATAATAAATGCTGGCAGTCAGCACTGGTCATGGGAAGGTAACAACCATGAGTGCATTGTAGCATACTGGTTCCCAAGAGTGAGGTCTACATTGGGGGGAAAACCCAGTTCAAATCTTATTTTGCCATGAATTCGTTGATTGGCCAAAGGCAAGCCACTATCTCTCAGCCCCCACCACATGTATAACGGGGATACAACCTACCTTATTAGGGCTGTTGTAACGATGACCAAGGTAGTGTTTGTGAGACGTTCTATATATGAAGGCCTTGACAGTTTAGAACTTTGGCTTGACATAAGTGCTTTGAGTCTGGGTGGACGATTCTGCCAGCACTTCATTTGGCAAAAGGTGGGGGGGTTTGATATATTGCAGGTGATGACCTGTACTTAACCTTGATCAGATGCTGACAAGCCAGAACTGGTTTCAAACGAAGAAGGGCCTGCAGATTTGACAGAATTTTAAGAAGTCAGAGAAAAGAGGAAGTGTGCTGAGTGGGGGAGAGATGCAGAGGAGGTGATTGGGATGGTGGGGCGGGGGGCATTGTTCCGAGAAACTCTGCTCTTAAATAGCATAATTTTTAATCCAGCAGTAAAATATTGCATTTTCTCACCTCGGTTCACTTCTCGCTAAATTGGTGATTTGGACAGTACTAGACTGAAGCGCTTTACTGAACAGGTTGTTGCTGGAGTAAATTAACACTTTTTGGGAACATAGGTACAAGTGCACCCAAGGAGTGCTTTAGATCAGGGGTGGGCAGAAAGTAGATCTCCAGATGCTGTGGAACACAGCCAATAACGAGGGATTATGGAAGTTGTAGGCCAAAACATCTGGAGGGCCACAAGTTGCCCAACCCTGCTTTATGGGTTTTAAAGGGTCTTGGAAAACTCAAATGAGCCTTGTGACACCTTAAAATGAACATATTCATTGTGGCATAAGCTTCTGTAGCCCCCAGCTCACTCTGTCAGATGCAGGATCATCTCTTAATTGGTAGGCATAAAACCAGGAGTACACAAAGGATGAGACTGAATGGCCAAGCAATGTAAGCAGGCTTTTTTGTTTGTTTATTCGTTCAGTCGCTTCCAACTCTTCGTGACTTCATGGACCAGCCCATGCTAGAGCTTTCTGTCGGCCATTGCCACCCCTAGCTCCCCCAAGGTTGCAGAGCACAAATGAAAATTGGATTCAGTCCGATGAATATCAGATTCCATTAGATGGGATTTACTCCTGACTAGAGGCACTGATGATGAACTGGTGCAGTAAGATGAAAGGTGTAAATAAATAGAGAAAATAAAGGGCCAAATACAGTGAGCTAGCCATTCCCAGTTTCTATTGAGTCTGGTTCAGCAGCTTCAAGCTGGAGTTCCCATTTGAAACTTCATGGTTGAACAACGGCATCTTGAAAGTGGGCCATGAAATGTCTCCTAGCTTATGTCACCATACATTTATTTAAAATCATAGGTCTCTTCCCAAACACACACACACAACCACAATTCAAATCCAAAAAGCAACAGAGGGAAATCCCTCCATCAGGTCTGTGTAAAATATCACAAAATAATGAACAAGCTTTCTTCAGGACTCTCCTTCAAGCTGGATGTTAAGCAACGCCAAAAAAATTTTTTAAAAAAATGCCAAGGGCAAAGGACTAGAAAAAAGATGTTTGCTTTCAATGTTAAGCAAGCCTGCAAAAGTGTGGGCAGAGATGGAGTGAGAAAGGTAATCTGTGGACCAAAATCTTCTCTTTGTAACAGTCTTAAGATGAAGTGCAGGAGGTATTGGACTACAACTCCCAGCACCACAATTCCTAGCATCCCCCATCCACCCATGCTGCCTGGGGGGTTGCTGGGAGTTGTAGAGATGGGAGTTGTAATCCAACACATCTGAAGGGTACTAGCCACTGCATGCTGGGAGTTGTTGTGATGGAAGTTGCAGTTCAACAAATCTGGAAGGTACCAAGCTGGGGTACCAGGCTGATTAGAACATGCTATGTGCAAACTAGATTTTAGGCTGCTCCAATGATTACTAGGACAAAAATGCAAAAATAAGCATGGCCATTCCCCAAGTACTACTGCTACTACTTCAATGATATGATGATGATGACGACAATGATGATAATAATAATGATGACGATGACAATGACATTTGTTCGTTTTTACAGTACCTCAAGGTTTCTTCGTTTCTGCTGCAACAGACTAACACAGAATCTCTCCTGGAATTTAGATGAATGCATTGGCTATGGAGCTTCTTGAATGAAGATGGTTGAAGATGTAGCATGGATGTCTTGTCTCAGATGCTATTTTAAGTTCTGTCCTCCTAGCTAAGCCATGGAACCGCCACCACCCCACAATGACTTCATGGAATACTCCACTGGGGGCTCTGGCATTCTTGATGAGCTCCTCTCCAGAAATGGCTGGATTTCAGTCTATACAGCATTACAACATGCACACATAGGCATGCACACACAGGCACGCATGCATGCATGTGGAACATCTCAAGTCTTGGGGTAAAGATCCCAGGGATCCTGGAAGCAGTGAGTACAAGCGGCAGCATCCTGTTTATGAGGACCTGACGTTCAGCTGACAGAAATGGACTTTCCCATCATCATCCTCCCCATGGCAGCCTCTTCAGCACAGATGGTCAGAGGATCCTGATGACTTGGGTGAGCTGTGGCATGTGTGTGAAAATTGGAGGGAGGGGTGAAAATCAGGCAGAGGGACCACCTTGAGCTGAGCCTTTCCACCCACAGAGGGCAGATCCTGCATCCAAACTATTTTAAGGCAGCTTTTTCCAGCCTAGTACTCTCCAAATGTGTTGGCTGGAAGATACTAGGAACTGGTATCCCACACATCTGGAAGGCTATTTTAAGGGGGGGATTCCCCCCCCATTATCTATTTGGTGAAACCACAATGCTGAGAGCCAGACCGGTTTGCTCGTGCATGCATGCATGTGGGTGAAATCTTTTTTACTCAGAGAGAACAAACACTCACAGACACCCAGCATGGGTCAAGAGATTTATTGGACTTCTCACCTGTTTGGGAAATTTACATCCAGTGAAGAGACAAAGGCTTTGTGATTCCCTCTCACACTCCCAAGTGTCCCATAAAAACTGTGCTTCTCTGAAATAATCCTTAAATACTTTTTATTATTAGAAAAAAAATGCTTTGCCCACGCCACCCCCCACCCCTGTGGTCTTCTTTAGCAGAAGGCTTTACTCATCAGGGAAATGTTTCTGAGCACCCTGCAAAGTACAGGTCAATAAATAAATGTGGTGTGACAGGAGAGGAGACATCCCAACCACTATCACCACTGGGACTATGGAGGAGGCCTCATGAGTCATGCTGCTAGGAAGGGACACGGCTATCCCTCTATCCTGTTGGCTGGACTCGGGAGAAATGCCGGGGTCAGACAAGAAGGTGGGAAAGGGGCAGTTCCTGGTTCTGAGTGATGCAAAGTGCTCTGGGGTCCTCTCAAGGAGAGAGGCCCAACTCCAGGCTGCTTCACACGTGACTATTTCCAACATGGATATTACCTGCATGTAGCAAAACATTGAGTACACCTCATAAGTTAATAGTCCAGTGGGGGGAAATTAGCCAGCCCGCCCACCCACACCAAAAAAACAACACTAGGGCGCAATCCTGTGTATGTTTAGACAGAAAAAAAGTCCCACAACTCCCAGCATGCCCCAGTCCAAACATGCATAGGATTGTGCCTTTATTTGTTTTTGGCACATTGACCGTCGTGGGGGGGGGGGAAGGAGTACACTTTCTTTTCCAGCCTGGAAGCAATTCTTATTCACTACAGTTGAGTAAGTGGCTATTGATAAACCTGATGTACACATGGGCCTGCTATACTGCATGTGCATGAAGTACAAAACCACAGCTTTCCAATGCATGTGTGCACATGCCACAAAATAGAATTTGTGAGTGCTCGCAACTGAGTACACGTGTTGTACATGCCTCTTCCCGCCACCCCCCGCCATGTACAGAAGGATTTTTTTGAAAAAAACCAATTGTACACATAACGTGGTTGGTGGGGGAGGGTTACATACCCCTTCCTCCCCACTGATTCTCCTCTGCAAATGCTCCACTGCCAATTTAGTGTGGTCTCATAACATGTAGTTCCACCTTGAGAAGCCATGCTGTTTATGAACCTATCTCAGACCGCTACAGTGGGAGATGTAGGGGGCAATGCAGCTCTTCTCGTTGCTCCCATAAGTATGGTTATCGGAAGTGCTGCATGGTGCTGCTGCTACTAGGGCCTTGTGAGAATGGAAGCTCAGAGCCCAGCAGGATGCCTGCCCTCCGGTACTTTCAAGAAGCAATCAGAAGCATAAGAAACCAAAATAGACTCCACCTCTTCCCACCTCCATCTAGCTCCTCCTCCTCCTCACCACTACCGCCAACCCATTCTGCCTGACCACAAACAGCTGTGATTCCCAATTAACCTCTCTAGTTTTGTGCCTCCATGTGATTTTTCAGGATAACTTAACAAGGGTGAGTTCTCCCTAATCGAACTGTATTATTAACCACCCATTAGTCAACACAGCCAGGCTTGGTTACTTAAAGCAGGCTGAAAGGTTTGTTTGTTTTTCCCCCACCCACCCTGCACCTCCCATTCTTTCAGTGCATGCTGATCATAGGAGGAGTGTTTCTTTTAATTTACATTAGTGAATGTGAGGACAGACAGTAGGGGTCGTAATTACTCCTGGACAAGACCAGTTAATCCAGAGGTGACTGTGTGAGTTCATAAAGAACATCTCCTCTCTGCTGTGGGTAGGCAACTTGCAGCCCTCCAGATGTTTTAGCCCACAGTTCCCATCAGCCTGAGACAGCGTAGCCAATGGTGAGGGTTCATGGGAGTTGTAGGCCAAAACATCCGGCCAAAATGTTGCTCACCCTTGTCTCTACTGCCTGCTCCTTTGAAATAGTAGGTGACTTCACCTCTCACTCCTGGGCTGGTTGGTGCACGTCCCATTGAACCTCATTGCCCAAAAGCCCAGTTGATTGGCGGCTGGAGGGAAGGCTTCACCTCTCACCATTCTGACAATGGAAGAGTCCCCCAAGGATCTCCCTTACAGCTACTTTGCATGTCACAGTCCAATTGGCCACAATGACGCAGGGCTAGGAGAGGAGCACGCAGCCCCGAAAAGGAGGGCCTTTTGTGGATTTATGCCCTAGAGTAAGTCCCATCTAGGCCCCATCCTCAGCCCCTCCCAGTAACCTCCTTACAGAGGCCCACATGCCCTTCTTCCCCGGTCTACACATTGGGATGCAGGATTCCTCTGCCCCCGGCTTCAGGACTTCCACTCACCCCGCATCCACCTGGCTAGCTCCCCCACCCCTTTCCCACTTTGCATCAGAGGCTCTTGAACCGAAATAGCAGCATACAGCCCTGTCTTTGGGCGTCCCATTCCGTAGCCAAAAAAGACCCACCGGAGACATAGGAGGGGTCAAACCCTCCCGTCAACCCTTGTGCTTGGGGAAGGTGACAGGAAGCCACTGGCCACACCTTCCCTCCACAATCAGGATTCTGGCTACCATAGAGTCCCTCCCTAGAACCACCAGAGGGGACCTGGTTCCTCCCTCTTTCGCGGGTGGGGGCACCTGATGATGACATCAGCTCAGCTCTCAAACTGCGCTGTGGCCAACGGGTGGAAGCTGTCCGAAGCCAGGAGCAATCGGCCCAGGCGATACAGCAGCCTCGAGTACCAATGCACACCGTCCGGCTGGGTCCGCTCGCCCCCTGCCAGGCTGTGGAAGAGTCGAAGGGGCCAGAAGGCCAGCTGTGCCAGGCGCTGCTCCTGCACCAGGGCAAAACAAGATGCCACCACGTCATCCACCACCAGGGTCCCGTGGCTTGTGAGAGGAGCATAGGCTCCGATGTCCATCCGAACAGAGACAGCCGCCACGCTGGCCAGCCGGATCTCGCCCCCCTCTGTCACCAGTACATGCTGGCCCGGGCGAACCAGGCTGGCAAAAACCGCCTTCGCTGGTGCCGTGGCATTCTCCCCCACAAAAAGGAGGTGTGCTGCAGTGAGGGCAAGGCGGCGGGGCGGGTCCCGTGTCTCAATAACGTGGAAAGCAATGTGCGCTGACGACGCCTTATCCAGAAATCCCAGGAATTCACTGTATGTGGGGCGGCCTTGTTCGTCCATGGCTTGAACCCGCTGCCCAGGCCTCAGTGCCCACACTGGCATCTTGGTCCCACTTTCTAGGGTTGCCAGTGCCCGTGCTGGGAAGCAACCTCCTGTCTTTGCTGCTGCTGAATGCTCTAGACAGAGATAGAGACAGAGAGAGAAATAGAGAGACCAGGCCAGTTACTAGAAGAAGAGAAACTCCAATGGCAGTGCGCAGAATGCTACAGGGTGGCAAATTGGCATCAAGATGCAGGTGGCGTGGGAGGAGGTAACAGTGGTTCAAGGAATCCTTCGACTGGGACTGAGAGGCATCTGCCTCTGCAGGTTATGGGTGGCAGCGCTTCCACAAGTTCACATCCTGCATTCATCCTTTTTGGCCTACAATTCCCATCAGCCCTAGTAAGCATTGCTAATGGTGAGGGATGATGAGAGTTGTAGGCCAAAACATGGGAAGGGCCACATATTCCCTGCTCTGGAATAACTAATATATCCGGGGATCCACAACAGGGCCCAGATACAGAAAAGGGCAGGGCTCCTGCTCCCATTGGCTATGCTAGCAGGGATTGATTGGAGGTGCAGTGCACACATTCCCCCACCCCAGGCCTAATCACACTCTAATGAGAAACATCCAGAGTGGGGTTCAGCACCTAATTAAGGACAACAGGACAGATGTTCAGCAGTGTAGTAGCAAATTGGCCTTCCCCAACCCGATGCCCTCCATATGTTTTGGACCTCAATTCCTATCAACCACTGCCAGCATGGCCAATGGTCAGGAATGATGGGAGGTGTAGTTCTGGAGGGCACCTGGTTGGGGAAGTGTAGTAGATTGAAAAGGAAGGACCATGGTAGGAAGAAAGCTGTTGCATCCAAATGTTACGTGTCCCAGCAAACCCGTCAGAAAGTCGGTGTAGCATACAAAGATTTCAAGAATCTCACCTTGGCCACAAACTCTTCAGACGGGTTTAAATAAGCCCTGTCTCCCAGTGCATGTCCCCATCGTTTGTAGGATGGGGTAATAAATAAAGCATGGAATCATGTTCAGTGACCATGGTGAAGAAACCACTGGAGCTGGAGGAGGGGAGGATGTGATGGTTAAGCTGCTGGGTTTTGTTTTAAAAGGTTGTATCTTAATAACCCAACTCTCCACGAAAGGTCAAGTTCACATTTTAAAAGGTAGTATAACCCTTTTTTTTCTTTTTAAAAAAGAAGGGAAGGAGAAAGCAAATATATTTACAGAAGTGATGTGAAGGCAGACACACCAGGCCACACAACTGGTACAAAAATAGAGGCCATTTAATAAGGTATTTATGGCAGGCCAGCTGCCCAGGATACACACCATTTCCAGCCACATAAAAGTCCTCCATTAAACCATAGGGCTTAGTTCCCACCCACCCCTTAGGGCCATGGGCATCCTGTCAGTACAGAGCACATCCTTACACCATCCATCAGCAAGACAT